>NC_142880.1:39717500-42217500 GCF_051225735.1 Oryctolagus cuniculus
GGCGTCTTCCATCTGCTGGTTCACTCTCCAAATGGCCACAATGGCCAAAGCTGTGTCAATCTGAAGCCAGGAGCTGGGAGCTTCTTCCAGGTCTCCAACGTGGGTTCAGGGGCCCAAGCACTTGGGCCATCTTCTACAGCTTTTCCAGGCCATAGCAGCCGGGTCTCCAACTGGCCCCTATATGGGATGCCGGCACCGCAGGTGGTGGCTTTACCCACTATGCCACAGTGCCAGTCCCTCACATCAATATATTTTTTAAAAATTTGCCTGATGGGGCTGGCGCGGTAGCACCGTGGGTAAAGGCGCTGATTGCAGTGCCAGCATCCCATTTGGGCACTGGTTCAAGTCCTGGCTGCTCCACTAGTGATCCAGCTCTCTGCTAATGCTCCTGAGAAAGCAGAAGATGGTCCAAGTGCTTGGGCCCCTGCCACCCACATAGGAGACCCAGAGGAGGCTCCAAGCTCCTGGCTCCTGGCTTCTGCCTGGTCCAGCTTTTGTGGCCATTTGGAGAGTGAACCAGTGAGTGAAAGATCTCTCTCTCTCTGTAACTCTGCCTTTCAAATAAATAAATATTTTAAAAATTGCCTTATATTTAAGAGAGTATTGATATGCCTTTGTCCACAAAAACACCTTAAACCAAAATTTTAAGATGATAATACTTATCAAAGGGGATGGCTTCAAAAAATGGTCCAGAAAACACAATTTCTTTCAGTTTCTTGCAGGAAGCAAGTGCAGTCTTAAGAGACTCAAAATCTGAAAAGAAGTCACATTTCAGGTGGAAAACATGAAGGTTTGGAGAATTCTGAATCATTTTGACTATAAAATATCAAGATATTTTACATTATCATATTTTCAATTCAAGAAATTAGAGATGACAAATGCCCTCAGAATTTGTTTGTTTATAATTTATTGTTTTCTTGCAACATTACTTAATTAAAACAAGGCACCACGATGTAATAATTTAAAAATCGGGCCGCTTTGGCCTTCACTGTAGGTTCTGCAACTCTCAAGTGTGAACTTGGTCAAGTCACTGACCCTCCCTGGGGACCAGTTTTCTTTTCAATAAAATAAGGGCTCTGACTTAGGAAGATCACCTTTAGCTTTAACATCCCAACGCCTCTTAGGCTGTGCACTGCCGTTACACAGTGTGCGTACTGCACAGAGCACCACCCAAGGAATGACAGCTTTGAAACGCAGCCTAAATGTGCTGCAAAAATTTCTGCCGTGTGTAAGAAAAGTACCACTTCCAGCTTCAGCACCAGCGAAAATGTTGCATGCAACTGTGCACGTCCCTTCCATAGAGCTCTACATTTCTTCAGCTTTCAGTGTTCACTGTGACTAAATTAAGGAGTTGACAGCACCGAAGTCATCGTGCTAGATGATGAATTTCAGAACAATTCACAGGTTGTCTATGGACCAGGAGGGCGGGTTGGTAAGAATCAGGGGAATGCTTCTCATCCTCCCACCCAGCCTGTTTCCTTCCCCCTGAGTAACTGATACAAAAAGAAAGAACTCTAGAAGCTATTTTGGACAGGCAGTTAAGTGTTCAGACTTTGGAGTCAAAATTCCAGTATTTCAATCTACATTTCTTTTTTTTTTTTTTAAGATTTATTTTTATTTATTTGAAAGTCAAAGTTACACGGGAGTGGGGGGGTCTTCCATCAGATTGTTCACTCCCCAATTGGCCGCAACAGCCAGAGCTGCACCAATCCAAAATCAGGAGCCAGGAGCTTCTTCTGGGTCTCCCACGCGGTGCAGGGGCCCAAGCACTTGGGCCATCTTCTACTGCTTTCCCAGGCCATGGCAGAGAGCTGGATAGGAAGTGGAGCAGCCGGGACTCAAACCGGCGCCCATATAGGATGCCGGTGCTTCAGGCTAGGGCGTTAACCCACTGAGCCACAGCGCCAGCCCCTCAATCTACATTTCTTGAGCACAATACTCCGTCTCTCTTTGCTCCAATTTCCCCAGCTGTAAAATGGCAGTCTAATAGCACCTTTACCTGACAGAGTGGATATTAAGACTAAATAAGTTGATTGTTGGGAGGTGCTTAAAACAAGTAACATCGAACAGAGGTTCCACAATCGGGAAGAACTCTCCGCCCTCTTTGTAAGAAAGTGCTGTGCCCACAAGTTACCATGGATACACAGGCCCCACCCTCTCTTAGTGCCCAGAAGCTTTCACTGGGAAGTTACTGGCCAAGTAGCTTTTTCAACTGATGCGAAAAGAAGTGCATCCAAGTGCCGCCCTCACCTAGTTTGGAAGGATCACACTCAGCCGACACGCGGACCAGTGATTTCTCCATCTGGTGGAAGCTTGCAGAGTCTTCAGGGAGGACTGAGAAAACATTTAGGTTGCCCTGTAGATTCACAGATAGTTCTTTCAGGGCAGAAATTTGTCCAAATTAGGAAAGACTTGGTCTGGAAAGCAGCACACAGTTTCCCATGATTAATCTAAACAGTTGCAGGAGGAAGTTGTGGAACTGTCATTTTCATTATTTTTGCTTTTTCAAGTGAAAACCCTTTACATACTATATGGCATTCTGCTTTTGAAAGGACTGATGGTAAGAATGTTGAAGGGCCAGCACTGCAGCTCACTAGGCTAATCCTCCACCTTGCGGCGCCGGCACACCGGGTTCTAGTCCCGGTCGGGGCGCCGGATTCTGTCCTGGTTGCCCCTCTTCCAGTCCAGCTCTCTGCTGTGGCCTGGGAGGGCAGTGGAGGATGGTCCAAGTCCTTGGGCCCTGTACCCACATGGGAGACCAGGAGGAAGCACCTGGCTCCTGGCTTCCGGATCGGCACAGTGCCGGCCATAGCAGTCATTTGGGGGGTGAACCAACGGAAGGAAGACCTTTCTCTCTCTCTCTCTCACTCACTGTCTAACTCTGCCTGTCAAAAAAAAAAAAAAAAAAAAAAAAAAAAAAAAAAAAAAAAACCACGTTGATGATACTGCTTTTTGCAGCACTTACTGACAGGATGCTGAGTGAGTCCTGGATGAGTGGCCCTGGCCTACTCTCTGGACTCTGGTGCTGTTTGGTTCCCACATGTCTTCAGCAAGTGGCATGGGAATACAGGCAAGAGAATGAAATTCGACTTCTGCCTCCCACCACACAGAAAAGCTTAACTCAAAAGAGCTCGACAACCTAAATACAAGCGCTAGAACCATACAACTCTAGAAGAAAATATCACGACCTTGGATTGGGTGGTAGATTCCTAACTATGACACCATAAGCACTGACAACAAAATGAAAATAGAGACACTGGACTTCACCAAAGTTTCAAAATGTTTGTGCATGGAAGGACATTAAAAAATAAGGTGGAGGCCGGTGCCGTGGCTCAATCCTCCACCTGCAGTGCCGCGGCTAATCCTCTGCCTACGGCGCTGGCACCCCGGGTTCTAGTCCCGGTTGGTCGGGGCACCGGATTCTGTCCCGGTTGCTCCTCTTCCAGGCCAGCTCTCTGCTGTGGCCCGGGAGTGCACTGGAGGATGGCCCAAGTGCTTGGGCCCTGCACCCCATGGGAGACCAGGAGGAAGCACCTGGCTCCTGGCTTCAGATCAGCGCTGTGTGCCGGCCGCAGCACACTGGCCACAGTGGCCATTGGAGGGTGAACCAATGGAAAAGGAAGACCTTTCTCTCTGTCTCTCTCTCTCACTGTCCACTCTGCCTGTCAAAAAATAAATAAATAAATAAGGTGGAATGACAATCTACAGAGTGAGAGATATTTTCAAACTGTGTTATCTGAAAAGAGCTTAGTATGCAGACTACACAAAGAACTCCTACGACTTAGTGACAACAAAAACACAACTTAAAAATGGACAGAGGACTTGAATCACCATTCCTCCAAAAAAAGTTCAGTCAATATCCACTATGAGCACAGCAAAGGGCAGATGCTCGATGCCATTAGCAACCAGAGAAACATGAATCAAAACCAGAAGGAGCAACCACTTCGTGCCCCCTCATAAAATGTCTTTATGATAATCTAAATAAAAAACAGCATGTGTTGAGAAGAACGTGGAGAGACTGGGGCTCTCGTAGAATGCTGTGGGAATGTAAAATGGCACCATGAGTTTAATCAGTACGGTTAAACACAGAGGCAGCTGATTGGCCCAGCAGAAAAGGCAAGACGCCAGTTAGAACAGCTCCACGCCGTAGCCCAGTGTCTGGGTTCAATCCTGGCTCCGGCTCCTGATTCCGCTTCCTGCTAATGCAGACTCTAGGAGGCAGAAGTGACAGCTTGAGTCGCTGAGTCTCTGCCACTCACATGAAAACCTGGATTGAGTTTCCAGCTCTTGGCTTCAGGCCTCCAGCCATAGCAGGCATCTGGGGAGTGAACCAGCATATGGGCGCTTTCTGTGTCTGTCTCTCTCTCTACTTCTCAAATAAACTTCTTCTTCTTCTTCTTCTTTCTTCTTCTTTCTTCTTCTTCTTCTTCTTTTTTTTTTTTTTTTTTTTTTGGACAGGCAGAGTGGACAGTGAGAGAGAGAGACAGAGAGAAAGGTCTTCCTTTTCCGTTGGTTCACCCCCCAAATGGCCACTACAACCGGTGCGCTGCACCGATCCAAAGCAGGGAGCCAGGTGCTTCCTCATGGTCTCCCATGCAGGTTCAGGGCCCAAGGACCTGGGCCATCCTCCACAGCCTTCCCGGGCCACCGCAGAGAGCTGGACTGGAAGAGAAGCAACCGGGACAGAATCCAGCACCCCAACCAGGACTAGAACCCAGTGTGCTGGTGCCACAGGTGGAGGATTACCCTATTGAGCTTCAGCGCCGGCCCTCAAATAAACTTCTAAAACACTTTTAAGTTAAACATAGAATCACCATATGAACCAGAAATTCCTCTACTAGGTGTAGACTCAAAAATAATTGTAAACTGGGACTCAGATGTTGTAATCTCAATGTTCATTGCAGCATTATTCACAGTAGCCAGAAGATGAAAATAATCTGTCCATCAACAAAAGAATAAAACAAACAAAAAGTGATGGATCTATACAATGCCTTCTTATTCATCTGTAAAAAGGAATGAAGTTCTGGTACATCCTACAAAGATAGTGTATCTTGAAAATTCTATACTAAGTGACATATGCTAGACACAAAAGAACAAATATTCCACGACTCTATGTATATAAAATATCTTGGGGCTGGCGCTGTGGCATAGTAGGGTGAGCCTCCACTTGCAGTGCCAGCATCCCATATGAATGCCAGTTCGAGTCCCAGCTGTTCCACTTTTTTATTCTGATCCAGCTATTAATGCACTTGGGAAAGCAGCAGAATACGGCCCCAGTACCTGTGCCCCTGTACTCGCTTGGGAGACCCGGAAGATACTCCTAATTCCTGGCTTCAGATTGGTCCAGCTCCAGCCTTTGTGGCCATGTGAGGAGTGAGCCATTAGATGGAAGATTCTCTCTTTTTCTCAGTAACTCTGCCTTCCAAATAAATAAATAAATCTTTAAAAAAAAAAAAAAAAAGGGCACATTCAAAGAGACGAAAAGTGGAATTGATGTTACCAGACTGGGCTGGTGGGAGGGAGGAGTCACTGCCTAATGGGTAAAGTAGTTCAATGCTGCAAGATGAAAAAAAACTCTGTGGCTGGATGGCGGTGATGGCAGTACAACAATGTGAACACACTTAGTGCTCTGAACCGTAGACTTTAAGCTGGTTAAAAAGGGGGTGTGTTGCATACATATTACCATAATTAAAAAGTAAATTTTATTTAGCAAATTTTATTAAGAAAAAGATAGCAATTTTTCAAAATTTGATGATAAATATCAACCCACAGATCCAAAAGGTTCATGTACAAACGAGATACAACTTGGCATGTTACAGGGAAACTGAGGAAAGCCAAAGCTATGCGAACAACACACAGAATATAAAAACTGGCTTTTGTCATTCATACTGCTATTCAAAAAATGTTACCTACCTAGGAATAAATTTAATGGAGGACTGTAAAGTCCTCATTGAAAACTATCAAATATTGTTTATATAGGCTAAAGAAAAGACAAATAAATATGATATACTATTTGCTCTTTATCTATTTCCTAGAGAGGCCAAGTCCTTTGTCCCAACAGGTAGTTAGGGTGAGGGTAATTTTCAAGCCTCAGCTTTTGATAGATAGTTAGATAGATAGGATTTATGTACTGTATTTTTTTTTTTTTTAAAGATTATTTACTTGGGGGCCGGCGCTGTGGCGCAGTAGGTTAATCCTCTGCCTGCGGCCCCGGCATCCCATATGGGCACCAGTTCTAGTCCCAGTTGCTCCTCTTCCGATCCAGCTCTCAGCTGTGGCTGGGAAGGCAGTGGAGGATGGTCCAGGTGCTTGGGCCCCTGCACCCACATGGCTCCTGGCTTTGGATTGGCACAGCTCCAGCCATTGTGGCCATATGGGGAGTGAACCAACGGAAGACTTTTCTCTCTCGGTCTTTCTCTCTCACTGTCTATAACTCTACCTCTAAAATAAATAAATAATAAAATCTTAAAAAAAGATTATTTATTGGAAAGACATAGTTACAGAGTTACTGCTTTCCCAGGCCATAGCAGAGAGCTGGATCGAAAGTGGAGCAGTCAGGACTCGAACTGGCACTCATATGGGATGCTGGCACTGCAGGCAGCAGCTTTACCTGCTACGCCATAGCGCCAGCCCCTTGTATCATATTTGAAAGGCAGAGTGACAGAGAGAGGCGGAGGAGAGAGAGATAGACAGACAGAGGGAGAGAGGGAGAGAGAGAGATGGAGAGATCTTCCATCTGCTGGTTTACTCTCCAAATGGCTACAACAACCAGGTCTGGACCAGGCTGAAGCCAAGAACCCAGAACTCCTTCTGGGTTTCCCATACGGGTGGCAGGGACCCAAGTCTTGAGCCATCATCCATTGTTCTCCCAGGTGTATCAGCAGGAAGCTGGATTGGAAGCAGAGCAGCCAGGACTCCAGCTAGCACTCTGATATGGGGTGGCAGCGTCATATGCATCGGCTTAACCTGCTGCACCACAACACTGGCACCCAAGCAGCATCTTACGCTTAGGGATCATCCATTCACAAATAACAAGTAATTCATGTCTGATTACTGAGAACATAAAATTAAATATTAATACTTTATCTGAATTACTTGAAAACCATTCTGTTATTCACTAATTCATACTACTGACAAAAAAATTAGTGAATGTTTGTTTTGTATCTTGTCTTTTTTTAAAAAAAGATTATTTAGTTTTGAGGCATAGTTACAGAGAGAGGAAGAGGCAGAGAGAGAAGTCTTCTATCTGCTGGTTCACTCCATCTTCCGTCGCTTTCCCAGGTGCATTAGCAGGGAACTGGATTGGAAGTAGAGCAACCAAGACTTGAGCCGGCGCCCATATGGGATGCCGGCACCACAGGAGCAGCTTTACTCACTACGCCACAGTGCTGGCCCCTTATATCTAGTCTATCAAGGAGCATTTATGGGGCCGGCACTGTGGTTCAGCGGATGAAGCCTGTAGCTCCAGTTGGAGTCTCAGCTGCTCCACTTCTGAGCTAATGTGCCTGGGAGAGCAGTGGAAGATGGCCCAAGTACTTGGGCCCTTGTGTACACGTGGGACCCAAAAAAAAGGTCCTGGCTCCTGGCTTCAGCCTAACACAGCCCTGGTCATTGCAGCCATTTGGGGAGTGAATCAGCAGATGGAAGATTCTCTCTCTCGCTCTGTCTCTCCTTCTCTCTCTAACTCTACCTTTCAAATACATAAATCTTTTTATTTTAAAGGAGCATCTATGTTCTTGTGCCTACAGACGTTTTCATCCACCTAAAACTAACAGTGGGGAAACAGAATCACACATGAGAATGGTCCCGCAAAACGTAGTTACCTTGTAACGTGAAGCGATGCCAGGGAAGGCAGGGTGAGAAGCAGTTCCTGCTCCGCTGTGCGGAGCTCAGCATTGCCTATGGAGCACTTGGTGACGGAGGCCTTACACGGCTCCAGAGCTGGATGGATGCTTTCAATAAAGCCCCTGCTGTGGCTTAAATGGAGTTTGATGTGCTGCGAAGCTGACAAAGCTGCCGTTAGAGCCCTGAGCGTGTCCTGGTCCACGGCATTGGCCCTGGTCACGTGGACTTGCAGGAGAGGAATCTTGGGCTGCTTTGGAGAGTTTCCAGTAGCCGGCTCCGACGTCCGGTGGTGCCTGGCGCTGGACTTCAGGAAGTTCTTCAAGCTCTCCTCTTTTTCAGCCAGCTCCTGCTCCCATTCCTTCATGGGTTCAAAGACCGAGGTGTAGTCCTGATCTATGGTCGGTGCCTGCGATTTGTCCAAGCATGCTGCCATGACTGAAAAATCTGGCCTAGGCTCCCCTTTCACTCCTTGTATCAAGACCTAGATACTCCTCAATAGCAACAGGCTTTCTGGGTGGTCGAAAAAGTACTGTAACTGCGGTACCTTCCAGGTCAGGGTCCTCCCTTGAAGGAATTTCAGAATGAATGGAGAACACGCGACCACAGTGTCGCTTTGATAAGTGATTTTTAAGGCGAGAGTCAGGAAGTGTTCCGAAACCAGTGAAAAGTAAGCTTGCGGAGATACTTGCCTCAGGCTCCTAAATATTTGCATCTTCTCTGACATCCTCGGATGCTGCTTCGCATAGTCATTATTTTCAGATATAATCTCCAATGATGCTTCATTACTCATCAACTGGAGCAAGTGAGATAGAATTTTCGGTCCCACCTTTGTTGAAGTGCGATTAGAGATGTAGTTTAAGAAATTGCCATAGGGACTTACAGCCATGATGGATGAGTCAATGTGTCTCAAATAAAAAAGTCCCAAATCTTGGTCCTCCTGCTGTCCAAATCCAGGAGTTCAATCAACCTCGTCCCAGCAAGAAATTCCTGAAATGCAGGATTTAAAAACCGGTAGACTGGTCTCAGTCTCTGGGCTGAGAATCTGCTCATCAGACTCATGGTCAGGTCGTCATCTTCATCAACCCCTGCTTCTGTGAGCTCAGTGCCATCAAACTCATAGCAAGATGCGAAAAACCCTTTCAAAGCCAGCTCGCCGCAGGAGGACACAGTGGCTTTCAGAAGTTCAGCGGAGGCGCTGTGCTTCAAAGCAAGGCATTCCTTGTAGCACTTGAACACCGCATCATCGTCAAAGGACTGGTGGAACGGACGCCGAAACCAGTCGGCACAGACCGCAGCCACAAAGAGGGGAGTTTTCTGAATTCTCTGCAAATCCTCATTCATTCTGAAGTGAACCATAAACCTCTGCAGATGGCTTCTGTTATGCAAAAAGAACGTCCGTAGTACGTAGATGGTGTTGTAGGAAGGGAACACCGTGATCTCCAGAGTCCTGTCCAGGTAGTGGCGAAGGGCCCTGGCCCTGTTTGTGCAGACGGCGATCAGTAAGCCAGTCTGTGACAAGTGGTTCTTTTGAATCAGTTTCTCTATGACTTGGGGGAGCAAACACATCTCCTTGTAATCATCCAAAAGGAATAAGACTTGATTCTTCAACTGCTGGATGATGGTTCGCAGGCACATTTTGGTAACAGATCCCTCTGTCCCTAGGAGTTGGCCGCAAATGATGCTGGCAAGTCCCTGGTCTGGTCTGGTCGAACCAAGGGACAGGTAGAAGACCAGCTGGAAGCGGTTTAACAAGGGACAGCATCCTGATGCCCATAGAAAAGCTATCTTCTTTAGCAGCACCGTCTTCCCACTGCCAGCTTCGCCCTCCACGCACATGACAGAGTTCAAGGTGGCCAAGGCTTCATGCAACGCCACAGGCTCTTGCGTGGGGCTGCTGACATGCTTTGTGACAATGGACAGGTCACAGCCCAGCAAGGGGTCCGTGGCTAGACTGGAGGAGACCTTGAGCAGAGTCATGCGGCGGAAAGTGGCATCAGTGTAGGCCGCTGTCAACTGCTCACTCAGACTCTTTGCCTCCCAAAGCCACTGGGCTTCACCCTGTGTCCTCTCTGTGGCAGGAAGACAGGGGCACGGCTGAGCACCACATGCACATCTCTCAATCCTAATACCATTCTGCCCATCCGCTATGGGTGGATTGGGACCTGCCGTGGCCTTTGATTCCCAGATTGCAATCCTTTCACAGTGCTTCCTACAAAATCAGAATGGGGGGGGGCCTATGCCAAAGGTACCCCACTTGACACAGGGACCTAGACATCAGGCGCACCTAGTAGGAACACCATGGAATTCTATAATCTCCCATGACTGTTGCTTTAAACACTGATTTGTTTGCATCTGAGACTCACTGACTGCTATCAGTTTGATCCTGCGTCCACTCTGGAGATGTTACAAGAATCTCGACTGCCCTCGCATAGAATGCGTTCCATCCCAATGCTGCTCCTCTCTAGGAGCTCTCTGGACAATTACAACTCATCACTCTTGTCAAATCCCCGCCCCTATACAACTAGATTTACACTTACATATAATCCCATTGTGCTACTTCAAGGATCTTACTTGGCCCTGTAGAACTAACTTCTACTGATTCCTTGGGACTGCTTCCCTTGGTGGGTTCCTTTGAAAAATAAAAGCCCTTATTGAATCAAAATTTGCATCAGAGCGTGGGACATCGTGTTATAAATGGGGACTAAACATCTTCTACACCCAGCCCATCCTCGTGTATGCATGGTGATTGAAGGGGGTGTGCCCCAGATATGAAACAATAATCTGCACACATCTGCGAGAGGGGGAGTTCCCAGATGGTACACATATGCTATGCCCCATGGGTGACTCCTGTCCTTGGTCATCAGACTCATGGAGTCTACAGCAAGAAGAACCCGTCAAAAACTCTAAAGTGCAGCCTCTGTCCTGAGTTATTCCCTACATTTTTAATATTACATAAACTTTCCTCCTCCCATGTCACTTTCCGATTCACAAATATGAAAGGTGGATCGAGTACCTAGCAGTCTGCTTTTTCTTTCTGTGGCATGAACGTTACATACCTAACACACAGCTCCAAAATCAGATGGTGGGGATGTGTGTGTGTGTAGTAAGGGGACAGTGACCTGTAGCCTAGAGAACAGTATAGATAGGTCAACCTGTTATCTAGGTTTCTGCTTTGGTTAAAGAAACATACCTTCCCAGCCCTGAACAAAGCCAAGTGGAAGGTCGGGCTTCACTGCCTTCCAAGTGGGAGATCCCATGTGGGACCCAGCAGGCTGCATGCATCTCAACCCTGAGTGTGACAGACCCAACTCTGCAGTAGGAGGGATGGACCACACGTTTCCTGAAGCCGGGCCTCGGGTCACTGGCTCACCCTGTTACTCCCGACCATACCGGATGTGTGATAGTTACTCAGGAGATATTTGTAGAATTTATTTATTATCTATGATGAGTTATCCCTGTTCAGAAGAGCTTTCAGTCACATACATGATCATGTACAGCTGAAAACAGGCAGGATGGTAGGGCGACCCCGCAGACACCCTGGTGTGGGACTTGCAGCCTCTGGAGCTCTGAGATGGATTTCTGCCGTTCAGGCCGCCAGTCTGTAGCATCTTGTTGGACAGCCCAGGCACACAGACAGACATGTGTACTTCCAACAGCCACCTACCTGTGCCACAGGTGGCACGTGGGCACTGACCCACCTACCATGAAAGCGGCCTACAGGGCAGGCGGTTATTTTCTTCTGCTTGGAAGACGCTGCTTCATCTCCCCATTCCCACATCTCCCCATTTCTATGTGGGAGAGTTCTGGAAAAATCTGCAGCTTTGGGCCAGTGCTACGGCATAGCACGTTAAGCTGCCACCCGAGATGCCATGCATCCCCCAAGGGCACCAGTTCATGTCCCAGCTGCTCTGCTTTTGACCCAGTTCCCTGCTAACAGCCTGAGAAAAGCAGCAGAATGTGGCCCAAGTGCTTGGGCCGCTTCATCCACGTGGGAGACCTGGATGAAGGCTCCCGGCTCCTGAAGCTGGCCTAGCCCAGCCCTGGCTGTTGCAGCCATCTGAGGAGTGGACCAGCCAATGGAACATCTTTCTCTCTGTAACTGACTTTCTAAATAAATAACTGGAGCTTTTCCCTTCTCTCAGCTTAAGTTTCTAACTCAAGGACCATGCTGGGCCTATGGGAAAAGATTTATTATCATGATTCAGAGAGGCATGGAACTCAGGCTTCCGAGTGGTTCAAACGTTGCTAATACCTGAGCAAGCTAAGCAGACAGGCCTGCTCCATTCCCTGCCAGGTGGTGGAATGGAACATGTAGGCTTCAGGGTCAGGCAGGCCATGTCCGGATACCACTAGTTACTAACAATGCATGAGCCTAGGCAAGCGAATTCTAAGTGCCTCAGTTTACCCAACAGAGAAATACATTATCCACACGTCAGAGTTAGCATGAGAACTGGAAGTAATGTTTGCAGAAGACCTTCAGCATGGGGCACACAGTCAGTACAGGAGAACTGTCCTTCTTGTTACAGCTTTGGGACTAGGAATTTCCACTCACTAACACTTTCAGGTTGAGAGAAACTTAACGACAACCATGGTTTGCCTCTGAGCTGTCCCAGATAGGACAGCTGGGTAGGAAAGGGAAAGGGTAGAAGAAAGAAACTTGAGATTTTCCACTACAAATTCACCTCTTTCAGTCTTGATCAAGTCAAACTTACATTAGAGTGTTCCTTAACAACACACAAACCTCTCTGAAAGTCTCAATACACATTCTGACATAGATTAGGGGGCATGTGAAGAAAAGGCCATGAGACAGAACGAACAAGGGCACGTGCCCAGCATGAGTCGCAGGGGGAAGGGAGGAGCCCCAGCCCGGAGAAAGCTTTACGATTGTGCTGAGTGCCGGCTGTGCATCCTAGAACCCAGTCTCACACGTACACCACGCTGTCTCACCTTTGACTGCCACGTTGCACACAAAACACACCCACAAACCTGTAGTTACAGCAAATCCCAGGATGAAGGTAGCCAAGTGGGGATATCCATGGGTTTTGTGAAATCAATCTGGTATCTGGATTAAATCACAATTTTGTTGCCCAAGTTCTCACCCAACAATATGACAGAGAGGAAAATTACCTTGATTCCTCCTTTACATCTCTGAATGAAACCTGGCGATCAGCGAGCCACTGTTTTATCAATCCTTCCTGGATAATGTTCACATCATAATATTAAATTAGAAAAATAAGGCATAATTCAACTCCCCTATAAAAGCTATATGACCTCTTTGCTTGTGTTCAATTTGTGTCAGTCCACTGGGTCACCAGTGTGCCAATCACAATCTAATCATAATGTGTCGTGATACAGGAACACCTCAGTCTGTGGGAACAAGGTGCCTGCCTAGTAGGATTTCCAGATAACTCGAGTTTTACATTTGAGCACAGAAACATTACTGTAATATTTAGATGCGAATAGCCCTACATCTATATAAATATCCATTTTTCTAGTTAAATATATATTGAATAATTTATTTTATATATTTAATATTTACATTAAATAGTAAATATTTTCTATTTATATATATACATATATATGGCCTATACTGTCTGAGGATAAGAAGTCCCGTGTGTTTTAAACCTGCTAGGTTACGGGGTTGGCGCTGTGGCGCAGCGGGTAAAACTGCCGCCTGTAGTATTGGCATCCCTGTAGTGCTGGTTCGAGTCCCTGCTACTTCACATTTAATCCAGCTCTCTGCTATGGCCTGGGAAAGCAGTGGAAGATGGCCCAAGTCCTTGGGCTCCTGCGCCCACGTGGGAGACCTGGAAGAGAACCCTGGCTCCTGGCTTCGGATTGGCACAGCCAGGAGCCAGGTGCTTCCTCCTGGTCTCCCATGAGGGTGCAGGGGCCCAAGCACTTGGGCCATCCTCCACTGCCCTCCTTTGCCACCACAGAGAGCTGGACTGGAAGAGGAGCAACTGGGACTAAACCTGGTGCCCATATGGGATGGGGGCACCACAGGCGGAGGATTAACCAAGTGAGCCACGACGCAGGCCCCTGAATCCTATTTTTGGCACCCCACAAAGTAGCTCTCATTCTCTGCCTTGTGAGTGAGCAAATGCGATTGATGTCCTTAACCCAGTAACTGATAAAAAGTCAAACCAGTCAGCCAGAGAAGCCACATTTCCACAAGGAAAGTCATCATCGTTTATTCTATGGGAAACAAATTTAAAAAGCGATTAAGATCTTGTAGACTTCATGAATCACAACACTTCTAGGAAACAGCCCATCTTACTCTGTCGTTGCAATACCAAGCCTCCGCTAACTCAGGAAAAGCTAAAGGAGATACTCCAAGAATGGCAAGTCACAACCATGAGGTGGCTTGAGGCCCCCACAAATGCACCAGAAGTACTTGCAGAAAACTGTCAAGTATCTCCAAGGTTCCACAAAGCCCTGCCTCTCCCGCATCTGCACAGCCATGAGCTCCACTAGGTCCTATCCTTGTGTCCCAAGCAGAAGAGGAGAAGGTTGTGAGAAGCAGACACCGAAAACACCCCTTCCACCACGGCTACACACCCTGGAAGAGAATGCACTCTGCAGGAGGAAACCGAAGGTTACCGCGACAGGGACAGATGGTATGGATCAAAGCCAGACAATGCCCGCAACCACCCGGCCCCGCATCTCAAACACACACTCAGCCTGTGTAGCAGCACTGCCTTGCTTTCAGAGAACTTCACACACAGCATTCGTGAGGCGGAGAGTGTTGCACATCTATTTGCCCTGGAACCAAAAATTATACCGTGGAAATTCAGTTCGTCATTTGCTGAATGAGCATGTGAACCCAGATGGTTCTTACTTAAATGGAAATTGTCAAATTGATCATATTTTCTAAGTTAGAAGATGTAACCAATTTACTTTTCAGATCTCCGTTAGGAGAGTTGGGTGTCTGGGTCACTGGAGTATAACAGGAGTTCAATCCTGTTCTGGGATCAGCACAGATCATTCATGCCATCGCTCAACATTCACTTTCAGATATGAAACCTGCCCACTCACATCCAAAAGTTCCCCTTATCTTGTCTTTGATTTAGATCAGCCAACTCTCTTTTCACAAATGAGAAATATTAAATAAATGGCTGCTCTCACAAAATAAAGAACTGAGTAGCTGAAATAATCTGTATCTTCAATGAGTAAGATTTTCCTTAGTGTCTAAAATAAGAAATAGCATTTACAGACCAATGGCTGTGTGTCATGAGTTTTACACATTGGTTCCCTATCCCCTGCTCAGTGTATCATCATCCCAATAGTAGGGACACTGGCCATGGCTTAGACAGGAAGTCACTGCTGGTGGCAAAGCAGGGATTGAACCCAGACAGGGTTTTATGCCAAAGCTCAGGATCACTTACTTCACTATTAAATCATCCCCAACCGCTCCAGAACATCACGCATCTCCTCTGCATACTGCATTTCATCACATCTAAGATGCTTTCAACAGTACAACTCCATCCTGACATACAACACTGCCAAAGAAAGCTACAACACACCTTCCATCAGAAGCTACGTCACAATTTCAGGAGTGTTAAAGTGTGTATATGTGTTTATACATACACACAAACACCTTAAATTCAGCAAAAACTGCAATTCACCAGCCTTGGAACAACTCATTCCTAAAAAATATTATAAGATCTACAGACACCTCTCCAGATCCTTTAGAAAGTTAATTTTGCCATGAAGTACAGAAAAAAAAAAAGGAGGTAAATCATTTTTTTTTAATATTTACTTTATTTGTAAGGCAGAGTGACAGAGAGAGAGAGATCTTCCATCTGCTGGCTCACTCCCCAGATGGCCACAATGGCAGGTGCTGGGCTAGGCTAGAGCCAGGAGTGAGGAACTCCATGGGTATCCCCGATGTGGGCAGCAGGGGCCCAAACTCTTGGACCATCTTCCGCTGCTTTCCCAGGCACATTAGCAGGGAGCTGGATCAAAACTGAACAGCTAGGACTCAAATCGGCACTCCGATATGGGATGCTGATGTTGCAGGCCCTGACCACAACAAAAACCCCACAGATGAATCTTAAGCATGAATAAAGTTTAGGAAACTGCAAGCGCCTGCTAACACATACTCTGCTTGTCCTTTCTGCGTTACTATAATGACACACCTGAGGTGGCTACCGTGTATGGAGAAAAGTCCCTTGAGCTCTGGGTTTGGAGCTGCCAAGAGCAAACTTGTCGTGATGCAGGCTTTGGCAGAGTGGGCACGGAGGAAGGCTCACGCCATGAACCAGGAGGCTGAGAAGGAGGCTGGAGACTTTCCCTACAACCCTCTTGCGAGAACTCCCTTCCAAAGGCACGGTACCCCAAGGACCTCAGCCCCTCCCACTAGGACCCAGTTCCTAAACACCATGATCAGATTAAGTTTCCAGCCTCTCGGTGCATTAACTCTTTGGGATTTAAAGTTCTACCTATGTTTAGGAACCAACTAATATTCAAAGCACAATACAAACTCTATTTAAAAATCATTTTTCTTTATCTGTGGCATGAAACCCTATTGCTTGGAAGTGAAGAACTGTGACATCTTTCCAACCATAAACAAGACCATCACTAATTCACATTTTCATGCACCCAACGCATGAACAGGCAGGAAACATTTTTTTTTATTTTATTTATTTTTTTTAACTTTTATTTAATGAATATAAATTTCCAAAGTACAGAATATGGATTACAATGGCTTCCCCCCCATAACGTCCCTCCCACCCGCAACCCTCCCCTTTCCCACTCCCTCTCCCCTTCCATTCACATCAAGATTCAACATATTTTTTTAAGAATATAACATTAAAAAATTTTTAAAAAGAATATACCATTAAAAACAGATTCTAAGTTTAACTGTATTTCCTTAAGGTGTCTGTTTCCTGCAGAATTAAGAAGAATGGTAGCGATTTCTCATTCCATACCAGAACAATACACTCTGCCGCTAAAGGCATAGCTGAGAGTCCCCACAAGGGCAACGGACAGAGCAAGACTGCAGAGGGCACTCGCGGTGAGGTTTCTTTGCGCACGACCAACCACGGAAACGCACCAGCTCTCAGGGCCTCCTCCCCTTCCCTCTGAGAGTGCCCACGTCGTACACCCACACGGTGTCTGTCCCCTCCCCAGTGACATGGTCCGGGCTCCAGTGTGGAAAAGGGAACCTGCACGCAATGACTCTTGCATCATCCTTAAGTTCAAGTCCAAGTTTCTTCTCCAACTGCGGCATCTGTGGAGAGTCACAGCCATTATTTCAGTGAGCGATGAGGCAGAAGAAACGATTCCTGCATTTAAGAGTCCCTGAAAATACGTGTGAAAAGATCACCTCGGGTGCAAACACACTGAGGAACAACCCCCTAACATACAGCAGCCATATGAATGCAGTTATAGGAACAGCTCCCAGTGTCAATCATGAAACTCACTATTTTCAGCAACCGTGGATCACAGACTTCCATTTTCTAGCTAAAACCATAAAGCAGCAGCGATTAAAATAAGACACAGCTTTTAATTTTTTACCTAATCAAATATTCCTGTATATTGTCTCATGTATTTAAGACATGTTTTTTCACATCTGTAATATCAAAAACCTGACATTGCCTCACAATTACATTTTTCTTCAATGGCAATGGTGCATCTTAAATCAACAACATCTGGTGTCAACAAAATATGATATAATTAGACCATGAAAAAAATACACATTCTACCAACTTTAAATAGTTCAGAATTTTAAATGTACCTATTACGCACTGATAATGAATATCCTGATAGTCAGCCTACCTTATATCATTTCTGTATAATTTTATTACCAATACATTGATGAAAAAAGGGTTTTTTATTGTTTGCTTCAAGTACTGACATAGTAATTACTTTGAGAAATTAATGACAGTTTTAAAGGTTTTTAAAACTCATCTTCAGGTCCTTAAAACTCATCTTCAGGTCCTGAAAGTATATGACTACCTTCATATCCTAAGAGTATTTTTCCCCCACTTTTTTTGTTTTTTTTTGACATGCAGAGTTAGACAGTGAGAGACAGAGAGAAAGGTCTTCCTTCCGTTGGTTCACCCCCTAAATGGCCACTACAGCCGGTGCTGCACTGATCCGAAGCCAGGAGCCAGGTGCTTCCTCCTGGTCTCCCATGGGGTGCAGGGCCCAAGCACTTGGGCTATCCTCCACTGCCTTCCTGGGCCACAGCAGAGAGCTGGACTGGAAGAGGAGCAACCGGGACAGAATCCGGCGCCACACCTGGGACTAGAACCCAGGGTACAGACACCGCAGGCGGAGGATTAGCATAGTGAGCCGCGGCGCCAGCCCCTCACTTTCTTCATTTAACTTATTTTGAGGAAATTGCAGATTTACAGAAGAGAACAAGTAATTCCTGTACACCTTCATCCAGGCTGACTGTTCGGGTTTTCGTTCACTCTTTCTTCAGGAACATTCTTCTCTACACCATTTGAGAAGAGATTGCATGCAACAGGCCCTGTCACTCCCGTAAGACTTTAGTGCATCTGAGGAAGAGTGCCTCCTGACATCCACCCAGCACAGCCGTCACACTCAGGACACTCCAATGGCAACTCCAGGCCCACCCCAGCTCTGTCACCGTCCCAGTAACAGCCTGAGTCACGTTCCCCAAGGCAGGATGCTTTTGGGGAGCACTTGTGTGCTTGTCTGTGACGTCTCTTCGGTGGGCTCAGATCTAGAACACCCCCTCAGCCTTTGCCGTTTAAGCCAACAATATGCTTCATGTGTCCAACCAAAGGGCCCTCCTCTTGGGTTCCTCAGACCCCTGCTCCTGCTGGGGCCTGTGTGTGCGTCCCAGGCAAGGCCCCAGCGGTCCGGCTGGGAACTGATCAGGGCCCCACCCACAGAGGCCAGGACACGAACTACTCAGTAAAATGGTATCTTGTTGGGCATTGCCTAAAACCTCTATTACAATATGGCGCCTGGCGGATGTTTGAGGGGCGTGTCTGCAGCTGCTGTGGTTAAGCTACCTAAGATCAGACCACCGGCAGGGATAGGTCCGCTTTAGTTCCAGACACATGGACAGTGCATGATCCCTATACTTTGCTTAAGATGCCCCTGTGCGTGGTCCACCCATGCCTGCATGACCTTTTCGCTGATTGGCTCCCCTACTGTGCATGTCTTTTGTAAGCTTTATAAGCCTGTACACTTCCTCAATAAAGTAGTTCCTGCTTCGACAGAACTCATGGGTGCTTGCGGTGTGTTTGACACGTCGACCTTACCTCTCCCGTTCACCTTGTCGGGGAGTGCTTGTGCTGCCACTGCTGGTCAGGGGCTAGCCTCAGGCTTAAGACCCCAACAGTATCTGGCTTCTCCGTTGTTGCAGTTGATTTCTCAACAATGTTGCAGTGGATTGGTGGAGGCAAGAGGCGCGGAGTCACCACACAGACCCCGGGAGTTGGGTGAAAGCGGGCTTGAGGCAAGCGGGCTTGAGGCAAGCAGCCCGCAGACTCGTTTATTTGTTAGTACAACAGCTTATATAGCCAAGACCAGCCAATCCGGTCAAGGAGCGGTCTATGCCCCAACCAATCACAGCCTATTGCCAGGCAGTTTCCAAAGCCATCCAATCACGGCCTGCTGTCAGTCAGGCTCTGTTGTCATGTGGTTTCCTCTGTTGTCATGTAGTTTCTGAAGCCATCCAATCATGGCCTGTTGCCAGGCAGTTTCTGTTGTCAGTGGCCATCTTGGTATGACCTTTTCACCTCAGCGGCCATCTTGATATGACATTTTCACCTCTTCCTTTCATCATCAGTGTGTGGTATGTAGGGAGTCAACTGGAGCTGATGTAAACATTCTATTTATTACTCATTAGATGGTTCCTACAACAGAAATCATTCACCAATTCTAGTCTGAATCTGTTTTTAATATAAGAGTGGTGGGGCCAGCGCTGTAGCATAGCAGGTAAAGCTGCTGCCTACAGTGCCAGCATCCCATATGGGCACCAGTTTGAGTCCTGGCTGCTCCAATTTCTGTCCAGCTCTCTGCTATGGCCTGGGAAAGCAGTGGAAGATGGCCCCTACACCCACATGGGAAAACCTGGAGGAGGCTCCTGGCTCCTGGCTTCGGAACCGCGCAGCTCCAGCCGTTGCAGCCAATTGGGGAGTGAACCAGCGGATGGAAGACCTCTCTTTATCTCTGTCTCTCTTTGCCTCTCCTCTCTAGTTCTGACTTTCAAATAAATAAATAAATAAAATAAATCTTTAAAACAAAATAACAATGGCAAAGTGGAGATCTGCTAATTCCATCATTCTTCTAGAAATATAGCTGGCATTCTACTCCAAGAAAGAGCTTTCTCTTGTCTCTGTCCACCTAGATCTCCATCTTTCTAAGTATCTATAGTATGAACATCTGGATTCTTATTTCATTCAGTATAACCCATTACAGTCCTCATTGATTCTAGAGTTCAGAGTGTTCTGGTTCGGCCACTGGGAGCCTCCTGCCGCTGGCTTCCCTATACTTTGGATGTTCTCTTATCTTTTATTTTTATTATTTTATTTATTTATTTATTTTTAGTGTTCTAAGTTCCTGAAGGTCCCGAATTCTCTTCCTCTGTTTTTTTTTTTTTTTTTTTTTTTTTAAGTTTTATTTTTTTATTTAGTTACAGAGAGAGATAGAGACAGAGAGAGGTCTTCCATCCTCTGGTTCACTCCCTAGATGGCCGCAACAGCCGGATCTATGCTGATCGAAAGCCAAGAGCCAGGAGCTTCTTCCAGGTCTCCCACGCGGGTGCAGGAGCCCAAGGACATGGGCCATCTTCCACTGCTATCCCAGGCCATAGCAGAGAGCTGGATCGGAAGAGGAGCAGCTGGGACCAGAACCGGCGCCCATATGGGATGCCGGCACTTCAGGCCAGGGCATTAACCCACTGCGCCACAGCGCTGGTCCCTGGATGTCCTCCTATCAAATATTTCGAGCACTGCCTTATAATCCAGCTCAACAAAATGCTCCAGGCTTACATATCTTTCTTCCGCCAGTGCTTGACCACTCATTTGTCAAAGATCTAAGCAAAAACCACTTCTTTTTAAAAGGAACCAATTCAAGTGAGACAAATGAATCAAGCACTTCCACGAAGGTTTTATCTCTGGCCTGTAACTTACAAAAGCAGCTTGGAAAAACTCCTCTATATGACCCAGGCCTAGAATGAGCCAGAATCCTAATTCTTCATTAAAATCAATACCAAGATAACAGAGAATGAATTCCATTGCGGATGGAGGATTTCTATTCTTTAAACAGCCAATAGAGAATTTAAAAAGTTCTGTTCCTTGAGGGGAAAGCTAAATAAGCAAAGAATGAGACAAAACGCGTTTTTCCAAAATATCAGAGGTTTCTTATGGTAATTTTGTTCATAAAAGGGGTAATTGTAAACATTCATATTACTATTATTCTTTTCTCCTTCATAGTCTCTTTTATTTCCAAGTGACTGTCATGCGCTAAGTCAAGATAAACCTAAAAAAGAAAGAAGTTGTTTTTTGTTTTTTGTTTTTTGACAGGCAGAGTAGACAGCAAGAGAGAGACAGAGAGAAAGGTCTTCCTTTGCCGTTGGTTCACCCTCCAATGGCCGCTGCGGCCGGCGCTCTGTGGCCAGTGCATTGAACTGATCCGAAGCCAGCAGCCAGGTGCTTCTCCTGGTCTCCCATGGGGTGCAGGGCCCAAGCACTTGGGCCATCCTCCACTGCACTCCCGGGCCATAACAGAGAGCTGGACTGGAAGAGGAGCAACTGGGACAGAATCCGGTGCCCCGACCAGGACTAGAACCTGGTGTGCCAGAGCCGTAGGCAGAGGATTAGCCTATTGAGCCGTGGTGCAGGCCAGAAGCTATTTCAATCTTAGGAAATTAACTGGCTAAATTACACATAAATATGCAATGAATCTGGTTCCTGAGATCACACACAAAGAGAAGCAGTGATGTGTCATGTCTGTCTAATGGAATTCAAAATTATTCATACAATTACAGGTTTCAAAGTGGCACAAACTCATCATATTCTAATTATATCTTCAAAACTTTAAACACAAGTCAGAACAAGCTCAAAGGCATGAGACAAATCGGGGATGCCCATCAACAGCCGGGCTTCTCCGCACTCAGACCCCAAGCGCTCCCCCCCGGCTCTGCCCATGCTCGGGTCCGCCAATTTCAGGTGCCCAGAGCTGAGGTCAAACCTGTGAGGGCTGCTCTGGACTCCTCTTTCTCCCCCATCCACAGGCATCAGTGCACTCATCCCGCCGATTCTACCCCCACGGTGCCTGAAGGATCTGACGGCTTCCCACTGCTACTCCAGCCCCAGCCAAGCGCTGCCAAGCGCCATCGTCACCTGGAACCACAGAACACTCACAAGCCGCCCGCCGCCCGCCATGTTCCCATTAGGCCTGTGAGCCCTCCCAGCCTCCCCTGCTCACTCTCAACGGTGCCTGCCCTCAGAAGGGCCAGTGTCCTTCACGCCGCAGCCCTGCCTCCCATCTGACATCCTCCCTCATGGGCAGGCTTGCAGTTCCCCAGCCCCAACAGGCATCTTCTAGCAACTGCTCCTTGGCCTGGATCGCTCGTCTCCACACGGTCCCCTCCCCGTCACCATGCAGGGGTCCCGTCCTGGTCCTGCCCGCCCGCCCTTTCTCCTGTCCCACAGCCCTCATCCTCTTCTTTCGCACAATAGACTTCCTGTGCGTGTCTCACTCGGTGTCTGCCCTTCCCACTGGCACAGAAGGACCTCCCAGCACGAGGGCTTTCTGCTCATTCACACAAATATTCCAAGTGATGAGAACGGGCCTGGGGTGAAGTGGCCACACTTGTTGGATGAAGGAAGAACACATGACTTGGTCACGATCTACTTCTATCAGGACATAATGACGATCTTTACGCATTAATTCATCAGAGGATTTGTAACTAGAATCAGACTTCTTTGAAGTGGTGAGAGTGAATAGCCTTCTCAGATATGTCTGCATCGTGTTCACTGGTCAATAAACTCTGAGCGAGTACTCTGGGCAGGTGCTGCTGCGTGAGCTGGCGGTGAGCAGGGTGCAGGCCCCACCCCTGAGCTCACAGTGCACACACCGTCAGAGACACCAGGCAGAGAAACGTACAGACTCCCTTCGGACAGGGGAGTGAGGTGTTACAGGAGTTGAAAACTGGACATCAAGGTGAACTTCACAAAGACAGCCAGCTGGCCAGCGAGTGGTCCCCAGGGAAGGACCTGGCCCCAGGCTCCAGGAAGAAGAGCCCAGCAAAGTCCAACATCAAGAGAAGCACAGAGGGTGGAGGGCAGCGTGGTGGGAGGCACAGCCAAGGTGAGGCAGGAGGAGGACAGAGACCCTGGCACACCAGCTCTGGGACCATGCAGAGGGATTCGGCCACATCCTCAAAAGTGGCAAAGAAGTCGCGGAAGGCTTTGAACAGAACACTGTTCAGACTGATCTGCTGTGCGTTCTGTAAAGACGCTCTGTGCACAGGCCCACATTAACTGTGGATATCTTAGATCCCACAGACCCAAACGGGACTCCTCGTCCTGTCAGGCCGATTCACAACTGTATGGACCGGCTGGGCACGAGCTGCACCTGCAGAGAGCTGTTAGGAACAACGACGATGGCATCCGAGCAGCAGGATGGATTTCCAACAGCACGGTTGCTACCTGAGAACTCCCCTACAGGCCGTTCTGGCTCTCACATTACCCACCTGTGCGCTGGCGACCACAGCCAACGTGGCACTGCAGCTTCAGGAAACAGGCTGGCGCTCAGGGAATGGGAAGTGCACTGAGAACAGCACGGGCTAAATGACTTTCCAAGGTCACACGACCTGCAGGGGGGCAGTCTCCCACCCCTCACGCTCCCCACGCAGGCTAGGCTGCTGAGAGCCGAGCGTGGGGGCCTCCACACACAAAACCGGGCCTTCCAGGCCACCTGCAGCCATCACCTGGCTCGCTCCCTCCTGGGGCATGCAAGTGTGCAGGCTGTCCGCTCCCTCCTGTAACGGGGACTCCGGCCGCTCCCCTTTCCCTGGGGAACGGCGAGATGCTGCAAGCTCCAGAGCTACGATTTCTCCGTGTGCAGAAGAAAGGGCGATGACTGCAGAAACGTTCATCACCGTTACTTTGGTTTCCCTCAGCAAACAGCGCCCAAACAGCGGCCTCAACCTGCTCCGTAAGAAGTGACGGGAGCAGCCACCACAGGTTTAGAAGCTCCCAAAGGCCACTGCTGCCCCCGCTGGCAGCGCTGCTCCCAGCTCATTACTGACCTCCCAGGCAACACTAATTTTCTTTTTATAAAGCATGGATTTCAAATTAAAGTTACTTGTCTCTAAACCACAAGTTATTCCACTTTAGAGGAAAAGTCCAAATGTCGTAGTAAATAGTAAATCACCCTGGGAATTCCACATCCAGGGCAAGCATTTAGCCGACTGGTTAAGGTGCCAGGTAAGAAACCTGCATCCCACATCAGAGTGCCTGGGTCTGATTCCCAGCCCTGGCTCCTGACTCCGGCTTCCTGCCAATGCAGACCCTGGGAGGAGGCAGCTGGCTCAAGTGGCTGGGCTCCTGTCACCCACGTAGGAGACAAGGATTGTGTTCCCAGCTCCCAGCCTCCAGCCCAGCCCAGCCCCAGGTGTTGTAGACATGTGGGGAGTGAACCAGTGCATGGAAGTGCGCTCTCTCTTGTTCTCTTTGTCTATCAAATAAGCAAGTAACTTTTTTTTTTTAATTCCAAGGCAATTTTGTGATCCCAAATAGTTTATTTAAATATTTATTATTACTTATTTGAAAAGCAGAGTGAGAGATGGAATGAGAGAGAGAGAGACCTTCCATGTGCTGGTTCACTCTCCAGTTGTTAGCAATGGCCAGAACTGGGCCAGGATCCCGGAGTTCCATCCAGGTCTCCCATGTGAGTGGCAGAGCCCCCATGTACTTAAGCCATCCTCAGGCACATTAGCAGGGAGTTGGATCAGAAAAGCAGCCTAGGCTGGCGCCACAGCTCAATAGGCTAATCCTCCACCTGCGGCGCCGGCACACTGGGTTGTAGTCCCGGTTGGGGTGCCAGATTCTGTCCTGGTTGCTCCTCTTCCAGGCCAGCTCTCTGCTGTGGCCTGGGAGTGCAGTGGAGGATGGCCCAAGTGCTTGGGCCCTGCACCTGCATGGGAGACCAGGAGAAGCACTTGGCTCCTGCCTTCGGATCAGCGCGGTGCGCCAGCCGCAGCACGCCGGCTGCAGCGGCCATTGTGGGGTGAACCAACGGGAAAGGAAGACTTTTCTCTCTGTCCACTCTGCCTGTCAA
Organism: Oryctolagus cuniculus; assembly: GCF_051225735.1. Classification (NCBI taxonomy): domain Eukaryota; kingdom Metazoa; phylum Chordata; class Mammalia; order Lagomorpha; family Leporidae; genus Oryctolagus; species Oryctolagus cuniculus. The sequence goes on from NC_142880.1 coordinate 39,742,623, forward strand.
AAAAAAAAAAAAAAGAAGAAGAAGAGCAGCCTGGACTCAAGACTCAATCTGGCACTCCTACAATGAACGCTGGCTTTGCAAGTGCAGCTTAACCCACCACATCACAACACCAGCCCCCAAACGGTATGTTTAAATGATCAGTAATTATGCCTTTCTACTATTTTCACGTGTAAAACAGAAGTGCAGATACTAAAGTCTGGTCTTAATTGTAGGCCTAATGAAAGCTGCAAACATACAGAAGACTGACACTTTCAAGAATATTTAACAAAACCACTTTTACACTGTCTTTTAAAATTAAATATGGCATTACATTGAAGTTTCTAAGTAAGAGCAAATTTCTCAAGGACTGAAACATCTTATATAAAATCAACATACAAATAAAAACAAGAAGTAAATTTCCTTTTTTACATTAAAAATTCTATCAGTTATATAATTGCATTTCAGCAAAAAATCCAATTCCACCAAGATTATTATGGGTGCGATTACAGGCTTCAAGAAGGAAGCAGGGATTTCTCTCTATGGCCTGCAGAGCCCCAGGCACACTCAGTGCCCTTCCAAAGGCCAACAAGCACCACTCCCACTCCAACACTGGTATTTTCACCCAGGAAAGCATGCGATCGAAGTTCAGGCCTCGGGTCTGTGGCACCTCAGTCAGCTGAGGTGAACTGAAACCAGTCAGTGCCCATGGGCCCTGAGGATGGCGTCCTGCAGAGTTCAGAGGGCATCCCCAGGAACGGCGCCCCCAGGGACGGCAGGTGGGCAGGCCGGCGTGAGCAGGCATGGAATCGCCAAGCTCCTCAGACACCGCGCCCTCCTGAAGCCGCTCAGACTGGAAGTTTTAAGGCTCACACTGATCACTGAGATGGAGTATGACGCCAAAGTTCTAAAACATGACTGCATCTTTAATAATTAATCCCTCTAAGGCCCAAAAGTATTTTATTAAACCAAGGAGCTGAAGTCCAGAGCCCTCTCCGCACACAGCAGGTGGGGGTGTGAGGTGGCAAGCAGAGCCCCAGAGGACAGTAAAGTGCACACTCACCATCTGAGGCACGCCGAACACAACAACGTTCGTGTACTGCGAGAAAGAGACCTGCGTGAGACAGGGAAATGCTGAGTGCATCAGCTGCAGAGCCAAGTTTCCCAGCACTGAGCGGCGGCCGGCTATTGTCCTGATGGCGAGTTTCCACCAACTCCTAAAAAGAGCGGCCCCCATCAAAACTTTCACGAAGAAAAGAACGCCGTTATCACTCTCACTCACGGTAGCACAAACCCTTACGGAGCAGGTGTGAGAGGCCTCTCGTTCTGACTCCACTCCACCAGACTCCACGCTGGGGCGACAAGAACCCGAGTGATTTCAGAACCACTCAGTTTTTTTATGTTGAACCACCCTTAAAATTCTATTCCTCCGCTCTCTCCTCTAAAATACTATGAAAAATACAATAAAATGATCTTTAGTTGGAAAACAGGGAAAAATGTGCTTTCCCAGTCAAAATGCTTATCACCCAATAAAAGCCTTATTTACTCTATAGACATCATTTACGAATATACAGTGTGAAAAACAATGCAAGCAAAACCCTAGTGAATTTTTATAAGCTACTGATGACAGCATTACAGTGGGAAAACCTTATTTAAGGAAAAGCATTTTATGGGGCATTGAAAAGGCAGAATTACAGGGCTTTAAGAATACAAATCAATTTGGGAGTATCCTGTACTTTGTGACAACAGCAACCAGGGCAGCACGACTGGCGGAGTCTTTTCTGTGTTGTCCATCTCGGTCTCTCTCTAAATGCACTCACATGCACACACGTACACAAAGGCAGACAGGTCTAATACTGATCAATAACAATTCACGGGCTTTCCAAACAAAATGGAACATCTCATCGTTTCATAATAGAAATGAGAACATTTTAACTTAGGAAACAAAATGTTAGAATTCAAATGACCTATCATAAACTAAGAGAGAATCCACTGGTAACACCGATCAATTTAAAATTTGTATATGTTTCAATATGCCAAAAGATTCACGTGAATTTTCATTCTTTTTAATACAGTTTCAGCTTTAAGTCATACTAATCATGAATAAGAAAAGTTTCCACTGGATTTTTCTAAGACCAGTCTCTGCCTTACATACCTTCCACAAATCCGAAATATAGAACTTGGTGGAGCCATGCACACCTTCTTGCCAAGCGCGGTACCTGGAGTACCACACCAGCCACGGATTTAGTTCATAACCGACAGCTGTGAACCCTGCTTTTGCAGCTGCTACCACCTGTGGAGAGAGGCTGGGCTTTAACCACAAGAAAAAATCAACTTCCAGGGTCAAATGAGATGAATGTTTCCTATTTATGGTTTATAATCCTAAAACATCAACCAAAAAGGATCTTCTCTGTTCAAGACACCATGCAAACATGTGTCAAAAAAGTAACTGGCTTTGTGGACAAGGTAACAGCCAACGCACTTAAGCCCAGTTTCTCATTTTTGTCAGCGATTTCGCCTCAAGTATCAGAACAGGCATTCGGGCATGATTTAGAGGGAGGCATGATTAATTCTGGACTAGCAAGCCCCTGCGTGGTCTAACACAAAGCTGCTGAAAATCTGCAACGTCTCTCCACCTGTGAGATGGCATGGCAGCAGTGACACGAACATGCCTGGAAGAATGCAAGAAAAAACCTGTCGAGAAAAACCTGCAATTAGTTACACGCAAGTACTTCCTTGGCATGTAATGACTGCTCACTCAAAATCAAAAACAGGCGAAAGTAAAAAGGACCAACTTAGAACAAAGTCAAGTGTAGAATCCCAATAGTCAGAGGGCCAGTGGGCCAGTCCTCAAGGTTTTGTCACAGTGCTTAAAATTTTTTAAAATTTAAATTTAAAAACACAAGTTACTTTTTAATATCTTCCTCATTATTCCAGGTCACGATCAAAGAATCACAGGGTTTGGGCCACAAGGGCTGGTGAGGAGGTGGGGCACTGCTGGTCTTCATGCTCAGGTGCCCAGAAGACCAGCCTCTCTGATTGCTGGGTTGTTTTCAGCTCACCGTGAGGAGGTGGCCTAAGGATAGGGCCCCCCGCTCACACAGGAACACGCTCTGACACACTCATCTCACAAGCAGTGGCCTCGTGTCTTTATTTACAGGTTCCCAGCTACACGTGTAAGTGAGTGGTCCCTAAGTCTGACCGTTGCATAAGCAGGGGTTCATCACTGGCTTGTGCTCATTTTAACTGTGCTTTTTTTCATAGGAAGTAGTATTTGTGCACAGATAAATCAGACAAATGAAGAGGCAAACACCTATGGTGCAAAAACATAAAACAGTGAAATGCCACACTTCGGCAAACCGTTTCTAATTAAGTCGCCTCCAGTGGCTCAAGCATCTTAACAATCTGATAAATTCCAATCACATGCTAGGGGTTTCAGAATTTGGGCAAACAAGCACAAAATGAAACAATTCCCCACTTCTCAAACTTTGTCAAAGATTTGGCAAGTTTTCCCATAATCCTCATAACAAATGTAAAGTGGAAATGTTCACAATTCCGGCTCAGACTCTCAACATGTTCTAGGACAACTCACAATGCGGCCGTCGCCACTACCAATGTCTACCAGGGATCCGCTTCTGCTCTGCAACATTTTCACAACATTTTCGATCTGCTTTGTAGTTGCAGGTACAAAGGGCAAACAGACTTTCCGGAGTGCTGGTGTCACAAAGGGTGTCGCTACCGCATACACAGCCATGAGAGTCCCACCTACAATCCCCGTAAGCAGCAAGCCCCAACGGCTTTTCTTCAAAGTGTTGGCTTCAAGACTGGGGGGTAGCCCAGGCTGTGCCTGGCTTTCCTCTTGAAGTGGTTCTGGGGCTGCACCTAGATGGAGAGAGCACAGGCAGAATCTAGCACACGAGGGGCACCAAGCCTGGAGCCCAGGATACTTCTTGTGTAACAAGTTTGTCTCCTGACAAACTCATGCTTTTCAAAGGATAGTTTAGCTCAATGCACTCTAAGTTACAAGCTTAAGGTTCCACAATGAGTTCTGAATCCCAGGAACAAAAAGTGCTTCAGAGGAAATTATTCAATACTAATAGAAGACTTTCCAACACATGATTTTGTGTGTGTCCAGGAGTCATCCTTAGAAAATAATGCATTCAAACTTACCTAGTAATTTATTAATTCAGTATCTATTAGTATAAGTTTCAACCATGCACTCCATATTCTTATGTTCAGATTGAGTAAGCCTCAGACCCATAAGCATGAAAATGTCTAGGTATTACTCGAAATAGGATGAAAAGATTCTGCGATTATATTGATCTGGCATTACAATCCAGTATCACAAATACACTTTTGAAGTAGTAAGGGGGACAAAAACCAGATTTTGCCAAACATCTTAAATAAGTGTGGTATTAGAGATTTTTTTAACAGCAGATCCAAAAATAACAAGAAGTAATCACTTCCACACCATCACAAGTACAGAATTAGCAAACAAACCCATCACAGATTATACATCACAGATTATACAATAAATGGTACCTTCAATACCCTCCTGTTGAGTTTTATCTTTTAAAATGCATTCTTTAAAAAAATGATTTATTTGAAAGGCAGAGTTACAGAAACAGAAGGGGAGACACAGAGAGATCTTTCATCTGCTAGTTCACTCCCCAGATGACTACAATGGCTGGGACTGGGCCAAGATGAAACCAGGAGCTATGAACACCATCCAAGTATCTCCCTTGTGGATAGCAGGTGCCCAAGTTCTTGGGCCAGCTTCTGCTGCCTTCCCAGGTGCACTAGCAGGGAGCTAGATTGGAAATGGAACAGACAGGAATCGAACTGTCACTCATATGACATGCCTGCTTAACCCACAGTGCCACAGTGCTGGCCTGTAAAATGCATTTTAAAGCATTTTTTAAATATTTATTTGATTTATTTGAAAGGCAGAGTTACAGAGAGGGGCACATAGAGAGATCTTCCAACCACTGGTTCACTCCTCAAATTGCCACAACAGCTGGGCCTGGGCCAGGCTCCAGCCAGGAGCCAGGAGCCAGGAGCTTAATCTTGATCTCCCAAGCAGATTGCAGGGGCCCAAACACTTGGGCCATCTTCCACTGCTTTTTCAGGTGCATTAGCAGGACCAAAAGCAAAGCAGACAGGACTCAAACCACTGTAGCAGTGGCTTAATCCATTACGCCACAATGCCAGCCCCCTAAAATGCATTTTTAACAGGATCTCAAGTTTTGGAATTGATACTGATTTGACATTGACTACTGACAGCACAGGACAGGACAGAGTAGCACGATTCCCGTGAGGCCTCCAGAGCTAGCCAAGGCTGGGGTGCCACCTCTGCCACTTCCCAGCCTGTGACCCTGAATCCCTTCTCCTCGTGGAACCTTGGCTTCCTCAGCTGTCAATCAGAGATCCCAGGGTTGTTCTGAGGATGAAATGAGTGGACGGAGGCAAAGCACTGAGAACAGGGGAGCAGAGGTGTGCGGCGTGCCGCTACTGTCGGCGACCCCTGGGGAACAGCCAGTCTCTGCCGTGAAGCAGTTCACCACGGAGCTGGGGACAAGACTGAATCCACCAGAATCCACAGCAAACAGGGGAGAAAGAGGGGCAAGGACAGATTCTCGTTGCTGGCAGATGTCAATGTTCACAGCTGCATCATCCATGAGCCACTTAAGAGGCGCACTGTGCACATCTCATAGGCGCAGCAAGAAATCTGCACGCACTGGGGGCCTGCACCACACACCTTCACGACCACAGCTCCGGAGGGCTGGCAGGGCCACCCTGCTCCATGCTCCTGGGCTCTCTGTCCTGCATCCCTCCAGCCTGGCCCCCGTTTCTCTGTTAGGACCTGGTGAGAGCATGGCCAGCGCGCTCACTGCTCTCCAGATCCGTAATCACATCTGCACGGGATCCAGGAGTGGGAGGTGGTAGACACCCTGGAGGGGACATCACGCGGCCGGTCCGCCCGTGAACTGCGGCAGTGTCTGCTGAGGAGCTACAGATGTGAGCACGGGACACAGCAAAGCGGGCACAGCACAGAGGAGGTCACATTCCAAGACACAGCTTTGCCCCTGCAACCTCCAAAAGGATTTTTCAAACTGGTTTCACAGCCCAGTGCCACTGAGGGGGGATGTGTCTACTACTAGCGCCAGGGTTGGAGGTAAAACAAAGTTTCACAAGGTGCTGGTGTCTGGCAGAAAGCCCAAGTCATGAACAACCTGCTAAAATTTCGCATTCCATGGAGGCATGCATGCGTCACAGCAGTAGCCATGGGTCTGACTATACAAGAACAGCCAAGGCACAGTTGTCACATCTTAACAGGGAATTACCTTGGGGCTAAGCTGTGGCACAGCAGGTTAGGTTAATGCCCTGGCCTGGAGCGCTGGCATCCCATATGGGCACCAATTCGAGACCTGGCTGCTCTACTTCCAGTCCAGCTCTCTGCTATGGCCTGGGAAAGCAGTGGAAGATGGCCCAAGTCCTTGGACCCCTGCACCCGTGTGGGAGACCCAGAGGAAGCTCCTGGCTCCTGGCTTTGGATTGGCGCAGCTCAAGCCGTCATGGCCAACTGGGAAGTGAACCATCTGATGGAAGACCTCTCTCTCTCTCTGCCTCTCCTCTCTCTGTGTAACTCTTTCAAATAAATTAAAAAAAAAATCTTAAAAAAAAAAAACAAAAACAAAAACCAGGAAATTACCCTATTGGCACTCCAGTTGTACAGCACAGAGTCCAGCTGATCATGTGGTCCTGAGGGCTCAGGACTTAACTAGTTGTTTAACTAAGTTGTGACTAAGACCTGTTTTCCCACCAGTAAGATTAAGAGACAGTTATGGTTTGTTTGGCTTTTTTTTTTTTTTTTTTTTTTTTTTTTTTTTTTTACAGGCAGAGTGGACAGTGAGAGAGAGACAGAGAGAAAGGTCTTCCTTTTTGCCATTGGTTCACCCTCCAATGGCTGCCGCGGCCGGCGCATCACACTGATCCGAAGCCAGGAGCCAGGTACTTCTCCTGGTCTCCCATGGGGTGCAGGGCCCCAGCACTTGGGCCATCCTCCACTGCACTCCCTGGCCACAGCAGAGAGCTGGACTGGAAGAGGGGCAACCGGGACAGAATCCGGCGCCCCGACCAGGACTAGAACCCGGTGTGCCGGCGCCGCAAGGTGGAGGATTAGCCTAGTGAGCCGCGACGCTGGCCGGCTATTTTTTTTAAACCAGAATTTAAAATTTGTAAAAAAGGACTTAGTAGTAATACTATCCTCATAGGGCTATTGGAAAAGTTACATAACCAACGCACACAAAGCACACAGCACTCAGACTGGGGGTGACTGCTCACTGCTATTCTCATCGCCATTTGGGGGCAAAATGCTCAATTTGCTAACAGCTTTGAGACATAATTCATACACATTTTGCCCACCTAACATGTGCAACTCCATGTTTTTAATATATTCACAGCCAATTTTAGACCACATTCATGACCTCAAGAAACCCCTTATTCTTCAGCCAGCACCCCCCGCCCCCAGCCCCCAGGCCTGGGCATCCACTAGTCTAGTTTTCCCCTCTAGAGTCCCTTGTTCTGGACTGAGAGGGGTGGAATCATATGCCTGTGGCCGTCTGTGACTGCCTCCTTCCGCTTAGCATGATGTCCCAAACTCCACCCGTGCTGTACTGGTGTCAGCACCTGACTGCTTTCCATGGCCGGGTAGAATCAGCCCATGAACAGAACACCTTCTGTTTACGCACTGTTTCCTGAACAGCCATGAGTCAGGTGGACCGAATCCACCGGAATCCTGAGCCCTACAGCTCGACCTGCGAACGACAGAATGAACAGCTCCCCGCCCGCAGGGCCTCCCATCTGCCTGTGTGAGTTCGGGGCCTGGCTGAGCCACACACAGGGGGCTGCGAAGGAGGGACTGACCAGTGAGGTGCTGGCAGATACAGAATCTGAGCTGGGGCAAAGGCAGCAAGCTCAGAGTTGAGGGAGGGCGGCGTGCGCTGAGCAGGGCAGCAGGCAGGCCTCAGAAGACCGATGGAGCTCGCGCTGTTTGCCGGCGCCGCAGCAAAGGTTTCAAACAGGTCACCATCACGTCTGTCTCCTGAGGCAGAGCAGCACCGGGAGCAGTGGGTCCCAGACGGAATCACTGCGTTTTCCATCTCGAGCTTCCATGCCTGGAAAAGCCTTTCATCACAAAGGTCTGTGTGGGAAAAACAAGATTTGTGCCTACGGCCTGAGGTCTGGACCAAGTTGCCAGGTAAACTGACACAGGACAGCAGTTCCAGGCAGCCTGTCACTCACAGCTCAAAAATATGAAAAGGGAGACTCCAGAAATAAACAGCTGCTGTGCTGTGAACTGAGTGCCGTTCCTAGCAGCCTGATGAAGTCTGATGCTTTTCTCTCCACCTCGTCCGAGAGGCGATCTGGCCCCCTGTCCACTGTTTCTCCTGGTAAGCTCCACCTTGAGCCAGGTGGGTCACCACACGGACTGCTACAGAACCCAGTGCCTATGCTGATGACAACCTTCACTTTACATAACGACAGCCCCGAAACACTAGAGCAGTGATGCCGGCAGTTCAGATGTGCCAAAGAGAAGCTGTAAAGCACTTCACGTACAAGGTGAAATTCTCAACCTAAAAAACCTAAGAAACACACATGCTAAAGCTGCTACGATCAAATTAAAGCAAATCTCCAGCCAGGAAATTGTGAAGGAAAAAGAAACTCCTGCTACTCTGCTGTCATACGCTAACCTGCAAGTTATAACTACCGTATGTTGAGCTTAATTAAGATGGAAAAGGCATTAAATCACAAAATTCAGTCCAGTCTTTGGTTTCAGGCATGCACTGGGGGCTGTGGAGTACTTCCCTGAGGGTGGGGGTGGGGTGGGGGTTCTATATACTTCTGGCTCCATCCAAAAAAAAAAAAAAAAAAAAGTGTTAATTTCTAACAGTGAAAACCAGTCCCTAAACATGCAAAACTAAAATCTAGACTGTCCCTATGGGGCCAGTGTTGTGACACAGTGGGTTGTCGCTCCCCGTCTTCGTGGAGGAACAACACAGGACCCTGCGCTGTTCTTTTGTCTGCTCGGCCCTCCCCGGGTTTGCTGCTGGTTCTTCCCGGGTTGGCTACCGACCCTTCCACCTCCGTGGAAGGGCGGTTCCCCCTAGCCACTTTCCCCACTTCCGCGGGGGAGCGGCACACCGCCGGCCGGCTCTTCTCGGGGGCTGCACAGGTGTTCCTTCAGATAGATGTTCCTCTTAGATGTTCCTTGTGCATGTTGTCTCTCTCCTCCTTTATAGTCCTCTTCCACCAATCCCAACTTTGCTACCCACACGCCGAGTACGCTGCTCTCCTCCAATCAGGAGCAGCTCCTGCAGCTTGTCAAGTTGGTGAAAGGCAGCTGGGTAGAAGCTGTTTGCTCCTCTCCCAGCGCCATATTGTGGGAGAGCAGATGCATAGAATAAGTCTTTTTTTTTTTTTTTTTTTTAATTTTTGACAGGCAGAGTGGACAGTGAGAGAGAGAGACAGAGAGAAAGGTCTTCCTTTGCTGTTGGTTCACCCTCCAATGGCCGCCGCTGCAGCCGGCGCACCGCGCTGATCCGATGGCAGGAGCCAGGATCCAGGTGCTTTTCCTGGTCTCCCATGGGGTGCAGGGCCCAAGCACCTGGGCCATCCTCCACTGCACTCCCTGGCCATAGCAGAGAGCTGGCCTGGAAGAGGGGCAACCGGGACAGAATCCGGCGCCCTGACCGGGACTAGAACCCGGTGTGCCGGCACCGCAAGGTGGAGGATTAGCCTATTGAGCCACGGCGCCGGCCTAGAATAAGTCTTAATTCCAGTAACTTAGTCTAGTCCGAGTTGCTCCCAGTTGCTCCCCACAGTGGGTGAAGCCTCAGCCTGCAATGCTGGCATCCCATATGAGTGCTGGTTCATGTCCCAGCTGCTCCACTTCCGATCCAGCTCCCTGCTAATGGCCTGGGAAAGGCAGACGAAGATGACGCAAGTGCTTGGCCCTGCCACCCACATGGGAGACCCATATGGAGCTCTGGGGTCCTGGCTTCCACCTGGCCCAGTGCTAGCTGTTGCAGCCAGCTGGGGAGTGAACCAGTGGATGGGAGATCTGTCTCTCCCTCTCCATCTGTAACTCTGCCTTTCAAATAAATTAATCTTTATAAACAGAAAAAAGCTGTTTGTACAAACTGAATGTCACAGGACTACTTTAGATAAAGAATGACAGGACACTTCTGTCAGATGTGCTCTGTGGGGCACGGATCTATTCTACGACATCAGAGCATGGTGGCCCGCACTCTCGGTGAGCACTGAGGGGTCCAGGCCAGGCAAGGTTAATGTCTAGTCCGCTGTCTGCAGGCCTTGTCTGCTTACCGACTTCTCACGCTGGTAGAAAACTTCCATTTTCAGTGACAGGTTTGGGTCACCCAAAGACGCAGTGACTGAGATGTGCAAAATGCACAGAGTTCTTACTCAAGATCAAACTAGGGGCCAGTGTTGTGGCACAGGGGGTTAAGCCACTGCCTGTGGCACTGGCATTCCTATGTATGCTGGTATGAGCCCCAGCTGCTCCACTTCCAGTCCAGCTCCCTGCTAGTGTGCCTGGGAAACAGCAGAGGACAGTCCAAGTGCTTGGGCTCCTGCCCCCTCCTGGGAGACCTGGAAGCAGTTCCTGGCTCCTGGCTTCAGATCGGCTCAGCTCTGGCAGTTGCAGCCATTTGGGAGTGAACAGCAGATGGCAGACCTTTGTCTCTACCTCTCAAATAAATAAAGATCTTAAAAAAAAAAAAAATACTGAAAGTTCAGGGGATGGCGCTGTTGCCAGCTGCGGCCTGCCATGCTGACGTCCTGTGTGAGCACTGTCCCAGCGGCTGCGATTCTGATCCAGCTCCCTGCTAAGGCGCCTGGGAAAGCAATGGAAGATGGCTCAGGTCCCTGGGCCCGGCACCCACATGGGAGACCTGGAAAAAGCTCCTGGTACCTGGCTTTGGCCTGGCACAGCGCTGGCTGTTGCAGCGATTTGGGGAGTGAAGCAACGATGGAAGATCTGTCTCTCCTCTCTCTGTAACTCTACCTTTCAACTAAATAAATCTCTAAAACAAAAAGAGCGAGGGAGAGAGGCTCAGAGCAATAAATAAAGGGAAGAAATCAGGAAGAGCGAGCAGGTGTGCAGGGAACGCCGAGCACACAGGTTACAGCAGGATTTACATTTGAACACCACAATGTTTAGGACTGGTCACGTGTACTTGCATCCAGGCACACACTTCACCACAACGCCCATCTTACAACCCCCCAGCACATGATCTCACGTGGAAGAAACCCTGCTTGGACGGGCCTGCAGACGTCCTTTCGGTAGTTACCAGCTATTGATACGGGAAAAATTCCAGCACCACCGCCGTGCACAGTATTCCACAGCCCCTGGGAATGCCTGAAACTGATCAACCTGCGCGGGGGCCGTCATTAAGCATTTCCGGTTTTCCGCAACAACCTAATGAACCAAATGGCTGGCGGAATTCACCATTCTGAGCGCGCAAACACTGAATCCGCCAAGCAAGAAGGAACGGAGGCTCCAGGATCTAAAATGTCCGGGGAGCACCACTCCAGTTGCGGAGGGTGGGCCGACTGTGAGGGTCCGTTCTGGACTCCCCAGCCAGAGTTCAGCCTCACGGTGCGCGCCCGGTCCTCGTTTACTGGGCACAGCCTGGCTGGCGTGGAGAAGGCAGCCAGGGCCGTGGACCCTGAAGTAAAGGCAGCAAAGGGAATCAGGGCAGGGGGGTGTCGGGCGGGGTTGTGAGGCGGCCCTGCACAGGGCTCAAGAATGGGACCCGCTGTGGGAAATCAGGGTTTACTGTTTTTTAAATTTTTTTTTTTATTTCAAAGAGAGACGAGACAGAGATCTTCCACCCCGTTGATTGACACCCCAGATGGTTGCCAAGGGCCAGGGCTGGGTCGGGCTGACGCCAGGAGCTTCTTCCAGGTCTCCCCCGCGGGTGCAGACGCCCATGGACTTGGCCATTAGCAGGGAGCCGGACCCGAAGTGGAGCCCAGACGGGGCCCTAGCCCACTAAGCCACAGCGGCGCCCGCGTACGAGGCTGGCTCGGGGCCGGGCACTGCGCGCTCTGCGCCCTCACAGCAGCCCTGGAGGGCACACGCTGGCATTCTCACGGCCATGTCACACGAGGACACCGGCGCGCGGAGGTCCAGCGACTTCCCCAGCACGGCCCGCGCCGTGGGCCTGCGACACCGCCATGCCACCCCGAGGGCCGAGCTAACGGCAGTCATCCGCCCAAAGGCGCCCAGAAGCGTCCTGGCGGACAGGCCGCAGACCCGAGAACGGGGCCCGGGCTGGCGCAGCGCGCCGAGGGGCAGGACGGCCGCCTGGGGCCGGGGGCGCCCGCGGCCCGCTCCCGCGCTCAGACGACACCGACGGCCCCACAGCGCCAGGCCCGCGCGCCCTCCCGCGCACGCCGCTCCGGCCTCACCTCCTCCTCCTTCCATCGCGAGATTTCCGCACTCTTAAAAAAAAAGGCGGGGGGGATGTGGAAGCTACCATCTTCTCAGAGCCGGGGTGAGAAGAAGTGTAAAACAATGCTTTAAGAAAATAATTTTTCGTTGTAACTCACTACGAAGAAGATATCAATTATAAATCTTTAGGTAATGATTCAATTATTCCTACTCTTGACCTGTGAGTTCTAAAAGTCTTCAGCTCCTCCCCCCCCTACAGCTTCCCGGATAATAGAAGTTTCCAAAGGCCGCCGATTCCAGAAGGTACTGTCTGGCGTCAAATTAGTTTCAGTTGAAAAATAAGTCTCGCGCTGTCCGCATTGCGCATGCGCGAGCTGCTGCGCTCTCTCGCGAGAGGAAGGTGTGTTCTGGGTTCCGGCGTGGTCTCTGCCGGTTGCAGGAAAGTAACTCCTGCTGCTGAACCATGGCGTCCGTGGGGACCCTCGCCTTCGATGAATATGGGCGCCCTTTCCTCATTATCAAGGATCAGGACCGCAAGTCTCGTCTTATGGGACTTGAAGCTCTCAAGGTAAGGGGCCCGAAGACGCTCGTGGCGGGCTAAGGGGAGGCGGCCGCGTCCGGGGCTCTGCGCCTGCGCAGGGTGGGCCGCGGTTTTCGCCATGTGCTCCCCGAAAGGTCGAGAATCGCCTCACCCTGGGCGCATCTCGCTCTCCGAATGTTGGGTCCGGCGGCCCGCGAGCGCCGTTAGGGCCGCCCCGCGCTGAACCCCGCGGCAGCCCCTGAGAAACGGGGTTCGCCCTGCTTTCGCGAGGCCGTGGTCGTTGACAGCGTGTGCCTCTGTGCGTGGCCCAGTCCTGGGTGCGCGCTCGTAAAAACACGAGATCCTTCAAAGGAGAGCGCAGCCGTAGCGGGAGTGGGAGATGGGCGCGTGTGACGAGTGGGTACGGGGGCGGCCAGGCGTAAACAGGGGGTCCCAGCGGGGCCCAGCCGACTTGAGGTCGCAGCGGTTCCCGAAGCTGCCAGCCCGGGACGCCACCCCGACGGAAAAGGGCTTCCCCGCCGAGGCTGGGGTGGGCGGAGGGAAGAGGGAGGAGGGCCAGCTGAACTCATGATTGACAGGGTGCAGAGGCTGGGGGGCGCGGAGGGCGCGGAGGACTTGAGCAGCCCGGGGTCCGCCCTGAGCTCCCTTGGGGGCTCGGGGTTGTGCTTGGATCCGGAAGCAGCACGGTTCCCCCACGGACTCGCAGCCTCACTCCCAGGGCGGGTCGTCTCTGCCGAGCCGGGGACTCGGGGCTGTTTGTTTCCCTTCCAGGGAATAGGGCTCAGGCTGCTGGTATTACAGATTTATTCCATTGTTGAGTTCTAGGGATCCACGGAGAAAGCTCCAGTACACGCACCACACGTAAAGCATAATTAAGCGACAGCTTGTTGTGTGGTACCGCCGTAAACTGAGACGGGTGTTCGCAGGATGCTGCAGGGTCGCATACGACTGGGTAGCTGGACCGTGATTCGGGGCCGCGGTCTAGAGCTGCTTTCTCAGCGCGGCTTCGCTGACGCCTGGGGCCAGATCACTGCCCATTCGGGGCCCTGGCCCGTGTAGATGTTAAGCACTTGGCCTCTGTCCACTGTGCCGAGGTTCCCCCTGCCCAGTTGTACCAACCAGAAGTTGTCCTGGGAAAGAATTCCCGCCACCACCACTTCCCTAGAGTGTTATTTAGGTTTCTCGTTACACTGACCTGTAACTCGGCATGTATTTAAGGCGTAATTGTGTTTTCGCAGTTGGACCTTTTATGTCTTCTGTAACCTGCCAGGTGGATGACCACCGAGCCGCCTTGGGGAGTTGCTGTGTGTGAGGGGCGGCAGCTAGGTCTCGATCCTGGAGCGCTTTGAACTCGAGTGCTGAGACACTAGGGATCGTGGAAGCCTTGGAAGTCGTGAGCAGAGCATTTGAGCGTAGTTAGCCGGCGGATTGGTTGCCTGGTTGTGGGGAATTTTAGGGGAGGTGGGTTCAGTGGTCCTGGGATTCTGTGGTTGCTTTGGGTCTGGTTAGGCTGATGATGGCAAGGAGGGAGAGAAAGGAAGCGCAGACCAGTTACCTGTGGAAACGGGGAAGGGTCTTTCCCAGGCGGAGTGGAGGGGCAGGATGCTCTGCCAGGAAGACTGTTGGCGGTGACTAACACCCCCCACCACCACCACCCAGGACTGCTCTACTCTGGGAATGACTGAACCTGCACACAAGGTGCAGTGAGCGGCACGTTCTCCTCAGAGTGTAGACGTCAGTCCCGAGGCCTGTTCACAGCACTGCCTGGATTGGTGTGGTTGAGTACCAGGCTCTGTGTTGGGGTCATGGACTTGTTCCTGGCTCTCCTGCAGAGAAGTGGGACCAAAATATGTGAAGAATTGAAGGCATCAGGAAGAGAAATGACATAAACCAAGACTTGAACATTCTCATGGGTGAAGGCTATAAGCACTTTTTCCCCCTTGTCATTTAGATCCTGAAACGAAATCTGTGCTTTATTGAGACTTTTTCAGTTAAAAATGGCAGTGTGTTCTATCTTAACGCAGTAGTACCTGGGACTTGGGCTCTGAACCTGAGTAACCCAGATGAAAGCAGCTGAGTTTGCAGTCGCGCTGGCGGGGTCCTGTTGGGTCTGCAGTGTGGGTGTGTAGACTCCGCGGAGCTGCAAGTGGGTGGAAGAGCGTTTCTTCCACTTTCCTGAGCAGCTGGACGAGGTGTCTTCCTGTCTGCCAAATCCCTCACCACCTTTGTTTTCTGCCTCTTACTCTCTCTCTCTAAAATATTTATGTCTTGTACTCAGTGTAGTAGCTAGGGGTGGTGAGGAAAACAAATCACTCTGATACAGCTATTCGCCCTCCTTAAGAGGTTGCCAACTTTGGTCCGTAATTATAACTTGGAATTTCAGCAGAGTGGAGGAAGGGTATTTTTTTGTTTTTAAGATTTATTTTATTTATTTGAAGAATTAGAGGTAGAAACAGAGAGAGAGGGGTCTTCCACCTGCTGGTTCCTTCCCAGATGGCCGGAGCTGAGCTGATTAGGAGCCAGGAGCTTCTCCCATGTGGGTGCAAGGACCCAAGGATTTGGGCCATCCTCCACTGCTTTCCCAGGCATCATTAGCAGGAAGCTGGATCAGAAGTGGAGTAGCCAGGGTTTGAACTGATGGATGCCGGCGCTGCAAGTCGGGGATTTAACCTGCTGAGCCACAGCACTGGCCCCAGAGGAAGGTTTTTAAGCAAAAGAACAAGCTGGTTAAAATGGCAGGCTACCTGATTATGTGCATGCACAGAATCACTCCTACTAACTAAATTGGTAGTCATTTGTAAGGACGTGGCTTCTTTCAGAATCAGTTGATCTTAAGAACTTGGACAGGCAAGGATGACTGCTGTGTGTGGGTTATATATCGGCTCAGCTAGTTGAAAGAAGTGTGTTTGTGCAGTAAGCTGTAGCATGACTGTTCAAGTGCCTCTCAGGTCAGACTACGTGCAGAAACACCTGCCTCATTGATGTGTTGAGGGGTAAGGGATTTGTCCAGGACACTTGGTCCTGTTTCATTTACATAAGAATCGTGTACTGAAGCCAGTACAGGGTGGCCATCCCTAATCCAGAAATCTGAAATCCTCAGAAACCCACAGCTTTCTGAGTACTGACAGGATGTTCAAAGATTTTGGATTTGGGGGCATTTCAGATTGCTTTCCTCAGTCTTTAGAGTCTATAAAATATTCCTAGATCCAAAAAAATTGAAAATCTAAAATATTTCTGACCATACATTGTGAACAAGAGGTTCTCAACCCTATCCTAGAAGTTGTAAAAACTTCTAGAGAACAGAAACTATTCTGAGTGATTTGTGATCATCAGCTGTATTTTACTAACTATTGAATATATTATGCATCAGTTGTTTACTGTTAATTGTTGAAGTCATGTGTAATGGAATATTTGATTTTTCTGTTTCCTTTAGTCTCATATAATGGCAGCAAAGGCTGTAGCAAATACAATGAGAACGTCACTTGGACCAAATGGTAAGAGTCTGACATTCTGTGTTAGAAGTTTTAAATCATAAAATAATCTGGACGACCTTGTCACGGAAAGATGGAGGTGGGCGCATCCTGACAGCCAACACAGCCAAAGCTTTGGGGCACATTTCAGACATCTTAAACGCAGTCATGACCCGAACATGCATGTAATTTCAGGGCAGACCTTTTTTTTCCACTTGTCATTTCAGTAATGTTTTCACAAAATCAGAGCTGTTATTTTTTGAGAGTAGTACTGTATTTAGTGAAGCCCCATAATCCTTTTTTACCATTTCTCTGACTTCAGCCATTTCAGTTAATTTCCAGCATTTTGCTTTATATTAGCCAATCTAAAAAATATTGTTGATATTTGTTGAATTACTTGTTCCTGATAAACTGCATAGACCAGAACTGGCTCAGGAGGCCTAACTTTTTTATATTTTATAGTGCTTGGTACTGGCTGCAAATTTTTTGTGCCCAGAGACCTTCTTTTTTTTTTTTTTTTTTTTTTTTTTTTTTTGACAGGCAGAGTGGACAGTGAGAGAGAGAGACAGAGAGAAAGGTCTTCCTTTGCCGTTGGTTCACCCTCCAATGGCCGCCGCTGCAGCCGGCGCACCGCGCTGATCCGATGGCAGGAGCCAGGAGCCAGGTGCTTTTCCTGGTCTCCCATGGGGTGCAGGGCCCAAGCACCTGGGCCATCCTCCACTGCACTCCCTGGCCATAGCAGAGAGCTGGCCTGGAAGAGGGGCAACCGGGACAGAATCCGGCGCCCCAACCGGGACTAGAACCCGGTGTGCCGGTGCCGCAAGGTGGAGGATTAGCCTATTGAGCCACGGCGCCGGCTACCCAGAGACCTTCTAAGCGCTGTTGTCTTTTCAGGGCTTGATAAGATGATGGTGGACAAGGATGGCGATGTCACCGTGACTAATGATGGTGCCACCATTCTGAGCATGATGGATGTCGACCACCAGATTGCCAAGCTGATGGTCGAGCTGTCCAAATCCCAGGATGACGAAATCGGGGATGGCACCACAGGAGTGGTTGGTAAGAAAAGGCAAAATGTGCTCTCTCATCTCGGAGGTATCACTTAGAATCTCAGGGCTGCCATGCCTGCCCAGGGAAACCGCCCAAGGTAGAGAAAACATGTGTTCCACACTTGTGACAGTGATACAGAGAGGGGATGGGGAGCCAGGTGATAGGAAGGGACAGTCACTTGTAGCATGTCATTGTCGACTGGATGAGTGGATGCTGGGGCGGGGGGCAGTATTTGTCTTGTGTGTTCTTAAGCTTTGGGTGTTTGGGATGACTTCGGGAGTTTGATTATGGATCACTTGTTATCTAATAGTTGGGTCAGTGTTGGGTTTCCATATAAAACAGGGATATTGCGGTGATGTGGGAGAATGCCGTTGTTCTCTGCTGTCTGCTAAAATATTTAAGCTTGGGTATTTAACATGGGGGCTGTGATGCCACTGGAGACCCCAGTGTCCCATATCAGAGCACCTGGGTTTGAGTCCCTTCTCACTTCTACTCCCAGCTTCCTGCGAACACGCACCCTGAGAGGCAGCAGGGCCCCTGCAGTCCATCTGGGAGACCTGCATTGAGCTCCCAGTCTCCTGGCTCCAGCCTGACCTAGTTTGTGCTGCTGGGGTCTTCAGGGTTATACCAGAGGATAGGAGAGCTCTCTCTGTTTTGTCTGTATTTATGTCTCCCTTCCAAATAAATAATCTGTAATCTCAACGTGTCATGATTTCTGCCACTAATTCTCAAATACTTGAGCTGAAAAACTAGATGCATGTGTTGAAAAAGCATGGCTCAGTGTTAATAATAAGTAAGAAGACGACAGAAAGGAAAACCTGAGGTGCCTTTTCTGCAGGTAATCTGTTTGCCAGGCATTTGTTGGGAACCATTGTGTGCCAGGCACTGTTCCAGGTGTGCTAGCATCCCTGAGGGTCGGCAACAGAAAGAGACCTGTTAGACCCCTGCTGGAACCAGCGGAGGCTCTCCTTTAAAAGTAGGCAGCCTCAGCTCCTGAGACGACTTTTAGCCTAACTCTGGGACCTGGTCATTTCTGAGGTCCACCTCATTTCATTGGTTACGGGGAGCGTTAAGTTCTAAGATTCTTCCTAAACTGAGTGCTGCCTTGTGTGCAGTGCTGGCTGGTGCCTTGCTGGAGGAGGCTGAGCAGCTGCTGGACCGGGGCATCCACCCGATCAGAATAGCCGATGGCTACGAACAGGCTGCCCGCATTGCCATTGAGCACCTGGACAAGATCAGCGACAGCGTCCTTGTGGACATGAAGGACACCGAGCCCCTCATCCAGACGGCGAAGACCACCCTGGGCTCCAAAGTGTACGTGCTGGTGGGAGGGGCCGGCTGAGCCTTGGTGGAGGAGGCCACTTGTGTGCCTGTTTGGGAAAGCTGCGTGAAGTGGTCACTGGTGATTTAGACGGGTTTGATGAGCAGTCTGTTCAGAGGATGAGAGTTCAGAAATGGCAGCCCCGTCTTCTGTACTTGGTGCTGGGCTGGGGGGAATGGGGAGTATGCCACGGTGGGCTTCCCTGTCAAGGCCCTTCCGTCCTCAGAAATGGCGTGCTTCCTGCCTTTCCCATTCTATTAAACTTGTGAAATGCTAGTGGAAGTGTTGACTTTTGCCGTAGACTGTGGAGATTTACAGACATTCCTAACAGTTGTAAATGCTCGGTCTCAGAGTTGGTGAAAATGAAAGATGCGTTTTTTCCTTCATGTGAGTCCGTGGATCCCAGACGAGGAATCCAGCCCCAGGCGGTGGAGAAGGCGGGTGGTGGTACCATCCCTGTCTTGAAGGCAGGACAGCCTTGCTCCCATAACTGTGCAAGTTCCTGGTCACCGTGTGGTCTGCTTCGGTTCCCATGACCGTGAGACGGAGGTGCCGAGCGTGTGCTGTGCTGTTTCATCAGGGTCAACAGCTGTCACCGGCAGATGGCTGAGATCGCGGTGAATGCTGTCCTCACAGTGGCAGACATGGAGCGCAGAGATGTGGATTTTGAGCTCATCAAAGTAGAAGGCAAAGTGGGCGGGAGGCTGGAGGACACTCAGCTCATCAAGGGCGTGATCGTGGATAAGGATTTCAGTCACCCACAGATGCCGAAGGTAAGTCGCTGCCTGCCACAGCTTGGCCCTGCCTCTCAGTTCTTAAATCCACTGCTTAAAGTGTCGTTTTCCTCGCAGAGAGTGGAAGACGCCAAGATCGCAATTCTCACTTGTCCATTCGAACCGCCGAAGCCGAAGACCAAGCATAAGCTGGACGTGACCTCTGTGGAAGACTTCAAAGCCCTTCAGAAGTACGAGAAGGAGAAGTTTGAAGAGATGATTCAGCAAGTGAGTCTCGTCATGGTGCTGTGCAGTGGGAACTCAGGTGCGGGTGGTTAGACGGGTCAGCGCGGGCACTTCCCTGGTATCCTGACACTTGGCTCTGTGGCCACAGGTGACGTTCGCACTGTCGTCTGCCCTCACCTTGAAGTATACAGGTAGTAAACAGACACAGTGAGAAATGCAAAAATGTCAAAGGGGAGAATGTTAAGTGGTGACGAGTAGGGTGATTGGAAGAATGGGCACCATTCCCTGGAGCCGTGTGTTAGGTTGTGCAGATCTGCTGCTCCAGAGGGGCGGGGCGGGGCAGGGCTGGGCATGCCGCGTGGAGCACACCACCAAGTGTGACCTGAAGCAGGATCCCTGGCAGAGTCGTTAGAGACTCACCCTCGAGAACCCCTGGCCGTGACGATTGGATGGGACATTATTTACTGTAGCAAGCACACCAGCAGGCATTTTAATAAGTAAAGGACAGTGGTGAGAGAACCCACCCTCGTGCCCCTGCAGGGAAGGGCAGTGGGGCTGGGCCCACGGCACTGCCTGCGAAAGGGCTCTAGGAAAGGGATGTAGGGGCAGAGCCCTGGGGAGGAGGTTCGGGGCCCTGCAGGGCTGGGTGTGAGAGGAGAGTCCCGGGCCATGCCAGGCTGGGTGACTCCTGCTGCCAGCCTGAGTGGGCGGGGCTGCCCCGTCACAGTTGTAAAGATAAGCCTGGTGTCTGAGGTATACTGTGGGGAGAAAGAATGAGTGACGAGTAGTGACCCAAAGAGGAACTCGTAGGGGACTGTGAGGTCCAAGAAGGCCCCTTTCCCATTTGAGAGGAGAGGGAAGTGACTGGCATTCTGGGAGGAAGTGGGACAGGTAGGTTCTTGGTGGGGGTGCAGGGTTGGCCTGCAGCCAGGATGTGGGAACACTGCCTGTGAAGTGTGCTGTGGAACGGCCTCAGGTCCAGGGAGTTGGGGAAGGAAAGAAGTGTGGAGATTGTGATCTGGGAGGCCGGGTCAGCACAGGCAGCAGGGATTGTGGGGCACAGTGCAGTCACCACGGGGAGGGATGGGCTGTTCCAGCCATCTCCTCCTTGGAGGAAGAAGGGGTCATGCTAGAAGCAGGACTGCTGTCCAGTCAGCTGAGACCAGCTCGGTGCACTCTGTGATGAGAGCACACCCCAGGGAGACACCTCCAAAGGTGCACCAGCCTGTTGGCTCAGGGCGAGAGGGAAGCTTCGGTGACAAATCTTTTGCTTCACTATAAAAGTGAGAATCAGCATGAATTGTTGATTTTTTTTCCTTAAGACTGATTGATTGATTGATTGATTTGAAAGATAATTACAGAAAAAGATCTTCCATCCTCTAGTTTACTCCCCAAGTGGCTGCAACAGCCTCAGCTGGGCCAGTCTGAAGCCAGGAGCTTCTTCTGGGTCTCCCACACGGGTGCAGGGGCCCAGGCACTTGGCCATCCTCCACTGCTTTCCCAGGCACAATAGCAGGGAGCTGAATTGGAAGTAGAGCAGCTGGGACTCGAACAAGTGTCCATATATGTGATGCCTGCGCCATAGGCAGCAGCTTTATCCACTGTGCCACGGCACCAGCCCCGACTGTGGTTTTTATAAAGCGTGGTTCTGAAAATGATGCCTATTGGTAGAAATGCATTTGGAGTGAATAGAAAAGTAGCGACTTAACATTTTCCTTGCCTCTTCTGTGCTGGGGGGTGGGGGGAGGGGGTTATTGCGATGTGCCCAGGTCACACCCACCTGTGCATCTCCCCCTTTTTCTGCAGATGTTGCAGCAGAAAACATAGCTGCCTGTTACTGACATGATGTGGCGTTCTTTTCGCAGATAAAGGATACTGGTGCTAACCTTGCTATCTGCCAGTGGGGCTTTGATGACGAAGCCAATCATTTACTTCTTCAGAATAACTTGCCTGCAGTTCGTTGGGTAGGCGGGCCGGAGATTGAGGTAGGGAACTGCCTGTGGAAAGGCCTTTCTATGGGGAGGGTTGAGCTTAGAGCACGAGTGCATTTAGGCACTCGCTTTGGATAACCACGGCATGCCCAGGCTTGCCAGATGGGAGAGAGACAGGTGCTGGGCCCTTTGTCCTGGTTTGAATGAGCGGTGCTGTGGGTTTGAGGTGTCTCAGGGCTTTTTGAAATGCTTTCCATGTGTCTTCTCATTGCCTTTCTGAGGCGGGCAGTCTAGTCCCAGCCCTGTTGTCAGTCAGGTGGTAACCACCGACTCAGGTGCCAGTGGGGAACCTGAGCACACATTCTGTTGGGTCTTCTCCGCAGCCCAGTGGCAGTTAACTCATGAGCTGGGCCCAGAGGGGAGACCAGGCTGCAGGCTTGCGATGCTGGGATACACAGTGTGGGAGGAGCCAGGACCCCCAGATCTTCAGAACATGTTCATTTAAAAGGTTCCTTGCATTGAACTTGAAGGGTTTTAGCAGGAGTGGGGCAGTAGTTCTAGTAAACAAGAGTCCAAGATCAGGGTTGACTGATTTGCAGTCCAGTTTTAACTGTCTGCTGACTGTGTCTTGTCTCCCTGACGCACACCAATGTAGCTGATCGCCATTGCCACAGGAGGACGGATCGTCCCGCGATTCTCAGAGCTCACACCTGAGAAGCTGGGCTTTGCTGGGCTTGTCCAGGAGATCTCATTTGGGACAACCAAAGACAAAATGCTGGTTATTGAGCAGTGTAAGAACTCCAGAGCTGTGACCATTTTCATTCGAGGAGGAAATAAAATGGTGAGAATTCACTTCACATTGTTTCTGATCTTGGTACATCGTTTGCCCTTAATGTATTTATCAGGTAATTGCCTTAAGAAAAAGTCACTTTTCTCTGAGAAACATTAAGTATTGTGGTGTCAGATGGCTGAAGACCCTGTTGGTGTTGGGTTTGCAAGGCACATTTGCCTGTGGTCATGTCCCACCTAAATGACCATTTCCAATCCCTCAGTTCTTCAAGAACAAATTTTTGGCACATTGTGATGAATGAATTGTGATGTTTTCCTGGTTGAATTTTCACTCCCTTGCTTGATGGTATGTCCTGGAATGAGTCACTGTGGCTGCCTCTGAATGGTAGCGACATTGTGGGGAGGAGAGATGTGACAGTAGAAATCATCTGAACAAATGAAGGTTGTGTAAGTAACTGCAGTGTACTATCTCCATTTGTTTGTTTTGGAATTTATTTTGAAAAGCAGAGATGGAGAGAGGCTGGTGCTGTGGCGTAGTGGGTAAAGCCACTGCCTACGGTGCCTGCATCCCATATGGGCGCCAGTTTGAGTCCTGGCTCTCTGCTATGGCCTGGGAAAGCAGTAGAAGATGGCCCAAGTCCTTGGGCCCCTGCACCCGCATGGGAGACCGGAAGAAGCTCCTGGCTCCTGGCTTTGATGGATCAGCCCAGCTCCGGCTGTTGCAGCCATTTGGAGAGTGAACCAGTGGATGGAAGATATCTCTGTTTCTCTGTAGCTCTGCCTTTCAAACAAATAAATCTTTTAAAAAGAGAGAAATCTACCATCTTCTGGTTTATTCCCCAAACTGCTGCAAAGACCAAGGCTGAACCAAGCTGAAGCCAGGAGCCTCTTCCAAGTCTCCTCTTTGTGTGAGCAGAGTCCCAAGCACTTGGGCTGGCATCCTCTGCCTTCCCAGGCACGTCAGCGGGGAGCTCTCCATTATTTTTAACCAAGATGGTTTTAATGGGAGCTGTTAGGAATGTAGAGTAAACTGTTGCCAAGTTTGGGCTCTGAAATGAGTAGATCTTGACGACATTAATTCAGACAAAGCTCTTCTCCAGATCATCGAGGAAGCGAAACGATCGCTGCACGACGCTCTGTGTGTCATCCGGAACCTCATCCGTGATAACCGTGTGGTGTATGGAGGAGGCGCCGCGGAAATATCCTGTGCTTTGGCAGTCAGCCAGGAGGCAGACAAGGTAAAAGAGGGAGACCGCGCGGAGACCTTTCTAGATACTTGTCTCAGGGCATCCTCGCCCCTGTCTCTGTAGCGTTTCTCAGCCCTCTTCAGCCATACGGTGCTTGACAGCAATAATTAATCTCTGAAATTCAAAACTGATTTATATCATAACTTAGAGTAAAAAGAATTGCTTTGCTCTGAGACATCTTTATAACCTTAGTCTGCAGTGGCATTTTTTGATAGATTAAAAGTAGTCAAAGGCCGGCGCTGCGGCTCACTAGGCTAATCCTCTGCCTGCAGCGCCGGCACACCGCGTTCTAGTCTCAGTCGAGGCACCGGATTCTGTCCCGGTTGCCCCTCTTCCAGGCCAGCTCTCTGCTGTGGCCCGGGAGTGCAGTGGAGGATGGCCCAAGTGCTTGGGCCCTGCACCCCATGGGAGACCAGGAGAAGCACCTGGCTCCTGCCATTGGATCAGCGCAGTGCGCCGGCTGCGGCGGCCATTGGAGGGTGAACCAACAGCAAAGGAAGACCTTTCTCTCTGTCTCTCTCTCTCACTGTCCACTCTGCCTGTCAAAAAAAAAAAAATAGTCAAGATGGCCTCAAAGTGTAAGCTGTTTCCGTACCACTGCCAGGCTGCTCTGGTTTGCCGAGTGTCCTTACCGCTTCCGTGTGCCCTTGCAGTGCCCGACCTTGGAGCAGTACGCCATGAGGGCTTTCGCCGATGCCCTGGAGGTCATCCCCATGGCCCTTTCTGAAAATAGTGGCATGAACCCCATCCAGACCATGACAGAAGTCCGAGCCAGACAAGTGAAAGAGATGAACCCTGCTCTGGGCATCGACTGTTTGCACAAGGGAACAAATGGTGAGGACAGAGGGCCTGGAGGCTGGGAAGAGCCTGGTTGGGCGACCACATCCCCTGAGGGCCTTGTGCTGCTGCACCTGGGGAGGGAGGAGGGCAAGTGGGCACCATGCAGAGGGGCGGAGTCCCTCTTGGGGACCTGATCACCTCTGGGGCCCCGCCCCCATCCCCACTGTAGTGTCAGTGGTATTTCAGCCTGAGTTTCAGAGGGCACAGCTGTGTTTTATTCAGACTGAATAATTATACATGTATGGCTGAGTGGTGTGTAATATATGCCATGGGACTCTGTTCTTTTTTAATATTTAAACATAGTTTGGGTGCTCAAGTCCTGAATTTTATGATTACCTTAAGAAGTCCTTAAGACTGATAGTCCGGGCCGGCGCCGCGGCTCACTAGGCTAATCCTCCGCCTAGCGGCGCCGGCACACCGGGTTCTAGTCCCGGTCGGGGCGCCGGATTCTGTCCCGGTTGCCCCTCTTCCAGGCCAGCTCTCTGCTGTGGCCAGGGAGTGCAGTGGAGGATGGCCCAGGTGCTTGGGCCCTGCACCCCATGGGAGACCAGGAAAAGCACCTGGCTCCTGGCTCCTGCCATCGGATCAGCGCGGTGCGCCGGCCGCAGCGCGCCGACCGCGGCGGCCATTGGAGGGTGAACCAACGGCAAAAGGAAGACCTTTCTCTCTGTCTCTCTCTCTCACTGTCCACTCTGCCTGTCCAAAAAAAAAAAAAAAAAAAAAAAAAGACTGATAGTCCTATAGGGCAACATAAAACCCATTTTAGTGTTAATAAACTGTAATGTGGCACCGTTCCATGAAGATGACGTGATTTCTGTTGCTAGCAATAATTGCATTTTGTTTTTCTTAGTAGTCCGTGGAAGTGGGTTCTGGAGATTGTACAGAACTGCTCTCCAGTGGACTCTGAGTTATGGCGTGTCATGTGGTTTACAGGGAGTTGTCAGAAAGTGGAGTTGAATAAGTCCATGCAGTTTTTCATAGGCCCCCTCCCGTCCCATAGATGACAGTGTTTAACTGGTGGGATCCCTGTGAGCGCTGTGCTCTGGTGACCTAGCGTTCAGCTCTAGAAAAGGCGGATGACACCGGCCTGTTGGAACAGGGCTCCCATTCGTTTCATACTCATTGCACCACGTGTGGGTCCTGGCCACAGACCTTGTCAGGTTTGGGGGTTTTGTGTGTGTTTTACTTAAAAGTATAGGTGTATTCTGTTTTTCCTGTCATATTCCAAGAATTTTAATAATAGCAACTTTTTGTCATTTATTTAACGCTTTTAGTTGAATAGCTGCATGTGATAAAAATTAAGCATTTCCTGGTCTGCTTGGGAATACTGAGCTTCTCAGGTCAGATTTCACTGACTTGAGGCTTGCTGAGTGAGGGTGCAGATGGAGACGTCCCTGAAAGGTTCCTCTCTTGAGCTTGTCCTCGGGAAGCACCCCCTGCACCCCCACAGCTCTCCAAACCAGCTTCCCATCCCAGAGGCTCCCAGGAGGAACACCGATTCCATAAACCAGAGCTGCTTATTGATACTCTACAGATAATACGTGGCTATTTTAGGATAATTGATGTACTTGCTTTTTTCAGACATGAAGCAACAGCATGTCATAGAAACGCTGATTGGCAAAAAGCAACAGATCTCTCTTGCAACGCAGATGGTCAGAATGATTCTGAAGATTGATGATATCCGTAAGCCTGGAGAATCTGAAGAATAAAGACAAAGATTAGAGTAAGATGAGCCAGTGAGATCCACTGCTGTGATTAAAGAATGGGTGTCTCGTGACGCGTCTGGTTATTTATTATGACATCCTTTTTCAGACTCTGTAGATGCTACAATAAAACAGCTGTTTGGTAACCATAGTTTCACGTGTTCAAAACTGTCATTCTAAGAATACTCTATCACAAGCTTTTGTATTCATTGTATTTTTTAAAGATATATTTACTTATTTGAAAGAGTTACACAGAGAGAGGAGAGGCAGAGAGAGAGGTCTTCCATCTGCTGGTTCACTCCCCAGTTGGCTGCAACGACCAGAGCTGTGCCGATCAGGAGCCAGGAGCTTCCTCTGGGTCTCCCACGTGGGTGCAGGGGCCCAAGGACTTGGGCCACCTTCTGCTGCTTTCCTTGGCCATAGCAGAGAGCTGGGTCGGAAGTGGAGCAGCCAGGACTCAAACCAGCACCCATATGGGATGCTGGCACTGCAGGTGGTGGCTTTACCTGCTGTGCCACAGCACCAGCCCCTGTATTCATTGTATTGAAGGGAGCTCTTTAATCTCCAAGTTTAGGGAATGTTCATTGTAACATCAAACAAATGCTGCCTTAATTAAAGGGGTTCAAGTAGACATTTTTCAGGCTTTTAAAGGTGGGTTTTTCTATTTTGTGTTTTGGCTTTTTGTTTTTCATTTTATATGGAAGGCAAAGAGACAGAGATCTTCCATCTGCTGGTTAATGGGTAAACATTAGGTTTGTTCTCAGCGTTTATTTTAGCATTGAGAGAAGTATGGACTTGATCCTCTTCCTGTCTAAACAACTGAATCTTTCGTTGTAGCCACCAGTGCTGGATGAGTATTTCCACTCCAGAATTAGGGGATGCCTTGGGTCCTGTTACTGGGTTACACCCCAGCATGACCTGGTGTTACACCAACGACAAGGCCACATCATCTGCTTTACTCTGGTCCTAACCCTGTCATAAACCCAGGTCACTTTGTCTACAGGGTCAGAGCTGGACACCAGCTGGACTCTGGCCAGGGGAGCAGTGACAACCCAGTTGTTTCACCAGAGGGACAGAGCTAGTGAGTTACAGTGATTACAGATGTGCAGAAGACCGGTGTGGGTTCTCATTGCTGGAAGAGTCAGTGGTGGTGACAGCCCTACAGTGGGCCGGTTCCGAGCACCTTCCTGACTGCCGCCCTTCTCCCAACCCAGTGGCGTGGGCCTGTTTCCTACTGTTCACAGCATCCCCAACGTCTCAGCCGGTGAGGGTGGAGTCTGCGCAGTCCCACGTGCTCTGACCCCAGAGTTCCATCTGGCCACCCGCCCTGCGG
Source organism: Oryctolagus cuniculus (assembly GCF_051225735.1). NCBI lineage: Eukaryota > Metazoa > Chordata > Mammalia > Lagomorpha > Leporidae > Oryctolagus > Oryctolagus cuniculus. The sequence goes on from NC_142880.1 coordinate 39,770,261, forward strand.
GTGCTGTGTGTGGCTCCAGAATGTTTGTGAAGTTCACTGAAATGCTACCGGAGCAGAGGGTCCTGCTGATCTGGTCACGGTCAGGTTCCCCAGAATTAGGATGTGGTGGCTGATGTACAAATTGGCGGGAGCAGTGTTCCAGGGTAATGAACCTAGATACTTTCAACTCTGTTTCATGTGTTTTCTCAACACATTGATGTATGGAGTGGTTTGCTACCCTGTGCAATTAAGGATATGTGCTAATAGAATTTGAATTATGGGATTATACAGCTGAGCATTGAAAACCCAACACCTGCTGAGCTGCAACCTCTTCGTGTTCCATCACAAAGTGGACTGTGGATTAGAGGTCACTTCAGGTGACCCTCACCTCCCACGTGTAGCAAAAATAGCCCCACGCGGCCGGCGCAGCGGCTCACTAGGCTAATCCTCCGCCTAGCGGCGCCGGCACACCGGGTTCTAGTCCCGGTCGGGGCGCCGGATTCTGTCCCGGTTGCCCCCCTTCCAGGCCAGCCCTCTGCTGTGGCCAGGGAGTGCAGTGGAGGATGGCCCAGGTGCTTGGGCTCCTGCCATCGGATCAGCGCGGTGCGCTGGCCGCAGCGCGGCGGCCATTGGAGGGTGAACCAGCGGCAAAGGAAGACCTTTCTCTCTGTCTCTCTCTCTCACTGTCCACTCTGCCTGTCAAAAAAAAAAAAAAAAAAAATAGCCCCACACGATGGCCAGTACCAGTGTTGCTTGGTGTCTGTGCTGCAGTTGTCGGGAGAATGTCTGAGCGGCTGGTCTGTTTATTTGATTGCATCTCTTGAATTCTCCGTTAATTCATTTTCTTCTCTTAATTAGAAAGCAGAGTCACAGAGAGCAAGATCTCCATCTGCTGGTTCACTCCCCAAATGGCTACGATGGCCAGGGCTGGGCAAGATCATAGCCAGGAGCCTGGAACTTCATCCTGGGTGGCAGGGACCCAAGCGCTTGGGCCATCTGCTCTCCCAGGTGCATAAACAGGGAGCTGGATTGGAAGTGGTGCAGCTGGGACTTGAGCCAGGGCTGTGTGAGATGCCAGCAATGGGCAGCAAGCTAACCCGCTGTGCCGCAGTGAGGGGGAGGGCCTTTGCCCTTAAACAGCTTCACTGTAGGTGTGGGAGTTTGGGGTCGAGTGAACACAGTTTGCTGCATGGAGGAGCTTGGAGCAGCCTTGCAGAATGTGGGTCAACTGAAGCCCAGACAAGGGGACACTAGAGACGCAGAGCTGCTGAGAACCAGTGTTGGCCATCAGGAGTGAGGAATCCACGTGAAAACCTGTACAGAATGCAAACCCCTGAGGTCCTGGGCTTTACAAGGGGCACGTGAGTCAGACGTGGCCTCCTGGACTAAAAGGCTGCGCCTTCACTGCTGACGTGTGTGCTGTTGGCACAGAAGCCATGGCAGGTAGAGCTGTGTGCATGAGTCAGTTACCACCACCCTTAAAAAACCAGCAGGCGTGCAGCCGGCGAAACTGCTGGGGTCACCCACGTCCCATTCCTGAGTCCCTGGGTTTGAGGTAGTGGTCCCTACAGACTGGGTTAGATACTTTTATCAAAATTGCGTCCACTTGTTGCTCCTTTTTTAAATGTGGATACGTGAACTTTTATCCACAGACATCACAATCTTGAAAACATTCACATGTGACTTGCGTTACATTCCAGACACTGCCAGTGAAAAGCCCTAGCTCGCGGGCGTTGGATGGGAGGACCCGGCAGAGAGCCGCGGGGGTCTTCAAGGATACTCCACACCCTCCACTCACCCTTTGTGCTGAGACTGACCTCCTGCTCACGCGCTAAGTACCGGGCTGGACCAGCAGGCCCCGCGCTTGCCCTGGGAGACTGGATCAGTGGGTGTTGCTCAGGGGGGCCCCCGGCTCCAGGCCTGGTATAATTCATCCAAGGGGGCCTGCTTTTATCCTCAACTTCACACAGTAGGTCTCACCCCCATGGACTGGAACAGTCAGATGTGAATCACAACCTCATGTTGCCTCAGCACCCAGGGGCTTGGTCACCCCTAACAGTTCCCGGTCCTGTGGTTCCTCAAGGTGGTTGTTCCGACAGCTGTCACCTACAACCCACTCCAGGTGAAGCCTGAGTGACGACCCACTGTTCCCCCACACACACACCCTGCGTGGACCAGTGAGAGTGGCTCCTGGAACTCCTGCCTACTGCTGGAAACCCACTCTGAGAACTCCACGGGGGGCCTGCGAGGCTCACGCACCAGGCCCCAACCAAGGCCTCAGCACACACATGCCCCTCACTGCTGCTGCCCACCCCCTGGTGAATGTGCAGGCCCCTACCCCCAGGCCTGCTTGCTCTGTGTCTGCCCCACCCATGCGCCTCATGCTGAGTCCTTTCCCAGCCAGGGTGCTCCAGAGAGTGGTGTGTTGAGGCCACAGGGGCATCTGCCATGTGAACACGTGTCCCGTGAGAGGGGCACTTGGAGAGACCCACAGCCAAATTCCCTGGAGCCCAGCAGGGCCAGTCTAGTCAACAGCCACCCATGGGAGACAGAACTCAAGGCCAAATGGGAGAAAAACACTTCACATGGCCAGAGTACATGCAGGACCCTGGGAGGTGCGGCACCGAGGTGCCCGCCATGTAACCCACCCACCAACACATGCAGACCACCCTGGGACCCAAAAATACCAATGTTGGCCAAACCACTGCCTAGGAGACTGGAGAGTGAGAACTAACCTGTCGTTGTCTAGTTGGCTTTAAAAGAAAACTAAAGGGGCTGGTGTTGTGGCATAGTGGGCTAGGCCTCCGCCTGGGGCACCAGCATCCCATGTGGGCGCCAATGCTGGTCCCAGCTGCTCCACTTCCGACCCAGCTCTCTGCTATGGCCTGGGAAGGCAGTGGAGGATGGCCCAGGTGCTTGGGCCCCTGCACCTACCTGGGAGACCCAGGGGAGGCTCTTGGCTTCGGATTGGCCCAGCTCAGTTGCGGCCATTTGGGGAGTGAACCAGCGGATGGAAGATCTTTGTTTCTCCCTCTCTCTATAATTCTACCTCTCAAATGAATAAATGAAATTAAAAAAAAAAAAAAAAAACTGCTGAAGCTGGCACTATGGCATAGCAGGTTAAGCCAGCAATACTGGCATCCCACATGGGCAGCAGTTCTAGACCAGGCTGCTCCACTTCTGATCCAGCTCCCTGCACATGCACCTAGGAAGGCAGTAGAATATGGCCCAAGTGCTTGGGCCCCTGCACCCACATGGAAAACCCAGAGGACACTCCTGGCCTCTGGCTTTGGTCTGGCCCAGCCCTGGGCTTTGTGGCCATTTAGGGAGTGAACCAGTGGATGGAAGATGTCTCTCACTGTCTCTCCATATCTCTCTCTCTATCCTTTTCAAATAAATAAAATAAATCTTAAAAAAAAAAACAAAAACCTACAATCTATGCCTTCTTGATTTGCCCTACCTATGTCTGTGTGTTGAAATGTTGCACTATATCCCAAAAAATTGCAAGTATTGCATGTTAATCAAAGACTTGAAAAATTTCATTTGCTTAGCTTGACAGAATTGAGTCAGCGGAACCCATATATTGCAATCTGTGAATGTGACAAATTCAGTTCTCCTAAGACAAAGGAAAATGTCTAAGCTTCTCATCTGGCCTGGCTTACAGTCCAAGTCTCCACAGCTTTGCCACATGAGTCACTGAACGATGCAGCCAGAGGCCAGGCCACACCTGAGCTGTCGCCTGTCCCCGTCCCTGAACGGCCCAGGGTGTCGCTCTATCATTCAGATTCTTCAGGCACTGACCTACTTCCTTACATTTTTATTTGATATACGTCTGCTAAATTGCTTTCAATAATTAACATTTCCAACTTTGTCCTTCCGATGCAACTACGAATTTCGGGATTCCCTACCTGCATTGTAGATACAGTGAAAATGAAATGATTTCTTACAAAGCACGTGTCTGGGTGAAAACCATTTGCACTTGACCGCCGCTACAGGTACTTGTTCAGCCACTCGATCAGATTCCTCCTTGCTTCTTCAATGTAGGGCTTGTCTTCAGGGGAGCAGTCTTCTCTCTTCCGGTGCACAAACCCGTGAGTCTGCCCAGAGAACGTCTTGATCTGATACTCAACTTTGCAGTGCTCCTTCAGCTTCTGGGTCAGCTGAGAGACCTGGTGTGGGAGAGAGTTCAGGATGATACGGTTTCCACTGGTTAGTAACATTCCTGTTCCCCAAATCGTCGGCAAGTGGTCATGAAAGACGGCCAGTATCAGCGCTCTGAATTATCGGCCAGTTCTGTAGCTGCACCGACTTCTTCACTTCTAACACAGTCCTGCCCTATGCCGCAGGAGAGATCTCAGCACTACAGAAAAACGAGACCACAGCGATTACAGATGCTGCAAGACCATGCGTGGGGTTCCGTCCCAGTAAACCCACTGAAAACCAGCGACGCCAGTGGGAGACGCGTTCACTCCTGCTCAAGACTGAACACCCTGGCTCGGCCACACGGCACACGGGGAGCCACACGCACTGCCGCTGCCCAGGATCACCAGGGAGGCTGGCAGTGCAGAGCGCCAGCCCTGAGCAAGCTCGGAACCCAGATGGTTGCTTTCGCACCATCGGGCGGCTGAACCATCGGCAGTCAAGGGCCTTCAGACTTGGAAATCATTTGCACTAATACATAAATTACTGACAACGGCCATTTCTAAATGACTGCTTTCTTCTGCTTTTCCTTATCAGCTTGCTGGATTTAACAAATCATGTCTTCAAGGACCCAGACTCTGTGGTCCCTGTGGTAGAGCCAGATCCTACCCGGCCTCTGCCGAGAGCACTTCCCTCGGCGATCGGTGCTCGGCAAACACCTCGTGCTCTGAGGGTTTTCCATTCCACTGTAAGTTCTGCTAAAGCACACACCCGCCCTTTAAAATTTCAATGCTGGGGGAAAAAAACTGAATTCAAGATTTTCTTCAAAATGTGAAATGCAAGAGGACTTTGAAACATTCATGCGAAATGGAATAGAAAGATAAGTTGGGGGCCGGCATCATGGCGCAGCAAGGTAAGCCACCACTTGGGACCCCAGCAAGTCCTGACTGCTCCACTTCTGACCCAGCTCCCTGCTCATGCACCTGGGACAGCAGCTGAAGATGGCCCAAGGGCCTGGGACCCTGCACCCATGAGGCAGACTCCTGGCTTAGGCCTGGCCCAGCTCTGTCCGTTTCGGGCATCTGGGGAGTGAGCCAGTGGGTGGAAGATGTTTATCGCTCCCTCTTTCTGTAACTCTGCCTTCCAAATATATAAAAAAATAAATCTAGGCTGGCGCAGTGGCTCACGAGGCTAATCCTCCGCCTGCGGCGCCGGCACCCCGGGTTCTAGTCCTGGTGGGGGCGCCGGATTCTGTCCTGGTTGCTCCTCTTCCATTCCAGGTCTCTGCTGTGGCCAGGGAGTGCAGTGGAGGATGGCCCAGGTCCTTGGGCCCTGCACCCGCATGGGAGACCAGGAGGAAGCACCTGGCTCCTGGCTTCAGATCGGCGCAGTGCACCGGCACCAAGACGCCGGCCTTAGCAGCCACTTTGGGGGGATGAACCAAAGGAAAAAGGAAGACATTTCTCTCTGTCTCTCTCTCTCTCACTGTCTAACTCTGCCTGTCAAAAAAAAAAAAAATCTTTTTTAAAAAGGCCGAGGGGTGGGGGAGAAGCCACTTACGTGCTCCAGGGGAATGGCGGAGTCATTTTCAGCAAAGATGAACAGCGTGGGGTTCTTTAAACTGTAAATGTCTCCGAAGTCCTTGACGACCCCTGAAAGTGAGATCAGGCGCGTGAGAGGGTGCCGTGCCAGCTGCTCGAGCTGGGTGTGGCTGTCCAGGTGTGCACTTCGGGGGCTTTCTTTGCCTTGCTTTCTCAGTTTTGTTAGCGTTTAAGCAATTCCGCAGAAGAGGCCTGGGTCTGAGAGAGACTGACTTGGGTCGTCCCACCCTCCACTTCGGCCCTTGGCACTCATCAGCCTGGCAGCCTGCTTGCTGTGCTGGGTAAAGACAGGAGCAGCCTGAGAAATGGGCTGTGCCTGCATTAACACGGAGGGGAGCATGCCCTCATTCTAGAAGTTTCTCCCCACCTCGGTGAGCCCCCCAGGTTCCAGTGAAATGCTCAGGGTGCTTTCCTTCCTGACAGGAGCGGCCTGTGCTCGAACCAGACCCCAGCCGCACGTGGTCCTGCACGGGGTTCTGAACGCTAGGTTTTCATCCTTATCTTAGAAATCTGAGATCAGCCATCCTGCGCTACCGGCCCTGCGGGTGCGCCCACTTCCCCGGGAAATCACCTAAACGCCGTGCAAGGTCAAGTAACAAGGAGGTCACCCCTACCCCCCGGCACACGGTAACTCCACTCCAAGGGGCAGGGAGCCACAGGGCAGGTGGCCGCCCGCCCTGCGCCAGCCTGGCAAGGCCACAGCCCGCAGCTCACGCACTGCACGGCACAGGCCAGAAGGTGGCGCCGGCGAGGCGGCTGTGCAGGAGCGCCGTCTGCTCAGTTACTCAAAGGCCATTCGGCCCTGTGTGCCCAAGGGCATGCGGCAATTTAAGGAATTCATTTCCTTTGTGGGAGGAAACTTTAGAGGATTTTTAAAATGCTAAAAGTAAGGAAAATAGAACCATTAAGCCAAATAAGAACCGGTAGTATAACTTCGGAATCAGTGCCTTCTTTGTAGAGAACTTTTGGGGGGTCTGAATCCTTCCTGGTCCTGTACTTAGCCTGTAGGTTCCGTATGTGGAGACAGTGTTCTTAGTTCAGTGTTCTGACAGCTTTGGTCTGCTTTCTTCAAAATGTGTACGTTGCTATTTACAGTCCAAAGTGGGTTTTTCTTTTTTTTTCATGCAGCTTGTTGGGGGCGGGGGGGGGGGGTGAAGGCAAATCTTACCTTTGAAAAAGATTGTCATCGATATTGCTTACAAAAAACAGTGCTTGAAATGAATCAGGAAGAAATGCTGTCCCTCTCCTAGTAAAGCAATGGAGCCCTCTGGGCGGCATTGTGGGGCAGCTGGCGAAGCCACCAGCTGCCACTCCTGCTGCTCCTCGTCCGATCCAGGTCCCTGCTAATGGCCTGAGAAAAGCAGCAGAGGATGCCCTGGTACTTGGGCCCCTGACACCCACATGGGAGACCCGGATGAAGATCCTGGCTCCTGGTTTCGGCCTGGCCCAGTGCTGGCTGTTTCGGCCATATGGGAAATGAACCAGCGGATGGAAAACCTCTCTCTCTCTCTTTAAAGTACATAAATAAACCTTAAAACACACACACACACACACACACACACAAAATGGAGCCTCCAGCAGAGGCCCAGCCTCCCACTGGGTTCCCAGGTCCGTAAGAGACCATCTGCTTAGGAAGGGGCTGTCTCTGCACTACTGGGGTTCCTGTGGCCCCTGCCACTCAGCCTCGCCCCGCGTGTCGCGGTGCACGGGGCACACGCACCGTAGACGCATACTCCGGCCTTGACTTCTGGGTACGTGGTCATGATATGGTGCACAGCAATGCCGCCCCAGCAGAAGCCCACGACGCCGATCCTCTGGGCACCGCAGTGTCGCTTCAGGTACTGCAGAACAGCCTCAACCTCCCTAGAAGAGAGCAGCAAGGCACCTGAGCGTCAGCAGGTGTGCCGCGGAGCCCACGGAGCCCGCGGAGCGCCGTGCCCTGGGTAACAGGGCCGTCTCCGCCGCTGCCATTTGCGATGGTCGATGAGTCTTACTCATCGCCCAAGGGACGCACTGTCCCAAGTCATGCAACGGCCAAGCCAAGCACCCGGCAGAGCCGCAGGCATGCGGAGCCCTTTCCAGGACACAGCTTTGGCCGGCTCACTTCCCAGCTGAGAGCAAGATCCTGGGAGCGCCCCCATCGCCTCTGCCCGGAGACGGACAAGTCCCCAAACACTGTCATCCCCTGAGGAACCCCCAGCCAGCCAGCACTGCTGGTCCACTCCTGCGCCCAGAGTGCAGCGGAATCTGGATGGTCGCCAGGACTTCGCAAGCCACAGTGGGGCCAAGCGATGCCTCTGCCAAGGGCTTGTTTGGAACCTGGAGTGCATTTTCCACGAGAAGCGCTGCACTGACGCTGAGGCCAGCGGGAAGCGCTGCTTGATCCAATAGCGGAGAAACGCTTTAGGGCTGCAAGCTTTCAACAGCACAGAGCAGTTCTAGGCACTTTTCCTTTTACTCAGCACGTGCGTTTGGGCACGCTTTTAAACAAGCACCCATGCTGCTCTGTGCCCACGTGGTTATTCCCACGATGCCACAAGAGCAGGAATTCAGTAATTCTGCAAAATAAAATGTAACCAGCAAGAGATTCTATTGCTTTGGCTTTTAACTTTTCTTCAATGCTTTGGTCTCAAAAATAACTACCTTAGTCGGAAGAAAGCGGAAGGTGTTTCTATAAGACATTGTTGAGGGGCCAGAGCTGTGGCACAGGAAGTTAAGCCTCCACCTGTGGCACCAGCAGCCCACGTGGATGCCTGTTCCGGTTTTGGCTGCTCCTCTTCCTAGCCAGCTCTCTGCTGTGGCCTGGGAAAGCAGTGGAAGATGGTCCAAGTGCTTGGGCCCCAGCACCCACCTGGGAAACTCAGAAAAATCTCCTGGCTCCTGGATTCGGATTGGCCCAGCTCTGGCTGTTGTGGCCATTTGGGGAGAACAGCGGATGAGGATCTCGCTCTCTGTCTCTCCTGTTTGTAACTCTGCCTCTCAAATAAATAAATCTTCAAAGAGAAATAAATAAAACATTCTTGAGCTGAGCTGGATGAACACTGACTTGCTTTGGTTGCTCAAGACTGTTCCCTGCAATTCTAGAAACACCAGGCTCCAGCTTGGGATGAACTGCTCCTCCCCACCATATCTGTGGGGGCTCAGCCTGCAGTTCTAGGAGTCGAGGATGTGGTCTGGGCCTGACCAGAGCGCAGCAACCTCGTGGCCACAATCACTGGTTCAAGGGCAGGCTTTGCCGTTAATCAAAACCAAGTGCACAAAATGAAACTTTCTGGGTGAGAAGCCAATGGAAGGCTGGAGCTGCTGCAGCCATCCTGCTACCTGGAGGCGAGAGCTGCCCAAAATTGGAGCCAACACCCAAGATACACAGCTGTGAGGTGTTGCTAGGATCTTTCAAACTACAGACCAGTATCTACTTCTATCTCTTTTCTGTTCTACAAACCAACAAATCCATGACTGCTTCCATGGTAAGCATTTGGAATGAATTTCCTGTCACAAATGAAGACACAGGACTGCACATGGGGACTCCTGATGGGCACTTGTACAACGTCCCGCTGGGCACCCAGGGCATGGAGAATTTATCAGAGGGGGAGCAGCCTTGTGTGGAGACATGATGCCCTGGTGCTGCGGGAGGGACTCTATCAGCGGTGACCCAGGACATCCGTGGCTTCCACGTGGCCTCCTCAGGCCGCACTCACAGCCGCACCTGCTGATGACTTACTTATTGATCTTCCTGGCGTTTCTTGACTTCACCCACTCAGGGAAGATGGACCAGTCACCAGAGGGGCTCCATGGCTCTTGGCCCACAAAGAAATCCGGAAGGATGGTTCTGGAAAACATGAACATGAGGCGGCTTAGCTTCAGAGCTTCATGCCATGCGTTCAGTACGTGCTGGGCGGAGCTGGCTTTGCGGGGCTGGCACTCAGCACAGCGGTAAAACCACCACCGGCAACACCAGCATCCCATGGCGGGGCCTGTTCAGGACCCGGCTGCTCCACTTCCAATCCAGTGCTCTGCTAATGCACCTGGGAAAGCAGCGGAGGATGGCCCAAGGCCTTGGGCCCCAGCACACGTGTGGGAGACCCGGATGGAACACCAGCCTCCTGGCTTCAGCCTGGCCTGTCTGTGGCCTCTTGGGGAGTGAACCAGCAGACGGAAGATCTCTATGTCACTCTCTCTCTCACTCTCTCTCCCCAGCTCAAGAACTTGCTACATTGGTGATTCTGCCTCCTGGAGGAGGGGAAGCGGAAGTCGTGAAGGGCACATGTGAGCACAGCCGAGGCCACGGAGGGCCAGGGCAGAGCATCTCGGCTTTCACAGCCACAGGTGTTACCCAGCCCTGAGAGATGACAAGGCCATCAGCAGGGCACCTCCTGTGAGACAGTCCAGCACAGGACCCAGGGCACCTGGGCGCCTGCCCGAGGCAGGCAGCTCTCAGGGCCCCATCTGCCCGGGGACGTTGCACCTCCATGGCCAAGGCGCCTCCCGGCCTTTCCCATTAGTCTCGGATCAGAGGACACACCTGGTGAGCACATGACCATGACCAAGCACTTTTCATGGCCTCTGCCCACGCTGCCAATGTGGCACAGACTCCCGCCCCGAGGGCAAGGTCTACAGCGGTTCCTAGCAGAGGCCCCACAGAGAGAAAGCATGCCAGGCTCACGCAGCCCATGTTGTCCTGCTGTGCAAGTCAACCCAGGAGGCCCGGAGCCAACACTGCTCCCTCATGCAGCAGAGGGGAGGAGGACGCTGGAACCGGGGTCGTGTGGCCTGCCCAGTCCCCCAAACGCTTTCTGCCATGGCAGGCTGGCCCAGCAACCCAGGGGGATCACCTTGAGGGCAGCAGCAGGGGTATCTGCTCTTCTCTGAGGTCCTGAGTCCAGCTAAAGGCCCCACCCAGTCCCCGCTGGCTGCAGCCGGGTGCACGTTTAAGCCCCACTCTCCTAAGCTGCACCAGCAGCTCCTAGCAGCCGCAGCTCCTTCCTCAGGCCCCGCAGAAGAACTCAGGGCTGTGAGCCATGTAAAGCCTTCTGCTCTGGGTTCTGCTGGGCCAGGAGGCAACTGGAGCTGGTTGCTCTTGTAAGACCGGGCTTGCTCATGGAGAGCAGGGATGTGAGCCAGCCACTTCCCGCTCGACATGAGGTCTGCGTCACGTTGCGCAGGGTGGCATTCCTGTAAACCAGTCTCTCTTCCAGCAGAGGCCGGCGGGCTCGCAGGTTGCCAGCCTGTCTGAGAAAACACAGGAAACCCAGGCGGAGCCAGTTCCAGTCTGGCTGGGCACGAAGCTTTCTGTAGCCAGAGAGGAAGGCAGGGTCCCCTCTCCTTGGTGCTTTATGGAAGCTCTGACTGCGCCAGGGCAGCGAGGAGCGGGCCGTGAGTGCCAGCCACCTGGCAGGACAAAGGCATGAACTCGGAGCCCAAGCGAAGTCTCCCCGTGCCGATTCTGGAACCCAGTCTAACACATGGGGCCATGACAGTGCACATTGGGACCAGGAAGACATACAGAGACCCCCCTCCTCCCCCATCCACGCAGGATGGGATGCTCCAAGGACCAAGTACTGGGTCCACTTCCGAGCCTGTACGGTCTGGCCCAGGTGTCCGGAGCCTGTGTCTGGCCACAGCCCCACGAGAGGAGAAGAGTCTCAGTGTCTCAGGAGCCTGCAGAGCCGGGTGCTCCTAGGAAGACCGGACATCCAGGGGTTGGGGTGCGAGCAGGTGCGTGTTTCATGTCTTATCCCATTTCCCACTTACCTTCCCACAGTGAGATAAGGAAGCAGATGATGTAAATGAGAACAGAGTCCTGTTGGTTTGTGTTTTGTTTGTTTTGTTTCTTGCCAAATGGAACAAAGGAGACCATGGGAATTTAGCTGACTTTAGGCAAAGGAAGATTTTATACCTACGTGTATCCATTTCCTGCAATCATATCCGCTATATATCTGGTATTGGGCAGCTGCCAGCCAAAGATATCCTGAATGACGATCACAGCTTTGCCTGTATCCATGGGGGGTTTGGTGAGGTAAGCCTTGATGTGCTCCACTTGGACTTCATGCCCCATCCCGCCATACTCCATCCTGTGGCCAATGTCGCACGGGCACGGCTGAGCTTCATTCGCCATCGTAGGTGCTCAAGTTGGACTACACAGAGAGAGGCACGACGGTATATTCTGAGAGGGAGAGACACAGAGAAAGACAAACATCTTGTATCTGCTGGTTTACTCTCCAAATGGCCACAAGGGCCAGGGCTGGGCCAGGCCAAAGCCAGGAGCCCGGAACTCTGCCTGGGTTTCCCCAGTGGGTGCAAGGGCCTCAAGCATTTGGGCCATCTTCTGCTGCTTTTCCAGTGCATTTGCAAAGAGCTGAATCTGAAGCAGAGCAGCTGGGACTCGATCCACTGCTCACTTGGGATGCTACCCTCGCAGGCAGCGGCTTAGCCTGAAAAATGACAATGAAAACAATGGCTAGCCCAAGTCGATACAATCAACACAGGGGAACTAGAAAAACCCTTTGCAGCCTGGAACAGAGATTAGACAAGAAGACAGAATGAAAAGAAATGAAACATCTATAAGCCTGGGGGTAAGAGCAGAATATGCCCTGAGTCCACTCGGGCTGCTATAACGAAACACCGTGTACTGGGAGCCCCATCAACAACCCAATATCACCCACAGTTCAGGAGGCTGGAAGTCCAAGTTCAAGGTGTCCGTTGAGTGTCTGCCTTGTGGTTCAGAGATGGTGCCTTCTCCATGTATCAGGTACTGGCTAGCTGTCCCTTATAAAGGCACTAATCTCACACTAATCCCATCATAAGGACTCCACCCTCAAGGCCTAATCACTTCCCAAGGCCTTGCCTCCGTCTGTTGTCACCTGCAGGGCTAGGACTTCAACCTTTGAATTTAGAAAGTAGACAGAGACCAAAGCAAACCTACAAAGAGAAAATAATATAAAAATAAAACAAAGTCCAAAGGGAATAAAATCTGATTCGTTGAAGAGTTATGAAACAGGCAATCTACCACAAAACTGAGTGATACGAGAGGAAAAAAATGATCAGTGCCCACACACGCAAACAGTGTCCTCAGGGTTAGAAGGAAACCCAGATGTGCTGGGAAGAAGAGTGGCCATCTCTGGCTTGATTTGAAGTATCACTGAAGCTGCCACTGTCAAAAGAGGTTGTCAGACGGCCAGGACGGCGATGCTGAGAAGGCAGAAGCATCTGGATGGCCCACAGGCAAAGCCAGCTGTTGTGCAGATGCAGGCAGACTACATGTGCGGGCACTGGACAAAAAGATAGCCAGAGGGGACCGTGACTGGAGAAGCAGGTGCCGAGGAGAGGAGCGCTTCGGCTTGTGGGGTGGGGTGGGGTGCCCATCAGATGCCCCCTAGGAAAGAGCAGTCTGCAGAACAGTGCCCAGGGTGGCCCGTTTACATGGGAGATAATCGACCTCACTGTTACTCAAGGAAATGATACCCAGAACAACTCGGAAACGCCATTTTTCGTCTTATACATTGCAGGATTGGTGCCTCATAGGGAAGAGGGAGGGGCTGAAGGTTGATGCGAGTGCTGCAAAGCAGTCAGCCAAGACCTAGCAAGGTTAACGACAGGGCAGCCCTCTTAGAGCACCGGGCTTTGTCATCCCGCTTCCTGCTAAGGTGTACCCTGGGAGGAGCCCGTGACGGCCCAGTACTGGGCTTCCTCCTGCACGTGTGGAAGATGAATGGAGCTTCTGCTTCCCGGGTTTGGCCCAGCCCTGGATGCTGCTGCAAGCATTTGGGGAGTGAAGCAGCAGATGGAAGGCCTCGCTCTCTTTCTCTCTCTGCCCCCCACCTCGCTCTCACTCTCTCCTTCTCTCTGGCTCTCTTCTCCCTTCCTTCTCAAATGAATAAAAGGAAATAAACTTTTAAAAAGCAATTAAAAAAAAAGTAAAGATAACCAGCAATCCAGAAATCCCAGCACTGGATGGATTCTGTAAGGAAACTGACAGAGAGTTGTGTGTGTGTGTCCATGTGTACATACTGTGGAAACAGAGCCATGTGCTTTGTGCCCTGATGTAATGGAACAGTTAGAAACAAAATAGCTGATCATAGAGCAGAACGGGACAGACTGACCTGGTCATTGTTGGTGGTTAAATTGTGGCCCCCAAAAAGATAAGTTCACATCCTCTCCTGCAGTTCCTGTGAATGTGACTTTAATTGGGAATAAGGTCCTTTGCAGATGGCATCAAGTGAAGGTGAGGCCATACCGGATTAGCATAGGCCCTGAATTCAAAGCCAGGCCTTTTGGACACAGAGACAGGCCTGCAGGAGAGAGGGCTATGTGAGGGCAGAAGCAGAGACTGGAGGGTGCTTCCACCAGCCCAGGAAGGCTGCGGACTGCCAGGAGCTCCCAGAACCTGGAAGAGGAAGGACGAATTCCACGCCGCAGGCTTCAGAAAGAACACGGTCATGCTGACACGATGACTGCGGGCTTCTGGCTCCAGAACTGTGAGGTCAGAAATACTTGTTGTTTTAAGTCACCCAGTGTTTGCTAATTTGTTCCATCAGCAAAAGGTAAGAAATTCATTCATAAAAAGAGTATTATGGGGTAGGGGTTTGGTGTAGCAGTGAAGACACAGCGTGGGACACCCATTTAGTCCTAGCTCCACCTCAGGGGCAGCAGGTAATGGCTCAAGAGGTCGGGTCCCTGATACCCATATGGGAGACCTGGATTGAGTCTCTGACTCCTGACTGTGGCGTGCTCTAGCCCTAGTTGTTGACATCATTTGGGGAGTGAACCAACAGACAGAAATCTCTGTGCCTTTCAAATAAATAAATTTTAAAAAGAATATTACATAGAAGTTCAATGAAAAACCACTTATATTTCTCAAATGATAAACCTCAAAAACAATGCTATGTAAAAAAGAAAACTGCTATTTTTTTTTTTTTTGACATGCAGAGTGGACAGTGAGAGAGAGAGAGAGAGAGAGAGAGAAAGGTCTTTCCTTTGCTGTTGGTTCACCCCCCGATGGCTGGCATGCTGTGGCCAGCGCACCGCGCTGATCCAAAGGCAGGAGCCAGGTGCTTCTCCTGGTCTCCCATGCGGGTACAGGGCCCAAGCACTTGGGCCATCCTCCACTGCACTCCCGGGCCACAGCAGAGAGCTGGACAGGAAGAGGAGCAACCAGGACAGAATCTGGTGCTCCAACTGGGACTAGAACCTGGTGTGCCGGCGCCACAGGCAGAAAACTGCTATTTTCAAATTTTTGAAACTTATTTTCATCTCTCTCAAAAGGCAGAGAAAGACACAGAGTGATCTTGTACCCACTGATTCACCTCCCAAATGTCTGCAACAGCCAGGGCTAGGCCAGGCTGAAATCAGGAGCTGGGAACCCAACCTCAATCGCTCACATGGGTGTCAGGGATGCAAGTACTTGAACCATCATCTGCAGCCTGCCTGGGTGCACATTAGCAGGAAGCTGGAATCAGAAGCAGAGCTGGCGGTGACACCCAGACACTCCAAAGAGGAACGTGGCCATCCCAAGCAGTGTCGTAACTGCTGCACCAAACACCCACCCACAAAGAGCTATTCTGATGCTAGGTGAATACTAAGAACCAAAAACAATATGTATTTTAGTAATAAGCAGACCGCAGTAAAAATATCATGCATGGAAATCAAGAGTAATATTTACAGGACAGGAAGTGGGAACGGATGGACTGCGGGTTTTAATTGTATTTATATTTCATTGCCACAAAATGCTTTGACTGGAAGTGCAGAGGACAAAATGGCAATAATCTTTTAAGTGTAGGTAATGTGCAAATGGCATTACTGAATATCCTTAGTATTTCACAATCAGAAATAAATGTAAAATGATTTTTTAAATGTTTAAAATAAAGTCATCAGACATTGAGGAGAAAGAAAGTAATGAGTAGTTCTTCAGCAAGGAGATCTGACTCCTGTTTCCATGGTTTTGTCTGGAGTACAAGCTGCATTACAGAGCCATTAGCAGCAACAGACATCCGAACGTTTCGGCACAGAGAGCGGCCCTACTGCACAGAGTGCCCTACTGCACTGTTGTTGGGAGTGATGCTTGGGGCTGTCCTATGAGGACTCAGGGACTCCACAAAAATCCTGGTCACTCCCAAGTCAACTCTACTCTACATCTCTTCATTCTGTCTTCTGTTGATAATGACTTTTTGTGGCTGGCAGGTCTCTGGACGCATCCCACAAGGCGTTCTCCCACAGAAAGAGACAGCAGCCAGGAAAGGCCTGGGTGTGCTGTCTGTCAAAGGCTGACCCCATCCCAGACAGCCCACGTGGGCACAGCAGCTATGCCACGCCTGTGGGTTCAAGGCCAAGTCCACTAGAGGCAGGGCAGGCAAAGTTCCTCCTGTGGACCCTGGCCAGACTCTCCTGACTGTACTGCAACCACATTTTCTTTAGAGACACTTTCCAGGACGTCTGCTGCCCCACACAAAGGACACAGTTTTGAAAAGATAATTTTCAGGGAGTAGGTGTTTAGTCTAGCAGTTAACACACCTGCGTCCAAGATCAGTGTACCCAGGTTCTATTCCCGGCTCCGACTCCTGATTTCACTTCCCTGCTAAAGGATAACCTGGGACGAGGCGCTGATGGCCAAGTGACTGGGTCCCTGCCACACACACAGGAGACCTCAGATGAGTTCCTGGCTTCTGGTTTTAGCCCTGACCCAACTCCAATCCAGCCCAGGTATAGTGATAAAGACTTCCAGCTAGGTAGACGGGGCCCAGAGGGGCTCCTTGAGTGAGCAAAGTCAAGCAGCTGGCCTCTGTGAAGGATGCTGATGTCTTTTTTTTTTTTTTTTTTTTTTTGATAGGCAGAGTGGACAGTGAGAGAGAGAGACAGAGTGAAAGGTCTTCCTTTTCTGTTGGTTCACCCCTCAATGGCTGCTGTGGCCAGTGCGCTGTGCCGATCTGAAGCCAGGAGCCAGGTGCTTCTCCTGGTCTCCCATGGCGAAGTGAGCCGTGGCGCTGGCAGGAGTCTGCAGTTCTAATCACTAGCATTCATGTCCTGTGATCATGAAGAATTAGGAGCGCAGACAAGGAAGAGTGTGGAAAGCAGAAGTAGTTCACTGCAAAACAAAACAAAAAACAGAGGAAGCAAAAGCAAGAGCTGCCGGCAGCACCTCGAGGGTCCCTGGAGGAGGAGCTGTTGAGGGCTGATTGCCTCGTGGTTTTTATGGGCTGCAAGAGGGGATGTTCTCTGATGGGCCCTGGAGAAGCGATGGTTTTGATTGGTTAATTGGGTAAAGGTTAAGTCTCCAATCGTGACTCAATAAAGATGCATAAAATTCTCATTACCTAGGTCAGTTACAACAGTGCAGAAGATCTTGATTAAAAGGACATCAGCATGCTGGCACCGCAGCTCAATAGGCTAATCCTCCGCCTGCGGTGCTGGCACCCCGGGTTCTAGTCCCAGTTGGGGCGCCAGATTCTGTCCCAGTTGCTCCTCTTCCAGGCCAGCTCTCTGCTGTGGCCCGGGAAGGCAGTGGAGGATGGCCCAAGTCCTTGGGCCCTGAACCCACATGGGAGACCAGGAGAAGCACCTGGCTTCAGATCGATGCAGTGCGCTGTTCCGTGGCAGCCATTTGGGGGGTGAACCAACAGAAAAGGAAGACCTTTCACTCTGTCTCTCTCTCTCACTGTCTAACTCTGCCTGTCAAAAAAAAAAAAATACAAAAAACAAACAAAATAAAAACACTGCAGACTCCTGAAAGAATAGCAGGCATTTGGGGAGTGAACCAGCAGATCTGAGCTGTCTCTATAGTGTTCTGCCTCTCAACAACAACAACAACAAAAAAGTAAAAGACTGTCCTGCAGATATAAAAATCAACATGTATTAAGGATTTCATTTCACTCACATCACAAGATGGATGTTCTGACTGCCTCAAAAGACAGCCAAAAGAGCACAGATTTATCCCGGAGAGTGAGGTTACCAGGAATTCTAAATGGAGACAAAGTATTTTTCAGAGAGAAGAATATTAGTTAGTTTTCTAGGAGACATGAGAGAATCCACAAATATATTGCTGTCAGTTACCCATGAGATAGAAAGTGGCTCACATGCAGACAGTCCAAAGGGTGACCCACAGATGGGTCCCAGTTGCCACTGCACACCATATGGCCCTTCGTGGGAGTGATAAGTTTCAGAGCTATGTATGACATGTATGGTCCTCAGTACTCGTGTGTTGCATCTGACACACATGGCAAGTCTGTGTCAGGAAAGGCTTTTCTGCGGCATGGCAGGTGTGCTTGGGGCTACCCCCTGGCCACCTGAGATCTAGCCTCTGGTCTCCACCAGTAAGGTACCCCTCCTGGTGCCAGGGATGGCCAGGATGCGTCCCTGCAAGGGACACCCTGGTGGCATATCTTTGGCAAGGCTCATACCAGCAAGTAGCAGAATGGCCTGTGGCTTCCGCATAAGCATTCACGCACAATGCCAAAGGCCCACCCCTCTACAGGGTGACTTTTGGGCCCCTCCAGCCGTGGAGGGTCTGATCTACAAACTCCCCGGAGCTCCTGGCTTCCTGCTGCACTCCGCCTGTGCCTTCCAGAAGCATTCCTGTACTCCGTATGGATCTGCACTTCTCGACTTCTGTTTTGAACCAGTTCTAACACCTGCCTGTTCCCCCCCTTTAACCAATACAACAACATCTTCACCTGCTCACTTTTATATCTGGCACAAGTCAACATTTTACCTTCTGCTGAAAAGGATCCTTTAGCCACATTACTGAACTTTGTTTCCTTCTCTCCACTGGAAGGAAGGAAGCAAGGTGGCAGAGGGTGGCAAAGTGTGTCCAGACTGTGGTTTCCCTGCATCCACACCCCCAGGATGGACACATGTCAGCAGACAGACCTCACTACACAGCAAGAATGGAGAAAGCCTGGATTTGGAGTCTGAGCAGAGACTGAAGGGGACAAGGTCGAGGAGCAAATCGCTGGGATCTCTGGCGACTTGAATCCAGGAACCCGTGCACAGGTTCCGGAGGATGCTCCAACATGGGAAGGTGTGGCTATAGGGGAAGGGCTGGTGTTTTTTCCTCTCCTGGTTAAACATTGTAGGGGTTGTGGATTGCATGACCTTCGACTATCAAAGGCAAGGTGGGGCCAACCGTAACCCTCATACCTCTCCACAGGGTGTCTGGTTTGGATAACATTAAGGAGACAGCTACCTGCAGTGGTGCACGCACACATGCACCGGCACTCGTCTTTGGCCTTCTCTCCCGCCCTTCCCAGGCCGGCACAGGCTACCCCAGACGCCCAGCTCTGACCACTAAACTTTAAATGGGCTTTGAAAACAACAGGTGGCCTCTCCCCGCTGCGGCAAGTGGGTCTGCCCAGCGCTGGCAGTCCTGGCCCGGCGCCCTGGTGCACGCTGCAGATTCTTGGCAGCACCCATGGCGCGCCCAGGATGTGTCACTCTGAGACCCAGCAGCTCCCCTCTGAATCCGCACCCAGAGGATCCGCCGCCAGGCGCGCGCGGTGGTGGGGGGATTGTTTGGGGGGGGGTATGCCTCAAATATGCTTGTGTTTTCCAGTTTCACTTCCCTAAAAAAGTATGCAACCAGCACGTCCCACTGCAGGGAAAGACCTACAAAGGGCATTTAGTGGCAGACGGGAAGGTCCGGCGGCCCGGAGTTAAAGGGCACAGCCAGGTCCGCACGCGGCACGATCGCAAGCGCTTTGCAAAAGCGCAGCTGAGCCCCCACCCCCACCCCCAGGCTCACTTGGGGGCGGCCGGCGCGGGACTCCGGCAAGGGCAGCCTAAGAACTTTTTGCGACTCTGATTTGAGAACGGCCCTGGGTAAGGTGAATGCCTCACCTGTGCACGCGGCGACCCCGCGCGCGAGCGCCCGCACAGTCCAGCCCCCTAGGGCCTCATGATCCCCAGGGACGCGCACATACCTGGTCCGCGGCCGCCTCTCCACTCGGCTCCCGTGGGAAGGCAGCGGGGCCGCCCGGGGCTCTCGGAGCCGGACTGGGACGGCAAGGGGGAGGCGCCTCGGCGGGGCGGGAGGGGTCGCGCGAGCTCTGCTCCGATTCTTGGCCGGAGCCGGGAGGGAGGGGAAGGAGCAGAGCCGTGGGGGGAGGAGGCAGAGGACAGCCGGCCTGGCTCTCGGCCTTGCAGCTTCTATTGGAAATCGCAATGAGGTTGTTGTTCTTATTTTAAATAAATATTTGCCTTGCATATTAACATTTTTAAATTTATTTCAGAGTCAGAGCTCCTATCCACCGTTCACTCTGCAAACGCCTGCAGGAGGTGTGCTGGACGCAACCTGGCTCTCTGGGGGTGTCAGCTGGGGGGGTGCGCTTAGTCACGGGGCCCATCCCTTGCTCCAGCACCTGGGCAGTTTTAAAAGTAATTAATTACATGGTTCATACTTGGACTCTGAGGCCCTTAATTTTGTCTGCACACCTGACCAACCTTGTGATCTCGCCTTCCAGTGGCCACAGAAGTCAGGAAGAAAACAGGGAGAAAGGCGGGAAGAAAACGGGAAGAAAGGCGGATCAGGAAGAGAAGTGAGGCAGAGACAGGAAACCTGAGCTCCAGGTTTAGGCAGGCTCCGGTGAGAAGCCTTCTTCACTGAGTGGTGGCCCAGTGGATGGGTGCCCCTGCCCTCAGGGGGTCTCTTCAGGAGAAAGATGCAACTCCTTTAAAGTTCCCTGACAGCACAGGGGTGTCTGGTGGTGACCTACTGCCAGCAGAATCCTGCGGGAGCTCTGAGATCTAGAAAGACAAGATGGGTGCAAGGGGTGTCCGCTGGACACGCACAGCTCTCCCTAGAAGCAAGGCTTTTTCTGTAAGACTGATTTAAAGCATCTTTCAACACGCTGAAGTACCGTTTACAAAGAAAGAATAGACATGACTAATTATGTATCATTTTTCTCCCCTAAATTTAGCTCCCTAAGTATCGTTACTACCTCCTATTTAATGACACTGCTATTAATAGGAGGGGTTTTATATTCACAAGACTCGATGCCTTGCTACAATTTGGTAGCCCTGGGTTAATTTATGTGTGGGCTTTGCTTGGGAAAGAGCTCCGGGGGCCTGGGTAGAATTTGGTGGAAGAGAGACTCCTGGGCAAGTATAAACTAGGTCAGTGGAGCAGTTGCTATCTTCTGGCTGTCACAAATGTAGCAACCTGAGGTTGCTCAAGGCAGGCTCTGGGTACTCTCCTCAGTGAGTGTGTGCCTCGGATTCCTGCCGAGTGTTCACCTCAGATAGGCCCCTCTCTTTGAATGTTATAGCTCTCCCCTCCTCCCTTCACCATTTTGGGAATTTGAATCTAGCAATGGGAGCTCTCACTCTCTCTCTCTCTCTCTCTCTCTCTCTTCCTCTCCTCCTCCCCTTCAGTCCATCTGTCTTATTCTGTCTCTCAAATGAATAAATTAAAAACTTTTTAATGTAAACTTATTTTGTTGCAGAAAGTCTTGAAATGCATGCAATGTTTTCATCATACTCGTGTTTCATGCACTTTTTTTAAAAAAAGATTTATTTTATTTATTTGAAAGCTAATGACAGGGAGAGACAGAGAAAGAGAGAACCTTCCATCCCCTGTTTACTCCCCCAAATGGCCACAATGGGGCCAGGACTGGGCCAAGCAGAAGCCAGGTGCCAGGAATGCCACCCAGACCTCTAACTTGGGTGGCAGGGGCCCAAGTACTTGGGCCATCTGCTGTTGCTTTCCCAGATGCGTTAGCAGGGAGCTGGATTGAAAGCAAAGCAGCTGGTCTCCAACCAGCCATCACATAGGATGCTGGCATTGCAGGCTAGAGTTTAACCCACAGCACCACAACACCAACCCCTGTGTGAACTTTTTGAAGACTTAGCCTTGGCACAGATTTCAACACTTTTTGCATCAAAATATGTTTGTCTTTTGATTCCACTTTTCCATGAACTTTTGGAAGCACCCTAGTGTGCACTGTACGTATATGCTGCTTATTGCAAGACTTGGTTTACACAATCACTAGGCTGCTGAAGCACTTCCCAATGGCAGCAAAAGCCCGGGCTGGGCCAGGCTGAATCTTAAGTCTCTATGCCCAGTACTGAAGGCTGAGGTCCACACACAGGCAGACAGCAACAGAAGATTGGGAGTCAGCTGGAGCCTGCGGAGCAAGCCCTGTGACCCCACACAAACAGGCCGGGACCTGTGGCCATCGCTCTGGCTTCTGACCTAGGTGACGAGGTTCTCCTGCAGAACCCAGAGAGCTTTGTCAAGGAGCCAAACTCACACCCGGCCCAGGAGTCAGAGGAGCTGCAGGAAACCCCAGGGAAAGCAGAGCAAGTGCAGGTCCAGCTGCAGCTTGGCCAGTGAGGTGAGTCAGCAGCTCAGCACCAGCAAGGGAGCTGCAAGCTGCAGGCTGCCTCCCTGCACACCCAAGCTGGAAACAGACCAGGAAAGGGAATTCTGGGAACTGCAGCTCAGCCTAGACCAGTGGCATGGACTAAGCCATCACCCCACAGTGGACACGCTCCCCGTCCTCCTTCTGCCATGGTGCTGTTACAGATTGAGTGTGGCTCCCATCCCCTTCCCATGTTCAGATCCTAATCCCAGGGGTGATTGTTTTCAGGAGGTGGGAGCTTGGGGAGGTGCCTAGGTCATGAGAGGGGACCTCAGGAATAGGATTTGTGCCCTTTTTCTGGGAAGGAACCCCAGAGAGCTTTCCTCCTCCTCTGAAAACCAGGAGTGAGGCCCTCACCAGAACCCTACCTGCCAGCACCCTGATCCTAGGCTTCCAACCCCCACAACTCTGAAAAGCAAATATTTGTTGTTTGGGACAGGTGTTCTGGCACAGTTCTTTTTTTTTTTAAGATTTATTTATTTATCTGAGAGGGAGAGTTAGAGACAGAGAGAGGGAGAGACAGAGAGAATAGAGAAAGGCCTTCCATCCGCTGGTTCACTCCCCAGATGGCTGCAATGGCCAGAGCTGCGCTGATCCGAAGCCAGGAGCCAGGAGCTTCTGTCGGTTCCCCTATGCAGGTACGGGGGCCCAAGGACTTGGGTCATCTTCTACTGCTTTCCCAGGCCATAGCTGAGAGCTGCATTAGAAAAGAAGCAGCTGGGACTCAAACCAGTGCCCATATGGGATGCCCAGACACAGTTCTTTAAGCCTTCATAAGGGACACTCCTATCTCATATCCTAGTGCCAGTTTGAGTCCTGGCTGCTTCACTTCCATTCCAGCTTCCTGCTAATAAGCCTGGGAGCAGCAGCTGATGGTCTCTACTTCTCTCTGTCACTCTGACTTTCAAATAAGTAATAAATAATTTGTTTGATTTGAAAGGTGAAGTGGAAGAAAGAGAGAGAGAGAGAGATCTTCAATCTCGCTGGTTCATTCCCCAATGGTAACAACTGCCAGGGCAGGCCAGACTGAAGCCCGGAGCCAGGACCTCCATCTGAGTCTCCCATATGAGTGGCAAAGGCCTAACTACTCAGGCCATCTTCTACTGCTTTTCCAGACACATGAGCAGGGAGCTGGATCTGAAGTGGAACAGCTGAGACTCGAACTCATGCTTGTATGGGAGGCTGGCATCGCAGGTGGTGGCTTAACCCACTGTGCCACAATGCCAGGCTCCCAGATAAATAAATTGGTAATTTTTAAAAAATGTGTTGTTTAAGCCCTCAAGCCCTGAGTTGTTTTTTCAGAGCAGCCCAGATGGACTAAAACAGACTAAGCAGGAAGACCCCTGGTTCCATCATAAAATGTACAAAATGTTTGCAACACTCAAAGTGGCAGTTTTTCAGCTCCACCAATTTTAGTTCCAAACTCTACTGGAAAATTTATCACACCAGTGAATATTTAACCCAGGATCTTTTAAAAAAGATCAAAAGTTTCATTCTTATCTAAACTTGCACTGCGAGTGAACCCCAGGGTTTCACGGAGCTCCTTGTAATTAAAGAACCGTGATCTAGCAGTGGCTGTGTTGTTTTCCATTGTTTGCTATGAAATAAGGAACTGAATTCCAGGGCCAGAATGAGTCCAAGCTGAGTTAACAAATGGGGCAAGGGTGAGGTTAGACAAAACTGCTGACTCTACTCACACCCCTGAGGTTGGCGCTGACCTTGGAAGCAGGCTCAGGGGAAATTACCCTGTGGATCTGCTCTGAGAAACTTGGAACAAAATCCAGAGAAGCTCTGTGTGCTTCAGAACGTCTCAGAATCCCAGCTGAGGGAAAACGGATCCCACTTCATCGGATGCCACGCACTAGGCCGTGTTGGTGCCTCAGTGCAGCCACAGGGAGCTAGTGTGCAGGTGCAGGGCGGGCAGTGCTGGGGGAGGCTGGCCACGGGGCTGCTGCTAAAAGGTTCTAGAGCTAGTAGCCTATGCTGTCATGCACAGACAGAAAGCCTAAATTTTCTTTTTGTGTTGTTTTTATTATGAAAATGTACAACCATATAGAAAAGTAACAGACTCCCAAGACCAGATCTAACATTATTTTTTTTTTATTTTTATTTTTTTGACAGGCAGAGTGGACAGTGAGAGAGAGAGAGACAGAGAGAAAGGTCTTCCTTTTGCCGTTGGTTCACCCTCCAATGGCCGCCGCGGCCAGCACGCTGCGGCCAGCGCACCGCACTGATCCGATGGCAGGAGCCAGGTGCTTTTTCCTGGTCTCCCATGGGGTGCAGGGCCCAAGAACTTGGGCCATCCTCCACTGCCTTCCCAGGCCACAGCAGAGAGCTGGCCTGGAAGAGGGGCAACCGGGACAGAATCCGGTGCCCCAACTGGGACTAGAACCCGGTGTGCCGGCGCCGCAAGGTGGAGGATTAGCCTAGTGAGCTGCGGCACCGGCCAGATCTAATATTATTATTATTATTTTTTTTTTTTGACAGGCAGAGTGGACAGTGAGAGAGAGAGAGACAGAGAGAAAGGTCTTCCTTTGCCGTTGGTTCACCCTCCAATGGCCGCCGCGGCCGGCGCGCTGCGGCCGGTGCACCGCGCTGATCCGATGGCAGGAGCCAGGAGCCAGGTGCTTTTCCTGGTCTCCCATGGGGTGCAGGGCCCAAGCACCTGGGCCATCCTCCACTGCACTCCCTGGCCACAGCAGAGAGCTGGCCTGGAAGAGGGGCAACCGGGACAGAATCCGGCGCCCCGACCGGGACTAGAACCCGGTGTGCCGGCGCCGCTAGGCGGAGGATTAGCCTAGTGAGCCGCGGCGCCGGCCCCAGATCTAATATTATTTTTAATGTCTTGCTAGATTTGCTTCACCTGTTTTGTTTCCCTTTGAAGTATGGGAATTACGGACAATGTGACTCTTGACCCCTGAGTAATTGTGGTGCCCAGCATCCAGATTGGCCCACAGTGCTTTCTGCGTGTGGGAACCGCATCCCTGCACAGTCTCCTCCCACTCCGTGCCTCGGCTGGACACGAGAGGACACCGACAGTTGGCCCAGGGCACAGCTGTCCTCACAGGCTTTCTGTGCTACCTGGGCCTCTCCGAGACAGGACAGCTGATGTTTCCCAGAGCATGCCATCTGGGCCGGAGCTGGGGATTGAGTGAAGGGATTAACACAGTTCTCAGGGACCCCGTCAGACCCCTGAGAGCTTGTTGTTCTAGAGTGAGCCCCCCCCCCCCACACACACACATACACTGCTTGAGCCCTTCTGCACGTGGCTGGTTCCCTTTCCCCTTCTCTACCACACAGGGACTCAGCCAAGGAACTTTTGCTTCTGATCCAGATCCCTGCTAATACACCTGGGAGGCCGCAGATTATGGTGCATGTTCTTGGGTTCCTGCACCCTCGTGGGAGGCGTGAATAGGACTCCTGGGTCCTGGCTTCAGCCTGCCTCAGTCCTGACTTTTGTAGGCATTTGGGGATGAACAGGTGTATGGAAGATTGCTCTCTCTCTCTGCACTGCTCTGTTCCTTGTTTAACTCTGTGCCTCTTCTGTCATCCATCAAAGCGGGTTGAAATCGTGTTTGCCACGTACAGGCTGTTTTGAAGACGCACTGATGTAATCGACAGATTAAATAGATTGCATGGAAAGTGCTTAGAACATTGTCTGACACTTGGTACAGCTCGGTAAATAAATCTCAGTGTCATCCTGTCCTTCAACTTCAGTGTCTCTACCCGGCCTCTAACGTTTAAATCAGTTGACTTTTGAAAAAGTGATTGCCCTTGGTAATGTAGGTGAGCCTCACTCAATCATTTGAGGGCCTTGGGTGCAAAAGCTGAGGTTGCCCAGAGAATAAGGAATTCTGCCTCAAGACTGTGGCATAAAGATTCCGCCTGAGTGTCCAGCAGATTTCAGACTCGTGGGATTCACAATTGTAGCACTGATTCCTTTCTAGAAACCTCTCCCTACCCCACCTATCTTGGTCCACTAGGGCTTAAACAGCAGAGACTTGTGTCCTCACAGTCCTGGAGGCTGGACATCCAAGATCAAGGTGCCGACAGGGATGGTGTCTTCCAGCTTGTCGATAGCTGCCTTCTATCTGCCCTCACGCGGCCTCTCTTCTGCGCACCTGTGAACGGAGGGCTCTTTGCTGCCTCTCCCTTCTTATAAGGCCGTCAGCCCTATTAGATTAGACCCTGCCTTATGACCTCGATTCACCTTCATCACTTCCTTGCAAGGCCCTGCATCCAAATATAATCATATAGGGCTGGCATTGTGGCATAGCAAGTAGAGTCCCAGGTGCTGCATTTCCAATGCAGCTCCCTCTTAACGTGCCTGGGAAAAGTGGCAGGAGAGGGCCCAAATATGTGTGCCCCTGCCACCCATGAAGGAGACCTGGATGAAGCTCCTGACTTCAGCCTGGCCCAGCCCTGGCTATTTTGAACCCACAGATGGAAGGTCACTCTCTTTCTCTCCCTCTCTCTCTGTAACTCTGACTTTCAAATAAGCACTTAAGTCTTGTTAAACACACACACACACACACACAAAATACAATCACATCAGGGGTCAGGGCTTCCACATACAAGTTTTGGGAGGATATAATCCACTCCATAATTTCTTTTAACTGTCGTGTTGGTTTTATTTATGGAATATTTATGGAATTTGGAACTTTATTACACACAGTCCTTCAACTGACCCCAGTACTGACCTTATAATCTATCGTTAACCAACAGATTGCTTAATATAAGTGCTCATACCAAGACCTTTTAAAAATAAAATGCTAATTGATAGGCAAGGGCTGGGGGTAGACCTGAGGGGCACAGAGGACCCTCGTTCCACCCCCTGCAAGCCCACACCTCCCACAGCAAATTATTTTAGTTAAATAAATAAATAAAGTGATAACGCAAAGGAAAACTACTAGAGTAAGCCCTTGAAAAAAAAAAAAGCAAAGTATCATCAGCTGCTGTCCAATGTTTGTGCTGATAAAGTCCTTTGAAATTACAGTTTTATGAATTAAAATGGAGAGATGTTTTTAGTAGCACCATGTGTAATCACCTAAAACTGGAACCCATGAGCGAATGGATAAACAAACTGTGGAATATCCACGCAATGGAATAGGACTCAAGTTCAAAGAGGAAGAAATAATTCATCCATCTTAAAACATGAATGAGCGGAGAAGTCAGTCTCAAAAGGTTGCACCTGGAGTGATCCCGTGCACACGGAATCCTGACAGGTGAGACTGGGAGAAGGTGAACGGATCTGTGGCTGGGCAGGGCTGGGGGCAGGAGATGCCTAAACATTTCAAAATGCTGTAGAATTATGCGAAGATTCAATTCCAAGAAGATGTGGACAAACTTGAACATAAGTATGCACCAGAACCAGACGATGCTAGACAGAGACCAGGATAATCCGTGCAGGCAGCAGCTCAGACTCGGGCCCCTGTCACTACAGGCTGCCAAACCTGTCACACTCTGGAGATTAGGAACAACGTTTGGATGTGATCCAGGGCCATGCTGACATATGACCACCTCGGCAGCCTGGGCTAATTCCAAGAAACCCTGGGAAGAAAGTGCCATGCAGAGTTATCAGAGTCAGAAAATGGCCCACATGCCTGCCCTCCGCAAATTCTTCCTGCTCTTTCCCACTTCATAGCTTTTCAGTTCTCCTTGGCCATGAACTTGACCCTCAAGGACATTTAGTTAGGGAGGCTGGGGGGGGGGGTAAATTGCAGCATCCTGGCAGTACTCCCTGCTCCGCCACTCTGTAGTTCCTAGCTCAGCCTCTCGCCCCCCTCCATCCTTTGAGAATGGTACTTCCTTTCACCCCTCGACTAAGGGACCGTTTCTGTAACCCCCAGGCTCTGCCTGAGCCCAGGCCATTCTCATTGGAGGAGACATGATGCCACCTGGGAAATGGTCCCAGGGACCCCGGGAAGCTGGAGAGCTCTGAGTACTTAAGAAGAGCACGGAAAATGGGAGAAGAAACACAGAAAGAGAGAAATGAGGACAGGAGGGAGAAAAAGGATGGTTTCTGGAGACAAATGTTTTCTGCATTTCCACAGATGCTGAGTGGGCCCTCAGTTGCCAGTGAGGGTAGGGGATTGTTGTAAATGTGTTGCCAGGCAAGAGGGTGGGCGGGGTGGCAAGAGGGGCTCTCTCAGGCAGCTCTTACCGGATGGGCACTTGTCAAGACAGCAAAGGAGGGGGCTGGTGTTGTGGCGTGGCTGGCTGGCCCACTACCTGCAACATCGACATGCCATATGAGTTCTGGTTCCAGTCCTGACTGCTCCACTTCCGATCCAGGTCCCTGCTATCGGTCCTTTCCCAGCTGCAGCAGAAGATGACCCAAGTCCTTGGGTCCCTACCACCCACATAGGAGACCTGGATGGAGTTCCAGGCCCGTAGCTTCAGCCTGATGCGGTACCAGCTGTTGTGGCCATTTGGGGAGTGAGCCAGAGGATGGAATACCTGTGTGTGTGTGTGTGTGTGTGTGTGTGTGTGTCTCCCTTTGTCTCTAGTTCTATTTTTCAAATAAATAAATCTTTTTTTTTTGACAGGCAGAGTGGATAGTGAGAGAGAGACAGAGAGAAAGGTCTTCCTTTTGCCGTTGGTTCACCCTCCAATGGCCGCCACGGCTGGCGCGCTGCGACTGGTGCACCGCGCTGATCCGATGGCAGGAGCCAGGTGCTTCTCCTGGTCTCCCATGGTATGCAGGGCCCAAGCACTTGGGCCACAGCAGAGAGCTGGCCTGCAAGAGGGGCAACCGGGAAAGAATCTGGCACCCCGACCGGGACTAGAACCCGGTGTGCCGGCGCCGCTAGGTGGAGGATTAGCCTATTGAGCCGCAGCACCGGCCAATAAATAAATCTTAAGAAAAAAAAAGTTAACAAAGGCTTCTGCCTTCTGCAGAAGAATTTGCAGACCTCTCTCTGTACTTGGTCCTAGGGCTGACTTCTGGGAACTTGGTAGGAAAACAACGGTGTGGTTAGAGATCCAGGGGCTGCATGTGCCCGGGTGCTGTACAAGTTCCAGACAGGGCCATTCTCTCTCCATGGAGACAAGGTCTGCCTGAAACCTTCGTGATCAAGCTGGCTCTGCCTCTCGCCCAGCCCCTCTGCCTGTTACTCAGCCCTCTGGATGGCCAGCTCAGTCCCCTCTGCCCTTCCTCACCAGCACCACCAGTCTGACCCCCAGCTCCTCCTCTTCTCTCTCTCCTGACGGCAGCCTCCAACCAGGCCCCCTCTGCAGTCCTGCACCCTTCCACATCCCCAAGGCCATGACTTAGGACAGAGCCACCCACCCTCTTCTACCCCAAGTCCTTGAATGCCGCCCAGTGTCTGTAGGGTCAAGTCTGAACTCCCCAGTGTGGCACTGACCCTGGGGCTCAGTTTGCCCTCCCACTCTCACCCTCCTTCTCTCATCAAGCGCTGCCGTGTGCCTGGGCCTTAACCCGGGCTCTCGCTCCTCCCTGACCTGCAGCCAGAACAAAGTCTCCCTGAAGTGCAGGCAGTGTTATTTCAGCTGCACAGCTGGGCCTTAGCAGGATGCCTGCCAGCCTGCCTCTGCCGGGTGTTCCTGCTGACCCCCACACTCTGTGCCAACACATCCACTGTGAATGACAGCTGGGAGTTGGGGGATGGGGGGCCCTGATGGACCCCAGCTCCATCTTCTTCCTTCCCATTCAGTGTGCTTATCTTCCTGTGGGAGTTTTTCTGCCCAGAAGGCTCTTCTTGGCCCCTGAGAGGCCATTTATCCAGTGCTGTGGCAGATCCAGCCAATGTCTCTTTGAACCCACCTCTCTTCTTCACACAACTTCCACAATTAGATCTTTGACAGTTCCTCAAAATATTGGACCTAGAGTCACCATATGACCATATGACCAGCTATTCCACTCAAAAGTAGACAATCAGAAGACCTAAAAACCCAGGTCCACCCGAAAGCTCACACACCAATGCTCACAGCAGAATGGTTTACCACAGCCCCGCAGTGGAAGCAACCCGAACATCCATCCCTGAGGATGCAATAAATGAAAGGTGGTGCATCCAATCAAGGGAATATTATTTGGTGATGAAAAAGAAGAGTAGTGATTCATGCAATGTGGATGGACCTTAAGATAACACAGTGAAAGAAGCCAGTTACAAAAGATCACCCACTGGGGCTGATGCTGTGGCGTAGCAGGTAAACCCGCCACCTGCAGTGCCTGCATCCTATATGTCAGTGGGTTTGAGTCCCAGCTGCTCCACTTCCAATCCAGCTCTCTGCTATGGCCTGGGAGCAGTGGAAGATGGCCCATTCTGAAACAGCTCATGATGGACCAGTGCGGGTCCACCTTCAAGGGACAGCTGGTGGGTGCAGAGCCTCCTGGTGTTAGACCTGGGGACCCGCGGGGCATGGCTTCTGTTCTGTCCGGGGAAATTCGGATCAGCTTCACATCCTCCTTGGGTGGGGCAGCGGGTGAGGAGGCCCCGCACCTGCCCAGCAGGAAGGCCCAGCAGACAGGCACACAACAGCTGTTGTCAGCTTCTTCCAAGTTCCTAGCGATCCTGGGAGACCTGGATTCCGACCTGAGGCCAAGGGGAAGGGGAGAGTAGCACGGGCACTTCCCCGGGCCCCGAGGGACGGACTCAGTCGGGCTCAGACTCCAGACCGCAGGGAGCGGTGGGTTCGGAGGATGCGGGAGAAAGGGCTGCACCGCCCGGCGCCGCCCCTCAGCCCACAGCCACGAGTGGGAACCACGGCCCCAGCTCCCCACCCGTTCCTGGTTCCTCTTGCAAACGCACGCATGCTGGACAGACGAGGGCAGGAAGCCGGGGCGGGAGCAGAGCCCCTGCCCTGCCCCAGGCTTTCGCGGGGGGGCCAGCTCAGGCTGCGAGTCACGCACGTGGTGGCGATGGTAGAGGCCAGGGAGAGCACGGGGTCCCTCTGGGTTTTCTCTCTTGTTACAGTGTTGTTGTTTATGGATTGACAAAATCATGTTGCTTATTTAAAATTCGATGAAATGCTGAGATGGGCACATAGTGGCCTTCCAAAGAAGTACACTGAGCCTGCGACTATGTTTCCTGGCCCCAAACAAACACAATGGGTGGAGGTGAGGGGAAGATAGGGGGCTTTGCAGACGTGATTAAGGGAAGGGGTGTCAGGGACGTTATCCGGGATTGTCGGGGCGGACGTGGTGTGCGCAGCCGCGGCAGCGCCAGAGGAAGGAGGCTGGAGGACAAGCAGAGGTGGTGCGAGCGGGCGCACAGGACCTCCGGCAGCCTCTGGGAGGTGGAAAGGCAAGGAACCACCCCCCCCCCATCCTCATCCCCCAGCGTCCAGAAGGAACACAGCCCTGGGAAACTCCTTTCAAACTTTTGACCCTTGGACCTGCAAGAGAAAGATGTGTGTCGTTCGAAGCCATTAAATCTGGGGTGATTTTTAATAGCAGAAAAAGGAAATGAACACATAGGAACATACCCATTAAAAATATAACCACGTCCCAGAATGAACTCCTGTGCCCAGTGCCCATGACTGATATATGTGGGTGTATAAAGGTATATGAGGTATACCTTTATAAGGTACTGATATATGAGGGCTGATGCTGGCCTGCTCCCGTGAACATAGCCCACTGGGGGTCGATGCTGTGGCGCAGAAGGTTAAGCTGCTGCTTGTGAGGCCAGCATCCAACATGGGAGTGCCGGTGGGAGTCCCAGCTGCTCCACTTCCCATCCGGCTCCCTCCTAATGCACCTGGGAAGGCAGTGGAAGTGCAAGATGGCCCAAGAACATGGGATAACCAAATAGAGTTCCTAGTTTCTGGCTTGGGCCTGGCCCAGATCTGGCTTTTGGAGCCATTTGGGTAGTGAACCAGCAAAAAAGAAGATCTCGATCTCGATCTCTATCTCTATCTCTATCTCTATCTCTATCTCTATCTCTATCTCTCTCTCTTCCTCTGCCTAATAAATCAATACATCTTTAAAAAAGAAAGAAAGATGCCCAGTGAATTTGTTGCCCGCATTGGCCTCCTGGCTGCTCTGTGTTCCCTGGTACCATTTTCCACTACAAGCAAGAGGGGCTCCCTGAAGGAAGGGAGAATTCCAGGGCTCCCGTGGGAAAACAAGATGAGCCAGCTCACATTTTATTCTGTGAGACAGTGAGGAAGTACTGAGGGAGCAATAGGTCCTTATCAAAAAGACTAAAGAAAGCTGGAGAAAGGACTTGCACCAGCCAAATCCACAGTCATTTGTGCAATAATATTGATAGTATTGAATTACAGCACTTCTCATTTTACTGCAATTGCAATCTAAAGCAAGACTCCACAAACACACATTGATGCAATTATACGAATGAGAAAAACAGACAAATGGGTAGGACATCAGCTACTAAGTAGGAAATGTCCCCTGGGCCCACCACAGGACTAATTGTGCAAGGGAGAATAATTGATGGATGCTCAATAGTGGGAAAAGTTTGATGAGAAACAAGAGTGGTGCATGGTCTCTAACTATAAAACAGGCAACAGTAACTATAATGAAGAGATACTGCAAGTCATAACCAAGCAAGCAGAGCTGCAACACCAGTAGCAGGACAAAGAGACAAACCTACTCCTCGGACATGGTGCACCAGAAGGCTCAATTCCAGCCTGGGGTCCTGCTCTTGCCAAAAATGTATGCTCTGAATTTAGCTGTGAGGGCCGGCGTTGTGGCATATTGGGTAAAGCCGCCGCCTGTGATGCTGGCATCCTGTATGAGTTCTGGCTTGAGACCCAGCTGCTCCTCTTCTGATTCAGCTCTCTGCTTAGGTGCCTGGGAAAGCAGTGCTAAGGCCCTTATACCCATGTGGGAGATCCGGAAGAAGCTCCTGACTCCTGACTTTGGACTGGCCAAGGTCATTTGGGGAGTGAGCCAGTGAATGGACTTCTCTCTCCTCTCTCTCTGTAACTCTGCTTTTCAAATAAATAAATAAACATTTTTTAAAAA
Source organism: Oryctolagus cuniculus (assembly GCF_051225735.1). Classification (NCBI taxonomy): domain Eukaryota; kingdom Metazoa; phylum Chordata; class Mammalia; order Lagomorpha; family Leporidae; genus Oryctolagus; species Oryctolagus cuniculus. Next base: position 39,803,272 of record NC_142880.1, read on the forward strand.
TCAAGTTGAAGGACATGTTCCTAAATAACTGGCCTATACCCTGCAAAAATGTCAAATGTCATGTATGACCAAAAAATAACTTCCTTCCTAAAGGGGACTAAAAAGACTTGATAATTAAATATGATGAGAATTCAGGATTCTGCACCAGGAAAAGTTGGTTTCTTTTCTTTTCTTTTCTTTTCTTTTTTCATTATACAGGACATTAGTCACACTACAACACGTGGAGGACATTATGTGAGGTGAAAAAAATCCAGTCCAAAAGGACAATCATTGTGTGATTCTGTTGATAAGAGGTATCAAGAATAGTCAGATTCAGAGACAGAAAATAGAACGGTGTTCTCAGGAGCTGGGAGGAATGGAAATGAGGAGTCCTGTTTAATCAGGACAAAGCTTCAGTTTGGGAGGATCAGGCTGTGTCAGAGATGCACAGTAGTGGTGGCTGTGCAGCACTGAGGATGTAACGCAGGCTAGACTGTCTGCTGAAAATGGTTGCAGTGGCACATCTTATGTGATACTGTATATATTTTACCACATTTAGTTTAAAAAAAAAACAGCAACTTTCCAAAAAACAGGGATTAATAGATGGATTGACACAATTTGCGTGTGGTCTATACATTATATAATAATGGTGTGCTGGGGCTGGCGCCGTGGCATAGTGGATTAGCGCCCTGGCCTGAAGCGCTGGCATCCTATATGGGTGCCGGTTCTAGTCCCGGCTGCTCCTCTTCCAATCCAGCTCTCTGCTATGGCCTGGGAAAGCAGTAGAAGACGGCCCAAGGGCTTGGGCCCCTGCATCCACGTGGGAGACCCAGAAGGAGCTCCTGGCTCCTGGCTTCGGATCATCACAGCTCCGGCCATTGCGGCCAAATGGGGAGTGAACCAGAGGATGGAAGACCTCTCTCTCTCTCTCTGCCTCTCCTCTCTCTGTGTAACTCTTTCAATTAAATAAATAAATCTTTTAATAAAAGAATGGTGTGCCAATGTTAATTCCCTCATTTTGGTAGTGTACAACAGTCATGCATGAAAGAGTTCCCCATTTTTCCCCCTAAGAAGTAAGCACTAAAGTATTTAGAGGCAAGGAGGCATCACTTTTACAACACACTGCTAAATGGTTTAGTAAACTTAATACACATGAGTATGAAGTTGTACTTGTATGGATACAAAGAGAGTGGAAAAACAAACGTGGCAAAATAGTAGCATTTGGGGGACTGTGGTGAAGTGTAATGGGGATTTGTAATCATGCTGCAACTTTTTTATAAGCCTAAAGTTATTTCAAAATAAGCAGTTTGAAAATTTAGAAGAAGGTTGGCTGACTGGAAGGAGGCATTCTCTGGAGGAAACAGCTCTAAGGTCTTAAGGGTGTGATGCAGTGAGCTGTCAGGGTGAGCCCCGTGCCAGGATGCCCTCATGCAGGCAGGCTTTTGGCTCAAGTGCACAACCTCCAAGGACTTTCAAGGAACGGGGAAAGTGAGGCAGACCATCCAGGAGTCCTGCCAGTCCTGCTAGCCCTGCTGCTGGGAGTTCAAGGAACGTCGTTCAGCAGTATCCCCTCCTCCTCCTCCACCGCCTCCTTCTCCTTCTGCAACTACAACATGGGAGAATCTCCCTGACATAGGAGTGAGGTCAGTCAGACACAAAACAGACACACTGTCCGTGCCATTAGTGGGAAGTTCAAAACCAGGCGGGACATGTGCATGGTGATGAAAGGCAAGTCCGTGTGACTGGGAAGGGTAGGAGGGAACTCTGGAACAATTAGAAAATGTTCTATATCTTGATTTTGTAAGTGGCTATAAGAAGACATAAGCAGACCCCCCATGATGAAGCAACAGGAATGCACTGTCACCATCTAGTGACAAGCAGAGGCACCTGGCTCCAGGGACCTGCAGCTCTTTCAGGATTTTGCCATACCAGCAAAGCTCCTTCAGAAGCCACAAAACACCTGCGTCCAGCAGAGCAGTGGTCCCAGAGACCTGGAAGTCTGCTATGACCTCATGTCCCCACAGATTAAATGTTCTCTTTCCTTCACCCCAAAACCTTGTCCTTGCTATTTTGATTGACGCCGGGCACAGGGACTGAGTTTTCCATTGCAGTTTGGGTGATGTTTATAATTTATTGCATTGGGCACTTATTAGACAAAATTTCAGTAAGACAGGAGTAAGTCAGTGACATCTATTGCATATTCTGGGGTCTGCACTCATGGTTGATAATAACATATTGTATAATCCGACAATTGCTTAGAGAATAGATTTTAAATTTCCTCACCATAAAAAATGGATAAATATGTGAGTTGGTGCATATGTTAAGTAGTTTGATGTAACCAGTCTGTAAAATACCTTGTATACTACAACTATGCACACATGAAGTTGTCAATAAAAAGGAAAAAGAGCAGGATAGTAAGCATAAAGGAAATATGGTCATTTATATGCTAAACTGAGAAAATAAGATGTCTTGTGATGGCCACAGCTCCAAGCAGAGGGACGACTGGCCTTTTCTATTTGCCCCCTCCATGCTCCATGACCTGCCCTACCTGGCTGTGGCATCCTGTGCTGCTTACACCATGCCCTGCATCTGATCCCATAGCAAAGCTTTGTGTCTTTGGCTGTTTTGAAGATCTCTGCAACTCATAGCTCGCACAGCGCTTTTGCATGTAGTATTTCCTCAAAATTGTCTTGGAAAAATCAGGTAATATTAATAAAATGTAGCCTAATACATATTTTTTTAATGTACACTTACACTTCCTGCACTTTTGTCTGTGTGTGCTAATCCTAGATTCAGAGGGTATAGATGGCCCCACCCCCACCTCGGCACAAAGCACTGAGATTGCGTTCACATAAACGAGGCATTCACACAGATTCAATGGAGATTCGATTTACGTTGTTATTTCATTGCTAAGCAACACAGTCTAAGCTGCAGAACCCAGCGACTTGCCAAGCAGTAGCAGCCAGCCTGTGTGTGGGGCTTAAAGCAAGGACCCAAGAGTGGCGGACAGAGAGGATTCCCACCCCCGGCCCCACTCTGCTCTCCAAGGTGGGCTTGGGGGTAGGGGAATCGAGCAGCACAGGCCTGGCCTAGCTGCAGTGAAACACTCACTCCTGCCTGCTGCAGCCATTGCCATGGCAACTGCTTCCTTGGCTCTGGGGCTAAAATAAGGCTTAGCGGGTGGTGATAGGAGGGCTTCCCCGACATGGTGAAGAAACTGATGATTCATGGCAGGGAAGGCTGGTACTTGTCTGACCTGCTCACGGCTGCCAGATGGGACAGATTGGGGGGTGGCGACAACACAGGCCTCAGAGAGAGTGGTGAAGATCGGGTGAAGGTACGGGTGGGCCAAACACTAAGAGAAAGACCTAAGGATACTAAGGATCAGTTAGAACAAAAACAATACGGCAATAAACAAAGGCCACCCAAGCAGGAACAGGGAAAGAAGGCTGCTCAGAGCCTGCGGTACACAAGTAATCGGCTACCATCACTTGTGTATGGCAGAGGACTGAGACGACAGGAGTGCCCTGATTGGAGGCTGTGGGATGGGGGAGGAGCAGGTAGCTGCAGGTGGGGTGACCATGGGAGTGCTTAGGGGAGCAGACTTGGCTCCCAAGTCTAGTTGGTGCTATGTTGGGAGCAGCAGCAGAAAGCAGGGAAGCTGGTAGGTCTTCAGCCCTGACCATGCTGGACCGATTACTGCAGAGGTTGTGGTATGGCTTCCTGAACTGCTTGCTGCAGACTGTGGGACAGAGTTTTGCCATCAGATGTGGTTTGGCCTTTGTCTGTATATTCAGATTATCAGCAAACACTCAGAAGTTGGACAGGTCAACAGAGGAGGGGCTGGCACTGTGGTGTAGCGGGTAAAGCCGCTGCCTGCAGTGCCAGCATCCCATATGGGTGCTGGTTCGAGACTTGGCTGCTCCACTTCTGATCCTGCTCTCTGCTATGACCTGGGAAAGCAGTAGAAGATGACCCATGTCCTTGGGTCCCTGTCACCTACTTGGGAGATCCCAATAAAGTTACTAGTTTTGGCTTCACCCAGCCCTGACAAATGTGGGGAGTGAACCAGTGGATGGAAGATCTGTCTCGCTCTGTCTCTTCCTCTCTGATTTTCAAAAATAAATATTTTAAAAATATTATTAAGATCAATATCAAACTCTGTTGATGAAACTGTGAACTAAGTATCAGTAACCTGGATTTGTGGTGGGGTAGGGCAGGATGGTGGGTGGATTAAAGGGGCCAGGGGCAGAAATGCAGTACCATGGGCACCAAGGGGGCACAAATTTGGGGCATCTGAGATTCTGTGCCTTCCCTGGGGGAGGCAGGACAGGCAGGTAGGGAGTCTGGCAGCTCTTCCTAGAACTCTGTGTCCCAAGTGAGGGAGGGACAATTCTCTAAAGAAAAGTGGGAAGAGGATCTATATAGACAAAAATAATGTGTGTGCATCATTTGTAGTTCTAACATTTGTGGCCAAACCACAGCCTTAAACCCAAGGAATGTGGAAATTCTAGTTAGAGCCCAATGTTACATTGAAGCAATCAGAATGGTGATCAGCCCTCTGTAACCACCTTGCAGCGCTCAACCACCCCAACTGCAGAATGAAAATATCTGGGGGAAAAATTACACCTGTGTTTTTCCCCCTTGTCCTTATTCCCTAAACAATGTAGTGCAACAAGCACTTACATGGCACTTACGCTGTACCAGGTATTGTAAGTAACCTAGAGATGATTAAACGTTTACAGGAAGATGTGCATAGGTTACATGCAAATATTACATCAGTTTAAATAAGGGACTTGAGTGTCGCCTTTTGGTGTCCTCGGGGAACCTAGAATCAATCCCCTGAAGGTAGCAGAGGATGACTACACATAGTCTCCCTAAGTCTTTTCCAGCAAGGCACAGCAGAAGTTCCGGAGCCAACCACAACCTTTTTGAGGATGGAATCAGGTCTTAGGCCTGCCTAACCCGCACATTTTCTGGGTTGAATGTAGCACATAACACAGAGTAATTACTCAAGCTGATGGTCATCTTCATCAGTTTGGGCTGCTATCATAGAGAATCACAGACAGGGTGACCTAAACAGCCAAGTTTTACTCCTCACACTTCTGGAGACCAAGGAACCAGCAGGGGCCTCTTCCTGGTCTGCAGCTGGCTGCCCTCTTATGGAACTTCATGTGGTAGAGAGAGACAGAGACTGCACAAGCTCTCTCACGTCTCCTCTTACAAGGACACTAGCTCCCTCATGGGGTTTCACTCTCAGGACTCATCTAAACCTAATGACCTCCCAAAGACCTCACCTCCAACTTGGGGCTGAGGGTCTTCATTGTTTTTCAGATTTATTTTTGGGGGACCAGCATTGTGGCATAGTAGGTAAAGCTGCCACCTGCGACTCTGGCATCCCATAGGGGTGTGACTTGTGTCCTGGCTGCTCCACTTCCAATCTGGCTTGCTGCTAATGGCCTGGGAAAGCATTAGATGATGGCCCAAGTACCTGGGTCCCTGCTACCCACATAGGAGAAGCTCTTGGCTTCAACCTGGCCCAGCCCTGGCTGTTGTAGCCACATGAGGAGTGAACCAGAGGATACAAGATGTTTCTCTCTCTCTCTCTCCCTTTTTCTCTTCCTCCCTCCCTCTCTTTCTCTCTCTGTACTCATCCTTTCAAAATAATTAAAGGATGGAGCTGGTGTTGTGGTGTAGTGCTAAAGCTGCTGCCTGCGGTGCCGGTATCCAATATGGGCTTCAGTTCAAGTCCCACGTGCTCTACTTCCTATCCTGCTCCCTGGTAATGTACCTGGGAAAGCAGTGGAAAATGGCCCAAATACTTGGGCCCCTGAACCCACGTGGGAGACCTGGAAGAAGCTCCTGGCTTTGGCCATTTGGGGAGTGAACCAGAAGATGGAAGATTCCCCTCCCCCCACAACTCTGCTTTTCAAATAAATAAATAAATAAAATTAAAGGAAGAGTAACAGAGAGGGAGGGAGGGAATGGGAGGGGCGAGAGAGAGAGAGAGAGAGAGAGACAGAGAGACAGAGACAGAATCTTTCATCTGTTGGTTCACTTCCCAAATGGCCACAACAGCCCAGGCCATGCCAGGCTAAGGCCCACAACCCAGAAAACCATTCTACTGTCTCACATGGGTGGCAGGAACTCAAATACTTGAGCCATCACCCACTGCTTCCCAGGGATATTAGCAGGGAGCTGGATCAAAAGTGGAGCAGCCGGTATTGGAACCAGTAATCCAGCAACTTAACCTGCTGTGCCACAATGCCAGCCCTGGTGCTGAGGGTTATATTTTACCCTGTGAATGTTGTGCCGAGGCTGGGGGTGGGGCAAAACATTCAATCCCTGGCAATAATGAAGACACACAAGAAGATAGCAAGAGAAGTTCAGCTTTAGGGCTCAACGGTTTCCATGAATAAATAAGTGGAATGTGCCAGATAATCCCTCAGGTTTCTACCTGCCCAAAACAAAAACTCTCAGGAAGAGTCTTGAGTTAGTACAGACACACAGCTTCCAGTGAGAAGCCCAACTGTCAGGTGAATATGTATACTTAGAGAGACTCCTCAGTTAGAGATACTTGTTAGGCACCAGGGAGTGAATTCTGAGTGCTGCACACAGCCATGGGCAGCTCAGGAGACTTCCTGCAGGCTCAGCTCCGCTTCTGCACTGTTCGTGTTGATGCTGCGGTCTACACAGGTGATGATCACACAGCTGCAGGAGTGACTGTTTCCTTGCCCAGTGTAGCTGTTTCCTGTGGCTGCTGGAACAGATTACTAAAAGCAAGGAGACTTGAAACAACAGAATCTGATTTTCAGCTGATTTTCAACAGAATCATGGTTTTCGAGCTGAAATCTGAGATCAGGCTGCTGGGAGGGCCACTCTACATTTTAGGAGGCTCTGTGGGAAATCCACTACCTGCCTTGTTCAGCTTCTGGTAGCTGCTGGCGTTCCTTGGCCTGTGGCTGCATCACTCCAATTTCCACCTCTGTACCCACATTGCCACTCCCATCTTTGTGTATCTCACATCTTCTGGCTCACTCTCACAAGGATACCTGTCATTGGATTTATGATCCACCTGGATAATCCAAGATGATCTCAGCTCAAGATGCTTAACTGGATTACATCTGCAAAGATGTTTTTGTAAATAAGGGGACATTTACAGTGTGCTGGGGATTAAGGTGGCAGACAATACATTGTTTTTGACTCACTGTTTAGCCCATTACACCCACCTCTGAAGGCAACGATACTGAGTTTATTGTTTACTCCTGACTTACTGACTGCCATGGAGGTCCTGTGAGGCTCTGGCGCTAGGCCTATGAACTCATGCAGGGCAGTCCAGCGTCCACTCTCAGAGATGGGGCTTCTCACCAGCCTGGGGTGATACAACCTAGACTGGCAAACCCCACACAGCTGTGAGTGCTGGTGAAAGAGCTCTCTCTGGATGTGAATGGTTCCATGGCTGATGTCATCATGGGCTGAATGCTTACATCTCCCCCAAACTGATGGGCTGAAACCCTCACCTCCAAGGTGCTGCTGTTAGGAGATGAGGCCTTTGGGAGGAGATTAGGTTATGAGAGTGGAATTAGAGTCCTCACAAGAGAGGTCACAGGGAGAAGGTGCTGTCTAGGAACCAGGAAGTGGCCCTCACCAAGCCCAGATTTGTCAGCACCTTGATCCTGGACTTCCCAGCCTCCAGAACAGAGAGAAATAAGTTCCTCTTGTCTATATGCCATCCGATTTAATACATCTTGTTACAGAAGCCCAAACAGGCTAAGCTAATCAACTTTACTGCTTTTCTATTATCAGGGGGCAGGCCTCTTGGTTCATATAGCCTTGGAGGTCTGTGGACCACGCATGGTTCAACATTTTGCAGTTCATGCAGGTGCACTCCAGCTATGTAAGGCAACCTCCTCAGGAAGGCTCAGTGGTCCAGGCCATTGAAAAATGCTGGTAGCTCAATTCACAATAGCTAAAACATGGAATCAACCTAAATGTCCATCAGCGGATGACTGGATAAAGAAACTATGGGATATATACTCTATGGAACACTATACAGCAGTAAAAAACAATGAAATCCGGACATTTACAACAAAATGGAGGAAGCTGGAAAACATAATGCTGAGTGAAATAAGCCAGTCCAAAAGGGACAAATATCATATGTTCTCCCTGATCGATGGCAACTAAACGAGCATCTAAAATGATACCCATTGAAGTGAAATGGACACTATGAGAAACAATGACATGATTAGCCCTTGTCTAGACTATTGAGGAACAACTTACTATTTTATTCCTTTTAGTATTTTTGTTGTTGTTGCTGTTTGTTCTACATAAGACCACTGGTTGAACTCTGTAATCAATGCACAATCATTCTTAGGCGTTTAAAATTAACAGAAAAGTGATCTCTGTTAAACATAGGAGTGGGAATAAGAGAGGGAGGAGATATATAGGTTGGCACATGCTCACTCGGACTTACCTCCAATGGTGGAACTAGAAATGTGCCAGGGGATTTCAACTCAATCTTACCAAGGAGGCAGGTACCAATGCCAATGCACTTGGTAAAGTGATAAGTATAAATACACAACCGATCAAAAAGACAGGGTATGTGTCGATGAGATTTCACAAATAAGACCAGTGTAAGCAAATAATGAAGGATAGAATTAAAAGGGAGAGAATGATCCTGCAGGGGAAACAGGACACACAGCAGACTCATAGAACGGCAGCACTCCTGCCTCAGAATCAACCCTTGGGACATTCAGATCTGGCTAAAAGGTCCATGAGAGTCTCACAGGCATGGAAAGCCATGACACGGTGGCAAAAAACAATCTAAATGAAAGATCCTGGTGAACAAGACCCCAGCAGAAGGAACAGGCCATCAAGGAGAGAGGCGCCTTTCTCTGAAGGGAGGAAGGAACCTCCACTGTGATACGGCCTTGACTAAACAAGTTCAGAGTCGGTGAACTCAAGGGGCTTCCATAGCCTAGACAGCTCATAGCAAGAGTCTCGGGTGATTGCTGACGTCATAAATAAGAGTGCCAATTGTTAAATCAACAACGGGAGTCACTGGGTATATGCTCCCCACGTAGGATCTCTGTCCTTAATGTGTTCTACTATGAAACTTAAAAACAACACTACTAGTCGAACAATACCCTATACCTTGTGCGGTTGTGTGAGTGCAGCCTGTTGAAATCCTTGCTTAGTATATACTAAGTTGATCTTCAGTATAAGGTAATTGAAAATGAAACGTGATGAAGGGCGGGATGGGAGAGGGAGTGGGAGAGGGGAGGGCCACGAGAGGGAGGGAGGTTGGTGGTGGGGGAAGCCACAACAATACAAAAGTTGCACTTTGTAAATTAAATAAAAAAAAAAAACTATATAACAAAAAAAAAAGAAAAAGAAAAAAAAAGAACTTAATACTTTACCCTTTTAGTATTTTTTATGTTCTACTTAAAACTATTGGTTGAACTCTGTAATTAATACACAATTACTCCTAGGTGTTTAATTAATGCTATAACTAGTACTCAAATAGTATTTTACACTTTGTGTTTCTGTGTGGGTGCAAACTGTTGAAATCTTTACTTAATATATGCTAAATTGATCTTCTGTATATAAAGATAATTGAAAATTAATCTTGATGTGAATGGAAGGGAAGAGGGAGTGGGAGAGGGGAGTGTTGTGGGTGGGAGGGAAGTCATGGGGGGGGGCAGGGAGCTATTGTAATCCATAAGCTGTACTTTGGAAATTTATGTTCATAAAATAAAATAAAATTAAAAAAAAAAAGAAAAACGCTGGTAACCACACTCTCGTCTTATACATGCTCAACATATTTTCATAGATTAAAATCTTTCAGAAATCCTAGAGAGAAGCCTTGTGTTTCCCAACTTGCCTACAACTGTTTACAACTTCATGAAACACACCATGCTTAGGAAGGAAATCTATTGAAAAGGAGACACACAGGTATGTATTTGCAGGGTGCTTTGCCTGGTTGACAGAACTATGGCATGTCAGGTTGTGGTTGGCATGTGATCCTACATGCAAATCCAGGGCTGGTGCTGACTACTGGCCCTAATGGGCCCAGAGCCTGCTAGGCACCTGCTCACCTGCCATTTTGCCTCATCATAGGGTTCAATCGTGTTTATCTAGGATTTATTGACCTTGCTCAGTACTGCCACAGAGAGTCCTGAGACCTCAGTTGCCCTGAGCCCCTCCCCCTGCAACCCTCCCCACATTCTTTGCTCTCAGGATAGTCAGGAAACATGCCTTGCCTGTGGGTGAGCTCTTGGGTACATGAGCACTGAGCAAAGCTGTGTCTGCTTAACTTGGCTCCTGGAGTAGTGAGGAAAGAAGCCGCAAGGTAACTGATCTGGATTGACGCATGGCTCAAGGAAGGATTCCTAGCTTCTCTTCGCCCTTCTTCAGCCCCTTAGGAAAGACCTTAAGGCCCAGTATGTCCCATGGACACACACTCAGGGTTCGTCATTCAGGATGCCCTGAGGAAGTCAATCCCGGTTTCATGTCTTTATTTTGGCAAGAATTAGGAGATTGACACACATAAAAAAATGAGGTTTATCTCACTGGAAAAATTAATAGGGAATTTTGTGACAAAGAGCTTAGAAAGTTTTGTAAAATAATCCTAATGGGCCGGCGCCGCGGCTCAATAGGCTAATCCTCCACCTAGCGGCGCCGGCACACCAGGTTCTAGTCCCGGTCGGGGCACCGGATTCTTTCCCAGTTGCCCCTCTTCCAGGCCAGCTCTCTGCTCTGGCCCGGGAAGGCAGTGGAGGATGGCCCAAGTGCTTGGGCCCTGCACCCCATGGGAGACCAGGAGAAGTACCTGGCTCCTGGCTTCGGATCAGTGAGGTGCACTGGCCGTGGCGGCCATTGGAGGGTGAACCAATGGCAAAAAGGAAGACCTTTCACTCTGTCTCTCTCTCTCACTATCCACTCTGCCTGTCAAAAAAAAATAAAAAATAAAATAAATAATCTTAATGAATTACTAAACTGAATGTTTTTTAAGATCTATTTATTTATTTGAAAGTCAGAATTACAGAAAGAGAGGGGGAGGGAGGGAGGGAGGAGGGGGGGAGAGAGAGAGAGAGAGAGAGAGAGAGAGAATCTTCTATGCACTTGTTCACTCTCCAATTGGTCTAAAGAGCCAGGGGCTGTGCCAGGTCAAATCAGGAGCCAGGAACTTCATCCTGGTCTCCCATGTAGGTTCAGGGGCCCAAGCACTTGGACCATCTTCCACTGCTTTCCTAGGTGCACCAGCAAGGAGCTGGTTCAGAAGTGGAGTAGCTGGGATTTGAATCCAAAATGGATGCTGGGGCTGCAGGTGGCAGCTTAACCAGCCATGCCACAGCACCATCCCCTTACCTGAATGTTTTTAATTGATAACATTCAAAGTTAAGAATAATTTTAAATTTGGCTATCCTGCTCAATGAAAAACATATTTAAAAAAGGATCTGGGGGCTGGCGCAGTGCAGTAGTGGGCTAAGCCTCCACCTGTGGCATTGGCATCCCATATGATCACCAGTTTGTGTCCCAGCTGCTCCTCTTCTGTTCCAGCTCTCTGCTATGGCCTGGAAAAGTAGTAGAAGATGGCCCAAGTCCTTAGGCCCTTGCACCTGTGTGGGAGACCTAGAAGAAGCTCCTGGCTAGTGGCTTTGGATTGGCCCAGCTCCAGCTGTTGCAGCCATTTGGGGAGTGAACGAGTAGGTAGAAGACTTTTCTGTCTCTCCCTCTATCTGTCTCAAATAAATAGATAAAAAATCATTTTTTAAGAATTATTTTATTTATTTCAAAGAAAGAGTTACAGAGAGAGGTAGAGCCAGAGAGAGAGGTCTTCCATCCACTGGTTCATTCCCAAAATGACTGCAATGGCCTGTGCTGAGCTGATCTGAAGCCAGGAGTTAGGAGCTTCTTCCAGGTCTCCCATGCAGGTGCAGAGGCCCAAGGACTTGGGCTGTCTTGTACTGCTTTCCCAGGCCATAGCAGAGAGCTGGATTGAAAGAGGAGCAGCTGGGACTTGAACCGGCGCCTGTATGGGATGCTGGCACCACAGGCTGGGGCTTTAACAACCACTGCGCCACAACAGCAGCCCCAGTAAAAAATCTTAAAAAACCAAAACGCAAGAAAAAAAAAAACACCTCTGGAAATACTTAACATTCACTTAAAAAAAAAAAAAAAAAAGAAAGATCTGTGTATGGTTACTCCATGGATTATTTAGTAAGTGGTGATACTTGGTGCCTGCTACCTCAACTAAGTGATCATGCTCTGCAATGTTAGGGTTAGGTGCTTGGCACAGCAGTTAAGACACTGCTTGGGATGCCTGCCCATATCAGAGTGCCTGGGTTTGAGTTCCAGCTCTGCTTTTGATTCTAGCTTCTTGCTAATGTGCACCTGGGGACACAGCAAGTACTTGGGTCCTTGCTACCCACATTGGAGACCCAGACTGAGCTCTGGGTCCCTGGCTTCAGCCTAGTCCAGCCCTGACTATCACAGGTATTTGGGCAATGAACCAGCAAATAGAAGACCTTTCTTCCTCTGTCTCACTTCAACTAATTCAGCAGTGTTAACAGAGGCACAACCCGCTCTCCGGCTTCCTGATGTACTGCAGTCTGAAAAACACACCAGCACCTATGAAACATCCTTGATAAAAGTTAATTAACATAAATCAGGCCTACAGGCCTAACTTCTAGCTTATAGGAAATACAGGGGCTAGACGAACAAGTGAAATGGCTCCAAGAGCACTCGTCAGACACGTCTAGAATGAGGGACAACTGTCCTGTGTTCTTACAGCAGGCACTGTCATTGGAAAATGAGAGGTACAGGGGCCACCCCAGACTAAAGGAGACTACAGAGATCAAACCAGCACCACTGCATGAAGCCAAATTGGACCCTTGTAAAACAAATGAAATTATAAAAGACATTCTCGGGACTAGACAAACTTTAGATGTAGATATTACTACGGTGTTGCACAGTATAGGAGAGTGCTCTATATTATAACCCTAGGAGACACATATTAACGTGGTTAGGGGCAAAGATGTTCATATACATATTTCCAAATAATACTGACAAGAAAATCCATAGTTAAAATAAATAGGACTAAATGTTAACAACTGTGGAATCTATGTTTAGGGTGTAGATGTTGATTCTATCATTCCTTTAACATTTCTGCATGCTTCAAAAATATCTGTAATAAAACTTTGAGGAAAAAAAGAACTGTAGTATTGTTGGCCTTTATCTCAGCAACAATGTGCATGAAGTTTTTAGTAATTTTAATATGAATAAGCTGACAGACAACGTTAGGAATAAGAAACACATGGCACTCCACTTTCATTATTTGATTTGACTTGGTATGTACCATTGTTGAGTCTAGTTCCACAAAGTATTGAAACTGAATTGATACCATAAAAATTAAATAAAAAAGAAACTGAATTTATTACAAACACAAAACCCAGATGTAGAAGGACAGACATACTAAAAAACCTAAGGTTTGGTTGCTACTCAACTGACTTTTCAGCTATTAAATGAATTTGTCTCTTCCTAAGAAAGGATTTCATTTCAGCAAAATAAAGTATGTCCTGGAAAATCATACTTTATTCAACCAGCCAATATTGTTAACTCCCCACCACCATACTTCAAGCCTTGTGTTGGCCCCAGGAAAACATCAGCAAATGAAACGTGGGCTCTGCCATTGAGGAATCATAGACCGTGGACTCCCACACACTTAAGGACAAGGATGTCCTCAATGACAGTGGAGACAACCCTGCGGTTGTCTAAGTGCTTTGTTATACACCACAAAATCATGTACATTCTCATTTCTTGATAAATTAACATTTTCGTTTTTGCTTAAATGGTGGCAAAAGATATAGTTCTTATTTATTTATTTATTTATTTTTTGACAGGCAGAGTGGACAGTGAGAGAGAGACAAAGAGAAAGGTCTTCCTTTGCCGTTGGTTCACCCTCCAATGGCCGCCGCGGCCGGTGCGCTGCGGCCGGCTCACCGCGCTGATCCAATGGCAGGAACCAGGAGCCAGGTGCTTTTCCTGGTCTCCCATGGGGTGCAGGGCCCAAGCACTTGGGCCATCCTCCACTGCATTCCTGGGCCATAGCAGAGAGCTGGCGTGGAAGAGGGGCAATCGGGACAGAATCCGGCGCCCCGAGCGGGACTAGAACCCCGTGTGCCGGCGCCGCTAGGTGGAGGATTAGCCTATTGAGCCGTGGCGCTGGCAAAAGATATAGTTCTAACATAAAATTTGTTAAAGATCTTTTTTATTTTTATTATTTGAAAGAGAGAGAGAGAATCTTCAATCTGCTGGTTCACTCCCCAAATGGCCACAATGGCCAGAGCTGGGCCAATCTGAAGCCAGGAGCCAGGACCTTCTTCTGGGTCTCTCATGCCAGTGCAGGGGCCCATCTTCCACTGCTTTCCCAGGCCATAGCAGAGAGCTGGATCAGAAATGGAGCAGCTGGGACTCAAACTGTCACCCATATGGGAAGCTGGCACTGTAGGCGGTGGCTTTACCAGCTACACCATAGCGCCAGCCCCAAAAGTTGATATTTTAAAATGAAATTGTTTCACCCCTCTGTTTTAGGAAGTCACAGAAAGAGTGGCTGCTTTATGATGTGTGTGTGGTAATTTCCATATTCCAGTTCTTTGTGGGATGGTTTTTATTGTCTGACAGTTTTTGTGAGCATTTGCTCAGAAAGAATTTGCTTTTGCCAAGGTCTTGGGAGACAGTTTGATCTCTGGGGTATGAATTTGGGGTACAGTCCATGTCAGAGCTGATTCATGAGTATGATTTTTATAGAAATTAAACATGTATATATATTTATTTATTTTAGGGACCAGCACTGTGGTGTAGTGGGTAAAGCCACCACCTGCAGTGCCAGTGACCCAACTGGGCACTGGTTTGAGTCCTGGCTGCTCTTCTTCCGATCCAGCTCTCTGCCATGGCCTGGGAAAGCAGTGGAAGACAGCCCAAGTCCTTGGGCCCCTGAACTCGTGTGGGAAACCAGAAGCAGCTCTGGCTCCAGATTGGCTCAGCTCCGGCCATTGCAGCCACTTGGGGAGTAAACCAGTGAATGGAAGACTTCTCTCTCTCTTTTTCTCTCTCTCTCTCTTCCTCTCCCTCTGTAAATCTGATTTTCAAGTAAATAAATAAAATCTAAATATATATATATATATTTTTTTATTTGAAAGAGAGAGAAACAAATCTTCTATCAACTGGTTTACAGCCAGGGAAGGGCCATGTTGAAGTGTGGAGCCAGGAACTCAATTCAGGTCTCCCACGTGGGTGGCAGGATTCTAAGTACTTGAGATATCACTTGCTGTCTCCCTGGCTGTGTTGGAATCAGAGCTAGGGCTAGAACCCGGGCACTCCAATATGAGTTGTAGGCATCCCATGCAGTATATTAACCACTGTGCTGGTTAATACTTTCCTAGAAATCTCTGGGTGGAGTGGCACTTTCTTCTTTTTCTTTTTTTTAAAGATTTATTTATTTATTTGAAAGTCAGACACCCACAGTCACACCCACAGAGGAGAGAGAGAGTGAGTGAGAGAGAGAGAGAGATCTTCTATCCACTGATTCATTCCCCAAATGGCTGAAATGACTGTGGCTGGGCCGGGCTGGGCCAGGCTGAAGCCAGGAGCCAGAAACTTCTTCCCAGGTCTCTGACGTGGGTGGCAGGGGCCCAAGGACTTCGACCATCTTCCCCTACTTTCCTGGGTATATTAGCAGGGAGCTGGATCAGAAGTGGAGCAGCTGGAACTCGAATCGGTGCCCACATGAGATGCCAGCACTGCAGGTAGTGGCTTAACCTTCTATGCCACAGCGACGGCCCTCAGATTTACTTCTAGTTCCATTCCCTTGGGAGAGCAGCCTTGAGGGTGTTGGGGGAACCCCTTCAGGGCAAATCTCTGAACAGATGTCTCACCCTTGGCAAGCTTGGGACTTTGACCATTGTCCTTCATGTCTTGGAAAATGTCACAGTAGAAGTTTAATTCCGCCTGGGTCAGCAGAGCAAAAGCAGTTTCCATGATCCATTTACCCTTGGCGTTCCCTTTAGTCCTTAGATTTTTGTCCTGGTAGCTGGCTTTACTGCTGCTCTCAGCTCTCCTTCAGTTTTTAATATACATGGATCTAGCATTTTCAATAGTTGTTCTAAATCATCTGGCCTGCATTTTCTTGGAAAGGGAAGTGAGCATCACCATTTTCCTTAACACTTTAAATGGAAGGTTCTTCTAACCTGAAGTCTGTGTACAGACTGTGACATTCATGACTCCTCTCCCCTGGAAACTGTAGGCAGTATGTGTGTAACTTTTCTGGGAACAAAGCTTATTGATTTTATGAGACTATGAGAGATGCCAGTGACTGAGACACTCCCCTGCTCCCACACCAAAATTGAGAACTGATGTTTTAGAGTTGTATCAATATTTAGTAATTTTAATTTTAAAAATTGACTTTTAGGGACAGGCATTTGGCAAAGTGGTTCAGACACTGCTTGGGACACCTCTGTCGCATATTAGTGTAGGTTTGAGTCCCAGTTCTGCTCCCAATTCTGGCTTCCTGCTAACGCATACCCTGGGGGGCAGCATGTAAGGGCTAACGTAGCTGAGTCCTTGCTACCCGTGTGAGAGGATCAGATTGAGTTCTGGGCTCTTGGTTTTTGTGTGGTCCAGCCCCGGCTGTTGTAGGTACTTGGGTAGTGAAACTGCAGCTGGAAGATCTATTTCTGTCTCTGGCTTTTTGCCTTTCAAGTAAAAATAAATAAAAACATTTTAAAAGATTTTAGGACAATTTCTAATTTAGAGGAGGGTTGCAGTACAGTACAAAACTTCCATATTGCCCTTAGCCCTATGCGACAACGGTGGTACTCTCCCCTCATTCTTTTTCTGAATCAGTTGAGAATAAGTGTCAGATCTGATCTGGCATCATCCTTCAATACTCCAGTGTGTAGTTCCCTAAATAGGGCATTATCAGGAAATGCTATATTACTACTGTCACAGAATTTTTGAATTTAATTTCTGCCAACTGTCCCAACACATCTGGTGGTGTCTTTGATAGTTTGAAAGATTATGGGCCTTACATTCTGTAGATGACCCTTGGCCTGATTTTGCCATTAGTTCCCTCTCGACCAGCCCAGCATGCATTCCTGGCAAAACTTGCTTTCCTCATTACGTTGATCCATCCCAGCACTGGTGATATTAAGATGTCTTCACTATAAAGTCATTGTTTTTTCTTTTGTAACTTTTGGAAAATAATTCCAACAATATGTCAAAAGCCTGATCCTCATCAAAACTTCACTCACCAGTCTTGGCCTTCTCTGACAACTCCAGCCTGATCCATTACGGCGGTTTACAAATGATTTTCTATTTATATCATCTTTCTACATTGATTTTTTTTAACTTATATCATGATGAGCTCATGGATTTCTATTTTATTCAGCAGGCTGCATCTTGTTACCGTAAATATTTATTTTCATACTCAACTTGCCCTCAATTTGCCAATGTGAGTCCCCTTTGGATTGGGTTCTGTGTCTACCTTACATGCACCTATCATGCATCTGTCAGCAGAAAAACTACAAGATAAACCTTGAACATGTAGTTTTTCTGCTCCAGCTCTAAAATCTGTCACTTCTGCAAGCAGTCCTGGTTCCATTTAGTTGAGCTTGGCATTAGAATCCAAAATGTGTGTATTTCAGTGTGCTCAGAGCCGCATGTTGATCCATTCCAAAAACAGAAACAGGAAACTCTTATGCCCTGGTACTATATATTCAGAGCTGGGGAACATTTTTCTTTAAAAAGATTTATTTATTTATTTGCAACAGAGAGTTAGAAAGAGATCTTTATCTGCTGGTTCACTCCCCAAATGGCCACAACAGCCAGAGCTGGGCTCATCCCAAGCCAGGAGCTTCTTCCGGGTACTTGGGCCATCTTCTGCTGCTTTCCCAGGTGCGTTAGCAGGGACCTGGATTGGAAGTGGAGCAGCCAGGACTTGAAGTGGCACCCAATGGGATGCCAGTGCTGCAGGTGGCAGCTTTACCCACTATGTCAACAGTACCAGCCCAGAATCTTTTTTCTGACAGACAAGGACCATTTGGAAATTTTAACATTCAACGGCCATACAAAATTATCAACTTAACAATTAGCCTGCTGGGGCCAGCATTGTAAGTGCAGCAGTTTAAGCTGCTGCTTGTAATGCTGACATCCCATCTGAGTGCTAGTTCAAGTCCTGGATGCTCTACTTCTTCTTCTTCTTTTTTTTTTTTTTTGACAGGCAGAGTGGATCCTGTTCCCTGTTAATGCACTTGTGAAAGCAGTGGAAGATGGTTCAAGCGCGTGGGGCCCTGCCATCCACATGTGAGACTCGGATGGATTTCCCGGCTTCTGGCTTCCACCTGGCCCAGCCCTGGCCATTGTGGCCATTTGGGGAATGAACCAGTGGACGAAAGATCTCTCTTTCTGCCTCTGCCTCTAACTCTGTAACTCTGCCATTTAAATAACTAATTAAAAAAAATAAAAATTAGCTTGCTATAGATTTGTTGAATTTTGAGTCCTATCTGCGGTTGTCTTGACAGGGCCAGACCAGATGATTTCATTGGCCTTGTACAGTCGCAGGCTCAATGTTCCCCACCACTGGATGTGAAGGGCCTCCAAGAAGTTTACGGAGGGGGTCGGCACAGTGGCAAAGAAGGTTAAGCCTCCACCTGCAGTGCTGGCATCCCATATGGGCACCGGTTCAAATCCTGGATGTTCCATTTGTGATCCAGCTCCTTGCAAATACACGTGGTAAGGCAGTGGAAGATGACCCAAATACTTGGGCCACTGTACCCATGTGGGAGACCTGGAAGAAGCTCCTGGCTTCAGATAGCTCTGCTCCAGCTGTTATGGCCATTTTCTAGCCATCTCCAATAGCTACAAAATTCTCTCGCTCTCTTCTCTCTATGTATTTCTGCCTTTCAAATAAATAAATATTTAAAAAATGTGGAGGATACATGCTATGAAAAACTACGAATGAATTTCAAAATTTTTGCACCAAAGTAATCTTATCTTTTAACTCCCATCTTATATACTACATATATAAGAACATTTATGTTGATGCACATGAATACATAACTAAAATCATATGTCACTTAACAAGGACACATTCTGAGAAATGTGTCAATAATTTCATCATTGTGGGAACATCACAACATGTACTTCCACAGACCTAGGCAGTATAGCTGACTACATGCCTAGACTATGTGATTTGTATTACGGGATAGCCTACTGCGCCTAGGGCTATGATGAAGAAAATAACACCAGAGCAAATTAAGCACGAGAAAAAAATGATGCAATGAGACATAGTCAACAGGAAATGTATGAGGCTGCTGCTGGTGTAACAAGGTATACTGTTCTACAGTGACCTCTGTTATCTAATAAGGAGTACACTTTAAAATAATGATAAAAAGTATATTAAATGTATGAACCAGCAACAGTCATTTATTGTCATTATCAAATATTACGGACTGTACATGATTGTATGTGCTACACTTTCACACCATCAGCCATGCACTTTGTTTACACCAGCATCACCATGAACACACAAATAATGTGCTGTTACAATGGCTACAGCGTTACTAGGTGATTGGAATATTCCAGTTCCATTATAATCTTAAAGGACCATCACTGTAAGTGTGGTCTGTCATTGATTGAAACGTCATTATGTGATGCATGACTGTATTTCCATAGCTGTCTGGACTTTTTTAAAAGTTGGTTCAAAATGATATTACATTGCAATCCAACATCTCCAGGTTATTTCTAACCTTTCTCCTTTCAAAGCTTGCATTTTCTCCAATAGTGAGCAATCTGGTCATTATTCTCATTTACAATCTCAATTGAATCAATTACCCAATCACATCCATCTTCTCTGTACCACTTGCATGCCCCTTCTTTTAAAGTCCCCATGTTCTTGTGTACATCACTGTTCAGTCTCACTTCAAGAAATGAAGAGAAATAGGAAAGGAAGATGGAAAAGAACGTAAGATAGGAAGGAAGAGCAGATGAAAAGAGAAGAAAAGGGAAGGGTAGTTGAGGGGGAAGAGTTTAAAGTAATTGTCAGACATTGCCTTCAGTAATGTGTTGAAGTCAGTAATGTTCAGCTTTCCATAATACACTTGCCTAATGATCCTGTCTCAGCTTCTGCAGCAGCAATTTTATACAGTTGTCATAAGGTCAGGTGTTTGGTGTAAAAGCATTGAGAGTTTAATGGCAATGCCAAGAGGGTGGCTGCTAAAGACAAATCAGTGAGTTTCAAAACTAGGAAGTCTGGAGTTGGACACACCTACGTCTGACTTCAGCTTACTCTGCTAATAGGTATATGGCCCAGGGCTAGTTACTTAGTCAACTGCAGGTCTGACTTCTCATCTGTGCAATGGGTATGATATTCATATTTACCTCACAAGATTGCTATTGATGTTCATTGGATTTAATGGAAACTTTAATTACTGTTATTGCTAGTTTGTTACAATGTTCAAAAAATTATTATACTGTGTCCTCCTACATGTCCTCTCTTACTCATTTTATCACTTGATGGACAACCAGCATCACTGGACTGTAGTATCCCAATGGTACAGTGCACACACACATACATGGAGCTGGAATCAGGTGGACACTATACATTTCATAAAGTGTCTCTCTCAACTGAAATAACCTCCTTCAGGTTGAAATTCTGTATCAATTTTAACATTGGATAAAAGTGTGGCACATGACACTACTACTTTACCACCTTAGTGTTCTCATGTTTAATAATGAGAATTCTAGTTCTAGTTCTAATTCTAATTCGAATGGGCATCTACGTTTTTGTCTTCCCCCATCTTGTGGGAAACGTTCTCTCTCCACTTCAACAATGCAGTGTCACCGTTCCAGCCTGGCAGTGTCCACGTTCTCACAGATCCCACTTACGAGCACAATCATTTCGTTCAGGGGTGGGCAAGTGGCTGGACCAATTTAATAACATGTCCTTCCCAGGGAATGCTTAAGCTGCGGCCAGGATCATCCCCTTCTGCCTGTCTGATGATGATGCTGAAGATGTGGAAAACTCATTTCCAGCCACATGCAGAGAGGTGGTCTAAGGCATGACATCAATGTGGAGAGAAGCTAGGCTGAGGGAAGAGGAAGGGCCACCAGGGAACAACTCTGGTTTTAGTAATCCTCGAGGCCAAGCAGATCCCCAGCCTTTTCACAGTTTGTTCACTTCAATGGCACCTGCCTCCCTTTTGCTTAACAGTTCAGCTGGCTTCCAGTTGGTAGAAATCTGTCAAAGGGCTGTTGAGAGGACCAGTTGAGTTGGAGAGACCCACAAAAGTTGGTTATTGCTCAGCTTCAACCCCCAAATTCTAAAGGGAAAAAAATGGGCATTATGATGAAGGGGGAATTAGCTACACAGTTAACTTTCCTTGGAGCATCACAAGGGAAGGTACCTAAAGATGAAAAGAGGGAGCCCCCTCACCCCCCACCCCCATCCACACACCGCCCTCCAGGCTGACCTAGCTCTGCTGCCTGGAGGTTCACATACCTGGCCACAGGTACTGCTACTATTTCCTTCAGCACACCTGACTCTCTCACATCCTTCCCTCTTGTGCTGTCCGACAGTCCTGCTCTGCTCCCCTGGTCTCCGCTACTGCGAAGTGCTTTGCCATAGGCCTTACGGGAAGTTGAGCTCCCATTGGCTTGGGTCAGAGGGATGGGGATTGAGGACCAGAGCTGCTCTCAAATTTAGCTTCTTGGGAGATCAAATGAACATATGTAAGTGGCCAGGCTGTCTGCTCAGTTCTCCAGGTCAGCCCTGTAAACCAGTGGGTCTCCATCACGAATTCTTCCCTGCGACATTGGTCAAATCAGTGACGTTAGCCAAGGCCGGCTCACTTTTTGAAGGACTCCATTTCACTATTTTTATTCTAATCCTTATTCTGATTGGGGGGGGGGGTGTTTTCCCAATTGCTTCTCATAGGCTTTACAGAGACTGCTCGCATTCTTGTACAGATTTTTGCTAAATCAGCTGCATATTGTTTAACCCCCCCCCCCCTTTTTTGAGGTTGGAATGATTTGTTTCTGCCTAGGCAATTCTAATGTGGGGGCCTTTCTAGTCCGTATTTTCTGTATTTCCTCATTTAGAGAGGGGTGAGGAAGGGCGGCGTCCTGACGGGGCAGCGCCAGATCTCTCATCATCTCGCATCAGTAGTTTCGCTCTGGCCAGGTGAGCATTCCTAAGTCGGTAAATGAAGCCCTTGTCGGTACCGGGTTATGTCCCTGCGAGACGCATTCTGCGTCCACCCCACCTCAGCCATTTCGTGAAATCGTCTTGACAACGAACTGCCAAAGTCCGAGAGGATTTCTGGTAAAGTCAATGTTAGTCGTTCTACCTTCCGGGGATGTTCAAGTACACCGCAAAACGCGGATCGGAACTACCCGGATGGCAAGCAAAAAATGCCTACTCCAGGGCCCAGTTGGGACACGCGGCGCCAGAGGCTCAGGCGCAGAGCAGGGCTCCGCGCCTAGCTCCCTCGTCCCAGAAGTCGCAGCAATCGAAGCTCAGCACCTGCTGAGAGCTCAGCCCCGCAGCCCCGCTCCGCCTTCTCGACGAGCCGCAGGTGGCCCTGTAGCCCCGCCACCCGCCGGGAACCGGGCCCACTGCCTCCTGACCCCGCCGCTCACGGAGCATGCGCCGCGCAGCCGCCGGAAGTGACGCCACCTGTCGTTGGGCGCTCCCACCCCTTCCGCCCCGGCGCCCCGCCCAAGCCTCGCCCCTCGGCGCTCCCGCCCCTCCCCCTCCCCTGTCGCTCGCTTTCTGTCAGCCTCTCTCCCTCTCCCTCTCCCCCTCTCTCTTTCCTCTCACTTCCTCTCTCGCACCTGAGCACCCGCACCTGCCCGAGCCCGGCTCCTTCTCCCTCCTCCCCTCTCCCCCCTCCCTCTTTCCCCGCCCCGCCGGAAGGCTCGGGCCCCGGCCGCGGGAGCCTCGCGGCTGCGTCACCGCCGCCCCCCCAGACAAGATGGACACCGCCGAGGAAGGTAAGTCGGCGGCGCCGCGGCGCCCGCGCCCTTGCAGCGGTGCTCGGGCTGGGGCCCGCGCCCGCTCCGGGCCCGCCACGCTCGAGGCGGGCGGCGCGGTGGCCGGGGGCGGGCGCCGGTCCGTTTGCCCGTCGGGCTGGCGCGAGGGGCGGCCGGGCCGCGCGCGCGCGCGGGCGGAAGGTGACCCCCCTGAGCGCCCCCTCTCGGTTTCCCGCCCGCGCCCGCCAGGGGCCTGGACCCCGAGGGGACCAGGGGCGTCGGGTCCGCGGGCCCCGGGGCCCGGAGGAGGGGGCCGCCGCCTGGCCGGGGCCCGGAGGAGGGGGCGTCGCCGCAGCGCTCGGCTTGTGGTCTGTCCCTTCGGGCCCTGCCGCCTCGCCGCGAAACTTCTTTGTTGACTTGGAAACTTCGCAGCTAACTCCACGCCAGGTGACGGCCGGAGCGGACGAACTGAACTGACCCCTATTTCAAACCTTTGCTCTCTGCGTGCCTGCCCCGAAAGAATTCGCTTACTTAACCCGGGAGAGGAAGGCCGGAAGGTCGGAGCCCTTGGTTGCTGGTGTGGTTTCTTTTGCTTTGAGTCCCTGACACGGGTCAGCAGGGTTTTGTTTGTTAGCTCTGTGTTGTGCGTGCGTGCGTCCGGGGTATGGTTGCTCGGGACCAGCTGACCGCTGAGCGCCGTGAGAATGGAAGTGCATTTGCCCGCTCTGAAGGTAGACGCTTCCTTGCGGGCACTTCCGTGGTTTTGGAGTGTGTGATGATTTAGAGTCCGCAGAGAACGTTGCTACATTGTCCGGCCTCGTGACGTTCTTGTTATCGGGGCCGATACTTTGATACGGGAGCTAAGTTGTCGTGGGCACAAGTGGCTCTCTGCCTTCTGGACTTGGGCGGCTTGAAATGAAAAGGAATCGTCACACAGTGTGGTGGAGTCCAGTGACGAGTGGTAAGAGCTTTGATGTGTTCTGTGGAGTGAGAGCTGATGTATCATTTCTTTAAAAAGTTTCTCCATAATCAAAACCTCAATTGTAGTGCGGGGTGGGGTTGTCAGTTCCTAAGCGCACTCAGGGTCGTTCCCGCAGAGGAGGTAGGGCCCTCTTAGATCGGAGATACAGGCGGAGTTATCTTAGTGCCTTTTCTGAGGTTCCCACAGGTAGGAAGACCCAGACTGCATCCTAGCTATCCAGGTTGTAAATAATTTCCCTTTCATGATGCCATGTTGTGTTTCTCATGTACAGTGGGTGATGATGATCATCACTCCAGACTCCTTTGGAAAACATTCATAGATTTCACACTGCTGAAGGTTAGGAACTTTGATGGTGGTCCTCACGTGTAAATTTCTATCTATGTCGATTTCACATATTTTGATTTAAATTTTAACAGGTAAATTTAGAAAGGCATATATTTATTTATCACTTGATATGTATTAACATATATTGCTGTTCTTTTTGCCTGGGTACTTAATACTTGCATACACTGGCATGCCGATGATCCGTGGTACCTCAGGAATTGCAAAAACTGAAAGTGTATGTGGGATCATGAAAGAAACAGGCTACTTCTAGGGCTTGAATATATATTCTCCTGGTAAAATTATAACCCCCAGTAAGATCTAAATGATATTTATTGACAAAGTAACTTCATATTTACTGAGGACTCCATCTGTAGTGTGTACTTTAAGTCTTTGTATCCATCTCATTTAATTCTCTCAACATTTTGTTCGGTATGTCCCCATTTTACATATGAAGAAACCTAGTGTTAGTATGAGTAAGTTACTTGATCCAGGTAACACAGGTAGTAAAAGGCAGAGACAAGATTTAAACTCATATCTGTCAGACTCCATACTTAAATTAGATTTTCATAAGTGAGTGACCAATATCGAAATAACTTATTTTTGTTTTAATTGCTTGTTTATTCAAAAGGAACAGAGATGGAGAACCTTGCATCCCTTTTTCGTTCTCCAGATGCCTGCAGCAGCCAAGAGTGGGCCAGTCAGAAGCCAGGGGCCTGGAACTTCCATCTTTTCTCCCATAGGGGAGGCAGAGACCCAACCCTTGAGCCATCACTGCTGCCTCCTAGAGTGCTTATGAGTAGAGTTAGAATCCAGAGCAGAGTAGAACTTGAACCAAGGCACCCTGATACGGGATGGAGGCATCCCAAACTCCATTTTAATTGCTATACTAAACACCCACCCCTTGTCACTGATTTATATAATTTGGCAAATCTTTATTTTGCATTTGTTTTATGAAATTACTAGTCATGACATAAAGTGAAATTTAATATTTCTCATGCCTGCTTTTGTAAAATTCCACATTGGTGATCTCAGATTTCCAGTTAAAGTAACAGTAGAAAGAAAGAAATGTCTTCAGAAGATTTCATGATAAAAATGATAAAAGCAAGGGGCCGGTGCTGTGGCATAGTGGATAAAGCCTCAGCACCGGCATCCCATATGGGCGCTGGTTGGTGTCCTGGTTGCTCCATTTCCAATCCAGCTCTCTGCTATGGCCTGGGAAAGCAGTAGAAGATGGCCCAAGACCTTGGACCCCTGCACCCATGTGGGAGACTCGGAAAAAACTCCTGGTTCCTGGCTTCAGATTGGTGCAGCCCCGCCCATTACGGCCAGCTGGGGAGTGGACCAGCAGATGGAAGACCTCTCTCTCTCTGTCTCTCTACCTCTTCTCTCTCTGTGTAACTCTTTCAAATAAATAAATAAATCTTTAAAAAAAAATGATAAAGTGAGGCTGCCCAAAAGCTGGTAAACAATTGTTTGTTAATTATTGCAGATTATTTCTTTAAAGATGTAAGTTAGACTTTTATCTTCTTACAAATTAAAGTTTTTTGTAGGAGATTTGGAAAATATTGCTAAACACAAAATTGAAACTAACAATCTTATAATCCTGTCAGTTAAACACTGAGATTGTTGTGGCTTTTCAGTTTTTTTGTTTTTAATATTCTAAACAAGGAGATTAAGAATATTACTAAGATACCAACCATGCAAGTAGGGATCGATACTTAACCTTTCTTTTAAAATAGCGTGTTATTTCCTCCTGTGTAATGTTAGAATGTTCCCAATGCTTTATGCTTGTGGTAAACAGTACTGAATCTTAGGATTTTTGGTATTTCCTAGTAAATTTTTTCTAGATTTTAAAGATCTGTGAAACAGTTACTTTGTTAAATTTTACTTTTGTAAAATCAACTGATTCCTAATCCATTTTTCTAATGTGGGGGATGGATGAATCATTCTAGCTTTTTTTTTTTTTTGGACAGGCAGAGTGGACAGTGAGAGAGAGAGACAGAGAGAAAGGTCTTCCTTTGCCGTTGGTTCACCCTCCAATGGCCGCCGCGGCTGGCGCGCTGCGGCCGGTGCACCGCGCTGATCCGATGGCAGGAGCCAGGAGCCAGGTGCTTTTCCTGGTCTCCCATGGGGTGCAGGGCCCAAGCACCTGGGCCATCCTCCACTGCACTCCCTGGCCACAGCAGAGAGCTGGCCTGGAAGAGGGGCAACCGGGACAGAATCCGGCGCCCCGACCGGGACTAGAACCCGGTGTGCCGGCGCCGCTAGGCGGAGGATTAGCCTAGTGAGCCGCGGCGCCGGCCCATTCTAGCTTTTTAACATGTATATTTTAATTGACTTATTTGAAAGGCAGAGTTACAGAGAGATCTTCCCATCTGCTGCTCCTTAAATGGCTGCAGCAGTCAGTACTGGGCCAGGTCATAGTCAGGTGCTTTACCTGGGTCTCCCATGTGGGTGGCGGGAACCCAAGAAGTTAGGCCATCTGCTGTTGCTTTCCCAAGTGCATTAGTAGGGAGCTGGATTGGAAGTGGAGCAGCTGGAACATGAATCAGCACCCATATAGGATGCAGGATGTCGTAGGCAGCAGCTTAACCCACTGCACCACAATGCCAGACCTTTGCTTGTGTGAGTGCCATATGTATTGTGCAAACTGCTATCCATCATTAAATTTCTAAACTTCGGACCTGAAGGAGACCCCAGACAGGCAGCCTCCTCAATTTATGTGTTAGGAGTCTAAGTGCACTTAGATTTTTCCATTTCAGAAAAAAAGATTGATCCCTTGTTAAAGGATGTACTTTTTTTTTTTTTTTTTAACAAAAAGTACTGCAATATTGCAATAGGTGTTTAGATGTTGTAGGCAAGTATTGATATATGGAAGTCTGACTAGATGCTAAACATTTTGCCCAAGTAGAGTGCTCACTTTTTTTCTTGTTTTAAAGATTAATTCATTTAGCCGGAGCCGTGGCTCACTAGGCTGATCCTCCGCCTTGCGGCGCCGGCACACCAGGTTCTAGTCCTGGTTGGGGTGCCAGATTCTGTCCTGGTTGCCCCTCTTCCAGGCCAGCTCTCTGCTGTGGCCAGGGAGTGCAGTGGAGGATGGCCCAGGTGCTTGGGCCCTGCACCCCATGGGAGACCAGGAGAAGCACCTGGCTCCTGGCTTTGGATCAGCGCGGTGCGCCGGCCGCGGTGGCCATTGGAGGGTGAACCAACGGCAAAGGAAGACCTTTCTCTCTGTCTCTCTCTCACTGTCCATTCTGCCTGTCCAAAAAAAAAAAAAAAAAAAAAAAAAAAAAAAAAGATTAATTCATTTATTTGAAAGACAGAGTTACAGAACGAGGGGGATCTTTAATCTGCTGGTTCACTCCCTAAATGATCACAATGACTGGGGCTCAGCCTGCCCAAAGTTGGAAGCCTAGAGCTCCATCCAGGTCTCCCACATGCATGACAGAAGTCCATGGACTTGGACCATCTTCTGCTTTCCCAGGCACATTAGTAGAGAGCTGGAAGAGAAGTGGAGCATGTATGCTCATATGGGATGCAGGTGACAGTTTAACCCACTGTACCACAATGCCACCCCAGAATACTCTTTTCAGCCCAGTGATAACGCTTTTTTTTTGGTTTTGTTTTGTTTTCCATTTTGCTAAATTACTGTTCACACTGGCAGACATAATACAAACATCTTAGTAATTTTTTTATGGGATACTAAAGTAATTATTCTTAATGGTTTGTGAAATTTAAAAGATGTGAAGCTGAAGTGTCTTGCAATTAATCATGTTTATCCAATATGGGAAAAACTTGAGGTAATTTAAATTTGGCAGATATGCGTTAAAAGAATGAGAAATTGTCAGTCTTAAACAGCTGGCTATTCTCTTTCTAGAACCACATGGTTTTTCATCAGTTTCCAGACATGTCTGCTTCATTCTTCTTACCACAGATCAGCTTTCACTACGTTGGCATGCTTCTGACCAAGCATGTGTGCATTTATTTGACAAATGTTTACTGAGCACCCGTTGTAAGCCAGGCACTATTTTATCTGTTTGGTGAAAGCAGGGGAAAGAAATAGGAAAAAAACCCTTTATACAGCTCACATTCTGGTTACCTTGATAGAGAAGGACAGGAAGAAAGCAGATAAACACATAATACATTTTATGGCATAACTAGGAGCTTGTAAGCATTGTGGAGAATATAGTAAATTGGAAGGGAAAAAGTAGAGCCAGGTTAGTAGACCGCAAGTTGCAGTTTTGAAGACTGATATTAAGGCCCTAGGGAAGGAGTAAAGAAGGAGTTAACCTTATGCATATACTCTGTGGGTAGAGCATTCCAGGCAGTAGAACTAGCCAATGTGAAGTCTCTAAATCAGAATATTCAAGAAAGAACCCTGAGAGCACCTTCACTGCATTGAGTGAATAAGACAGGAGGGAGTCAAAATGTAATAAGAGGTCAGAGGTCATGGGGCCAATGGGCTGTGTAGAGAAGGTACTAGCATGTAGGACTTAAAATTGACTTTCACTTTACTGGGATAGGGATCTAAGGAGAGTTTTGAATAGAGGTGATACATAAATTGTCTTGTTGCTTTGTCATTGGCTGCTTCCCCTAGTAATTGTTTCCTGATAAATTCTTTCTTTCTTTTTTTTTTTTTTTGACAGAGTGGACAGTGAGAGAGAGAGAGAGAGACAGAGAGAAAGGTCTTCCTTTTGCTGTTGGTTCACCCTCCAATGGCCGCCGCGGCCGGCGCACCGCGCTGATCCAAAGCCAGGAGCCAGGTGCTTCTCCTGGTCTCCCATGGGGTGCAGGGCCCAAGCACTTGGGCCATCCTCCACTGCCCTCCCGGGCCATAGCAGAGAGCTGGCCTGGAAGAGGAGCAACTGGGACAGAATCTGGTGCTCCGACCGGGACTAGAACCTGGTGTGCCGGCGCCGCTAGGCTGAGGATTAGCCTATTGAGCCGCGGCGCTGGCCTTGTTTCCTGATAAATTCTTAAACCCAAATATCTGGGAACTAGAATCTAATTATCCCATCTTGGGTCAAGTGCCTACCCTTGAACCAGGTATTTGGGTGTTGGTGGGAAAGAGTAAAAACAACCGTGACTGTGTCCATTCTTGAGCAAGGCAGACATCCCAAAAGATGGTGTGCTGCATTGTTGAATTGGAATACTTGCTAGACTGAAATGCTATGAGATGTTAATGCTGGGTCATTTGAAGAGCCTCTTCCAGATCCCTGCTTCTCATTTTTTCCTCTAGACTAGTCTTAGTAGTTTTCACTACTCCTCTGTGAACATGTGAAAATCACTATTTTTGTTACAATACAGGCAGAATGGAAAGAGTTGTGAACAAGGGAATAGAAGATAAGAATCCTAGGGAAAATTTATTTATTTATTTACTCAATATATATAATTGCTGTATGTCAACTACAGGTTTATACTCTGAAGATTCAGTGATAAATAAAATAGTCCCATGCTCAAGAATATGTAAATGACTTAAAGTCAAATTCAGCCCATTGACCTGTGCAAAACTACTTTAGAAAGTTCATTGGAAATGAAATTAACAGATGTTTTAATGCAAAAAAGTGTTTTGAAATCTATATATAGCTCTTTCTTAATGCACAAAATTTTTACACATAAGATTCTTAACACAAGATTTGCTCATTTTCTCATACACACACACATGAGGGATTCAAAAGACCATTAAGAGGAGAGTATTTGGCTTGGTGGTTTAAGTACCCAGATGAGATACCCTCATCCTACATTGGGGTGCCTGGATTTGAGGCCCAGCTCTGGCTCCTGACTCCAGCTTCCTGTCAGTTTAGATCATGGGAAACAGCAAGTGATGGCTCAAGCAACTGGGCCCGTGCCATCCATGTAGGAGACCCAGATTGAGTTCCCAGCTCCTGATCGCAGATGGCCCAGCACTGGTCATTGCAGGCATTTGGAGAGAGAATCAGCCAGTGGGAGCTCTGTCTCTCTCTGTATATCTCTGTCTCTCAAATATTTATATTTTTTTAAATGTTCACGGAAAGTCTCCTTTTTTTTTTTTTTTTTTTTTTTTTTTTTTTAAATTTCAGAAAGGAGAGAGTGCTCCCATCCACTGGCTTACCCCACAGATGTCTACAAGCACTGGGGTTGTTCTGAGGCCAAAGTCAGCAGCTAGGAACTCAATACAGGTCCCCATGTGGGTGGCAGGCACTCAACCACTCCTGCCTCCTAGGGTTTGTATCAGCAGGAAGCTAGAGTCAGGAGTTGGAGCTGGGAATTGAACTCAGGAAGCAGGTGTTTCAATCACTAGGAGAAACTGCTTCCTAGGCTCTCTTTTAATTCTGTTTTACCACAAACATCTTAAAGACCCCCCCCATATATATATATTTATCACATAAGGTTATGATTTAATAAAATTTAATTTCTTAAGACACCCAAGAAAAAAATAATCTTGGAATTTAAAATTTCAGTTTAAGAATTTAATAATAAAATAAATTTAGCTTTATGGAAAACCCCATTTGTATTTACTGAGATTATCAAGTACTTAAGACCCACTTGCATAGTAAATATCCCACAATTCCAAACCTATTGTTGTAAACTTAGGACAGTTTATAGTACAGAACATAGCTACATGTGGCTTCATTTCCCATGCCTGTAGATTTGTATTATCTATTTTTATAGGAGATACTTCCTTTTCAAATGCTTCTTTTGGTGATTTTGGTTCCATTCATGTGATCTCTAAATACACTTCATCAAACTGGTACTGTCCCTTTGTGTAAAAATAATTGTGAGTACTAAGAATGACTCCATTTGGATTATCGTCTTCCAAAGTCCTTGCCAAGTAATGTTTTTCTGATCCTGGAAGCCCTCTGAGAAGCACAAGAACTAGTCCAACATAAGATGTCTTCTTTCTTACAATCTGAGAAGCGAGTTTCTTGTCCTTGATAAGCACTTGTTCCCGCTTTATTTGTCTGTATCTTTGTTGGGGAAGAATGAGGAATAACTGAGGGTGGAAACGTGTAGTTGACAGGTCTCCACTGTGTAGCTGTGGTTACCCCAAGGGCTACAAAGCCATGTTTTCCTCAGAAGAGGTCAAAAGCAAGAATCATTGGATTCCACATGGGTGGAGGTGGAAGTGGCAGCAGTAGTGATAAAGGAGTAAGTACTAGACTGCAGAGCCGGCGCCGTGGCTCACTTGGTTAATCCTCCACCCGTGGCACCGGCATCCCATATGGGCGCCTGGTTCTAGTCCCGGTTGCTCCTCTTCCAGTCCAGCCCTCTGCTGTGGCCCGGGAGGGCAGTGGAAGATGGCCCAAGTGCTTGGGCGCCTGCACCCACATGGGAGACCAGGAAGAAGCACCTGGCTCCTGGCTTCGGATTGGCACAGCGCCAGCCGTAGCAGCCATTTGAGGGGTGAACCAATGGAAGGAAGACCTTTCTCTGTCTCTCTCTCACTAACTCTATCTGTCGAATAAAAAAAAAGTGCTGGACTGTAATTCACAGGTTCAGTATGCCTGTGTGCTTTGAAATTCAAACCTTTAGGAGATACAAACACATCTGAGACAGAAGTAGATTTCTGGTCCCCACCTATACCTGGTATATCAAGCCCGGATTTTGCACAGGAAGATTTAAAGGGACCTGAAGTTTGTTGGCATCAGACTCTGCAGGGGCTTGAGAGATTTTTTTTAAAGAATATTTTTATTTAATAAATATAAATTTTGAAAGTACAACTTTTGGATTATAGCGGTCCCCCCCAACCACCCTCCTACCCGCAAAGCATCCCATCTCTTACTCCCTCTCCCATCCCATTCTTCATTAAGATTCATTTTTAATTATCTTTATATACAGAAGATCAACTTAGTATATACTAAATAAAGATTGGGTTTGAGAGATTCTAAAAGCTCGTTCTGTCTTTGAGAATGCTGCAGTCCACAATAGAGTCAGTTGCTAGATTTAAAGAACTATTAAGATCAGAATCTCCTGGGTAATTATCTTCCAATTCCAGTGTGCAATCCTTTGTAAAACATTTTGACTCATTCAAAGCCATATGTGAAATTAATGGGTTTGAACTTAAAGAAGAGGCAGAATTCTCCGTTTTCCCTGTCCAAATCTGTATTTGGTGTAGAAAGAATAGGAGTCATACTATTTTTTTTTTTTTAAGATTTATTTATTAATTTGAAAGTCCAGAGTTACACAGAGAGAGAGAGAGAGAGAGAGGGAGAGGGAGATCTTCCATCTGATGGTTCACTCCCCAATTGGCCACAACGGCTGGAGCTGCGCCGATCCGAAGCCAGGAGCCAGGAGCTTCTTTCAGGTCTCCTACGCAGTTGCAGGGACCCAAGGACTTGGGCCATCTTGTACTGCTTTCCCAGGCCATAGCAGAAAGCTGAATTGGAAGTGGAGCAGCCAGATCTCGAACTGGCCCCCATATGGGATGCCAGTGCTTCAGGCCAGGGTGTTAACTCACGCCTAAAATGATGTTCTAAAAGTAGATTATGGGGCTGGCACCAGTTTGAGTCCCGGTTGCTCCACTTGCAATACAGCTCTCTGCTATGACCTGGGAAAGCAGCAGGAGATGGCCCAAGTCCTTGGGCCCCTGCATCAGCATGGGAGACCCTGAAGAAGCTGCTGGCTCCTGGCTTTGGATCGACACAGCTCCAGCCATTGCAGTCAATTGGTGAGTGAACCAGTGGGTGGAAGACCTCTCTCTCTGCCTCTCCTCTCTCTCTGTAACTCTGACTTTCAAATACATAAATAGGTATTTTTTAAAAAAAGTAGATTATGGTGATGGTTGTACAACTCTAAATTCATTTTTTCCATGATTTTTAAGACTTTTTATTTGAAAGTCAAAGTTACAGAGAGAGGAAGAGACAGAGAGAGAGCACGAGCGAGCGAGCGAGCAGGAGAGCTCTTTGTCCTGCTGGTTGACTCCCCAGATGGCTGCAATGGCCAGGGCCAGGCCAGGGAGAAATCAGGAGCCAGGCGCTTCTTCTAGGTCTTCCATGTGGGTGGCAGGGGACAAAACACTTGGACCTGTGCGGGCCAGCCGCACCAGTCGAACGGAACCTGAAGGGGCACGTGGGAATGAAAAGAGGGACAAGGACGCAGAGAATGGAGCCAAGACAAAAGACTGATCAAGGCTTCCAGCATCTCAGAGATATTTATACATAACCAGCTGTAGCTCAAGGCAACACAGAAGGTAACAACATACACAAGCAACATAGTTAATTTTAGCAGAGTGTTCTTGTTTGATCATTCTCCTTCAACATGGGAGTACCTGATTTTTTTATCCCAGGAATTCCACAAGCCAAGACTGACCTTGACTTGTCTATGACTTGTTTATGGGCTGCCTACATGGACCATCTACCACTGCTTTTCCCAGGCCTTTAGCGGGGAACTGGATCAGAAGTGGAGTAGTCAGGACAGGAACTGGCGCCTATATTGGGTGCCAAAGGCTTTACCTGCTATGCCACAATGCCGGCCCCTCCATGAACTTTTTGAAGTGCCGTTGTGTTCTTGGTGGGTATCAAAGTTGTTATACCACTGTTTCTGAAGAGCAAAAGATAACCCTCCAGAGTGCTAGGCAAGCCAAGGTTGATGGGTGCAGAGGAAGTTGGGATTCCACTCCGTGTCCCTGTACAAGGCCTGGAGTGTTTTGGGTCCTCATCAGTAGGATAATTGGAAGGTAATTATTAAAATAAACCCACTGACAGTGCAGCAAGAGAAAGAAAACTTGCCCTTTAACATGAATATCCCTTCAGTGCCCTCTGCTGATAGTCTTTACTGTGGTGGGGGAAGTTGTGCTGTGGTGGAGTGGGTAAAGCTGCCACCTGCAATGCTGGCATCCCATATGGGTGCCGGTTCGAGTCCTGGCTGCTCCACTTCCGATCCAGCTCTCTGCTATGATCTGGGAAAGCAGTAGAAGATGGCTCAAAGTCCTTGGGCCCCTGCACCCACACAGGAAACCCTGAAGAGGCTCCTGGCTCGTGACTTCAGATCCGCACAGCTCTGGCCATTGCGACCAATTAGGGAGTGACCCAGCAGATGGAAGACTTTCTTTACCTCTCCTCTCTCTGTGTAACTCTGAACAGGTATTGCAAAAGAGGGAATTTGAAGCTGAGAGATGGGCTGATAACTGGCTTACCACTGCTGAATTTGTGGTGCCATTGCCTGTGCTGCTGAACTCTGAAGTCTGTATCTAGATGTGATAGATCTTATTGCACCAAAGTCAACAATTTTGTGCTTTTTTGATACTTTTGTCTTTGAAGGAATGGCTGGTCTTCTAATTGCTATCATTAAAGGTCTTTAGTATGTTATATCAAATACGAATTCAAACCCTTGCAAAATCAAATGCTAGTTAATTACATAAGATTAATTTTGAAAGTAAGAAAATCTCACTTTGAATCTAGTTGAAGAATAGCACATGGCACAGAACATAATTTTCTGCTCTCTCATCTAGTTCTCTTCCAAGATCTAATTAAGGGAGGGGACAGGAAGAACTTTAAAACAGCATGAATGTCTGTTGTTTGATCATGTCTGTGTAATATTGTCAGTGGAAATACTGGTTTATGGAATGGTGATCTTTTTTATAGCTTTATAAAATATGTTTTGACTTTAGGGAAGTTTTAGTTTTAAAGACTTTCATGGGGCTGGCACTGTGGTATAGCAGGTAAAGCTGCTGCCTGTAGTGCTGGCAACCCATATGGGATCCCGGCTGCTCCATTTCCAATCCAGCTCTCTGCTATGGCCTGGGAAAGCAGTAGAAGATGGTCCAAGTCCTAAGGCCCCTGCACCCGCATGGGAGACCTGGAAGAAGCTCCTGGCTTCGATTGGCGCAGCTCCGGCCCTTGTGGCCAACTGGGGAGTAAACCAGTGGATGGAGACCTCTCTCTCTCTCTGCCTCTCCTTCTTTCTCTGTGTGTAACTCTTTCAAGTAAATAAATAAATCTTTTTTAAAAAACTTATGTATTATAATTTGTAGAAAAAAATATCCTGCTGCTTGTTCAGTTTCCCATACTTGTTCTCTGTGGTACATAGTTAATTTACAAATTCATTAAAATCCTTATTATGAATAAAGCTTATGTAATGCACTTGAGTGAGAAACTATCTTATTATGTATACTGTATAAGAAGCCTACAGCAAGAGAGAATGATTTACCTGTTAGTTTTTTTAATACTTCATTATACAATTGACTAAAGGTAAACATAGATAAAAGGAAAATTTTTAAGAGTTACCAATTACATTACTTGCATTTTGGTTTTAAGGTCACCCTGGTTCAGAGTGAACACATCTGGGTAATGAGCACCCTGACAAAAGGAATTTTTTTTTTTTTATAACAGGCAGACTGGACAGTGAGAGAGACAGAAAGGTCTTCCTTTTGCGGTTGGTTCACCCTCCAGTGGCCGCCGCGGCTGGCGTGCATGCTTCTCCTGGTCTCCCATGGGGTGCAGGGCCCAAGCACCTGGGCCATCCTCCACTGCCCTCCTGGGCCATAGCAGAGAGCTGGCCTGGAAGAGGGGCAACCGGGACAGAATCCGGCACCCCGACTGGGACTAGAACCCAGTGTGCCAGCGCCATAGGCAGAGGATTAGCCTATTGAGCCGCGGCGCAGGCCAACAAAAGGATTCTGACATTCCTCAAGATAGCCTCCTCCCTCCCCTTACCACCTTTTTCTTATCTTTAGCTAGTTTTCAGAAATTTAATTATGTATTTTGGTATGGGTTTCTTTGGCCTGGTCCTTTTTGAACTCCACTAACCTTCAAGAATCCGCAGGTTTTTGTCTTCCCAGATTTGGTAAAATTGCAGACATTATAGTTATCCCCCTTATCTTCAGTTTTGCATTCTGAAAGTATTAGGTGGAAAACAGCAAAAATAAACAATTCATAGGTTTTAAAATATGTGCCATTGTGGGTAGCATGATAAAATCTCACTCCATCTGGCTAGGACACCAGTCATCCTCTCAGTCCATAAAGTTTATACTGCTTAGTCCATTAGACTGTCGTGGTATCACAATACTTTCTTCAAGTAATTCTTATTTTACTTATTGCCCCAGAAGTGCAAGAGGAATCACACTGGCAGTTTTCTTACAATATATTGTTACATTTGTTCTATTGTATTAGTAGCTACTGTTCTTAATCTTTTACTGTGTCTAATTTATAAAATAAATTCTTTTTTTTAAAGGGTGCTAACTTTTTTTTTTTTTTTAATTTTTTGACAGGCAGAGTGGACAGTGAGAGAGAGAGACAGAGAGAAAGGTCTTCCTTTTGCCGTTGGTTCACCCTCCAATGGCCGCCGCGGCCAGCGCGCTGCGGCCGGCGTACCGCGCTGATCCGATGGCAGGAGCCAGGAGCCAGGTGCTTTTCCTGGTCTCCCATGGGGTGCAGGGCCCAAGCACCTGGGCCATCCTCCACTGCACTCCCTGGCCACAGCAGAGAGCTGGCCTGGAAGAGGGGCAACCGGGACAGAATCCGGCGCCCCGACCGGGACTAGAACCCGGTGTGCCGGCACCGCTAGGCGGAGGATTAGCCTAGTGAGCCGCGGCGCCGGCCGTGCTAACTTTTTTTTAAAGATTTATTTATTTACTTGAAAGTCAAGAGTTACGCAGAGAGAGAAGGAGAGGCAGAGAGAGTGAGAGGTCCTCCATCCGCTGGTGCACTCCCCTGATGGCCGCAACGGCCAGAGCTGCGCCGATCCGAAGCCAGGAGCCAGCATCTTCTTCAGGGTCTCCCACGCCGATGCAGGGGCCCAAGGACTTGGACCATCTCCTGCTGCTTTCCCAGGCCATATCAGAGAGCTGTATTGGAAGTGGAGCAGCTGGGACTCAAACTGGTGCCCGTATGGGATGCTGGCACTATAGGAGGCAGCTTTACCCACTACGCCAAAGCGTCAGCCCCTTACAAAATAAATTCTATCATAGTTACGCATGTGTAGGAAAAACACATACAGTTCAGAACCACAGGTGGTTTCAGCCATCCAGTGAGGGTTTAGGAATATATGAAGGGGGCAGGCTGTATTTCTTTGAATACTTTGTTCAGCTCTACCTTCATAAATGTTAAAATGTTAGATAGTATGGTCACAGAGATCTCAAGACAGAAAGGTTTTCCATCCTCTGGTTCACTCCTCAAATGGCCACAATAGCTGGAGCTGGGCCGATCAGGAGCCAGGAGCTTCTGTAAGGCCTCCCATGAGGATTCAGGGGCCCAGGCTCTTGGACCCTCTTCTGCTTCGCCAGGCCACAGGCAGAGAGCTGTATTGGAAAAGGAGCAGCTGGGACACGAACCAGTGCTGCAGGCAGAGGCTTAAGGCTGTTTTCTCTCATTTAGATTGAGTAATTGCTGCAATTCTATCTTCACTGCTTGTTTTGTCCTCTCTGTTAAGACCATTTATTTAAAACTTCTTTTTAAAGAATTATTTTAGGCCGGCGCCACGGCTCACTAGGCTAACCCTCCGCCTGCGGCGCCGGCACAGCAGGTTCTAGTCCCGGTCGGGTCACTGGATTCTGTCCCGGTTGCCCCTCTTCCAGGCCAGCTCTCTGCTGTGGCCCGGGAGGGCAGTGGAGGATGGCCCAAGTGCTTGGGCCCTGCACCCCATGGGAGACCAGGAGAAGCACCTGGCTCCTGGCTTTGGATCAGCGTGGTGCGCCAGCTGCAGCGGCCATTGGAGGGTGAACCAACAGAAAAGGAAGACCTTTCTCTCTCTCTCTCACTGTCCACTCTGCCTGTCAAAAAAAAAAAAATTTTATTTATTTGAAAGACGGAGTTACAGAGAGAGAGGTAGAGCCAGAGAGAGAGAGAGGTCTTCCATTCTGCTGGTTCACTCCCCAAATGGCCATAATGGCCAGAGCTGAACTGATCCAGTCAGGAGCTAGGAGCTCCCATGTGGGTGCAGGGGCCCAAGATCTTTCCCAGGCCATAGCAGAGAGCGGGATCGCAAGAGGAGCAGCCGGGACTAGAACTGGCGCTCATATGGGATGCCAGTGCTTCAGGCTGAGGCTTTAACCCACTGTGCCACAGCATTGGCCCCTGAAACTTTTAAAAACATTTTTACTGGCCGGCGCCGTGGCTCAATAGGCTAATCCTCCACCTTGCGGCGCCGGCACACCGGGTTCTAGTCCCGGTCGGGGCGCCGGATTCTATCCCGGTTGCCCCTCTTCCAGGCCAGCTCTCTGCTATGGCCAGGGAGTGCAGTGGAGGATGGCCCAGGTGCTTGGGCCCTGTACCCCATGGGAGACCAGGAAAAGCACCTGGCTCCTGCCATTGGATCAGTGCCGTGCGCCGGCTGCAGCGGCGGCCATTGGAGGGTGAACCAACGGCAAAGGAAGACCTTTCTCTCTCTGTCTCTCTCACT
Organism: Oryctolagus cuniculus; assembly: GCF_051225735.1. NCBI lineage: Eukaryota > Metazoa > Chordata > Mammalia > Lagomorpha > Leporidae > Oryctolagus > Oryctolagus cuniculus. The sequence continues at coordinate 39,841,904 of NC_142880.1, forward strand.
GTCCACTCTGCCTGTCAAAAAAATAAAAATAAAAATAAAAATAAATTTTTTTTACTTACTGTAGTTTTAAGTGCTAGAATTTCTTGTTGGTTTTTCATTTGTTCTGTTTCTTTGCTTCAACTTTTTATTAGTTTATTTCTTTCATAAATGTTTGTAATTGCTCATTGAAACTTTTATAATGGTTACTTTAAAATCCTTCTCAGATAATTCCAACATCTGTGGCAGCTCATTGTTGGCATCTGTTGATTGCTTTCTCATTCAAGTTGGTATTTTACTGGTTCTTGGTAACATGAGTGATTTTCAGTTGATCATGGACATTTTGGTTGTTAGAAGGCTCTGGCATTTATTGACGTGTTTAGATTTTTTTTTTAAGCAGGTCCCCTCTAACACCATGCTGGTGGGGGAAAGGGACACTGCCTTATTACTCTCAGTTGAGGGTGAAAGTGCACTTGCTCCACTTGGTATTTGGTGATAGGGTGGATGCCTTGTGCTCATCTGAGGTAAAGCTTCAGGACCCTCGCTGGCCTCCACTGATTACCAGCAAGCTGGGAACGGTTGCCTCATTCCTGCCGCTGAGCATGAAAGTTTGGATCCTCAGTTGGTCTTCTCTGGTGCTGTCCTGGCACAAGAGGGATGGGTACTTGTTAAATAACTGGTGGTTGAGGTCTAGAACTCTTCACTTGGCCTAGGCTGACAGGTAGGGTTAGGGCTGCCTCTTTCTCTGTGGCATTTGGCTGGTATAAAGTGGCATTTGTCTAAAAGTTTTGTATGTTGCTAGGTTACTGCTTTCCTAGTCCTTAGCTAGAAGAGCAGGCTTTTTGGGGGAGTTTTTGTCCTCATTGGTGTTTGTGGGTTGCAACTTCTCCACTTCTGCCATGATTCTTGGTTATGTGAGTATGATGCAAAACAAAAACCCAAAGATCTCACTGCCCTGTGATTCCTCAGGTCTTGTGCACCATAACTTGTCTCTCCTCACATACAGAGTATTCCTATGTTTGCTTAAATATAATGTCCTGGGGTGTTTTTTTTTTTTTTTAAAGATTTATTTATTTATTTGAAAGGCAGAGAGAGAGAGAGAGAGAGAGAGATCTTTGATCCATTGGTTACTTCCCAAATGGCTGCAATGGCTGAAGCTGGGCTGATGTGAAGCCAGGAGCCAGGAGCTTCCCTTGGGGTCTCCCATGTGGGTGCAGGGGTCCAAGGACTTGGGCCATCTTCTGCTGCTTTCTCAGGCCATACCAGATAGCTGGATCAGGACTTAAACCGGCACCCATATGGGATGCCTGCACTGCAGGCAGCGGCTTTACCCACTACACCACAGCACCAGCCCCTGTTCTGAGTTTTAAACTGTGCTACTTGACAGGAAGGAAATGGAGAAGTGTATCTATTCCATCTTGGTCTGAAACCTTAAGTTCCCTTTTGGTCTTCCCCAAAGGGAACTTTTTTTTTTTAAGATTTATTTATTTGAAAGAGTTACACAGAGAGAGGAGAGGCAGAGAAAGGTCTTCTGTCTGGTGGTTCACTCCCCAATTGACTGCAATGGCCAGAGCTGCACCGATCTGAAGCCAAGAGCCAGGAGCTTCTTCCGGGTCTCCCACACAGGTGTAGGGGCCTGAGGACTTGGGCCATCTTCTACTGCTGCTTTCCCAGGCTATACCAGAGAGCTGGGTTGGAAGTGGAGCAGCCAGGACTCAAACCGGCCCCCATATGGGATGCCGGTGCTTCAGGCCAGGGCATTAACCCGCTGCGCCACAGCACCGCCCCTCCCCACCCCTGCGACTCTTATCCTGAATTGTAATGATGGATGTTGCATTTTATGTTTTTGAACTGATTATATTGGAATTTTTAGTAGGTACTCTTTTACATCTGGGTTCTTTACTCAGGATCAGCTTTGTGAGATGAATCCATATTGTGGTTTGTAGTTTCAGCTGGTTTACTTTCATGGCCAATATAGTGTTTCATTGTGTGAATGTACTGAAGTTTACCTGATTTACTGTTGATAATTTGGGTAGTTTCTGTTTTTCATGTATAATGAGTAGTGCTGCTATGAACATTCTGTTGTATGTCTTTGAACATTTATATGGGAAATTATTGATGTAAGAAACAAGATACCAGGAAAACACTACACAAATATGTGTAATTAACTGTATACACATAACATAAAGGGGGAAAGAACTACTTTTCTGTATTCCTGATCCAGCTGAGATGAACAATTTCTTACGTATCCTTCCCAAAGAAATGTTTAGCCCTGAATTGTTTACCTTGTTGCGGGTTTTTCTGTTGGATCATGAATGGCAGGGTAGAAACTTCCACTTCCTCCACTCCACACTGATGGATTAACTAAGGCTACAACAATATGTGGAGAACAGAGAGCAGGTGTAGGGAGTCTCTTTGGCAGCTTTTCCTTGGCCTCTAGTTCCCTAATAAGGTGCCTATGCCCATTTAAGTCTAAGCAGGGCAGGCTGGCTGGATCTGAGAAAACAGTTTTTTGCTGTATAAGTATTTTCAGTAGGGCTTGTTGCCTTTCTGTGAGGCTTTACTCCAGCAGTGTTTGCCTTTCCATTTAGGGTGTTCCTGAATGAGACACATATAGTTAAACATTTCATTGTGTGGGAAAATGCAGGCAGAGTCAGTTCTGCAAAGTAGATTTGTAGTTTTGCTTCTTGGGCCAGATTTGTGTAGAATAATAATAAATGGTTTTAAAGTAGAATTAGGTTGTTGGTTGCCTAGAAATAGGCTTTTAGGAATGTTGAGACCTATTATTTCTTGTCCTCCTTTTTTCTGATGAAGATACAAGTATATCCAGGGCATTTTTAAACTGTGGCCAGTGAAATGAAAATATTGCTACCATGAGTTTTCAGATTTTGTGTGTTGATGAATCTTGTGCTAAATTTTCTTGCTGACTTTATCCTACTAGTGTTAAAAAGGCTCAGTATTATTCCTTTTTTTGTTGTTTGACAGGGAGAGTTAGACAGTGAGAGAGAGCGACAGAAAGGTCTTCCTTCCGTTGGTTCACCCCTCAAATGGCCGCTGCGGCTGGCGCGCTGTGCTGCTCTGAAGCCAGGAGCCAGGTGCCTCCTCCTGGTCTCCCGTGTGGGTGCAGGGCCCAAGCAGTTGGGCCATCCTCCACTGCCCTCCTGGGCCACAGTAGAGAGCTGGACTGGAAGAGGAGCAACCAGGACAGAACCGGCGCCCCAACCGGGACTAGAACCTGAGTGCCAGCGCCGCAGGCGGAAGATTAGCCTAGTGAGCCGCGGTGCCAGCCATCAGTATTATTCCTATTAACATGATTGCTCGATTTTGTTTAGGTTTGCTGGCAGTTCCTTATGTCTTAGGATATAGAGAACTGGGAATATATGATTTAAGTGAAGTTTTTGAGGTTTCTTAATTCCTCTCGGTGGTTAAGCGTGGTATGTGTGTACATGATACATACTGTTTTTGTTTTGGGTTTAGGCGTTACTTTTCATTTTGTCATAATTTTTGTTTTAAATATTTATTTATTTGAGAGGTAGAGTCACAGACAGTGAGAGAGCAGGACAGAGAGAAAGTTCTTCCACCTGCTGGTTCACTCCCCAAATGACCACAACAGCCAGAGCTGGGAGGATCTGAAACCAGGAGCTTCTTCGGGTCTCCCACGTGGGTGTAGGGGCCCAAGGACTTGGGCCGTCCTCTACTGCTTTTCCAGGCCATAGCAGGGAGCTGGATCGGAAAAGGAGCAGCCAGAATGCTGGTGCTGCAGGTGAAGGCTTGGTCCACTGTGCCAAACACTGGCCCCCATAATTTTGTTTGATAATTAGGTGATTTTCATAGTTGTAAAATAAGACGATTCACAGGTTTAATGTTTAATTCCCTATCCTCTTTGAGAACAGTGAAGATCAGGAAGCTTATGATAAAATAATGAACATTTTATGAAAGCATATTTTGGAAGAACCGTTGCTTTTATTTATTTATTTATTCTCTCCAAATTTCCAGGAGTCAGTCCATGTTAGAGCAGTGGTTTCAACTTCTGTTGTCTCAAAGTCCCTTTACACTTTTTTTTAAAAAGATTTATTTTATTTATTTGAAAAAGTTACAGAGACATAGAGAAGTCTTTCATCCACTGGTTCACTCCCCAAATGGCTGCAACGGCTGAAGCTGAGCCTATCTGAAGCCAGGAGCCAGGGGCTTTTTCTGGGCCTCCCATGTGGGTGCAGGGGCCCAAGGGTTTGGGCCATCCCTCGTTTCTTTCCTAGGCACATTAGCAGGGAGCTGGATTGGAAGTGGAACAGCTGGGACTCGAACTGGCACCTATATGGGATGCTGGCGCTGCAGTCCAGGGCTTTAACCCACTATGCCACAACACTAGCCCCTCCCTTTACACTCTTGAAAAATAAAGTCTTCGAAGAAAAAGCCAAGTTTCAGAACTTTTCTTTACCATATTAGAAGATAAAGCAAAGAAATTTTAGAAGTACTTGCTAATTCATTTATAAATAATGTATATCCACTATGTGTTAATAGAAGTAATTTTCATGAAAATAACTATATTCTTTTTTTGAGACAGAGTTAGAGACAGAGAGAAAGGTCTTCCTTTTCGTTGGTTCACCCCCCAAATGGCCGCTATGGCCGGCGCTGCAGCGATCTGAAGCCAGGTGCTTCCTCCTGGTCTCCCATGTGAGTGCAGGGCCCAAGCACTTGGTCCATCGTCCACCGTCTTCCTACAGCAGAGAGCTGGACTGGAAGAGGAGCAACCAGGACTAGAACCTGGTGTGCTGGCGCCGCAGGCGGAGGATTAGCCTAGTGAGCTGCAGCGCCGGCTGAAAATAACTATATTCTAAACCTTCCAAATTGGTGAGATGATTGGGTTTGTTGTATATTTACAAATCTCTTAAATACCTGGATTAATGAATAGGAGGCAGCTGAAACTTTTTCAGTCTTGACTGTATTCAATTTGTTGTTTCATGTAGTCTCTAGAAAACACCATGTAAATGGACAATGAAAGTAGAAACATCATCTCTATGTTACATGGACTGGATGTTGCCCATATGGGATGTTGGTGGTTTTACCTGCTATGCCACAGTCCCAGCCCCAGATGAGTCTGCCTTAAATGCTTTGAGGAGGCCCCATTGCAGGCAAGCTGCAGTCTCAGCTTCAATGCCATCTACTGAATTTGCTACAGTTAAAACACTGGTACCAAGGCTGGTGTTGTGGTATAGGGCTTAAGCTACCGTCTGCAACGCCAGCATCCCATATGGACGCCAGTTTGAGAACCGGCTGTTTCACTTGTGATCCAGCTCCCTGATGATGCGCTGGGAAAGCGGCAGAAGATGGTCCAAGTGCTTGGGCCCCTGCCCCCGCCCCCGCCCCATGTGGGAGACAAACGAAGCTCCTGCTTCCTGGCTTTAGATCAGCTCAGCTCTGGCCATTATGGCCATTTGAGAAGTGAACCAGCAGATGGAAGATCTCTCTCTGTGTCTCTTCCTCTCTGTGTCATTCTGACTTTTAAATAAACAAATCTTAAAAAAAGAAAAAAATGCTAGTACTTGGGTCTCAGGCACCTTTAAAAAAATTTTTTTTTTGAAAAGCAGAGTGACACAGAGAGGGAGGTGAGGGAAGAGAGAGCGAGTTTCCATCTCCTGCTTCACTGCCCAAATGCCTCCATCAGCCAGATGAGAGCCAGGTGCAACCAGAAGCCAGGAACTTCTTCTGGGTCTTCCGCATGGGTGGCAGGAACTCAAGTATTTGACTCTCCTCTGCTGCCTGCTAGATGTGTTAGTGGAAGCAGAGCAGGAGGGTGGGACTTACACCCAGACACTGATAGGAAATGCTGGCGTCCCAAGCAGCAGCTTAACCTGCGGTGCCACATTGCATGCCCCAGCACTCTACCATGAGGAAGACCCCAATCCCTGCCTTTCAGTGCCCTCAGCTGAGGTTCCTTGGGGCGGAAGTATAGAGTTTGAGGAAAGTAGAGAGCCTTGCAGAATGAGTATAGTTCTGTTTTGTTGGTGTTGGTAGATTAAATTAAAGTTTCAATCTTTTACCTGTGTAAGACTGACCAGGGAAAGGTTTTGCCAAGGATTTATTTATTTATTTGAAAGACAGAGTATTGGGGGCGGGGGGAGAGAGTCTTCCATCTGCTGGTTCACTCTTTTTTTTTTTTTTTTGACAGGCAGAGTGGACAGTGAGAGAGAGAGACAGAGAGAAAGGTCTTCCTTTGCCGTTGGTTCACCCTCCAATGGCTGCCGCGGCCAGCCGGTGCGCCGTGCTGATCCGATGGCAGGAGCCAGGAGCCAGGTGCTTTTCCTGGTCTCCCATGGGGTGCAGGGCCCAAGCACCTGGGCCATCCTCCACTGCACTCCCTGGCCACAGCAGAGAGCTGGCCTGGAAGAGGGGCAACCGGGACAGAATCCGGCGCCCCGACCGGGACTAGAACCCGGTGTGCCGGCGCCACTAGGCGGAGGATTAGCCTAGTGAGCCGTGGCGCCGGCCCTGGTTCACTCTTTAGTTAGCCACAATGGACGGGGCTGGGCCGGGCCAAAGCCAGGAGCTAAGAACTTCTGCTGTCTGCCACATGGGTGCAGGGAGCCGGATCTGAAGTGGTGCAGCCAGGATTCAATCAGTGCCCACATGGGATGCTGGTGTTGCAGTTGGTTTTACTTTCTATGCCACAGCACTGGCCTCACCAAGGGTGTTTTAATGAATCAAAGACAAAAGTAAAAAATGGGAGTTTAAAAAGGTTCAGGTCCCCTTGATTTTGACCCTGGGCGATAGAGATGGTAATCTGACCACAGTGTTGTGCCTGGGATCCCTATCAGGGGCTTTCCGGAGCTGAAGTCCTTTGAGTGGTGGTGGTGGAGAATGTCTCCTTCTGAAGCTGAAACTGAATTGCGTCAGCAGTGGGGTCCACACTTACTTGGACTCAAAGTAGACAGTCTCCTCTGACCCGTCTTGCAGACAGGAATGTGAGTGCAGGACATCTTGTCAGTAGAGATTAGTCTGGTTAATTGGTAACTGGAGATATTAACATGCTTAGTTAGGTGACCCTGCGCTTATGGTGTCCCTCAGCTTTCATAGTTTGTCATCCAATCACCTAATGAGGAGCAGTCCCAAGCCTGTGGTGAGTTTAAGTGTTCAGGACCATGCATTAAGGGGCTTCTGGGCTCCTGATCCCATAGGCCAGACCTGCTAAATCCATTAGTGATGGGGATCAAGATTACTGTTAATCCTCTAAGAGAACAGGTCAATAGTGTTTAAGTCTCCATCCCTTGTGAATATGCCCTGTCGCCCCCCCCCCCCCCCAGTTGGCACTTGGCCCTGATGAGTAACCAAGAAGATGGTTTAAACAACAGTTGTAACCAGGTTTCCTAGAACGTGGACTAGGAGCTTTAAGGAGCTAGTGAGCAAGAAGGATGGGTCATGGTTCCTCCTTGGTGCTGTGATGCTGCTCAACCCCAGTGGGAGGACAGACAGGGGTCTTTGGAACTGCTTAGTTGCTGGTGGCGAGGACCAGCAGCCTCTTCAGCATACCAGCCTCTTCAGCCCTAGGCTACCATCATTTCTGCCTAAGAGAGCTCTGGCTCACTTCTGTTTTTGTGGTCTTGGGTTGTGCCCTGCCCTCCTCACAGATTTCCTATCTCTGGTTCTTGTGGGGTGCGGTGCCTTCAAGGGGGGGGGCGTCTCCTGTGCCTGCCACCCTGCTGTTACCATGTTCAGTCCTCAGATGTGTTCTTGTGGAGTTAGAACTGGATTTAATTAGGAAAGTAAACTGATAGAACTGAAGTTTGAGACTGGTAGGACACTAATGGTGTCCTGATTTTGAATGCTTCTGTTTAGTGTTTACATGGGAATGTGGTTTTAAATAAAGTGTTTTTGTTATTATCAACTTTGTTTTATTTACAGAGCCCTCCAACATAAGAATAACCTTTTAAATACATTTTAATGGAAATCTTAAGATTTCACATACATGCTTGACTATCATCTGTATCTTAATTTTCAGTTGCCAAGTGATACATTCTTGCTTTAATATAAAATATTTTAGTTTCTGGTGGTCTTTTCTTGTTTTAAAAACTTACAACCAAAGGTCATTCAGTTTTTCTTTTCCATTAACAGACATATGTAGAGTATGTCGGTCGGAAGGAACACCCGAGAAACCTCTTTATCATCCTTGTGTATGTACTGGCAGTATTAAATTTATCCATCAAGAGTGGTAAGTTATACTTTTAGAAAATTTTATAACTGAATTTTGCCCATTTATAACTTCTGTCATTTGTGTAGTTAGAGTGATCACGTTAATGAACTTTGTCTTTAATTAGTATTTGTTAAAATTCCAGACAATTTGAAAGATTGGAAAAGGAATTATTCATAGTTCTTAATACCATGCCTTTTATTTTGGTTGATCTAGGTGTACATGAATACTCTTGTTATTTCTACTGTGGAGAGCTTATTTTGTCCATTGAGAGTTTTTTCCTTTTCTAGTTTTGTTTGGCATAATTATGGCTTACATTTATGAGCTGGTTTGTCTCAAGTGTTCCTCAGCACTTTTTATTTATTTAAAGAGTTACACAGAGAGAGGAGAGGCAGAGAGAGAGGTCTTCCATTCGATGGTTCACTTCCCAATTGGCTGCAGCAGCCGGAGCTGCACTGGTCCGGAGCCAGGAGCTTCCTTCGGATCGCCCACGTGGGTCTGACGCAGGGAGGTGAAGAGGCCCAAGCACTTGGGCCACCTTCTACTGCTTTCCCAGGCCATAGCAGAGAGCTGGATCGGAAGTGGAGCAGCTGGGTCTTGAACCAGTGCCCATATGGGATGCTGGCACTTCAGGCCAGGGTGTTAACCCGCTGCGCCACAGCGCCAGCTCCCTCAGCACTTTAACAACTAATCTAATTTTTACAAGAAAAATGTGGAATATTATTATGCAGATGAGAAAATTGAGGCCTAGAAAGGTTAATAACTTCTCAGCTCCAACCAGCCAGTTAGTGGCAGAATCAGGATTCAGACCTAACTGAAGTACCACTATTATCGGATCACTGTTGTTAGAATTGATGTGGCTACTTGGAGATTTTTTCATACTCATTTAATTTGAAGAATTACAATTTAGATTAATTGGCCCTTTTTAATAATATTGTTACTGTTTTTGATATGTTAATATACTGTTTTATCTTTAGCTATTGTAGTTCAGTACTTTGAGAAGGGAGTTATAAAAAGTTAATACTCAATTTATTTGGAATTGTCAAAATTGTAAAAGTTCTATGATACATAGAGTTTTAATGCAAGCAGAACACTAGTTTTCAGTGAAACTTTAATGTTTCTAGTTTGTAAACTGTATTTATTAGTGTGTTTGTAATTACAGCTTAGTTCAGTGGCTGAAACACAGTCGAAAAGAATACTGTGAATTATGCAAGCACAGATTTGCTTTCACACCAAGTAAGTTTAGAAATTTTCACTTTTTTTGTGTGTAGGGGGGTGGTATTACTGGAAGCTTTAAGGTATTTATTGATTTAAAGCAACTGTGAACTGTTTTCAACTTCATTATTTTTTGATAATAGAAAATATTGCAATTCTATTTAGGAAAATATTTTTAGAAACTTGTCATCTTTTAACATATCATATATATTTTGTAGGTACTATTCGCCACCCCCCCCTTTTTTAAAAAAAAAAGCTTTTAATTATAGACAGAGGTATATATATGTGTGTGTATATATATCCACATTTCTCCATCACTTTTTTAAAAAAAGATTTCAATTAATTCATTTATTTGAGAGGCAGAGTTACAGAGAGAGAGACAGACAGAGAGAGAGGTCTTCTATCTGCTGGTTCACTTCCCAAATGGCTGCAATGGCCAGAGCTGGGATGATCTGAAGCCAAGAACCAAGAGCTTCTTTTGGGTCTCCCATGTGGGTGCAGGGGCCCAGGCACTTGGGCCATCCTCCACTGCTTTCCCAGGCCATTAGCAGGGAGCTGTGTCAAGTGGGGCAGCTGGGACTTGAACTGGTGCACATATGGGATGCAAGTGCCACAGGTGGAGACCTAACCTACTATGCCACGGCACCAGCCCTGTTGCCCATTTTTCAGCTCATGGGATACTCTTTCTTTTTTTACCTGTGCTTTCTTTACCAACTTTTCCATCTTTTTTATTTTTCTCACCTTTAAAAAATACTGTATCGAGACAATATGGTGCAGCTGGTTAATCTACCTCCTACAGCATTGGCATGCCATGTGGGTGTGCCAGTTGGAGTCCTGGCTGCTCTACTTCCAATCCAGCTTCCTGCTGAGCTTCCTTCTAACATGCCCAGGAAAGCATCAGTGATGGCCCAAGTACTTGGGACCTCCTATCCACATTGGGGTTCCTGGCTGGCTTGGACCTGTCCCAGCCCCTGGCATTCTCTCTCTCTCTCTCTCTCTGTCTTCTTACTGTGATGCTCTAATCTGTAAGTTGGGGTTAATTTCCAGTTTCTCATTCCTCAAAGAAAGTGTCAGGAAAGTCTGGAGAAATGACTTCATCCAATTCTGGTACAGATTTAGGGTCTCGTGTGTGTGTGTGTCTCTCTTTAAGATTTTATTTATTTGAGAGGTAGAGTTACAGACAGAGGAAGAGACAAAGAGAAAGATATTCTATCTGCTAGTATTTGTAAATGCTTGATATTTTTCAGGTCTTTAAAATTTCAATAATTCTTACACCTGTTAATGTTTAATATTTACCCCAAAATATTAGAGGATTATAATGGCGTAGTAATAATTTGAAGTATTTTTCATTTTGTGATTCCTATCACAGGTTGTTTGGTGCTTTAGTTTTTTGAGTTTTTTAAAAAAAATAAAAAAACCAGAGCTACTAAGTATAATGCAGTAAGAGTGTTAGTTTTATTTTGTTTTTATTTGAAGAGTGGAAATGGTTAAAGTGGATTTATTGTCAGTTTTGGAGATTTATAGTCAAAACATCAAAAAATATTAATTCTATTACTTTGTAGTTTTTCCTTTTCTGTAGTGCATAAAAGTGCTCTGACTTGTTAAGATGTATAACAAATGAAAGACTAGTTGAATGTTTTCATGAAGTTTGAAATAGTCATGTGGGCTTTCACTTTGAGGCCAATAAGCATATTTTATACATTTTAGTTTTCATTGCACAGTCATGTACTCTGTTTCCTTTATCTTTCTCAAGAAAATTATTAATGGTTACTGACTTGCTCTTGGGTAGCAAGTGTTCTGTTGAAGTCAGTGGTCTGTGTGGGTGTGCTGTTAAAAGGTGCCTTTTGTTAATTGTCTGCTCCTGAATGCTTGTAGGTGTCAGTTTGTGGTAGTGCTTTTAAACATCTTAGAACGTCAATCTTGAAAATCTTATGTATTAGAACTCCTTGCTTTCGCCTCTTTGGAGAAAGAGTTGTTTGCCCTGGAGTTTATTTCTCAGTTTTCTGCAATGCATAACATTTTTAATAAGCAGTGGTTTTTATTGAAAATAATTGAAAAGGAAATCTTCATAAAATATGGCAGAGAATCTTTTTCTGAGTGTGTTGAACTACATGTTGCAGAGAAGTGGAAATTTATCATGTGGAAATTCAAGTACTATGTTAAGTTTGGGAGGGCATGGTTGGACTGTTTGCTGTCACATGAAATGGCTGTGGTGCAGATCTCTGTGCTTTTTGAGTGTTCTGTCTAATGCTTACATTTTATGAGATGATGACATATCATTGGTTCCACCTTCTGATCTTTTTTAGTTTGGGAACCTAAATAATTAGAGTATTTGAATGCTAAAGTACATGTAAATTAACATTATGTGAGATTCATGACTGAATGAGGGAAATGAACTTTTTTTTTTTTTTTTGACAGGCAGAGTAGATAGTGAGAGAGAGAGAGACAGAGAGAAAGGTTTTCCTTTTGCCGTTGGTTCACCCTCCAATGGCTGCTGCGGCCGGCGCGCTGCGCCGATCCGATGGCAGGAGCCAGGTACTTATCCTGGTCTCCCATGGGGTGCAGGGCCCAAGCACCTGGGCCATCCTCCACTGCCTTCCCGGGCCACAGCAGAGAGCTGGCCTGGAAGACGGGCAACCGGGACAGAATCCAGTGCCCCGACCGGGACTAGAACCCGGTGTGCTGGCACCGCAAGGTGGAGGATTAACCTAGTGAGCCGCGGCGCCGGCCGGGAAATGAACTTCTAATGAATCTTTTGCTGCCTGGAGCCCCTTTTGTTGATTTCTGCATCTTACATGTGATTTGCCTCATAAATGACTTCTTAGAAAAATGGGGTATTATTGTAACTATTTGATTCACTTTTTTTAATAGGAAAAAAACTTAAGGACAATACAGATGTTGAAAGTTAATATAGTTCTACACGTCTAATTTACATTTATGAATTAAGCCATTTAAATTTTTTCATGAAATTTTATGTACTTTTTCCCTTTTGTAGTTTATTCCCCAGATATGCCTTCACGGCTTCCAATCCAAGACATATTTGCTGGACTGGTTACAAGTATTGGCACTGCAATACGATACTGGTTTCATTATACACTTGTGGCCTTTGCATGGTTGGGAGTTGTTCCTCTTACAGCATGTGAGTATTGGTACATCTGGTTGGAGTTACTTACATATTTTTATCTATTATAAAGTAGTAATATATTATATTGTTGTTTGAATGTTCAATTATTTGATGCTATAATGTCATTTATTAGGAATGCTTCAGTTAGAAAACATTCCTGTGAACTGAGTTTATTTTTTTTTTTTTGAGGTTTATACATATCCTCAAAAATGTACTTTTTCTGTTGCAGCAAATGAAATACATTTTTTAAAGATTTTATTTATTTATTTGTAAGGCAGAGTCACAGAGAGGCAGAGGCAGAGAGAAAGAGAGGTCTTCTGTCAGCTGGTTCACTCCACAGGTGTCCACAATGGCCTAAGTTGGGCCAGTACAAAGTTGGGAGCTTCTGTGTCTCCCACACGGGTGCAGGCGCCCAAGGATTTGGGCCATCTTCCACTTCTTTCCCAGACCATACCAGAGAACTGGATCAGAGGTGGAGCAGCTGGGAGTCGAACTGGCACCCATGTGGTATGCTGGCACTGTAGGCAGCGGCTTTACCTGCTACAGCACAGCGCTGGCCCCATGAGCTGAGTTTTTTTGTTTGTTTTTTGAAGTTTTTTAAATTTATTTGAAAGAGTTACACAGAGGGAGGAGAGGCAGAGAGAGAGGTCAGTCTTCCATCCGATGGTTCACTCCCCAACTGGCCACAGCAGCCAGAGCTGTGCCGATCCGAAGCCAGGAGCCAGGAGCTTCCTCCAGGTCTCCATGCGGGTGCAGGGGTCCAAGGACTTGGGCCATCTTCCACTGCTTTCCCAGGCCATAGCAGAGAGCTGGATTGGAAGAGGAGCAACCGGGACTAGAACGGGTGCCCATATGAGATGCTGGCACCTCAGGCCAGGGCGTTAACCTGCTGGGCCACAGCGTGGCCCCAGAACTGAGTTTTTAAATAGTTTTTTTTCTTGAGTGAGTGTGGGAAAGAAAAAATAGAGTATACAGAGAACAGGAAAGTTCTTGAAAGAATTGAAAAAGTACATCAGACCATATTTAGAACTCAGATTTTTATTCCTTGAAGTGCATTAGAATTTTCAAGAAGTTCAGAATATGGATTCTTTTGGGATCACTCCCACCCCTTTCAGACATACTCAGGTATCTAATGGCTTATCTTTCAGGTATGGGAAACTTGAGAGATGGGTCCACTGTCCAACCCTCTTTTTTTTTTTTTTTAAGATTTGTTTATTTATTTGAAAGGCAGAGTTAGAGAGAGAGAACGGAGACAGAGGGAGAGAGAGATCTTCTATGCTCTGGTTTACTCCCCAGATGGCTGCAATTTCTGGAACTGGGCCAGGCTGAAGCCAAGAACCGGGAGCTTCCCAATCTCACATGTGGGTGCAGGGGCCCAGGGACTTGGGCCATCTTACGCTGCCTTCCCAGGCCATTAGCAGGGAGCTGTATCAGAAGTGGAGCACCTGGGACTCTATAACTGACACCCATGTGGGATGCTGGTGCTGCAGGCAGCAACTTTACCCACTACACCACAGCGCCGGCCCCCAAAGAACTTTTATACACCAGGAAATGGAGCCTTGAAATATATAAAGCATTGACAGTCAAAGTGGAAGATTAATAGGCATCTCTGAAATCAGTAAATCAGGTAGTCAGGCACATGTAAGGATGTAGAAGATAAAAGTAACAGATAATAAATTTGATCTCTTCTAACTTGTGTATATACACACATAATTTAAATGCCACAGAGTCCATATGCATATTTGGTGCCATTTACTTTTGTTGTTGCTGTTGTTTGTTTTGTTTTAAAGATTTATTTGAAAGAATTAGAGAGAGAGATCTGCATCTGCTGGTTCACTCCTCAGATGGCTGCCGTGGCCATCGCTGGGCCTGGCTAAAGCCAGAGCCAGGAGCTTTGTCCAGTGTCCCACGTGGGTTGCAGGGGTAAACACTTGAGCTGTCTTCAACTGCTTTTCCTAGGCCATTAGCAGGGAGCTCAGTAGGAAACGGAGCAACCGGACACAAACCAGTGTCCTAGTAGGATGCTGATGTTGCAATTGGCAGCTTTACCTGCTATGCCACCTTTCCTTTTTACTTAGCAGTGTACCTTGGCTGTTTTTCCATCTAAACATCTTACTGGTTTAGTGTATGCAGAGTAGTCTGTAGTAAGGAGGCCTATCATTCATGAACCTATTTTTCTGTCTGCTGACATTTGGTTTGTCAGTTTTACTTTGTTAAAAGCATTCTGGCTTTGAGTTTTTTATATGTAAATTACAGAAAATGTTTTTCTACGTTTCCATTTTAACTTGGCCTTTGAAAACAGCATTGAAGTCACTGTACATTTCTGATGTAACACTACAGAGAGTTGTTAAACTAATACACTAGTACTGATTTGAAAGAATGACTCAACTTTTTCCTCTTGGGGCCCATTTCCAAATCTGTTGTCTGTTATCTCATTCTGTTTAGAATTCTGCCTTTTTGACTGAACAGACATTCTTCCTTTTTTAACTGAGAGAATAAGAGAATGGCAATGAATTTACCCCATACTTCATATTTTCTCTTCATGGCCAGAATTTAAGATAGCTGCTTGAAGACCCCTGAATTTGTGATTTTTAAAAATTGGTTGTCAGAGGGTGGGTATTTGTTGTGGGTTAGATGCTGATTAGGACACCCAGGTCTGCATCAGAGTACCCAAGTTTGATCCCTGGCTCTGGCATCTGATTCTAGCTTCCTGCTGATAGAGAACCTGGGAGACAGTGATAATAGCTAGATAATTGGGTTCTTGCCCCATGTGAAAGACCACCGCTGGCGTTTAAGGAATAAACCAGTAGATAGGAGCTCCTCTGTATTTTTATGAGTGGAATTTACAAATTTGAGAATTCTGGATTAAAAAAAAATTCACTATATTTGATTTTGGAGTTGTTCATTTTAGATTTTTTCCTTTTCAGACACTAAGCTCATTTTATACAAACAAGCTAGTAGACCTTGAGAAAATCTGGACATTAAACATTATTGTGGAGCATCTGTTTTTCAGTCACTATTTTATGCTAGCCTGTGTTCTTAAAAATTTGAGACTTGGTCCTACAAAGACTTAAAAATGATGACAGCATTCCTTTTTTTTTTTTTTTTTTTGCAAGTGTAGAAATTTATTTGAACCAACATTTTCACTATAATGGAAATTATTCTTCAACATTGATCCAAGCTCCCACATCTGAAGGTTAGGGGAAATATTGCACTTTGCATTTTCTAGCACTTCTCATACACGCAAAAGGTTTTAAAAACATTTTGCTAGTTTTGTTTTACACACACTCTCCCAAATTCATGCACACACTCATTCCAAACCAATATTAGGTTATCCCCAAAAAGGGGAAAAACTCCAAAAAATCATAACCTTAAAATTGCACTAAAGTTCTGTAAAGAAAAAAAATATAATAAATTGTCTTATACAAATTTCAGAACATCTGAGTGCTTGACAGCATTCCATTTTAAACTGTGTGAGTTTCTGATGTGAGTTGTGACTGTGCCATCACGCCCTTTTTTCGTAGGCCGCATCTACAAGTGCTTGTTCACTGGCTCCGTGAGCTCACTGCTGACACTGCCGCTAGACATGCTGTCGACGTGAGTATGGAAGGTTGTGTGGTGGGGGATGATACTGTTTTTTCTTCAGATATTTGTCTTTATTTTTGTTACAGTCTGAAAATTCTGTTAAGAGCATAAAATTCACGCCTCTTAGCAGTTACAGCTATAGTAGAAGTAGCTCAGATTACATATAACCAATGTTTCTTTAAAAACATGCCCATTTTATTTTATTACTATTATTTTTAAAGATTTATTTATTTATTGACAGGCAGAGTGGACAGTGAGAGAGAGACAGAGAGGAAGGTCTTCCTTTTTCCGTTGGTTCACTCCTCAGTGGCTGCTGTGGCCGGTGCGCACTGCGCTGATCCGAAGCCAGGAGCCAGGTGCTTCTCCTGGTCTCCCATGGGGTGCAGGGCCCAAGGACTTGGGCCATCCTCCACTGCACTCCCAGGCCATAGCAGAGAGCTGCACTGGGAGAGGAGCGACGGGGACAGAATCCGACGCTCCGACTGGGACTGGAACCTGGTGTGCCGGCGCTGCTAGGCGGAGGATTAGCCTATTGAGCCGCGTTGCCGGCAAGATTTATTTTTTTTAATTTGAAGGAATGACAGAGAGGTAGAGACAGAGGTCTCCCATTACTGGTTCACTCCCGAAATGGCTGCAGTGGCCGGAGCTGAGGTGATTGGAGCCAGAGAAGCCAGGAACAACTCCTGGGTCTCCCACGAGGGTGCAGGGGCCAAAGGACTTGGGCCATTCTCTGCTGCTTTTCCAGGCATATTAGCAGGGAGATGGATCAGAAGAGGAACTTGAATAGGCATCCATATGGGAGGCCGGTGCTTCAGGCCAGGGCTTTTAACCTGTGTCATAGTGCTGGCCCCAAAACATACCCATTTTAAATGACTTTCTTGTAATGGTGGAATGACTTGATGAATGGACTGTTATGCATTGAAAATAATCTGTTGGGGCTGGCGCTGTGGTGTAGTGGGTAAAGCCACCACCTGCAGTGCTGGCATTCCATATGGGCACCGGTTCGAGTCCTGGCTGCTCCATTTCCGACCCAGCTCTCTGCTATGGCCTGAGAAAGCAGTAGAAGATGGCTCAAGTCCTTGGACCCTTGCACCTACATGGGATACCCGGAAGAAGCTCCTGGCTCCTGGCTTCAGATCAGCACAGCTCTGGCCATTGCAGCCAACTGGAGGGTGAACCAGCAGATGGAAGACCTCTCTCTCTCTGTCTCTCTCGTTCTCTCTTTGTATAACTCTGACTTTCAAATAAATAAAATCTTTTTTTTTTTTAAATAATCTGTCATGTTCATATGTTGAGAGTTCATTGGAACATGAGTTGTGTGTTGTTTTTTTTTTTTTTTTTTTAAGGTTTTATTTATTTGAGAGTTACAGACAGGCAGAGAGGGAGGTCTTCCATCTGCTGATTCACTCCCCAAATGGCCACAATGGTTGGAGCTGGGCCAATCTGAAGCCAGGAGCCAGGCACTTCTTCCAGGTCTCCCATGTGTGTGTAGGGGTCGTAGCACCTGGGCCATCTTCCACTGCCTTCCCAAGCCATCAGTAAGGAGCTGGATCAGAAGTAGAGCAGTCTGAGCTTGAACTGGTGCTCATGGGATGTTGGTGCTGCAGGCTGAGGCCTAACCTACTACGCCACAGTGCTGGCTCCAAGTTTTAACATACACATTTGAACTCATTTATTTTTAAGGCATCTCCTGAGATTAATAACACATGTTAAAATGTACTTACTGTAGTTGTTTTACTGTATCTTCATTTGAAGTGTTGTTGCTTGCCTTATGTGAGTAGACTTCCCTGTTGTCATTAACCCACCTGATTTGAAGGCCCCCTGAGTTGCCTTCACTAGAGAACTCGTTAGCACTGAAGGAAGACTGGATGACTGGCTGGGATTGTTAACAGAATCTGTAGACATGGCTTTGTTTTATAATCTTAAGCTACCTTTTACAATTTGAAGAATTAAGCCAATATTTCCTTTTTTTTTTTAAAAAAAGATTTATTTATTTATTTGAAAGTCAGAGTTACAGAGAGAGGAAAGGCAGAGAGAGAGAGAGAGAGAGAGAGAGAGATCTTCCATCCAATGGTTCACCCCCCAATTGGCCGCAGTAGCCGGAGTTGTGCTGACCCAAAGCCAGGAGCCAGGAACTTCTTCTATGTCTCCCATGCGGATGCAGGGGCCGAAGGACTTGGGCCATCTTGTACTGCTTTCCTAGGCCATAGCAGAGAGCTGGACTCGAAGAGGAGCCAGGTTTTGAACCGGTGCCCATATGGGATGCCGGCGCTTCAGGCCAGGGCATTAACCCACTGTGCCACAGCACTGGCCCCTAAGCCAATATTTCTGACAGCATTTGGATCTAATTTTTTTCTGAGTAATGTTTGAAATTTTACTTTAAATTTCCTTAATATCTTAGCAGTTGCTATCTATGAGGGGACTTCAACAAGTATAAAGACTATTTTGGGGCAGAAAATTTTGAAATCCATATATAGTTTTCTCATAACTCATATTTAAATTCTATTGTCTACACAGTTGTTGTGGTACTATCTTTTTCTGTCAGTTCTTTGAGTTGTCTCTGGATGTATCATTATCAGTTGCTACAACACACTGTCTGAAAAATTAATGGCTTAAAACAGCCATCTTTTGATTTGCTCCTAATTCTGGAAGACAGCAGTTTGGACTATGCTCAGCTGAGTTTTTAGACTTACCTGGGTCATTCATGGTCTCTTGTTTTCCAGAAGGCCAGTGAGTTAGGGGTGCTTTATGTCGTGGGCTTGGTAACATTTAAAAGGGTGAGTATGGGAGCTTGCAAGTTTTCTGCTAGGCTCTGGAACTCCAGCATGGTCACATCTGGTGCAAGCAACTCACAAAACCAGCCTAGACTGAAGGCCAAGGAAAGACAGTTCTATTATTGTCATCCTTTAAAATCTGTAACAGTAGTTACTCTCAATGTTCATGGTAAGGAAGCAGTAAAGAGGAGATACTTTAGTCCCAACCCATCAAAATTGTGGTGGTTTGATGTGTTTAGCAAGAGAATGGCTGCAATTCCTCTTCTGATTTAGGATATGTTCCGGACAGTGTCTTCTTAGGGGCTACACCAGCCCAGTTAGAGTTTGGAGCTACTGTGCTGAGGACTTTCCTATTGACTCTTCCTCAGGTTTTCCCTGGAGAAAAAGCCATTCCAGTAGAATAGTGGATTTTCCCAGCACAAACTTTAAATATTCTGAAATCATGTATGTGGGCAAGGGAAGGATTAGCAGCTGCTGCTGCTGCCTTTTTTTTTTTTTTTTTTTTTTTTTGACTGAGTTAGACATTGAGAGAGAGAAAGGTCTTCCTTCCGTTGTTTCACCCCCTCAAATGGCCTCTACAGCCGGAGCTATGCCAATCTGAAGCCAGGAGCCAGGTGTTTCTCCTGGTCTCCCAGGCGGGTGCAGGCACCCAAGCACTTGGGCCATCCTCCACTGCCCTGCCGGGCCACAGCAGAGAGCTGGACTGGAAGAGGAGCAGCCGGGACAGAACCCGGTACCCATATGGGTTGCTGGCGCCGCAGGTGGAGGATTAACCAAGTGAGCCACGGTGCTGGACCCATGGATTGGCTTCTTTAGAGAGGAAAAGAACAAGGGGTTTTCACTATTATGAGATTCAGTGTTTTCATGTATGATTACCTAAGGAACTTTTCTGTGCTTTCTGGATTTGCTGAAGAATGAAAATAATTATGGTATGTGTGCAGTTAACATCAAAACTTGATTTGCTTTCTAAGTAAAAAATTTCAGTGAATTGTACGCTTTTTGTCTTAGGCATAGCATACTGAGTATCTCTGAGCCTTCATTGCTTTATTTTGTCATTGGTCTCGTCTGTGGAGGAGATTTTGATGTTTCTACTAATGTGAGTTTAGGTATTATTAGGCAAGTTTTTAAACTTGAATGTAAATTAAGGATGAAGAATGGTAAATGTTGGATAGAGTTGTTCACCTTGAATAAATCACATAAGTTTAGTACTTGGCCTTTGTCAAGTGTTTAACTGCTTTTGTCGTTTTTGCTCACTACCTTTTTCTTGGTCATGTTCAAAATATAGGCTGTGGATAGCTAATTTCTATATAGTTCTGATTTTATTTTATGCATATTATAAATATAAATTATGTATATGTAATAAAATATTTACAATGTTGGTCAGTTATAAGGTTGACTTTTACCACAAATAATTCTTCAGAGAAACTGATTTTTACCCTAAAATTATGATTTTTTTGGCTTATTTTCTGAGAATTTGGTGTGAAAAGGAATATTATCTTTGATTTTCTAACTTAAAATGTTCTTTGGAGTAATTATCTGTAATTTCTTTTTTAATAGGGAAAATTTGTTGGCGGATTGTTTGCAGGGTTGTTTCGTGGTGACGTGCACACTGTGTGCGTTCATCAGCCTGGTGTGGTTGCGAGAACAGATAGTCCATGGGGGAGCACCGATTTGGTTGGAGCATGCTGCCCCGCCCTTCAATGCTGCTGGGCACCACCAAAATGAGGTAACTCCTCTACTTCCAAGATTGATTTAACTTGGGTAGGATATGAAGATATGGTCACTGTAAGATCAAACCCTTGCCTTCTGTGTTCCTTATAAATGTTATTTTGCTGTTACAAAGGAAGACAATGGGAAGGTTTGAGAAATTAGGAAAAATACAAAAATCAAAAGATTGCCATTGTGACTTTACCTGTTATTTTCTAGCCCAACTGAGAGCAGTTTTAGGGGTGTACTAAAATGTTCTTCAGTCTCTTTAACTGAGTGAACTTCTTTAACTGGAATCTGAAGATAGGAACTTCCTTGATGTTTTCTTTTTATTTATTTATTTATTTTTATTTATTTTTTATTTTTTTGACAGGCTGAGTGGACAGTGAGAGAGAGACAGAGAGAAAGGTCTTCCTTTAGCTGTTGGTTCACCCTTCAATGGCCGCCGCTGCCGGCGCGCTGTGGCCGGCGCACCGCGCTGATCCGAAGGCAGGAGCCAGGTGCTTCTGCTGGTCTCCCATGGGGTGCAGGGCCCAAGGACTTGGGCCATCCTCCACTGTACTCCCTGGCCACAGCAGAGAGCTGGCCTGGAAGAGGGGCAACCGGGACAGAATCCGGTGCCCCGACCGGGACTAGAACCCGGTGTGCTGGCGCCGCTAGGTGGAGGATTAGCCTGTTGAGCCGCAGTGCCGGCCCTTCCTTGATGTTTTCTTAAGTTTAAAATACTTAAGGATAAATAACAGTTTTTCTTTTTAGGTCCTTCTGCTTTTGTCAAGGGTACATCAAATTCATCAAATTCTGCAATTTCTTTTTGTCTACAAAGAGCTAGTTCTCCTTTGAAACCATACATTGATAGATGACTATAAAGAAATAAGAGGCCGGCGCCGCGGCTCACTAGGCTAATCCTCCGCCTAGCGGCGCCGGCACACCGGGTTCTAGTCCCGGTCGGGGCGCCGGATTCTGTCCCGGTTGCCCCTCTTCCAGGCCAGCCCTCTGCTGTGGCCAGGGAGTGCAGTGGAGGATGGCCCAGGTGCTTGGGCCCTGCACCCCATGGGAGACCAGGAAAAGCACCTGGCTCCTGGCTCCTGCCATCGGATCAGCGCGGTGCGCCGGCCGCAGCGCGCCGGCTGCGGCGGCCATTGGAGGGTGAACCAACGGCAAAAGGAAGACCTTTCTCTCTGTCTCTCTCTCTCACTGTCCACTCTGCCTGTCAAAAATTAAAAAAAAAAAAAAAAAAAAAATAAGACTGTTCTTATAGAATTCATACTTTATCATTGTACTTCAGAGTTTGTTTTTAAGATTTATTTTATTTATTTGAAAGATAGAGAGCAAGAGACAGATCTTTCATCTGCCGGTTCACTCCCCAGGTGGCTGTAATGGCCGGTGCTGGACTAGGGCTGAAGCCATGAGCTTCTTCCAGGTCTTTTGCATGGATGCAGGGATCAAAGCACTTGGGCTGTCTCCTGCTGCTTTTCTCAGTTGCATTAACAGGGAACTGGATCAGAAGTGTAGTAGCTGGTACTTGAACTGGTGCCCATATGGAACATCACAGGTGGTAGCTTTATGTGCTGTGCCACAATGCTGGCACCCCCTGTAACAACCTGAGAGTTGCTTTTACTTAACTGCTAACACTTAAGTACAACAATGTCTTTGCTTTTGATAGATAGCAAAGCTTAAGAGGCGCTAAGGGAGGGTGCATTTTTGGGAACAGATTGTGTCTGTGTCTTCATAGTCTTACCTACAAAGCAGAAATTAGAAACTGTTGCCTGAAATGTTTAACTGTTACCAGAAAATTAAGTTTTATATATGTAAATTTTTGTAGGAAAATTATTTTATCCCTGAAATCAGTAAATAACGACATGCTGTGGAAAAAAGGATTACAGGCAACAGGTGTTTGGCCTACGAGTGAAGATGCTGGTTAGGACACCCATGCTGCACATTGGAGTACCAGTGTTGTCTCTATTTTCTGAGAGGCCTTGTGTGGAGTTGCAGTTTCCAGCTTGTTGTGGGCACTTGGGGAATGACAGTAGGTGGCAGCTCTCTCAAATCATTAGTAGGGAAAATATTATGTCAGGGCAAAGCATTTAGCCTGGTGGCTAGGATGTCTGTGTTCCACATCTGAGTACCTGAGTTAGATTTCTGGTTCTGATTCCTACTTCCAGCTTCCTGCTGATGCAGACCCTGGAGGCATTAGTGATGACCCAAATAATTGGGTTTCTACCCTGTGGAAAACCTGGATTGAGTTCTTAGCTTCTGACTTTGGTCTGGCCTAGGCCTGGCCAGGCCAGGCATTTGGGGGTGAACTAGTAGATAAGAGTTCTATTTCTCTCTTCCTGTTAAATAAAAAAATAAATACAAAGGATTACCAAATGATGTATTCAAGATAGCCAAATCTATAAATCCTTATTTATTATGCTTTATGAAATCTTCCTCCCTAATTCATGCTAAATGAATCTCTGCACTGTGAAGTGAGTTTATGCTCTTACATTCCAAGTTGAACCAAAATAAGATAAACTCAGAAAAAATGACTTTGAAAAACTTTCTCTATTTGAATTTTTTATTTTTTAAAGAATTTTTTATTTTTATTTATTTTTTTAAATATTTATTTATTTTAAAGTCAGAGTTATGTAGAGAGAGAGAGGTCTTCCATCGATGGTTCACTCCCCAATTGGCCATAATGGTCGGAACTATACCAATCCGAAGCCAGGAGCCAAGAGCTTCCTCCGAGTCTCCCACGCAGATGCATGGGCCCAAGGACTTGGGCCATCCTCTTACTGCTTTCCTAGGCCATAGCAGAGAGCTGGATCGGAAGTGGAGCAGCTGGGTCTCAAACCGGTGCCCATATGGGATGCTGGTGCTTTAGGCCAGGGCGTTAACCCACTGTGCCACAGCGCTGGCCCCAAGAATTTTATTTTTATATATAGATATAGATATAGATATAGATATAGATATAGATATACTTTTTTATTTTTTATTTTTTATTATTTTTTTTTTTTTACGGGCAGAGTGGACAGTGAGAGAGAGAGAGACAGAGATAGAGAGAAAGGTCTTCCTTTGCCATTGGTTCACCCCTCCCCTCCCCCCATGGCCTCTGCGACCGGCGTGCTGCGGCCAGCGCACAGTGCTGATCCGAAGCCAGGAGCCAGGTGCTTCTTCTGGTCTCCTATGCGGGTGCAGGGCCCAAGGACTTGGGCCATCCTCGACTGCCCTCCCGGGCCACAGCAGAGAGCTGGACTGGAAGAGGAGCAACTGGGACAGAATCCGGCGCCTGACTGGGACTAAAACCTGGTGTGCCAGCGCCGCAGGCGGAGGGTTAGCCTATTGAGCTGCTGCTCTGGCCAAGAATTATTTATTTTTGGAAGACAAAGGAGTTACAGAGAGAAGTAGAGCTAGAGCGAGGTGGAGGTGGGGGGGACTTCCATTTCTGGTTCACTCCCCAAATGACCTCAATGGCCAAAGCTGAGCCAGTCTGAATCCAGGAACCAAGAGCCTCTTCCAGGTCTCCCATGTGGGTGCAGGGGCCCAAGGACTTGGGCCATCTTCCACTGCTTTCCCAGGCCATAGCAGAGAGCTGGATCTGAAGAGGAGCAGCCGGGACTTGATCCGGCTCCCAAATGGGATGCCGGCGCTTTAGGCTGGGGTCTTAACCTGCTGCGCCACAGCACTGCCCCCCCTCTATTTGAATTTTAGGTGGGTTTGTATATGTGTGCCAGTTTTTTTTCTTTTTTTTCTTGCTGTGTGTGTGTGTGTGTGTGTGTGTGTTTAAGCAGGGAGAGCACAGTTTGGAATTAGAGCAAAATGAAGACAAGTTAGCTAAATTTCTGGACTTTGCTATCATCACAGGCTCCAGCAGGAGGAAATGGTGCAGAAAATGTTGCTGCTGACCAGCCTGCCAACCCACCTGCTGAAAATGCAGTGGTAGGAGAGAACCCTGATGCACAGGACGATCAGGCCGAAGAGGAGGAGGAAGACAATGAAGAGGAAGATGATGCTGGCGTGGAAGATGCAGCAGATGCTAATAACGGAGCCCAGGGTAACCACTGCTTGTGTGCCCACCCTCTTTCTTCAGGACTGTGAATCCATTCTCAGCTCACATTGAGGAGGAAAGGACTGGAATTTTCAAATATTAATATTTTCAAGTTATGTTTCTAACCTAGTTTTACTTTATTTTATTTACTTGAAAGAGTTGCAGAGAGAGGTAGAGACAGAGAGAAAGATCTTCCATTTGCTGGTTCACTCCCCAGATGGCCATGACAGCCAGAGTTGAGCTGATCAAAGCCAGGATCCAGGAACTTCTTCGATCTAGTTCTCCCACATGGGTGCAGGGGCCCAAGCACTGGAGCTGTCTTTTGCTGCTGCCCTCCCAGGCGTATCAGCAGGGAGCTGGATCAGAAGTGGAGCAGCTGGGACTTGAACTGGCACCCTCAAGGGATGGTTGCTCTGTAGGCCGGGGCTTTAACCTGCTGTGCCACAGATCTGGCCCCATGAGGACCTTTTTTTTTTTTTTTTTTTTTAAAGAAAAGATTTAATTTATTTGTTTGAAAGGCAGAGTTACAGAGAAAGAGAAGGAAGGGGAGAGAGAGAGAGCTTCTAGCTGCTGGCTCACTCACCAGATGGCTGCAGCGGCTGGGGATGGGCCATACAGAAGCCAAGAGCCAAGAACTTTCAGGTCTGTCTCACAGGTGCAGGGGCCCACACAGTTGGGCCATCTTCCACTGCTTTTCCCAGTTCTTTAACAGGAAGCTGCATCAGAAGTTGCAGAAGCCAGGACTCGAATTGGTGCCCATCTCGGGGCCTGGTGTCAGAGGCAGGGGCTTAGCCTGCTATACCACATTGTGGACCCCATATTCAGGTCATCTTTAATTGGAGGAAATGATTTTTTTGGAATGAAGCTTACGTTTTTAAAAAAATAATTTTATTCAGATTTCCATTATTTGTTTGCTTCTCTCTGTCCGTATCTGTTGAGTTAGTGCAACTTTTAAAGTACAAAAGGAAGTTTTGAAGGCAAGGTGCTCACATCCAGGGTTTCACTTTTGGCAGTGTAAACTCTGAAGTGTGATCCAAGAGTGAGTATGCAGTCAGCCATGAGTAGTTCATTACCTCTGCTTCCCTTCTTCTATCACAGTGCTGGCCTGTCTCTAGGTTCACTCACACTGTTGGTATTTGAATGTCTTTGTGTGGTGTTTCTGAACGAAACACCAGATCTCTGCCTTCATGGAGCCTGTGGTTTAGTGAAGAAATAGGAAATACACATTTTGATAAGTATTTTGCAAGTTGCATTGTGGATGCTGTTGGGGAGACGCCTGATGAGGTTTCCCAGGTAGCTCAGAGTAAATGATATTTGAGCAAATACTTGAAGGATGAGGGGGAGATAGTTCTATAATGGGAGCAAGGAGCCTTTGTAGGAAGAGTCAGCCTCTGAGAATACAACCTGTTTTTATTGGGTGCATGGCCATCATCTTTCTCTTGGTCCAATATGGTAGCTACTTAACTAGTCTCCTACTACCACTGTTACTGCTGAGTCCTAATGGTTTTCTTTCAGTGGTGTTTTCATTGTGCTTTATAAGAATAAAGTAAACCCAGGCTCCACATTCCTTGTAAGATCTGATCACTGTCAGCTCTTCATGCTTTGTCTTCCACTTTACTCTTCATCACTCAGAGTTCTTGTTCCCTGGCTTCCTTACTTTTCTCAAAGCCACCAGATTCATTCTTTACTCAGAACTGTTGAATTCTTCTCTTTCATATAAGCCTACTTATTGCCTTTTTAGATTTAAAATAATGTAGGATCACCTTTTTTAATATGTGTTATTTTGTACATATATTTAGATGTATTTTTATTTGTTGCCTACAATATCTAGTATGGAAAATTTATAAATATGGTTTAGCTTCTTGACAACAGCTTAAGAATACTTAATTACAAAGAATGCATTTTATTATTTATAGTTCATGTTCCATCAGTTAATTTTGAACTACAATTGTATTTCCAGATGACATGAACTGGAATGCTTTAGAATGGGACCGAGCTGCAGAAGAACTTACATGGGAAAGAGTGAGTGTCAAGTGGCCTGTGTTTTAAAGTTCTTTGTGTTTAGATGTATACCCTTATTTCATAGTTAAATTTGATGGAAACAGCTAACCAGAATTTTAATTTCTAGAGAAAATTGAGTGTTCTACTGTTTCGAGTAAAAATACTGTGACATTGATGATTTTATTTCTGTCTTCTGGCTTTTAATACAAACTTTGCTCCATGTAGGGAATATTTCCACTTGAATTGTGGGCTTTTGAAAAAAAAAAAAAAACAGTAGCAGTTTAAGTATTTTTAGACTTTAGTTCTATCATGAAGTCTTTACTGGCTCTATGTAATGTAAAATTCAACCCAAGATGAAATCCTTTAGAGTTTATAGATTTGGAATAAAAGAAGACCTAAAATAGAAAATTCTTATAAACATTTTTCTAAAGGAATTTTTATTTATTTGAGAGTCAGAGAGATCTCCCATTTGCTTGTTGATATCCCAAATGCCCAGAATGACTAGGGCTGGGCTGAAGTCAGGGGCTGGGAACTTGTCTCCCATGTGGATATTAAGAACCCAATTACTGGAGCAGTCACTGCTGCCTCCCAGGATACTCATTTTGAGGAAGCTGGAGCCAGTAGCCAGAACTGGGTATTGAAACTAGGTGGGATGCTGATGTGGGATGCTAGCATCTTAACTGCTAGGGTAATGCCGGCCTTCCCCCCCTTTTTTTTTATGAGAGGAGAAATTTTACTCTCTGAAAATGATAGACAGTATTGGAAAGTAGTAGGTAAAGACTTTGTTTAAACATTTGCAAAGGAAAATGAGCCTTTTTCATAAATTAGAATAGAAAATACTGTTGTATCATGAATTAATGCCTATTTGTTTATTTTAGATGCTAGGACTTGATGGGTCACTAGTTTTTCTGGTAAGTAAAACTAATGGTTTTGTTTTTAAAGATTTATTTATTTGACAGGTAGATTCCCTAGATGGCCAGGTCTGGTCCAGGCTGAAGCTAGGATCCAGAACCTCCGTCTTAAGTCTCCAACATGGGTGGCAGGGTCCCAAATACATGGGTCGTCTTTCATTGCCTTTCCAGGCCATATTAGCAGGAAGCTGGATCGAAAGTAGAACATACAGGACTCTATCTAACATTCCAGTATGGGACATTGGTGTCAAGTGTTGCAAGCAGTGGCTTAACAATACTGTGCCACAATGCTGCCCCCCACGCCCCCATTTAAATAAATATTTGTTTCACAGAGTGACAGGGAGAGGGAGAGAGATAATTTGCTTAATAACAAAATTGTAAGTTAATTTGTCTTAATATTCAATAACTTCAGATTTACAGTATGTGCTTTTTATATTAAAGCTCAAAATGCCTTTTGACTTTTGATTACTTAATGTTTGAAGAAAGTTTCTTTTTCAGAATGTAGTGTCAGTACAAAAGTATAAAGGTAATACTATTTGAAGAGGATATTATTATTATTAAATATCTTCTAGAAAAGAAAATGTAGTCCAGTGTTAATGGTAATTAGAAGAACTTAGTCTCCTTTTTAGTTTAGTCTTACACTGTTGATACCTGGATTGGTAAACACAAAGCAGTTACGTGCATTCAGTGAGAACCCTAGGCCGGTCTTGGGTTTCTACTGTTGGCTGAGTCCTACCCATCCTTACTGCAGAACTCTTTTTTTTTTTTTTTTTTTTTTTTTTTTTATTTTTTGACAGGCAGAGTGGACAGTGAGAGAGAGAGACAGAGAGAAAGGTCTTCCTTTGCCGTTGGTTCA
This sequence comes from Oryctolagus cuniculus, assembly GCF_051225735.1. Taxonomy (NCBI): domain Eukaryota; kingdom Metazoa; phylum Chordata; class Mammalia; order Lagomorpha; family Leporidae; genus Oryctolagus; species Oryctolagus cuniculus. Next base: position 39,870,265 of record NC_142880.1, read on the forward strand.
CCCTCCAATGGCCTCCGCGGCCGGCGCGCTGCGGCCGGCGCACCGCGCTGATCCGATGGCAGGAGCCAGGAGCCAGGTGCTTTTCCTGGTCTCCCATGGGGTGCAGGGCCCAAGCACCTGGGCCATCCTCCACTGCACTCCCTGGCCACAGCAGAGAGCTGGCCTGGAAGAGGGGCAACCGGGACAGAATCCGGCGCCCCGACCGGGACTAGAACCCGGTGTGCCGGCGCCGCTAGGCGGAGGATTAGCCTAGTGAGCCGCGGCGCCGGCTAGAACTCTTGATTAGTAAAGATCATGACCCTAACATGAGGAGCAGTCCTCCAAACAACTTACTCTTTAAAAGAAATGCTCTCAGATCATGCCACATAAAATTAGCTGGTATTTGGGATTCTTTTTTTTAAAGATTTATTATTCATTTGAAAGAGCGTTAGAGAGAGAGGCAGATAGAGACAGATATATCTTCTGTCCTATGGTTTATTTCCCAGATGGTCCCAACAGCCAGGGCTAGGCCAGACCAAAGCCAGGAGCTTCATGTAGGTCTCCTATGTGGGTGCAGGGGCCCAAGAAGTTGTGCTATCCTCCACTGTTTTACCATGCACATTTTAGCAGGCAGCTAGATTGGAAGTGAGCAGCTAGGACTTCTACTGGCATTCACATGGGATACCTGTGCTGAAGGATGAGGCTTTAACCCTCTCAGCCACTTACATGAGAGGCAGAGTTCCAGACAGAGAGGAAGAGACAAAGAAAGGCCATCTGCTGGTTCACTCCCCAAATGGCCACAAGGGCCAGAGCAGAGCCAGTCCAAAACCTGGAGACAGGGAAGCTTCCTCCAGATCTCCCATGTGGGTGCAGGGCCTAAGTATTTGGACCATCTGCTGCTGCTCTCCTAGACCATAAGCAGAGAGCTGGATTGAAAGAAGAACAGCTGGGACTCGAACTGGCACCCTATGGGATGCTGGCACTGCAGGCAGTGCCCTTTACCTGCTATGCCACAGTGCTGGCCCCCCAATTTTTTTTCAATTTTTATTTTTTTAATTATTTATTTGAGATGCAGATAGAGTTCCTGTCCACTGGTTCAGGTGCTGGGCCCAACTGAAACAGGGAGCCAGGAACTCAGTCCATATCTCCCACATGTGTGGCAGGGACCTAACTGCTTGAGCCATCATTGCTGTCTCTTAGGGTATACATTATCAGGAAATTAGAATTGGGAGTAGAGCTGGGACTTGAACCCAGATACTCAAGTATGAGACATGAACATCTTAAGTACTGGGCCAAGTACCTACTCCTTTTTAAACAGCTTAGCTGTCAAGGTTACTTTGTATGCAGGTCGCAAAACACTGTGCCAACTGGAGCAGTAACATAACAGGAAGACGAGAGAAAGTATGCCCCTAGAATTGTTAGGTCTGGAGGCCCAACAATATCATCAAAGACCCAGATAATGTCCTTCCATCTCCTTGGCTGTCCCTGCTGTTTTGACCTTCTCTGAAGAAGATGTTGAAGGTAGCAGTGTGAGAATTTGAGGGAACATTCCTGTTGTAATTTACGATTTAGTAAAATATGATTTTAATGAACTTCTATTCAAAGTTTGTTCACACAAACTCATTCATATTTACCTCATTGCTTTCTCATAAATGAATGACAGAAGTCATTGAGGAAGTAGTGAGGGTGACTGTATTGCTTCAGTGAAAAATACTTGATATGTACCATGTGCCAGCTGTTGTAGTTACCAGTGGGGTCCCTTTTCTCGAAGACACTTTGTTGTTTAGTAGACAGAAACAAACATGTGGACAAGGAACTTCAGAGGTGTGTGTTAGAGATGCAGTGACAAAAAGAGGGCATTGGGCACGAGGGCTTGGAAAGGTTTGTTTTTGTGGAGAGGAGAAAGTACTGGAGGCATGAAAGCTGTTGGGAGTAAGGCTGAGTTTGGGAACCCTTAAGGTAGAAAAGCTGAAAAAATTGAGCCAGAGTAGTGAGTTGGAAAGTGGCAGTTTGTCTCTGGTTTTTAAAGGCAAACTATTACCTTATTGCTTGTTGGATTTGTGGAAGATTGGGGGACTTGAACACAGAAATCTTCGTAAAAAGAAAACCTGACCATGTTAACCTCACTCTGAAGGGTCTTAGCTTGATGGTTGGAGAAGGTGGTAGGCCCAAGTGAATGGCTTGCACAGTCTAGAGAATGTAATCCTTGAGTATGGCTGTAATGTGTGTGATGTAGCTAAAGAAATAGGTGGAGGCCGGCGCCGTGGCTCACTAGGCTAATCCTCCGCCTTGCGGCGCCGGCACACCGGGTTCTAGTCCCGGTCGGGGCACCGGATTCTGTCCCGGTTGCCCCTCTTCCAGGCCAGCTCTCTGCTGTGGCCAGGGAGTGCAGTGGAGGATGGCCCAGGTGCTTGGGCCCTGCACCCCATGGGAGACCAGGAGAAGCACCTGGCTCCTGCCATTGGATCAGCGCGGTGCGCCAGCTGCGGCGGCCATTGGAGGGTGAACCAATGGCAAAAGGAAGACCTTTCTCTGTCTCTCTCTCTCTCTCTCACTGTCTAACTTTGCCTGTCAAAAAAAAAAAAAAAAAAAAAAAAGAAATAGATGGATAACAGTCTTTTGGGTAGTGAGACTGTGTAACTCAAAGTAGACCAGGTGGCCAGATGAGAATGGGTCTGTTCTTGAGTAATTTATTTATTTGAAAGGCAGAGAGAAAGAGACAGGTATCTTCTATTTGCTGGTCCATTTCCCAGATGCCTGTAAAGAGCTGGGGCTGGGCCAAGCTGAAGCTAGAAACCTGGAACTCAGTCTGATTCTCTCTCATGGGTGGCAGGGACCCAAGTACTTGAGCCATTACCTGCTATGTCACAGAGTACACATTTGCAGGCAGCGCTCTATCAGAAGTGGAGCTGAGACTCCAACCCGGATACTCTGATATGGGATATGGGTACCAAATGCCTATCCCTGAGAATGAGTTTCAAAGACAGAAGAAAGCCAGAATACGGAGGGAGAGCTGGGGACAGTGAAGATCAAGCTAGAGTTTTCAGAAGGGGAGGCAACCAAGCAGTTGTGACCCTAGAGAAGTCATGGAAGCAGATTGGACACTGAAACAAACACTGTGTAACTCATGGTTTTCAGAATTAATGTAGTTTTGAAGTTTTTCTCCATTTGGAATTTTTCAGTGTCATTTGATTTAAAAGGAACTTTTTATATGCTACTTGACGTAGTTAATAATAGCTTATTTTTAAATTTTATTTGTTACACAAGTTTCATGTATTTCATATATACAGATTTAGAATCATAATGATACTTCTCACCCTACCCTCTATTCTGTCCATGTTCCAGCACTCCTTCCTCCTCCCAGAAAGCTATCTTTAAAAAACTTAGTGGATAGGGCTGGTGCTATGGTGTAGCAGGTAAATCCGCTGCCTGTGGTGCCGGCATCCCATATGGGCAATGGTCCCAGTCACGGCTGCTCCACTTCCGACCCAGCTCTCTGCTATGGCCTGTGAAAGCAGTAGAGGATGGCCCAAGGCCTTGGGCCCTTGCACCCACGTGGGATACCTGGGAGAAGCTCCTGGCTCCTGGCTTCGGATCGGCACAGCTCTGGCCATTGCGGCCAGTTGGGGAGTGAACCAGAGGATGGAAGACCCCCCCCCCCCCCTTCTGCCTCTTTTTCTCTCTCTGTGTAATTCTCTCAAATAAATAAATAAATAAATGTTTTAAAAAATTAATGGATAAGCTGGATGAAACTGAATGAATTTATCATATGTCCCAAAATTGAGCCACAAAAGTACACTGATGCAGAACTTTCTGTTAAAATGACTCTCCCTCCCTCCTTTTTTTTTTTTTTTTTTTTTTTTTTTAATTTTTGACAGGCAGAGTGGACAGTGAGAGAGAGAGACAGAGAGAAAGGTCTTCCTTTGCCGTTGGTTCACCCTCCAATGGCTGCCGCTGCAGCCGGCGCACTACGCTGATCCGATGGCAGGAGCCAGGATCCAGGTGCTTTTCCTGGTCTCCCATGGGGTGCAGGGCCCAAGCACCTGGGCCATCCTCCACTGCACTCCCTGGCCATAGCAGAGAGCTGGCCTGGAAGAGGGGCAACCGGGACAGAATCCGGCGCCCCAACCGGGACTAGAACCCGGTGTGCCGGCGCCGCAAGGTGGAGGATTAGCCTATTGAGCCACGGCGCCGGCTCTCTCTTTCTTTCTTTCGTGTATTTTGGAATATCAATTGTCTCTTGATAAAAGATTATGAAACGTTTTTCTTCACCTTTTGATAGATCTACCTAGGAAGATTCTGTGTCTTATCAGATTAGTTTCTTGTGCTGGTAATAGATCATTAATTGCTAAAGGAATACTATAAATTGAGTTGTTTTCCTTTGTGTAACATTATGTACTTTTAAGTTAATTAAGTCTTAGTTTTATGGGTTATTCAATGAAAAGTTACATACAATTTCTAGGTTGATATTTCGAAATTGTGGAAGGAAAAATTTCAGTCTTAGCTATTTTCATTATTTAGCTGTAGCTAAATAAGTGGAGTAGTCCAACTGAAAATTTGCCAAATGTGACTTGACTATGTTTTAATAATGCTCTTTTCCTTTAGGAACATGTCTTCTGGGTGGTGTCTTTAAATACACTGTTCATTCTTGTTTTTGGTAAGTTGTGTTATGCTTTTTTTATAATGCTATTATGGTTGGAGTTTCATTTTATAGAAGCCTTGTTACAGGTGTTTGGTTTTTTTTAGCATAGGAATATTAAGGTATATATATAGTTAGAAAAGGAATCCTGTATAGGAAGGCCCCAGTATGTGCGTATTTTCCTGAATAGCATAGACTGCGGTTACCCAGTTTTGCATTTCCTGTCTCCTGCTGCAGAATCTAGTTTTAGATTAATTTGAGAATGTGTAGTGCCCCAGCTCTGGAAATTAATTTTGTGCTGTTGTTTGCAGGCTCTCTCCCATGACAGACGATCTTGTTTTCATCTGTCACAGAGACCTTGATTTGGGGACCATTACCAGAGATGGATGTAGGCGTAAGGGAAGACAGTACTTCTTCCCCATTATAAACTCCTTTGGAAGCTAGCATATGCTTCCAAACACTGGTTCAACTGCAGCTGTGAGGATTCTGTGACAGCACGAGTGCCTCTTGTTGTTAGTAATTAGAGACAGGATAATAATTAGAGCTGAGCTAAAGGGCACAGTTGTCAGAGGTTTTTCTGCTTTGGGAGAGAAAAGGAAAACTGAGTCAAATAAAACAAGGCTGTAGTAGTCAATCCTGCTTCTCTCAGGGGAGAGGAGGCGGAGTCTGACGAGGCGGTTATTGTTAGGTGTGCTGTGGTTTGTGTCTATATAGGAGGGAAGCATGTGAGTTATGCCTTAGCTTTGCTGAGGAGGAGGAGTAAAGATTCCCAAGGCTTCTCCACCAGATTCCATGCTCTTTGATTTGTGTTGGAACTATGTTATGTCCAAGAAGCAGTTGTCTTTAACAGGAAGCCGTGTAATCTATAAAGATAGAATATTTGGATTGAAGATGACAAAAAAACCTGATTTTTGACTCTAAAAGAGTGAAAGAAATTTGAAGGTTTCTTGTTGAAACAAAGGATCTCAAAAAAATTCCATTCATTCTTGATTTTCAGTATTTTAGGATGGTGAGTATTTAACAAGAAGCTCATTCTCTGTGATTTACCCTTGTATTTGGAGTGAACACCTGTGACTTTGTTTTTTTCCTTTTTTAAATTTTTTTTAAAGATTTGTTTATTTTATCTGAAAGCCAGAATTATACAGAAGGAGAGGCAGAGAGAGAGGGGGGGAGGGAGGGAGGGAGAAAGAGAGAGAGAGGGAGGGAGGGAAGAGAGGTCTTCATCTGATGGTTCACTCCCCAACTGGCCACAGTGGCCAGAGCTGCGCTGATCTGGAGCCAGGAGCTTTCTCCAGGTCTCCCACGTGGGTGCAGGGGCCCAAGGCCTTTGGCCATCTTCTGCTTTCCTAGGCCACAGCAGAGAGCTGGATTGGAAGTGGAGCAGCCAGATCTTGAACCGGTGCCCATATGGGATGTTGGCACTGCAGGCAGTGGCTTTACCCGCTACTCCACAGTGCCGGCCCCCGTATTTTTTTAATACATAAAATAATTCATATATAGAAAGTGAAACTGTGTGATCCTATCCAAGATTCTTTGAGAGAAAATAAATGATCTGTAGGAGTTAGTGTTTGTTCTTGCAGATAAACTTGATGCTAAATTACTATTTGGAGGAACAAATCACCTGTAGTACTTGTATTACACAAATAAGAACTCATCTATGTAAATCAGATCCCAGCTGAATAAATTTGTTTCTAATCCAAGCTCCTCAGTTTTTCTGTGAAAAAGTTTTTTCTTAGTGAACTTGTACACAGCATTTGTAGCTAGAATCTTTGGAAATTAAAGAAGTTTTCATCTTTTAGGAATGTAACTTTTCCTTTTAGTCATTGAGATTAAGCACCTACTTCTTTTTTTTTATTTTATTCATCTATTTTTTTTTTTTTTGACAGGCAGAGTGGACAGTGAGAGAGAGAGAGAGAGTGAAAGGTCTTCCTTTGCCGTTGGTTCACCCTCCAATGGCCGCTGTGGCTGGCGCGCTGCAGCTGGCGCACTACGCTGATCCGATGGCAGGAGCCAGGTACTTCTCCTGGTCTCCCATGGGGTGCAGGGCCCAAGGACTTGGGCCATCCTCCACTGCACTCCCTGGCCACAGCAGAGAGCTGGCCTGGATGGAAGAGGGGCAACTGGGACAGAATCCGGTGCCCCGACCGGGCTAGAACCTGGTGTGCCAGCGCCGCAAGGTGGAGATTAGCCTAGTGAGCCGCGGTGCCGGCTACACCTGCTTCTTTCTTTCCTGCATGGCTTGCTCTACTGGCAGTTTTCCACTGACATTTCTGGGCTCTTGTGGTCACAGACTTTGCAGAACTACAACCTTTTAAAGCCTTTCTCAGTAGTCTAGTTTTTGCGGCCTCTTCATGAGAATAGTCGTAGAGAACAAAGTAGCAAAAATCCTTGATGTAGTTCATTTGTACCCTCTACAGTGTCTTGTGTTTTGTGATGTACATAATAGTAAAATAATATATAGAGTTTATAAATTTATGTGCTTTATAAAGAAAAATTGAATTTGTTGGGAATATATGTTCAGAAAATTTTCTACCCAAGGAAAAATTAGAGACTAGATCCCTAGTGGAGTCACTGTGACTTTTTTCTTAATAATTGAGTCCCTTGCCTTCCTGTTAATTTACTATATTGTTTAATTATGTTTACCATAAAGAAAAGGTTACTCAGTTTTCTTACTAAGAACAAAGTAAAATACAGCAAGAAAGATCTAAGGAAAAGATACTGTAAGAATTCTTTTTTTTTTTTTCCCTTAAAGATTTATTTATTTATTTGAAAGGCAGAGATACAGAGAGAGAAGGAGAGAAAGAGATAGCTTCCATTCAATGGTTCATTCCCCAAATGGCCGCAGCAGCTGGATCTAGGCCTGTATGAAATCAGGCACCAGGACTTCTGGGTCTCCCATGTGGATGCAGCAATCCAAGGACTTGTGCCATCTTCTGCTGCTTTCCTAGGCACATTAGCTAGAGGCTGGATTGGAAGTGGAGCAGCCAGTACTTGAACTGGTACCCACATGGGATGCAGACAGTGCAGGCAAAGCCTTAACCTTCTATGCCACAGTGCTGGCCCCATAAAAATTCTTATTTCATGGGGTTGGTGCTGTGGTACAGTGGGTTAATGCCCTGTCCTGAAGCACTGGCATCCCATATGGGCACCGGTTCAAGACCAACTGTTCCACTTTTGATCTCGCTCTCTGCTATGGCCTGGGAAAGCAGTAGAAGATGGCCCAACTTCTTGGGCCCCTGCACCCACGTAGGAGACCCGGAAGAAGGTCCTGCCTCCTAGCTCCTGGCTTCGGATTGGCCCAGCTCCGGCCATTGCGGCCAATTGGGGAGTGAACCATCGGATGGAAGACCTCTCTCTGCTTCTTCTCTTTCTGTGTAACTCTGACTTTAAAATAAATAAATAAATCTTTTTTAAAAATCCTTATTTCAGAGGAAAATTTTAAGGATACTTTAACATTATCACACTTTACAAACTTGGCCAAAATTTCTTTAAAATATATTAATTCATATTTTATTTTTTAAAAGATATATATTTTTGTTTATTTGAAAGAGTTAGAAAGGGCCAGTGCTGTGGCATAGTGGGTAAAGCCGCCACCTGCAGTGCTGACATCCCATATGGGTGCTGGTTCATATCCCGGCTGCTCCACTTCTGATCCAGCTCTCTGCTATGGCCTGGGAAAGCAGTAGAAGATGGCCCAAGTCCTTGGGCCCCTGCACCCATGTGGGAGACCTGGAAGAAGCTCCTGGCTTTGTATCGGCGCAGCTCCAGCCATTGCAGCCAGTTGGGGAGTGAACCAGCGGATGGAAGACCTCGCTCTCTCTGCTCTCCTTGTCTCTCTGTGTAACTCTGACTTCCAAATAAATAAATCTTAAAAAAAAAAAAGAGGTAGAGAAGGGGAAAGGAAGAGAGAAATCTACTGCTAGTTCATTCCCCACATGGTTGCAATGGATAGGGGGGCTGTTCCAGGCCAAGGCAGGAGCCCAGAGTTTCTCTGGGTCTCCCACAAGCAGTTGGGCCATCCTCCACTGCTTTTCCAAGTGCATTAGGAGGGAGCTGGATTGGAAGTGAAGCAGCTCAGTCTTGAATTGGCACCCATATGGGATGCCAGCATGGCAGGTGGTAGCTTAATCCGCTACACCACAACTGTGGCCTCTTAATTCATATTCTTAATTCCTGGATTGTTTCCTAAAAAACAGTTTTACAGTTGATTTGTTTGAAAATCCAAGTAAGGTCTACATGTTACTTTTAGTTTTTTTTTTTTTTAAGAGATTTATTTATTTATTTGAAAGAGTTAAACAGAGAGAGGAGAGGCAGAGAGAAAGAGATCTTCCATCTGCTGGTTCACTCCCTAGATGGCTGCAATGGCCAGAGCTGCGCGGGATCTGAAGCCAGGAGCCAGGAGCTTCTTCTGGGTCTTCGACGCGGGTGCAGGGGCCCAAGGAGTTGGGCCATCTTCTACTGCTTTCCCAGGCCATATCAGAGAGCTGGATTAGAAGTGGAGCAGCCAGTTCTTGAACCAGCGCCCATGTGGGATACTGGCACATCAGGCCAGGGCGTTAACCCACTGAACCACAGTGCCGACCCCTAGTTTTGAAGTTTGTTTTTTTTATTCTCATACCCACTCTTTGTTCCCTCCATCCCATTTTGCCAGATTTATTGACAAGATTAGGCAAACTGTCCTTCACAGTGCATCATTTTCTACACTGGTTTCACAGTTTTCTTTTCTTTCTTTCTTTTTTTTTTTTTTTTTTTTTTTTAATATTTTACTTGAAAGTCAGAATTACACAGAGAGAGGAGAGGCAGAGAGGCACAGAGAGTGAGAGAGGTCTTGTATCCGATGGTTCACTCCCCAGTTGGCCGCAATGGCCGGAGTTCTGCCAATCCGAAGCCAGCAGCCAGGAGCTTCTTCAAGGTCTCCCACGTGGGTGCAGGGGCCCAAGAAGTTGGGCCATCTTCTACTGCTTTCCCAGGCCATAGCAGAGAGCTGGATTAGAAGTGGAGCAGCCGGGACTAGAACTGGCATCCATATGGGATGCCAGCTCTGCAGGCGATGGGTTTACCCACTGCGCCACAGCGCTGGCCCCAGAGGTTTCACAGTTTTCCCTGCCTTCATCCTTTGCCTCTTGTATTTCTCACAAACTGGAAGTCAGATTTAAGAACCTGGTCAGATTCAGGTTCAGTACATTTGGCACTGATCACTCTTTGCCTTAATATGACATGAGGAGGTATATGATGTCCAGTTATCCATGTTTATCTGTGGATTCAAGTGATACCAACCTGAGCTTCTGTTCTTGACATTCGTTTTTCCTTTTTTTGTCAGAGCAATCTGTGGATCTAATATTTTACTATGATGGTATGGATCATCATACTAGAATAAATAATAAATAATAATCCGTACTGTTTATTTATTTGAAAGGCAGAGTTAGAGAAAGGGAGAGACACACAGATCTTCCACCCACTGATTCACTTTCCAAATGGCCACAATGGCCAGGGCTGAAGCCAAGAGCCAGGAGCTTCTTCTAGGTCTCCAACGTGGGTAGGTGTCAGGAGCCCAAGCACTAGAGCAGTCTTCCTCTGGCACATTAACAAGGAGCTAGATTGGAAGGGGAGCAGCTGGGACATGAATCAGTGACTGTATGGTATGCTGGCATCGCAGGCAGCAACTTTACCTACTACACCACAATTCCAGCCCCTCCATCAGTTTTTTTTTTTTTTTTAAGATTCACTTATTTGAAAGGCAGAGAGAGAAAGAGAAACAGAGACATCTTTCATCAGCTGGTTCACTCCCCAAATGATTGCAGCAGTTAAAGGCTAGGCTAGGCTGGGGCCAGGAACTTTATCCATATAGTTTCCCATGTGAGTGGCAGGGGCCCAAGTACTGGGACTGTCATCTGCTACTTTCTTAGATGCAGTTCCAGGGAACTTAATCAGAAGTGGAGCAGCTGGGACTGCAACTGGCACTCTGATGTGGGATGCCAGTGTTCAAAGCAGCAGATAAGCATACTATGCCGCAGTGCTGTCCCCTGTATGAGTTTTTTAAAAAAAGATTTATTTATTTATTTGAAAGACAGATCTTTCATCCACTGCTTCACTCCCCCAGATGGCCACAAGGACAGGCTGGGCCAGGCTGAAGCTAGAGCTTCTTCTAGGTCTGTCCCATAGGTGCAGGGGCCCAGGGAATTGGGCTATCCTCCACTGTTTTCCCAGATGTGTTAGCAAGGGGCTGATCAAAAATGGAGCAGCTGGTACTCTAACCCGTGCCCATAGGAATGCTGGCGCTTCAGGCCGTGGCTTAACCTGCTGTGTCATTGATCTTTCACTTCATGATTTTATTAGCTCTTGATCCTTACCTGAGTCATTGATTTGGAATTTCGAAATGATGGTTTTCAAATTTGATCACTTTTTACCTTTTTGATTTTCATTTCTGAAAGAATGATCTAGGACTGTTTAGTTAACCTGAAGTTGTTTGTTCAGGGGAAACTGGACAGATAACCTAACTTTCTCTATGTAGTTACTGGTTTTAAAAGTAAGACATTTGATACGCTAACTACTTCCTTTCGTGTACACTGCTTCCAGAATTAGAAAGTATTTTTTTGATGTTGCTGCCTTCTCATTTTGTGGTTTTATTTTGGGCTTTCCTTTTTGTGGGCATTGTAAGCTCATGGGTTGTTTGTGTTCCATGTTTCTATCAGTTTTGTTCATTACTCCTGTTGATGCTCATATCATTGTCTCTTTGACCTATTTTTTAAAGATTGGTTTTTATTTATTTGAAATGCAGAGTTATCTCTGAGAGAGGGACAGGTAGAGAGATCTTCCATCCACTGATTCAATCCCCAGATGGCTACAACAGCTGGGGTGGAACCAGGCTGAAGCCAGGAGCCTGAAATCCATCCAAGTCAAGTGACAGGGACCCAAGTGTTTGGGCCATCTTCCACTGCTTTTCCAGGTGCATTAGGCAGCTGAATTGGAAGCAGAACATCTGGGACTCAAAGTGGCATTCACATGGGATGCCCATGTTGCCACTGGTAGCTTGTCTTAACCTGCTATGCCACAACACTGGCCACAGCACTGTGATACTATATTGACAATTGTTAACTTTGTTATTTTCTGGTTAATAGAGATTATCCTAGATAATACATTTTTTAAAAGATAGTTTTTAAATTTTTTTAGTATAAAGAGAACAGATTTCATAGAAACAATTCTAAGAAGATAACCATACTTTCTTCTCTCCCTCACTCCATCTCCACTCCATCCTTTATTTCTTTTCTTTTCCTTTAATTTTTTTTTTTTTTTTTTTTTTTTTTTTGACAGGCAGAGTTAGACAGAGAGAGTGACAGAGAGAAAGGTCTTCCTTCCATTGGTTCACCCTCCAAATGGCGCACTGCGCAGATCCGAAGCCAGGAGCCAGGTGCTTCCTCCTGGTCTCCCATGGGGTGCAGGGCCCAAGCACTTGGGCCATCCTCCACTGCCTTCTCGGGCCACAACAGAGAGCTGGACTGGAAGAGGAGCAACTGGGACAGAACCTGGTGTGCTGGCGCCGCAGGCAGAGGATTAGCCTAGTGAGCCACGGCGCTGGCTTCTTTTCCTTTAATTTTTGCAATAACATACTTTCAGTTTACTTCATAATCACAAGCTTAACGCAACATTAGCCTTAATGTTCAACAAGTAAAAAGTAACAAGACCACTGTTCCACAGGGCTATAAACAGTAATCAGATCATAAGATGTCAGTTTTGTTCTTATACTTTTTTTGTATTCAGTATTAACTGGCACATATAAAAAACATATTTTTCTTTCTGAGATTGGCTTATTTCATTAAGCATAATGGGCTCCAGTTTATATATTTGAAGAGCAGAGCAGCAGAGAGGGAGGGAGAGACCCAGAAATCTCATCTGCTGGTTTACTTCCCAAATTGTCACAAGGCCATGTCTGGGCCAGGTTGAAGCCAGGAGCCAGGAATTCCATGGTGGTTTCCCCAGGAGTGGCAGAGGCCAAGTACTTAGGTCATCTCCCTTTGCCTTCCCAGGAGCATTAGCAGGAGGTTGGGTTGAAAGTGGAGCAGCTGGGACTTTGAACCAGTGGTGGCTTCATCTTTGGCATCAAAGTGGCAGTCCCTCAAGTGCTGCATTTTTTACCAGTTCTGGAATCCTGGATTCTCCAAGAAATCTTGGTTCCTTTTAATAGGGGTTGTACTAGGAGTGTTCATTATACTCATACTGAAGTTTTCATTTTTTTCTCCTTGTAGCATTTTGCCCTTACCACATTGGTCATTTCTCCCTTGTTGGTTTGGGATTTGAAGAACATGTGAGTATAATACTTTTACAAACTTACTTCCTTAATTATCCTCAGATTTAGTATTTGCTAAGTATTAATATTCATTTTTTAATCTGCCTTGTGCAAAAGAATCATCAGTCAACATGATCTCGTTCTTTTTAAACTAACTGTGGGTTAAGAGTTGGTAGATAATGTTGCCAGCTAATGAAGGTGTGCCATGAAATCCCATAATATTGTGCTTGCCTTCCTGCTGGGTGGGCCAGAGGCACACTTTGGGAAAGTGAACTCCATGGGCTCCTGTGTTTTCCCTCCTTTTCCTTTCACCAAGGGAATAGACTATCTTGTAATGATGGGCTTTAGTGTTTTCTAAAGAATTTGCTTTTCTTTGAACATTTTATCCTCATTTTCTAGAGGTAGGTAAATACATGGATAGACTCTATTTTATTGGGCCCTTGGAAAGATTTAGTATTTTAAATTTTGGTTTTTTAACTTACATACTTGAGAGAGAGACAGGAAGACAAGCAGACAGGAGACGTCTCCAGTCTGCTTGTCTTCCTCAGCTGCAGCAGCTGGGGCAGGACCAGGCTGATGTTGAAAGCCAGGAGCTCAGTCCCTTCACATCTCTCATGTGAGTGTCAGGCATCCAGCTACTTGAATGTCATCACCTGTTGCTTCCCAGGGTGTGTGTTAGCGGAAAGCTGGAGTTGGAAATGAAGCTGGGACAGAATTGAAGCCTTTAAAGCACAGCCAGCTCTCTTGCATCTTCTGTTCAGTTTGTGCATATGAGACCTGAGAGATCACGTTCTGAAGCATTCCAAATCTGAATGCAGAAACTTGAAAATAGCAAAACACTGTGATAAACTTTAGCTTTGCAAAATGTTGCTTATGCTTTTTTTTTTTTTGACAGGCAGAGTGGATAGTGAGAGAGAGAGACAGAGAGACAGAGAGAAAGGTCTTCTTTTGCCGTTGGTTCACCCTCCAATGGCTGCCATGGCTGGCGTGCTGCAGCTGGCGCACCGCGCTGATCCGATGGCAGGAGCCAGGTGCTTCTCCTGGTCTCCCATGGGGTGCAGGGCCCAAGCACTTGGGCCATCCTCCACTGCACTCCTGGGCCACAGCAGAGAGCTGGCCTGGATGGAAGAGGGGCAACTGGGAAAGAATCCGGCGCCCCGACTGGGACTAGAACCCGGTGTGCCGGCGCTGCTAGGTGGAGGATTAGCCTATTGAGCTGCGGTGCCGGCCGCTTATGCTTTCTAAAACTCAGGAACCCAAAAGAGATGAAAATGGGCAGTCTTTGTCATTCCCCAAACTCTTAATTTCTGTTAACCAATGGGAACAATTTGGGAATAAGGAAAACTTGCTACTTCTGATGCTAGGAAATGAGGTGCCTTGGGTATTAGTTGCAGGTAGGGGCATGGGGCTGCTTTAGAGTTAAATTAGAGGGCAGACTAGTGTTCTTAGTTTTGTAAATGTTTAGTTTAACCTACTGTTATTATTTTTTTAAGATTTATATTATTTATTTGAAAGAGTTATAGAAAGAGATGAGCTGATCCGAAGCCAGGAACCAAGAGCTTCTTCTTGGTCTCCCACAAGGGTGCAGGGGCCCTTGGACTTGGACCATCTTCCACTGCTCCCAGGCCATAGCAGAGAGCTGGATTGGAAGTGGAGCAGCTGGGACTAGAACTGGCACCCATATGGGATGCTGGCGCTACAGGCTGGAGGTTTAACCTGCTGTGCCACAGCTCTGGCCCCTCAACCTACTGTTATTTTTGTCTTCTTGGGTAAACTGTGATTCTTTAATTTTTCTTTATTCTTTAGTAATGTATAGCAGTCTATATATGGGAGAGTCTGGTTTGCCAGATATTTTCCAAAGGACATTTTTTGGTTGTTAGCAAGTTATAGATTATCTAGATGGTTGACATTTATCATTTGGGATTGTTTGATACAGGTAAAACTTGATTGTAGGTCATATGGTAAAATTAAATTTTATTTATTTTTCTTTTAGGTCCAGGCATCTCATTTTGAAGGCCTAATCACAACCATAGTTGGGTACATACTTTTAGCAATTACACTGATAATTTGTCACGTATCCTTTAATGGACCATTTGAGTGTTTAATAGTATTCATATGAAAGAGTTCTTATTAATGATACTGTTCTCTTCGTAAAAGTTATAGCTGTTTATAGTAAGGGAGAGTATGGACGAAATGAAATAAATTTGTGAAAAAATATTAAGTGTTATTGAAATAATTACTTGTTTCCTTGTACCTTTAAATGGTCAGTTTTTCCTTGACTAGATGCTATAGGGGTTGGCAACTCTTGTAAAATTTCACAGGTCTCGTCGCTTACTGGGAGTCTGCTATATTGTTGTTAAGGTAATCCCTTTGTAAATTAAAACTAGAAATGATTTCTCGTCCATTTGGGGGATACTAATGACCTTTATTTTTACTTAAGGTCTCTCTGTTGGTGGTAGTAGAAATTGGAGTGTTCCCTCTCATTTGTGGCTGGTGGCTGGATATCTGTTCCTTGGTGAGTTTAGTGTTCATTACCATGCAGTCTCATAAAGTGAATATTTGATAATTTGTGTATTTTTTCTGAAAATGTTATCACTGTAGATTCTTATATTTTTTTTTTTTTAGTACCTGGTTTTTTTTGTATAGAGTATTTTGAATGGAACCTTTCTAATAACCAGTGGAGAGTTTTCTTATCCATTTTGCCCTTTTACATTTTATGATAATAGTAAGAGATTATATACAGAAAAAGTATAATTTGATGAAGAGAATAACTTTGTAGTAATAAATTTAATCCTGTTTAAGATGCTCAGTCTTGATTATAATCTTCAATGACTTTCACTGATAAACAGTTTGATTTTGCAGAAACATTTTGTCTGTAGAAATACTGCCTTTGATTCTGAGGTTGCTTAGTATTGAAACTTCTTACGAGCACAGACCCATAACCAAGAGAAGAAGGTTAAATTAATCAAAACTACTCCTTTTACTGTAATAGTATTAATAAAGCTCTTGTTCACTGTTGGTAAGTTTTAAGGAGTTATCTACCTCTTTGAAGTAGTATCCAATCTTACATGTGATTCTGTGACACTTTGAAATGCCGCTGAGAGACCTGCAGTCCTAGAATATCGTACACTACATGTGTAGTGATTTTATTTACTTCCTGGGTGGAGGATGGAATGTTAATTTGGCAAATGTAGGTGGTACAAATTTCTCTCACTTCTTCTGTTTTGGCTTAGGAAATGTTTGATGCTACTCTGAAGGATCGAGAATTGAGCTTTCAGTCAGCCCCAGGCACAACCATGTTCCTGCATTGGCTTGTGGGGATGGTGTATGTGTTCTACTTTGCCTCTTTCATTCTGTTACTCAGAGAGGTGAGTCCCACGTGGAAATGTTGACTGTGTGTTTTTGAAAGGGCCTTTTGCCTTGATCACTAGTCATGCTTCAGAGGCTCTGGTGATTTCCTAAATAACTCTTATCCTCTGTTTTTTTCTAAGGGACTAACTAGAAGGGGAGTTTGGATTGCTTTAAACTGTTTCCAGTTGTTTGTCTCTAATTGACAAGTTGTAAGTGTGAAAGATGATAGATTGAGGAAAAATTAAATGAGAGCACTCTTTAATTTGCTTATATGTATAGTCATCTTGTAGTATGCTCTTAGAATTTTGTGTATGAGCTTCATACTAGAACTATCCAAAGGGTATGGTTTGCAGATCAAATATGTAAAATGGCTTTGAAGCAGGCACTTCAAGTATAGCATTACAGTGAGCATCCTTTATGATTCTAATTCATTTACTAGATGAATACCTTTGCTGGTCAGCTTTTTTGGAATGATCAAGTCCTTGTTGATATGAATATGATGAAAACAGATTAATATTTGATATATTTCTTAAGGTCAATCGTCCCCAGATAATGACTAGGTATTCGCTGTATACCAGATACTGTGCTGTGTATGCTGGTGTAATAGTGAGGAACAAAGGCACATTTCCTATCTCCTCACTTTCATAGGAAATGAATAAATAAAGCTGTTGATCAAGTGGAGCATTCTCCACTGAGACTGGTGATGGAAATGTGCAGGGCCTACAGAAGCAGGCCTGCAAATCCAGTGGGAACAGAATACAAAAGAACAAAGGCTGAATGTTGTTCTCTTTGAAAGATGTGAGGAGGAGGGGGTGGCATCAAAACATTCTCCTGAATTGTACAGTATAGGCTGGTGTGCTTTTTTTGATAGAAGTGATTGAGATGAGAGCAGATACACATAAGTATTTTAAAAAATTGTAATTATATATGAGCTCTAGATTTTAAGGATGAAATGTTTTTCTTTGCTTGCTTTTTTTTTTTTTAAAGATTTATTTATTTTATTTGAAAGAGTTACACACAGAGAGAGGGAGAGGGGGAGAGAGAGAGGGGTCTTCCATCCACTCCCCAATTGACCGCAATGGCCGGAGCTGAGCCGACCCAAAGCCAGGAGCTAGGAGCTTCTTCCAGGTCTCCCACGTGGGTACAGGGGCCCAAGGAGTTGGGCTATCTTCTACTGCTTTTCCAGGCCATAGCAGAGAGCTGGACAGGAAGTGGAGCAGCTGGGTCTTGAACCATTTGGGATGCCGGCACTGCAGGCGGCAGCTTAATCCACTATGCCGCTGTGCCAGCCTCTTGTTTGCCTTTTTTTTTTTTTTTAAGTTTTATTTATTTATTTGAAAGTCAGAGTTACACAGAGAGAGAAAGAGAGGCAGAGAGAGAGAGATCTTCCATCTGCTGGTTCACTCCCCAGTCGGCTGCAATGGCTGGAGCTGTGCCAATCCGAAGTCAGGAGCTTCTTCCAGGTCTCCCAGGTGGGAGCAGGGGCTCAAGGACTTGGGCCATTTTCTACTGCTTTACCAGACCATAGCAGAGAGCTGAATCAGAAATGGAGCACCTGGGACTCAAAGCAGCACCTACATGGGATGCTGATGGTGGCCTTACCCGCTGTGCCACAGCGCCAGCCCCGAGATGAAATGTTTTATAGTTAATTTTTTTTTTAATCTCGTTTGTGTGCTTTGTTTCTTGTTGGTCCACTTTAGAAATGGTATATGGTGGCCGGTGCCACGGCTCACTAGGCTAATCCTCCGCCTTGCGGCGCCAGCACACCAGGTTCTAGTCTCATTCGGTGCGCCGGATTCTGTCCCAGTTGCCCCTCTTCCAGGCCAGCTCTCTGCTGTGGCCAGGGAGTGCAGTGGAGGATGGCCCAAGTGCTTGGGCCCTGCACCCCATGGGAGACCAGGATAAGTACCTGGCTCCTGCCATTGGATCAGCACGGTGCGCCGGCCGCAGCGCGCCGGCAGCGGCGGCCATTGGAGGGTGAACCAAAGGCAAAGGAAGACCTTTCTCTCTGTCTCTCTGTCTCTCTCTCTCACTGTCCACTCTGCCTGTCCAAAAAAAAAAAAAAGAAATGGTAACCCTCTCATTTGTACTATGGAAAAGTAGAGGTTTGGGCAGAGTAGATGCTTTTCACAGAATAACTCAGTGAACTTGACCACACAGGACTGTACCCAGACACATCCATATCTGTTGCCCAACACCTTCTGGGTGATTTCTGTTCACATGGGGTATGGGGAGAGATGAGGTACAGTAAAGTGACAGATATGAGAGACTGTACAGTCTCTTAAGATAATTCCTCCCAGGAAGTGCGTGTAATACAAATCAGATCTTCTTTTTAAGACATTTATATATTGCAACATAATCATTTCGCCAGGTGATACTAATATAGTAGTGATTGTATTTTTTCATCTCAGAGATTTTTTTTTCCCTAGTTTAATGTATTCTAATAGCAAACTTAGAAGAATAGCACAGAAAACATTAAAAACATGCACTTGGGTGCCAGCTTTGTGGCATAGTGGGAGACTCTGGTTTGTGTCTCAACTGTTCCACTTCTGATCCAGCTCCCTGCTAATGGCCTGGGAAAAGTGGCAGAAGATGGCCCAAGTGTTTGGGCCCCTGCCATTCATGTCGGAGACCAGGATAAAGTTCCTGGCTTTAGCCTGGCCCAGCCCTGGCTGTTGTGACCATCTGGGGAATGAATTAGTGGATGGAAGATCTCTCTCTCTCTCTCTCTGTCTCTGTCTCTGTCTCTGTCTCTTCTCTCTGTGTAACTCTGACTTTAAAATAAATAAATAAATAGGGGTCCAGTGCACCTGCACTGCCAGCACCCCATATGGGTGCTGGTTCAAGACCTGGATGTTCCACTTTAGATCCAGCTCCCTCCAGATGTTTCTGGAAAGCAGCTTGGAACCTTCCATCCATGTGGGAGATCTGGAAGAAGTGAACTAGTGGATGAAAGAACTCTCTCTCTCTCTCTCTCTCTCTCTCTCTCTCTCTCTCTAACTCTGCCTTTCAAATAAATAAATAAATGTTTAGAAAATCTTCAAAAAAAAAAAAACAAAAAAAATCCCCCCAAAAAACTATGCACCAGTTAGAAAAGTACAGCGATTAGATAGAATCTATGATGAAAATGCTACAAAACATATATAGTTGCCATTAACAAAAATAAATTACTTGTTTTTAAAAAATCCAAATGCTGACATTCTCCAGAAAAAAAAATTAAGAAATATTTATTCTAAAGAAAAAATGCAGAGAGAAGGAGTGATGGAGAGAGAGATCTTCCATCTGCTGGTTCACTGCCCAGATGGCCACAGTGGCTGGGGTTAGGCCTGTTACCAGGAGCTTCCTTCCAGGTCTCCCATGTAGGTTCAGGAGCCCAAGCATTTGGGCTGTCCTCTGCTGCTTTCCCAGCAGCATTAGCAGGGAACTGGAGTGGAAGTGGAGGAGCTGAGACACAAAAACTTGAGACACAAATCCCACAAATACCTGAATGGGATGTTGGTGTTGCAGGCAGTGACTTAACCTGTTATGCCACAATGCCAGTTCCTGTCTAGAAAAATTCCACAGGCTTATTTATAATTGTTAGAAAGTTGAGCTGCTTAAAACTTGCTCACTGAAGCATTTTGACTTGCCTCAATGCTTTATGTTCCTACACACAAATAAAATGGAAAAACTGCCAGTACCTGATTTCCATCCCCTATTTTCCACTTGGAATAATATACTTAGGTACATTTTGACCCCATGGGGGAAAAATATCTTAACATTCAGAACTACCAATTATAGGAAGGAGAGGAAAAAATTTTTAAATGATTCTCTACATGGTGCAATCTTAAGGACATTCTCCATGTGTTCAGTGTGCTAGCTGGATGTCTTTTGGCATAATTGTTACATGTGTGGCATCGTTAGTGCACAGGTTGGTGTCCTCAAAAAGGCCAACTAGATAGGTCTCACATGCCTCCTGAAAAAAGCACCAGTAGATGTGCTGTGGAAGTACACATCTGTCTTGATATCTTGAGCAGTTTCTCTCACCAGACCCTGGAAGTTTGGTGGATTTCTGATAATGTCAAATGTCATGAAGTGCCACAGTACCAGGCCTTTAATGATGAGGTGTTTTTTTTTTTTTTACCTCTCCAGTAGAGGGCACACTCTTGCAAGTAGCTTTTGTAGCCAGTTGATTCCTGGGTGCTTTATCACATGTCGATTTGCAGGTAGGCTGCTTTCGTTTGAGCCATGGTATAAAGACCGCCTTGGGGCCGGCGCTGTGGCGCAGTGGGTTAGTGCCCTGTCCTGAAATGTCAGCATCTCATACGGGCGCCGTTTCGAGTCCCAGCTGCTCCACTTTCAATCCAGCTCTCTGCTATGGCCTGGGAAAGCAGTAGAGGATGACCCAAGTCCTTGGGCCTCTGCACCCAAGTGGGAGACCAGGAAGAAGCTCCTGGCTCCTGGCTTCAGATCAGCTCAGCTCTGACGTTGTGGCCATTTAGGGAGTTAATCAGCGGATGGAAGACCTCTCTGTTTCTGGCTCTACCTCTCTCTAACTCTGTCTTTCAAATAAATAAAAATAAATCTAAAAAAAAAAAAAAAAAAAAAGACCTCCTAACTTATTCGCCTTTTTCTTTGACTGGAGCTTGGCGGGTGAGGGGCATAGCTGGTGTTAGAGAGCGATGGCAGCACAGAGGCAGCTGTGAACACAAGAAAGAGATGCCTTCACAAATTGGACTTAATATTTTTCCCAGTAAGTGATTAATAGCATCATAGGATTCAAACACAGGGTAGTTTTCGTAAAGACTGGTTTAGGAGCTTCTTTAGCCAAAAAAACCATGTGAGTTTTCTGGCACCCACTTAGAAATAATCAGCATATTTAGGAGCTTATTTTTCTGTTAATCTTTTAACTCATAAACAGAACATGAAGACATTGGTGACTATTTATGGCACTTAAAATATACTTGCAGGTACTTCGACCTGGTGTCTTGTGGTTCCTAAGAAATTTGAATGATCCAGATTTTAATCCAGTACAGGAGATGATCCACTTGCCCATTTATAGGCATCTCCGAAGATTTATTTTGTCAGTGGTGAGCAAATCTTTGCATTGTTTTTGAGAGAAGTGTGTTACCCTTTAGTTTAATTTCTTTATGAGAAAGGCTGGTATATTGAATAACTTAAAATTAAGTCTATGAAATTCACTTGTTAGGTAGCTGTTTTATTGGTTACATTGTTAAATGTTATGTTTACTATACATAAATGCCTTCTAGTGCTGTGTAATAATTACCAAATTATGTGTGTATGAGTTACTTAATTTGTATTGAAGCAATGAAGATTTGTTACTGGTTTATAAATTAAACTCTTAGCAGAAACATCTCAAAATTTCTTCCGCACTTGGAAGAAGCAATTATTTAGGGAAATCTAAGCTTTTTCAAGATAGGATTTTAAAAGCAATATTATGTCCTTTGGAAATTTTTGTGGTCTTTATCATGGTCATGTGTTTGGTTACTGATGATTTCCAAGTTACAGGCCATTCTATTCCTCCATTGTCAGTCTCTACCTTTCTGTTTATGTCATGCAATGACACCATGCAGTGGTATCCCTTGAGGCTCCGATTTAGACCTGTGTCCTAGAGAGAGGCAGAGCCTTAAAGCAAAAGGAGAAGCTAGCCTTCATAGGAACACGGTCCTACACAAAGTGACCTGAGGAGGTTGTGTCAAGTGAGAACAGCTGGGTGTGGGTAGATGCAGACCTGGGCTGTGAGGTGGTTAAGGACATTCAGAAGTACAGTAGTAGGGTGTCTCAGTGATGTCTCTCCTATTTCTTCCTGCAGATTGTCTTCGGCTCCATTGTCCTCCTGATGCTGTGGCTTCCTATCCGTATCATTAAGAGTCTGCTGCCTAATTTTCTTCCATACAATGTCATGCTCTACAGGTAAGTTGTAGTATTTGGAATAGCTTTACTAATTTATATGTGTTAAGAGTTTGATATTCAGATTCCATTAAATATTTAAAACATTCATTTCTTTTAGATATTGGGAGTCATCTCACAGGTAAATTTTGCCATATTTTAGATCACATAAGCATTTGTTTATTGGTGACATTTTCCAAAGGAAGATTTATCTTTTCTGCAAATTAAGTATGCATATGTTCACCATTGAAATGTTTTACCATATCTAATGTGAGTATGGTAATAGCATCATCTTTATTTCAAAAAGCATACCATAAGGAATGAAGCCAAAGGTTCATGTTTCATTATGTATTAAAAGTGGGATTTAAGGCTTGTAGGTGGAAAATAGTTTTGGTTTAAAAATTTAAGTTGCCTGGAAACCTGCGCTCTGCCACTCATCCTGTATTCTCTTTCTTAGTGATTTGCATTATCCTTGGAGTCACTATCCCAATTACATGCAAATTGGACTTCCTCACCAAACTTCTAATCTTTAAGTCTTTTCAGTTCTAATTTTTAGATCTCTTACTAATCCAACTTGATTTACCGCTTAGTATCTCAGTTTAGGCTGTCTTCTTACTCTCCATTTATAATCCAGCACCCACACCTCTGCCTCTGGATTATCTTCAAATTTGATTTTATTCCTCCTCTTTGTGAAACTTGTTATGGGGCAGGTGCCAGAGATGCATGCATCGGTATCCAGCGTGTGTGTTTGAGCCTTGCCTCTGTCTCCAATTCCAGCTTCTTGCTAATGTGCACCCTGCCTCCAGGGTGCTCCGTGTGCTTGAGTTCCTGCCATTTATGGGAAAGACCTGTGTTGACTTTTCTGCCTCTTGGTTTTGGCCTAGCCCGTAACATCAACCAAGCTGTTTTGCACATTTGGGGACTGAACCAGCAGATGAGAGAGACCATTCTCTTCCTCTCTGCTTTTCAAATAAATGTATGTATATAAATGAAGAGTGATTGATGAAGGCCTGAGGAATGACAGTTGAGGAAAGCCTTGAAGGAGATGATGATGGGATGAACCATGTGCATCCCTGAAGGCAGGATATCTTTGCAGGGGGTCTGGTATGTGCAGTGACATCCAGTTGTGTTGAGGGACAGCAGGAAGACAAGTTTGGCTGCAGTGCAAACAAAAAGGCAGTGTAGTTGGCCTTGAAGTCAGAGAGGTCCTGGAAACCCTGCTCCTAGAAAGCCTCATAGATTGTTCTAAGCAGAAGTTCTTGGAAAGCCTTGTGCAAAGGATTGGTCTAGCTTGGATTTAAGAATAATCACTCTGGTTGCCATGATGAGAAGAGATTGGGTTGCAGTGATTTCATTAAGTAGGAAGCGAACCAGGATGATCATGGTGCAGTGATTCTGGTAGAGATGAAGGAGGTGGCAGTGGAGGCTGGGAGAAGTGGATAGGATGTAGGATTCTCTAGCTGTTTGATTGTGAAAGTCATCGTCAAGGATCAAAGACTGCCCTGAGCCCTTGTAAGGATAGAGTTGCCCTTTACCGAGCTGAGGACAACTGTAGGAGGATTGGGAGCTTGATACTGAACATAACAACTTAAGATGTGCAGCACATGTCACTGTGGAGTGGTGAGTTGGCACACTGAGTCTATTAGAGAAAATCCCTGAGTGGTAGGTAGAAATATACAGAAAGGTAATGTTTCAAGCTGTATGAGGCTCCCGTTCACCCTGAAAGTGAATGTAGATGAGAGAGAGAGGACGGAGCGCAGGATGCTTCAGTGTCTGCAGGTTAGACGGCTGAAGGTGAACCAGCAGGCTTTGGTAGCTGTTCAGGATGAAGTACTTCCAGAAAGAAAGAGTGACCAGTTGTGTTACGTGCTACTGATAGAACAAGTGAGATGAGAACCAAGACCTGACCATTGATTTCACAACCTCAGGGTTGTTAGTGATCCTTACCAGGAAAAATTTTGGTGGAGTTCAGGGGAAAGGCTCACTGGGTTTGAGAGAACAGAAGAGAGAGAGTAAAGTCAGTGAATTTATTCAGCTCTTTAAGGAATTTTGTTGTAATTCCAGTAAGTGCTTAGCATAATACAGTTATAATGAGAAATAGAATTCACATCATAAACTGTGGGTGTTTGTAATTTCCTAGTGATGCTCCAGTGAGTGAACTGTCCCTCGAGCTGCTCCTGCTGCAGGTCGTCTTGCCAGCATTACTTGAACAGGGACACACGAGGCAGTGGCTGAAGGGGCTTGTGCGAGCGTGGACTGTTACTGCCGGCTATTTGTTGTGAGTATGGGCAGCTGACTGCTTCAGCACGTGCAGCGTGGGTGTCTGTTGAATGGCCTCTCTGATGTGAGTTTTCCAGGATGTATTTGGCATCCTTGTAGATTAGATACCTTAACATGAAACAGGGATTTGATTGGACATCTGTCCTTTTCTAATTCCCCCTTTATTATTTTTGCCTTAACTGACTTTGTAGCTGGAGGCTTCCGTTGAGCCTCATGTCACTGTAGACACAGTAGTCATAAAGACTTCTTCTCCCTCAGATTCTCAGCTTCTGTATATTGGATTTTTTTTTCTTCAGTTACTGATTTCTTCTCAGGTAATTGCTGAAGAAAACAAAATAGATTGAATTTATGGGGTATTGTACAAGTAATTGACATGGACTTTTAAAGGTTTAATTTGAAGCAAGTTCCAACATTTCTCCTAGACTGAAATAATAGTGCTGTGTGTAGATTTCTGTGTGTAGCAAGTATTAAGAAAACAAGGCTCATGGCAGCTGCTTCATCCTGACTTCAAGTGAGATTTCTCACTGATGTAATTTTTGCACAGGGATCTTCATTCGTATTTATTGGGAGACCAGGAAGAAAATGAGAACAGTGCAAATCAGCAAGTCAACAACAACCAGCATGCTCGAAATAACAATGCTGTCCCTGCGGTGGGGGAGGGCCTGCATGCCGCCCACCAGGCTATCCTGCAGCAAGGTGGCCCTGTGGGCTTCCAGCCGTACCGCCGACCTCTGCGCTTTCCACTCAGGGTGGGTACTGCACAGACTGCACCAGGGCTGGTTTTTCCAAGTTTCTGGTGCGAATTGCTGCTACTAGCTTGCAGCCCTCTGCATAGACATGTGTAGCACTTCACTAACAAGAGCCTATGTTTTGTTACCCTCACTCAGCAGTGTACTGTGAAGGTAAATGATCACCTAAGCTTATTACATCCTTGGTAGTTGGAGTTGAGATTCTTGGGCTCTTGTTCCCTGTTATTTGAGAGTGAAAAAGGCTTTACAGTAAATTGGAAACAAACATACCTGTGATACATTTCAGTGTGTGTCAGGAATTAGAGTGAACAATTTTAATGTTTTTAATCCCATTTAATTCCCACCTATACACTGTAAGATGTTGATGGTAATCTTGTTTACAGCTGATGAAACTGAAGGCAAGATTGCTTTAAAAAGTGCCTGTTCCATGATCTTTAAACTAGTAAAGGATCAGTCTGTGATTCATAATTTTGTCAGAAATGTCAATTGTATTTTAAATATTCTTTAATAATGGTAATGGACTTGTGAGTTGCATCATTTTGAAATTTGGGCAGACTACTTAATCTCTTGGTCCCAATTTATTTTTTTTCCCCATAAAAAGTCATCATACTGCTTTTGGAGGTTACTTCAGTCATTCAGAAAAATGTCTTGAGTGTCTGTGATGTTTATATTTGGTGTCAGTGAGAGAGAGAGAGCATTTACAGTCTTGGCTGTGGAAGAGCTTTTAGTCTACTCAGGAGATGAGAAAATACATAGTAGCAGATTTGGTTTGTTTTTCTTTCCTTTCTTCTCTTTCTCTCTCTTTTTTTTTTTTTTTAAATTATTTATTTGAAAGGTAGAAGCAGAAAGAGAGAGAGAGGTCTTCCATCCACTGGTTCACTCCCCAGATGGCCGCAGTGGCTGGAGCTGTGCCAATCCGAAGCCAGGAGCCAGGACCACCTTCTGGGTCTCACGTGTGTGCAGGGGCCCAAGGACTTGGACCATCTTCTGCTTTCCCAGGCCATAGCAGAGAGCTTGATCGGAAGTGGAGCAGCTGGGACTCGAACCATTGCCCATATGGGATGCTGGCACTGCAGGCAGCAGCTTTAACCCACTGTGCCACAGCACTGGCCCCAGATTTTGTTTCTCCTGCTGAGTGTTTGCAGAGTGTATTGTGACTGCTTCAGTCTGGAGCCACTGATCCTAGCATTGGCCCAAAGCCATCTTCATGTTGGAGGTGGTACCTGGAATGTCTTTTAAAGTAGAGAGAAAAATAGGAAGTGGTAAGGGTGTGTTAGGGCATGGCAGGCTTGGGACTGCAGGTACTGGAATATACGTAGAAGAGGAAAGGGACGAGGCCGGTAGGTGGGCAGAACAGGAGTGCCTTGAAAACCACGGTGGATTGCCCAACTTTCAGCACATTGCTCTTCCCCTGCTGGAGAAGTCTCTGTTCTGATGCAGCGACTTACTGGAGGTGTTTTCTGTACCACCCTGAGGGAGAGGCCATTTTTTGGCTTTATCATAATCTGAAAAGTCATCTCCTTTTTCCTTTCCCAGTTTTCACTAGGCCCTCTCGGCTTTCTAGAGGTATACACCAGAAAAGGCCCTCTAAGCAAAATGTACTTTGTGCCAGATCAGAGATGAAATTTGCTTCTCAGGCCAACAAAATTGACAATTTCAAAGTCTCCTGAATTGTATTGTCTTTATATTTCCTTTTTCTTTCTTTTTTTTGTAATATTTATTGATTTATTTGAAAGTCTGAGTTACATAGAGAAGGAGAGGCAGTGAGAGAGAGAGATCTTCATCCACTGGTTCACTTTCCGATTGGCTACAACAGAGCTGCGCCGATCTGAAGCCAGGAGCCAGGAGCACCCTCCCAGTCTCACACGCGGATGCAGGGGCCCAAGGACTTGGGTCATCTTCTACTGCTTTCCCAGGCCATAGCGGAGAGCTAGATCAGACGTGGAGCAGCCAGGACTTGAGATGCCGGCACTGCAGGCAGCAGCTTTACCTGCTGTGCCACAGTGCCAGCCCCTCGTCTGTATATTTCCATCTTCTCACTAGAGCTCTACCCTCTGATCTTGCGGTCATGAGCCTTGATAGTGGGAAGCAAGCCGCAGTCTTTGCCTTTCTGCCCAGGGTCAGTGTTTCCCTTCTCTCTCTACCTTCCCTTTTTTTCTGCTCTTCTCAGTATGGGAGACACTAGCTACATGTAGCTGTTTACCTTCACATTTAATTAAAACTAAATGAAAATCTGGCCCTTCACACTAATGTGACTTGCTCTGTAACCACATGTGGCTGGTGGCCACTTTGTTGGTCAGTGCAGATCTAGGTATTTCATTCATTAGCAAACATTCTAATGGGCTAGCATTGTTATTTGATAAAAAGGTGGATATTTGTTAAGTCATAATATTTTGTTTTAATAGCAGGAGAAAGCCCTAAACCTATTGTTTTATTTTTCTGCTCTGATTAAAAGTTGTGCTTGCTTGTTACTGATAGTTATTTCTGATTGTATGAAAATACACCGTTTTTTTCTTTTTTACTTAAATTATAGATAATTTTACCTAAAATAGGTAAGAATTTTCATTCAGTGTGAACTTAAAGGAAACCTGGAAATACAGACATAGGCAGTTTCTTTTTATTGGGAGAATTGTGTTGATTTTTTGAAGAGTATCATAAAATTCATTGAGCATCTGTGAACCGTTTCAGCATTCTTCTGTTTTACTCCACAGATCTTTCTGTTGATCGTCTTCATGTGTATAACATTACTGATCGCCAGCCTCATCTGCCTTACCTTACCAGGTATGTCCTTATCCTTGTTTTCAACTGATGACATCATGAACGCTCTTTTAAAAAAGTTAAATCTCTGAGATTTTATTTCTTGTCAAATATAAACAAAGTAGTTTTTCTCTCATTTTTGATTGAATATGGGTATTGATATGTTTAGGAGTCTGTCTTATTGGATCCATTTATATTGGAGCACAGAGGGACAAAGCAAAGTTACCATATGTGATTTAATTTTAGAAGTAATTGTGGTCACTCAGATTTTGTGGTATGGTGTGGATTTTCAAAGTCATCTGTAGATTAAGTCATTTTTTTCAAGACAGTCTTTTGATGCTAATTATGTTTATTCTCATGATGGAATTGCTCCTAAGCCATTACGTGCTATTGCTAGAGAATGTTTTGAAGCCAGTATTTCCCTGTATTGTCTGGCATTGACAAATACTAATCTTCCATGGCATTAGTATGTTGGAAATATCAACAAAACAGTGCCTCTTTAAGAATGTACTGTGGGGCCAGCGCCACGGCTCAGTAGGCTAATCCTCGGCACACCGGGTTCTAGTCCCGGTCGGGGCGCCTTATTCTGTCCCGGTTGCTCCTCTTCCAGGCCAGCTCTCTGCTCTGGCCCGGGAGTGCAGTGGAGGATGGCCCAAGTGCTTGGGCTCTGCACCCGCATGGGAGGCCAGGAGAAGCACCTGGCTCCTGGCTTTGGATCAGCGTGGTGCGCCGGCCGCAGCGGCCATTGAGGGGTGAACCAACGGAAAAAGGAAAACCTTCCTCTCTGTCTCTCTCTCACTGTCCACTCTGCCTGTCAAAAAATAAAAAATAAAAATAAAAATTAAAAAGGAATGTACTGTGGATGAATCTAGTTGCTTGTCATTTTCTTCAGAAGTCTAGGGTAAATAGAGTTGGAGTCCAAAGCCAGTGTCAGATGGGCAAAAAACAACTTGATCTCCCTTGTTAATTTAGAAATTTTAAATCATATTGATATGCCTTAATCACTAAAATAATCATTAAGGTAAACTAAATTTCGACTCTTATCAAATATAAATTATATATTGAGTTGTTGTCTTCGTTATAACACTCAATATAATTTTATAAATACAATTATGTTCAATATTTGAATTTTCCCATGAGTGCTAAGTCTGGGAAAGAACAACTAGGAAAATTAATTTCAAATTTTTTTTAAAGATTTACTTTATTTATTTGAACATCAGAGTTACAGTGGGGCAGGAGAGGGGAATCTTCATTCATTGGTTCACTGCCTAAATGACCACAACAGCAAGAGCTGGGCCAGGCCAAAGCCAGGAGCCAGGAACTTCTTTCAGTTTTCCCACGTGGGTACAGGGGCCTAAGCATTTGGGCCATCCTTCACTGCTTTCCCAGGTGCATTAGTAGGGAGCTGGATCGGAAGTGGAGCAGCTGGGGCTTGAACTGGTGCCCATATGGGATGCTGGCGTTGCAGGTGGCAGCTTAACCTGCTATGCCACAACACCAGACCCTCAGATGATTCTAAACAAAGAGAACCTTTTTGAATTCATAGGAATGATGACTTTGCCTTAAACTGGTAAAAATGAAGACTGTGGAGTCTGGTGCTGTGGTGTAGTGGGTAAAGCCACCACCTGCAGTCCTGGCATCCCATATGGGTACTAGTTTGAGACCCTGCTGTTCCACTTCCCATCCAGCTCTCTGCTATGGCCTGGGAAAGCAGTAGAAGATGGTCCAAGTGCTTCGGTCCCTTTACCCACGTGGGAGACCTGGAAGAAGCTCCTGGTTTCCGATCCGCCCTGCTCTGGCCATTGTGGCCATCTGGGGAGTGAACCAACGGATGTAGATCTCTCTCTCTCTCTCTGTGCCTTTGCCTCTGCCTCTCTGTAATGCTGCCTTCCAAATAATAGATCTTTAAAAAAAAAAAATGAAGACTGTATATTTGTGTTTGTGTAATTTTTGATTCTTACGACTTTGCTTCCCACTAATGACAAATTCTAGTTCATCATTGAATACAATGTAGGAAAACATTGCTGGTAAAATTTAGATTTTGAATTTTGGGCATTGTATATTTATGATTTTTATGTTCTATTTTCATATTTTTACCATAAATATTAAGAAAAATTTAATGAAAGAGGGAAGCCTAGTTTTAGTACTTATATTTGACAATTAGTAATTCCAATAGACATTATTTTCCTTTAATTCAGTTCCCCAATCTAGTAGAAAGAATGCAGCCATTTATGGTTAACTAGAGGAATAGTTATACTTGCAGCATGCACCGGAGGTGCTGTGGGACTCACAGTGTGCACTGGAGGTGATGAGGGTGCTGTTTCTCTCCACAGGATGCTCTCTAGAGCTGTAACTTAACTGTTGAAAAACTAACCCTGTCCTCTCAAAAACACTTCTTTGATTAGAGTATGGAATAGGAAGTGTGGAATAGGAAGTGACCACTAAATTTAAAACAAGCAAAACTAAAAAATACAAACCCTAGACTAGAAATGCATGTAGAACACTAGGCATTTCTACAGAATGATCAGTGATGATTTTGATATCTTCAAATGAACAAGCACACATGGTATTTCAGGTAACATTTACATATATTTGTCTGTAAAAGTTATTTTCACCCCCAAGCTATTTTGTGAATTTGTAAGAAGTCTGTGGTTATCAGCATTATAAGTTGTAACACTGGCAGTTGAGCTGTTTTAGTTTAATTTGGAGGCATTGTAGTTCTTTGGTCAAGAGTATGAGTTTTGACATGAGGCATGCATTGAAATTCAGCTCCACTGTGAGTGACTTTGGGCAGGATTCTCATCCTGTTGCCTCAGTTTCTTAGTCTTAAATTGGAAGTCCTATCTATTAGTAATGCTTAGTAGAACCTTGCTTATTACAACCATCAGCTCCTTTTAGGTTTTCAGGTTTAATTACCACCATGTTAGAAAGGCAATCCAAAGGGGGCAGAAATGTGCTAGAATTTTGGTTCTTTCTGTTTCAAGAAAGTTACCAAATTGTATAAGTGTTCTTACCTGAGATTGCTGATTTTACTTCTCACAACTCTTAAAGGAGGCAAGCCCTTCAACAGCTTTCAAATATGTTTATTATGTTCCAGTATATTTAGATAATTTTTTTCTAAGAAAGTTAGTTTGGTATTCTTTGTTTATTGAACTTTAGGACCCTCTTGTGCCCACTCCTTATTAAATAAGCTTAGTTTTCTATCTTGATAAATGAATCAGTTGGAAGAAAGTTCCTCTTATTTGTGATGTTCCCTAATCTTGAAAGTGTTGACAGTACAGACAATAGGGAAAAAAAAATTCCACATCTTTGTTCCATTTCAGGGGTGTGGAAACTTTTTTCTACCAAGGGCTGCTTGGGTATTTATAACATCATTTGCTGGCCATGCATAATTATAACATAAAAATTAGCCTTCTGTGAGTTTTGAGTACCACCTAAGGCATGGTAGGGCAAGACCAAATGATTCCGTGGGTCTTCCATGGCCCCTGCCATTCCCCACCCCTGCATTACAGGGGTACTGATTTCATGTGGGAATGAGAACAGGGAAAACAGTAGTACCCTGAAGTTTCTCCAGATCCAAAGGAACAAGTGATTGGCTTGGTAAATCAGAGTGCTTGTCCCAGGAGAGTGTGTTCCTGTCAACTTCCTGTGTTTTGTTTGTATCTTAATCAAGTATTGTTTACTCTTTAGAGTTTGTGATTTTTGTCTTTATTTTATGATGTCATTGGTGCATCAGAGTGTGATATCTTTGTCCTGATGTGAAAATACTAATAATAGGACACCACGATTACAGTTCTCTTTACCTAGCTGCAAGTCTCATTTATCAGCCTTTCTATTTTCAGTATTTGCTGGCCGTTGGTTAATGTCATTTTGGACGGGGACTGCCAAGATCCATGAACTCTACACAGCTGCTTGTGGTCTCTATGTTTGCTGGCTAACCATCAGGGCAGTGACTGTGCTGGTGGCGTGGATGCCCCAGGGACGCAGAGTCATCTTCCAGAAGGTTAAAGAGTGGTCCCTCATGGTAGGTTTTTATAATAGAAGACTGGTCTTGTCTGATGGGAGTAGTGAATGTTTCTCCAGTCATTTCTTAAATCTTTTTCTCCAGTTTTATGAGTTTTCTTAGTATTTTCTGATAGCGTCAGGAGAGTTGATTTTTGATTTAGAATATCGTAAGATGGTAGCTTTCTGGTTCATTCTGAAAACTCCAGTGTTATATATTCAGATATTTTTGAGTGTTAAAAATATGCTAAGTGATCCACTTAAGGCCCTTGAATTAAGTAAAACAATTAAAAATTTAAGAAAACTTATTACTTCATTAAGGAAAGAAGTATTCTGTAGAATTAAAATGAAGTTTAAGTAGAATTTTCCTTTATTGGTGTTTTTTTTTAATTTGTTCTCTTTGAACATGTGTATTTTTTTGTGTATTAAAGATTATTTATTTGAAAGAGACAGATGTTCCATCCACGGGTTCACTCCCCACATGGCCTCAATGTCTGGGATTGGGCCAGGCTGAAGCTAGGCGCTTCTTCCAGGTCTCCCACCTGGGTGCAGGAGACCAAACACTGGGTCATCCTCCACTGCTTTCTGCATGCCATAGCAGGGAGCTGCATGGGAAGTGGAGCAGCCGAGACTTGAACCGGTGCCCAAGTGGGATGCCAGCATCACTCCAGCATGTATAATCTTGACTTTGGGATCAAAACATATAATCTTGCCTTTAGGAGCAACATATATAATCTTGACTTTTGGATCCAGTTAATATTTTTCATATAAGTCATGTTCTTTTATCTATGTAGCCTGCTGCTAATTTAGGATTATCTTGGCCAATGTGAAAGTAAAGTTAAGGGGCCAGCACCATGGTGCAGTAGGTTAATCCTCTGCCTTCGGCGCTAGTTTGAGTCCTGGTTGCTCCTCTTCCAATCCAGCACTCTTCTGTGGCCTGGGAAAGCAGTAAAATATGGCCC
This sequence comes from Oryctolagus cuniculus, assembly GCF_051225735.1. Classification (NCBI taxonomy): domain Eukaryota; kingdom Metazoa; phylum Chordata; class Mammalia; order Lagomorpha; family Leporidae; genus Oryctolagus; species Oryctolagus cuniculus. The sequence goes on from NC_142880.1 coordinate 39,903,157, forward strand.
AAGTGCTTGGACCCCTCCACTGGCATGGGAGACCAGGAAGTAGCAACTGGCTCTTGGCTTCAGGTCGGCACAGATCTGACTGTTGTGGCCAACTGGGGCTTGACCAACGAAAGGAAGACTTTTCTTTCTCTCTCTCCCTCTCACCGTCTGTAACTCTACCTCTCAAATAAATAAATAATCTTATAAAAAAAAAAGTGTAGTTAAGTGTTTGATATAATTTCTCTCGATAAAAGCTTGATTTCCATAAATGTAAGGTTTAAAAAAATTAAGGTGCTTATCCAAGTGTAGTGATTTATATCTTTATGCAATGTTGGCAGTGACTGGTAAATATGTTTAGATCAGTTTTTCATTTGTATTATCAACTCTAGTTTTGTATCTGAATTTATATTTTTATTTCATTTGAACTTTATACATTTTGTATTAGTGCTGAAAAAAGTTTTTTATAGTGAGAGATTAATGTGTGTTTTGAGTAAAGGGATTTAATTGCTATTTAATGCATAAGATAATGACAATTTTTACTGTTCTCATACTTAAAATATAGAATGGCTATTTCTGTTTGTCATTTGTCACATAGATTGCCAAATAAAGAAGGCAGTACTGAGTCTTCCAGGCCTGCCACATACAGGCTCTTGTTGAAGCAGATGTGCTCACTGAGGCTGCCTTAAGAAAAAGAGAGGGTATCAGACCCAAGGCCATTTTAAGGGCTGATTTCTGTGTCAGAATTTTGTAATTGCTTTTTCATAATACATTTTTTCTTTGTCTCAGATTTATTCTCATTTTTCTACTTGATCCAAATTCTCCAGCTGCACTGTCTTTAATAGACAAACCAAGAGACTAAATGGCTACCATATTCAACAGTCAGATATGTTTTATCATCTTAGTAAGTTCTCTTGGACTGTACTGTTCTGGAAGAGTCAGATTGATCAGCCTGATTAATTAACTAGCATTGTACTGAGCCTTTCCCAATACAGATCAGTGTATGTGTGTGTGAACCACTGTTGTATCAGAGGTCTTAGTCATCCAGTGGCTTTTCTTGGACAAAGCCTGGTTATTAGAATGTGATTGTGAGTAAACCAGCACAGCCACTTGGTTAATATTTATAAGTAAAATGAATTTTCCATAATTTTCTCTTTTGTAGCAGCAATGGATAGTAATTTCAAGTTTTCATTGTAGTTTGAGTTCATACAATCACAGATTGAAGAAATTTCTTTTAAAGACATAACAGTGTGTTTAAATTGTTTAGTTGCTCTGTTAGGCATGTCAAAGTGGGGTACAGAGTTTGGCTACAGTTAGGAAGATGCCCTTGAATGACATAGTCTTTTGTTTCCTAACAGATAATGAAGACGTTGATAGTTGCCGTGCTGCTGGCTGGAGTCGTCCCGCTCCTTCTGGGGCTCCTGTTTGAGCTAGTCATTGTTGCTCCCCTGAGGGTTCCCTTGGATCAGACTCCTCTTTTTTATCCATGGCAGGTAAATACATATCTTTTGCTGATGATGTTTCATTAAGAATTTGAGATCAGAAAAAAATCCTAAATTATTTTGTTTGTAAGCATTTGGTTTAGAAAGGTACTTTTTTTTTGGGTATTCTTTGTAAAACAAAATTTTTTTATTTTATTTGAAAAGTAGAGTTAGAGAGAACAAGAGATCTTCCATCTGCTGGTTCACTCCGCAAATGACCACAATGGCTGGAGCTATGCCAGGATGAAGCCAGGAGCCAAGAGCTTCTTCTGGGTCTCCCATATGGGTGCAGGAGCCCAGGGACTTGAGCTGTCTTCTGCTGTTTTCCCAGGCTCATTAACAGGGAGCCAGATCGGAAGTGGAGCAGCAAGGACTCGAACTGTTGTCCATAGAGATTGCAGGCAATGTCTTAACCTGTTGCCCTGTAAAATTATTTTATTTATTTTTTATAATATTTATTTATTTGAAAGGCAGAGCTACAGAGAGGCAGAGAGAGGCCTTCCATCTGCTGATTCACTTCCCAGATGGCTGCAACAGCTGGAGCTGAGCTGATCCAAAGCAAGGAGCCAGGAGCTTCTTCCGGGTCTCCCAAGAGGTGCAGGGGCCCAAGCACTTTGTCCATCATCTACTGCTTTTCCAGGCCACAGCAGAGAGCTGGATCAGAAGTGGAGCGGCCAGGTCTTGAACCAGCCACTCATATGGGATGCCGGCATTGCAGGCTGCGGCTTTATCCACTATGCCACAGTGCCGGCCTCCATAAAATTATTTTAATAAGATCATTAATCTGCTTTCAGAATATATTATACAGATCCTAGAATTCCTCTAAAAAGGCTACCGAATTTCTCAGTTGAAATGTCACAAATATTTAGATTGCTTCTCCAGTATTTAAAGATAAAAAATTAAGGCTAGAATTGTGGTGTAGCTGGTTAAGCCTCCACTGCAATGGTGGCATCCCAAATGGGCACCAGTTTGAGACCTGGCTGTTGTACTTTCTATCTGGTTCCCTGCTAGTGCTTCTGGGAAAGCAATAGAGGGTGGCCGAAGTGCTTGGGCCCCTGTACCCACGTGGGAGACTCAGAGAAAGCTCAGGGCTCCTTGCTTTAGCCTTGCATGGCACCAACCCTTGTGGTCATTTTGGGAGTGGTCATTTTTCAGTGGATGGAAGATTGATTTCTCTCTCTCTCTCTCTCTCTCTCTCTCTCTCTCTCTCTCCCCTCTTGTAGCTCTGCCTTTCAAATAAATAAAAAAATGGATCTTTAAAAAAATAAGTAATAATAAAATAAGATGTATTGATCTTTTCAGTCTTGTGCTTGCTTCTTTTGACTTTTGAGACAGTACTACTTTGGCATAATTATTAGAGAATGTTTTCCTGTGAAATCTCTGGATCATTAAGAGTATCCTGTGGAAACCCATGTAGGTTACAGCAGAGGTCTGAAAACTCATGGAAAAAGAACTGTGACTTTGGTTGTACTCAGAGCCTGAGATTTTTAACCATATAGAATTACGATCTCACCTTCTTAGTAGATATTGGGGAAAAGAGCACTAGTTGCACTCATTCCAAGGCATTTCAGGATTAATATTTACCTTTTCTTAGAGTGAAGTTGCCTGAAAATGAACATTATTTGAGCTGCATTTCCTTCTACGTTTCAGATAGACAATACCCACAAACTTTATTTAACAGAATGTATTGTTTTTAAAGATTTATTTTATTTATTTGAAAGACAGTTACAGAGAGAGGTAGAGACAGAGAGAGGTCTTCCATTCGCTGGTTCACTCCCCAGATGGCTGCAACGGCCACAGCTGTGCCGATCTGAAACCAGGAGCCAGGAGCCTCCTCCAGGTCTCCCACCTGGGTGCAGGGGCCCAAGGACCTGGGCCATCCTCTACTGCTTTCCCAGGCCATAGCAAAGAGCTGGATGAGAAGAGGAGCAGCCGGGACTAGGCTCGGTGCCCACATAGGATGCCGGCGCATCAAGCCAGGGCATTAACCCGCTGAGCCACAGCGCCGGCCCCCAGAATGTATTTTCTTAAGTGCTTTAATGTATACCCAAATGATGTATTTTGTGAAAATACAAGCAACAAGGAGACTAATGCAGGAACTTCCTGAGGAGCTGACATTATGGTGAGAAAGCTAGACAGATACATGGGTGTTGTGTGGTATGATTGGGAGTACACAGCAGCTATGTGGCATGTAGGAGACGTGTTCAGCCTAGTCATGGGACTTTGAGATACGGTTTTCTGAAGGAGCTAATACCTAAACCTACCTAATTAGTGGAGTCTAGGGAAATGGGTAAGAAAGGAATAACTGTATTTCTGGAAGAAGCCAAAGACTCGGAAGTGAGACAGCGAGCTTATATGGGGAACTTCCCCTAATGCACCTGGCTCAGACTGGAATCAGTGAGAAAGGCAGGTGTTAACATCTTTACGTAAGAGCTGTGTTGCAGGGTAACCAGTTGCTGTAATTTGAAGGAAAGCTTTTTTTTTTTTCTTTTTTTAGTTTGTTTTAAACAAAATAATGTCAGAAGGTAGAGAGATGAACAGAATTAGAAAATCATGATTTTGTGAAAAAATTTTTAAAAGATTTATTTATTTAGAAGTCAGAGAGAGAAAGAGATCCTCCATCCACTGGTTCACTCCCCAAATGGCCATGGTGGCCAGGGCCAGGCCACACTGAAGCCAGTTTCATCCAGGTCCCCTACGTGTGTGGCAGGGCCCAAACACTTAGGTCATCTTCCACTGCTTTTCCCAGGCCATTGTCAGGGGGCTATTCAAAAGTGGAGTAGCTGGGACACAAACCAGCACTGATACGGAATGCCAGCATCACAGGTGGCAGCTCTACTCAGTACACCGCAACACCGACCCCAGTTTTGCAAGATTTAACAAAATCATTTATTTCAGCAAGGATTGTCAGTGATGTTAGCCCATTAGGTTGATGGATCTTCATTTGCTATTGTTGTATTACAGTTAAGTAGCCTCAAGGTAGCTGAGCTTTTACGGGTGAGGGAACTGAGTGTCTCCACAAGCAAAGTAGAAGCTTCATCACCCTTTAAAATATAAGTATTTGTTTTATCTGAAGGGCAGCTCAATCCAGGCTTCCCACATAGGTGGTAGTAGTAAGACAGGAGACAGAAGAGGTTATAGTTAGGCAGGTAGATAGGGTATTGACCCCTGCACTCAAGAAGAGAAACTGAGTGTGAAAAACTGTGTGCAAGGCTGTTTCTTGGGAACACTATTGGACACCCACTGGAGCTCGCTTCTCAGAAGTAGATGGATGCTAGGCGTTAGCAGGGAACCAAATGCTTGAGCTGTCACCTGCCCCCCGAGGTATACATTAGCATGAAGCTTGAATCCAGAGCAGAGCTGGGACTTGAACTCTGGAACTCCCATATGGGATGCTCATGTCCCTGGCAGCATCTTAACTGCAGTGCCATATATATGCCCTGTGTCATCTTTTTTATTTATTTATTTATTTATTTATTTATTTATTGACAGACAGAGTGGACAGAGAGAGAGGGACAGAGAGAAAGGTCTTCCTTTTGCCGTTGGTTCACCTTCCAGTGGCCGCCACATCCGGCGTGCTGAGTCTGGCTCACCGCGCTGATCCGATGGCAGGAGCCAGGTGCTTCTCCTGGTCTCCCATGGGGTGCAGGGCCCAAGGACTTGGGCCATCCTCCACTGCACTCCCGGGCCATAGCAGAAGGCTGGCCTGGAAGAGGGGCAACCGGGACAGAATCCGGCGCCCCAACCTGGACTAGAACTCGGTGTGCCGGCGCCACAGGCAGAGGGTTAGCCTATTGAGCCGCGGCGCTGGCCCCTGTTTCATCTTTTAAGACCTTGTCTCCAAAGCCCTACAGTGTCATTCTCACTGCATTCTACTGGATATAAGCAAAGGTTCACCCACGTTCAAGCTATGGGATTGAGACCCCTACCACTTAATGGAAGGTTAATTTATGGGCTGTGTTTTGACACCCACAATGTAGAAGTGGTTAGTGTCACTTAATGGGTTGATAACTTGAAAGTGAAACACACAACTTGTAATAGAGGAATCAGGCAGACACTCCCCTACCTTGATCATAGTTCCACCGTAATACCACAGCAAATGAGGCAGATACCCTGTGCCTCTGCTGAGTTTCAGGGTACAGTGCTGGAAAAGAGCAAAACCCTGCCATGGAGGAGCTAGCCTAGTTCTGACAGCCAAGCCATGGAGTTCTGTTGGATGTAAACAGTTTCACAGAACGTCAGTGTCATACAAGGCCGTTCTGTGGTCATGATTGAGCAAAACCAAAATAAGACTCTATTGTTACTGTTTGAATATGGAACGTAGGAATTATTCGAACCACAAAATAACCAAACATCCCTTTTCTTGGCAAATATGATCGGCTGGCTGTTGGTTCATTACCAGGTACAGTTTTAGCCTCATTTCGCCCTTTTTCTAGATAGGATTTGGTAAGGTAACCCATCAATGATTGTTCTGTCTTCCAACTGCATTTGATACAGAATAAAGCCCTCTTTCCTTACTGCCTCTGCCAGGGTGTGGTGCATTACCAGGAAGGTGTAATTGAAAGCGAACCCAGGACTTGAACCCAGGCACTCCACTGTGAGATGAGGGTGTTCCAAGTGGTAAACTCCTACACAAAACACCCACTATTACATAATTTTTTTGTAATACAGAAAAATGAGAAGCAGAGTGACAGAGAGTGGCTAAATGTGGTATGTCTATGCTTTGGAATTGAGTGTAGCAAGTGAAAAGAATGAAGTATAGCTACTTAGCTGGTCTGGCAGCTCCCAGAAGTGTTTCTGAGTAGAGGAGAAGCACAACCAGCAGGTGGTTATGTGCAGTGTGCTATCCTCACTGTTGAGAGTAACACCTCCAGGTGTTTGAAGGACAAGTGGCTTGCCTTTTCTCCATCCCTGGCTGCACGTTGCTTGCATTTCTTGTGCACGTGGCTGTAGGTCTCTGTGGAACTCCAGCAGGGGGCGTGGTGTGTCTTATCCTGTGGAGGAGAGCTGTAGAGCAGTGGGTCTTGAAAGAGGCTGATCCTCAGTGATATAGGGACCTCTTTGGGTGGACCCTAAGTTCACTTGGGAGCCTTCGGAACTCCTAGAAGACCAAGACCAAGCTGAATTGGTGAGGTGAGCCTTCCTTGCCTGTGAGCCTAGAAGACAGCAGGAAAAGCAGTGGCTTTCTCCATGTTCCTCAGTAGGGAGCTGGGGTCTACCATCTCAGAGGTCTGAAGGGTGAAAGAATGATACACCCAGTCCCAACTGAGCCTTCAGGCTGCAGAGGAAAATAGCAGGTGCCTTATCCAAGGGTCGCTCCGCAGCTACAGAAAGAAAGGTCATATGAACCATCAGAATTTATATCTGTGAGAAGGCTCCCAGGGCGCCGTAAGCTTCCCCAGAAATGACTAAACACTCTGTTGAGCAGTAGTTGGTGTTTTTTTTTTTTTTTTTCCCCCTTAATGGAGAATGGGACTGGGAATGGGAGAGAGAGGAGGAGGTGGGGTGGGAGGGCAGGTATGATGGCAAGAATCACTGTATTTCTGAAGTTGTACTTATACAATTTGTAATCATTAAATAAGTGGTTTCTTTGGGGGAAAAAAAGTTTAAAAAGAATTTTGAAAGTCAAGAAAAACCATTAATTTAAAATTTTAGAAACATTGAAGAAAATTGAAGTGCTTCTTTTAAAAAAAACTTACTAAGAATAGTTTGAACAGCAAAGTAAAAAAGTGATTAAACACACATGTGTCCATGGACAGTGGCACAGCAGCAGTGTGGTTGCTGTGGAGCTGTAGAACATGTGGATGTTGCCACTGAGGCTTGGACTGGAGTCCTGGAAGACAGTGCAAAAAAGCAGGGAGCAAAACTATAGGAGGAGGAATTGAGGGGAAAGATAAGTGTCTTAGAGGTTGCATCCAGGAGACTTAATATACGGATAATGGGGTTGGTTCCAGAAGGGAAAAAATGTGATGCTGTATGGAAACAAGTATATGGAAGATCTCTCTTTCTCTCTGTTACTTTGCCTTTCAAATAAATAAATGTTTACAAAAACAAAAGCTAAATGTTCCATATGTTGTTTAAAACAGATCCTCCCCCCTTGCCTTTTTGGTTTTTGTTTATTTATTTGAAAGGCAGGATGACAAAGGGGAAAGTGCTTCCACTAGTTCACTCCCCATTGGCAGCAATAGCCAGGTCTGGGCCAGATCAAACTTGGATCCAGGAAGCCTAAGCTGGTCATCCACGTTGTGTGGTAGGGGCCCAAGTATTCGGGCCACCATCCACTGCCTTCGCAGGTGCATTAGCAGGAAGCTGGATCAGAAACAGAGCAGCTGAGACTCAAACCAGCACCTGTATGGGATGCTGGCATTGCAGATGGCAGCTTAACCTGTTACACCATAATGCCGGCCCCCCAGAACAGCCTCTGGAGGGCTCTGTGTGCCATGCTAAGGATGTTAAGATTGTAGGTGGAGAAGTTGACTTCCATGAGCTGATTTGGGTTTTGAGAGCTACCATGGTGGGTATGATATATGGGAAAGGAATGGTGATTACATGGCTGCCAGGTGGAATGGGGTTGGGCAGGCCAGAGGCAGGAACACCATGAAGGGCCTGGTGTGTGGTAATATTGGGAGTGGAAAGTAATAGAGGGTCTAATGACAGTTCCACAGAAGAATTGCAAATGCTTCAAGTTTGAAGCTTTCTGTGAGCCTTTAGAATAGTATTTTTAGGCCAAACTTGGCTTCACAGTCTTAATTATACATAAAACAGTCTAAAGATGATTTGATTAAATAAAACCAAGGTATGTATCTGCTTATTGTGATCTCAAATAATATTCTGACTTTTCTTGATCTCTAGGGAAAATATATTATGTAGATTTCCAAAAGATATAAAGATGATTTTTGATAGAAACACTCAACTTGGGCTGTTGAGTTAAAGAAAAAATATGTGTGTTTTTCAGTATGTTAATCTGTAAAATCCTTACCAGTCCTGCAGAAGTGAAATAATATAAGAAACTTGTATGACCTCTCTGCTGAGTTTACTGTCAAGATGAACAACAGCAGTGTGCTAAATAGTTTTTACTATCTAGGATTGGGCACTCGGAGTCCTGCATGCCAAAATCATTGCAGCTATAACGCTGATGGGCCCTCAGTGGTGGTTGAAAACTGTCATTGAACAGGTAAGTGACATCAGTGTTCAGACAGGGACATTTGGAAGTCTATCCTGGTTATGGTTAGCTAATGGAAGTTTAGTTTTCATTTTTTTTTGCTTTTCTGAATTTTCTGCATTTTTTTTTTAAATGAACATGTCTGTGTAGGTACGCTCACGAGTGTGTGTGTGTGTGTGTGTGTGTTTTAAGATTGATTTATTTAAAAGAATTACACAGGGGCTGCCACAGAGCCATGTGTTAGGGTAGCATCTTCTGGTCTCTCCCACCACCATGAACTTCAGCAGTCACTCTCAAGTCATCTTTAGGCACCAGCTTAGAGGACCTAAAACCTTGTCCAGAGTAGAGGCAAAAGTGATCACATTTGTTTGTGTTTTCAGAGTAGGAGTTCTGATAAAGAACCCTTTCTGTTCCTGTGTCTAAACTATAGAAGGTCAACGGAAGGAAGATTATTGCTTGAGGCAATAAATAGATTTTAAAAAGCAGAGCTGTTTAGGACTATTCTAAGTATATAGCAACTAAGACAGTTGTATTATGGAACCATCAGATAATTTGGTTGTTATGATGACCTTGAAAAAGGTAGATTTTGCTTTTGTAGTTTCTGATAACAAGACTAAGAAGTATAGTAATTCATTTTACGAGATTATTATCTAAAATAGCCAACACAACATTTTAGGACTGATTTCTTTGAATTTCAGTTATGCAGAAAATGTGCTTCTGGGCAGCCTTCTTCTCCTTACTTAGCTTTATACCAGGAGATTAATTAATATGTCACAGTTCTGCAGCAGTTAAGGTCTCATTCTTTTTGATGTATGGGGAAAAAAGAAAGTAGTTCTCAGGGGCAGGCGCCGCGGCTCAATAGGCTAATGCTCCACCTAGCGGCACCGGCACACTGAGTTCTAGTCCCGGTCGGGGCGCCGGATTCTGTCCCGGTTGCCCCTCTTCCAGGCCAGCTTTCTGCTGTGGCCAGGGAGTGCAGTGGAGGATGGCCCAAGTGCTTGGGCCCTGCACCCCATGGGAGACCAGGATAAGTGCCTGGCTCCTGCCATCGGATCAGCGCAGTGCGCCAGCCGCGGCAGCCATTGGAGGGTGAATCAATGGCAAAGGAAGACCTTTCTCTCTGTCTCTCTCTCTCACTGTCTACTCTGCCTGTAAAAAAAAAAAAAAAAAAAAGTTCTCAGTCCATTGTACACAAGTAAATCAGCCCAATAAGTGCCTGTTAACCCCGGTGGTTGGGAGAACCCCGGCATTCCCAGGTGCTGCATGTGTCGCTGATTCAGTCGCTGCATGGGCTGATTCAGAAGGGCCCTGGAAGTGTGGTGGATTGATGTGCAGGTGGGGGTCACGGCTGCATCTGCTTCAGGGTCTGAGTGCTCCAGTCCACTGCAGTCTCTAGGCCCTTGTACAGGAATGTGGGGAGGCTATGAAACATTGTTTATCATTGTAGTATTTTCTAATGCATCATTGCCCCAGTGCATGTGTGTATAAATTTATATAAAATGGTTGAGATTGTTTGAGATACACTGAGAAGCCTTGCTTCATTCTTTAAAATGCATTTGGGTTAGTTAGATTTCTTCTAGAATGGAAGCGTGCCTGTGTAGGGTGTGGCTTGTCTGTCATTGAAGTCCTGGGGGGATGGAGTTGATTTGCACATCCTGGGCAGTGAGAGGCTTGAGCCCTGTGCGGACCAGAGGGGAAGAAAGCAGACCGCTGCCCTCCTGTCCTCTTCCTGTGTGCTGCATCGGTGTCCCCCATCCCCAAGGTGTCTCCACTTCATCCTCACAGAACCTACAGGGGACCACTGGCTGGACAAGAGGATGGGATATTGTGGAAATGCTTGGGCTTTCTCTTTAGATTCAGTGTAGAATTCTTTGCTGCTAAGTTTTTACATAAAATTCCTTTAGATTTTTTAAATTTTCCTTTATACAAGCTTTTCAGAAACAAGCTTTTACATTGTTTCCTGTCACTTTCAGGTAAAATGAATGCAATCTTGAGTAATAATACAAATCACTCTTCCATAAGATATGTATGAAGTCCTGTTGCTTGCCATCTGGTACCGTGGGGTGCAAGGACAGTAGTTATTATTCTAGATTAGTGTCTTATTTTATCACTGGGAAGACCTAACTACAAAGTGTTAATGGGTAAATGCATTTCCCTGAAAAATTATGGGTGCCCTGCATATTTGTATTCCAGAATTTGCCTTGACTTAGGAAAAAGTAACCAGTTGGAAACCTTTCGGGTTGGTGGATTCAGTTCCCTGTGAATGGGATCCAGTGGAGATTGCTCTGTTACCCTGGAAGAGTTTGTCCTGATCTTTGTGCTAATGTGTGTTTTCTAATGTTCCAGGTTTATGCAAATGGCATTCGGAACATTGACCTCCACTATATCGTTCGTAAACTGGCAGCTCCGGTGATCTCTGTGCTCTTGCTTTCCCTGTGTGTACCGTATGTCATAGCTTCAGGCGTCGTTCCTTTATTAGGTGAGTGATGCTGGCTGGGAGCTTTGAAAGAGCACTTCTGTTAACATGGAGTCATTCTTGCCATTGTGGTAGGGGAGGCAGGCTCACTCTCAAGTCCAGCTAAACAGTGACTTCAGAAGACTGCTTTTCATAGAGCAGACTACTCAGAGTAGATGAGGAGCATCTCTAAAGCTCTGTGGTAGTTTCCTGCTTTAGGTAGATGATTGGGTATTGAAGTTTTGTTTTTTTTTTTTTTTTTTTTTTAAAGACTTTATTTATTTGAAAGGTAAAGTTACAGAGAGAGGGAGAGACAAAGGTCTTCCATCCACTGGTTCATTCCCCAGATGGCCACCAATGGCCAGAGCTGAGCCAATACAAAGCCAGGAGCCAGGAGCTTCTGCCAGATCTCCCACATGGGTGCAGGGGCCCAAGCACTTGGGCCATCTTCCACTGCTTTCCCAGGCCACAGCAGAGAGCTGGATAGAAAGAGGGGCAGCCAGGACTTGAACCAGTGCCCTTATGGGATTCCGGCGCTGCAGACAGAAGCTCAACACAGTATGCCACAGCCATGGCCCCTGGGTATTGAAATTTGTACTCCTCCCAGGATCAGTTTTCATCAGGTTGTTTTCTCCTGACTACAAGTGTTGTGACTGTATCCTAGCCTGGGTAACTGGGGAGAGTTAAGCTGAGGGGCAACAGTGAGCATTAACTACCTTTTCTGGTTCCTTCTGAGTTAGAAACTTAGAGGCTTCTATATAGTTTCAATTGTGACTATGCCAAGTATCACACATACCACATTAAATTATAATATGCCAAAGTAGAATTCAAAGCCCAGGACTTAGTTGACAGAACACTGCATTAAAGTTAATAATTTTGACTCTTTAGAATGGTATTTTTGGGGCTGGTGTGGCAACGCAGTGTATTAAGCTGTTGTCTGCATCACCGAAATCCCGTATGAATAAAGATTTGAGTCCAGGCTGTTCCTCTTCCAGTCCAGCTCCCCCTAGTGGGCCTGGGAAAGCAGTGGAGGATGGCCCAAGTGCTTGGGCCCCTGCACACATGAAGGAGACCTGGGTGGAGTTCCAGGCTCCTGGGTTTGGCCTGTCCCAGCCCCATCTACTGCATCCATTTGGGAAGTAAACCAGCAGATGGAAGATCTGTCTCTCTCTTTATCCCTCGCCCTCTCCTTCTCCCGCTCCCCTTCCCCTCTTCCCTCTCCCTCCCTCTGTAATTCTGCCTTTCAAATAAATAAAATCTTTCCAAGTGATATTTTTAATAAAAAATAGTTTGTTTTCCTATTATTTTGGTTATAGTAGGAGAATCCTGATATCTTATTATTATATTATTCTTATTAATGTATATTGTGTGCCCATTAATAGTATATAGACTTTAAGATTTGCTGTTTGGAATTCCAAACCAAAACCTTCTCATATTTGGGCCGGCGCCGCGGCTCACTAGGCTAATCCTCCACCTAGCGGCGCCGGCACACCGGGTTCTAGTCCCGGTCGGGGCGCCGGATTCTGTCCCGGTTGCCCCTCTTCCAGGCCAGCTCTCTGCTGTGGCCAGGGAGTGCAGTGGAGGATGGCCCAGGTGCTTGGGCCCTGCACCCCATGGGAGACCAGGAAAAGCACCTGGCTCCTGGCTCCTGCCATCGGATCAGCGCGGTGCGCCGGCCGCAGCGCGCCGGCCGCGGCGGCCATTGGAGGGTGAACCAACGGCAAAGGAAGACCTTTCTCTCTGTCTCTCTCTCTCACTGTCCACTCTGCCTGTCAAAAAAAAAAAAAAAAAAAAAACCTTCTCATATTTGCATTATTAGAAATTCCATTGTGAGCTCTATTGGAAAGATTTTAGGATGGGAAAAGAGTTTTTTTTTTTTTTAAAGATTTATTTTTTATTATTATTTGAAAGACAGAGTTACAGAGAGAGAGTGGTCTTCCATCCGCTGGTTCACTCCCCAGATGACCGCAACGGCTGGAGCTGTGCTGATCCAAAGCCAGGAGCCAGGAACTTCTTCTGGGTCTCCCACGTGGGTGCAGGGGCCCAAGGACTTGGGCCATCTTCTACTGCTCCCAGGCCATAGCAGAGAGCTCGGTCGGAAGTGGATCAGCTGGATCTTGAACCAGCGCCCATATCGGATGCCGGCACTGCAGACAGCAGTTTAGCCCGCTACACCACAGCACCGGTCTCTCTTCCTCTGATTTTAATCGCTCCTCCCAACCCCAAACCCTCCCCGCCCCCGAGCAAGAGTTAAAGTTTATGAGTTAAATGTTGAGAAACAAATAATTAAGTGTTCTAAAAGGAACAAGACAGTGTAGGGTAAGAGACTCAATGTGAGTTCAAGGCTCCTTTTTCTGAGTTGGTCTTAGATGAAAAGGAATAGATCTTTCACTGTGAAAGCAGTTTTGTTTGTGTTTTCAGCTGTGTGTGGCTGGGATGCAAAACTGATAGCACTGCTTGTGGACTGTTAGAATCCATGTTGTTTGATCAGAAAGGAAACCACACCAGTCATCTCATCCAGCTCCCCCATGTTATAGGAGAGGAAGCTGTGCCCCATTCCCCTCTTTCTAGGGAAAGGGTGTATGTCATTTCACTGTTATTCCATGTACACATGTAACAGTTTCCTTTCCTTTGTTGATTTTACAGGTGTGACTGCAGAAATGCAAAATTTAGTCCACCGGCGGATTTACCCATTTTTACTGATGGTTGTGGTCTTGATGGGAATCTTGTCCTTCCAGGTCCGCCAGTTCAAGCGCCTTTATGAACATATTAAAAATGACAAGTAAGTCTTGCATTCCATTCATCTTGCCGCTCTTGTTAAGGTCTTGTCATTTCTTCATCCTTGTAATGGGATAAATTATAGGAGGAGAGACTGTTCATATCCTGGTTATGTTTTAAGAGAGGTTGGGGAGAACTTGCTAATAGATTGGGTGCAAGATGAGAAAAAGAGTAAAATCAAGGATTCAGTTGGCCTGAGCAACAGAGAACATGGAGTTGTCATTTATGAAGCTGGAAAAGACTGGGAGAAACTGGTTTGGGGAGGAAGATATTTTTAATGCCCGTTCTAAATAGTTTTCAATTTATTTTCTTATGTTTTGTTCTGACCTTTATTAAATAGTGTTAAATTATAATTAGATGCTTACATTACAAACTAGCATTGCTTGCTCATGTTCTTTCTTTCTTTTTCTTTTTTTTTTTTTTTTTTAAGTTTTATTTATTTATTTGAAAGGCAGAGTTAAGTAGAGGCAGAAAGGGAGAAAGAGGTCTTCCATCTGCTGATTTACCCCCAAATGGTTGCAACAGCCAGAGCTGTGCTGGCCTGAAGCCAGGAGCCAGAAGTTTCTTCCAGGTCTCCCACGCAAGTACAGGGGCCCAAGGACTTGGGCCATCTTCTATTGCTTTCCCCAGGCACATTAGCAGAGAGCTGGATTGAAAGAGGAGCAGCTGGGACTCGAAACTGCACCCATATGCAGGCAGTGGCTTTTACCCACTATGCCACAGTGCTGGCCCCAAACACATGCTCTTCTTGTAAACTAGGGCTCCCAGATTATTCTGGTGATTGCACAGAGAGCCTCTGTGTGTTGAGGAAACCACTGAAAGCTGCAACCTGATGTCAGACCTCATGGAGAGTTGAGGAGAACAGCTTTCTGGGAGAACAGAGCTATTTTCCCTATCATGTCCTTATGAAAGCTGAGTCCTCTATTTTGTTTTTTTTTGTTTGTTTTGTTTTTTTGAAAGATATGTTTATTTATTTGAAAGATTTAGTGAGAGAAAAAGATTTTTTTTAAAGATTTTTATTTATTTATTTGAAAGAGTTACAGACAGAGAGGGAGAGACAGGAAGGTCTTCCATCCTCTGATTTACTCCCCAACAGCTGGAGCTGGGGCTGATCAATGCCAGGAGCTTCTGCTGATCTCCCACGTGGGTGCAGGGGCCCAAGGACTTGGGCCATCCTCCACTGCATTCCCAGGCCGTAGCAGGGATCTGGATCGGAAGAGGAGCAGCTGGGACTACTCTGCCGCAGCGCGGGCCCTGAGTCCTCTGTTTGGATGGTGTCTGTCTAGCGGATAGTCTGTGTCCCGACTTGCTGGAGGGAGCCCCAGTTCATTCCTGCTGCCCTCATGTCATTGTTATCAGCACCCTGTTCGACTCTTGGAGCCCTCAGCTTCGACATCCCTTAATTACTCTGAGGACTCTAAAGAGTTGCATTTTTAAGAATGAGATTTAAAGTGTTCAGGCTTCTCCAAAGCACCTAGTGACAATTTAAGAAAAAAATGTACTTAGGCAGTACAGAGGACTATTAGCTCTGAAAGAAGGGGAGATATTTTCAGTGCTGAGTCAGTTTTTATTACTTCAGTCGTCCTGGTGAAGAATTCAGTACTTGAGACAGGATGACAAACCAGACAGCCCTGAGGCCTTCTACCTGCTTCCTTTTCATAGCGTCATCTGCTCTCCTTCACTCCTGCCTTTCTGAGTTACTTCCACAGCACCCATTCCCATCTCCTCTCATAATTTCCCATTCTTCTCTGCTATTTTCCTTCAGCCCGTATACCCTTTTCTCTTTCCCTGTTTCTTTATGTACAAAACTGCTTAACTGTAGACTCCACTGAAGGCAGCTTGTCTGTGGCTGTGGGTCTATTTTCCAGTGTGGTATAGGAATTGCCGTGGGGGGTGGGGGTGGGCAGGGGCATGAAAGAGTATAGGGTGAGAGTCAGTACGGGTTCAGAGTTACTTTTGACTCACTTGCCTCATTGCCACAGTGCTGACCCCTCTTTTGTAACTTGATGTGTTTTGTGATCACATGTGTGTCAGTAGCACTATGTGTATTGTGTTGGATGTTGCTCAGTTGTCATTGTTGAAAACATTTACAAAATCTTCATTATTTACAGGGAACAGTGGGACGAGGAATTGTTAGCTTCAAGAAAAGAACTGATATGACCAAAGAAAGGGATTAAACATTGGAGTGGTCTCAAAGAAGCAGCAGGATGAATGCTCTTTTTTTTCTTTCATGTACTTTTTTTTTTTTTTAGAAAACTTTTTTTTTAAAGATTTATTTATTTATTTGAAAGAGTTACACAGAGAGAGAAGAGGCAGAGAGAGAGAGAGAAAGAGAGGTCTTCCATCTGATGGTTCACTCCCCAATTGGCCGCAACGGCTGGAGCTGTGCCGATCTGGAACCAGGAGCCAGGAGCCTCCTCCGGGTCTCCCACTTGGGTGCAGGGGCTCAAGCACTTGGGCCATCTTCCACTGCTTTCCCAGGCCATAGCAGAGCTGGATGGGAAGTGGAGCAGCCAGGTCTTGAACTGGTGCCCATATGGGATGCCAGTGCTTCAGGCCAGGGCGTTAACTCACTGTGCCAGCCCCCAAAAAAGTACAACTAAGTAAAGATTTCAACAGTTGCACCCACACAGACACAAGGATGAATGCACTTTTAAAAGGTGCCCTGTTAAGCTGCCAGGCATAAATTGCCAAAATACCTCATTAAGCTTGTGTGCGCTGAGAGAAGATGTCTCCTTTAACCACATCATAGTCAAGAGCAATCACTGTTCTGTTCTTGGATCTAGCCCCCTACCACCTGTTACGTGAGCCCACTCAACTGCCTTGTCATCTGCCCTCTGACCTCACTGAAATCTGTCCTTTGATGTCTCCTTTTCTCTAGAGCTAGAGCTTCTCAGGATCTTGCTTTGCTCCTTATCCAGATTTCTGATGATCGTTTTGTAGTCCATTTCCTCAGATCGGTTTGCTTAGCTGATTATAAAATTGGAACCCGTATGGCGGGCATTTGGCCTAGTGGATAAGAAGCCTGTTAAGATGCCTGAGGGGTACCCGGATTTGATGCCTCGCTGTGCCTCCTGATTCCAGCTTCTTGCTAATCTTAGCAGACCCCGGGGGAGACAGTGGTGATGGCTCAAGTGATGAGAGTCCTGCCTCCCAGAGTGGCATACTTGGATTGAGTTCTGAGCCTGGCTTCTGGCTTCAGCCATTGTTACCATTTAGGGAATGAATCAGTGATTTGAAGTAGAGTGTTTCTCTCTCTCTCTCTCTCTCTCTCTCTCAGCCTCAAATTAAAAAAAAAAACAAAAAACAAAAAACTTAATTAACCTTAATGGGTAAATCTCCTGTATTCTTTACTGTTCCCTCAACCCACCCCAGCCCCTAGTGTGTTGAGTTTCTGAGATCCTAACCCATCAACTGAAGCACTGCTCCACTGCACGGCATGGGAGCCCTTCCAGGCTTTGCTGACCAAACCCGCAGCTCACGGTCGGCGTCCTGCCTCTGTGCCTTTTGCAGGTTTTCATTCTCAACTCCACTTTGACCTGTAGGAGTAAGGTGATGCAGTTTACTTTCAGAAGGCATGTTGCTGGAATGATATTTTGCTCTGCAATGTCACACCGGAGACTAACCACCCTGTTTTTGCACCTAGATACCTTGTGGGGCAACGCCTCGTGAACTACGAACGAAAATCTGGCAAACCAGGCACATCACCACCTCCACCATCGTCCCAGGAATAAAGTGATTGTCTCAAGTCCTTGACCTCCCCCTTGCCTTTACGTGTCCTTTTTTGTGGACTTCTCTCTCTGGAGGTTTTCCCGGTGATCTCTCAGCGCTGTTTTTAAGTTTCATGTAATTGACTCGTGTACTCAGCATTCAGAGGGCAGCCGCCTGGGTTCTGCTGCTCTCGCGTGCGTCTGCTGACGTCACTGCTGTCTGAGATCTGTATATGTGTAAATAGAAGCTCCTTGAGACCCTCACACCTTGGATTAAACAGAATGTGCATTGTACATCTTTAAACAAAATGTATATTAATTTATTAAATTTAGTTGTCACTTTATTTTGGACCTGCTGTGATCTCGACAGGAAACGTGCCACAGAGCAGTGGTGCACAGGCAAGACTTTTCAGTGACGTCTTGTGGAGTGCAGTTGCGATGTTCCCAGCAGTTCTTACTAAAGAAACTGCACATTCTGTCTGTCTTGGCTATTCAGACCTTACCAGGAACATAAAAGGAAACAAGTCGAAGTCATCAGTGGAGTGTCTGTGGTAAGAAAAAATGAACTCTGTGCTTCACTGTCAATCGTTTTTGGAAGTTATTTTGTATAACACCAAAGCTGTTGTACATTTTCTACTGCCTGATTTTTTTCATGTGTCTGTGTTTGTAATAT
Organism: Oryctolagus cuniculus; assembly: GCF_051225735.1. NCBI lineage: Eukaryota > Metazoa > Chordata > Mammalia > Lagomorpha > Leporidae > Oryctolagus > Oryctolagus cuniculus. Next base: position 39,921,392 of record NC_142880.1, read on the forward strand.
TGTATAGTATCTTGTGCTAGTAAGAAAATTAATTTTGATAATTTAATATTCCTAGTGATCAGCATTGGGAGTTGGGTTTTTGTGCTTGTTAGGGGCATGTCTATACTTAGAAAAAAAAGAGAAAAAAAAAGTCCAAATGAAGATTTTCATTAATTCCTCTCCCCTCTTTTCCACACATAGCTGTCTCTTTATTTTTGGCAGCAGGAGCCATAAATCTTACAGAATCACCAACCATAATGCATCCTTCTGAATTTAGGACATTCTGAGATGCTTTTAAGTACAGCTGTGTCTTAGATTGGCAGCTTGGAGAAGACTCTAAAAGCAGCAGTTGATGAGGATAAGGGAGTACATTTCTCCTACTTTTCCATCAGTAAATCCTGGCGTTTCCAAAGCTGTTTGTTTACAGAATAAAATTACAAATAAAACAGACTTGTTTTTGTTTGTCCAGAATGAAGCTAGCTTAGGTGGCCTTTTAACATAGGAATATATTTCACTGGAAATATGCTCTAAAACCTCAGAGACTGAACACTTACATACTCAGTTTTCACTTACAACCAAAGCTTCCAGATAGATGTTTAGAGAAACAGAATGGTTGGACACATGATCCAAGTGTTTAATGGTAATAGGATATTGTAAAGATAGTGTTTGTTTTTGGATGACAGTTTACAAGTTCTCATAGAAAATAGACAGCATAGGGTCATCAAAAACTGTAAGAGAATTTCCAAATAGTATTAAAATCCATAGACTAAAATTGGAGAATTCTAAAAACATGAAAAGTCAGCCAAACATAAGGTAACCAAAATTGAGAGCAAGATATTCTGGTTGTTTTGTATTTCAAGAATTATTCCCTAAGGGGAAGCAGTTACTTTAAAATATATCTTAAAAATATCAGTATAAAAAACACTTGGTATGGAATTCAGTGTTGCACTCGTTGGCACTTTGTAGCAGCCATTCTGTTGTATTGAATGAGGTGTTGCTAGCCGTGCTTTCCCACTGAAATTTAGTCCCACTACAAAAAAAATTAGCATTTCAAAATGTAATGCCACCTGTCATGGTGTATGTCTATATTAATTGTTATTTTGGGAGAAAAGTATTAAATTGAGCTATAACTTTATTATATTAATTTAGGTTTCTTTTCATGTTTCAAGAAATTTGTAGATGTTGATATAAAGTCACTGGAACATGTCTTTTAACAGAGATCTAGGCAGATACTATAAAAAGTTTAAAAAAGATTAATTCTACAAAATTATAAATGAGTCTTACATTTTATAAAACAGCAGTATGAAATGGCCAAAAAAATTGCCCTTCATTTCACTGGCAATTAACTTTTCATTGTCTTACATAAGAGTTCCCCCTAGTGTTTTAGTTGTGCTTTTGTCTTGTTGTTTTCAAGAAGATAAATACTTTAATAAAGAAAGAATTTTCTGGCATAATATTTGCTTGGGTAGCATCCAGGTTTTACTGTTAAGCAATAGTTTTATAAATACTGAAAATCCATAGTTCAGAAAGTGCTAGTATTGCTGCCTTTCATGTAGAATTTTTTAAAAAAATCATAGTATAGTTTTGCTTTATTTTGCATTGGGCTAAAAGTCTTCAAGGAACTTTACTAGGAAAGAAGAACTTTGTGCTTTATTACTATCTGTAAATTGGAGACAAATCGACACTTGGATTAGTTTCACATGACCAGTTACAAATGGTCATAGTCTGAAGTGTGCAGTTGTTCATTATTAGCAAATTATGTTTGATTTTTAAACTATTAACTATTAATAGTTGAGATGAAAGCTGAAGAAAAATGCCAATGTGAAGTTTGTGTATAGTTAGCCTTAAAAAAGCTCCAGGTTTTTAGGTGATTGTTCCCACCCCATTCTCTGGAAAAACAGTGGAGATGGAATATCTCGATTCCAGATGTAAACAAAAAGGAATTTTTATTTCAGCATTTAATATAACTTGATACTGTGGATTTTTGTGATGTTTTTCCTTTCCGTATTTAAGTGAAAGAGAATAACTTCCCTCAAATGATTCGATCCTAGGGATGTCATTTCTGTATTGGCAAAATGCTACTATTAAAGTGTAATTCTTGAATTTAGGTTGAATTTTGATGCCTTTTTAAAATGAAACCAAAAAATACCACACAGTTGTACACTTAATTGCATTTGCCAACACACACACACACAAGAGACTGTAGGACCATTATGTAAGAACACTGGCACTGTTTTAAAACTTCGCAAGGTAGCTACTTCTTTCATTCAGGATTGACTTTTTAAAGCTATTTAACTGTATTAAGTCTTATATTGTTAAATTAAATGATTATGTTTAAAATCCTCTTTCAGAGTGTTAATTTTTCAGTCATCATCAAGAAAAGGCAAATCTAAAATGTCTTACCCCTTGAAGTATTCTTGAAAGCCTCATTTGTAGAGGTTCTCTAACTTCTTGATGAAGCTGTCACATCTACCCACTTCGTCTGCCCCATCAGTGAGATGAGTGCTTTTCAGCTGAGCACTGCCCTGGGTCTTTTTGAAACAACCATCATCATGAGTAAGGGCTTCTTTGAAATAATTTCCATCAGTGTCTTTGGCATCAGTATAACACAAAGAGAAGACAGTGTATATACGTTTTCATTCCTGTCTGTTTTATATGAGTGCCTCACTTTGTAGTTATGAAAGTAACGTGATTCCCTAGATGGAAATGTAAATGACCCAGGCCTAGGAGTGACTGTTGTAGAAGCTCAATAAAACACTTAGTTGGTGGGGATGTCAGTGTTCTATTAAAGCAAACACCCTGGATACCCAGCCCAGTTTTGTGTGTGTGTATTCTAAGATGCTCCCTTTTTATGTGGTCTTCTGTTGTCTTCTGAGTTGAGAGAACAAAGTTGAATAAAGTGAACGTTAGTTGTATGTAGCCTAGTTTTGTTTGTGTTTGCTTTGTTGCAAGATCGCTTTAAAATTACGGAAATGTGCATTATTAACATTGGTAGATAATTTTAAATGTAATTATGTCTAAGAAGAAGACCTTGCTACATGTGATTGTAGCACCTTCTTTCTAAGTATAAAGTATAGTTACAGAGGACACGGCCACTTCCTCTTGCCCCCTTGATTGGAGACCACCCTCACTGGAAAGAGTGAAGCCTCTTGTTGTATGCTATGGGCAAGGTACCACACACTTCTGCACCTCCACTGTGAGATCAGAGATGGCTCTTCAGACGAGACTTAGAATAAATCAAACACAAACTCGGCTGCATAGTTGACCGTGATTCAACAGAAAGGGAACCTGCGTAGTCCTTTCCCTCCTGAGTGCCTAGAGTTCAGACCTTTTATTTAGAGACTGTTTCTAATTTCTGTTTCTAGTTTCAGAATTTTTCTTTTTTTCCTTCTCCCCTATCAAGTGCATTTTTATTTACTCTAAACGCAAGGGTGATGGGATAGAGGCTTTTTGAACCATAGACATCTTTAATCTGTGAAGCTGGGAAAGTGGTCACTAATTTTCCCCTTCCACCGTGAAGTTTGCTTGGAACTTTGTAGCAAACGTGCAGTGATTAGGTGAAGTGATTTATCAAGGGGCTGAGGCTCTAACATTCTCTCCCTCCCTGTTTTTCTTGTTTTGCTTTTGGTGTCTCTTGTTTCTGGCACTGCACTTAGAGTTGTAGTTGGATGAGCTATGATATCTGCCTTCAGAGAATTTAGAAGTGGAACGGAACAGAAAGCAGGAGCAGAAGATTCCAATATAGACGTAAGAGTAAAATGCCTTGGGGCACTGGTACGCGGCCCGCTGCTTCACTTCTGATCCTGCTCCCTGCTGGTGTGCCTGGGAAAGCAACAGTGCTTGGGTCCCTGCCGCCAGCGTGGGAGATGGAGTGATGCTCCAGCTTCAGGCTTGTCCAGCACCGGCCATTGCCATCATTTGGGGGAGTGAACCAGTGAATGGAAGATAAAGACACCACCGTCCCTCGGTGCCGCTGCTGCTGTCTTTCACGTAAAATGTGTTTTTAAAATGCCCTGGGAAGCTGGGAAAGGACTTGCCTGGCTGAGTCCTCAATAACCCGGCTACTTCCTTGGTTACTGTTTTGTACAGGATACATATGCCCTCTCCCCCAGCCATTCCTCTTCCAGCCTGTGCTGTCTGGCATTTCTCACGTGGAGACTGGTCCCCAGGGCTCGAGCAGCTTGGTTTTGTAAGGGCCCAAGTGAGAAGCAGGCCCCATGCCCCTGCCCCATTCCCTGGGGTGGACTGTAAAAAGTTAACTTAGGGGATTAAAATATGTTTATTTTGGTGCATAGTTTTTTCATAATGCACTTTTCCATGAGCTTTTTTGAGACCGCTGTGTGTATCTCCATTCTATCTCCTTCCCCAAACTGCAGACCTAGGTGGGCATCTCCCCGACAGCCCAAACAATGAGATTGCTCTGCTGCCAGTCTGTGTACTGTTGGACCCAGGGGTTACAGCTGCTGACCCAAAAGTGCAGAGACACTTGGGTCTCCTTCCTACTCCATATCCAGTCTAACAGCAAAGCTTTGCAGTGTGAATCCAGAATCTGGCTTCATGTTCCTCCAGGGCTGCCATCCTTTCTCTGCTGCCTGCCTTCTTGCCATTTCTCCGCAGCTCCCTGCCCCATGGTCCACATGCAGGCTTCCCTTGATCTCATTTCTTTACCTAAAATTGCAGCGACTGGGGCGTTCCTGCCTGAGCTTCCTGCTGAACTTGTTTGGTTTTGCTGCTTCAATAAATCGCTTATCTTGTTTTCGCGTTTTTCCCCCTTGAGAATAGGCTCCAGAGGGTTTACTCTCTGAAAGCTAAATTGCTGTTGTAATTCCCAGAATCCAAGGTCTCTATAGGGATGTGGTACTCGGTCTTGCTAGGGGCCTCGGCAATGAGTGCACAGTCCGACTCGACGCTCCCCCGGCCCCATTCTGCCCAGGACCGCTGTTGGGCTCGCTCCAGGCTCTGCGCTGCCAGGGGCGGTCACAGAATCGCTCCTTAGGTCCCGCGCTTTTCCTCGGAGGGGCCCTTGGCATATGCCGTAAGTAGCCACCTGGCTTACATCCTGGCCGCACGGAGTTTCCACAGTGTGGACTTGTTTACAGGCTCCAGGAAACGCTTCTGTCCACTCGGGACTGGTGTGTGCGGTCCAGATGACCGGTCTGTCGTCAGGGTGTCAGCCTGCTCGCGGGGGCGTCGCCCACCAGAACCCCTGCCCTCCCCAGACGGCTACTTCTGCCTTGTTGCAAGTGCGCGCGTCCGGTGGGTGTGTGGACCGCCCGGGAAAGGCTGGGACGGCTCCTAGAAGCCAGCAAGGCGGCGGACAGCACCCGCCAGCGCTTTAGTCCGTCCGACCCGGAGGCCCTGAGCCGGTCCCGGGGAGGACGATGCCCGTGATGAGGCTGTGGGGCAGCTGAGCTCGGGCGCCCCGGCTTCCTCCCGAGCAGGCCCTAGTAGCCGGAGCCAGGGGGACAGGCGGCCCTCACGAATCCGCCGCTCTTAAAGCAACACCACGAGCTCGCACACCTCGCGCCAGAAGGGTGCCTGGACACGAGTGCGCAGGCGCGGGCGGCAGCCCCTGTGCGCGTGCGCGGCCCCGGTTGCTTGGAGACGGCGACGCAACAGTCACGGTCCGCGGCTGCTTCAAGCGGCGTCGCTGGAGGGGTGGTTGGTCCTCATTTCTCGGGGAGCAGGAGGAGGCGCCGGCCGCGACCCCGCTGACGGGCACCCCTCGTTTCTCCCCAGCCGGGCGCCGGTGTGCGGAGAGCCATGCCGCTGCCGGACACCATGTTCTGCGCGCAGCAGATCCGCATACCCCCGGAACTGCCGGACATCCTGAAGCAGTTCACCAAGGCTGCCATCCGCACCCAGCCGGCCGACGTGCTGCAGTGGTCCGCGGGGTAAGGACGCCGAGCCGCGTGCCCGCAGGAAGGGGGTGCGCGGCCGCGGCCGCTCGTACTCTCTCAGGGACGGCCCGGGGGCTGCCTGCAGCCGCCCTGCCGTTAAATCAGCCCCTTGTGCAGGCAGGCTGAGTTGAAAACTCTCGCTTTGGTAATGACGAGTCTTTGTAAATCTGATTTATTCGTGTTGACCAGCATGTCAGGCTTTACCGAATTTCTGCACTCCGTGGCCAAGATGAATCCCTTTGCCGGTGACTGCTGGAGCAAATCCCTGTGAAAACTTGCGGGCTTAGCGTTGCGACGGCCAGCGAGGCGGGGACCCAGCATCCGCAGCTGCCTTCCGCTGTCTTCAAAGCCAGCAACTTCCAGTCCTCGTAGGCTTGCATTTAGGAGCTGGCCAGAAATTGCGGCATGATTACCCCATCTGAAGCCCTCAGTGTGCAAGGTCCCGGTTCCCAGGATTAGGGCCTGGATATTTCGGGGCTGTGGTTTAACCCAAAGGTGAAACCCAGCACTCGTGACCCCAGGGCATGCCTTCTGAGAAACGCTTTGCCAGTTGTTTCCAGAAGACTCAAAATCCTCGCTAAAAATTACAGCCTCTGATTGTAACAATCATTCGAACCTAAATGGAGGAGAATTTGGATGTTTAAGAGTTTATTTGCATGCTGCAAAAAAAAAAATTCGAAGAGTCATCTTTTTTTCTTGGAACATGAAATTATATTTGGTAACACTTTAAAGAAAAGTATTTTAAGCTCTGCTTTAAAATGATGAATTAAGAATTTTCTGAATGCACCACATTACTCATTTCTGTTAAGCATCATTTTCGAGTGTAGAAGAAAACCCAGGCATTGTTTACGGCAATACATGTGTGCCGTTGGCTGCGGTGTGCCCAGCTCTGCAGAGAGGTTTATTAGAAAAGAACTCTGGCTTCGTAAATGCATCTGCACAGGCCATGCAGGGTGAGCAGAGGGAAGGCTGGAGATATTCCAGGAAGAGGAAGGGGCGTGGCAACAGGGGGCGGAGACAGCAAGGAGGGAGACACAAGTCCACAGAAAAACCGAAGCTCTGGGCTGTGGGGCCCTGAGGTGGACCTGCCCATTTCCTCAGGGTGGGGGCTTCTCTGCAGATGGGGTTTCCAGGAGGCCCAGCCTGGTGACCCGCCGCGATGCGCCAGCCACTGCACCTGCTGCTGTGCCTCACATGGCCCGGCCGGCGTTGCTGCAGGGATGAAGGCTGCCTTGGCTGGCCCTGGCCTCCTCTCCAAAGCAGGTGTCTCAGCCCGCCCGTCTGTTGTGGTGACCAGAGCTGTCTACAGAAGCTGCTGCGTGCATCGGCAGGGCACAGAGACCACAACCGCAGCCTGGACCCTCGCTGTCGCCCTCTGACATGAGTGAGGGGGAAGTTGGATGGGATCAGTGGAGACCCTTGCTAAGCAGACGTGGGCCCTGCCCTGCAGGTGGCCCCAGCCCAGTGCGGCCGAAGTGTCTCACAAGCATGAAACCCAAGAAGTGGAGGGGTAGAAAGGAAAGGGGAAAGAGAGACGAAACTTCCTTCAGTCAAGTACTGTTTTCCCCCCATGGATGCTTCTGATCAGACCATCTGCCTTGCTTCCTGGAGCCTGAGGCTGGCCGTGGCCCCTTCTGAGTCCAGTAGCTCCAGACTGCTCCGGTGTCTGAGAAAGGAACAGCCCAGGGAGGAGCGGAGAGGCTGGGAGCCAGTTGCATTCCCAGTGTGCAGGACTGGGGGCCTTTGTGCCGCTGGGCCGCCTGGGTGGGGTTCGCACAGAAGTGTACAGTCAGGTGCCTCGAAAAGCAGCAAGGCCCAGAAGAGGGAAGAGCACGCCCAAACTGTCCACGGTGGACACCCACGCACTGGCCTTGTACCCAGCACGCTCCAGGCCACAACCTCCCGCCTGTCCCCACTGGCCGCCTTTGAGGAGCAGCGAGTCGTGCTCTGTGAGAGTGACACGTGTCCAGGAACCCCTCAGTGCTGGCCTCCGGGCTAAGCCCTGTCTTACTCAGTACTCCTGAGCTCCCTAAGACAGGGGCCGTCCTACCCCCATTTTACAGACTGAGAAACTGAGGCATGCAGGGCGGGCAAAGCCGGGGAGCTCAGCGCAGGACGTGGGCCTCAGTGTGGTCCTCCCCAGTCACTATGGTTTCTGGGATGGCTTAGAAAACCACGCCACCTGAGGGGCTCCGGTGGGGACGGCTGAGCCTCCAGCCACATTTGTTCTCATCAGGTATTTTTCAGCTTTGTCAAGAGGAGACCCACTTCCTGTGAAGGACAGACTCGAGATGCCGGTGGCGACACAGAAAACAGACACAGGCCTGAGTCAGGGACTCCTTAAGGTGCTGCACAAGCAGGTAGGCGGGGCCACGCCCCGGCCCTGCCCTTCCTCACTGTCTTCTTATTGGATGGGAGAGCTGGGCCTGCGCCGCAGGTGCAGGACAGGGAGTGCCCCTGGGAGCCCCCTGTCCCTGCCGGGGGTCAGCAGAGCTTATGGGGTGAAGGAACGTGTTGTGTTCAGTGGCCTTGTTATGTTTAAAGAACCCCAAATAGCTATTCATGAGATTTTAGAAAAATGAAATATGCTTGCTTTTTATGTTTATTTGTTTATTTGAGAGAGTTAGAGGGAGAGACAGAGATCTTCTGTCCACTGGTTCTCCCCCGAGATGGCCAAGATGACCAGGACTGGGCCAGACAAAGCCAGGAGCCATCTTCTGTTGCTTTCCCAGGCCTTTAGCTGGGAGCTTGATTGGAAGTGGAGCAGCTGGGACTCAAACCGGTGCCCACATGGGATGCTGGAGTTGCATGCTTTGGCCCTATCTGCAATGCTACAACACCAGCCTCACGTGCTTTTTTTTTTTTTTTTTTAAAGATTTTATTATGTATTTTCATTTTGTTTGAAAGGAAGAGTTACAGAGACAGAGGTTTTCTGTTTGTTGGTTTACTTCCCAGATACCTGCAACCGCTGGGGTTGGATCAGTTCAGTCAGGAGCCAGGAACTCCATCCATCTCCCCTGTGGGTGGCAGGGCCCCCAGTACTTGAGCCATCATCTGTTGCCTCCCAGAGTGTGCATTAGCAGAAAATTGGGGTTGGGACTCAAACCTAGGCACTCTGATATGAAATATAGGCATCCCGAGTGGTGTCTTATCTGCTGCACTAAACGCTCGCCCCTTGTTTTCTTTTGAATACAGTTAGGATGACGTTAGATTCTGCTAGACTTAAACAAACACCGCCTACAATCTTTTTTTTTTTTTTTTTTAAGATTTATTTATTATTTGAAAGAGTTACACAGAGAGAGAAGGAGAGGCAGAGAGAGGTCTTCCATCCACTGGTTCACTCCCCAGTTGGCTGCAGTGGCCAGAGCTGCACCGATCCAAAGCCAGGAGCCAGGAGCTTCTTCCGGGTCTCTCACGCAGGTGCAGGGGCCCAAGGACTTGGGCCATCTTCCACTGCTTTCCCAGGCCACAGCAGAGAGCTGGATCAGAAGTGAAGTAGCTGAGACTGGAACAGGCACCCATATGGAATGCCAACACTGCAGGCGGCGGCTTTACCGGCTACGCCACAGTGCCGGCCCCACCACCTAAATCCTTAGAGCAGAATTCTGGGAGTGGAGGCTGCAGGTGCATTCCTGAGAAGGCTGTGCAGATGCTGATGTGTGAATCCACCCTCTCTGTCTGAAATACAGCATTGCTCTTTGGCACCTGCACTGAACCCCAGGGGCTGATTGCTGGTCCCCCTGAGAGCCTGGCCTGGCTGCCACCCCCTTCCTGCCTTGCCCCACAGTCTTTGGCATTTCTTTTCCCAATGCATCATCTAATATTTAGAGAAATGAGCTAGTAAATAGTGTACAAGTATTACGGAAGGCCACTTGGCATTCATGATTCTACTGCTAGCCCAAGCCACAGCAGAGAGCTAGACTGGAAGAGGAACAGCCAGGACTAGAACCAGCACCCAAATGGGATGCGGGCACCACAGGTAGAGGATTAACCAAGTGAGCCATGGTGCCGGCCCCTTAAAAGTTTTTTTTTTTTTTTTTTAAAGATTTATTTATTTACTTGAGAGACAGAGTTACAGACAGAGAGGGAGAGCCACAGAGAGAAAGGTCTTCCATCTGCTGGTTCACTCCCCAAATGGCTGCAACAGCCAGAGCTGGGCTGGGTTGAAGCCAGGAGCCAGGAGCTTCTTCCAGGTCTCCCTCGAAGGTACAGGGGCCCAAGCACGTGGGCCATCTTCTGTTGCTTTCCCAGGCCATCAGTAGGGAGCTGGATGGGAAGTGGAGCAGCCGGGAATCGAACTGGCGCCCATATAGGATTCCGGCACCACAGGTGGATGCTTAACCTACTATGCCACAGCACGGGCACCGTTTTAAAGCTTTAAAATCCGTGCGTGTTTTCTTCATGATGTGCACGTTCCATGCACTTTCCGAAGACCCCATGCAGGTCACACGGTATTCTGAACCCCGGGAAGGAGTGGATGGGGAAGACGCTCTCGCTCTAGCTCTCTGGGGATGCTGCCGGCAGGTGGCAGGAGCTGTCCATTGTCATGGATCCTTAGAACCGGGAGGAGGGCAGGTTTATTTTCAGCTTCCGCATTCCTCCTGTTTGACTGTTGGCGTGCCCCGGGGGCTGCATGTTTAGGATGTTTTGTTTGCCAAAGTTCCTTTTTGGCTGTGGGGTTTTTCAGACAGAGGCGCCCGTGCCCATCCATCACCTGTCCGCCGTTTTTTCTGGTCCTGACACTGTTCTGGCTTTGCTTCCCTCCCCTTGTTCTTTTCTGGCGCGCGGGGGGGGGGGGGGGGGGGTTAGGGGAGAGGGGCCCTCCCCACCATCCCTCTGCCACCTTGCCCTGCTGTGGGCGGGCTCCCGGGTATGTATTTCTGTCCCCAGAAATGTCCTGTGTTTCACAGCTTCCTCGAACCTAAGTGGTGTTTTCTAAACAGTGTAGCCACAAGCCGCACGTGAACTTAGATGATCTAGAGCAGAAGTGGAAAAATTTGTGCCTGCCAGCAGAAAAATTCCGAACTCTCTTACAACTGGATCCTTGCGAAGGCACAATGGAGTGGATAAAATTTTTAGCACTCGGATGCAGCATGCTTGGCGGGGTACGTACCCATCAGCAGTGTGTTAACAATTCCCCGTCGTCTGGGGCCTGGCTTAAAAAGAGCTTAGGGACACTTGCATTGCTTCAGTAACTTCGTCTCAGAAAGCAGCCTTTTCCCCTCAGGGAACATTGGTGTTTTCAGGTTTCGTTATTTTATTTAACTTTTTTTTGTTTTAATTTAGTTATTTGGAAGGCAGAGAGATACTGAAAGGGGGAGAGAGAGAGAGAGAGAGACCTCCCATCCACTGGTTCACTTCCCAGATGCACACAACAGCCAGGGCTGGGCCACAAGCCAGGATCTGGGAGGATGTCCCGGGTGGGTGGCAGGGACCTGCTGCCTCCAATCCAGGCATTCCAACGTAGGATCCTGGGGTCCCAGGCGGCGCCCTCACTCCTCTGCTAAGACCTGCCCTGTACACGCATTTTAAAGTTAAATAGGGATGTGTCTGGTGCCTGCAGTCGGATATTGGCACAGTTGGGTTTCAGCCCCAGCTCCACTTCTGATTCCAGCTTCCTGTTAGCGTGCACCCTGGGAGCCACAGGTCGGTGAGGGCTCAGCAGTTGAGTCCCGGCTGCCCACATGGGAGATCCAGGTGAGTCCTGGGTCCTGGCCTTGGCCTGGCCCATCACAGGTTGAGGAGTGAACCTGCAGATCAAGGACTCTCTCCCTCCCTCTCCCTGTCTCTCTCTCTGTGTCTCTGATAAAACGGAAACAATAGAACTTTTTTAGAAATCAAATCTGTGTTACTGCCCCACGTTAAGGACATGAACCGCTCGCTAGTGTCTCCATGTAGACGTTAACCGTGGGTGAAGTGCACGGCTGTGATGGAACAGTGCTGAGGTTGCCGTAGCTACACCTCATTTCCTCGCCTGACCAGAGGCATAAAATTACACCTGAGTGGAACAGGCATCCGCGCCTCTTGGCAGACTGTCAGGCGCAACCCACCAGCCTTGGGAAGCAGCCACGGCCCTGCCTGGCCTGCGGGAGCGCGCAGGTGCCGGCCGCAGGCTAGCTGGCAGGAAGGCAGGGCGAGGAGGTGCGGGGGGGTGGGGGTGGGGGGGGTGGGGGGTGGGGGGGTAGTGGGCGTGTCAAGGGAGGGTGGCATGTTGAGGGCGTGGTGTGGGCGTGGTGGAGGTGGACTCTGCTCCTGTTCCCCTGAGATGCAAGGTGGCTGGGACAAGAGAGCTGGACCTTCCGCCGGCACTGTGCACCTCAGTGATCCACAGTGCAGCTTCGTCTTTGCAGGAGCCTCTACATTCCGTTTTCATGCCTGCACCTTACACCTTACGTAATAACCTGCGCTGGGGTCCCCAGCACCCCTGGCAGCCTGTGGCGCCCCGGCCCTCTCACCGCAGCTCTGGGCAGCCAGGTCCGGAACCGCGCTCAGTGTTTGTCACTGTGCAACGGGAGGCGAGTTTCCTTATGAAGAGGCTGCTGTGCCGCGGGACCCCCACCCCCGGGAGCCAGGGCATAGACAGGCCCCGTGCGTCCTCTGGGAGACCAGAGGCGAACGCACGGAGGCGCCGGACACGCTCCCCGCTGGAGCCGAGATCAGCATCTTCATTACATAAAATCGGTGTCAGTACCCGGGTCGATGATTCTCATGGCTGCCTCCGCCGCCGCCACGCTTAGCTGTGTAGTTTTGAGCTTAACAATGATGAGAGGCCAATTAATTCATGGGTCTTTTTTGGTTCATCTTTGTCATTCCAACCTCCCTACATCATGAAAATTAAGACAGAAATGAGGCCCCGTGTCCACGAGCCGCGCAGGACACTAGATGGAGACGTTTTCCTGAGGGTGGGGCCTCCCGTTACAGACTGAGCAGGGGAAGGGGACGAAGTCACCCCGGGGCAGCCAGCCTGGCCCCTCGCCTTGGCAGGAGGACCTGCTGTTTGCCTTGACCCCCTTCTTGGCACCTGTGTGCCCTGCTGGGTGTGGAAAGACACAGCCACTCTGCTGCTGCCCTGCAGGCTGGAGACTCAGGGGTGGGGGGGGTGCAGGTGTGAAAGCTGACCTGGTCCTCCCCAGAGGGGCCCGTGGTCCCCCCGGCCATGCCCACAGGTCTCCGCCCAGGCCTCGCCCCCCCCCCCCCCCCGAGTGTGAGGCATGACACAGCGTGGAGGTGTGTGTGCCTGTGGCCCGGGAGCTAGGAGGTGCACCCGGAAGGCAGCTGTGGCTTGAAGCAGCCCAGAGGTTGGTCCTCCCGCCGCCGGGCTTGTCACAGCCTGTATTTTTATGCTAAAAAAAAAAAAAACAAAAAAACAAAAAAAACCAAACCCCTCCCGAAAGGAGGAAGGGAGGAAGTGAGGCAAGCTGATGAGAAGAAATTTGTCGTGAGTTGCCGCCCAAAGTTGTGTTCGCAGAACCCTGGGTCATTGCCTGCTTGCAGCCTCCCCTGCCCAGGACGCTCGCCCGCCCAGCAGGTGGTAGATGCGGGCTCTTTTCCAGGAATCAGGCTCATTGGACTGCTGGGGCTGACGGCCTGCAGAAAGAGCAGGCGCGTCTGCTGAGACATCGGAGGCACCTGTACCGTCCCTCCTTCCTCCGCTTCTGCATCCCCCCAAGTGTTTGCCAAGCGCTTTGTGCGGGGCCCCATCCAGGCGCTGGGTGAGGATTCTCAGGGAGCAGAACAGGCAGGTGCCCTGACTCTGGTAGCTGGTGCCCTGGTGTGTCCTGGAGCACCTGAAAGCTGCCCCAGCTTCACGTGGGGCCAGGGCCACTGGGAACCGCCGCCCAGTGCCGTGGTGACCCCAGCCCCTCTGTCTCCCAGAGCTTTCCTGGAGCGAGCCCAGACTTCATCCGTCCCTTTCTGCGCTGCCACAGTTAAAGGCCCAAAGCAGTGAAGCACTGGATCCGAAACGTTCTGCTTTCTAAGCACGGAGATTTTTTTTTTTTTAGCATAAGAAAATCGTGTACCGCGTCTTTTATTCCCATCCATGTCCTGACCAGGAGATCTTAAGTGAAAGAAAGACAGGACAACAACAAAACCCAGCAAGACAAACAACAGTGACTTTTGCGCCGATTGCAATGCGTCTGAATGTGACTCTGTGTGTGCAAGGACACATGCACGTGTGTAGAACACGTGCTTGCTGGAGGCACAGGGCTCGCACTGCACACTGTCTTCCAGGCCCTCTGTCTGCTCTGTGTGCTGCCAGCAACCTGTTGTGGAAGGTAGTGTGTCCTGAGTTTGAGGCTGGTGTGCTGTGGGAGAGAGGGGCCAGGTAACTCAACATCAGATACCTTGGACATGGCAAGAGTTGAGGGATGGAGCCAGGGGCCCCTCCCTGTGGCTCTGTGGTCCACAGGTTAGGACCCCCTTTTTGGAGTTAATGCTTGTGATTTCCTGTGTGGGCCCAAGGATTGTCACTCATGTCATCCTAGGTCCTAAAATGACTCCTGTCTAAGCGGTGGTCTGTTAGCCTCCCGCAGTCCTCGCTCCTGAGCTCCTAGAACCTCCTCCCCCATGCAGCCGGGCTACGCAAGTTGGATTGGGCGCCATTGCCCCATCTCAGCCTGTGCTTGTCCAGTGGGACAGCCACCCGTCCTGGCCGTGGAGGCTGTGTCCCAGCTCTCGAGGCCCTGCCACTTTCGGGGTCTCCAGCAGGGTTGTCCTAGAAAGGCCGGCAGAGTCCTTTGCACCCCAGTGCAGGATACAGCAGTCCGCCAAGTGTGGGAGCTGCTCAGGCCAGCCAGGAGGGGGCCCAGATAGTCCGCGGAGAATGCATGTCGTGAGAAAACCGTGCTGCTGGGTTTTTGAAAAATCCTTCGCATCAAAATAAAGTTATCTTTTAATTGTGTGTGTGTGTGTGTGTTTTCTTATGAACTTTATGAATCACCCTCATGTGTTTGATAAACTGTCCCAGGAGAAGGAGCTGTCCTGGGGCCTCCGGGCTCTGCCGCCCAGCACTGGCCACTCATTGCTTTCTCTCTGTCTCTGTGGGGGATGGCAGGGGAGTGGGTGCTCTGCCGATCTGCATCGCCCTGCCCTGCCCTGCCCTGGGGAGCACGTTCGTCCCGTCATCCCTTACTTTGGGACCACATCCTGCCTGATGCTAGAATGTTCCTGATTTCAAGGTCTCTCACCCTTTTGCCACTGCAAGCCCCAGAAACGTGTGAGTTAGGAAAGCCGTGAGTATAATAAAGTGAGATGACAAGGGTCTTGGGCGCTGTAAAAGTGAGGTGCTAGTTCATGCTAGTCCAGTCCTCAGGAAGAGGCCTGCCCGGGAGCTTCCCCTGTGTCAGTGGGGCAGGCTGCTGTGCGTGCTTTATGTCCCTGCCAGCTGGGGGCGCCCTGAGGAGGCGTGAGGCGACTCTGTTCTCTGCAGGAGGCGAGTGCCTTGAGAGCAGCCGTAGTTCTGAAACGTGCCCAAGCCCACGGAATTAGCACTCCAGAGATGCCGGGAAGCAGCAGGTGCCCCTGCCACCTGTGTTGTTCACACATCTCCTTGGGGTTTCGGGTGTGGATCCAGCAGACACACCTGGCTGGAGACGAAGTACTGCCTGCGGGGCAACCACGCCCCAGGAGGCATTGTGGGAGCCGAGTCAGCAGCAGTGGGAGGCTGGCATAGGGGCCGCCTGCCAAGGAGAGGGCCCTTTGGCTGGTGAGGCATTAGCCCAATTACCCACGACCCTTTGGGGCCAAGAAACACGCTCACAGGCAATGTGACTTGAGTGCCGCAGGAAGAAGCCTGCGTCGTCTCTGGGAGTGGGGCTGCTGCGATCTTGCCGTGGGCAGCTCTGCCCATGGTGGTGTGGTGCCTGGCAGAGGCGGGGCTGCTGCCGTGGCGTGCTGTCTTTCCCCTAGACAAGCTTCCTCTGACGCCCCTGAACGTGATGTACAGGGATTTCGCCTGCCTGCTCGCTCCGTGCCAGGGCTTCCCTTCCCTTCCCCTGGCTCGGCCCCACCGAGGCTCTGCCGTGTCGGCTTCCACTCTGTGTGTAGTGTAACAGTGAATCCTCACGTGGCTTCGAGAAGTTTCAAGGGAAGCACGTGGATGATGAAGCTCTCAGCTCTATTCTCAGCAGGTCCTCTCTCTCTCTCTCTCTCTCTCTCTCTCTCTCTGCGCCGTCCCCCTCTCCCCCAGTCTTTTAAGGGAGTGCCTTGTGTGGCTGTCCCTGGAGATATGTGTACCTCCCCATGGAAGGAACATGGCAGGTTTTTCTAACTGGAGTGCCGTGTGGCCCTCGGAGCTGGACCAGCATCACAGTGCATGTGCCCGAACGTGGGAAGCGGATGCCGGAGTGAAATGGGAGGGAATGACTGTCACTCTTGCCTTAGAGACTCCCCGGGTCCCTGCTGCTGGTGATGGGGACCTCTGTCCAGCTCTGTCCTCTCCTCCAGACGAGTGCCTGGATCCTGGAGTGTGGTGGTGTCTCTGCGCTGTCCCTCGCGCAGCCAGCCAGCTTGGTGGCCGCGAGCAGAGGTGGTTGCTGGGGTGGGCTCAGGAGGCCAGCTGCTGCCTCCCAGTGCTGGCCCGGTTACCTTGGGCAGAGCCCTGTGAACTTCAGACAAGGGCAGCCCTTACCTGGCACGGTGACCATGGGGAGTGAGCGAGACCCCAAGCCCAGCTCTTAGGCGCTGCCTGGCACGAACAGCTACCACCTCCTGCTGTCTAGCACCCTCGAGCCTGGTCCCTGAGGGTGTTGGCTTTATGTGCCCAGGGTCACTGGTGGGTCAGACTGGGTGACTCTCCTGGATCTGCTGCTGGCCCGTGGGCACTGTGCTTTATACTCTCTCACCTTTTGTTTCCTTGCTGTTCCCTGAGCTCGACATGACCTAGGTCCCCTCCTCGCCCTGTCCTCCTCACGGTGGCAGTCTGGGAAGTGAGTGACAGCCTGCTCCCTGGGGAAAGTGCCAAGCTGGGATGGTTGCTGGTCAGTGTGCTGTAACCCCCCTGCCCCTCCTCCCCGCCACAGCTGGCCTTAAGCCACCAGGGTGCAGTCATGCGGCTCCCAGAATTGCTGGGCAGTGCAGTCGCCTCACAGGAGCCGGCTCTGGCACGGGTGCCCTGTGGGTCCAGGCCATGGTCCCTGCCACTGCTCCTGGACATGTGAGGTCCCGTGTCCCACGCCAGTCCACATGGTTCTCAGCCTTCCTTGCGTCTTGTGGCGCTGGCTCTCAGTGCCACCATGCACCTGCTGCTCTTGCCCTCTGCTGCTGCCACCTCCCCAGATCTAGCCTCCTTGTGATCGCACTCAGGCTTTCGGCTCAAAACCGGCCCAGATGCGGAGTCCCCAGCCCGAGCCTCGTGCCTGGGCCCTAGACCCCGTGATCCTGCCTCAGCGTTTTCAGACAGGCCCGAGGGATGAGCCCACGGACACCCCCATCTCAGAGCCCTCCCTCTGCTCTCTGTGACTCCCTCCCCTCTCTGCTACTCCCTTGGCTCTCTGCGACTCCCTCTGCTTCTCAACAAGTCTTCCATCTGGCGGTTCAAACTTTGGGGCCACTTTGCGCGGCTGTCTCTCACACCCACACGTCCAGCCACTGGACTCTGCCTCTGCTCAATCCTCTGCAACTCCCCTGGCCGCTGGCCAGATTGTCCCAAAGCTTCCTTACTGAGTTCTATCGTGTTCCCCGGGGTGGGCGCCTCCTACTGGGCCAGCCATTCACATTTCATTTTCCACCCCTCCCTGACCTGCTGTGGCTGCACTGAGCCCCCAGGCTCTTCCTGGAACACAGCTTCCCAGCTGGATGACCTCCCACCCCCACCCCCGCAGGCTTTGCTTATGCTGCCTGCTCAGTGAGACTTCCCTGCTCACCCAGTTGAAAACATCACCCTCCACCCCAGCACCTCCTTCCCACTGCCCCAGAGTGCATTCCAGAGCCCAGGCTCTGGAACCCGAGAGAGCCGCTGTGCTGGGCCCTTAGTGACTCTGCAGCCAGGGACAGGGTGTGCGTTCCCCTGTGCGTGTTGGCGAGGTGAGTTCACCTTTGTCTGTCTGTGGGGGTGGCTCTGGCCAGGACCAGCTCCTGGGGAGGAGGTAGGGAGAGAGCTGGGGCATGGGTTGGATCCCTTAGGCTGCCTGCACTGCCAGGGTCTGTGTGTCCAGGAGCCTTGGAATAAGCACTCTGCTTTTTGAAAGACAGGACACATTGGGTTCATTTCTCAAAATGCAATTGTCAAATGTCATTGTGAATTTTCAAAAGTGCTGGAGGACGTGGAAGCGCGAGCTGCTGTGTTCATCACCTGTGGACCGCGGGGTTGCGTGACCACACCGGGCTCACAAACGTGAAAAGACAGTAACCTGTTGTCACAGGGTCGCCCCCTCCTTTAAACAACCTTGTCTTTCGGCAGGATGAGTGAGTTGGAGGTGAGGCTGTGTGGGCCTGGCCCTGCTGCTGCCGCTGCAGAGCCTGTGGTCTCCACAGGGAGGCAGTGGGGAGGACTGCAGGAAGGAGCGGGAATGAGGTCAGCCCGGGCCCAGCCGTGGGAGGGGGCGGCCCCGCACGTTCCTGAGGAACCTCCCGTGTGTGGAAGGATGGAGCCGGGATGCCTGGGGCCACCTCCTGGGCACCTGAGTCACCCACCCTGCTGCCCCATCCCCCACAGCTGCCACCTCTGGTCAGGAACCGATTCAGGTCTACACTGGCCAAGGATGCTTCCTCTTGTTGGTGACAGGCAGGTTAGAGTTTTTCCTGGCCAGCGGCATCCTGATCAGACCTTTCCTGCCTGTTGTTCACCATGGCAACGACACAGCCACCCGGTTCTTACTGTAGATGGAGACGCCTTTGGAGGTCGCCCGTCGAGCGTGCGGGTGCCTGCCTGGTTCTCACTGTGCCCCCGGTTTGCGGTCTCTCTAGTCCCTGAACACAGCCATGAAGCACCTGTGTGAGATCCTCACCAATGACCCGGACGGCGGGCCCGCTCGCATCCCGTTCGAGACTTTCTCCTACGTCTACCAGTACTTGGCCGGGTTAGACACAGACATCCCTGCCTTGGAGACGGAAGCCTATCTTGCCTCTTTAAAGGAAAAAGTGTAAGTGTGGGCGCCCCCTGGGCTTGGAGAGTTGCCCTTCTCTCTGCTCCCGCCCTTCCCAGATGAGCAGGTTACAGGGAGGCCTGCTATTGAGAGGGTACAGACAAGCATCATCTTCCCGGAGGGCGGCCTTTCCCCGTGTGGGGTTCCGACCAGGGCTGGACCCGGGTTGTCCTCACGTTAGATGGCAGAGGGAGAAGATGTGAGCTGTCACTCAGAAGGGCTTGTCCCAAGTGAGCCACATGACGTCAGTTCCAGCACGCTCACGTCAACATTGATTACCTCCCGGCGCAGTGCTCCCCAGGGAGCACAGACACAGCTCTTGACTGATGAACTCGCCTGGGGACACGTTACACGCTGCACTTTCCCGATGGATTTGCCTTGAGTGCCAAGGCGAGGTTGCCTGGGTGCTTTGGGTTAACCTCTCAAAATGACCCTGGGCCAGTGTTACCTTTTCCCAGTGAGTAGCCACAGGTGCTGCCCCCTTGGACCTGGGACTGCTCCCGCACCTGCTTTCTGTCTGCCCGCAAGATGACCCTCTTGGTCTGGAAGGGTTGTGGCATGCTTTTGGGGAGTTCCCCCTCCCACCCCTGGTTATTTCTCAAAATGACGCTTTGGGAGAGTGCAGCCGTGTAGGTCCTGTGCGTGTTGGAGGGGTGTTGTTTGCCCCGGTGACTTCTGCAGGCAGTCATTGGTGCCCTGGGACAGGACAGTGGGGCTGGGAATCAGGCTGTGCTGACCAGAAATGCACAGGTGTCAGCTTGGCTTCCCTAAGGAAGGTGGGGTGAGACTAGACCCCTGAGTGGGTAGCTGGATATGAAGTATAGGGACGCTGAGTGGCCAAGGGGTCCGAGCTTGGCACAGGGGCCCCGTGCAGAGCCTCCCAACCCCCAGGTCCCCAGAACAGCCTGACTGGACCTGGGCACTTGACTCAGCACTTCTTGGAGGCAGGCACACCGTGAGCTGGGCTCGTGTATTGGAGAGCTTTGCAGATGGTGGAGGCAGTGCACCCAGACCCTGCGGCCAGACTGCTGGGGTCTCCCATACCCCCTTCCCCGTCATAAACCGCTCACCTGGGCTTCTTACAGTGCGAGTAACTTCTTACTTGAGCCTGCCTGCTCAGCAATTCATTTATCCATCCATTCATTCATTTGCTTCCTGCTTGGTTCCTAAAGCTCCTTAAGCCCCCGGATGTCCCCTTAGAAAACGACGCTGGCCTTGGCAGCCATGCAGGCTATGATGAGCTGGGGAGGGGACCCATAGTGGGGGATCCCTGTAGCTTCATGTGCTGTGCAAGAGGGAGACAGCCACCATGTCCGGCTGGGCTGGGCTGGACTCAACCAGAAGCCCAGTGATCCTGCGGGGGCTGAATTGGGACAGAGGGGAGCACCCAGAAGGTTGGGGTGTCCCTCCCCTTCCTGCTTGCGAGAAGGACCCCGGCATGGGGTCTTGCTCTCGGTGACGTTTGTTCTCAAGCTGTTGGACGCTGTGATGGTAAAGAATCACCACGCAGAACAGATCTTTTCTCAGGAAAAGGGAACACCTTATTTTGGGGTGTAAGAATTACTGATGGGAGAGCGTGAGCCATCGGTTTCCTGAAGTAGATTTTGAAAAGTAAATTTACATTTTACCAAAACTGTATGACGGGTGCCGTGAGAAATTGCTGATAAGTAACTTATCTGTTTCCAATCCAGAGACTCTAGAAAGAATGGCCTGATCGGAGTTTCGGATTTCTTCTCTGCAAAGAGAAATATTTAGAAAACCTCAATAAGAGAACTCTGAAGACATACCATTTAATACAGAGAAGAACACATTTTAATGTCAAAATAGCGCTTTTGAAAACCTTGGCACCAAATACAGCTTGTCATTAATCACGTACATCTGTGGTGTGAGTTCTTCTCTCGGTGGAGACAACACGCGACAGATGCCTCCCGGGGCCTGTTGAACTATTGTTTCTTCCCTAAAGCTGAAAAAGCATCTATTTCAGTGAAATAATCCAACTTGGAGTCCACGGAGCAGGACGTGGGGCTGCAGGTGGCCTGGCCTTGCTCCCTGGGTGCCCTCCCACCCCCAGCCTCCCCAGGGAGGGCGTCGTCTGCCCCAGCCCAGTCTCTCCTGTGGGAGTGGCACTGGCCGGGCCGGCAGTGAGCCCCTGAGCACTCTGGTTTGCTTTCCATTTCTGGGGTCTTCAGGACAGTGGCAGTGCACTGAGGACTTGCACGTGGCCGACACCGTGGTTCTCCGCAGCTTGGCCACCCAGCTAATAAACCTGAGCAGCCCCCAGAGACTTGCAAGTGCCCAGGAGAAACATCTGGCCGCTACCTGAAAGGGGGCCTTAGGGCTTTTTCCTCACTGAGATGTGGAGTTCCTTAAGCCACCGTATCTGATCACTGGCCAGCGCTTCCGGTCACCCTGCCAGGGGACACACAGTCTGTCTTGAATACTCATAAAATTCCAGCTTGTAAGAGTTGGAATTTTCGAAAACTTAACAATCGCTTCTAACCTTCTCAAAACTTTTATTTCTCCCCAAGAATTTAAATATATTCCCCCTGACCATACCGCTTTGAGGGATGCCACAGCAGGTGATGTGGAACAGATACCTGTCCCCCTGGGAAGCTGCTGCGGCCAGAGGAACGCACCCCAGAACCCAGACCACAGACAGCGCCCCAGGCATCGTCCACCTGGTGGCCTGGGCATGGGCACAAACACATGCTGTGATCTTAGGCGTTTGTATAAGAGAGAATCACCTCTCCTAGTTAGTGTACTCAGGGGCCCCTTAAGTTAAAAAATGAGCTGAGGAGGGGGAGGGGAGAACCACTAGAAAAAAAAAGTCATGAGCCGGTGCCGCGGCTCACTGGGCTAATCCTCCGCCTTGCGGCGCCGGCACACCAGGTTCTAGCCCCGGTCGGGGCGCCGGATTCTGTCCCGGTTGCCCCTCTTCCAGGCCAGCTCTCTGCTGTGGCCAGGGAGTGCAGTGGAGGATGGCCCAAGTGCTTGGGCCCTGCACCCCATGGGAGACCAGGATAAGTACCTGGCTCCTGCCATCGGATCAGCACGGTGCGCGGGCTGCGGCGCGCTGGGCCGCGGTGCGCTGGCCGCGGCGGCCATTGGAGGAGGGTGAATCAACGGCAAAGGAAGACCTTTCTCTCTGTCTCTCTCTCTCACTGTCCACTCTGCCTGTCAAAAAAAAAAAAAAAAATCACAAACTTCAGAGTGGAAGCCATCGACTACAAATTAAAGATACAATAATGAAGACAGGTGCAGTCCGAAGTGGGCTATTTGGAAATCTGATACAAGAGGGGTGGGTGCTGTGGCACAGTGGGTTAATGCAAGAAAATTAAACATAAGCTAACTGCACAAACCGATGTATTGATAAGGACTGGCAGCTGATGCTGGCTTTGTTTGGGCAAACTGCTGACCCCTTTGGGTATCCTTCCTTCCTGGTCAGTTTACTCTGGGTCCTTCCTTGTTACCACCCTCTGAACTGCCCCCTCTCCTCTTGGAGACACCCCCTCTGGGGGTGGGGAGGCTGCTGTCCTAGCCTTGCCGAGGAGTCTATATCTCACCTGCTCCGCGCCGTTACCAGCCTCTAGGCCTCTCGTGACCAGGCACAGCCTCCCTGGCCAGGGCCCAGCACCTCCGCATGCCCCCTTGATCTGGTGGCGGGTGTGAGTGCTGTCCCCAGGGCTCCAGGCCCCTCTTCCCGAACCACGGATCTCAGCCCAGGAGGAGGCTAGGCTGTGTCTGCCCCGTCTCTGCTGTGGCCCACGTGCCCTGGCCCCTGTTCTGCTCTGCTCCGCTGGGGTTTGGTCCCTCTGCTACCTGGAGCAAGTGGCTGGACCCCCTCCCCCATTCCCCTGTTCCTCATGGCCTGTGTGCCCCTCTACCTTTAATCCTAGCGTACCTGCTCACGTCCCATGCTGGTTGCCTTTACACCCGTCTGCTCCTTTTCAGTACCTGGGCCTGTTCCAAGGTCCCTTGAAAATATTCAGCACTTGGGAAAAAATCACTGGCTGCCAATAAGAGCAGTGCAAAAGATGAAGCCCGGTGGTTAATCTGCGTTCGGTCTTCACTGCTGGACTGAACACACACGAAGCTCTCCCTGCATTTCTCATCAAGTTGCCTGGTGCAGACTGTCACCCCCATCCGTGGTTGTGGCCCTCGGGGCTCAGAAGAGCAGGGAGCAGCCCGGGCTCCGAGGTCGCCCTCACCACCACGCACGTGCCTTCCTGCAGGTGGGTGGGGTGGGGTGATGGGTGGGGTCACACACTCACTGAGGGGCGGGACATGGAGACTCATGCCCAGCCACAGCTCCATCACAGGGAAGAGGGGGAGACGCCTGGGGACAACCACGAACACCCATCAGCCCCTCCCCAGGTCCAGGTAAGGGAGGAAGCACGTCTGGCTCCCTGGAAATCCCTGCCGCCTCATTCTGCTTTTGCATTTTGGGATCCAGAGCTGCAGAGCTTGTAAAAAAGTTCTCTTAATGCTGAGAAGGTGGCAGCCATGACTCACAAAACAGGCCCTGCGCATCTGCTGGCAAATACGGATTTTTTTTCCTCCAAATGTTACAAATTAGAACCTATCCGGGGCTAGAGAAGTCTGAGCTGAGGTTTCCTGGACCTGAGTGTGGAGCAGCGATGAAAAGTGAAGACGGGGTGGGGGGTGGGGGGTGGAGGAAGCACTGTGGCATAGCGGATAAAGCTGCTTCCTGCAGTGCCAGCATCCAATGTGGTCAACGGTTCGAGTCCTGGCTGCTCCACTTCCCGTCCAGCTCTCTGCTATGGCCTGGGAAAGCAGTAGAAGATGGCCCAAGTCCTTGGGCCCCTACACCCAGGTGGGAGACCTGGAAGAAGCTCCTGGTTCCTGGCTTCAGATCAGCCCAGCTCCATCTGGGGAGCGAACCAGCGAATGGAACGACCTCTTTCTCTCTGCCTCTCCTCTCTCTGTGTAACTTTGTCTTTCAAATAAATAAATGCATCTTAAAAAAAAAAAAAAAAAAAGGCCGGCGCCGCCGCTCACTAGGCTAATCCTCCGCCTAGCGGCGCCGGCACACCGGGTTCTAGTCCCGGTTGGGGCGCCGGATTCTGTCCCGGTTGCCCCTCTTCCAGGCCAGCTCTCTGCTGTGGCCAGGGAGTGCAGTGGAGGATGGCCCAGGTGCTTGGGCCCTGCACCCCATGGGAGACCAGGAAAAGCACCTGGCTCCTGGCTCCTGCCATCGGATCAGCGCAGTGCGCCGGCCACAGCGCGCCGGCCGCAGCGGCCATTGGAGGGTGAACCAACGGCAAAGGAAGACCTTTCTCTCTGTCTCTCTCTCTCACTGTCCACTCTGCCTGTCAAAAAAAAAAAAAAAAAAAGACGTGAAGTCGGCATTGAAGTGCTCCTGTGTGAGTCAAGTGGGCAGAGGGAGTTCACAGTCTGCCCTGGTGTGCAAGGGTGGTGATAGGTGAGGATTTAGGGACCCTGAGCACTGGAAATGGAGGCAGAGCATGGCAGGAAGTGTGGGGAGCAACTCGGACTAGACTAAGTTACTGGAATTAAGACTTATTCTATGCATCTGCTCTCCCACAATATGGCGCTGGGAGAGGAGGAAACAGCTTCTACGCAGCTGCCTCTTGCCAACTTGAGTGATGACCTCCAGGAGCTGATCCTGCTCCTGATTGGAGGAGAGCAGCGTACTTGGCGTGTGGGCAGCCGAGTTGGGATTGGCGGAAGAGGACTATAAAGGAGGAGAGAGACAACATGCACCAGGAACATCTAGAGGAACATCTGAAGGAACACCTGTGCAGCCCCCGAGAGAGCCGGCCGGTGGTGTGCCGCTCCCCTGCGGAAGTGGGGAAAGTGGCAGGGGGAACCGCCCTTCCACGGAGGTGGAAGGGACGGTAGCCAACCCGGGAAGAACCAGCAGCAAACCCGGGGAGGGCCGAGCAGACAAAAGAACAGCGCAGGGTCCTGTGTTGTTCCTCCACGAAGACGGGGAGCGACAGGAAGTAACTTGCCTGAAGTCACACAGCCAGGACTTGACGTCAGATAATCGGCTGTGTGAGTGAGGCTTTCGGGGTCATGGGAGTCCCGTCGCAGGTGCTCAGCTCTGCTGCCGGGGCACGAAAGCGGCTGTCGTCCACGCCAGAGTGAGCATGGCCAGCTTCCGGTAAAGCTTCGTTGATGAGCCCTAGAATTGGGAGTTCACATCATTTCACATGTCACAGAACGTGCCGTCTTTTCCTCCCCATCTATCTAAAAATGGTTCCCAGCTCACAGACTGCAGCTGGGAACTGACGCTTTTGCGTGGTTGAAAGATGGTAGCCAGTGTTTGCCTGGCATTGGCTGTACTGGGCACTGTGGTCCGTGGACTTCACCACTTTCTCCAGGAGGCGGGTCCTGTGGCTGTCATTCACAGGATCATGCGGCCGGTCAGGTGGACCAGAAGGAAGGATTGGCTTTGGATGGGATGTGCAGGCACCCACAGGACCTGAGCAAAACAGCGAAAAATCCACCTGCTCAGACTTGCAGGAATGAGGAGAAAGGAGGCTCCTCACGGAAGAGGAGTGGATCCTGATGTTCCCCAGCAGAGCTGTGTGGCTGCCCACGGGCTGGGGTGGACAGAAAGACCTGGATCCATGCCAGCTTCGGGACTGCACATCGCCAGGCCCTGTGCGTGTCCTGGCCTGGACCGGGCAGAATCAGGGGGATCCGAGTCTTCTCCGGGTGCCTGAGTTGCAGCAGCCTCGGGGCGCTCCCTTCTGAGCTGCTGGCTCCCAGTTCCCCCGCTGTGTCCGCTTCCAGGGGCTGCCGCAGCAGAGTCTGTGGGGCTGTGAGCACCAGAAGGGTCTTCTCTCACAGTTCCGGAGGCAGGAAGTGCAAAGTAAGGGGTCAGTAGGGACACACACACCACACACACACACACACACACACACACACCCCGCCGAGGCTCTGCCGCTCTCTCTGGCTGCCAGCAACTCAGCATCACTTGGCTTCAAGATGCATCGCTCCACTCTGTGCCGCTCCCTCCTGGGTGTCCGTGTCGTCTCCACTTCTTAAAGGACACCAGCCATTGGATCTGGGGCTCACTCTACCCCATTCTGACCTCATTCTTTCTAAATAAGGTTACATTCAGAGGCTTCGCCTGAATGTGAATGTTTCTTTTTGGAGGGGACACTATTCAGCGCAGTGAGCTCCTCCCCTGCCTACGTAATGCTAGATTGCTCATGCCTAAGAGAAGTGTTAATTGGAAAGAATAAAAATAATTTTTCTGCTTATCTCAGGAGCCAGGAAAGGGTAAAATGATACTGCCAACTTCAGAAGCATATGAGGTATGTTGATATGAAGACACACTGTGATGACAATGACGGTGATTTCACAGCTGCCTCCCGTCAGAGAGCCGTTAGGAAGATTAATGCCTTGGAAACCACGTATAGAAGTATTTTTTTTATAAATTAATTATTTGGAAGACTGAGGGAAATATATTCCACCCACTGGTTCACTTCCCAAACGGCGGTGACAGTCAGGGCTTGGCCAGGCCAAGGGCAGGAGCCAGGAGCTCCATCCAGGTCTCCCACGTGGGTGGCAGGGGCCAAAGCACTTGGTCCATCATCTGCTGCTCTCCCAGGTGCACTAGCAAGGAGCTAGATCCTAAGCAGAGCAGCCACGACTTGCACTGGCACTCAGATGGGATGCTAGCGTCTCAGGTGGCAGCTTCACGCACTGTGCCACAGTGTTGTCCCTTAGTGCTCTGCGCCTGCCCTGGTGACCTGCGTGGACATGTGTGGTCACAGGTTGCTCTCCGACGGGGCTATGTCCTAGGAGAGCTGTGACCTCAGGCAAGCCCATCACTGCGTGAACACCACAGAGGGTGTGATGGCATAGCGAGGCTACCTGGGAGAGTACTGCTCCTGGGCTGCAAGCCTGCCTAGCGCGTTGCTGTAGTGAGGTCTGTAGGCAGCTGTAACACCACAGTAAGCATTCGCATCTCAACATATTTAGGCCCAAGAAAAGTACAGTAGTGGGAATTTTCCACCTGCACGAGAATCTATTGGGGCCACCATTGAGTATGCCATCTGTCACTGAGCGAAACCTCACCACGCTGCACATGACTGTATTGGAAAGTGCTCCTGAGAGAGGAAGCTGTGAATTAGCCACTGCAGGGTGGGGGGGGGGGGCATTTCAGTCTGCAGGAGAAGTGTTCTCCGTGGAGAAACGGCGAAGACCTGCCCGAGTTCTGAGTCAGCGCCAGAACGCCTCGAGGCCAGCACCCTGCCTGCGGAGATGGTCCTCTTTGGCAGCCTGCACAGGGTGAGCAAGGGGCCCCACACTGTTTGAGCGACTGCTGCGGGAGCTGCCGCCTGGTCCAGTTCTCTTGGCAGAGCTGCAGACTTGGGGGAGACTCCAGCGCCGACACCACAGGCTTCTCTGCCAGTGGGAGGAGGGGACAGGGCGGGGGTGGGGGGTGGGGCTCCACACCTGCTTCCTTGGAAATCCGATGGTGAGCAGAAAGGAGGCAGTAAAACGGGAGCCAAGCTTCCTAGGGCAGCTGTGGGGGACCCCCCCCCAGCACCCTGCACTCTGGTCTATGAGCAGATCTCACAGAGGCGTGGGCGAGCAGCCTCCGCCCCGTGCTCCTACTTAACTTGACAGTGACAGGCTGCAAAAAGCCAGCTTTTAAAGAGAGCTTGGGGGGGGGGGGACCCTAGTCTGAGCATGGAAGATGCTAAAGATATGAACTGCTCAGCTTCCACAAGAGCAGGTAAATGAATAAACAGGCCACAAGCAAATGCAGTTGTGTCTACCGGGAGTTTTCTTCCAGTTGTCCCCTGGAGCTAGAAAATACACACAATTACGGGTTGATAGCTTTTTTTCATCAACTCCAAAAATATTTCTTGGACTCCATGTGTGCAAGGCCACAGATGCAGCAGCTGGGTTTCCACTAATCTGGCGGCAGGGTGTGAAAACCCTCCTGGGAGTGTCAGGAGACCAGGGCCATCCTGACAATGTCACTTCTGTTCCAGAAAATTCCCAGGGCCCCCTGGGAGGCATAGCCCCTAGGGTCCTGTTTTGGTGGCTGACTTTGTCAGGTGTCAGAATTGCGGCTGTGTGCCGGGCGGCAGAGGGACTCCACCTGGGACATGTGGCCCAGGCAGGAGGCCTGAGGAGGTGGCCCCCATCCCCACCCAGAAGGCAAATGGGAGCCTTCAGCCACGCTGAAACCACGGGTCCCATCCAGCAGACGGCAGCATCCACACCTGGCTGGAACTGGACTCAGAACTGGGGCAGCCAAGGGAACAAGTGGAGCTGCAGGGGTGTTTTTTCCTGGGGAGGGGGCATCTTAGCATTTCCCAGAGCAGGGGCACTGGGGGACACCTGGCGCCTGGTGCTGGGAAACAGATGGAGCAGGAGGAAAGGACGAGAGAAAGGAAGAGGAAAGAAAATGTAGATGATACCAACACGTGGGCTGAGATGCCTGCCGGATGGGTACTGAGAAGCTTCCCAGAAAGCCCAGGAGGTGGAGCTATGGTTTCTCCCATTTTCCAGGAGACCCAGGCACAGAAGCGGGTCAGGGCCTCTACGATGGTCTTCACACTCATAGGAGCCTAGCAGTTCAAAAGCCACACAAGGACTTCGGGTGTTGGTCCAGGGGATTTGTTAGGTACATTCTGATTGCAAAAATCCACCGCACCCCGGACCTACAGGTGCAGTGTCCCTCTGGGACGCACCCAGCCAGCTGGGAGGAAGCACAGATGCAAATTATTACAAGGAGCTGGGCAGGTGCTGTTGCCCAGGTGCAGACACTGCAGGACTGGGAGGAAGCCCAGGGCGCAGGCATCGTAGCCTTGAAGAGTCTGGTGCAGCAGGTGAATTTCCATGGGAGGAAGTGAGATTGGGAGGGGGGGGGCACTCATCACCAGCCCAGGGAGTGTGTTCCCGCCCCATAGCCTGTCAGTGATCAGATTTCTGACATGGAAATGTGCTAATCAGGTTTTTCCGTTCCAGAGGACAGTTCAAACTGCTTAGACAGAAAGGGAATCCAGCAACTATGATGGGCTATACCATGCACCTGGAACTGCCTTTTTTTTTTTTTAAGATTTATTTATTTGAAAGACAGAGAGAGGGGGGTACACACGTCCGAAGAGATCTTTTTTCCACTGGTTAACTCTCAGCTGGGGCTGGGACAGGCCAGAGCCAGGAGCCAGGAACTCCACTGGCTCTTCCACATGGGTGGCAGGAACCCAAGCACCTGGGCCATCTTCTGGGCCTTCCCAGGTGCAGGAGCAGGAAGCTGGATTGGAAGCAGCGTAGCCAGGACTCCAACCTGCAGTCTGATACCGGATGTGGGCATTGCAAGTGGCGGCTTAGTGTGTTGGGTCACAGTGCCTGCCTGCCCTGGGACTCCATCTTGCTTGGGCTTTGATCTCGGCTTCTCTGTGCCTGGCACAATTCCTTCTCAGGCGGCTGAGCACCGCCCAAGTGGGCAGGGAGCCTCTGTGTGGCCAAAGACCGCCCTGGGGCCGGGTACCATGGATAGGCACTTCCACGTGGCTAGGTGCTGTGACGAGGCACCTCTGTGTGGTGACACCGGCTGACACCTGCAGGTTGGAGACCCCTGCAGAGCAGAGTTTGTTCTTCAGTGTATGAACAGCCCCAGGGAAGGACTCTAATTGGTCTAGTTCCAGTCACGTGCCAGCATTGGACCCAGCACTTTGCCTAAGGGACACAGGCTTGTGTCATGAGTCGTGCAATGGGTGGGGAAGGGGTGAGCATGCTTTGATTGGCAGCACCCCCTACCCCCAGGGAAGAAGACCTTTTTAAAGGAAAAGAGAAAGAGGCTGGGCAGCTAATTGACAGATTCCATCGGAAGTGGAGCAGCCAGGACTCGAACCTGCGCCCACATGGGATGCTGGCGCTGCAGACAGAGGCTTGGCCGACTACGACACAGCGCCAAGGGGAGAGCCCGTGGCAGAGGGGTTTCAGAGAGTGGGGCTGGGCAGGCAGCCTAGGGGAGGCAGGGCCTGAAGCTACCTCTGCCACGGAAGTGCTTCCCCACTTGGTTCAGCAGGAGCGCACTTCCCCCAGCCCTGGGTGAGGAGAGCCACCAGGCCAGGCTGCGGTAGACTGGGACCTGAAATTCAAACTAGATGAGGTCTTAGGAAGAGCAACAAACCAAGGGAGCACTGATGGGCTTGCAGGCACCATGCCCATTCCCGGGGAGGGAGCCAGGAGCAGGTGGCTGGGGAGAAGGGAACAGGTCCCAGGGATCTTGCACGGGGTGGTGGGGGGTGAGGGGAATTTGTGGCCTGTGAGGCCGCCATCCAGCAAGGTCCCGGGTGATGTCGGTGCTGGGCGCCCCTCCAAGTGGTGCAGGCTCCAGTCTGGAGCCACTGTGCAGGACAAGAGACTCCATGGAGCTGCAAGCTGGCCCTCACGGGTGCCTCCAGGGTGGCCAGCCCTGGGGGTTGCCCCTCAGAAAGGCAGGCAGATGGCTGCCATGATACAGCTTCTTCAGAGGGTTGCAGTCCCAATCAGTGGTGAGCCTCTGCTGTGGGGGAGGGGTGGAAGTCAACGGGGAAGCACAGCAGGCAGCGGTAACTGTTCCCTGGGTCTCGGTCCTGTAGGAAAGATGGAGGGACACTGAGGCTGGGTTTGAAATGGGGATGTTGAGCTCTGTCCCAGGAGGCTGACTCCATTTATCTGAGTCTCAGCTTTCTCATCTGTGAAATGGGCTACGTGGATGAATTAGTGTGTGTGTTTCTGTGTGTGTGCACGCATGTGCGTGTGGTGTTTGGTACAGCAGTGAGGACTCTTCTTGATACGCCAGCATCTCATATTGGAGCCCCTGGGTTCGACTCCCAGCTCTGCTTCTGGGTCCAGCTTCCTGCTAATGTGCACCCTGGGAGATAGCAGGGAATGGCTCAAGTACTTGGGTCCCTGCTACCCACGTGGAAGTCCTGCGCGGAGTCCTGGGCTCCCGGCTTTGACCTCACCCAGTAGCATTTGGGGACTGAACCAGCGATGGAAGATCTCTTTCTGTCTGTCTGTCTATCTCTGTCTCCTTGCCTTTCAAGTAAAAAACTTAACTAAAGAAACAAAGCTTTTTAGAATGGGCTGAATACCCTGATGATGATGTTGAAGGAGCAGAGGCGGAGGAAACAGATGCTCACACGCGTTGAGTGCTTCTTGTCCCACGATTTGTTCTGAGCCTTTTATGTGAGGGGGCTTCAAAAAGCACAGGGGAAAATGGAGTTTTAGATCCACGTGTAGTTTTTTCCTAATATGCGTTGTCTTCGAACTTTTGGAAGATGTTGTATGCATACTTTTCAGCACTTCCTGTATCCGAATCAACTGAGCTTCTCATTCCATTTTTCAAGTGTCCCCATGTGCCTTGGGGCAGTCCTGGGAAGTGCTGGCACTTTAGGCTTCTTGCTACGCACAGGTACCCAGCGGGCAGGGCTCCAGTGGGTAGAGCAACAGACGTGCCCAGGCCAGTGTTAGACACCTAGTAAGTACGTTTTTTTTTTTAAGATTTATTAAGATTTATTTGAGAGGAAGAGTTACAGAGAGAGAGACAGAGACGGAGAGAGGTCTTCCATCCACTGGTACACTCCCCAAATGGCTGCAATGGCTGGAGCTGAAGCAGGAGCTTCTTTTGGGTCTCCCACGTGGGTGCAGGGGCCCAAGGACTTGGGCCATCTTCTACTGCTTTCCCAGGCCATAGCAGAGAGCTGAATCAGAAGTGGAGCAGACAGGACTCGAACCTGCACCCATATGGGATGCTGATGCCACAGGCAGAGTCTTAACCTACTAAGCCACAGTGCCGGCCCCTATTCTGACTTAAATATGAGAGCCCTGGGACTCCCCAGCCCTACAGCAGCCCTCAAACCAGTCTGCTTGCAGCACAGACTTGCAGCTTGGGAGGGTGCTGACCTGCCTGCCAGCCACGGCCACCTGTGCCCTGGGAGAGATGGCCCCAGGGAGGCCAGGGCAGAACACAGTGGGGTTTCCGGAGGGGGGGCGGCAGCGGAGCAGGAGAGGAGTCATTAACTCATCAGCAAGAGGCAATTAGTTTCTCAGAACTGATAAACAGAAGCGCACAGCAGCAACGTGAGGGCTGCATCCCCACCGTCCCGGGGGGGCTGGGATGCAGGCTCTGAGGACTGGGCCCAGGCCCCTTCAACTCTGGCTCCCTGTTGAGTGTGTGCAGACGCTTCGCCCCCAGTTAGTGAGCAAACTCCAGGAGGAAGCAATGGATGCTTCCACCCGGCGCCGCCTCCTCGCCTCGCTCGGCATCTGCTTGTTCCTAATCGTATTTCCAGCCATCTTCATTATCCAATGTAATTATGCCACATTTTAATATACTTGTCTTTTTATAGAACCTATGACTTGGCTTAGCTTCATAGCAAAACTTAGTAATTTACCTTGCACAGGGCCTGGCCCATATTGGGTATTAAGGACATGTTTGTCGAAAAAAGGGATATTGATGATGATAATGATAATAAAATAGATGACCTACTAGGTCATCTCATCTTTTGAAAATTTTTTTTCTTTTCTTTTTTTTTTTTTTTTCTTTTCCGAAGATTGATTTGAAAGGTGGAGTTGAAGAGGGAGGGAGAGACAGAGAGGGAGATCTTCCCTCTGCTGGTTTATTTCCCAAATGGCCGCAACAGCTGGGGCTGGGCCAGGCCGAAGCCAGGAGCCCAGAATTCCATTCGGGTCTCCCATGTGGGTGGCAGGGGTCCAAGAACATGGGGCATCTTCTGCTGCTTTCCCAGGAGCCGGAACTCAAACTGGTGCTCATATGGTATGCCAGCATTGCGGGTGGCGGCTTGACCTACTGCGCCACAACTCTGGTCCACAATATTTTATTTTCTAGAGGCAGATCAACAAAGGGACAGAGACACCACTCTATCAACTGGTTCACTCTCCAAATGACTGTAATCGCCAGAACTGAGCTAGGCTGAAGCCAGGAGCCAGGACCCCAATCCAGGTCTTCCATGTGCATGGCAAGAACCCAAGTACTTGAGCTATGATGCTGCCCCCAGCAGGTGCACCAGCAGGAGGCTGGAATCAGGAGCCAGAGCAGGGGTGGAATGCAGGTGCCCTGACATGGGAGGTGGCCCAGTCAGCATCCACTCCACACCTAGAGCCCTGACGTGGGAGGTGGCCCGGTCAGCATCCGCTCCACGCCTAGAGTGAAGATTTGTCCCCAGGACTGGGGTTTACAGTGCTCAGGAGGACTCTGCTGAAGCCAGACTGTAGGCTACAGCACTGGCAGGTTTGGGGACCAGGGTCCTAGAATTGGGGCATAGCAATGGACACACCAGTCGGCCACCCAAGCACTAGAGAAGCCAGAGGGGCCCTGGGAGGCCGCTGGGAACTCGTGAGGCAGCAGTCAGCTGAGCTGTCCCTCTCTTCCCGCAGAGGGGCACATCTCCATGCGAGGGCCATATGGCTGGAGTCCAGGACCACGTCCCTGCGGTTGCTGAGTCTGGGCTGCTCACTGGCAGAGAGCATGTCATGTCCTTACTTGTGGAAGAAACTGGTCTGCAGAACACGAGGGAGAATTCAGCCAGAGGTGAGCACTGGAAAGAGTCTTGGCTTTGTCCCAGGTTCCTCAGAGGCCACACACACTATGCCCTCTGGCCTTCCTGGATAGTGTGAGACCTCGGCACAAATTAACCAGTTCACTACTGGAGCAAAGAGTCTTGAAATAGACCCATGGATAAGGGATGGCATTAGGAAAATTAGCAAGCGCTTGGGAAATGAAACACAGTTCTATTATGTGATATATAGTGTGGATTGATTTGTGTCCTCCATGCCCTCCATGCAACAGAGGATGGCCCAAGGCCTTGGGCCCCTGCACCTGGCTTTGTATCGGCACAGCTCCAGCCGTTGCGGCCAGTTGGGGAGTGAACCAGCAGATGGAAGACCTCTCTCTCTCCCCTTCTCTCTCTGATTCTCCTTCTCTCTCTGTGTAACTCTGACTTTCAAGTAAAATAAATAAATCTTAAAAAAAAAATAAATGCAACTGGGAATCATTACAGTCCATGAAATAAGCCAGTCCCCCTGAAGACAAATAGCAGGTGTGTTCTCTGATCTGTGGTAACTACTAGAGGACAAAACATGTACTGTATGGGATTGAAACTGACATTTTGAGATTGATGATTGTTTAGGGCCATTGTCTCTACCATTGAGTAGCAGGTTTTTTTTTTTTTTTTTTTTTTTTTTTTTTTTTTTTTTTTGACAGGCAGAGTGGACAGTGAGAGAGAGAGACAGAGGAGAGAAATGTCTTCCTTTGCAGTTGGTTCACCCTCCAGTGGCCACCGCGGCTGGCGCACTGCGGCCGGCTCACCGAGCTGATCCAATGGCAGGAGCCAGGTACTTATCCTGGTCTCCCATGGGGTGCAGGGCCCAAGCACTTGGGCCATCCTCCACTGCACTCCCTGGCCACAGCAGAGAGCTGGCCTGGAAGAGGGGCAACCGGGACAGAATCCGGTGCCCCGACCCGGACTAGAACCCCGTGTGCTGGTGCCGCAAGGCGGAGGATTAGCCTAGTGAGCCGCGGCGCTGACCGAGTAGCAGTGTTTTATTCTTCTATTTGTCCAACCCCTTATTTAGTGCAGGGTTAATCTTAGGAGTATAAAGTAAATGGAAAACAGATCTTTGTAAAGATTAAGAGAGAGAATAAGTGAGGAAGGTGGAGCGAGGGTGGGAGCGTGGGTGGGAGGGGGGGCAGGGTGGGCAGTGTCTTGTCTCCATGCTCCTAAATCGGTACACATGAAATACTTGAAATCTGTTCACCTCAAATGAATTTTTAAAAAAGAAAGAGAAAAAAAAGAAGATATCATTTCTTCCAAATCCTACTGGCAAAAATGAATCCCACTGCTAACATCCTGCGCTGGTCCCTGGAGCACCTGGAAGTCCTAGCCAGAGGGGCAGCTGGGGAACCTGCAGACCTGGATTCACCAAACCCTGCCCGGGGGCTGACCGGCCAGCCCTTGGAGCACCCTTCTGCTGACAGCGCCTTCCCGGCCCTGGCCACACCCACAATTCTGTGATGACGAAGTCTGCCTCTTGTTTTGGGTCTGCATGGTTGAGGTCACTATATGGGCCCCAAATGCTTCAGTGACTGACCGCAGTAAGAACCCTAGACACCAAGGCTGGGGCAGGTCCCCCTGGTGGCCACAGCTCAGCTGACAGCGCTGAGAGCTAAGGCCTGTCTGCACAGCTCTGCCAGGAGTGGACGCGGGGAGATAGTGCTAGATCCCCCTGGGTTCTGCGCCCTCTCCCCTCTGCTGCTGCCCCCCTCTACGCACAAGGACACTCACTTCTCCCAGTGCTGGGAGTCCTTCTGGTGGGCTCCCAACTGAGGAGCTGAGTTTGCCTAGCGCTCCCTGGAGTCCTGAGGGGACTGGAAGGACCCAATGCAAGGGTGAGGGCTGGGCCCTGCTGGGGCATGGCCAGGACCTAGCCCCATTCCTACAGCGAGAGCTGGAGCCTGGAGGGTAGGCAACACCAGGATACAGTGTTCAAGGTCACCGGAGGAGGCTTGAACGGGTGGAAGGTGCGCTCCCAGTGGGCATCCTGAGACCGCTGGGATCATACTCGGTGCACAGAGACAAGCTTCTTGCCCCTTGGAAGCTGTCTTCCTCTAGGTGTGGACTGAAATGCGTCCTGTGGAATCCATGAGCCCTAAGCCCAGTGGCCTTTAAGGCAGTCATTAAGGTTGAAAGAGGCCTGAGGGTGATGTCCTTACCGGGAAAGGAGGAGGCTCCAGGGCTGCCCGGGCAGGGTGAGGGCCAGCAAGAAGCCAGGAGAGCGCTCAGGAGAAACCAGCCCTGCTGGCGCCCTGACCTTGGACCAGAACCTTGAGAATGTGCAGGTGTGCAGGCGAGGCGTGATGGCAGCCCTCGCAGACAGACATGCAGCGCACACAAGGATGTCCTCGGGGCTTCATTTGGCTCCAAAGCCTTCGTCTTTGCTCCTGTTCCAGTCCCTGCAGAGTCTGAGGATCGGGCTTCGCAGGGACACCGGCAGCAGCGACTCAGAGGCCATGGATGTCCCTGGGCGGGCTGCTTGTCGCACACCAGGCTGGGGCCCGAGCTCCTGCTCCAGCCGCGCTCCCATCTAGGGTGGGTGAGGCTGAAGCCATGCAGGTGGAGTCTAGAGCCCTGCGGCTGTTGTGGGAAGAAGGAGACATTCCCAGAGGCAGGTCGGACACTAACTCTGCAGGCAAGAGGTCCTGCCTGCTCTAGGTCTGCACCAGCTAACCCACAGCCTTCCTGGGGTGGGGGTCAGGCAAGCACCCCAGGAGCGCTGGGGCCACCCCATGCACGAGGGCCTCCAGGCAGAGCCTTGGTCAGCGGGGAGAGCATCAGGATTTCTCCTCACCCCCTGGGCTACCAGGGCACTCTCCCCCAGGAGAGGGGGTGTTGAAGACCCTTTTCTCCTTAGAAGTCCACAGTTCCCAGACCTAATGCATTTTTGCCACATTCCCTGGGATTTCTTTGACTTTCGCCAAAGCCGCACTAAAACGAAGACCGCATTTCATCCCCTCTGCAGCCCAACAGGTGAAGGACTGAGTGACGGAGTCAGATGTGCCCCTGGTAAGGCCTCGGCATTGCGTGTTTCCCCAGGGTCACTCGCCCCTGCCTTCAGCGCTCCCTTCGGGGGACTTGGGGCACCAGGACCAAGTCACAGTTCCGTCCCTGTTGGTTATGTCCCGTGTGTTGAATGACATTCATTTTCACAGGCGTCTTCAGAGACTGTCTCTGGGATTAGAGAAACCATCTGTCGCCCTCCATGAAATCAGAGCAGCCGGTGTTTTCCATTCTTACCTTGGGGATTACAGAGGAAAAGCCGGTATAAGCAGGGCAGCCGGGTCAGCTGGGCGGCGAGCGGATTGCGAGCTCAGCTCAGCCCGAGTCAAGGACAGTCAGTGAGGACACAGCTCCAAGTGCCCGAAGGAAGGAAGGAGAGGAGGGAGGAGAGAGGGAGGGAGGGGGAGGGAGGAGGAGGGAGTCAAGGAGGGAGGAGGGAGGAGAGGGAGGGAGGGACAAATGTCGAGCTCCTCGAAGGATATAATTAATTTGGGACAGAATAAATCTGTCAGACGTGAGTAATGCTTTGTCTACTTTATGGTTATATACCAGGGGCAGAAATAGGGAAATGATGAATATTTTGCCCAAGGAGACTCTGTTCATGTACCCTTTTCCCCTGTGGTTATAACTCACACAAATCTGTCATTTATTTGAAAGAGAGTTACAGAGAGAGGCAGAGACAGAGATCTTCCATCCGCTGGTTCACTCCCCAGATGGCTACGACGGCCAGAGCTGCGCTGATCCGAAGCCAGGAGTCAGGAGCTTCTTCCGGGTCT
The DNA here is from genome assembly GCF_051225735.1 of Oryctolagus cuniculus. Classification (NCBI taxonomy): domain Eukaryota; kingdom Metazoa; phylum Chordata; class Mammalia; order Lagomorpha; family Leporidae; genus Oryctolagus; species Oryctolagus cuniculus. The sequence goes on from NC_142880.1 coordinate 39,958,717, forward strand.
CCCACATGGGTGCAGGGGCCCAAGGACTTGGGCCATCTTCTACTGCTTTCCCAGGCCACAGCAGAGAGCTGGATCGGAAGAGCAGCAACCAGTACTAGAACCCGCGCCCATATGGGATGCCGGTGCTTCAGGCTAGGGTGTTTACCTGCTGTGCCACAGAGCCAGCCCTTGGAGCAGTTTCCAAAGAAGGCCCCTTCTGAAGTGGGGGGGGGGGGGGAAGCAGGTGGAGGGGTGGGGCTGGCGAGCTGGGGTGGGCGGGCTCTGCTCACCACCACCCCCTGCAAGCCTGGCTCAGGGCACTGGCTGGGTGCCTGGGCGGCTGGAACCCACTGAGGGGGGCACCCAGGGCAGAAAGCGCTGTCTCCAACAGCCCAGCCTGCCAGCCGTCAGGGCTGCCACAGGGCTGCCACATTTTTAATTTTCTCATGTGCTGTAATGAAAGACCACAAACTGAATGACACAGTTCTAGGGGCCAGGTGCCCAGAATCAGGCTGGTGGCAGGGCCGTGCTCCTCAGGCTGTAGAGGAGGGGCCGCCTGGCTTCCCCAGGGTTGGGTAGGGCCATCGCCGGTGGCTGTCGCCTCGAAGCCACTCCACTGAGGTCTGGGTCTCAGTCTTCCTCTGAGCGTGGGCTCTCCCCGTGTCTGGGTCTGAGCGTCCGCCCTTCTAAAGGGCACCCTGGTCACGCAAGTTCAGGGTCCATCCTGCTTGGGTATGACCATACCTGAACCCAACTACAGCGAGGCAGCCTGCTTCCCAGTAGGTTTGCAGTCCGAGTCCCGGGGAAGACAGCACTGGTAACGCTTCACATGGGTTAGTGGCCCTGGCCTGGGCAGCGCAGCATCTGCCTCGGCAGTCAGTGAGCGTTTGCTGGCTTGTCCAGGCTTACTTCCTGCACTGGAAGAGCTGCACCCCGGGAAGTCCTCGGGCCCCCGCAAGCCAGGACAGCAGGTTACCTTCCTTGGACCTACAGAGCCCCCGCAAGCAGGGCTGCAGTGTCCGCCCAGTCCATTCTGCCCCTGTGGCCTTGCACGGAGCGTGCACCCAATAAATATTTTCTGAATAATAATAATTATTGTCCCTGGGAATTCTCAGGAAAAAAACTGCTGACTGGATGGACGCCCCCACCAGGAAATGAAGTGTTGTCCCCAGTATTATAGCAGTTACCCCTAAATGAAGCAGGCTGGGTTTACAGATGTGTTAAAGAAAGCACAAGATTTTTTGTGCAAGTGGAAAGTGCCAAGCATGGTAAGTTCAGCAGAGCTAAATCCTCAGGAAGACCCACAAGTGGCCTGGTGGTGTTTGCTCTGATTTCCAAGTTAGTCTTTAAGCCGTGATCGTGGGTTTCCAGATCTTTCCAGCACTTTCCAGACACAAGGGGCCAAAGCAAGGAACACAAACGTTGGACAAACACAACAGGAGGAGTGAGAACCTGTGGGTGGGTCACTAATGGCAGCTCCACAGCGTTCCCTTGGGCTTAGATTGCAGGTGTGATGGGAGTCCTTTAGGGACCCACACCGGTGGAGACCGGAAGGCCATCTGTGTGCTTCCACGGCTCTGGTCCTCTTCTCACTTTTCCTCGGCCACAGCAGTCATGTCCCACGGCTGGGAGCTCCGAGCCACCCAGAGGCATCCGTGGCTGTGAGCTGGAGACCGTTAGACAGTGTTAAGATGCGGGCAACAGCAGCACAGCAGGTCTGGCTTCTTGCTCCTCCTGTGACCACAGGAACACTCAGTGATGAGCAACTGTTGGCCAATGCCGGGGCTGGTGGCTCTGGGAAGGTGATGGATGGTTTGCTGTGCACACCTGAGCAGTGGACCATGCATGACCAGCTTGCTTGTCTGGGCAGTTTGCACAAACAGCGATACTGGTGACGCCTGCCTGCTTTTATGGTGGGGGTTCTGAGTGTTGGTTGCTGGCTGCGTGCTGAGCAGGATGTAGCCGGGGGACCAACCCCCCCTGAAAACCTGTGGCCCTGGGACTTGCGTGACTTCCACACACGCCCTCGCCAGAGAAGGGACGCATTCTGAGTGTGGCTGGTGAGCAGGCCTGCAGGAGCCCGTGTGGGACCTCCCAGGAATCTGCCAGCGCCTGGTTTGTGGAGCTGTCCCTCTGGACCCCCTGCTGTGTTGTTTCTGAGCCACAACCGATGGTAACTTGCTGTTGAGGACTGGGAGACTCGAGGGTTAGAACAGTTACAGGTGCACCAGGAGTGCGAATTAGAAGTGCCTTGCAGGGGACAACCTGTGCAGCCCACAGCTCCAGGGTCCGCCCACTTGGAAAATGCACCAGGAAAGCAAGATGCCCGTTGCAGCGGGGGCAGGGAGGGTGAAGCTCCCCCGGGAGCAAATGTCAGGGCTGATTGCCTTTTGGAATCTGGGATTTGTGGACTCCGATTAATTTACATAACTGGAGTCAAAGCCACGAGGGCTTCTCTGGATCCCTGCTACTTATTACAAGCTCAGCCAAGCAAGCACTTGGGTCAAAGTATCCTCCAGCCCCGCAAATCCTCCTCCATGTGTGCAGATTTTTGCTCCATAGTGCAGAGGCACCTTGGAAGTCCAGTCTCTTATTACCTATCATCTATTCACCTATTGATCCTTTACCTATCATCTCTCTCGAGCTATCTCTTTACCATTTGTATAAATTAATGAGCAAAATCATGGGTGGAAAAGTCAATGAAATGACTAAAATGTAAAGTAACAAAACAAATACTAATCCTATAGTTTAAGAAGTAAGTAAACTGAGCAATCACATGTACTTGCTCTTCAGAGAGAGTCCCAACATTTATTTTGCATAGAAAACGAAAGACTTATCTGAATAGCCAAAAAATTCTCAAAAAAGATAAAGTAGGATGCACACTTCCTCATTTCAAAACATTCCACGAAGCAGCGGCCCTGCAGCCTGGGGAGCGGGAGCAGGACAGATGTGGAGGCCAATGGAACAGAGCTGAGGGCCCAGAAATAGACTCCTGTGTCCACGTTCAACTGAATTTTACGAGAATGCCTAGGCCATTTGATGGGGAAAGCATGCTTTTCAACAAATGGTGCTAAGACAACTGGGCAGCTACTTGCAAAAAGATGAATTTTGACTCAAAATGGATCCAAGATCTAAAAGTAAGAGCTCAGACTACAAAATCTGTAGGGGTCATCATAAGAGAAAATTTCATAACACTGGATTTAAAAAAATTTTTTATTATTAGTATTTTGACAGGCAGAGTCAGAGAGACAGAGAGAAAGGTCTTCCTTTCCCATTGGTTCACCCCCAAGATGGTCGCTACGGCTGGTGCACTGCGCCGATCCGAAGCCAGGAGCCAGGTGCTTCTTCCTGGTCTCCCATGTGAGTGCAGGGCCCAAGCACTTGGGCCATCCTCCACTGCCTTCCCGGGCCACAGCAGATAGCTGGCCTGGAAGAGGAGCAACCAGGACAGAATCCGGAGCCCTGACCAGGACTAGAACCCGGTGTGCCGGTGCCGCAGGCGGAGGATTAGCCTATTGAGCTGCAGTGCTGACCCATAACACTGGATTTGGCAATGACTTCTCAGGTAAGGTGCCCAAAGTGCTGGAAACAAAAGAAAACATGGGTATACTAGACTGCATGACAATGAAGAACTTTTTTTCCCATCACATGACATCATCAAGGAAATGAAAAGACAGAAAATCTTTGTGAGCCAGGTAACAGAAGTGCCTAATACCCAGAGTTCATAACTTGCCTAGGAATTCCACTCCTGTGCACACATGGCAGTCCTCCATTATCTGCAGGTTTTACTGTTACTGTGTTGAGTGTGGCCCAAATATACGAAATGCAAAATTCCAGAAATACACAATTCATAAGTACACAGGAAACATAGTGCATAAAGGGTTGGAGATTCCAGGCATCCACTGGGGTGCTGGCTGTATCCCCCTGGGGTAAGGGGAGCCCCTTTACTCCCTGGTTTAAAAACAAGTGTTTAGCAGAATCATGTGTGTGTGTGCAGCCGCGTCCCTCACAGCAGTCAGGAGGTGGGAAAAGCCCAGACGAATGGGTGAGCAAAACGTGGGCTACCCATGCAGCGGGACATTCCATGCCCGTAGCAGCGATAAAATGCTGCCGCGTGGAGGAAGGAGCCTTGCAAATCCGATGCTGCTGGAGAGGAGATAGTCACAGAGACTGCAGGCTTGACTTACGCAAGATGTCCAGAAGAAGTAAATCCATAGACAGCAAGCAGACCCGTGGCTGCTTGTGTGGGGGACGTGGCATGGGGAGTGCTGGGGGCACAGGGCCTCTGTCTGTGCTGATGAACCAGTTCTGCAATTGCGCTGATGGCTGTGGTTTCTAGGGTCCTACTAAAAACCATCGCCTCTTCCACGTCAACGGCTGCATCTTGCGGTGTGTGAGGCATCACATACCATCAGGACATGTCCACCCTCTGCTCTCTCTGTCCCTGCCCACCTCATCCCCCTCTGAGAGGCAAGCAGTAAGGAGGCTTACTGGAAGCAATTCTGGCCCCCCAGAGCAAAGGTCCTTACCCAGGCCCGGAGTCCAGTTCTCCTGGTGAAGTTGTTAAAAGTGGCGTTCTCCTAGCTTGGAAAAACACAAACACACACAGAGTCAGTGATTCCGAGGGTCGGGGGTCCCTGTGGAGCCCACATTCAGGCTCTGAATTAAGACTCTCACAGGAAGGAGCAGAGTCAGGGGCAGCTGCAGCCATGCAGGGCGGCTGGCCTCAGCGGACGGGGTGCACCCAGCACCCAAGTACGCCCCCCCATGCTTTAGGATCCTGGTCTCTTAGAATGTGAGTGGGGTCCCCGCCGGGAAGCAGGCTCTGAGAAACCACATTTTCCTATGGCTGGAGACACACCCCATCCGCACTGCCATGGTCTCGTGGCTCAGCTATGAACAAGTCCCTTAAAGTTGGTGTCTGTGGGTTTCAGAATAGATTGCTTTGGCCAAGTTGGTATTTCAGGGCAGTCTAGAATATTTTCATGTATTTAATATTTAAATGTAGTGGCTCAAGCTTTTGCGCATTTCCATAAAAAGGTTTCTGGCCGACATGTGTGAGCTCCATGTGTGGGGACGCATCGCCCTTCCCACACCGCCCAAGGACCCAGGGCAGGGTCGCTGGAGGGGAGAGCCTCCTCTTGCCTCCCTTTGAGAATCGATGAAAAACCGGAAGCCCTTGGGGAAACACACTTTGCTCTAAACCCCTGGTCAGGGGCCAAATGCAGTTATGGCTCGCTCCAAACGGAGCCTTGATTCTCCACCTGCCGGCCAGCCCAGAGGCATACGGCACCTGGAAGCTTTTGTTTCTCAGCACAAAGAGCTGCTTGTTCCTAGCCGACAACCGGAAGGGCCGGGTGCCAGCCAGAAGGGCCGGGTTCTTTAAGAAAGGGACCTTCGGGCTGGCGTGGCGGCGCAGTGGGTTAGATCGCCACCTGCGACACTGATGTCCTACATGGGCCCGATTCAAGTTCCGGCTGCTCCACTTCTGATCCAGCTCACTGCTAACGCGCCTGGGAAAGGGAATGGAGATGTCCCCGATGGAGTTTCAGGCTCCTGGCTTTGGCCTGGCCCAGCCCTGGCTGTTGCGGGCAGTTGGGGAGTGAACCAGCGGATGGAATTTCTGTCTCCTCCCCCTCTCTCTGAAACTCTGCCTTTCAAATAATAAATAGATCTTAAAAAAAAAAAAAAGGTATTTTTCCCTCAGCCTTGCCCTCCCTGGGTGAATGAGCTGGCCTTAGCCCTCCACTTCCCTTTCCCTGGTGACAGGTTCCCTGTGGCACCTGCTGCCCGTGACTGCTGCGAATCAGGAATCAGCCGTCCCCAGGGGGCTGCTCCCAGACTTTTAAAGACCCTGATGCCCCTCTGATGAAAACGCCACTTAGGCCACACTCCCGTCACAGCGCGGGTCTGTGTGCGGGTCTGACTTTATGAAGGGCGATGATTTCATGGCGACCCCATCCGGGGCCCTAACCATAAAGGAGATTCCTAGCAGAGTCACTGCTGGCTTCCAAGCGGTTAAGCCTCTTGGTTTCCATGGCTGGCACATAGTGGGCCCTTAATAAATGTTTCTGGGCCGAGAGTGAATGAATAACTGGCAGTTAGGAGCACCTAATTAAACTTTCCTAATTGCCATCTCCAGCCTGAAGCTGGGATGACGAGCAGCACCCAGGCGGGCGTCTGCTTGCCTCGTGCCTGATTTCACAAGTGGGAGGGAAACGCACAGAAGCTGGGCCCCTCGGCCATCGGCCTCCAGCCCTGGGCTGCACCTGCCCCTCCAGGGCCTGCTCCCAGCAGTGGCCTTGGCTGCGTCATCATGGGGAGTAGTAGGAAGGTTCTCCAGGGACCTCATGCCCGCCGGAAAGCGAATGGGTCACAGCCTTTCCAGGGCACAGTTCCATCACCGACCTCTCCTTTGCAGGCAGCTCTGGACCTGGGCTACAAGGTGGCACCGGCCCAGTGGCTGCTCCATGAAACAGCTCACTTTCTTCCTGCAGGTTGCGGCCTCGGCAGCCGCCTACTACTTCGTGCCTTCCCCAGTTCATCCGTTCAGTCGTTCTGTTTTCCCCTGTGAGAATGCGGGCCTTGACCGTGTGCCTGCCTCAGGCAACTCTGGGCGTGGGGCAGCAGGTGGCTGATTCCTCAGCATCTCCAGAAAGCCAAGGTCCTAGAGAGGAGTGACCAAGCTCCCGACGCTGGGCCGCTTTCAAACCCTAGGGCGAATTGCTCTGATTACATTCTCATCAAAACAACAACAGGGGCAGGCGAGTGGCGCCAGAGTGGGCTCAGCCACTGCTTTGGGACACCCCTGTCTCACATGAGAGTGCTGGTTTGAGTCCCAGCCCTTCTGCTAGTGCCTTATGGGAGGCAGCAGATGGTGGCCCCAGTGCTTGGACCATTGCCACTCATGTGAGGGACCCGGATGGAGTTCCACCTGGCCCAGTCCTGGCCATTGCAGCCATTTGGGATGTGAACCAGCAGATGGAAGAGTTCTCCCTCTCTCTCTCTCTCATGTGTGAGTGCTGCCTTCCAATAGATCAAAATAAACAAATAAACATTAAAAAAAACACCACACTGGGGCCGGTGCTGTGTCGTAGCAGGTAAAGCCACCGCCTGCAGTGTCAGCATCCCATATGGATGCTGGTTCTAGTCCCAGCTGCTCCACTTCTGATCCAGCTCTCTTCTGTGGCCTGGGAAAGCAGTAGAAGATGGACCAAGTGCTTGGGCCCCTGCACCCACGTGGGAGACCCGGAAGAAGCTCCTGGCTCCTGGCTTCGGCTCGGCACAGCTCTGGCCATTGCAGCCAATTGGGGAGTGAACCAGTGGATGGAAGACCTCTCTCTCTCTCCTTCTCTCTCTGTGTAACTGTGACTTTCAAGTAAAATACATAAATCTTAAAAAAAAAAAAAACCCACACCAACAACACACTTTGCTCTCTGGGGGTGGGTCTGAGCCCTAGAACAAGCCGCGCTACTCAGGGCGGTGTGGGCAGCAGGCAGCTGCCCATGCTTGGATGAGGCATCTGCAGGTGGAAGCAGGAGGAAGAGCTTTAGCTCGAGCCACCTGCTGCTCCCACGGGACGCCGAACCTGCTTCTGGAAGCTGCTCGGGTGTCTGGGGTGAAGGCATGGCCGCCGCTCACTTAGAGGCGAAAAACTCTGCGTGGACTTTTTTTTTTCTTTTACTTTCACGAGTGCTGCTTGCAAAACATTGTGATTAGACCACAATGCCGAGGGCTCCCCGGAGCCCCTCGCCGTCCTGTAGAGCCACCCTCACCTCGGGAATCACAGATTGCTTTGGTGTGTGCTGACCACTTCTGACTTTTCTTTCTGTCTCCACAACAGCGGCACGGGCCCCAGAGTGATGGAGCTGCTGGCGTGGGGCTGGCCCTCATTCCCGTCGTCTGACAAAGGCACTGAGTTAGCCTCTCTCCCCACTCACTGCGCTCAGGCCATTCTGAGTTTTGAGGGCAGCCCTGCTAGGAGTCCACTCGGCACCTACTGTCCCCTGCTGTGCTGGGGAAACCTGCTCTCGGCCCTGCCAAGTTCGTCTCCTTATAGCTGCAGACCCTGTGAAGGGAAGCAGAAGTGGCCTGGCTCCTGCAGTCCCTAGCTTTTCTGATAAAATGACAGATACACCTGTAGCCTCCTCCTCTCCCGCTTCTTGTTGTGCTGCGTGTAGACACGATATCTGGAGCTGTAGCAGCCATTCTGAAGCCAGGAGGAAATAAGCCTGGGTGTGACTATCCAGTCTGACAAGGACCAGCAGAACCCTGGGCTGCAGATGGCATTGTGTCACAGTGGAAGCAAGACCAGCAGCCTCTGGCCTTGGGCTTCTCAGCACCAGGGACCCTCAAGACACTCTGCTCTGGTGGTCTGGCTTTCCGCTGTCACAGCAACTCAGCACAGTCTAACGTGCTGACCACTTATTGGTTCAACACACCCACAGTCAAGTGCAGTATGTGGCAAGCAGGCAGGCGTGGGCACCAGCAGCTGAGCCTGCTCATTTAGGGAAGGCATAAGCCTAATTCTTCAGAGAATTCTGGAATCAGTAGTTGCAGCATAATTTTAAGTTTAAAGTGCACTAATGCGACTGCGCGTTGATGTTTCCAACTTGCAAGTGGCTTCACGAGGCCACAATCTTTTTGTGACTATGGCAGAAAGATCTGGATGCTTGTGAAGGGCTCTGGGGTTTAGTGTGTGCCTGCTGTGTTCGAGAGACCTCACCTCCGCCTTTGAATTCACACACCCACCTCAACAGGAGGTTCTTACTCTCACACCTTCATACATTTTGACCCTGAGGCTCAGAGCGGTTGAGTGATTTCCCCAAAGTCACACAGCTGGTAGAACAGAGCTGACTCTCCAGCGTTTGTCTTTCCCACAGCAGCAACTCTGGCCTTGGGCATGCACAGATCCGAGTTGCTTGTGTTCAGGTGCTGTCCGTGGCGATCCCGGACGTGGTGACCCAGGAGTCAGGCTCTCCCCACTCGGGTGCAGTCTCAGAAGCATGGGTTTCTTGTTCTTTGTGGGGAGGGGAGACAAAACGCTCAACTTGAGAAGCTCCTGGACTTCTTGTCTGGTGTATCACCTTGGAGAAACTGCTGTGCCCCTTGCTAGACTGTTTAGCGAGCACGCGAATTAGGAAGTGTTGGGACAGACCATAATAGATGTGCGATCTTTATCACGATTAAACCGCTGCTGTGTTCGAAAGACCCGGAGGGAAGGTCCATCTGTTCCCCTCTCCTCTTGGGGGGCTGAGGCAGAATGATGGCCAGAACCCCGAGGGCGCGCACCCGGCCGTCTTCCCCACTTCAGAGGGACGCAGAGGTAGCTCAAGGTCCGAGTTTTGGCTGTTGTATATGAATGCCACAGGAGCTGAACGACTTCTTAATTAGCTTAATTTCTTTTCCAGATTTATTTAATCTGCTTAAAGGCAGAGCTACAGTGAGTGAGGGCAAGAGAGAGAGAAAGGGAGAGAGAGGGAGAGAGAGAGAGAGAGAGAGAGAGAGAGAGAGAGAGATCTTCCATCTGCAGGTTCATTCCCCGATGGCTGGGATGGGCCAGGCTGAAGCCAGAATCCAGGAACTCCATCTGGGTCTCCCACATGGGTGCAGGGATCCAAGCTCTTGGCCATTTTCTGGTGCTTTTGCAAGCGCTTTAGCAGGGACCTGGATGGGAAGACGTGCAGCCAGGACTCAAACCGGTGCTCAGATATGGGATGCGAACACCACAAGTGGCAGCTTAACCTGCTATGCCAAAACACCAGCCCCAGCTGGCTTCATTTATACCAGCCCCAGCTGGCTTCATTTATATACATATATATGTAAAAATCCAGAGTGCCGTACTGTGAATGAACGGAGGATATGTTGAAGGTTGGAGAAGAGTTCACAGCCATGCAAGCCCAAACCTACATCTTCTGCTGGCATCGTCCCACGGGAGACCTCCCCCACCCCACCACAGAGGAAGCAGCCGGAGAAGAGGACCAGGATGCCCCATGTGATGGATTAAATTTTGTCCCCCAAATTTATACACTGATGTTCTCACCCCTCAGCACCTCAAAATATGCCTGTTTGGAAACCGTGTGTTTGCAGATGTTGTTAGTCGTGTGGAGTGGGGTGCGCCCCCAATTCAAACTGCCTGGCATCCTTACAAAGGGGGAGGGCATTTGGAGACAGCCACACATGCACAGGGAAATGCCACCTGAAGGCAGAGTGGGGGCCAGGTGTCCCCAGACAGGCGCAGGAGAACCAAGGAGCACCGGCAGCCCTGAGATGCGAGGGGAGAGGCCAGACAGGGTCTCCTGCACAGCCTCTGGAGGAGCCGAGCCTGCTGCCACCCTGAGTCGGACTTGTGGCCCCCGTACCATGAGGAGACACCTTGCTGTCGGAGCCACTCACTGGCAGGCTTGGCGCGAGGATGCATCCCACAGGAGACGTTCCAGTCCCTAGGGGGTCACAGAGAGTTTTCTCAGCTGGAGACCCAGTCGCTCGTGTCTTTGCTTTCTGCAGCAGCCGCTCGGTCCTTGGCACGGATTGGGCCCCTGGCTGAGCCCTTCAGGAAACTGATCCCCTTTTCCTGGCCCTCCAGGGACTCATAACAGGACGTGTCCCTGTGGGCGGGCGTCTCCGTGTCCAGAGATGGGTGATTTCAGTAGCGCTTGAATGGGTGCGTGTGAGTGTGTGTATGTAATCGTGTGTATCTGCACGTGAGAGTGTGTATGAATCATAGACCTGCATGTGTGTGTGTGTGTGTGTGTGTGAGCAGGTGACCTCACACAGTAAATCTGCCAGAGTTTTTGTCTCCTGTCTCTCGGGAATTAGAGGGTACAATCCCCATTGGGAGAAAGGGGACCTGTGGCCGGGTCTCTGGGCAGGGTCTTGTGCACCTGGGAAGGGTTTGGGTCTGCAAGGGGATAGTATCAGCCTCATGGGGAGCTGAGGGTCCTGCTGACCGGGGACCCTGGAGGATTCCTACCGGTGAGGAAGGGAGAGGGAGCTCAAAGCGTCTTGATGAAAAGAAAGCTTGGGAGTTATTATTGCGGGTTATTCCACTGCTGGGGAGACTTGCTAGGGAACTTCATGCGGCCAATGAAAGTGAAATTCCCAGGGGCGTGTAGGGCGTGGGGAAATCTCAGAGTTCACAGCCGTGGTACGAGTGCCTTAGTCTGGGGAGCACTGCAGACGTCCTGGGTTCAAAGTTGGCCTCACTGTTGGCCGGGCTTGTGTCCCTACCTCAGTCTGTTCGTCTGTAGAATGGGAACGGCAGGCTGACCTGCTGGCCGGTGATGTGGCACTGAAGAGACTCCGGGCGCACAGAGCTCCCCGGGGTGGCATTTGCAGTGTCTAGCTCCCAAGGGCTTGACAATCTGGTCACGCAGTTCCTGACGACTTAACCACCACCCTCTCGGGTCTGTGGGAGCTGTCTCCGGCACCCCCGCGGTGAGGGTTATTTTGGGGACTACACGGATTGATGTACATAGCACTTTGAGCAGTGCCTAGCACAAGATGAGCAGGAGCTATCATTGCCTTTGCACGTAATAAAATAAAAAGAGCAGTGCGTGTGCGAATAGCAATGTGTGAGTGACTGAGGGTGGGAGCAGCCAAGCCAGTTCTGTACGTCTAGCTCCAAAGGTACTTTACACATAACAATATGTACCTGGCTGGCAAAAAGTAGTGAAATGCTACATGTGTGGGATTATGGGCCACGTGCACAAAGTGACAGCTTTCTTGGTGTTTTTTTTTTTTTTTTTTTTTTTTTTTTTGACAGGCAGAACGGATAGTGAGAGAGAAAGGTCTTCCTTTTGCCATTGGTTCACCCTCCAAGTGGCCGGCGCACTGCGCTGATCTGAAGGCAGGAGCCAGGTGCTTCTCCTGGTCTCCCATGGGGTGCAGGGCCCAAGCACTTGGGCCATCCTCCACTGCCTTCCCGGGCCAGAGCAGAAAGCTGGCCTGGAAGAGGGGCAACCAGGACAGAATCTGGTGCCGCGACCAGGACTAGAACCCGGTGTGCCAGCGCCACTAGGTGGAGGATTAGCCTATTGAGCTGTGGCGCCGGCCCCAGCTTTCTTGGGTTTTATACCATGCACACTGTGCACTGCTCGGGAATGATCAGTCTGATTTAGAGGTGGGAAGGGTTCTGAAGATGGAGAATCTATCTCTGGCGGCCGGGCAGAGGGGGCGGAGCCCCTCGGTCATGGGAGAGCCCAGGAGGAGCCAGCCAGGGTGCAGGGGGCCCCGTTTTCCTGACTCCCTCCCTTCCTGCTATCTACAGGGGATGCAGTCCCGGCACGACCTGCCTGCCTCTGGGACACGGCGCGAGGTAGCCCAGGGGCCTCTGCACCTGGGCCCACGGGCATCGCTGTGTCCAGGAGGCTGGGCGGGGAACAGCGTGCCCCCAGTCTCTGCGTACTCAGAACTCAGAATCTGAGCTCATCTGGAAACAGGGCCACTTCAGGCCATGAGATGAGGCTGGAGCTGAGCAGGATGACCCCCAATCCAACATGACCAGGGCCATATGGAGGTGGGGACACCCAGAGGGGCCTGTGATGGTGGAGGCAGAGACAGGGTCAAGGGTCGAGGTGCATCTAGGAGCCAAGAAGATGTCTCCTGAGAGCCTTTGGAAGGGCCCAGCGCTGCTGATACCTTGACTCTGCATTTCTGGTCACCTCCAGATGGATGGCGAAATACATTTCAGCTGTTGGACGCCACCCAGGAATTGAAGCCCCTGAGCCGAGGCCGGGAGACCCCCACAGCACAGCCAGGGGCCCTTCTTGTCCAACCCCAACGGCAGAGCCAGGAGCAGCGGCCCCAGCTCCACCGAGGGCTCCCCACAAGGAGCCAAGTTGTGCCGGGGCAGGGACGAGGGCCCTGCGTTAGAGGCTTCTGTCTGCTCCAACCTGCAGGGGAATGGATGCGCCGAGGCAGCACTGTGAGCCCAGAGAGCAAGGAGCAGACGGGGCTGGAGGGTCCCCATGCCGTGCTGTCCTCGGTCCCTCCCTGCTATGATGATGGTGGGAGCAGGGCAGGGGCAGGACCCGGAGAGGCGCCCCCGCACAGCCGGTGGCTGGCGCTCAGCTCAGCGCTGGAGCATGGAGATTAAGGGTTGCTAATTTGGAACCAGGGGTTGATGTGCTATAAAAAGCCGGGAAACTTTGGGATCTGCTGGTGTTTTAAAGTGAGCCATTTTAGAAGCTTGGCCCACACAGAAAGCGGGCGAAGGCGTGGCATTTGTCCCTCTCCCCAGCCCTTCCCAGCCTGACCGCATCCGCCCCAGGCCCTGCCCCCAGCTCTGGGTGAACAGGGCGCAGTGTGACACATCCAGCTCCTCAGAAGAACAAGTGCCATGAGGAGGGGGCGTTCCTGTCTTCCCTGGAGTCTGGGGACCAGGGCAAGCAGGGAGGAAGGACAGCCCCCGCCAGGACTGCCCCTGCCCCACCCCCAGGGGGCAGGTGGGCAGCAGGAGTCGTGGTGGCCCATGGCCCTGTGTGAGGACTCTGAGGATCTGCATTTCAGAAAGTGACCAGGAGAAGAACCCCTAGAAGGAGCCCCCGGCTGGGGGAAGATTCGAGGGCCCCTGTGGCCATCCCTGCATGGGGACGTGCACAGGACCTGCCAGGAGGCGCACAGGAGTCTGGACCTCTCCATGCCAGGGTTGGTGAGACCTGGAGGATGCCACAGCTCCCTGAACCCTGTATGCAGCTGGGGACCCTGCAGGAGGCAGCTCAGCGCTGGGGAAAATCAGAACGTTGAAGATGGCTGGAAAAGTAGCTCCTCTCACGTCTCATCCAGAAGTCAGCAAGTACAAGCACAGTGCCTTTCACGTGCATGCACGCATGGCTCATGAACACTTACGTCACCTATGCCACATACACGTGCATGCAGGACACATGCGTAACTCACACACATATGACACGAATGCACACCACACACGCCACACATGTACTCACACACAGCATGCCGCACATGCACTCACACACAGCATGCCGCAACGTGACACATGCACCCACATATGACCTGTGCACGCACATGACACACATGAAATATACACACGTGGCACATGCCATGAAACACATGGTGCCCACAAATGCACATGCAGAGACATTGCCTTTGCAAACACATGAGATGCATACACATGACATGCAAATGCTACATGTGACACTTGCAAGCACGTGACATGTGTACATACATGCATGCCCTTAAGACAAACTTTCTGGTTGTCTCCGTGCCACAGTGAGTGATTATGAGGAATCTGGGGTCCTGGCATGAACCAATTCCAGTTCTCCGCCGGGCAAGAGTACATGAAGCAGCTTTATGTTAGGTCTAGTGCTTTGGAGATGCACCCCAAACCGTTGCTGCTGCTGCCTGTCAGCAGCCGAACAAATATGCCTCCCTTGAGAGCTAGCTGATGGTGCAGAGGTCTCCGCCTTCTCGAGGCATGGTCCCCGATGCTTGTCTGTTGTGCACCTGCTGAGAACAGTTGTTGTTGGTGGGGTAATCCAAGCTGCAGAACTGGCCACAGTTCCTTCTGTCACTGTTACCATCATGACTCGCCCAGGGAAGCCCTTGTTGGGGACATGGGGAGGGCAGAGGCAGGCACAAATGGCCCTGCCCTTAGCTTTCTGGAGACTTGAGGCTGTGCTCAGGACACAGCTCGAGAGGCTCCACGCGCAGGCCGGGGGCAGGGGTGCCCCGGACAGTTCAGAGGCAATCCCAGGCCTTATCAGCAAGCTCTCTCACACTTGGGCCACCTGCAACCACCCATCCTCCTAAGGGTCACTTTGAGAAGTCAGTTCATTGGCGAATAATTTGCATTTATGCAAATTACATATTTATGCAAATAACATATTGTGCTATATTAATTTGTTATATATGGTGTAATAGTTATGTAGTGTAACTTATGTAGAACATTATCATTTGGAGCCTGGTCGGCCCTCAGCATCCAAGGGGAATTGGTTCCAGGACCCCTGGAGGACACCAAAACCCAAGGATACTTGAATCCCTTATGGAAAAATGCCGTGGTCTTTGCATTTACCCTGTGGACATCTTGTATATCCTGTAAGTCATTTGTGGATTCCTTCGACACAGAATCCATCGTAAATGCCACGCAGGCAGTTGTTAGATTGTATTGTTGAGGGAAAAAGACTTTGCAAATGTTCAGGACAGGTGCAATTTTTTCGCAAATACTTTTGGCCCGAGGATGGTTGAATCTGTGGACGTGGAACTCGCAGATTCAGAAGACTGGCAGTATTTATAACCTCTGTGTTCTACCAGCCTATGTGTGCTGACAAGCACACGTGATCACGGAACCACGATTCTAATCAAGAGACAGAGTGGGTTTTCAAATACGACAAAGTCCTCTCCATGTGCTCAACCCATGACCGCTCTGTGCTTTCTGCCCCACGCTCCAGCCTCGGTTGCTCTTGGTCCTAGTTCTCACACAAACCCAAGCCGCCTCTAAGGCTTCCTGCTTCTAAAGTTTCAATAGATTATTTGCACCCAGCAGGCTTTGTTACAATGTGGCTGTTTGGACTTTAATGGGAACAACACAGCCATGGCACTGGAAAATGCATTCATTAGCTTTACCTTGTGGAGAGCTGCTGTGTTGGAGGAGCTTACTAATTTGAAACCAATTTTCATTAATTTCCATTTCCTGCGGTGTGTCTCGAAGAACCTCCCTGTGACTGACTGCATGACCACAGAAAAGATGGAAACCAGTGCCCTGCACTCCCCGGAACCCCGGGTCACCTGTCTTTCCACCACAGACCCACCAGCCATGACCCAGGAGCAGGACTCTTGCCCGGTGTTCAGCGCAGGTGTGCTTTAAAGGGGCGACATCTCTTTGTTGCTTTGCAGAACTTTGCGTTCAACCAAAGTGGGATGGAAGGCGGCCCCGCCTATCTGCATGCCTCTCTGGCTTTTCTTTTTCCAAACGAATGCTTATGTAACTCAGCGCCCACTCACTCACTGCCTCGCTCTGCACCCGGCCCTGTTTCAGCTTTCGACACCTGAACCCAGCAGGCCCCAGGGGACACTGCCAGGTGCTTCCCAGTGGCTCCGGAGTGACCGGAGAGAAGTCAACAGCCAGCCGAGGTCGCTGGGTTCGGAGCCGGCTGCAGCTGTCTCTAAACAATCTGCTGTCATCTGCAATAAACCATGTGCCCAGCTGAGCTCAGCCTCCCCCTGTCCCACATGCCCGTCCAGGTGGAGGGAACGGCAAGCATCCGGGCGGGAGGCAGGGGACGCGGTGCCTTCAGGTACTCGTGATTCAGCAGGTTTGGCAGGAGCTGCAGCAAGGCCAGAACAAAGCAGCATGGGAGGGAGTTCCAGGGCCAGCTGAGGAGTTGGGGTGTCGCCCACGTGCACCCCCACTCCTGCCCTTCCTGCGGGTTTCCATTGCATAACAAGCCAGGGTGTAAGGGTTGGGGCACAGGAGGGTGATGACCAAGGGATGGCCACAGAACATACTGACTTGGTGGCACCTGTCATCTTCCACAGGAGACCCCTGGAGGGGGGTTCTCAGGAACCCTCTGGGTGTAGAGGAGGGAGGCAGGGGAATGTGTGAGTGTGAGAGACTTGTGCGTGCCAGTGTGCAAAGGTGTGTGAGTACGTGCACGCGCATGCCTGTGAGTGTGTGCGTGCAGTGCACATGTCCGGGTGTGTGAGCATGCAGACAGCAACACTTCTGCATAAGCAGTGCCTGTCCCAGGGGCTCCTGACACTTTGGTCCGGGGCTTCCTCATCTCTGCTGGGGAAATTGGCCTCTGAGCTTGGCCTTGGCGTCCCCTCTGCCGGCAGCCCCTCCGGGACGGAGATGGAAGGTGCGGAACTGAGCGAGAGCTGCGCCAACCCGCCCCCCTCCCGCAGGCAGCCTGGCTCTGAGACAGGAATAAACCCCTCGCTAGAACACGCTGTGCTGTGCGAGGTGCAAAAGGAACAAACAAGCTCCCCACGCCTCCTCCCCAGGCGAGGTGGGGAGCACCCTGGCTCAGCAGGCGCTGGTCCTCATTGCTCCTTCCAAGGGCTCCCTGCGAACCCTTCAGGAGGGTCCCCATGCCCCTCACCCCTAACACACATGCATGACCATAACCCATAACTGAGAAGGCTTGGAGGAAGGCACAGTGACTACTAGCTTCGGCTGGTTTTGCAAAGCGATATCCTTGTGACAGGCGAACCCAGTTTAGCTCCTCCACGGGGAACACGGCAGCAGGCGGTGGGTGCAGGGGAGGCATTTGCAGGTGGGACCTCATCGCCTGCCTCTTTGCTAGGTAGAGCCCACTCTCCGTTCCTTCCCAGGTAACATCCACCCCCTCCCCCAAGGTGACCTTGGAACCTGGCAGGCAGTGTTTCAGCTGCAGGTCAGGCAAGGCTGTTCCCACGGCTCGGCTCGGGGTTGACAGGTCGTGCCTGCTGCTGGGAACGCCCGCAGCTCTGTCCCAGGGAACTCACCCCACTGCCAAGCCCTGGCTGACACTCACCCAGTGCCTGTGAGACACACGGACGCCCGGGAAAGGACTGGGCTGGCAGCTCCTGGGTTTGAGAATTTATCTGGAAGGAGAAAACTTCCAGCAGAAACATCAGCAGGTAGCGCAGGGGACACACGCTGCCTTGGAAAAGAAGGAAAATCTCGCTTAACTAAATCAGCTGAGGGGGTTTGGAACATGCAGAATGGAGCAGGGTCAAGACCAGAGGCTCTGTTGGCATTGGTTGATGCTTAGGCCCCTGCCTAGCTCCCAGGAGCCTGTGAATGGTGTTAATAACTGTTAGGTGAAAACCACCTTTATGCAAAGTCTTTATAAGGAGAAGGAGCTATTGTGTGCAGGGCACAGGTGGGGTGCCGTAGGGGACCCCTGGGTAATGGAGGTAGGATGCCAGCCTCCCTTCAGCAGGGCCACAGGAAGAAGCAGCCAAGGGGCCAGCGACGGGGAAGGCAGTTGGGAGGTCCCTGCAGGCTGTGATTATGATGAAAGCAATTATCTCTTAACATTCCTCCGCTCTGCCACTCTGGAAATAGACTAAAGAAAACACCTGCAGTGGATAAGAGACCTCCTTCCGAGAGTGTTGCAAGGAGGAGGGCCGCGGGGTAGTGCGAGGCTGTGAGGGCCTGACCATGCCACCCCAGGGTCAGTGTCCATGGAAGGGGCAGCCGACACACTCCTGGGTGCCAAGGATGGGACGGCCTCGCCCTTTGCCTGGGTGACCCTCCTCCACCCCAGCCCCTCTGCTTCCATGCGATCATCACAGGAACAGCCGGCAAATTCTGAGGCAGGAGTGTCTGTCTATGCCCAGTCAGAACTCCTCAAAGCTGTCAAGGTCACCAGAATAAGGGACATCTGAGAAGCTGTCGCAGCCAAGGGGAGCCTGGGGGGATGGGGTGACGAAGGGCTCCGTGGGCTCCTGCAGCAGACAGAGGACGTGGGGTGAAAACTCAGGCATGCCAAGCAACCTATGCACTTGTTACAAGAAAAGGCTTACTTAGTTGAAAGGCAGAGTGACAGAGAGGGAGCGACAGAAGAGGTCTTCCTTCTGCTGGTTCACTCCCCTGTTAGACCCTCGGAGTGAGGATGCTAACACCTGCTAACATCTGGAGGCACACCCCAGAGACTCAGACTCCAGACCAGCTGATGCAAAAGCAAGAGGATTTATTCGGCGTCTGCGCAGACGGGCTTCCTGAACTATGGAGTCCGGAGAGCGCCCCCAGTACAAGCCACACGGTTTATATACCCGCAGAGACCAATCAAAAGCACTATAGAGTCCATGCACACAGCAATCCAATCCGCGAGTTGTTCATGTGAAGGGCATGCGTCTTCTATCCAATCAGCTACGGGATCACATGGGAGGCATGCACCTCGTCGCCATTTTGTTGTTTACTTCTTTAGTAGTTCCTTTCCCTGCCAGCGCCATCTTGTTCACCCTGAGGGGGGATGACTCTCGCTCCCTTTGTTCCCCTTGTGGGAGAGTGGCATCCCGCTTCCCACACCGTTATTTGAGTATTAGGAGGTACACAAACTGGATTAGGTCTTAGCACAGCCAGGCACAAGTGTCGCAGCTAGCTAAGCATAGGGTCCCTTATTTTACAGCTGCACCTAATTTTGGCTTTGGGGGAAAAAAGTTTAGGGCTGTAATTTTAAACTTTAATTTTTTATTTGGAGCAAAGGTGACTTCTTGTTTTTAATAGTGTTAGCTTAAGTCACTCATCTTGGTTTGATTTTTAAGGTTCTTCACCCCAAATGGCCACAGGAGCCAGGGCGGGGCCGGGCTGAAGCCAGGAGCCTGGAGCTCCATCTGGGTTTCCCACATGTGTGGCAGGAGCCCAAGCACTCGGGCCATTTTCCGCTGCCTCCCCAGGTACATGGGCAGGGAGTTGGATCAGAAGCAGAGCAGCTAGGACTTGAACCTGTGCTCTGATGTGGGCTGCTATCACAGGCAGCAGCTTAACTCGGTGCAGCACAACGCCAGCCACACAATCTTTGCACTTTAGTCCATAGTAATGTATCAATAGAGATTCATACCTGTAGTGAAAATGCGCTCTACTGATGTTGTATTTATTTTATTTTATTTATTTATTCATTTTTTTGACAGGCAGAGTGGACAGTGAGAGAGAGAGACAGAGAGAAAGGTCTTCCTTTACTGTTGGTTCACCCTCCAATGGCCGCCGCGGCCGGCGTGCTGCGGCTGGCGCACCGCGCTGATCCGATGGCAGGAGCCAGGAGCCAGGTGCTTTTCCTGGTCTCCCATGGGGTGCAGGGCCCAAGCACCTGGGCCATCCTCCACTGCACTCCCTGGCCACAGCAGAGAGCTAGCCTGGAAGAGGGACAACCGGGACAGAATCCGGCGCCCCGACCGGGACTAGAACCCGGTGTGCCGGCGCCGCTAGGCGGAGGATTAGCCTAGTGAGCTGCGGCACCGGCCCTGATGTTGTATTTTTAAAACAGATTTATTTATTTGAAAGGCAGAACAACAGCGAGAGAGACAGCGAGAGAGAGAGAGAGAGAGAGAGAGAGAGAGAGAGAGAGAGAGATCTTCCATCCACTGGTTCATTCTCCAAATGCCTGCAACAGCCATGTTTGGGCCATGCCGACAAGAGCTAGGGGTTGCCTCCCTGTCTCCCACGTGGGTGTCAGGGCCCAGGTACCTGGGCCATCTTCTGCTGCCTTCCCAGGTGCATTAGCCATAGGCTAATCAGAAGCAGGCAGCAGAGTCCAGAACCAACGCCCTGATACGGGATGCCAGCATTGCAGAGGTGACTTAACCAGCTGCACCACAACACAGGACTCCAGTGTTAGACACGAATCAAGGGAGAAACCGAAGCAGGGAAGAGGGTACATAGCAACTGCGTGCTATCTGTGAATCTAAAGCTGCTTTTTAAAAATAACATCCGTTTACAAAGAACCCCAGCAGCAGTGAGCTCTGGGATGGTCAGGCTGTGAATTCAGATCCCTCTCTTTCCAGGCAGCTCAGTGAGCTATTCTGCATCTTTTGAATAAATCCCTCTTTTCCCTACTTAAACTGACTGCAGCGGGGCTTCATGCTGTGTGCAGCCAACACCTACACTAATGCATGCATCTACATATGAACCGACGGCATTTCAAAAAAGAGGGAGATTCGGTGTCATTTTCTATTTTGAGTTGCAATCATTTTTAAAAGGCAGGAGAATGTCTGTGGAGTACCTGGGGATGGAGTCAGGACTAATGAGATAATATCTGGAAGAGGCGTGGAGCTCCCTGGAGCTGCCGAGAGGCAAGACACTGTATTATCATCATGAGAAAGAGCCTGCTTTGAAAAGTTGGGCAGGAAGGCGGATATAAGTAGAAATCAGCTCAATTACTCATGCCTTTCAAAATAGACAAGTTCTGTAAAAGTTGAAGTGATTTTTTTTTCCTGGGAAATCAAATTCCTCTTGACTGCTGTCAAGCATTGCTGTTCTGTGGTCTTTCAATTATTTTTGGTTGGGCTCCCTTAGAATACCCAAGCAGCTTTCTCTGCAGAACAGTCTCAGATTTCAGCATCTACTCCCATTTTGAGACAAGAAACACGAAGTCCATATGCTTCCTTCAATGTTACTCAAAACAGCTAAGGCTGCGACCAAAAAAGAACCCAAGACAATGGTAATAACAGAACAAAAGATTCTTTCTCTTGAAGGAGCCACACAAGCAATGCATCAGCTGCTGGAGAGGCTCTGTGAGCTTGGAGTCCTGCGTTTCAGGGCAGAGATCACAGCCCTTCAACATCTGGTCCGTGGTGCGGTTTTGTTTTCAAAGTCCAGACGCAGGTGCGGTCATCCCTGGGTGCTTGCAGGATGCTCCTTGGGTACCAGCCTCCGAGGATGCACAAGCCCCTGGTGTGAAATAGCTTAGGATTTACATGGGCTGGATGCACAGCCTGCTGTACACTTTGGATCCTCTTTAGGTGACTTGTCCGGTCTGACACAGCACAAAGGCTACGGAAACAGCTGTTACAATGTATTGCATAGGGAATGCCGACCAGCAAAAAATGTTTGTGCGCAACCTGCACAGACGCGATTTTTCCCCCCAAATATTTTGTCAGCAGTTGGTTAAATCCATGGATGTGGGCCTCACGGATTTCAAGGGTCCACTGTATG
Source organism: Oryctolagus cuniculus (assembly GCF_051225735.1). Taxonomy (NCBI): domain Eukaryota; kingdom Metazoa; phylum Chordata; class Mammalia; order Lagomorpha; family Leporidae; genus Oryctolagus; species Oryctolagus cuniculus. The sequence goes on from NC_142880.1 coordinate 39,980,291, forward strand.
TTGGGTGAAAATGTATCATGGGAAGGATGCTTCTTCGTGGCTTTAAGGGGAGCTATTTTACCTGCAGTTCTCCAACGTGGTTTATTAGTGGAGGCCACCCAGGCCACCTGCCGCTCGAGATTTTTTTTTTCTGTTCTTTGAAACTTTGCAAAAGATCACAGGAATCAGCTAACTCATTCTAGAACATTTTCTACCAAGCTTCCTAAAACCGCCTTGGTGGATCCACGGCTGATTTCCTGTGATGAAAGTGAAGACGGTTTAATTAACCGTTTTGCAAACATGGAACAAGAACAGCGCCTTGCAGACCTGGGCTAGAGGCGGCCCCACTATTCTCTGCAGGTTTGCCTGTTAGGGTTTGCAATCTGTGACTTCCTGCTGGGCTCCAAATTCAGGCCCAGCAAAGATTCTTTAGACGGCAAGGAACTTGTGTGGCTTACATGAGAGGGGAGTCATCACCCCAAAAGGGAAGCCCAGAGGCAGCAGAGTTCCCTGCAGGTGGGAACAGCGACCCAGTTATGAGCCCTATCTGCCCTTCCGCTCTTTTCTTTTGTGGAGATGGCTTTACCCTGAGCCCAGGTCCCTGGTGCGTGGGTAGAAGCCAAAGCCATCCGCTTTCTCATTCCCATGTGAATCTCTGATAGGCAGCCTGAGGCTCACTGGCTTGGACTGTTTCACAATATATTTGCTCTGAACCTGGGACGTGACCAGGAAGCTGGATGGCAGAAGTGGAAGTGGCACCACCTCCCTCAGAGCAGGGGACTTCCGGGGGCAGGGGCAGCGTGCACCAAGGGAAATCCAGCCACCCTCAGGGAGGCGAGAAGGTCAACGGGTGGCCCTCGCAGGCCACTGAAACCCTACAGAGCTTTTCCCGAAGCTGGCTTTGTCCAAAGCCTGAATTTCAGAAATTCTTCTGGAAGAGTACAATAGAATACAAGAGGGCAAGGAGTTCTTGGTACATTCTCAAAAGGGATTTTTCAGCCATGATATCTAAAAAATAGTCCCCAAGCATCCCGTAAATATATCACAACATCATGATAAAAGCTTATTTTTCCCATGAGATTCTTTTAAAGAGCCTTGTCTTTGGAAGTTTTAAGTGGAACAAATACATACAAAAAGACAATTCCAGCAGTGATGCCCAGGGGATATTTGCATTCAGACCCTCAAATACAGCTATCTAATAAGATGAGCTTTGCCAAAGGATGTCATCTAAGGGGTTCAAGCTGCGTTCCCCAAATCCAACACCTGCCTGGCCCAACTGGGGGAACGTTGCTGTCCTCCTGGTTCTGATTGGCCCTCATTGCCTCAGGCAGAGCAAAGCCGGTGCACAGCTCTCCATGTAACTGGTTACCTTTATTGAAGGTGTCCTTACCCGTTTCTGGGCAGATTTTGGAGAGCGCTCACCAACACAGCAAGCACCAGACCCGAGTCTTTCCCTTTAATTTTCACTTTGGCATCTGCAAAGCTCAGCATGGCTGGAGCACGACTTGGGCAAAGCCCCATCAATGCTTTCTTCCTGTTTGCCCAACTGTGAAGAATGTTCACGAAGCTTCAGAAGTAGCGGCGGCCTCCCGGATGATCCCCAAGGCACAGGGGAGCCAGGTTTCTTTTCCAACAGGGTCTGGAGCCACGGAACCCAAACAATCCATTGCACTCCATCTCCTTTATTGGTTTGCTCGTAGTAACAAGAGGGATGAGAGAGGAATTCCATCCCTCTTTTTGCAAAGCTTGAGGTCTCAAGTCCTAAACTAACTCGGCTAATCACCGTCTGATTGAAAAGTTGGACTAGCTTACACGACAATCTGAAAATTTTTCTGAGTCCTCTCCAAAGAAAACGTTGGCAACCCTCGGTGTACAATTTTCACACGAGTTTCTGTGCCATGAAAGGTTGGCTTTTGTTGTTGTTCTCATCTTGGAGATGGAAAAAGTGAGTCACACCAACCCCCAGCAGCCCTGCAGGTTCCTGATGGTTCGTTCCAGTTCTGTCCTATCTTTCGTGTCGCAGAAAATGCTCCTTTACAAGAGAAACACGTGTATATGTACGCAAAAAACCTCTCTTAAATATTTTGATGAAAATATTACTTAAATCGAGAATTCCTGGCAAAATTACGTATTATTAGAAATCCAGTGTACTGAAAAAAGGATACTTTGTCCCTTTGCATGAATTCACGTGACAATAATATTGTCGAACATTTTTTAATATGATCTTCAACTGCCCCTCCCAAAAGTATGTAAAAATAGAAGGTTTTGGCACAAATGCTTGCGGGATGATGAAGGGTGTGTGTGTGTGTGTGTGTGTGTGTGTGTGTGTGGCTAATCCAGGACCTCTGTCACGTCTGAAACTGGGAGTGCTGAGGTCACCTTTGGTTTCAAACACTGTGTCCTTGGTCTGATCCCACCCCATTTAGTGGCCACTGTGGCAAGACTTAAACCATATTTCTTGTCAGTGGTAGGATGTTGTCCTTATGTTAGAACAGGACAAGCAGTAATCTTTGTAGAGACAGCTTCAGTGTCTAATTTTATACTTCTATTGCAGAATATATAAAACTCTGTTATTTAAAAAATGTAGAATATGTATATGTAAACAGAAAATTAGACTATGCAATAGGAGCCACCAGGACAAATTGGACTTTGTAGACCGGGTAAACATAGCGCATCCCACTAACACATGAACTTCCTTCGAGGTTTTCTTCTTTATTTTCTGCCTATCTTCTTTTTTATTTTTATTTTCTATTTTTTATTTTTTTGACAGGCAGAGTGGACAGTGAGAGAGAGAGAGACAGAGACAGAGAGAAAGGTCTTCCTTTGCCGTTGGTTCACCCTCCAATGGCCGCCGCGGCTGGCGCGCTGCAGCTGGCGCACCGCGCTGGTCCGATGGCAGGAGCCAGTTACTTCTCCTGGTCTCCCATGGGGTGCAGGGCCCAAGCACTTGGGCCATCCTCCACTGCCTTCCCGGGCCACAGCAGAGAGCTGGCCTGGAAGAGGGGCAACCGGGACAGAATCCGGAGCCCCGACCTGGACTAGAACCCGGTGTGCCGGCGCTGCAAGGCGGAGGATTAGCCTAGTGAGCCGCGGCGCCGGCCCTGCCTATCTTCTCTCAGGGAGCTTGGCAGTATTTATTCTCTGTAGTTTGCATTATAAAATAAATATATTTTTAAATTTTCCTAACATAACTTTAGGATACTTAGTGAGTTTCACCAAATTTTTGCATGCTTACCGGCCATAGTCTTACATGCTCCTTTTCCAAAAACACTGTTTCCTCTCTGACACACAAGGAGTACTCCACAGGAAATGGTCCAGCCATGAGTCTCAGGCAAGCAAGTCACCCTGTGAAGCTCACTTCACGGATTTCCCAAACACACATAAACAAAATGCTAAAAGACCCCAGATTATGTGCAGCTATAGGTATTAAAATGCTTATGTGAGTCATTTATTTGGAATACAGAGTGATGTCCCCATTATGTAAAATATTGTGAGTGGTGGTTCACCCACGTCCTCCATACACACAACTGGGTGGTGCTGAGTGAATGACTCACGACATTGGGGACTTGTGTGGCGCCAGAGCCCACCCTAGTCAGGGTGCTGAGGAAGGGGACCCCTGTGGTGATCTGGGAAGCCTGCTTCAGTGGCAAACTATGCCTTGTCTATCCACAGCACCAACTTCCAGTGATCTGATCCTATTTCACATCTCTCGCGAAGCCTGGGTGACTGTGTTATTTTCCTGGGGCTACCATTTCACGGTGTCACAAACGATGTCTCTCAGAACAACAGAAATTCATTAGCTTACAGTCCCAGAGTCAAATTCTGAGCTCAAGGTGTGGGTGGGGCTGTGCTCCCAAAGAGGCTCCCTCCCCACCTCCGGGTTCCTGGCTGTCCCTGTTGCCTGTGCCTAACATTCGTTGGCTTGTGGGTGCATCACCCCACACTCTACCTCCATCTTCCCATGGCTGGCCCCTGTATGTCTGTTTCTCTGTATCCAAACCCCCGTCTTAGGAAGATATTGGACATAGGAGACAGAGTCCACTCTAATCCAGTGTGGCTTTAGCTGGATTTACCAGCAGAGGTCGTATTTCCAAATAGGGTCTCAGTCACGGGTTCTAGGTGGACATGGAGTATTGGTGGACACCATTCAAACTAGCACTTCACGAAATGGTTCTTGTTTGCAGACAGGCAAATTCTATCCTGTTCAGTTGATTTCCTGCCCTGCTCACCTTGGAAAAACCAGTTTTGCCTTCATTTACACATTCATTTCAATATTCCTCATCTAGAAAGACATTTGTTTTTCAGATTCTCTTTCAGCTGGTTGGAACATCTGCCTGATCCCTCCACTCGTTAAGTAAAATCCTTATCAAGGGTTCATTTTTATGACATATGAGAATCATAATTTTACTGTTTTTTTTTTTTTTTTTATAATCTTTTGACCACGGAAAGAGGAGGAAAAAGAAGGCACAAGGGACTTCCTTTTCCCTTTTACGAGCTCTGGGCCAGCCCTGAGCAAACTGCAGAAGTACGTCACGGCTTCTGCTCCCACTCAGTGCCTGCTCCTGCTCCGTGGTTGGAACCCTCACCTGGCCCTGAGCAGCTGGGCCACGTGCTTCCTCCTGAATCCAACCTGCCCTTCCCCAGCCCAACGGCCACGTCCCCAGGAGCTGTCACATGGGCTACAACTGGGAGTGATCACTCCCTTCCCCCACCTAGTGCCCCCACCATCTCCTGCTTTTAAAAAGACATGCCTACTGCCCCGGTGCAGCCAAGGTTCAGTAGGAGTTCTAGTACTAACGGTGTATTCCTGCTTTTTCGGGTTCCTCGGCTTCACTTCCAAGACCATGGTATCTAAACCTTTATCATCACCGCCATCATTTTCACAATTGCTCCCTAGGTCTTAGCAGCATCCGTACAGCTGGAGAGTCAGCTCTTAGAAATCAGGAAAGCTTTATTTGGAAGGAAGAGTGATGGGGGGTGGAGAAAGAGAGAGAGATCTTCTTTTATTTTACTCCCAAGATGTCTGCAGCAATCAGGGCTGAGCCAGGATCCAGGAGCTCCATCCAGGTCTCCTGTATGGGTGCAGGGACTCAAGGACCTGAGCCATCACCCTGCCTTCCAGGCACAGTAGCAGGAAGCTGGATCAGAAGTGAGGTGTAGAGCGGACTTAAAAGCAGGCACCCGGACTTGGGACGCTGGTGTCCCAAGGGGAGGCTTAACCCGCTGTCCCACAACCTTTCCCTGTTCGCATGTTTTAATTGTTTACTTTTCGCGAATGGGCAATTTATTTGTTTTAAATGTTTCTTATTTATAAATGTTCCTTATTTAACTCTTCAGTAGGTGATTTGACCTAAATTTTCCAAAGCTTTTGAAGATCTCTGAGCCCCAAAGGGACACGGGCTCTTGGGAACTGCTGGCTGTCTGGATTGTGACGATGGTGACACAGGTGCACACAGGTGTCCACACTCACCTGATCGCCTGCTGAGTTGGGGCAACTTCCTGTAGGCCTCAATAAAGCTGGGAAAAGTCTAGATAAATAATCCTACACGTAGTAATAATTCTAAAGATCAGAAGTGCTCCATACAAGGATTGGCATTAAGGGTCTAGCAACACTGAATTGTTTAAATAAATTAAGGCATAACTGTATGAGGGTACTTCAAGAAGTTCATGGAAAACAGAACCAAAGATAAGGTTTTTTTTTTGGCGCAGACATGTTTTGAAAATCCCTACATATTTTTCATGATAGGATTTTCCACGAACTTTTTGAAGACGCCTCAAAGAACTCAGTGCCGTGCAAGCCCCGAGAAGGCTGCAGGGCTGCATTCCGCAGTCCGGGCGTTGCTGTGCCAGGCTACCATCACTGAGCCACACCAGGTGGCTGAGAACACAGCACCCGATTGTGCCAGAGTTCTCCAGGTGGGGGATCTGAGGCTGATGTCAGCAGGGCTCTGCACTCTCTGACACCCGCAGGGGAGTGGCCTCCCTGGCCTCTCCCAGCTTCTGGAAGTTCCCAGCGAGCCTCAGCTCTCCTTGCCTGAAGGTCGCCTCACTTCAGTCTTGGCGTGGGCTCCTCCTGAGTCTCTCCTCCAGTCACACCAGCCTCCTCCAGGTTGGCCTCCTCTTAGCTAATTGCATCTCAAAGAGCTTACCTGCAATTCAGATCCCATTCTCACCTAGTGGGGCAAGGGAAGGTGCCTGCCACGCAGCCTTAGTAGACAGTGCTAATAAGGAGACGGCTACAGCGCATCTCGTCACGGCACGGCCGCAGGTCTGGTGCAATCCCTCAGGATAAGCACAAGCCTAACTGAACATTTGCAGCACTGGCTCTGACGGAGGAGAAACCTGCCAGCCTTCTCTGCTTCGGGGCCCCCAAAAGCGTTGAAGTCGGCTAAGCAGCTTTTGGGTCTGGAAGGTTTTGAAGATGTGTCAAGACACAATTGCCACAGTCTTCACTGAGGTAGCCTAATTGGCCTTATTTCCCAGTCTAGAACTCGGAACATTTCCCTCCGTAAACTAGAGCGGGTGCTCCAATGAGCTGAGCAGAGCAGGCTGGCCACTTCAGAGTTCCTCTGCTTGGGCTGCAGGGTTGGGGAGAGAGCGCAGAGGAGAAAAGCCTGATTGATTGACATCCGGCCGCTTCATTCAGGGAGGAGGAGAGCAGAGGGAGCTTGGCTGTAGTGCAGACTGCTCCCCAGCTCTCTCGATTTCTCAGAAAACCAGAGAACGGGTCCGTTTTGGGCTGTGGGCCTCAGTATGGGTGACTCCATTCTGACTTTCAGTCCGGTCTTTGGAGAGCCAACAGGAGAAGCCAGTCGGGAACAGCGGCCTCCTACGCTTTTTATTTAACGACTAAGTGCTCACAGAGACCAGGGAGTAGCCACAGCTGCGCCTCGGGTGGCTCTTCCCTCTGCAGCCAGGAGTACACCTGCGCGGGAGGAGGCGGGTGGGGGAGGTGTGTACACGCCAGGAGGGTGGGAGTCATGACCGGATGGCGTGTGCATGTGGAAGTCTGTTAGGTTCTAGAAGCCGTCCAATGTTTGCTATTCCTGGCTCCTGTCTCAGGCCATGAGGAAAGAAGGCCATCAGGTTGGAGGCCAGAGAGCAGCCTGGGCTCCTAGAGGTGGCCCCAAAGCAGACCTGCCAGTCCCACCAGCGCCATGGGTTGTGGGACCTCGTGGGCCTGAGAGGCGGGGACACAGCAATGCTACCCCTGCCTCCATCTTTCTCTGCCTCCATCTCTGATCCAGGATCACACCTGTTAGGCCACCCCAAAACAATGGAATACTGGAGTTAGAGGGTAGGTTTATTGTTGGGTGGGGGAAGCCCACGGTCCGGGGGTGGGTGTGGGTAGAGGGCAAGAGGTTAGGAGAGAGGAGAGTGAAAGAGAGAGATCAAGAGAGAGAGCAGGTGTTCAGTTACAGGTCCTGTTAAAACTTTGCGAGGGGTGGGGTGGGGGTTGGCAGGGAAGTAGGAGCATCGAATCCCATTAGGGTGGGGGTGGGGGTGGAACTGACACCTGTGGTCACCTGGCTTCCAGCAGTGTGTGTGTGGGGGGGCAGAACCCAAGATGGCGCCACAGATAAGACTGCACCATTTTACTAACAACAACGAGGTCTCCAGGGGCTGCTCCCTTGGCTGAGCTCCACTTCGTTGCTTCTTCCAGACTCTGGTGCCATGGGTGTCATGCCGCGTCTGTCACTTAGGGAATGCTCACTGTGGGCGGGCTTTCCAAATTAGCTCATTTAATCCTCCCCCAAATCTATGCGCTGTGTCCACAGGGAGCCCGAAGCATACAGTAGCCGAGAGGCCGCCCTGCTTGTCCAGTGAGCTCCCGTGTGTCCTGATCCTGGGGTGTTGCCAAGCTTCCAAGCAAGGCTGGCTAGAGGGGTGGTGGTGGTTTCCAGGGGGTGGTTGCAGGCTGGAGCTACTGGGCACCTTCTCTGCCATCAGGGCCTTTCTTTGGCTTAAAGTGTGCAGGAACAGATCTGTGGGGCACACATTCCCAAAGGGCGACCTGGCCGTGAGGAATCCGATATAAACAATGATTAGCTAAGCTGTGGAGCCAACAAGAAATGTCCAAGCCAGCATTGGCCCTTCTGGGATGGGACCACTGGGAGGGCGGGAGGCAGGGATTCCATTCCCCGAGGGAGCCTGGAGGGGGTGGGGCAGGATCTCCAGCCGGGATCAGAGGAATTCCCTCCTCTAGGGAAAGGAACCAGGCAAGGGTCATCCTGCCTGCCACACACTGGGGCAGCCCATGGTCATCAGGGGCTGACTCAGCTCCAGGTATCCTGGTAAACCTTTCTCACGCCTTTTTCTCAGTGTTCTACCTGACCCCTACGAGGCAGGTACGGGTGCCCTAGCGAGGGATGAACAACGTACCCGAGGTACAAAGTGCCGCGTTAAAAATAAAGGAATTGCAGAGCCACACCCGAGGCGACTTCAGAAAGTGAATGAAAATGAGATGATTTTGGTGCAAAGACAGTGTTGAAATCCAGGCTTCGGTTTTTCAAAATACACACCTCAATTTTAAGCATTTTTGACCTCAAAATGTTTACGTGACCCTTCAGCACCTGCTACTGTTTCTTGGCAAATGGTCACAGATGGCCACGGGGATAGACTCACGACACAAGAGTGCTACACAGTTTGTGGAAAATGGAATTAAGAGATAAGTTTATTTTGATGTAAACTTGTGTTGAAATCCATGCATACAAGGGGTCTTCAAGCAGTTCATGAAAAAAATAGGCATGTAGTTCAAATTTTTTTGCACCAAAACAAACCTATGTTTTAATTCCATTTTCCACAAACTTTTGAAGTGCCCTCATATTATGGAAGTCCTTACAAATGGGCAATCATGTGTCCTTGGAAAGAGAGGGAGAGAGAAAGGGAGAGAGGGTTGGGTGAGGGGATTCTTATTGTGGTTTTGTGTTGTACAGAGCCAGTGGGATTCTCTGCTCATGGGAGTAACCCTGGTTCCAGTGCTGGAATGAAAGGTACGCACAGTGGACAGTGGCCCACTGAGCTGGCTGCGATTCCTGGGAGTCTGGGAGCCATGGCAGGGTGGAGGGGGCCGGTCTGGGCGTGGGGCTGGCTGGTGGAAAGATGAGGACCAGGAGAATGGACTGTCAGGGACGGATGCAGCCTGAGGGAAATGCAGTGTGGAGTGAGGACTGCTGACAGAGTGCTCGGAGCAAGGCTTCCGGATTGTGCTGGCTTGGGGAGAAGAGACTGCATTCAGCCTGAGGTGTTCTGAGAGTTTAGGGAAAAGTTTTTTTAAAAAAATTAGGCTGAAATAGTTTAGAACTCTTCTCCAAAGAGCAGATCATTTGAGCCAAACCGAGAGGCAGGGTGTGGTTCCATTCCTTTGATAAGCTGGGGGAGAGCAACTTGGAACAGGAATTTCGGACTCCAGGAGGGAGCGGGATTGACAGGTGAGCAGTGAAGTGTGGCCCTGTTTGCTGAGGCGGGGCATGTGCCGTGTGCTGAGTTCTTCAGAGCCTGGTGGCACAGGCCAGGGGAGCTCTCCAGCCAAAGTTAACAAGGACAATGCCAGGGAGCTCTCCTGCAGCCTGGCGCCTGCTCCCTGATGCACACAGTCAGGCTCTAGGGAAGGCGGAGACAGGTGCAAGCGCTGACTTTTCCTTTCTAACAGTTCTACTGCTGAGAAGCAGCCAGCCAGAGTCAGCCCCTGTCCCTCCGTGGTGCCCCTCTGCGCTACGCAGCTCTCTGCTGGAGTAACTATCACACCGAGAGGAGCAGCCTGGGAGGGAAGACGGCTGGCTTCGGCTCGAAGTCCAAGGTGGAGCAGCACCCCCGGCCTGGCCTCTGGTGGTGGCTGCCGATGGTGGAGTGTGGAGAGGCGGCAGGGAGCAGAGAGACAGGGGCCACCTTCCCCCCTCCCTGTGGTCTCTCCTTGTGAAGCCATCATGGGGCTCTGCGCTGGCATCCTAATCCAATCTCATCACTTCCGAAGGGCCCCACCTTCAGACACCATAACTGGATCAAGCCTACCCTAATCCATCAGCTATTACCATTCACTCATGAAACATTCACATGAGACTTTGGAGCTCAAACATCTGCGTGAATTTGGAGAGCTAAATCCTCCCACTTGGAGTCATAAAGCCTCCAGTCTGGTTTGTTGTGCTCCATAGCAGTACCTGTGTTAGCCAGCTTTTCACGACCACCATGAAATAGCTGAGGCAGCCTCACTTTATAGTGAGAAAAGGTTTATGTAGCTCCATTTGGGAAGTTCAAGCCCATGGCCAGAAAGGCCCACTGTTTTTGGGGAGGGCAGTAGATGGTAGTGGTGGGGTGTGTGTGGAGCAAGGGTCCCTGCTGACCCAGGAAGCAGAGAGAATGGCTGGGCCTAAACTTGGCTTTTTCAACAGCCATCAGGAGAGCTAGCTTCCAAGGCCGTGACTTGCGTGACCTCCCACTGAGCCCACCTCTGGCGTTTCCACTCTCTCCACCATTCCCTTCTGAGCTGGAGGCTTAACACCCTGTAGGAGCTCACATTCTAACCAAGGCAAAGTGCGTTGTGCTTCCCCATCTAAATTCAGGAACCTTATGGAGGTCCTGCTCTTTCTATCCCTCCTCTGCAGCGATGTCTGCCGACCCTTCTGATCTGCATGCTGTGCAGGCACTGGTTGCAAGCATAGTGCTCCCAGCCCTGCGAGGTGTTGCAAGCGGCACCAGGCTAGGAGACTTTTGTGTCCTTTCCAGCCTCGGAGTGGGTATCTAGCGTAAGAATTTGACAAATCAGTGCCAAACCAATACATTCTATTGAGACGCGAGTTTGTGATGGAAAGCAGGGATGCAGGCTGTATCAGTGAAGAAACCAGAAGCCAGGTCTCAAAGGGGAAGCTGTCACTGAAGCACCTGTGCAGGCTGCTGAGGCCTGGGAACCAGCGCCCCGCCCCCAAGTCAGAATCCCAACCCCCAGGACCATATTTGGAAATAGGGTCATTGAGGTGGAATTAAAGATGAGGCCATTGGAGCAGGCAGTCCCCAATCCCATCTGATTGGGGTCCTCATATAAAGGGGAGGTGTGGGCACAGGGATGTGTCCACAGGGAGATGCCATGTACAGATGAGGGAGCTTCTGCATTCTAAGGAGCAGCAGGGGCCACCAGCAAGCCAGGGGCAGGGGGAGGGAAGCAACCCCAGCCACCCCGCGATCTTGGATCGCAGCCCCCTAAGTGTGAGAGTGTGTTTGCTGTTTAAGGCCCTGGTCTGGTACTTTGCCATGGCAGCCTGGGCAAAGGAGTATGGCGGGGGACTTTCAATGTTACTTCATGGCAGTGGCATGGGCAGGCCCGGGAGGCAGACTGAATCCTGCACACTCGGCCCGTGCCCTTTGTCCGTGAGCTTTGTCCCGTGGGTTCACTGGGACCTGAAGCTGACTGAGAGAAGAAGCGGAGTGACAGGCAAAACCCAACCGTGCCATTCACAATGGCCATTTAAAAAATCTGAGTCTTTGCTTGATTACTGAATTGACGCTCGGTATGGAAGGTCCCGGGCGCCAGTGTGCAGGCCCTGCGTTAAGCACACGCAGGTTCCAGCTCAGAGCCCAGCACGATGTCTCTGTCCCTCCTGGCTGCCAGACTGGCAACTCAAGGGGTGTGAGCTCCCATGTCTCCCACAACTGTCAGGGCCGGGCCAGGCCGAAGCCAGGAAGTTCATCGGGGACTCCCACGGGCCATCCAAGCACTTGTGCCGTCCTCCACTGTTTTTTTCCCAGGCCATTAGCAGGGAGCTGGATCAGAAGTGGAGCAGCTGGGACATTAACTGGCCCCCATATGGGATGCCAGCATTGCAGGCGGTGGCTTTACCTGCTACACCACAACACCACCCCCTGCCTTCTCTTTCATTTAACAGGGATTTGTTGAACATCAACCAAGATGCTTGGACACCCTTGAAGGTGTATGTGTTTTAAAAAAAAATGAGTGAGATCTGGTCCCTGCCCAAGTTGAGCTCTCAGGTTAGAGAGGAAGAGAGTTTTGCAAAGTGCTATTGGACAATGATAATAAGTTATTCTATTCTAGGAGTGCACACAAAGGGGCAGTGATGGGAAAAGCGTGGCATTTCTCCTGTCCTTGGGGGAGGTCATGGAATAGCTTCTGCTGAGTGGGTCTTTAATAGGCTCTTTTTTTTTTTTTGACAGGCAGAGTGGACAGTGAGAAAGAGAGAGACAGACAGAAAGGTCTTCCTTTTGCCATTGGTTCACCCTGCAATGGCTGCTGTGGCCGGCGCACTCCGCTGATCTGAAGGCAGGAGCCAGGTGCTTATCCTGGTCTCCCATGGGGTGCAGGGCCCAAGGACTTGGGCCATCCTCCACTGCACTCCCGGGCCACAGCAGAGAGCTAGCCTGGAAGAGGGGCAACCGGGACAGAATCCGGCGCCTCGACCGGGACTAGAACCCGGTGTGCCGGTGCCGCAAGGCGGAGGATTAGCCTATTGAGCCATAAGGGTGACAGTTCTAGTCCCAGCTGCTCCCCTTTGATCCAGCTCTCTGCGATGGCCTGGGGAAGCAGTGGAAGATGGCTCAAGTCCTTGGGCCCCTGCAACCATGTAGGAGACCAAGAAGAGGCTCCTGGCTTCGGATCGGCACAGCTCTGGCCGTTGCAGCCATCTGGGGAGTAAACCAGTGGACAGAAGAAGACCTCTCTCTCTGTATCTACTGCTCTCTGTAACTCTTTCAAATAAAAGTAAAATAAATCTTTAAAAAAAAATCCCCTTTATTCAGTTGAGGATCCAAGACCTTTTGTCGCTAGGGTAATCAGCGCTTATGCCCACTAGTGCTAACTGCCAGAAAGGGAGGAAAGGTGGCAGAGTGGGCAGTTAAGCGCGCGCAGGCATTCCCTTCTCCCAGATATTTAACCACCAGGGCGGGAAGCTTTCCTCAAAGAAACGCAGGAGTTCGGATTACAGCGGGAGGGACCCAGCAGCTGTCCACTGCACACTAATCTCTTCAACGGGGAGATCCAGAAATACCCCAGCAGAGCTGGCCTCGTATTTCTAAGCAGGTCAGGGGGTAATCTGGCCCCTGCGATCCCACAGATTGACTTCAGCATGCTCTGGGGTGCATCCACTTAGTGCCATCCACTCAGGGAAACTTGCAAAACCTCCAGAACAACTCGTTTTGGTGGACTTGTCCGGTTTTAGAGAAGTGGACAGGAGGTGCCCTGTCCCCTGCTCCCACTGACTTTCTGTGGACAGAAAGCTGGAGGGCTGGTGGCTACCCTCACAAGGTCATGGGCATCTCCAGCTCCACCCTTTGAAGTCCTTATTCAGAGGAAGGCAGCACCCAGAAAACAGCACCCAGCCCTGTGCCTTCGGCTTCTTCTCTGACGACTCCGAGGGCAGGCGGTCTTCCCTTCTTTGGACCAGGGCCTGCACTGTCCTCTCCCCTAAGGGGATAGTCCCCCACCATCGGCAATATAATAGGCCTGTTTAATTTAAAGAGCTTTATTACTGCTCACCATGGGACAACAGGGATTAACCAAATAACATGCTCAGATTTTCCTTCCTGAATTACAAGAAGACATCATTACATTATGGTTAAGAACCAATCACTTGGCTGGTGCTGTGGTTTGGTGGGTAAAGCCGCTGCCTGCAGTGCCGGCATCCCATATGGACACTGACTCAAGTCCTGGCCACTCTACTTCCGATGCAGCTCTCTGCTATGGCCTGGGAAAGCAGTAGAAGATGGCCCAAGTGCTTGGGTCCCTGGACCTGCATGGGAGATCCAGAAGAAGCTCCTGGCCCCTGGCTTCAGATCAGTGTAGCTCCAGCCATTGCAGCCAATTGGAGAGTGAACCAGCAGATGGAGGACCTTTCTCTCTTTGCCTCTGCTTCTCTGTAACTCTGCCTTTCAAATAAATAAATAAATCTTACAAACAAAACAAAAAACCAATCGCTCGGAAGCCAGTGCAATGAATGGTTTTCCTACAATAAGTGTTTTTCTCACATTTGGCTTTTTTTTTAAAAATGCGCTTTGTGTTTATTTCTTTCAATTGCTATTAACAGAAACCAACTCTGGAGAGCTTCTCAGTGGAAGCAAAGCACTACCTTAGAAGAGTACTCTCTCCCGAGATGGCTTTGAACTGCTATTGCCTTGTTTGTCCCAGGATCTCCACTGGCATTTTTCTAGAACAGCAGGATCCGCCTAGCCCCGAGTCTTTCCATCCAAGATCCAGGTATGGCCACCAGGTCTCTTTTCCCGAGAACTGTTTGCTTGACTTTAATCTCATTTGAAAGGCAGAGAGACAGAGATCTTCCATCCGTTGGTTCACTTCCTAAATGCCTGCAACAGCTAGGGGTGGGCTGGGCTGGGCGGGAGCCGGGAGCCGGGAGCCGGGAGCCGGGAGCCAGGAGCCAGGGACTCAGTCTAGGTCTATCACAGTGGTAGCAGGGGCCTACTACTTGAACCATCATTTGCTGCTCCCCAGGGTGTGCATTAGCAGGCAGCTGGATGAGCTGCTGAGTAGCTGGGACTGGAGTCAGGCACTCATATAGGCTGCAGGTGTTTCAGACAGTGAGTTAAGAGCTGCACCAAATGCCAGCCGCAGAGAATGGTTTTTACGGTCTCATATGCTTCTTCCTTAACATTCTAGACTCTGGGTCATAATAGGTTTCAAGAAGGTGGGATGGGCTTCTAAGGACGTATCCTAAGATGCATTTGTGTGCACTAAGGAACATGATGCAAACACCCGACACTTGAGGAGCGGGAGACGGGTCAAGCGCCGGCAAACACACAGCTGCAGCCCCTCAGGCCAGTCTGCAGTCACAGCGCACTCCGCACCCCCATGGAAGCATCAGCAGCATTTCTCATTCGCTCCACGTGGGCCCGTCCTCTTGGCAAACAAGGCAACACATTTGGAGAAGCAGCTCTAGCAGTTGACATTACCCAGGGGGCACAGATCCTTTCATTTCTACAATGAAAGTGAATTCTGTGTGCTCAGCCTCCGACAGTGGCAGAGGGCTGACACCGACTCTCCGTCAGTCCTCCTCGGGGCCGGGAGGTAGTAGCTGGTTATTTTACCAACCCTGCATGCGCTCTGTGCCCAGTTCGCTCCCCCCGCCCCGCCCACCTTGCTTTCCAAAGGCGTGGAGGGCACTGCAGGTGCAGTCAGCTCTCTGTTGTTAAACACGAATACACTGCTTGTAACTTTTAAAGGCCTGAGACAGTAATAGAATTGAGCTAGCGCTGAGTTTTCTTCACAGTCCAAATTACTCAATACAACGAACAATTTGTGTAACAGATACGCATGTCACAATTTAAATAATTCACTGAACTCAATTCATTGAAACTCAAGTGTCTCGGATGTAAAAATTTCTCAAAGTGCAGATTCAAAAGTTGGTTATCCAGAGTTGGCAGCTTCAGGAAACCTTTCTCCTGCCCCACACTGTACACACAGCACAGAAATGTTGACTTTACTAAAGATGCCTGTGCCTGATCTGGGGCTTGACCCATCTTCTGGAAGGGCTGAGAATCTATTGTCTTGGTGGTGCAAGGGGGGAATGGTCAGCTGGGTCAGGAGTCTGATCACCCAGAAACGGCTCCCTCTCCTGCTTTCCTCTAGAGGGAAAGCCACCGCAGATTTATTGGCACACCCACATTTCTAAGAATGGGAAGGAGGAAGTGGGGAGCCTCCCCTCCGTTCCTTGGTGACTTGGGCAGGTGCAGGAGCTGTCGGCAGGACACTAGACCAGGGTGCAAGGTGCTTCCCTGGGGAAAACCCAGACCCTCGCCCAAGAAGCAGTCACACCTGCTGGGTTTCTAACTTTACACGGTGCTCGAGGGGCTGGGCGGGGAGGGGGCCAGCAAAGCAACTCTGCCCTTGCCCTCGGGGGCATGTCAACTGGGAACCCCTCCCCCACCCCACGGCCTTAACAGGCTTCTGGAAACGCTGAAACCACCGCGCACAGCCTCGAAGCGGGGGAATTCCCAGTGGGAATTTCTGCAACCCCGGCCAGTTACAGAAAAAGTAAAAATGCCCCGTGCAGCGGGGCATTCTGGGCTTCAGAAAGCAAGTCCGGAAAGCAGGGGAAGCCAGCGAGCTGAAGCTCACCGCTAGCTCCGGTGCACTGGGGTGTGTACGCATCCTCACCAAAAACCGGTGCGCAAGGGTCCCCCAGCCTTTCCGCCCGGGGCTGGGCCGGCCTGGTGATCACACGACCGTGGCTCCGGCTTGGCGCTGTGCGACCCCAGCAGCTCAAGAGGCCTCAAGTTCAAACCTCCCTGTGGCCCGCATTGCCCCTTCGGTTGAGCTCGGTTCCCCCACGATGCTCTTGGCTCGCCTGGCCAAGTCTGGCCCACGGTGGCTATTGTCTGTCCAGTTTTGTTCACATGGACATCCCACGGTTTGGCTCCTGGTGGGAAAAAAGGAAGGAAAGGAGGCGGGGGCTGGTGCGGGGGACAGAGAGAGGCGGTGGTCTCGGCATTGGCCAGCCTCGTTCGTCCCATGAACAGCATCGCCCACCGAGGCGGGGGCGCGCCCTCGCACCTCACCTGCCCGCACCGTCTTCTCCACCGAGACGGGACCCACTGCGCAGCCTCTTCCATCAAGTCAGGTGGCCCCGCGGCGAACCCTCCCCTTCCCCTCCCCCAACCTCGCTCCGGGACCGACGCGGAGGGGCCAAGGCCCGGCCTGGGGGCGCTCCGAGCGCGCCGCGGTAGGGGCTGCGGCCCTGCCCCGCGCTCTCTTCCGTCGCTAGGCTCAGGTGCCAGCTCCCGGTGCTGAGGGTGGGGACCTCGCCGCCGCGGCTAGGTGCCCCCCCATCCCGGTCCAGATGCCCCATACCCACCCCTCCCAGGGTCTCCTGGACCAAGCTGCGAGCCACAGCTGGCCCGGGTTCTGCGGACCCCTTCCCTCCGGGCTTGGATCCCTTGGTGGCAGCCGCGAGCCCCCAGTTTGGAGGACACGGTCCTAGGGGGCACCGGATTCTCCGGTCTCAACTCCGCCGCAGTCCGGGTGGAGTCGGCTCCCGGGCAGTGAGGACACTGGCCCCGCGGGTCTCGGGACCTGACGCCCGCGGCGGGGGCACGCCTCTTGGAGACGCTGGAAGCCACCTCGGCCTTCGGCGTCCCGCGACCCCCGCCCCCGCCCCCAGCCCCGGCGGGCGGAGGGAGGGGCGAGCACTCGCCGCCGCCCGCGACCCGGTTCTCGGCGTCTTCGCTGCTCGTTTCGCTTCTCTTGCGCGTGCTTTTTCTGCTCCGGGCGCACCGCTCAGCGCTCGGGCCGGAGAGACGCGCCGCCAACCGGGGCCCGGGCGGGCGTCTCCCCCGCGCGGCCGCCCCGCCCGCCCGCGCACGCACGCCTGGAAAGCCCCCGCGGCTCCTCCCCGCCCCGGGGCTTTTCTCCGGCCGCCCGGGACTTCTTAGCGAGCACAGCCGCCAGGCGCTCGTGTCCGCTGGGCTGCAGCGCGCGGGCCGCGGCTTCTCCCGGGATTCAGGGGGCGAAGAGCGGTGACCCCGGTGCGCGCTCCGCGCCCGCGTCTACCCGCCCGCGCCCCGGCCCCCGGCCCGCGTCCCGGCCGCCAGCATGGTGCTGCTGGCCGGGCCCGGGCCGGAGGGCGGCGGGGCGCGCTGCGTGTCCCCGCAGCCGCTGACCCCACCTCGGGGCACGGAGGCCGACGAGGAGCTAGGGGAGTATGAGGAGTACGAGGACTTCTCCAGCCTGCCGGACACCCGCAGCATCGCCTCGGACGACTCCTTCTACCCTCCGGGAGGCGAGGAGGAGTTCGGCGCCCCGAGCGAGGACAGCGTCCAGGAGGGCGTCCCGGAGACGGCGACCATCCTGCGCGCCGCCTGCGCCAACGACGTGGGGCTGCTGCGGGCGCTGGTGCGGCGGGGGCCGTGCGTGGACGAGGTGCAGGAGACGGACCGCAACGGCCGGGTGAGCTGGCGTTCCCTCAGGGCGTGGGGCCCGTCGGCTCCCTGTCTCCCTCCCCGCATCCTGAGCCGCTCCGAGCCCTGCGCCGGCCGGTCGGAGGTTGCGCTGTCTCCGCTCGGAGCGCCTTACCCTCTTGGTCTCGGCGCGCGGCTTGTAGGGGGCCCTAGGTGGCCGCCCGTCCGCGGCCGGTGTGCGGGTCGCAGTTTACTCTGGGCGTGCGCCCGTCCCGCGTCCTCAGAGCATCCTCTTCTCGTTGACACCCGGGAGGGTCCTCTCTCCAAATTCCCCGGGGAGGGGGGCGTGTTGTGGCGCGCTGGCATCCAGGGTTGGTCCCTATTGTGGGGTCTCTCCAACGTGGCCTCTTTAACTGGTACCTCTCCCCGCGCCCCTGGCGGGCGACCCTTCTTTCCGCCCAGCGCCCCTCGCACACTGTCTCGCTGCCCTGTGCCAAGAGCGCTGGTGTGCCGACCCGCCGCGCGCGGATTCGGACCTCCTGGGTTCCTGCGCCGTCACCGCAGCGAACCTGGCCTAGGTGCGAACGGGTGGCGTGCGGGAGACACGGGGGGTGCCCGTTAAAGACTCAGAGAAAGCGAGAAGTCTTTAGAAAAGGAAGGGAAAAAGTTGGCTCGAGGAGACTCCAGGAATGGCTTGTGGAACACAAACTACCCAACATGATGCGGAGTAAATCAGCAGTGACCCCCGCGGCCAAGTCCCGCCGAGGTAGTGCCGGCGCCCTCCTCTGAGCTTCGTGCTCCGCGGGGCGCGCGGCAGGTGCAGAGTCAGGGCTGAGCTGTTCGTGCTCAGAAACCCACGGCTGACACAAAGTCACGGGCTTTCCCTTGGGGGCCCCGCTGACTTCGGTTGATCTTGGGGCCAGTGGGCTGGGCTGGGCTGGTGAGGGTCGCTTTCTGCTGTGGGAGCTCCAAGAGACCTTTGAGCTTGGAGGGAGAGGCGGTGCTGGTTGGAAAGTGTCAGTCAAGGAGAGGGAAGGAGGTGAAGGGCGAGCAGGTGGGCTGCAGCTGTGGTCTTTGCACCCTGGCGGGGCAGGCAGTGAGGGCTGCAGCCTCTCCTGGGACTGCTCCTGCAGCCCTGCTTTCGGTTTCACTGAGTGTGAGAGTTTGCAGGCTCTGGTGTTTCTATGGGAACCTTGGCTCCCTTCAGCAGGTGCTGGGAATCCCCCAAAGCTCAGGCACACGTTTGGGGGGGGGTGTCTCTGCCCTGGGCAGCCCAGCCCCGCCCCCACCGTGAGGCACCCTTGGGCTTCCTCAGCTGCGTTACCTCTCCATGAGAAGCAGAAGACACAAGCAAATCCAAGCCGAAGGCTTAGACCTGGCTCCCCAGGGTTCCTGCCCGGGGCTGTGGGCGGGAATGGCGCAGGTGACCCGTGTTCTGCTCTGTGAAGCTGGTGCACCAGCTCCTGGTTGGTTGCTTTCTCACCTGACACCCCCTTGCTCAGAAGAGAGCCGGCAGGTGTGGCTTGGTGTTCTCAGCCTGGCAAACCTTTTGTTTCGCTGCTTTGCGTCTCCGCCTCTCTGCTCCTCATCAGATAACGGTGGGGATGATGGGAGGAGGCCATGAGACCCCAGACTCTGGTTTTCGGGTCAGAAGGAGCATAGCCTTGCGGAGGGGAAGGCAGGCATCTCCCTCCTTCCCAGCGGCCCCTGCGTGGTATTGAGTGCACCTGCTGAAAGGATTCAGTGTGGCCAAGGCCCAGTGCAGGAGCCCATGGGACATGGGGTCTGAGCTTAAGTGTTTTCTGCACGCCTACTGTGCGCTGTTAGGTGCTTTAGGGGACTCGGTGCCTCCACCAGTTCCTGCCTTTGCGAGTCATCACTTTTGATAGGAGGACTGCTGATGCTTCCATGCAGAGACTGGAAGAGGGGACGGGAGAGAGAGGGAGGCTTGGGATGCCAAGTGTGAAAACCCTCCGAGGGGAGACCCAAGGAGGAGGCTGTGGCCAAAGGCCCCGGTGACGGGGCGACATTCCAGCCAGGCAGCTGGAGTTGAGAGGAGGGTGGCATGTGCAGTGTGGCCAAGGTGTGGCTTAGAGAGGAGGGACTGTGGGAACGAAGGCCAGAGAGGCACACCTGGGCCAGGTGAGGAGTGGCCAGCCTGGGCTAGCTGAGTGAGAAGTTGGAAATTGAACAGCAGACTGGTTTCAGCTTGGCAGCTGGTCACACAGGTTCCGTTTTAAGGGCACCTTGGCTGGAAGGCCTTTCTGCCTTCCCTTGGTGAAGCCAGCAGCAGCCACAGCTGGGGAGGAGCAGTCCAGGGTCCAGGGGTCTCTCTCTGAGGTCTGAAATTGTGCCCAGGATGGCCAGCTGAGGGAGCAGAGGCACAGAGAAGGTGTCTGGGGTAAGAGCATTTAGGCAACCGGATCAGCAAGTGCAAAGGCCCTGAGGCAGGGGCCTCCCATCATATGGGAGCAGTGAGGAAGGCCCTAGAGCTTCAGTGAAGTAGGGGGTGGTTGCATTAGTGACAGAATGACAGCTCACAGGTGCCACCCACAGCCAGCGTTGCCTCTTTGTGGTGGTGTGATGGTTGGGCTGTTTGTGTCTGGTCATTAAGGATGTAGCCAGGTGACAAGGCTTTGTTTAGGATAGCAGGTTCCTGCTGAGACTGGTGGATGTCGGATGTGGCTCAGCTTCTGTTTTCCTACTGGAATATCAGTCTTTACGGCTCTGGAAGGATTGCCTGGTTTAATTTGCAACATGTAAATGTTTGGCAAATCACTCGCCGGGACATTGAGAGCATGCCCTCGATGTCTGTTGGATTTGTGGTGTTGTGTCCCCTCTGGCATGCTGCTATGAAAGCTGCTGTCCTTAATCTTTCAATCCCACCCCTGGCTTCACCTTTTCTGCCACGGCGGCCCTGGAGACAGAGGGAACAAAGGAGCTGGCTGTCCCGACTGCTACCTGTGGGTGGTTTGACTCCGAGCCACACTGTACCCCTCTCTTTGTGGACTTCTACTCTTGCAGGTTGAAATCCCAGGGCCTCCCGGTGCACATTTCCAGCCCTTTCCCCACCCCACCCCCCGGGCTCACACCACACACCTGGTCTGGGATGTCTCTCTGCTCTTAGGGGGAGGCGTAAATGTAAATTTCCTGGATTCCAGGTTGTGATCGGGACTTCATGAGGAACTATACTTGAGAAATGTGTTGTTTGCTTGTTTCTTTGAATGCCACTGAGATTTATAAACTTGGGAATCACCTTTCCCCACAATGGAAATTACGTGATTGGAATTCATGTCCAGGCTTCTGCCTTTACCAGGCCTCGGTCTCCATGGCCCGGGTGTGCATAGAAACGAGCTAATTAGTATAGACAGCGAATACTCCGGTCCCTGCCAGATCTGGCCTCTCGCCTGTCTGTACCGGGAGAGGTTTGCTTTGCTGTTTGGGGGTATCTCTTAGGGTCCGGGTTGTGCCCACAAATTCTGAAGTGTGGGAAAAGGTGGGAAGTGGGAGTGTGGAGCAGCAGGCAGACTGGGAGCCCACGGGGCAGGGACAGAAAGGAGCCCACTGAAATGGACCAGGGCAGAGCTGGCCAGGCTCGGGGCAGGCAGGTTGATGGATGTCACTTCTTCTTCCTCTTCTGCTGACCATGGTGGGTTCCTGTGGGCCATCAGCAGTCAAGAAGCCCAGGTAGTATTGTTAAAGATTTATTTATTCGAAAGGCAGAGTTAGAAGGACAGACAGACCTTCCATCCACTGGTTCGCTCCTCCAGTGGCTGCAATAGCTGAGGTTGGGTCAGGCTGCAGCCAGGAACCTGAAATTCCATCCAGGTCTCCCATGAGGTTGCAGGGCCCTGGGCACTCAGGTCGTCTTCTGCTGCTTTCCCAGGCACATTAGCAGGGAGCTGGATCTGTGGTGGAGCAGCCAGGACTTGAACTGGCACTCATACGAAATGCTGGTGACACAGGCAGCGGCTTAACCCCCAGAGCCACAGTGCCGTCTGCATGTCTATGTGTTGATGTATCGGTCAGCTATGGCCATGGTGACGCTGTCCAACAACCACCTGTGAAACCTCACAGGTGCCTACAGCCGTGGCCACTTTCCTGAGGCTGGCCCCGCCCTGCTCAGCTCCGGGAGGCTAGATCTGCACGTTCATCGCATTCAGCTGGTGCGTTGGACTCATTGGGGATGTTCTTTAGAAATCCTAGTGCCCAGGCCACATCCCAGCCCACTTGAGTGAGAAGAAGGCCTGGGGACTGTGTGAAGCTGTCCTCTGCGGGGTGACTCAGCTCTGCTCCACGTGCGCTCTCAGCCTCCAGCAGGCTGGCCCGCGCCGGCTCTCCGCGGCAGGGGCAGGGTTCCAGGAGAGCCAGTGGGACCTCGTGAGCTTCATCTTGGCCCGGGTTCAATGTCCTTCTGCTGATGCAAGTCTCAAGGCCAAGCCTGGGCTCGAGGGGGAGGAAATAGACACCCCAGCCCTCAAGAGGCAGGAGCTGTGACGCCCTGGCAGAGCCAGGGGGAGGATGGGGTTGTATGTGCAGTGAGTTGCTACAGTAAGGATGAGGCTGTGGGAGGGACACCCACCGAGCTGTCCCCGTGGGGGTCCCTCAGACGGAACCCCTGGCCCAAACAGCTGCTATACTGGCTGTGTGTGTGTGTGTGTGTGTGTAACTGGAGCCCCTCCCCCCACCCGAGTCTGCTCACCCAGCAGACCGAGCCCACACAGGGGTGGCAGAAGAAGGTAGGTGTGTATTGCGCAGTGCTGAGCAAGGGGCCGATGGCTAGTGCTGAATTCCTGGCTCCTTGAGGGGCTTGGGTGAGGTTCCTGTCCGTTGACGCTGGTGCAAATCCCTGGGTGGGATGAGTGCTGTGGCCGCCGCCTCTGGTCGCACATGCCACGTCCCTGGGGAGCTGGCAGAGTAGGCTTCAGTCTGTCAGGCTGCTGCTTCCGGCTCAGGGACTGGGATTCCTGGAGAGAGGAGGCGGAATGTAAGGATGTTATCTGCAGACGTGATGAAAGCTCTCCTGAGTCTTGTGATCCAGGACCCCTGGGGCTGGCGGCCACTCCCTCCATTCAGTGAGTGAGTTGTAGATCTAAGGGGAGGCGGGGAGGGAGGCCTGGGAGACCCAGTTGGTAGTGTCTGAGGTCAGCCAGGAGAGGTCGGCTGCGTGGTGCGGTCTTCTGGCTGCCTCGCAGGCATTGGCTCTTGGTCCTTTTAATGAGCCACTTGGATGACTCAAATTCAGGCTCTGTCTGCCACTTAGCATTATTATTAAGAGAAAATAGCTCTTGAATTTAAAAAAAATCCCTTGGTGTAAACATATTTATGTTTATATTACTGTTGTTATTTTTAAGGATCAGCTGCTAGTTCTGCTCTGATCTCCAGAAACCAAGACGGGGCTGTGCTCACGGGGCTGTCTTGTGCATTTGTCTGAGCCAACAGGTGCCTATGCCTGGGGCTTCTGCACAAATCCCAGGGTGTACTTGGGCATCCCAATCCTGATCTCCTGATTGAGGGATTATCCCTTGTCTCAAGGGGAGTGAAGAATTTTCTGAAATGAATTAAGAAACACAGTTTGGATGCATTTAACAGCAAGTGTTTGGGAAACATTCAATCAGGATTTCCAAGGTGTCTTGTGTCACGGTGACTCCCAGAGAGCATGGTTCTTAGCTCTGGCTGGACATTGGCAACATCTAGAATGTTCCAAAAAATCCTGGTGCCCAGACCACATCCCACACACCACCTAAGTTAGAATGGGGGGGAGGGGAGAATGGTGAACAATATTTTTTTAGAGCTCCTGGGTAATTGCACTGTGTGGCCGCATTGAGCATTCATGGTAGGGAGCTTTGAAATGCAAAGTGTGGTGCTCAGACCAGGAGCTTCTGAGGAATGGAAGGTCCCAGGCCCCTGCCCATACCTGTGAATCCAGTCTGCCTTCCAGGCTGATCCTCCCATATTTCTGAGGCACCGTGGTCTTGGAGAGGCCCTAGTACATGGCACCTCATTCGTCCCTAGGAGCCCTGTGATGTGGGTGTGGTTGTCTTGGTTCCTGGGGCTGAGCCAGGAGGCAAATCTGAGGCTGTCTGGTTTTGGCACTCATTATGCCTGCAGCCCCATCCTCAGCCCAGGGTGCAGCAGTCCTGGTTGGGCCCCACAGAGGACGATGGGATACAGCCGGAGGAAGGGTGGGTTGGGGGCTCGCACGGAAACGGGAGTGGCCTGGAGGCGGGAGTGGCCCGTGGAGATGGTGCTGTGTGTGCCCTGGGGACTGTGAGAAGATCCCCCGGTGAAGCGTGGAGTTGCTGCCTGGTAGCCTTTTCCAATTGCTGTTGGTTGGCCAGGCCCTCCTCATTCAGTCACCGAGGGAAGGCCCAGCACCTTAGCGATTGAGCTAGTGGGAGGGTGATTAGGCTGCAGAGCCAGAGAGCTTGTCGCAGTGAGCAGGGCAGGGGGCGGGCTGGCCCCAGGCACCGACTGGTTTGTTTTCGACTTATCGCTACTGTGGAGAACCTTGGCCAGAGACCAAAGTGGAGGGGATGATTCTGCATGCTCCTGGTATCACCAACACCAGCCTTCCAAGGCCTGCTCTCACTTCGATGGGCAGAGTTCCATCTAATGGCACTGTGTGTGTGTCTGCCTGTGGGCACGTGTGAATATGCTGTTCATATGTGCTGGCATATGTGTGTATTGTACATGCATATATGTATAGATGCCTGTGCCTGCATGTACATGTGTGTATGCATATGTTTGTGTATGTGTGCGTGTGGAGGTTTTGGAAGCACAGAAGGACTGTCCTCAGATTAGATCCGGAAGGGATTTCAGGGGTCACCAAATCCCGTCATTTCCTAGATGAAGTAGCAGGGCACAGAGTGGACAGGACTGGGTGTGGCAGGAGAGCTGGGCTCGAACCCTCACTCCTAGGCTACCCTGGTGGGGCCTCTGCAGAGGGCCTGAGCGATCCCTGTTTACCTCCTTGCTGTGCCCAGAGCAGTGGGAGCTTCTAGTGTGGTGGGTGGTGGGGTGATGTTGACCGTGTGAGTTCTTTCCCACCCTGTCCTTGGACAGGAAGACCAAGGAGGCGGTGCTGGAGAAATGCAGGGCAGTTGGGGGGGGGGCAGGTGCACATTTGGGTGCAGTTGGCAGCGCAGCGCCCACATCGGCAGCCCGGGGAGCCGTGGTTCTCACCTGTGTGCGGTGACAACTCCAGCAGCCGTGGCCCGGACCCAGGAAGAGCTCTGGTGTTGTGTAACCACCGTCACCGCAGTTCAGGGCCTCCTGTCAGACCTCCAGCCATGGCCTCACCTCTGTGTGGCTGTCGCAGTTTTCTCTTTCTCAGGGTGTCATGGCCACTTGTGTCTTTCTAGGAAACTGCCCCACTTGCTCTAAGCTTTACATTAAAAAAAAAAAAAGATTTAAAAAAGATTTTTATTTATTTGAGAGGCAGAGTTACAGAGAGGCAAAGGCAGACACAGAAAGATCTCAGTCGGTCTTCCATCCGCTGGTTCGCTCCCCAAATGGCTGCAATGGCCAGAGCTGGGTCTATCCGAAGCCAGGAGCTTCTTCCAGGTCTCTCACGTGGGTGCAGGGGCCCAAGGACTTGGGCCATCTTCCACTGCTTCCCCAGGCCAGAGCAGAGAGCTGGATAGGAAATGGAACAGCCAGGACTCAAACCCATTTGGGATGTCGGCACTGCAGGTGGTGGCTTTACCTGCTACGCCACAGCTCTGGCTCCTGTTTGCAGTTCTTACGTGGTGAGATTTTAAGATGAAGTTGGATGTTAAGGATCCCCAGTGCCACTGAGCGTGTGTGTGTACAGAAGAGAACTTGGAGGAGACTCCGGAAGTGGTGTTCCTGGATTTCAAGGACCGCTGGAGGCAGGTTTGCTTGTTTCTCAGGACATCAGAGATGTAGAAGTGAAGGCAAAAGTGCGTGTCTGTGACAGGTGGCTCCAGTGGCAACACTGGAGAGAGAGATTTGAGAGAGATTTTCAATAATGAGGAGGAAATGTTTGCTTCCAGAGGCATCTTCCTGTTGGGTCTGGACAAGCTCAGATCAAAATCGGGCATCGGGTGGGATACAGGAGCGAGAGTTTTTCTGGTTTCTTCCTCGGTTGCTTAACTGGCCCCTGGAGAGAGGGGTGTGGGCCTGGCTGTGGAAGGGAGACCTGGGAAGGTTGCAGGGATAATCATGTGGACTGTGCTCACGGGAGGGGCCCCGTGCAGGCTGCTAAGTGGATGTACAGCAGTACTTTTTATTTTATTTTTTTTTGCCTGAGACAAGGATTTGAAAGTAAAGGGAGGCCCGGGAATTATGCTAAGTGAGAAGAGTAATCTCAAAAGACTGTAGGCTGTACCATTCCATTTATGTCACATTCATGAAATAATGCAGTTATTATTAGTAGAAAGGGAAACCTGATTAGAGATTTTGGGATTAGGTTTGGGGAGGGAAGGCGCATTGCTACAAGGGGACAGCTGGTGACAGAAGATACACATGTCTTAAAATTGCCTAAATCCGGGGCCGGCATTGTGGCGTAGCAGGTAAAGTCTCTGAGTGTGACACCGGCAGCCCATATGGGTGCCAGTTCGTGACTGGCTGTTCCACTTCCCATCCTGCTCCCTGTTGTTGGCCTGGGAGAGCAGTGGAAGACTGCCCAAGTGTTTGGGCCCCTGCTGTCCACATGGGAGACCCAGAGGAAGCTCCTGGCTTCAGCTTGGCCCAGCCCTGGCTGTTGTAGTCACTGGGGAGTGACTCAGCAGATGGGAGACCTGTCTGTCTCTCTCCTTTTTGTAACTCTGACTTTCAGAATAAATAAATTTTCAAAAATTGCATAAAACCAAACACGGCACCTAGCTGCACTTATTGCAGGTGAAGTCCCAGCTGAGCTCCGTGGATTGCGGCCATGTCACGTGTGTGGCCTTGCTATTGCACTCCAGTTGTGCAAGATGTGACCTCCGGGGTGGGGGAGTGCAAAAGGTGCAAATTCATGCGGTCTGTAACTTTCCCAGTGAAGTCAGCGTGCGGTTCTGCTCACCAGCAGCCTGACCAGCAGTGTAGTTGGAATTCACCTTGGAAATGGAAGCAGGGTTGGACCCGCAGGAACCCTTGGAGCCGCAGCAGCAGTGTCCGTGGGAGCGGTACCTGGGTGCAGGAGCCTGAGCTGCTGAATCAGTTTGCATTCTGAAACTGCCTGGGTTGCTTGGATGCTGTCGCAGGAGGAGCTCTGGGACTTTTCTCAGGGCAGACGTAGGGCTTGGTGCGTAAAGATAGGGGCTTGGCTGCGTTACTGGGTCCTGGACAGGCGCCATGGTCCTCGGATCCTCCCTTTCCTCTGCACCCCGGTCTAGGCGGCAGCACCACCTCCGATGGGTTCTAGGCCGACCATGTCGGTCACAGAGAAACTGCCTGCCTCGCAGCAGACATGCGGGGAACGGAGCTGTGTCTCTGGGTGCATCTCCCTGGGTGCCGTGGTGAAGACGAAGGCACAGGGGAGAGGAGGAGGTGGGCTGCACCTGGTGCATCTTGGGGCGTCCCAGGGCATGTTGGGGCACCTGTGCTCTATAGGTGCGTGGAGACCGAGACACTGCCCCAGGAAGCTGAACAGAAGCAGGCTGGGGCTTAGAGGACAATCAAAGGGTCTCAGTCCCATGGAAGCCGGGAGAGGAGAGAATTTCAAGGAGGCGAAGGGTGGCCCCTTGGGCACACTCTCCTGGAGCACAAGTCCTTCAAGGAACCCCGGGGGTCTGAGCCCTGGTCGCCCTGGGCCTGGCAGGGCCCGTCCCTGTCTGGTGCCGGAACCCTGAGGTTTCCTTTGATGTTGTCCCGCCTGGTAGTATTGTTTCCTCCTAGACCTTCTCTCTGCTGTATTTGAAAACTCAAGGGCTAACAGTCATCTGCTAAAAATAGCGACAGTGACACGGCTCTGGTCAGTTTTCCTGGCACTGGGGTTGGGCCTTCGCTCTGTCAGATAACGAGCAGGTTTCTAGGAAATGCTCTCTGTGTGCTGAGCCGAGCTCTGTCGGCCTCAGTGGGGACCTTCAATGCAGCTTGCAGCCACAGGGACTCCTTCTGTTGCTGGAGCCGCGTCCCTGCTGTCACTTGTCAGCGGCATCTGTCCCGAAGCTCAGAGCCTGTGACAGAGCCGCCCTGGTGCGTCCCCTGCGTGTCCTGGCTTAGATCGTCTCTGAGGTCTGTGCAGCCTCTCTCTTAAGCCGTTTGTTTTGCTGTAATGAAATGCCTGCGATTGGGAAATGCATAGTCGAGGTTGTGTGTGTGTGTGTGTGTGTGTGTTTTAAGATTTATTTTATTTACTTGAAAGGCAGAGTTACAGAGACAGGGAGACAAGTCTTCCATCTACTGGTTTGCTCACCAAAGGGCCGTAACAGCTGGACCTGAACCTGCTTCGCAAGCTGCGGCTTTACCCACTACGCCGCGGCTCCAGTCCCCACAGCAGAGGTTTTCTCAGCTCCCCACTCTGGAGCTGGGAAGTCCCCGAGCTGGAGCTTGGCCGCAGCTGAGGGCCGCCTTGTCCCCTTGGCCCTTCCTCTTCTTCCAAAGGAGCCGATGCTGTTGCACCCCCCCCCCATCCAAGTGACCTCACAAAGGCCCCACCTCTGAGTAACACAGGACTTTGGGGATTCAGTTTCCATCAGAGGAGCTTCGGGGGGCTCGCCCTCTGCGTGCTACATGGGATCCACACAGGGGCTGCTCTCTGCCGTCGAGCGTTGGCCTTGTTGTGTGACCTGGGCTAGCGCTGAAAGTCCCACCTTCTGGGAAACCCCTGGGCCGGCAAACCCACATGGTCGGTCACCCAGTGAGGCTGCCCCGTGGGGGCTGCACACGCAGGGAAGCCCAGGGCCCTGCTGGCTGTAGTGGTCACATGGTCCCACTTGGGAGGGAGGCCGTGGGTTACCTGATGCTACCTGGCCCTGGGGAGGGAAGCGGGGGCCTGGCCTTTGTCCCTGAGACTGGCTGCGTTTGTGAGATAGGACATCTGTCACCTGCCTTCGTGAGGGGCTTTTGGGAAACAGGAGAGCCTTTGATCAGGGACGGCCCCATGGGGAGCACTGGAATTGGGGGTTCAGCTTCCACTGCTGTATGTGAAAAGCAAAGAAGAAATACATTTCTGTAAAAATAATCAGTTACTTAGGCCACGCAAGGGAAGCCACGGTGAATTTGGTTTTAATTAGTTGATTCATCAGAGAGGTAGGGAGATGGAGAGCTCCCGTGGGCTGGTTCATTCCCCACACATCTGTAATGGCTGGGGCTAAGCCAGGCCTGAGTCAGAACCAGGGACTCAATGCAGGCCTCCCATGTGGGTGGCCTGTGGTCGGGGAAGGGGGGTGGGAGGGCTTCAGCTTCTCTTAGGAAACACTGTGTGTGTGAGACGCTAACTACCAGAGCTGTTACTGCTCCCTCCCAGGGTCTGCACTGGGGGGAACCTGGAGCCCAGTTACTCCAGCGTGGGCTGCAGGAGTCTATGAATTTGCTTTTAATAGAAATAATCAGTTTTGAATTTCTTGGGTGCAAACAAATCTGTATGCCTTGGGTTTGTTTGTAGTGAGGCACAAGTGTATCCAGTTAATTAAAAACAAAACAAAAACAGAACATGTCTTATTTTTTAGACAGTGACTCCAGGAATATTCCCAGAAATTTAGGGTTCTCTTAACCAATTTTTAAAAATTTCCTGATTTTAGTTCATATTAAAATAATAAAAAGTGCCTGTCAACCTTCTGTGTGCATCGGATTCCAGCTTCCTGTTTGCAAATGGACTGTGGCCATGGACCTTGGCTGTGTTTCCTGTTGAGTAATGACTTTTCCGAGGGAATGGATACTCCTGAGTTTGTTATCCAAACATAGTACTGAATGCTGAAGGAATAACATAGTTACTTATTTCTAATATATTTCTTCTTGTGAAAAAGTGTGTCATTTTACTGGAATAGAATCACATGTGTAAAACTTTCAAAAAGTTACTTTCACTCAAAAAATCCTAGGTCTCTACCTTGAAAATCTCAAGTAGATGATATACAGGCCTAACAATATGGAATCCTATTTTGTGTTTTTTTCATGTTTCAATGAATAAAATTGATTACAATTAAGCAATCATAGACTGCCTCCAAACAGGAAAAAAAAAAGCTCATTAAAGTTGTAAGTAATGGGAAATCCCCAGGTGCAAAATAAGTAATTTGAAAGGGAAAGTGAAGAAAAAGGAGTCTTCTACACACGCAGCTCTGGTGATGTAGCAGTGTTCACGCCACGTGGAGCCTGCAGATCCCTGGGTCTTGGCATATTTGCAAGTGTGTGTGGGCAGCGAGAATCTCGTGCCCTTCCATGGGTGCCTGTGCCCTCCCCCGGCTGCGGGCAACCGCTGTTCTAGTTCACGTACCGATCTCTGTCAGTCCTAGAGGGATTTTTATACAAGGAGATGTAGAGCCTCGTGTCTTTGTGTCAGCATCCTTTGACATTTTCATCATTAAACGACTGTGGCATTCACCCCACCACGGGAAGTGCCTGCCTCATGCCTCATGCCTCGTGGGACAACTGTCCGGTCTACCTGCTCGCATGGCACCCTCGATTCCTGTAAATCCCCGTGTGACGGCTGGAGTTCTCCCCAAGCACGCTGTGCTGTTGTGTGTGTGTGTGTATGTAGGTTCTGTGCTTTCCCCAGGTTTCCTGCTTGTGAGTCCCTCTGCAGGGCAACTGTAGAAGTCAGATGAGAGGGCCTAAGACCCTCCTTGCTCCTGAGGGTCAGATTGAGGTCATGAGATCCTGCTCCCTGCCCTCTTCCCCACCAGTCCACAGTCATGGTGCAGGTGCTGCAGCGAAGCCTCCAGAGAAACCCAGGACAGGGTGCAGGGAGCCTGGGGGTGGCCAAACAAGTGGAAGTCCCTGGAGGGCGTGGGAGCTGTGTGCTCCCAAGTGAATTAACTGGACTCAGGTGGGGTGGTGGTGGGGACCCCATTTATAACTGGCCGGAAGCACGGGTACAACAACTTGGGGCTTCCGATGGGTGGGGGCAGTCTTGGGGGCTGAGCCTTCAGCCTGTGGGTAGAAAGGGTCAGAGGGGAAGTGGAGCCAAGCCTGACCTCCTGGGAGCTCTCGGCAAGGCCTGCGGCTGGGGTCCTGGCCGCCACAGCTTCCTCCTCCAACCCCAGCGCCCACTGGGGCTTCCCATGTGCCGCCCCCTCCTGGCCGCCTCTGGACCGTCGGGCGTCCATGGTTGCCTCTTTTCCGAGGCTCTTGCCTTGGACTGAAACCCTCGTCCCTTAGGGTCTTCTGCATCAGCAGGGCTGGGCCCTGGCACCCAGGATCTGTGCCTGTGGCTGCCATCTGCTGTCGGAGGACTTGAAGTCAGAGAGGTCCCCTCCCTAGTGCAGGTGGGCCTCGTCCCGTCAGCCGGGGTTGCCTGAGCTTCAGCTCCTGCCCTGCGGGTTGCGGACTTGCTAACCCCTGTCGTTGCATGAGCTGATTCCTTAACGTAAATCTCTTCTTGGCTTCCTCTCCCATTGGCTGTGTCCCCAAGAGCCCCAAGTGGTGCACACTCCCTTAGCGGAGTTCTGTGCCGGCAGCGCACAGAGACAGCGCCCGCCCTGTCTCTGCAGCTGACGCCAGCTCTGCCTGGGACTGCTGACCCTTGGAGTCAGTGGCAGGGTTCCTTCTCCCAGCTTCTCCTCCTCTCCCTGCCGCGTGGCCTCCAGGGCTGGCGTCCTGGGTGGAACCTGTGCAGTCCACGGGCCCACGCTTGTAAGGGCCCCGTGTTTGGTGTGCCATGCTGCTGCTACTCTGAAGTTCTGAGTGGTTTGGAACCAGGACCTGCGTTTTCCCTGTGCACTGGGGCTGCACGTTACATGGCCAGTCCTGGCTGCTCGTATTTGCAAGCCTGGAGTCAAACCACCTTTCTCCCGCTTTTCGTTGTTGGCGGGGGTTCCCATTTCCTCCTGGAGTCTCTTGCTCTGTGTCATGTGTGCTATTACCGCTTCTGGCTTTATCTTCGTCTGTGATGACGATATTGTCTTTGGAAACTCCTGCAGGGCCCATCAGGATAGTCCTCCAAATGCTCCCCTGTGTGTCACAGAAGCTGAGCGACTTGCGTGCCCTAGCACTCCCCTCCCTTCCCCTCCCCTGCGAGGCCACTCTCAGAGACTCTCCCCTTCCGTGGACTTGCCTCTGCATGGCTTCTCTCTGGCCCTGGACCATCTCATCTCAGTTTGCAGCTCCTCTAAGAGACTCGTTCGTTCTGCTTTGCTTTGTAAGCGTTGCCCGAGGTTCTCTCTCGAAGCTTGCTCAGCTCCCGAGGGAAGTCCCTCCCCCTGCTCAGGTCATGCCTTCTTCCAGCGGAGTTTGCTGCACGTGGTTGGTGTCTGTACCTGCGTGTCACACGGAGCTGGGGTACCGTGTCCTGCTTCCGCTTACGTGTCATTGACTTTGAAAGCACCTAAAAACAGAATAGGACTTCTTGACATGGGCACGGCTGACATTTGGGTCTGATGCCTTCCCTGGGGGTCGCGGGATGCCTGTAGCTCGTGGCCTCTCCCCAGCTGGATGCCAGAGCAAAAAAGCGGCTCCAGTGTCCGAAGTCCCCCAGGGCACAGTCCCCTGACTGCGCTGAAAATCCCTGGATGAGGGAGTAAGAGGGCAGAATGGTTCAAGTTAGGAACGTGGGTGCTTTTGGACGTGGAAGAAATTCAGGCGCCCTCTGTGAGGTCTGCAGTGTTGGCCGCACCTGCTGCTTCCTCACCAGGAGCTTTGTTGTATGTACTTGTTGACGTGGGTGACGGTG
The DNA here is from genome assembly GCF_051225735.1 of Oryctolagus cuniculus. Lineage (NCBI taxonomy): Eukaryota > Metazoa > Chordata > Mammalia > Lagomorpha > Leporidae > Oryctolagus > Oryctolagus cuniculus. Next base: position 40,012,896 of record NC_142880.1, read on the forward strand.
CTGTTTATGGTCCTTTTCGAAGCTGGAGCATTGCCACGGTTTCCTAGGAAAGTTGCGTTTGCCAGCCGCTCCACGATGCTCCTGTCGATAAGATGAGAAGCACCTGTCATTGGAGTTGCCGGCGCTGTCGCCACTTCTGTCTCTTATTGGGGGTTTGCTGTTGCTCCGGTCTTGCCACTGGCCTGTATTTTCCTCTCCTCTCTGAGTCATCACAGGGCAAGTGAGCTGCTCAGTGTAGGAGGAGCAGCAGCTCAGCTGCCGTCGGCCTTTCCTGGTTACCCGCTGCGTTTGTCCAGTGCCACGGTGAGTGCTCCTGTGCTCAGTGGAGATTTAATGCATAGGAGGCTGATGAGTAGCAGGGATGACCGTTTCTTGTGTGGGGACTGTGGCATGCATGTCCCCAAGTGTATTTTTTTTTAAAGATTTATTTATTTGAAAGAGTTACATAGAGAGAGGAGAGGCAGAGAGAGGTCTTCCATCCGATGGTTCACTCCCCAGTTGGCTGCAATAGCCAGAACTGCGCTGATCCAAAGCCAGGAGCCAGGAGTTTCTTTCAGGTCTCCCACGTGGGTGCAGGGGCCCAAGGACTTGGGCCATCTTCCACTGCTTTCCCAGGCCACAGCAGAGAGCTGGATTGGAAGTGTAGCAGCTGGGTCTCAAACTGGCACCCATATGGGATACCAGCGCTTCAGGCCAGGGCGTTAACCCACTGTGCCACAGTGCCAGCCCCATGCATTTGGTTTTGACTCAAAGGGATTTCTGTTAACTGATAGCAAGCACTTCACACAGACACTGTGTTGTAGCTCTCCCTTTGGGAAGAACCCTCACAAGAAATGCCCTGCATTCAGTTGCACTTATTATTTTCAAAAAGACTTATTTATTTGAAAGGCAGAGTCACAGAGAGGGAGAGAGAGATCTACCATCTGCTGGTTCACTCCTCAGATGGCCGCAATGGCCAGAGCTGGGCCACCTGAAGTCAGGAACTTCATCCAGATCTTCCCTGTGGGTGCAGGGGCCCAAGCGCTTGGGCCATTTTCTGCTGCGTTCCCAGGCCATTAGCAGGGAGCCGGGTGGGAAGTGGAGCAGCTGGGACACAAGCTGGCATATCTGAGGGTGGCTTTACCTGCTCCGCCACAACACTGCGCCCTGTGTTTCTTTTCAATGCAGAGTTTTATTTAGCAGACGCTGGTTGAACGTGTGTGCCTGTGCCTGGTGCTATTCTGGGCAGAATGCTGAGCTGAGACCCCTGCTCAGAGGGAGCTTAGTGGAAGACAGAGTGATGACTCAGTGAGAGCTGAGATCCAGGGTGGGCGTTTGGCGCGGTGGTTTAGGTAGCACTTGGACGCCCACATGGCATGTCAGAGTGCTTGGCTCCTCTGCTTCTGGTCCTGCTTCCTGCTAATGTGTACTAGGGTGGGGCGCATCACATGACGACTGTGGTACCTCCCTCTCTGCCACCCACGTGGGATAGCTGGGTTGAGTTCTGGGCTCCTCTGGGCTGGGCTGTGCTGTGAACCAGTGCATGGAGGATCTCTGTCCCCACCCCACCCCCATTCTCTCCCTCTCTCTCTCTGCCTTTCAAAACAAGTGAAAAATCAATAAATTTAAAAATTGGAGGGGCTGGCACTGTGGCACAGTTGGTTAATCTTCTGCCTGTGGGGCTCACATCCTATATGTACACCAGTTCTAGTCCTGGCTGCTCCTCTTCTGATCCAGCTCTCCATTATGGCCTGGGAAAGCAGTAGAAGATGACCCGGAAGAAGCACCTGGCTTCTGATCAGCCCAGCTCTGCCCGTTGTGGCCATTTGGGGAGTGAACCAGAGGGTGGAAGACCTTTCTCTCTCTCCCTCTCGCTGGTCTGTAACTACCTCTCAAATAAAATCTTTAAGAAAAGATTAGTGGAGGGGTAAGTGTTTAGGAGGCGACGTCGGGCAGGTAGAGGCCAGGTTCTGGAGTGCTGGGTTGATGCTGGAATCTTCCTGTTACTGAGAAGGAAGCTTTGCGTGAAGACCCGGAGGAGAGGTGGACATTTGGCTCACTGGTTGAGATGTCACCTGGCGTGCCCGCGTGCCATGTTGGAGTGCCTCGGTTCAAGTCCCAGCGTTGCTTCTCATGCAGCTTCCTGCTAATAGCATGCTGGGAGTAGCAGGTGACAGCCCAAGTACTTGGATTCCTGCCATCTACATGGGAGACCCAGATGGAATTCCTGGCTCCTGTCTTCTGCCTGGCCCAGCCCTGGCTGTTGCATGTATTTGGGGGAATGAACCAGGAAATGGGAGATACCCCTTTCTCTGTGCCTCTCAACTAAATAAATAATAAATTAACCACAGACAGTTCCCAAAGAAATGGAAGTCTGATTGTCTAGAAGTCGGGGGAAAGGGCCTTCAAGTCAGATGGAGCTGGTGAGAGAGCATGGAATGTTCCAGAAGGGCCAGGAGGCCAGAATGGGGAGGGGGACTAGAGATTCACTTCAGAGACAGACAGAGGTAGAGGGAGGCCAGGAGGCCAGTGCCACTCGGGAATGAGCGTCTGTGAAGTGTTCTCTCCAGTGGCCACAGCACTCCAGGCACAGGTGAGCTTCTGTTCCGTTTGGATCAGCCCCACCTCGCGCTCATCCACCGCCCCCACTGGTGCTTCCCGGAGGCTGACGCTGACCCAGGTGGAAACCAGGGCCCCACGCATTGGCTGGATGTCTCCCTCTGTGCTGGGGCCTCTCAGGTTGGGCTTGAAGTCCCAGCGCTCGCTTCCACGAGTGTGGGAGGTTTGTGAACGTGATTACGGGAGTCTATGAAGTGTGTGTGTGCATCCACCTGGGGAGAGCAAAGCCACTGAGAGAACTGGGTGCTGCAGCTTCCTGCGGCCCTGCCGCGCATCCCTGCCGACGGGGAGACCCTGGGGGCTGTGTGTCTGACAGGTGCTGCGTGGAGTGAGGGCCAGTGGGACCTGTGTGGACGCCCTGCCACACACCCCTGCCCTTGCTTCTGGCTGGAGGCAGGTGCACTGGTCAGGCCTCCTCCCATCACACAGCTTTGATGCTGGCTTCCCTGTGCCGGGCTCTCTGTGAATGACTGGGGGCTGAGAGGAGCATGAGCCACGGGGTGTGTCCTCGAGTACCCGAAAGACAGCAACAGTCAGGTGGAGGCTGAATCCTGCTAATGTAGGTCTCCCTTGTTAAATAAAGTTTTCTTTCTTTTTTTAAAAAAGATTATTTATTTATTTGACAGAGTTACAGAGAGTGAGAGAGAGTGAGAGAGAGAGAAAGGTCTTCCCTCCATTGGTTCACCCCCCAAATGGCCGCTATGGCTGGCGCCACGCTGATCTGAAGCCAGGAGCCAGGCGCTTCCTCCTGGTCTCCCATGTGGGTACAGAGCCCAAGCACTTGGGCCATCCTCCACTGCCTTCCCGGGCCACAGCAGAGAGCTGGACTGGAAGAGGAGCAACTGGGAAGAGAACCCGGCGCCCGAATGGGGTGCCGGCGCTGCAGGCAGAGGATTAGCCAAGTGAGCCACGGCGCTGGGCCCTGTTAAATAAAATTTTCATTTATTTGTTTGAAAGGCAGAGTGACAGATCTTCCAGCCCATGGCTAACTCTCTTAATGTCTGCAATAGCTGGGGCTGGGCCAGGCCGAGGCCAGGAGCTGGGAACTGAATCCAGGTCTGCCGCATGCATGACAGGGACCTGAGTACCTGAGCCGTCACCAGCTGCCTCCCATGATGCACAGTAGCAGGAATCCGGAATCAGGAGCTGGGCAGGGACTTGAACCCCGACACTCTGATGTGAGTGTCCCAAGTGGTTTCTTATCCACTTCCTCAAATGCCCTGCCCCCTTGTGGGTCTTGGGAGTTGCTTGCTCACCTATACACATTGCCAGTTGTGAAATCAATCAATCAATCAATCTCTCTCTCTCTCTCTCTCTCTCTCTCAGAGAGCAAGGCAGGCTAGGACTGGGCCAGCTCAAAACTGGGAGCCAGAAACTCAGTCTGGCTCTCCCATGTGAGTGGCAGGACCCGCATAGCTGAGCCATTCCCTGCCGCCTCCCAGGCCTGCACTCCCAGGAAGCTGGGACGTGGAGCTGAGGGTGGGCATCAGACCTGGGCATTTCAGCGTAGGACACAGGTGTCCTTAGTGGCGTCTTCGTCGATGCCAGACGCCCACTCCTTTATGTCATCGGGTGGCACGGAAAGACAGGGCTGGGGCTGGGACCTGGTCACACGTGGCTGATTGCATCTGATGTGCTGTGGGGCTGCATTGTGCCTGGGGCTCCTGTACCCTATCTGTGTGCGTCTGTCTACAGCTTTGTTTTCTGTTTCCCTCCTGTTCATGAGACAACAGAAGCCTAAACAACAGGTCTCATCGTCAGTCTCTGATTATGGAACAAGTTTTTCTGTGCGGTCTCTATGCATAATCATGTAAGTTGCTGTTGGTTTCCTGCGCTCAGAGCCAGACTCCCATGTGGCTCTCTCTGAGTGCCAATGTGGGCCTTTTCCGGTACATTTCCATGTACCAGAACAGGACTCGTGTGCTTCCGAGCCTTTCAGTCAAGTGTGTGCCTGGCTGAGCAGCTGGGGAATGTTTTGCTTGAATTTCGCAATGTGCGTATACGATGTGTAGTGATCAGAATGCAGTCTTTTGGCACATCCGTGACCTCCGACCTTTGCCATTTGTTGGTGTTGGCCACCTTCACTGGAGGTGTTCTTTATTGTCTGGTTTTCTCTTAGTCCTGGCTCCTGATGGGTCTGGTGATTTTTTTGAGGGGTAGACGTCGTGTATGAAAATCCAAGGAGTTCTAGATGAAGTTTTCCCCTTGCAGGGAGTTTTAGATTAGCTTCTGGCCGGCCAGTTTGTAGCCTTTGTCAGGGGTCTCTTTCTGGCTCACCCCCCTGGAGGGGCAGCCCTCTGGATCTCCTGCAGGAGCTGGACCTGTGGCATAGCCTGTCAGCCTGGAAAGGCCACGAACTCCGGTTTTGCCTGCTTAACCCTTGAGACAGTGATGCTTGGCTAATGCTTTCCCTGTGGCTGCCCTGCCGCCGAGCCTCACGAACCAGCACTTGCCAGGAGGTGGAACGCCAACAGCCTGGGAGCTCCTGTGAGGGCTTTGCCCTTCTTCCTGGGTAGTGAGTGACCATAGAAGTCTGACGCCTCCCTGTGAAATTTTACAGATGGATTCACGCTGACTGGCGGTTCTCTGTGAAAGAGTAGGGCTGCTGTCGTTGAAATGAAACGTCCCTGGGGCCGGCACTCTGCAGCGGTTTAAAGCCCCAGCCTGCAGTGCCGGCATCCCATGTGGTTACCAGTTCAAGTCTCGGCTGTTCCACTTCCCATCCAGCTCTCTGCCATGGCCTGGGAAAACAGTAGAAGATGGCCCAAGTCCTTGGATCCCTGTACCTGCATGGGCGACCTGGAAGAAGCTCCTGGCTTCAGATAGGATCAGCTTTGGCCATTGTGGTCATTTGAGGCGTGAACCAGCAGATGGAAGAACTCTGTCTCTCTGGCTCTACCTCTCTCTGTAACTTTGTCTTTCAAGTAAAATATATCTTTAACAACAACAACAACAAAGGGAACGTGCCTGTTGTTTGCCTTTTTTGCTTTGTTGTTTTGCTGAGAAGATGCAAATTTTTGTGTAGTCAGATTTATCTGTGTTTGTCTTTATGGCTTTTGGCACTGCCACCGTGCTTCCAAGTGCGTTTTCCAAGCCAAGTTGTGCAAGGAGTCATCTAAGTTTCCTCCCAGCGTGGTGATGGCTGCATCTTTAGTGAGTCGCTTTGGCGTAAGATGCCAGGTAAACCTCCAACCTTATTTCTTCCTGGAGGATGAGGATGTTTTTCCAATGTTGTTAATTGAGCATTCTAGGTTTTGGTGAAATTATGAAATAAAAAAATCATTGTTATTAAATATCATTAATATTTTAGCTCATATTATATATTTCACATATTTGTTGGCTCTTTGCTGTTATTTTACTTATTTTTTTAGATTTGTTTATTTGAGAGGCAGAGTTACAGAGAGAGGCAGAGAAAGAGACATCTGCTGTTTCACTCCCCAAATGGCCGCAATGGCTGGAGCTGAGCCAGTCTGAAACCAGGAGCCATAAACTCCTTCCAGGTCTCTCATGCGGGTACTGGGGCCCAAGCACCTGGGCCATCTTCCACTGCTTTCCCAGGCCATCAGCAGGGAGCTGGATTAGAAGTGGAGCAGCTGGGGCTTGAACCAGCGCCCATATGGGATGCTGGCACCGCAGGTGGTTTCTTTACCCACTAGCCACAGCACCGGCCTCATATTGTTGTTTTTATACTTTCAAAACCCTTCCTGGTCTTGTGATCAGTAAAATATGTTAAGATATAAATGTACATGCACACGTTTATTTTGACCCTAACTTTTCGGTTCTTTTGTACATTGCATTCGATTTACGATGTGCTATGCGCGCCTTTACTGCTCAGTAATAACCCTTTTCATTGATACTGGTTAGTACTCTGCCTGCTGTCCCGGTTGGGCCGTTTGCTTTTTCTTCATCAATTTGTGCTGTAAAATTCTTGTTAATATTCTGGTTTTTTCTCTTCCTCATTTTTGTCTGAGTGGTACCTGTCTGTGCGGTGGAAACTTGAGTCCTGCAGGTGGCCTGCGGTGAACGGTGGTGGCTCCTCACCCAGAACTCTGCTTCTCAGAGCAGTCATTTTTTTTTTTAAAGATATATTTATTTATTTGAAAGAGTTACACACAGAGAAAGGAGAGGCAGAGAGAGAGAGAGAGAGAGAGGTCTTCAATTCACTGGTTCATTCCCTAACTGGGTGCAACAGCCGTAGCTGTGTGGATCCAAAGCCAGCAGACTGGAGCTTCTTGCAGGTCTCCCATATGGGTGCAGGGGCCCAAGGACTTGGGCCATCTTCTACTGCTTTTCCAGGCCATAGCAGAGAGCTGGATTGGAAGTGGAGCAGCCAGGACTTGAACCGGTGTCTGCATGGGATGCTGGTGCCACAGGCTGAGGCTTCGCCCACTGCGCCACAGCGCTGGCCCTGCCTCTGATTCTGGAACCACTTAGGAAATGGCGCTGAAAGAAGAATGTTTCGCAGGAGCCGTGGTAGCTCTTCGTCAGTGCTCTGGAGGCATAGCCAGGACCGGGGCCATTTCTTGTGCGTGAAGTCTTCTCTTTAGCGGGGAGCGTGGAGCAGAAGAGTGGATGGCAGTTGGGGAGCCTGAATCAGACACCCGTGAGCCAGTCGGTGACACGCACGAGGGGGCTCTTGGGCGATGGTGGTTGCCTGGATGGTTCTTCTTTGCGTTCAGTTTCCGTCGTTCTGAAGGCACAGCGATTACATCACAGGGATTCATTCGCAAGCTTTTTGCTCTGTCCATTTCCCTGGCCAGCCACAGTTCCCTGCAGATGCACAGTGAGCTCACAGGTGCCTGGGGGAGTGACCGTAGGTAAATTGCGAGGTGTGTTGAGCACAGCATGGTTGGATCTTAGTTTTTGCAAATGCTGGGAGCAAATGCCTGCCCTCAGAGCAGTGGCATTGACTGGAGTCCCCTGAGGCAGGGAGCGGAGTTAACCACCACTGGGAGAGGATTAGCTAGAATAAGTGGGGGAGTGGCCCGGCGGCATCTCTTCTTTATATGTGGGGAGTAAATTGCTACTCCCCCTCACCCCCTCCCTTAGCTGCTTTTTCTTTAAATGTACTTGTATCTTTCTATATTTTTAATTTGATTTTTTAAAATCAGAATAGTGGATTTATGTGGGGGGTAAGGCAGAAGTTAAGGATTGTGATTTTTAATAGACCTCGTGGGAAATGAGGCCTTTTTTTTTTTTTTTAAAGGTTTGTGTATTTATTTAATGGAGGAGTGGGAGAGAGACAGAGTGGGAAAGATCTCTTCTGCTGGTGCACTCCCCAGATAGCTACAATGTCTGGGCCGGGCCAAAGCCAGGAGCCCGGAGCTCCATCTGGGCCTCTCCCGTGGGTAGCAGGGGCCGTCATCTGCTTTCCCAGGTGCACTAGCAGAGAGCTGGTTAGGGAGCAGAGCAGCCCGGACTCAAAAGGTTCCTCTGAGATAGGGGCCAGCATCTCGTGCGGCGGCTCAGTTGCTGCCGCACCACAGTGGCCCTTGTCTGCCATCTTATATGAAGCACTTGAGCATCTGTGGATTCCGCTGTCGGGGTGGGTTCCAGAAACCCTAAAATATTGGGAGGTGACTTTAATGAACCTGTCTGCCGCCTTGCCTAGAGATGGGGAAAGTCCAAATCCATCATCACTCCTGACCATGTGGAAGGCTGCTCTTCAGTCTAGTCCGAGAGACAGCCAGGCCACTTAATGTGGGAAGGGCAAAGAGATAGAGAGAGGGAGAGAGCGAGCAAGCAGGTGAGAGAGGGAGACCGAGATCTCCCATCTGCGGGCTCTCTCACCAAGTGCCCGCAACAGCCAAGGCGGGGCCAGGCTGGAAGCAGGAGCTGGGAGCCCAGTCCATGTCCCCTGTGTGGGCAGCAGGGACCCAACTACTTGAGCCATCACCTGCTGCCTCCCAGGATGCACATTAGCAGGATGGAGTGGAGCTGGGACTTGAACCCGTGCCGACAGAATTCTGTTTGCAGACACTATTTCTGTATACTGCCTTGGAGACTACATAAGCGTAAGAGGTTATAGTCTGAGCTCTGTGAGTGGACTGTGAGTGATGTTCTGTGTATGTAGTTCACTCCACAGTGACATTGACCTTTGCACTTGGTGCCTGTGTGCTGTCTGGGGCTGGGCACCCAGGAGCACCGCAGAGGACTTGGGGCTCAGGAAGGGCAGCTGCTCAGGCCTGCGGCTGGATGGCTTGCACTGGGGCCCTGGCTTAGGGGTGCTGAGTGAGAACCCTGCAGTGCCCTGGCTGCGAGGGGGTCAGCCGCAGGGCGGGAAGGAGGGCAGTGGCTGAGGCCAGGCCGAATTCCCAGCCAGGGGACAGTGTGGGCCAGGGGCCAGCCCTAGGCTTTTCCTGTCCAAGGTGGCTCAGGAGTTGCAGGGAGGAAGCATTGAAGGTCATTCCCTGTAAGAAGTGGGCCGTGTGAGCGTGAAGAGGGGGTGCAGGGGTCTGATGGGGCCAGCGCGGGCAGGAGCCGAGGGCAGGGGGGCAGGGCCAGCCTGGGCAGCGTCGGCGGGGATTCAGTTCCCAGGGCTGCTGCGGTGAATTCTCTTCCCGCCCAGATGTGAGTCTGAAGTCCAGGAGGGCTCTTGGGGGCCCTCTCCTCCCCTCTGCTGGCTCCCGGCGGGGCCCTGTGTTCTTTGGCCTGTGGCAGCCTCAGCCATCCTGTGGTTTGGCATCCGAGTGTCTGTCTGCTGTCTCTGGTCCTGGCCAGCCGGGACCCTGTTTCCAACGGAAGGCCACCCTAGACAGATCGTGGGGAGCAGTGGGCACAGTTCAGCCTGCTCTAGATAGTCAGTGGGTGACAGAGTGGGTGGGGCAAAGCCTGGCCTGGCCACTGGCTGGGATGTGGCCTCTCTGGCCTCACCTCCCCACTGTGCCCCGGATGTTTGCTGCTGCCTCTTCTCGTAGCCGCCTTACATACGAGCAGGACCCTGGAAGCCGTTGTCTGTTCCTCCAGTTTTTGCATTCCGGGAGCAGGTGGGATGGCCTGCACCTGCAGAACAAGATCCAGGGCAAACCTGAAGCTGCGTTCGCAGGCTCGGAAGTTGGAAGAGGTCCTGTTTTCCTGTGCGCCTCGGGGATCTGTTGTTCTTGGCATAAGCTGGACAGGATGTTCTGGGCCAGGAAAAACAAAACAAATGGAAACAACAGAATGGCTTCACTATGTCCCAGCATAACGTTATTGAGAAGTTAATTCTGCCCTCTAGTATGGACCTGGAATCTGAATGGGATGGGTCTTGTGTGGGGTTTTCCTTCCCTTCGGTTTGGGTGTCTGGACCTTGGTGTGTTTGCCAGGAGGGCCGGGTTTGCTGTTCTGTGCTGGGCAGAGGCCTCCCAGGCACCCAGTGGCTACTGACTACCCCCCTGTTCTCCATCTCAGTTGCTTCTAATTTGCATCCTGTGAGCCCCGTGATGCCAGTGCCTCATCCAGGGGTCCTCTGCGCTCCAGTCCCTGCTGGGAGCCTTCCAGTTGGATTCCTCCTCCTCATTCTGCCCTTCCCAGCACTCTCAGGGCCTTTTTTTTTTTTTTTTTAAGCATTATTTAATGTTAACAACACCTGGTACTTTACAGAGGTAGAACCTAAAGTGCACAGATCCTGAATGAGCAGCCGGGTGATTCTGACGGACGTGTGCACCTGTGCAGGCACTCCAGCCTCAGGTGAGGGACACCTCCACACCCACATGAGCCCCTCTTGCCCCTTCCTAGCCGGTGCCCACCCTGCGCAGTGCTGCTGCCGTGCAGACACCTGTCAGCGTGTTCTGGTGTAGCCGGCTCGGAACCTGGTGGCAGCGCAGCAGGTGCTCTGGTGCTGGCTTCTTCCCCTCAGGGCCGTGTCGGGAGATTTACCCCTTGTTGATGTGCTGCTTTCCCTCTTGGGCAGCTTTATTGAGGTATAATTCATATGCTATACAATTCACCCATTTAAAGCATGCACCTCAATGGTTTTTGGAATATTCCACTAATTATTTTAAGTTATAAATATATATATATATGTCTTCCACAAAATTGGTCCTTGTAAGCAGTGTAGAATTTAGTGGCATTAATTACGTCACCATATTGTGTTGCCATCGCCACTCTTTCATCACCCTGGACAGAAACTGTGCAACCGTTAAGCAATAGCTGATTGCCCGTCTCTCCTCATCTGAGCCCCTGGTGACTTGTAACCTAGATTCTGTCTTTGCGACTATTCTAGGCATTGCACATAAATCCTGCAGTGTGTCCTCTTACGTCAGGCTTGTGTCACTCAGCATGGTGCTTTCAAGGCTCATCTGGCTGTGGCAGGTGTCAGGATGTCCTTCTTTTTCAAGGCTGGGAGTGGTCTGTTGCGTGAATGTGCACATTTTGCTAACTCTTCTGCCTGTTGGTGGATATTAGGTGTGTTTGCAGTCAGCTCTTGGGACTGATACTGCTGTGAGCGTGGTGTCCTCATATCTGTTCGAGTCCCTGCTTCCAATCCTTGAATAACTAGGAGTGGAGTTGCTTGATCGTGTGGTAATTCTCTGTTAAGCTTTCACAGGGACACCCACACTGGTTTCCACCATGGCTGCACCAGTTTAGATTCGAGCAGCACTGTGCACGTGTTCCAGTTTCTCCATGCTCTGGCCGTCACTGGTCAGTTTCTGTGTGTGTGGTTGGGGGGGAGGGTTAGGTGGTAGCCATCTTAACAGGTGTGAAGTGGCATCTCGCTGTGGTTTAGGTTTGTATTTCCCTCATAACTAATGATGCTGATTCCCTTGGCTAAGTCCTTGGAGGCTTTCATTGCTTCTTTGAGATGTAATTGACAAGCAATGAAGTGCCTAACTGGTCAGTGGATTTTTTGAAAGATTTATTTATTTGAAAGTCAGAGTTATACAGAGAGAGAAGGAGAGGCAGAGAGAGAGAGAGAGGCAGAGAGATCGATCAATCGATCGATCTTCCATCCGCTGGTTCACTCCCCCATTGGCCACAACAGCCGGAGCTGTGCAGATCTGGAGCCAGGAGCCAGGAACTTCTTCCAGGTCTCCCACGCGGGTGCAGGGGCCCAAGGCCTTGGGCCATCCTCTGTTGCTTTCCCAGGCCACAGCAGAGAGCTGGATCAGAAGTGGAGCGGCCGGGTCTCGAACCAGCACCCATATGGGATGCTGGCACTGCAGGTGGCGGCTTTACCCACTAACGCCACAGTGCTGGCCCCATGGTCAGTGGATTTTGACAAGTGATTATGCACATTTCAACAGCACTGGGATCCACGTGTGATGAATCTGTGACCCCAGAAAGTTCTCTGCCAACACTTCCCGATGGTCCCCTCACCGCGTTTCTCATCATGCCCTTGGATTTCATGAAAGGGGCTCAAGCAGCGTGCTGTCGGGCCTAGGGGCTGTTTCGCTCAGTGTGATGTGTTTGAGGTCCGTTGGTGCTGCTACACGTACCAGAATTCCATTCTTCGGTTGCTAAGCGATATTCCTCAGTTTGAGCAGAGTTTGCTTACTCAGTCTCTTGATGCTGAGTGTTTGGGCTGATTGCAGTTTTTCACTGTTATAAATAAAGCTGCCGTAAGCATCCTGTGTGCTGCTTTCTGTGGGCAGTGGCTTTCTGTCTTCCTTCTGTGAGTGTGTCTGGGAGTGGAATTGCCAGGTTGTAAGGTAGGCACCTGTTGAATAGAGACTGCCCGTTTTCCAGGCTGGTTCTTCTCATTCCATTCCTCCCTCGCCTTACTGGGGACATGAGCCTTCCCCTCGCTAGCCAACATTTGGTATTGTCAGTCTTTTTAATTTTAGCCATGCTGGTGGGTGTATGGTGGTATTGCATTGTGGGTTTAATTTTGCATATCCCTGATGACTAATGATATCAAGCACCTTCGCATTTGGAAAAGGTTATAATTTAAATTTTTTACATTGAAAAAAAAAGGCGAAGTGAGAAGACATTCATGAACACCTGCGGAACAGCCGTCCCCGAGCCCGGGATGTCACGGCGCAGCCATCCACCCTGACAGCCCTGAGTCAGCCAGGCAGATGTCAGTTTCAGTTGCATCCTTAATCACTAACGAGTTGCCAGCTCAGATTAAAAACGGGAAGGGGCATGTATTTAAAGAATGTTTTGAAAATAGAAGACAGTGGCTAGGCTCTGCCCTCCCACCCGAGAGCCAGGCTGTGAGGAAGAAAAGCTGACCACGCCGCATCCTGCCGAGACCCCGCAGTGTTCTCTGCTTGCTTTGGATACGGTTCCCACGCCTAAAGGCCGTCCTGGTCCGATTTCCGTTCGTTGTCAGCTCCGACCCTTTGCACAGGCTGCTCTGTAGCTGCAGCCTGGGCCCCTCCTGCTCGCTCCCTGTGAGGCCTCCAGCCAAGGCGTGGCTAGAGGCCCTGCCTGGCTGCGTGCCAGCCCCTCCCTGCTGTGGTCCCCAAGCCCAGCGGCACCACTGTTTACTTGCTGGTCTCTTTCCCCAGACGGCGGGCCTCAGGGGAAGCACTCTAGCGGGCGGCAGTGGAGTTCGGATTCTCAGCACCTGCGTGTGGGGTGGCGAAGCGGTGCCCGTGGGGGGCTGACGGGATGTCCTCTTCCTGGAGGGGCTTGGATCCTGCGTCTCCTTCTTTTATAAATTTAGTTAATTTGGGAGGCAGAGAAATGGGCCGAGAGTTCCCATCATCTGGTTCACTCCCCAGATTCCCCACAACTGCTTGGGGGGAGGCCAAAACAGGAGCCAGGAGCTCAGTCCAGATCCCCCATGAGGGAGGCAGACTCAGCTACTTGCTGCCTTCAGGGGTCTGCACCGTGGAGTTATTGAACCCAGGCTGTCTGATAGGAGATGTGTTTGTTGGATACCTGAATTTCTAATGAGCTTCCAGGAGATGTTGGTGCTGCTGGTCCAGGGCCCAGACTTTGTTTGTTTGTTTCTATTTGCAAAGTACAGAGACGGATCTCTCCACTGGCTCACTCCCCAAATGCTCACAGAAGACTCCAGGTCAAAGCCAGGAGCCTGGAACTCAGCCTGGGTCTCCCACATTGGTGGCAGGGAACCAAGTACTTGAGTCATCACTTTCTGCCTCCCAGGGTGCACATTAGCAGGGAGCTGGAATCAGGAGTGGAGCTAGGATTTGAACCCAGGCACTCAGATGGGATCTGGACACCCTAAGCAGCCTCTTAACCTGCTGCACTGAGTGCGGCACTTGGAGTGGCAGGAGTTGAACCAGAACCCAAGAGAAAGCAGTAGCTAGGTGGTTCTTTCTGCTTCTGTTAGGCTGCATTGTACGAAATGATGGCTCCCTTTATGTGATATAAACCATGTTTGTGCCTTTTGGGACCCTGTTTGTGAAAACGTTCCTTGAAAAGAGCGGAGTGTTGCATTTCTCCTGAGTGAAATATTTGGACATCTGAGTGTCTAGCAGACCGTGTAGGGGGGAGCTTTGGAAGTGAGACGTGTTTGGCAGAGCAGCCGGTATATCCAAAACACAGAGTAATTCTCTGACTCTCACGGAGGGAAAGTACAGATTCCCTTGCTTGGAATTTCATGGAGCATTTTTGCAAAGAAATTGACAAAGCTGCTCATAATCTATAGATCCTGGAAGGTCTGATTGGCTTTTTGTTTACTGATGAACTGCCTAGTTGTAGCTCTAGCTGTACCCTCCCCAGTCTTCCCAGAAGTGACGACGGGGCGGCTTCGTCTTTTCTGTACTATTCCCCACAGCCTGTGAATTTGGTTCGCGGTTTGCAGGCAAGCAGTGTCCAAATTGTTTATTCCATAAAAGTTTTATATTTTCTGATTATTAAAAGTAAATGAGGCTGGCGCCGCGGCTCACTAGGCTAATCCTCTGCCTGCGGTGCTGGCAAGCCGGGTTCTAGTCCTGGTTGCTCCTCTCCCAGTCCAGCTCTCTGCTGTGGCCCAGGAGTGCAGTGGAGGAAGGCCCAAATCTCCTGCATGGGAGACCAGGAGAAGCACCTGGCTCCTGGCTTCGGATCAGCGTGGTGCGCTGGCTTCAGCAGCCATTGAGGGGTGAACCAACGGTAAAGGAAGACCTTTCTCTCTGTCTGTCTCTCTCACTGTCCGCTCTGCCTGTCAAAAAAAAAAAAAAAACAAAAAACAAAAAACAAAAAACAAAACAAAAAAACCAACCAAACAAAACCAGTAAATGATCCTTGTAGGAAAAAATGAGATGTTTTACTACAGAAAAGAATAAAGAAAATAAAGTTACTATAACTGCAGCATTCATATCACTCACTACTGAAATTTTGATGGATTTCGCATTTTTTCATGTAGTCTTTATAAAACCGTTTTGTGGCACAGCAGGTTAAGCTGCCTCCTGCAGCGCCTACATCCCATGTGAGTTCCAATTCTGACCAAGCTCCCTGCTAACGTCCTGGGAAAGCAGTAGAAGATGACCCAAGTTCTTGGGCCCCTGCACCTGTGTAAGAGACCCGGAAGAAGCTCCTGGCTTCGGCCTGGCCCACTCTGGCTATTGCGGCTATTTGGGAAGTGAACCAGTGGATGGAAGATCTCTCTCTCTCTCTCTCTCTCCTCTCTCTCCTCTCTCTGTAACTCTGACTTTCAAATAAATAAATCTTTTTTTTTTTTAAAAGTTAAACCTTTCCACATGACCAAAATTCTTCCTCTGTCTCATTTAAAAAAAATTCAGTGGCCCACAAAATTATACCATGAAAAATGTTCCTGAACTTTTTTCTCCAATTTCAAAAGAATGTTGAGAGAAAAATGGAAAAAGTCATATTATTCTCGCGTCTTCTGGGGCTATAATAAGTCTTGGTTGAAGCCCAGAGGGGAAATCTTAGCTGATTTGTGGCCTTAACTATTCTTAACGGAGCTTGGCATAATGTGTTGTAGATCTCAACGGTTCTTAACAAAATACTAATGCATTTTATTTACTACTGCATTTCCCTGTGTTCAGCCTTAATGCGGTGATCCAGACAGAAACATCAGCTGATCTCTGTGTATTCAGGTGGTGAATGGACTTTGCCAAGTCTGTGTTTACGACTGATGGATGTTTGTGTTACTAACCTAATTCTGTGTAAAATCACCCCAAAACCAGTGGCTTAGCAGAACGATGAGCATTTCTTTCCTTGGGCACAGCTGGGTCCGCGGGTTTCAACCCCGTGTGATCCCAGTGGTGGGCTGAGTGGCTGTAGTGGTCTAGTCGCTGGCCTGGGGCTAGGGGGCCTCTTTCCCGTGCGACTCACTCCCAGGGCTGAAGAGGGCGCTGGTGCTGCCTCGGGCTCCATTTCTCCCCTGGTGGGCACAGAGAGGAACTTGTGTCCACAGAGCATAGCTGCTGGCTTCCTCCAGAGTCTGCAGTCCACGAGACCACGGTGAGAGTCGCTGGTCTGCAGCCCCAGGCCCCACCAGGAACGCTCCGTTGCCTCCGCCATATTCCGTGGGCCACATGGGACCAGCCCAGATCCTGCATGGGAGGTGCCTCTGGGGAGGAGATCACCAGGAGGAGCAGAGCCACAGGTGCTGTTGTGAGTTTCAGCAGCACAGGGTGTGGGCCAGTAAGAAGGCGTGTGTGGTGTGGGGACAGGGTCAAGCCATGGGCGTCCAGCAGGGCGGCTTCTGTCCCAGGCAGGTTTCTGCTCTTGCTCTTACTCTATTTCCCTGAAGTTCTCTGTTGAACCTTGTGCATGCATTGTCAAGATCCCAAGTTTGGATTCAGAAAGAGCAAGTGGGTAGAAGGTCAGAGAGTGTGTAATTGTTAGGTGAGGCTTTGGTCATCACTGGATGCCCCTGAGACAGCTGTGTGAAACCAGGGCCAGTGAAGAGGACAGTGGAGTGGAGGTTGGTGTTGTGTATGCGTGCGTTGTGCACTGCTGCACCTGCAGAGATAACACAGGTGAGAACAGTAGCTTCGCGAACTCACTAGCAATCTAGAATCATACATACAGACGGGGGCTGCTGTGACCATCAAGTTTACATTTCATGTCAAATTGTTTCTAAAGGGAAGTTGTTTTCAAACACTGGAGGACTCAACTTTGTCAAATCCTAATTGCAGGGCTTCCAAATGAACCTTGCCTTGGAAAGAATTTTCTTGATACATTTTACTTACTGAGTTTGCTGTATATTTATATTACATTTGTCTTGCTTCTTGATTTAAAACAGTATACTTGACATCTCTTTATTTGATGCATAAAGGTGTGAATAACAGTATCAGTAGTGCCTACAGCAACAGTGCCAAGGTAGCTTTTTTTTTTTTTTTTAAAGGTTTATGTATTTGAAAGTCAGAGTTACACAGAGAGAAAGGCAGAGAGAGAGAGGTCTTCTATCTGCTGGCCCACTCCCCAAGTGGCCACAAAGGCTGGAGCTGCACCGATCTGAAGCCAGGAGCTGGGAGCTTCCTGCGGGTCTCCCACATGGGTGTAGGGGCCCAAGGATGTGGGCCATCTTCTACTGCTTTCCCAGGCCATAGCAGAGAGCTGGATTGGAAGAGGAGCAGCCGGAACTCGAACCGGCGCCCATATGGGATGCTGACACTGCAGGCGGTGGCTTTACCCGCTATGTCACAGTGCTGGCCCCTCCAAGGTAACTTTGTAAATATAAGTTAAAATGTGTGCACCTTGAAAGGATGCTGGAACAAATCCAAAATATATAATAAAAGCTAAAACCTCCTCTCTCGCACTATGTGCCTTGAAGGTACTCAATTTCTTGTATCTTCTTGCAGAAACATAAAAGAGTTCTTATGAATATAACCATGCAAGGACGTAGCACACAGCTAAATTTTTTAAAAATTCAAAAAGCAGAGAGCAAGAGACAGGGGAAGAGGTAGAGATAGATACATCTTTCATTGCTGGTTTATTCTCCAGCCTGTAATAGCTGAAGTCAAGAGCTTAATTTGAGGGCTGGCTTAATCCTCTGCCTGCAGCACCGGCATCCTATGGGCACTGGTTTGAGTCCGGGCTGCTCCACTTCCCATCCAGCTCTCTGCTATGGCCTGGGAAAGCAGTAGAAGATGGCCCAAGTCCTTGGCCCTCTGCACCCACATGGGAGACCTGGAAGAAGCTCCTGGCTACAGATCAGCACAGCTCCAACCATTGTGGCCATTTGGAGAGTGAACCAGCAGATGGAAGACCTTTCTCTCTGTCTCTCCCTCTCACTGTCTGTAACTCTCCCTCTCAAATAAGTTCATTGATGTCTCCCATGGTGTATATTAGCAGGGAGCTGGAATTGGAAGTGGAGACGGGACTTGAACCCACATGCTCGGATTTGGGATGCAGGTGTCCCAATTGGCATCTTATTTATTTTAAAGATTTATTTCATTTGTTTGAAATCAGAGTTTAGAGAGAGCAATGGCCACAACAGCCAGAGCTGGTTCAGGCTGAAGCCCAGAGCTGCTCTGGGTCTCCCACGAGGGTGCAGGGGCCCAAGCACTTGGGCCATTTTCTGCTGCTTTCCCAGGTGCATTAGCAGGGAGCTGGACTGGAAGTGGAGCAGCTGGAACTTGCGCTGGTGCCCATACGGGATGCCTGCATTGCAGGTGGCAGCTCTACCCACTATGCCACAGCGCCAGCCCCCCAGCTAGCATCTTAACTGCTGGGCCAGTGCCCGCCCCGGACACACGTTTCCGAAGTTCACACAGAAGGAGCTTATCATGTGCGTCGTTCTGACCTCTGGCTCTTGTTAGGTTTTTTCACTGTCCCATGCAGCTCTGGGCAGGTCAGCACCATGGCCTCGATGCTGTCTTGGTGACGTAGCGTCTTGTGGATGAGCAGTCAGCTCTGCTGTGTGTGGGGGTCATCTCCAGGCTGTTGTGGTTGACAGCTCTGGCCACTTTCCCCTCGGGTGAGGTAACTCCGGCCAAGTTCTCGGACTTGGTTTCACTTCCCTTGAGTTGGTTATTGCTCTCAGGTTTCCTTTAACCCACCCCAGCCTGGGGGCTGCCCAGCCCGAGAGCCACAAGGAGCTGCAAGGCAGTGGTTTCTTGGGGCCTCAGGCCATTTCCTTTCTGCAGTGTGGAAATGAGATCAAAATCACAGAGCCCTGTCGCCATGCCTCAGCCCTCAGTTTATTGTAGGTCAGGTATTGATTGAGGTGGGCAGGGCCGGCACCGCAGGGGACCTGGCACCCCTGCAGCGGCTGGCTGGCGGAGTGTCTGGTAGATGTCAGATGCTGTGGGAACCGAGTTAAACATGCGTGATCCTTCTCCACTTGGAGCCCAGTGAGGACCCATGTGTCCGCAGTGAGAGTGGTCGAAACAGGGCACGTAGGAGAGGCATACCCAGAGGGGGGCTGCCCACGTGCAGGCCGAGTTGTGGCAGGGTCTTTGTTTTCTGTATGTATCTGCCTTCATTAGCTCCTGCCTGGAGCAGCGCGTGTGCTGGGTTCCAGTCCCATCCTTGCTAGTGCTCGGGATTAAGTAGAAGAGAATGGAGAGTGTGGCTGGGCACACGTCTGAGGAGCCTGGGACTGAGGGTCACGCGGGACAGCAAAGCACGTCGCATGGCGAGTTTCCAACCACTTGTTTCTCTGCAAGGCTCCCTGTGGGTGTGTCTTTGTTTCCAGCTGCAGCCTGTGCCTGGCAGCTGAGTGGGTGGTCTCTGGGCACCCTCTTCCCCCCTGTCATCTGGTATTGTGTGCAGTCGTAGTTTTCTACCACTTCTAGGAGGATCGATGGCTGAGTTTTGTTTTTGTAAAAGAAGCTTGGTAACTACCTTAGAATTTTTTTTTTTTTTAAGATTTACTTATTATTTGAGAGGTAGAGTTACAGAGAGAGGGTGAGACAGAGAGAGAGGTCTTCCATCCCCTGGTTCTCTCCCCAAATGGCCATAAGCCGTATGCTTGGCTGATCTGAATCCAGGAGCTTCTTCCAGGTCTCACACGTGGTGCAGGGGCCCAAGTACTTGGCCATCTTCCACTGCTTTTCCCAGGCCAATAGCAGAGAGCTGGATTGGAAGTGGAGCAGCCGGGACTCAAACTGGTGCCTATATGGGATGCCACAGCGCTGGCTCCCTGTTTTAGTATGTTCTGTGCAGCTACAGCAGAATACTGTGGGTTGGGTCATTTGTAAACAACAGAAGTTTATTAGACTCACGGGGCTGGAGGCTGGGCAGTCTAGATCCAGGGGCCGTGTATGGGGAGGGCCTTCTTACTACATCATTCCATGGTGGAAGGAGGAAGGACAGAATGGCACATGCGCTGGATTGAGCAAGAGGTGACTGAAAGCCTTGATGTATTCGGCATTAATCCATCAAAACACCTCCCAGTAGGCTCTGTCTCCCAGCACCACTGCATTGGGGATTAAGTTTCTAACACAGGCCTTTGGGGAATACATTCAAACCATGTGACTTTCAAAATAAATAAATCTTAAAAAAAATGAAATGGAAAGTCGGCCTGCAAACCGAAAAGCAAGTGGCAGCTGCAGAGAAAGCGATTGCAGGCGCCCTCGCAGCTTTAGGTTCTGGGGACAGCGTTGGAAGAAACACCTGTCCTGAGGGTACCTGCGAGAAGGCGCCTCCTCTGATTTGGGGTCGCAGGTGTCTCCTTTGCCACATCCTCATTCCAGCCCCACAAGGTTTAGTACCTGGAGTTGCCTTTCCCGGTAAGCTGGGCTTGAGTCCCTGGCGGCTGTTCAGCCCTGGAATTGTCGCCAGTGCAACCTGTGATGCTGGTGTAAATACACACTGGATGACGAAGACTTGGGCCAAGAAAAGGGGAAAATTTCTCCTTGATTTTTTTGTATTGAGTACATGTTGAAATAGTAATATTTTAAATGGTTGGGTTAAGTGAAACACCTTACTAGAGTTAATTGTTGCTTTTTTCAGTGCTGTCATTACAAAATTTAAAATTACCCTTGGGGCTGTTGTATTTCTGTTGGGCTATGCTGACTTTGAATATATAGAGATCTCAGACTGGTTGATCAGAAAGCAAATAAAACAGCAGGAAATGGGTGAAGGGTCATTCACCCCAGAGGAATTCCGACAGCCAGCAGACACTGAAATGTTTGCTCTTACTGGCAATCAGGGGAATGCATGGGAAAACACCGTAATGATTGCTGTGCCTCAGATCAGTGACAGCCACGTGGTGTCGGTGAGAATGACGAGAAGTTGTGATCTTACACATCTGCGTGGAGTGCTCCGGCGGAGAGCATTTTGGTGCACATCCTGCCCCTGGCTAGTCTACGCAAAGCCGTGATTTTTCTCTGTGGAGAGGTTTTGCTTCCCTAGGGAGCACTTGGGGATGTTTTCGATGCTGGTGGCATTGAGGGAGTAGAAGCCAGGCACGCAGCTCTTCATAGGACAGCGCCCCCCAGAATAAAGAACCGTCCCCCATGAAGGCCCACTGTGCCCTGGTTGAAATATTGACCCAGGTGAGGGCACCGAGTAGTTTCTGGCCCGGGTGCGCCAGGAGCTGCAAATCCAGGTCTCGTTTCCATGCTGTGTGTGTGCTTCTGTGGAACTTGGGGACAACGTGGTGTCGTCAGTTTGGGGGAGTGGGTGAAGCCAGGGACCACCTGCTGAGGCTCTGTGGCCGGTGGATCCCATTTGCTGGGTATTTGGAGACATCTGGCTCCTTCCCCGAATGAATTATGCCAAATTTCAGACTCACAGAAATACTACTTTGTGTAAACATTTCAAATGCAAGATAGTGCTTTATGTTGATGCTTTATGGATATGTATATATGTAATTAAAGTTCCAAACCAGGGAGGCACCTAATAGTGGCTGCTGGGAAAGGCGGGGGAGGGAGGGAGCAGGAGGGATTTCGAGTCCCCTGGATGTTGGTTTCTTTAAAAAGTGGGAAGCGGCGATGGCAAAATAGCCTCTGTGGTTGCTGTAGCCAGCAGCTACATGCACCTGCCAGGTCCCTGACTTCCCACTTTTTTCTGCGTCGGGAAGTGCTCATCACCAATGCTCTCACGCACAGCCCCCAGGTGTTGGCCACGGTTCTGTTGGGTTCTTCTGCCCCCCCCCCCCCCAAGGTCAGTGTTTGTTCTGTGGAAAGTTCCGTGGGAATCTTTACTGTGGGCCACTGAGGGAGGCAGCATCTGACTTGCGGCCTTGAAGCCTCCTTCCAGGTGGTCACCTCCCTCTGCCCCAGACCAGGACTTGACCTTTGCCCTCCTGACTTCTAGTCACACCCAATGTGCTCAAAGCCATATCTGGGGCACGGATGTGTTTAACGGGAAATAGCTGTCACACGCCGTGAGTTGTCACAAGTTTAGATTCCTGGGGAGAACCCTCAGAGGGAGGCGTGCTGCTTAGCTGTGGCTGGCAGCCCTTTGGTTTGACAAGGAGGGTTTGCTTTTGTGCTGTGGTAGAGACTTAGGTATTTTGGTTTTTGTCCCTGGTTCCTGGCGTGTAGCTGCCTCCCCAGGGCAGGCCATGGAAGCTCAGTAGGAGGTCACCAGAGCACGCTCATCCCAGGGGCACTGGGAAGGAGGGGCACCCACGCACCTGCACAGACTGGCCTTGTGGGGTGTCCCTACCTGTGGTGCAGGGAGGTCTCCATGCCAACCCGGAAAGACGGGGTTCTGGGTTCAGATAGTTCCTTTGTTCCATGACAGAGGGACTCCTGCCTGTGGGATTACCATTTTTCATAATGTATTGATGAACTGTGTGAGGGATCTTGGAATACTTAAGACTTTCATTTCATATTTCATTTTTTTATTTTATTTCATTATTTCCTTGGGCTCCTTGTTTGCAACACAGCTTAGTGAGAGGGTCTCAGTCCATTGGGCTGCTGTGATGTGGTCCCCTAAATCGGGCGCTCATACAGACACTCGCCGCTCACATTCTGGAGGCTGGGAAGTCGGGACCAAGGGCCTGCTGAAGGCAGCAGCCTGGAACACCATCCAGGAGTCCCGAGGTGGCAGGGGCCCAAGGACGTGGGCCATCTTTCGCCTCTTTCCCAGGTGCAATAGCAGGGAGCTGGATCAGAAGTGGAGCAGCTGGGGGCTTGAACGGGTTTCTGTATGGGATGCCAGCATCACAGGTAGCGGCTTAACCTGTTACACCACAGCGCCAGCCCTAGCTTAGGGCTTATGTGGGCTTCATGGGACAGAGCATTGGGTCCCTTGTAGATGTTACAGATGTGTCCTCAGACAACTCTGGGCCGCCCCCCCCCCCCCCCCCCCCCGGTGCACCTGCCTCACACCTGGGTGAGGTGACCCAGGGAGCCAGGCCCTATAGGGACTCACCCCTCCATACCAGTGCTAGGAGGAGTTTTTAGCCTGGATCCTACCTTCATCCCCAGGGGGTATTCGTTCCTTAGACCGTGAGGACTTTAGTTCGTATTGTCTTAAACCATCCTGGCACACCATTCCCCATCAGAAATAGCACACCTGGGAGGACCCAAGTTCTTCCTTCGTCAGCATCACCCTGTCCAGTTGGAGATATTATCAGGATGATTTATGGAAATGGATTTAAAGATTACTATGTGGTTCTGAACTTTAAAATACGTGAACTGTGACTAATGGGATTTTTCTTCTCCCATCTGAGCTTGGATAATTGTTCTCTGCCCATGATCAGGCTCGTGAGACTGTTATGGTCCGCTGCAGGCCAGATGGCTGTGGGTTCCACCAGCCCAGGGCCTTGGTTTCTGCCCCCGGCCTTGTCA
Organism: Oryctolagus cuniculus; assembly: GCF_051225735.1. Classification (NCBI taxonomy): domain Eukaryota; kingdom Metazoa; phylum Chordata; class Mammalia; order Lagomorpha; family Leporidae; genus Oryctolagus; species Oryctolagus cuniculus. The sequence goes on from NC_142880.1 coordinate 40,036,031, forward strand.
GCCCTCGGTTCTTCTGCCGACTGCACCAGGCCTGGCGCCGCATCTGTACCCACCTCTTTGACAGACCGCTCTTAGTCGTTTGTGGGGGCTGTTCCCTAATGAGAACCCTCTGTGTGCTTGCTTGCTTTCCATTGTCTGTTAAAATGGTGCAAGTGCCTTGTGGGTGTGGCTTGGCCTGAAGAATTCTAACTGGGCTGAAACAGGGGTACAAGGTGAACGTAGTGTTTCCTAAGTGGTCCTTCCCCACCTCCGTGTTAGGTGGAGTCTCCAGAGAAATGGGTATGTGTGCATAGGAAGATCTTTAAAAAAATTATTTGAAAAGCAGAGAGAGAGACACACACAGACAACAGAAAGAGAAAAGTTCCTCTCTACTGGTTTGGCCTGGGTTTGGGCTGAGACCTCAAACCAGATCTCCCACATGGGTGGCAGGGACCCAGCTCCGTGAGCCAGTCCCTTCTGCCTCCCAGGGTGCATATCAGAAGGAAGCTGGAGTCCGGGGCGGAGCTGGGACTCAGACACACACTTGTACATGGGGATTACTGAGCTTTTAGGAGGGCACCCGGCAGCCTGTTGAGCTTAGCAGGCAGGCTTGTCCATGTCCTCCCCATGTTCGATGCGAAGGTATTTTCTTGCTGACAGCTGGGCTGCCGAGGGTTTGCCCTGAACTTCAACTTCGTCCCCCCACACAGTGGCATGATCCTTAGCTCTGGGTCGCAGTTCTCGCCTGAGGTTGGACTTGAGCATCCACCAGAGTGAGGAGCAGCACCCGGGGCTGGGGCTCCTTTGCTTTGGTGACAAGGTGTCTGAGTCAGCCTGGGGTGCTGGCCCACGATGAGCCGTGGTTAGTGTCTCACAGTTTGGGAGGCCGGAAGTCTGGGTTCTGAGTGCTGGCCTGGCTGGGTTCTCTCCTCCGGGTTGCCCTCTGTGTTGTGTCCTCACGGGGTGGGGACAGGGCAGGGGAGCCAGCTGGGGTCTTGATTATAAGGGCACTAAGCCCAATCATGAAGACGGACTCCCAAGGGCTCCACCACCTAATGCCATCACGGTAGGGTTGGGATTTCAGCGTGGGAATTCTGGGTGGATGTAAACATTGCACCCGCAACACTAGGGGATGTTTGCAGGCCCCCCGTGCAGGGACAGAGGGGTGCCTGTGTCCACTGAGGCAGTGTTCATGCTTCCTTGGTCTTCCACTGCCCACCTGAAACAGTGTCCAGAGTATGTGTATGTGTGGCGGCGGACGTCGTCCCTCGCGTCTGGCCTGTGCAGTGCCAGTGGACAGCCTGGGCCCCCACTCCCTCTATCACTGGCTTCACCAAAACGAAGCATGGTCCTGTTGTCTCAGACCCAGTTGTGATGCAGCCCCAGGGGGCAGGGTCCTTTCCTTGGGAGTCTCAGGGAGAAAGAGCTACCAGTGCCCAGCACAGGCAGAGCAGCGGGCCTGCCTGGACGCTGCCATTCAGGGCGTTTGTAAAGACATCCAGTTAATATGGCTGGTGAATGGCTTTGGGGTCTTTACGTTGAAGCTGGCACAAAGCTCAGATCACATCAGCTCGAGCTACCCTTCTCTTCAAAGAAGAAAAAGGGGAAGAGAAAAAGACCCAACAACTTTAAAAATAAAATGAGCAGGGTGGCGGTAGGTGGGAGCATCAGCTCACATAATTGAAAAGCCCAGGGTGGACGTCAGGTGAGACTTGATCCAGCTGCTCACACAGCCGGGGCAGTTGCAGGGTCTCCCAGTGTTCTTCCTCTCAGGAGCGCCACCCACAGGTTCAGCATCTCCACCCTTTCCTCCTGAGAGCAGCATGGCCGACAGGGCACCGGGCCGCTCCCTCCCATCCCCGGCAGCTACACTGGCTCCTCCTCTCTCATTGGCCTGGTCATGTCACATGCCTTTCCCTGAACCAATCACAGTGCCCATGGGGCGGGCAAGGGGTCGGCTCAGAGCCCACTGCCGCTGGTGCTGTGTGGCTGAGTCGAGGAGGAATTAACTCCTGCCAGGGTGATTGAACTGCGGCCTTGGGGGAGAGAATGAGTGTTGGAGGCCATGAACACCTTCACACAAGTTGCTGGCATTTGTCCTGCGATTGTCAGGGGCACAGAGTCGGTTAGGAAGAGATGTGTGCATGATACATCGCTGTGAAAGGAACCCAAGGTGGTCCGTGTAGGGGTTGGGCGTCTTGTCTCTCCCAGCTGCACAAGAAGCCTTAGCAACCTTGAACAACAGAAATCCAAAGTCGCACAGCTCTGCAGACCAGACGTCCGAAACCAGATGGTTGCGGGCAGGCCCGTGCTCTTGCTGAAGCTCCCAGAGGAGACGCCTTCGCTGCTCCTCGGCTCTGTGGTTCCCGGAAGACTGGCATTCCCAGCCTTGCGGTCCTGGGCTCTGCCTTCTCCCCGTGTGCGTCCCCTCTCCTTGTGAGGACAGCAGCCAGGTTGGATTAGGGGCCTGCTCTACGCCAGTGTGACCTCACTGCATCTGCAATGACCCAATTTCCAACCAAGGTCAGGTTCTCGAGAACTAGGGGGCAGCGCTCAGACATGACTGTTTCTGGGGTGTGTGTTGGGGGGACTCTCACAGTCCGGTCCGTAAGGCTTCGTGGGGAAGCCTAGGGGGGAATCACAGGCTCCCTGTGTATTTTGACGGACAGACCAGGTGGGCAGTAGGCCCAGGCCCTGCCAAGTGTCACCCAAGGCTTCTGATGCCCCCGTGTAGAGTGTGCTGTGGCTTTGGGCCTGATGGGAGCTGGGGCCTGCCACGTGGTGGGGATGGATTTGTTCCTAACCACACAGCCTGGAGCTGCCCCTTGTCCCTCATGGCTAATGTGGGGTGCCAGGGTGAGTGCAGAGAGAAAGAGAGAGAGAGAGAGTCACTTATTTGGAAGGCAGAGAGAGGGAGAGAGAGACCTCCTATCTGCTGGTTCCCTCCCCAGATGCCTGCAACAGCCAAAGCCAGGAGCTGGAACTCAGTGCAGGTCTCCCTCATGGCTGACAGGGACCCATGTACTGGAGCCCTCACCTGGTACCACCCAGTATTGGGAAGCTGGACTAGAGAGCAGAGCAGGGGCGTGAACCCAGGCAGTCTGATGTGGCATGTGAGTGTCGCAGGGTGGCGGCCCCACTGCTGCGCCACACACCGAGTGCAGGGTCCGGAGGCCAGGGCCCAGCTGCCCGGCTGCCCACAGGCCTTGTCGAGTGGCCTCAGGCAAGTTCGTTAGCTGCAAGCTGCAGCTTGCATCCTGTGGAAGTGGGGACACGAGTGTGCGCTCACAGGGTGCACAGAGGCTGGGTGTCCGTGCCTGGCAGCTAGGGAGGTCCCATGCAGGAGGGTGGATCCCAGGTGTCCCCCTTCTCTCTCGCCTGCCCTCTGGGCACAGCACGGGGCTTCCTCCTCTCACCAGGGGCCATGGACGTGGGCTTTGCCCTCAGCAGAGGCCCTGGGCACTTGTGATGTGGTTGCTTGGCCTGGCCTAGAGCTTCCAGGAGAATCCTGCCGCCTCTGCCCTGACGTTTGCTGGAGATGCAGAAGTTAGCACTGTGTTTGCTGAATGCTTTGGTAAATACTCTGCTAACAGATCTCCAAAATCAGCTTGTGTGGCCAGCTCGGGTCTTTGTTCCTCACTGCACCTGCCACCTGCACCAGCCACCTGCACCTGGCTGCACTGTGCTGGAGTCCTCCCCCAGCACCCAGTGCACCCAGCCTCTGCCTCGGCGCTCGGGCTAACGCTTGGGAGTCATCCCAGAGTCCTTGCCTCCTCTCATCCCCTGCCCTGCCCTGCCCTGCCCTGCCCGTCATCTGCCGGCTTCTGCCATAGCCTCCCCGCTGAGCTCCTGAAGCCTTTGCCAGCCCGCAGCAGAGCTGGCGCAGAGAATCGACAGCCACCTGCCCAGAGCTCCCCCGTCTCACTCAGTGAGGCCTCGGAGGCTCACTGTGGGCCGGTGGACTGGACTCCCTCCTCCCCTCACTCCCGCTGGTCCCTGTGCCACGTAGGCACAGGCATGGCCCTGGCTTGGGGCTGCCGCTCTTGCTGTGTTCTCAGCCTGGATCATCCCCTGGCCCCAGCAACCTGCACGCCCCCTGGGCTTGTTCCCTCATCACCTCCTTCTACCCGAGCCCCTGCATCACCTCCTCCCTGCCTTACCGCCCCCCCCCCCCATAGAGGGTATACTCCATGGGGGCGGGGTTTCCTCACCGATGATTTTGCTGCATTGGGTGCCCCACAGTGCTCACTGAACAGGTGCTGGCTTGCTCACAGCTGTCACTGAGGGCCAAGATTTGGGGTCCCTGTCACCACGTGTGCAGCCCCCTGGAAGGCCTCAGGTGCCCCCAGTCCCCGGCACCTGCTGCTGGTGCCCACGCTCTGCCCTCTGATGTGCTGTCCTCTTCGTTTCTAGACCGGCCTTATTGTCGCCTGCTATCACGGCTTTGTGGATGCCGTGGTGGCCTTCGCCGAGTGCCCCCACGTTGACGTCAACTGGCAGGACAATGAGGGGAACACGGCCCTGATCACGGCTGCCCAGGCAGGTAAGAGCTGCTCCCCTGCCCCCTCCACCACCACAGAGTGGGCTCTGGGCAAGAGCCTTGCTCAGGACGTGGCATTGCGGGGTTGGAAACGGATCAGAAACCCCGCTTAGGGTGGGCGTTTGGCACCGTGGCCCAGACAGTGCTTGGGACATCTGTGTCCCATGTCAGTGCCTGAGTTTGCGTGTTTTGGCTCTGCTTCTGATTCAGCTTCCTGCTATTGCACACCCAGGGAGGCTACACGTGATGGCCTGTCTCCCGTCTGGGAGAGCTGGATTTAGTTCCCGGCTCCTGGCTTATGCCTGGCCTAGCCCTGGCTCTTGGGGGAATCTGGGGAAGTGAACCAGCAAATAATAGAAAAGCGATCGTGCAGGGCACAGAGAGGGCTGAAGGGTGTGAGCATGCGTTGTCTTTGTGCACTGGGGACAGGTCAGAGCTATGCACTGGTGTAGAATTCACTGTGGGGCAGTCATGCTCTGAGCTGGCCCGAATCTTGGAACTGAAGCTGTAGCAGAAATCTACAGCACATTCCACCCGGCTCTCCACGATGGGATGGTGCAACACTAGTTTTAAAAGGTTATTTATTTATTTATTTATTTGGCAGTGGATGGGGAGGTTGTCATTATTCCCTAAATAATCGTGAACAGCCATCCACGCAGCGTTTACGTTGTGGTAGGTACTATCAGTGACCTAGGGAGTTGACAGCACATGGGCAGGTGTGCACAGGTTCTGGGTAAACACCCCGCTATTTTGTGTAAGGGACTTGAGCATCCGCAGGTTTTGGCAGCCTCGGGAGCCTGGGATCCAGCCCCACAGGTCCCGAGGGATGACTGTGGAGCTGTTGCATCAGTCAGCTTCTTGGTTGAGAGCAAAGCTGCTGTCTCTGGCAGAGGCAGGAAGAGAAGGCGATTGTGGTCGGGGCTGGGGGAAGAGGGGCTCGTGTGACAGACTCAGAGCCAGGAAGCTGCAGGGAATGCCCACACGGAACTCTTGAACTGTTGATTCCGGTAAGATGTCTGTGGCCGCCACCACCGAGACTCTGCGTCCCTCTCGTGTCACAGGCTCCTGTGTCAACACCAGCCTGGCAGATCTGATCAGGGGAGGGTCTGGTTTGGCGGTCTGTGCACCTGCTGTTTGGGGGCAGGGTGGCAGGAGTGCAGGGTGGGGAGTGTACTGCTGGTGGTGCTCAGCTCTGGGCTACAGAGCCTGGAGTCTTCACTGGAAGCCAGGGAAGCTTGCCGCTTCCTGGGTGGCGGGAGTGGAGGACTTGAGAGGCAGTGGCTTGGGGCTCCTCCAGGGGGCTGAGCCCCGCATCAGGGCCTGGCTTGCGGGTGTGAGGGGCAGCTCTGTCCTGGGGTGATTCTCCAGCTCAAGGGACAGAGAAATAGGCACGGAGCCCCGACAGCGAGGGGTCCCCCACCGAGTGCCACAGGACGGGGACACTGTGGAGCTCAGCCACTCAGGATGAGATCTGGGACAGACAGGGCCTCGAGCTGAAGCCAGGGAAACGCTTTCAGGCCTGGAGAAGCCCCGCTTTCAGGGATGGCGGGGGTCAGGGGGTCTATAGGAGGTGTGTTCCTACGAGGGATGAGAGGGACCCCCCCGGGGAGGGTTCTGGGAGCAAGAAGTGTTGGCTGCTGTGATGGGGGTGTGGGAGGGAGTCGTGGGGGTCTGGGCTCCTGGACAGGGCGTGGCCCTGACTTCAAAGGGGATGGAGTAGGAACTCAGGGAGTGGGAGAAGCGTGGATTCCGTGCTGAGCTCGCGCCTTCGGATTGCTATGTGGCAGCTAAGTCGGGAGGTCTCCGTGGCAGAAAATGCAGCACCCAAACCCAGTCCCTGCTGCAGCTCATGCGAGTTCCCAGCTGTGCACCGGACCAGGAGCCGTGGTGTGAGCATGTGCACTCGGGAGAACTTTGTTTCCTTACTTATGTGTGAGAGCTCTTTGAGTGCGAGGGATGTTAGATGTGGTTTAATTTCGCATGGGGCACTTTCTGAGTTCTTGTCTATTTGAACATGGTTTTTTTTTTTTTTTTTAAACATTTGATTTGCTCATTTGAGAGGCAGGAGGAGAAGGAGACCTCCCTTCCGTCTGCAGATTCACTCCCTAGATGCCTGCAATGGGCCGTGGCTAGGGTCAAAACCAGGAGCTGGAACCGAGACTTGAACCTGGGCACTCTGATATGGCACATGCACATCTTTTTTTTTTCTTTTTTCTTTTTTTTCTTTAGGATTTATTTATTTGAAAGAGTTACAGAGAGAGGTAGAGATAGAGAGAGGTCTACCATCTGCTGGTTCACTCCCCAATTGGCTGCAACGGGCGGAGCTGTGCTGATCCTAAGCCAGGAGCTTCTTCTGGGTCTCCCATGCAGGTACAGGGGCCCAAGGTCTTGGGCCATCTTCTACTGCTTTCCCAGGCCATTATCAGGGAGCTAGATCAGAAGTGGGGCAGCCGGGACTTGAACCACTGTCCATATGGGATGCCGGCACTGCAGGCCAGGGCTCTAACCCACTGTACCACAGCGCCAGCCCTGGCACGTGGGCATCTTAAACACAAGGCTGAACACCCAGCCTTGAACTTGCTTTTGTTTGGTGTGTTCAGACATGAGTCACAGCTTCTCTGAGTGTAATAACTTTGGGCCCTGGTTTTGCCTGCCCACAGTTCATCCTTTGCCCTCTGTGTCTCCCATATCACCCTTGCAAAGGAATGAGCTGAGTCCAGCCTGCTTTTTTTTTGCATCTTTGTTGTTCCTTGTACAAACCTCGCTCTCCCTACCTTTGATTTTAAGAAAAGGAAAAAACAAATCCAACCCTCTCACTATCTCAGTTCCTTCTCTGTTAGCTTAGAGCAGTATTAGGTCTGTTTTGCCTTTGGAGGAGGTATTTTTCTGTTACCTGCTTGGGTCTGTGTCCTGCCCCCCCCCCCCCCCCCGCCCCCAACCTTTTGCTCCAAGCTCTGGGAGATGCCTCATAGTAACTCATTCACTGTTTTTATGTCGCCGCTGAATGCTTTCATGAGAGATTTCAAGTTGGCAAGCGCATTTCCCCCAAAGCTGTATTTTGAGAAATTCAGAAAAGTTGGACGAGTCGGCCTGTTTGCTTTCTCTCTGCTGCCTTTGAGAGTTGAGTTGAGCTGCCGGCCCTTGAATGCGTCAGCAGGTGTCTCTTCATAGTGAATGTTCTCTTACGTAGCACTTGCTGTTATCATACCTGAGAAAGTGCACACCAGCGCGATAAAACTGTTCACTCTCTCTGAAGCCTATATTCAAATCCCTCTCCTACTCACCCCCAAAATATCCTTTGTGGTTTTTGCTGTTGCTGGTTGAACCTGGGATAAAAGCGAGTATCAGATTGCGTTCAGTCGCCCTCCTGTCTTCCAGCTGTGAGCCGGTCCTGCCTCTTGGTGCGTGTGCATGGGGCCAGCTTTGTGGCCTGTGAGCACCAGGTTCACCATGCTTTTCCTTGGTTTCTTTTTCTTTTTCTTTCCCCCCCCCCAAGAAACCTTTTATTTAAGGAATACAAACTTCATGCCTTTCATAAGTGCAACTTTAGGAGCATAGTGGTTCCCCCCCCATCCTTCCCCCACCCCATTCCCATTCTTATCTTTCACTAAGATCTATTTTCAATTAACTTTATACACATAAGATTAACTCTATACTAAGTGAAGAGTTCAACAGTTGAAACAAGTCAAAGCAAGTCATTACATCTTAAAGTGTTAATTTCACTTCTGTAGACTGCTTTTTAGGTGCTCTATTAGTTATCACAGGTCAGGGAGAACATATGGTATTTGACCTTTTGGGACTGGCTTATTTCACTAAGTATTATGTCTTCCAGTTTCATCTATTTTGTTGGAAATGACAGGATTTCATTCTGTGTAGTATTCCATGGTGTACATATCCCATAATTTCTTTTTTTTTTAAATTATTTATTTATTTGGAAGTCAGAGTTACACAGAGAAGGAGAGGCAGAGAGAGAGAGAGAGAGAGATAGATCGATCGATCGATCAATCTTCCATTCACTGGTTCACTTCCTCGTTGGCCACAACAGCCGGAGCTGCGCTGATCTGGAGCCAGGAGCTTCTTCCAGGTCTCCCACGCAGGTGCAGGGGCCCAAGGACTTAGACCATCTTCTACTGCTTTCCCAGGCCACAGCAGAGAGTTGGATTGGAAGTGGAGCATCCAGAACTCAAACTGCGCCCATATGGGATGCCGACACTACGACAGAGGCTTTACCCACTACGCCACAGTGCCGCTTCCCCTCCCCCCATAATTTCTTTATCCAGTCTTCAGTTGATGGACATTTAAGTTTATTTCATATTGAATATGAATTGAGCTGCAATAAACATGGAGTACAGATATCTCTTTCATATGCTGTTTTCATTTCCTTGTGTAAATTCCCAGGAGTGGGATGGCTGGGTCATATGGTGGGTCGATATTCAGATTTCTAAGGTATCTCCAAACTGTTTTTCATAGCGGCTTTATCAGTTTATTTACATTCCCACTAACAGTGGAATAGGGTACATTTTCCCCCACATCCTCACCAGCATTTGTTGTTTATTGATTTCTGTATGAAAGCCATTCTAATGGGGTGAGGTGAAACCTCATTGTGGTTTTGATTTGCATTTCCCTGACGGGTACTGATCCTGAGCATTTTTTCAAGTATTTGTTGGCCATTTGGATTTCCTCTTTTAAACAATATTTTAAGTCCTTTGCCTGTGTCTTTTTTTTTACTTTTTTTTTTTTTTTGACAGGCAGAGTGGACAGTGAGAGAGAGAGACAGAGAGAAAGGTCTTCCTTTTGCCGTTGGTTCACCCTCCAATGGCCGCCGTGGCTGGCGTGCTGTGGCCGGCGCACCGCGCTGATCCAAAGGCAGGAGCCAGGTGCTTTTCCTGGTCTCCCATGGGATGCAGGGCCCAAGCACCTGGGCCATCCTCCACTGCACTCCCTGGCCACAGCAGAGAGCTGGCCTGGAAGGGGGGCAACCGGGACAGAATCCGGCACCCCGACTGGGACTAGAACCCGGTGTGCCGGCGCTGCAAGGCAGAGGATTAGCCTAGTGAGCCGCGGCACCGGCCTTGCCTGTGTCTTAACTAGGTTGTTTGTTGTGTTGTGGTAGAGTTTCTTGATCTCTTTGTGGATTCTGGTTATTAATCCTTTATCAGTTGCGTAGCTTGCAAATAATTTCTCCCATTCTGTCGGTTGCCTCTTCCTTCCATGGTTTCTTGTGGTCAGTCTGTTTCAGTTGAAGGCACTGCCCTGACCCTGCACCCTGGCTCCTTCCTCTCAACCTTGCTGTCTTCACACAGATCTGGGTTTGCTTGGCGTCGTGGTAGGGTTGCTCATCTCCACACAGGGACTGTGCTGGCCCTGAGTGGGTTATTTGAGGTCCAGAATGACACAGGCCCTCTTGGAGACTGCAGGGACTGACAAAGGGAAGAGGGAAGGGCCCCAGCTGTTCTCAGGCCCAGGATCTGTGGTCTGGGGTCGGGGGAAAGAGCTCAGGGCCGGTGCAGGCCCCACGGCTGCTCCTTCCCTGTGCTGCCATCTCACTGCCAAGCTGACTGCTGGGGCAGCCGTGATAGCCAAGGCTGGGCCCATGCTTTGCTAGTTGTCACCTCCGGGAGAAGGTGGCATGGGATGTGAGGGTGGGGTGGGGTCTCCGTGCGTCCCTGAAGACCACTGCGCTCCTCCAGCCAGCACTTGTAGGTCTGCTTATGGAGGCATAGACCCCCGCCCCACCTGGGCCTGCCCGTGCTGCCCGCAGCCGCGTGTCTGTCCCTGGCTCCTAGAGGCACCACTGGCTCCCCTGTTCCTTGGGTGACAGGTGACAGGCTGCTGTAACAAACGCCAGCCACTGGGTGGCTTAGGAACAGCAGACATTTCTTCCTCACTGTTCCGGAGGTTGCTCTATCCAGGACCAGGTGCTGGCAGAGTCCACGGGTGGTCCGAGCCCACTCCCCCATAGATGGGTGCTCTCGTGATCCCCCGTGGCGGCAGGGAGCTCCCAGGGCCATGTATGAGGTCGCCAATCCCATCTGTGTCCTTATCCCCTCCCAGAGGCCTTGCGTCTCAGTGCTACCAGCTGGGGTACACGTGGCTGCTGAGGGGGGCGGGAGGGGCACGAGACCCCCGCTTGTGGTCTAGCTCAAGGGAGCTGGTGGGCCCGGGTCTGCAGCTGCCTCTCCCCACAGGGTCCGGATAGCTGGGGTATATTTAAGGATGCAGCAGGAGGAGGTGTCGCTCACGAGGGCCTGCTGATGTCTTGTGGGATGACAGGAAGCTATGATCTGCCCATGGCATGCCGGAACAAGACACTAGCGGTTAAGTTCAGGGTGAGGATCTCCCAGCTGCCCTGCCCCAGCCCTCTCCAGCCCTCTCCAGAGGTGGCCATTGGTGCTGAGTTGAGGCCTATACAGATTTTCTTCTTTTCCTTTAAAAAAAAAATCATTGTTATGGGGCCGGTGCTATGGTGCAGCAGGTTAAAGCCCCAGCCTGCGGTGCCGGCATTCCATGTGGGCGCTGGTTCAAGTCCTGGCTGCTCTACTTCTGATCCAGCTCTCTGCCATGGCCTGGGAAAGCAGTAGAAGATGGCCCAAGTTCTTGGGTCCCTGCACCTGCGTGGGAGACCTAGAAGAAGCTCCTGGCTCCTGGCTTCAGGTCGGTGCAGCTCAGGCCGTTACAGTCATTTGGGGAGTGAACCATTGGATGGAAGACCTCTCTCTCTCTGGCTCTACCTTTCTCTGTAACTCTTTCAAATAAGTAAAATAATTTTTCTTTTAAAAAATCACATTAGAAGTATCTTTTTAAAAAAAGATTTATTTATTTATTTGAAAGAGTTACAGAGAGAGAGAGAAAGAGAGAGGTCTTCCATCCACTGGTTCATTCCCCAATTGGCTGCAACAGCTGGAGCTGCACCTATCTGAAGCCAGGAGCCAGGAGCTTCTTCCAGGTCTCCCATGCCGGTGCAGGGGCCCAAGAACTTGGGCCATCCTCTGTTGCTTTCCCAGGCCATAGCAAAGAGCCAGATTGGAAGTGGAGCAGCCAGATCTTGAACCGGCACCCATATAGGATGCTGGTGCTTCAGGCCAGGGTGTTAACCTGCTGCGCCACAGCGCCAGCCCCTGGAAGTATCTTTAGGAAGATAGGCAGAAGGCACATGTTGGGATCCTTCTGGAGAGTTCCAGGAGCTCCCAGCCCCGCCTTCCTGAGCGTGGACCCCGCCCTGCACCTCCCCTGTGGGAGGCGGGATTAGCTGCGCCCTCGCTCACTGCAGTGGGCTCTTGGACATGAAGGAGCTGCTGAGTAAATACTTGTCTAAAAGAAGGTCGTGTATTGAGTGGATGAACCACAGTTTACTTAACCACAGCAGTTGTTGACTTCACTACAGCCTTGTATGTAGCCAGTTAAGTCATTCGTGCCGGGGGTGCTTTTTTGAGACAGCGTCTGGGCTGGGTCCTGGGAGGAGGCAGGTGGAACAGCAGGTGCACTTGGGCTGCATGGAGGCATCAGTGAAGGGACTGGCAATGGGGGGGGGGGTGGCGGGGGGCAGAGTCTAGGGGACCCAGGGTTTAAAGGACTAAGGGGAGGGCCCCTGCAGAGTGACCCTGCCTGGGTGGGCGGTCGGGAGGGCTGAGTATCCTTCTCTTTTCTCTCTTCCCATTACCTGCTTAGCCAAACCAGGAAATTCCGGGGACAGGAAGCTGGGTAGGTACAGCGGGTAGAGGGCAGCCTCCCAGGCAGAAGTGGCGTGGAGAAGAAACGCTCAGGTAGATTGGTTAGGGCGGACTTGTCCTGTCCACGGCCATGCACGTTGCACATTTACGTAGCTACCAAGGAGCATCTGTGAAGAGCCCAGAAATCAGCTTTTTGCTGAGGGCCCCCGAATGTTCTTGCTCCCCCCGGCTGGGAGCTGGCATCCCAGTGCAGCCAACTCAGAGTTGTAGCTCCTGTCCTCAGTGGTGTTTTTCTGCCTCTCGTTTGTATCTGCTCTGATGCTTCTGTCTGCACCAGTCTTGGCCACACAGCACACCTGCAGGAGACAGGTGGGGAGTGGCTGGGAGATGTAGGACCTGGCCCAGCTTCTCTGCTCTGCTTGGGGCTCTCATGGTCCCCGGGAGCCTCTGGCAGCTGCAGGCAGCATGGCCTCATGTTGCTACACTGGAGGGCTCCAGGGAGGAGGAGTGGATCCCTGGCCATGTCCCCTTTTATAAGACAAGAAAGCACTTCTAGAAGCCTTCAGCAGTTTCGTGGTATCACAAGCCTGTGGCCAGACAGGCCTCTGGAGGGGGCAGTGGTTTGCCCGTGGTTGGCATGGTTCAGTGGTTGCAGTCTACGTTCAGCCCCAGCCGACTCAGAGCTTGGGCAGCGGCGCGTGTTTGTTCTTTGATGTGGCAGCGAGGTTGGTGGTCTGGGAGTCGGGGTTCTGGCTTTCTGTGCCATGTAGCGTGTGTGAGTGTAAATGAGGATGCGATGCCTTGCTCTGGCCTTTGCGTATGCTCTAAACAGTCTAACCTCCTTGGCTGTTTTAATGCGTCATAAAAATGCAGCCAAATGTGTATTAGGCCTTCACAGTGGGGAGATGTGTGCAAATAAATCCTTGTGTAATCCTTAAATCCCATTTAGCCAGTAATTCCAATGCCCTCCACACCTCCCCTAACCATAATAAAATACGAGGGAATAAAATACGCCGGGCAGTGACTGCTAAGTCCCACACACGTTCTGTGTGTGTGGGTGCTGTCTCTGCCTCTTTCCTGCGGAACAGCATGGCAGGCATCCGGTGAGGCGAGAGTGCGCCGGGGGCTTCCTGAGTGGCCGAGCTTGCTTTGGGCACCAGTAACCTCTGATGTGTTTATTAAGATTTATTTATTTGAAAGGCAGAATGACGGAGAGGCAGAAACAGCTCTTCCATCCGCTGGTTCGTTCCCCAAATGGCCGCAATGCCTAGGGCTGGGCTGGACCAAAGCCAGGAGCCAGAAAGTCCATTGGAGTCTCTGATTTGGGTGCAGGAGCCCAAGGACTTGGGCCATCTGTTGCTTTCCCAGGCGCATTAGCAGGGAGCTGGATCGGAAGTTGCAACAACCAGGACTCAAACCAGTGCTCCCATGTGGGATGCCTGTTTGCAAGTAGTGGTTTAACCTACTGTGCCACAATGCCAGCTCCCTCCTTGAGTTTCTTTTGAAATTTCCAAGTACAAGCACTGGGAGCCAGTGAGCATTTTCCCCCAGTGTGCGCCGCCTGGGGCAGGGTGGCAGCCAGCCCCTGCAGATGGCCATGGGCCCAGGCTGCCTGTGCCGGGTGGCTCCTGAGCTTGAATGGAGCCAGGGTCCTCTTTCAGAGGAGAATCTTAAGACACGGCCAGTTGCAGCTTCCCTGCCCCTCCCAGGACACGCCAGCAGCCTTTGCGCGCAGTGGAAGACCATGACGCAGTCTACAAGGAGAGCAACTGTGTACATTGAACACCAGCAGGGGGCGCCCTCCCTGTCTGCACAGTGGCTTCCTGTAGTAACCAGCCAAAAGGGGTGGATTTCAGTATCCCTGGCCTGGCCCCAGGGACCCACGTGGGATGAACAAAGCTAGCTGGAGACTGCGAGGGTGCTAGGGTGCCGCTCCTTTGTAACAGAGTTGCTTGGCTGGGTGCATCACGTGGCCACCACGAGGGGGTAGGGTTTAGGCTGTATTACTGGAAGCATTGAATGGGAAGCAAGAAGTTCCCGGAAGGAGAAGGAAGTGGGCCCAGCGTAGATCTCCGAAGCTTTGTGCCAGGGCGGTGAGGGCTGCCCCAGCGATGCCCTCTGCTTTGACCCCGTGAGGCGTCCTGAGCCAGCTCCTTCTGCAGAGGAAGCCGGACTGGCAGTTCCACAGACATCAGGGAGGGAGGCCGTGGGTATTCTTGCAACCCAGGCCTCGGTGGGTGCTTCCTCAGCGGCCACACCTGTGCTTGGGGAAGGATGGACCGTGGTGGTGGAGCCGTGGTTACCAGGCGTACCGTACGAGGCCGACCTGTCTCCTGGCGTCTGCTCCGTGGGTCTCCATGTGGGTCAGTTGCCGATGACCAGAAACGGCCCCCGCCTTGGTGCTCGTGCTGCTGGTGCAGACAGCCTCGCTTCAGCCCTGTGGCCAGTTCCTCCTTCCCCCCGGTGTCGGCTGCCGAGAGGGGTCCCCAGGCTGGTGGGGGTCGAGAAATCCAAAGCTGTGGTTGCTTCCCCTCAAGTCGAAGGGGGATGGACGGGTCCAGCCCCAGCCTCACGGTGAGACCGGGTTGGCTTCCAGCGGCACCTGTTGCAGACTGGACGTGTGGTCCTCGGAAGATGGGATTTATCCGTGGTGCTCGTGCGTGTTCTCTGGCAGCTCCGGGGAGCTTGGTGATCGCTTGTTCTGTACCGGATGCCACTCTCGTGCCAGTGTGGCCCATGGTGGAGACATGACAGTGATGGCGTCCGGAAGGGTGGGAACCCGAGCTGTGTCTGTCTGGGTGAGGCTCCGCCTTCTTCCTCTCTTCCTGGGATCCATTAGTGATGATTGGATGATTGGTCGTCAAGCGCTGCTTTGAGATGCGCAGCCCACCTGTACATAGCCCAGAGGGCATCATCTGCATATCGCCTGGGGCTCCTGGCTTGGGAACGCTGCAGACCCGAATGCCTTTCCTAGGAACCGGCCCATGTCTGGAGCAGTCACAGCAAGGGGAATATCGTGGATGGTGGTTTTTCTTCTGCTCTGGCCCCAGGTTTTTTGGACTCGGGTCAATGATAGTGCATGTGGGCGGGAGTCCTGTGAGGAGGGGTGTTGTGTCCGAAATTCCCAATCAATACAAGGCACAGGTGCGGATGCAAAAGCGGAGGTTTATTTGTTACCAGCTGGCTGGGACCCCCCTACCCGCACACAGCCCTTTAGCAGTGCACAGGCAAAAGGCCTCTCGTTTGCATGAGGTTTTTATAGCCTCACACTTACAAGGGTGCAGGTCGTCTCCTAGGTAGGTTACCTTCTTCTTCTCTATATGGCAAGGTATTGGGACCTAACATGTTCATTGTTTCATTTAAACATAAAGACTATATACGTTATGTGGCGGGAAGGCCACACAAAGGGGATGGCACGGGGAGGCACTGGCGGGAAGCATCGGGCCATACATCCCAGGGGAGCTGGTGGGGGGCAGGAGGTCATAAATTCCAGGGGAGCACAGCAGGCAAGCAGGCAGCCAGAGTACGGAAGACTCCAGCTCCTACAGGGAGTGTCTGAGCGGTGACCGTGAGAGCGCCCAGATGCCATCTTCATCCGGGAAGCGGGAGAGGGCAGCCACAGGGATGTTTGCTGTCCTGGCTCCACACCTGAACTTCCGGGACGCACCCTGTCCCGTGCAGACCCCACGCTCCTTCCTGTTTTCCTTGAGCTGTTTTCATTTGCCGTCCTTACTTTGGGCGAGGTGGGTTTGTGCGAAGCTTGAGAGCGCCGAGCTGTGAAAGTGTTTGTTGCAGGTGTGCCTGCCAGGTGGAGGAGAGTGAATCCAGAGCTTGTGTTTCTTTTATTTTTGAAAAAGATTTATTTATTTGACTTATTTGGAAGGCAGGAAGGGAGGGAGGGAGGGAGGGAGGGAGATCTCTTACATCTACTGGTTCACTCCCCGAATGGCCACAATGGCCAGGACTGGGCTGGGCTGGCCTCACTTCAGTCCTTGTAAGGAGTCCATCCTTTCCCTGGCATCGGCTGCCGAGAGGGGCCAGCAAGCTGGTGGGCTGAGAAATCTGAAGCTGCGTTTGCTTTCTCAGTGTGGGTGACAGGGGCCCAAGGGCTTGGGCCATCTTTTGCTGGTTTCCAAGGCCATGACAGAGAGCTTGCTGGATTGGAAGTGGAGCAGCCGGGACTTGAACCTGTGCTCTGATAAGGGAGGCCAGCATCACAAGTGGTGGCTGAACCTGCTGTAGCGTGATGCCGGCCCCTTGCATTTGTCTGTAAAGTTAAACTGATCCCCGATGCGGGAGGCTTTCCTGGAGTCCGTCCTCGACTGCTGGTTTGGAGCCGTGGCCGTTCTGGGTGCCCGGTTTCACCAGCAGCCCTCTGGCTCTCCCCTCCTCACTGTGCTGCTTACAGTGGAAAACGTGGCTTTGCCACATTACCAAAAAAAGTGTCATGGCCAGAATCCAGGAGTAAACGCTCCTTCATTTTATGCAGCTTATTTTATTATTACCCCAGGCTTTTGATTGTAGAGGACCTCATTGTGGTTTTCATTTTAGTGTTCTGCTCCAAATAAGAAATTAGAACTTAATCTCATTGATATTGACATTCTGAGATGCAACACCAGCCCCTGGCTGCTGGTGCCCACAGCGTCCTGCCCTGCAGTCAGACACCTGCAGCGGGCCACAGCCAGGAAGAGGGACTCAGCCAGCCTGCAGCTCACCTGCTTCTCCTGGCTTCTAAACATCTCTCCCGTGCGGCACCGGCGTTTCCCAAGTCGACAGCGCCCTCTGCTGGCCTTTTTGGGGAACTACATTTTGAGAACCAGTCGCCTTTGTTGGCAGAATTCTGTTAACATTTGCTTATGTTTGTTGCCCGTTTCCTGTCCCTGAATACACACTTCATTTGCTCCTGTGCCTTTCATCTGGGCAAGGCTCTTAGCCCATGACTGATGCCCCGGCTCATGTTTAAGGAGTCTGTCGTTAATAATGGTCCTGTCCATTTTGTCTTGGGTGGGCTGGGCTGTGGCCACTTTTCATAAATGAACCTTTCCCAAGGGAGGAGTAGGCATCTTTCAGACTTTTCACTTCATGAATATTTATTGGGCACCCCGGAGCTCTGGGCTTGTGCACTGGGTGGTGATGATGTGGGCCATGAATCTGTTAATTTTTCATCCAGGCTCTTGTTTCCCACAGAGAGAGAAGTATGTGGAGACCAGCATTGTATGCACATGGGAACAGAGTTTATGCAGTGTTGGGGGGAAGAAGCATCTGTTCACGTGCGAGGGTGGGCCGTCCCCACACCCGAGTGGGCCAAAGATTTGTTCATAAACTCGAGAAGAAAGGAACCCAGAACTGGTACCTATGTGTCTCAGAACCAGGAGGTGGGGAGAGTGAGTGCTGAGCAGACGGGCGTGGTACCTCCCAGCGTGCTCCGTGGCGGACAGGAAACAGGAATGCCACTTCCAGGCGGAAAGAGAGAGGAGAGAGAAGAGAGAGAGAGAGCGCATGCACACGTGCTCTCCTGCCTCCCGCCCCTCAACTCCCGCCTCCTTTGATCTGCCCTGTGAATGTGTTTGATTGACAAGTGGGGGGGGGTGGCAGCAGCTTGTGACTCTGAGCTGGCAGACCTAACTAAATGCCTGCCTATTTATCCCACACTGGTGGGAGCTGCGAGGGGACAGCAGAGGCAGGCCAGGGGTCTAATCCAGGTGTGAGGGCCAGGGAAACGCTTGCATTGAAGGGTTGGCTGGGAGAGAAGGGAGATGAGCCTTCCAGGTGGGGGGCCTGGTGTGTGCGGGGAGGGGGGCCGGACTGGAGAAGGCACGGCGCGTTTGTGGGGTCACGGGATCAAGGAGACGGCGTTGGTGGTGAGGTCGCAGAGAATCGGTGGGAGTTGAGACCTCATTTGAGAGCAGAAACCATGGGGATTGAAGGGGTCATGCTGGCCCTCTGGGGAGCGGACAGCCGGGGCAGGGGTGCAGCTGTGCTTGGCTCAGCTCAGGGAGGGAGGTGAGGAGGGAGGAACAGGAAGCAGGGGTGGGGCGGGGCTGGCAGGGTGGGATGTTCAGCTGCACGAAGGGGCACTGGGGGGGGGGGGAGAAGGAAGCTCGAGTGATTGACGGCAGGTAGCTGGCCTGTGACGACTGATCTACAGGGATTACTGTCGCTCAGATGATTTTTGGAGCATGCGTGGCAGCCAGCTGTTGCTGATCTCATGTCCCTGTAGATAGGCTGGGACCAGTGGATCTAGGTGACCCTTGCTTGAGTCTGTGACTGAGCTGGGGACCCTGGTCCTGGGCCCTTGAGCCTGGGGAAACTGCTCCACCATTTCCTGTGGGGCACAGGTGTGAAGCGGGGGTGGGGATGGGACTAACCGGATCAGAGTCTCTCCCGCTTCTGCTCATGTCACACCTACAAACTTGCTGCTGGCTGAGGCTCTTGTCAGAGGAGCCACTGAGTCACAGGGAAGGGGAGGAGCCAGCCGTTAGTGAGGGGAGTGAGCTGTGAACAAGAGGAGACTGTTGGGCCAGGCCAAAGCCAGGAGCACAGAGCTTCCTCTGGGTCTCCCACGTGGGTGCAGGAGCCTGAGTACTTGGGCCATTTGCTGCCGCTTTCCCAGACACATTAGCAGGGAGCTGGATTGGAAGTGGAGCAGCTGGGACTTGAACTGGCAACTGTATGGGATGCTGGCAGTGCAGGTGGCGGCTTAATCTGCAGCCCCTGTCCCTCACTTCTTTGGTAACCCCTGGGTCAGCCACTTCTGTCCCTGCTCTGCCCTCCCCGGGTCTGGTCTCCGTCTTCTGTCGGTTGTGTGCCCAGGGAGGTTGCCGCTACCTCCGGGTGCCTCTGGGCGTGCGTGGAGAGGCTCCACACCAGGGAGTCGGCCGTGAATCCCCGTCCCTGCCTGTGTGTTTCCCTGTGGCCCTGTGCTCCATCTTTTCTGAAATCAGGCGTTTGGTTTCAGAATCGGGGATTGCGAGAATTCCCCTGCACGTAGCACCGGGTCTGTGCTGTCGTTGGGGTCATACAGTGAAGGAACTGAGGCCGAAGCCTCTTGCTTGCCAAGCCCACTCTGTACCCAGCTCCCTGTCCTGTCCACCTCCTGTTCCAGGGTCCCGGCCGGCGTTCCACATCATGTTCAGTGCTCACGTCCTCACGTCCCCTTAGACTCCTCTGGGCTGTGTTGGTTTCTTAGACTTCCTTTGCTTTTGGTGACCTTGGCGGTTCTGTGGCGCATGCCTTGACCTGGATGCGCCTGCTGCTTTCCTCATGATTGGACGGGAGCTGTGGGTTTTGAGGGAGGGCTATTCCCCTGCCGCCCCCTCCTCCCCCCCCATCATGGGCACCTGCCGCCGACAGGGCTTGTGCCTGGCGATGTCAGCTCTGACACCCTGTCTGAGGCCGCGCTCCATCACTCCTCCGCGAGGTTACCCCCATTTCTCACCCCCGGGGAAGTCACTGTGCACCACCCACAGGTCCTGGGGTGTGCGTGCTGCCCCTTTGAGACCGGCTTCCTGCTTGGCTGCAGTCTATTTCTGTGGCAGGGTGCTTCTCATGTGCGTTCCCTGCTGTGATTTCCACACGCCGAGGTGCTGTTACTCCCCGTCCACAGATGTGGAACGGGCGGTGGCTCCGTGGCCTCAGGACTTGGCCTGGAGTATTCTCGGAGCCGGGTCCCTCAAGTGCCCAGCTCTTTGTCTACGTTGGCCCCCCTTAAAGCAGGTCTGTCCAAGTTCCTGTTCAACCTGGGTCCCTTGTGCTCTTGTCTTAGGTAGGGTAAGGTGCAGTGAGGAAGTGGGTGTGTGGGGTCTTTGTGGTCAGCCCATCCTTTCTAAGGGCTTCTCTGAGACTCTCGGGAGCCAAATCCTGTTCCCTGATATCTTAAATGGAGTAGATTCCAACTGGATTCCAATATGGGCCGTGTTTAGATTCGCTTGTCCAAGAAAGGCTGTATGTGTGTGTATATGTGTGTAAATCACACACAGAAGGTGAGGAAGTCTCCCTTTGCTTAGTTGTCCTGGTTTTTAAGAAGCAAAGTTGGGGCTGACATTGTGGCATAGTGGGTAAAGCCACCACCTGCGATGCCAGTACCCCATACAGATGCCTGTTTGAGTCCCAGCTGCTCCACTTCCTGTCCCGCTTCCTGCAGGAAAGTACCTGGGAAAGCAATGGAAGATGTCCCTAGTGCTTGGCCCCTGCACCCATCTTGGCCATTTGGAGAGCAAACCAGCAGCTCTCTGTCTTGCTCTCTCTGTAACTCTGCCTTTCAAATAAATAGGAAAATAAATCTTTTTAAAAAAGAAGAAAAGATGACAGTTACATGTTCTTAGGAGCATCGGCCCACCCAGATTGTCGTCTGTGTGGGGAGTGGGTTTCTGCTGTCCTGGCAAAGCCAAAAGCCAGCACACCATGCAGAAGAGATCTGCATAATGGGCGGTTTGCTCTGCGGGTTCTCTGGTTTCCCTCTGCTCTCCTGTTCCAGGTGTATGGGATACATCGGTGTGGAGCGCATCCTGCTGAAACTCAGGTGGTCTCGCTCTTTCATGCTCCCAGGGAAGTGGCTCTAAACAGATTGCAGATTGCAGATCTCGCCACCGCCCTGGCTGGCTCTCAGTGACCGGTGCAGAGGCAGGCCAAGCAGAGAGAGCAGGAGTCCCTCCTGCGTGGTGTGGGGACCCCGTGAGTCTTGGAGCCTGGAGGTTGCAGCCGTTTGTGTCACTGTCATGTTTGTCAGGGGCTCTGTGGCTGGGAAGGGCCTGGCTCCCACTTGGGGGCAGCAGTGGGTCGAGGAGACAGGGGGCAGATGGGGTCGCGTGGCAGGCAGGCCTGCTTCTGGGAAGAATTCTTATTGGGTTGCTTGTTTGTTTCTAATGTGGCAGCTGGAGAGACACTAATCCTGGGATTTACTGTGGAGGAAGGCAGCACTGTCCCCAAGGGGGACACAGGGCGTGGATGGGAAGACAGGAGCCGCTCAGGAACAAGGAGGATTTAACATTAGGTCTGCTGGGCACTGAAAGGGCTGGGGCACGAAGGCCAAGGGCGCCGGCCCCTCCCTGCAGGAGGTCTCGGCCTCAGCAGGAGGCGGGGCTCTGGGAAGCTGCCACAGGGTGCACAGGGGAAGTGTGTGGGTCAGACTGGTGGCTTTGCCTCCTCTCCCTGCCCCTCGTCTCACCAAGTGTAGCCCCTGGGAAGCCTCAGCCGGAGGTGAAATGGGTCGGTCTTCTCCACAGCGTGTTTCCCTGGGAGGAAATAGGGATGCAGAGAGAACGGAGAGCACACGGGGACCTCTGGGGGCCTGGACACCTGCAGGCCAGCACGAGCCAGGGAGCTGCGGGAGAAGCAGCACGGAGAGGGGTTGGAGCTGGGGACTAGCGATGCTGCCAGCATCCTGCAGTGCACAGGATAACCCCATAAACTCACGGCCCTGCCCTCAGAGTGTCAGGTGCGGAGGGTGGGTGCGCTCACACAGGACAGGGTGGCGTTGGTGGCACAGGCGGCTGACCCCAGAGCCGCTTCTTGGGGTGCAGAGAGGCTACTTCCCTGCTCCATTTGTTCTTTTTAAACCGCAGTGTTTGGATTTATTTTTTTTAAGATTGATCTATTTATTTGAAAATCAGTTACACAGAGAGAGAGTCTTTCCTTCTCTGGTTCACTCCCCAGGTGGCTGTTATGGTCAGAACTGTGCTAATCTGAAGCCAAGAGCCTCCTCTGGGTCTCCTAAGTGGGTGCAGGGGCCCAAGGACTCAGGCCATCTTCCACTGCTTTCCCAGGCCATTAGCAGAGAGCTGGACTGGAAGTGGAGCAGCTGGGACTTAAACCGGTGCCCCTATGGGATGCCGGCACTGCAGGTGGTGGCTTTACCTGCTACGCCACAGCGCTGGCCCCCGTTTGGGTTTGGGTGGGAGAATCCTGGGCTGCTGAGCCTTAGACCAGGCTGTCCTGTGTGCCCCTCGCTGAGAGCGTCTGCAGATGCCCTCTGGGAATGAGCAGGAGCAGATCCTTTCTGGGAGGTGCGAGGGAGAGATCTGGGCTCTCCAGTGTTCCCGCTTGCTTAGCTTGAATGGAAGGGGCTGTTGGTTGTAACAGGCTGTGTGAGACGCAGAGGCCTGCTGCAGAGGGGTCGTGAGTGTGAACAGGTTGCACCCTATTGCTGGGCTGACGGGTTCCTCGCCCTGCGCCGAGCACTCGGGGATGGTAGAGAAGCTCCTTGCAACTCGTGTCTGTCTGCACCGAGGCTCCTGCAGGGAGCTGCCAGCGCCTGTCCTGCCGGCTGTGTCTACACCAGGCTGCCCCCTACATGCCCACAGCCCTGGCTCCAGCCCCCTCCTCAGCAGCATGATGGGACAGGGCCTCTCCCCATGGCCAGGGGCTGCTGACGGGTGTGGGCATGGGGCCAGGCTGTGTCCTGTGCCTTCTCTGCTTCCTGGGCTCTGGGAGAGTTGTCTCTTGGGATTTGACACACATATGTGCACATACACACAGTACATACAGTGCACACGCTTGCATGCATATACGTGCCAGCCCAGGGCGGGGGTGGAGCATCACCCTCTCTGTCTCTCTCCCCGAGAGCCTTGTGGGCTCGAGCGCCTCCACACGTGTGCACCTCTCTTTACAGGGCACGCCACCATCACCAGCTACCTGCTGAACTACTTCCCGGGCCTCGACCTGGAGAGGAGGAACGTGTTTGGCTTCACGGCCCTGATGAAAGCTGCCATGCAGGGCCGCACGGACTGCATCCGCGCCCTGATGCTCGCAGGTACGTCCCGCCTGCCTTGCAGTGTCCAGCCCCGGGGATGCTGGGCTGCCCCTTCGCCCTGGGAGCCACAAAGTCTAGGAGTCTGACAAAGGGCCGTGCCTTTGCTGAGGACTTGGCTGTCATCTGAACAGTTGCCTCCAGGCCTGCAGGGGGCGCTCTCTGCGGTGCTCTGGGGAGGGGTGAGAGCTGCCCTCACCCCTTACCCAGCCTGCTCCCCAAGTGTGTTCTTCAGAAATGTGTGTTCTGTGCTTGGCTGTGGATGGCAGGAATGCCCAGCCAAAGGCGGGCACAGGACGGTGGAGGAGGCCAGGCCACCGTCGCTCCCCGCGTGCCGGGGTTGGCGTTGTGTGGGGAGCTGCAGTTTGTTCCTCTTGCTGTGACACGTCTCAGTGTGGGAAGAACTTGGGCGGAAGCTTTGGGTCCACAGGGCAGCTGTCCTGGGCCACTTCCTCCTTGCCGTCTTGGAGAAGGCCTTTCCCTGTCCCACCTGCCTGGGGGTGCGCTGTCACAGCTCTTCGTAATCCGGGCCAGGATCGCACAGATGTGCTGTGCTACTCAGCTGGATCCTGCCCGACCGACTGCAGGTTGGAGGCAAAGGTCACATTTAGCAAGCTGCGTCAGGCCGTGAGAACTGAATGAGAGCAGGTGTCAGGTGTGCAGGGAACAGCTGAGGGCTGAGTCGGTGGGGGGTGCCACTGCTGGGTAGTTCATTTTGTCTTTGTTTTTGCTTTGGCATTGGGTTAGGAGTTCCCCTGGAGGGGTCCCGCCCCTCTGTCTGTCCCTGTTGCTGTAAGGGGATAGTGCGGACTGGATACTTTGTAGGTCATGGTCCTGGGAGCAGGAGAGTCCAAGACCAGGGTCTGGTGCAGGCCTGTTTCTTCTGGTAGTATCTTCACGTGGTGGAGGGGGCAAAGAGCCCCCTGCAAGCTTCTTTTCTAAGGGCACCAACCCCATTCAGGAGGGCTGCACCCTCAGGACATGGTCACCTCCCAACATGGGAACTTGAGTGGGCACCAACCTTCTGACCATAGCACCCTTCTGCAGTTGGCATCAGAGTTCTTCTGGCCATTATTACTGTTATTATTAATTATCTTAAAGATTTGTTTGTTTGAAAGGGAGGTGGGGGAGAGAGAGAGGTAGATCTTCCATCCATTGGCCACAGTGGCCGGGTCTGAGCCAGGAACTCCATCTCAGTCTCCCACATGGGTGGCAGGGGCCCAAACACTTGGGCCATTCTCCACTGCTTTCCCAGGTGTGTTAGTAGGGAGCTGGGTCAGAAGTGGAGCAACAGGGACCCACACCAGCCTGCATATGGGATCCTGGCGTTGCAGTTGGTGGCCCAACATACTGTATCAGAGCAGCAGCCCCTAAGGTCCACTTTTAATTCCAGGACCCCAGTCAGCCCCTGAATCTAGTTGTTCCATGTCCCCAGTCCCGTCTGGTCTGCGAGTGTCACCTCCTCAGGCTTACCCTGTTGTTGGTGGCT
This sequence comes from Oryctolagus cuniculus, assembly GCF_051225735.1. Taxonomy (NCBI): domain Eukaryota; kingdom Metazoa; phylum Chordata; class Mammalia; order Lagomorpha; family Leporidae; genus Oryctolagus; species Oryctolagus cuniculus. The sequence continues at coordinate 40,060,456 of NC_142880.1, forward strand.
TAACAGTGTTGATACCGGGCTGTGCGCAGTGTCTCCCCACTGGGTCCTGTGTGGTGGTTTTCTTGTGACTAGGCTGGGGCTGTAGGATTCACAGCTTGCTTTTGGCTTTTACTCACCCTGCTTTAACCCATCTTAGGGAATGCATTAAGAAAAGCAAACTCAGTGAGCGAGGAGAGAGACTTTGAAGATCGAAATCTTGGAAATAAAAGAGGTCCTAATTAAAACTAGTCTCGGCCAGCACCGCGGCTCACTAGGCTAATCCTCCACCTTGAGGCGCCGGCACACTGGGTTCTAGTCCCGGTCGGGGCGCCAGATTCTGTCCCAGCTGCCCCTCTTCCAGGCCAGCTCTCTGCTGTGGCCAGGGAGTGCAGTGGAGGATGGCCCAAGTGCTTGGGCCCTGCACCCCATGGGAGACCAGGATAAGTACCTGGCTCCCGCCATTGGATCAGCACGGTGCGCTGGCCGCGGCGGCCATTGGAGGGTGAACCAGTGGAACAGGAAGACCTTTCTCTCTGTCTCTCTCTTTCTCACTGTCCACTCTGCCTGTCAAAATAAATAAATAAATAAAGAAAGAAAGAAAGAAAGAAAGAAAACTAATCTCATTGCCTGTGCTTTTGATTCCATGATAATTTCATTAGAGAAAAACCAGATCCTAGTGTCCGTGGCGTCTGGCTCTGCCTGTCATATCCGGGGGAAATGACACCTCCTAATTGAATGGTGACTATGTGGTGTTTTTGTGTTGGGCAGAAGCTTTATCCACTTCGGGCTGGCTGGATGGGCTGCTGAGTGCAGAAAATTTATGGTGTCAATCACATCAGTGCGTCTTCTCCAGAGAATTAGTGTGAAGTGCAAACTCTTGTTCAGGTCCATTTCCTTCCCATCACTGCTGTGTCACTGTTGTGCTTTCCTTCCTAGGTCTCCTAGAGGCTTTAGGCACATCCGAGGGCAGGTGCAGGGTTATGGAAACACCTGCCTGAGGGCAGTGCCTTTGTGTTAATAGGTTCCCCAACCACCCCCCCCCCCCATATTTGGAGACATGCTTAGCGTTAGGTTCTCTGCCCCCTTCCCTGCCTTGTGAGCCGCTTCCCGTCCTTGTCCAGAATGGTCCTTATCAGTGTAGGTCCTTGTGTGTCGTGTGTCGCGCACTGTGTGTTGGGACCTGGAGCAGAGATGACCCAACCCACAAAGTCGGGGCCCTGGCTTCAAGTCCAGCCCCTCTGTAAAGCTGGAGCCGACTGCTCATCTCCCTGGGCCTCAGTTTCCCCTTCTGTAGAATGTGGCTTTTGACAACACCCACTTCTGGAAGTCGTGCTGGGGAGTGAGTGAGTCCACACAGGACCGCCCTCGGATCCCGCCTGGCGGTTCCTCTTGCTTATGACCATCGGTGTGATGATCGTTGCTGGTGCATTTATGTATTTAGCAGTTGTTTGCTGCATGAACGAGGAAATGTGGCTCACTGTCCCTTGGAAAGTATCCTTGTAGTGAGATGCTTCCGCTTTCCTGTGGAGGGTCAGAGACTGTGCTCGCAGGGTTTCTCCATCCTGTCACTACTAGACGGGTTCTTCCTTGTGTCGGGTTTTGAGTAGCATCCCTGGCCTCCTCCGCTAGCTGACTGTAGCACCCCCAGGCTGGGACAGCCCAGAGGGTCTCCAGGCCTTGCAGCTGTCCTGGGGGGCGGGATTGACCCCAGTTTAGAACCACTGCTGAAACTAATTTTAGTGGGAAAGGATGCAAAAGGGAGAAGAGAATCTTTGGCATGGTGGAAGTTTCTCCTTTGCAGCTTACTCTGCATTCCTGCCTGAAATGAAAATGTGACACCTCCTGGAGGAAGCTTTTCATCTCCTCCTACTGCAGTTCTTCCTAGAAAAGTGGGGTTCATTTTCCCTTGCACTTCGTGTGTAAGTTTGGCTGAAAGACACGTCCGTGGTTGGGTGGCTTCCTGGGTTGGTGAACAGCGGTAAGGATCCTTGCCGAGGTGCCTACAGAATTCGCACAGATATTTTTATTTCTTCTCGTTTCCTTTTCAGTTCCTATCAGTGTAGACAGAATGAAAGTGTTGAGAGACAGCAGCAGCCTGGGAATTTCTCTGAGATTGCTGCTTCCGTACAGGGTGCGCTTGTATTTCCATGAGGAAGCTGACTCGAAGCTCTTTGCAGGGATCCTGGGATCACTTTGTTTATTTTATTATTATTTTTAAAAAGATATATTTATTTCTTTTGAAAGAGTTACAGAGAGGGAGAGACAGAAAGAGATCTTCCATCTACTGGTTCACTCCCCAGATGGCAGCAATGGCCGGAGCTGAACCAATACAAAGCCAGGAGCCAGGGGCTTCTTCCGGGTCTCCCACATGGGTGGCAGAGCCTAAACACTTGGGCCATCTCCTGCTGCTGTCCCAGGCCATTAGCAGGGAGCTGGATTAGAAGTGGAGCAGCTGGGACTCGAACAGGTGCCTGAATAGGACAGCAGTGTCCCAGGCAGCAGCTTTCACATATGCCTCAGTGCCAGCCACCTGTGATCACTTTAAAAGCAAAAGGAAAGCACTACGACAGATTCCTGGTAAAAATGTGTATCTCATTCTGATTTTGTCAAGCGCAGTATTTTTCTGAAAATGAGTGTTTTTTCACCCAATTTCTTTTCCTTTCCTTTCCTCTCCTTTCTTTCCTTTCTTTCTTTTTAAAGATTTACTTATTTATTTGAAAGGCAGAGTTACAGATATAGAGGAGAGACAGAGAGAGAGAGAGAGCACGCGCGCGTGCTCTTCCATTCACTGGTTCACCCTCCAAATGGCCACAAAGGCCGCAGCTAGGCTGATCTGAAGCCAGGAGCTCCTTCTGGGTCTCCCATGTGAGTACAGGGGCCCAAGCACTTGGGCTGTCCTTTACAGCCTTCCCAGGCGCTTTAGCAGGAAGATGGATCAGAAGTGGAATAGCTGGAATTTGAACTGGTGCCCTTATGGGATGCTGGCACTGCAGGCGGCAGCTTAACCTGCTGTGCCACAGCGCTGGACCCCCCTCCCTCCCAACTTCAATTTCTAAGCTATGATTTCATTATGCTCAAAAGGAACTGTTGCCATTTAGAAGTGACAAATTATCGAATTGTTTAAATTTTCTGATAGTTCATAGCATAGGAGCTCATGCTAGTTCTTATTTGCCTTGTCAGGTTGAACAAAAATATTAGAATGTTTAAAACTTTGGGTTTTAATACAAATTATGGCTGGGTTCTGAAAAGCTATTTCTTCCTTGCTTGCTTGCTCGCTCTCTTTTTCCCTTTGGATCTTTGGTTTTGACTTCCTAAGGAATAATTCCGGCTCTGCTGGTGAGAACTGCAAGCGGGAGTGCAGAGCCTCGTTAACTCCCTGAAATATTAATACCCCGGAGTGACAGGTCTATTTAAATAAGTGGCTCTGAGAAGCCACCCGAGGATGTGATTTTTGGCTAGAGAGAGGCAGAACTGGCAGAGGGTGGCAGGTCCCACACCTGTTTAGAGCGTTCGCTTTTATACCTGAGGTGTGATGACATCGCTGCCGCCGTGGGAGGCAAAAGCAAGCCTACAGAAGCCTTGAACTTCCTGCGCTTGCAGGGAGCAAAGCAGCTAGGAAACAAGTCAAGGAAGGGATGACAGAGACGCTCCTTCCCCTGATGGTCACATTTCTGCCACAAGCCAGGTGACTGATGTCACCGGAACAGTTGCTCCCTGTTTGTAAGGACAACAGGAGCTTCCTGGGAGCTGAGTTTGTCACAGCGGAGCTATTACGGTTATTAGAGAAAGGACTATAAAAACCAGGTCTGCCTGGCACCCCTCAGCAAACCGCAAGCTGAGCAGGTTTTCTGCAGTATGACCTCAGGGGGCCTAGGGAGGCAGGAGGAAGTGAAGCAGGGAGGGGATGGATGCTAATCTGTGGGGCTCGTGAGTTGGGTACGCACCCTCGTGGGCGAGTGGAACTCAGCCCCCGGGCCCCCCCATAGTTGACAGGACAACTCAGAAATGCTGTGCTGAGCAACAAGGAAGCTGGTGGTGGTGGGAGCATCCTTCTTCAGTCCTAGCTGCCCTACTGTGGAGGAGACTGGACTGGAGCTGGGCGTCTCCATCCTGGTCTGTCCCGGGAAGAGGCTGGCAAGGGCTGGTGGGTCCACAGCGGTCCCCTGGAGCAGCAGGAGGGAGGCCTGAGCTGGGCTTTGCAGGGTGGGTAACATGGGGCTGGGGACTGGCTGGGGAGAGGGGAGGGAGTGATGTGTTTGGGCTCCCCCCACGCCTCCGCCCCCTCACACACATCTGGCCTGACTCTCGGGGGGAAGCTGAGAATGAGGGATGGAAGGCAGATGTTATTCCTCTTTAGCACCTGTTTGGAGCACATGCTGCTGGAACAGACATCCCCATCTCCAAGCTGCTGCTTTCCTCACCTCCCCGGCGGTCCTGAGCTTGGTGGTCCCTGCAGGGCGGGCCCTGGGCTCCGCAAACGCATCTCAGACCCCAGTTCTTTCCTCCAGAGCTTGTCGCCTTGTCACCACCCAGCTCCAGCGCAGCCACCAGACCCTCGGGCCTCCCATCTGTGTCTCACGTTCCCCCGGTACGTCGGCCCCTTTGGGCATAGGGCAACAGCACTTTAGGGCTGGCACGGTGTCATGGGGCAGTGGGGACTAGGACTGCAGTCCTGAGGTTGCATCCATGCTTCTCTGTGAGGGTGACATTTGACGATGGCTGGGGACATTTTTAGTTGTCGTGAACTGATGGAGTGCTACTGGCACCTGGCGAGCAGAGACTGAGCATGCTGTTGACACCTGCAGGACCCAGAGTAGCTCTCCTGGTCACTGGTTGTCTGGCCCTGAGTGTCAAGAGTGCTGATGTTGACAAGTGCTGGTTTAGGGCAGTTGTGATGCATTGCCTAGAACTGAGCCTGCTGCTGCCTTGAATAACAGAGAGAATGCTGCAGCTCAGAGCATTCAACGTGGCAGCAGGTGCACCCATAGGCAGGAGCCCACCTATTGACATATTTGGGCCCTGGATGAAACAGCACTGGATGGGATTAAGGATGCAGGTGGCCTCCTGTGGAGGAGATGGGCACAGTGACATTTAAGGAGTCTCCGTATTCCTGAAAGGTTTTCCTATAAGAAGTTAGTCACCATTGCTTGTCTTTCATGATTGAGTTACTTTGTGATATTGCTGTCACCAGTAGCTTCTTTGGGCAGTAAATCCCTAATTTACGGCAGGCCTGAGATGTTAGGGCCATACTGTAGTCCCATTGCTTTTGTTCTTTAGAGTGTTTGTGTTTTCTGAGCTCATCTTGAAAAGACTGGGGAACAGGAACTCTGGACAGCTGTTCCTTTAGTTTGCCATTAGCATTTGAAAAATGTGTCTTTCAAGCAGTGTTCATTAAGATTTTAATTTTGTAGTTTGTTCCTTTTCAGAGTGGCATGCAATTAATTAAGGTTTAATGTGTCATCTATTTTTTGCAGTGACATTTTTACTGCCCCCTTTTCGTTTTAGTCACTTTATAAATTGTGCTCTAGCTAATGAGTTCCATCCTGATTTCCACTTCCAAATAATCACCCCTCTTCCAGGGTGGCTGTTCTTTTTTTTTTTTTTTTTTAAGATTTATTTATTTTACTTGAAAGTCAGAGTTACAGAGAGAGAGGAGAGACAGAGAGATATATCTTCCATCCGATGGTTCACTCCCCAGATGGCTCCTCTGGCCGGAGCTGTACCAATCTGAAGCTAAGAGCCAACATTTTCTTCCAGGTCTCCTATGTGGGTGCAGGGGCCCAAGGACTTGGGCCATCTTCTACTGCTTTCCCAGGCCAGAGCAGAGAGCTGGATTGGAAGCGGAGCAGCTGGGACTCGAACCGGAGCCCATATGGGATGCCAGCGCTTCAGGCCAGGGCGTTAACCTGCTGTGCCACAGCGCTGGTCCCATCAGCACTGTTGATCAGCCACTGTGTGCCAGACACCTGGGTCTATGTGAGGTATAAATGAAGATGCCTCAGCCGGTCCTGGTTTCCAGAGGAGCTTGCAGACTAGAAAATTGCGCTGATTCTCCACACCACTGAACAGCAGTTGCATATTAGCTTCTGTGGTATCAAGCTGAAATGTATGCAATTTCACCATTTTGAGCTGAAGCTTAATTTTGCAGTGGGTAGGGGGACAGTGGGTGCTATGGGAGGATTTAAGGAAGTGACTAGTGTGAGGGAGACTGGGGTGTGTCAGTCAAAGTTCTGCAGAGAAATAGAGCCAGTAGGAAGTGTACATTACGAGATTTATTGTTAAGAGTTATGGTTCATTGGGGCCGGCACAGTGGCTCATTAGGTTAATCCTCTGCCTGTGGCGCCGGCATCCCATATGGGCGTCGGGTTCTAGTCCCGGTTGCCCCTCTTCCAGTCCAGCTCTCTGCTGTGGCCCGGGAGTGCAGTGGAGGATGGCCCAAGTCCTTGGGCCCTGCACCTGCATGGGAGACCAGGAGGAAGCACCTGGCTCCTGGCTTTGGATCGGCGTAGTTCCAGCCATAGTGGCCATTTGGGGGTGAACCAACGGAAGGAAGACCTTTCTCTCTGTCTCTCTCCCTCACTGTCTAACTCTGTCAAATTAAAAAAAAAAAAAAAAGAGTTGTGGTTCACGCGGTCGTGGTGGTTGATGGGTTTCGGGTTTGTAGGGCAGGCTCGCAGGCAGGAGCTGAGGCTGCTGTGCCCAGGCGAGACTGCTAGCTGATTGGCTGATCTCACCACACTGGGGAGGGTCCTCTCCTTGACTTACAGGCAACTAACTGTAAGATGCAAGACCCCTGCCCAGTAAGTCCTGGGGGTGCTCTAGCCTGCAGAAAACTCATCATCCCCCTGCCCTGCTTGGGGGCAGGATGGGCACTGGGCTGGGGTCAGGAGGCCCAAGCCTGAGACCTGCTCCCTGCTCTCTGGTACCGGCTTTGCCAGCCCAGGCAGCTCCTACTGTGACTGTGGTTTGTTGGGTGAGGAGTCCTGGGTGAATGGGAGGCAACCAAACTGAGCAGGGCATGGCCTCTATCCCGGGGAAGCCCCACCCCCTCCACTCAGCCAGCGGGTGTGACAGGCAAAGGGTGGGCTGCTTCCTCCAGGCAGGACCCCCGGCAGCCCTCCAAGTGAGAGGATATCAGGTGGGCACTGGGTGCAGGCAGGCAACTTCGCCGGGTGGGATTTTCAGAACACTTTGGTCACAGCATGCAAGTGTGGGGAGATGGCTTTGTTGTCCCTTCTTCATGGAATCACAGGATCTGAATTCAGGTGAGGTTTTACTTAGGAAAGACCATGGATGGCAGTGCTTGGAGGCGGTTGTGTGATCACAGTAAAGGTGGCGGGGGAGGGCTCTTTCCACACAGTGGCAGGGCAGAGCCTGCTCTAGGGCCCTGGGCTTGGCTGCACCTCTGCTGGTGCAAGGAAAGTGCTTCTGTCACCCAAACCCACTCCCGTTTGTGTTTTCCGTGTTTCAGGGGCAGATGTGCACGCGAAGGACCCCCGACGCGGGATGTCGCCCCAGGAGTGGGCCGCTTACACAGGCCGGGCCGAGGCTGTGCGTCTCATGCGTAGGCTGCTGGAGCGCCCCTGCCCGGAGCAGTTTGGGGAATCCTACAAGCCGGAGCTGCCGCTGCCGCCCGTGGGAGCCCCGAAGCCGGCAGGCTCCAAAAGCTGCTTGCAGAGGCTTGCCGAGTGCCTGCGGTTCTCGCTGTCTTCCCGCTCCGCCCCAGGCCTAGAGGACGGAGGGGTCCTTGACCACATGGTGAGGATGACCACGAGCCTCTACAGCCCCGCTGTGGCCATCGTCTGCCAGACCGTGTGCCCCGAGGACCCCCCGTGCGTGGGGAAACGGCGGCTGGCGGTGCAGGAAATCCTGGCAGCACAGGGGGCCCAAGCCGCCGGTGGCCCCGAGAGGAGCCCACAGCCGCAATTCCGGACCTCACAGGCCACGGGCGACTCGCAGGAAGGGGTGCCACTGGCCAGCCTGCGGCGAGCCAGCCACGCCGTCCCCCGCAAGGCCAGCCTGCTGCAGCTCCTGCGGCGCAGCAGCGTGCGGCCTGGTGTCGTGGTGCCCCGAGTGCGCATCAGCAAGGCACCCGCGCCCACCTTCCAGCCTGAGCGGGCAGCGGGCAAGGGCAGCACCAAGGACAGCGCCCACCTGCAGATCCCCAAGTGGCGGTACAAGGAGGCCAAGGAGGAGAGGAAGAGGGCGGAGGAGGCGGAGAAGCAGCGCCAGGCAGAAGCGCAGAAGGAGAGGCGGGCGCCGCGCTGGAGGAAAAGGACGTGACGGCGCGGGCTGTGTGCGGGCAGCTTGCGGAAGGGTGCACCTGCGCCTGCGGGGCGCGTGCGCGGGAACCGTGCCCCTCCCAGGACCCATGAAGCTGTCCGTGTTTCTATGCTGTGTGCTCAGGCTGCTCCCAGGAGGGAATCACATTTGCTCAGGGCTGATTCCGCTAGCAATCCAGACACCTCGTGGGCCATCTGCCTGGAGGTCTCCCATTGGAGCACCCCAAGGAACGATTTTCAAGAGCAATTTATCAGAGGGCATTTTTTTTTTCAGAAGTTTTGTATTTTTAATCAGAATCAAATTCAGAGCATTATACAGACAACGGGGCTCTTTGTACTGAAGGCGGTGTTACTACGTTTGTTTGTCTGAAGGTTTTAAGATAACTGTTACCAGAGCGAGGCCTGTGACAGTGTGAGTTCACATGGATCTGTGGGAACCCCGTCCCCTTTTGCAGTTGGTTTCTTGTTGGTGCAGGAGGGCACTGGGTATTCTGATTTCTTTATGTGAACATTTGTTTCTCTTTGAGGGAATTGTTGACTTTTATAGCAAAATGATAGAGTGAGACAGAGGGATCAGATTTCATTGTATCTTATTTTTAAAACTCTTACCCGTAGAGTAATAATAATGAAGAAAGTTGCCAAATTATGAAACAGTGTGTAGATCAACAGGTATTTATTGCTAGAACTATATGCACTTTAAGCAAGGGATTTTAGATAAACTGTATACAGGCTCTTTAACATTTAAAAACATAGAAATGAGAGAAAAAAGTCACCTAATCAATTGAGGGCCTATTTGATAAGTGATGACCAGAAAGGTGAAATTTAGTTATGTGATATAGATGTAAAGATAGCTAGGAACCCCCATAGCACACACTGCTGAAGTGGGGAGGGTGATTAGGATTGGGAGGTGGTAGGAAAATGTGTTGCAGGCCGAGTTTCCCCAAGCAGACAGGGTGCCCCTTTTGGCCAAGTCTTCCCAAGTGGACAGGGTGCCCCTTTCTGTCAAGTCTCCCCAAGCAGACTGGGTGCCCCTTTTCTCAAGATGCAAGTCCAGAGACTGCCTCCTGTGGGGACTGCTTTGAGTTTTCCTCTGGTGGTTGCCCCAGTTTTCCGCTCATCTGCAAGACAGCTTTATAGAATTCCCCAGGTGTGGGTTTTGCTGATTTTCTCGGGTGCCCAGCTCTCAGTGGGAGTTTTTTGTCCATACTTTTATCTCCAGTGTTGAGAGCTGCTAATGAATCTCTGGCCATCTGGATTTGACATTTTCTGCCGCATAGACACTATATTTAAATATTTAGTTTAAGGAGTTGGAAGCCATAGATTTAAAATATTGTGGACTGATTTGGAAGTGCTCCACTGTAACCCTAGCCATGTTGTGATGTGCACCTGTCTGTCTCATGCAGATGGGGGGAGGGTGGGGGTGCTGGCTTCTCCTTGTTTCTCCCCTTGAGCAGATTTCAGGCCCTGAGCAGTCAGGGATTTCACACCAGCTTCTCCCCGCACTCCATTCAGCTGGGTGTCAGCCTGTACCCAGTCTGTGGGGAGACTGTGGGGTGTGATGAAGAGACAGGGTTTAAAATAAGTTTCCAGGAAGCGCCTTCTCAACTCCACAGAGATGCATCTGCCTTGAGAACCCCTGACAGTAGTTGGGTCACCCTTGGAGGGCGTGAGGGCTGTGACTGCCCCTGGCCGTTTTTGGAGGGGGTCCTTTCTGTGTCCCCCAGAATCGTGGCATCTTCCTGCCTTGTGTACACAATCCCCAGGCTGGTCCCGAGCCCCACATTCACTTCTGTGGGCTGAGGACCCAGCAGGGCAGTGCCAGTGGTCTGGAATCTGTGGTTCTCCATGGTGGCTGACCTTGAGAACAGCGAGAGCCCCTACCCTATTGTGCAAGGTCTCACGGGGCTGGGGGAGCCACGCCCTGGGGTTTTCCTGAAGCCCCCAGGCCCCTACACACTGCAGCCTGCATTGAGAACTGTGATTTCTCCACATCAGGTGGTGAGAGGCCCTCGTTGCTGTTATGGTGGTCTTTTCAGGATGCCCATCTTGAGCCCCCACAAAGGGTTACTGGTTGGAGCAACCAGTGTCAGGTGATCGGCATGGGCGGACTCTGGATGTTGGAATTCCCATCCATTTCCACCGTGGAAGTTTGCACTGGGAATGGTACGGAGCCCTCCGCCCCTACTGAGACCTTGGATCTCTGCTGCCTGCTACTCAGAAGTATGCATTTCTGGCCCCACCCATCCCTCTACCTCATCACAACCCATTTTGAGAGTCGGGGACTGTGCACACATGGGGTCTCACTGGAGTGACAGCCAAGGACTGTTCTGAGCTGGGCCTTCCCCTGTGAGTTCCAGCCTTGGCCGGGTGCACAGGACCTGCTGGGGTGGCATGGGTGTATCCCATGATCTCAGGGTCTGCAAAAACAGCTGTAGAGATACGTGCATTTACAAAAGCCTGCAAAGCCAGCAAGTGTGGGTCAGCTCAGTGATTTCTTTGGCCAGCCCGACAGTGGACTTGCCACTTGCCCTACTATGTGGGAGCTGCTATGATCTGGCTGGCATTGGGTACTGTGAAGGAGACTGACAGGTGCCAGGGGAAGTCTCGCTTCCTGGGGAGCTTGCTGTGGGCCCTGGGAGCAAAAGGGAATGTGAAAACCCGCAAGACCCCAGTGCAGGAAGGGCTGTTCGAGCTGGAGGGCAGACTTTGCCCAGTACCACTCTGCAGAGCTGAGTGGCATCGGTGGCTGCCTGCGGGATGCTTTCAGTCTCATGAGATGGGGAGGCAGGGGCCAGGTGGCTGCTGCAGCTCTACGTGAGATAGCTTGCGCAGGGTCTCCTTTTGGGCAGCAGCCTTGCCGGCAGAGGAATGCTGGGAGGCAAGGAGAGCGTTATCAGCCGCTTTGTTCTCTCTCCTGTTGCCTTTGGAATGGGCAGGAGGAGGTGCAAGCAGGTCAGGAGAGGAGTGCAGGAGTCAGCAGAGGGGTCAGCAGGGTGGGCTCTGGAGTTATCACCCCTCACCCTGGGGATTCGCAGGAGCTCCAGGACACGGGCCCCAGGAGAGGAGAGGGCTGTGGGTCTTTTCTGGGCGCCCCTTGCAGAGGAGTGAACAGATGAGCCACCTGAAGGGCTCATGGGGTTAGTGCAAGGTCTGTTTTAGGCTCAAGATCATGGTCATCTCACTTTGGAGAAAAGATTTCCCAGAGCAGATGAGGTGGTCTGGTACCCAGGATGGAATCATGCACCTGCCACGCTCCAAGGATGTTTTTCAGCTTCGGGCTTTTCTGTTGCTTTCCGCAGCTGCATTTACTCACTGTGAAGGGTGGCGCTCCCTGCGCACACCCCTTCCTGTGTCGTTCGGGGGGCCACTGCCTTAGTGTTGCCTCCGACTTCGTCGTGTTTGCTCTCTGCCATCTGCTTCAGCATCTCTCTGCTCCTCATTGGCCTTTTTTGCCTGTGCCCTTCTTTGGGTTGGACTGAATTCCTTGATCATCTGTGGCTCAGAGTCCCTGCCGTGTCACCAAGTCCTGACTTCCACATCCCCAAGACACAGTCCAACCCGCCCCCAGCCCACAGCCCCTTTTTCCAGGAGGTTCCTGACCTGCGATGGAGGGGTCTCTGCTCGCTCCCCTGATGTTCATTAACTGTAAATAGTGAATTTCAAGTTGACAGGTACTTCTCAGGGATTTATACATAAACGTAGTTAGGGGAGAAGGTGAGGTATAGCCTAGTGCATCTTAGCGTTTGCGTACATGAGGATGGAACGGGACAGAAGGACGGTGTCACGGCTGCTGACCGGAAGTGAGATGCCTGCTGACCCCTCGGACGTCCTGGGTGATGGAGCTGGGGCTCTGGCAGCTGAGGGGTGTTTAGGGGGACATGCAGGTGCCCAGGGTCTTCAGCTGCCCCTGGTGGATGCATGCTTTGTCTCAACAGCAACAAACCCCACTCTGTGGGCGGGATGACTGGTAATGCAGGTGGCCGCTCATGGCTTTGGCCTGCGGGGCTGACGCTGGGATATGTGGGATGCCCACGGCCATCTTCTCTGCCAGCCTCTGTGAACAACATCCCGCCGTCAGCCCAGTGCTGAACCCGCCAGGCTGGAGCAGGGCAGGGCTCTGCGCCTTTTTCTTCTCCAGCTCCCCTGCAGCTCCTGCAGCCCTGGACGCCTCAGCCTCGCGCGGTCCCAGCTGCCATCCCCGACACGCAAGCCTCGTTCTGTGGGACAAGGTGGAGTTCCTGGCGCTGGCTGCAGATGGGTCTGTGCGTGAGGAAGGGTCTGCTCCACCACCTCTTCCCTGGTCACTGCAGGAGGGGCACAGCTGTTGTGGATGTGACAGAAGCTCTCGACCGGGACAGACCCCAGGCCCACAACAGTCCCCAGACAGTTGGGAAGCCCCAGAGATACCCGTTATGGAGAAACACGTGGCAGAGAGTGAACAAACGAGCCTGCACTGAGAGTGGCCGTGGTGCTGCTGGCTGGCAGGAGCACTGTGACTCTGGCCCATGCTGCCCGGAGCGGGGAGGCAGTGCTCTCGCTGACCTTGGACCCCGCCTTTGCTCTGTGCAGGGAGGTGTGGCTCTGCTCTCCGAGGTGCGCCTGCTCCACAGTGGTCGGAGCTCCTCACCGCTTGCCTTTCCCGGGACAAAACACCAGTCTTTCTCTCTCTCAGTATCTGGGAGACTCCAGCGTGCTCCCCATGTGTGTGCTCTGCACCTGCCCTCCACCGTGGGCCACTTGCTGGATTCTGCCCTGGAGGTGGGTGCTCGTCTTTTGGAAGACCTCCCAGGGTCTGTCTCTGCTGCCTGCCCCTCGGCGTCCACCCCAGACGGCTCAAGTTAGCTCCTTTCCACTGGGCAGCCTCCTGGAGGGCAGGTGGAACCTTGGTCATGAGAGCGCCTGATGGAAACACTTCTGGTTTGTGACAGCAGCTGGGACCCGGTGAATGACCACTGCGGGGTGGGTGCTGTCATCTCCGTGAACTTGCCGAAAGGCAGTTCCAGCAGCTCTGAGGCTGTCTCCTCAAGTCTGCACCTCTTCCCAGTGCATTCACTATTTGTTTTATGCACCTTTCTGACCGAGTCAGCTGCTCAGCGTCTGTGCCCGTGAAGTTCTGTGTTTGTTCGTTAACATTTTAAATAAGTGACTAGAGGAATTCCTCTGGAGGAGTTTTTGTAAGAAGGCAGAAAGGAAACCTACCTGAATGCATTTGACTAGTTTTTTGAGCCACTCAGTTGAACGCAAGTGCTGCAGACACAATTTCCGCACTCTGACCCAGCCTGAAATAAGACTTACGAAAGGCACAGCCCCTGCTGTGTTCTGACAGTCCTCAGCAGCGGCTGCACCAGCGTGGACAGTGTTTTATAAGGTGGGAGTGTATGCACACGCATGCGTGCTGAAGGGAGACCCAGCCTTGTGCTTTGCCGTGGCCCTGGGAAATTCTAGGTGTGAGCTGCTCCAGTGGTGTGTGTTCAGTCAGACTGCACAGCTGGAGGACCCACTGGTAGCGTCCCAGCCAATGTGCCATTAATGTGGCCAGAGTTGACACAGCCCAAGCTGTGATGCCCCAACCACCTCGTGTGGACCTTTGCCAGCAGGTCTGGGTCATGACTGCCTTTGACAAGCATTGGCCACGTGGAGGGGCCCAGACACATGGGGATGTCCCCTGTGGAGACCTCCACCAGGCATCCAGCCCACAGCCCCAGGTAAGCCCAGAATCAACGTCGTACCCTGAAGAAACCCAGATTTCTCAAGTCTGCCCGAATGTTAGCTCCTCTGATCAACGTTCTCACAGTCTCATGTTTGAGAGGCACCATTGCATTGTACTGTGGCATTCTTCTACTGTTTTTAAAGAACAGGTGGGAGAGAAGCAGGAAAGGAAACTGGCCATGCAGCTCGCACAGTGGCCCATGTTGAGTGGCTGGATTTGTCTGGTGGGGGATGTCGTCATGGAGTCTCCCTCATGCCAACGTTTAGCAGAAGTTCTGGAAGCTATTGTAGAACTGTACAACTATGTGTGCTTGCTGGCAGCCATGAAAGGGTACCCCAGACCCTGCCATGTGACCGGCAGCCCCAAGAGGCCCTGGAGCATCCGAAGGACTTGGAATGCTGTGCCCTGTCCCAGCGAGCATGGAAAGCTAACCTTAATGGAGTTCTCATTGGTCAAAAGCCAGTTCTGCCTGCCACGTGCTGGGTGGCCGAGGACCCGTGCTTTGAGCAGCGGTACTTTGTGACAGCAGCAGAATGGACCGGGGTCAGCTCTGGGTTCTGAGTGTAACGCTGTTTTCGTTGTCCTGTATCTCTCACATCATGCTGTGAAGGTGTTGACTACGACTGTGACTGTATACACTTCAGAGAGCTTTATTTTGAGTGAGCATTTTGTTAGGGTTTATAAAAGATATTTTCCTATTTAGACCTCAGGGCTATTTTGGGATCCACGATGAAATGTCACCCCAGCAGCTTCAATTCTCAAAGGGGCGATCGCCTTTCTGTGAAATACGATGTCCTGTTATTTCCAGGAAAGACTGTGTTTTTCCTTTTTAACTTCTAACCAGTTCTGTGTCTGATGTTTTAAAAGGATGTAAGAGAGATGTCCTAATGTAAAGAACTGGGAAAATTATGGCTAAAGAATTAAAAACCACTTGCAAAATAAACATGGTACAAAGTGTGATAATGGAGTAAACTTAAGCCTCTATAAATTAGGAAACAATAACAGTGAAGCAAACCAGTATTTTTCATGTCATGGATTTTAACGGGAACAAATGAGTGCTTCCTTCAGCACCGCTTCCTCTGTGTGTTCAAAGATTATGAGTTCGCGAGTCCCTGGGAAGCACCGTCTCCTCTGTGGCCCTGACCTCTGATAATCCGCCCCTTTCCAGAAGTGCCCCGGGCAGGCGGGCTCCCTCCCAGGCGTTGCTGTGGCAGACAGAAGCTGACATGGAGTTTTGTGTGTGTGCTTCTCCCTCAGTGGTACGCTGCAGGTGTTGGCCTTCAATTTCCCTCGGGGGACTTTAAGAGGATTTAGAAATTCTTTTCTCTTAGTGGCTAAAGACATGCTATGTGAAGTTAGAGGAGGAGAATTCTCAGAAGCAAAGTCACCTTACCTTTCCCCTGCAGAGCCCCTCAGAACGGTTCCCTGTATGTCTGCGTTAGCTTCTTGCCACTCTAACAAAATACCCGATGCAGGCAGTTTAGGAAGAAGTTGGTCTGTTTTGCTCATGGTTTTGGAGGTTGGACAGCGTGGTGCAGGCTCTGGCGAGGGGTGGGAGTGGAGCTTGAGCACGCGTGTGCGCAGAGTAAGGCTTGTGTGATGAGCTGGGTGGGGTCTCATCGCTTTGGAGGGCAAGCCCGGACTGACCCCAGCGCCTCCTACAGCGACGCCCTGGGGACCATGCCTTAAGTCACAGTGGGTGCTTGGGTGACGCTCAAACCACACGCAGACCATAGCAACTCCTCTGGAACTGTACTCGTGTCCACGCAGGTGCCTGTGGTACAGTTTTGCTCACTCTGCTTTGGGGAGAGCGTGTTTAAATCCCCTTGGTTTCTGAATTACTGCCTGGTATCTCTCTGTAGGTGTGTTCCGTGGTGCGTGTCACCGTTTCGTCTGGGATGGACTATTTATGGACAAGTAAAGGGAACCTTGCACTTCCTAGTTGTACCCACAAGTGAATGCTCTTAGAAGATGAGTAGCTTTGGGGTTTGCCAAGTTGCAGCCCTGGGTGATTCAGCCACCAGCAGGGGTCAGGAGAGGCCATTGCTCATCAGCAGCCCTGCTGGCTACTCAGAACGTTCCAATGTTTGCAGCTAAATAGGTAAAAAAAAATATATAGTAGCTTGTTTTACTTTTCATTTCCCCAATTATTGATGAGATTTTTTGTGTGTTTTCCAGCCATTTTAATTTCCTGTATTATAAGTGGGTTGTTTCTTATTTATGTTTTTCTAATTTTTTTGCTGGTGTTTTTTGCTGATTTATACCGGAGTTTGCTGTGCATTTTGGATCACGGGTCTTTCTTGCAGCTTGTGTATATTTTGTCTTCATTTTGTCACTTATTCCTAAGACAGTTGTGTGAATGATTTAAATTATGTTTTAGTTAACTTGTCAAACTTTGTTTTTTGGTGGTTGCTTTTTCTGTTTAAGATCTGACCCCAAATGGACTTTTTTTCTTATAGTTATTTATAGCTACTTTGTCTTTTCTTCTTAGTTCAAAAACATTCACGTTCAGACAAAAGCGTGAAGGTGATTTTTGATGGGATCAAAGCCACTAGCTCCTGCTTATTTTGAAAGTTCTGTTGTGAACTTAGGAAAGCTGAAATCAGCCTGTAAACTTCATAATTTGACATGTTTGTTAAGGAGGGACCTAAACAGGGAATACAATTTTAAGTAAGACTTTGTTCCAGAGCAGGATCACAATCAGAAGTTATTTGTACTCGTTTGAGAATTAGTGAGTGAGGTGTGTGTGGGGTGGAAATGCTGCTACCAGGTGGTAAACACACAAGGGGGTGGGCCTTGAAAGAGCTTGAGAACTGGGCTGTGAGGTGGCTGGGGAGAAGGGTGGTCTCAGCTCCTTTGTTTTCCTGCCTGGGTGTGGCTGGGCGCAGGAGGCACCGAGTTCCCTCTGTGGAAGGCAGGAGTGTGGTGGGACGGGTGTATCTCCTTGTGGTCTCGGGAGCAGTGTCCGAGCGTGGGAGGCAGCAGGCTGCTCGGGAACGCCGCCTGAGGGTGGGCGCGCAGCTTCCATTGCCGCCTGTTCCCCAAGGCCCTTCTTGTGGTTGCTGGCTTGTGTCAGGGCAGGTCACACCTGCTGTCTCCCTTGATGCCAACTGGGCTGGTTTACAGCCAGGGACACGAAGGTGACTCTGAAGCCTCCGAGGTGCAGGTCGCTTGTGTGGATTTGCTCGCCAGTCAGCAAGTGCATTCTAACCCAACTCTTCTGCCTTGCTATTTCTTTTCGTTTCTTTTTTAAATATTAATTTTTTAATTTTAAAGACAGAGGCAGAGAGAGAGGGAGGGAGGTACTCCATCTGCTGGTTCACTCCCCAGATGGCTACAACAGCTGGAGCTGAGCCAATCTGAAGCCAGGAGCTAGGGTTCTCTTCCAGGTCTCCCATGCAGGCTCAGGGGCCTGCAGAGCTAGATCAGAAGTGGAGCAGCTGGGACTTGAACTGGTGTCCATATGGGATGCCGGCACTGCAGGCCATGGCTTTACCCACTGTCACTCCCCGTCTTCGCGGAGGAACAACACAGGACCCTGCGCTGTTCTTTTGTCTGCTCGGCCCTTCCTGGGTTTGCTGCTGGTTCTTCCCGGGTTGGCTGCCGACCCTTCCACCTCCGTGGAAGGGCGGTTCCCCCTGCCACTTTCCCCACTTCTGCGGGGGAGCGGCACACCGCCGGCCGGCTCTCTCGGGGGCTGCTCAGGTGTTCCCTTTAGATGGATGTTCCTGGTGTATGTTGTCTCTCTCCTCCTTTATAGTCCTCTTCCACCAATCCCAACTCTGCTACCCACACGCCGAGTGTGCTGCTCTCCTCCAATCAGGAGCAGCTCCTGCAGCTTGTCAAGTTGGTGAGAAGCAGCTGTGTAGAAGCTGTTTCCTCCTCTCCCAGCGCCATATTGTGGGAGAGCAGATGCATAGAATAAGTCTTAATTCCAGTAACTTAGTCTAGTCCGAGTTGCTCCCCACAGTTCCCCCTTTCTTTTTATTTTTTGGTGTTGATACGCGCCTGTCTTCGGTGCCCCGTGGCACACACTCTGCTCTGCTTGCTAGAGTTGCCCACAGGTGCTTACAAGCCCTACCAATCAGGCAAACCGAATCTGGGTCCTCTCTTCACCATGTTGTGAGGAGTTTTTTAGGCACTGATGCGTGCCTGTGTTCGGTGCCCTGCAGCGCATGCTCTGCTCTGCTAGAACTGCCTGCAGGTGCTTACAAGCCCTACCAATCAGGCAAACCGAATCTGAGCCTTCTCATTGCCGTATTGTGGGGAGACTTATTGATGTTGATTCGTGCCTATCTTAGGTGACCTGCAGCTCATACTCTGGTCGAGCTGCCTGCTGGTGCTTATCGCCTAATCAGGCAGACCGAATCCAAGCCCTCTCATTGCCGTGTTGTGGGGAGGCCTTATTTTTCTCTATTTCTCTATCTCCGGGCATTCCTATTTCTCCCATTTTACTTCTATCTGCCAGCATTCCTATTTCTCTCATTTTACTTCTAAACTTCTGTTTCTCTTATCCCCATGGCTTCCCGGCGCCCGCCCCGAGGCAGCTTCTCGGCGCCTCGCCCCGCGGCTTCCCGGCTCTGTGCCGCTTTAGCCCGTGCTTCTCATCTGCGCGGCTTCCCGGCTTCGCACACGCTCCGCGGTCTCCGCGCCCCTTTGCGCCCGCACCACAGCCCCGCGCCAGCCCTGCATTCCTATCTATTCGTGCCCCGCACGCTCTCTCTGCGCGCGGCAGCTTCCGCGAATCACACAGCCTAGCTCACGTTTCCGCTTCTTGGTTTTCAGTCTAAGTTCCCTGGGCTAACCTGACGAAATGCAACCTATAGCTTACGTCTCCGCTCCCGGTTTGGCTTCCCGTCTTTTGCTCACCGGGCTAATCTGACGGATTCCAACCTAGCTTACGTCTCTGCCTCTGGTTTTAGCTTTTCGCCTTTTGTTCCCCGGGCTGACTTGACGAATCCCAAGCTAGCTTTCGTCTCCGCTTCGGCCTGCCACCGCGGCTTCATCCTCTCTAACATTTTTCTCTACCCGGTATGTTTCCTAACTTTTCTTCCAACAATATTCCCCTCTCATTTCTCCTGGCTTCTCCCCACAGTCTGTATCCGAGTCTAAGTTTCTTCTAGGTTTCACTTTCGCTTTCAACCATAGATTTCTCCTAGCTTCCCTGCCATAGTCCGTATCTGAGTCTATGTTTCTTCCAGCTTTCACTTTCGCTTTCAATCCTAACTTCTTCCGGCACTTTTTCCATCCAGCTTTTCCCTAGGCTCTCTCTAATCTCTCTCTCTGGTATTTTCCCGCTTCTTCCCGTTTCTTCCCTCCTAGGTTTCCTATCCGAGTCACGGCACCATTATGTCGCTCCCCCTCTTTGTGGAGGAACGACACTAAACCCTGCCTAGGTTTCCTATCCAAGTCACGGCACCATTATCCCTCCTAGGCTTCATATCTGAGTCACGGCACCATTATGTCACTCCCCCTCTTCGCGGAGGAACAACACAGGACCCTGCGCTGTTCTTTTGTCTGCTCGGCCCTTCCCGGGTTTGCTGCTGGTTCTTCCCGGGTTGGCTACCGTCCCTTCCACCTCCGTGGAAGGGCGGTTCCCCCTGCCACATTCCCCACTTCCGCGGGGGAGTGGCACACGGCTGGCCGGCTCTCTCGGGGGCTGCACAGGTGTTCCCTCAGATAGATGTTCCTGGTGCATGTTGTCTCTCTCCTCCTTTATAGTCCTCTTCCACCAATCCCAACTCTGCTACCCACATGCCGAGTGTGCTGCTCTCCTCCAATCAGGAGCAGCTCCTGCAGCTTGTCAAGTTGGTGAGAAGCAGCTGTGTAGAAGCTGTTTACTCCTCTCCCAGCGCCATATTGTGGGAGAGCAGATGCATAGAATAAGTCTTAATTCCAGTAACTTAGTCTAGTCTGAGTTGCTCCCCACACCCACTATGCTATAGCACCAGCCCTGCCTTGTTATTTTGAAAGTGTGATTTAAACAACAATGAAGTCCAGCAGTCAGCTCCAGGGAGATGACATCAGCTTGTCATGGCTCGTGTCTGGACAGAGCCCACATCAGCAACCACAGCCAGGGTGAGAAACAAGGGAGTCCCGCAGGAAGCCAGCCCACAGCCTGGGCCCGGTGTGTTCTGCCCAGGGTGTGTTCTGCACAGGACCAGCTGCCCCTTCACGCCCTGTCCTACAGCCCTGACCTGCGCACAGGCTCGAGTGATCCTCGGAGGTGCAGATGAGGGGTCCTGATCACATCCCACCGAATGGGCCCCGTGGTGCATGCTGCAGCCCCCTCTCTTGAAGTGCACAATGCCCTCTGTGGGTGAGGGGTCATAGGTCAGGGGTGAGGAAAGCCACGCCTCCCCTCTCGCCCCCACTGCTTTGCAGGTGCCGAGGCCCGGGTGTCTCCTCCCTTTGCTGGTTCCTCTAACCCTACCTGCTTGTCCTTGAGACCATGCGACAGCTCTCGGTGCTCCTGATCACCCCCAGTTACGCAGCCAGTGGTGGTCCTGGGCTCTCAGCAGCAGTCTCCTGGGGCTGCCTTAGCAGTGTCCACACCTTGGGAGGCTTTCAGCAGCTGAATGTCCTTGAGGCCCCACGTCTGAAACCACGGCGTGGGCGGGGCAGGGCGTGTGCCCTCTGCAGGCTCCAGGGGGTCTCCTTCCTGGTGGGAAGCCACCTGGCTTCTGGTGGCTTCAGACTTGGCCTGGCTGTGGTGAGCTCCCTGCAGGCTTTGTCTCTGTCACCACATGGCCGTCCTCTGTGTGTGTGTGTCCAAATTCTCCTTTATAAAGCCACCATGCCGTTGGGTTAGCACCCTGTAATCCAGTGCAGCCTAATGGTCACCTGCTTATCTTGGCAAAGATCCTATTTCCAAATAAGGTCACGATCATAGGAAGTGGGGGATAGGACTCGAATGTGTCTGTTTGGGGGACACGGTCCAAGCCACAGCCCCACTCTAGCTGCTGGGAGCCCAGGCAAGTGCCCTCCCCACACCCCAGCTGGCTGTATCCACCTTGGTGATGAGGGATTATGGGGATGGCCAGACACCAACACCTGACCCTGGGCGGATGACAGACACCCCTGGGGAGGAGGACCCTGTAGGCCACACGGGGCCACACTGAGGAGATACGTGAGCAGGATGGGAGGGGAGGCAGGCTTTGGAGTATCATGGTCAGTGCCCCTTGGGTTCCACAGGAGGATGCAGTTGGCTGGTCTGAAACACAGCTGGAAACTTGGGGACAAGCAGGTGCTGTGCCTGGTCCCGTGACAGGAGGGCTGGTGGTGATGAGGGGAGGAGAGGAACTCACCTATGAGAGTGGAGCTTGCAGTAAGATAGAATTCTCTCCCGGTTTTCCCAGCTGCCAAGGCAGCATGGAGTGTACGTTGGATTTTAATTCCAGACCTTAACACTGTTTATTTGTCAAATGTGCCACAAATCCTGCAGCTGTCCTCTGCCATCAGCCCAGGCTGAGCCTGCTCAGTAACACCGTGCACCTCCCAGCGTAACAGCCATGGACCCTCCCAGGGTAACAGCCACTGCCCCTCCTGCTGCAGGACCCCTGGAATCCGCTCGCTCTGAGACGTGAGTCACATCGGACCGTATTTCTGCTCAGAGCCTTCCACAGGTCTGTGTTACTGCCAGAAATAAATGACAGCCTGGAGGCATGTGGGGTCTGGCCGTGGATGTCCCTGAGGTCCTGGGCCTCAGGTGCGCCAGCTTTCGGCTGAGTTGTGGTAGCCTTGGCCATCTGCCTGCCACACTCACACCCCAGGCTCTGCTGAAGGCTCTCAAGCAGTGTCGGGCCCTGCCTGTCCTGTTTGCACTGTTGCACCTGCCTGTTTCCTTTCTGGCATTTTCCATGTGGTCCTGCCTGTGTCTTCTCCTGTCCTGGCATAGCCCCGTGAAGCAATGGCTTTGTCCTTGTAGATCACGAACAGGGCTGAGCCACGGTCACTAAAGCCTCTACCATGTGTGCCACCTGTAGGCTGTGATTCCTGAGACTAAAACAGTGACCACAGATGGGGCTTGCGCCGGACATGGCTCTTCCATGCCGGACATGGAGAGCCACAGTGAGAGGAGGGGCCGTAGGTCCCTGAGCTCCAGGGCCTGGGACAACCTTGAGGCCCAAGCCTTGGGTGAGCAGCACCCCCTCCTCTGGGCCATGCTGGGCTGCAGGAAAGTCCTTCCTCCCCAAGTGCTTGGCCCCTGCAGCTGGGACCGTGCAGATGAGGTGCTGATGTGTGGCCAAGAGGTGTGAAGTGGAGACTGGGAGCCGGCTCCACCAGCTCAGGGGGAGGCAGAAACATGGAAGACACGTGCTGGCTCCTCTCCCAGAGAAGCAGACGGGAGGAAGCTGCTTAGCTCGCTTAATTAAACCCGATGACAAGATGCATGCGCCCAGCTGCCTGGGGAAGGTCTCTGGAGCAGACTGGCGGGCCCAGTGCTGGCTGCATGCTTGCCTCGGGCTCCTGGTACTGTTAGGGAGTCTCTGAGTGAACACAGCACACCCCACCTGCTGCCAGTCCTGGACCCATTGCTGCGGGGCTCACTCTGAACATCCTCTCTGCCCGTTTCCTGGATTGCCAGTGCTCGGGGGCTGTCCACCTCTTGTCTGCCTCCATGTCCTCCAGGCAACCGAAGCTTCTCTGAGAGCTGCTAGTTTTACCGACAGCTGCTCGTTCTCTGTCGCTGTTCATCCCTGTGTCAAGTGCTGCAGTCATCGAGAAAGGGGTTTCTCGACTTTTCTTAGAGGATATCTAAGGGGCAGAGCCAAAAGCCTTTGGCGGTGTCCTGCCGGCCCTCAGCTCCCTCTGGTGATGAAGGAAGCGACTGTTCTGTAGAACCCTGCACTCCGTGCACGGACAGATCTGTCCTGCCTGAGGCTGTCCACTGTGTCCAGGGAAAATCTGCACCCCGGCACCTTGCCGCGCTCTGCTCCAGGGACTGAAAACTCACTGGGATGAGAGCCACCGTAGCTGCTCCACCAAGCCTGCCCTCGCCCCATTGCTTGCTTTCGGGATTCTGTGTGAGGGAGATTTGCTTGGGGTGACGCCCCTGCCTCATGGGAAGTCACACTCTTCAAAGTGCTGTAGGCTCCTCCACCTGCCATGTATTGGGTTGGATCATTCTCTGTTGTGCATGGGAGGATTTTTGGTGATGTGCCTGGCTCCCCACCAACACCCTCACCCCAATTCAGTTGTGATGACCAAAATAGTCCCCAGACATTGCCAAATATCCCCTGAGGGACAGCCCCCCGACCTGGAGACCACCATCTTTAAGCTAATGAAGAACATCGCTCATTCTCCGAATATGCCCCACACTCCCACAATAGCCCAAGTGGGTTTCTACTGTTCCCACAGGAATCTGAGCGCTTACATTACAAACTGTGGGGCTGCTTCTATTTAATTATTCTTTTTAAGATTTATTTATTTGAAAGAGTTACAAAGAAAAGGAGAGGTCATCTATCCACTGGTTCATTCCCAAGATGGCTGCAACAGCTGGGGCTTGGCCAGGCTGAAGCCAGGAGCCAGGAGCGTCATCTGAGTCTCCGATGTGGGTACCAGGGCCCCAGACTCTTGGGCCATCCTGTACGACTTTTCCCAGGTGCGTTAGCAGTGAGCTGGATCAAGAGTGGGGCAGCTGGGACTTGAACCAGCACCCAAGGTGGTTGCATGCAGCGGCGTTACCTGCTGTACCACCATGCTGGCCCCCGGATGGCTATGTTAAAAGCTCATTTAGAACTGGTTGGTTGAGTCCCCGGTCTTCCAGATTGTTCGATCTTTACATGAGATCACACTGGGTGTCTTCCACTTGACAAATCAGATATTTCAGAGCATGGCATTTGGATTTATGATATTTAGGATTAAAGGAGAGACTGCAGGAAAAATAATTTTCTCTTGTTATGAATGTCCATAATTGAATGACAAAGTGTGTTTGGAAGAGCAAGTTAAATGTTAGACGGCTGCTGCTAAGATGGCAGATGCTTCAACAGGGCCAACGTGGGAACAACCCAGGATGCTGAGGGCCTGGGGAACAGTGAGCTGCCCTGAACTCTCAAGTTGGTTAATTTCATCTGAAACCCTGGCTGGGCTACGGTGCCCAGATATTTGGTTTGATGTTATCCTGCATGTTTCTCTGAGGGTATTTTTGGGTGGTCTTTATATTGGACTTAAAAATTATTTGAGAGGGAGAGAGAGTGAGCAGGCAAGCGCCTACCCACAGGTTCATCCACCACATTCTTGCAATGGCTCACACAGGCTGAAGCTAGGAGCTGAGAACCCATTCTGGGTCTCCCACAGGGGTAGCAGGGACTTGTGTACTTCACCCTTCACCGTTGCCTGCCAGGGTCTGCATTAGCAGGAAGCTGGAGTCAGGAGCCAGAGCCAGGAGTTGATCCGGGTACCGCCATGTGGGAGAGGCACATCTTCACTGCTACAACCAACACCCACCCTAAATCATTGCACTTTGGGCAGTGGAGATGCTGTCCACCTTCAGGCCTGACCGGAAGGAAAGACTGACCTCTCACTGCAGGAGGGGACCCTGCCAGCCAGCGGCCTTGGACTTGAGTGACAATGGCAGCCTTTCCCAGCCTCTAGTCTGCCGGGTCACCCTGCAGATACCGAAGGTGCCAGGCTCAGTCTGTGAGCCAATGCCCTGAAATGTGTTTCTCTTTTTCCCTCTCTCTCCGTGTGTGTGTGTGTGTGTGTGTGTGCGCGTGTGCATCCATATGTCCACGTGCTGCTTACCCACAGGGATGCAGCCTGGAAAACACATCGTTGGTTTTGCCGATGTGTAACCTCCCCCGCCCTGCCCCGTGCACTCACACCAGGGCAGCCAAGATGCCCCTGGGTGATGCGATTGTGTGGGACCTCCCTCGTGTAGGAGCTGTGCTGAGCGGCTGTGCCCTCCTGCGACTCGTGACTGCTGCACCACGGAGAAGCATGCTGGTGACACCATCACGAGGACGTCTCGTCACCCGAGGTCTGTGCCTGCCCCGCCCCCCACCACGCGCCCTTGCTGTGTTCTTCCAGACCACTTGGCTGTGGATGACTCCTGGACGGGTTATGGGATGCCTGGGTTTTGTTCTGATATGATCTTTTTTTATACTGCAGAGGCTAGCAGGATGCTGGTTCTTGGAGGAAAAAAAGTTTACATTTGGATTTGTGAAAAGAAGTTTGAGCCAATACAGCAGCTGGGAAAGCAGCTAAAGCTGCAGAAGGGCCAGACACCTCGGGCTGGTGAGGCAGGAGGCGGCTGTGTCCAAGGTAACTAATTAATTAATGAAACACCTGCTGGGCCTGAGGGTCTGTGTCCGTACCCAGCCCCTGTCCTGCCAGGCTTCCCGCCCTTTCTTGGGCTGTGCAAGCAGGGCGGAGCCTCCATGTGGCCGGCTGTCACCCCCTGTCTCATGGGCACATCACTCACTGGGGCTTCCGTTCCCCGCACACATGTGGTACCAGGACCCAGGCTGGTGGGAGAGCAGGGCTAGTCTGTGGTGCAGGTTGCTCCAGGTGGGTGTGCACCGGTGCCCCTAAGCCCATCTCGGAACCTGTTTTCCTGTTCACCATCCCTCAGCCTGCTCTCAGCCCTGGCCCTGACTGGGGAGCATCTCACAGCGTCTCCATTGCCCTGAGTCACAGAAGGAATAGCGACAACGATAACAAAATGTTAAATATGGATGGAGCACTCACTGCTTTCATACACACGTAACTGGGAGGTTCTGGAAACTTCCCTACATTGGGAGGATTGAAGAACAGCCAGCCAGCCACCTGCAGTCTCACAGCAAGTGAACAGAGGTGGGACGGGGCCCCAGGCCTGCGCTGGGCTTCTGGTCGGGGCTGCTTTAGCTTGCAGAATGCAGCCGAGGGCGTCCGTCCTGTGGGCGTCCAGGCAGAGATCAGGATGGATGGTCACGTGGCCCCTGGGCCAGGGAGGCAATGCCTCCTGCAGGAGGACCCGCTGAGGGAGGGGGCCGTCCACAGGGCAGGGCAGCAGGAGGCTCTCCGAGGGCCAGCCAGACAGCAGCACTGGGAGAGGCGGTGCCTGCAAGCTGTGAATCCAATAGTGATGAAGAGGTTTCCTGGTGCAAATGTTCGAGGGGCTGTGCTTTGAGCGGGGGCCACGGGAGCCCCAACAGACTGCAGTGCAGAAGTCAGAAGCACACGGTCCCTCCAGGGACCTCAGGATGGTCCCGCCCACCCTGCCCCGCCCATCACTAACCTGGGCCTCCTGTCCCTCCTCCCCCTTGCTCCCTCTCCCTCACTGCTGATGGGTAAGTGTCCTCCCACCTTCTCTGGAATCTTCCTTCCTTGCCAACCAGAAACCTCTGCCCCCGCCAGTGCCAGGTGTCCCTGCCGGGAGCCTGGTCTGCGCATCCCACTCGGGCCTCGTTCCTCGAGCACCTGCACTAACTGGCAGGTTTGTGGTTGGTTTTCATCTGAGCAAAGCGTATCAGGACATTGTGGCCTGATCTGACGCCGACCCAGGGACTTCCCCAAATCCCCTCCCGCCACTTGCTTGGGATCCTGCGCCCAGGATGGTGGCCCTGGCACTTCTGTGTCTCTGTGGACCTCCCTGTTCTGGACATTGCCCGAGAATGGCATCTTGGAACACGTGCTCTGCTGTGACTGGTAGATTTTCACGGTTCACTCGCACTGCACTGTGGCTCAGTACTGACTCCTTTTTAAAAAAATTTTTTTTTGATATTTATTTTATTTACTTGAAAGGCAGAGTTCCAGAGAGGCAGAGGCAGGGGAAGGAAGTCTTCCATCCACTGGTTCACTCTCCAAATGGCTGCATCAGCCAGAGCTGAGCTGATCTGAAGCTGGGAGCCAGGAGCTTCTTTCAGGTCTCCCACGTGGGTGCAGGGGCCCAACCACTTGGGCCATCTTCCACTGCTTTTCCAGGCCATAGCAGAGAGCTGGATGGGAAGTGGAGCAGCCAGGACTCAAACCAATGCCCATATGGGATGCCAGCACTGCAGGCAGAGGCCTTACCTGCTACACCACAGGGCCAGTCCCAGGGGACTGGTTTTCATGGCTGAATAGTACTCCGTTTTGTGGTGGATCACACTGTTTGTCCTTCGCTGTTCTTCAGCTGATGGGCATGTGGGCTGTTTCCTGAGTAGCACTGCCATGAACATTGGTGTGGAGGTTTTTCTGCACACACGCTGTCACTCCTCAGGTATGTACCTAGGCGTGAGCTGCTGGGTCCCATAGTTATTCTGTGTTTCATCATCCTACGGACTGCCAGACAGTTCCTGGGGATGGTGGCAAATTTATTCTTAAAAGCACTGCTGGAGAGTTCCACCTTATCCAGTTCTGGTCCACACTCACCATTATCTGCTACTGATTCCAGCATCCGGGTGAAGTGGTATCTCATGGTGGTTTGATTGGCATTACCCTGGTGATTAAAGATGCCAAGCATCTTTTTTATAAGAAGTATTTTTAAAATTTTATTTGAGAATCAGAGTTACAGAGAGAGGGAGAGAAAGAGAGGTCTTCTATCCACTGGTTCACTCCCCAGATGGCCACAACAGCCAGGGCAGTCAGGCTGAAGCCAGGAGCTTCTTCTGGGTCTCCCACATGGGTGTAGGGGCCCAAACACTTAGGCAATCTTCTGCTGCTTTCCCAGGCCACTAACAAGGGGCTGAATGAAGTGGAGCAGCCAGGACATGAAACAGCCCCCATATGGGATGGTGTTGTCACACACAGTGGTGTTACCTGCTATAGCACACCAGCTCCTGCTCCCCAAATTTTAAGAGAGGGAGGGAGGGAGAGACAGAGCGAGAGCGAGTGAGCTTCCAACTACTGGCTCTCTCCAAATTCCCACAACAGCAGGGCTGGGCCAGGCTGAAGCTGGGAGCCAGGAACTGAATCTGGGACTCCCACATGGGTGCAGGGGCCCAAGTACTTGAGCCATCATTTTGTGACTTCCAGGGTTCAGGGAGCTGGAATGGAGAGCAGGACAGGGATCTGAACCCAGGCACTCTGATATGGGATACAGGATACAGGATACCCAGGCACTCTGATACGGGATACAGGATACGGGATACAGGATACGGGACACCCAGGCACTCTGATACGGGGTACAGGATACAGGATACCCAGGCACTCTGATACGGGATACAGGATACGGGATACCCAGGCACTCTGACATGGGATACAGGATACGGGATACCCAGGCACTCTGATATGGGATACAGGATACAGGATACCCAGGCACTCTGATACGGGGTAGAGGATACAGGATACCCAGGCACTCTGATACGGGGTACAGGATACAGGATACCCAGGCACTCTGATATGGGATGCAGGATACGGGATACCCAGGCACTCTGATACGGGATACAGGATACGGGATACCCAGGCACTCTGATACGGGATACAGGATACGGGATACCCAGGCACTCTGATACGGGATACAGTATACGGGATACCCAGGCACTCTGATACGGGATACAGGATACCCAGGCACTCTGATACGGGATACAGGATACGGGATACCCAGGCACTCTGATATGGGATACAGGATACGGGATACCCAGGCACTCTGATATGGGATACAGGATACGGGATACCCAGGCACTCTGATACAGGATACGGGATACAGTATATGGGATACCCAGGCACTCTGATACGGGATACAGGATACCCAGGCACTCTGATACGGGATACAGGATACGGGATACCCAGGCACTCTGATACGGGATACAGGATACGGGATACCCAGGCACTCTGATACGGGATACAGGATACGGGATACCCAGGCACTCTGATACGGGATACAGGATACGGGATACCCAGGCACTCTGATACGGGATACAGGATACCCAGGCACTCTGATATGGGGTACAGGATACGGGATACCCAGGCACTCTGATATGGGGTACAGGATACAGGATACCCAGGCACTCTGATACGGGGTAGAGGATACAGGATACCCAGGCACTCTGATATGGGATAAAGGATACAGGATACCCAGGCACTCTGATACGGGATACAGGATACCCAGGCACTCTGATATGGGGTACAGGATACAGGATACCCAGGCACTCTGATACGGGGTCCGGGATACGGGATACCCAGGCACTCTGATACGGGATACAGGATACGGGATACCCATGCACTCTGATATGGGATACAGGATACGGGATACCCAGGCACTCTGATACGGGATACAGGATACGGGATACCCAGGCACTCTGACACGGGATACAGGATACGGGATACCCAGGCACTCTGATACGGGATACAGGATACGGGATACCCAGGCACTCTGATACGGGATACAGGATACGGGATACCCAGGCACTCTGATACGGGATACAGGATACGGGATACAGTATACGGGATACCCAGGCACTCTGACACGGGATACAGTATACGGGATACCCAGGCACTCTGATACGGGGTCCAGGATACGGGATACCCAGGCACTCTGATACGGGATACAGGATACGGGATACCCAGGCACTCTGATACGGGATACAGGATACGGGATACCCAGGCACTCTGATACGGGATACAGGATACGGGATACCCAGGCACTCTGATACGGGATACAGGATACGGGACACCCAGGCACTCTGATACAGGATACAGGATACGGGATACCCAGGCACTCTGATACGGGGTGCAGGATACGGGACACCCAGGCACTCTGACACGGGATACAGGATACGGGACACCCAGGCACTCTGTTACAGGATACGGGATCCCGGGTAGATGCTTCACCGCCGTGCCCTGTGCCTGCCTCCATGGAGTATCTTCTCACATGCTAGCTTCCACTTATATTTCTTCCCTGGGGAGATGTTTTCCAACAGAGACTTTGGGCCCTGGACACTCAACTTCAGTATTTTTTAATTTTACTTTTTCAGCTTCAGTCTTTGCATCTGTAAAATGGGACCACAGCACCAGCAGACACCTGACAGAAAAACAGGAAGTGGGAGTCAGAAGCACTGTGGGTGTCTGAACTGGGGACAGGTACCGCTGGAAGCCACGAGTGCTGAACCAGGGGGTGGACAGCCCTGCAGTCGGGGCCACTTCCTGTCTCCACTTCCAGGCTTCCGTGCCTGCTGCAGACAGGCCTCCAGGGCTCTGCGGCCAGTGCTGCTGGGTTATGGGATCCGCAGCAGGTGAATTACTCTTCCAGCGACACTTTTTCAGGAGGGCAGTTCGCTAAAGGGAGAGCTATGCAGATGACGTGAACAGTCTGGGCAGACACATGCAGAGAAAGACGCCCTGTGGCCAGTGCCAGAGGCTGGGTCAGCTGTCAAAGGGCAGCCCCCGGAAGCTGGGAGAGGTGAGGAGGATCCTTCCCTGCAGCCTCCGTGGGAAGCATGGCCCTGGTGACCCTAACATCAATGTCTCGACCCCAGGACTGAGAGCAATGCTCCTGCTGTTGTCAGCCTCCCAGTGTGAGCCACGTGGCCACGGCAGCCACAGGAAAGCACAGTGATGCTGATCAGGAGGTGGGAAGCCCTGGGGGTGTTCCAGGTCTGCTGTGTGCGTGGCAGTTCTGTCCACCGTGTATTTATGGGGAGTGGACTCTCACAGAGTCCAAGAATGCCCGTAGGAGCCCGTGGGAGGCAGGATGCAGATACCAGCAGCGGCTTCCAGAACAACACCAGGACTGGAACGAGGCTTGGGGTGGTGGGGGTGCAGCCTGGCCAGAACCACCCCGACAAGCTGGGGGCCCTGCCCCCAGCTCCTGTTCTGGGTCCCCAGGATGAAGAGCCGTGATTATTTTCTCATCTTCCTCACATGGCTCCAGTGGGCCTCGTTTGATCAAGGCCAACGTCTCACACATCAAAAGCTGCTCGCACCACAACCCGGGGCATACTACTGATAATTCTCTTTTAAATCTGTTCCCGAAGACCCCACGGCGCTCGGAGCCGGCTGCTGGGCCCAGGTGGTGCGCCGTGCTCAGCTGTATTAAGCCTTCCCGGCTTAGGCAGCTTCAGTCGATGGCTGTGCTCCGGTGGCCGGGTGTCCAGCAGTTCGCCTTTGCATCTGGAAATAACCTTTGAGGGCACCCATTGCGCACAAAGCCTGTTTCTGGGGAACCATCTGGCAACCCTCGTGAGATGTGAACAGGAAAGCCCCGGGATATCAGAAAGAAATGCACGCTGGGAAGGAAGGAATGCAGGAGATTTATTATCATGATCATTAATTCTTCAGGTTAACGACTGAGAAATTCATCCAGGAAAACGTTTTGTATTTGGTGGTCGGGAACCCACGCGCACCCAGGTCTGGGTGAACAAACATGAAGATTGCACCTTGGGAGAGAAAGGCTGCACCTGGCGGTCTGTGGCAGATGGATGGAGCGATGGTTTGTCCAGGCTGCCCGGGGGCGCCTGCTTGGAGCCTGGTCCCGGACGCTGGCTTCAGAGGACCGCGCGGCTGAGGCGGCTTGCATGTAGGTTCTGTGGCTGTGCTGCTGGTGATGTCCAGCTCTCCAGAAGCCACACCTGGTTCTCACTGCCATATATAGGTGGGGACACGAGGCCTCGAGGGGTGCACACTGGGAGGGGGCGCTGAGCTGCACCCTCAGGGAAGGGGCAGTGCTTGGCCTCACCGCATCCGCTCTACTTCCGGCCGGTGGACAGGGCCTGGAGAAGGCACCAGAAAGGCTGGTGGGGAGTGCAGGGTCGGGGGATGTGGCTACGACTCCATCGCAGGTGAGTGGAACAGGTGGCTGCACCCCCCTTCTGAGCGCTGTTGGCGGGTCTTAACATTGACCTAAAGGAGCCCTCTTGGGTTTCCAAGCTTGCTGTGAGCCAGGGGTTGTGTGCGGCTTATTGGGCCAGTGAGGGTGGCCCCCTGCAGGTATATACTCAGGCAGGGGCAGTCTGGGCGACTGGCGGACAAGCAGGGTCTTCCTGCTCTAATGGCCCGTAGACAGGAGGCAGCTTTCTAGGAGGTCTGTCCTATTTTCCCCTCTACCCTGATCAGGGGTCACTTCCAGAACTCCACAGCAGTGCCAGGAGTGGTGGCTGAGAAGCACAGCTTGGAGCACCCCGCCCCCAGTGGCCAAAGATGCTGCTGTACCCTCGGGTGCAGGGTCTCCCACCACACAGGGGAGGGGAACTGAGCGTGGCCACTGCCCGTTTCTAGGGTCTTCCCTACGCTGGCTTTCGGAGACCCGCCCTGTGAGCCGGGGCTGCTCGCTCGCCCGTGGGTGCTAAGGCTCTGTCGCCCGACGACTGAAAGAAGGACTGCATTGGTCTTGCCTTGATCTAATCCTCCCTGGTCTCCACCCTCTCAGTGGCTTTGCTGACCACCGGGGCTCCAGGTGATTGCTGCAGCAGAACGAGGGGTGCAGTCTGAACAACTGAAGTGGGTCTTGGCCATGTCTGTGCTCATTCCAGGGGTGACAGCCCTGGTGACCTCTCACCGGGAGTCTGTCTAAACGGGGTTTGGGGCTTGAAGCATTTTTAGTTTTAAATACGGAAATTTAAGGCAAAGGCGGGAATGCCTGGCTCTGTCTTATACCTCCCGCTGTGGCAGGTGGGGAGCTGGGGCATTGATGGGGAGCTGGGGGCCGGGAGCAAGTTCACTTGCGTGGCTGCTGGATATGCGGGGTGCGTGGTGACGGGTGCTTGTCCATGGAGGCGTGGGGCTTCTGGTGAGCCACCTGCGCGGCCGCGGGGGGGAAGTCTTTGTCACCCTGTGGGAGACACGGAATGCACAGCTGATTAGTGTGTGTGTGAGCCCAGAGCCCTGCTAACGCCCAGCACCTGTCCAGCACCCTGCGGGGGGAGCAGGGACGAGGAGTGAGTGATGGAATGATGCCCAGTGGCAGGGGCCTGTTGCCTGTGGGCTGCTGAGGGTCTCAGGGGGCTGTGGCCATCAGAACTGGGGGGCTGGAGATATAGGAGCTCACCAACCAGCAGGTTGGGAGAAGGTTTGCTGGCTCTGCCACAGGACATGGGACAAAGGTCCCCCACCACCCAGCTGACATCTGTGTTTGTGATCATTTGAATCAGCGGCAAGGCAGGGCCACATCAAGGCTCAGATTTGGATTTGCTGCCTCCGCTGTGAGCTGGGCCTGGAGCACTGAAGGGGAAGGAAACAGGCCAGGGCTGAAAGACGGATCCAACCCAACGCTTCTCAGGGAAGGGCTGCACGTGTTTCCTAGGGAGGGACCCACTGGCTTCTGTGCCAGCAGTTGGGGTGTGGCTGGGGATGGGCCCGACCCTCTGTGGACATTCTAGAGCCACAGCATGTTCTCACAGAGCTCCCTGGCCAAGGGGCGATCTCAGATGCAATGGCATTTGATTTGCTCACATGTGGCAGCCATGCCAACTATCTGTTGCAGTCTCTGCATGGCTGTGGCCACAGTCCCAGTAGGGAGCTGTCCCCATAATGCCATTTTCTTCAGACACCTTGTGCTGGGGACTTGACTCCCAAAAGCAGCAGCACCATGGTGGGTGGTGCTATGGGGTCCGCTGGTGACAGGGCTGTGGTTAATACCAGAAGGGGGCTCGTGAGAGGTAAAGTGACTAGGTCTAGGGTATAAATGGCTGGTAGTACTTTGGGCAACATCTGGATTTTAGTCACAGGCACTAACCTTGCATTTTCCCCCATGTCACACCATTTTGATTGTTTTTAATCATTTAAAAAAAGTAAAGATATTCTCAGCTCACAGGTCACTTACAAACCCCTGGGCCATGGGCTGCAGAGGAGGAAGGGGAAACAGCAGGCAGGGCTGTCACCACCGCCCTAGCTGTGCCCCAAGGGAGTGTGACCATGGAGAGAGCCAGGGGCCCCAGATCCCGTGATGGGTGGGGCTGGTTCCTCCAGGCCACTTCCCAAGAGCTGGAGAAACGGAGAGGTCACGTGCTGTTGCATCTGCAGGTGCTCAGAGAGAAAATGGCGAGCTCTTACCCGGGCGATAACACCGGAGATGAACACGGTTGGCTTAGGTGGGCTGCAAAACAAGAGGAGAAAGGTGCATTGAGCGGCAAAGGTCACAGAAGGTGGCACTGCACCAGGGCCCGGGACGGGTTTGCGATGGAACCGGCGATGGTTTTGGCGGCTGCGAGGTGGCGTCAGGGAGCACCTCCTTCCTCCGTCTTATTTTTTTTTTTTGACAGGCAGAGTGGACAGTGAGAGAGAGAGACAGAGAGAAAGGTCTTCCTTTGCCGTTGGTTCACCCTCCAATGATCGCTATGGCCGGCGCACTGCGCTGATCCAATAGCAGGAGCCAGGTGCTTCTCCTGGTCTCCCATGGGGTGCAGGGCCCAAGCACTTGGGCCATCCTCCACTGCACTCCCGGGCCACAGCAGAGAGCTGGCCTGGAAGAGGGGCAACCGGGACGGAATCCGGTGCCCCGACTGGGACTAGAACCCGTGTGCTGGCGCCGCAAGGCGGAGGATTAGCCTAGTGAGCCGCGGCGCCGGCCTCCTCCGTCTTATTTGATTACAGCGAGCAGACCGTGGGGCTTGGAAGCGGCCGTCTCCGGAGGTTGGTTCTGGCACCCGGAGTGAGAGCAGACATTGCACTGCAACAAACAGCAGGCAAGCTGCTGGAAAGCCCTTTCTTTCTGTTTTCTGTTTAATCTGGAATGTTAGCAATGGCCAAGCCGACTTTTGGTTTAAAGAGATTTTGGAAGTGAGTGCGTCCCTGCAGTAGGGGGCAGCAGCCTCCCTCTGGGGTGAACCCCCTGCCTTCAGCCAAGGGTTCCCATCTGGAGTGCCCACACGTCTGAGGCTTTGGGCGACTTCTGACTGGTGAGATCCCAGAGGCAGGGCAAACTCTCGGCCTCTGTGGCTGTCCAAGCACACAGAAGTCCCTGTGAAGGTACTGTTGCTTCTCACCCCCTTAATTCACTCTGTCAACAGTTGTTGACAAGCAGACTGGCCCAAACACGTGAAGTTCAAGTGCATGGAGTTAATCATTCTTAACACACCAAATATCCTTCCAGTCTTTCTTTGGGTGCATGTACACACAGTTTCCTTCCTCATGTCTTGTCTTACAGTCACACTGTTGTGTAATAGGCTTTTTGAACTAAGAATGCTTCTGTGTTGATAGATTTTCTATGCTTTTTTTTTTTTTTTTTTTTTGGATGGCTGCCATGTGTTGTAGTTCCATCAGAACACAGTTGCAGGCAGTGGACCAGGTGTGTAGACCTCTGCAGGGCCTCACTAGGGGTGCGGAGACCCAGGAGCAGGCGGCAGACACGAGGTCAGCCCAGCCGGGGCAGTGAGGCTAGGGCACTGCCTGGAGAGGGGACAGGGGAGGTCCTTTGATCACAGCAGTTTTCTTTAAGGCCAGTCCCGCCGGGCAGGGGAAGCAGAATGCGTCCCTAGCCTGTCTCCCTCTGCTCTGCTTCCCTCCGCTGTGCCCTCTGCCCTGCAGCTGGGGGTCCTGTCGAGGAAGCCACTTGACTTTCACAAGAAAGCCCCAGGGTTCAGAAAGTTCACTGGCTGTTTACAACCCAAAGACTTTAGCCAAAAACACTGAAATCCCCCCAACTAATCCCTGCTACTCATGAGATGAAGCAGCTTCAAGTCTTACTAAGCACACAGACTCCCTCGGTGTTGCCTTGGCTTTATTTGGTGTTTGTTGTGTGGTTAACTGGGCAGGATTTTTTTCTTCCTTTGTTTATGATTTAATGAAAGGGCTCATAGCCAGCCAGAGGTGAGTGAGCTGAGCTCGGTTTAAGCACCTGGTGTAGTCTGTGTGGATTCAGTTGGATTCTGACAGCACACCCTGCTACGCCAGCTTGATACCATCCATGGGTGAGGCTTGCCGGGTTTGCTTCCAGGGGACCTGGGGCAAGGGGGGTTGCATCTAAAGCTGGGGAGCTGTGGTCCAGACTCTGAGTGCTCAGGAAAGGAAACAGCAGTGGTGGCAATACGTCTCCAGGAGTCACTGGGATGCTCCTTTAACCCCCAGGAACAGCTGGTGCAGTGAGGCCCCTCTGATAAGAGGGGTGCTAGCCTCCCTGCAAACTAGGCGCTTTGTGGTGTATTCTGTATAAAGTGGCTCTTAGGGTTGGCAGTGGGAGTTTTCTGGAACACTCTGTATGACTTTCATGAATCATTTCTTGGTTAGGGGTGCCCCCCAGTGGGGTGCAGACACCTGCTGAGAACCACTTTGGAAAAGGAATCTAGGAACAGGGAATACTAAAAACTGCAGATGTAAGGGCAGGCATTAGTGCAGTGGTTAGGATGGCTAACCTGGGATGTGTGCCTCGCACTGGTATGCCTAGGTTTCATTCTCAGCTCTGTGTCTGACTCCAGCTTCCCACCAGCGCCTGGGAGAAGGCAGTGACGGCTCAAGTAACTGGGTTCCTGCCACCCACACTGTGTTCCCAGCCTGGCCACTGAGGGCATCTGGGGAGTGAACAGGTGAATGGGAGATCTCTCTATCTCTCTGATCCTCAAAGAAATAAAAAGAAAATTAAAAACCTGCAGAATTGAACATTATTTTTTATATTAGCATTAAATATTTAAAAATAAGTAAATACTAAAAACCAGAGAGGTGAAAAGTTCAAGTACCATCTTTCCCAACCCTCTGTTTTGGGGGAGGCCTTAAACGGACACCCTGTATTATCGGTGCACACCCAGGAAACACGGCTGCTGAGGGGACGGCACTGTGGGGCAGGAGGAGGCCACGTTGTCCCTGCCACAGTGCCTTGGCCAGGAAGTGGCTGTGGCCACACCAACCCCATGTATTGGCCATGCAGCCAGGGCTGAGTCCCGTTCATCCTGCTGGGTATGCTGCCTGGGATGTGGTGTGATCGAGGATCTGCTGGCCCTGGTCAAAAGGGCTCGGGTACAAAGGCATGAACTTGCCGTGTGCATAACCCAGGGCTCATTCTGCGATGAGCAACAGGAACAGGGCACCTGACTCAGCAGGGAGCTTGGGTCAGAGCCGACCTCTGGAGCACAGTCTACACAATGTGCATTCTGTCCTGTTAACCTGGTGCCAGGGAAAGGTGATGCCGAGACCTTGGACTGCACCCTGCAGTGCGGTTCCCTAGTGCCCTGTTTGGCATCTGTGGGCAGCAAAGTCCAGGAAGACTTGGCACAGCCAGCATGTTTGCAGGTGGGGCCCTGGCTTTAAGACTGTACTTTGACATTTGAGGACTGGGCTGCAGGTACAACATCTTAGCTGCCCGAGAGAGGAGACCCGGGGACTCGACCGTGACCTGGCGGGGTGTCTGCTGCAGCTCTGGTGAGCTCCAGGACAATGTTCCTCCTAAAGACGTAGTTTAAGCCCTCTCTTGGCCTTCAAATTTGCTTCAAAACCCCAACAGCTAATTAAGTTTTTAAAACCATGTTAGCCATTTTTAAGCACACAGTCAATGGCATTAGGCACATTTAAAACATTATGCAGCCATCACTGCTATCTATTTCCCATCTATCCCAAATGACCTTCTGTATCAACTTAACCACCACCCCCCCCATCTCCCAGAGACCCCTGGCCACCACACTTCCACGCCCCATCCCTGTGAGTGTGACTCTTCTGAGGACCTTGTACAAGTGAAATTAGATGTACTGGTCTTTTTGTGTCTGGCCTATTTCCCTCAGCCTAATGACTTCCAGACTAATCCCTGCTCTATTGTGGTCAGAATTCCATTCCTTTTGGAGGCTGAAAACTGTGTGGACAGACCATATCCTGTTCCTCTCTTGGTGGGCATGTTGGTGCTTCTACCTTCTACTGGGAATATGCAGCCATGAGCCCAGGTGCACAACACCTGTTCCAGTGCCCACTTTGAGTGTTCCATGCAGGTACTCAGCAGAGGAATGTATGGATTGTATGGTCAGTGTACGTTTAACTTTGGAGGAGTGACCAACTGTTCACACAGTTGCTACACTGGAATCAGACCAGCAATACGCGGGGTTCTGATTTCTCCACTTTCTCACCAACACTTGCTATTTCCCGTTTTTTTAGTAACTTTTATTTTTAAGATTTATTTATTTGAGAGGCAGAGTTACAGAAAAAGAGAGAGATATCTTGCATACACTGGTTCACTCCCCAAATGGCCACAACGGTGGGAGAAAGGCTGATCCCAAAGCCAGGAGCTTCTTCCAGGTCTCCCATGTGGGTGCAGGGGTTTATACACTTGGGCCATCTGCTGCTGCTTTCCCAGGTCATTAGCAGGGAGCTGGATTGGAAGTGGATTAGCTGGGAATTGAACCAATATCCATAAGGGATGCTGTGGGGAGCAACTCGGACTAGACTAAGTTACTGGAATTAAGACTTATTCTATGCATCTGCTCTCCCACAATATGGCGCTGGGAGAGAAGAAAACAGCTTCTACACAGCTGCCTCCAGTTCAGCCAATAAACTGTAGGACTTGCTCCTGATTGGAGGAGAGCAGTGTACTCGGCGTGTGGGCAGCCGAGTTGGGATTGGCAGAGGAGGACTATAAAGGAGGAGAGAGACGGCATGCACAAGGAACATCTAAGGGGAACATCTAAGGGGAACACCTGTGCAGCCCCCGAGAGAGCCGGCCGGCGGTGTGCCGCTCCCCTGCGGAAGTGGGGAATGTGGCAGGGGGAACCGCCCTTCCACGGAGGTGGAAGGGACGGTAGCCAACCCGGGAAGGACCAGCAGCCAACCCGGGAAGAACCAGCAGCAAACCCGGGGAGGGCCGAGCAGATGAAAGAACAGCGCAGGGTCTAGTGTCGTTCCTCCACGAAGAGGGGGAGCGACAGATGCCAGCACCTCAGGCGGAGGCTTAACCTGCTGTGTTACAGAGCTGGCCCTGAGAAAGGTACCTTAATAGGTGTAAAGTCATCTCATTGTGGTGTGGATTGAGCAACCGATTTTAAGAGTCAGCTTCCTTGCAGTAAGGGATCATAAACACCAGCCTGTACTCTTAGGAACCACTTACTCAAGGTCTTTATGAACAGGAAGCTTCCCCTCAAATTCTTCCTCTCTCCTCAAATACTGACCAGGCCCCCATCTGGTCATCAGGAGATCTGGCCTGTGACAAGATGGTCAAGGACTGGTCTTTCCCATAATACCTCACAGGTACATCCATTTCTCAGATCTCTGCCTTAGACCGGGCACGAGTATCCTTGCAGGTTTTCATCAAGCTTGGCTAAAAGGTCCCTGGCTCAAAGCCTTTTCCATCCTAGTTCATAGCACTCCGGGGCCCATGCGATGGTGCAGGGATAAACCATCACTTGGGCCACTGGTATCTCACATCAGAGTGCTGCTTGGAATCATGATGGCTCTGCTTCTGATCCACCTTCCTGCCGGTGCTCTTGGGAAGTCTGCAGAAGATGGCCCAAGTACTTGGGCACCTGCCACCCATGTGGGAGACCCGGATGGAGTTCCTGGCTCCTGGCTTTGGCTTGGCCCCGCCCTGGCTGTTGTGGCCATTTGGGGAGTGAACCAGCAGATGGATGATGTCTCTCTCACTTGCTGTCACTCTGCCTTTCATAAAAATAATAAATCTACAAACATTGATAAGGAATCATTTACTGTAATTACATAGTAAAGACACTTTCTAAACTGAGATATGGGAGCTGAAACACAAATTCACAAATGAGGAGGCCGGGCAGAGGCTGGGTGCCAAGCTGTGCGTGTACAAGGACATGTGTTTCGTATTTCCTCAGGTTG
Organism: Oryctolagus cuniculus; assembly: GCF_051225735.1. Classification (NCBI taxonomy): domain Eukaryota; kingdom Metazoa; phylum Chordata; class Mammalia; order Lagomorpha; family Leporidae; genus Oryctolagus; species Oryctolagus cuniculus. The sequence goes on from NC_142880.1 coordinate 40,100,014, forward strand.
CCTGCAAAGGATAACCTACATTTCCGAGCTTCTCTAAACTGGGGTAGCTGCTTTGAGGATTTATTTAATCTGATGGAAATTGTTCTGACAGATGCCGTTTTGAAGATGCAACATTATTTTCTCTCGGGAAGCAAAGACGGTGAAAACTGTCATCCCTGGCCCCCTCCATCTCCCGTCTCCTCAGGCCTTTCCTGTCTTTAGAAACCACACTTATTTAAAGGTAAAGGCACTGCAAGCCTGGCTTAGAGTCTCAGAAACACTTCCTGTATCAGCAGAAACCCAGTGTTGACACACCTGGGACTGTTCGAAAGGAGGGACATCCTTTAATGGCCACCTGCTAAGGACCACACCAATCCTCACGCCACCATTTGTCCTTACGAAGAGTTCCCTTTCATTTCCTTGCTAAATTTCCTTAGAGGAAGGGTCCCTTCCTTGTGGTATTTTGTGGCAGACATGCAGGACAAATGGCTGGGGATGCTTAAGGGACAGGAAACCCTGCTGGGGACAGAGGTAATCAATACCGGGCTTGACCTTGACCATCTCAACTTGAACTGAAGTCCTGAGGGCTGAGAAACCTGAGGTCATATTTTTAAAACTGCTCTGAAATCCAAAGCGGCTATTATTGAACTACATCTCAACATACTTAATTTAATTCAGCATTTCTAAAGTCTCACCATTCTGATTTGTAATTGATACGAAAATTATCAATGAGTAGACATGGTTTCTGGTTCTGACGTGGCTTCTGACATTCTTTTCTGGTCTGTTCTTTGTCAGCACAGGTCCTGGATGATGCAGTGTCTCAGCCCCAGCTCGGGTGAGGGTGACCTGACCCAGCTTCTGCCACCATGGCATGCTGCCTGTCTATACCTTCTGACCACTACAGACAAGGAACCCGGGGGACCCTGGAGCAGCCATGATGGCTCCCAGGCAACGTGGATGCTGGCCCCTCCAGCATCTACCACCCCGTACTTCCATGTTTGCAGACGGCTACTGGGGGTCTCTGGGGACCTCCCCTTCCCACACTTAAGGGCACCATCTCCAGTGCCTTCGTTCTCTGCAGCCTTCACAACAGTTGCCCCACACGCACCCACCTGTCCCTACACGCATCCACATCCCAGTGTGACTCCCAGGGGGCTGCAGAGAGCAGGCCAGCCTGGGGAAACGACCCTGGACTCCCCTGAAGGACTCAGGACTGCACCGATGGGCTACTTCATCTTGCAGGTGGAGTCCTTTGTGCCCTGCTCCCACTGGTTGTGTGGGGTCCTCGCTTTCCTCCCAGTAGCCCTGAAGCTCCCCCTAGAAAAATGCAGGGTCCTTTTTCAGCCAACAACAGGGTCGTGTACGGCAGGAAGGGAATCCGTGGCTGTGTGAATGGCTGGCCTGTCCCTTCCCAGGTATCCTGGCAGGGAACGGGGTTGCTTAGTTACATGGAGGGACACTTGGGATGGGACTCACACGCCTGCCCACAGGCATAGAGAAGTTGTTAGCACTGGGGACGCAGTCCAGTCCTTGGTCCACTGAAAGTCAAATGGAGCATTTCCGGAAGGTTCCATTTAGCGGGATCTTTCCCAAATCAGTAGTTTTGATCTGGGTTCAAGAAGTCCAGTTATTTTCTATGACTGCTTTCTCCTCTTTGTGGAAATGCACTCTAAAAACTCTAGGGAAGTTTACATGGACAACAGAGGCACCCAGCCTTTGACGCGCTGTTTGTTCTTGTTTCCACTAAAGGATGGGAATGAGTGGAGGTGATAACAGCTACGATTTATTTTATTTTTTGTTTGACAGGCAAGAGTGGACAGTGAGAGAGAGACAGAGAGAAAGGTCTTCCTTTGCCGTTGGTTCACCCTCCAATGGCCGCTGTGGCCCGTGCACTGCGCTGATCCGAAGGCAGGAGCCAGGTGCTTCTCCTGGTCTCCCATGCAGGTGCAGGGTCCAAGCACCTGGGCCATCCTCCACTGCACTCCCGGGCCACAGCAGAGAGCTGGACTGGAAGAGGAGCAACCGGGACAGAATCCGGCGCCCTGACTGGGACTAGAACCTGGGGTGCCGGCGCCGCAGGCGGAGGATTAGCTAAGTGAGCCGCAGTGCCGGCCCAGCTACGATTTATTGACCACTTCCTCTGGGCCAGGTGCCTGGTTAAGTCTTCATGTGGAATTGTTGTGTCCAATCCTATAAACCCTGCGAGGTAGGCATCGTTATCTCCAGTTGTAGACATCAGAGAGGGCCAGGAATTTGCCTCAGGTTGCACAGTAAAGTGCTGGGAGCCAGGCTTTGGACACGGACTGTCCAGGCCACGTGATGCCACGAGCTCAACCTTCTCCTTTCAGGGGGCCAAGAAGCCTCAATTTTAAGAATGTGATTTAGAGATGCAGATTTTAAGGCAAGAAACTAAAGTAATCTGAGAGTGTCTTACTCAACCAGACAAGCCGACGATATTCAAATCTATGCAAGCATTTGCTTTCTGACCTGATCATGGATTTGTTCTTAAAAACTACTCTTTATGTTATTAGCACCCAATGACAGCACAGTTCACAAAAACTGTGAACTCCTCTGGTTTCTTCAGCAGATGTCGTCGCTGCTTATGGAGGAAGGAGTGGTGATTCACAGAGGCTGCAAACCTGCCTGCAGTCCCAGAGGCCACCTGGGAGGCGGCTCTGAGGCTAGTGCTGTGCCTGGAGATCCGCCCCTGCGTCTCCAGTGCTACGGCTCCTGAGGCTGCACTGGAAGCTTCAAGCCACCCATCCCATCAGGGTGCTGCCCACAGGCCCAAGAGCGAAGACTGGAGGGAGGGTCAGAAGGACAGCAGCGAGTGTGCACGTGGACGCCAGGTGGTCTGTGCTCCGTCCCGAGGCTGCCAGGGCCTGGCTGGTGGGCTGCTGTTTGACCTTTCATAGTTTCCTCCTCTGTAAAATGGGCTAGCAACGAAGCCTGCTCCACTAGGTGACTTTATAAACATACAACATGTGCGCACACACACACACACACACACACAAACACTGCTCAAGCACACAGGAAGAACTCAGTAAGAGTGAGCTGTTAGGACTACAACAGTGACAATGACAATGACAGACCACACACCCCAGCCCCATCCATGCACAGCTGCCTTGTGTCTCCACTGCTATTTCACAATAGGTTCAGCTGTAGCCAGGGACAGTGACACCTGCTGATCTGGGACAGTCAGCAACAAGAGGGTCTCAAATCAAACAGCCATATGTCATAAAGCCCTGGCTCCTCGGGACACTCTAGCCTCACTCTACTCGATTTCTATTTTGATGTATTGGAATAGCTTGAGCATTCAGATTCTCAGTCCACTGCAGATGAGAAGAAACTGACCAAAGGGACCTGGTGGCCAGGATGGTGAGAGGTGGCAGCCCGGCCGTAGCTCCAGCCTTCCTGAGCCTGCGGTGGGACTGCTGTGCTTTGGGGTTGAGGTGGCGGGAGCTGTCGGTGCTGAGACCTCCAGCAGCTCCTTCACCTGCAGGCGCTGGTTACAGCCCAGGGAGCAGGGATGGTGGGGACATGGCGAGTCACTGACAGTGGTCAGCAGCACAGCACCACCCGGGAAAGGGGCCAGGAGGACCTGGGAGAGGCTTCCCTTCCCAGGAAGAATGCACGTGAGTGGACAGAGGGGGAGTTCCCCTAAAATCTCCCAGAAAATTGGCACTCCCTGGAGAGTCAGTGGCTGAGCTCAGAAGGCTTCATGTCGGGGTCTCAGCTTCATTTTCTTTTTCTACAGATTCATTTTACTGATTTATTTGAAAGGCAAAGAGAAAGAGAGATAGAGATATTTAGAGAGATATAGATATCCACTGGTTCACTTCCCAAATGGCTACCATGGCTGGGGCTAGGCCAGGCCAAAGCCGGGAGCCCAGAGCTCCATCTGGGTGTCCCATGTGGGTGGCAGGGAGCAAGAACTTGGGCCGCCATCTGCTGCTTTCCCAGGTACAGTAGGGAGCTGGCGTGGGGCAGAGGAGCCAAGACTCAGACTGGTGCTCCTATATGGGATGCTGGTCCCAGCCGGTGACTAAACCCACTGAGCCACAAAGCTGGCGTCTCGGTTTCATTTTCTAGGATGCTAACAGCACCTGAGAAGGCTTTCCTCAGGCTGCACCCATGACACGAATACAAGGAGTGCCGTGCCGCTGAGATCGCTAGGGGCATCTGGGCACTGCGGGGGAGGCAGGGCCAGTGCATGCTCCTCACGTCTGGCCCTGACGTGAGAACCCCCGGCACAGCCTCTGTGGCAGGCAGGTGGATGCGGTGGGCACTGACTGGGAAGGACCTCACTGTCGCTCACTGGCAACTGCACAGTCACTGCCGCCCAATGCCCCAAGTGCCCAGGACAGCGGCTGCTCACAGGAATCTCGAGTCCAAGAGGAGGTAGGACCAGCAGGCACTTTGCTGGGTACTTCAGAAGGTGGTCAGCACAGACCCCAAGGGGTGACACTCCGGCTGAGCTGCACGCGGGAGTCTGCAGCAGAGGCACGGAGCACGGCAGGGGAAGGGGCCCCGCTGGGGTAGGTTTACAAATACTTCCTAGCAAGTAGATGGAAAGCAAATCCTTTCCGGACATTCTTGACTCTTAAGTATCTTCTTGACTTGGTCTTCATTTACTTGGGTTATTAATTTTCTGGACATCAAAATAATTAGCACGCTGCGAGCAGAGGGAGCCGTCTCACTCGACTGCACGCGGACACTTCTGGGCAATGTCATTCTTCAGAGCGTGACAGCTGATGACTGCCGGAACTCAGAGCATCCCCACTAGATGGCGCTGCTGCTCCTCGCAGCGGCTGGAGGCGTGCAGGGCCGGGCTGGACCACCCTGAGGTTGACCGGAAGCCAGGCGTCCGCTGCTACTACCTTAGGAAAACGCGTCATCTGTGTCGAATGGTCGAGTGAGGCTGACTACAGGCACGGGAAACAGCTCAAGTGCTTTCAATCTAGTTCTAAGCTGACAACACAACCCGGATCCGGTCCTGTCTGGGATTGGTGCCTGGGATCTGGAGTGTTTTCCAAAGGGAGAGGAGGCAGGGGCGCTGTTCAGTGAGAGGTCAGCAGTTTCATGGAGCTGGACTCAGCGTCTTCCAGTCCTTCAGGGAAGAGCCGGCAACACACAGACCAACCACCCTCTTGGTCATCCATGCCTTGCATTCAGGCCGACTGGTTCAGGAGGAACCTCATGCCGGGCTACTCTGCAGGTCTGTGCTTAGAGGGGCGGGGGCATGGGCTCCACGGTAGGAGGGGCTCTAGAGGCTTCTAAGCATCCCTTCTAGATGACAACGCACTTGTGGACACCTAGGGGCAGTAAATACCTGACAGGAAACCGCATCCACGGGCTGATTGTTGGCCCAGACGTCAAAACATCACCCACCCACTTTAGAGGAGGCTAAACTGCCGAGTGTGGGGGTGAATGGCTCCATGGGCACCTGGACACAGTGAGAGCTGCTGACTGTTCTGAAGGGACTGGGCACCTCCATTTTACCCCTGGACACAGATCCAGAAGCTGCTGTCTGCTCAGTGCCCTGCGCACCAGAAGACCTCATTGCCTGAGTCTCCCCTGCTCCTCCCTCCCTCTGAGGATCCTCAGTGCAGCGCCTCTCCCGGGGAGGCCAGAGGGTGGCCGTCCTGGGCCTCTGAGCATCTCCTCACTCATCACAGACAGAGGGTGATCCGTCTGATGACAGAGACCCCGCCGCACTGCCTCTGCCTGGTGTGGAGAACCCTGGCCGTTCAGCTGCTGTGCCTGCAGAGCTCAGAGGAGGAGGCTGGGAGCACAGCGGGACGCTATATGATGGCACGGCCTTGGGAGGCGCTGGCATGGGTTCAGAGCCTCAGTGTCCGTCTGCGAAATGGGAACAATGCCTGTTGCATAGGACAGTGGGGTTTTGGGTGAAATGATGGAGTCCCTGCTTGGCACATACCCCCGTCTGCAAGCTCATATTTAGGGGCAATAACTGAATCGACTTCCTATATAAGGCAGTCCAGAAGTTGCCGTTTTTCTCCCTAAATTGTAATTTAAGAATTCATCCTTTCCTTCCTTCCTTTCCCCTCGAGACCAGAGAATTTCGAGGTCTCTTTAAGCTTCTTGGAAGAATGCAAGAGTGCCCATTTCAAGTTTTCTCAAAACGTCTTTGTTCTAAGCACCAGGGGCTACCATGGGGGTAGGCCATGAGGGCACTGTGAGAAATGGTTTCCCCCAGGGGCAGAATCAGAGTATATTGTTTGTACCTTGAAATGAGTTCAGGTTCAAGGGTCATGTTTTATAGTGGGCTGAATTTTGGGAGGAGGACATCCGTGGTACAAAGTATAGGTTTTACGTGGGACAGCTGTTACAGCCTTAAAAAGCAGAATGGTCACATATGTTGCAGAAAAACCCAAGAGGACAATGGCTAGTGAAGTTCCTGTTTGATAGTGGTGCATGTTAATCAAATACAACCGTGGAAGTCCGCATCTGGCCTGAGTCGGCTTCCACCTCTGGAAGCATGGGTGCCTGGGCCTAAGTGGGCCTGGCCCCCACTGTGGTGTTCCCTGGAGAAATCTAGCAGTAAAAGGAGCAATGTGGGACTTGACCTCTCAGGATTCCTTCAGTCCGAGTCATGGTCACGGAGCTGGGCACCCAGCTATGCCTGTGGTTAAAGCCTGGCAAGGGAGGACCAAGCTCAGCCCAGCTAATGTCAAGCCCACGAGATGATGGACAGGAGCTTCCTGGCCCCTCTGCTGCCGAGCTCCCCAGTGATGACATGTACAACCCAACGGTCACATGCATGGTGGCAGGGTGCTGAGGCCAGCAGCTGCTCTCCAGCCAGCCACGCCCACACGTCAGCTGCCATCCTCAGTGGTCTCTGGATTTGCAAGTGCAGTTGCTGCCTGACTGGCAGTGCTGGCTGTGGGGGCCCTGTCTGGAGCCCTCAGGCCACAGTTAGCGCTCAGGCCTTTCTCACAATTAGCAGGACAAGGGAAGCAGTCAAGTACATGGGAACTAACCTCACTACCATGTCAGCCCACTATTGAAAACCAGCAGTGGGCTGGCGCCGTGGCTCACTAGGCTAATCCTCCGCCTTGCAGCGTCGGCACACCGGGTTCTCGTCCCGGTCGGGGCACCGGATTCTGTCACGGTTGTCCCTCTTCCAGGCCAGCTCTCTGCTGTGGCCAGGGAGTGCAGTGGAGGATGGCCCAAGTGCTTGGGCCCTGCACCCCATGGGAGACCAGGGTAAGTACCTGGCTCCTGCCATTGGATCAGCGCGGTGCGCCGGCCGCAGCACACCGGCCGCAGCACGCCGGCCGCGGCGGCCATTGGAGGGTGAACCAATGGCAAAGGAAGACCTTTCTCTCTGTCTCTCTCTCTCACTGTCCACTCTGCCTGTCCAAAAAAAAAAAAAAAAAAAAAAACCAGCAGTGGGTTAGAATTCTTCCACTCAGTCCAAGAGCACCCACCCCCTGGCCCCCGCTGTTTAGAGCAAGCAGGGGACTCAAGAAGCATGGGAGCACAGTGGGTCAACTGCAGTGCAGACCAGTGCCACAGTCGTGTGAAGGGGGGCTGAGTGCACTGTGAGCTGATGAGGTCTCCAATCACCTCTGACCCTGGCCCGTTCTAACACTGGTCACTCAATTAGTATTCAAGGTCCTAAGGTTGTCTTGTGGCTTCAGAATTAGGATGTATTTGCATGATCTTTGGGGTACCTCCTATGGGTTTCTTGCCTGTTTGGTAACTGGGGGGACACAGAGTTTGTCCTGATTTCTCACCCTCATTGTCTTCTCCCTCTGCACTCATGAACATTCAGTGAGCTCCCACTGTGCACGGTGCTGGGTTAGGGCCAGGCTGGAGACCAGAGGCACGCCCGGGACAGCTGCCTCAAGTAGGAAGCGGTCATCACAGTTTTCTGGAACTTGGCACTGTGGTCAGTCTCTCTGGTGACCACACGACAGCAGGGCATGTCCTCATTGGGGGAAGAATTCCATGAGATGGGTCCTCTATCAGGGATGCAAACCCAGAGCACTTTCTGCGGATACGCGAGAACCCAGTGTCTCTGTGAGCTCAGCACGTCAGGATTTCAAGTGAAGAATGAAAGAGTACAGAATGGAGCAAACACTGCCATGTTGCCCTGGCCCCGTGGCTGGCAGCTCCACCAGCACCCCTGAGCCCTCTCCTTTGCTTTCCATGGGACAGCCAGGTTAATCTGGTCTGTCACCAGCAGAGTGCTCTGCGTGCCTTATTTACAACATCAGGAGCAGGTAAGGATGGGCAGGCAGGAGCTGGTAGACACAGGATCCATCCACGAGCCAGGTGGCATTGGCAGTAGAGTCAGACTCTTTGAGTTCCAGTCTCCTTGTCTGAAATAATGAACTGCACATCCTCTCTGGAGCTCACAGGAAGCTGAGAAAGATCCAGTGAACGCCTATGTCCCAGGCAGCAGCATACATCAGGGGTGGCTCCGGAGAGAACTGTGAGCAGGTGAGTGTGGACACTGAGGTGTGTCTACACAGGACATGGGCAGTGTGGGGAGGGGTGACTGGGTTATGCTTGGGGGAATTACATAGGGAAACATGGCCTATGCATGGAGGTCAGCTCCAAATCCGTGGCTGTTCAACGTGGCCCTTTCCAGTGCCAGGAGAGTTCTTCTGCCAAGCACAGGGGCAGCCATGGCCACAGCGAGAGGGAGACCCTGGGCTGACCCCTCTGCAGGCTGGATGTGACCTGCTTCCAGGGAACACTAGGGCCAAATTGCTAAATTTAAACTCGCCATGGAGGAAACCATCAGAGTCTGCAATTTTTGAGGTGGTGACAGAGCCCTGCACCCCAGGCGGTCCTGCTTCCCCCACAGCTGAGCAAAAAGGCCCACCCATCTTCCCTCCAAGGCAACTGGAAGCTTGGCAAGGACAGCAGGTCTGCATTTCAGAGGAGTGTGAGCCTGTGACAGCCTGCACTTGATGTGACTTGGAATGCAAAGTAAGGCTGGGGCAAAGGGAGGAGTTGGAGGCAGAGTGGGCACAGTTGTGAAGGTGGGTTCTGGTGGGAACTCCATGTGGCACTGTGGGGCTCCAGGGGCAGCCGATGCACAGGGCATGGCAGTTGGCATGTGTGGATCTGCACTCGCCACCACTGGTGCATGCTCTTGCCTATCCGTTGGGTAGTCAGTATTCAGTGACCAATACTGATAGGCCTGCCCTGTGTAGTGTGGACTCAAGGCAGTCATGATCTGCTCTGCAAATGGACCCAGGGCCTTTGTTTCTCTGGGTCATGTGCTATAGGCAAGGAAGCCCCACTATCTCACATTTTGCTATCCCAAACCTGAACATACTGCCTGACAGATCCAAGTCCTTGTGTGGACAATGGGAGAGGGTGTCTGATCCCAGAACTATCCCAGAAAACCCAGGCCGTGTGGCCCCTTGCTCCACAGTGGCAGGGTGTGTACTGCCCATGTTTGCACTGTCCCCTGCATCTGGTGAGTGTGTCACCTTGGAAACCAGAGGGGAGGACCCCAGGGAGAGGCAACACCCAGGAGGAAGGCCATGGAGGCTGCCTGGGTTGAGGGGTACATGGTCAGGACCAGTTCCTGTTTTCTACGAGGAAGCAGAGGGTGCAGTGTTGCACCTGGGTGAGAGTCCTGTGCATCTACACTGCTTGTTCATGCAGGTCAGCGTAGATGGGATAGGTGCACTCCCTGGGATCACAGCTTTAAAGGACAACGTGAGTCAAGGAGAAGTTCCCTACAGGGTCCAGATGCAAGTAGTTGCTTTTCCTCAGTGTTTGCCTCACTAAGGTAGCAATTTGAATATAATGAAAAACCAGTGTCTTTATGGTTCAATAGCAGGGCTGAGACAAAGCCCAAATCTGGCACATAAGCCCAGACGTTTTCTGCACTGTAGTTTGCAAAAACCATGGTGGTGGCAGATGGCATAGTATTTGTCTTCTATCGTCTTCTGTAAAAAGAGAGAAGGAGGGCCGACTGGTGCCTTGCTGTCTCCTGTCTGATCAGGGCAGGACGAGTGCACCTGATTCAGGGAGAGAGAATTCGGCTCAGGTTAACTCCAGGAGGGTCACACATTCCCGATTCCCTGGGACAGTCTGGGTGTAGGTGTCTGTCCTAGTGTAATTACTAATGATGCCTTCTTTGATTCTCCAAAGCATTCCACACTAAACACATTGTACAGTCACTCCATGCTGAGACACAGAATTCTAGAATGATGCCCAACTCTGGAGCGCTCTCAAGAGCTTTTTCCATTTTTCAAATTTTTTTTGTTAAGGCTCCTATTCTTCCTGCCTGGTATGACCTTGATGCTGAGTCAGCTGGTAGACCTGCCTTCAAAGGTGGTGCCTTACATGTTATCTCTTCATTGCTTTCTGTGTACTACATGTGCTTCCCCAGCTGCACTCCCACAGGAGCTTCCTGGTTATCACAAGGTGGCTCGTGCTGCTGCACACCTGGCTCCCCCTCACCTGGTTCCCCTTTGAGATCAAGGCCAAGTGGCGATTTGCTGTGTCTCTAGCATCTAGCACACTGCCTGATGCACAGATGCGTGGTCAGTGCTGTGCACAAGGTGAGCATTGCTGGCCACGCCTGCAGCAGTGGCCTGGGAGGGGGGCACTGAGCAAGCTGGTGAACTGCAGCTGTGTGCTGCTCACGTCCTGGAATGCACGCCACTCCTCACACTCAGCAAACCTGAAAGGCGTGGAGAAGAGTGATCAGAGCGCTGCGGATTTTGTTGTTGTTGTTATCTAACATTTTGGCTGGGCGGGATCCACTGGTCACACCCAGGAGCTCCCAAGCAAGCTCCAGTGTGTGCAGCACTGACCTTGAAGATTAGCAAACAGTTTTTCTCCCACTTAAGCGGGAGCTCAGGCTGAGAGGCACTTGCTTGGATTGTCTGAGCTGAACTTGAGAACAGTGAGAGAAGCATCGTTAGCTGCACACCGGGAGAAAAGGATAGGGCACTGGCCTCTTCCAAGACCACTTTCAAGAGTCTGAGTTTTATTTTCAGCAAAAACCCCATCCACCTCCCACAGGGCAGCTCCTGGCGGCTGCTAACAAGAGCTGGATTTCTTCACAGAACTCTTGCTGTATCTCCCTAGAAGTATGGAATGGTTCGGAAACTACAGGCCATGAGAGAGATTCAGGCTCAAAGACAGCTCAACTTGTAAAGAAGTCGATGTCTCTGTAAATGTGCGATTTGCTCACAAAACCCCCAATGCGGAGGGAACCCTCTCCCCCATGGATGGCCTCGCTCGGGCACCAGGGAGACCAGGACAAGCAGCCCTGTTCTCACCCTTGGCGTGGGACTCACATGCTTGGCCTGTTCGAGACTTGCACCCTGGAAGCAGCCGAGTCCTGACTGCGCAGCTCCCCATACCTAGGCCTCCCTCGATGACCAGGCTCAATGGCCTGCAAGTGCTTACTAGGAAACACAGCCCATTTCTGCAGATTTCTATTAGTCAGCGAGCTCCAGAGAGCACGACTCATTGGAGAGGGAAGGCCGGACCCTGCAAAGGGCGGGTGCTACAGGGCTCTGTGAGGAACATCCCACTGGAGGGTGCAGGCCACCCCCTCCTTTGCAGGGTGCAGCCCAATAGGGAGCTTGCTTGTGGGGACACAGAAGGATTTTCCCCCTCAGAGCCACGGGTAGGGGAAGTATGGCAGCTGCTGTCTGGGCATCTGTATTTAATGTGGGAGAGACTGTATGGGATTCTCTCTCAGAATTCTGGAAGCACCGAGGGAGTAGCCCAGTGAAGTTAGTTCTGAAAAGACTCTTTTCCCTACCAATTAAAAGAAATAGACCAGAGGACCCACAAGGGATGAATAAATTATTAAACTATTAAGAAGTTGCCATAAATACGCAGTGCTAATTCAATAATTCATAATGGACTGGCACAACAAGATCTCTAAGGCTCATAAAATACTGCTGGCTCTTGGCAGTGGCTGGCATCATGAGATGTGTGCCAAGTGCCTCTTCACACAGCAGCCTGGGTGTGGACACCAGGGAGCCTTCTCCCTAGCTGGGCCCCCAGGGCCCCTAATGGAAGACAGGGCAGAACCCTGCTGTGTGACAGACGGGTCTGCACGATGCTACAGGCCTGGCTGGAGGCCAGGAGTCGGGGGAAGGAGCCCTGTAGGACTCCTGCTTGTCAGTGAGGAGGACCCATGAGGGTTGGATGGGCTGTCGGCTTGAACCAGGGATAAGCACCATGCTCAGGCCAGTGGGTGGACACTCATCTTCATTGGAGTGTTCACGATGGCTTCTATTCTCTCCTACCTGGAACCTATGCAGCTTCTGCAATTCAAACATTTCCCAAGTTTATAATGGTAACATGCTCCATAAATCATATGGGAAGCATCCCAGGAGGCGCCTGGGGCAGTGCCCCATATTCCAGCCCAGTAATCTTTCTACAGTGAAATGTGTGGCTAGCACATTTCAGAAATCATGGACTTCTCAGCCTGGTGGGGGGTGCTAGAGCAGGTGTACTTGTGACCTCACCACCCGTGAGAGCCCCAGGAACCAAACATTTCTTCAACTTCCATCACCAGGGGGAAGGGAAAGTGCCACAGGTCTCTGCAAGCCCTGGACCAAGGGGAGCAGCGCTCTTGTACAGGAAACTGGAATTTAGTTGGATTTCACTGACTTGAGGCTTACGTGCACTGGGTAGAAGATTATGGGCACAAGATGGTAGGAAGAATAGGAAAACTGCTTTAGAAAATAAGGTTTGGGAAAGAAACCCCAAGCAGCCTACACTGAAAATGTAAACACAATTAACTAATGGGTTCATAAAAACCATTCCTCCTCGTGCATGAAGTCGTCTCATGCAAACCTACAGTTGACATCTGACATTGCTGCCATCTCACGACAAATCCAGGCAACAAGTCACAGCAGTATCAGCCGCACCTGTAACTTTTCCCTCAATAAAAATCACTGATATTTTTGTATCACATTACTGCTGTTGCAGATATCTCAAAAAAAATTTAATCTGTCACCACTTCCAAGCTATAGCAGTGATGAGACCTATCTTAAGGACTGGTTATTACACCTCTAACGAAACACATATGCTAGAATTTAAAGCAGTATTTGATTATTTAATTATTAATATTAATTGCATCTTATACTTGTTAGAGCAAGAAACCTGTGGGGCTGGTGCTACGGTGTAGTGGGTTAAGGCACAGCCTGTGACACTGGCATCTCATAAGGGTACCGGTTTGTGTCCTGGCTGCTCTGTTTCTGATCTAGCTGCTTGATAATGTGCCTGGGAAAGCAGCAGAGGATGGCCCAAGTGCTTGGGCCCCTGCACCCATGTGGGAGACCTGGATGAAGTTCCTGGCTGTTGGCTTTGACCCAGCCCAACCCTGGCCATTGCAGACACTTGGGGAGTGACCCAGTGGGTGTAAGATAACTCTCTCTGTCCTTCTAAGTCTTTCAAAGGTAGAGCTACAGAGAGGCAGAGGTAGAGGTAGAGGTAGAGAGAGAGAGAGAGAGAGGTCTTCGATCTGCTGGTTCACTCCCCAGATGGCCACAACAGCTGTAGTTGAGCCAGTCTGAAGCCAGAAGTCAGGAGCTTCTTCCAGGTCTCCCATGTGGGTGGAGGGGCCCAAGGGACTTGAGCCATCCTCTGCTGCTTTCCCGGCAGAGAGCTGAATCAGAAGTGGAGCACCCAGGACTTGAATTGGCACCCGCACTGCAGGCGGTGACTTTACCTGCTATGCCACAGTGCCAGCCCCAATAAATAAATCTTAAGAAGAAGAAGAAGAAGAAAAAGAAAACCTGTAATATAAGTAAACAAAAACAAAATCAGGAAAGATCTAAAGGGTTTGAGAAAGGTGCAAACACAGACCACAGACCACGAGGAGCTCTGCGCTCCCCAGAGTCAAGTCTCCAGGGTGACTGGAACTTGCTTGTGCCAAAGTGCAGGAGAAACACGACCGCGCCGAGTTTTAGGGGAGGGGAGGGATGCCCCACACATAAATGCTGGAGAGGCTGAAGACCAGCCCATGCCCCTTGCCGAGGTGCAGCTCCACCTCGTGCTAGAGTATTCCTGAAGGAACACGAGGGGCTCAGGAGAGCAATGGGAGTGACTTCCAACCCACCCCTGTGACTGTAGCAGTGCCTGTCCACACCCAGCTGTACTCCACCTAAGGGGGCGTGGCGGAGAGGCCTGATGCAGTTCCCAAGGACCCAGCATGTGTTCTTCCCAAAGAGGTACTGGGTCCCCTCCTGGTCAGGAGCACCCCTGGAGAGTAAACTGCCAAGAACACACAGCTGTCGGGCGGTGATGGGTTAAGTGAGAGTCGGGACGCCGTGGGAGGAGCGGGGGATGCTGTCAGCCCGCGCGTCACCGTGCCCGGGCCACTGTGTGATTTCACAAGGGAGACCGCACTGAGCTTTTTAGCACTTTCTTTGCATGTCAGCTTGTCATATGTAACAGTTCATGTGATGATCCCAAATTGGACCTGACAGGAGGCCTGCATTTAGCAGAGATCAACAGTGCTGTTAATTTCTCCAGCCGGGGTGTGAGAATCAAGCTGCTGCTCTCATTAACGTCCACTCCTCCCATCGTGGCCCCCCTCCTGCTGACATGGCCCCTTTTGGGGCCACCCATGGGAAGTGTGGCCCCCCACCCTTGCCTGCTGACGATTCACTGCTGCAGAGGTGAGGGGAACGTGAGTGAGAAGAGAACTGAGTGCCTGCAATGGGAAGCAGGGCAGGGTACGGGGTGGAAAAGAGCCAGGCTGAATAATGATATTTAAACAACCACGTTAAACCCCCTTTGTCTTTGAGACATCTAGGGCAGCAGAAAGAAGTCTCCTTCCTTCCCTTCCTCCCATGCCTGCTGTAAACTTACTGTTGTGTGTGGTCAGCTGCCGGCTGCCACACTCTAGCTGGACCTGGACGCCATGGGAATGCCACTCTCTGCGCGAAGATGGCAGTGTGCCAATGATGACACTTCAGCCACCGACAGCAATGCCCACTTCACACCCACTACCGAGATGGACACTCTCGCCAGTTCCCTCTCGAAACTGCTATTCCTCAGCATCCGATATGGACGGGAGGAAGTCCACAGAACTGCACATTCATCATGGAAGCTGTGTAGCTGGACACAGGTGTTTGATGCACTGAAAAATCCTCCCTACATGTCTTTATGCTCTGGCTGTTACAGCTGCAGATCCCGGCCTTTGGAAGAGACACCATCATTCAGAGTCAAGCCAGGGGCATACGGACAGATATGCCAGCATGTCTACCGTCTCCTTCCTCCTGCCTTCAGGGTCTCCTCCAGAAACAGTGAGCATTTAAGAAAATGCTAAGGGGCTGGTGATGTGGTGGGGTGGGTTAGACTGCTGCCTGTGACACTAGCATCCCATATGAGTGTCACCTTTTTGTTGTTGTTGTTGTTAAGATTTTATTTATTTGAGAGGCAGAGTTACAACAGAGAGAGGGAGAGATAGAAAGGTCTTCCATCCACCAGTTCACTTCGCAAATGGCTGCAAAGGCCAGAGCTGAGCTGATCTGAACCCAGCAGCCAGGAGCTTCTTTTGGTTCTCCCACAGGGGCCCAAGGACTTGGGCCATCTTCTGCTGCTTTCCCAGGACATCAGCTGCTAAACTTCTAATCCAGCTCCCTGCTAATGTGCCTGGGAAGGTAGCAGAAGATGGCTCAGGTGTTTGGGCCTCTGCACCCATGTGGGAGACCCAGATGAGGCTCCCGGCTTCTGGCTTCTGACCTGCCCAGCTCCAGCCACTGTGGCCATTTGGGGAGTGAACCAGTGGATGGAAGACCTTTCTCTCTGTCTCTCCCTCTCTCTTACACTGATAGAAGATAAAAGAAACTGTATTGAAAACCCACCACATTAAACGAAATTAGAAGATAGGGGCTGACTTGGTGGTACAGTGGGTAAAGCCACTGCCTGTCGATGCCAGCAATCCCATATTAGCACCAGTTCAAGTCCTGTTTGTTCCAATTCCAATCCAGTTCTCGGCTATGGCCTGAGAAAGGCAGCAGATGATGGCTCAAGTACTTGGGTCCCTGCACCCACATGGGAGACTCAGAAGAAGCTCCTGGCTTTGGCCTGGCCCTTCCCTGGCCATTGTGGCCATTTGGGGAGTGAACCAGTGGAGGGAATCTCTCTCTCTCTCTCTCTGTCTCTCCCTCTCTCTGTCACTCTCAAATAAACATGAAGTCTTAAAGAAAGTTAAAAGAAAACCACAGAAACAAATTCAATTCCCACATACATTAGATAGTCCCTGATTTCCAGTGTTTTGACAATGATTTTCCAACTATGATGGGACACAAGTGGTATGCATTCAGCAGAAACTGAACTGCACAGTTTGAGTTCTGATCTTTTCCTGGGCTAGTGATATGCACTGTGACACTGTGGTGAGCTGCAGCTCCCAGCAGCCCCGGGACTGCGAGGGGCCACAGTATCCCCCAAGGTGCTGTGCTGCTGACCTAGGATGCCCACAGGCTTGGTGTATTAGGTACACTTCCCTCTGATGGTAGTTGGAGCTTAGGATGCTGTAGCCAGACCTGACCCCACTGTAGGTCAGGAGCACCTGTCACCCACAACTGCTGGGCCAAACAGAATCTGCCTTGCACGAGGTCAGTCGGGTCTTCCAGGTGGGTCCCTGCATTTCACAATTCCTTGCAAGGATACCTTAGGAACTGTGCCTCGCTCCTCTGAGTCACCCTGGTAAGACAACCACTGTTAAGATTGATGGGGGGGGGGGGGCAGAGGTAGCAGATACAACAGATGAGTGACACACACGGATACTGGAACAATCATTAAGAAGGCCCAGGCAGGAGCCGAAACAACAGCCGTTCTGAGCATTTTTTTGTAAAGAAAAAGCCAGCATGCCACAGTCACTAATTAACACATAGCACTTTCCAGGGAGAGATTGTATCACCAGCTCTGGGCCAAAGACGGAAGCAAAAGAACAAATGTGTGAAGCTGAGTCCCACCTCATTAACTGGTCTGTTCTGCCTCCACCTTGTATCACCTGTCACTCTCCTTTCTCAGCCTCCCTGTGCTGCTGAGTAGTGACACTTGTGGCACTGACAGAGCTCCTACGGATACACAGAGAGGAGGCTCGTCCATCTTGCTCTGCCTCCCAGAGGACTGCTTGTTACGTGAGTGCATTTGCCAGACATCTCCCTGGCAGGTTACTGATGCAAATGCCAAAACACATGGTGCATTGTTTGGGTGCAGGAAGAAACACACAACGTATGAGTCAGTCTGTGAGATTCGTTCAACCCACCAGAGAGCCTAGGCATTCCAGCCCCTGTGCCATCCAAAAAATGTGACACAACCCTTTCCTGTCGAGACTTTAATACAGTTTTAAACTGATGCCCTACCAGTCCTCTTTCAGCCTAAAAATGATTTGCAAACACCTACCCAGGACCTGGGATGCAAATGGCATCACTGAACACAGACCAGTTCAGGAAATTTCCCGAAGACTGGATTCTCCGCTCATTCCCTCCAGTGTCTAGCGAGGCCCTCCCTGTCTAACAGGAACTCTGTAAATCCAGGACTGGTGCTCACGCGTGCTGTGCTGCCTGCTTCTTCTCAGAGCTCACAGATCCTCTTCCTCTTTCTCGCTGTGTTTCCACTGAAAATGCCATGGCGCACACAGACAGTGTACACAGCTTGTGCTACAGATGAGGAAACAGGCACCAAAGGTTAGCGATTTGCCTGGAGCCAAGCAGGGGACAAGGGTGAGGATCCCAGGCACCCTCCTGTAGCTCAGGATGCTTTCAGGCAAAGACGCTTTTGTTCACATTCCAGGCAGACGAGGGTCAGATACCAAAGAAGCAGGCTCTTGGGAGCTTTGTGATTTAGAAGGCATCAGTGTGGGGGCTGGCATTGTGGCGTAGCAGGTTAAGCCTCACCTGAGACACCAGCATCCCACATAGGTGCTGGCTTGCAACCCGGCTGCTCCACTGCTGGTCCAGCAGCTGGCTCTGCATCCCAGGGAAAGCCAACCCCAATGACTCTGAGGGAGGGACCCTGTGCTGTCCCAGGTCTGAGTTTCCAGTGCCTTTTGGGACATAAAGGCAAGCTCTGAAGGAATTCAAGATACCCAGGGGCTGAGGCTCCTTCCTTCCCCACAGCCAGGAGAAGGCGGCGGGCTCCGTGTGCCTGCTGACCGGACCAGTGCCCCAGCAACCCGCAGCTGTGCCTTGCCACGGCTGGAACAGGTCTGCATTTGTTTCTATCTATAGAGGCTTTTGGAACCTCCACTGAAAGGAAAACAAAGTTTTCCATTTCCCAGCAGTGTTTGTTTGGGGTCTATTTGGCACCACCCTATCCATTGAAGGCTTATATATATATTTTCCACCCAAAGTCCAACGGATTTAGTAGCAGTGAGTCACCGGCTTTCTTGCTGATGCCTACGTCCTCTCATTTGTACTTTTCCCGTCTGATTCTCTGTCTTTACAGCGGCCCCTGGGAATCTCTCACTTCTGGCCTTTGAAATGGAGTTAACCCAGTCCTGTGCGCTGTGTCTCGTCTGTGAGCTGGGGTTGCCACGTGCTGAGGTTGGTGGCTCCTGCATGGACAGTCATCTTCCTGGCCCCGAGGCTGGTGCCACGGAGATCTGAAGTCTCACCAGAGCAGCAGCTGGCACTGAGACTGAGGTGCAAGGGTGCCACCACTGAGCCTCCATGACATTCTCCTGGTGCCTGGTAGAACCACCAGGCTTGAGATGACAGCTGGGGTCGATGGGAGGTCACAGAAACTCTTCCTACTTAAATGAGGGTGGACAGAAACCCATACCTAAGATCAGAGCCCTACTGCTAGAAAGATATCTCTGAACTTAGAAATTCCTTGCAGAATTTTAGGCTTTCTTTATGCCCTCAGCTCTGGGAAGCCAAGAACAGAGATGGTGGGTAGACAGTGCAAGGGTCTTTGGAATGGGCCACATTTGGATCTGCTACCTCTCTTGTTGGACACAAGGACAGAATAAGACTGAGCATATAAAATGCCTGGTGGAGATAGCTTTTGTTTGCGATTTCTGGTGATCAGACTTTCTGACTGATGCTGAGTTGCTTGTGTGATATCAGGGATGATCTTGTAAACTCATTCCCCAGGGCCCAATGAGGAGGAAACACAATCATCAACTCAACAGGCTGGATGACAGATACTTCCAAAATAGACTAAAGCCCATGGAAAATGTGCAACTCCACCCTCTAGATGGTGGTTATTTATCCTGTGTCCCTTCTCCCTTCTGGATTGTCCGGACAAACATGGTGGTCACTTCGGAAGTTAGGGGAAAGGGACCCTTTCCTAGGACAAGGGTGAGTTATTCACACATGGTCTCTTCCTTTCCCCAGCAGTGGCACACTCCTGAGAAGCCTGCAGACCCATGGGCAGTGAGCAGACTGGGCTGCCTTAGCCTCACTGGTCCAGGTGAGGTGGGGAGCCCATGGCACCATATACCCCATAGTGGGTGAGAAACGCAGCCTCAATAAGCAGTCTAGAACTCTGACTTCCCATGCTGATGGCAGGTGGTAAGGGAAGCAGAAACCAGGTGTTGGGGGGCTGTGGGCAGCGACCAGGAGCACCCAGGTTAAGGTGAGAGACCCTGGATGACCTGAGTTGGGAAAGGAACAACGAAGTTCTTTTGTAAGAGTTGAAGCTGGCCAGCGGAGCCAAGATGGCGGAATAGTGAGGGCACGCACTGGATAGTCTAGGAAAAGATAGTTTAATAAAAGTGGAGTTACTGCAGTTTTAGGGAAAGGCTTAGGAAAAAAAATTGCAGAGGAAACTCTTCTGGACCTAGTGGATGTGACACGGAGGACCTACGGGGAGAACAAGGATGCCCACGGCTTGGGAGCCCAGCTGTGGAGTCTACACATCTGCTCTGGAAGGGGAGGTGAGGCAAACCCTCAGTAACCCGAGACATTGGCGGGGAAATGGCATAAAGAGCCTAGAGGGAATGAGGCTTGAAGCCCTGCTGGGGGAAGTTCACCAGGCTAACTAGAGGAGAGAAAAAAAAATAAATAAAAGGGACCGGCATGGACACGAGCCTCTCTCTCCACTCACCTTACAAAGGCAAGCAAGACAAAGAGCAGGCGCCATTTTGGACATACATAAAGCGGCGCCCGCCATCAGCCAAGCAGAAAAACCTGACTCTGGTGGGGAGAAATAACAGGAGGTTAGGACCTATTGAAGGTGTGGAGCTAATGAACTGAGACTGTGAAAATCTGAGGGTGTGGGAGAGAACTCACGGAGTACACAAACTCGGTAACCTTGGCAACCCAGTGAGAGACTGCAGAGAAATTTGAGATCACACTGAGGACTGCATAGACCCTTTGTGTGGTCCTTGGGGCAGAGCAGAGGAATATTATACCCACAGGGGCCAGATTTCATACATTGACTACCCTCAATTCTGCTCAGCTATGTGGAATTACTTCCCTTCTGAGTTAAAAGAGAGAGAGAGAGAGAGAGAGAGAGAGAGAACGAACAACCTGGGTGAGTCACTTTTGGCACACCCTTAACCCTGAAGAACCAAACAGAGCTCTCTGGCCACACCCATCACAAGGCTCTAAGGATCCATCAAAAGCAGACAGTCCACTTAATCTAGAGTCATAGTATAACGAGAAAAACCACTTCAACAAAGAAACCAAAGAATATCTCCACAATGCCAAGCAACAAATGCAGAAACCAAGGAAACAAAAACAAGGGAGACACTATGATGCCCCCAAATGAACAAGACACCCCAATTCAAGATTATGAAAATGATGAGATAGAAAAAATGCAAAAAATTGATAAGAACATTAAGAAGTTCTCAAAAACAAATTCTTGAACTACAGAAATCCTTACTGGACAGGATAGAAAATCTCTCTCATGAAAGTGAAATATTAAGGAGGAATCAAAATGAAATGAAGCAACTAGTAGACCATGAAACTGTGATAGTGAAGAGAAATCATAATGAAATGAAGAATTCAATAGATCAAATGACAAACACATTAGAGAGCCTTAAAAACAGAATGGGTGAAGCAGAAGAGAGAATATCAGACTTAGAAGACAGAGAACAGGAAAGGATACAGTCAAACCAAAGAAAAGAAGAGGAAATTAGAAATCTAAAAAATATTGTTGGGAATCTACAGGATACTATTAAAAAAACCAACATTCGGCTTCTAGGAGTTCCTGAAGGCATGGAGAGAGAGAAAGGATTAGAAGGCCTTTTTAGTGAGATACTAGCAGAAAATTTCCCAGGTTTGGAGAAGGACAGAGACATCCTAGTACAGGAAGCTCATAGAACCCCTAATAAACATGACCAAAAGAGATCCTCACCATGACACATTGTAATTAAACTCACCACAGTGAAACATAAAAAAAAAATTCTAAAATGTGCAAGAGAGAAACGTCAGATTATTTTCAGAGGATCTCCAATTAGACTCACAGCTGACTTCTCATCAGAAACCCTACAGGCTGGGAGGGGATGGCGAGATATAGTCCAGGTACTAAGAGAGAAAAACTGCCAGCCCAGAATATTATATCCTGCAAAGCTCTCATTTGTGAATGAAGGTGAAATAAAGACCTTTCACAGCAAACAGAAATTGAATTTGTCGCCACTCGTCCAGCCCTGCAAAAAATGCTTAAAGATGTGCTACACACAGAAACACAGAAACATGGCCATCAATATGAAAGAAGGTAAAGGAAGAACACCTACCAGTAAAAGAGCATGGGAAGCTCAAAGCATATACTAGAAAATATCTTTGGGAAATGGCAGGGCAAAGTTACTACTTATCAATAGTCACATTGAACGTTAATGGCCTCAGCTCTCCAGGTAAAAGACACAGAATGAATCTGGCTGAATGGATTAAGGAACAAAACCCATCTATTTGCTGCCTACAAGAAACACATCTTTCCAACAAAGATGCATGCAGACTGAAAGTGAAAGGTTGGAAAAAAGATATTCCATGCCAACAGAAACCAAAAAAAAAAAAAAGTGCAGGTGTAGCCATATTAATATCAGACAAAATAAACTTTAACACAAAAACTCTTAAGAGAGACAAAGAGGGGCACTATATAATGATTAAGGGATCAATTCAACAGGAAGATGTAACTATTATAAATGTATATGCACCTAATTTCAGGGCACCGGTTTATTTAAAAGATTTGTTAAGGGACTTAAAGGGAGACTTAGACCCCAATACAATGGTACTGGGGGACTTCAATACTCCACTCTCAGAAATAGACCAACCAGACAGAAGATCAACAAGGATACAGTAGATTTAATCAACACTATTGCCCAAATGGATCTAACAGATATCTACAGAACTTTCAATCCTACACTTAAAAAATTTACATTCTTCTCAGCAGTGCATGGAACCTTCTCTAGGACTGACCACATACTAGGCCATAAAGCAAGTCTCAGCAAATTCAAAAGAATTAGAATCATACCATGAAGCTTCTCAGACCATAAAGGAATGAAGTTGGAAATTAGCAACACAGGAATCCCTAGAGAGTATGCAAACACATGGATACTGAACAACAGGCTCCTGAATGAACAATGGGTCATAGAAGAAATCAAAAGAGAAATCAAAAACTTTCTGGAAGTAAATGAGGATAACAGCACAACATACCAAAACTTATGGGATACAGCAAAAGCAGTGTTGAGAGGAAATTTTATAGCAATAGGTGCCTATATCAAGAAATTGGAAAGACACCAAATAAATGAGCTTTAAAGCATCTCAAGGATCTAGAAAAACTGCAGAAAACCAGATCCAAATCTAGTAGGAGAAGAGAAATAATTGAAATCAGAGAAGAAATCAACAGGATTGAATAAAAAAATTACAAAAAATCAGCCAAATGAAGAGCTGGTTTTTTGAAAAAAAAAAAAAAAAGAATAAAATTGACACACCATTGGCCCAACTAACTAAAAAAAGAAGAGAAGACCCAAATCAATAAAATCAGAGATGAAAAAGGAAACGTAACAACAGACACCACAGAAATAAAAAGAATCATCAGAAATTACTACAAGGACTTGTATGCCAGCAAACAGGGAAATCTATCAGAAATGGATAGATTCCTAGACACATACAATCTACCTAAATTGAACCATGAAGACACAGAAAACCTAAACAGACCCATAACTGAGAAAGAAATTGAAATAGTAATAAAGGCCCTCACAACAAAGAAAAGCCCAGGGCCTGATGGACTCACTGCTGAATTCTACCAGAAATTTAAAGAATAACTAACTCCAATTCTTCTCAAACTACTCAGAACAATCAAAAAAGAGGGAATCTCCCCAAATTCTTTCTATGAAGCCAGCATCACCTTAATTCCTAAGCCGGAAAAAGATGCAGCATTGAAAGAGAATTTCAGACCAATATCACTGATGAGCACAGACGCAAAAATCCTCAATAAAATTCTCGCCAATAGAATACAACACATCAGAAAGATCATCCACCCAGACCAAGTGGGATGTATCCCTGGTATGCAGGGATGGTTCAATGTTCGCAAAACAATCAATGTGATACACCACATTAACCCACTGCAGAAGAAAAGCCATATAATTATCTCAATAGATGCAGAGAAAGAATCCGATAAAATTCAACACACTTTCATGATGAAAACTCTAAGCAAATTGGGTATAGAAGGAACATTCCTCAATACAATCAAAGCAACTAATGAAAAACCCACGGCCAGCATCCTACTGAATGGGGAAAATTTGGAAGCATTTCCACTGAGATCTGGTACCAGACAGGGATGCCCATTCTCACCACTGCTATTCAATATAGTTCTTGAAGTTTTAGCTGGAGCCATTAGGCAAGAAAAAGAAATTAAAGGGATACAAATTGGGAAGGAAGAAGTCAAACTATCCCTCTTTGCAGATGATATGATTCTTTATTTAGGGGATCCAAAGAACTCTACTAAGAGACTATTGGAACTCATACAAGAGTTTGGCAAAGTAGCAGGATATAAAATCAATGCACAAAAATCAACAGACTTTGTATACACAGGCAATGCCATGGCTGAGAAAGAACTACTAAGATCAATCCCATTCACAATAGCCACAAAAACAATTAAATGCCTTGGAATAAACTTAACCAAGGATGTTAAAGATCTCTACGATGAGAATTACAAAATCTTAAAGATACAGAAGAAGATACAAAAAAATGGAAAAATCTTCTATGCTCATGGTTGGAAGAATCAATATCATCAAAATGTCCATTCTCCCAAAAGCAATTTATAGATTCAATGCAATACCAATTAAAATTCCGAAGACCTTCTTCTCAGATCTGAAAAAAATGATTCTGAAATTCATATGGAGACACAGGAGACCTCGAATAGCTAAAGCAATCTTGTACAACAAAAACAAAGCCAGAGGCATCACAATACCAGTTTTCAGGACATACTACAGGGCAGTTGTAATCAAAACAGCATGGTACTGGTACAGAAACAGATGGATAGACCAATGGAACAGAATAGAAACACCAGAAATCAACCCAAACATCTAGCCAACTTATATATGATCAAAGATCTAAAACCAATTCCTGGAGCAAGGACAGTCTATTCAATAAATGGTGCTGGGAAAACTGGATTTCCATGTGCAGAAGCATGAAGCAAGACCCCTACCTTACACCTTACACAAAAATCCACTCAACATGGATTAAAGACCTAAATCTATGACCCAACACCATCAAATTATTAGAGAACATTGGAGAAACCCTGCAAGATACTGACACCGGCAAAGACTTAGTGGAAAAGACCCCAGAGGCACAGGCAGTCAAAGCCAAAATTAACTACTGGGATTGCATCAAATTGAGAAGTTTCTGTACTGCAAAAGAAACAGTCAGGAAAGTGAAGAGGCAACCGACAGAATGGGAAAAAATATTTGCAAATTATGCAACAGATAAAGGGTTAATAGCCAGAATCTACAAAGAGATCAAGAAACTCCACAACAACAAAACAACCCACTTAAGAGATGGGCCAAGGACCCCAATAGACTTTTTTCAAAAGAGGAAATCCAAATGGCCAACAGACATATGAAAAAATGTTCAGTATCACTAGCAATCAGGGAAATGCAAATCAAAACCACAATGAGGTTTCACCTCACCCCGGTTAGAATGGCTCACATACAAAAATCTACCAACAGATGCTGGCAAGGATGTGGGGGAAAAGGGACACTAACCCACCGTTGGTGGGAATGCAAACTGGTTAAGCCACTATGGAAGTCAGTCTGGAGATTCCTCAGAAACCTGAATATAACCCTACCATACAACCCAGCCATCCCACTCCTTGGAATTTACCCAAAGGAAATTATACTGGCAAACAAAAAAGCGGTCTGCACCTTAATGTTTATTGCAGCTCAATTCACAATAGCTAAGACCTGGAATCAACCTAAATGCCCATCAACAGTAGACTGGATAAAGAAATCATAGGATATGTACTCTATAGAATAGTATACAGCAGTCAAAAACAATGAAATCCAGTCATTTGCAACAAATTGGAGGAATCTGGAAAACATCATGCTGAGTGAAATAAGCCAGTCCCAAAGGGATTAATATCATATGTTCTCCCTGATCGGTGACAACTAACCAAGCACCAAAGAGGAAACCTGCTTAAGTGAAATGGACACTATGAGAAACGGTGACTTGATCAGCTCTTGCCCTGACTGTTGATGAACAACTTAATACTTTATCCCTTTTAGTATTTTTTTGTTCTGCTTAATACTATTGGTTGAACTCTGTAATTAATACACAATTATTCTTAAATGTTGAAACTTAACTGCAAAGTGATCCATGTTAAATATGAGTGGGAATAAGAGAGGGAAGAGATGCACAATTTGGGACATGATCAAGCTGACTTGCCCCAAATGGTGGAGTTAGAAACGTGCCAGGGGATTCCAATTTAATCCCATCAAGGTGGCATGTACCAATGCCATCTCACTAGTCCAAGTGATCAATTTCTGTTCATAATTGATCATAATGATAGGACTAAGAGTCAAAGGGATCACATAAATAAGACTAGTGTCTGCTAATACTAACTGATAGAATAAAAAAGGGAGAGAACTATCCAACATGGGAAGCAGGATACACAGCAGACTCATAGAATGGCAGATGTCCTAAACAGCACTCTGGCCTGAGAATCAGCCCTTAAGGCATTTGGATCTGGCTGAAAAGCCCATGAGAGTATTTTAGGCATGGAAAGCCAAGACACTGTGGCAAAAAAAACAAACAAACAAAAACAAAAAAACAACAAAACAAAACAAAACAAAACAAAAAAAACAAACCAACCTAAATGAAAGATCTCTGTGAGTGAGATCCCAGTGGAAAGAACAGGTCATCAAAGAAGGAAGTACTTTTCTCTGAGGGAGGAGAGAACTTCCACTTTGACTATGACCTTATCTAAATAAGATAGAAGTTGGTGAACTCATAAGGCTTCCATAGCCTTGGCAACTCATGACTAGAGCCTAGGGAGATCACTGATGCCATAACCAAGAGTGTCAATTTGTTAAGTCAACAACAGGAGTCACTGTGCACTTACTCCTCATGTAGGATCTCTGTCCTTAATGTGTTGTTCAATGTGAATTAATGCTATAACTAGTACTCAAACAGTGTTTTACACTTTATGTTCTGTGTGGGTGCAAACTGATGAAAGCTTTACTTAATATATGCTAAATTGATCTTCTGCATATAAATATAATTGAACATGAATCTTGATGTGAATGGAATGAGAGAGGGAGCGGTAGAGGGGAGGGTTGCGGGTGGGAGGGAAGTTATGGGGGGGAAAAGCCATTGTAATCCACAAGCTGTACTTTGGAAATGTATATTAATTAAATAAAGTTAAAAAAAAAAGAGTTGAAGCTGGCGATCCACTTGAGCCAAAAGCAGAGTGCAGGGTGGGGGTAACGGAACGGAGGAGAGCCAATCTCAGGAAAGGGCAGCTTGTGGCATTCTTGGCCTTTTAGAGCCACTGGCCTTGGAGCTACAGTGTGTCCTACCGGGCCCCCTACATATAGGCCACTCAGATGTCCTGCTGTAGCACCTGACACTCCACTTGAGAGCTTCCTCTGGCCTCAGGAGCACTACTCAGGAGGACAGCAGGCCAGAATCATGGCCCTGGGATTTGGGGGCTGGTGTTTGGCACAGTGGTTAAGTCGTTGCTTTTGATGCCTGTATTCCACATTAGGATGCCTGAGTTCCAGTCCCAGCTCCACTCCCGATTCCAGCTTCCTGGTAATGCATGCCCTGGGAGACAGCTGATGATAGCTCAAGTACTGGGCTCCCTGACACTCACTTGGGAGACCCAGATGGATGTCCCAGATCCCAGCCTTCAGCCATTCTAGGCATCTGGAGGAGTGAAGCGAGTGATGAGTCCTGCCCCAGACCTGTTGGTGGAGAATCTGCACGGTGATCACACCCCAGACCTTCTACAATTGAAGCAAATTGTGAGAGCCTCTGCCCACTGCTGGGTCACACGGAGGAGGTGGCTGTGGGACATGTCATGGACAAGGTGCTGGCCCAGCACTAGGACACCAGGATTCTGCCTGTTGCTCAGCCTCTGTCCCCTCAGCTTAGCAGAGAGCCCCTAGGCAGTCACATCCCCCACCCTCCAGGCCCCCACCCCCCATTACATCATATCTGCAAAGGGGCTAATTCGATCCCCCGGCCATCCAACAAGTCAGCCGGCCACAGTAAATGTGTGTGAGCATGTGTGTACACAGACACAAGACCTCTGGTTCAGAGTAAAACAGCAGTTGTCACTCAGCAAAAGAAGCCAGCTGGAGAGAGATCTCAGCGCTGGTTCCCCCCAGCGCCAGTCGTGTTGTGAGGGCATCTGCAGTGGAATCAGCACAACACAGGAACCCTGGGATTAAGAACCCCGACCTGGTCTGCGCAGCAGCTCACTTGGCTAGTCCTCCGCCTGCAGTGCCGGCACCCCAGGTTCTAGTCCCAGTCAGGGCGCTGGATTCTGTCCCAGTTGCCCCTCTTCCAGTCAAGCTCTCTGCTGTGGCCCCAGAAGGCAGTGGAGGATGGCCCAAGTGCTTGGGCCCTGCACCCGCATGGGAGACCAGGAGAAGCACCTGGCTCCTGGCTTCAGATCGGCGCAGCGCGCCGGCCTCAGCAGCCATTTGGGGAGTGAACCAACGGAAGGAAGACCCTTCTCTCCGTCTCTCTGTATAATTCTGCCTGTCAAAAACAAAACCAACTAACCAACCAACCAAACAAAAAAAAACAAAAAAACCCCGACCTGACACAGGTCTGCTCTCCCTACCCTCAGAGAGACAGTGCAGTGGTCTGTGGGGACGGAAGCCTTCTCCAAGCTCCTATACAAACTGCACTGCATGGGCTTGGCTGCAAAGGCCTTTGCCGGGAGGACCTGGGCCATGCAGAAGCAGGAGGTGTGCGTGGATGTGTCCACGTGCCAGGATGAGAAGTGACTGGAGCACAGAAGGAAGCATGTCTTGCTACATGTCCCCGGTAGCTTGGAGTCTGAGAAGCAGCCCCAGGAAGTCGGTGGTAGAAGAGGGTAAGTCCCAGGTACCCCTGCCCTGAACTCCAGCTCCTCTGGCCCCACCCAGGGAGGAGGGAAGAAAAGCCTTCTGGGAAGGTTCCCAGGACTGCTCACTGCCGGCTGAGAACTGCTGTTCGGGATGGAGGTCCCTGCATGCATGGTGGGGATGTTGCTAGAGGCAGGTGTGTGGGGGGTGGGGACCACACCTTGTTCCTGGGGCTGATGGCCCAGCTTTATTCTGAGGGGTGTGGGGGGCTGGGGGACTGTTGATCCCCTGGTTCTGTCTTAGAGGCAGGAAAGCCAGCAGGACAGCACAATGTGAGAAAGAACATGGTACGCTTGGTGTGTAAGCCACCTGCCACCTTCCCAGAAGTGCCCACTGACCTCCCCCATCTACACGTAATTCAGAGACAAAGAAATAGACAAAGGCAGCTGTAGTCACTTTTTTTTTGGTTTGGATACCAGAAGGTGGATTTTTTAAAAATCATTGTTTACTAATATTTACTTACAAATATTTACTCTCTTGTGAATTGTTTGTTTACATTCTTTTTAATCCTTTGGGAATTTGATGTTTGCATTATTGATTTGTCTGAGCGTCCCTTGATTTTGACCAGTCTGTACTGAGATTTTAACTATAACTGCTACTTCTCTTAAAAACCCAAGTGTGGAGTTACTCAGCATGCTGGGTGCAGAGGGGCAAGCTGCTGGTTGTGACACCAGCGCCCCACATCAGAGTGCTGGATGGAGTCCCAGCTGCTCCACTTTGATGTCAGTTCCCTGCTAATGCTCCTGGAAAGGCAGCAGAGGATGGTCCGTGTGCTTGGTTCCTGCCACCCTCATGGGAGACCAGGAGGGAGCCCTGGATATTACAGCCATCTGGGGAGTGAACCATGGATGGAAGATCTCTCGCTCACTTGCTCTTTCTTTCTAGTTCTGCCTTTCAAATAAATAAATCTTAAAAAAAAAAAAGTGCTGGGGGAAGACCTAGACCCGCCCTAGGGGCTAAGAGAAGACCTCTGAGAGCCCAGGACCATGTCCTTTGTGCCCTAGTTTTCCAAGATCCAGGGATATGAGATACAAACAGATGTACAGAGAGGCAGAGCCTGGCCTACTGACTTGTCATCTTATTTCTGATCTGTCGGCCAGTCCAGGTAAATGGATACAGTCACCCCCACCCCCACCCCCAGGTTCGCATGAATGGCAAGTGGGCAAAAAAATCTTGCCTGAAAATCTGAATTTTTGGCCATGACCCACAGCACTGGACAAGGGGCCTGGGCCAGGTCTTGAAGCTTTGGAGAGACCTTCCCACATCCCACATGACGCCCTTCTGGCGGACGAGAGAGGAGGAGGCAGGGAGAGGGGCCAGCACTGTCCTCTCTCCCGCGTCAGCAACATCACCTATTTTGCTTTTCCAATGGCCACAGGCACTGTTCCCATCCCCGGCACGGACACCTGTATTTCTGCCTCTCCAGACTCTCCTTTGCTCCTGGCTCAAACAGTATCAAAGCCCCCATGTTAACTAAGCAGCATGCTAATTAGCCACGTTCATGTTGTCCATTGTCTTGGTTTTTCTCTCAACCCACACAACTCATTCACGGTTTCAGCATCTCAGAGGCCTGTCCCCACGGTGTTATCAGTTCCAAAATCATCCACACAGTTCCCTCCTGCCTGCTATCCACCGATGCCAGGTGTAGCGGGAATCAACCACACAGTTCCCTCCTGCCTGCTATCCACCGATGCCAGGTGCAGCGGGAATCAACCACACAGTTCCCTCCTGCCTGCTATTCACCGATGCCAGGTGTAGCGGGAATCATCCGCACAGTTCCCTCCTGCCTGCTATCCACCGATGCAGGTGTAGCGGGAATCAACCACACAGTTCCCTCCTGCCTGCTATCCACCGATGCAGGTGTAGCGGGAATCATCTGCACAGTTCCCTCCTGTCTGCTATCCACCGATGCAGGTGTAGCGGGAAGGTAACCGTTGCTACAGAGGCCGGGCTGCTGCCGTGCTGCAGGCAGGAAGCAGTCAGTGAGTGCTCTTATAGTCAAACTCAAGCTCCATACTCACCCAGCGCCTTGAAAACAGGTGCCTCCATCTAAATCTGCAACTCTGCTCTGCCATCTCAGCTCCCTTCCCTCCCCACATCCCCCCCCCGTGCTCCCGAAGAGTAAATACCAACTGCTTCGCTCAGCTTAGTCCGACTGGCCGGAGTTGCCCCAAATTTCACGTTCATGGCACTGCGAGACACTGCTACAAAGGAGCCCTTGGCAGGCATCATTTATAATCTTCTTTATTCCTGACTTATAGCAGGGTACTTTAAAAAGTTGGTAGAAAAGTGGAATTAAAAGACGAGCTTATTTTGGTGCAAAACTTTTTGAAATCCATGCACTGTTCCTCGTTGGACAGTTTCCTGTGTGCTCTTTGCAGACGCTCCGCATGAATCCCAAGTCCCCAGTCAGTGGCGGCAGGCCAACGTTTTGGGCAA
Source organism: Oryctolagus cuniculus (assembly GCF_051225735.1). Taxonomy (NCBI): domain Eukaryota; kingdom Metazoa; phylum Chordata; class Mammalia; order Lagomorpha; family Leporidae; genus Oryctolagus; species Oryctolagus cuniculus. The sequence goes on from NC_142880.1 coordinate 40,130,942, forward strand.
ATTCCTTGGCGTGCTCATCCCCCAGGGGTATATGGTTTTCCTGTGCAGGGCTCTGCTCTGCCCAATGCCACATGGGCTGCTGCCAACCATATTTCATCCAGCACAGGGATCAGGTCTTAGGTGCAAACTGCTCAGCCTTGGGCTTGCACATGAATCTTGACGCTCACAAGCTCTTATTCTGGCTTCCCCTTAGCACAAGACCCATCTTACAGGAACCCAAGTCCACAGAGGGGCAGAGGTGCTCAGTCCTCCTGGCACTCAATCGGACTTGGTCCTGTAACCCCCTCACACTCGTGGGAACTCAAGTGAGTCAGCACCCGCCCTCATTTCTGTCTTCCCATGCACACTCCGCAGAGGCCCTGGCTGCCTTAATGTGGCTAAGAGCACTCGGCTGGGCCTGACTTCAAGGTCTTATGCACTGTTGTAACAAAAATCAGTGCTCACTCCTCTTTGTGGCTGAATAATATTCCACTGGGTGGACACCACCTTGTCTATACACATTCCTTAGTGATGGATATTTGAACTGTTTCCACTTTTTGGCTATTGTTGAGTGACAACGGGATGCAGAGCCAAGTGTACCATTTTGCTGGAACATCAGTTTTCAGTTGTTTATACTGGCTGTCTTGTGGCAACACTGTTTGGCTTGTTGTGCAGCCATTTACCTGCTCACCACAGCAGCAATGGCTCATTTGTTCTTTGTTTAAAAAAAAAAAAAACTTTTAAGGTGGTAACAAACACACATAAAATCTATCATCTTAGCCATGTTTGTAGGATTCAGCAGTGTTAAGCATATTCACAATGTTGAAACTTTTCACTTTGTATACCCGAAACTCTGTATCCTTTCAACATGCGCTCTCCTTTCCCCTCTGCCCTCCGCCCTGGTAAGCAATGCCCTACTTTCTACACCTGTGAATGGATTGCTTTAGATACTTCCTATACGTAGGATCATACAGCAGTCACTTTTGGTGTCAGGCTCCTTCTACTTGACATGATGTCCTCAAGGCTCCCTCAAAGCTACAGCATGCAACAAGATTCCCTTCCTTTTCAAGGCTGAATAATATTCCATCATATGTATTAGACGCTGTTTGACTTATAGTAGGATTATGTCTGATAAACTTACCATAAGTTTAAAAACTCTTAAGTTGAAGATGTATTTGTAAGCACACTCAGTAACACAGTACTGGAGGGTATTGGGTGATCATGTGGCTGAATGGGAGTTGTGGCACCTGCCCTGGTCCATAACTGTGACAAAGTAATGTGTCACACATGACTAGCCTGGGGAGAGATCAAAGTTCTAAATTTAAAGCAGTTTCTATTTAATTACTTTCACACCATCATCAAGTCAATTAATTGGAAGTCAGAAGTGGCCATCTAACCTAGGGATTAAGATGCCCATGTCCCACATTGGAGTGCCTGCATCTGACATCTGGTTCTGGACTCCAGCTGCTTGCAGACCTCTGCCCAGTTGTGGCTTCCAGTCTCCTGCTCCTACAGACCCTAGGAGGAAGCGGTGATTGCTCAGCTGGGTTCCCACCATCCATTTGGGAGAGTCAGCTCCTGGCTCTGGCCCTAGCCCTAGCCAAGCCTTGGCCATTGTGGGCTTCTGGGGAGTCAGCAAACGAACGTGGGTTCTCTCTCCCTGTTTCTTCCCTCTCCCCCTCCCTCTCTCTCTCCCCCTGCCTCCCTAGCTCCCTCCCTGCTTCTTAAATAAATCAAAAATAAATCTTAGTTGAAACCAATCTAAGCCAGGGACCTTCTGTATATAGACTTTGCATATCCATTCATCTGTCTATGTATGGGCTTTTGGATTGCTTCCACTTCTTAGATATTATGATACTGTTCTTGTGACAGTGCTGCTATGAACATGGGGGAACAAACATCTCGGAGACCCTGCTTTCTTGGGAACATAAACTCAGAAGTAGGTGATGGCTGCTTTTTTTTGGTATGAATTTTATTAGTCTAATACATCTAACTCTCATTTCAGAGGTAGAGTTGCAGACAGATAAGAGACAAAGGTCTTCCACCCGCTGGTTCACTCCCCACATGGCCAGAGCTGGGCAGATCTGAACCCAGGAGCCAGGAGCTTCTTCTGGGTCTCCCATGTGGGTGCATGGCCCAAACACTTGGGCCATCTTCCACTGATTTCCCAGGGATGGCTGCTTTTTAAACTAAAACTTGGTGGGTCACTACTCAAGAGATAATTTGCTTCTGGTATCTGGATCTTGGGAGCACCAGAATTAGGTGACCTCTGAGGTTGTGTCCAGCTCTAAATCTGATGCTCCTAAGAATTTCTTGAGTATGACATCACCCTCAGTACTTCAGTCCATATGAATTCTCCTTTAACGAGTACAGCCCTGCCTTGCAGGATGTGTGCAATCCAAACTAAAGTTAAATATTCTTCCCAGAGAGAGCTGAGGGCCCCCAGAGCACGGCTGCATGGATAAGGAGCTCTCTTCCCCAGCACTGACACTAACCAGCCACAATTCTTTCCACCAGGTGGAAAATAAGAGGTAATCGAGTTGAAATAATTAACTGTTTTACCTCTAAAGAACCAAAGTCTAAGCTAATTATTACTGATTCACCAAGTATTTTCTGAGTGCTATGCAATCTTAGGTGGTTGATATCAATGGGACTTATTTAGATAGAGGGTTTAAGAATTCCAGGCGCAGTAATTTTTATGTAATAAATTCAATAATGGTTCTTGTTTCTATGTAGTTATTATTACATATTTCATTCTATAAAATCCAACCACTGGAGAGTTGATTTAAATTCAGTTCCTATGTTTATGTATCAGGGAAACACTCCAGACAAACAGTGCAACCCTTTGAGTCACACCATAAAAACAAGAGTCACCCGTTCCAAGAGGCTGGCTCTGGTGCAGATGCACGGAGCAGTGTCTGGAAGAGAAATTGATGGCTCCATTGCCTTCCCTCCCTCCTTCCATCTGATAAAAAAGAGTGCTCCTGGCGTGGACGGGAGTGTGGCAGCCTTGAAAGGAGGCCAGAGGCCTGCAGAGGGAGAGGAGTGGGAAGGGGGCCGCTCGGAAGCACATCAGTCACACCTGGTTTCCATGTCCACCATGGAGCCAGCTGTCGTACAAACAGTGTCTCAAAGCCCATTCTCAGCAGCCACGGGGCCGGAAGGAGGCCGGGCCTTCCACTCCCCCAGATCCAGAGAGTCCATATGCTCTGGCCTTGCTTGGCCAGGCTTTGATCACGCCCTGCCAGCCTCCAGCCCTCGCCTGATGCCCACCTGCTCGAGAGGAAACATTGGACTGCATTCAGTAGAAATCACCTGAGTTCCTGCCCATGCTACTGCTTGTGCCTGCCAGGGGGCAATGTGTCCAAGTCACCAACACACACTCCGTGTTCGTGGGTTGATTCTGGGAAAAACTGCTTAAAATGCTCATAGCTGCATTCTGATCATCCGAAAGCACACACATTCACAGGTGTTGGAAGAAATATTTAATTTCTACATGTCACGACGTTGGTGCTGGGGCCGCCACGAATCAATGACAAAAGCAGTTCCTTCAGCTGGAGAAGGTTACAAATTAGGACAAATGAGACAAACAAGGACATCTATTCCATTTCCATTTATTTTTAGCTAAAGAAGCAAAACAAAATGAATTATGCTTTGCCACTATTTCCTTCATGGGCTATTTCACCTGTAAGCAGGAGGAGCAGACTTCCCCGAGCTGGCCTCATGATCCTGAAGGGTCTTGAGAAAGTGGTGGAGGCACCACCCACGGGCCCCTGGGCCCCTTCCTCATGTGCAGGGTCTTGCAATATGTGCATCACTCCATGTGGCTACTGGGGAAGGACTCAATCCTTGATATGTCTCCAGCATCTAGGAGTGTGCCCAAATGGATGATAAAGGAACTAGCTTGAATTCATTGTGAAGTTTTACAAAATAGACAAGTAGCTAAAAACATGCATGTGATGCCAGCGTTGTGGTATAGCAGGTAAAGCTGCCACCCAGCCTCTCCACTTCCCATCCAGCCCCCTCATAATGGCCTGGGAAAAGCAGTGGAAGATGGTCCAAGTGCCTGGGCTCCTGACACCATGTAGGAGACCTGGATGATGCTCCTGGCTCTGCCTTTGGCCTGGCCCAGACCCAGCTGTTGTAATCATCTGGGGAGTGAACCAGCAGATGGAAGATGTCTCTCTCTCTCTCTCTCTCTCTGTGTGTGTGTGTCTTGTCCCCTCTCTGTAACTCTGACTTTCAAATAAATAAATAAATCTTCACACACACACACACGGAGACTATTAATCTGGATGAAGCACAAGTGAACAAGAAAAGAGAACAGTTCACAATCTACTCATTAGTAACCACACTGAGAACTAGTCATAACTGTCTCCTCCCCAACCTGAAACTACAAAGACGACCATCAGATATTTAGATCTGCATCTTGAATCATTAATGAGAAACCTCACTTCAAGGATATTTGGACCTTGAGATACTAGCTAATGATAGTTTGAAGTCAACGATCTGCACGACATTTAAAATACTGCTTATTTCAACTTCATCTAATAAGTTATCATCTATTCTGTGTGCATTTTACAATTTAGATAATGGAAGTATATAATTATACATGCACATGTATAATTTAAAAATGAACATAATAATTGGGGGTAAATGCAGAAAACACTTCTAATCAGTGGAGTGCATGGGCAAGGTTTGGGGACACGCCCCCTCACAGGGTATCTGGCTGGGCTAGAAGGCAGCCCGTGGCAGTGCTCCACGTGGGCAAGAGCTCAGTGCTGGCCCAGGAGGAGAGGCCATTCGCACGGAAGCCCCACGGTTAGTAAGTCATTGTGCTGCCACTGTTGTCAATGGAACTGCGCTCTGCTAATTCCTGCCCAATGGCATGACGTGTTATTTACTTATCATGGGTTAAATTGGATCCTCCCATGAAACATGTTGAAATTGTAACTCTGAGTACCTCAGGGTATGATCTTATTTGGAAACAGGGTTGGTGCAGATATAGTGGGTTAAGAAGAGGTCACCCTGGACCAGGTGGGTCCCAATTCAAATGAACAGTGCCCTGTAAGGGGGAAACGTGGGCAGAGGTGCACGTGTGGAGGGAAGAGTAATGCTGGATCAGCTGAGGAACCGCTGGAGCCAGGAGGCGCTGGAACAGCCCCTTTCCTGGCACCTGCAAGGGGAACCTGGACCTGCAGATGCTGGGAGCTTAACCTCCTGGCCTCCAGAACAGCGAGATTGTCAATGTCAAACATTTGTGACACTTCCCATGGCAGCCCCTGCACAGTAGCAGCCAGCTTCCCAGAGGGGAGACCGCCAGCCTGCTGGGTTACTCTGCCCACTCTAGTGCTCAAATTGCCAAAAGCAAAATGACCACCATCAGCACTGTAACACTTCATCAATGCCCCACTGTCCTCCAGACATTCAATGCTGATCCACGACCTCCCCTGGGCAACCTCAACAGGAAGCAGAGCCTGCCCCACTGTCCTCACCAGGGCAGCTTGTGACTGTCCTCCACTGCCACGGAATTGTGGCTCAACTGCTTTTTCCTCTGAGGTTCTTGCTGTGCCTGCTGTCCGGCTGCTGCATGGCAGAGGCATCTCTGTCACCAAGAAAGTAACAACCAGTCGGCGCCTGTGCAAGGACATTCACATCACTCAAAGCCCCAGCGACACCAGGGCTCTGGTGATGTGGTGTCGTGAGCCCTGCCTTTCAGCAGTGGGGACACAGCAGCACGAATCAGCAGGCAGGGGCCATCTCCTGCACGTCAGGAAGAAGGGTGCACATGTTTTTAAAGGGCAGCTGACAACCGGGCTGGACACAAAAGATGACATGGAACTTAGGGGCGACATTGGCTCCCCACATGGCTAACGAAAGTTCAAACACACCGATCATAGCTCAGGGAGAACAATTCCCAGGCCTACAGGCCATGGGATCTCAGCTGGCATACGGCTGTGCCATCTTATAGCTTCAAGGCTTTGTTCAAGACAAGTTCTATCTCTTACTACTTAGCCTCACTAAGAGAACCGTTATGAGCTGGCATAGGAGCCGGTGTCCTGCTTATTGATTAAAATGCTGATTTGGACACCCACATCAGGTATTGATGTGCCTGGCTTGCAGTCCTGGCCCTGCTCTCAATCCCAGCTTCCTGGTAACATTCACCTAGGAAGCAGCACTGATAGCTCAACTGGTTGGGTCTCTGCCTCCCATGTGGAAGACATGGATTAAGTTCCTGGCTGGCTGCTTTGGCCTGGCTCAGCCCTGGCTGTTGTGGCTAACTGGGGAGTGAACCAGTAGATGGAAGATTCATATTCATTCTCTCTCTCTCTCTCTCTCTCTCTCTCTCTCTCCCCCTCTATACCATGTCTCTGCCTCCCTCCCTCCCTCCCTCCCTCTTTTTCTGCAATTATTTCTTTCAAATAAATAATTAATTTTTTTTAAAAAGGAAAGAAAAAGAAGCAGAAGAAACTTTTGAAAATATTATAGCTGACACTTTTTCTAAATTGATGATACCAAATCATAGATCTAAGAATCTCAGTGAAACCCATGTAAGAAATACCAAGAGGGGCCGGCACTGTGGCATAGTGGGTTAAGCCCCCGCCTGCAGTACTGGCATCCCTTATGGGCGCCAGTTGGAGACCCGGCTGCTCCACTTCTGATCCAGCTCTCTGCTGTGGTCTGGGAAAGCAGTGGAGCATCAAATTCTCAGGCACGGGAGACCCAGAAGAAGCTCCTGGCTCCTGGCTTTGGATTGGTGCAGCTACGGCCGTTGCAGCCAACTGAGGAGTGAAGCAGTGAATAGAAGACCTCTCTCTCTCTCCCGCTCTCCTTCTCTCCCTCTCTCTCTGCCTCTCCTTCTCTCTCTGTGTAACTCTTTCAAATAATAAATAAATAAATAAATCTTAAAAAAAGAAATATAAAGAAAACCACACCTGACAGGCATATCACAGACAAATGGCTGAAAGGAAAAAGTCTTAAAAGCAAAAAGAAAAAGTCTTAAAAGCAATCATACATCAAGGGAATCCTAACATCCATGGAACTGTGACACAAGGATTACACTGACTCCTCACTGTGACAATGGAGTCCAGAAGACAATGGAATGCTGTGCTTAGTGTCCTGAGAGAAAAGTTTCACCAAAAAATCAAGCTACAGTGAAAACACCTTTAAAAAAAGAAAGCAAAACAAAGAAATATAAACAAAGACACACAAAAGCTGGAAGAATATTTCTCGAGCATACCTTCACTGTAAGAAACTTGAAGAGAGGGGAAAACAACAGAAATACCGCTCTGCAGGAGGACATAAGGCTGGCCAGTCAGATCAACATGAGGGTATAAAGGGTATCAGGAAATGCTCATATCTGTACTTCTCTAAGACCCTTTAAAAGTGTACTGAATGTTAGAAAACAACAGTAACGTTTGTGGGGGCTGCAGCCAGTGGAGTGCTCAGTCGAGTCTCCCAGCTCTGACAGCTGATGGTTAGCACCTCTTTGCGGGTTTGTGTTCATGTTGCCACCTCAAAGTTGGCCGTGGTAGGGGTATTTACACCATAAACATGGCAAACACTACGAACCAGGGCTTTTTCTCCTGGAGATCCAGTAGTTATGCTGTTACCAGTAAGTATACTTTGTATTCTGCATACAAGTAATGTATATGACAGAGAGCAAAGTGGGGAGAGAGGTAATTAGATGCATACTGTTGTAAGGTTCTTCACTCATTTATAAAGCCACAGGGCAGTTTTCAAAAGTAGGCTAGGCTACAGTGGGGTTGGCAAGGCTTTTCTATCAAGGGTCAGATTGAAAAGTACCATCAATCTGCAAATATTCCAGTTTTATGAACTTGCTAAAATTTGTGCTCTAAAATCAGTATATGTGGTGCTTTTGAGATCATTCAGACGTGCAGAGCTGCAAAAATTTAGGGTCACCCAACATGGTCTCAAACAAGATGACTTTCTCTTGTTTCAGTTTTCATACTGTAAACAAGTGTTCTTTCCCTGGTTCCCACTATAAAAGATTTCCTTTGTGTTTTGTTTTGGGATTCACAAATATACTGGAGGAGATATTTTGTGGCTACAAATATCATGGTTCCTCCTCAACCTTTTACCCATCATCCCTAATACCCATCTATGGATCTTGCCTGCTTATTACAGTGTATTTCCCTCCTTTCTTATACATTTATTAATGGGAATTCTGCTATCAAAGCAGAGCTGCCTCTTGTTCCCAGTTTATTTATTCAATTATTTATATAAGCATGGACTCAAGATGTTTGTTTTATTATACAGGTTATAATATAATACCATCATTATTTATTTTGTTGCCTTGGCCACTAGGAGGCCCTTCAGGTGGGCTTCTGTGTCATCCTGCCAGGCTTTTGTCCCTCTTAGAGCACTTCTCATGTGCCAGCACTAAAGGTGTTCCAGGACCCTCTAATATTTTTCTTGTCCTGGTCCTGGAATAAACCATTTCTGCTTGGGACCTGGATCCCCTGGCTGGGGAATGAAGTTTCAAAAACAAAATCTTAGACCTTAGGGATGCTCCTGGCTACATGGGTGTCAGCTCTTTTAGGCCCTCTCAGTGAACAAAGCTAGGAAAACAGGCACGTATACTCCCCTCAACCCCTATTTCTATAGGTAAGTATATGTATGCATTATCCATAATCCATCCACCCACCATCCATCCATCCGTCCTCCACTGAGCCAGCCACTTAGCCATCTATCCAAAACTATGCATTCACATGGATTTTTCCAATTAGCACCCAATAGCACAAAGTTCATTTCAGTCTTTCCTTTTTATGACTTGTAGCCTCTGTCACTGACAATGAGAAACTTTGATATTATTATCAGCAAAATAGCTGGGCATACACAAAAGGCACTTTCAGCATTGCTAACTTATAAGAAACATATTCACTAGCTCAAACATAGCATTCACTTATAGTTTTTTTTTTTTTTTTTTTGCTTTTAGCTTGATGGTAAAAAGTCAAAATTTTGTTTTCCAGTTACTTGGGTAACCTTCTACTCTTCAATGAGGTGTTATTAATCCATTATAGTGCCATTAGGCTCTTCTGTTTCTGTGTCACTTTGGGTCCCTCCTGAATCCTGCTTTGTGAATTATGTGCTTCCTTTTGGGGTGTGTGGAACAGTTCTGACATGGTCCTAAGTCAGAGCCCTATGGAAAGTTGAGCTCAGATAAGGGCAGCTCTCTCCTCACCCTTTATCTATTTCTTCTTTCCTCGCACCCATTTCCTGCCCTTCCCTGTTGGTGCCCAAACCCATTTGCTTGTGGTTTACCCTTTCTGTCACTCACTCTTTTTTAATTCATTGTACTGAGCAGGGGGCATGGTGGGTCCTCAGTAAATGTTCAAAATTAAACAAATTTCTTTCATAAATTCTAGCTCTGGAAGTCCATGCTCTGCTTGAAATTTCTCTGTCCTATAGTGGAGCTGGTACTTCAACTCACTGCACTCAACAAAAGGCTCAGAGGAACATCACTGCCTTCCTTAATTGGGCCCATTCAGGAATGAATCCAGCAGCCACTTAGGAAAGAATTAGCTAACAGTAATGAAACCATCACTCTTCTCAGATATGAACAGTCAGAGAGATCAAGAACTTGGCTTGATGGAAATTCTTAGGCAACACTTTCACATTTATGCTATATTCTTTTTTCTTTTTAAACATAGCATCTTGAAAAAACTTGTCAGCATAAGAAATTATTTTTAAATCTCTGGAAATTTACAAGATTAAAGTGAGTAAGAGTTGTATAGTTACATAAACATTTCCAAGAAATATAATGATTAGTAAAAGTTGTAGGGTGTTTTATTGGGGGGGGTCACATTATAACTTCTTTGATAATCAATTCCCATTTTCTCTGTAATCAGTACTTATTTTTCCAGTTAATGGAGAAGGAAGCCAAAGATGAATCAGTTTACTTAAAACAAGTCTTAAATCTCCAGGAAGAAAAACAGGGTTTTGTGCATGTAGATGTATGGCTGGGAAGGAAATTACTATCTGATACCATGTATGTATTTTCATGTCTGGAGAACACTTGGATCAAAACATGAAAAAACAGGAAACTTTAGGATTAGGATAATATGGATGGTCAAGACATTTCCAAGAGGATAATAAAATGTATTATAAATTTTGCAAATTAATAGGCTTTTCCATATGTAAAGTATAACCAACCTAGTGCCTCTAAACCTTGCTGTAAACCTATCATTAAACCATCTCCTGCTGGTGAGGCTGCAGAGGGCTGGGACTCTGCACTTCAGGTGTAGGAACAGGGCATCGGAAACCCCAGAACTAATGAGATTTATTTACAGAGGATCCAGATAGCAGCTCATGTTGATTCAAGGGCTTCTCCAACATCCCTGGGGCTGGGCTTCCAAGTCAAGACTGGGGACTGAGTCCAGCTCCACATCACTGGGTGGGACAGCCTCTGTGACCTGTGCTTTCCTCATCTATCTAATGGTTGTAGAGATGGCGACTTAAAGGCAGTGGGAGCATTAAACCTGATGGGAAGCACTGAGCAAGTGTCCAGCGCAGGGCAGAAGCTCATGAGGTAAGCGACAGCCTCATGACAAGAGTCAGGAGTCTGGTCCCAGCTGTCAGCGCATTTTCTCTGCCACTCATTCACTGTGTGGCTTGGGAAAAGTCACCTGACTCTGCCAGCCACTGAAGAGGAAGTACCAACTCAGAGGATGGTCTCACACAGAGCAGGTGGGAGGGTCAAAGGAATTCACATGGACACAGTGCTTAGCAGGCGGGCTCACTGCATTCTCCAAGAATTAGTGCTGGTTGTTATTAATGATGATTATTCAGCCAGCCCACTATAGAAAGGTGGGGAGTGCATGGTGGTGGGGGTCAACTAGGGTACAGGGTAGCAGCCCTCTGCAGGGTTCCAGCAGCTGTGTTGGTGACACAGGTCAAGAGCTTAATATGGTGTACACAGCCCAACCCACTCAGTAGGTGATGCCAAGGGGGTTAACCTACAATGGTGCAGAGCCAATCCAAAGCCCAAAGGACAACAGCTAGCAAACCCACAGGAACGTATTACAGCAATTCAGCTGCAGGGAACATCACGGAAAAGCTTGCTTGTGTGTGTGTGTGTGTGTGTGTGTGCGTGTGTATGTAAGCCCTGTTCTCCAGTTGGCCTGTTTCAAAATATTTGTTCCAGGGAGAGAGAGGAAACACATCTTACAGGTGGTGAAGGTGTCCATGGCCAGGCGCTTGCTCACCCTCCTTGTGACTGCTCATGCCCTGGTGCAGTTATTTAAATGTGCTTATCGCCTATAAAAGCTGTATTTCATCTCATGAACAGAAATCAATAGAAAGAAAACAAACAGACTCTCCTGCCCTTCCTTCTCAACATGCTGATAAGTGAGCACCTCTCCTGCATCCACGCTGTGGTAGGCAGGGAAACAGCTATTTGTATCTCACTCCACTTAAATGCACACAGAATAGCCTGGGTCTCATGAACTTTACAGCATTGTTCCCCTGGCAAGGCTCTCTTGTTCTCTCTCGTCCTCTGCCTCCTCCTTAAGGAAGTGGCTGGGTGTGGACGTGTGGATGCCCAGGTTCCCTAGGGGAGAGCATTACCAGAGGCCCACAAGCTTCTGTTTGCCGTTCAGAGTTCAGGAATGTGCTGAAAACCAGAAGTACCCATTAACTCCTATGGAGCTGAAAGTTAACCTGAACTTGACACGAGTCTCTCGAGTTTATCTCGCTTCGTCTGCACATAACACAGTTTCCTCTAGGGGTCTAAACAGTATATGCATGGCTTTATTCTCCTAAAATCTGAGTTATCCTCTTAAAGCCCCAATGTTCCTGAAACCTTCAATAAACTGAGCTGCAGATCTGTAGGGGAGTTCCCAATGCTGTTATGTCCCAAACACGGCTTTGTGGAAAGAGCCAGGGATAAGGGTAATTGCAAGATTTTCTTTAAACTGCTTTCTGCTTTTGAAACCAGAAAATGGGCTGAATCTTCTCACTGTGATCTCATGATTTAAAAATAGGAAATAATCACTCAGAAATTTCACCCCAAATGTTGTTCTTCCCTCATGTGGCTGCCCTGTAGCTGACCCCACACGAGGTTTTATAGAAAATGCCTAAATATAGCTGCTCTGGGGACCAGGAACACACACTTCCTTCTCCAGGGGACACATGCTTTCACTGGCCTGGCTTCCTCTGGATGCCAGTAAATCCAATTCAAACTCCTGCTCCATTAACTACCCAGGTACACAATGGGGGCACAGTTAGACCCCCATGGAGTTTTGTTTTCTCATGTCTCTATTGCTAAGAATAACCCCTATCAATCAGGAATGAAATGGAAGCTTCTTTCCACACTCTCTTTCCTCTGGTTCAGACGTCACCTGGAGAATGTTAGAAGCAGAATACTGTATCCCTTTTAGTATTTTTTTTGTTCTACTTAATACTATTGGTTGAAATCTGTAGTTAACACATAATTATTCTTAGGTGTTGAAATTTAACTGAAAAGTGATCTCTGTTAAATATAAGAGTGGGAATAAGAGAGGGAGGAGATGTACAATTTGGGACATGCGCAAGCTGACTTGCCCCAAATGGTGGAGTTAGAAATGTGCCAGCGGATTCCAATTCAATCCCATCAAGGTGGCATGTACCAATGCCATCTCACTAGTCCAAGTGATCAATTTCAGTTCACAATTGATCATACTGATAGGTCTAAGAGTCAAAGGGATGACATAAACAAGACTAGTGTCTGCTAATACTAACTGATAGAATAAAAAAGGGAGAGAACTATCCAACATGGGAAGCAGGATACACAACAGACTCATAGAATGGCAGATGTCCCAAACAGCACTCTGGCCTCAGAATTAGCCCTTAAGGCACTCGGATCTGGCTGAAAAGCCCATGAGAGTATTTCAGGCATGGAAAGCCAAGACACTCTGGCAAAACCAAACCAAACCAAACCAAACCAAACCTAAATCAAAGATCTCTGCGAGTGAGATCCCATTAGAAAGAACGGGCCATCAAAGAAGGAAGTACCTTTCTCTGAAGGGAGGAGAGAATTTCCACTTTGACTATAGCCTTGACTAACTATGATCAGAGTCAGCGATCATTTAACTCAGAAGGCTTCCATAGCCTTGGCAACTCATGACTAGAGCCTAGGGTGATTACTAACGCCATAAACAAGAGTGTCAATTTGTTAAGTCAACAACAGGAGTCACTGTGCAGTTACTCCTCATGTAGGATCTCTGTCCTTAATGTGCTGTTCAATGTGAATTAATGCTATAACTAGTACTCAAACAGTACTTTACACTTTATGTTCTGTGTGGGTACAAACTGTTGAAAGCTTTACTTAATATATGCTAAATTGATCTTCTGTATATAAAGATAATTGAAAATGAATCTTGATGTGAATGGAATGGGAGAGGGAGCGGGAGAGGGGAGTGTTGTGGGTGGGAGGGAAGTTATGGGGGGGGAAAAGCCATTGTAATCCATAAACTGTACTTTGGAAATTTATATTTACTAAATAAAAGTTAAAAAAAAGAAGCAGAAAGCTTAGTGTTCACTTTCTTCCACGTGGTCACCCTCATGGCGAGGCACAGGTGTTTGTGGTGCCTGTTAGTGTCTGACAAGGATGAAGGAAATGGATTTGTATCAAGGTCCTTGAGCCAACCTCAAAGTCAGAGGTTCCAAGGAAAACAGCTGTCGATCAGAGGCATGATGGCAGGGAGGGCAGAGACATCGTTTGAGCACACTTGGTCACTCATAAGGGTGTGGTCTCAGTTTCTAGATTTGGCTAAGAACTTGAGGGTGGGGTGGTCAGATGCTTGCCAGTGTTTCTTCAATCATACATTCTCTACCTTGGCTGGACAGATGGCCAGGCCCACCCCTGAGCCTTAACTAGTGTGTTGTTCTCAAGGGTCTGCTGGGAATCTCGGCCCCGGTGGTAACACTGTATACAGACTGCCAGTCTGTGTGTTGTGAGAGTCACTGGGCCTCTGCACCAGTGGTCTGGTCTCTGAGTAGAGATGAAGGCAGCTATGTGCACCACCAAAGAACCACAGAGTCACAGGAAGGCTGCCCTTGAGTACATCCCACTGCCCTGCTCCACGCAGCCTTGGCTAAACCAGTCACTCAGAGCAGGTGGAGGCAGACCTGTCGCTGCCTACCTGAATACAACTCCCATGCATCAGGACAGGGCTCTGGGTGGGATGCAGTCAGGGAAGGCAGGATATTCCAGAAGCTCTGTTTGTCCCTTGTCTGGGAATAAAACCCTGCCTCTCTGATTGCAGAAGGAAAAATACACAGCACAGGGCCCTACATGGCCCGGGAGTTATCAGAAGCACAGGACAGAGAACAAATGTTAATATTTAACCGAATAACAGCTATTTGTGACACGCGCTCCACGCTTGCCAGTCTCCCACCTGGGGCTTTCCCATTCTTGGTCATCCTTGTCTTTCTCTTCCTTGCTGTCTCCAGTATGTGGGTGTTTCTGCACAATTCGCATTCCACCGGCTTTCACTGGAATGGAAACAGAGAGAGCTATGAGCAACATGGTACTGGAGCTGCCCAAGGGGCAGCTGGCTGCCCACAGCTACAGCTACATGGAGACTGGCAGTGACCGCTACCAACCAGGCAACATTCCTGTGGTCTGGGGGAGACTGCAGGCACAGCGCTCAATGCCACCTCTGACCCCACGTCTATGCCTGCAATTTCCCATCTGGTCACCTTTCAGAATCTGTGTAACAGCAGTAGTGTGGCTGCTTGCTTTAGGACCTGTGCATCTTCTCCTTGACATAAGGGATCACAGGAGTATCAGTGATGCTTTTCATGGGGTGACATAACCCTGGGTGACATGGGCCACGGAGCCCAGTCAGGGGCAGCGAACACATCCACAGACTGTGCTATGAAGCCCTACCATTGGCAGATGTTAGTTCTGGTTTTTAGAACAGCTTTATTGGTACATGGTTCATGTACAGCATAATGGGCCCATTTTAGCTGCACAATTCAGTGGTTCCCAATGTATTCAGAGCTGTTCAGCCTTCACCACACTCAGTGGTAGAAGAGCTCCATCACCCCACACTGAAAGCCATAGCCAGGGCCTGGCAACCAGTCATCTGGATTTGTCGCTTCTGGACAGATGATATAAATGGAATCATAAAATACATGGCTTCACAAACTGGCTCCCTTCACCCAACATAGTGTTCTCAGGGCTCATCCACATTCTAACAAGTGTCAACACTTCATTCTTTCTATTGCTGAATAATATTCCATCAGATACCACACTGTTTTTCCATTCATCAGGCAAAAGGCATTTGGGCTATTTCCACTTTTTGGCTGCTATGACTAATACAGCTAAGAACAACTTGCAAACAAGTTTTTGCATGGATTTTTTTTTTAGAAATTTATTTAGGCCAGCGCCGCGGCTCACTAGGCTAATCCTCCGCCTGTGGTGCCAGCACCCTGGGCTCTAGTCCCAGTTGCTCCTCTTCCAGTCCAGCTTTCTGCTGTGGCATGGGAAGGCAGTGGAGGATGGCCCAAGTGCTTGGGCCCTGCACCCTCTTGGGAGACCAGGAGGAAGCATCTGGCTCCTGGCTTTGGATTGGCGCAGCGCTGGCCGTAGCAGCCATTTGGGGGTGAACCAATGGAAGGAAGACCTTTCTCTCTGTCTCTCTTTCTCTCACTGTCTGACTCTGTCTGTCAAAAAAAAAATAAATAAAAGAAATTTATTTATTTTACTTGAAAGAGTTACACAGAGAGAGGAGAGGCAGAGAGAGAGAGAGGTCTTCAATCCGTTGGTTCACTCTCGAATGGCTGCAACGGCCAGAGCTGCGCCAATCTGAAGGAAGCCAGGAGCTTCTTCTGGGTCTCCCACTCGGGTGCAGGGGCCCAAAGACTTGGGCCATCTTCTACTGCTTTCCCAGGCCATAGCAGAGAGCTGGATCAGACGTGGAGCAGCCGGTTCTCGAACTGGTGCCCATATGGGATGCTGGCACCATAGGCAGCAGCTTAACCCGCTATGCCACAGCACTGGCCCCAGCATGGATATGTTTTCAACATTCTTGAGTATACATGTAGGCGTGGAGTTGCTGGGCCACACAGTAAGTCTGTATTTAGTCTTACGAGAAACTGCAGGCCGCTTTTCAAAGCCATGGTGGCCGCTAGTACAAGGGCTCACAATAGCTATGCCGGTCTCCTGCCACAACAGAACTTGAATCACAGCCAACGTGTGGTACCGTGTTGGCTGGTGTTTCAAATTTGGCTGGACCAAAAGGCACAAAGTCCAGGACAAGTTCATGATGTTGATGAATGGGAAGGAAAGTGTGAAAAGCAGCCTCAGGTCTTCACAGTTCAAGTTCATCACCTTTGATGTTCCTGGGAGAGATGGGCAGCCCCAGGCTTCAAGCCAATGACACCTGCTTCCCAGGCCTGCAGTGCCCCAGCAGCTGCCTATCTAAGAGGGTGAAACAGAGCGAGGGAAATAAAGGACCATGTTTGCACAGCTGGGCTGCAGCTAAGATCCCCTGGCTGCCCTCACTGCTTCTTTGCAACAGAGACGGGGGACATTCTACTTTAGAAAGAGGAAACTGGGAGCCTACTCAGTAATCTTCTCAAAAATCTGCTTTGTGTTCCAGCAGTGGGTTTTTAAAGTTTCATCCCAAGTGGCCAAATGCCTCCTCCCAGTCCTTGAGTTTTAATCATTTTATTTTTAGTTTCTAGAGCTTTCATGACTCTCGTGTCTCTAATTCATCAGGTCTTTATTAATAGCACCTTTCTTCTCATTTTCTCACATCTTCAACTCCTTTACACATTTGGCCGTCTTCAGGCACACATGTCTGACAGCGCAGATCCAGTTGTTCTCTGAGGTCCCTGGGTGTCTGTTTCTGTCGTTCGCTTCTGTCTGCCGATTCCCAGTCTTCTACGGTTGGCTGCGGACAAGGAGCTGCTCTTCACCGGGCTTTGCCAGTGAGGATGTCATGGGGCCCGCAGAGCAGACAGCGACCCTGAGGACAGGTCCTGCGTGTGCTTCTGTGGGTCCTGGACAGCCTCTTCGTAGCAGATTTCCCGGAATAGGACTTGCCAGACATAGTGTGAATCTGAACTCAGCTCACGTCACAGCAGACCTGTGTTCCCAAACTCGAAGGGATGGCCTCAAGCCCAGACTGACTCAGCCCAGCTTCCCTGCCAGGCCCGAGCCTTCCATGCAGCCAGGTAGTGACCCCACCTCCGTCCCCTCCCCAAGGGCTTGGCCTCTGAGCATCCACCCTGCTCTCTTACAGGGTCTGAGGTGCCACACCCTGCTTGGTGTGGGGCCGCTTAGGCTGTCTGGGTTTCAGTGTCTTCTTTGTTTTCAGTCCCTAGCGATTTCTCTCACTTTGAGCCCAGATACACAGATGGAAGGAGAGGAGATGGAAGGAGGGAGGAAGGGCGGATGGGCCACCATTTGCAGGCAGTTTTCAAATTCGAGATTCCCCAAGTTACATCGTCTGCCACACCACTAGAAATGGAGATAAAATTAAATCCTTAGGAGGCTGAGATAATTTCCCAACCCCTTGAAACTTGAATGCTTTCTGGCAAAGGAAGAATCTAGAAATGTCCACTAAGTGAACTTTTGAAATTCATTTCCCACCTCGCTTTATCCAAAGCACCTCTGAAACTGATTAAAGATGTCTGGTGTGGTCTGAATGGCATTCTCTTAAAATTCATAGGCTGAAGTCTTAACCCTATCACCTTAGACTGTGAATGGATGAGGGGGTCCTCAAAAACTTCATGGAAAATGCATTTTTTTAAAAAAAGTGCCTGGATTTCAAAATACTTTTGCATCAAACTAAACCATTTTTTAAATTCCACTTTTCCACAAGCTTTTGAAGATCCTTGTATTTGGAGACAGGGCCTTTAAAAAGGTAACTAAGTTAAAATGAGGCCATCAGGGTGCAGCCGTACTCAATGGGACTGGGTCCTTGTGAGGACAGTGCCGTCTGCGAGGCACGAAGACAGGCCTCAGGAGAATCCAGCCTGCACACACCTTCACCTTGGACCTGCAGACGTGACAATGGAGAAATCAGTGTCCACCAAGCTGCCCAGTCCATGCTGCTTTGGCACGGCTGCCAGCAAACTAATGCAGATGCCCATTTGAAAATGATCTCTGTATTTCAGGCATGGAAAGCCAAGACACTGTGGCCAAAAAAAAAAAAAAAAAAAAATGATCTAAATGAAAGATCTCTGTGAGTGAGATCCCAGTGGAAAGAACGGGTCATCAAAGAAGGAGGTACCTTTCTCTGAAGGGAGGAGAGAACTTCCACTTTGACTATAGCCTTGACTAACTATGATCAGAGTCAGCGATCATTTAACTCAAAAGGCTTCCATAGCCTTGGCAACTCATGACTAGAGCCTAGGGTGATTACTGACGCCATAAACAAGAGTGTCAATTTGTTAAGTCAACAACAGGAGTCACTGTGCAGTTACTCCTCATGTAGGATCTCTGTCCTTAATGTGCTGTTCAATGTGAATTAATGCTATAACTAGTACTCAAACAGTATTTTACACTTTGTGTTTCTGTGTGGGTACAAACTGTTGAAAGCTTTACTTAATATACGCTAAATTGATCTTCTGTATATAAAGATAATTGAAAATGAATCTTGATGTGAATGGAAGGGGAGAGGGAGCAGGAGAAGGGAGTGTTGTGGGTGGGAGGGAAGTTATGGGGGGAAAAAGCCATTGTAATCCATAAGCTGTACTTTGGAAATTTATATTCATTAAGTAAAAGTTTAAAAAAATGATCTCTGGATCATTTTAACTTGGCATACATAAAGCTGTTACACCACAATCACTGATGTGTTCATAACCTGACTGAAAGTTAAAAGGGCCACGCAACTACCTGCAGAGAAGACTGGAGTAAATGCTAAGGTAACACTTGAAATGACCAAGGCTTCTGAAGCTCCCACGGGCGGTCTGTCCCTTGCAGTGAGCACACCACGTCCAGCATTAGCGCTTGCATTGGAGTTAGTTTCTAAAACAATTAGCTTCATTAATCCCTCTCAGTATGCCTGGTGATTAATGCAGCAATAAAAAGCAGCAAGAAGAAGAATAACTCAAGGCTCAGACAGACTCATTTTAACTTGCAATGCCGGCAAAAATATGACAGTACATATTTATTGTGATTGTTGTATGGTTGTCTCCAGAACTCTTCACTTGTAAAACTACAAAGGGGGAACTATTTTTTTTTTGCAGAAATCCTTGCAGGGTTATTTGCAAATCTAAGTATTTTTTTATGAGAGACATTAGGAAAAAAAGAACTCTGATTTTTGTAGCTGTGGCTGTTATTCAAATAAGAGCTTCAAAGGTGAAAACAAAACAAAACAAAACAAGCCTCCTCCTAGAAGAGTGCTGTGCAGAGGGTAAGGGCATGAGTCTGGAAGTCAGAGCCCTGTGTTCAAACCCCAGCTCTGTCCATGTATGCATATGTGTCTGCGTGCCTGTGCATGCGTGTATGTGTCTGCATGTGTGAGCATGCACGTGTGCCTGAGCAAGATGCTGACGCTCTCTGTGCCTCATGGTCTCTCACCTGTAATGACCGTGTTCTTCCCGTGTAGGGACAGCTGAAGATTAAATGAGTCAGCGCCCAGCCAACATCTCCAACATGGTTTGACAGAGGTATGGGCCTGCCTGTTACCCAGCCTTATCAAACATGTTTGAAAGCTGCTCAGGTCTCAGTCCTTGGAGAGACCTTTAAAGTCTCTCCCACGCACGTTCCTCACCCAAGGGGGAGATGGCAGTGCTGTTATGGGTGAAGCATGGATGAGATGTCCTGTCAAGTGCCTGCCCCCTGAGGTACCGGCCATGAGGCCAGCTGACCACTGCAGCATCCTCATTGTGACGTCACCACCCAGGTGAGCAAGCTTCTGGGGAGCCCCAGGTCCTGGCTAGTTTCACTGCCCTGACCCCTGTCCCTGCATCCCCACTTCACAGTAACCCACACAGTAATCCCAAGGCATGAGAGGGAAGCCAGTTACCCTAAACCACACAGGAGTCCTGGGGTCTGCCCACTGACCATATGCAGGCTTCTGTCCACGAAACAGAGCATCACAGCTGCCCAGTCAGACAAAGCTCAAACCTGTACATGGAGCCTGGCCGTGACAGCTCCTGGCAGAGGGAGGGCGATGCATGTGAAATGAGCAGCTCTCTGCAGAGCAGCTTCCTGTCCAAATAGCAGAGGGAGGGGAGGCAGCTTCATCCATATCTGATTGCAGCAGGTGAGCAATCACCTTGTACCCCTGCCCAAGCACCCCTCAGCGGTCTGGGTGCCAACTGGAAAAGGATCTTGCTTAGGAGCAGGCTGGACGCTTCTCTAGCAGGAAGGAAGAATCAGGGTCTCTCCGGGAACACTCACTACCATGAGGGCTGATGACCCAAGGTGTGGTGTCCAGTAGAGAACAAAGGTCTGTCAATCCACACAAACGTACCAAAAGCACGGACCAGAGCCAGGCAGCCAGTGTATTGTACTTCCGTTCTCGCCTGAGTAGAGCCACTGAAAAGTTATTCACAGACAACTAATCTACTTGCACCTGGAGAGGAAAGGTTCTGAGGACTGTTCTGGCAGTGAGAACAAATGAAAACGAGACAGAAACAACCAGTCTGTAGGTTAGGACTAAGCCTCCTGCTGTCAGGTAGAGAGCATTGAAATGGCAGGTTAAGCAAAGAGACATGGGACTGGACTTCCCCACCTTCCCGCCCATCCTCAGAATGGGGAGATGAGGTGAGCCCAACTTCCGGCTGCTAACAGGGTCTATCTACCTCTAACAGGGCCCTACAAGGAGACAGGAGGACCACTTGGCAAGCACTGACTGCCCACTCAGTCAATGGCGGGAGCCCTGCAGATGGAAAGTGGCAGGCTCAAGGGCGACAGGCAGAGAGAACACAACACGTGCAGAGTCTGGGAGCTGACCACTGCCAGGAGGCACACACTACGGGGGATCCCGATGAGGACCCTGCACCCCGGACCACGTGCAGTCCTGAGAGCAGCTTTCAGGTGTGTGCGCGCCAAGTGGAGACAATGGCTCTGCCACAACATGAGCCCAATACAGTTTCACATCTCAAGGATACTGAGGAAGAAAAAGGAAAACTGCTCTTCTGCATGTGCTCAGACCCCTGGGCTGTGAGGGGGCTGGGGCCCACAGGGCAACCCAGTGGCTCTCCAGAGGTGGAAGTGAGGTTCAGGGACGTGGTGTGATCCCACGGTCAGGGAGCTTGGACTCAGAACTGAGGCTGGGTCCATGCTCCGCAGCAGGTGTGTCCCATTCCATGACACACCTTTGATCTAGAAGACAAACTGGACAGGAACCGGGCCAGGACGAGGTCCCTGCTGCACAGCTGACTGTACCTCCTGCAAACTAAGGAGCGTGGTGGGCAGTTAACACAGGCATCCTGAGAGCAGAAGAGAAGCTGATTCCAGAAAGTCCAGAGGAAAGGAGGGCTGGCTGCCTGGAGGTGCTGCAGAGACCAGGCTCTGGGGACTGTGGCTTGAGGCAGGGCCTGGTGAGATGTCCACCAGCCATCCTCCTGGCCTCCCTTGTACTGGGACGGGGCCATTTACCTGGCTTCTGTCAACTGCACAGGAGAAGTGACTGTGGTGGGCAGCATCATGGCCCCTCCTGGGAGCCTGGCAGTGTGTGAGTTCCATGGAAAAGGAGAATTAGGCTGCTAACCAGTTGACTTTGAAATAAGATTATTCCGGATTATTAGGTGGGGAGTGGCTATGGAATCACAAGGATCTTTAGAGGTGAAAGAAGGAAGCAGAAGTGACAGGGTCAGAGTGTGTGAGATGAGGACAGGACCAGCTAGTGTTGCCTTTGAGGATGGAGACAGGGCCCACAAGCCAAGGAATGTGGGTAGCCCCCAGGAGCTGGAAGAGGCAAAAACATGGATTCTCTGTTGTTGTTGTTTTCGTTTTCTACTGCTAACAGATCACTTGAGACCGGTAATTCAAATGAAACTTATTCTTCACGCTTCTGGAGCCTGGGAAATCCAAGACCAAGATGCTGGCATTTAGCAAGGGCCTTCCTGCTGCATCTGGACGTGGTACAGGCAAAACATGGTGAGACCAAGCAAATGTGTGTGCTCAGGTCCCACTTGGTGTCTGAAGGACTTCATGGGGGCACCCACCCTCATGGCCTCATCTAATCCTAATTATCTCCCAAAGTCCACACCTCCAAATACCACCAACATGGGAATACGGGGATTAAGTTTAGGGGTACACACTCAAACTGTAGCCTCCAGAAGGCACCAACCCCGCCAGCACCTTCTAAAATGATGTGACATAATTTTAGACTTCTCACCTCCAGAACAAAAGAAAATAAAATTGTGTTGTTTAAAACACAGCATTCATTGTAATTTGCTCCAGAGGCAAAGGGAACTGACACAGGCTATGTGCCACTTGCAGGGTGCCCTAAAGCCTATGGTGACTTAGACTCGGTGGCCCCTCGGCAGCAGCCACACACTGAAATGGCAGTGTCATGCAGCTGCCCAAGCTCCCAGGAGAGAAATCAGCTTCACTTTGTTTGCCGCTGAGATTTCAAGTTGTCTGTTACAATAGCAAGTACACTTACCTTGTAACTAACCTAGTACTTTTTATAGAACTGAATATTCCCTCTATCAACAGAAGTATTTCTGAAGACAGGAAGGGGAAAGCACTCAGAAAACCAAGTAAGAATGTAGAAATGAAAAGCAGGTGCACAGAAGACTCTAGAAGGGGCACATAACAGAAGGTGGTTAGGGAACAGGGAGAAACCTACACTTGTCTTGGGATGCTAGAGTCCACCAGGCCTGGAAGTTCCTGAGAAAATGCAGTAACTACAGGATCTTTGCCCTTGGCATGCTGGGAGCTAAAGCAGACCTGCTCCCTGTACCTTCAAGTTCTGATCAGTGACAGGCACAGGAGCTGTGCTTGGCAAATCCATGACTGTGGTTCATGGGCTAAAAGACCAATGACTTCCATTTCTAGCAAAAGAATGGCATCAATAATCTGAAAACCTTCCTGCAAGACTGTAACTCAGGGAGAAATGTTCGTGACAACCTGTTATATGCATCCTTAACTCCTGTCTAACTAATCTAACAGGGTTATGAACTGCTTTGAAGTCACTAAAGAAATCCAAGTGGTCTATTTCCCATTTGACTTTCAATAAATAGTCATGTTTATATTTCCATTTGATTCAATTTTGGTTGGGCTGTCATGTCTACTTTTTGAAGAAAATCCTAAGTAAAATTAGTGTCTATCAGATTTATGAGAACTTTAGCTACACATGGTCTGGCTCCCCTGGGAAATGGAGGTGAACAGGGCCAGCAAAATGTATTTGCCAAAGAGATTTTGTTCACATCACTGCCAAAACTCGGGGAGCCTGGCAGGAGTGAGTAGCAGTGTGGCTGGTAATTATGTCCTCCCTCTGCTGTGGAATGCCATTACCGCTGTTAGATGAAACAGAAAGACTCTCGCTAAATCCAACTTTGCTAATCTGGTTCTGCAATAACTCTCATAAAACAAGCAGTCTCACCCCATTTCTCTGCAAATATTTTGCAGTGGAGGGAGCCGTGGTGGGGTCTCAAATCATTAAGACTGGATTACTTCTACAGCGGACAGACGTTTGCCCAAATACGATGCAATGCCATCAATCACTCATAAGTAACAATGTTCCATATTTGCACAGCACTTCGTCCTGCTCTCCAGAGGCCTTTACAAACTGCCTCATTAATCCTACATCTTGGGAAGAGGCACCTGCAAGTCACAGGGTTCACTTCCAGGCAGTGGAGATTCCAAGAGGCAAAGGCCCTTTCGGGCTGATCCTGGGTCACTGGCTCAGAGAAGGGCAACACTCAAAATAGCTGAGTGAGTTTGTTAAATGGCACTGTCTTTGGCATCCTCATGGTAGGGTGACTGATAATTTAGTAGGTTAAAGTGCCAAGTGCTGTGCCTGTATACTGGAACACTCAACAAACTTTAGCTCCTATTCCCACCTTCCTGCTACCCATACTGGCTGACAGGGATCCCCTCACATTTGTCTGCAGGGGAGAGGGCTCAGACACAGGCAAGCTGCAGGCTTGCCATGCTGTGGAGGGAGTAAGAAGAGAGAGGAGGCCCTGGGGAGCTATGTAGGGAGTGCACTGTGCCAGGCATGGTGCCAGCCCCTGGACATAAATAGACCAGTGAGAGCCAGCCATGGAATTGAGGAGGATAGAGCACACAGGTGGTGGCAAGTGTGATAGGGACAGTACACAGCAGGGGACTGGGTTGAGACAGCAATAAAGAGGAAACACAAAAGAACAGTGAGAGTTGCTGTAAGATAATTTTATTATTTCCGAGAGAGGATTTAAACACACTTCTGTTATCCAATTTAAGCACTTAATGAAAGCGTTCCTGAGGTTTTCAAGGCAGTTATTTGATTTATGAGTCATGTTCTTGGCTGTCCAGGATGACAGTGGGTGGCTTTTTAAAAAAATCTCCTCTGCAGAAGGGCGCAGTCTCTGGCTTCGCCAGACTAAACAGGAGTGCTGAGAGCGTCTTGCTGAGCAAGGTTCTCACACAGGGTGCTCTGTAGACAGGGCACCACTGGGAGGCCAAATAAATGCCAATGCCAACAGGCACGCTTCCAGCCTGTGCCTCGCCTGGGGCCTGGGGTACAGGGTCCTTCCTCCAACCCTGGCCAAGTGTAACTGGCCTTGGAAAACGCTGAGTGACAGCTCCTCCTAGACTTGGTCACATCAGCTAAGCAGCTGCCTTGAAGTGCTGGGCATCCCCAGGGGCTGGGGTCCTGAACCGGGACCACGGAAGCTCCCAGCTCAGGCCGAGCCACAGCAAAAAGGCAGCCCCGCCCTGCGACTCGCTCAAAAGCCGCTCATCTGGCTCCAACCAAGCCCTGCAGAAGTGGAATGACTGAGAGCTTCGGAATCTTAGAACCCAAGTTCACTGCCACACCAGCACAAACAAGTTGCCTCCCTTCCCTTTTGGTATAAATCAAATGATTTAATCTGTAATTCACAAAGCCTGGCTGTTTACTGAACAATTCAATGAAGATCAGAGGCCTGTATGAAACTTCTCCCAGGGAGTTAATATGTGGTTTATACCTCAGATCTTTTCTATGTGGATATATCTAAGTGCAGCTTAATTACCGTTATTCTGATTTGGTAGCATTCCAACAGGTACTTAAAAAGCAGCTCTCCACCCTGGGAATGGGGAGCTGCGACAGACCGCTGCTGCCCAGCTCTGGGGCTCAGCCCTGTCCAGATCATAAAGGTGCTCCTCCCTATGGAAGCTCAGATCAGGGGGCAGCTGGGTGTGGACCCCTGTGATTGCTGTTAAAATTCTTTTTAACCCATGCTACACAAGTGCCTTCCAGACCTAGTTCTGTGACAGGGGAATGATTTTCTGAAATCGCTCAGCTCCCAAGTCCAACCCCATTGGTTGGCTTTGTGGTCCCTGGCAGGCTCTGTCCCCTGGAGCCCAATTACCTACCCTGAAATGTGACATACTTAGGACCTGCTCTTACTGTATGGAGGTGAGACTCCATGCCGCATGGTTGGGGACGGCACACAGAGATCACATGAACCCTTACCACAAAAGGAAGCCAGGTTTCTCCTCCTAGAAGACCTAGTTTCTAATACTCCAGGTGACGACATGGCCTGGCTTCTGGGACCCAAGGCCTTAGGTATTCTTGTTAGGAAGGAAGGCAGACTGGCTATGTGTGTGAGAGGGACCCAGGGAAGGAACATAAGAGCCTTAGAAGCATGCTCTGGGAGGAGCTGGGTATTTACACAACTGAAGCCCTGCCCATGTCCCACAACCTTGTAGAGGGATCCAAGCCTTCCCCTCTACCCGACCCCCATCTCCCTGGCCCAGCACCTTGGGGGCTACTGGATCTGGTAACACCCGGGAGGAAATGCACAAATTTCACGGCCGTTTGCCCAGCCAACATCCCAGAAGGGGCGAGAGGAAGTGGACCCTATAGCCATATACACGCCTGTGTAAATGCAGACTGGGCACTGGGCTCCTTGCTGAGGTTGCCCACGCCACCTGTCTGTGTGCCGATTCATCTTACCGCCCAGCTCTGTCTCCAGTCTGAAATTCTTACAAGGACCTCTGTGCCAGCCGCCTCCCGCAACAGTCTCACCTGCAGCCCTCACGGACCGGTGTGTGAACAGGGCCCGAGGAGCAATGCCGGGCGCGGGCAGGAAGGCTGGTAGGAGCGCTGCTTTCTAAGGGACAGCGCTCCTGGATCCTAGGTTTAGCAAAAGCACTTAGGAGAAAAAGGCTGGACGTGCACGGAAGTGTGTGGGGTGGGTAAAGGGGGTGGCACCGTGTGACTGCTGACAGAAATGGTTCCCGCTTTCTTGTTCTTCTTTGGGGTGACAAGCTGCGAGCCCGCACCTCGTCAGCACCGCCAGCCTTGTTCCTGGCTTCTGCTACTGTCCTTTAAAAGACCCGTGCGTTCTCAGCGGTCGACCCCAAGACTTTTTTTTTGTCTTCTCTAAGTCGTGCGCCGGGGCCACACCCCCAGGGATCCCGCTACTTTGCCCACCTTCCGGGCCTGCGGGGAACCCGCGCACACCTGAGCGCCCCCGCGCACCGGGACCCCGTCACTACGCCCCAGCGGGGCCCTCCCTGCCGAGTCCCGGCGCCCGCAAGTTCGAGCCCGCCCTCGGCGCCCGCGCGAGGAGAGAAAGTGCAAACGACCAGTACCGGCGGGCGGGTGTCCAGCTTTAGTCTCTAGTTTCCCTTCGGGAGGCGACGACATGGTGCCACCGGCTTTCCGAGGGGCTGGGGCTGGGGCTGAGGCGGCGGTGCGGCTGGCTGGCCGGGCGGGAGTGCGCGTGTGAGCGACACGCCAGCGGAGGGAGGGAGGGAGGGCGGGCGCGCGCGTGAGCCAGGAGCGCGCGTGCCCGCGGCGAGCCGGGGCCGCGCAGGAAGACGGACTGCCGCCGCGGGGCGCCGACGTGGCGCGGCCCCGCCCACCTGGGGCGTGCGCGATGACGCCGTGCGGCCGGCCCCGCGCGCGCCCGGCACGGGGCATGCGCGATAGGCAGCGCCACGTTGGAAGTCGTGGTAGCGGGCAGAGGAAGAGGCTGGGCCCAGGCTGGCAGGAAATTGGAAAGGGGCCAGCGCGAGGACGACGGCCGCTTGCAGCGTCGATGGCCAAGTCGCCACGGGCAGACCGGCGACGGCGGGGCCTCTGTGTTAGCGCCCCGGGCGCTGCTCAGCCTGAGAAAGCAGAAGCGAGACCCAGATGGGGCCTGCGCGGAGATAGCAGGCGTGTGTTAAACAGGGAGCCACGGGGCTGAGGGACCGGGCCGCCGTCCCTCCGTGTCCGGCTCGGCCCTGTGGCGGTGGGCCTCGGTTTGGTCCAGAGCCCATCCCTCGCCCCTGTGCTCAGGGTCGCTTCCCTCTGGCCTTGCCAGGGCACGTGGCCACCAAGGCTGACCTCACCGGCAGCGGCCCCGTGGTGGCTACGGTTCTGCCTTGACCTTGACCTTTGGCAGTGAAACTGTTCGGAGAGGTTCCTCGCTCCTTCCGCAGTCCTGCCGGTGTACTGGTTTCCATGCAACTCGCCCACGGCTGCTCCCAACCAGGAAATTCTGTTGCAGCTTGGGACTGCCACGCTACCAGTCTCATGGTCACTCTTGCATCATATCTCCCTTCTCCGCCTAGCTTTGGGGATGACCCATGGCTGCCCTTGTCATCCAGTTCTCAGCTGCCGAGGCTGCCTGTCCTAGATTTCTGAGTTTCCCCAGCCTGAGCACGGGCCCTCTCCGCTACACTTGGCTGTGATGGTGTCCCGGTCCATTTTCTGAGACTGAGTCATTTTTGAAGAACTGAGATGTAGTTGCTTCACAGTTCTGGACACGTGGAGGAAGTCCAGAGCGTGGGGCTGGCATCTGGGAAGGACCTTGGTGCTACACCATCCCGTGGCAGAGGTTCAAGGAAGAACAAGGGAAGGCTGAGCACACGTGTATGAAACGCTCTCTCATAATGACTACCCCACTCCTACAACAGCGACCTATTCGTGGGGGCCCAGCCCTGCTGCTCTAGTCACCTCTTTTTTTTTTTTTTTTAATTATTTGAAAGAGTTACAGAATGAAAAAGAAGGACAGAATGACATCTTCCATCTGCTGATTCACTCTCAGGGTGGTCGCAGTGCCCAGGGCAGGAGCCAGGTGCTTCATCTGGGTCTCCCACGTGAGTAGTAGGGCCCCAAGCACTTGGGTCGTGCGCTGCTGCTTTTCGAAGACCATTAGCAGGGGACTGGATTGGAGGTGGAGCAGCCAGGACACGAACTGGTGCCCATATGGAATGCTGGTATGCAGGCAGCAGCTTTACCCATTACACCACAACACTGGCCTCAAGTCACTTCTGTTAGGCCCCATCTACTGACATTGTTGCATAGGGGATTAAGTTTCCAACACATGAACTTTGGTGGGACATATTCAGGCCCATGGGTATGATCATTGTCCTGTTGATTATGGATGCCACACCTGTTTTTCTTGACTGAGCTCCAGATGCAATAACCCGCTGCCCCGCTGAGTCTGCACATGGGTATCCAACTCAGTGTTGCTCTGTTCTTTTTCTGTCAGGACACACATAAACATGCATATACCATGAACTGCTCTTCCCCTCCCCTGCTAAATTTCAGCATCACTAACAGCAGGATAGCTGTTGGCCAAGTGGCAGTCATGATACAGTTGTCATTGTCTGGCATTCACATCAAAACTTGCAGACTAGTGACAGCAGCTTGGAAGAAGATCCTGAAATCAATAGTGGAACATTTTTTGATGAGACACTGTATCGCTCATACCCTTAATGGAATGGAGTGAGAAAACAGGAAGACAATGACTTGAGTTCTGAATGGACAGAAGCTTTAGGAATACCTAGCCAATTAATTTTATGAATATTTTCCTTTTTATGTCTGTGAGAATGCTATCTGGTTAAAAACTTATATTTTAATAGGTCTAAAAGAACTGTTTCTAAGAAATATAGAATGAAAATATTATGTTGAAAGAAAAATTGTATCAGTTCAACTGGCAGCACTTTTTCCCCTCATAGTAAGTTGCATTTAGGAGCCATACCATGTTAGACCCAATACCATATGGCGAACACTGGTGTGAAAGAAAGAGCAGGACTTCCCAGGGTTCTGGTGGCTCCAGACCCACTGGACTTCCCTGAGGCCTGAGAAGATCCATGTCTTTGCCTGTGGCCTGGGACAACACTGATGGAGACACTCAGCTATAACAGCCAGGTCTAATTTCCTGATTCACTGACCTGCCCACAAATAGCTTCCCATCTAGAATAGAATCTAAGCTGTTCATTACAGTGTGGCTTACTCTGCCTACTCAGTAGTATCCCTATGAAAAGAAATAGTTATTTAAGAAGATCATGAACTTAGACTGAGCAAAAAATATTTTTTAGCCTCTCTTATAGCTGAAGATGGCCAAGTGACACAGTGCTGGCCATTGAAATGTAAGTGAAATCTGTAGGAGAATTTCCGAAGGGATGTTGCACCCTTGAAGTGAGTGTGGCCCTTCTGCCTGGTAGCTTTGTTGTTCCTACCATCTTGAATGCTAAAAGAAGGCAGAACACAGCTGGCGCCATGGCTCACTAGGCTAATCCTCTGCCTTGCGGTGCCGGCACCCTGGATTCTAGTCCTGGTCGGGGCACTGGATTCTGTCCTGGTTGTTCCTCTTCCAGTCCAGCTCTCTGCTTTGGCCCCAGAAGGCAGTGGAGGATGGCCCAGGTCCTTGGGCCCTGCACCCGCATGGGAGACCAGGAGGAAGCACCTGGCTCCTGGCTTCGGATCGGCACAGCGTGCCGGCCACAACACACGACCACTTGGGGAGTGAACGAACGGGAAAAGGAAGACCTTTCTCTCTCTCTCTCTCTCTGTCTAACTCTGCCTGTCAAAAAACAAACAAACAAACAAAAAAACAAAGCAGAAGGCAGAAC
Organism: Oryctolagus cuniculus; assembly: GCF_051225735.1. Lineage (NCBI taxonomy): Eukaryota > Metazoa > Chordata > Mammalia > Lagomorpha > Leporidae > Oryctolagus > Oryctolagus cuniculus. The sequence goes on from NC_142880.1 coordinate 40,160,877, forward strand.
AGTCACACTGCAGCTCTGAACCGAGCAGAATCATGTGCGGAAGGTGGCAGAGCAGAAAGTCAAAGGCATGCGGTACTTCATAGCTGTCTTCTGCAATCTCCCATTTATTGCCTGTCCTCACTGACTCCTGTGTTGGCTCAACAAGAGGCAATATCACGTCTATCTGGCTGGATGTTGTATTCCCAGCAAGAACCATGGTCGGTACAGAAGACACATTCAATAGGTATTTTCTCCCATAATTCTAGAGCATACATACATACAATTTCTCATGACTGTTACCTGAACTAAGAGAGGGGTACATAGAGAATGAAAAATACCTATAGTACTAAACAGTGTGGGAAGCAGGGCCCGGCTCCCACAACATGGCGCTGAGAGGGAATAAACAAGTTCTACACAGCGGCTTTGGCTAATTTGACTAATGAGTTGCAGGAGCAGACCCAACCTCTGATTGGAAGAAAGCGGTGTGCTCAGCACGCAGGCGGCGGAGCATGGATTGTTGGAAGAGGACTATAAAAGGGGACTCAACTGCACTTTCTGGGACAACTACTGTCTCTGGGCTGGTGGAAAGTTCGGGGGGTGGAGAGTTGGTGGAGAGTTCGCTGGGGAGCTCATTATTTCGGCCTTCTCTTTACCTGTTCTTGCGTTGCTATAGAGAAAACCTACAGCAAGGGAAAAACAGCGTCCGGTCCGGTGCCTCTCCTCCGCTCGTGGAGGAGCAACAAACAGCACGTGACCAGTTATCTTTTCTGACACTTTCATCCTGAGACTTTCTGGGTGTGCATATGTGTGTGACACGTGTGCATGTGTGTGTCCTGCCACACCAGTGCTAGGGCCTGAGGATAATTGCCAGGTACTGTATACCCACTGAAGCTCTCTGGGTGTGCATACTGAGTAGTTTTTATTAGAATTGTTGACTAAGTAATCTTAACTTTAATATCACAATACCTCTGGGAGTAAAGCAGGTCAACTCATTTCACCAAGGAAAGCAAAAACAAACAGAAGGAAGAAGGAGTGTTGAACTCATATGGCATACAGCTCTGATGAGTGGCAGCTGGGCCCAGAGACTGCGTGCTCTATGCCCCATTCCTGTGCTCCCTCTACCCCCACTGTTGCTTGACTTCTAGAACATTTTTGGAGCCATTTCCCCTTTTTCTGTATGTGGGCTCTTTGCTGATCTCAAATGGTGCTGAAAAATAACGGTGCTGAATCTAAGATAATGTGGCTGCTGTTAGCACTGGAAAAAGTCTGTAAGGAAGAAAGGGAATGCAGATTCTCTTCTCTCACTGTATATTTTGTAACCTTGGTGACAACACTGAACCTTTCTGGACCTCAGTTTCCTTATCTTACAATCAGATATGAACAATAATAGCACTCTCAGGGGTTCTGTTAGAATCCAGGGCTTTGACTAAATGCTGCTACACTGCCACAGCCTTGTAGCTTTGTGCATCTCATTCAGTCTCCCCCACCCCCCCGCCCCAGAATCCAGAGACCCAGGGAATTCTCTGTCCTTTTGATCTATAAAGGGCCAAGCACAAGCATTGGTGGCCAGTGTGAGTAGACCCGAGAGAGCCCAGCTCTTGTCACTGTAGTAGCCGTGCATTCTAAAGTACTTCGTGAGCCACAAAATACTAGAGAATGGACTATTATTTCTGCAAAGGGGGTTTCCCATCAGCATTCATGAAATACATGAATTGTTCCATGGTGTATTAACCCCACATATCAATCAGTGCAGTGAATGCACTTTATTCCAGGCTGGCGTCGACTTTCTGTGCTGTTGTGCTGTTGTCGGACAGATGAGAATTTTTATATTCTTATTTATGGTACAGAATTTCTCTTCTATTGTTGATTTTGCTATAAAGGGAGGGGAGCAGTCCTTCTTGAATTTGCTTTGTAATCCCTAAGATATTTCTTATTCAATGATATTATTTAGGCTTTAAATAATGTCAATTTAAGTATAATTTATTGAGCACACACAGTATTTGAAGCATATACGCATGTTCCAAAGTGAAATAAAAAATGATAGAGTGTCTCATGTCACACACACACACACACACATCTGCCTGTGCATGAAATTCCTGGGCACTTCATTGGGCCTCAGCTTGTCACTTAGTCACAGTGTAATTGAAAAACACTGAGGCATTTTTCAAAGGTAACTCAACAGTTAGTGAAAAACATGGAGGTCAATTTCAGTCACATTTGAGGTTATCCTTTAGTTAAGGAAATTTGAAGGAAAAAACCAGCTTCAATCTGGCAAAATATTCCTCATATCTTGACTTAGAAGTTAGATGACAGAAACTGCAAACAATGAGAATAAAGCAACTGTGAATATTGGCTTACCATAGAATTTCCAATGCTTTGCAAGTTATGTATGAAAAGTGCATTATTAGTGGAGAAGTAGGTGGAGAGAAGAATACTGGTATTTCTGGCTTTCCCATGGAGTTATTATTTTGACCGTGTGCAACCTGCTTACACATTCTGTGATTATAATTCCATATTGGAGGCAGTAATACTCATCTTACTTAGGGATTCAAATAGTTATTCAGTATTACGTCTTAGCGTTTATCTCCTTCTATAGAATTTCTTACAAGGGCATATGCATTGCCATAGGTTCAAAAAATAAGCTTGAGAAAGGCTTCACGAATAAAGAGGCTTTCAACTGATGAGAAAATGAAATACTTTCAAAGCAACCTGATATTTGTAATTGAGGAACAACATATTTTTGTTACCATTATTTTATTTTTTAACACATTCTATTCAGAAGACAATGGTCATTGTATATTATTTGCTGTGACTGCAACACAATTTGACTTCCACACGCATGCTGATGTTTAAACCCTCAAATCATAAGTTAATGGTACTAAGGGAGTGGAAAGGTAGTCTGATTATGGTATTTGGGAGGCGGGCCTACTGGGAGGTCCCGGGTCATCAGGGTGTGCACTGGGATGATAATTCTCATGAGAGAGTTGTTTTGAAAGCCTGAGTTTGGGATCAACCTTTCTCTCTGCTATATATACTCTCATTGCCATCCAAGGCCATCACTAGATGCCCAGTCCATGAGGCTACTGATCTTGGACATGAACTTCCAAAACTGTGAGCTAAATACACCTATTCACTTATAAATCTAGCTCCTCCCAGGTATTTTGTTGTAGTAATCAAAAGTCAACTCATACAATACTTTTCCCTTAAACAATACATATAAATCTTTGAAGAGCCCTTTAGGTGTGAGTTTGTCCTATTCAGACTTTATAAAGGACTGAGCACTAGGCTCGGGGTCTCCACGCCTCGGGTTGAGCTCAGCCTGACCACATGCTGCATCAAGAAAACCTCCAAAGGTCCTTGCATCACATTTTAAGACCTGCTGTTCTAGATAATTTCTCAGATGCTTACTGGTTGAAGATGAAGAATAAAAAAGATCTGGATTAGTAAGACACACGCCATGCCCCAGGAAAGTAGGGATGTCAGGTTAGGCCTACAGTGTGAGCTGGTGTCACCCTTGCAGAGGCCTTGGGTTGGCAGGTGGACTCTTGGAGGCCTGGCTCCCTTCTTATAGGCAGACTTGCAGGCCTGGGAATCCACTGCCCAGCAGAGGGACGGGGGCTTTGGTCTTCCCAGTGACAGTGCCGCCCCCGTGGTTTGGGCCTCTGCACACCACAGCTATTTCTGGACCCACACAGCTCATATCCGGGCTGTTTGCTTTCGTGATGATAGTTTGGACATCTCTGAGTCCAGACAGTATTAATGATGTCACTTTTCTAAAGGACTGACTGCACAGGCTTCTAAGTGAGAAATAGCAGGTCTGGAGCGGGAGGCTGCTGCTCATTGGTTTTTCCTCCAAAGCTACAATGTTGGGCCTCTTCTCCCCAGACCACATGGGTGTCTCGACTGTGTTCAAGGAGAAAGTACTCTTAATATACATTAAAAAAACCCCAAATACACTATGAAAAACCTCAGTAACAATATTCAAAGTGAAAAAGCAGATCACCACTTCTCAGCAATCCGATCAGGGTGTAGAGTTGTATGTCCCTGCAGACTTCCACAAAAAATATACAAGAATACTTTTTTTTTGACAGGCAGAGTTAGAGAGAGAGACAGAGAGAAAGGTCTTCCTTCCCTTGGTTCACCCCCGAGATGGCTGCCACGGCCGGCTTGCTGCGCCGATCCGAAGCCAGGAGCCAGGTGCTTCCTCCTGGTCTCCCATGCGGGTAACAGGGCCCAAGCACTTGGGCCATCCTCTACTGCCTTCCGGGGCCACAGCAGAGAGCTGGACTGGAAGAGGAGCAACCGGGACAGAATCCGGCACCCCAACCAGGACTAGAACCCGGGGTACTGGTGTCACAGGCAGAGGATTAGCCTAGTGAGCCGTGGCGCCGGCCACAAGAATACTTTTAAAAATCTCACTTTGTAGCTTGTCCCTCAGTGCATTTCTATGTTTCTTCATCATTAAATAGAGCCATGGAAGGAAGTCCATTCTGCAGTTGTCATCACATCACGTCAAGGGAACATGATGTCCATCTGAGTCACCACTGAAGATGATAACTTTAATTTTATTGCTGGTAGATAGGCTTTTAATATGCTCATTTTCCAAGATTTAAGTTAATTTATTTGTGAGTTCAGCTATTTGTTAGCAATCAGTGTGAACATGGGCTAAACTCTTTGTGTCATGACCTTAGAGTTTTTTGATAATTGTCTATATTAAGTATATAGCCCGGCATACTTCTGGAGGATGCCTTTAGTCTCTTCCCATCTTAGCTTTCTTGTCTCTCTTTAATCTGGGGTTAGAGCAGGCAATTTTCCTAATAAATTTAGAGCATATTTTTCCTGCTGAAGTTCTTGTTGGGTTTCTTTTTAAACCATCTTTCTTCTCAGCAAGTGATTTCCCACCCTTGATTAATCATTCCACTCAGGCGGAAGTATCTGTGTGCAACTTCACAAGCCAGAGAAGGTTGTAAATAATGACTCCTGTCGGAGCCCAGTCTTCAGAGCATTTGCAGAAAAGTCAGTCAGTTCTGTGCTTGCTCCATTTTAGAGAACAATCCAAGCTTGGGAAATACGATTGCTGTTAATCCAGGTAAGAACAAATCTCAAGTCCATGCTTCAGGTCGGGAGGGATCCTCTGGGGCACTGTTCAGGAGCTTTTCCCTGACACAAATTAATAAACTACCTTTGGCCATGGAAAACGTAAAGGCAAATATACAATTTCAGTAGCTCACCGGAGACTTACAACATGACTATTCATCGCCTTAACCGAGGACCATGGGGCACTTGGGGAAAGAAAGCTGTACTTAAGCATTTTGTGCAAGATTGTGGAAGAGGTATAGCTTGACGTGACATCGCTCAGCACAAATACCAGACACTACCATGCTGGGCCTATGCTTATTCACTGCTCATCTGTCACGTAAATATGTTTCCTCCTCTCTCTCTTTAGAAAGAAACCAACTCTGAGGTTTTATTGGAACATTACACTAGAGGAGCTCCTGGAGTTAAGGAGAGGCCCCCTGCAGGAAGGAGGAAGGAGGAAGGAGGAAGGAGGAAAGAGGAAGGCAAAAACACCAACAACTGACCTTGTCTCACCTGGACAAACAGCGGGAGGACGCTGACGGTGGGTGACTCAGGAGCATGGTGTTTTTTCATGTGTCAACCTGGCTTGCCTGTAGTACCCAGAGATTTGGTCACACATTGTTCTAGTTGTTTCTCTGATGGTGTTTTTTCACTGAGAGGGACATTTAAGTTTGTAAACTCTGAGGAAAGCTGAATACTCTCCCTAGTGTGGGTGAGCCTCACATCCAGTAAGTTGAAAGCAGGAATAGAAAAAAAGACTGCCTACAGCCTCCACAGTCAGATGAGCCAATTCCCTGCAATAAATCCTGCGCGCCCCCCCCCACTACTGGTTCTGTTTCTGGAGAATCTTGTCTAAGACACTCCACTATATCTGTCTCCCCTCTCCGGGTGTCCACCCAAGATGGGATGCAGAGAACATGTAGCACCCTGGGGCTTCAACCTAGTTTAATCCAGTTACTGGGCTGTAAGTGGCTTTTCTGGATGCTGTTGACTAATATGAAGTGGACAGAACATTTGCCACCCAGTGAGCTAAACAAGGAGCCTTGTTAATTGACTAATCATGCGAGGCGGTTTCAAGTCAAATTAAATTTGCTTATGCTCTGTTATCTATGATAAGCAATTGTGCCTCCCTGTCAGAATTTTCTGGAATTTGATGCCAAGAGATAGTGACAGTCCAGCACTCCTGTTGTCCAGTGTTTTGCACCAGAGACCATCTTTACTCATCAGGAATGTGACCTCTTAACCCCATACTTTGTGGAACTCACATTGTAAAACACACTTAAGGGAGTTGCATAAACCAGCCCCTTGTAGGAGACAGTTTTCATAAACTGTGCCTACTGTGTAAGATTGAAGCTAAAAGGTGACTATATGGTCATGTATTAATTTTGGTCCCCACAGATTAAATAGCTTAAGAAAATTCTCTTGCCAGCCCGAGATCCTCCGAGTGAGCCATGTAGTTTTTCTCATTGCTAACTTGTGTGAAGTGCACAGCAATAAAAAGTTAGTACCTCTAGTGGATTTTTTTTCTTACTGAGCACTTGAGGTGAGATCTGCCTTCTTAACAAATTTGTGAGTTCACCATACAGTGTTGTTAACTCCAGGCACAATCTTGTTCCGCAGATCTCTAGAATCTACTCACATTGCAAAACTGAGCTCTACATCCCTTGAATGACAACTTCCTGTTTCCTTCCCCTAGCCTCTGGAAACCAATTTTACTCCTATTTTCTATGAGTTTGACTGTTTTAAACTCCTCACATGAGGGGACTTCAAAAAGTTCATGGAATTAAAAAACTGAGGCAGATATTTGGCCCAGGGGTTAAGATGCCACTTGGGACTCATCCATCCTGTAGCAGACTCCTGGCTCCTCTGCTTCCAATCCAGTTTCCTGGTAATGTGCACCATGGGAGGGTGCAGATAATGACTCAAGTGCTTGGATCCCTGCTGCCCACTTGAGAGACCTGCACTGAGTTCCAGGCTACTGGCTTTTCAGCCTGGCCCAGCCCTGGCTGTTGCAGTCATTTGGGGAGTGAACTAGCGGAAGGAAGATCTTTGTCTATATGTATCTCTTTCAAATGAAGTGAAAATCAATGAATAAAAATGAAAAAGGTGGGATAAGTTTATTTTGGTGCAAGATATTTTGAAATCTATGCATGCTTTTTGGTAATCTGCATTTTCCATGAACCTGGAAGATACTTGGTGTAAGTGGAATTATACCGTATTTGTATTTGTATTGCATTTGTATTTGTAGGGCTTGGAGAGGTCTCCTGTACCTAGCTTATTTCTTATGTGGGCTCTGTGGCTGAATTTAGGAACCCACTTGTACAAGAACTGTTTAACAGGAGAAAAGCACACTTTTTTAAAAAAAAATTAAGTTTATGTGCACAAGGGGCTCTTCAACAGAGAATGAAGTCCAAAGAAATGACCAAAGCATAATGTTTTTACAATTTTCTAAATAAAGAACATTAAATTTGTGAAGGAATAACAGGACGAATGGGTATCTGGAGTAGGATAGAAAATTCTAGGTGTGTTACTAAGAGATAAGCAGGTATTTCAAAAAGCTCACAGAAAATGAAACTAAAAGATAAGTTTATTTTGGTACAAAAACAGTTTGAAACCCATGCATATAAGGAGTGTTTTATTATACAAATTATGCATGGGTTTCAAAATTTATTTGCAGCGAAATAAACACAACTTTTAACTCTATTTTTCCATGGACTTTCAGAAGTATTCTGCTATGTGGGAGTGGATGGCTGTGGGAGCTGGTAGGAGAGAGGGTGACGTCACAGAGTTGTTCATCTAGTTCATTGCAGCCTTGATCACCAGTCTCTGGTGACCAAGGATATTTGCCAAGTTTGGTGCATGGAGGACACTACTCCCAAAGAATCTTTATGGCTTGCAGAATGTAGGGAAAGACAGACCTCATGGACATTTCTGGAGTGACAATTCCTCAAGTGATTTCAGCTTGAAACAACCAGCACACCAATTTGACATGTTTTGCTTTAATTCCTTTCTCTTTCTGTAACTGGCTTATTACCCTCAGCACAGTCCCCTCCAGGTCCATCTCTGTTATCACATATGGTAGGATTCCCCCACCCCTGTTTTTTAAAGGCTGAACAATATTCCATCATGTATTTTAACCACATTTTCTTTATTCACTCATCTGTTCATGGCCTCTTGGGTTGCTTCCATCTAATGGGTTCTTTCCACAATGGGAAATCCTGTACCCCACCCACTTTCTCCGGGTCCCACCCTCTGCCCACTACCTTGCTGGTCTTTGGTACTAACAGGTCCATGACCTTCCATCATACTCTACTGTACTGAAGTCTGACCTGTCCATCATACTCTACCATCACTCCAGGCTCTCTGATATCCTTAGGCTCTCTGCTTTTAACTGAGGCATCCTGGTGTTTGCCTCCAATGCTGCCAACTTTCACTTGAGGACCTGGGAACTGAGTGGCACTGTAGCTATTGCAGCTACTGTAGCTGAGTATCTGAAAGGAGCCTGTCTTTGTCATCTCCCATGAGGTGGTCCTGGTGGGTGTACACTGACCTTGAGGGCCCATCCTGGCATCTCTTCCTGTCCTTGTAGTCCCAGGCCAGTAGTGGTGGAGACGAGGAAGACACCGTTGGCTACCAGGCTCTGAGAGAAAATCTTAAGGCTAAGAGGGCATTTATTGATTTTTGTATACTCTCTTTCATTCAACAAATACTTTTGGGCACCTAACTTGTGCCAGGTGTTTTTCTAGACAGTGAAGATAAGATCTCAGCTTTCTTACAGCTTGCGTTCCTGTCTTTTTGAGGCTAAAACCATGCATGCTGACAAGTGACAGAGCTAGGCTGCTGGTGGTCTCTCAAACCAAAGAAAATGCTTTTAGCACCCAGTTTCTGACATTTTGTAATGCTAATATGCTGTGTTGTCTATGGACACATACTACATACAGTTCCTTGGGACACACTTTAAAAGAGGAAAGTCTTGGCTCACCCGGCACTTTTGCTTCCTGCTGTGTGCAGGCAAGGTCATTACAGATGAACCATGGGGTGGGAGGGGCTGGCTTGCGTGCCTTTTGTTCCTTTGAGTTGTCCATGCTGGGAGATCTTCTTGTGAAGAGAGCTAGTCATTCTCTCTAGCAGGAGTCAGGAAACTGTTTCAAGACCAAATCAAGCCTGCCACCTGTTTTTGTAAATAAAGCTGTTAACAAGAAGGACTGAAACTAGTTAAATTTAACAAAGTTTTCTGGAGCAAGAAAAAAGGTTCTGGAACCAGGCGGCTTTCCAAATCAAGGGTGATTCAGAATGCCCTATGTGTCTACCTCCTCACCCCCACCACAGGGACAGGTCATATTTATAGCCAGAGAAGGCGAAATGACCCCTAGCAACCACCTGATTGGCCACAGTTGGCATTTGCCTCTGGTTGGCAGTAAGTTCAGGGGCTATGATTGGCAGCTATTTGTTACAAGGGTATATTCTTAGGTGAGGTTACACATGAAGGGAGGTTATAGTTTGCTATATATGGCAGCCACCTTAGGACAACTTAACATTCAAATACGGAGGCTGGTTTAGGGCACATTTATTTCTGTGTGACAGTTTTACTAGAACACAGCCTTACTGCTCATGTCTGTCCTGTCTGTGGCGGCTGCTTTTGTACTGCAACAGCAGAACTGAGTGGTTGTGACAGAGGTAATGCTTGTGACAGAGGTAGTTGATATATATACACACATATATTTGTGTATGTATTACAGAAATATATATAACAGAAATATATATGTATATATAAATATATATTTTACAGAAGTTTGTAGACTCTTTCTATAGACCAATGATTCCCAAAGAATAGTCTGTAGCATCTGCATTCCTAAAAGCTTATAAAGAAATCCAAGTCCTTACCCTACCTCATATCTACTGAATCATAAATGCTGGGCTGGGGAGAGAGAAAAAGGTACACACACACACACACACACACACACACTGCTTCCATTTCAAATGGTTCACTCCCCCACATGGTTGCAACAGTTGGAGACAGGTCAAGCTGACACCAGGAACCAGGAATTCCATCTGAGTCTCCCACATGGGTGGCAGAGGCCCAAGTACAGAAGCCAGGTGCATTCGTGGGGAGCTGGATGGGAAGTAGAGGCACTGAGACTGGAAGTGGCACTCTGATGTGGCTTAGACTGCTGTGCCACAATGCTGGCTCCAGAAATCTGTGTTTAAATAAGACTTCCTCGTGGTTCTGATGCATGCTTCCATTTGAGAGCCACTGAAACATCACAGGATCTGTAATTTCTAGGGAACTGAAGCATACCAGGGAGTCAGAAACCCACAGTGTTTTGAATTTCTGACACTGCATCATTGTTTCTCATGATTGCTTAGAAAGTGAATGCTGTGTATTATGATGTATTGGCTGGGGCATTTTGAGAGAAGCTGTATGTAATGGTATTAATGATTAAGGACTGTGTTTACTGCAAAAAGGATCATTAGCTGACTTTGTAACGCTTATGAGGGCTAATATTTAGCTCATTGATTTATGAACATCACATCAAGGTCCCTTTTTAAAGTTAAATGTCTTTAAATTAATTTGTGACCACATTTGAGGAGAAGGCATTGATTGATCATGTGTATTAGTGCACTGTGATTACAGACACGGTACTGTCCCAGGAGCCCCTGAGCAAGTCTGATTTACAGATTTCTGTAACAGGCACAAAAAAGGCACAAGAATCAGTATGTCCTTTATGACCGGGGCATGTGGTGATGCTGTCATCCGAGGCTTACTGCTGTCCACTATTGCCCTGTGTCTTAGCCCATCCTGTGTTGTTGTAACAGACACCATGGATTGTGTAATTGATAAAGATCAGAGATTTATTTCTTGCAGTTCTGGGAGTTTCCAGGCTTAGAGGCTGCATCTCATGAGGACCTTCTGACTGCACTGTAACTCAGAAGGCATTGCCTGGCAAAGCAGGGCAAGAGATGGAGCGCAAGAAAGCTGAACTCACTTTTATAGCAAACCTACTTCACAAGAACATGCATCCACTCAAGGACAGAGCCCTCACGGCCCAGTCACCTCTTAGAAATCCCCACCAGTCAACATGGTTGATTTGGGGATTAAGTTCCCAACATGTGAACTTCGGGAGACACATTCAACCACAGCACCCTCCTAAAATAAGGTTTAGATCTGTGCTGAGAGTACACACCAAACTGTTATCTAAGGTGCAGTGTGAATGATGAAACACAAGGGCAAGCTCTGGGAGCCATCCCATTACCGTTTGAAGTAATTGTTTCCTCCGGTTATATGGATGGACTCATTGAGGATCCCAGCACACTTCTTTGAACTGGGAACTTGCTTAACTCATGTCTCTAGGCACTCAGATTTGAAAAATCTTTGTGGCAACACTTCTTCCTTTACCTTCATTTCAGGACCAGCAGTTATTATTGGGAACTTCTTTTTCCTCCCAACAGCTGGGATGTTCATGGGCAAGCCCGATGATTTTTTAATCATATCAATTAAAAGAAATTAAGAGTACTACTGTTCTAGTTGACTGGGTAGAATTCATCGCTGGAAAGACAAAGGCTAGATTCCAGATCTTACCACCATCATCACACTGGTTCAGCAGTCTCACACAGTGTTATAGATGATCCATAGACAACAGGAACATTCACAGGTCTTATGGTCAGGACTTGGATAGTAACTGTATATATGACCACTGTATATAATCTGCACATATTTATAGTAAAGCATTTTATGCATATGCTTTCTCAATGCTTTGTTTGAAATAGTAACATACTAGCTCTCCTATACCTTTATTGTTAATTTCAATTTTATTGTCATATAGAATATAGGCCATTCTTTCCTGTAAGGTTGATAAACCACAGCCTGTGAACCACATCTTCATCAGTGCCTGTTTGTGCAAATGAAGTTTTATTGAACAAAGCCATGTCCATTTTGTTTGCATAGTATTCATGGCTACTTGGTGCTACGTTGGTGGAGTTGAGTAGTTGTGACGGAGGTCATATGGCCCTCAATGTAAAATAGATTTATTATCTGGCCCTTTTCAGAAAAACTGTCAGTCCCTTCTCCGCTGTATCACTTCATGGCACCAACAAAAGCAGTGTCTCAGGAATGCGTATAGATGTATCTTAGACACCAATCAGACAGAGGATGCCTTCCCTCATATTTTAGCTTTGTTGCAACTATCAATAAAGAAGTGGAAGGAAAATGCTTTGTACTCAGTATTTCAGATATGAATCACTCTAGGATTTTCCATGATTTACTTTTAATCCTTTCTTTTGTTAGGGTCTAAAAAAGCCCACTGCCCGAGGAACAACTCCAAGAGACTTTTTCTCTCATGCAACCAGCAAAGGGTTAAATTTATTGATCCAACATGTTGGGGCCCTCTGACAAGGACAGAGGAGCAGTGAGGAACTACAGCATAGGGTTTATAAAGGCAAAAACCACAAAATCGGGAGGAGGGAGAGAATACACGGTTGCTAAGCGGTTGCTAAAATCTTACAATCAGCAATTATGATCTTAAGACATAGACAAATCACATCTTCATTATTAGCCCAGGTAACCCAGGTGCAACCTTTTTACTTTTAAGCTTGAGCAATCATGCTAGGGGGTTTTTGTACGTTGCCAAGGGTGATGTAGTGCACTGCTATTGTCCGACTATTTGAGATCATAGTTTCAGACCAGAGTCTCACGGTGGGGGGGTGCTTTCCCAGAATGGAGTCTCAAGTGCTCCAAAATGGAGTCCCTACTGTCAAGGTGCTACTTCACTCTGTCTTATTTTCACAGCTGCACCAGGAAGGTTTAAACCTATAAGCTTAAGCTTAACTTTTTACACCCGCACATATACAATTTTAACTCTTCACTTTCTTTTTTTTAAAATATTTATTTATTTATTTGAAAGTGAGAGTCAGAGAGACAGAGACAGAGACAGAGACAGAGAAAGAGAGATCGATCTTCCATCCACTGGTTTACTCCCCAGATGTCTGCAATGGTCAGGGCTGGGCCAGGCTGAAGCCAAGAGCCAGGAGCTTCTTCCAGGTCTCTCAAGTGGGTGGCAGGGCCCCAAACACAGGCCATCTTCTACTGTCCTTCCCAGACCATTGGCAGGGAACTGAATTGGAAGTGGAACAGCTAGGACACGAACTGGCACCCACATGGGATGCTGATGTTGCAGGTGGTGGCTTTACCTACCATGTCACAATGCTGGACCTACAGTTTATTTTTTACCTCTTATTTCTTATAGGTGTGCAAACATTGTTTAGGTAGATGCTTCCAGAGAGCACCTTCTTTCCTATGGGATGAATGAGAAGAACAAGTGCTTTATAGTAGACTGTCCTAGTGATCAAGTATATGGTAGAATGGACAAGTTGGAAAATTATGTTGGTACAGAATGTGCCAGGCAGCCTCTAAGAGAACCCCAACAATTTCCTTGGTTATGGTTAGGAACATTTTTGGGGTTTCCCGAAAGGCCATGGGTACAAGTCTTGGACCTCTGAGTCTTATGTTAATGGATTAAAGATGGTGCTTAATTGAATTGTGTCTGAAGGTATATTCTGGGAAGGTGATAGACTGGATTAGTTTCGAGGGTGGAGCATGCTAGTGGAACTCCTGTGGCTGTATACAAAGAGATATGTGTATGTGGAGGATGAATGTGCTCCCTGTGTCTCTCTGCTTCCTTTTCATAAGCATAGTAAACACAATCTTCTAGTTCCTATGCAAGGTTTCCTATTAGCCACGTCACACACAGCTCCTGCTTCTTCCACGGAGTGATGCTGGAATATAGGTAAGCAGATGTCCTATGCTGGAACTCTACATATCCATCTCATTTCAACCTGGGGAACACATTCTAGAATGGGACAAAGTATCAACCAAGGCAAGGAAGCCCTAGAGTTCCAGGAAGAGCAAGGACTCTGTAGTTGGGACCTTTCCCAGGGCCATTTGCCACTTCCCAGATGTGTCAACACCGAAGAGCTCCTCACTCAGGCTGCTCACAGCCAACCGTGTGTCCTGCCCAGCAGAGGCCAGGTTTTGTTGGTGGGGTATACAGGTTTGATTCTCTCCTTGGTGACCTCAAGGATCCAACTTACCTGGAACTCGGAAGGACTTTCCTTTTCTCGATTTTACTGTCTTACTCTAGTCTATGTAGTTGTTGTTAGCCAATTTTGGAATTGAAGGAGTGATTGTTCTCCCAAATTCTTGATTTTACACTTGTCCTGCTAAACTATTGAGGAGCTTGACATCCACCAAAAGATGCTTGGCCAGAAAGACTTGGTTGACCTCACTCCTCTCACTGATAAGTGTTGGCTGCTGGCCCTACTCCCTCCCCCATCAGCTGACCGGGCTTTGGCTCCAGGCACTATTCAGACTGGTGGGGAAGGTCTGGAGTTGAACAAGACAGACAGGTTCTTGCTGTCACTGCCCTTCTCAAAGCAAAACAAAAGATGACACACAAGTAAACAAATCATGGTGATATTAATGAGGTGTTTGGTGTGTATGGAGTATGTGTGTGTGGTGTGTATGTGGTTGTGAGCAGGTGTGAACCACCTCTCCACCAGGATGTTTTAGTGCTAAAACCTCCCAGCTTCAGATTCACGTTTCATTAGTGGCAAATAGTCCCTGACACCAGTGTTACACCACCTGTAGCACCCTCTTCGTTGGCTAGGTGAGGTTCCACAAAATAGGTGTTGACTGTTCCCTGACTGAGAAACTGCACTACTATTATATTTGCAGTCGGCTACTGCTACCATGTCTTCCCTGAGCCATGCATGACCTCCTGAAATGTTGCCCTCCCCCTGCCCCCACCCCCGCCCCAGCCCCAGCCCTTCTGTGATGGAAGAGTTTTTGGAAGCCAAGCCAAGCCCTGGAGAAAATGTAGAGTCATGCGAGATGGCCTTTATTTCCTGTTCTTCTGCCCCTCCCTCTTCTCTGCAATGCCCCTTCCCTCTTCCCAGCCCTCTTCAGCTTGGGTTTTTTTTTTTTTTTTTTTTAATCAAAACAAGAGAAGGCTGCTATCATTATCTGTGGCTTGATGGAAAACCAGGGTCAAGGGTACAGGTGTACGATCCGCTATTTAGCAGGAAAAGTGGTGGATTTTTCTGGAGTCTCAGCACTTACCAACACTGAGGACTTTAAGTCCAGCTGACTTAGTTGCACACACTATCTCACGTGGGAAAAGGGCCTTTGAGGCCAGCCCTGGCCTTGCTTGCCTCTGGAATGTACAGAAACAGCCAGAGTTCAGGTACCCAGCAGGGTGAACAGTGTCACACTGAAATGATTCTCTAAAGGGTAACAGGGGGCTCTCAAAATCCAGGAGGGAGAGAAGCCCACAAGGCTCAGCCAGACAATACCGATGGCCACCACAAAAGCCCCGGAGTTTTCTAGACTCCCTGTGCTGAACTGAAACTGGTGAACATTCCCATTCACTGTTATTTTGTTTCCGTTTTAAACATTTTAGGGTATTTCTCTAATTTTGTGGAGTGGAAGGCCATGGTTTCTTTGCATAATATTTTAAACATGATGCTACATTGCCTATCTCCCCAGCCCCTCTGGAGTGAGGATTGAGGCTCTCCACCCTGAAATCCTATTCTGAGTTAAAGCAGATTTCGAGGGAAACCACAACTCTGCTGGTCTACGCCTAAGCAGCTAGGGCATGGGGAGTCATGTTCAACTGTGGGCCATTGTTGCTGCCCACGCTATTCACCGTGTGGTCTCTAGCAGGGGCCAGGTGGCTAGGACTGCCTTGTTGTAGCCCCAGGACAGGGTTCACCATTTCCTTGGAGTCCCACTCTATGAAGAGGCCACCCCTGCCCCTCTTCCTCTATTGGCTCTCCCTTTGTTATCTCCAAACTGAGGCTCCCTTCCTTTAGCTTCTATTCTACCTCCCCTTTGTGCAAAGACTTCCAGTGCTGCAGAGCTCCTGTCCTGTTATCTCTGCCATGCTTTGGACCAAACCTCTGCCTGGGATCTCCCATCTCCTCCGAGGCAGAGGCACCACAGCCCAGAGCCCATCATTTCTTCTGCTTTGGACTCTCAGCCAAAGACAGAAGCAGGAAGTGGAAAGCAAGAAGCAGGTATCAGCTGTCTGTGCTGCTCTGGGGCCCATGGCCTGGAGGTTACGCAAAAGCCCAGGGACCTTCTACCTGGCCGTGGCCCTCAGGATTAAGGATACAGAGAATCATGACCTTTGGGTTACACTGTAGACAATATTTGAGAAATTGTTGTTTCAGAAGTTAATTTCAGGCAGTAGGGAAATAATATGAGAAAAGGAAAATTGTTGGGGAGCCATTAATAAGCAGTGTTGATAATGGTGACCTGGTGAGTTGTTGGAGTAGATCCACATTCATGCACACTAAAGTGGGTGTGTACTTAACTGGCGGAGAGTTTTCTTCCATCGTGGAAGCTGAGCATGACTCATGTGTGTCCCTGTGCCCATCTTCCTGAGGTATTGCCAGGGTAGCAAAGTCTACCAAATAACCAGATAGATGTGAGCTCTTGTAAATGGAAAGTGGGCACCCCATTGTGGACATTTTACCAAATATTCTACTTTTGTGTCTTCCTACACATACTTGGATATAATGGAAAACATGCAAATAAAAATTTCTCAGTCATACAGTATTTCAAATGCCCTTTGAGATCTATCTTAACACATACATCCTCAAAGGGGGTGCATCCAAGGGGATATGTGTGCAAAGCATGATATTCTTTTTTTCTTTAAAGATTTATTTATTTTTTTTTAGAGGTAGAGTCACAAACAGTGGGAGAGACAGAGAGAAAGGTCTTCCATCCACTGATTTACTCCCCAAAAACCCACCACGGCTGGAATTGGGTAATCCAAAGCCAGGAGCCAGGAGCTTTCTTCTGAGTCTCTCATGTGGGTGCAGGGGCCCAAGCACTTGGGCCATCCTTTATTGCTTTCTCAGGCCATTATCAGAGAGCTGGAGCAGATGTCCATGTAGGATGCTGGTGTCGCAGGCAGAATCTTAACTTACTATGCCACAGTGCCAGACCCCAAAGCATGGTATTCTTTAAACATCTTTTCTTGGGTAAAGCAAATATGTATAAACAACACATAAAGAGATATACAGAATATACTTTGCATATTAACATTTCATTGGGGAGTGAGTAGGACAAAAATGTCTAGAAAGGCTTATTGTGGAGGAAGGGGTGATGCTAAAATTGTTGAGAAACACTGCTCTAAATGGACATTATTATGAAGCTATTCAATTTAACCAACTTTAAAAAATAGAAATATGGATTTTCATAACTTGAGTTTGCTTAAAGCCAGCTGGATCTACAGAAAGACCATCACTACTAGAAGGCAACATTCAATCTATCTTAGCCACAGGATGGAGGACCCTAGGAGAGTTTCCAGTCAGGAAAATTATGCTACGCTGTTATAAAATAATAAGGCTGTAGATTGTCCACAGCTCATGGAAGCAGTCTCATTATAATTTTATGGTCAGATGTCTTTGATAGTAATAGTACTGGTAATTACCAGACCATATTTCATCAAATCAAGATTCCATTGGTTATAAGATGTGCCATTAACATTTGACGCAATGGTAGCCTGCTGTGGACTGTCAGGTGCATTTAAGAAATGTTAAAACATGAAAAACTATGCATCTGGGATGGATGAAATACAGAAATAATAGCTGAAAACCACTGAGCCTTCACCACGTGCCAGGCAATACCTGCTTTATCTTGTGAAACGTTCGCAACAGTGATGCCAAACACGTGGGACGATGCCCATTGTGAACTCCAGTTCACATGAGGACAGCTGAGGTCCAGAGAGGTTGGTATTGCACAGCTCTAAGATGGTAGAGGAAGGAGTCAGAGGTTCTTGTCTTTGTGCAAGAAAATTTCAGGCGTGAGACAGAGAGTGGCAGTAAGCAAGCCAGCCATGTTTAATGCCAAGAATATACCCAACAGACCAGGGAAGGACCGAGAGCCCAGTCTGTTTTCAGACTGGAATTTTTTTTTTAGATTTATTTATTTGACAGGTAGAGTTACAGACAGTGAGAGAGAGAAACAGAGAGAAAGGTCCTCCCTCCGTTGGCTCACTCCCCAAATGGCCGCAATGGCCAGAGCTGCACCGATCTGAAGCCAGGAGCCAGAAGCCAGGAGCCTCCTCCTGGCCTCCCATGTGGGTGCAGGGGCCCAAGGACCTGGGCCATCCTCCACTGCTTTCCCAGGCCACAGCACAGAGCTGGACTGGAAGAGGAGCAACCAGGACTAGAACCAGCACCTATATGGGATGCTGGCACCACAGGCGGAGGATTAACCTAGTGTGCCACCGCGTAGGCCCCAGACTGGAGTTTTTATGGATATTGGTGTGAATGCTCCATTTCTCCTCCCCCCTCCTCTTGAGAAATTGCTGGGTAGAGGGCTTTCTGGGTGTGGAATTCTGGAAACTCCTCCCAAAACTACATCAACACAGTGTTATTGGACCTAAAAGTCCCCTTGGTGCAGAGCGAGGAAGACTCCTTTAAGCTGCCCCTTGGAGAGGGCTGGGACCCGCGTTCCAAGGTTATTGAACAGGATCAAGACTTTGGATGTGCTAATGCTGGTCTGCTTCCAAGGTGGGCTTCTACATTTCTTCCCTCATTCAACCACACAAGAATTCCCATTTTTGTTCCACAGCCCCTCTCACACATAGGCTAATGCCTACCTTGCCACCTAACAAGTCCCGTCAAGACACAGATCTCTAGAAAGTGTCCCAAATGGAATGCTTGTTTCTTTTATATTCACAAGCGGGAAGGTGGGTTTTAAAGGAATGCTATGGAAAGATGCATTTGAGGAGGACGAAGCATGGGCATGATGGAAAGTTAATTCATCTAGGAGCCAGGCCAGCGGGAGTCTGATTCTGCCTTATTCTGCCTTGCCCCTGTCTGCCCCTGTGGGAATGTGGGTCAGGTTCACCCTTCTCGGTGCTGGACTGTTCACGCAGGAACTTCTTGGAGTTGGGGTTGTGCAAAGCTTGGCTGCCTCTCATGTAAAGTAATCGGCTCTTTGCTGACCCTTCCCCAGTTGTTTGGACACTGCTTTTACTTAACGGTCATACCCAGAGCCATTCATTCCTTTCCTTTCCTTTTTTTTTTTTTTTTTGGACAGGCAGAGTGGACAGTGAGAGAGAGAGAGAGACAGAGAGAAAGGTCTTCCTTTGCCGTTGGTTCACCCTCCAATGGCTGCTGATCTGATGGCAGGAGCCAGGTACTTATCCTGGTCTCCCATGGGGTGCAGGGCCCAAGCACTTGGGCCATCCTCCACTGCACTCCCTGGCCACAGCAGAGAGCTGGCCTGGAAGAGGGGCAACCAGGACAGAATCCGGCACCCCGACTGGGACTAGAACCCGGTGTGCTAGCGCCGCAAGGCGGAGGATTAGCCTAGTGAGCCGCAGCGCTGGCCCCATTCCTTTCCTTTTAAACGGAAGTGAGAAAGGAGTCCATGCCTATTACATACAGGCTCAGTGGCCCCACAATCTCCTGAAGGGTGTGATGATAAGTCCACACTTGCCGTGGGTTTATCGCCTTGTGTTAGGGATGGGTGCTCTATTCATACATCTTCCTGGCCTATGTTCTGACTGTTGTTCTCTAAAAGATCTGGGCTGGCTGGAACCCATTTGGTTCACTTGGCTGGGATACTCTCTTAATGGTATAGAAATAACTCGTTGCATAGCTTGTATTGGAACTGAAGCTTTCACCTCCCTCAAGAATATTATAATCTTAACTTACTGTTTGATGCTCCGTTGCTTGGGAAAAATTGAGTTTGTGTTTTGTCTTCCCCTCTTTTGGTGGGTGGTTTTTCAAATGGACCATAACAGGAGCTTTCTGTTTGAATTGGGAGTCATCTCAGGTTTGCATCCAGGAAACCTAATAAAAATGTGAGCTGCAAACAGCTAGGCGAGAGCAGAGAAATGAAAAGTGGTTTGACGGGGATCTCACAGAACAAGGGTACAAGGCTGCCACTGATTTCCTCCGAAGGGCAGGTTTGCTCTGTCCGCCCAGCCAGTCAAACCTGCCGGCTCTGATGGCCACTAGTCCTTGCTGCAAAGCCATTCATGCGTTAGAGGCAGGCAGAGAATCTTGCCACATTGGTCTCGCTTGAATTAGGGTGCATTTCTAGTAAGACTCCCTTTTCTTTTAGTCCAGTGTGATCTAAAGCTGTCCCAAGTTATTTATAAACAAAATCAAAACAATGCAAACAGAAATCTTATAAGAGCAGATGTCTCCCAGAGCTTATATAGGAATACTTATTGTTTTGCCAATTTCTGGGCAGAAACAGAAATCTACATTTGTTAACTACATCGGAAGTCAAAAGAGAACCTTTCCTTCCTAAGATTTCTCCATTGTTTTGATTTGCTGGAGTAAGTTTTGTCAGTTGAACAAATACATTTTGACCGACAGTTGAGACCATCTACTTCTGTTTCTTGTTGACCTTTGGTATTGTGGTGTCTTGATTTGGAAGGCCATTCCTTCATTCAGGCAGTGTGTGACTCCTTGGTCCCTGGAGGGCTGGTGCTATTTACAAGAGTGGATTGTTACTGTTTCTCCCAGCTCTGTTGTCAGTGATGTCAGGTTCCCAGCTTGAAATTGACAAGCCCTACAGAATAGACAAACCCTGCAAATCAAGGCTCCCACCCAAGCCTCAGATGAGAGCCAATTGCTAAACTTTTGCAGCCCTGCAATGTATCTGGCTGTTAGTTCTCAGTGTCCCAAACCCTAGGTGACAGGGGACAAGTGTTGGACAGAAAGTCACCATCCAGGAAGCTGATCTGGGCTCCCGCAATAGGTGAGCAAACTGGACTTTCCTCCTGCCACTCTCTCTGCCATCAATCAGCTGGAAGTTGTAGCTGTATCTATATGTACACTGTGTGTGCATTATGTCCATGGGATCATGTGCGTGTCTATGTGTGCATTCATGTATGTGCCCATGTGCCTAGAGTGTGCAGTGTGTGTCTGCATGTTTATGTGCATGTGTATCTATGTGCACCTGCGTGTGTCTGCATTTGTGTGTGCATTCAGGCGTGGCTGTGTGTACCTGCGTATGCATTCATGCATGTTCAGCCATGCATGTGTGTACCCATGTGTGCCTGTATGTGTACTGTGTGCATGTTCATACCTGCATTAGGTTGCATTTACACATGTGCATGCCTGTGCCTGCTTGCCCTGTAGTTCCTGCAGGCGAGTGCCCAAGCAGCATTTTCCCTTTCTCACCCCAGGCCATCAGAGTGAGGCCATGCGGTCAGCAGCCCAGGCTGACAGCTGCCCAGTGCCTTCCACGCATACTGAGCAGTGGCTGTTTCTAGAAGCGGAGGAGGTTCAGGGCAATCCTACCACATCCTTTCCCTTCTCTCATCTGCCACTCCTTCCTTACCATTCAAGTTAAACTCTGGGAGTCTCTAAAGAGGAAGAGTTGCCCCTACTGGGTCTGACAGGCGTGAGGAAGGAGGGAGAGCCGGCATCGCCTCTTGTTGGCAGTATTGGAGGGTCTGTGAGCTGAACTGTGAAGACAGCGCCTCGGCCTCTGGAGCCTCTTCCCGATGGCCTCTGCCTTCTCACCTGCAAACACTTGGCCTGACATTAAGGACCTGAGGCTGTGCCCAGCTCGCATTTTTGTCTGACCTCTGCAGTCACTGCTTAGGCTATTGGGGTGAAGGCCTGAGACTACCCGCAGTTAGAGAAGTGGACTGGAGTCCCAGGCTCCGCTTTGTGCCCTGAGGTTGGCCTGCATGGGCTCTGCCACGTGCTGATGGTTTTCCTGCCCTTCTTGCTGCTCTGCAGTCTTTGGAGGTAACAGAGCCTTTAAACCTCACATTCCCATTTTCCTCTTGGGG
The DNA here is from genome assembly GCF_051225735.1 of Oryctolagus cuniculus. Classification (NCBI taxonomy): domain Eukaryota; kingdom Metazoa; phylum Chordata; class Mammalia; order Lagomorpha; family Leporidae; genus Oryctolagus; species Oryctolagus cuniculus. Next base: position 40,182,767 of record NC_142880.1, read on the forward strand.
GTACTGAGGCCCCAGAAGGTGAAGTAACCAGCCCCAAAGCTCACCCAGAAAGTGGCAGAAGCAGAATTGGAAGCTAACTTTCTAGGCTCTCAGTAGGATCTGTAGTTTGCCTCTCAAGGGCCAGAAGCAATTTCTCATTTTATTTGCAAGTTTTGTAATTCTCAAAGGGAATTTCTCTTGAACTATTTTGTATCTCAAATGCAACCATAGAAATCCTACCTTCCCAGTGAAGCCGAGGGTCTTGGTGTTGGATTTGTTAGTGTAGGGTCTGTTCCACTCCAGGCTCCGTAAGCCTAGCCCTGCCCCATGCCTGACTTTGATGGGCCCTGTGGATGGCACCCTGTGCAAACCTAACAGGTTAAAGGTGGAGATGGGCCCATCCCATGACCCAGCCCTGTTCTCCACCATGGGAGAATTGAAAGCCGAGAGGGTGGCAAATTGGACCAGGGTACAGAGCTGGACTTCCAGCTCAGCTGGGCCAGCTCAAGCCTGCCCTGTGTTCTTTTCTGCTTGTGGGGGTGCAGGCTGGGCTCTGCTGGTAGGTCAGTGGTGAACACACAGGGGACCCCTTGGCAGGGAACTAGAAATGGTGATTATCAGTCCCTGGCAGGAGCCCCAGCAGGAAGCACAGAGCACCTTGGAAAACAAAAGCAAGAATGTCCTGGTTACATGGAGGAGCTGCAGACGTCATGTGGGTGAGGGCCTAGGCCAGGTGAGGGCAGTACCAGGACTGCCCAGAAAGTCTGGGCTTCACAGAACCATTGAGGCTGAGAGGTAGATTTTTTCCCTTAAACTCAGAAGTGATGCCTTGTGTAAGTCAAGTGCTCACAGCAGATGACACAAACAACAGCAGCGTTGAGGGCACACCTGCTTGGCTGTCCTTGTTGGCTGCTTTTTCAAGAGTGTGAGTATTCTGATAGGTCCAACCCTGGCAAGATCAAATGAGGCCTCAGTTCTATCCCTTTTCTCAACTGCAATCATTTGTTTGAGCATAGCTGTCATTTTACTACCTGCTAGTGAAAGGAAATAGGCTTGAATTTTCCCAGTTTATGAATTTCATAAATTTTTGATGTTTAGCAGGTGCTTCAGGCTCGCACCTCACTTCCACTGAGTGACAGTTGTTCTGAAAGTAGGAGTTCTGATTAACCATACAGGAAACCGGTGAGCAGGGCACATGCATGATGGGACTCATCGAGAAATGTCTGATTTTCTCCACTGGTGAACTGTTGTTTGGTGTTAGGTAGTGTGACCTTTGTCATGCTATACAAATAGCCTATTTATAATTAGACAATTGCAAAAACATTCAGATGCATATGTTTTGGATATAGATAGATCTATAAAATATTTATTTATTGAAAGGCAGAGTGATAGGGAGAGGGAGAGAGAAAGAAAGACTGCAACGCCTGGGGCCGGGCCAGGCTGAAGTTAGGAGCCCAGAACTCCATCCAAGTATTTCATGTTGTGGCAGGGGCCCAAGTACTTGGGCCATCTTCTGCAGCGTTCCCATGCCACTAGCAGGAAGCTGGATCAGAAGCAGAGCAGGTAGGACCTGAACTGTGGCTCTGATGTGGGATACCATGTTGCAAGTAGTAGCTTAACCTGCTGTGCCACCACAATGCCCACACCCAGATATATTTTCTTTCTTTTTTATTTGACAGGTAGAGTTATAGACAGTGAGAGAGAGAGACAGAGAGAAAGGTCTTCCCTCCGTTGGTTCGCTCCCCTAATGGCCGCTACGGCCGGCACTGTGCCGATCCTAAGCCAGGAGCCAGGTGCCTCCTCCTGGTCTTCCATGAGGGTGCAGGGACACAAGTACTTGGACCATCCTCCACTGCCTTCCTGGGCCACAGTAGAGAGCTGGACTGGACTGGAAGAGGAGCAACCAGGACAGAACCGGCACCCCAACCAGGACTAGAACCCGGGGTGCCGGTGCCGCAGGCGGAGGATTAGCCTAGTGAGCCACAGCGCTGGCCCAGCTATATTTTCTGCCAGTTCCTTTTATGTAGACGGTTCATTTTGAATAGAAGGATGTCAAGCCTTAAGATATTTCATAGCTCTGAGGGGCCTGGCTGGGAACAGCGATCTTCCTTTTGTGTCACACTAGGTATAGAAGGGTGCTTTTTTCTTCAGTTCTGTAGAAGAGGTGCTCTTGTAAAATACTTACAACATCTCAGACGAACCTGAAGGCTTCTTGTACTCAGTGTAGAGTTCTCAAAAGCACACCCAATAAAACTCGGTGACAAATCTCAGAATGTTCCTTGCACTTAAGTGTTTTCAGGATGAGTCACAACAACATGTGTCAAGTTCTTTTCACAGGGCAGGCATGTGCTGCACTTGGACATGGTGAGTTCCACACCTGCAAATGGTGAATACTGCACTTGGGTGTGGTGAACACGACACCTGTATACGGCGAGTGGCCCCAGATGGCAGTGGCCCTGCAGGTGCTGATAACCTCCACAGGGACAGCAGCTGTGGAGGTTATTGTCTTTAAAGATTCATTTATTTTATTTGAAATTCAGACTTACAGAGAAAGAGAGAGAGAGAGAGAGAGAGAGAGAGAGAGAGAGAAAGAGAATCTCCTATCTGCTGGTTCACTCCCCAAATGATCAAAGCTGGGCCAGGTCAAAGCCAGGAGCCAGGAGCCTCTTCTGGGCCTCCCATGTGGGTGGCAGGGGCCCGTGTACTTGGGTCATCTTCCACTTTTTCCTAGGAACCTTAGCAGGGAGGTGGATATCAGGGACTCCAACTGGTGCCCATGTGGAATTTTGGCACGGCAGGCGGCTTAACCTGCTATGCTGCAGTGTTGGCCCTGCTCCTTTATTTTTTAAGTTTGAAGACTCCTACCGTCTTGTTTATAAAAATATGCCATTGATCTCTTAATCATCAAAGAAGTCTCAAGCAAAACATTCCCAGCGTTCTTGCTGAGTGTGTAAACAGACCACTGGGAGACCTGTAGTTATTTTTCTTGTGGTAAGACCAGCTCAGTCTCATCGATGGTTTCCTGCGAGCCCCCCAAGTCCCACATATGTGATGGGCCCGAAGTCCCCATCCCTCCCTCTTTCCAGGCCCTTTGCTACTTGCAGCTGCACCTACCTGGAGGTGGCACCAAGTTCGCCAATGCTCGGTGGAGCCCAGCCCTGTGACTCGCTTGGGCCCCAGGAATGCAGCAGCTGTGTCAGTGTGGCCAGCCTGGGCCTGCAGGAGCCTAGGAAACTTCTGCTCATTGTTACACTCCTCTCAGGGTCTGTGAGAGTGGCCTGGCTGGCCTGCTGGATGATGAAGGACTGTCATATTGTCCCCAGTAAGGCCATGCTAGGCCACCCGGCCTCCCACTGCAGATGCACAAGTGAGGCAAGCTGAGAACGCTGAGCTGGCCCAGACCTGCAGCTAACTCAGCTGGCTGCCTGAGCCACTCAGACACCAGAAAGGACTGTGGGATCTTTATGTGGTTGGCAGGCATTATTTTACTCATCAATAACTAACCGAGACACCTGGACACAATGCACATTTGTTAAATGTAGGTCGTGTTTTTAGTTTTCAATCCAGTTCACTTAATTGGTTCTGGTGTCAACCCCGGGTAGCTCCTGTGACCCACCTCTCCGTGCGCTTCTCCTGTCTGTCCCCGCGGGGCTCTGTCCTGTGAGCCCAGCACAGACTTCCATCAGCTCCATCAGTATGGAGCAGCTTCTGCTTTCTGTGCCTTAGCCTCAGTGGAGAGTTCAAGAAGGAAACAAACCGAAAGGGGCTCATCCTGGTAGAAGGGACAGTAGAATATATCCATTCCTTAGAATATATCCATTCCTGGATGTGCACCAAAGTCAAACACCAAACTCAAAGTGAGAGGCTGCTTGTTTCCGGGCCCTTCTGTTTGGCATTGACTTAGTCTCCTTCTATTTCCTTTAAGCTCAGGCATGCACATCAGTCCCCCTCCTCTCCATTGTCCCAGGAAAGCCCCAAGTGCCGAGCACCAAGGGAAGCCTGGGGAAGCATGCGGTGTGAAATGGAACCAGATGTCAGCCAGTGTCGCGGATCACTAGGCTAATCTTTTTTTTATTTATTTTTTATTTTTTTTGACAGGCAGAGTGGACAGTGAGAGAGAGAGACAGAAAGGTCTTCCTTTTGCTGTTGGTTCACCCTCCAATGGCCGCCGCGGCCGGCGCACCGTGCTGATCCAAAGCCAGGAGCCAGGTGCTTCTCCTGGTCTCCCATGGGGTGCAGTGCCCAAGCACTTGGGCCATCCTCCACTGCACTCCCGGGCCATAGCAGAGAGCTAGCCTGGAAGGGGGGCAACCGGGACAGAATCCGGCGCCCCGACCAGGACTAGAACCCCGTGTGCCGGCGCCGCTAGGTGGAGGATTAGCCTATTGAGCCATGGCGCCGGCTACTAGGCTAATCTTCCACCTGTGGCGCCGGCACCCTGGGTTCTAGTCCCGGTCGGGGCGCCGGATTCTGTCCTGGTGGCTCCACTTCCTGTCCAGCTCTCTGCTGTGGCCCGGGAGTGCAGTGGAGGATGGCCCAAGTCCTTGGGCCCTGCACCCGCATGGGAGACCAGGAGAAGCACCTGGCTCCTGGCTTCGGATCACTGCGGTGCGCCAGCCACAGCGCGCTGGCCGCAGCGGCCCTTGGAGGGTGAACCAATGGTAAAGGAAGACCTTTCTCTCTGTCTCTACCTCTCTCACTGTCCACTCTGCCTGTCAAAAAAATTAAAAAAAAAAAAAGAAAAAAGAAATGGAACCAGTTGGAGAGAAACTCTGGTTGATTCTGGACTTGATATCCACAGGTGCCAGCTCTCTGCCCCTTGACCCTGGCCCAAGCAGCCATCTTGTGCAAATGCATTTCCTCTCCCACAAAAGAGAAATAATTGTGTCTGTTCTACTTATCTTGCATGTCCCTGCAAGGAGTAAATTAGATGGCATGTGTGAAAACACGCTGAAAGCCGTCAAGAACTGAGTCAGGATGGTTGCTGCTATTTCAAGTGCATGGGTGGAGGCGGGGTCTGGGAAGAATGGCAGACAGCCCAGGATGCAAGGTGTGGAGGCCAGCTTATTTTTTTATCAGTCGCAAAAGCAGCCTGACTCCTATCCGGGAAGAAGCCTGGCAAACACAGAGAACAGAGTCTGCAGAAAGCTGAGGGGCCCACCGTTGGGCTTCTGTATTGGGGCTTAGCAATGGCAGTAGGCTGCTGACAGCACTGGGGGGCGCAGGCCAAGGCAGCACAGACCCTCCAGAACAGAAGCCCAACCCAGGAGGGAGTGGGTTGGGGGATATGTGAACTTGGACTACCAGGAAATGGCATTTATTTGCTCAAGATCATTTGGGAGGAAGATGCTACAGGGCTCTAGAATGGCTCTGCTGGGAACAGTGCAGGTGCACCAGGCCCTGCACAGTCACCTTCAACCTTGCTCCAAGTCTGGAGGGAGAAACATGCCAAACAGGGGCCAAAGTGTCCTCAGGAAACCAGAGTTAGACCAGTGTGGGTGCTTTAGGCTGCAAGCAACAGACAGGCTAACAAAGGGTAACTCAAGATCATGCTCATTCATGGTCCCCTTCGCAGGAAGTCCTGACACAGGTCAGTAGCAGGACTGGTTAACTCAGCAGTTCCACAGCATCGTCTAGGACTCAGTTTGTTCTCCCTTCCGTATCTGCTGTCCTCTGGGGCTGGGTTTGTCCTTTGAGGCCGGCTTCCCGCCTGGTGCAGATGACTGCTACCACAGCCGCTGTACTACGCAGCTGACATCTCTGCTCCTGTTTAGGAGCGAGGAAGTTTCCCTGAAGTTCCCCAGCAGAGTCCCCCTCCCGCTGCTGTTGACCATGTCAGCATCCTCTCTGCAAGCTGTAGGAGTCAGGGTTCTCCAGAGAAGGGGAAACAGGACTTGCAGGTACTGCTAAGTTTATTTTGGTACAAAAACATTTGGAATCCATGCATAGTTTTTTTTTTTTTTTTTTGTAATTACACTTGCCATGAACTGTTTGAAGAGCCTGCATGCATATGTGTAGATTGTGTATGTATTTAAATAAACATGAATATACATATACACATTGTGGGGAGCAACCCGGACTGGACTGAGTCACTGGAATTAAGACTTATTCTATGCATCTGCTCTCCCACAATATGGCGCTGGGAGAGGAGAAAACAGCTTCTACGCAGCTGCCTCTTGCCAACTTGAGTGATGACCTCCAGGAGCTGATCCTGCTCCTGATTGGAGGAGAGCAGTGTACTCGGCGTGTGGGTAGCAGAGTTGGGATTGGCGGAAGAGGACTATAAAGGAGACAACATGCACCGGGAACATCTATCTGAAGGAACACCTGTGCAGCCCCCGAGAGAGCTGGCCGGCGGTGTGCCGCTCCCCTGCGGAAGTGGGGAATGTGGCAGGGGGAACCGCCCTTCCACGGAGGTGGAAGGGTCAGCAGCCAACCCGGGAAGAACCAGCAGCAAACCCGGGGAGGGCCGAGCAGACGAAAGAACAGCGCAGGGTCCTGTGTCGTTCCTCCACGAAGACGGGGAGCGACAACACATATTTACTTAGTAGAAAGACTGGCCTGTGTGGAGGCTGCCATGTCATCAGGTAGGTAGTTTGAAAACTTGACATCCTGGGCAGCTGAAGGTGGCAGTTCCATTCTGAATCCCAAGGCAGGAGAAGATCCAAGTCCCAGCTCAGAGACTGGCAGAGAAGGTGAGTTGCCTCCTGCTCAGCCTTTTGCTCTATGCAGGCATTCGACAGATTGGAAGAGGCTCAGCTGTGTAAGGTGGGGGGTGGTCCTCCGCTCCACTCACTCTGTGGGCTCACAGGTGATTCTCATGTGAACACACACTCACAGACACGCCCAGAATCCTGTTTAACCAGTGCCTGGGTGCCCATTGGCCCAGTCACTTTGCTGCATGAAGTTAACCACCACACCAGCCTAGGTCAGCCACCAACAAGAGGGTAAAGTGGCTGTGAGCGCCTTAGACCCAGCAGGATTCACTGTGGGGCTGCACAGGGGCTCACTCTGGAGCTAGCTGGAGTTCTGCCGCTGAGCGAGGAGGGGCAGATATCTCCCGTCAGAGACAGATGTTGTCCGAGCCATGGTAAGAGCTGACTGCTCTCGGCACTGGCACTGTGCTGAGCACTTGATCTGGTCAGCCCAGCTGGGCGCTCAAGAGTCTGAGGCACCCTTGGAGTGGGCTTTTTTTGGGGGAGGCAGCAGGGCCTTAGAAACCGCGTCCCCTTGAAAGAGGCCAGGGCTAATCCTTCTGAGATGGAATTGCTCTCTGCAAATAACAGTTTTGCTGTGGTTCTGGTGAATTTCTACTTTTTTCCTTTCCACAGTTGACCTCCCCTCTCAAGACCTTGATCTCTACCCTGGTGGTCACAGAGAGAATCAAGCGATATAGACAACTATCTGAAAGGCAAAGCCCTGTGAAGCTCCACTATGATTTTTTGTTGAAATTTTTTGAGTGGGCATACATAGTTTTAAAGAAATCCAAACAAAAGTACTGTTTTTTATAATTCACACAAAAAAGAATACTTTTGCTTGCTTCATTTGGAAACATAATTACAGTATTTCATGATTTTCTCAAGTTTCACAAAAATATTTTAAGTAATTAGCCTCTACAGACACTGAGAATTTGAAAGGGTTATTACATTTTTTTTCTGTTGCAGTTTTGCTTATAGAAAATTACTTACAATTTAGTAGCACTGAAACGTTGTATGCAATAAACTTATTTAACACAGGTCACTCTGGTTCAGCTTGAAGTCTGGAGACCACTCTTAATGACATTATTTTATAATTTCATTGTCTTGTTGCTAGCTCATGATGAGTATCATGCCCCCCCCCTTTTTTTAATGAGACATAAGAATATCCTCCATTTAATACATTTAAAGAAAGTAAGTCCTTGAACAAGTTTTATCATTTTTTTTGACAGGCAGAGTTAGTGAGAGAGACAGAGAGAAAGGTCTTCCTTCCGTTGGTTCACCCCCCAAATGGCTGCCACAGCCGGCACGCTGCACCGATCTGAAGCCAGGAGCCAGGTGCTTCCTCCTGGTCTCCCATGCGGGTGCAGGGCCCAAGCACTTGGGCCATCCTCCACTGCCTTCCTGGGCCACAGCAGAGAGCTGGACTGGAAGAGGAGCAACCGGGACAGAACTGGTGCCCCAACAGGGACTGGAACCCTGAGTACCAGCACTGCAGGTGGAAGATTAGCCTAGTGAGCTGCGGCGCTGGCCTGAGTTTTAGCATTAATTAAGGAAGCACCTAAGAAAGCAAGCAGTGGAGTTGGACACTTAGGCATAACTAAAACTTAAGAAGCATAAAAGTATCCTCCACTTAATAGACTAAAATGAAATAAATCTTTGAGAACAAGTTTTACTGTTAACTCTCATCATACAACTCCAAAAATCCTGTTTAGAGCAAGTTTGCCTTTCATTCCAGTCCCTGCCCAAATCCATTCTCCTATTAATCTATTCATCCCTTCCTATTCATTAATGAGCTGCTTATGCAAACAGCTGTGCCCAGCTCATGGCACTTCATGGAATTCACCTTGGGTTCCTCCCCTCCATTCTCCTGGCACCTGCTGGGTGCTGAGTCCTAAGCATCTGGCTTCACAAAATATCTGAAGTCCTCGCTCCCTGTCCAGTCATTGATCCTCCTTGGCCCCACTGTGCCACCTTCCACCAGCCTCCCTGATACCACTGCCTCCTGCTCAGCTCTGTCTCCACCCTCTCTAGGAATATTTTTTACGTAGATTATGTTATGGGCTAAACTGCGTCACCACCCTGAACCCCACGCCTTCGTTGCCTCCATACCCTGAAGGGGCCATGGACCAAGGGTCTCTCTCAGACGCTCTTGCTCAGCAGCTAGGCAGTTCTGTTGCTAATATCAGAAGCGGAAGCGGGGGCTGAGACAGAGATGCCTGAGCGGGGGTGGGGGGTGTTAGGAAAGGACACTGTTGGGGCAGGGAGCCCTGCACTGTGGCTCGGACCGCACCGCCGGTTCCATCTGAGGCAGGGACCTCCTGTATCTCTGTGTTTGGTCATGGACCCCAGGCCATGGTGGTGGATGTGGGTAATATCCCCGCAGGCCAAGGGCACTAACGCTCAGGACAAGGGGTCAGTGGGGGGTGCACAGCTGTATGAGTCTGCTAGGGCTGCCACAACACATCCCACAGACCAGGGGTCAGATGGCTGCAACATCCGACCGCTGTCTCCCTGGGGCTGGAGGCTGAAGTTTGAGAGGAAGAAATGGGCAGTGCTGGTTTCTCCACGGCCTGCAGGTGGCCACCTCCTTCCTGGGTCTCTGCACATGGTCTTCCCTCTGTAGGTGCCTGTGTTCGAATTTCCCCTTTTTAGGACATCACCCAGTTGGAGTGAGGTCTGCCTCAATGTCCTCACTTTTGCTTGTTTCCCTTTCTCTATTCTAAAATGTGAGGGGATGTCAACATATGAGGTAGGGCCCCCTTTCAGCAGGTGAAGAGGGCCAGGTCTCGGGCAGCACCAGCGTTACATGAAACCCAAAAAGCAGGCAGCACACTTGGATAACTGTCACAGCAGCCATTAGTTTCTTCTGGTACCTTCTTGGCAAATGCACCTGCTTCATAGATTGGCAATTTTTAAAAGAACTGAGGGCTGTTAAGTACTAATACCTCAGCACAGATTAATTTTGGGGAAAAGTACTGTTCCTTAAGAACGTTGTCATGTGCCTGAGAAGAAGATTTGAAAGTCTGGGGAGAAGGTAAGAGCAATAGGATAGAAAAAAGCCACCCTGACCTGGCCACCCTTGCCTCGGGCCAGTCCAGGTAGGGGAAGGAAGCAGCCTGAGCAAGGAAGAAGCAGCAGGGCAGCTCCTGGCCCCAAGAGAGGGGGCAGGGAATCTTCGTGCAGGGCGACGATTGTCACTGTGGAAAGGAACAGGTGCAAGACCTGGGGCGGGGGGGGAGTGGGGCAGGCCGTTAGGAAGGGAGTGAAGGGGTGTAGCTCTGTGGCAGTCTGCTGAGAAGGCACTGATGTCTCACCTCCGTGGGACTGGAGAAAACCATTAAAGCAGCCTCCTTTACCTGCCTGCTCCTCTCTGCCGGGGAGAGACACTGCTTTCCTCTTCCTTAAGGATAAAAAGGAGGAGCACTTTCTCTCCAACAGGTGACACGTGGGTCACAGCGGCTGGGTTTGGGACTTGCAGAGCAGACAGTTTCAGGGGTGTTGGCTTTGGGAAAAGGAGGCTGCAGTGGGTGGGGGTGTGGGCCCAGGTGCTGGTGAGGCACTCGAGAGCTAAACATTGGGAGCCCACAGAGCACAGGTGTTTCTCACCTAAGAAGGTGGCTACCAGTAGTATTTGAAATAAGGCGTGAGTATGTGCATACCATATCTTATCACACCTAAACAAAAGCAAAGGTAAATGCTTTGTGTTGCTGAACACTCAGTCAGCACTCTTCCCAGAGGGCCTTGCTCTGGTTACACGTCTATGTTTTTCTCCATTGTTTGAATCGGGATGCGAGTAACTCTCCTCAAAGGTCATTGGGTGACATCTCTCTTCCATTTCTCTCACTCTCGCTTTCTCTCTCTCTTTAGGATTTTTATTTATTTATTTGAAAGTCAAAGTTACACAGAGAGAGAAGGAAAGGCAGAGAAAGAGAGGCTTTCATCCATTGGCTCACTCCCCAATTGGTTGCAACGGCCGAGCTGTGCCGATCCGAAGCCAGGAGCCAGGAGCTTCTTCTGGGCCTTCCATGCGGGTACAGGGGCCCAAGGACTTGGGCCGTCCTCCACTGCTTTCCCAGGCCATAGCGGAGAGCTGGATAGGAGGAGGAGTTGCCGGGACTTGAACCAGCACCCATATGGGATGCTGGCACTGCAGACAGTGGCTTTACCCGCTATGCCACAGTGCCAGCCCCCATATCTCTTAATCCACAGGTTTCCCCCCACTTCCTGTTTCCTTTCCCTGTACTTGTTTAGGGGAATGACCAGGTGTGATCCTGCACAGTCTCTGGCAGTCTACACTCTGCTGATTGTAACACTTGGGGCATTTGACCTGCCCCTTCCTGCGAGGTGGGTGGTAGGTGGATCTGGGACTCATTTGAGTTATTGGACAAGGTTGCTTCAAGCATGCTGGGCTAAGCTTCTGTCTATCAGAAGTCACAAAGTTGTGCTCCTGTTTGTGTGGGGTAGGACATGTGGAAATTGACTAATAACAGAGTCACTGGTACCAAACCTGACAAAACGGGGCCTGGGGAAGCCCCCCAAGGGGAAGGGAGGGCTCCCATGCATGAATTGCCTAATAGTGGAAATTATTGCAATAACTTCCACCAAACCACAGCCTCGCACAAAGGTGGCCACAACCTTACGCTTCAAACACTTCTGCAGGGACCCCTGCCTAGCAACTGCCCCTTATGACTTGGACTGGTGCCATTCTACGGCTAGGCTAAGGATTGTTGCATCACAAAACGACTTACATAAACCACCTTGTTTTGCCTTTAAAAACTCCCCTGGTGGGACAGGCATCTGGCTTAGCAGGTGATGCCCATGTCTCATAGATCTGCTGAGTCTCTCATGAGAGTTTCATGGTGTTCTCACAGACTTTGGACTTTGTTTCCTAGGGTTTATACCTAGATATTCTGGTCTCTTCTTGGCTATCCATTTGATTTTTCTCTTCTGTGGTGTCTTCTTATTGGTTTTTATTTATAATATATGATGGGTGTTTGTTTTTCTTTGATAATTAAAAAAATTTGCTACCTTCCTAAATTCTCTTGGTGTCAGTCTCTTTTTCTTTGATTCTTTGAAATTTTCCAGATACTTAAGCAAAAAAGTGAAAACTTTTAGCATAATTTTGTATTAGTTTGCAATCGGTGTTGTTGAGAAAGGCCGTTGCTTGTAAACCTTGTGAGTGGAGTCAGGGCCGTGCATGGCTTTGGTGGGACCGCGGTAGGAGAAACATCTGCAGGAGCAGAAAGACAGTGTTGGCAGTGCTCAAGGTGCACCCTCACTTACAGCGTTGGAGACAGCACTGCAAAAATCGGCGCTCACTTTTCCTTCTGTCTGTGTGTCTCTGTCTGTCTCTCTCTGTCCTCTCTGTCTTTCTCTCTCTCTCTGGCAGTCTTTCCTTCTCTAGCTCCTTCACTCCATTTTCCCGTCTACAGTGCCACAGCATCTAGAATGCTCTTTCCTCACAGGTCTTGCATCTCCTCTGCCTTTTGGTCTTCTTCTTCCAGGTCCCACTTATGTTTTCATCTGTGCCTCCTATTCCTTTCATTTCTCTGTCTTTTTCATATGCTTCTGATTATTTTCCCTCTGTAAGAATATTGGATTATAATTAGACCTAAGTAAAAAATAGCCCAATCTCACAAATGTCTGAAACATTACATAAAATATCTCACAGTACATGTTAATGGCTTTCATTCCTAGAATTATTTTTTGTTCAAAGGACATAGTACATGGCATAGCTTGTCCTGAAGATTACAGGTGACATGAAGAGTAGGAGAAATCTCCCTTTAGTGGGCTCCTATGTGCCAGGCAAGATGTCAGCTCCTGACACTGATTAAACAAATGCCTATTGCAGACCGGGCACCTGGCTGTAGATGACATAAACAAAATCTGTGCCCTCACAGATGTTCTATTCTAGGATGAAGACAGAAAATAAGTGAAATAAATCAGCAGAACGTAGAGGACCTATTGAAGCTCTGCTCTTCTAGAGAGCAAAGGTTGAGGCAAGGATTTGAGAGGGGCCAGGTTGGAGCAACGTGGAAAGGAGACATAGGGATGTGGAGCAGTGCAGTGTCCACTGAGCTGGCCACGGCATCTTGAGCTGCTTGAGCAGGTCACGATTTCTCTGTCACATCTCTGGAAGGAGTGCACGGAGGAATACCCCTTGGCATACCCACAAAGACAGGAATTGATCAGCATGGCTCCTTGCCATCTTCTTCATTGGTGAAACTTCTCCCCAGGAGGAGTTAACATTCCAGTACTTTCTAACTGGGCTTCTGGCCCCCTCGGTGGTCTACCAGAAAGCCAGGCCCACTGCAGTCTTCTGGTAGAAGGATGGCTTGGCAGGGGTACAGTGTGACCAATAAAAAAAGGGAGGCAATCAGTGACCTGCTGGGGCTGCAGAGCCCACAACAGGGAGAGACAGGAGGATGAACTCAGAGGTGAGAGGGGCGGGCGGGTGGAGCAGAACCTTCCACCTGCCATAGGTCATTGGTTTTTCCTTGGAGTGAGCTGGGGAGTGGATAGCAGGAGGTGTTGGAGCAGGCACAAACACCTTGCAAAATGAGTCTGTCATTCAGGCTCTGGGGGATGAAGGAATTTCCTGATGATCACACAGAAGGGAGGTGGTGGAACCCGGATTTGATCTAAATTCTTGGTCTGTCTACCAGGGGTCATTTCTTTTCTAACATAGGAGTTGCAAATATTTTATTTCCTGTATCTGTTTTGTGCCTCATCTTCAGGCCTGTCTGTTTCTGCTTGGAGGAGAGCTCAGCTGTTTTCTCTCAGTCATTCCAAAAATGTATCTTGTCATTGCCTGCCATGCGCATGGCCCCAGGGACTGCACCACGGGGAATGAGAGAGGTTGACAACAAGGCCTGGTCCTTAGGAAGCTTCTCTGCTGGCTGCGATGGAAGACTGGAGTTATACTTAGGTTATTGAAGTCTAGTGCTTTTCACATTTGGAGGTTCTTGCCTGTTTTAGTAAATTACCTAAACAAGCCATTGCTGTTTCTTTGGCATGAACAACCTTATCTGAGGACTGGAAGCAGACAAAAATTCGGCATTCCCTCTTGATTGGATAGATTTTGACTTCAGCTGATCGCCGGGGCTCCCTCTCTCCCCTGCCCTCAGCCTTGCCAGCCCAACCTGGGGAGCAGAATCCACTTTCTGTGCACTTTGTGTTTCTCGCCTCATTGCCAGGAGTAAAGATTCAGTGATCCCTGCTTAACTGCCAGTGTTGCCAGCGGCACCGGGAGCAAAGGAAGCACCAGCTCAGCAGTTCTCCGCAGCTGAGCTGCTGGGGCAGGCGTTAGACAAGGCCATCGTGGGCCACCGCCGCCTCCTGCCAGGGGCAGGACTGATGTGGTCCCTGCTCTGGTGGAACTAGCTCTGGAACCTATGGAAACAGGTGAGGCCAGCATTCAGCAGGTGTGCCGGCAGTGTCTGCTTCCCTCCTTTCCAGGTAGACGTGACAAGCTGGAAATGGCAGCCAGCCCCCACGTGTCCCCATCCACCTCAGTGGGCTCTGCAATCCTGTGGTACCATTTTCTGTGGCAAAACTTTGGCCTTGGTAAACCCTGGAGAGTCAGGGCATGTGGTTGCTACTGATGGGAGCCTGGCTGGAATAAACCACAGCAGACATCTGCACACATCACAGTCTAAGCAAATTTTCCCAATCCTTTAAGAAAACCATTACTTGGCTCACTGCAGGCTAATTGCATTTGTTCAGCCATCGTGACAATGGATGCAGATGGGATGAGCTAAGAAACATCCTACTGTTAAATCACAAAATAAGCCACTTGTATGGAGACACGATGGCCTGGGATGTGGTTCTCACCAAGAGGTGGGAAATTGCTTGGTAAATTTCTCTTTTCTGCTTAAGTAATTCTTTTAATTAATTTTTACTGACCTGCTCCTCCCTCAGTAAAGAAGGTGTGAACATATAAAAAACTGGGGTTTCAGATCTTCCAGAGTCAAAAAGTAAGAGGAGGGGATGGATTTGTTCTTCCCATCTGGAACTTTGTAATTGGCCACAGTGGACAGTGCTGTCTTCTCACTGCTGTGTTGGTGTGATGAGTTTACTTTTTAAATAAAATGCCACCATGAGCTTAATAACCAAAACAACAAAAATCATTTTCATGGGAAAAAGTACAAAACATTAAGACAAAAATATGTGAGATTTCTCTAATTAAAGGAGACAGGCTGAAACTCTACCCTGCTTTTTTTTTGTATCACGAAAGTCATCCATCCTATCTCTTGGTCTGATTAGATAATACCACATTCTCATCTTTTCATTGGTAATTAGGCATAAAAGTGTATGTCATGTAGTAACTGGCTTCCATGTGGTAGAAATTCTAACTAATTTCAGAGTTTAACAAAGAGAAGTTAGTATCATCAGGGAGTAAATGTTCTAGAACATTGTTGTTTTCTAATCTTATCATCCCTACAAAAAGTTTTCAGTATCCTGAAGAAAAATGTCCTATTTAAGGTCTGTATTATTGCTGCATGTAGCCCAGTACTGGAGATGGACACATAGGGTTATGAAATGGTGATCAGATACTCTGTTTTTTATTTTTTAAAAAGATTTATTTATTTGAGAGGTAGAG
Source organism: Oryctolagus cuniculus (assembly GCF_051225735.1). NCBI lineage: Eukaryota > Metazoa > Chordata > Mammalia > Lagomorpha > Leporidae > Oryctolagus > Oryctolagus cuniculus. The sequence goes on from NC_142880.1 coordinate 40,198,046, forward strand.
TTAAGAGAAAGGGAAAGACAGAATGAGAGATTTTCCATGCACTGGTTCATTTCCCCAAATGGCCAAATGGATGGAACTGGGCTGATCCAAAGCCAGGAGCTTCTTCTGGGTCTCCCATTTAGGTGTGGGGGCCCAAGCACCTGGGCCATCTTCTGTTGCTTTCCCAGGCCATCAGCAGGGAGCTGGATCAGAAGTGGAGCGTCTGAGACACATATGGAATGCCAGCACTGCAGGCAGAGGCTTAACCTACTACACCACAGCGCCAGCCCCATCGGGTACTTGCATGCAGTGGACAGTGTCTTCTGCAAGCAGCTCTGTCATTTACAATCATCTGGACTCAGGTGCGGCATTGGCCTCAGTATTAGCCTAGCTTGCCTGTAAGAACAGGGTGCTCATGAGAAGGTAGATCTTTGCTCCCACCTGTTTAGGAAGGACACAGGTAATATAGTAATTCTAATATTCTTTGAACAGGGCTTGCACTATACAGCTGCAAAGGGACAGTAAAGCCAGACATCCCGAGAACCATGCCTGGCCTGACTGTTGTCTGGTCAATCACAGCCATGAAGCAGTTTTCTCTGAATGAAAGAGCTGGTCAGGATGGGGCTGGGACAAGAACCCCGGGGCCTTGAGGGAGTGTCACAGCCTCTGACCTTAAACAGCGTCCAGAGACTGTCATGGAAGAACAGTTAGAAGACTGATGACTCCTCAGTTTGTGGGACTGGGCTTGTGGACTGCGAGCCCTGTCTCCAGTGGTTTGGCTTCTGGTTACAAATGAAGGGAAGGCAGGGGACAGCTTTTCTTTTCTTTTTTTTTCTCCCCAAAGGCTTTTTAAAATTAATTAATTAATTAATTAATTTGATAGATAGAGTTAGACAGTGAGAGGCAGAGACAGAGAGAAAGGTCTTCCCTCTGTTGGTTCACTCCCCAAATGGCCCCCATAGCTGGCGCTGTGCCGATCCGAAGCCAGGAGCCAGGCGCTTCCTCCTGGTTTCCCATGCAGGTGCAGGGGCCCAAGCACCTGGGCCATCCTCCACTGCCTTCCTGGGCCACAGCAGAGAGCTGGACTGGAAGAGGAGCAGTCGGGACTAGAACCCCGGCACCCATATGGGATGCCAGCGACACAGGTGGAGGATTAACCAAGTGAGCCACAGTGCCCGCCCATGGGGACAGCTTTTTTCATTAGGCTAAGGGATAAGTGGCCTCTTACAATCTCCCCAAGGTACCAGAGACTTCTCTCATGAAAAGGTGCTGCTAAAACTTTGTGTAGGCAATGGGAACATTGGCGCTGAGGCTCCCGTGGCTGAGGCTACCAACCAGCCTAATCTGCCCAGGAATCTGGAACTTTCCAGAAATTTTCGGTAACCAAACTGAGAAAGTTCTGGACATATCAGAATGAGTTGCTTACCCCACCTGTGACAGAGAAGAAATCTGTACCTTGCATGGCTGAGATATATATCTGTCTATATATTGATACCTATGTCATCTATACCTATATGTTATCTATATATACCTTATCTGTATCTGTATGAGTTATCAGTGACCTTGAAACGTAAGCTATTTCGTTAACCTCATGAATAGTCTATCATAAAAGATTAAAAACATTGTAGATATATTTTGGCTACACCCCTGTGCAGAGTTTGCACGTAGTGTGTAAAATCTGTTCTCTGTAGCCTAATTTGAAATTGAGGATGGCATCACACTGCTGACGGATGAGACTCACAGCACTGAAGCGTCTGAAGCGAGCTGGAGGCCTTATCATCCTTTATGCCTTTCTGAGTTTTAATGGCTCGGTGAAAGGTGCGGGCAGCCGCTCCGAATTGCAGTGCATCTGAAAATTCTCTCGTTTCCTGGGCTGCAGAGCCCATCTGTTTTTCCAGTGTGAGGGAGCGGCTGGCACTTTATTAAGCTGTTGTTTCAGTTAAATTGCAGTTATCTGGAGTGACACTTCCCCTCCACTCCGGCCGTCCACAGTGCACAGCCACAACGCGTTCTTGCCTGGGAAATTGTATGTGGCTGCCTGCCAGTTGATGAATACACAAAGCTCGTGTTTTTGCTTTGTTTCAAAGTGTCACCATGTGCGGCTGTATTTCTTGGTTATTCATTTTCTGCCTCGTTTTTCCTTTCTCTCCTGGTACAAGAGTGGATACTCTGAGTACCCTTATTTCTAGCTGGGGGAAGGAATTCAGTTTTTGAGGAGACCCATTTTTGCCATTTACTTAGAAATTTCTGTTGGTCACAAGTGGCTGCATCCTTTGATGTCTTGGGGCTGTTGCTGCTCTTGGTGACTTGCCTCCTTGATGAGACACTCCTTATGTTTCAGCTCTGTTGTCTTTCTCTCTTTCCGCTTTTCCTGCAAATCACTCGCCTTGCTCTGGGCAGTGAACTTGTGTCCTCCTTCTGCACAATGCCTCTCCAAGCTTGTGGATGAGCACTTCACACACCACGAGAGGCACTTGAAACGTCACCGTGTGGCTGAGCCCCTGGAACTGAGAGGAACTTCTGTAGGAAGAGTTTTCAAAGGAGGCATCTGATCCTGGCGTTTGGAGACTCGGTTTTATAGTATTGTTCTTACTCATGTGGTTTTTTTTTTTTTAACTTGAAAAAATATGAGAGGCAGAGAGAGAGAAAGAGTTGTAGATTGATGATTGATAGATAGATAAGGGCTCCTATTTGCTGCTTGTCTCCCAAACACATGCAATGGCCAGGGCTGAGCCAGGGCTGAGCCAGGGCTGAAGCCAGGAGCTAGGAACCCAATCCAGGTTTCCCATGTGGGTGGCTAGGACACAACTACTTGAACCATCACTACTGCTTCCCAGTGTCTGCATTAGCAGGAACCTAGAATTGGGAGCCAGACTTGGAAATGGAACTGTCTCAACTAGCATCGTTATTAAAAATAAGATTTTTTTTTAATTTGGAAGGCAGAACAACAGAGACAGGTAGAGAGAGAGAGAGAGAGAGAGAGAGATTGATTTTCCATCTGCTGGTTTACCCCTGTAATATCTGTAATAGCTAGGTCTGGTTCAGGCAGAAGCCAGATGCCAGGAATTCCATCTGAGTCTACCATCTGGGTGGCAGGGGCCCAAGAACTTGAACCATCATTCATTGCTTTCTCAGGTGCATGAGCAGGGAGCTGGAACAGAAGTGGAGTAGCCATGACTCTAACTGAAACTCCTATAAGGGATATTGGTGTTGCAAGTGATGGTTTAATCCACTGAGCCACAGTACTGGCCCCTTAACCAGTGTTTTAACCACTAGGTAAAATGCACACCCCTTTACTCATTTGTGTGTGTGGGGTGTGGGGGAGGTAGAGTTACAGACAGAGGAGGGAGAGACAGACAGAAAGGTCTTCCACCCACTGGTTCCCTCCCCAAATGGCTGTAACTGGTGGACCTGGACCAGGAGCCAGGAGCTCCTTCTGGGTCTCCCACACGGGTGCAGAAGCCCAAGCACCTGGGCCATCTTCTACTGCTTTCCCAGGCAATAGCAGAGAGCTGGATCAGAAGAGGAGCATGTGTTTTGATTTGGGAATTCCATCAGTTAACTTCAGCTATCGTATTTAGAAGCAAAATGGGAGACATAAAATGAAGATAAGGGTGCTGGCCTTGGAAGAGGCTGAGAAATTAGACCCTCTGTACCCCAAGTGTTTGAAGCCTTCCCACATGTTCCTCCAGGGAGCTTTACATTCTCTTATTCACCTGCCTGAGCTGGGGGGAGTCCCCATCCTTGGGGCCCTCAGAAAGACTTTAGTTCAGTGGATGAATCAGAAGGACATGTGAGCAGAGTTTTGAAGACCTGGGCAGGTGAGAGGTGGGACATAGTGCTGGGGCGGGACCTGGCAAATCTCACGGAGCATGGGAAGCTGAATTTCAAAGGGAAGGGAACTCGTGCAGCCTGCAGTCAAGTCCTCTGGTGTGCAGAACTGCATGTGAATAATACTGAAATTAAGCAGCGCAAAAGAGCTGGAAAACTGTCCACGGGAGAAACCAGAACATCTGGAAAGTGAGAAGCCAAAGAGCAAACACAACTAAACCAATGGAGTGTTGATTGTTTATTTCTAATTATCATGAAGCCCAACCGACTCTCAGGCATCGTATGTCAGAACCACGTTGCAGAAAGTTCTATCTGCCTGCAATCGTGCATTGTATGCTAGCCTCACTCCTGCGTTTTGGAGAAGCACAGGATCACCCAGACATGGGGACTCTGGGGTGACATCCTTTGCAGACTGAAGTTCCAATGACAGAAAGCCCTGACACACATCCCAGTCCTCAGAACTCGGTCCTCATGTCCTCTCCTCTCAGCCTCTCTTTGGGGAGGGAATGGGGTTCAGAGACCCAGCTCCACAGACTTTTTGAAATGATCCCAGCTGGGTAATCCATGGGTCTGACTTAAGAAGAGCTGAAAGATTTCTTGTGCTCCCTAGTTGTACCTCAAATCTCTCTTCACAGCTTTGGTGGAAACTCCATTCTTTTTTTTTAAACTTTTATTTAGTAAATATAAATTTCCAAAGTGCAGTTTATGGATTACAATGGCTTTTTCCCCCCATAACTTCCCTCCCACCCGCAACCCTCCCATCTCCTGTCCCCTCTCCCATTCTATTCACATCAAGATTCATTTTCAATTATCTTTATATACAGAAGATCGATTTAGTATATATTAAGTAAATATTTCATCAGTTTGCACCCACACAGAACATAAAGTGTAAAACACTGTTTGAGTACTAGTTATAGCATTAATTCACATTGATCAACACATTAAGGACACTCCTACATGAGGAGTAAGTGCACAGTGACTCCTGTTGTTGACTTAACAAATTGACACTCTTGTTTATGGCGTCAGTAATCTCCCTAGGCTCTAGTCATGAGTTGCCAAGGCTATGGAAGCCTTATGAGTTTGCTGACTTCGATCTTATTTAGACAAGGTCATAGTCAAAGTGGAAGTTCTCTCCTCCCTTCAGAGAAAGGTACCTGCTTCTTTGATGACCCATTCTTTCCACTGGGATCTCACTCACAGAGAATTTTCATATAGTTTTTTTTTTTTTTTTTGCCAGTGTCTTGGCTTTCCATGCCTAAAATACTCTCATGGGCTCTTCAGCCAGATCCGAATGCCTTAAGGGCTAATTCTGAGGCCAGAGTGTTGTTTAGGACATCTGCCATTCTATGAGTCTGCTGTGTATCCTGCTTCCCATGTTGGCTCATTCTCTCCCTTTTTGATTCTATCAGTTAGTATTAGCAGACACTAATCTTGTTTGTGTGATCCCTTTGACTCTTAGACCTAACAGTATGATCAATTGTGAACTGAAATTGATCACTTGGACTAGTGAGATGGCATTGGTACATGCAACCTTGATGGGATTGTATTGGAATCCCCTGACACATTTCTAACTCTACCATTTGGGGCAAGTCTGATTGAGCATATCCCAAATTGTACCTCTCCTCCCTTTCTTATTCCCACTCTTACATTTAACAGGGATCACTTTTCAGTTAAATTTCAACACCTAAGAATAATTGTGTATTAATTACAGATTTCAACCAATAGTATTAAGTAGACCAAAAAAAAAAAATACTAAAGGGGATACAGTATTAAATTGTACATCAGCAGTCAGGACAAGGGCTGATCAAGTCACTGTGTCTCATAGTGTCCATTTCACTTCAACAGGGGAAACTCCATTCTTCTGTACCAGTGTGGACCCAAACACTTGCTAGGGCAGTTTGATGGGACACTGGTTGGCACAAAAAGCTTTCTGTCCAAGTACAAGTGATAGGATCAGATCCAGCGTTTTAACACGAGAAAAATAAGGGCACTGCCTGGACAAAAAGAGGTGAAAAGAAAAGTTATAGGTTCTAGGGATCTTGGCTAAACCTCAGGGATTTGACTAGGTTCTCTTCATATGGCCTGATTTATTGAAGCTCAAGGCAAAAAGTGACTTAAGAATCAGCTAGTTCAACCTATCTGTTCATAAGTCTACAGACCATTGAATTGGCCAATGGCAGAAGAGGTTCCAGGACCAGCCTCCTGATCTGCAGCCCTGTGTTCATGTCATTACTACGTGTTGTTTCCAACCTCCACGAGGGTGAAATGAAAGTCAGGAGGCCATCTTCCCTGCCCAGGCCCTGTACAGGGGATTTTGGTGGGAATGAGAAGGTGGAAGGTAGGGAACTGGGAAGCCTTGAAAAGGATCACAGGGTGGGGCTGATGTTGTGACGTAGCAGGTGGGTGCGGCCATGTTGTGACGTAGCAGGTAAAGCTGCCGCCTGCGATGCCGGCATCCCCTATGGGCGCTGGTTCCAGTCCTGGCTGCTCCGCTTCCAATCCAGCTCCCTCCTAATGCACCTGGCAAATCAATGGAGGATGGCCCAAGTGCTTGGGCCCCTGTATGCACATGGGAGACCTGAAGGAACTCCTGGGTCCTGGCTTTGGATTGGCCCACCTCTAATCATTGTGGCCATTTGGGGGAGTGAACCAGGGGATGGAAGATCTCTCTCTATCTCTGCCTTTCAAATAAATGAACACATTAAAAAAAAGGATCATAGAAGAACTCACTACCCATTCCCTAACTACCTCTTTCTATGAATTCTCCCAGGAACCTGCATCCATAGCCCTGCTAAGTGTTACTGTGACCATGCTCATAAGCCTTAAAGTTCTCAGTGCTGGAGTACTGGCCTAAATCTGATTAGCTTGGAGATATTTGTTTAGTTGGATATTTCCCATTTCTGAAACTCTGATTTTTATCTGAGCAATTGTGTTCTGCCTTGTCTTCTCCGCCCTTCTTTTTTCTTAGGTTCCATTTTTTTTAAATTTTGTTTTTCCGAATGCCCCTTTTCTCGCTGCTGTGCTTGAGCAGCAGAATCTTGAAGCCATACAGAAAAGATCTCACCCTTCAAGGCTGTGAAGGGTGCCTCTTTGGTCAGCACTCATTCTTTGTGGTGTGATGGATCCCATCATAATGAGAATCTCCAGCTGGTATTTTTCTTAGCACTATTTCTTTGCATGATCCGAAGCCATGGACTGAAGTTCACAGTGCCTAAGTCTGTTCATCTAAGAATGGTAATAGCTAAGAAATAGCCACTTAACTTTTCACATTGTGAAAACAAATGTAGATATCAAAACCCATCAGTAGGTTGTAAAGTGCTGTGTAAATACTGTATACTGTGTAACTGTATTCTTTGAAAGCCCCAAATGTCTACTGAAAATTATGAAACTCAATATAGGCTTTACTTTGGAAAACAGTGGGGTGATGTGGCTGGGAGGGAGTCCAGAGCTAGTCAGCAAACAGTGACCCTGTGGTGGCCCTGGGAAAGAGAGGGGAGTTGAGGGTACTCTATTAGCTTTCAGTGAAGACCATGTCTACTTCAACCTGAGCAGTTTTAAGTATTTATCCAAAAGTCAGCATAGAAAGTCTTAAATACTTCAATCAATGACAAAAGGCCGGAATAACCCCCAGCAAGAACATGGTCCTGCACACTGAAGCTACCCCTCTTCTGGCCTCTGTACCCACCCCGCCCAGGGCAGCCTGTGGGTTTTGTGTGGAGACTCCCAGCACTCATTTCTGGAGAGGCCAGGAGCAAATGGATGGAAAAGAAGTGGGGCAGGACAACAGGAGCTGCTGCAGGTTCATCCCCCCATGCAAAGTAGGAACTTGCCCATGGTAAGAACCCCTAAACATAAAGCACAGATACATTTGAGCACTTGGTTGCTTTGACAAACAGGGTTTATGCAGTTACAATGTTAACCCTATTGATTGTATCATTGAAAATTCCTCAGTGGTTTTTGTGTTGGCCAGAAAGCCGTTCTTCACAAATATGTTCTCATATATATTTTCTTTCGTATCTTCATGTGTCTTTCTATATTTAATTCTTGAAAACATCAGGAATATAATTGGGGGGTGTGGTATGGTTATTTATTTTTTAAAAATTGTATTTAAGTTATACAAGTTTCATGTATTTCATATATCCCCTGATTTTTTTTCCTAGTTCCATTTATTGAGTAACAGTTTTTACTATATTTCAGGACCCATTGCAGTTCCACTTCCTTTTTTACACTACTGTTTCATTTTGGCATTAATTCCATGCTTTGAAATTGTTTCAGTTTTAGAATACATTTTTTAAGAAATATTTTATGTCTTTTTTAAAAACAGATTTACTTATTTGAAAGTCAGAGTCACACACAGAGAGAAGTAAAGCCAGAGAGAGAGAGAGAGAGAGAGAGAGAGAGAGATCTTCCTTTCTGCTGGTTCACTCCCCAAATGGTTCACTCCCGCAATGGCCAGAGCTAAGCTGATCCGAAGCCAGGAGCCAGGAGCTTCTTCCTGGTCTCCCATGCGGGTGCAGGGGCCCAAGGACTTGAGTCAGCTTCTGCTGCTTTCCCAGGCCATAGCAGAGAGCTGGATCAGAAGTGGAGCAGCTGGGACTCGAACTGGCACCCAAATGGGATGCCAGCACTGCAGGCGGTGGCTTTACCTGCTATACCACAGCACCGGCCCCTAGAATACATTTTAATATTATTGAACGTCCCCCTCAGTGTTATGCCATGGTTTGAACACCTCCATCCAAAACTCATGTTGAAATTTAATCCCCATTGGCCGGCGCTGTGGCACAGTGGGTTCAAGCCCCAGCCTGCAGCACTGGCATCCCATAAGGGTGCTGGTTCGAGTCCTGGTTGCTCCTCTTTTGATCCAGTCTCTGCTATGGCGTGGGAAAGCAGTAGAAGACAGCCCAAGTCCTTGGGTCCCTGCACCTGTGTGGGAGACCCAGAAGTTCCTGGCTCCTGGCTTCGGATCAGCTCAGCTCTGACCATTTTGGCCATTTGGGTAGTGAACCAGTGGAATGGAAGATCTCTCTCTCTTGACTCTACCTTTTTCTCTGTAACTCTGTCTATCAAATAAATAAAATAAATCTAAAAAAATTTAATCCCCATTGGGAAATTTGATCTGATTATGTCTGGAGGTGGGATCTGGGGAGGTGATTAAAATTTAATGAGGCACCAGAATCAGCCCTTAAGGCACTCAGATCTGGCTGAAGAGCCCATGAGAGTATTTTAGGCATGGAAAGCCAAGACACTCTGGCAAAACAAACAAACAAACAAACAAAAACAAACCTATATGAAAGGTCTCTGTGAGTGAGATCCCAGTGGAAAGAACAGGTCATCAAAGAAGGAGGTACTTTTCTCTGAAGGGAGAACTTCCACTTTGACTATGACTTTGTCTAAATAAGATCAGACTTGGCGAACTCAAAAGGCCTCCATAGCCTTGGCAACTCATGACAAGAGCCTAGGGTGATTATTGACGCCATAAACAAGAGTGTCAATTTGTTAAGTCAACAACAGGAGTCACTGTGCACTTACTCCTCATGTAGGATCTCTGTCCTTAATGTGTTGTTCAATGTGAATTAATGCTATAACTAGTACTCAAACAGTATTTTACACTTTGTGGTTCTGTGTGGGTGCAAACTGTTGAAATCTTTACTTAATATATGCTAAATTGATCTTCTAGATATAAAGATAACTGAAAATGAATCTTGATGTGAATGGAAGGGGAGAGGGAGTGGGAGAGGGGCGGGTTGCAGGTGGGAGGGAAGTTATGGGGGAGAAAAAGCTATTGTAATCCATAAGCTGTACTTTGGAAATTTATATTCATTAAATAAAAGTTAAAAAAATTTAATGAGGCACAAAAGATGGGGCCCTAATCCCATGGGATTGTGGCTTTGTAAGAAGAGGAGGGATCTGAGCCAGGATGCTCTGTCTCACCACGTGGGGTGTGACGCTCTGCACCACCTTGGGACTCTGCAGAGCTCCCCCAGCAACAAGAACCTCAGCAGATGCCCCTGCTGGATCTTGAACTTCAGGACCAAGAGTAAAACAACCTTACTCAGTCTGTGGAAGTCAGTTGTAGCAACAGAAAATGGACTAAGATACCCTCCTATCTCTTATTTTAAAAATCTAATTGATAATTCTCATTCTGTTCAGAGTCCGTATTTTAAATTTGTGTTATTTATAGGTATATATGATATTAGATATAACTTATTTAACTATAGTATTAAGTATAATAGTTATCACATTATATATGATAGTATATACCTACATTATATATATGAAACATATGTATAAAACACATATAACATATATATAAATATAACACACACACACACACACACACACACACACATATATATGTTAGATATAGTTAGGTAGATTCCAGGGATCTAACAATGCCTGAGAGTGGTCGGTGAATGCGATGAGAGTAAAATTACATAGCTCCAAGTCACGCTCTTCCAAGTCCATGGGAGGAGGCATCATTTCATGTCATGGAGAATAAAATCAAGAGGAAGTTAGGGGCTGAAGGAAGGAGGGTGTGGGAAGGTGTTTGGGGTTTGAGAGGCTGTTGTCAGTTCTTCAAAAGCAGAATTTCATATAATTTTTGAGAATTATTTATTACTTGTAAAGCAGAGTTAGAGAGTGGGATACACAGAGAAAGATCTTCCATCTGCTGGTTTAACCCCTCCCCCCCCCCATGGCTACAATGGCTGGAGGTGGACCAGGCTGAAGCCAGGAGGCTGGAACCCTATCAGGTCTCACGTGGGAGTTGCAGGGGCCCAAGTACTTGGGACATCCCCTGCTGCTTTCCCATGTGCATTAGCAGGGAGCCAGATAGAAAGTGGAGCAGCCAGGTGTTGAAGCTGTGCCCATCTGGGATGCTGGCATTGATGATGGCTTAACTGTGCAATGATGCTGGCTCCTAAAATTAGGTTTTCTAGTGAGATTTTAAAAAATACTTATTTGAATAAGAGAGAGAGAGAGTAAGTAAGAGAGCACATGCTCTTATCCACTGGTTCATTTGCCCAATACCTGCAGCAGCAACCAGGGCTGGGCCATGACAAAGCTGGAAGCTGGTCACTCAGTATCTCAGTCCAGGTCTCCCATATGGATGGCAGGGATCCAACTACTTGAACCATCATTTGCTGCCTCCCAGGGTCTATGTTAGCAGCAAACTAGGCTCAGGAATGGAGCTGGAACTGCAACCCAAGGCACTGTGACATGGGATGTGAGCACCCCAAGGAGCAGTTTATCTGCTTTGTCAAACACTGTCCCTCCAGCTACTCTTTCTGTTGTTAACATTACCATTCTGATTTCCTTTTTCTTATTTTTGGCCTGGAATGTCTTTTCCATCCCTCTTTCAAACCTTCTGCTATGTATTTTTTTTAAAGATTTATTTATTCATTTGAAAGGAGTCACAGAGAGGCAGAGACAAACAAGTCTTCCATCCACTGGCTCACTCCCCAAATGGCCACCATGATTGGAGCTGGGACAGTCTGAAGCCAGGAGCCAGGAGCCTCCCCCGGGTCCCACACACCGGTGTAGGGGCCCAAAGATTTGGGGCATTCTCCACTGCTTTCCCAGGCCATCAGCAGAGAGCTGGACCAGAATTGGAGCAGCCGGGACTTGAACCGACACCTGTATGGGATGCTGGCACTGCAGGCAATGTCCATACCTGCTCCACCACAGTGCCAGCCCCCAGCTATGTCATATTACATAACATTACATTATGTTATATTTTATGTGGTATATTAAACTTTATGTCTGGACCTTTTTTTGTAATAATACTGTCAACCTGACAAACCAATGGTCCTTTCTTAAGACGCGTCTTGCTTGACTGTCCCACAGATTTCAGCAATATTTCCCACCTGGAAGACAGCAAATATTTTCCACAAAGTGGCATGGATTCTGAACTTGCAAGGTTACTTCAAAAAATTAATGCAAGATAGAGTCAAAAGCTATGTTTGTTTTGATGCCCCAAATTTGAAATCCACATGTAGCTTTTCATAATACACAATTTCCATGAACTTTCTGAAGAACCTTTGTGCATACTGCATGTGCTTTAGGCATCCCAAGCCAAGAGATGAGCTTAAAATGGGTCCCTGGCCAGTGAACCTGTGGGAGGCTCTGCAGGAGCCGATGCTAAACTTTGAAGGGAGATTTCCAATACTGGGGATGACAGAGGTCCATTGAGGATGAGCTCACCAAACACAGGGAAACCATCTAACACTATTTGTGCCCTCAACTTTATGGACTCCGTATTTGGAGAACTTCTTTCATAGAAACAGTGTATTTCTTGAAAGCTGCCAAGTTCTCAGTCAGCACCTTTGAAACTGTCACTCCTCCTCCTATTCCATTTATCCTCCTGATGTTACTTTCCATCATGTGTTGGACCTTCCCACTGTATTCTGCATGTCTCTTAGAGACATTTCCAGGGGTGCATGTGCATATGTGCATAGGTGCTCCTTAACCTATGACGCTGTTGCAGCCCAGTAAGCCAATCCTAAGTGAAACCATCCTAAGTCAAAAATGCTTTTAATCACCAACCTACCGAATACCACAGCCCAGTAACACAGTGCACACGGAGCACTGAGTGTTTCTCCTTGTCGTCATGAGGCTGACTGGGTGCTGCTGTCCACTGTTGCTACACAGCACTGCAGGAAGGACCATACTGCCCACTGCTAGCCCAGGAAAAGATTCAAATTCAGAAGTTGAGAGATGTTGCTACTCAATGTATATTATTTTTTTGAATCATCATTGTATATCTAACCATCATGATGGGGACCATCCATGTGTATATATGTATATGTATATAATCATTTTATAAATATATTTAAAATACATGTTGAAATATATTTACATTGAAGTTATTTACATTGAAAATACATATGCATGCAGTTTTTGAATTTATTTTTGTTGAAGTAATACATATGTGCTTTTATGCTTTCTTGAAAAGTAAGTAGTTCAATAAGACTGCAAAATAAAGGTTAGCGCCTGCCTCACATGAGATTCCACCTCCAAAACACAACCATTTCTCACTTGTGGTCCTCTGGTATTTACTTCTATATCCCTACCACTTGCTGATGCTGTGGTTGGCTTCAGGGTGTGGATATTAACTACAGATTTCTTCCTACAGAAGATGAGGAATTAGCTGTCTTTTACACCTTCCAGACGACACTGCCCTTCCTTCCATTGTCTTTCACAGGTTTCATGGACGATTTCCGTCCTGTGAGAGTTTTTTCTTTTTTTTTTTTAACGATTTTATTTATTTGAAAGGCAGAGTTAGAGAGGGAGAGACAGAGAGAGGGATAGAGAGAGAGAGAGAAATCTTCCATCTGCTGGTTCACTCCCCAAATGGCCGCAACGCCCAGGGCTGGGTCAGGCCAAAACCAGGAGCTTCTTCTGGGTCTCCCACATGGGTTCAGGGGCCCAAGTGCTTGGGCCATCCTCAGCTGCTTTCCCAGGCCACTTTCAGAGAGCTGGATTGGAAGCAGAGCAGCAGAAACTCAAACGAGTGCCCATATGGGATGTCACACTGCAGACGGCAGCTTAATCTGCTGCTACGCAATGCCAGCCCTGATGTTTTTATTTTCTAATAGATTATTTTGTTCCCCAGCCATTTCTTTTTTGGCTGCTCCATGTTCTTGTTTCATACATGTGCTGTTTTGCCCTATAACATAGAGGATGTTTGTTAAAGTTGTTTTCTCTTGTTTGCTTATTTTTCAATTTCTCTTGCTTTTGTACATTGCTTGTTTCCCCGGAGTTCTTTTCTTTTTCAAAAAGATTTATTTATTGACTTTGAAAGTCAGAGAGAGAGAGAGAGAGAGAGAGAGAGAGAGAGAGAGAGAGAGATTGTCCATCTGCTGGTTCCCTCCCCAGATGGCTATAACTGCAACGGCCAGTACCAGGCCAAGCCAAAGCCAGGAGCTTCACCTGGGTCTCCCATGTAGGTTCAGGGGCCCAAGCACCTGGGGCATCTTTCGCTGCTTTTCCAGGCTGTTAGCAGAGAGCTGGAAGTAGAGCAGCTGAGACATGAACTGGTGCCCCTATGGGATGCTGGCACCACAGGCAGCAGCTGTGTCTCCTACGTCGCAATGCCAGCCCCTCTTTTCTTTTCTTAAACACAAAGGGCTTCCATCAGCCTATGAAGCATCACTCTGAAATATGAACCTAGCCAAAAGCCACCAGGCACTTTTGGAAAGTATTTATTTATTTAAAAAGAGTAGCTGTCTTTGGACGTGTTCAGTTTTCTATGAGGGCCAGCCTGCATCTTCATGCCTGAGAGTAGGCCTTGGCTGACCATGTTCTCATAGCCGAATGCAGGAAGGGCCGCAGGCTCATCACACAGTTGGAGAACTTCATGTTCTCCTTCACTTTTTGGCACGGCCTCTACCCAGAGTGGAGATGGGCGTTGCTGAGCCCAGAGGCCATCTGGGTCCATGTCTTCTCCAGAGAGTTTTCTACTAGGGGATGAGAGAGGAACCAGATCCTGGATCCTCCTTTTCTAAATCCCTCTTCAGCCCCGTTGTGAGTTCTGTACGCACCCCTGCTCTCCAAGGTACCTGAAGCCTTGGGTGTGGTCCAGCCTGCTTCAGGGATTTGCCACTGTTGGCTTAGAGTTCAACGCCCTTGGCTGAATGTTTCGTTACTGCGTATTTCCTCCCATTCCCTTGTTCTTGTGGGATTCTGTCTCCCTTTTGTCGAAGTTTCTTCAGTGGAAATTTGATGAGATTTGTTTATATGAAAGCTACTGTGTTTAAAAAGAAACTCCACTTATTTTTTAGACCTCTCTGCCTCTCCATGCTGCATTCCAGATGATTTGTTCAGATCTGGAGCTTTCGCACAGCTAATTCGCTCTTTGGGTCTATTCAATTTGCTGTTTAACTCTCCCTAAGTTTTTGGCTTTAATGGGTATCTTTTTCTTTTCTGCAAGTTTTTTGATCGGTTAAGACAACCTTCCTCCTCCCATTTTTTTCTTGTTATTTCACTATGTTTATTTTCTTTTATCTCTTTTAACAGATGTACTTTACAGTGCCTTCCAGATTTTTCTCATCATCTGTGCTACCTTGACTGTAGTGCTTCTGTCTTCTTTCTTTTGTTTTTGTGATTCCTGAAGCTCCATTACACCGAAACACTCTTCCATTTAGCAATGTGGAGGATGAGTTTGTCTGTGGGGCAATGCAGGCCCACATGCCCTGGGCTCCTGCGGGGCTCTGCAGAGCCTGTTTGCATGTGGCCCTGCTGGGAGCCTCAGGGTTTCAGTGGTCTGAGATGCTGTGTTTGCAGTTGCTATTTTGAAATTCCTGCACGATTTGGATGTGTAAATTTAGGCTCACACTTAGGCTGTGTACAAAATCACTGAATCACTGTTTTAATTTCTCATTGGAGACTTTAAAATAATTTTTGAATGACATCTCCATAGACAAGCCTTATTAGGTTGGTAGGAAGACAGATCTTATGCCCTCTTGTGCCTCTCCCCGCCCCCCACACTGTGTTCTATTGTTTTAGGGCTGGGATTCTGCAAACTCTGTGTCCCTCAGGCTGACCTTTAACTTTGGCTGATAAGGACCTCCCAGTGAGAATGGACAGCAAAGGGAGAGAGGAAGGGCTTGTGCTTCCGTTGGCCCAGATCTCAGAAGTGTGCCCTGGTGATGGGTTCTCACTGTGGCAATGGTGACGGTTCCAGTTCCTGGCTTCTTTGAACACCATCAGAGCCAGCCCCTTGCACCCCACCTATGCCAGCAGGCCACTCTCCTTCTGATGTCAGGGTCGTGATTCTGCAGGGAACTTCCTCGGAGTTTCTATGTTCCAATACCCCTCTCCTGGGCTGGACATGTGGGTCCATATCAATAACCCAGTGGTGGCCAGCTGCTCGGTCCCAAATCATATCTGTCTCTGGATATTTACATATTTGTCATATATTCCACCCCCACCCCCCAACACGCACACTCCCTGTGTGGGCTGGACCTGACAAATAGAACACGCTGCAGTGATGGGGCACCACGTGATGTCTTGCTCTCCCTGAGTCCTTGCTTGTTCCCCTCATAGAAGTTGGCTTCCATAAGCAAGCTGCCCTGGCCAATACCTGCAATGAACTGGGGCCTGCAGGCAGACTGCCTGTGAGGAGCTGAACCCTGCCAGCAGCGTAGGAGTGCGCTTGGGGGTGGATCGACCACAGCTGACACCTTTGAGGGCAGTCTTGTGAGGGGCAGAGGCAGCGGGCCAGCCTGAGGCACACGAGCATGTCAACCCACACAACGTGTGAGATAATTCATGTGTATGGTTTTATTTTAAATTTGTAGGTATTGGAGAGGCCGAGAGAGAGACAGAAAGAGGGAAAGACTCCCATCCACTGGTTTGCTCCCGCATGCCTGTAATGGCTGGGGCCAAAGTGGGAGCTGGGGACTCAATCCAGGTCTTCCATGTGGGTGGCAGGAAACAAATTCCAGGAGTCCTCCCAGTGCCTCCCAGGTCTTCATCAGCAGGAAGCTGAAATTCGGAGCCAGAGCCAGGAACTCAGCGCTGGCACTTTGACTTGGGAGGGGGTGTCTCCACCAGCATCTTAACTGCTAAGCTGAATGCTCGCTCTGTGTGTGGTTTTGTGTTTCAAAATTCGGGGATGACTTCTTTCACAGCCATAGAGAATGGGCAGATAATTTTTAATGGGGGTAGAACACCTTCAAAGGTCCCAGCTCTCTCTCGCTCCCGAGGGCCTCTCTCAACACGGGCATTAAATCCTGAGCCTGAGCTGTCAGTCCCGTGCCTGGGACCCATCTCTCAGGAGTTTGTCTCCTTGCCTGCTCCTCCTCCATTTCTGGCAGCAACAAAATGTTCTTCACTCTTGAACTTAACCACGTTACTTTCAAACACTCTGTAATATTTATCTGTGAGTTCTCTGTATTTTAGGAAGCGGATGACCCATCAGCTCACTGCTCCCCAGTGCCAGAATCAAGTGGAGCAGAAGGCTCTGGACAGGCTGATATAGGATAATTAAAAACCAGGAAGTCTCTGTATTTTAATTCTCAATGTTGAAACAGATTGCTCTTCACCAGTTGTTAAAATGCAAACTCTACTTCATAATATAAATGATCTCCCAGGATGAACACCATTAGGACAATCTGGTGGCTTAATGGCTTCCCCCCTGATGACTTACGGCTTGGAACAGATAGCAAAGTGGGGTATCCAAACAAACACTTGAAGCCCACGATAAAAAATGTTAATAATTAGTAACAGCTAGAAGCAAAGTTAATTCTCAGTGGGCCCATAATGCCAGCCATTTAATGCAAATTAACAAATGACATTTTAATGTAAAGGACTTGAAAGCTAATATTCTAAGATCAATAACTCAACAAACAAGAATGTGTAAGGAAGGAATTTAGAACAAGAGCAATATGTTTATTTCAGAGATAAGTGAAAGGCAGTGTTTATATTTGTGGCTCTAAAATTAGACTAAATTAGAGCTAGGTGCCACATGCATTGAAAGGACGGTCTCGTAAAAATGAGCAGTGCAAGCAGGAGCTGACGGCAAAACGGTCAAACCACTCACGCCCACAGGGGAATGAGACTGTGTCTTTTATTTCTGTGAAAGAATATGAAGGATAATTCTGAATCCAAATGGTGTTGTTTTGGAGACTTGGATCTTGTGTTTTAAATAAAAGTTTAGTAAGTGAATAATGAGACAGCAGTCCGGTCCCTGGCACTGAGCTGCTCTTGATGCACACTTCTGACTTGAAGGGTAAAACACACTCCTGGCTGCAGACTGGAAGCTCACTGTGATCAGGGATGGCATGATTTTTTTTATATCTAGTTTATTAAAAAAAAAAAAAGCTAAAATATTTCAAAGGTGATAACTCCATTTGCGTAGTGCCTTGTGGTTGCAAATGTCTTCTCACACTTTCTCTCATTTGATCCTTACAATAAGCATGGTTGGGTGTTCTCAGCCTCATTTGACAGATGACAGAACTGAGAAATGATTTGCCCAGGGAAAGGCAAGGTGCAAATGCAGGGTTCCTTGCACTCCTCAGGAGTGCACGGTCCACCTCAGAGTGAGTTCCAGGGTCCCCTGTACTGCACTCCTTCCGGTGCTCCTGTACATTTGATCTCCATCACTGCCGCCAAAGCCGATGGGCCGTCTCCCTGACCATTCTGTGGTCTTTCAAAGGGTGCTGGCTCCTTGGCTGCCCCAGCAGTTTTTTTACAGCCTTGGTTTTGGCTTTGTTCTTTATCAGACAGAATTCTCTTGCAACTTGAACAACATGGACTGTAAATGCCTTCTTCTGTGTCAGGTTCCCTACTCCTCTCCCCACCCAGCTCACTTACCCAGGTATTGTGGTTTCTTTTTTTCCCACTCTAATTAAAATAAGAAAAAAGTTTCTACTGGGTATACCATGCATGCAGAAGAAACTCCACACAATGAATTGTGAACCATGGAACATGCCCATGTGTTTTGGGCCCCGAATGAGGAACAAAAAGTTACTAGCACTCCAGAACTGCCCTCTTCCCCAACTGTTATCTCTCCCTCAACACGTAATTGTTGTTCTAACTCCTATTGGGATATATTCATTTATATAAATGAAATACTTTGTGATGGGCTTCTTTTGCTTAACATTGCGGGAAACTCATCAACGTTGCAGAATGTAGTTGTAGAATGTGCATTCTCAATGCTGCATAATATTTGTGTGGGCTTTATTATGTTATAAAACAAATATATTGAAATATAGAAAACTAATAGACATTGTCAAAGGACAAAAGTACAACCGTGTAAAGATCTTAATTACTTTATTGTCAATTCTAGAATTGGGCAATCCCTCATTCCATAAAATAGAATGAGTTCTCTGAGCAGAAGAGGTTAGTTTTATAGACAGAAAAGAGCTCGCAGAAAGGGGATCAACCAACACAAAGTAGACTGGGTCATTCCCAAGTTACTTTCCTTGTAAGGCAGGAATAGGGAGACAGTGCAGGAGAAAAATAACTGGTTGACATCAGGTTCCCTTTTCTTGTGAAAAGATCCAGGCTGAGGAAATTTGATCATTACGCAGTTGAAACTGGTCTGTCTGGGAGGTTTGGTTGTTATCTCTGCTATTCTGATTTCTCAGCAGATAAGATACACAGCTCACCTTCATGCTGGCCACTCAGAACTTCAGTGTGAGTGATTTTCAGTCTGATCAGTCTTTTGGGACCTAGAGCAAGAGCTAAGTCCAAAGTGGTAGCCTTTTATAATTTTTGATTAACAATACATGTTCTCGAATAATTGTAATTACCATTTTTACAGTTGACAGGCATCTGGATGGTTTCTAGATTTTAACTATTTTAACAGTCCTGAACATTTAGTAGTTTTTTGATGAACGTACATAGACTATTGTGTGTGTGTGTGTGTGTGTGTGTGGTAAAAATGACTCAGTTTCTATATTCTGACATTTGTCCACTGACAGGAACAAAAATATACAAACAGTACAATTTTCCACATAACATATTTTATGTTAATAATCTGAATCAGCATGCCAGCATGCCAACATGCCAGTCTGGCTGGGTTCTTATGAGAGCCGTCTTCCTGGTTATGATCTCACATGGCCTTCCGTGGTGTGATGAGAGAGAGGGAGAAGCAGCCTGTGTCTTTTCAATCTCATCACGAGGGCCCTACTCTCATTAACTAACCCCAATTATCTCCCAAAGCTGCCACCTCCAAATTCCTACTGGGCATTAGGATTTCAGTATATGAATTTTAGGGGTGCGCAAATATTTTGTTTATAACAACTGCTAACATTCATATAGCACACTCTAATTAATAAGCTCCTTTTAAAAGTGTTTAATGGACATATAACATTTGTACATGTTTATGTACAGCATAACAACCTGATACACCTATACAAAGTATAATAATCAGAATAATTAGTATTTCCATCTCCTCAACTACTTATCGCTTCTGCGTTGACAAACCTCAAACTCTTCTAGTTATTTATTTATTTATTTTATTTATTTATTTTTTGACAGGCAGAGTGGACAGTGAGAGAAAGAGACAGAGAGAAAGGTCTTCCTTTGCCGTTGGTTCACTCTCCAATGGCCGCCGTGGCTGGCGCACCGTGCTGATCCGATGGCAGGAGCCAGGTACTTATCCTGGTCTCCCATGGGGTGCAGGGCCCAAGCACTTGGGCCATCCTCCACTGCACTCCCTGGCCACAGCAGAGAGCTGGCCTGGAAGAGGGGCAACTGGGACAGAATCCGGTGCCCCGATCAGGACTAGAACCTGGTTTGCCGGCGCCACAAGGCAGAGGATTAGCCTAGTGAGCCGCGGCGCCGGCCTTCTTCTAGTTATTTAAAAAGCTATCAGCAATTGTTATAGATTATAGTTCTCATAGCCTGCTAGAAAACACTTGAACTAATTCTTCCTCCTAACTAACTGTATTCAGTCCCTGTTACCCAATCTTCCTCCCCAACCCCCGAGGCTTCCTTGTCCCTGGTGACCACCATTCGCCCTCTCCTTCTGTGGCCCTAACATTTTTAGTTTCCACAAACACTTAGATGCAGGTATTGTCTGATTTCTGAGACCACATGAAATGCTTTTGCACACTTTCGTAGATCAGCATGCTAACCTGGACAGTCAACAGGAACGAGGAAGTGAGGGCCAGCAAGGTTATTCAGCTCATGTAGTTCACAGGTGGACACCATCTCCTGGCTGGAAGACAATTACTCTCCAGCTGCTCACATGGGATGTTTAGAGTCAGGTCCTGGGAGGGCGCTTGCTAACTTTCCACCCCAATTCCCCCAGAAGAACATCTCGCGACCTGGGTTCCCATCACAACTCAAAGCAGATCTTAGGGAGAGAATCCCCTTTCACCCTGTAACGTGCCATACATGTAGGGAGTCCTTAAAACTTATGGAAAATGGATATTATGAAGACACTCTGTATGGATTTCAACAATTCTGCACCAACATAAACTTATGTCTTATTCTCTTGCTCACAAACTTTTTGAAGTATCCTTGTATTAGTTGTAAAATGCAGCCCTCTTGTAAGTTTAGTAGAGTCTTAGTCCACTGATGTGACATGGCTCATGCAAGTGACTTTCAACTCAAAGTATTGCAAGCAACCTTCGACTTTCACGTGTAAAGAAAGGCAGATGTTATTAAATAACAATATGAGGCATGAGTGATTTTCCTGACTCCTGTGGCCTTGTTGAATGTGTACATAGCAAGCGTTTAGCACAGTGATTTCCCTTCATGCCACTTCAGGTTGGAGTCAGGGTTGGGCCAGTAAAAGCTTTTTTAATTCTTGATGAATGAGCTTGCATGTGTGTGCACGTGTGTGAGTGTGTGAGCTGGGGCCTCATAGCTAAGGGATGGTGGAGGAAGAGGGAGGAGTTCTGTTTTCCCAGATGGACTGTACTTGACCTTCTCAGCTTGCTGGTATCTGATCTAAGTTTCCTCTCCAAACACTTCTTGGGAGGGAGTGCTCTCCGCTTTGAGAAGGTGGGCTTTGCCCTGATGTGGCTTTTCCCATTCCTTTGCTTGAAGGTGTGGAATGGCTAAGCCTGCCTTTCCACGTCCCTGTGGAAGCACCCATCCTGCCAGCTCTGTCTCCACCTCCCTGTCCACTGTAGCCAGTGGGGCATCTCTTCTTCCTTCCAGCAACTCTCACTTCCTGGTGGACCCACACACGTGGCACTCACCTGCCAGCACCAGACACTGTGCATGTATTTTTCCGTGACAACCACTGGGACAGCCAGCTTGTACTAAAGACATTCTTTGTGCCAAGCACCAACCTGAGTGACTTACTCAAAATAGCTCACATAGTCCTCAAAGCATGATGTTAGGTAGACAGTACTTTGTAAATGTCAAGGGAAATGTTTACATTTCCCTATACTATTTTTTAAAAATATTTATTTATTTATTTGAAAGTCAGAGTTACAGAAAGGCAGAGGCAGAGAGAGAGAGAGAGAGAGAGCGAGCGCTTTCATTCGTTGGTTCAGTCCCTAGTTAGCTGCAATGGCCGGAGCTGTGCCAATCTGAAGCCAGGATCCAGGAGCTTCTTTCAGGTCTCCCACATGGGTTCAGGGGCCCAAGGACTTGGGCCATCTTCTACTGCTTTCCTAGGCCATAGTGGAGAGCTGGATCAGAAGTGGAGCAGCCAGGACTCAAGCTGGCACCCATATGGGATGCAGGCACTGCAGGTGGCGGCTTTACCCACTATGCCACAGTTCTGGTCTCCCTCCTGCCCCCAATACTATTTTAAAGAGCTTCAAACCTTATTACATCATTTAGAGTGGTGGATGGGGTAGGCACAGAATAAATGTTAAATTAGTTACAAGCAAAAGAAAACCACCATCCCCTCTTCTCCAACATTTTCTTACAAAATCTTCAAATATACAGAAAAGTGGGAAGACTAGCATGATAAGGAAATACATTCTAACTTTAACAACAGCTAATATACATGTATCCACGTTTCTGATAAATGTGTTTTTATTAAATCAATTGGAAGTGAGTTGTAGATATCCTGACATTTTCTCTTCCTAGGTTCTCCTGTCTCCGTAGTAAAAGCCATCTCTTACCTGGCCACACCACTGTTATCACACCTAAGAAAACTAACAATAAAATTGAATGTGGCTTATCTTTTCCTTTCCACTCTTATTTAATCAATAAAAGGGAAATAGAGAAAATCATTTTGAATTTGGGCTTCTAGAATCTAGTGTGTCCTGTATCCTTTGGGTACCCGTGAATGTTGTAGTAAGTCTTTTTAATTGCTTGAAAAGCATCTGATAGGGAATAAACCCATTTCTTAAAACTTAGAAAATTGGAATTCACTCTCTCCATAGGGTAAATATAGACATGCTCATGGTGTGAACTGGGGAAGTTAAAACTGAACATTATAAATAAATGGCTTCAGCCCCTGGGGATTAGAACTTTGGATTTTTCCCAAACACTCCAGTGAAATTTAGGGCTAATCACTAATTCACAGTTGCAACCTCTAACCAGGGGATTTACCAGTTTAATGAACAAGAAATCATAGTCAGGTCCGAAATTTAAAAGTTAAGATTTGGGACTTTGGCCTGCATTTTCATGGGTGTGTATCAGCTAAGGACTCAATCACATAGATGAGCTGGTGACAGATTATAGTTTTCTTGTTCCATTTATGAAAGAAATCACTAATTTTGCTGACCACAGGAAAGTGTAACTTTTAAAATCTTTAAGAAATAATATATACATTGTATTTCATATTTGTTTCCTCCAAACCCAATAGTGTTTCACGATTTCATGTTGGATATAGTTTTCTAATGCTATGCTATCCTCAAGTATTCAGTTATACTTAATTAAGTTGCCCAGTGGTTTTGCTGGGAACGACAAGTTTTTGATTACTTTGACAGTAATGACTCATATTAGCTTGTCTCTGACAGAAGTGGTGTTTGCTTCTTCACTTCAAGGTTTGAAACTGTCCTTGGTATTCTCAGTACTGCACAGAGGGAATTGTAATGCAGTATCTTCTAAGAGAATATCTAAATAAACAATGAATAGTGCTCATGTAGAAGGAAGTACTTGTTTTTGCTTTCGAGGAGGGACTCAACTAATCCCAGCAGCAGGAGGTGTTCGGAGAGAAATGAGAGTCTTTGCTACAAAGCTTCTATGCCTTGTGGATTTTAGGGAGTATCAGCTGCATTTTAGGTGTTCTTAAACTATCTGGTATGGAATATCTCTAATATGAAATCACGCTGCTACGGGTTGAGTTGTGCCCCCTAAGTGGTAGGTTGAAGTCCCCAGAATTCTCATTCCTGTATATTTTGGTCAGGGGGCGCCCAGGAGAGATTGTTGTGGGAGATTTGGAGGGGGCAGCTGTTTTGTAGCTGCTTGTGTGTTGTTGCTGATCTGTCTACTGGTTGGCAAGTGTCAGTGCCCCAGCCTCACTCCACTCTCCTGGGCTAGGGGTGTTAGCTCTCTGATGAGCAGTCATATATCTCCAGGACACCTGTATCATTAAGGTGAGAGGTAGTAAGAAGTCACCCTTGATGGGATCCTGTTTGTCATGTGGGTCAGCTTGTCCTGTGCCCCTCTAGCTTATAACCATCTTTCTTCCTGCCTACCTGCCTGCCTGTGACTTTAAGCTCCAATGTCAGAGAGTCTAGAAGAGCAGTTTCACAGATTACCTTAACCAGCCCTCACAACTGTGTAATCAAACAATTGCTCATGGTGTAATATATATAATGTGTAATATGTGCTATTTAATTGCATAAAATATATGCTACATGAATATATGATATGTAGTCTATAATGTCTACATCACATACACACACACACACACACACACACACACGTCTCTATATATCTCCAGGTTCTGCTTCTTTGATTGAACCCTGACTGATATAAGTGGCAATTGGACACACGTGGTACTCAACAACCAGGCTTGCTTCTGTTTCATTTTATTCCCCTCCCCTTTGCCACTCAACATTGCACAGCCACTTTGCCTCTGGTTATCACTCACAGCATCCTGCACCTGTTCCCTGTTTACATTAGCACTGCCGCAGTCCTCACTGATTTGCAAATCTGAATGCATGTTGATGATGTAAATAATCTTTGAATGCAAGCTGTGCCTGAGAAAACTTCCCCAAGTTATAGGACTAGATTTACATATCCACTTTGGACCCAGCAAATATCACAGTGAGAAAAAGGCTCCCTTCAGCTGTGTTCCCTGGATAACTCTTCATCCTACTTTCTGAGCTGCGATGTCTTGGTCTGCTAGGGTGGCTCTAACAAAACACCATGGACCAGGTTTCATCAACAGACACTTACCTCTTATAGTTCTACAGGCCAGCATGGTAGGTTCCAAAGGCAAAAGCACTCTTCAGGCTTGGGTCTCTTCTTCTCAGCATACAAATCCCATCATGGGGGTCCAACCCTATGACCTCATTTAAACCTAATTGCCTTCCAAAGAGGCCCCTGTAGATACTGTTACACAGGGGTCAGGGCTCTAAACATTGAACCATCACACAAACAAGGAACCAAAATGAAGGCTTCTGCTGAAGGGTTTCAGTGTTTACCCTTGGCTCTGTGGTTGGACCTTGGCTGTTGAGAGGTTTACCATGCACTCTAGGTGTGTTTGGTGAGGAGTGGGCTTGAGCGAGGCTGTCCACTGTTACTCTGCGGCACCTAAAGCTGATGTGAGTCTCCCCTCCATCAGGAAAGTGCTACCCGTGAAGCTTGCTCACCAAGGAGGGACTGAAGGCAGGAACACCAGAGGAGAACATGCTGATGGTTCGGAGCACACAGGGCAACCCTTGGAAACTGAGAGCCATGTTCTCTGCTGGTGAGGGACCCTCAGGGAGAAATGTCCCTACACAGCCCGGTATGTTACAGCTGTCCTCTCTCAGCCACGGTTCCTCTTCCGTGGTGGTTTCAGTTGCTTGAAGTCATTTGTGACTTATAAACAGGACAGTACAATAAATATTAGAAAGGCCACTTTCACATAACTTTTATTACAGTATATTCTTGTAACTGTTTTCTTTTATTCTTAGTTATTAATCTATTACTATGCCTAGTTTATAGATTAGATTTTATCGTAGGTGTATCTATATAGAAGAAACACAGTATATGTAGTGTTTGGTACTATCTGTGGTTTCAGGCATCCACTGGATATCTTGAAACACATCCCTTGTTGATAAGGGGGAGGTGACTAGATATTCTTAGCCCTAGACACAGCGAGAGTCACCAACACTTTGAGAGTATGAATCCAGTAGGTAGAATTACTCATTTTTTCCAGCAAATTACTCATTTGCAGAAATGGCATATAAGTGTTGAATACCCCGGGGTAAACTGTATATGGAGTATTTCTGCCTGGCTTCTATGGTGCCCCCTTCTCCTGGGTCTGCCTATGCCCATGATGGCATTGCAAGATGCTCTGACCACAGCAGGGTGGATCAAGTTGGGCTATTGGGATTCTTTTCCCTGGGAACTTGGATTTCCACCAGGAGATGCTTCAATCTGTGTGTTCTTAAAATGGCAACATGTCAAGATGGCTGTATACCAGAATTAGTTCAGGTGCAGGTGGCTGACGTCTAGTCCAATTGGCTTAGCCAGAAAGAGATACATTGACTTTATGACTGAGAAGTCTAAAGGCAAGTAAGACTCAAAAAAGGTCTAGATTGATCTGCGGACCCAAATATCATACCAGAACCCAGATTTGTCTCCGTATCTCAACTCTGTTTACTCTGAGTTCGTGCAATCTCAGATTATGGTGTCAAGAATACTGCAGAAGCTCCAATTTTCAACCCCCAATTTCAAGTTCATAGGAAAGAGTGCATCTTTCATTCCTGAAGCCCCAACAAGAATCTCACTGCATCTTATTGGCTCTGCTTGAATCACATGATTATAGTTAAGTCAGTCCCCATGGCTGGGAAAAAATGTGACCTGAGTACGGCTCAGTTGCAGCCAAGGGTGGAGTCAAGGATTTAGAAAAAATTCAGAAAGCAAAACAAGAGACATCCCCAAGTTACCAGACGCCTACTACCCACTGGGTCCATGGGGTGGTGTGTTCCATGAAGACAGAGAAGTAGAGAAAGTCCTATCCAAAGTGAGAGAGAAAGTTTACATAAACTCGCAGAACGAGAGAGAGAAGACGGAGTGGATTGTTCTCAGCTCCTATGGTTTTCCAAGAACTGCTTCATTCTCCTCCTGGGGCTTGATGTCCACCTGTTCTTAGGGGCTCTGTGACTCTCGGGAGCTTGGCAGAATGTTCTTTTTTCTTTTCACTTCTTCTTAATAGCCCCAGGTAAATTTCATTAATTTCTATTACTTGCAGCCAATGATCTTAACTAATCCAAGCAGTGCATCAGATCTTTCCCAAAACTCCTTAAAGGGGAGGCAGATAGGATGCTTCCCAGGCTTAGCTGCAGTCTGGCTGCCTTGGCAGGAACAGCGATGGCACCACCATGACACGAGTGAGACAAGGTGCTGGACGCTCACTGGTCCTCCCACCACCGTCCCCTCCCCCTTCACATGTACAGTGATGCATTTTGGGCAAAGCTGGCTGTCTGTTTAAGGCAATCAGCACACCCCATCCTTCTGACCAGAGTATTGGCTTCCTGGTGGCCACAAGACCGAAATCCCACACATCACAGTATTGGAGAATCAATTACCAGATTTTTGCTGGAATTATCAGGGAAGAAGACTTCGTTCTCTTGCTGGCATGAATGTGGAAGGATCCCGGGGCTGGGATTGTGAAAGAATTCTTTTGAACACCTGGATCTTGAGCAAGGAATAGGACTGAGAAATCTGGAGATAAAAGCTACACTCTAGCAAAATGGAGTAAGTTCTGGATCAAACTATACCTGAAGGTGCTCCCTCTGTGTTCTTCAGTTTTGTGAGCACATGAATTATTTTTGCTTTTCTTAAAATGATTGGAGTTGGGGTTTTGTCATTTGCAGCAGAAAGAATCGCAACTAATATAGTTCTGGGGAGTTGGTTTTGAGGAAACATGTCAGATAATCTTTAAGATGGAGAGGCCGAGCTACCAACAGAGACAGGTTCTAAAACTCTAGTAGGCACATGTTCTTCTTTCTTTAAACTCATAAAACACTTTGCTTCTACAACTGATATGGCATATATCACATTTTGCCTTGAATTGCAATTATAGTTCTCGTATGGTAGGTACAAATTTCACAATCATAAAACTCCGGTGTGCAGAAATGTAACTTTCTTTATTGTTTTATAATTGAGCTTAATTTAGCTCACAAACCCTCATTTCTGCTAATGGCAGAGAACTTCATCTTGCCAGTTGCAGGCGATGCTGTCAGTCCTGCTTAAAGCTCGGTACTGTTGTGGGGAACCCTCAGTTCAGAACTGTACATCCTGTCTGGTGTGGGAGCTGGTCTCTGACCATGGTGGACCCAGCAGAGCTGGGTGGCCATCCCTGCTGGCTCTGTCCCTGCCCAGCTCCTAACTCAACTCCTGCAGACTCAGCCACGTCCTCCTCAAGCCCTCAGCTTGAGTGCCTCATGGGTTCCTGGCTCATGGCATCATCGCCTCCCTGCCAGGGATGCAGCACTAACCTTTCCACTCCCCTGAGCATCCCACAACAGCATCTGGGCGTTCTTGGGTCTTCTACGGCTGTAGGAGTGAGGGAGGCTGGGGTTTTGGTTCACTCAGCATCTGTCTTCCTAAACCAGTTCTGCTCTTGTTGCTGTCCTACAAGAGCTGCATGTGATGGTTAATTTTATGAGTCAACTTGACTGGGCCAAAGGATGCCAGACAGTTCATTAAACATTGTTTCTACCAGTGTCTCTGCGAATGTTTTCAGGAGAGAGTGGCATTTGGATGAATAGGAATCTTTCCTCCCCCATGTCATGGGCACCATGCAATCCACTGAGGGCCTGAATAGAACTAAAAGGTAGAGGAAAAGAGGAAGATTCCCTCCCGCCCTCCCTCCCCCTCTCTCTTCCTTCCTGTTTCTGTCTCTCTTTCCCCTTTCCCATCCCAACTTCTTGAGCTGGAATATTGACCTCCTGTCCTCAGGACTTGGGGTTCTCAGGCCTTTACCCCAGGTTGGAATTTGCACCCGAGCACCAGGCCTTTGAGTAGCACCACTGGCATTTCTGGATCTCCAGTTTGTAGACAGCTGATGAGGAGGCCCTCTTGGCCTCCATAATTGCACTGAGGCAATGCCTTATGATCAATCAATCTCCCTATTGACTGGTCCGTCCATTGATCCATCTACCATCCATGTGAATATATACATATATCTCTCGGATGGGTCCTTTCTCTCTAGTAGCCCTGATAACACTGCTGCACAAGGCTCGGGACACTGGGGAGGCAGACCCCCTGCTATATATCCAGAGGAGCCTGCTCTGCTCCCCACCCTCAAATCCACCAGTTTGACCTCACCCTTGCCTCTCGCCCTTGCCGTCCACCCAGGAAGGGCTCTGACTTCACTGTTGGCTGTTGTCTGGCCTCTGCTCCAGGTGCCCCAAGACCAGCTCTTGACATGACTTGGGATATAACAAAATCTTTCCTCTCCCTCCTGCTGCACCTTAACGACTGAATACCATGGTCTCCAAGGCTGTCAACTCCCAGACGATGGCCCCACAACTTGCAGGCTGTGAGTTTGGGCTGGCTTTTCCCTGTGGCCACAAGCCTCAGCTTTCCAGTCTTTGTCTTTAGTGGAGGAGAGGCTGCGGGGCAGGGAAGAAAACGAACAAGCATTTCTGAGAAGGAACTCCTCTCTGGTACGATTTCACAGCAGGCTCCGGCTCTGTAATGATCATCATGGCTGTTCTTCTAGCCAAAGGAAGTGCCCCTGGTCTTTCTCCTTCCGTGGGATTGTCATTGGCAGCCGCCTTTGCTGGCTGTTTCTCTTGTGGGACCAGTCTCTGCCCACTCTACTGAGAAGCAGAAGGAACTTTGCTTCCCAGGGTAGATGAACTTTTGCTTCAGGCCAACTGGCCCTGGTTATCCTCGTTCATTGAAATTCTAGAATTGGCCACCGTATTCTATATTGGCAGCTTTCTTGTCAAGGAAGAGACATTGGGTTCCCTGCAGAATTCCTGCTTGGGGTGTGGTGGCCCCTATGGGACTTTTCAGTCCCATTTAGAGTGCTGAGTTGTATCTGCCAACGTGTTGCACTGAAGTTTCCTGGGCTGACTCCCAGAGAGCCTCGTGCCAGGAGTCTGGGCTGCAGCCTGAGAACTGGAGTTTCCAACAGGCTCCCGGAGCTGCTACTACTGTTCACATGAGGAGCACACCCTGTGACTCTCGGGTCTGAGCCACACGGGTCTGGGCAGGACCAAGGATCTGGGAGGGCAGGGCATGCACGGTGATAACTCGGCAGAAATTCATTTGCATGTGGGGTTTCGAGGTTGGGCAAAGAAGGTGAAGACTCTGTACTAAGTTGGGGGGTGGAAGAAAACACAGCAGCCAAGTGGGCTTGTCTCAAAGGGTCATTCCCAGGCCCAGACCCTCGGCCTGTGTCAGTCCTTAGGAGTGATCAGGTGTGGGCAGAGCCCAGGGAGCTGTTGACTGAAGATCTCCATGACCCAGTGGCATCCCTGGAAACATCGTATTGAGAAGAAGCAGCAAAGCTTGGGACCCTGCCTTCTTGTGCATCTATGAACTCACACTGTATGCATGTGTGTACATGCATATATATATATACACACACACGTGCCCACATATACCTGTGCACCGTGTGTATACATGCACGTGTATGTTCATCAATGCACACGTGTGCATGCACAGACATGAGCGTGTGCACACACACAGATGCAGTATCAGTTTTGCTGAGTGTTTTTCACTTTCCCTGTGCAAGACGAAGCCTCCATCAGCAGCAGTGCTTTGGCCACGAGGGCCAGGGCAGCCCCACCTCGACACACACATCCACATCACTTCTCTTTGAATCCTCCCCATCCTGTGCAGCCATCTATTTTTGGCTGAGCGCCCTCCTTCTCAGCTTCCTGACAACTGTGAACTGGCTGCTTTGGACTGCACCCTCCCTCCCAGCATAGTCCCTGCGCTGGTGTTTCATCTCACCCTGCTTTTCTGGGCTGATTGATTCCACAGAGGGAAGCTGGGGCTCTTCTGTGCTTTTGTTGTTGGACTCACTTCTAGGACCAGTTGTTTGGTGGCTATAGATAGTCTGCTCACAGACAGGGGATTTCAGTTCCTCTGATTGTCTGTTCACAACCACACCTGGGCCCAGAGCCACTGCTTCCCCATGGCCTGTGCATTGTTTGTGCTGTGCTGTCTGCCAGCAGGTGGCAGGGTGTCCATCCTGCTGGTGTTTTTAACATTCCAGGCCATGCGGCAAGTGATGGCCATGTGTGCCTTCCTCTCTTAGACAAGTCACAAACGGGAACTTGGGGGGGGGGGTCAAAGGTTGACTTAATCACAGCCCTCTTTCCAGCACATTCCTATTGTCACAGTCTGAGAGGCTGCACCTGGAACATTTTCTTTGGTTTTGTGCTTCTTGGTCAGTTCCCTCTCTCTTTCTCGGTCCCATGGAGGAAACTGCTCTAATGTGTCAGATCAGTGTTTGTGCCTACAGTGGATGTAAATGGAGCCCCAGTGCTTGGCCCCCTTTCCTCGATGGACAGCTGAGCCCTGCAGCTGTGAGTGTTGGGGCTGACAGCTAACAGCTGTCCCTGTCTCTGGACAATGATCGTTGCCCTTGCTGAAGGCAGCTCATTGGCTGAGCATTTCTGTGCCCCTGGATGGAGCCCCAGCCCATAGCTGTCTGATAAAGGACACGCAAGCCTGCCCGCTTGCTTCAAGGAGGGGTCAATGCTGGGATGTGATTTATGCCCTGGAGTGCCTGGGGGCTCTTTCTAGACTGTTCCCAAGCTCACATAGTTGTCGAGCACTGCGCCCCTCCATGCTGCTAACCTCTCTTCCCTTGTCCTCCAATACATCCCATGCTTCTGATTCCTGTCTCAGGCTCTGCCTCTAGCAACCCAAATTCAGAAGTTATCAGCCTAGAATGTGTAGTTGTGTGTGTGTGTGCATGTGCACATACCCTTGTGTGTTTAACCTACTTGAACAGCGTTGTTCCCCCAGTGCGCACTCTGCTCTGTTCCCACCACACTCTGCCTGTCTGGGAGCTCTCCCTGGTGCTGCCCATTCATCCGGTAGGAGCCGGTACTAATTCCATGCAGCCGTGACTCCAGTGATGGGCACTGCACTTCGATCTCTTCCTCTCCATGACCACAGTCAAGACTTCTGTGGCCATCCTCGTATGCGGCTCCTTGGACTCATGTCACAAACTCTCTGCGTGGACATCCAGGAATGGACCCAGGCTCAGGACCAGTGTGTACCTGGTGGTAGAGACACCCAGGGCTGCATTGGCTCGCACACCGACCAGCACCGCTGTCGTCCGTCTCCCACACCCTCTCCCTGGTGGGCAGAGTCCTTCCTTTCACCTTTTCCCACTCTGGTTTCTCATTACTGTCTTGTTTTCTCTCCCATGCAGGCAACTTTCAACTTCCCCTTGGAAAGCCACCTATTCTTTCCTAAAACCTTCTCTGTTCATGCTGGACAGGGCCCATGTTGTTTCATGAGTTTTTGGGTCGCCGTCTGTCTCCTTGCCTTGCTTGTGACATCCTTTGCTGAGCAGAAATCCTTACGAGCTGCCGCTGCCTTGTGCTCTTCTGGTTGCGTGGAAATTTTGATGGAAGAGCTCATTTTTATTTCATTTGCCCTTTCTCGTAGTCCCCCAGCCAGGCTACTAGTGCGAGTCTGGAGGGGGCTGTGCTAAGCGACCGTTGGAGCCACAGAGACAATTTTCACACAACATTACGACCCACAAATCCAGTCTCTGTAACCTGGCCCTCTCTTCTGCCAATGTGAGCTGCTTTTTCTGTCCCTTGTACACAAGGACCCCTGGGGGGCAGCCCCCTGAACCCTGGAGGTGCCTGGACTCACTTGAGCTAATCAGCAGACACCTGTTAGTGTGCCATGCTGGTCCCCGCTCTGCAATGCAAATGACAGGAGTGTCATTGCTCGCTGCCCCTCTGAGAGGCATTTTCATCATCTTTGTGTGTCTCAGTAGGTCCCCAGTCACCCCAGCTGCTCTTTTTTTTTTTTTTTTTTGACAGGCAGAGTGGACAGTGAGAGAGAGACAGAGAGAAAGGTCTTCCTTTGCCGTTGGTTCACCCTCCAATGGCTGCCATGGCTGGCGCGCTGCAGCCGGCGCACCGCGCTGATCCGAAGCCAGGAGCCAGGTGCTTCTCCTGGTCTCCCATGGGGTGTAGGGCCCAAGCACTTGGGCCATCCTCCACTGCACTCCCTGGCCACAGCAGAGAGCTGGCCTGGAAGAGGGGCAACCAGGACAGAATTTGGCCCCAACCGGCACTAGAACCCGGTGTGTCGCGCCGCAGGTGGAGGATTAGCCTAGTGAGCCGCAGCGCCGGCTCCCAGCTGCTCTTACAGTGAACAAACGATACGAGAACAAGTGGTCAACACCCCCGGGATGAAAAGGAAGGCTTCTGGTTCATGGGGTCCTTTGGGACTTCTGGATGGACCTTAGACTGGTGCTCTGAGGAAGGAGCATTGAAGGGCAACCTGAGCTAACCACAGGAGCAACCATGAAATCCAGAGTGGCCCCTGGTGTAGTGTGGATGCTGGGATTGGCATTGCCCTCAAAGCTGATTCTAATTGCCCAGGCCAGGGTCCAGCAAGCTTTTCCTCTAATGTGCTAGATAGGAATATTTTAGGTCTCCTGGCCATTTAGTCCCTGTCACAAATACTCTGTATGAGTGAATGGGTGTGCTATGTGCCAATTAAACTATTTATGAACATAGATGACCAGCTCCAGGCACTGGGTCATTGTTTGCCAACCTCTGGCCTCTGCATTGTCAGATATTCCCCTTTTTGGAGTCATGAGACAATCCTTTCAAAGGTTGTCCAGGTTCCATAGTTGCTTTGGGTTGGTTTGTTAAATAAGGCTAAGATAGCAGGATCCAGGTGGCAAAAACTGTCCTGATGATAATTATGATATAATGATGATGTCTGATATATAATGGAGTGTCCAGGACAAGGCTTAAAACGGGAAGGGGTGTGGACAGATCCCCACAATAGAAGTCCTCTGTGTTTACCTTATTCTTAAAGATTTACTCAGAAAGTTAGAGTTACAGAGAGAGCGAGCAAGAGGGAGAGACAGAATGCCTCCATTTGCTGTTTCACTCTGCAGATGGCTACAATGGCCAGGGCTGGGCCAGGCCAAAGCCAGGAGCCACCTTGTAGGTGACATAGACCCAAATACATGAGCCATCACCTGCTTTTTCCAGTTCATTAGCAGGGAGCCGGATCGGAAGTGCAGCAGCTGGGACATGAGCTGGCACCCAGACGGGGCATAGGCTCTGCCCACTACGCCACAGCGCCAGCCCACAGTCCCTTGCATTTAAACTTGCCCTGAACCACAGCCCCAGGTCCAGCTCCACTGTCTCTGACTCCAGCACACTTTCTAATTTGCTGGGTTGGGTCTGGTTAGTCAGAGAGCACCCGTGATCAGTGTTTCCCGCAGGGCCTTGAGTCACGGCCAGTGTGAGTGAGCTGGGGGTGCCAGGCAGCAGAGGTCCGCGAGATTTGGCTCTCGGATGAAATCTGGCCGGCTCCTGTTTTTGCGAGTTCCATTTTACAGGAATGCAGCGGGTTCAGTCCACGTGTGCTGCCTCTCAGCATACCTGAGCCTGGGTAACTCATGAGGAGCAGGACTGTGTTTTCTCACCACTCCGGGGCTGGGAACTGCAGCGCGTGGCGTCGGAGGAGGGCTGTCGTGCTGCACCCTCGCACGGAGAAGGCGGAAGGGCAAGGCCAAGTGCAGCCTCTTTAACGAGGGAGAAGCCCTCAGGGCCTCCTCCCTTGCTGCGGGCACCAGTTCTCGAGAGCATCCCTCAGCAGCACGGGCGCTATGGGGGCTGTGTTGGAGCCACAGCAGCCTCTGGGGGGTTCCCTTGTGTGCTGGCCGTGCACGAGGATGGCGGCGTTGAGAAGCTGCACAGAGATGGTGTCACCCATGAAGCTTAATGCACTTGCTCCCTGGTCCCAGGGAGAGAAAGGGTGCAGATTGGCTCCCTCCTCTGCTGGTAGCATGGTAGAGTGAGGCTTAGCTATGACTGAAAACCCAAGGCAGCACTGACTGGTCTGGCTGCTTTGGCCCCTCAGCGTTGGGCCTGTCTGTGGCGAATACTCTCTGCCTGTCACTCTCCTACCACAGCTGTGTGGCTAGCACGAGGCCCTGGTGCTCTGGGCTGCCTGGAGCAATGCGGGAGGGGCTGCTTTAAAAGTGTGGTGTGGTGGGGAGGGGCAGCTCTTCTGCTCCTCACTCACACCCATTGCTCCTGCTTGCTTGCTTGCTTGCTTTCTTTCTTTCTTATATTTTATTTATTTATTTAAGAGGTAGGGCTACAGACAGTGAGACGGAGAGACAGAGTAAGGACTTCTGTCCGTTGGTTCACTCCCCAAATGGCTGCGGCGGCTGGAACTGTGCCGATCTGAAGCCAGGAGCCAGGAGCTTCCTCTCAGTCTCCCACATGGATGCAGGGGCCCAAGGACTTGGGCCATCTTCCACTGCTTTCCCAGGCCATAGCAGAGAGCTGGATTAGAAGAGGAGCTGCAGGGACTAGAACTGGTGCCGATATGGGATGCCAGTGCCACAGGTGGAGGTTTAACCTGCGCCAAGGCGCCGGCCCTGCCCCCTGCTTTCTTTTACCCAGAAGATGTTGCCTTGGTGAAGGGAGAAGGCTAGGATTTAATCAGGTGGCAAATAACAACAGGAACCCCTAGCAATGATGATGCAAACAAGATGTGGGATTTTTAAAAACCTCATCGTGGTATGGAAATTCTACAATCATCACAGATTTGAGGTCTTTCTAGTTCTTTTTTTTCTTACCCCTCCATATATTTTCTGTTTTCAAGTTCTGCCTCATGGTAGCAAAACTGTTGCTGGAGTTTAGGAGTTACATTTATGTTCTAGGTGGCCTGCATTTTTCCAGGCAACAGACAGGAAGGGGGAAAAGGGCAAGGTGAAGACTTGTCTGCAAGCAAAGTGAGTTCTGTTTAAAGGAAGATTCTTGGGAGCTCTGCCGGCAACTTCTGCCTATGTCTTTTTATGTATTGCACTGAGATCCCCCGCCCCCACATGGAAGAGAAATCTTGAAGTCCCAAGCCCCCCAGTGTCTCCTACTGTGACCTTAATGGCAAGAGGCTCCTTGCAGATGTGATTATTTAACGAACACCACAGGACAATGGCAGCAGAGAGGGGAGCAGGCAGCTGCGTCGGGGTGGGGGGACCCCGAGGATCGCTGGGAGGACACCAGGAGAGATTTCCCTACAGCTTTCACTGGGAGCACGGCCCTCCCGACGCCTTGATTTCGCAGTCCCAGTCTCTGGAACTGTGAGACAAGGAAACTTTGTTGTGCTCAGCCACTGCGTTGTTATGGTGGCCCCGGGAGTTGATCCAGACCTGACAGCCACACGATGGGAAGGAAGATGGGGAGCAAGGGGGTGAGTCTCGGAGAAGGCAGGGCAGCACCCCCCCTCCCCTGCTTCCTGATGCTGCTAAGTGAGGCTCCCACTCTGTCTCCTCATCTCCCGAGTGTTCTCTGAAGCACCTTTCTCCAAGGAACGGTCAGGGTGGGAAGACTTTCGGCTTCGGCTGGGGTGGCTCATTCTCATTCTCCCTATTTGTGAACTCTGGGTTCATTTCCAGGATTCCCAGTATCTAATGCTGTTCCATGAAAGAAACGCAGTTGGCTCCAGGCTTTCTGTGGCTCCAGTTCACAGCCTCCAAATGACTCACTGTCCCCTGACTCTGTCTTTGGGCTTGGCTGCCATCTCGCCTCTCCAGGGGTCCTCCCTCCCACACCTCTCTGCTCCTTTGAGCAGGTAATTGCTGTTAGCTTTGAACCCTGGAGGAGCTCAGGAGTATCCCCGGGCACTCTTAAGAGCTGTAAGGGCACCTGACTTCCTGGGGAGGAACTTCCTGTGGTTCATCTTGATTGAAATGGCTGTGGAAAAAGGATGGCGCCTGGCTGCAGACTTCATAAGACTGCTGACCATGGCCTCCACCCTTGGGTAGATATCACGTTTTGTCTAAAGAGACACAAGGTTGTCAGGGTGAAGACAGGAGTCTGATTGTCCCCCAGCCCCCGCCTTAGACTAAGATTCCCACGAAACTGATTAAAGAAAAGTCTGTACTTTCTACGATGTCCACTTTCGCTCACATTCATTGGAACACTCATTCTCCTTGATTCAATGTGGAAACATACTGATTTGGTGCTAGCATAGTCCTCCAAAGGGTTGAGTTTGAATCTATTAGTTGTGTGGGCTTGTTTGTGGATTTGCTAATGAGAACAAGATTTTTTTTTTTTTTTGTAATTCAACTTCAGTGTTGTTGATTTCAGGAATTTTTTTCCACGGCTCAGTCTGTTTGGGCTGCTGTTAGAAGAAGACCCTACCGGTGGGGTAGGAAATGTATTCTCAGGGTCCCGGAGGCTGGGAAGTCCCAACGGCAAGGTGCTGGGGGATTTTACATCTGTGAGGGTCCACCTCCGGGCCTGTAGGTGGCGCCTCCTCCCCGTGCTCTCCGAGCTCCACGTGCTGGAAGGGCCAAGCTCGTCTCAGGCCTGTTGCAAGGGCACTGCCGATGCTCCTGAGGCTCCTGATCACCCCTCTGAAACCGCAGGTCCATCTCCTCGCAGATGAGGATTCCAGCAAGAGGGCGGGAACAAGAGCATCCAGCCCTTTCCTGTACAAACTGGCCGGGATGTCGACACCGTCCTTTCCAAAGCTCCCCCTGCTGGGCTGGTCTTTCAGGGACCTCGGACACCAGGGTGCTGGGCTGAGAATTTGTCAGTTGCTGTGAGTGAGAGGGAAGGAGCACTCAGGAGGGTTTGAGCTGACGGCCGTCTGCTCGCACCCAAAGGTGAGGCCAAGCCCTTCTGTCTGGGGTATGCTGATCAGAATTAGTCACAGGGCCCTACCCAAGGCCATGGGGAGCCAGAAGCACAGTCACATCATGTTCCAAAAAGCACTAGTGGCTACTTATGGCCGCCACAGGGCACCTACCAGGGCCAGGTCACTAAGATTTTTATATCCATCCATCATTTTGAGGGTTAAAAAGACTGCCTTAGCCGGCGCCGCGGCTCACTAGGCTAATCCTCCGCCTTGCGGCGCCGGCACACCGGGTTCTAGTCCTGGTCGGGGCGCCGGATTCTGTCCCGGTTGCCCCTCTTCCAGGCCAGCTCTCTGCTGTGGCCAGGGAGTGCAGTGGAGGATGGCCCAGGTGCTTGGGCCCTGCACCCCATGGGAGACCAGGAGAAGCACCTGGCTTCCGCCATTGGATCAGCATGGTGGGCCGGCCGCTGCGCACAGGCCACGGCGGCCATTGGAGGGTGAACCAACGGCAAAAGGAAGACCTTTCTCTCTGTCTCTCTCTCACTGTCCACTCTGCCTGTTTAAAAAAAAAAAAAGAAAAAGAAAAAGAAAAAAAACCACACTGCCTTAAAGGGCAGACACTTGGTGCAGTGGCAATGATGCCATGTCAGAGTCCTGGGTTTGATTCCTGGCTCCTCTGCTTCCCAGTCCAGCTTCCTGCTAACATGCACCCTGGGAGGCAGTAGGTGATGGTTCAAGTGGTTGGGTCCCTGCCATCAGCATGGGAGACCCGAAATAAGTTCCTAGTTCTGGGCTTCAACCCCAGATGTTAAGGGCATTTAGAGGTGAAGCAGCCAATGGTCTCGAGATCTCTCTCTCTCTCTTGCCTTCCAAATAAATAGATAGAAGAATTGCCTCCAGAACATATTTATCTTGCTTCCTCGTTTTCTGGCCCTTCCATAAACTCTGCACCTGAGCCTCATCCTTGCTACAGAGGAAGGATCCTAAATAGCAGAGTTGTGCATGAAATTTTGCTTTCCTGTTAGAGCCCTGGAGGAGGACAATGCTTGCTTGCAGGCAGGCAGGGAGGCTGTAGACATCTACATAAACGCTGACCGGAAAAGAGAACAGTGAGGAGCACACTGGAATGGGGAGGGAGGAGGGACGGAAGGGCCACGTGAGAGGGAGATTCCTGATGTCCCTGCTGCTCGGAGTCTGTGTGTGGTCAGCACATCCTTCGTATAGGAAACCTTTTATGTGTGATTCCCCCAGTGACCTTCCAAGTACATTATGAAGACAATTAAATCCCATATCCCAGAACCACAAAGTTTCCAGTGATTGGGCGCAGGTTAATCAGTGTGAATTGAATGTAACAGCTTGTTCAAGGAAAATCGATGGGGATCTTGATGAGCCAAAGTGGCCATGTTGGCTGCCGGGCTCTGCTTCCTTTGCTTGGAGAGGTAGCTGGGGAAGGTCTGCAGAAGCACGGCTGGCCCCCCACGGAGGCTTCTGCAAGGGGCCAAAGACACTGATTTCAGTAAAGACCTGGGATCTTTTCCATTTATTGAACTCTAAACATACAGCAGCTTATTTTGACACTTGGTACGATTTTTCCTTTAACTAATGTCTCCAAAATTGTGTACTTCTGTGGATTCTATGTGGGTGAGAATCTATAAAATTGACCTAGATTCTCTCTCAGCAGTAGAATTGATCTTCTCCCCCCAATCCCCTTTGGTCTGGGTGCCTCGTTAAACACATCTGTGAACTCACCTGATACAGTTGAAAAGAACTTTAAAGACCAGAAATATTTGCTAAATGAATTTCTACTTTGAACCTCAGCAAAGCGGGCACCTCAAGGCGGTGTGGAAGTGAGAGACTATTCTTGACCTTGCATTGCTTTGATCTCCCGTGCTCCGTCTTGCTCAGCGAAGCCCAGAATTCCAGAGTGTCTTCACAGAGAAGACAATGATTATCCATGAAAATAAGAGAAGTGTGGATTTTTGACAACCTCTTTTTATCAAACTCCTGATGCACAGTGTCGTTCTCTGAATAAGACTATTATGGGAAATCAGGTTTTCTGAGTGATTTGTTCACAGGGTTCCCTTCTCTGTCTTCTGGAGAATCACTTGGCAAACAAACTGGTATAGTACATGTTAGTGAATCACAGCCAGCAGGCTTGCATTCGCCATTGCTCTCTTGGGGATAATAATGGGTGTGTTGAAGAGATGTGGTCATCTCTGTTCTCTATTCACAGGCAAACCCTGCTGGTTCTTAGGGAGAATCATTCAAGGATAATGACAAGTGCTACTCTCGGAAGGATGTCCCAGGCAATGGAAGAGCATGCATTATGAAGAGACTTTGTATTTGGGCTAGCAGAAACCAAAGAATACAACACGAACACCCAGGCAGGGTTTTGAAGAATGCATAGGAGTTCTGCAGGTTAACTGTGCAGAGACGTGAGGGAGGACAGCTCAGCTGTGGAGGACATGTGATGGAAGATGTCCATGTCCTTTTCCAGCCCTGTGAGTCCACAGTCAGCTCTCTGGGACTCTCGTGCGAAGGCCTTCCTGTGAGCTTCAGAGGACTCCCCTGTGTACCTGTCCTCCCTGGGCCACAGAGAAGGGAGTGTCTGGAGGTTTAGGTTACTCCTACCTCCCACAAGGGTGGCCTCCTTTGCTGGGAAGTGGGTCAAGCCCCTGGGACCACTGTACACTCCAGAGCACCTCTTGCAGTGAGTGGCGCCTGGGCTTC
This sequence comes from Oryctolagus cuniculus, assembly GCF_051225735.1. Classification (NCBI taxonomy): domain Eukaryota; kingdom Metazoa; phylum Chordata; class Mammalia; order Lagomorpha; family Leporidae; genus Oryctolagus; species Oryctolagus cuniculus. The sequence goes on from NC_142880.1 coordinate 40,237,943, forward strand.
ACCTGCCGGGGCACTTTGCTTAGCTCCACCTACCTCCAGTGGGTCTGTCTTGGGAGTGCATCTGCAAGCTCTTACACCTCGAGTCCTTGCTGAAGACCTCGTCTGGGAGACCCAGACCCAGGCAGTGCCTGTCGGGTCAGGGACTCTGAAGAGGCCCCCAGGAGCCGCATGATCAGACTCTGTAGGTCAGATAAGATCAAATGAATTTATATTACCTGTCAAAACACCCTGTGGAGTGTAAGGTGCTGTGCCAATTTTCAGTGTAGAATGGCCTGGAAGACAGAGCACTTTGTCGGATTGCTTTGTTCTGTTCATCACCTTGGTGACATTCCTGCAGCAAGTGCCCCCCAGCCCGGGAGATGGGGTAGGGCCAGTGGAAGGCAATGCTCACCTGCACGGGCCAGCCTGCTCCCCTCCTCTCTTTGAGTCGCAGCTGTCAATCAGCCCAGGAACTTCCTATCTCAGCACTTCGCTTACTATGGCAGAACTATTTGTTTTATAAACCCAACTCCTTAGCACACAACTTCAGCAAAGCAGCTTTGTCCGTTCTGTGAATATGTATATATTTTTAAAAAGCGACGAATCTGATGCTTCTCTGAGACACTCAGCTTATCCTTTTGGCACTGGCCCTCCATGGGTAGGGGTGGCATCGGATAGGGCCCCTCCCGTGCCTCTGGTGTCCCCGCCTTTCGCCGGCGTCCTGGCTGCTGTTGAATGTGGTTGGAGGTCAGCCGCAGGTTTGATTTAATGCTCTCCTTTGCTGGAGTCCATTTGCCCCAGGCTCAATAAGCCATAAAAAATAGATGCTCCAACAAGTTGACAGGCTTTGCTTCAGGAACGCGGAGCCCATGGGAGAGCCCTCGTTTTATTCAGTTAACTTGGAGGCATAAGTGACAGAAGTAGGACCCACTCTAGAAGGTGGGGAGAAACTTGGGCCGTTTATAGAATTGCCCTGGGAATGAGATAGCAGTCATCCTAAGTTGCCCCTCTGCTCCTCCCTCCTGCCTTTCCTTGCCCTCAGCTGTGTACCTTCATAACTCATCCTCTGTGTGAGGTTCAGTGTGAATTCAGAAGTGAACTTGTAAGAATTCTATAAAAATAAAAAACGATCACTGGTAGCCCAACCCCTCTAAACTCGTCCGTAAAAGCCATTCTGCATCACGGCTTACTTCCTGGGAGGCAAGAGTGTTAAAGGGTCCTAATTTTGGAAGAGAGCAACTCCCAGTCTTGCAACTGCAGGCTACCTGACTCTGGCCCAATGTAATCCTGTGACCTGAGTTTACCCAGATGCAGAAATGGAAAGAAGTATGCCTCCCAGTAATAGAAGGGAAAAATAGTAACACTCTAGCGCAGAGACCGGCACACAGAAACAACTCAGTAAAAAGCATCATGGTCATCATTGTAGACAAACTTAGACGAAAAAAGAAGTTAGGGAACTAGAAAGGAAAGGGGAGGTTTTGGAGCAAGTGGGGTTGTAACAAATGTAACCTTGCAAAGAGCTCCTGGAATGGTTTCCTTGAATGTGTTGTAGGGGGAGGGGGCTGCTGACCAGAGTGAACATCCGGTGTTGTTCGGGATAATCATTCTGCAGACACAAGAATCCCCCTTAGCAATCAACAGCCAGCCGCATGGGGCCAGAGAGGGTGTCAGCCCCTGCAGCCACTCCACTGCAGCATTCTCGCCACTCGGCTCCTTCCTCTCCCCTTCTTTTTGCCTTGACCCTCTAGTTCTGGGGCCCCTTGTAAAGAGTTCTCTTCGGAGTGGGATCAGCGGGCAGTTTTCACAAGGCCCTGCGTTTTGTTGGCACTGTTTTATTTCTTGTTTTCATGGCCTCGCTTGTCTTTGACTGCACCCAGGCACTGGACTCTGGCCGTGCAGATGAGCCGATCTGGCTCTGCACAGGGACTTAGGGCAAGTCTCGCTTCTCTGAGCTGGAGGCAAGAACAATAAAGACCCAGGAAGAGGAAGGGCAGAGGGCAGAGGAGAAGGGGCTTTGTTCAATGTGTCTGTCCTGTGCTGCGGTTTTGCAAGCTGTCTTGCAGTTAAAGTTCTTGCACATGTGTTGTCAACACAGACAGTTTCCAGTCCTCATAGTGGGTGTCGGAAGTTCTTATTGCTAGAGTGCATTCTTGGCATATTTCTCCCTCTTTATTCCTATTCTCCCCCCCCCCCCAACCCCATCTTCTGATTTCTTTGATGTGAAAAGAGAGTCTTTCTAGAAGGGAATGCCATAGGAACTCACCTGTCCTCATTCCATGGGAAGAAATTTCCAAATACCAAAATCCACAGGAGAGACAGAGAGACAGAGACAGAGACAGAGACAGAGATGAGAGAGAGAGAGAGAGAGAGAGAGAGAGAGATGGGCGGGGGTACTGACTTTGAAAGGAAGATCTTCCGGGAAATATGAAAGTGTTGATGCAAGCCCTGCTGCTGAGAAAATGTGTGACTGTGTATAGGGATTGCATTGCTGGACAATCTTTGTCAAGGCTAAAGATCAATTAGGGTTAGCATCACCAATCAGACAATTTTAAGTCCCCCTCAAAATGATCAATTCTATCAAATGAAGAGTAATTTCCGCAATGTACAACTGCTCAATTCACTCCCATTTGAAAATGTGCCACTTGTTTTTCATTAGGAGAGTGAACATGTTAATAAACCGAGGAGACTTTGTTTGAACACAGGTGATTTCAGTGGATATTAAACAATCGCCTCATTAAGACATACCTTTACTAATGATGGCCCGGCACTGCCACCGGCCGGAGTTTGATCTTAAGTCACAGCAGGGCTGTGTTGATTTATGACCCTGCACTGGATTGTTTCCGAGCAGAGAAATTGTATCCTGCAGCAGCACTCGGTCTTGGGTTTCTGCAGCTTCCCACCCAGAGTCTGCTGAGTGTCACTGGGGAAGGTAATGGGCCGTGCACTGAAACCCACATGGAGCGAGGCTGACCTTGGGGAGTGACTGGGCGTGCTGCTGGCGTGTGTCTTCTCAACGCGCTGCGCTCTGCCAGTGCATTCCTGGAAGAGCAGGCCTTTTCTTGCCAGCGTTTGAAAGTCTTGGGTGTTCGCGTCCTATGAGTGCTGTAAGGAATTGCCATGCACTTGGTATCTAGAATAGCCCAGACACATGCTCTGGCAGATGTGGAGTTGGGACATCTGAGTGGGCCTCCCTGGGCTCAGATCCAGGTGTTGGCAGGACCAGTGCTCTCTGGAGGCTCATGGGGGAATCCGTGTCTTTGCCTTACCAGCTTCTAGCAGCCGTTGGGAATCCCTGCCCTGTGGCTCTTTCCTCCATCTTCAAGGCATGTGGCTCTGACTTCTGCCTCCGTGAGTCCATCGTCTTCTTTACCTGCAGGTTGTCCTCTGCCCTCCTCTTGTAGGGACACAGGAGTGTTCAGTATGGGCCCCTCGTATTATCTCTCAATTTCAAGATACTTAACTTAATCAACCTGCAAAGCCGCTTTTGCAATTGTGAGATCATGTTCACAGGGTCCACACATGAACATGTGGATAATTTTGGGGACCATTTACCACGTGATGACATCTTAATTTTTTTTTTAGATTTATTTATTCTAAATGGAGGGAGGAGAAAGAGAGAGAACAAACTTCCATGTGCTGTTCACCCCCCAAATGTCTGCAACAGCTGGGCTTGGTCCAGGCCAAAACCAGGAGCCAGGAACTCCATCGGGGTCTCCCATGTGGATGCAGGGGCCCAAGCAATTGAATCATCTTCCACTGCTTCTCCAGGTGCATTAGCAGGGAGCTGGATTGGAAGAGGAGCAGCTGGGACTTGCACTGGCTCTCAGCTATGAGATTTTGGTGTTGAGGGGGTGACTATGAATATTTGAATATCAATTTTTGAACATGTGCTTTCCTTTCTCTTGGGTAAACACTAGGAGTGGAACTGCCGGGTCCCAGGGGGTTGTGGAGAAGATCCCTGTGGAGTGTTTGCCAAGTTCACTCACCAACCAGCATTGTATGCGCAATCCAGCCGCTCTGTTTTTGGCAACACGTGGTATTGTCAGAACTTAATCTTTTTTTTTTTTTTTTTTTTTTTCAGATTTAAAAGCAAGATTTATTACAGTCAAAGATCCCCAGCCAGAGTGGCACAGGGGCGGTGCGGGCTTAACATTTTAGTCATCCTGACTGACATGGAATCATATTTCAGTGAAGTTTCTCTTTGCATTTCCCAATCGCCAGCGCATTTGAGTGACTTCAGTGCTGTTTGGTTTCCCTCTTAATGAGTCTCTGTTCCCATTTTAAAATTTTCCTATTCAGTTACCTGCCTTGTTATTTATTTGGGAGAGTTCATGGAAAAGGGAATTTGAAGATAAGCGTATTTTTGTGCCAAAAAAAAAAAAAAAAAAGATTTGAAGTCCCTGCGTAGGTTTTTCATGGTACACATTTTCTGTGAACATTCTTGAAGGCCCCTCGTATGAATGGATTCCAGTTGTGTTTTTCTTTGCACAAAAATGAACTCATTTCTAAATTCTGTCTTCCAAGAACATTTGAAGTTCCCCCATGCTCCGGGTACAACTCCTTCATCAGACTGCGAGGGACTGGGTGTTTGTGTCCTTGTCGCTCCCCCTCTTCGTGGAGGAGCAACACAGGACCCTGCGCTGTTCTTTCGTCTGCTCGGCCCTCCCCGGGTTTGCTGCTGGTTCTTCCCGGGTTGGCTACTATCCCTTCCACCTCCGTGGAAGGGCAGTTCCCCCTGGCCACATTCCCCACTTCCGCAGGGGAGCGGCACACCGCCGGCCGGTTCTCTCGGGGGCTGCACGGGTTCCCTTAGATGTTCCCCATAGCTGTTCCTGGTGCATGCCGTCTCTCTCCTCCTATATAGTCCTCCTCCGCCAATCCCAACTCGGCTGCCCACACGCCGAGTACGCTGCTCTCCTCCAATCAGGAGCAAGTCCTACAGTTTATTAGTTGAACTGGAGGCAGCTGTGCGGAAGCTGTTTACTTCTCTCCCAGCGCCATATTGTGGGAGAGCAGATGCATAGAATAAGTCCTAATTCGAGTAACTTAGTCTAGTCCGGATTGCTCCCCACAGATCCCCCTTTCTTTTTATTTTTTAGCGTTGATACGCGCCTGTCTTCGGTGTCCCGCGGCACACACTCTGCTCTACTTGCTAGAGTTGCCACAGGCTCTTACAAGTCCTATCAGGCAAACCGAATCCGGGTCCTCTCTTCGCCATGTTGTGAGGAGGTTTTTAGGCGCTGATGCGTGCCTGTGTTCGGTGCCCTGCAGCGCATGCTCTGCTCTGCTAGAACTGCGTGCAGGTGCTTACAAAACCTATCAGGCAAACCGAATCCAAGCCTTCTCATTGCCTTATTGTGGGGGAGACTTATTAGTGTTGGTTCGTGCCTATCTTCGGTGACCTGCAGCTCATACTCTGGTCGAGCTGCTTGCTGGCGCTTACCGCCTTAAATCAGGCAGACCGAATCCAAACCTCCTAATTGTTGCATTGTGGGGAAGCTTTACTGATGTTAATTCGTGCCTGTCTTCGGTGACCTGCGGCGCATAAGCTGCTAGCCGCCGCAGGTGCTCATCGTGCTCATCGCCTCACTTAATCAGGCAGACCGAATCCAAGCTCTCACATTGCAGTGCTGTAGGGAGGCCTTTCTATTTCTCTATTTCTCTATCTCCGGGCATTCCTATTTCTCCCATTTTACTTCTATCTTCCAGCATTCCTATTTCTCTCACTTTGCTTCTAAATTTCTATTTCTCTTATCCCCGCGGCTTCCCGGCACCTCGCCCCGCCGGCGGGTTCCCGGCTCTGCGCCGCTTCAGCCCGCGCGCCTCTCTCATCTGCGCAGCTCGGCTTTGCGCGGCTTGGCTTCGCGCGCTCCGCGGTCTCGCACTTAACCCTTTCGCATCTGAACCACGGCCTCGCCAGCCCCGTTCCCTATCTACTTGTGCCCCACACGCTCTCTCTGCACGCGGCGGCTTCCGCGAGTAACACAGCGTAGCTTACGTGTCCGCCACTAGCATTCAATCTAAGTTCCCCGGGCTAGCCTGGCGAATTCAACCCAGCATACGTCTCCGCCCCACGGTTTGGCTTCCCGTCCTTTGCTCCCCGGGCTAATCAGACGGATCCCAACCAGGCTCACGTTTCAGCTTCTGGTTTCAACTTTTCGCCCCCTATTCCCGGGCTAACTTGAGAATCCCAAAGTGGCTTTCGTGTCCGCCTTGGCCTGCCCCCCACGGCTTCAATTTCCCTAACATTTTTCTCTACCCGGTATGTTTCCCCAAACTTTCCTCCAACGATATTCCTCCCTCATTTCTCCTGGCCTCTCCCCACAGTCCGCGTCCGAGTCTGTTTGTTCTAGCGTTGACTTTCGCTTTCGACCTTAGAGATTTCTCCCAGCTTCCCCCCGTAGTCCGTATCCGAATCTATGCCTAGGCTTTCAATAGCTTCTTCCGGCACCCTTTTCGTCCGGCTTTTCCCTAGGCTATTTGCTAGTCTCTCTCTCTGGTATTTTCCTGCTTCTTCCCGTTTCTTCCCTCCTAAGTTTGCTATCCGTCCTAGGTTTCCTATCCGAGCTAGGTTTCCTATCCGAGTCACGGCACCATTATGTCGCTCCCCCTCTTCGTGGAGGAGCAACACAGGACCCTGCGCTGTTCTTTCGTCTGCTCGGCCCTCCCCGGGTTTGCTGCTGGTTCTTCCCGGGTTGGCTACTATCCCTTCCACCTCCGTGGAAGGGCAGTTCCCCCTGGCCACATTCCCCACTTCCGCAGGGGAGCGGCACACCGCCGGCCGGTTCTCTCGGGGGCTGCACAGGTTCCCTTAGATGTTCCCCATAGATGTTCCTGGTGCATGCCGTCTCTCTCCTCCTATATAGTCCTCCTCCGCCAATCCCAACTCGGCTGCCCACACGCCGAGTACGCTGCTCTCCAATCAGGAGCAAGTCCTACAGTTTATTAGTTGAACTGGAGGCAGCTGTGCGGAAGCTGTTTACTTCTCTCCCAGCGCCATATTGTGGGAGAGCAGATGCATAGAATAAGTCCTAATTCGAGTAACTTAGTCTAGTCCGGATTGCTCCCCACAGTCCTCCCAAAATGCACATGTTGTCATCCCAGCCCCCGGTGTGATGGTCTCAGGAGGTGGTGAGTGTGGAGCCCTCATGAATGGGGTGACTGTCCCTGTAATGGAGTCGCCAGGCAGTTCTCTCTGCCCTGTGAGGATACAACGAGAAGGCTAGCGGTGAACCAGCAGGCCGGCCCTGAGTACGAGTCCTCCGGTCCCAGGACTGTGAGAAATGATCCAGGTTGTTAATGAAGCACCCGGCGGCTGGAGTTGTGTAACAGCAGCCTGAGCTGACTGTGACCCCAGGATGAACTTTGAACATTTTATTTCCCTCTCTTCGACTCCCGTTCACTCTCTTAATAGCTACCTTTTACTGAACAGAAGTTCTTAATTTTAATCTGTTCCAGTTTATCAAACTTTTTCTTCATGGTTTAAGATTCTTTAAGGTCCTCTGAGTCACTTTATGACATCTTTGCCTGTTCCAAGGCCAGATGGATTGTCTCTCGTGTGGTCTGCTAGGTGGATAACCCACCTGGAATTGAGTTTTGTATATGATGTGAGGGGTTAAGATTAATTTTTTTAAAATATGACTATTCAGTCGACTCAGCACCATTCATCAAAGGGACCATGTTTTCCACACTACTCTGCAGTGTCACCTTTCTCATAAATCAAGCGAACATATGTCTATGGATCTGTCGCTGGGCTCGCTCTCTGTCTCGCTAGAGGTAATGAGATTTAGAAAAACTTAAGAATAACTTAAGAATGGTGACCTTTCTTGCATACAGATGCCTTGGAGCAAATTCACAGGATCAGGATAACTTTGTTTTTTAAATCAGATTGTGCCTACAGCATCTGTTGGATGCTTTAATTTATTTCAGTGAGAGGAACTGCTTGGGTTCCTCCTAATTAGATCCCCTGTCCCTTCTCCATGTCTTAGGAGGAAATAAGGCAGCCACAGCTCTGGAATGCAGAACCCTCAGGGAGGCTCTGTGAGAGGACCACTGGGTGAGTCTGTTGAGGTCGGGACTCTTCCAGTGGGGGCTGGCCTGTTTCTACCCCATTCCTCTTCCTATTACAGCCCTGTGTATGTCTCCCTGGCTCGTGACAAGCTCAGCACTTCTCCGCCCTGGCTGCAAATCCCCACCTGTGCTCATTTCCACCTGGCTCGCTCTGCCCGCCTCTCCTGGGATGAGCTCTGCCCTGCTTTTACTCCAGAGTTTGTCCCCTGCTCTGGCCTCTTAGAAGCCCCCTACCCCCTCATCAGACCCTGTCCTCTGAACCCTGAAGCTGCTGTTATTTCTGACTCACCCTCGTTCTGCCTTTGTGTCGTTACTGAATATTTCACAGGGACTTTCCTTGTCCCTGGAGCTGGAAGCCCAGCTCTGCGGGAGGTCAAGCTCAAGTCTCACTGGAAGCAGCTGCTCAGTAAATATTTCTTCTGCGACGAAGGCTCAAAGGGGTGCAGGGACAGGGTAGTGGCAGGCAACGGGGTGATGTGCATTGGGAGGTGGAGTAGCAGAGAGGGAAGGGCTTCCTGCCTTTAAGGGGACTCAGACACTGCCTCCCAGCCTGCTCCCTGCTACCTCCACATTCTGGGCGCCTGGTGCTCCTACATGCCAGACCAGTTTTGGCTTATTAAGCACTGTGCTAAACCTCAGCTTCACGTTTCCAAAGATTTGAGTCAGAAAAAGACATCAGCTCTTACATGGAGCTAAGAGGGCCACCTATAGGGTGGAAAGGCAACTGGGTCCCAAGTCAACATTGCTTCTTATTATTTAGATGAAAACAGAAGCAATGGCCCACACTTTCCTTTTGTCTGAAAGGAAGCCCAGCCTTGAGGAAGCGGCTGAAACCTGAGGGGCAGAGCCCAGACATCATGGGCTCCAGGCTGCTCCGAGACTTGTCATCTGCACAGACAAACCAGCACACCTGCGGAATGGGGCAGCCTTAGACAGATGCCAAGTGTGATTCCCGTGACACGCCTTCCACGGGACGTCCTGATGAAGTGTGCAGGCTGGCAAGCTGCAGGAAGCTGTTGAGTCACAGGTAAAGTGAGACAAATAAGGAAAGCCACTCCAGTTGTTGAGGGGAGTTTTGTCACTTCCTCCAGAAGGATGATCTTGGAGCTTTTTCCCTGGGTGTTGGCGCAAGTTCTCTGCTTACCTTCCCCGAGGTTTCCAGCAGAACGCCATATGACCCCTGGCTCCAGTACAAACTCTTCCAATATGTACTGCTGAAATGTAGTAGGGCCAATTTTGAGACAGAGCTGATTACTGCCAGTCTTTGGTGACAGGTGTCTGATGGCCATCCCCTGCTGAGGAAGGAAGGGCTGGGTTCTGGTGTGGGCTTCCTGATGACTTCCTAGAGCTCAGAGACCAGAGAAGCCCAGGTTACTCATGGAGAGGGACCCACTCCTTGAGAGGACCTCATGGACCTGGTAACCACACAGAGCCAGTGTGTCACCCGCTCCAGTGGTAAGAACCCATGTGACCATGTCAGTACTGTTATGAAGAGCGGGGGCCAAGGTGGCTTACTTGTGAGGGCCTAGGTTGCAGTAGTTCTTTCAGAACAGGGTTGAGACATGCTGATTGTGACTGGGCAGAGTTGCTGATGGGATAGTTCAGGAATGGTAGGCACAGCAAGACAAGAGTTTTGAAGCAGACCAGAGCAGTAAATAGATTTTTGATAAGCCCAGCAGATGCTAGGTGTTTTTAGAAATGGGTTAGTACCTCAAGGAGAGCTAGCTGAGTACTGAGTAATCTGTTGTTTGGACAAACAGATTTTCAAGACGTCACTGAAGCAAACACTGAAGTGACCCTTCCTAGGCCAGGGTGCCCTGGGAAAGTGAAGTCACGTCCATGTAGAGTGTTAAGGGAGAGGTCAAGATAAGCAGGAAACTGTGGCTGAAAATGCTTGCACTTCTCAAACCCCTTTCCCTACAGTTTTGCAATCCAGGTGGGAGGAGGGAATATTTTTCCACATCTTAGCTACATTAGAAATCCAGGGGACATTTCTCCAGTGGAATCAGCTGAGGGCTCGAGAGGACGCATTGTGGTGAAGACTTATTTCAAAGAGAGACGGAGGAAGGAGGGGTGACAAAGACTGTGTCTTCAGGCCCTCCTATGTGATGACCACCATGCCCCAGACGTTGCCAGCGTCTTCTCTTTAATAAGCACAGTGATCTTCCAAGACAGATATTATTCCCATTAAGTGAAAAGACTGAGACTGGAAGAAGATAACCACCTTATGACAGACTCTCTCCTTGAGCTAGGTAGCTAGGATCTGCTAACCCCTCAAGCCCTGTCCTCGTGTTCTGTCCTTGGCCTATTTACTCCAGTCTTAGCAGGAATTCTGGGTTAATTCAGTGAAATCCTCTCCTTGATATCTGATCAAGTTCCTTAAATCTCCCCTCCCCCGCCACATCTATCACACTGCTCTGCCTTCAGCAATAATCCTGTTGAATCGGTCTAACAAGAGCCCCTTAGCTTTGAAGTTTCCTGTAAGTAATTTTCCATCCACTGACCCAACCCTGCTCATTGGCTGTAATTTTCCACTTGCCTTGTATTTGGAGCTGAGTCCGATCTCTCTCCCTTAGAGCAAATTCCATTGTAGAAGTCCCCTGAATATCATCTGCCTTACCAGCGTTAACGAGTGTCATGAGACATTTTTCTTTAACAGTTCCACAGCCAGGAGGTAATGGAGCTGGGACTGGAATTCTGTCTGTAGGCATTATACTTTGTGTCATGCATCATGCTGATACTATGGTGGCTAATAGAACATACCATGTGGGCCACTCTCCTGCCCTGTGTCCCCAGCACTGCCTGCTGCATGAGCCTGTGCTTGGCCACTCTTAGGGGGCATTGAGAGTTGAGTTTGGATGGATGCCTTGCTCTTTGGAGCCATCGCCCCTTGCTGCTACATGTGCCGGCATTCTCAGCAAGTCACCCCTGCTTTAAAATCCTCCAGGAGCTCCCCTCGCCAGTAGAACAAATTCTAAACCTTCAGGCAAGAAGAGCCATCACCAGCCTGACTATGGGATGAGAGAGGAGCCAGACAAAGGCTATGGAAGGAAACGTAAGACCCAGTGGGCCATTATTAAAATGACAACATAGCTGTGCTGAGGGGTAAAGAGATACAGAGCTCGTTCAAGTAGTGAGAGAAGTCGCTTGTAAGTCGTCCTTTCTTGCTGACTCATCTCCTGCTATTGTCCCCCTGGGCTGGCTCAGACCCTTGTCCCCGTGTCCATCCAGATACCTTTTTCTTAAAAAGCTCCAAACTTTCCATTAAGTGACCTCCTTCTGATTACATTTAAAGTTTTTTTTTTTTTTCTCCTTAAAGTCTTCTGCACATGCATTGGCTTTAGTCAGGCAGAATTTTGTACTACTTTAGCAATGGATATGTGTAATTTCCCCATCTTTGTGTCCTTACCCATCTCTACCCAGCCATTTGGCCACTTCTCTGTTCATTCACGTACCCACTGGCTCATCCATTTATTTACTTTCTCCTTTGTCTGTAGCAGAAATGTTTATTTAAAACCCTATGGGTGCCCAACCTTGATGTGACCTTCATGGGAATCAGACTGATCTCATTCTGTTCCAAGACCACAGAGTAGCTGGCCAATCCCAGAAAACCATCTCAAGAGTGTGGCTGTTCACCCCACACTGCACTTTGTGCCGGAGGGGTACAACCTCCCCTTCTTCTAGCCCGTTTCTTGCCTTCCTTGCCAAAGAGGAGCCAAGAGAGAAAAGTTTGCTATGAATTTTTGACTGAGAATCTGGAAATTCTGCCGTGAGTTCGTAATAGCCAAGATATAGAAGCAGCTTCCATGTCCTTCAGCAGTGAGACACAGAACACAGCTCAGCCATTTGCAACAGCGTGGATGAACCCGGAGGACATGATGCCAGGTGAAATCAGCCAGAGAGAAAGATACAGGGTGATTTCACTGAATTTTGATTCAGCTGAAAAACCTTGAACACATAGAAGCAGAGAAGAGAATGGTGCTTACCACCGGCTGTGGTAGAGAGAAGAGAGGGATCCTTCAGAGATGTTGGCTGAAGAATATACAACTTCAGGGGGACAGCAGGAAGTTTAAGAGATGGATGGCATTCTTGAAAGGGGCCAAGAAGTAGATTCTCAGGTTCCCACTACAAAAAGTAAGTACTTGAGTGAAGGCCTGTTCATTAGTTTGATTTCGCCATTCCATAGTGTATATATATACATCCAAATATACTGTAAATGCACATGACTTTTGTGAATTAAAAACCACATTAAAACAGAACTCGGAGGAAATCCCCGTGTTCTGGTGCTGGCCCTTCTGCCCTCAGGGTCACCCAGACTGAGGGCAGAGGAGCCAAGGACAGAACAACGAAGGTGCTGGCAGCAGCCCCTGACTTCAGCTTTGGGACGGCTGTGTGGGTGGAGAATCCAGTCTATTTCGTCATCAACCGACATTCAGTTACGCTTTTCTTGTCATCGCTGGAGCCAATGGGCTCTGGTGAAACGGGATGAGAAGAGAAACCGGAGGGCGGGGCACCAAGCAGTGGCAGAGAAGAAACCACCCGCGGTTTGGCCACCTTCCCCAGATGTGCTCTGTTGGGAAATAGAGAAGAGTGTGATAGAATTTTCCACTCTGGAAACTTGCTTTATGGGAAGGGGCTCACCTTCTAACTCAGGTAACACCTGACACCCTCACTCCTCATGAAGTCTCCTCCTCTCCTGCTAACCCTTGTCCCACCTGGGAGGTCTCTCCTGGAAACAGAGCCACTTTTGCCCCTGCTCACACCCAAGCCTCCCACGGGAATTGGATGTTGTGAACGCACGCTTGTCTCCAGCTGCAATTTCCGTCCGTAATAACAAAGCCATGTTGTCTCTGAAGGTGGGCTTTTGTATTTGTGGGAGAGTCGGGTCCCTGGTCTCCCCTCCCGCAGCCCGAACCCACGCTGGGCTGGCTCACTTCCCATCCCCCTCTGCTTTTCCATTCATTAGGTGCAGAGTGAGGGAACGCACACTTCATTTGCTTTGTAGCCGCTGTCTTATCTTCCCTCTTTTGGTCTGAGAGAACCAATAAACCTTCTATCTTCAAATTTTCAGAGGAATGCTTTCCATCTAGCGGATTCTTGAATGCTTTTAAATGGAAAAGAAGACTGAAAACAGGCTGCTGTTTGGGTGATTTGCAAGCACTCTGAAATTACTGTTTTTCTGCTCCGCAGACTCTGTGAGTGACAGCACCCTCCCCCAGAGAGTCACCAGGTTGCATTGGCTGGGATGCTGCCGTTTGAAATTACTTGAGTGTTTTTTTAAAGATGTCAGTTACTACTGAATGAAAACCAGAATTAATTTTTCATGGGCTAATAGTCTTGCACAGCTACAGTATACCTGCTGAGTTTATGGACTTCACCAATAATATTTACTCCCCCTCTCTCCTTCTCTTCCTCCCCAAGCCTAGTCTCTCTGGGATTTTAGTTTTTCATGGCTTTAGCCTTTCCTTGTATCTGGCTCATTTTGATAACAGGAGATCAACTCTTCAGCCTGGAATGGGAGAAAATTCTTTGCAGGTGAGTTTTCTTGGTCAGAGCAAGCGATAGGCGCCATGGACTGGAGCCCAAGGTGTGGACACAGGCCCTCTGCCCCGGCTGCATCCTGGGTGAGAAGCCACCACCCTAAGGGTATGACCTCACATCTGTCCTCGCTGTCGTTCAAGCCTCCTCAACCTCAGCTCTTTCGCTCTCTCACTCTTTACCTTTTTGAAAGATTTATTTATGTATTTTGAAAGTCAGAGTTACACAGTCACACACACAGAGCAAGATAGAGAGGGAGAGAGATCTTCCATCTGCTGCTTTACTCCCCAGATGGCCACAATGGCCAGCCCTGGGCCAGGCCAAAGCCAAGAGCCAGGAGCTTCATTGGGTCTCCCACATGGGTGGCAAGGGCCTAAACACATGGGTCATCTTCTGCTGCCTTTTCTAGGCCATCAGCAGGGAGCTGGGTTGGAAGTAGAGCAGCCAGGACAAGAACTGGTGCTCTATCCGCTATGCCACAGTGCCAGCCCCAGCCTCAGCTCTCTTGACATGGGTTTTGGGGGCCATATTGTGTGATACCAACATTGAGGGGCATCCCTGGCTTCTCCCTTTTAGATCCCGGCACTGTGGTTTCTCCCTGTGGGGACAAGAAAAATTGGGTCCAGACATTGTCCCAAGTCCCTTGTGATGGGTGTCGGGGACTTGTCCCCAGCTGAACACACTCTCCCCCTATATTCCTGAGTACAAGTTCCCGGAATGATTTGGGATGAATGGGAAAGGGACAGCCTCATAGATTCACTGCCTAGCCTATGAACACTGGCCGAACGTTAGCGTCAGTGGGGAGCTGTCCAGAAATCCACCAGGTGAGTGTAGCTCTGGGACCTTGAACTGACCGACATGAGGCTGTGCCCTGCTCTCAGTATTTTCTTGTTCCCCAGTTCCCTTGGTGACTCTCTCGTGCAGCCAGGGTTGAGAACACTGGTTAAGGGTACAGATGGATGCCTGTGGTCCTTTGGCCATGTTCATATCCTTGGCTCTGGTCACGATTTCCAGCCACATGTAGCAAGTGATCCCTGCTGATCCTTGCATTCTGCTAACTCTCTGGGACCTTGCATGTGGGATCCCTACTCACTGAGGGTGGCTTCCGCCCTGTATGTTTGCAGCTGATTTCTCAGTCACTTGTTTTGTCAACGTCATCTTGAAATCTTGTCAAGAGCTGTGAAACTATTCACAGAAAAGAAGTGTGAAGAACGTGATTGCTAAATGACTATTTGAATTGGGTCTTTTCAAAGAGAAGTACTTTGGAATGACTTCCAAATACAGCTAAGTGTAGCTGAATTCAGCAGATATTTGAGTGTGGACACTGCACAGAGTACAGGCTAGGTGGTTTAAAGGATTTGTAACCCAGAAGTGGTGTGGGCCTGAGGATAAAGATCAGAACAGGAACAGGGGCATATGTTGTGGTGTGGTGGGTTAGGCTGCTGCCTGCGACACCAGCATCCCATATAGGCACCGATTCAAATCCTGGCTGCTTCACTTCTGATCCAGGCTCCCTGCTAATGTGCCTGGGAAAGCAGCAGAAGATGGCTCAAGGGTTTGGGCCCCTTCAGCCTGTGTAGGAGTCCTGGATGAAGTTATAGAGAGGAAGAGAGAGAGAAAGATCTTCCATCCCCTGGCTCATCTTTTGCTGGGCCAACTTTTGCTGCTTTCCAAGGCCATTAGCATTTCCAAGGCCAGGAGCTGGATCAGAAGTGGAGCAATTGGGACTTGAACAGGCACTACAGGCTGGCCCAGTGGCTTTTCTTAAGTTGGGAAGTGCCTTGTTTTGGGCTGGGCTTGAGGAAGTCTAAACTTGGTCTCAACCAAGTTGAGGGTTGAGGATGGCTGGGGGGCTTCGCACCTGAGCTGGCTCCTCTTCCGTCCTCAGGAAATCTGTGCTGGAGGGAGTTGGGTGCTCACTTTTCCACCTCCCATGTTTTGTTGTTGAGAGGATGGACACCTTGGAAGCTAGGGAAGAGCTCGCGGGTTTCAAGAGCCCTCACCACGTCGCGAACTTTGGGGGAGCTGGGTTGAACCCTTAGGAAGTGTTCATGGAGGAGTAAGTCCTGGATCAAGGGTACTGGGAGGGAATTCTGATGATCCTCTTCCTTCTCCCCATTCCTCTAAGGATTTTTGAGCTCTTACCAGTGCCAAATGGGTGATGTGTTGTCCCACTGAGTTCTGATTTCTGGGAGGACGGCATTCTACTGTCAAAGCCTGGGAACCCGAGGTCAGAACTGTGGCGTTATTCAGCAGGAACATTTACCAGTAAATGCAGCAGACGCTGCAAAAACCATTTCTCACTGGGAAGACCAAGCTTCCCCAGTGTTCCCTGACCCTCTGTTTGTTCCCCTGAGCTGGACAGGGAGAGAAGAGCTGTCCTGGTGGCCTGGGTGTCCTCCCTGGACCCTCCCAGGCCAGTATCAGGGGGTAACCTCCTCCCTCTGCTGAGAACAGTTATGTAGTTTCCACATTCAATGTGCTTCCCAGTGGTGTTAAAAACAAAATTTCAACAAAGTTGGCTTACAGACCTAATGAGCTTTTGTTAGCAATGCATGAATTGGGCAGCATCCCATGTGAAAATGGAAAGGTGCTCTCTGGGCCTGGCAGAGCTGTTGGGGTTTGGAAGGTAGCTCACGAAGCACTTTGGGTAGCATTGGTTCCTTCCTTTTAAATGTTAGAGCAGAGGGAGCTTCCTGACCATGGCAGCTCCAGCTGGCTTTGGTGGGGGTTGGCTCCTATCTCTCCCTTGATTGCTCACAAGACCAGATGAGCACCTTAGTGTAGGTTTGGAGATGCAGAACTTTGGCGTGAGCGAGTCCAATCTATTTTAATCTCCCAGAGCGTAATGCAATGCTCAGTGCAAAGCAATAGTCTCCTCTAACTTTTATCTAGCAGTAATAAAACTATGAAGCCATTAATATTATGGCAACTAGCTTGTGGGAAAACATTTTTGTATGATGCTAAGTGGGACATGCAGGGTGGAAAGAAGGCCTGCATAAAAATAGAGCTTACATCTGTGCAGAATCTGGAATGCAGTGCACAGCAATGGAGACTGTGAAGATGGTGGTGCAATGGGTGATGTTTTTAACCATTTTCTGAACTATCATTAATTATTTCTCCCAGTAAGGGATGGATTTTTTATTGAAGGGTCACATACTAAACCTGCATAAATTGTGAGAATTTTCATAAAATCTCTGAATTTTCACAAACTGAATCCTCCAACTAGCACCAAATAAAGAGAGAGAATGTTGTGGGGACCCCAGAATTCCCTTCTCATGCTGTGTTTTGAATATAAAATCAAGATAACCCATTCTCTGAGCCTGCAGTGGACTGTACGTAAGTCTGCAGCAAGGAGACCCTGGAAGCCCCAGGAAGCTGAGGAGGAAGTCAAGGGTGGAGAATTCTTAGTGCTTCCTCATTGCAGCTGGGGACAGCTGAGGTGTGGGAGGTCTCAGCGTGCAGGGGCAGGAGCCTGGTCACTCCCCGAGCCGAACTCTGGGAGAGCAGGGGCCGGTGTCTGTCCAGGAGGCATGAAGGATGCTGAAGAGCATCCCCTAGCAATGCATCCCACACTGAAGTCACAGGGCTCTGTGGGGCCAAGACCCTGGGACCAGCAGAGAGTGAATGCTAACAACTTTCCAGAAAGGGGTGTGTGTGTGTGTGTGTGTGTGTGCGTGTGCACGCGTGTGTGTCTGAGCTTGATCAGAAAAACTAGAACAGAGCGACTAGGGCAGAGCTGCCACAGGCCTGGAGCCAGGTGGCCAGAAGATCGGGGTGCAAGGGGATGATACCCGGAAGACGAGTTCTTGATTCACTAAGGAAGGCACCTCCCACCCAAGCCCTCACAAGTCTTCCCTGAGCCCCTGGTGCCTGTGGGACACCGTGGTGATGGCTGTGGCCACCCTCCTGGGTCTAACCCCTATAGAGGGGATGGGAATGAGAGGCAGGGAGAGATTGGTGCCTTCAGGGCTGCCGGAACCACACAGGTGAAGGCCAGGTGAGCGAGCACGTTGCTGCATTTGGGGAACAAAACGTCCATCTCATGTCAGGAACCGAGCAGACTGGACAGGAGTCCAGGGCCAGCTCCCAGGGACTACAGAGTAAGCTTCGTAAAGAAGCTGTCTGCCTCCAGCCTTCAGGTGCAGTGCAAATAAAGCACTCAGGAACATATCCAGAAACATCCAGTAAAGCGTAAATTGATGGAGCGACAGAAGTTAAAAGTATATTACCATCCATGTGTAAGTACTCAGCAGATTAAAGTGAATACAAATAAAACATTAATCAAAAACAACTTGAATTGATAATTTAAGCATTCATGAATTTTGACTCATGGCAATGAAATACTATTTGGTTTCTTTTTCAATGTGCCACATTCAAATATAAAATTGCCTCATGGTTCATTCGTGAGCTTTTTGAGGGGCAAAGTCTTCCAGTCGCTGAACAATTTCTTTCTTTCTTTATGAAAGTGGAAGACATAGTGGCGGCCCAGTTAGTTCTTTATCACTCCACAGCAATTAAAATAATTCTAGCTCTGACTTGATAATTCTAGAGATTCATTGAGTTCTCTTCTTTTTTTTTGACAGTTGCACACCCTCATGATGCCTCACTTTGCTTGTCTGTAGAATGAGAATAAGGTAGAATCTGCACTGTGGATTTGTAGGGAGGCTGAAAGGACTCGGAATACTGAGCACAGAAATGTAAAACAGTCGCTATCATGTTTAGCGTGTTAGAGACTCTGCACTTCTCCCGTCTGCACCCCTACCCCAGATATTATTAAGAAGCAACATGATCTGGTGGAAAGAACCTCCTGACTGCTTTTCCCTGACGTTCTGTGTGAGCGTGGGTGTGTTCCCCAATCTTCTGAATTGCACAGTGTCCATCTGAGAACCTGGAGGGCTGATGTCTGGCTCTGTGCGGTTATCCCTGGATTGCTGTGAAGATAACATTAGATGCAAAATGTCCATGGTTCAAAGCAAGTGTCACACAAGTTAGAACTTTTCTGCTCTCCATCTCTGATTCATCTTTTTTTCTTCCCTGCCAAGTGGATCAAATCCAATTTTGTTCCCCAGGCATCAGATTAGATTGCAGGAGCTCAGACGCTGAGATGGTGACTCTGGACTGCACCCTTGTCCAGCTGCTGGGCTCAGCATTTTCTGGATTATAAGAAATCTCTTCAGTTTATTACAGGATCTCAAATTTATGCTTTCGATGTGGTATCTCTGAGGTGACATATATCAAATAACAAATATATCACTTGTCACCATCTGACACAGTGTAGCATTCCACGCTTGTTGTTGGCATGTTGTCTGCTTTCTTGCTGTGGAATGAAAATTTCATTTATTCCAGGGACTGGTTTAATTCACTGCCATATCAGCGCCTGGTAGGTGGCCTAACACAATAGTCTGTCAAATAGCTAAGGGATGAATGGATGACTAATGACACACTGACACAATTGAAACACTAGGGCAAACTTCCATCCACAGGTTCAATGTTTTAAGGAGAGGAAACCAATAATGTTTCTTCAGTTGGGAGCTGTAGGCAGTGGTCAGCTCAGATCAGTACTGTGGCATAGGAGCTGTATTCTGTGGACCTACAAGGAGGCGGGGGACCCAAGTCGTGCTTTCTTGGAGTTGAAAATCTAGTTGAGGAGATGACAGCGAAAAGAAAACCAGGGCCAGGCAGGAAAACAGCAAGCATCAAGTCAGAGCTCTCTGCAAGGAGTGATGTCAGGAAGGACAGATAGGGGAGGACTTTGTGTAGCAATGGGATGGATCCCTGTCCTTGAAGAACGAGTGGGGTTTCAACAGGAGAGAAGGGATGAACATACCATTGGAGGAGGGTTGGGGGGCACCGGGACCTCTGTTCATGCCCATCCAAGTAGGCCATGATGCGGCTTCACCAGAGTCAGTGTCACTGTTAGAGGTGGGGGAGGAAGGAGGGTATGAGCTGTGGGACTGGCCGAGACGCCTGTGCTGTTGGTTGGTGTTGCCCAAAGGTGTTGATCAGAGGATTCACTTGTCCAAAAGTACACAAAGCAGAAATTAAAAACACCCTTTTTTGGGCACCTTTCTAGGCTCCAGGATTCTCAGTTTAAAAGTTGGTCTAGCAGTTAAACTGCCTGTGTCCCATACTGGATTCTCTGGGTTAATTTCCCAAATCCTGCTCCTGATTCCAATTTTGTGCCAATGCAGATCTTTATTCTTTTTTTAAAGATTTTATTTATTTTTTTGAGAGGTAGAGTTACAGACAGAGAGAGGGAGAGACAGAAAGAAAGAGGTCTTCAATCTGTAGGTTCACTCCCCAAATTGGCCGCAATGGCCAGAGCTGAGCCGATCCGAAGCCAGGAGCCAGGAGATTCTTCTGGGTCTCCCATGTGGGTGCAGGGGCCCAAGTGCTTGGGTCATCCTCTCCTGCTTTCACAGGCCATAGCAGAGAGCTGGATTGGAAGAGGAGCAGCCGGGACTAGAACTAGTAACCATATGGGATGCTGACTCTGCAGGTGGAGGATTAACCTACTGTGCCACAGGCCAGCTCCAACACAGACCCTTAAAGGCTGTGGAAGTGGCTTAAATAGTTGGGCTTCTGTTGCCCATGTGGGAGAACTGGACTGGGTTCCTAGCTCCTGGCTTTAGCCCCCAGCTCCTGCCGTTGCAGGCCTGTGGGAAGTGAACCAGTGGATGAAACCTTGTCTCTGACTCCATCTCTATCTATTTGCCCCTTGGACCACAAAAACCAAAAAACTAAAAACAAAACTTCATCAATCAGCCAAGGTAGAGAACTCGGGCCAGTTGGGCAAGCACATGGTGTGTGTGAAGAACATATGTTAATAGTTTTGAGCAGAGACACAACTTGACAAATGCTGTGTTTTAGAGAGACTAATGATGGTGATTTGAAGGTGGGGCTTGGAGGAGGAGGAGGAGGCTGGAGGGTAGTTAGGAGGCTGCTGAGGAGATCCAAGCAGAGGAAAATAAGGGCTGGCACCCTAGGGCTTGGAGCTGGACTCAAGTCAACAGGGCACTTGACACTAACTGCTGGCACCAGGTGGAGGAGGGAGAGGAAGTCAGTTAATGACTGAGGGACTCCATTTACAAGCAGAGTGAAAGCCAGGAAGGGAGCTAAACATGCAGCAAGGTGATAATGGCCTTGGTCTCCAGGAGGTTGCGTTTCTGACAATGATGGCTGTCCCTTTGGAGGAGTTGACAACAAGTTGGATTTGTGGGGCTGAAGTGTGCGAAAGGATGAAACTTGACCCTTTCCTGGGAGTGGGGGCCGGACAGGATATTGTAATATATGCAGCAGGATTGAGCAAAGTAAAGAGAAAGAAAAAGCTCAAACGCTACACAGATCTCAACTTGCTCTATGCCTGTGCAGGACAGGAAAGCACGTGAAACTGCCGATCCCGCCCAGGGCACACTCTGCCCACAGCAGAGAGCTGTATTTATTTAGAGGCACGTTGCTTTGAGTTCAGCCAGTGAGGTTTATTTCCCCCACTAGAGCAGGCATTGTGCCTTCTCTCTCTTGCATTCATCAGCTAATTCCCTACAGGTACTGTGTCCTGGACTGACTTTGTTCAAAATACATCTTTTTCCTCCCTCAGCAAAATACAGCAGAGTTGACAAGAAGTTCTGATCATTACTCCCCAAGCAATAAATCAACTCTGCAGCTGCTCTGTGCGAACTCTGCGTGGGGAAGCCCACTCCAGACAAACAGCACCAGCGCTGTGCTTGCAGCTGTAACAGACACGAAAGTGGGGCTGCTGGAGCCTTGGCTGACCAGCAGGCTGCAGGAGCGTTCACACACAGCCACGGTGGGGATGCCGCTGAGAGAGGGAACCTGCTCCTCTCCCGACTCTGTTTGTCCCTGGGGAAAGGGGAGATGAACACAGGAAGGGGGGGGGGGTTGTAGTTCTTCCTCTTCCTCCCCTTCCTCATTCTTCTGATGTTGGGCCGGCACGTGCCAGCGTGGGTGGCCAGTGTTTGTAGCCCGCGTCCGTCTGATGAGTCTGTTCTAACTGTGGGCACCCTTGCTCCAGAGGATGCTAACTCTTCCAAATATTGCCCTGCCAATCAGATTTCATTCAGTGCCTACTGCTCTTTAGGCAGAAGAGCAAGCACGGGAAATCTAAAAATGCATGGTCTGGTGGTTGTACTCAAGGAATATGCAAATGAGTGTGGGAGATACCACTGCTTAAAGAAAAGTTTAAAAAACCCTCAAGTCCTCTGTGTTTGATGTAAGTAGAAGTAGCAGCCAGGCCCAATGTTAGAAGAATTCCTGAGGCTTTCGAGAGCAGGGACAGTGAGTAGGACCTTGAGGATGGAGTAGAAGTCACAGGGCCTGGTCTATTTGGGAGACAGCAGTTATTTAGCGTGGATTAGGCTCTGGAGTACCGCAGAGGTGTGAGCTATGCTGAGGAAGCCCCAGATAGCATGAGAACTTGAACAGGTTCCTGCGGTACTCTTACAAAAATCTTTAAGCAGCAGTGTGATGAAATTGCCTTTGCAACTTGGAAGGCCCCCTGCAGGTTGAGAATGACATAACAGTTAAAAGGGGCACTAGAGAAAGATCAGTGAGAAAGCCCCATTTGTTCACAGATGCATTCAACAGATATCTTGGCGGTGCCTGCTCTGGGCCAGGTGGCAGGCTGGGAGCTGGTGATATGGTGGAGACCAAGACAGTTTGCAATTTCACGGAAGAGCTGAGTTCCAATAGAGAGACACCAAAACAAATACATGTTACAAAGCGTGCTCTGCATGGAACTCCACCATACCACGAAGAGTGTCGGAGGGGAGGTGCTTGGATTTCAGTGCTCAGCAAGGCTCCTTCAAGTACATGGCAGGTGCTTGGCAGACCAAGATGAGTAGAGCTTACCCTGGCCATTCTGCAAAGAGACACAGGGAGCGAGGCAGCCCGTGGGGAAGCTGGTTCAGTTCTCCCGGGGAACGCCGGGAGACAGCCGGCTCAAGATGTCTTTCTGGAGATGGAGTTGGCGGAGCTGCTGGAATCTGTTGAGAAGCATATGAGGCCAGGCAACAATTCAGTGGAAGGTAGCAGGGATTTGAAGGAGGCTTAGGAAGGAAAACCCACATGATTTGATGAGTGGTGTGGGATGTGGGTCAGGGAGGGTGGAGCCCAGGGCGATTTCTGATTTTCTGGCTCAGTAACCTGGACAGAGTCCAGATGAACCTTAAGTGGGGGTGAAGAGGAACTGATGATTGTTTCAGTCTGGGATGCCCACACATCTCCAGAGAGATAAAAGGGACCTTCAAAAAGTTCATGGAAAAATGCGTATTATGAAGAAAATTAAAATTTTTTGTACATCAAAATAAAATTATCTCACATATAGAAATCAACTAAAAACAGATGCTGGCAAGGATGTGAGGAAAAAGGGACACTACTGTTGATGGGAATGCAAACTGGTAAAGCCACTATGGAAGTCAGTTTGGAGATTGCTCAGAAACCTGAATATTACCCTACCATACAACCCAGCCATCCCACTCCTTGGAATTTACCCAAAGGAAATTAAATAGGCAAATAAAATAGTTTTCTGCACCTCAATGTTTATTGCAGTTCAATTCACAATAGCTAACACCTGGAATCCATCTAAATGCCCATTAACAGAAGACTGGATAAAGAACTGGATAAAGAAATTATGGGATATGTACTTTATTGAATACTATACAGCAGTAAAAAAAAATGAAATCTGGTCATTTGCAACAAAATGGAGGAATCTGGAAAACATCATGCTGAATGAAATAAGCCAGTCCCAAAGGGACAAATATATGTTCTCCCTGATTGGGAGAACTAACTGAGCACCTAAAAGGAAACCTGTTGAAGTGAAATGGACACTATGAGAAACAATAGCTAGATCAGCCCTTGTCCTGACTGTTGAGAAACAACTTACTATTTTATTCCTTTTAGTATTTTTTTGTTCTACTTAATACCATTGGTTGAACTCTTTAATTAACACACAATTATTCTTAGGCATTTAAAATTAACTGAAAAGTGATCCCTGTTAAATATAAGAGTGGAAATAAGAGAAGGAGGAGATGTATACAGTTCGGCACATGCTTACTCGGTCTTATCCCTAATGGTAGAACTAGAAACGTGCCTGGGTATTCCAAATCAATCCCATCAAGGTGGCATGTACCAATGCTATCTTACTTGTTAAAGTGATCAGTTTAAGTTCATAATTGATCAAAAAGATAGGATTAAGTGTCAAAGGGATTACGTAAATCAGACCAATGTCTGCAAATAAAAATTGATATAATTAAAAAGGATGGCTGGTGACGTGGCTCACTTGGCTAATCCTCTGCCTGTGGTGCCAGCACCCTGGGTTCTAGTCCCGGTTGCTCCTCTTCCAGTCCAGCTCTCTTCTGTGGCCCAGGAAGGCAGTGGAGGATGGCCCAAGTGCTTGGGTCCTGCACCCGCATGGGAGACCAGGAGGAAGCACCTGGCTCCTGGCTTTGTATTAGCATAGCACACTGGCTGTGGCGGCCATTTGGGGTGTGAACCAATGGAAGGAAGACCTTTCTGTCTCTCTCTCTCTGTCTAACTCTGCCTGTCAAAAAAAAAAAAAAAAAAAAAAAAGGAGAGAATGATCCTACATGGGAAGCAGGATACACAGCAGACTCATAGAATGGTAAATGCCCTAAACAGCACTCAGAATCAGCCCTTAAGGCATTCAGATCTGGCTAAAAAGCCCATGAGAGTTTCTCAGGCATGGAAAGCCAAGACACTCTGGCAAAAGAAAAACCTAAATGAAAGATCTCTATGAGAGAGATCCCAGCAGAAATATCAGGTCATCAAAGAAGGAGATACCTTTCTCTGAAGGGAGGAGAGAACTTCCACTTTGACTATGGCCTTGTCTAAATAAGATAGGAGTTGGTGAACTCAAGAGGCTTCTGTAGCCTTGGCAGCTCATGACAAGAGCCTCAGGTGATTATTGACGTCATAAATAAGAGTGTCAAAAAAAATTAAGAGTGTCAATTGTTAAATCAACAATGGGAATCACTGTGTACCTGCTCCCCATGTAGGACCTCTGTCCTTAATGTGTTGTACTATGTGAATTAACGGTAAAATTACTACTCAAACACTACTCTATACTTCGTGTGTCTGTGTGGGTGGAGTCTGTTGAAATCTTTACTTAGTATATACTAAGTTGATCTTCTGTACATAAAGATAATTGAAAATGAATCTTGATGAAGAATGGGATGGGAGAGGGAGTGGGAGATGGGATGGTTGTGGGTGGGAGGGAGGTTATGGGGGGAAAAGCCACTATAATTCAAAAGTTGTACTTTGGAAATTTATAGTTATTAAATAAAAGTTGAAAAAAATAAAATTATCTCTTTTTTAAAATTTTTTAATTTTTTGACAGGCATAGTGGACAGTGAGAGAGAGAGACAGAGAGAAAGGTCTTCCTTTGCCGTTGGTTCACCCTCCAATGGCCGCCGCGGCCAGTGTGCTATGCCAATACAAAGCCAGGAGCCAGGTACTTCCTCCTGGTCTCCCATGTGGGTGCAGGACCCAAGTACTTGGGCCGTC
The DNA here is from genome assembly GCF_051225735.1 of Oryctolagus cuniculus. Lineage (NCBI taxonomy): Eukaryota > Metazoa > Chordata > Mammalia > Lagomorpha > Leporidae > Oryctolagus > Oryctolagus cuniculus. Next base: position 40,263,074 of record NC_142880.1, read on the forward strand.
CTCCACTGCACTCCCTGGCCACAGCAGAGAGCTGGCCTGGAAGAGGGGCAACCAGGACAGAATCCGGCGCCCCGACCAGGACTAGAACCCGGTGTGCTGGCACCGCAAGGCAGAGGATTAGCCTAGTGAGCCACGGCGCCGGCCCAAAATTATCTCTTAATTCTACTTGTCCATGTACATTTTGAAGTGCCCTCGAACGCCCAGTTAGTAAGCCATGAGACTTGAGTTGGGGATTGCAGCATTTACGAGCCAATCAAGCCTGAACATGGATGAGCTTGTCCAGAATGTGTGGATGATTCGGGCACCTGCTGAGACAGGTGCCTGAAACCTGAACTGATCCATGGTACTAAGTACCACCTTGTTATTAAGCAGGAAGGCAAGAGACAGAGAAGAGCAGTGGCAAATTAATCACCGCATCTTCATGCCTTTTTTTTCCCTCCCCAAATGACCCAGAGACTGGGGGGCAGCCTCAGTTTAATGCAGCTCCATTCTTGTAATTTCAATCAGCCCATGACTTAATTAGCAATGGTTATTTTCAGTGGAATGAGATCGGGAAGAGAGGCTCGAGGGGGAAATGCTCCTCCTTGCGTTATAAAATTTTCCATTTTTTAAAATTTTTCTCTGCAGCAGCCAAGTATTCCTTTGTTTCTTATACAGACAACAGATAAACGGATGCTTTAAAATACTTGAGTACAATGAAATTGGGCTTCCCTTTATATGTTTGATAAAACTCATCTGTCACAGTCACATAATAGTGTATACTATCTGTGATATCTAATTTTAGCTGTCAACTTGACTGGATTAACTGATAGCTGTTGTGAGGGTGTTTTGAGGAGAGATTGGCATTTTAATCTGTGGACCAAGGACCCGGTATAGGTAGGTGCTACCCAATCAGCTGAGGGCTGGGACAGAGCAGGAAGGCAGAGGAAACGCGAATTCCCTTTTCTCCCTTCTGGAGCTGTTCACCCTTCTTGCCCTGTCCTTGGATATCAAAAGTCCAGGAACTCCAGCCTTTGGACTCTGGGACTTGCCGCAGAGACACCTCCCCAAGTCTGAGGGTTAGACCGTTGGCTTCTCTGCTTCTCAGGACTATCGACTTGGACTGAGCCACACCACTGGCTACCTTGCAGAGCCCGCAGAGTCATGGGAGTTCTCAGCCTCCATCGTCTCATGAGCCAGCTCCCCCAATATGTCCCCTCTTTCATGTCCGTCTCTACAGATCCATCCCATTGGTGCCATCCCTTGGACTAATACACCAGACTAACATGCTGCCAGAAGACCACATACCCGTACATTTCCAAAGAAAACAAGTTGCAGCCCTACCCCGTCAGAGGTTTAGTTCCAAACTTGCCCACCCTCAGTGAGTGCTGATGAATTGGAGGTGGCTGGGAGAAGAAAGACCCAGGGCACTCCAGACAGCACTGTAGCATGCCAGCGTCTTTTCTCATCACTGTAGGCTTGCCTGGGGCTGTCTATTCCTTCTGGAAACAGACTGAAGCATGTTCTCAACACTGGAGGGTTTCCTCCAAAGCCACAGGTTGTACAATTCCGTGGGTGACAAGTGACCAAGTGGAAGTTCAGCGGGGAGTGGAGGTCCTGCAAATAATGACGCTTGCTGAGACCCCAACTTGCATTGCACTTCTGGTGTCTGCTGCACATCAATGCAACTTTGCAAAGTACATGTTGCTGATGTCTCTGTGGGTTCAAGTGGCCCTCAAAAAACAAAAAGGAGAGGGCCCGCGACTATGCATGTTAACTCTCTCTCTCCTAACAAAACCTGGAGAACATGCCCATGTAGCCTGTTGATTTGTTTGACTCAGTAAAATTTACCCACCAGACTGCTTTCTCTACTGGGCCTCAGGCCATTGTCTTCTTTTTAGGGTGAGGATCATTCTGATAACCTCATTCGTTCTATGCGATCGGGAGAATATGAAAAGATTGGGGCTGAGAACAGAGTTCCTTCTGCCATGGCTAGCGCTCAGTCACATTCTTAGGGAAAGAGAAGCTGTGCTAATGATAAAGGAGATTTTGTGGAAAGGAAGCTAAGAGTTGGGTTTGTTGCTGAATAAAAGGGATGGGAACAGTGGGTAGTGGCCTCCCAGGATTCTTTCTTTTTCTTTTAAATTTATTTGACAGGTAGAGTTAGACAGTGAGAGAGAGAAACAGAGAGAAAGGTCTTCCTTTTGTTGGTTCACACCCCAAATGGCTGCCACTGCTGGAGCTACGCTGATCCGAAGCCAGGAGCCAGGTGCTTCCTCCTGGTCTCCCACACGGGTGCAGGTGCCCAAGCACCTGGGCCATCCTCCACTGCCTTCCCAGGCCACAGCAGAGAGCTGGACTGGAAGAGGAGCAACTGGGACTAGAACCCAGTGCCCACATGGGATGCCGGCACTGCAGGAGGAGGATTAGCCAAGTGAGCCACCGTGCCGGCCCCCAGCCCAGGATTCAACCTGAGTCCAGGGCTTTCTGATATGATTGTTAATGGCTGATATGCTTTAGGTCAAGAGCATGTTTTATTGTGAGAGAAAAAGTGAAATGAAAGAATTAGCTTTAAAAGATCAGGAAACAATAATAATCCCAGTGAAAGCTGCCTGTGATTGTCCTGTGGTATCTCATTGTGTATGGCCACATCACAGATGGGGATAGTGGGAGGAGCAGCCTATGAATCACACGAGGCAAAGGAGAAGCCAGGTGATTGGTTAACCTGTTCCTTATGCATGTGTGCTTTCCCCATTCGAGTTGTCACACCTTAGATGTGTGCTAATAAGGAGGCCTGCCTCTCCAGTCTGTGTGATACTGTTATAGGAAATAACAGGAGAGAGGAATAAATCAAAGTATCTTTTCTTTTCTTTTTAAAAAAGATTTATTTATTTATTTGAAAGTCAGAGTTACACAGAAAGAAAAGGAGAGGCAGAGAGGCAGAGAGAGAGAGAGAGAGAGAGAGAGAGAGAGATCGAGGGAGATCGAGAGATCTTTCATCCACTGGTTCACTACCCAAATGACCCCAACAGCCAGAGCTGAGCCAGTCCAAAGCCAGGAGCCAGGAGCTTCTTCCAGGTCTCCCACATGGGTGCAGGGCCCAAGGACTTGGGCCATCTTCTACTGCTTTCCCAGGCCATAGCAGAGAGCTAGATCGGAAATGGAGCAGCCGGGACTTGAACCAGCATCTATATGGGATGCCAGCACTGTAGGAGGTGGCTTTACCCACTACACCACAGTGCTGGCTCCAAAATATCTTTTCATTTATGTACTTGAGAGAGAAACTTGCTTGGGATGACTTTCAGACATTTCTAAAACATTTCAAATGAAGTAGGCTGCCTAGGGGTTGGAGTAGACCCATTTAGAAGGCTGGAAGGGGGGCAGCCTGGTGATCTTGAAGATTGTGCATGGGAGTCCAAGCCTCTCTCCTGGGAGATGGGCAGCTTGGGTTGGTGGAGGTCAACTCCACAGGGAAAGTGGGAATACCCTCTTCTCGATGATCCCGAGTTAGTGCCACCTCGTATGATTCTGCAACCATCAAAGCTGCTGAAGACTGTGGGTGGTTCAGGAACTTCAAGGTGTAGTTCTTATAGCCGAGGTCTTACCAGCTTAGGGAAGGGCACATCTGTGTAGTGCCACAGACGCTGAATGTCTCCTGTCAACCAAGCTGTCAGAAGCTGAAAATTCAGATGTCTCACAAGGCCACATGGATTTCCCAAATTATACTCACCTGTACTCTCATCCTGCCCAGTTGCAAGAAAACTGATTTGGCTCCCCAAGGCTATCTGGGAAGTCTCAAGGCTTTCTTAGGTGTTTCTCAACCTCAGCTGGTTGGGCCACCTACCCCTAGCTCAGGACCGTCTCTCCACCTGCTCTGTCTGTGCTCTGCCTCTTCAACAGTCCCGAAGAGCTTCCCTCTGCTTTCCATTTTCCTTCAGGCCTGTAAGTTGAGCATTGGTCCCCAGCCCTCCAGGAAACATTGCCAACTCCCTCTCCTTGAACCTCTTCCTGTTCTGCTCTGAAGAGTCATCGAACCAATAGTGACGGTGGGTATGGGCAAGTCTGGGCTTCCACAAGGGGTGGTTTGGTTTCTCTTGCAGACTCCTCACCTGTCCAAGTGCTGACCTTGCCTGGACACTTGGCCTTTGCTTGTCCCAGCACCAGCGCCTCTTTTGCTCTTGCAGTGAAGCCTGCTGGACCGGGTAGGGCTCCTTTGTCCAATTCAAGATGTCCTGGCTCTTCTGGGCTCTCTCTCTCTTCACTTGAGTTAGTTAAAAAATTGCCTTCTTCTGACCTTGTAGGGTTTGCCCAGCTGACCTGCAAGAGCTGAGGGGGAAGATCTCTCTTCTGAGTTAGAGCAGGCGGATCCCAGCCCTCTCCTTCAGGACCTCTGGCTACAGACATTTAGGGAGTTGGGCAAAAAGCAGTGGTTCAGGCTGTTCCCACATTGTTGGCCTCATGAGCCAAGGTACTCATGAGCCAAGGCTGTCTCTTTCACAGCATACTGTTTTATTCTGTTTCTGGCAAGGTTCTGGCCAGAGTCCTCTGTCATCCCCAAACAGTCTCATGAATCACCTGTGGCCCTATTCTACAAAGCAATACGGGTAATTGCTGCATCATATGATAAGGGTACAGTACACTATCGGGACAGTTAGCCTGTATTTATTGGTCCTGGACTCATTAATTTATACACCTATTCATCCCCTTAAGAAGCACTTACTGGCTGGTGCCACGGCTCACTAGGCTAATCCTCCGCCTTGCAGCGCCAGCACACTTGGTTCTAGTCCCGGTCGGGGTGCCGGATTCTGTCCCGGTTGCCCCTCTTCCAGGCCAGCTCTCTGCTGTGGCCCGGTAGTGCAGTGGAGGATGGCCCAAGTACTTGGGCCCTGCACCCCATGGGAGACCAGGATAAGTACCTGGTTCCTGCCACTGGATCAGCGCGGTGCGTCGGCCACAGCGTGCCGGCCGTGGCGGCATTGGAGGGTGAACCAACGGCAAAAAGGAAGACCTTTCTCTTTGTCTCTCTCTCTCTCTCACTGTCCACTCTGCCTATCAAAAAAAAAAAAAAAAAAAAAAAAAGAAGCACTTACTGTAAATCTACTGTGGACCAGGCCAAGTGGCAAGGAAGGGACAGATGAATTTGAGACTTCTATCTTCCAAGCCACAAGGCCAAGTTCACAGGTGAAGCATTCAAAACTGTCTGTTTCTACCCTAATTAGAGGGATCTGAGTCAAATCTTTTAAACTCCCTGGCTGTTGCTTTCTTCATGGAGAAACAAGTCTTAAACATACCTGTAATGTTTGTCTCCTTCAACTCTTGAGCAAAATAGGAATAATGTTGGTCTATACCAGAGAGCAGAATTGGGCCAAATGATGCAAAATGGCAGATTCTCCAATACAATCGCAGGCGAGAAGAATTCCATCTAAGGTGATCATTGCAAACATGCTGCCTGCCCTACAGTGAGCTCTCTCTTCCCCAGGCACTCAAGCACAGGCAGGTAGGGGTCACAGAACCCAATTCCCCAAGGTGCTATGAAACAGGAATAGATGAGTGACCAGCGCAGAGTGGGCTTGGTCTTTGGGGTCAGACATTGACTATGCACTACTACAAGCAGAGTCTGGGTGCTCTGTCTAGAGGGCATGAACATGCAAGGAGAGCATAGTCCCTGTCCTCACAGAGAACACTTTGCTGAGGACATGGATGCCCACAGGGTGCGAGGGAGTGTATCAGAGGTGAAGGAACAGCCTGAAGGGTGAGCAAGGACACCAGGAACCCGAACACTGGGCTCCACCCTGGAACGAGAGGGGAGTGCTCTTCCACAGGATTCCAGGGCCACAGGTTGTGGGAGAACAGAAGGATTTTACTGGGCCTTACAGCAGGAGGGACAGTGCAAGGGCCATAGAGAGTGAGTTAGGCAAGAAATGTCATTCCACGATATTCTCAAATTTGAGGTATAGGACCTCATATAAAATTTTTTGACACTCCAAGGTGGACTTAGACTAGTTTTTAAATTGCAAAGCTATGTACATACAAGCATAAGAAGCACAAATTTGGTAGGATTATGACATAGCGTATTTCTAAGTTATATACAAAAGTAAACCATGAAACCAATAGCATTCACATTTAATCTAATTTGATGGGTGTTTTCCTGAACCTAAATTGTTGACAATGGTTTCCAAATGGATTTATTACTCCTTCTTACCCACCTGTCTTAATGACTTTCTGAGGATGGCCCATCATCTGAGTGACTGACACTGTGAAAGCTGTGCTGTATGAGGGTTAAAATTACAGATGTGACAATCTGTGGTTTGGCATTTACTTAACTTCCCAGTCCATACTCTCTTCTTTGGTAAAACAAGGATGAAACAGTAGGTACTTACCTGGTAGGATGTGAGTAAGAGTGAAAAGCTATGTGGGGGCACATTTGGGCTGGTGGTTGAGATGTCTGTCTCCCATAGTGGAGGGCCTGGATTTGAGACCAGCTCTGGAGAGCTGCCATTTTTACTTTACCCACTTTGCCTCCAAATCTCTGTGGTATCCTCTTAGTGAGAAGGGCGGCCAGGCACTGGGGCATTCTGTGACTGGGTGGCAATGCCCTGTTGGCCACATGTTGAGTTGTCACATCTCAGATAACAGATTGGCCACTGCCCCCGGCTCTGTTACCGTTAACATGGGTGATCATTACAGGAAAGGCTGAAGGAGGTGGTTGTGGTTCATTTGGAAACAGCAGTCTGAAAAAAAGTGTTTTCCACAAATAGAGTACATGTTGCATAGGTGGTGGTGGAATATGTATCCAGGCTACCCAGGTGTTGTTTCATCTGCGGCTGGAGAAATGTGCCCCTGTGAGATGCTGTAACGGCACTGGTCACAAGACGGCACCTGGCTGCTCCCTGCTGATGCATCTGGGAAAGCAGCAGAAGATGGCCCACCTGCTTGAGCAGCTGCACCCGTGTAGGAGACCCAGAAGAAGCTCCTGGCTCCTGGCTCCTGGCTTTGCATAAGCCCAGCTCTTGCCATTGTAGCCATTTGGGGAGTGAACCAGTAGATAGAAGATGTCTCCCCCCCTCCACTCTGTAATTCTGCCTTTCAAGTAAAACAAATCCTCAAAAAAAAAAAAGGAGGCTCTGAGGAGAAATAAATGTATTTTATAACATCATCTTGAAAATCAGAATGAAAACTTTTGAGAAATTTTATATGTATTTGTTGACTAAAGTTAAAATATAATGGTATTCAAGTGCTAATTCTCAAATAATGAACTGTGCTGCATGAGATTTTGGGCATGGGTTTTCTTACAAGACGTTTATGAGTAACAACCATTGGACGCCCACTATGTGCAGGCGCTCAGCAGTTCCTGAGGGCGCTAACAGCAAAACACAGGCTTGCTCATGTGGGTCACTTTCTGGTGGGGAAGCAAAGCATCAGAAAGATGAGCACTTGAAGGAGAAGAGGGCTGGGGGAAGGGTGCCCAGAGGCCGGGGAGTGGGGAGGGAGGGTCCCCGGGAAGGGGGTCCAGGCAGAGGGACCCTGTGGTGAATGAGCGGGGAGCAGGGTTGTCTCTGACAAGTCTGGGAAACAGCAAGGGCACCGTACAGCTGGGCCAGGGCTGCAGAGCCATGGGGGGAGCGCTGGTCATAGAGGAGGTGTCCTGGGAAGAAGAGGGGTCGAATGGGAAGGACTGGGAGAGACCACAGGGTTGGCAGCCCAGAGTTCTGGACAAGGGCAGCCTTGCTGAGTGCATGAGGCGTAGGGCATGGGAGTGGGCATCCTAGCAGGAGCAGCATAGAAAGGGGATGGAGCTAGAGGTAAGAGTGGGTCAAGGGAAGTGTTCTTGAGGGGGATGGGTAAAATAGCATCCTGAGCTCTGCTGGTGGGAATGGCCTCCAGGAGCTGTGGGGGAGGGGTGGGGGGAGCCTTGTTGGACAGGTGCGGGGTTTCAGTTTAGCAAGATGACAGAGCTCTAGAGATTGGGGTGTGCAACGCAGTGAGTATACTTCACACTAGTGAGCTATACACAATTTAACAAGGGTTAAGATGGTAAATTTTTAGGCTATGTGTGGTTTATTGTAGCTGAAAATTTAGTAGGGTGGAGGAAGAGGGAAAGGAAGGGGGGGAGAGGCAGAGCAGAGGCTGCCAGAGAAGAGGGGGAGAGGGAGGGGGAAGAAGGAGAAGAAGAGGGAGAAGAAAGGGGAGGGAGGCAGGAAGGAAACTTCCAACTTGCTTAGATCAGGGACACGACTGTGCTGGGAGTTTGAGAGGCACAGGGACCAGGGCATCCTATACCTGTCCTCTGAGAGTCACCTTTAGTTTTGTGGATCTATAAAATATTAGGGCTCTTTCCTCACATGTGAAAGGAATTCAGTTAATGAAAAGGGTTTTTACAACATGCTTTGTAGCCTGCAGTTTGAGTTTAGACCAGGAGGCATCCAAGAGCCCAATATGAATACAAGTTTTACAGTTTTGACTGATTCAGTCAGAAGGAAAGAATGGATTTTTTGGAATCATTTTCAATGTAACCTATTTTTCCAGTCTCTACAGTGTCACTCATTTCAAAGGGCTCTATTTAAGGCAGTGCGGTTTTAAGTAGGACTTACATAAAATATTGCCACTGCTTCTAATTCAACACTCAGAAAACCAGACTTTGTAATTATGTGGCCAACCATTGCCAACCATGAGTCAGCTGTGAGTCTAAGTAGAATGCTCACCCACTGCAGTTATCTGAGTTCCTCTTATTGGGAGGTCATAATTACATTTACAGTCTCACCACTGGCTCTGTCAGCTTTTAGAGGGTACTTTTCTTTGAGACGTGCAGCCATACCTGTGACTTACTTGATAACTTTGTCAGGGGCAGGTTGGGTCTACTCAGGCCAGATTCCCTTCGAGGGGTACGGTAAGTAGGAGTAGGGTAATGCTCTACTGGGCCCCTGATCATCGTATTGGGGCACAGACATCATTTGGCAGCTGCTTTTCTATCTCAGGGGACCAACCCTCCAGTGTTCTGTTTGAGTTGACTTCGAAAAGTTCATGGAAAGTGGAATTAAAAGACAAATTCATTTTGGTGCAAAAAAAAAATGAAATCCATGCATAGTTTTTTTCATAATATGCATTGTACGTGAACTTTCTGAAGCCCTGTATGTGTCTGAATTACATATTGGGTGCAAATACTGCTAGTGTTGTGCATTCCAGGTTTGTGTTCTGTTTCTTTTTAACAGTCAGTCATTGGAACTTCAAAAGTGACCCTTGCACCTTGTAAAAATTCAAAAGCTCCAGAAGAGTCTAAAGTCAAATCAGAATTGCTCCCATTCTTCCTTCTATCTCTACCCTGACATAACACTTTGATGTATTTTCTTCAATATCCTTTTGTTTATACAAATGTACATATGCATGCATGTCTGGATGTGCATAGGCATCTTTTTATGTTAATCACATCATACCAAACACTGAATTTATTAAATGGCCCCCTTTTTCCCACTTGGCATATCATAGACATCTTTTGAACATAATACATTTTGTTGACCTCATCCTTTAAAGGTTTTTTTTGAGAGGCAGAGAGAGAGAGAGAGAGAGAGAGAGAAAGCAAGCATTCATCCACTGGTTTATTCTCCAAATGCCCTTCATGACCAGGTCTGTGCTGGGGCTGGAGCCAGGAGGCTGTAATATAATACAGGTCTCCTACAAGGGTGGCAGGGATCCAAGTCCTGGAGCCATCACCTGTTACCTCCTAGAGTCCACATTAGCATGAAGCTGGAATTGGATGCAGTACTCGAATCCAGGCTCTGACATGGGATGCAGGCTTCCCTAGTAGCACTGTAACTGCTGTACCCAACACCCCACACCAGTTATTTCAATTGAGTGCAATGATTTCATTGGAGGCTCCCAATCCCAGATGGAAGATGCTATGATCAACTCCCTTTCCTAAAGAAACTGAGGCTCAAATATGAACTTGCACAAGGTCACCCAACTGTAAGAATGGGGCTGGGGCTGGAGCCTAGGCTGGCTGATCACGTGGCATGACCTGGTGCAGTCAAAGCAGTTAGAAAAGATTTCTCAGGCAAAGTGACTTGGAGGATATGCTGATTGTCAGCCTGGGCGACCACAGCTTACTGGCCAGGGTCTGGGTGAAGCTTCCAGTCTGGGGATGAGAAGGCGCCCTCTGCTGGCTTTTTTCAGATTGACGATCACTGCAGGGCTCTTGCCTGCTTGCCTGGCTTGGTTCCCCTCCACTGAGCTGTGTGTTCTACATCCAGCCCAGCTGGGCTGTAGCATTCACTGCCCTGCAGATAGGCTCCTTGTGTTAGATGATACGGGCCACATGCCTCTTTCCAGATCTTGTCCGTAACGTGTTTGTCACCTTTCCGGGCACACTTACCTTTCGACGTCCCTGGCAAAGCCCTGGCGCCTCGGAGCCATCATGTTCTGATGTTTGTGCCTCTTGTAAAACAGGATTCTTTTTTCCTTTTTATCTCTAATTAGGGTGATTTGTGTGCCTGTTTTATGACACTCGTTCTGTTCTATTTTCTGTCTTGTTCATCTTGGGACCTCTCACAGTATGCAGCCACTAGCAATGCATTACATGCTCACAGTAATGACCAATCTGAATATTTCAGAGTCAAGAAAAATAAGCTCTTAAGATATATTGAAAATTTTTAAATTGGCAACTAGTCATTGTTCATATTTACAGTGTGACATTTCAAAACACCCATGCCACCTGTAATGATAAGATCAGGGTAATTGGCATCTGATGTTTATCTTTCCTTTGTGTTGGGAACGTTCAAAATCCTCTCTACTAACCATTTTGAAAGTCAATTAATTGCTGTCAGCCTTGGGCATCGCTGTGGCGTAGTGGGTAAAGCCACTGCCTGCAGTGCAGGCATCCCATATGGGCACCGATTCGAGTCCCGGCTGCTCCACTTCTGATCCAGCTCTCTGCTATGGCCTGGGAAAGCAGTGGAAGATGGTCCAAGTCCTTGGGCCCCTGCACCTGCGTGGGAGACCTAGAAGAAGCTCCTGGCTCTGGCTCCTGGCTTCAGATTGGCACAACTCCAGCTGCTGTGGCCATCTGGGGAGTGAACCAGCAGATGGAAGATATTTCTCTCTCTCTCTCTCTCTCTCTCTCTCTCTCTCTCTGCCTCTGCCTCTGCCTCTGCCTCTCTGTAACTCTGCCTTTCAAATAAATAAATAAATAAATTTCTTTTAAAAAAACCGCTGTCAGCCATAGTTATCTGTGCTGTAGAACACTAGAATTTATTCTTCCTGTCCAACTGACTTTCTGTACTTGTGAATCAATCCTCCCTCCATTCCTCCTTCCCTCACATACTGTCTGGATCCTGGTCACCACTATTCTATTATCCATGAGCAATATAAGCTTTGAAAGGAAATCTTGGACCTCAGATGGAGGAGTCAGCCCCAAATCTAACATACACGGTGGTTCTCAGGGGTCACTGCAGAGAGCCAGCTCTGGTGGGATGGTCCCGAGAGTGGACACGGTGTGAATTCCAGGAGAGAATCCCGTCGGTTGTCCACAGCAAAGAAGCACAGTTGTCCCGGGAAGCCCAGGGACAGCATCGAGGAGGGAAGGCTCCAAGGCTCTGCAGGACCCAGGGCTGGACTCCGAAGGTGCTGGAAAGGAGAGGGAAGAGGTCGACGAGACTTGGCCTGCGTATTGCAGGACCCTGTGATGGGGACACTGGGTTTAGAGAAAAGAGGGTAAGACGGAGCTGACTCCCTAATTTCCACCTCCGCCCACCCTCGGTATGGTGCACAGATGCAACGTTACAGGTAAACCTGTTTCTGGGGAGTTCGTTTTGATTAGTGTTTGAGAAAAATGCCTTGTTATTCTTTTAAAAATCACAAATCTTAGGAGCATGAGATGTTGATCAGAAATAGTAAACTATAAAACATTTTATTTTAGACTTGGGTCTTTTGGGGTCCCAGACTCAGACTAGCAGGGGTTATAAATTCACTCTGCTATAGGGATGCAGGGGAGGGGGCATTCCAGATGAGTCACACGGGCTTTAGGGAGAGGCTGGACATGCAGGAGGGGAAGTCGGGCCTGAGGGAGAATGGAGGAGCGGGACACAGGCCTGTGGCAGGGCCTTTCCCAGGGGGCCAGGGGAGACACCGTCCCCCCAGGTGCACATTGCACCTGGCCTGGCCTCGCAGGCCTGAGTGTGCCGTTCCTTTCTCAAGCCCCTCTGAGTCTGGTCTTCCCAGGAGAGGAAGCCCAATTGCTACTTTTTCTCATGTTTACACCACATACATCAGTTATTCAATAAGCATTTATTAGTCCCGTGTGCTGGGCTTGCTCTGAATGGCCTCCTTGCCTGGGTCACCTTCCTTCAAGTGCCTCCTGTCTTATCTCAGTTGTGCCTACAGTATGGATCTCAACGTGGATTGAGCCATCGGCTGTCATCTGGTTAAGGGGAGGGCTCCTGCCTGCCTTCCTTGGTCAGGGCCCATGACTTCCACTTGGGCATGCCAAGTGTGCTGGCTCGGGGAAGCACCTCTCACTGCCACTTGAAATCCCTGATTATTTCCCGACTTACTCCTGTATCAGAGTGCTGGCTATTTGAGAGGCTTGGGACTTATATTTATCTGTGGTGTGTTCCTCACGTCATTCCAGGCTGTTCTTATGCGATCCTTTTGGGTCCTCACGTGGACAAGGAGCGTATTTGTTCACACACATGATGTGATGGGTGGCTGTTGGCCCTCTGTAGCCCAGAGCAGGCCTTGTGGATGGTGGCTGGGAAGATGTACAGAGGTCCCAGCCAAGTTTTCCCCTTTATTCTCAATGTTAACCTTCTATGGGAAACTTTGCCTTTTAGTGAGCACAATGGTTGTACTATAGTATAAGCAGATTCTGGGCATTCTACCAGCAATGGTGGGAATGGTGCAAAGAGTTGCAAGCAAAGGCACTCAGTGAGCTCCTTGGGGGTTTAGATGAGGACAATCACTTCTTTTTAACTGACAAATTGAAATTGTATGTATTTATGGTATATAACATGTTTTGATATATGCATACCTTATACAGTGGTTGAATTGAGTTATTCAGCAAATGCATATCTCATAAATATATCTTCTTCTGTGGTGAGAGCTTTTGTTTTTTAAGATTTATTTATTTATTTGGAAGTCAGAGAATTAGAGAGAGAGAGAGAGAGAGGTTCTCCATCTGCTGCTTCACTCCCCACCAGGTGTCCACAATGGCCAGGGATGGGCCAGGCCAAAGCCAGGAGCCAGGAGCTTCATCCTGGTCTTTCATGTATGTGACAGGAGCCCAAACACTTGGGCCATTTTCCGCTGCTTTTCCCAAACCATTAGCAGGGAGCTGGATCAGAAGTGGAGCAGCTGAGACAAGTCCTGGGGCTCCTGCCAACCGTGTGGGAGACCTGGAGGGAGCTCTTGACTCCTGGCTTTGGCCTGGGCCTGCCTCAGCCATTGCAGCCATTTGGGGAGTGAAGTAACGGATGGAAGATCTTTCTCTCTCTTCCTCTCTGCAACTCTACCTTTCAAATAAGTAAGTAAATATTTTATTTAAAAAAAGAGAAGAGTTTGATTTTAAGTGACAATGACTTTTTGAGAAGACGTCGACCTAACCTCAATGCAATGTGTGATTTCAAAAATGGCTGCCTCCAGTTGTGTTTGTGTTGTTTTTTTTCAAAGGTTCTTTTATTTATTTTCACCTACTTGAAAGGCAGAATGCATGCATTCATGTGCAAGAGAGAGGGAGAGAGAGATATACACACACAAAAACACACACTGGGATATATCTTTCATCTGCTGGTTCTCTCCCCAAATGCCTGCAAGAGCCAAGAGTAGACTAGGCTGGAGCCACGAGCCAGGAGCTCCAATCATGCCTCCCATATGGTGGCAGGGCCAAGTTCATGAGCCACCACCTGCCCCCAGCAGGTGCATTAGCAGAAACCTGGGTCAGAATCCAAGGCGGGACTCAATCCTGGGCATTCTGATACAGGACGCGTGTGCCTCAAGTGGCAGTGTAACCATCTGTGCTACAATGCACGCCCTGTCTGTGTTGTTTTAGTTCAGTACAAGTTTCAATTAATGTTTTATCTGAGCAGATTCTTAACCATTACTAAAAAGAGAAACTTTCTTAGATTCCAGGAAAGCAAAAAAAAGATCTTGGTCCCATAATTCACAGATCCTCTCTGTCTCTGCTCCTGGGCTTTTGGGAAGGTATTAATAATCGGGCAGCAACAGCCTGTCAGACCACTGTGCCTTATTGTGCCAGGGCCTGGCAGAGCAGAAGGGACACCCAGCAAAGGTAAATCAGGTGGTGACACGAACCCGGGCAGACACAGCTGGGGCTCAGTTTCCCCGGTGGCTTCTTTGTCCACAGTGTTGTGAGAATCAAATGGCATAGACAGCAACCTACTGTTCAGAAGTCCAGGATTATTATTTAGAGAAAGCAGAGTCACCTCACTTAGTCCGCTCCCTCATATATGGTTAACACCTTCGTTCACAAGAGACTGGCAACTGGCAAGGCAAAATTGTAGTGTTTGAACACAGGAAGAAGCGCCCAGACGAATATATTTGCGTTGTCAGAATCTGAATGTTGGCAGGTAGCCTCGGTGGGATTTCACCCAGACAGGGAGAAAGAACCCTGGAGCCAGGACAACGCCAGCCTTGCAGTGTCCCTTCCTCCTGCCCAAACTGACTCCACTGCGTCCCCTTCCCTTTGAACTTCGTCACTGCTACTCCCTGAAACGCCTACGCAAACCTTCACCAACCCAGAGGGCTCCAGAGAGGAGGGGCACGTTGAAAGGGGCCAAGGCAGGGGTCAATGAGCGCAGAGACGTGGGAGCTGCAGCCAAGGCTGGGAAAATGATTGGAGTGGTACGAGAGGCTCATCCTGAGGCCGCTGGTGCCCTTGTTTCTATTCAATCTCTGTTTCCTCATACGGCATGAACTGATTGTCTGTCCTCATATCTCATTCTCTTCAACTGGATAGAGCCCGGGAGTCCAGGAGGAAAGCATATATCCAATTTAAACTGTGAAAGGTATAATTTAAGTGTGTTTCTCCTCCTTTCTCTAACTTCGGGGCAGCTGGAAGAAAAGTGGGACAGATTCAACAATAAATATACTCACAAAGTAAATGCCTTCATCACAACACATATCATATTTTGACAAGTTTTGTAGGCCTCAGGCGGCCAGATAGTGTAAGGGTCTCGT
This sequence comes from Oryctolagus cuniculus, assembly GCF_051225735.1. NCBI lineage: Eukaryota > Metazoa > Chordata > Mammalia > Lagomorpha > Leporidae > Oryctolagus > Oryctolagus cuniculus. Next base: position 40,278,236 of record NC_142880.1, read on the forward strand.
TTGTCATTCTATTGGCTTTAATTAGGCCCACAAGTTGACAATTTATTGCTATTATCAGTGTTATTTTTTTTTAAAGTCAATATGCTTAACAGTTAAATTTGTCCAAACTCACCCAGCTCAACTTCACAAATTTTAAGGGAAGATACAGGCATATATTTTTGTGACAGTTCCTAGTACCAAGTCAACAGTGAGGGCATAATAAGATATAGTAGAGCAATAACATTTAAAATGTTCTTTATGGAGTGACACTTTTCAGAAATTCATGAAACATTTGGAAATGAACCAAAAATGTTCAGACTGTGGGCAACTGAACTCTTTCTCAGAATGAGGCATTTCAGCGTAAATAGGTGGGTGTGAATGAGCGTACCACAAAATCTCTGTCATTTGTCCTGTTTATAAAGGGGCTAGGCATTGTCTGCTAGTTATTTCAATGAATATCCTTGACATTTGCTTGCATTGCTGATTTCGTCCCCAGTCTGTGTGGCAGAGATGGTACCTTAATCTCACCAACAGAAGAGGCAGAGATCAAACAGGGGAAAACCATGCCAGTCTTCAGACCCTTTCTGTTTACCCAGAACTCTTAATTTTATACTTGGAGAGGTCTATAGGAGCGATCTAGAACCTGCAGACATTGTTGATACATTTAATGGGGCTCTTTTTGGCCAGGGACATACCTGGCCTTCTGCACAACTCTGGGTTCCCAAAGACAACTCATGCAGAATAGGCATGGAAGGACGTGAGTGAGTCTTTGAAGACATCATAATGATGTGTGCAGTACCCCTGCCACACTGTGCCACCCATCAGAGTTGGCCTATGGACTTACTTGGTCCCAGTGATGTAGCTGGCTGGACTCCTTGCTTGGGGAAGATGTTAGAAAAGACAATCAGTCAGCAGCTGTTTCTGCTGCCCTCACCTCTTGAAACTTTGTTTTGTTCTTCCTTTGAGTTCTCCTTCTTTGTGTGTTTTCTGGGGGACTCCTTTCATTCTTATTCCTTATGCATGGAGGCTCTTTGGGTGCATGGACTTGGCATGTGACCCCTTAACATCGGTAGTGTGTTCCCAGCTGGGGCTGTCAAGCATACTAACCTGAAAACAAGTATTCCAAGGCTATCTGCAGTAAGCAATGTCCCCAACAATGATGGTTCATGCTGAGCCAGCACAGTGCATAATCCCTATTTTTTTTAAGATTTATTTATTTATTTGAAAGGCAGAGTTACAGAGAAAGAGAGGGAGAGACAGAAATCTTCCATCTGCTGGTTCACTCCCCAAATGCTGCAACAGATAGGGCTGGGCCTGAATGAAGCTAGGAACCAGGAGCTTCGTCTGGATCTCCCACATGGGTTCAAGAGCCCAAGGACTTGGGCCATCTTCTGCTGCATTCCCAGGCACAGTAGCAGGGAGCTGTATCAGAACTAGCATAAATGGGAATTGAACCGGCACCCATATGGGATGCTGGCATCACAGACAATGACTTAACCCACTGTGTTACAATGCCAGGCCCTATAATTGCAATTTTAAAAGGGCATCATGGTGAGCCATGAATTATATGATTAGGAGATAATCTGGAACATAAAATATCCTCAGATACTTTGAAGAATAATTCAAGGCCGGCGCTGCGGCTCAGTAGGCTAATCCTCCGCCCTGCGGCGCCGGCACACCGGGTTCTAGTCCTGGTCGGGGCGCCGGATTCTGTCCTGGTTGCCCCTCTTCCAGGCCAGCTCTCTGCTGTGGCCAGGGAGTGCAGTGGAGGATGGCCCAAGTGCTTGGGCCCTGCACCCCATGGGAGACCAGGAGAAGCACCTGGCTCCTGCCTTCGGATAGGCGTGGTGTGCTGGTCGCAGCCTGCTGGCCGCAGCGGCCATTGGAGAGTGAACCAACGGCAAAGGAAGACCTTTCTCTCTGTCTCTCTCTCTCTCACTGTCCACTCTGCCCGTCAAAAAAAAAAAAAAGAATTCAACTTACTGTTTTACGTTCACATTTTCATATTAGCATAGCCAACACAGAGAGCAAGAAAGACATCTGTTAGGCATCTCCTGTATAAGGGATCATCTGGTTATTAACAGAGATGACAGGTGACTATGCAGAGAGTGACTCTCTGTGTGAATGTTTGGAGATGTTTGCTTGCTTTCCAGAGGGGCCAAATAAGAGCTACAGGTCTCTTGTCCTGAGCAGGTGTCTATATTTATGTCCTTTTCTGTAATAGAGAGAATAAGCAACAAAAATATTTACCATCTGCTCCTTTTGGAACTGCAGAGCCTGGATGGGTCTATGCTCCTCTGATTCAAGAGAAACCCTGGCCAGAGTCCTTCTCAGCAGCTGCCACGCGTGGGACCAGCCACGTGTCTGTCAGCTCCGAAGTCTGGTTGGGACAGCAGGCCAGAGAAAGAGGATTTCTTCACAGCTGCTTGATTTTTCATCCATAGATAAGACCTGCAGGAAATTAGTTCTATCAGTGACCAAGGAAGATGTGCACAGCTCACTGTTCAGCTGACGTCACCAGTCGCATCATGGGGAGATGTCAAGTCTCCTGTGTGGCTCAGCATGGCCAGCAGTGGCCCTAGTTCCTCCTCCCTGGGTTAAGAGAAGCAGTGATTTTCCCACCAGTGTCTTGACACTGGAGAAGATTTAAAACAAATCCCGACATTTGATTCCCATGTAGATCCATTAAAATCAGATATGCCTGGGTGGGGCATGGGTGTTTGATAATTTTAGCAAGTGCTCTAGATGATTCTAACGTACAGGCCTGAGAGCTACAGCACTGCTCCATTGGTATCTTCTGAGAAGCAGAAATGTGTTTTGGCTGGGGGAACGTATGCCATCATGGTAACTCATCAGAAGCATGCACACCTTTGCTGGGCGCACCCCACAGGCAATGAGCATGAGGCGTGTCAGAGAGCCTGGAACACCAAAGTGGAAGTGGGGGGTAAGGACCAGGAAGATCGGGAAACAGAGGAAGAAAGGCACACGGAGGCAAAATTCACTTATTTCACCAGGCTCACTCAATTACCAGAACAGGAGGTGGAGGGCGCAGCAGGCAGAAAGGGGAACCAACTTGGGGTGTCCTGCTGTGGAAGTGAGATGATCTGATTCACTGCGGGAGTGGAAAGGACTCCAGCAAATGGTTGCCCTCCGGTGTATTTGGCGGTGGGTATACCATTCAGGAAGACCACCCAGGATGGTTTTGGTTTTCAAGGAGATCAGCAGTAAATAATTACTCTACTGCGGTTCAGTAGCAAGAAAAATATATATTTTTTCCTTACCTGAAAGGAAGGCTTGATAAAATTCCCTTTTGGCATCTGGTCCATTTTGCAGTTCTGTGTGGTTAATGAGTACTATGAGGTACTCTATGAGTACTTCGATGCAGGCTGGCGATTTGTTTCACAAAATACAGGAGTGCGCCATGGTCACGGGCGAGATGAGGTCTCTGCAGAACCTGCCATTGGCTGGAAAATCACACAGCAATCAATAATCACACAGCTGCAGCACGGAGCAGAAAGTGAAAGTGAACGGAACTTCCGTTCTCCAAGAAGAGCTTCCGGAAATCAGGACTGTGCACTTCAGCAGCATGGTTGTTGGTAGACAGATTTTCTTTCCTCTGATATTAACAAACGTAGCTGTTTGTTTCAACTTAGTTTTATCTATTTATCTTGCTGAAAATAATGGCTAGGCCAATGAAAAGAGTGATTTAAATGTGTATTGTTTAAAAAATTTCTGTCTCTGAAATTGAGTTCATAAAACAGACTTTTATTTATTATTTATTACTTATTTTATTTATTATTTTATTATTTTTTAAAGATTTATTTATTTGAAAGGCAGAGCTACAGAGAGGCAGAGGCAGAGAGAGAGAGAGAGAGAGAGAGGGAGAGAGGTCTTCCATCCACTGGCTCACTCCCCAAATGGTCACAATGGCCAGAGCTGTGCTGATCTGAAGCCAGGAGCCAGGAGCATCTTCTGGTCCTCCCACGTGGGTGCAGGGTCCCAAGGATTTGAGCCATCTTCCACTGCTTTCCCAGGCCATAGCAGAGAGCTGGATCAGAAGTGAAGCAGCCAGGACTTGAACCTTTACCCATATGGGATGCCGAAACTGCAGGCGGTGACTTTACCTGCTACACCACAGGGCTGACCCCCGGGTCTTTTATTAAAGGAAGTAAGGCTGCTCTCCTGGGCCTTATCCCTCATCCCTCATCCCTCCATGTTGGGGAACCATCATTTCCCAAAGCTGGGCCATCTCCGTTTTATTGGCTTTGCCCAGTGGTAGCATTTCTTGGATCCCTGAATGCTTGACCTGACCCACAGAGAATGGCAGGTGTCATGGAGTTCCGTGCTCTGGCCTTCGACTGGATACATCCCTATCACTCAGCCTTTATAGCAAGTGCCTCTGAGGAACAACCCTGGGCTGACGATGTCCCTGGGTCACAGCAGGGAGAGAGCTGGGTAACTATCTCACAGAAGTTCTCCTCAAAGCCTGCCTTGACCTACTTTATTTCAAAAACACGTTTCCTCACTTCCATTTAAAAGCTCAGAATTCCAGCAATGTTGAACGGGTGGAAATAACAGGCTTGCCTGGGCCTGTTAGATCAACTTCTGCTTGGCTCCCAGGAGGGGACCGTTTCTCTTGCTGGGGTGCTCTGCCCAGTGTTGGGGAGTTGGGAAGCCCTCTCCAGGAAAACATGCATGATACTCAGTCTAAGAGGAGCCCACGCACTCCCAAAGTCCTCCGTGCTCCAGGGATCTCTCGACCCGGATTCACAAAATACCCGGCACCCAGAACTCCCTGTGGCATGCCTGCAGGTCGAGTCCTTGGCTGAGACACCCCAGGGTGTGCCCATTTGTTTGGTTTCACTTCTCCCTTCTTGCCCCACATGCCTGCTTCGTTTTCCATGCACCCATGGAGGTGCAGCCCTCTTGGGCTAATGTTCGAAGCCTGAGTTGTTCTTCCTTTAATCTCCAAAGCATAACACTACCAGGGCAGTGGTGTTTAAAATACCTTGCTGATGATTTGAGGTTAATATAAGGGGGTGAGCGTGCAGGAAAGCAAAACTTAAAAATTGGGTGCCATGGTTCATTACTTACAATCCCTAGGGCTTCTCCTGGTTGTCTCCCTCCTTAGCTCTCATGGGCAACCATTCTGCTGGGCCCAACTCTGTTTAAGGTCCGCTTGGTCTTCTCTTTTTCCTGAGTCCAGGGGCCCAAGTAGCCCTCTGTCCTTCTCCCCACTTCCCTTATAAGGATTTCTCAAATATATTATTCATGATGAAGATAGCCTTTTATTTTAATAACGTGAAAATTTAATATTGCAGTTTAAACCATTTCCAACTGGAATACTTCCCCAAGTCCAGGGCCAGCACAAGGACAACCAATAGGTACTCGACCTTAACCTTTCTGAGTAAGATTACCTGTGGAGGTGAAGTGAAGAGACGTTCCCAGGGGCAAATGCACTGTCTACCAGAGAGGCACGGGGCATTTCTTCCCAGGGCTGTAACCAAAAGTAGCAATTTATTCCCAATTCAGGTTGTCAAGAGTTTATAGGTATTGAGGCCTACTCACAAAGCCTGCCCCATGCCAATTTTAAATGTGTGCCAGCAGTGGGTGTGAGAATGCACGCATATAGGTTGTGAGGGAAAATATAGATGCCATGCTATAGTGCTGAAATGTAGAGCCCACATTATTTAAGATTTCTTACATCATAAGCAAAACTTAGCCTGGTATTACATTCAAATGAAAAGAATCTCTTCATCTGATTCGAAATTTTCAAATGTTTTTGAAATATTTTTAGTATTTTGAATATTTTAATATTTCAAATATTTTTAGTATTTACCACCCTTGGTGGTAGTTGAGCCCCATGAAATTAGGACTAGGGCAAGTCAACTTTTTCAGTATTCAGTATCCTACACTCAGTATGAAGAATGCATGTTCATCTCTCAAAGTCTTCTGTTCTCCAAGAAACTTAACCTCATGTTGTCACATGGTTTTAGCACAAGGCTTAGGGTTTTTTAATACCTTGATCATTAACTAAGAAAATGGAAATAGGCCTAATTAGGCTTTGAGGATAATCAGAATCTTAAAGTTGAGGTCAGCTACTCCAACCTGTAGTTTATTAATATTCTTTTCATGCTGTGCTTGAGAACATAGACATGCTTTGTTAAAAACTTTAAAGATCCTTTTACAGAATTCCATCATAATCCGCAAGTCAGGAACTTTCTGAAGTACTCTTACCCGTTACTAGAAGTCGTAAGTCGAATTGTCTTACAACAGGGATTATCTGTATAGGTGGAAGTTTTAATCTCTGTAAAGTTTAGTCTATTTCCAGGGGGTAATCCTTCAGGAATCCCCACTGGAAACTGGAATGTTTTCTAGGAATGCTCAACTTGGACAGGTATTCAGTCGCATCTGGTATTTCCCAAACACTGTAAAGATGCCAACGTCTCTGCTTAATGTCTTTGCTTTTGTAAGCTTTTTTCTGTTTGTTTGTTTGTTTATTTATTTAATGAATAAATGTATTTGAGAAATATAGAGATGGAGAGAGAGAGAGACAGAGTTTCCATCTGCTGGTTTGCTCGCCAAATGCCTTTACGGGCCAGAATTGGGCCCAGCTGAAGCCCAGAGCCAGGAACTCAATCCAGGTCTCCCACGTGGATGGCAGGAACCAATTACTTGAGTCATCCCAGAGTCTTCAATAATAGGAAGCCAGAGTCAGGAGCTGGGGCTGGGGTGCAAACCAGGGTACTCCTACGTGGAATGCTGGCGTCTCAGCGGCAACACCGAATGCCCGTCCCCCTTTTGTTTTCTGCGTCTCAATTTCTCCATGTTTGTAGGCCCTCATATCTTATAAAACATTTTCTTGATTGTTCAAGTTGCTTAAACTGTTGTTTTTGGCTTTCTGCACTTTCCTTCACCCTAGTGGAATCGTGTGGTCTGGCCCTGCCAAGGGAACTGGAGGCAGGACTTGGAATTCATGAAATCTACAGCAGGCTGATTTTTAAGTTGATAATTTTGTATGGCCTGCAAATGATGTTATAAGTATCCAAATAGGGGCTGGTGTTGGGTGTAGCAGGTAAAGCCACTGCCTGTGATGCTCTTTGCTACCCCGGACTCCATTAGGAAGAAGGCCACAGATGTGGCCCCTAGACTTTGTACCTCCAGAACTGTGAGTCCTAATCATCCTCTTATGTTTATAAAGTTAGCTAGCCTCAGGCACTGCGTGAGACAAGTGGCTGAGAGTTCTCCCTCACTCACGTCCCTGCAGCTAGCATTTCCCTTCTGCAGTGTCTGTCTACCTGCGCAGTTTGCTCCCTGCTGTCTTTGTTAGGTATCACTGGGCTATGCTGCAGTAACACACTAGGCCCTGAAATCTCCATGCCTTAACAGCATCACAGTTTGTTCTTTGTGAGGCCAAGTTCACTGGCAATTGGCTGGCTCTCCAGAATAGTGTTCCTCTGTGCAGCAGCTTGTCTTGCAACTCTGCTACCTCTTCATGTGGCCTCCTTGATGGCTGCAGCACCAGGAGGCACCTGGAGGGTCGCTATCCAGCTATTATGGGTGTCCACCAGGAAGGGGAATTTTTGCTCCAAGCCCACTGACCAGGTCCAGACCCCTGGGGTCTGGGAACTGTAGTCATGACAGACCCCACTGCAGGTTCCTGCTCCCAGCTTGTCTTGACCTATGTTAGTCCTAGTTTGATAGATCAACTGGAGTTGGTCTGTTGTATGTTACCCAACAGCTAAGCTCCTTTTCCTTTTCCTCTCTCCCTCTCCTCCCTTTCACTATCACACCCTCCTTCCCATTTTCAGGCTTTGTCTGATGCAGTAATCACTTCCCATTCACCAAGGCACAGTCCACTTTGGGACATGCATGCAGTGGAGTCAGTTAAGTCTGTATTGTATGGCCAACCTCAACAGGTGAGCCCAGATGAGTAGTATCACCTTTGAAACACCTGTTACCTGAAACCAATGGTGCTTGCATTTGAACATGCAGTGCAATCACGCAGGGTCCTTACCCACACACAGCATCCTGACTCATGGGGCCGCAGAGGTCATTCTCCCCAGAGATTCCTTGGCCAGGCTGATTCTGCCCCTCTGAGAGCCTCTGTGAGCATCACAGAGTTAAAGGGAAACCTGCATCTGGAAGGAGGGTGCTGCTGTTCCCCTGGCTCATTATTGTCTGGAATCCCACATTCTGTGTGTTGTGGTGTGACGGGGAGAGAACATATGACGGCGTTTTGATGGGCATTGAGGGAACAGAGGTATGTGCTGTTTGCTCTGAAAGGCTGCAGGTGGAGTTTTGCAGTCAGCTCCAGCAGGTGCCAGGGGTTGCAGCACACGACTCTCCCTCTTCCTCCTGGGCTGCCTGCCTGTGGCAATGGGAATGCTTCCTTGGGGCTGATGCGAGGGTGCACGTTTTCAGGATTTGCACTTTGGTTTGATGGCCAGGTTTAGCGGTGACATTTTGCCCTAGTCTAACTCAAAGCAAACAAGGTGAGAGAATGAAATTGCCATGGAAGGCACCTCAACATCTGTTTCTCCTTATTTCAGACAGGTCTCTGGAAGTGGCAGCCCGGTGGTTGTCTCCGCTGCACACAGGCCTAGCCCCCGCCCCACCATGGCTGAGCCTGCCTTTGCAGAGGGGACTCATGGTCAGGGGTGACATGCAACAAATCGTCGTGATCTCACTTCCTGTCGCTTCACATCCAGGAAGGCAAGATCATTTTGGGATGGTGAAGGGCAAATTTGACAATGTGATTTTATTCTTGAATACATTTTTTAAAGATTTATTTATTGGGGCCAGCACTGTGGTGTCATGGGCTAAGTCTCCTCCTGAGGTGCTGACATCCCATATGGGCACTGGTTCAAGTCCCAGCTGCTCCTCTTCCAAACCAGCTTCCTGCTGATGGCCTGGGAAAGCAGTAGAAGATGGCCCAAATCCTTGGGACCCTGCGCCCATGTGGGAGACACAGAGGAAGCTCCTGGCTCCTGGCTTTGGATCAGCTCAGTTCTGGCTGTTATGGCCATTTAGGGAATGAACCAGCTGATGGAAGACCTTTCTCTCTGTCTCTCCCTCTCTCTGTAATTCTACCCCTCAAATAAATAAATTAAATCTTAAAAAAAGAGAACGTTATTGAGAGAAAAAATATTTATTTATTTATTTGAAAGGCAGAATTACAGAGAGTGAGCACGTGAGAGCAAATTGATCCATTATTCATACTTTGATTCACTCCCCAAATGGCCTCAACAGCCAGGGCTGGAACAGGCTGAAGCCGAGAGCCTGGAGCTCCATCAGTTCTCTATTGTGAGTGGCAGGGGCCCAAGTATTTAGTCCATCTTCTGAAGCCTTCCTAGGTGCATTAACAGGGAACTGGATTGGGAGTGGAGCAGTAGGGACACAAACTGACACCATATGGGATGCTGGCATCATTGGTGGCAGCTTAATACACTACACCACAGAAATGACTCCTAGAATACACTTTTTTGAAAGGGGAATTGGGGAGCTGGTGCTGTGGCCCAGTAGGTTAAGCCACTGCCTGTGGTGCCAGCACCCCATATGGGAGCTGGTTCAAGTTCTGGCTCCTCCACATCCCATCCAGTTCCCTGCTGATGGCCTGGGAAAGCAGTGGAAGATGGCCCAAGTGCTTGGGCCCCTGCACTCTTGTGGGAGACCTGGAAGAAGTTCCTGGCTCCTGGCTTCAGATTGGCCTAGCTGCAGCCATTGTGGCCATTTAGGGAGTGAACCAGTGGGTGGACAGACCTCTCTGTCTCTCCCTCTCTACCTCCGTATCTCTACCTCTCCAATACATAAACAAATCTTAAATAGAGAGGGGGTGGAAATGGGGTATGAAAACATCCTCACTGTTGGTCACTTGTCACCTGCTGGATTCCTGATCTTGAGGAAGCTGCAGTGGAGTGTTCTCAGTTGCTGTCCTGGAGCAAATCATTAGAACACACGGGAAGAGCTTGCCCCAAGTCAGTCCCTGTGCCTGTGCCTGGGCCAGTGTCCCCGTGTCAGTGTTAGGGTAACTTACACATGGGAAATGCTCTCCATCGATGGTTAAGTCAGAATCCACTTGGGATCCTTATCCGAAGAATCTCATTTGAGTGTGGTCAAATATTTTTGTTCTTTTTATTTTCAAAAGCTGACGAAATAACTACCAGATATTCTTTTTTTTTTTTTTACAAAAAGCAATCTGGTAGTTTTTATGGTTACCATTTTTTTAAATTTCAGAAGTACTTTTCAAACCTTTGTCCAAGCACACATATTTTTTACACAACTCTGATCCATAGCCATAAACTATTACTTTTTAAATTTTCTGTGTTACTATGGTTATAAGCATTTTCTGTATTTTAAGATGGTCATCTTAATTGTGTATTTTTAAAATTTTTATTTATCTAGGCTGGCGCCATGGCTCACTAGGCTAATTCTCTGCCTGTGGTGCCAGTACTCTGGGTTCTAGTCCCAGTTGGGGTGCCGGTTCTGTCCCGGTTGCTCCTTTTCCAGTGCAGCTCTCTGCTGTGGCCCGGGAGGGCAGTGGAGGATGGTCGAAGTGCTTGGGCCCTGCACCCACATAGGGAGACCAGGAGGAAGCACATGGCTCCTGGCTTTGGATCGGTGTAGTGCTGGCTGTAGCGGCCATTTTGGGGGTGAACCAATGGAAGGAAGACCTTTTTCTCTGTCTCTCTCACTAACTCTGCCTGTCAAAAAAAATTATTTATCTGAGACAGAGAACTCCCACCTGCTGTCTCACTCCCCAGATACCCACAGTGAATGGGGTCAGGCCAGGCTAATGCCAGTAGCAGGGATCTCAACCCGGTCTCCCAAATGAACCCAACTAACTGAACCACTAGCACTGCCTCCAGGGCCTGCATTAGCAGGAACCAGAGCCCAGTGTCAAGCCCAGATGCTCTGATGTGGGAATCCCAACAGTATCTTAATGATTATGCTAAATACCTACTTCTTAATTGTGTTTCTATATTAAGGAATAATATCTAATGGTGCACATCTTGCGTCATTTACTTTATGGAACATTTTCTTGTCTTTCACTCTGTCTCTTGTCTTTCCTGGTGTTGCTCATTTTTCACTGAACAACTTCATGCATATATTGTTTCCTCCTATTGAAATTTGTTCTTGGGTGATGCTTGCTGAGGGCATGTGAGGGGCACAGATGTCACCGCTCCACTTTCCATGTGCTGTCACTGTGCTTTGCAACACAGGATCATCCTAATGGCAGGTGCAGCACATTGTCTCTCTGTGCACAATGTCTCCAGGATGGGATAGGTCCTTTATATTCCTGTTTTGTCTCTAAACCGGTTTCTCTATCTGCAGTCTGGAAAGCTCTCCATTTGATATGCATCTTCAGTGTAACTGTTCTGCCTGTCTGATGACAGCATCAATGTTGAACCAAGAGCCTGAGGGTGCTGATAGAAGCCATCATCTAATGTGGTTGGGGTTGAGGAAGAAGTGTTCTCACACAGGGGCAGCGTGGTATTCCCAGGCTCCCAGCTTTCGGGACTATCACTGTTCATGAATGCTGTGTGCAGTCCATCTTCCTTTTGTGGGAAGGCGGGCCCTGAATGCAGCTCTGAGTTGGCACCAGATGGCCCCATGGCATGACAGAACACATCAGTTTCAAGGATATGTGTCCAACCTCAGGAGCTGGCTTCAGGGCAAGACCAACACTGTAGGGTTGATGATGCCTGCACAATGGTGGAGACTGGATTAATGATCCCTCTCCTGGAATATCTGTTTTTGTTTCTTTCCTCTTTGTCCACACTTAAATTCATTCAACAGACAGTAGTCATGTCCTTGCTGTGAGTGAGGTCCTGAAGGTGTGATAAGGGCAGCTCGTGTTTGTATACCCTTCTTTAGAGTTTTCAATTGCTGTTGCACACAGTCTCTCGGACACAATACTGGCTCCGCTGTAAGATATCTTAGTGATATCATGGACACACCTTGTTAAACCAAAGTCTGGAGTTTGAGGGAAATGAAACAGAATTGAGAGGTACAGAGGCAAACTTTACAATGAGAGCAGTTTCTTATACGAAAAGAAGACAGTTCTTCCAAATGGCCTCGCATTCAGGAAGGGCTTCCAGCTGAGTGGCCGTATAGTTTTCAGCAGACTGAGAAAAATATTCTGCTCAGAAAACTGACCGACAGCTGTCCTTGCCTGCTTTTGTTCCTTCCTAAATTCATGTCTTTATGGAGAGGAGAATGGTGCTGACAACTCACAGAAGGGCCTGCTACTTGGGGTCAAATGGCTTTGGTGGATGCCAGAAAAGCTTTTGTTTGGATTTGCAGCCATGGCCAGCAGTGAAACAAGTCTGTAATTTTAGCTCTGGAAATAGTAACTCAGCTCAAGGTAAGTAAAAGAAAATTAAGCGTTGTCTCTTCTGAGTCCATGTGGTTCTGACAAGCTCTCCTCCGTGCTGTGGTTTGGATGGGCCTAGGGTGCCTGGGGCTGCACTACGGTCCTTGACATGAACTCTTCAATTCAACCTCTCAGGAAAAATAATGAGAGTGGCTTAGCAAGGACTTCTGTTTTGTGGTCCTCTGGATGCAGAAAATATATTCTGGAGACATGAATGAGATGGGGTGTACCACAGCCGTATATTCTAATGATTTCCCCCTGCAGTTGTGCTGATGCTGTGTTTAGATTTTGAAATGTGCTCAGAATTCTGGCTGCAGGCTCCTAGACAAACCCCGTTGGAAGCAGATGCTTTGGAAGAGCCTTGGAGATGCTTAGTTTCTTTGTAGTCTTCCAGAAGTCTCCATTGCCGTCAGCTCTGGACATTAATAGAACAGAGTACTCTCCAAGCCCAAAGAGCTGTTGTCTGTTGGGTATAGAAAGAGAAGTACAGAATTAATTATTTTGTGGAATGGATAAGGCTCATTTAAAAAAATATTTTATTTATTTATTTGAGAGGTAGAGTTACAGTGACAGGGAGAGACAGAGAGGTCTTCTATCTGCTGGTTCACTCCCCAGATGGCTGCAACGGCTGGAGAAGGGCCGATCCGAAACCAGGAGCTTCTTCTGGGTCTTTCACATGTGTGCAGGGGCCCAGGGACTTGGGCCATCTTCTGCTGCTTTCCCAGGCCATAGCAGAGAGCTGGACTGGAAGAGGAGCAGCCGGGACTAGAACTGGCACCCATATGGGATGCTGGCGCCACAGGCAGAATTCACCTACTGCGCCACAGCGCCAGCCCCATAAGACTCATTTATACAATGCAAAGGAAATGCCATTTACACATTTGAGGTTGACCTTTTGAATTCTTCCAGCTCTAGTTTACCACTATGGGAAATAATTGCTTTGTAACCATAAGGTTTGCTTTGCTAAGGAGTGCCTCTGTCACATACCTGTGCAATTGCACATTAGGAAAAGGACAGTAGTAGTTCAATAGCCCCTGCATTTGTTGATGAAGCCCCCTGGCTTGCTGATGAAGCCAGTGACCACACTGAGAGCCAGCTGTGCAGGTACAGGGGTCACCATGGTATCAGTGAGGGTGACAGCCCTGGCCTCACAGGACCCACTAGAGCCCCAGCTGTCTTAACTGTACTGGGTGTAGGTGGCAACCAGGTACTGGCATCTCTTCTTCTCTCGGGGCAAAGTCTCAGGTGGCCTCTTGATCCACCTCCGTCCCTTCATTACCCAGTACCATTCAGACATGATCATTTCTCTGGGTGTCATTACACAGACAGCATTGGCAAACGCCATGGTAGAGGATGGATTCTTAGAGAAGATGATGGCTAATCTCAGGCTTCAGGTCCAAGCAAGGAATTTCTAGGCAGAGGCTCCAGCCTATGAGAGAGATCACAGCAAGCAGTAGGGTGATCCCTGAGGGCATCAATCAGTGTGTGAGACAGCAGAGGAATGCGGGAGGGAGAAGATGGGGGGAAAGTGAGGGACGAGGGGTTAGACAGCCTTGTGGTCCCTGTAACTCCCTCTCCAAACCTGAGCAAGCCAGAGAAGGGTCCTAAGTGGGGTGACAGTTCTGTCTGACCCGATCACAGGGGAATGGAAGAGAGGAGGAGACCAGCAGGTAAACCGATTGAGATGCTTGAAATTTCGCAGAGTTCCCAGGGAGACCTGATAAAAGACTCAGACAGGCAATAACAATTGTTAGTTAAAACAATCTGTTGCAAATTGCACAGGGAATCACCAATGCTGATTTTAAACGTACCCAAGTAGATTGCTTCTATGAATTAAAGATAAGATCTGTAACCAGGGCAATTGAACTTATTATTGATTCTTTAATTTCACAACAAGAAGAAATCATTATATAGAGTTATGAGAATTTAGGTTAAATTTAAAGAATTTTTTTTGCACTTTTTAAAGAGAGTAGATTTCACTTGCCAAAAGAGAGTGCTGCTGTTTATATTTTTTAAGAATTATTTTATTTATTTGAAAGGCAGAGTTACAGAAAGAGGGAGAGACAGAGAGAGAACTCTTTCATTTGCTGGCTCACTCCCCGAATGGCACAACAGCCAGGGCTTGGCCAAGCCGAAGCCAGGAGCTGCTTCTTAAGACTCCCACAGGGGTGCAGGGGCCCAAGCACTTGGGGCATCTTCTGCTGCTTTCTCAGGCACATTACTGGGGAGCTGGATGGGAAGTGAAGCAGCCGGGACTCAAAACCAGCACTCATATGGGAAGCCAGCATTTTAGGTGGTGGCTTAACCTGCCATGCCACAAGATCGGTCCCAAAGATGCCTCTTTAGAGCCACTGTAGTCTCACATTGATGTCATCAGAAGTGTTTGGACAGTCAGACATGAAGTTCAGAGAAAGAAAGAGGCGAACCCCTTGGTTGTTTCTCATGATCCTAGGGGAATTATTCTGTAAGCACCATGGTCATACTCCTGTCTGGGGGTTTGTGCACCTGCCACCCAGACTCCAGAATATCTTTGCTTCACTCTTTGGTAAACCAGTGACTAATGGAGCAGAGTGAAGTTTCTGCATTGTCACTGAGACCTGGGCACTGCTTCTGTGTAGGATGTGTAAAGTGTTACATTAGGATTGTTCCAGAACCTTTGTGTTTTGGAAGTTAGGGTGTGAGCTGCAATGTAGGTGACTCTTGGTCCAGAGGTAGTGGAATTGCTTGAGTTGTGATGAGGTCTCAATCATCACACGGAGTGAATGTCCCTGCTTGGGAGAACTGTAGCTTTCTTGAATATGAGCAACTGTGGTGCCCAAGCCAAAGAAGCCTACACAAGCAGAGATGGTCGGGCTTGGCTTTGAAATGAGAAACACTCACCTCACTGCAGGGGCTTGCACAGGGAGCAGTACCATGTTCTCCTCTGCAAGTCTCTGAGATCACTATGGAATCCGTTGTTTTGCTAACAGAAGTTAGAATGGGTCCTATCGCAGGAAACTTTAGGGCGTGAGCCTCACAACTTCCTGGGTGGTTCCCAGCCCTACCAGCCCACTGTTGTTCAACCTAACACCACATCCAAAAGGACAGGGTTTTGAGAATGAGCTTGTGAAATAACGTGGGTATATTGCAGAAAGCCCTTTGAATTATGAGACTTTTATTTCAAGAATCAGAAGGGAAGCACTCGCCAACCTATTACTTCCGGGTGAAGCCACAGCTCCATGACAGTCGATACTCTGTCAGTCACTTGAAGGCATTTTCGTTATTAGCCAGTTTAGGAGTAGAAATGGAGACTTGCCATTTTCATGGTTCTCCTAGCACATATTGTTCATAATTTTGCAACTTTCGGTATAGTGATATAAAGCACTTCAGTCAAGGCTTAGAAAGGGAGGTGGATTTTGAGATCAATTAAATCAGAGTTGAGTTTCTCTGCAGGGGCATGCTAAGTGCCGTCTTTCAGTGAGATTCTTTCGTTTTTTAAGCTTTATCTATTTACCTGAAATGCAGAATTACAGAGCGGCAGAGGCATCCACCTCCCAACCTTCCAATTCGAACCACAGACAGTGATGGAAGAAGGAAGTGAGGAATGCGGATGAGTACAAAAGTGAAGATTAGAGAAATCGGATGAAAGAGAAGAGAGATCTTTCTGGGATTCAGGGAGAGTGCAGAAGAGGAGCTGCTGGCTTCAGAGGAGCTGAGTTGTGGTCACCTCACTTCCCACAGGGCTGTGCATGATTCATTTTCATGTGATCAACTGTCTTTCCTTCCCTCCCTCCTTCTTTGTCTTCTTCCGTCTTTTCCCTCCTCCTCTTTCTCCCCCCTCCCCACCTCCTAACCCCCTTCCCTACTGCTTCCCTTCCTCTTCTCTCTTCTTCTCCCTCTCCCTAACTCCTACAATGGTAGAAGAAGACAGGATCACTAGAATCGTGACTGTTTCATTGTCAGGCCACTTCAGGTATTTCAGTGTTTCTAATATCAGCCATCCTGAGTACATTTTGCTTTTCTAACCAGAAGCTATTTTTTAATTAAGTTTAAGTTGTCTCCTGTCTCACTGTTGATTTTCATTTTTTTAAATCGTGCAAGACCTTCCTGTAAGCAGCCTCAGAACATCCCCTTCTCATACTGAAGGCAGTAGTAATTAGAACCAGAATGCTGAGCCGATGGGAATCGTAGAACCAAAGTGATCTTAATGGCATTTTAATGCCTGAACTCTTCTGTTCCTAGGTGCAAGGTTAGCAAGTGGAGAAAAGAAATGGCTCCAACATCCTGGAGCTTATTGGAGTTTGCAAAATGCCCCTGAAGGGTGGCAGATTTGAGTTTTTCTGTACTAAATGAGAAACAATTAAACCACTGAACCTGTATTGGTACCCACAATATATCTGGAGTTTTCAGTTTCTTCCTGCTTCAGGTACATTGAGATATCGTTGGATAAATAGTTATGTGAGAGGAAGTAAAGATTTTATGGATAACAAAACTTTGTAAATCAGGACACACACACACATGCTGTTCAATGGTCTATAATAGGGCAGACATCTTTAAAGGACAGGTGTGGAAATACTAGAGACATAGTAGTATTTTGAATTCATTTGCAAAGACTTTAGGTAAGATTTATTTAGTACTTTATAGAGTCATGAAACTCACAGTTTGCAGAATAGAGGCCATTTTTATTGGTGTTACTTCTGCATATGAGTTTTGATAGACGGCCTGAGTAAAATGGAGAAAAGAGATTAACCAAAGCATGAAATCATTGTCTCAGGCTGTTACCTCACTTATAATTTCTACGGCTTTAGCAGAGAGGCCTGAGAACTGTCGTCTGGCCTTCCCGGAGGACTCTACGAAAAGCTGCTCTAATCCCTAAGTATTACAGACTTCAACAATAATGGAGTTCTTTGCTGGTTGGCTCCTTTGGTGTGTTAAAACCTTTCCTAAGTGAGAGAATTTCTGAGCAGAGATCCAACTCATTATTCTTTTTTAAAAATAAACTTTCAATTCTATTTTTCAACATACTTTTTTAAAGATTTATTTGCTTACTTGAAAGTCAGAGTTACACACGGAGAGGGGGAGGGGGCGGGGGCGGGGGCAGGGGAGGGGTCCTCTATCTGCTGGTTCACTCCCCAGTTGGCAGCAACAGCCAGAGCTGTGCTGATCCGAAGCCAGGAGCTTCCTCTGTGTCTCCCACACAGGTGCAGGGGCCCAAACACTTGGGCCATCTTCTATTGCTTTCCCAGGCTGAATCGGGAGTGGAGTAGTCGGGTCTTGAACTGGCACCCGTATGGGATGCCAGCACTGCTAAGGGTGGCTTAACCCACCATGCCACAGTGCTGGCCCCCCAACTCATTATTCTTGCTTAGCCAGTCTATTATCTCAATGGCTGTTTCCCAATTATGACACAGCATGTTTTTCTGTCACCGTGTTTACTGAGTACCCCTTTGTGCTAAGACTTCAAGATGCCCAGAAATGTCCTTAAATCTACAGAGCAATCAAAAAATGATTGCAACACAGTGTGATGAGAACACAATAGAGATAGAGAGTCGGTGCTGTGGGGGCAGGGAGAGGGCTCTGAATCAGATTGCAGCATTAAAGAACCCTTCTGAGAAGCAGTGACATTCGGTCTTGCTTGGGGGATTGCATAGGAGCTAGTGGTGGCAGTTGAGAGAGAGAACAGGTCTGAAGACACTGCAACATGGCAAGGTTTGGGGCAGATGGAGAGACAGCTATGGGAGAGAAGTTGAAGGGACTTGTGTTGGAGGTAATTCTTGATTCTGAGAAGTCTTGAAATTCTGCCTCTATCCTGAAAGTCCTGGGAAAGAATGTGAAACAGGTGAGTAACGTGGCCATGCTGCAGGAGGATGAAGCTGCAGAAACTTAGGACAGGCAGAGGGGATCATCCTTTGTGAAGTTGGTCATCTAAGGGAGAAGGAGTAAGGGCTGGAGCAAAGCTGTGACAGTGGGAACAAGAGGGAACTGTGGAACCCAGAACTCTCAAGTGAAATTGGTGCCTGACACAGGCAGGGGAGTGAGGAAGAGGAGTTTAGCATGATTCCCACTGCTATGTGGGCTAGGGTGCCATCCCTTGAGCTGGGGACATAAAGAAGAGTGGATTTACAGGGGATTGGAAGGACGTGAACCCAAAATGTACCGTAAGAGATTCATGGTGTTATGGTAGCTAAGTAGACATTGACCTATGTGTGTGAGAGGGGCCAAAAAATGGGAATGTTTGTGAGGACAGATGAGGAAGCAAGCCTTGGGAGTAGACCAGCATTGCCTTTTTAAAATATTGCTCTTGGTCAATGACCTTGTTGAGTGGGTCTTTCATGCAGTTGAATGAGGAAAGAAATGTAGAAGAGACCAGCATTTATGTATCAAAAGTCTTTCCATTGTTCAATAACCTGGTTGGGGGGTTCCAACCCCTTCCCAAGGGGAACTTAGGAGAAGCTTCCCCACCCCACAGTGAGGGGGCTATTGGGTTCATTATGAAGTTCTGGGAGGAACATTAGGAATTCCACACCCAGGAAACCCTACACCCAGGGACAGCTCACACAGGGAGGGGGGAGGAGAAATGGCAGGTGCATTCAGTTTTTAAGAACACGCACCATAGGCCAGCGCCACAGCTCAATAGGCTAATCCTCCGCCTGTGGCACCGGCACCCAGGGTTCTAGTCCTGGTCGGGGCGCCGGATTCTGTCCTGGTTGCCCCTCTTCCAGGCCAGCTCTCTGCTGTGGCCCGGGAGTACAGTGGAGGATGGCCCAAGTGCTTGGGCCCTGCACCCCATGGGAGACCAGGAGAAGCATCTGGCTCCTGCCATCGGATCAGCGTGGTGCGCCGGCCGTGGCGGCCATTGGAGGGTGAACCAACGGCAAAAGGAAGACCTTTCTCTCTTTCTCTCTCTCACTGTCCACTCTGCCTGTCAAAAACAAACAAACAAACAAACAAACAAAAACCACGCACCTGCCGTTTCTCAGACGTGGTTGACATCCTCCATGACAATGGTCCTGTCTGACGGACCTGATGGATATGGGACCATACCATGACTGTGCCTTTAGTTCTCTATCCTGGAGGAAGGCAATCTCTTCTTGGGCTTGGGATATCCTTGACATTATCTACAACAGGAACAAACTAGGCATACACATTCCTGATTATCAATAAATATTTTTAACGAATGGCTAACAGTTTAGAGAAAATTTGAACAAATAAAAATGCTTGGGAACAGACATCTTTCCTAAGGCAAAACTTGTCACAATCACTGCATAGTTAACTAGTCATTTTCACTAAAGTGTATGGAGAATCCATTCGAACTGACATGGTTTTCCTTCTCAGTACTGAGGTGTAATTGAATGATCACAGACTAGCCAGTTTCTCTGGGGTCAATGCCCTGCAATCTTTCCTTTGTTTTCTTTTCTTTTCTTTCTTTTTTTTTTTTTTGACAGGCAGAGTGGACAGTGAGAGAGAGAGAGACAGAGAGAAAGGTCTTCCTTTGCCGTTGGTTCACCCTCCAATGGCCACCGCGGCTGGCGCACTGTGGCCGGTGCACCGCGCTGATCTGAAGGCAGGAGCCAGGTACTTATCCTGGTCTCCCATGGGGTGCAGGGCCCAAGGACTTGGGCCATCCTCCACTGTACTCCCGGGCCACAGCAGAGAGCTGGCCTGGAAGAGTGGCAACCGGGACAGAATCTGGCGCCCCGACCGGGACTAGAACCCGGTGTGCCGGCGCCGCAAGGCGAAGGATTAGCCTAGTGAGCCGCGGCGCCGGCCTCCTTTGTTTTCATTCCCCCCAAGTCTCACCACACCAGGGGAGCTCTGGTTACATTATACTGTGTCTGAGAACAGGCACTGTTACTTCTTTGTCTAATCTACTCCGACAGAAGCAAAAAGATCAGTGAACACATACCGACAGATTGGTGGCTGCCAACTTCACCTGCAAAGGACCAGTTGATGGTCCCAAGGCTCCTCCCACTCTCTCTCTCCTTGCCAATTCCTCCTCAGACCCTGCAGAAATGCAGTAAGAAAATCGTCTTCTAAGACATGCTGGTTTGTGGGAACAGCATGAAAGGAACTTTTTTCCAATCAGAAAAGAGACTGCATCATCTTTACACATCGCTCTCAAGTTTTTTCTCCTATTGGATATTTAAAACACCTGACTAAGGCGGGAGGCAGCCATGAACCTGAGCTCCACCTGTCCCAGGCAACACGGTGACTTGCAGCTAATACATTACAACACAAAGTCACTCCCTTCCAGGTCTGGAGACCTGAAGTGTGCAAAGCGTCCTACAGAGACAAAGTAGGCAGGCAGGGCTGCCTTTCTTCTGTAGGCGGTAGGGGAGACCCCTCCTTCCCCTTCCCACTCTGGAGACCAACTCCATTCCTGGCGTGTGCTTGCCTCCAGCTCTCCATATCACATCTCCCCCGACACCCGACCCCTGCCTCCCTCTCCCAAGGAGCCATGTCATCACCTTGGCCCATCTGGAGCATCTCAGCTCATCTCCCCATTTCAAGATTCCTAGGCTCCTCCTGCTGCCCTTTCCCCTGGAGAAAGCACATCCCATAACCTGGGGTGGCCCCTGGGCTCGGCTCCCCCTCAGCCCAGGGTAAGCATCTTAAGTAGAATCTGGTGAGGAAGCCAACCTAAGCCCAGCACAGCTGCGGCTTGTAGGATGCTGGGAACACGCCCTGCTGTCTTGCCTGTGAACCAACAGGACCTTGCTGACTGCTGGGCTATTTAACGCTGTGCGCTCCGAACAGGCAGGGCAGACTGCTACGGCTCCACCTGCCACCATCAGTCACTCCTTCCAGTCAAGGTAACTCTCCCCTAGGGACTTCTGGGTGGTCTTGCATGGAGTTAATGTACATTCTGTGTGAGCCCTCCTGGATTTCGGGGTTCTGTAGCTTGGGACCATGGGAGATGATGGAATTCAGATGTGGCCGTCTTTGAGGGTCCATTACTCAGCTGTTGTGGTGTTTTTAGGAAAACAGATGCTCTGCTCGGCAAGGCCCCCCTGCCCCTCTGCCCCAAGGCTCTCTGATGTGGGCCCCAGGGTCTGACTCCCTCTCCCCACTTTTCTCTCTCTCTCTCTTTTCTTCTTTATTTGACACAAGCCCAGCTCCTACTCAGTCAACTGTAAGGACCAGAGTGGGAGTAATGGTGATATACCTTTAGTGTAGCAAGGGGCCATACAGCCTGCACACGATAAGGGGCTGAGTGAGGAGACAAGATGAGGCGGATGCAAGGACTCCTGGCAGCCCGAAGAATGCCCCACTGAGTGCCCAGCGGCAGGCGTGATCAGTTGCTCAACGCCTGTCTCCATTGCAGTGCCAGAGCAAATACATTTTATTGACTTTTATGTTTAAAAGTCTCATCTGCTCACGTAGCATAGTTAATGTTTCAAGCACAGTTGAAATAAGTTAAAACTCCAACAGGCAAACAAGTCCTAGCACACAGAAAAAGCTGGAACGCATCGTGTGACTTACTGTGAGTTTATTTATACTCGAGCTGACTTCTCAGTCGCTCTTTCTGCTTTTTCCTGGCTGGTAGTAAACACTGGAAGTGCTGTCATCCAATTTAAGGATGAGTGCTTTCAAAATCACTCAAAAGTGTGGTGCTGGGGACATTTCTTCCCGCAGTGACTATATGAAGACGTGGGAGTTTGTATTGGAAGGGGACACATGTTAATAAATGTTTTAAGTTATTTATATCCGAATTGAGAGATGCCTGTCCCATGATGAATTTGTATGGTGCAGGTAGAGCATCCACGGGCTCTCCTCAGACGTTCTCAACACAGGTGTGAAGTGTTGTCTCACCTGCACTTGCCTGTTCTGTCTCTTTGCTTGCCCCCAATTTTCACTTCCTTGGGAGTCCGGGGCTATGATGCAGTTTCCAGACTTGATAGAGCCTCACTTGTGCTGAACTTCTTCCTCCCTCCCCCTTACCCTTCTCCTCCTTTCTGTCATTTTCACGAAGCTTCAAAGAGGATCTTGAGAGCACATTTTGATCAGGCTCCTGCTTGTTTCTGCACATCTGCTAACTAGTCTTTGCAAGGGTACTTAATTCCGTTCTCTTCTTGAGGATGGGTGGAAATGCAAAGCTTTAGCTAGAGTGTCCCCAAAGTGAATTCTTTGAGAGCACAAGTCTCCTAGCATGTTAATAGTCACCTTGTGGAAGATCTGTGCAGTGTCAAATAAGCCCTGCATGTGAATAAGGTGCACTGTCACGCGTGAGAACAAAGTAGACAAAGGACTTGTCTACTGTCATCTGCCATAGCACCCCCTGTCTTAGCCTCTAGAGATCGAGAGGATCTGAGACCACAGGTGAAGGGAAGATTCTGTAAAGACAAGCTGTCGTCCTCAGGGGCGGGCTGTTATGATGGAAGGCACGGGGAGAACTGGCGTGCAGAGGAGTTGCTCAGCTGCTGTGAGTTGGGAGGCTTTCAGTAGCAGGGGTTAGAAACTCAAGCCCAGGCTCAGAGAGGAAACTCATGGTTCATTTATTGAAAAGCTGGGGATATCAGCTTCAGCTGGGGCTTTGCCCGCTCATAACAAGGATGAGGAAAGCCAGCTCAAACAAGCAGAAACAAGGGGAATGAGTAGTTCACTTACTAAAAATCTCTAGGTGAGGATTGGCCCAGGCATTCTAACATGGTCACTGGTGCTTGGTGTGGCTCCATTTCCTGGCTCTGACTTCTTCTTCCTGGGTTGGATTCTCAGGATGCCAGGAGGTCTTTGCCACTCTTGACTCTTGCCTTCTGTACTGCAAAAGGAGAAGCAAAGCGGAAAACTCCTTTGCATTTCATTGTTTCTGATTGGGTGACACAGTTCTCTTTGAACCAATCACAGTGTCCAGGGAAATAGTCTGATGGGTCTGAAGAGGGGTAGCATTCCACTGAATGCACATGATCCAAGGATGGAGGAGGAAGGTGCTCGCTAGAAGAAAATTCTGGCATTAATAACAGCCGGAGTGATGGGGGCTTAGTGATCAGGATACAGCAGTAAGCCACGGCAGCTGAGAGGAAAACATGAACTGGCAGGTGTCTGGGTCTCTTAGCATCTACAGTAATTCTACTGTACAGGTGACATCAGTTGTTGAAGATTCTGAGTAGATTGGCAACTTAGTGCTGTAATAGCCTAGCTGTCTGTAGTTATTATGGAAAATGCTAGTGAAAGAAGTTGTCTACAGGGTATGGATTGAAGATCTAACATCTGAAAGTGTACTCGTCCAGAAACCAGAGTTGGAGCTCTGTTCCTTATAGGTTGAAGGTTGACTTCCTTAAAAATAGGGACTTGATCTCATTCTCTCTGGTCCTGCATGAGGCCTGGTGCAGAATAGCTGAATAGAAGACTGTTTTCAATTTGGTTAATAAAGCTAGAAAAGTGGCTCAAGAGGTCACCTTTTCTGAACACACGTGTTGGAATGCGTGGGCAACACCCTTGTCCAGTCTAAAGTGATGCTGTTTTTGGACCACACTGTGCTAGCACAGGAAGTCGGTGCCTCCTAAGGTATTCTTTAACATCTGGCAGCTGTGAAACATGAGCATTGCTCTGGGAGGCATCTAGGAGGTGAGGACAAGAAACTTGTCAGGATTGAGGGGAGAGGGACTCCGCCCAGCTGCCTGAGGCTCTTTGGGCTACCATGGTGAAGTGCCATAGACTGGGTGGCTTACCCGCCACAGAAGCTTAGCGCTTATGACTGGGGAGGCTGGAAGTCTCAGATTGGAGTGCCAGGACAGTCAGGCTCTAATGAGGGTCCCTCCCTAGTCGCAGACTGTTGACTTCTTGTTGTAACCCTGTGTGTGCAAGGGGCAAACAAACGGTCTCTCCCTGGGCTTCATGAAGGCTTGGCCCCTATGATCTTATTGCCTCCCAACAGCCCCACCTCCTAGTTCCATCTGCTTGGAATGTCAACAGACAAAACAGACCTTCAGACCACAGCAGCAGCTAAACTCTGGGTAGCTTCCCGCTCTCCTGCATCTGTGCCACCAAAAGCCTCCTTGGTGCTGTGTCCTCAGCTCTGCCAGGTTCTGTTCAGGGTTCCTTCCCTGTTCCCAGGCTGAGGTACCAGGTATCACCTTGCTTTCTTCTACTCCAGGGCCACAATCCCATGCTGCCCTTGGTCTAAACACATTTTGTCCAGGTTTCCAGGTGATTAAATCTGCCTCCTGCAACTCTATCTTGGCTCTTGACATTCACATTGCATGCACTGAGTTAAGATACAGTGGAGGATGTAAGAAACACGTGGACAAGCAGAGCCAATCTGACTGGCCACAGAGTTCTGGCTGCTGTCCTCCTAGCTTCTTATAGTTCTTTGAATGACAAGGGCATGATGTAACTCAAATCCCAAGGGTGTCACAGTGGGCATCTTTGTCCTATTTCCTGGAGATCAGCTACATTGGATTTGGTCTAAATCCAACTTTTCCAAGGCACAGAGCAGAACAGTTGGATTTTGAGGCATGATGAAGATATGTGATCTGTGATCTGGATTCAATCTATCAGCTCTCCCATGGGGTATTTCAGTGGGGTGACTTTAGGAAGGAGGCTTTGGGAAAGGTGCATTCTCTCAGCCTGGGTTGTGGCACAGCTGTCTGGCAGGATCCCTCCCTGGTGCGCTGTGGCCAGAGCTTGGGTCCCTGGACAGCTCCGTGACTGAGTTTTAACCACTGTGCCTTGCACCTTTACCCCTGATCTGTTTCATAATCCCTCCCAACAGTCTTGCAGGTGCCTCTTTCTCTCAAATCCAGAGTGAGCCACCCTTATTTGGAAAACTGATTGTCATGATTATGTTTGAGTAGCAAAGTATCCCCAAAGATGTAACGGAAAACAGTGCTGCCTTATGAAACAAAAGCTGGCTTTAAATAGGTGCTTCCAATTGTATCAGAGTCCCTCCTCAGATGCCATCTGTGTATGTCACAGACTGATGAAGACCAGGAAAAAAAGCAAAGGCATCAGTTACTCCAGGGCTTATCTCTGCCTTTGTTGATTGTAATAATTTTTCTGTTTGAAATAAAATTTGTTTGCCTAGTGATTTTTATTGGCTGTTCTAATGACTTGTGTCAGCACTCCACAGATCATCTATTTTCTGAACAGGTTCTAAGCTTTGTCAACATTTCCATAGGCAGACACTTTTAATCAAGGTATAGGATGTATTAAGTTGACAAATGGCTTCCTCTAATAGGAGATTTGGAAGTAACATCTGGTTTCACTAACTTTATAACTTTTCATTTATATTCATACAATAAGTAAGTGCCTACAGTGCTCGCAACTCTCTTCTGAAAGATGAACACGCTTGGTGGAGTGCAGAGACCGCTCATTTTTATGGCTGCTCATCTTAAAGCAGTGTGGGGTGTGCTGGAAGTCCAGCTAGACTCGGGCACATGTCTTGCCTGTGTCAGCTGGGCCAGGCAGCAGCAAGGCAGGAAAAGAGCTCCCAGGAATCTGGAAAAGGTAGCCGTGGAAGATAGGAAATGCTGGCTCTATAAAGTACCATTGACTCCCTGTGTCATTAGCAAAAAATGACCTCTTCCTGACCTGTAACAGGAAGTGTGTAACTTGGTGTTTTTGGGAGGGGTTGCTTAGGGTAGAAGTGCATATTCTCCAATGTCTGCATTGGACATTTCACCCAGAAGCTGGGGTTAGTTGGTGAGATTTTTATGGACAGTTAAGAAGCTACTTTGTCTCACACACACATTTGAAAGGGAGTATGAGACGAGAACAGCAACCAAATAAATGGATCATCTCATAATAGATGAGACGTGGGATTAATTATCTTGGCAGGAAATTCAGTGTTTTAAAAATGGTGTCTAAATGCAAACTTGAGCCATCATCACAAGCGAAAGCTTCATCGAACATTCTGAGAAGCAAAACTGAAAACGCCCAAGGATAAAGTCACTGGAAAGGCCTTGGAAGTCCATCTTGTGCTACATTATTGCTTTGCCAGTGGGAGAAATTGAAACAAGAATGGACCTGCCCAAGGTCACTTATAAGGTAGAGCATGCCAGGGACTGAATGTTTGTGCCACCCCCTCCCTGCGTCCATGTTAATCCTAGTGCTCAAGATGATGGTGATGGGAGGTAGGGCCTTTGGGAGGTGACCAGGCCATCAGGGTGGAGCCCCATGAATGGGATTAATGTCCTCAGAAAAGGGACCTCAGGGAGCATGTTCCTCCCATTCCATGGTGTGAGGAGGACACAGAAAATGGCCATTGATGAACCAGAAAGTGGGCCCTTAACAGATATCAAGTCTCCTGGTGCATGGTCTTGAACCTCCAGCTTCCAGAACTGTAAGGAAATAAAAGTTGAGAGCTGCCTGGAATACAGTATTTTTATTACAGCATCCCAGACAGACCAAACAGTTCAAGTTGAGAAAGCCACTTCCAAGGACAGTGCACTGTGACTGTGGGGTGCAAGCACTTCTATGATATGGCCACGGTGGGGAGTAAAAGCCTACGGCAGGCTAACAAAGCCAGGAGCTGAGCGTCAGCTCCTCTGTGCTGTAAACGGCAAATCCAGAAATGCCCTTTGCTGACAACACTGTTTTTTCCTCTGGAAAGTTGCCTGGGGTTCCACATCCTGGAATGGAGCATTCTCCTTGGCAACGTGAGACCCAAAGGAAACCCTGTCATGATAGGCTCACTGGCTTCACAGCCACCTCAGTGCTGAATCAAGATGCAAACAGGCAGGGCTGAAACCCAAGTGAGTTGCAAAGATCAAATGCACAGATGAAAGAGAAGGGCCTGATAGTGATTCATCTCCACAAGAGCAAAAGCAAAACTGCCCCAACAACCAAAAGACCTAATTTAGGTGATGCAAAGCTTAGGATGAACTAAGTTTTATGTGACCATTGACTAACTTACGGAGGTCTAGATGCAAGTTCAATAGGAGAAGGAACTTGGTCGCTGTGATTATTGTCTGGGCTAACTCAACTCTTTGTATCTCTGGAGGTTTGTGAATTACTGGATGAACACTTTTCAGGGATGCTGTGAACTTGATCCTGCTTGGAACTAGAAGGTCCCTAAACTTCATTCTAGCTAAAGTGTGAAGTTTGAAGTCCAGCATTACCCTCCAAGTCTCCAAGCTACTGTGTGAGCTTAGACGAGTTATTTCAGGTCTCTGAGCTGCCTTTTTCCTTGGCTGTAAGATCAAGATCACATATATCTCTAAGGTATTGTCTGGAAAATCAGTTTATAGCTGGGGCTTTACTGTGCATTTCTTAATCTTTTGTCTATGATATATTTAGAAAAAGTATGCATTACCAGATTTTCATTCCTCTAAAACAATTGGATGTGAGCATGAGACCTCATGACAATCAATGAGCTGTCCCTTGCTTTTAATTTTCCTTAAGACTGACTTATTTGAAAGGCAGAGTGACAGGAGTGTTGGCGGGGGGAGGAAGAAGAGGAGGAGATTTTTGCATCTTAAGATTCATTACCCAGTTGGCTACGTGGGCCAGGGATGGGCTGGGCCAAAGCCAGGAGCCAGGAACTCCATCCACATCTTCCACATGGGTGGCAGGGGCCCAAATACTTGGACCCATCATCTACTGCCTTCCCAGGTACATTAGCAGGAAGCTGAATCAGGAGCTGAGCAGCTGGGACTTGAACTGGCCCACCAATATGGCATGCTGGTGTGGCACTTGACAGTGTAACCCCTGTACCACAATACTGGTCCTGGTCCTGATCATTTTGCTGAAGATTATTGGGTTTATTTTTGCTTAAAGAACTTAAAACTGAAAAGACAAAATTCCTGAAGATCTTATTACTACTGAGTGCAGGGATTAAGTCCAGGACAGCTGGAGACAGAGCTGTGGAAGCAAGCGTGCAAGGACTTTGGTCCCTGAACCCAGCTGTGCCTGAGGCCTCATGACTTCTGGACTTCTCACGTGTGCCAGTTAATTCCATTCTGTCTCCTGCATCCTGTGTCGGGGTTCGGTACAATGCAGCAGAGGAATTGTGACAGGTGAAGTCCCTGAGATGGACTTGCCTGTATCCCTTCAGTCCTATTAACATTGTTAATGTGAAGCCCAGCCTGGCAACTGCTTTCCTTTCTTCCTTTCATGGAACCACTGAGAGCATGACTTTTCTTCATTATCTACCTCTGAGAACACGGAGCTGCTAACATTGGTCCATAAGGACATGGTGACCTGAAATATCTATTTGATAAGTTTGGCAGCTCTTGGCTTAGAGAGTCTATCCTTTAGTTGCCAAAAGCCTAATCAACAATAAACACATGAAATATCCTCAAACTGACTTTAACATCTGGACTGGGGAGGGGAATGTCGAATCTGGGTCTCCTTGCAAGGCAAAGTGGAAAAACAGACGTGCTAAGATACGTGCAGTCACAATGTAGATCCACAGGGGACTTCTTCCTCTCTTGATGAAACATTTCTGCTATCACCTGCTCGCTTAAGTTAGTCCAGGCAAAATCTGTTAACAAAGAAGTGAAAAAGTGCCGAAGCTGATGACCTCTTTGAGCCAGGTTGTTGGAGTTGTGCTCTGGCCCTTGGTGATGCCAGCTTGTATGAATGACACCTGAAGGTTGATCTCTTGAACGCTGGAGAACAGGTGGGGCTATCCATGGCCATAAACCTGAAGGTTTGTGGCCAAGATGCTAAAGGAAGAGCTTTAAGATCCTTGTGATTTCTGTAGACGTCATCATTCAATGCTGGTGTCTTCCCAAGGAAGTCTTGTGTCTGGGAGTCACAGAACTCCCTGGAAAAGCTCAGCACTTTGCCAGACTCTCCAGGTGTGGGACTACACTGGGGAGGGAGGGTAAGACCCAAGGAGAGGTCAATAGTGAAAGACAATGAGGTCAGACTTGATTAAAATTAGATGTAATCTTAGCCAATCAAGTGGCTGTGGCTGCTATAACCAATTATACTTTGTGCTGCATAGCCTAGAACAACCAGCACTTATTCTCAGTTGTGGAGGCTGAATGTCAGCCCAAGGTGATGGAAGGGTTGGTTCCTTCCAGAGACTCTGAGGGAGAATGTGTTCCTGGGAACTTCTGGGGGAGCTGGCATCCTTGGTTTACCTTGGCTCTTGATGTCCATCTCTGCCTCCATCTTCCTGTGGCCATCTCCACTGTGTGTGTCTTGTCTGTTCCTTTAAAGGACATACAGGCTGAGCTGAGCTTGGATGTAGTATGAGCTTAGCTCTTACCTTGGCATCTGCAGGGACCAATTTCCAGAGAAGGCCACATTCAGATGGGTGAATGTGCACTCCGGGTGGAAATGATTCAACCCAGTATACAAAGTGAAAAATGCTTATCACTTTTAAGAGATCATATTCCTTATACTGCTGAGTTTTTGCTTCCCTACATGGGGCTGGGAAGAAGCTTTACAGGCTCATTGGGTCCCCAGGAAAGTCCTGACCCTTGAGGTGTGTGGAGACTTAATGAAGGGGGTTTGCCCAAAGACGGAGCTAAAAGTGGGGCTGGGAGGAGACTCACCATGGGGCAGCATTGGCTGGGGGTGGAGGACATTGGGGGCCCACACTGACCTGTTTCCTCAGCACTTGCGTATAGGGAGCTTGAGTATCCTGCAGATACTCAAGTTGAGCCAAGAGTATGGTGTTATGGCCTGAGGATGAGTGTGGTCCCCAATTCCTCGAAACGTAGCTCTTAAGGCCAGTCCCCTGTCAAGACCAAGATTTGATGCTTGGTGGCGTATTTAAGATTTCTGGGGCACAGCGGGTTAAAGCCCTGACCAGAAGTGCTGGCATCCTATATGGGTGCCGGTTCTAGTCCTGGCTGCACCTCTTCCAATCCAGCTCTCTGCTATGGCCTGGGAAAGCAGTGGAAGATGGCCCAAGTCCTTGGGCCCCTGCACCCACGTGGGAGACCCGGAAGAAGCTCCTGGCTTGGATTGGTGCAACTCTGGCTGTTGCTATCTGAGGAGTGAACCAGCAGATGGAAGACCTCTCCCTCTCTGTCTCTATAACTCTTTCAAATAAGAGATAAGTGAAAATAAGGTAATTATGGTTTGTCTAACTTTTATCTTCGAAAAAGCAGCCTGTCTGGGGGGTGGGGGGGAGAAAGGCTTCCTATAACTTGGTTGGGTTCAGTGATGTTACTCTTGATCTCTGTGTTGATCTGTCAGGGCTTCCATGGTGAAGCAGCACATTAGGTGTTTAGCCAAGAAAGGTTGACTTTGTCTCAGCTCTGAAGGCTGCAAGTCCTAGAAGAAAGTGCTATCAGGCTTGCTCTCTCCTTGGTTTGTAGATGGGCACCTCTCACATGTGCTTATGTGGGCTTTCTTCCATCTCTGTGTGTGTGCAAATTTCCTCTTGTAAAGACAGCAGTTCTACTAAATTAGACAAACCATAATGATCTTATTTTCACTTATCTCGTAAGAGAATTCAGTTGCAATCTGAGTGACTGGGTTAGGATTTCAATGTATGGATTAGTGTGGGGGGGGCACACAATTTGGTCCTCGATCATCCTTTTTTCATTGTTGTGCCAAAGTGAGCAAATTGTGTGCCTTTCTTGACATTTTTAAAATTTGCATAAAGAGAACACATTTCATGTATTTTTTTTATTTCATGTATAGTTTTCAGAGCATAATGATACTTCCATACTACTCCACTCTCCTTCTTCCTTCCTTTCATATTTTTTTACAGTGACAGTTTCAATTTACTGTATAATCACAAGCTTAACCATCCACTAAATAAAGAATTTAACAAGTAGTAAGTAGAGAAACCACTGTTCTTAAAAGTGTATACAAGGACTATAAACAATCAAACCCAAAGTGCCATTTTTGTTCATACACATTACTTTTTTGTTCTCTGTATATTGATTACCACAAATTGGTGAAAACCTATTCTTTTGGAACCCACTTATTTGACTAAGCATAATGGTCTCTCTTGCATCTGTTTCATTGAAAAAGATAGGATTTAATCTTTTATATGATGGAATTATATTCCATGGTGTGTGTGTGTGTGTATACACACACCACAATTTCTTTATCCACTCATCAGTTGATGGGCGTGTGTGTTGATTCCATATCTTTAGTTGTTGTGAGTTGAGCTGCTATAAAAATGTAAATAAGTCTTTTATATGCTGACTTAATTTCTTTGGGTATAATTCTAGGAGTGGGATGGCTGGGTCATATAGTAGAACTATTATGAATTTCTGAGTAATCACCATACTGTCTTCCATAATGATTGTTCTATTTTATATTCCCACCAACAGTGTATTAGGGTACCCTTTTCCTCATATCCTTACCAGCATTTATAATTTTTTGATTTTTAGTTGATAAGCTTTATTTCATCCCAGTTAGAATGGCTCATTGTGGTTTTGATTTGCATTTCTCTGATGGCTAGTGATTCTGAGCAACTTTTCATGTGTGTATTGGCCATTTGAACTTCATACTTTGAAAAATGCCTGTTCATATCCTTATCCCATTTCTTAAGTGGACTGCTTGTTTTGTTGTTGAGTTTGAGT
Source organism: Oryctolagus cuniculus (assembly GCF_051225735.1). Taxonomy (NCBI): domain Eukaryota; kingdom Metazoa; phylum Chordata; class Mammalia; order Lagomorpha; family Leporidae; genus Oryctolagus; species Oryctolagus cuniculus. The sequence continues at coordinate 40,310,009 of NC_142880.1, forward strand.
TCCTTACATATCCTGGATATTAATCCTTTATCAGATAAATAATTTGAAAATATTTTTTCCCATTCTATTTCTTCTTTACTTTGAATATTTTCTTTGTAGTGTAAAGCTTCTTAGCTTGATGTAGTCCTATTTGTCTGTTTTTTGCCTTTATTGCCCAAGCTTCTGGGGTCTTATCCAAGAAGTCTTGCCCTAAGTCAATGTCTTGTAGTTTTTCCCATATGTTTTTCTCTAGTAACTTAATGGGTTCAGCCCTTAGATTTAGATCCCTGATCCACTATGAAGTTGGGGTCTTACTTCATATTTCTACAAGCAAAGATCCAATTTTCCCAATACCATTTGTTGAATACTGTCCTTTCTCCAGGGATATATATATATATATATATATATGCTCATTTGTCAAAGACTAGTTGGTTGCACAAGTGTGGACTAATTTCTGGGCTCTCTAGTCTGTTCCATTGGTCAGCATGTCTATTCTTATGCCAGTATTAAGCTGTTGTGATCAAAATATTACAAAAGAGTTATAAAGTCAAGTGTTGTGATGCCTCCAGCATTATTTTTTATTGTTTAGAATTGCTTTAGCAATGTGGGTTCTCTTGTGATTCAATATGAACTTTAGGAGTCATTTTTTCCAGAACCAAGAACATCTTTGGTATTTTGATTTGGATTGCTTTGAATCTATAAATAGCTTTGCGTTGTATGGACGTTTTGATGATATTCGTTCTTTCCAATCCATGAACATGGGATATTTTTCCTTTTTATAATATATATATTTTTAAAAACTCATTTATTTGAAAGGCAGAGTTTCAGAGAGAGAGAGAGAGAGAAAGCGTGCTTCCATCTGCTGGTTCACTCTCCAAATGGCTGCATCAGCTAGGACTGGGATAGGCTGAAGCCAGGAGCTTCTTCTGGGTCTCCCAAGTTGGTGCAGGCATTGGTTTAACCCACTGTGCCACAGTGAGGACCCCTCCTTGATGTTCTGTAATTTTTATTGCAGAGATCTTTCACATCCTTGATTAAATTTATCCCAAGGTACTTAATTTTTTTGAAGCCATTGAATGGGACTGATTTTGAAAGTTCTTTTTCAACCATGACATTGTCAATGTATACAAAGGCTAACTGAAAAGTGATCTCTGTTAAATATAAGAGGGAAGAGGCCGGCGCCGCGGCTCACTAGGCTAATCCTCCGCCTAGCGGCGCCGGCACACCGGGTTCTAGTCCCGGTTGGGGCACCGGATTCTGTCCCGGTTGCCCCTCTTCCAGGCCAGCCCTCTGCTGTGGCCCGGGAGTGCAGTGGAGGATGGCCCAGGTGCTTGGGCCCTGCACCCCATGGGAGACCAGGAAAAGCACCTGGCTCCTGGCTCCTGCCATCGGATCAGCGCGGTGCGCCGGCCGCAGCGCGCCGGCCGCGGCGGCCATTGGAGGGTGAACCAACGGCAAAGGAAGACCTTTCTCTCTGTCTCTCTCTCTCACTGTCCACTCTGCCTGTCAAAAAAAAATATAAGAGGGAAGAGATGTACAACTTGGGATATGCTCAATTGGACTTGCCCCAAACGGTAGAGTTAGAAACATGCCAGTGGATTCCTATTCAATCCCATCAAGGTGGCATGTACCAATGCCATCTCACTAGTCCAAGTGATCAGTTTCAGTTAACTGATCATAATGAAAGGATTATGAGTCAAAGGGATCACATAAACAAGACTAGTGTCGATCGGCGCCGCGGCTCACTAGGCTAATCCTCTGCCTTGCGGCGCCGGCACACCAGGTTCTAGTCCCGGTCGGGGTGCCGGATTCTGTCCTGGTTGCCCCTCTTCCAGGCCAGCTCTCTGCTGTGGCCAGGGAGTGCAGTAGAGGATGGCCCAAGTGCTTGGGCCTTGCACCCCATGGGAGACCAGGAGAAGCACCTGGCTCCTGCCATCGGATCAGCGCGGTGCGCTGGCCGCAGCACGCCAGCCGTGGCGGCCATTGGAGGGTGAACCAATGGCAAAGGAAGACCTTTCTCTCTGTCTCTCTCTCTCACTGTCCACTCTGCCCGTTAAAAAATAAAAAATAAATAAATAAATAAATAAAAACAAGACTAGTGTCTGCTAATACTAACTGAAAAAATTAAAAAGGAGAGAACAATCCAACATGGGAAGTAGATACACAGCAGACTCCTAGAATGGCAGAATGGCTAAACAGCACTCTGGCCTCAGAATCAGCCCTTAAGGCATTCAGATATGGCTGAAGAGCCCATGAGAGTATTTTAGTCATGGAAAGCCAAGACACTCTGGGGGAAAAAAAAAAAAAACCCTAAATGAAAGATCTCTGCAAGTGAGATCCCAGTGGAAAGAACAGGTCATCAAAGGAGGAGGTACCTTTCTCTGAAGGGAGGAGAGAACTTCCACTTTGACTATGACCTTGTCTAAATAAGATCGAAGTCAGCAAACTCAAGAGGCTTCCATAGCCTTGGCAACTCATGACAAGAGCCTAGGGAGATTTCTGACGGCATAAACAAGAGTGTCAAATTGTTAAGTCAACAACAGGAGTCACTGTGTACTTACTCCTCATGTGGGATCTCTTCTTAATGTGTTGTACAATGTAAATTAATGCTATAATTAGTGCTCAAACAGTACTTTACACTTTGTGTTTCTGTGTAGGTGCGAACTTTGATCCTTACTTAATATATGCTAAACTGATCTTCTGTATATAAAGAGAATTGAAAATGAATCCTGATGTGAATGGAATGGGAGAAGAAGAGGGAGATGGGAGGGTAGAGGGTGGGAGGGAAGCCACTGTAATCCAAAAGCTGTACTTTGGAAATTTGTATTAAATAAAAGTTTAAAAAAAGAACATCTGGAACTCAAATTGGTGCTCTAATATGGGATGTCAACTTTGCAAATGATGCTTAATTTGCTGCACCACAATGCCATTCCATCAGCTTGCTTTTGGTTAGTGTTATCATAGTATCTCTGTGTACCTTTATTTTTAACTATGTTTTGTCATTGTAATTAAAGTGCATTTCTTGTAAGAAGTCTAGGCATTTAAAAAATGATTTTGGTAAACTTTTTTTTTTTTTACTGCTATATTTAGTCTATTCCCACATAGTGTAATGAGTAATGAAAATAGACTTTTAATTTGTCTTACTATTTATACTTTTATGTTAATTACTCTCCTTTTAAATTAATAAAATGTTCATTGTTAAAAAAAAAAAAACAAAGGCCGTTGATTCTTTGTGTGTTGACTTAGTATCCTGCAACTTTGCCAAACTCTTACGAGTTCCAATAATCTTAGTGGAGTCATTTGGTTCTTATAGGATTATAGCAACTCCAAACAGGGAAAATTTAACTTCTTCCTTTTCTATTTGTGTCCTTTTAATTTCTTTGTCTCATCTAATGGCTTTGGCTAAAGCTTCCAGGACTATATTGAATAGTAATGGTGAGACCAGGCTTCCATGTGTGGTTCCAGATCTTAGTGGAAATGCTTCCGGCTTTTCCTCTTTCAGTATGATGACAGTTGTGGTTTTGTCATATATTGCCTTGATTGTGTTGAGGAATGTTTTTCTATACTCAATTTGCTTAAGAATTTTTTTTTATCATGAAAGTGTTGTATTTTATCAAATGCTTTCTCTGCATCTATGAAGATAATCATTTATTATTCTTAATTTGTTAATGTTATGTATCACATGTATTGATTTTCAGCGAATGCTGAATCATCCCTGCATTCCGGGGATAAACTCCACTTGGTCCAGGTGAATGATTTCTCTGATGTGTTGCATTTGATTATCTTAATATTTTGTTGAGGATTTTTGTGTCTACATTCATCAGAGATATTGGTCTATAGTTCACTTTCTTTGTATCTTTCTCTGGTTTTGGAATAATGGTGATGCGCATATCACATAGAAGGAGTTCAGTAGGACTTCTTCCCTCTCAATTGCTTTGAATAGTTTAAGAACTGGAATTAGTTTTCTGTAAAAGTTGGGTAGAATTCAGCACTGGAGCTATCCAGTCTTGGGCTTTTTTTGTTGTTGTTGAGGATCTTTATCACTGATTGAATCATCTTGGTTACTGGTCTACTTAGATTTTCTATGTCCTCATGACTTGATTTTGGTAGATTGTGTGTGTCCAGAAATCTATCCATTTCCTTTAGATTTTCTAACTTGTTGGCAGAGAGCTGCTTGTAGTCATTCCTGATGCTTCTTTTTATTTCTGTGGTATCCGTTGTTACATCTCCTTGTTCATCTCCAATTTTATTGATTTGTGCCTTATCCCCCTCCCCCCTTTTTCTTTTTGGTTACTTGGGTCAATGGTGTATAAATCTTATTTATTTATTTTTTTCAAAAAACTACCTCTTTGCTTCATCTTTTGTATCATTTTCTTGGTTTCAATTTTGTTTTTCTTCAATTTTTATTTCTTTCCTCCTCTTCATTCTGGGTTTGATTTGTTCTTGTACTTCTAGGTGCTTGAGATGTATTAACAGGTCATTTGTTTGCCCTTCCAATTTCTTTGATGTAGGCACTAATCGCTATAAACTTTCCTCTTAACACTGTTTTGGCTGTATCCATAGGGTGTGTGCGGTGTTGTTTTTTTTTTTTTTTTTTTTGGACAGGCAGAGTGGACAGTGAGAGAGAGAGACAGAGAGAAAGGTCTTCCTTTTGTCGTTGGTTCACCCTCCAATGGCCGCCGCGGCCAGCGCGCTGCGGCCGGCACACCGTGCTGATCCGATGGCAGGAGCCAGGTGCTTCTCCTGGCCTCCCATGGGGTGCAGGGCTCAAGCACTTGGGCCATCCTCCACTGCACTCCTGGGCCACAGCAGAGAGCTGGCCTGGAAGAGGGGCAACCGGGACAGAATCCGGCGCCCCGACTGGGACTAGAACCTGGTGTGCCGGCACCGCAAGGCAGAGGATTAGCCTAGTGAGCCGCAGCGCCGGCCTCCCATAGGTTTTGAGATGTTTTATTGTCATCTTTGTTTCTTGGAATTTTTATTTCCCTTTTGACTTTTTTTCCCTTATGACCCACTATTCATTCAGGAGCATGTTCTTCAGTCCAAATGTTTGCATATTTTCTAGAGTTTCTTAAATTGTTAACTTCCAGCTGGTTAGAAAAGATGCATGATATGACTTCCTTTTTCTGGAATTTGAGACTTGCTTTATGGCCTGGTATATGGTCTACCCTAGAGGAAGTTCCATGTACTGATGAAAATGTATTTTTGGCAGCTGTGGGATGAAGTGTTCTGTAGATAGCAGCTACGTCTATTTGTCCATAGTGTAGATTAGCTCTGTTGTTTCATTGTTGCTTTTCTGTCTGGTTGAACTGCCCGTTGACAAAAGTGGGGTATTGAAGTCCCCCATTATTATTGGAGCCTGTCTCCCTTTATGTTCACTAACATCTGTTTTAAATAGCCGGGCACCCTATCATTGGGTGCATATGTTTATTTTAGTCACATCTTTCTGTTGAATCATTACTTAACATCCTTATCTCTTTAAGTATTTGTGTTAAAGTCTGTTTTGTCTGATGTTAAGACGGCTACACCTACTAGTTTTTACTTTATATTAGCATGGAATATCTTTTTCCATTGTTTAACTTTCAGCGTATGTATCTTTGTTGATGAAGTGTGTTTCTTGTAGGCAGCAAAAATATGGGTCTTGTTTTCCCAGGCATGGAAAGCCAAGACACTCTGAAAAAAAAGACCTAAATGAAAGATCTCCCCAAGTGAGATCCCAGTGGAAAGAACGGGGCCAGCAAAGAAGGAGGTACCTTTCTCTGAAGGGAGGAGAGAACTTCCACTTTGACTATGAACGACCTTGTCTAAATAAGATTGAAGTCAGCAAACTCAAGAGGATTCCATAGCCTTGGCAACTCATGACAAGAGCCTAGGGAGATTTCTGACGTCATAAACAAGAGTGTCAAATTGTTAAGTCAACAACAGGAGTCACTGTGCACTTACTCCTCATGTAGGATCTCTGTCCTTAATGTGCTGTACATTGTGATTTAATGCTATAACTAGTACTCAAACAGTATTTTTCACTTTGTGTTTCTATGTGGGCGCAAACTGTTGATCTTTACTTAATGTATGCTAAACTGATCTTCTGTATATAAAGAGAATTGAAAATCTTGATGTGAATGGAAGGGGAGAGGGAGTGGGAAAGGGGAGGGTTGCGGGTGGGAGGGAAGTTATGGGGGGGGAGCCATTGTAATCCATAAGCTGTACTTTGGAAATTTATATTCATTAAATAAAAGTTAAGAAAATATGGGTTTTGTTTATGAATCCATTCAGCCAGTGTGTATCTGTTAATTGGAGAATTTAGACCACTTACATTCAAGGTTATTAAGTTACAACTTGGTCCTGACATTTCCCCATAAATATTCCTATTTTGGATTTCCTTTGTCCTTTTACTTAGAGATTTTCTGCCTTCACATTCTTTCACAATGCTGACTACCTTTCTCTGTTTTTATGTAGCACATCTTTTTTATTATTATAAACGCTTTTATTAAGTAAATATAATTTTCCAAAGTACAGTTTATGGATTACAATGGCTTTCCCCCCCATAACTTCCCTCCCACCTGCACCCCTCCCATCTCCCACTCCCTATCCCATTCCATTCACATCAAGATTCATTTTCAATTATCTTTATATACAGAATATTGATTTAGTATATATTAAGTAAAGATTTCATCAGTTTGCACCACACAGAACATCAAGTATAAAATACTGTTTGAGTACTAGTTATAGCATTAATTCACATTGAACAACACATTAAGGATAGAGATCCTACATGAGGAGTAAGTGCACAGTGACTCCTGTTGTTGACTTAACAATTTGACACTCTTGTTTATGACGTCAGAAATCTCCCTAGGCTCTTGTCATGAGTTGCCAAGGCTATGGAATCCTCTTGAGTTTGCTGACTTCAATCTTATTTAGACAAGGTCGTTCATAGTCAAAGTGGAAGTTCTCTCCTCCCTTCAGAGAAAGGTACCTCCTCCTTTGATGGCCCATTCTTTTTACTGGGATCTCACTTGCAGAGATCTTCATTTAGCTTGTTTTGTTTTGTTTTGTTTTTGTTTTGCCAGAGTGTCTTGGCTTTCCATGCCTAAAATACTCTCATGGGCTCTTCAGCCATATCTGAATGCCTTAAGGGCTGATTCTGAGGCCAGGGTGCTGTTTAGGACACCTGTCATTCTATGAGTCTGCTGTGTATCCCACCTCCCATGTTGGCTCGTTCTCTCCCTTTTTTATTCTATCAGTTAGTATTAGCAGACACTAGTCTTGTTTGTGTGATCCCTTTGACTCTTAGACCTATCAGTGTGATCAATTTTGTACTGAAATTGATCACTTGGACTAGTGAGATGGCATTGGTACATGCCACCTTGATGGGATTGTAATGGAATCCCCTGGCACATTTCTAACTCCACCATTTGAGGCAAGTCCGATTGAGCATGTCCCAAATTGTACCTCTCCTCCCTCTCTTATTCCCACTCTTATATTTAACAGGGATCACTTTTCAGTTAAATTTCAACACCTAAGAATAAATGTATGTTAATTAGAGTTCAACCAATAGTATTAACTAGAACAAAAAAATACTAAAGGGGATAAAGTATTAAATTGTACATCAACAGTCCGCCGATCAAGTCACTGTTTCTCATAGTGTCCCTTTCACTTCAACAGGTTTCCTTTTTTGTGGTTGGTTAGTTGTCACCGATCAGTGAGAACATATGATATTTGTCCCTTTTTATTTGAAAGAGTTACAGAGAGGTAGAGACAGAGGGGTCTTCCATCTGCTGGTTCATTCCCTAGATGGCTGCAACAGCTGGAGCTGTGCTGATCCAAATCCAGGAGCCAGGAGCTTCTTCTGGGTCTCCCACATAGGTGCAGGGGCCCAAGGACTTGGGCTATCTGCTACTGCTTTCTCAGGCCATAGTAGAGGTGGATTGGAAGAGGAGCAGCCAGGATTCGAGCTGGTACCCATAAAGGGCGCCAGCACTTCTGGTCAGGGTTTTAACATGCTGCGCCACAGTGCCGGGCCCATGTAGCACATCCTTAAGCATCATTTGTAGGGCTGGATGAGTGGTGACAGATTATTTCAATTTGTTTTGGAAGGTCTTTACTTCACCTTTATTTATAAATGAGAGCTTTGCAGGGTACAGTGTTCTAGATTGACAGTTTTTTTTTTTTTAAATTTTAGGTCTTGGACTATGCCTTTCCATTCCTTCCTAGCCTGTCATCTAACTTGAGACTCTTTGAAGGTAATCTGGCATTTCTGTCGTGCACATTTTAGGATCTTTTTTTAGTCAAAATTTCAACACTAAAACAATATCTGGTCATGTCTGTTAGGAGTTCTATATGATTCTGTACTAGGATGTCCCATCTCCAAATTAAAGAATTTTCTACCATTATTTCACTGAGTAGATCTCTTAATCCATTCTCCTTTTCCATACCTTCAAGAACTCTTAAGACGTGTGTGTTTGGTAATTTGATTGTGTCCCATAAATCTCAAATGCTATTCTTGGTTTTTCTAATTTTTTTTGTCTGAGTATATCCAAAAATTTGTCTTTGGCTGAGATATTCTTTCTTCTGACTAACTGAATCTGTTGTCAAGACTTTCCACTGTATTTTATTCCACTGTATTTTTTGACATGTGGAGTTATTTATAATATTTCAGTTTGATTTCTCTTAAATATCTAAGCAGAATTTCTCATCCGTGTCGTGTATGGATTTCTTTAACTCACATATTTGCTTACCTGTTTTTGAGTAATCTTGTGATTATTATTCTATTAATTCCTTTTTGGGCACTCCATCAGTCTTTTTTATTTTTATTTTTTATTTTTTTGACAGGCAGAATGGACAGTGAGACAGAGAAAGGTCTTCCTTTGTCGTTGGTTCACCCTCCAATGGCCACCACGGCTGGCATGCTGCGGCCGGCGCACCGCGCTGATCCGAAGGCAGGAGCCAGGTGCTTCTCCTGGTCTCCCATGGGGTGCAGGGCTCAAGCACTTGGGCCATCCTCCACTGCACTCCCTGGCCACAGCAGAGAGCTGGCCTAGAAGAAGGGCAACCAGGACAGAATCCGGCGCCCCGACTGGGATTAGAACCTGGTGTGCCGGTGCTGCAAGGCAGAGGATTAGCCTAGTGAGCTGTGGCGCTGGCTCTCCATCAGTCTTTTCTTAACCTTCTAATATTAAAGCATTGTTGTGGTCCTTTTGTGGGGGAGTCATATTGTCTTCCTTGTTCATGTCATATTTTGACTTTTTTTTTTTTTTTTTTTTTTTTTAGCATTTGTGGAAAGACATGTTGGTTTTTTTCCTCTGATAGCTTTTATCTTTACATATATCTCTGTGGCTTCCTGGAGTGTCTGCTCCTTTAGCAAATTTCAGAGTGGTGTTGCTGGGTGGGATCAGGGAGCCCTGGCCAGTGCTCAAGGGTGGGGCAAGAGTCCAGAGTGACATCCATGTTGCATATGGTAGATCTGGAACAGCAGGGGGCAGGGTGTGATTGCATTGGCTGGTGTGATCATAGATTCACCCCCCTCTCAGACAAGGTGAACTAACTGCCCAGGGTGAGCCTACAGTGGCTACATGCCCCCCCCGCCCCCGCCAGGTATACTAGCTGCACAAGGATCTGTGAGCTCCTCAGTGTGAGTGTGGGCCCTTCAGCAATGACCCACCCCAAGCACTGAGCTTGGAGCCAGAAACAGTGATTACCCAAAGACCTAGCCACACCTCGCACTGTATTGCACACTCACAGAATTCCACAAAGTGTGCAGGTCTCCCACAGTTAGAGGGAGCAGAGGACCCACTCTTGGCCCCACGAGCCTCTCCTATTCATGGAGAGAGCAAGTGGCATGAGCCAGCTGCCTTCCCAATAGAAGTTAGTCACTGCTCCATCTTGGCAAGTTAGGGGCAGGTGTCTTGAAAGAGTGAGGGGAGGAGAGCGTAAGTGGGTGCTCTGACCCCACCAACCCTCCACCTCCAGGCCAGATGCAAAGTCAGTGGGGTCCACAGGGTTCTCCCTCGGGCAATATTACCAGTGATTCAAGCTGTTGCAGATTCTTCTTGTCTCACTCCAGGAAGATGATGTCCCTGTAGCCACTGGCTGAGGGAGTTGCTGGCGATACCTCATTGGCTGCTGTGTGATTGTACTGTCCCTGCTGCTCTGCAGTGTCTGCTTTTTCTGTAGAGTTTCCACTGCAAACTTCTGTCTCCTGGTAATTCATTTCCTCCCCTTTTATCTTATGGTCCAAGCTCAGCATGTCTTTTCCCTATTCAGCTGTCTTGGATCTATTATTGACGTATTTCTATCTCTGAAAGTTGTAATTGCTTTTCAAGGAAGTGTTTAGATGGTAGCTTAGGGTCATGAGAAAAAGTTAGGCTGAGACCTTGAAATCTGTCTCCTAACCTGACCTTCTGACACTGACCTATATTTTTGACTGTTGACTGATAAGAAGCATCCAGCCTGACTTTGGAGTGTGGCCCTTGGTCTTGGACATAGGTTTGGGGAACACTGAGATAACATGGATGAAGTCTGTTGACCATGGAGCAGCGAGAGACCATGTAATGATACTCAGAGGATGCCTGAGGGCTGCAGCTGCTTCAGCCCAGCTACCTGACGTTTTCCAGCCCAGATGCCCAGAATTTAGGTGACTGAGCCTTAAGAGATCCCAGCTTTCAGCCTCAGTGTCCCTTTAGCTGATCCTAGGGAGGTGGGGCTGAGGTGTACCCATGGAACTCCATGGCAGGAAGAGAATTCCTGAAGAAATAAGTGCTTCTCTCTATTTCTCTTTTTTAAACTATGGCTTTCAGAGTGGTTTGTTACACAGCAATAGGCAATCAGAATGAGTATAATTCAATTGAGTATGTTTATTTTCAACTCTTATTAGTTGTGAAAATAGTGTGTGTTGTGATTTTTTTACTTGTTGACAGGTTAGCACAGATAATGCACTCTTTTTTAAATTCGTTGTTTATTCAAGATCCAAACTCAACTGGGCATCTTGTATTTTTTCTTAAGATTTATTTGATAAGCATAGTGACAGAGAAACTTTTTCACCCACTGGTTTACTCCCCAAATGGCTAGGGCTGGTCCAGACTGAAGCTAAGAGCCTAGAACTCCATCTAGGTCTCCTACGTGGGTGTCAGGGGCCCTAGTACTTGGGCTATCCTCTGCTGCCTTCCCAGGCACGTTAGTAGATAGCTGGGTTGGAAGTAGAGCAGCCAGGATTTCATCTGGTGCCCTGATATTAGATGCTGTGTCATAGGCAGTGGTTTAACCTGCTGTGCTACACATCGGCTTCCATGGACAGTCAACATGGCCATTGGCTTGGATTTAAAATTCGCATTAAGGCAAGTTCAACAACTTAATGATCGGCTCTGTGGCTTCATGATGACCACCGCAGAGAGGTCTGCTCTCAATCATGAGGGTATGAGGATTTCTTGCAGCCATTAGGATGTGGACATCTGGCTTCCCCTCCAAGCAGGTAACTAAGTGTGGCTGTGGTGATGGTGTGGATCTGCTCCAACCAGGGGCTTCTGGAGCAAATACACAGTCTTGGCTCCATCAGTGGTCATGCTGTGGGTGGGTGGAGCATATACAAGACGAGGACAGGTAGCCTGGAGCAGGTGCAGTGTGATGAGGAATTAAGGCTGAAAATTGGGGAGAGGAATTAATGGCAACAATAACCAATGTAGCAGGGAGCTGGCGTGGTGCAGTGGGTTGTCATTGCTTGAGAAGCTGTGTCCCATGTGAGTGCTGCTGTGAGTCCCAGCTATTGCACTTCCGATCCAGTTTTCTGCTAATGCACCTGGGAAGGCAGCAAAAGGTTGCCTAAATACTTGGGTTCCTGACAGCCATGGGGGAGACCAGAATAGAATTCCTTGGCCTTGCGTAGACCTGGCTGCTGAGGCCATTTGCGTAGTAAGCCAGTGGATGGAAGATCTCTCTTGGTTTCTGGCACTGTCTCTCCTTCTGTCTCTGTTGGTCTGCATTTCAAGTACATGTTAAACAACTTGATGTAGCAAGCAACTGGTTGTGTAGGATCCAGGGTGAACACACTCCTCAAGAGTGTAGATGGACCATGTCCTTACTGTTTGGAGCCTGCTATATAAGGATTAGATGTGTTCCATGCTATGCTATATGGATGTCAAGATATTAAGTTAATGTTGGAACCTGGAGCATCTGATGTTTCTCTCTGACTTCTTTGCTTGGCAGATCTCTAATCTCTCAAGCTGCAAGATGGCAAATTCTGTAGCTGGACAGAGAATTGATAACTGCCTGATATCCTATGCCTCTTCTCTTATGTAAAAATGGAGCTGATGATACTAGGAGCCTACCTGGTAGTGAGCAGGTCAAGGAGAACAAATGTTAAACCACAATGAAAGCTGCAAATTGATGTGCAAATATAAAGGGTTGTCTTTAAACCGTTTCCATGAGCATGGGCCATGTTCTCCTTAGTTTACAAATTTATTCAACAGACCTAACAAATCGTTCACTCCATTGGTGATGTTCTCAGGCCAGAGTCTCAATAACTGTGTCAAACTTCTTATGGCTTTGTTCCCTTGCCTACTATTGGAACCTCTCTGCAAGGCTCTGCATGGTCTTCCAGCCGGCGTTCAAAGGCTGCTTCTCACCACGTTCCTACTTGCCTTCCATGTCTACCAGTAGCATGTGCTACTCTCTTCCCAGGAGGCCCTTCTCCCCTGGTTTTGATAGCAGCACTCTAGTCTTGCTCTTTGTCCTCCCCCACCCCACTGTTGTCTTCAGTCTCCTTTTCTGCATCTTGCTGCCTCACCAAAGTCCTTCACGCTTCAAGACTCTTCACTCGATCATCTTTCTCATGGATGCTCTATGTGTACCCACTTGTGAACTCATCTCAAAGAGATGATGCCAAATCCCTGTCTCTAGTAGGGCGACTTGGCTGTCTTTCCACCTGCTCACTGCAGCACTGGCCCTGGATCATCAGTGTTGCTGACTTCACAGATCTAAGATGGAGTGGGTTGTCTTGGTTATAAAGTCCCTTCTTGCCCACTATTGCACTTCTTATTACAAAGGCTCACTTCTCAAGTATACAGGGGCTGGCATTGTGGCTCAGGGCATTAACCTGCTGCTTTTTACACTGATGTCCTAAATGGGCACTAGTTTGAGTTCTGGCTGCTTTGCTTCTGATGTACCCAAATGGAGGTCCAGGCTCTTGACTTCAGTCTGGCCCAGCCCTGACAAGTGTGGCCATTTGGGCAGTGAACCAGCAGATGGAAGATCATTCTTTCTCTATAACTGCCTTTCCAAGAAATCAATCTCTTTTTTGACAGGCAGAGTTAGAAAGAGACAGAGAAAGGTCTTCCTTTTTCTGTTGGTTCATCCCCCAAGTGTCCGCTATGGCTGGTGTGTTGTGGCTGGCATGCTGCGCTGATCCGAAGCCAGGAGACAGGTGCTTCCTCCTGGACTCCTATGCAGGTGCCCATCCTCCTATGCACTTGGGCCATCCTCCACTGCACTCCCGGGCCACATCAGAGAGCTGGACTGGAAGAGGAGCAACAGGACAGAATCCAGCACCCCAACTGGGACTAGAACCTGGGGTGCTGGCGCCACAGGCAGAGGATTAGCCTAGTGAGCTGTGGTGCTGGCCTCAAAAAATCTTTAAAAAAGGAACACTTATCCTTCAGCAAATAGCCCAGTGCTCCCAATTTTCCATACGCAGTATTTCACATTCATTTTATCTGCCATTTTCCTAGCTCAGGCCCTTTACTTTCTTCTAGAACATTCTCAAACTTGAATGAACTGTGGATTACCTGGGGAACATGTAAAACTACAGATGCATAAAGGCTGGACTGGGACTCGACTCTGTATTTCTACCAAGCTTCCAGGTGATGGTGACGCTGATGCTGCTGGTTACCAGACTACGCTTTGAGTAACAAGGTTCTAGGTTAATCACTGCAGTAATCCTGTAAGTGATCTCTTCCTATACCAGTGGTTCTCAAAGGGAATTTGTTCAAAATCTGGCTGGTGTTGCAGCACGGTGGGCTAAGCCAACTGTGATGCTGGCATCCCATGTCACAGCGTACCAGTTTGAGTCTCAGCTGCTCTGATTCCTATCCAGTTCCCTGCTAATGCACCAGGGAAGGTGGCAAAAGATTGCCCAAGTGCTTGGACTCCTAGCACCTACTGAGTGAACCAGTGGCTGGAAAGCCTGTCTCTCTCCCCCTATCATTCTTTCAAATAAATAAAAATTAAAAAATGTAAATTTGTGGCTAGTGCCAGCCCTAACCAATCACAAACTGAATAACCTGTGATAGGCTCCACGTAATCCTAATGCATGCTGAATCTGAGACCCATTAATCTGGATCCCTTCCATATACACCCCAGAATTTCTTCTAGAAAGCTACTATAAAAAAGCTTCAGTATTTCTACAGTATGACTTGCAAGGGCCTCCAACTTTGCCTACAAATGACTCTTCTCTCCACTCTTTTCCTAGCATTAGAGTGGAATTTGTTGCATGCTGTTCTATGTTCATTCCTTGTGTTTTCTATGTCTTTGCCATCACTCAAATTTCATTCTCCTGAGACTTCCCCATCACTGCTCATGGGAAGCCTAGCTGTTCTTGAAGTTATAGTCCAAACACCATCTCTATATATTGTGTTCCTCAGGTTGTCTAGCTAGGAGTGCATCCCTTTCCTCTTTTGTGCTCAATGCCTTACCTTAGAGCAGTAGTTCTCAACTGGGGCAGATCTTGTCCCTTCCCCCCAACCCCCAGTGACACTTTGAAAGATCTGGAGATGGTTTTTGGTTGTCAGCACTGCAGGCAGTGGTGCTATGGGCATGGAGCAGGTGGAGTCCAGGGGTGCTGAGAACAGTCCTACAATACACAGGCTAGCATCTCGCCTCTGCCCTTCAAGAGCTGTCTAGCATAACTGGAGAAACTCTGCAGTCACGTAATATGTGGACCTTCTATCTTCTTGAACATTAAGAATATATACCATATTGTTAATGCATGTTCTAGTGGGGAGTACCTGGCACTTCATTAAAGGCCTGTGCCATTGTTTGAGGAATTGAACAGTTATACACTGTAAAAATCTAAAGTCGTGTGATTGATTCTGATGGGGCCACTGCTGAAGCGTATGTCAGCAATCTCATTCTTACTGTGGTCCAAACTTAAAACTCCACTTTCACCTTCTCATAGTGTGCTTGTGTGGGGGGGTGCGGAGTGGATTTCATTCTCCTTCATTCTCCGTGGTTGATGGACTTCAGGTGCAGACGAGTTGGTTATTGTTGAGCTGATGAAGATGCCGAGGGTCAGGTGTGTGCCCTGCCAGTCTGGAACCTGGTATTCAGGCAGAGACCACACTAGAAAGCATCTAGGTAGAAAGTGGCATGCATGTGCCTGCTGCTTTAGAGGGTCACTGTTGCTGGGTTTCTTCACTGTACCCTGCACGCCCTGGACTCTCGTCCCTCTCTGTGGTGGGATCCGAGACAAAGTGTTGTGTTGATGTGATGTCACGTGCGTGGGATCTCTTGTCTATGGAGATCAGCATGCTTCATTGAGAACCCTGATCTGAGTGTACCAGGGGAAGAAAGTTGGTTCTAAGAGCTGGCTGAGGCCTGGGAACCCACCTGTCCAATTCTTTCTCCAGGGACTTGAATAGCAGCTCACTGGCATGAGACCATAGGGACAAACTGAAAGATTTTTTTTTTTTCATTCATCAGGTAATGGGGGTATGTACCATTGATTCCATAATGCCCCCAGCAGAGTCCAGGCAAAACCTGACAACCAAACACACTCAGCAGGAGAAACTTCTGAGTGGTCACACTGGATGTGATAAACAAACACTAAGAATGGCTGCCAATCAGCCTGGGTCAGGGCTTCCCACTCTGCAAGTTACGGTGCTCCCTCTGGTTTAAAGGTGTGGTGGTTTTAGAGAGACTGGGGTTATGTAGGTTAAGGCTAGGATGAGGTCAGCTTAGCTGGACTAGCTGCTGGCTTGGCATGAGTTTGTCGTGGTGCTCTGACCACAACTTGGAGAGGAAAAGCCAGGTCCAGGCATCGAGGAGAGAAAGCGGGAATCTGTTCCTCTAGAGAAACACCTGCTGGTGTCGCCAGGCTCTGGTCTGCAGCACGGCAGGTCTCTAGACCCCGCTGTGCTCCCCCGAGTGCTGGATTTAACTCTCCACTTCATCACCGAGGTTCTAGGGTGACCCCGTGGTCTCGAGATCCAGGTTAGAACAGTAGCCGTGAACTGCCATTGGCCAGTTGGCTATGGTCCAGAGCTTTTATGTTTGGTCTGGGGGACCTGAGTGGCTGAGGGAAACTTCTGTCCATGGCGTCTTCTAGGGCTATGGTCAAGTTGCTTCCCAATGCCTGTGTGGGTGGGAATGCCCAGCACCTTCCCACCACCAAACCCTGTTCTCAGGGACACAGGGACAATGTCGGACACCAAGGAAGAGCCAAAGTCAAAGCACACAGACCAAATACAGAGTGTCTTGTTTGCCTTGGATTTTAAACACCTCTTACCTGAACAGCAGTTTTCCATAATGTGTCTTACTACTTGCAGAATGGGTCATCGCTGGTTAACTATCACCCAGGTTAGCCCCAGTATGTGACACCGTGTGTCACCTGAATTCTTATAAACTTGCTTTTTTTTTTTTTTTCTAACTCATGACTGCTAATGAAGGTAAAAGCATTAATGCTGGGTATTATAATTGAATTGGTATTTAAAAAACCCTCATTTTCAAATGTTAATGTTATTCAGAATTATACAGTTTGTGTTCCTTAATTGGTCTCTGGTGGCCAATACTTTTAAATTAAAAGAGGACCTGTTGTCTTACATAACATCTAGATTTTACATTCTATTAAATGCATTGGATGTATTGCTGATCTACTGTAAAGGACTAAATGGCAAAAGAAATTTCCTAGTTCTGTTTCTCCTTTTGTTTAAAAAAAAAGAACTATATTCATGTCAGTAGAACAGTCCAAGGCCTGGAGGATCTCACAGACCCAGTGACCAGAGGCCACTTGGGGGTGGAGGAGCCTCACTTGATCACTTCGCAGTGAAAGCAAAAACAAGTTTCTTGCCACTTGGGGCTTTTATCCAATAGACCCCGTGTTACAAATAATAAATCACAAGCTGACCAACATCTTTTGATAAGGGAGCTTGTGGGGGCTTCAAGCCACTTATTCAGGTAAAATCCTATTATCTGTCATCTAGCTACTGATCTCTGTTCATCTTCTAGGCATCTCTGTGGGTACATGACAAGGAAAGCCAGATTGACTTGAATAACTGATCACTTTAAGTTTTCTTCCCCTCCTTTTCATGCCAGAGACAGCCAGCTGAATTGGTTACATCACAGCCTGGCACAGTGTATCTCAAGGAATCATAGACCATCATGAAACTGTGGAAGTCCTCCCCTCTGCTGCTCCCCTATCTCAGACCAGAGGGACAGCCTTGGATAGAATTCAGTTTCCTTGTATGCACACATATTGCTGGACTGAGAAAATGAGTTTCTGAGATTCTCCCCACAGATCTGAATTGGGGTCCCACCCAATCTGCCACAAGCCACATTCCACATCCCCTTTGTCAGCAGATTTCTTAAGAAATTTTGCTTACCAGATTGGAGCAAAACTTACCATTACAGTGACTGTGATGGATACTCTTTTGTGTGACAAGGACTGACTGACCTTTAGGATAAGTCAGAATTTTTGGTGATATAGTTTGAGTATCAGAATCCATGTAGTAAGGAATCTTACATTATATAATTTAAGCAGACTCTCTCCACCAAAGAAACAAGATGGAGCCGTAAAAGAAAGTGGAGGGGACACCCAAACTGTGCCATCTCTGGTGAGTGTGTCTCAGCCCTGTCTGAAACACTCTTGTCACAGGTATGGGGCACACATTGAGACTGACACTCAAAACACAACATTCCTGCTGGGAGGTGTTTCTTAGCACATGTCTCGATTTCCCTCAATATGACTCCAAGCAGAATGAATCCTATTACTGTTAGCAAGGTTAAACCGGCTCTGAGGTTATGGCTACGTCCCATCCATACCATAGTATCTGCCTTGGGGACCTTGCTATTTCATCCCATGATACCGGTAAAGTAGGCACTCATGCTATCCTTGATGCACTATCTCTCTTTAAAGGGGCTGCAGTGTACCTTTCAGAACCCAGAAATCTGGCTTCCCATACTAAACAAGCTTGTATGCAGTTTGTAGGAAAATTGACAAAAATTTCTGTCTCCTGTTCTGGGGAAATGCATGAGTAAGGTGTCTTCTGGTGGTTGTTAAATTCGGAAAAAGAACCATTGCCTTTAGACCTTGAGCTGAATTAAACTATGGAGAGTGAGAGGGAGCAAATCTTAAAGGAAGATGTCAGCCAATTTCTTTTCTTATTTACTTTATTTTTTTCCAAGAACAGTTAACATTTACTAGGCACCTATTGGCCTCAGTCACTTGCATCTAAAGAGCAAAGCTAGTTTACCCACAGCCCGTGTTCTTTAAATGGTTAGCCTTACTTCTTAGCCCTGTTAACCACTAGTCTAACATCAGCTTGAAGTTCAGTCTTAATCTAATCCATAATTGTCTACTGCTCCCTGTCATGTGAACAAAAAAGTTTGGGGAGGGGGCAGATAAGGCGAGCAGATTATATTTTCTGTGGATACTTCAAGTAATTGGCCCCACAGTGAAATTGAGTTGGCCATGGTTTATTGTGTACTAAGGGCATAAGATATGGAAGGAAACTGACCTGTAGAAAGAGTTGGTATCCAAGAGTGTGTGAACGTGTGAAAATCCTATCGTTTCACTTCAACCGGCTTAATATCCTGAGTCACTAGATGGTCAGAATAGGTACAGTACAAAGGAACAAACAGATGGACATTGATACTAAAAACCAAAAACAGTTTGTACAAGATGAACAGCAGATGAAATGGCTCCTATCAAAATAAAATTCTCACACAGGTCATCTTTATACGTACATGGACACACACACCCACACACCCACACACGCACAGACACACAAGCAAGAATGTGTATTTTGTAAGATAGGTCCTTGGAAATAGACATTCTTAGCAAGTATGGATGACAGATCAATTGTAATTTATTTTCCTTTAACACTGTATCATCATAAAGAAAACTGGTATAAATGAAAAAATCTATTTCAAATATCTACATCTAAAATTTTAGGCAGTGAAAAAGCACTTTGTTGACAAGGAGTGTGGAATGATGTATGTTAATTGTCAGAAACTGCTGAATGCCTTGTTTAGTTGCCACAAACAAATTCACATATCAGAACGAACAATACTGCTAAATATTCCTTTTCTGTTTTTTTCCTTTTTTTTGTTAAAACATACTGGGAGAAAGAAACTGGAAATCCATACATCTTCCAAAAGTTTGAAATTGAAGCAATATTTAGAACCATAGATGAGGAAACACGGTGGCATTGGTGTAATATACACGATGCGCTTTTCTTCTTTAATCTGTAATGTACATCAAATACTTTACAACAATGCATTAACAAAAGGCAAGAAACATCTTGCTGTACAGAGGAACCCCAATGCAACTGGAAGCCTAGAGTCACAAGAGATGAGAAAACGAAGCGTGAGAAGCCGTCCCCCCCTAGAGCGTGGAAACCACCCCGTGTCTTGTGCTTAACCGTAACCTTCACGCCCCACCTCTGTCTGTCTCCTGGCCCCTTCCTTCAGCCACATTCAATATAAAGCACTTTTAATACTCTACAGCTCGGACTAGAAAGGTGTTGCACACTGTCAGGTTTAGGATCGCTTTAGCTTTCTATTGATTTCCAAGTTAACTTTCAACTCGTTTAGCTTTCTAAAATAGCTCTTAATATCTCCTCACTGGTTATCACAGCCTTCCTATGGAACAGGCTTTAACAAACTAAATTTGCAGGGGGAGGGGAAAGGGGGGAAAAAAAAAAGAAATGTCTTGTGGTATGCATGCACATGCACTGTGCCGCCGGCCCCTCACACCCAGGAGTCGGGGGAGGCAGGGTAGTGGCTCGTTTCATAGTTCAGTTCACTGTAGGGACGGGCAGCGGAGTAGAAGTCGACGTAGTTGCCAGTGGACTTGAGGCCCAGGTGCATGGTGTACTCGCTGGCCGGAGGGCGGTGGTGGACCTGGTCCTCGAAGAAGGACTCCTCATAATTTCTCGTGGAATTCTGAAACGACTGGTAGGTCTCGTAGTCTTTTCTGCTGGGCTCCTGGGGGACTGGCTGTGCTGAAACCTGCCCAGGAAGAGCAGCCACGTGCAGTTAGTCGGCTTCCCTGCACCTGACCTCCCCTGCCGTCCAAGCCTGGGGGTAGGCTGCAGGCACTCATCAGTCTGGTCCTTGCCAACAGCCCCTCCCTTCCCTTTTAAAACTGCTTCCTGGGTTCAGATGGTTTATCATCACCAAGTCTTTCTTATCGTGGAATCGATAGGACATAAAATTGACCATTGCAGCCACTCTGAAGTACACAGTTGAGTGGCATAAGTTGATTCCCAGTGTTGTGTGACCACCCCCACCATCGTCCCAAACAGAAGCTCTGGCCAGTCTACCCTGGCTCCCAGTTCCCTCCTCCCAGCCCCTGGCAGCCACCTCTGCTTCATTCATGAATTTGCCTTCTCTAGGACTGCATGCAAATAGCATTCTACAGAATTTGTGCTTGACTGTCTGACTCCTTCCACGTCAGTATGACGTTTTCCGGGTTCATTCGTGCTGTAGACTGCAGCAGAACCCCCTCCCTCTTTAAGGCTGAGTTGATAGTGCCTATGTGGACATGGCATGTGTTGTGTAACCATTCATCTCCTCATGGACACCTGGTGCTTCCACTCAACTCTTGATGGACGCCTCTGGTTGCTGCAAATGGTGTTATAAGGAATATGGGTGTACCACTGTCTGAGTACCTGCTTTTGGTTCTTTTGAATATGCACCTAGGAGTGGGTCATGCAGTAATTCTATGTCCAACTTTTTTGAAGAATTATAAAATTGTTGGCCATTGTGACTACATCACCATCACTAAAGGATTTTTCCCCCTATTACAGAAGTGTAGACACTGGAACATGAGCGGCCACTTCCATTTTTTTTTTTTTTTTGCATTTTTTTGTATCTTGCTTAGGGGTTGCAATCTCAAGACAATGAAGATGTCCAAGTTCTGATGGTCACACAGGCATCCTTCTGCCAGCACAGAGGGTAGTCATGGAGATCCCTCTGACCCTTTGTGCATGCAGGGGGACCGAGACTTCTGTGTCACAGGGCCATTCCCTCAACCAGCCTGAGTGACTAAGTGGTAAGCCTTAGATATGGAATTCAGATATTCTGCACTCTGGAGGTCCAACATGTTTTTGGTCCTACTACAAACTGACCAAACTGAAGCATGATGTGGGATAACGAAGCCACTGACTGGGGGAAGGGTTTCCCCCAGCCCACCTCAACACTCTCCGTTTCTACCATTGTCCTCTATAGGCCACTGATGCAGGGACCTTAGAATCATAGGAATCTGAGCTACATGAAGTCAAGAGTCCTTCCACTTGGCTCTAGGGACAGTGTGACAGAGTGCTAGTGGGCTGATAAGTATTTATTAGCATCTGGGTATGAAGGCTGCCTCCAGGGGGTGTTTTTAAGCACCTCTATTGAGTGACCAGAACTTCCTAAGGTGAGAGGTCTACTGCTGGTGCATCCAACAATGCACAACGATGTTGTAATTTGCAGTAAGTGGGGAGGAGGTCTGGGTGAATTACACAGCGCTGTTGAAGAAATACAGTTGGGTGACTGTGGAGCAGACTCGGTGGTTCCCAATTAATTTAACTAAAGTTCAACATGGAGACATCCTCTAGAAATTGGTCTTTGTTAATAGGTAATGATTTGTAATTAGTATGTGTAGATAAATGAATGCCTCTAATAGCTCACATGTAATTCTTCTTTCAAGGAAGTGAAACTTCTTCTCTTACTGTGACTGATTTACACTGGTAATCGACCTGCTTCTCAAAGGAGAGGTGAACTTCATCATAACTGCTGTCTAGGACAGTCCCCATTTCCAGTAAGTGGTGGCTGATGGAGGCTCTATCTGTGAGGGTCCAAGGGTCTATACGGAATAAACCTTTGTTAGCCTAAGAGCCTGAGGATGAGAGGGACATTTAGAATTAATATACATAATCTACATCTACAATTAAACACTGCTAAGGCCAGATCTACCAGCCCGTGTCTCCAGGTGGGGTTGCTCTTTGCTCTACTTTGAAGAGCTGTTTTGGAGAGCACTTCTCTCCAACACTGATAGGCTCTCCAAGGGCACAGCATACAAGGGCTGAGTTGGGCGACTTGGAAAACTATACAAGGTGGAAACTAGAATATGCTGGGTCTTTTTCAGTAGATACTGCATTAAACATTTAAGCATGTGTGTGTACTTTTATGAAGTATTATGTTTACAGAATCTCTCCTTCCATCCATCTATCCATCCAGTTATCACTTTAGAGATGAAGAAACTGAATCTCAGATAAGTTAAAGTCCCCTAGGCCGTTAGGACTAGTGGTGTTGTGAGGCTATGAACACACGCCTGGCTGAGCCTAAGGTCCATGTTCTCCCTACCATGCTACCACAGTCCCTGCACAGCCACGGCATGCAGGGAAGACCTGAGTTGATTCAGGAAAGAAGGTCAGGAGTTGTGTCTCGGTGGTCAGGGGAGCCAGTGTTGGTGATGGAGAGGTCTTCAGAGGAAGTTTCTCATGAGGTCTGTGGTCTGCTCTATGGTGGTTGCTGCTTTCCCTTTGGGTAGCTTACTTAGAATGCTGTACTGCTATGGATGGCAGCCATTGTGGGATTGAGCATAAGCTTGTGAACATCTGTGTCGAATGACTGTTCATAAAGCCTCAGTCAACCATGTCTAAGATGCAGTGCACTATTTCTGAGAGCATGCATACATCAGCCGCTAGGAGAGGGGATAGGCGGCACTGCCGTGCTTGAATGGACATAATTTGCTCAGTGGTCTTGCGGTATGATGGCAGCTGGTGGTGAGACATTCACAGAGGAGCAATGTTGGCTGCATTGTATAATTTAAGGGAATATCTCTAGTGCTCAAGATTCAACAAAGCCCCTCACCCCCATATAACAGCTAGAAAGAAATGCACTTAGAAATCATGGCACAATTAGCATGAACCAGATTTCTATGAAGGAAGCAGAACAATGCCCTTGTTTTCTGTCTATTGGGGTACAGAGAAGGACTGGTACAACCAAGCAGCCTGCTGACACGGGGGTCATGGGGCCCACACTCTGCACTGGCCAGAGACCCTCATTCCCATGAAGTCATTCTTGCTGAACCTTTTCCTTGGTACAAGTAACTATGAAGGGAAATGCCACAAGACTCCCCAGTGTGTTAGTATAATGACAGAAGACTTCTTTGTGTATAATCCTCACCAAATTTGCCAATAAACTGGACTTCTTTTGAACATAAGGGAAATGGCTACCCATTGCCAGTCTTCAAACTCTTCTACACTGGGAAATCTGAAGGTTGACAATGTGTGTGGAGTTCCAGGTAGTCAGGTGGGTTAGGCGGGGAGGGGCACTGCTAGAGCTGAGCCTGATTTCTCTGCTCAGTCATGGTAAGCTTGGCTTCTTTTCTGCTGAGTCATGAGAAGCCTGGCTCATAGCTATCACCCTGCTCATCACACTTGGCTGTGCAGCCGGTACTGATGCCTCATTCTCTGTAGATCCATTTCGAAGTCATTTCCCTTAGTGAATTGTACCCGCTCTAGGGGAAGGCCCTGTCCAGCCTCCTCTGTAATGCTCATAGCCCAGATGGTGACTAGGACACCCTGGGGTTGGCCACAGTGCTCAGCCAAAAGACAAGCTTGGACCCTGGAACTGAATGGGACTCGTATGGTCCTTCCTGTTTAAGTTGTTCACACTGTGAGGTTGTGAAGTCTCTGGGCTCAGGAAAGCTCGTAAAAAGAAAGCACTCGGCCTGGAAGGCAAACACTGGTGCTGATCAGCAAGCTGTTTTCTAGAACCACCCAACCAGAAGAGAAACCAGACATCCTCTTTCAAGCAGTGGGAGTGGTGTACTGGGAGTCCATAAGAGAGAAAGCTCCAAGTTAAACTGCATTTTATTCAATAATGTGGCCCCAAATAAATCAAAGGCATTTTCTTCCCCTCTCTCCGAGATCACTGAAGTCTCATACAGACTTCCTTGGACTGTTTTTTTTTTTTTTAGGGGCAAAAAAATGCATGTTTTGAAATGGTGCTTGATACTCAGGTAGGATGAACAGCCCAACCGCCCTGTTCTACTTGCTGGCTTCACAGGAAACTGAGCGGAGAATGACTCTGCTGGGCCCAGCCCGCAGGGGCTCCCTGATGCTGACCAGAGGCACAGTGCTGGCTCTCTGAGCTGGGTGGGTTTCAACGGCACTCACCTGTGCCACCGGGTTCCTCATGTGTCACTCAGAGCACACTGGGCACAGGCTACAGCAGGCTGTGCACACTCTAGCAACAGTGATGGCATCTCGGCACATAAATCCCAGTTGGCTTAAATGCTCGGAATAGGCTTGGGTAGGGCGCATGTGCTCTTCAGAACTACTATGGATCTGTCCTCTGAATCTCAATAGCAGGCCATCTTTGGGAACCTGCTGTGCCACTCAGATACCAAGGTTGCCCCAGCCATACCATTTTATTTCTTCTTTGCCAACACGGAGGAAGGACAGTGCCAAGTCAGCTGACTCTGAGCTGCTTTCTCCCTAGGGAACTAAAGCTGATCTTACCCCCTGGATACAAGATTGTTTTTAGTATATTCTGACAAATCTCTTTAAGAGCTGGAGACCTTTTGCTCTCTGTACCTACCAAATTTTATATTTGCTATGAGAAAAAGGGTTGATTCGCTTGTTCCTGTTTCTCTGTCTGGGTAGGTCTGTTGCCATGTGAGTAGTGGGGGCCATTCTGGCATACTCCTGTTGGTTGCCTATCTATTTATTGGCTTCTTTGATTTTTGAAATGCAAGACCAGTTTGCTGTTAGCAGCATGTCCGGCAGGCTGTGGGGCTGGCACATTGACCAAGGTGTCACAAGTCACACCAGCTGTCTTCCAGAGGGGCTGTACATGTGGTGGGAAAATCAAGGGCATGAGGCTAACTCCTCCACTGCCACTACTGCTGATGACTGATGAGAGAAAATAATTTAAGGTCAAGGAGACAATTTAGTACCATTCACCTCCCCTTAGCGATGGTCCTGCTAGGACCTTTGCACCTGCTATAAGGGTGATGGGATGCTGCCCTGCTGAGTGTCAAGATGATGATCCAAAGCAATGTGTCTTATCCATGTTTCATTTCATGCATCTACTGTACCCAAGCAACCAGCTTTTGGCTGGGTTTTCCCAACCTCACTGTCACTGAAGAATGGCAGGAATGGAAGGCATGAGCAGAAAGCTGTGCTAGCAACTGTTATGCATAGCAAACAGCCACGGGAGCATGAATGCCTTGGCAATGCTCACCATGATAGGGAGGGAATACAAGGCTGTGGATAAGCAAGGGGGTATAGGCTGTGCCTCTTTGCTTTTATAATTTCCGCAGAATCTTGAAGTGGGCCTTCAGTAGATCTTTACTGAATGACACCCCCCCGCCCCCACACACAGTGGTTCTTTAAGTTGCTGTGGTTTAGTGTTGCTCAAACTTGAATGTGTTCATCTTGTTAAAACACAACTCTGGTGCAGGAGAAGGGGCCAAAGAAGAACCTCTCCTGCATTTCCTCCTCTTCACAAAGTGGCCCATGTTTATTAAAGCAACGTGCATGTGAATGAAGGTTGTCCAACAGTGAAATCATAGCAAGTGCAAGTTGCATTCCGCAGTAGCAATCTTATCTCTTGATGAGATCATCCTCTATTAAATACAACCGTGATAAAATTAGGAAAGGAAGAAAGGTGTTGGGAAAAAGTACTGAAGCTGTCCTCAGCCTCCCTTCCCTTAAGTTGAAGGTGTAAAACACAAGTAGTGGCCCTTATAGAACTGTAAAAATCTCATCTGTGAGCACTTGTCCAGCATGGGCCCTAGTGATGATAAAAATGAGGCAATGGGTGTAATTTCAAGTAGCCCTAAGAGCAAGTCCTGCACCCAAGACAAAACAAAGCCATATGTGTTATAGAAACTAGTTTGATTTTTAAACTCCAGGATATTTCACGTGATTCAAATGGAAACACGAATACAAACGTGTTCTATTTACTTTACCTGGTTGTGTTTGATGTCTTCAGCAGGCGCACCATATGAATTCCTATACAAGGTTGAAATTCCAGTGTTCTGAGCTAAACACAAAAGGGCAACAAACATTAGCAAAGAAAGCAAAATTTCAAGTGAGCAGAATGGCCAGTGAGGCAAGGTCTTGCCTTAACAAAGCTTGGTTTCCTGCGGAAGAAATTCCATGGCTCTGAATGCTTCATTTCCCATACAGACATTAAGAAAGCAGAACGGTTATCCTATGAGATCCCCATGGCCTGTCAGTCCCTCGCAATAATGTTCACATCGCAGACAGGGTCAGGGCAGGTGCGGCAAACAGATGGTCATCTTGCAAGTTTTATTGCCTTCTTTGCTGGAGAAAACTGGCGTATAATAAAAGCTTGTCACCTGCACTGAAGCGTGCAGGAGGTTGTATCCACAGCACTAGCTTTTAGCTGGAGAGTGACAAGAATAAAATTTCCAATTTAAGCCCACAGAAGTGCTTGATCATCTTTTAGACAGTTCATTTCTCAAAGGCCCAAAGGACAGGTGGGAGATAGCACCTGGAGGCTGCAGCTTTAGAATTCTGGTAGACATAGAAACTGGAGTCTCCGCACTGTCTCTTGTCTCACCCATGGTCTAGTGCAAAGCAAGGGAAGCCTCATCCAATTTCTGGTACCTTCCAAAGGCCTGGAAAAGGAGCCTATTTGCTGCTTCCTCCCTGGGAACCCTTAAAGTTTGGGCCACAGGCCCAGAGTAAAGCCCAGGGCATCGCTCCTGTCATAGTTTCTGAAAAGTTGTTGTTTAAGAAAGCTCAGGAAAATGCTGTTGGTTGGTTATCAGTGGATCGTGAAGCACTCTCAGAAGTAAAAAGGACTGATCTTTTGCTTCCAGTATTCAAGGGACAGTGAAATAGGGTCTTATTCTATGTATTGCCTCATGGAGACAAGGTCACTACAGAGGCACGGTGAGTACAACCTGCTGAGGTTTAGGTTTCAGCTCCAGTGTCGTCTCCTTGCCCAGGTCAGGTGACATACCCTTTCTGCCTGAAAGCCTCTGTCTCATTACCCTGTTCCATTTCTTCATCCTACTCCACACCATGTGATCTTGCTGTGTTGGTGAACTTGCTCTCCTACTGAACTTGTGTGTTGCTTGCCATCTTCTACCAGGACAGAAGCCCCCTGACGACAAATGCTCTATCTTGTGACTTCTGTATGTATTCCCAGAGCCTGGGACACTGCCTGGCCTCTGTGGACACCCAGAGTTAAGTGATCTATTTGCTGAGTGAATTCACAAAATTGTAAAAATCTGCTTTTGAAGATATATACTTTACTGATGGAAAATGCCATTTTAAAGACAAGATGAAATTTGGTGTTGCTCAGAATAAATGCATTTTGGGGCAGAATGTCTGTACTATAGCAGTCTTGAACCCTGGTCCCTGCTGTGTTTGTGGCTTCTGAGCTAAAGATGTTTCTCCTGAAAGTTCATTCCTCATTCTCTGGTTCACTTACCTGTTTAAAGGAGATATGCATTTGAGCTTGAACTACCTTTGTAGATACACAAGCCTTTGTCCTCGTTTGTCTGAACTAAGGTCGACTCAGAATTGCCTTCATTTTTCTCTATTGGCCTCTAAATGCCCAATTTCCAACTGAATCAACATATTGGAGATTAGAGTGGCTCTAAAGGCATTAAGAGAGAACAGTGACAAAAATGGAATAGAGCATTTGATGAAAAGGCACTTGGGAAGTGCCTAGGGTAGGGCAAAATCCCCTGGGTGAATCTGAACATCCAGCTGTGTAGCTGCTGGGATCACGCAGCCCTGCCATGAGGCGTGCTTGTGTACACGTGAGGTTCCCAGGCAGCCGTGACTTCGAGAAATAGCTGTCGAAGTCTGCCATGGCTGAATGAGCAGCTGACTTTTGTTTTCTGAGGGCTCCTCCAGGGCAGAGAAACACGAAAGAGAAGCTGTAAGAGGGACGCCGTCCAAGTTAGAAAATAAATCCCTAAAAGGAAGGTAGAAGAACCCAGGAGCAAAAACCCACGTGGCTCTGCATTTGTAGGAGCGAAGCAGAGAAGACGGCTGCTTCCACTCCAGCTGCACATGGTCCACCTGGAGGACAAGGCTCCGTGCCCTCCTGGAGCAGAGGGACTGTTTCCTAAGGGTCAGGACCGTCCCCGATGCCTTGGAAACAAGGGGCTTTCAGAGGTCCGTCAGTGCACTGAGCATTGTTTCCAAGGTTTATTCTTCAATGAGGAAAAGCACCGCTGCTGCTGAATCCTATTTCTCATGTAGATGCTGGGATGGTGGGCATTTGTGAAAGGGCTGCACAGGGGAGCTGAGCAAACTTTCCAGTCCTGTATGAAATGTTGGCTCCCACCTGGTTTGGCTGAGGACTTACTCATATCACTGTGGGAGGTGGTAAACGCTACCACCAGCCTCATCACCATCACCACCTTCATCAACTTTGTCATTACCACAACCCTCACCATTGGCAACAAAAGCCTCATCACCAATAGCATTGCACCTACCCCCTCGCCTCCATCACCACCCACCCACCTCATCACCTGCACTACCAATCGTAGTCTCATTGGCACCACCTGTGTGTCAGCACCATCACTGCCTGTATCACCACCCTGCCGCCACTGTTGGCATACCACCTCACCACCAACCACAATTGCTGTGACGATGACACCTGGCTTTCACACAGCACTCGCTGACTTAAGGGGAACTTTCCTACCCACTCACTTCCACTGAAGACCTCACTGTTCTAGGTTTGCTACATGATGGATAGTGTAGTTCTGAATTGTAAATTTTAACTAAGTTAGAGCAAAGCTGTTTAAGTCTCTAAAGAAGTTTGAAAAATTACATATATCTCAATATTGGAGGTGTCAAGATCCCTGCCATTTTCTAGGAAGATTAAACATCAGAAATGTTAGATTTATGTGTGCAGGGCACAATCCTGTACTACTGGAACTGTCTCAGCATAAACACACCCACCTCTAAAAGCCTACGAGTCAACCGAGTTAGAGGGAAATGCTAGGCTTAAGTGATAATAAAGCTGTAAATCTCAGTTACTCTTGTACCTAGAATCTCCCATTTGTTGTACCAGCCTCCTGCTGACGTGGGTACCTGGAACAATTATGGAAAAACAAATGGATCAAGTGAATCTGGTGTCAGAGAATCCAGTTTGTACTGATTAACCTGAAATACTAAGTGTCTGCACTCTAAGGAATTAACACTGAGTTTCATAACATGCTTTGTTCATGTTCATCCATGACTAGGGCAATGCTTACGGGGACAGTGACAGATTAGCAAGCTACGGCCATGCAAAGAGCTAAATTCTCACTCGAGACCTCTCACGAGCAAGGGAGAGAGAGTTCCTGTAGGTGTAGACATGGAGGCAGAATGCTGACCTGGGGGTGAGGATCCAAAACCTCTGCTTTATGCAGCTGTGCAGATTTAACATGGAAAACCGTGTCACCGGGGCAGATATGTTTACTGTTAGAAAACCTGCATCTTAGCCATCTGGGTTTGGAAGGCATTTTATTCATCCAATTCGTCTCTTGTGCTTCCCTGCAGGTCTACAAATACTGAAGCTTGGAATTGTGCTGCAGGCTTCAAGGCTCCTCTGATGAGAGGGCCTCACTGCCTGTGCAGGATGGAGCCCTTTGCACCCCAGCTCTTATTCTAGCAAAGCCCTATTCCTTAGGGCATGTTCTGTGGAGGAAGCTCTGTCTGTGTGGCTCAGAAGTAAATACATGGGTCCCCTGTTACAGGTCCTCCCTGTCGGCTCTGCTTTTAAAGCATAGCCCTCCTGGTGGGACGGAGAAGATACTTGGAGAGCCTGGGGAAGGCTATGCATGCCTCAAGAACTTTACAGAGTAGGCAGTGTGTGGAGGCCACGCCTCATGGGATAGCAAGAGGCAGCTGACCAAGGACACCAACCCTGGCTGTCACAGCGTCCCAGCTGATGAGAAAGCAAAGGCCGTGGGAATGGCTGAGATATAAGGAGTAAACGGCCTAAAAATGGACTCCCTCCCTGGGAAGTAGTGGCCTTCAGGGCCAATGAAGCTTGCTGGGAGTTGATCATGGCTAGAGGAGAAAATGTCTCCATAAGAATTCTGTGCGGTTTCTGCTCCTCCTTCTGTTCCTAATGGGACAGCCTGGCGATACTGACCCGCCATCTTGGCAGCTTAAAACCAGGGGTAACAGTAGCAAAGGAGAATTCCCCAGTGACTTCTTTCTAACTTGAGCTGGACAAGCAAGAAGAACACCTGCAACAGATGTGTGTGGAAGACGTTCTTTCCTAGCTCTCTTCCACCCTAAGCTGCTCAGTTTGTACACCTCTAGCTTAATCTGCTCATCTCCAGTTTCTGGGAATTGGACCTATCAGGACTGGCAGTGACCCACCTGCTGTCCAGTCCTGCTGAGCTGCAAGTGTGGATGTTCCAGCCCCCTGCCCTGTCCAAGTGCACACAGCTGGGCTTACCTGTCATGGCATCCTTCCTGGAAGTGTGTTCACCTTTAGTTCCGTGGTAAGTGGCGTTGCTGCCGGTGGACTCATAGTCTGTTTTCCTTTCTTTGAGGCTGATCATTTCCCGAGGTGAAGCTGGGGCACTTGCTGCACAAGGAAAGGAGAAAGGTGATTTTCTGTGTCTCGCTGCCCGGCCTGCATAGCTTCTCGCATAAATGGTTAAGGTTGTTCACACACAGGCTTGACACGTGTTCAGATGCAGGGCTGGGGTGTATTGCTGTTCTCATAGTTCATAGTCATATCCTTGCCCCTTTTCCTCTCCCCCTGACAACAGGTGATTTATCATCAAGGGGACACTGATTTGGAGGCAATTAAAACCCATGTCCTTCCTTAGATAGGTCCTGCTGGGAACCTGATCTGCCCAAGCTGTGTGGTGCAGGTTTTTTTTTTTTTTTCCAAGATCTATTTATTTACTTGAAAGGCAGAGTCAGGGAGAGAGAAGGAGGTCTTCCATCTGCTGGTTCACTCCCCAGATGCCACAACTGCTAGAGCTGCACCGATCCGAAGCCAGGAGCTTCCTCCAGGTCTCCCATGCAGGGGCCGAAGGATATGGGCCATCTTCCCCTGCTCTCTCAGCCCATAGCAGAGAGCTGGAGTGGAAGAGCAGTCATATGGGATGCTGGCCCTTCAGGTGGCAGCTTTAACCACTATGCCATAGCACCAGCCTCGTGGTACAGTTTTAGAATAAGGCTGGCCTTGGTTCTCATTCTTATTTTTTCTTTTCTTTCCTGTTTTCCTTCTTTTGTAAACTTAAAGTAAAACCCCCTTTAACACTGAGTCAGAGGGAATTGGGTTAAGCCACTGGTGGTGCTGATATCCTGCTAGTTCAAGTTCAGGCTGCTCCACTTCAGATCCAGCTTCCTGCCAATGTGTCTCAGAAGGCAGGAAATGATGGCCCAAGTACTTGGGCTCCTGCCACCCACGGGAGATGATGATTGAGTTCGTGGCTGTAGTCTGGCCCAGCCCTGACCATTGCAGCCATTTGGGGAGTGAACCAGTGGATGGAAGATCTGTCACTCTGCCTTTCAAATACATAAAATCTTAAAAAATATATATTCGGGCAGATTTATAACAAAGCCTGCAATGATCTTCTTTATCAGTAGCTGTGGTGGGGGCAGAGCATGAGGACAGCCCGGCTCTCCCACTAAGGACCCTCACTCGGCTCTTGGCTCCGCCCCGGGGGAATCACTCTCTCACTTGCTGCCTGCCAGACCGGGGTTGAGTCCTGCCCTCCCTCTGCATCCACACTTCTGGACTGATAGGTAATAACTTTTAGGAGGATTCTCTGAGAAATTCCACAAGTCTTTCACAAGTTGATACTGGAAAGGGCTGAAAAGCGGAAGCTGGAGGCAAGGAGAAGCAAACAAAGAAAGGAGGGAGGTGGGGCAGATGGTGGCAGTGCAGCGGCTCTGCGTGCACAGAGGGTAGGGTTCTGGGCATGAGGCAGGTCTTTGTGCACCCACCACCACGCCGCCGTCCTCAGTTGCCTCAGCTTAGCGTGAGCTCAGCCAGTGCCCTTCTGTCCCCAAGCTGCCTCCCGGGCACTGTTTCACTTCAGTCTTGCTGAATCCAAAGACTGACTTAAATTTCAGGATTCCAATCTAGTCTTGGCCTTCATCATCACCATGGTTACTAGGAACCCCTGGGGAACACTGGTGTTGAGGATAAAGCCCTCTTTCCTTTGTCAGTACCCATAACCCTCTGCACTGCAGCAAGCCTCAGTTTACCTTTCAGCTCAGGGCTCGCAACCCTGCAGGGTCCCTCAGATCCTGGGCCTGTTTGTTCCCTGCATTGTCTCAGTTGCTTGGTGTGATTTCTCCAACTCCACTGTGGGAGACGGAGACAGAAACCCACTTCCCCTGCACTCAATTGGATCAGGAAGCAAAAGTGCTCAAGGCTCAGCTCCTGGAACCATCAGAGGCCTCCAATCCGGCTGCTCATTAGAATAAATTACCCAGAATCCTTTAAAAAATCACTGACACTTAAGCTCCTCCCCTCCCCCAGTACCAGCCAGACAGGCAGCTCTGGTGTCACTCCAGTGGGCAGATGGAGCAGAAAACCATAGCAGCCGCAGCACCCTCCCTGCTCCTAGACAAACCACGCGGCACCCCTGCTGTACCTCCTGCCATGCTGGGAGCCTGTGCTGGCTGTGGGGGCAGGAAGGGACTGTCTCTGATTTCCAATGGGGGAGAAGTAGGGGTTGGGGTGGCCACTGTGTCTTAGAGTTGGGGTTCTGGGGAACTTCTGTGTGAACAGAGCCTGTGAGAGAGCAGCTGGCATGTGGCTCACCGCCTCCTCTTCCCTTGCCTGCCTGTCCCCCTGCCCTGCCCCCGGAGAGTCCCTTTGTCTGCCCTTGCTCCTTGCACACTGAGGCTGGCCTTTTAGGAATCACCAGCAGGCAATCACTGAGAGGTATTTTGGAGCCTCTTGACCGAAGCTTTTACAATTAGAGTCTAATACTGCACAGATGTGTGCATTTATTAAACCACATGAAGTGTGTAATTATCTCCCGAGACCTCTCACACAGCGGTGCTCTGAGGCGCCAGCAGTTGGGATTAAGCTCTGGGCAAAAATCAAATTAAACAACCAGGTATTTATTGGGCGTCTTGGTGCGCCTGGCCCAGGAAGCAGGAAGGGAGGGCATCGGCTGAGCGGCTGGGTGTCCCCAGCTCTGCCTGCCCCTGGAGGGGAGGGCGCTCCTCTGTCCCTGTGCCTTCCTTTGACGGACACCTTGCTGTCATCTTGCCAACATCCACTGGTTCTAAGTCTCAGTGCTTGGAGCTCACAAAGAGGCAGCCTCCTGAGGCTTCCCGGATTCCAGGCTCTTGGTCTTTCTAAGCCTGTGAAGATGATGGAATCGAGAAGCACCAGAGGGTGCTGCATGCCTCTGAGATGGCTGGGAAGCAGTGGGCTCCTCGTTGGTGAAGTAGCACCTTGACAATAGGGACTCCATAATTTTGGAGCATCTGAGACTATCTTGAGAAAGCACACCCCCTCCCCCGCCCCCACCATGAGACTCCAGTCTGAAACTATGATCTAAAACACTTGGATAATAGCAGTCCATTACGTCACACTTGGCAAAGCATAAACACCCCCTAGCATAATGAAGCTTGGAAGCAGATAGGCTGCACCTGGGTTAATGATAACAATGTAATTTGTCTATGTCCTACATATGATCCAGCCAATACCTGGATTGATGTCAAGATTATAATTGAAATTGTTAAGACTGTAACTGGTATTGTTAAGACTATTTAGGTTAGCTTGACCCCAGGAACCAGGTATTCCCCTCCCACTTTTGTGGTTTCTGCCTTTATAAACCCTGTTGCTTTGGGCTTTGGGGTCGAGAGTTCTTTAGGGCATGAGCCCACTCTCCACCGCTGGCAATAAAGGACCATCAAATGTTATGTGTGTGGTGCTCCTGTGTTTGCACTCGCTCAGGTACAACATTCTCACCAAGGGTCAGTCTAAATGTTCCAAGGAACAGCAACATCCTAAAAATACAGGCTTTCTGAGGGGCCTGGGAGAGGGTAACTCATTGGAGTCTGGTGGTCCTTGTTCATTTCTGATTTTCCTCCTCATCCTCACGTGGAAGTCTGGTGAAGTTTAGGACACTGGTTCTCAGGGACAGAGGCCAGGGCCGTGGACAGTGTCCTCTAGCAGGTTCTGAGGAACAGGATTCCCTGGGTATGGGGATGTGGGAGAAACAGGCAGATACAAAGCCTGTACATCCATTGCATGCAAGGGCAAGTTATTATTTATCCACCCTTCATTCTCAGAAAGTAACAGTTTCATGGACGGGCATTGTGGCACAGAGGGCTAAGCCACCAGTGGGGACCCTCCTTCCCATATGAGCGCCTGGGATCAAGTCCCACCTCTGCTTTCAATTCAGATTCCTGCTAATGTGCCTGGGACGGCAGCAAATGGTGGCTCAAGTTCTTGAGTCCCCCACACCCATGTGGGAGACCTGGATGGAGTTCCTGGCTTCAGCCTGCCCTAGCCCTGGAGAGTGAACCAGCAGATGGAAGGTATCTACTGCTCTGCCTTTCAAAATAAAAAATCTTTAAAAAGTTTTAAACTTAGAGTAAAATAACAATAAAACCCATGCCACTTAAATCCCTATTTTGCCTGTCATCTTTTCTTCTGATTCTTGGCATTACTTAATGTAACTGGAAAAGGGTACAAAGAACTTGTGCAAATAAAAGAAACTTAAACAACAGGAATGTGACCAAAAGTTGAAAAACATAAATGGAATGTCTTACAAGTTACAGTTGGCCATAATAAGAATTTATCAACTTGGATGCCCATCACTGATGACTGGATAAAGAAACTGTGATACATATATATATGATAGAATACTAATTAGCTGTAAAAAAATGAAATCCTGTCTTCTGAAACGAAATGGCTGCAACTGGAAACCATTACCCTTAGTGAAATAAGCCAGTCCCAGGAAGACAAATACCCCATGTTTTCCTGACCTTGCGGTAACAGAGTACAAAAAACATGAAATATGAGCAAAATATTATCTGATATATGACAGCACAAAACTAATGATATGGAACCTGCCATGACAAATGTCACTCATATCATACTAAACAGAAAAGTAGCACATTCTATCTCCCAGTATCCTAGTTACAATAAATATGCAAATCTCAAACTAATAAGTTGAAAACACAAACTCACATTTTCCTTATACTTCTTGCTCATGGATTGCAGGTCGGTGCTATATGTCTCATGCACATGATACAACTTTGCTATGAACCTGTGCATACTTGATATAAGGTTATCACTATCATAAAAAGAAAACATTTTCATATTTCTAGCTAAAGGGTGGATCGAGGCGGCTCTCCTCAGCATGGAGTCAGCTGAGGAGCTGGGACTGAGTGCGAGTGAGGCCTGGCTGGCCTGGGGCCTCTTACCTGAGCGGTTGTTGGGAGACACGCGCACGGGGGAGATGGAGGGTGTGCGGGAGGAGGAGTAGGGCCTCTGCCGATCCCTCTCAATGGTTGAAGACGAGGCTACAAAGTGATACTGTGACCATCCATCCTGCAAAAGACAGTGCGCTTCTATTAAATGGGGAAGAATGAATTCCTTCACCTCCTGACATGTAGAAGCTCTGAGCATTTGAATTTTTTTTTTTTATTTTTTTATTTTTATTTTTTTTTTTTTTGACAGGCAGAGTGGACAGTGAGAGAGAGAGACAGAGAGAAAGGTCTTCCTTTGCCGTTGGTTCACCCTCCAATGGCCGCCGCGGCCAGCGCGCTGCGGCCGGCGCACCGCGCTGATCGATGGCAGGAGCCAGGAGCCAGGTGCTTTTCCTGGTCTCCCATGGGGTGCAGGGCCCAAGCACCTGGGCCATCCTCCACTGCACTCCCTGGCCACAGCAGAGAGCTGGCCTGGAAGAGGGGCAACCGGGACAGAATCCGGTGCCCCGACCGGGACTAGAACCCGGTGTGCCGGCGCCGCAAGGCGGAGGATTAGCCTAGTGAGCCGCGGCGCCGGCCTGAGCATTTGAATTTGCAAAACATTTCTCCAGTATGTCGGGAGATGGCAGAGTGCTGAGCAATCCCATCCAGGTTAACAGAGACAAATGTGCATTGAGATGCACCTCCCACCCCCAGAACGCCTTTGGGAGAGCCCGCTCTGCGTGCCTGCTCCCCTCCCCAAAGCTGAACAAATGGTCTCTTGGTGAACTTGCTTTAGCCAGAAGCTTTTATTTCAGTGGCAACATGATGCTCAGGATGCAAGTGTCCCTGAAACTGTCTGTCCTTTGCCCACCTGGCTGCAGTTCCGTCCACCTCCTTCCCTACCTGCCTGACAGCTTCCCAGAGGTTTGCCTCTTTCCTTCCCGGGACTAATCAGTCCACAATCAGAAGTCCAAAGACACCCACTCTCTCTTCCCACCTAGCTCCCTGCATTGTCTCTAGCCTCCTGCTGCTAAGTTCCACACCTAGACTGCTGCCTTCTTCGGTTCACTCTAAGAGTTTTATTTTCATCTTAGAACATATTCAAACTTCATCCCACCAAGCCTTCTCTGCCCCTTGGATATCTACTTAATATATGGAAAGTGTATACTGTAGGCTTTCATTATAAAATGCATAATGGACCATTTTGTGAATTTAGAAAGCATAAAGGACAACTAGAAATAGCGGAGAAGTCCACTCCCCCACCCCCAGAGGACTCCAGCTAACCTGTTGTAGCAGCTTTTCTTCTTGAATTCAGTTCTATGCTACATAGAAGCATCTGTTCACAACTCTTTTTTTCCCCCTTAGAATATTTAACCTTTTAAGGGATTCAATACTCCACAAAAAACCATTGCAACTGCACGTAGATGAAAGTTAATACAGAAAAACAGTGACCCCTTGCAGTACTTATGCTTCTTTGTTTTGTTAACTCATTATTCCTGCTCTACTTCACTGCAGGATAAAGCCAAGAACAGAAGCATCTGATTGTGGCATATGCCCCAGCACTCATTGGGTACTTATTACAGCTGCACTGGGACATGTTGGGTTGAGACACAGAAGAGAAGCACCATGTGAGGGCAAGCGATACAATTTTGGAGTTCAGAAAATGTGTATTATTCAGGGGCCAGTGCCATGGCGCAGTAGGTTAATCCTACGCCCATGGCACCGGCATCCCATATGGGCGCCAGTTCTAGTCCCAGCTGCTCCTCTTCCAATCCAGCTCTCTGCTATGGCCTGAGAAAGCAGTAGCAGATAGCCCAAATGCTTGGGCCCCTGCACCTATGTGGGAGACCCAGAAGAAGCTCCTGGCTTTGGATCAGTGTAGCTCCAGCCATCTGGGGAGTGAACCAAATGAAGGAAGACCTTTCTCTCTGTATCTCCCTCTCACTTTCTGTAACTCTACCTCTCAAATAAATAAATAAAATCTTAGAAAAAAAGAAAATGTGTATTATTCAGAGAAAAGAGGATAACTTTCAACTGAATGCAAACAAAGGGAAAATAGAAGAAAGGATGAGATAGCCATGGGGCAGTCTGATATTTAGAGGGTGCAAGGAGTAGGAGCTTCAAAGGAGACAAGGAACAGGTGAGCTGGGGAGGAGAAAAAGGTGGGTATGACATCAAGCAAGACCAGGATTGTGGCTGCAGTAAGAGGAGGAGGAGAGCTACAGAACAATGAGGACTAAGAATCTCTAGTCTTGGGAAACCGGAAGTCATGACTGGGATAGTGCTTTCTTGGGTCAGTTTGGTAAATGTCTAACTCCAGTGGGCTCCAAAGACAGTGAGGATTTGTGAAAGGGAGACAGTGAGGACAACCAACCTCTGGCACAATTTTATTATAAAGGGGGGGCAGAGAAATGGGGCTTGCAGAAAGAGAGGGGTCAAGCTAGGATTTCACGGATCACCTGGAAGAGAGTGCACCGATTTGTATGCGGATGGGAACATCTCAGCAACATAGAGGAGGGAAAAGCAGGTGACAGAGGAGAGAGGGGGAAGAGCTGCAGGACAAAACAGGTTGATAGGATTCAGTGAACAATGGGGTTAGCGGTCATGGCAACGGGGAAGGACAGGCCGGCCATCCAAGCATGAAGAAGGTGTGTTAACTGGAAGGTGAGGACACTCTCCTCTTTCTGATGTTTTCACAGGGACACTGAGAAGTGAGGTCATCTGCTGAGGGCGAGAAGGGCTGGAGTTTGGAGAGCAGATGAGGAGAGAGGGAGAAAGTAGTGTGGAATGGTTCTTAAGGTGAGTAGGAGGGTTTGGAAATGGACTAGAGCCAGGTGGTAGGGAGGCCAGGGTTGGGGGCTGCGTAGGCAAGATGCTGGGATGCTACCTGAGGTGTGTAAGTGTCATTGACTTAAAAATTAGATGACTCAGCATTACAGCTGTTTGCTTTGGAGAAGGCAGGCATGGGGTAAGGGGAGTTGGATGGGAGTGGTTGGGCAGGTGTCTTGGAGATAGACACGGGTGAGGGATTGTGATGGAAGCCCATAGACTGTAAGCTGAGTAGAGAGGAAAACGAGGAGTGAAAATTAGTGGCTAAAAGGGTTGTGGACTGTTGCATCTCATAGATGCCAGGGGTTTGAGGAAACAGAATGGAGAAGCTTCTCACACAAGCAATGAGGAGCAAGCAGGACTCTGACCTTGGCCCAGAAAACAAAACTGCCAAATTCACAGGTGGAAACAGGGACGCCCATGTCTAAATTGTCATTGGCACTGTGCTGTTCACTGGATATTGCACCCTCCACCTCTGGTAGTCTGGTTTGCAAGGTGTGTCTTCTTCCAGAAACAGGGGTCAGAAGCCACAAGGGTGTAACTTTGAACTGTTGCCTCTTAAATCTCATCTCCTGAATCGCATGAATGAGGACTTGGTATTTAACCCCTTTCAAGAAGATGCACCAAAAAGCTTTTCTTAGAATTCTTCCTAGGATCCAATCCTGAACATGCTGGTGTGTGACAGAAATGTGGTCTTGCAGCTCCCATATCCAGAGGATCAGCAGCCACCTGGGGACCATGAGGGAGGAGTGTGGTGAGAGGCACAGAGAGTGCACTTACAGGGAGACACCTCTGTGTGTGGGCCCAGACACTCTGATGGGGGTGGGGACTCCTGGGACCTTGAGAACAGTGTCCTGAGCCACAGCTGGGGAGCCCCAGAAGGAACGTGGACTCTCCATCTTCCCTGCTCCTTCACTGATACAG
Organism: Oryctolagus cuniculus; assembly: GCF_051225735.1. Taxonomy (NCBI): domain Eukaryota; kingdom Metazoa; phylum Chordata; class Mammalia; order Lagomorpha; family Leporidae; genus Oryctolagus; species Oryctolagus cuniculus. Next base: position 40,349,335 of record NC_142880.1, read on the forward strand.
ACCGAACACCATAGTGGGAAAACTACGCTGCGTTCATCAGTGCCTGGGAGGGACTGCCCCATTTCAGTTCTGATGCTCCATGCTTCCAAATATGAAAGAAACCCGAACAGCACGGATGCTAGAAACCCGGGGACCGCTGGCCTCAGCTACACATAACTACAAACACAGCGATGCCGAATCATTAGTTACCTGGAGGACAAATTTCATGGCTGTCCACATCTTTTATTGTATGAAATATTTGCTCATTCGATTGAAGAAAATGTTGTGCTTTCTACATAAGAAGGGAAATGAAGATATATTTTCTCTGGGAAAGTAATTGCTAAGCCAACATTTCTTCTACCCTACCAGTCATGTATATATTTGTTATCTAGGCAGCTAGCAATCAATCTATTATTCATTTACTTCCCACTGTCACTCAGAAAAGCTTGAGAGTGGTTTGCATAAATTCATTCAACTCAGGCGCATGTTTTTTCAATCATTGCCTCCTTGATCACTATTTTTCTTGTTAAAATTTTAACTCACTGTAGCCTACAGGCTGTGTGTGTGTGAGAATTATATTTAGCAAATAAGCAAACAAAAAAAGCTCATGGGAAATGAAACTTAAAAGATAACTTAAGAAACTTAAAAGATAAATTTTGGTGCAAATATTTTTTTGAAATTTGTGTACACAGGAGGTCTTCAAGAAAGTAACAGAAAATGCATATTATGAAAAATCCATGGAAAATACACACTATGAAAACCCTATGGATTTCAAAATTGTTTTGCATTAAAATGAACTTTTAATTCCATTTTACATGCTTTTTTTTTTTTTTTTTTTGTAGTACCCTTGTATTGGATGCTTAACCACAGTTCCCCTTGGCACCATCTATGGCTTGTAGGGGTTAGATAAGAAAACTCAGGGAAGGAAACTGTAGACTGAAGAATGGCCACAGTGGAGAGGGAGGGTGGTTAATCCTTAATATCAGCGATAAGGAGCCCTCTTCTTGTCTGTGGCTCACCTCCAGGAGAACGACCCAGAAGTTGTGCCCTTCAGCTCGAGACCCAGCTAAGCTGTCAAAAAATGTGATATGATATCTGTGCCTCAAATTGCTTTTTATTTTTAACACATTAAACTTAAAACTGGAAGTTGTTAAATTGTTCCAAGTATAAGGAGATAGAAATCCAAAAGAGAAGAGGAGTTCAAAGTCATTGAACTTTAAATTGCCACCAGGAATAATCTGATTTTCTTTATCTCACCCTTTTACTGTCCTTCTACCAGTGTCAGCTTCTGTGTTAAAATTTCCAATGTATTTCTTTATGAAATTTATTATTCCCCCAAGCTATGCTCTTCTGCATTGGCGTCTGCAATGATTCAGAGTGCTCAAGGATCAAGGTAACACTCATCCTACCAGCATCACAACTGTTCGCTTTCCAAGGTAAGTCTAGGTCATGCTCACTCTATTTAGCCCATATATAGAACTTGAGTGTGTTGAGGTCCTTTGACTTTTTAACCATCTCCATTTTATTTTTTTGAACAAGTAATCATTTCCAAGAAGAATACATTATTGGAGAGATTTCCACTAACAGAGTTTGGCTGAAGAGGCTAGGGTGGCTTCCAGGCTCGTCTGCAAGTGGTTAGGAACACACACACTCTCACCCATCGCTTCTTATTCTGAAAACTGCACCACATCCAATTCTTACAGGCGTCTGCCAGGTTTGTGTGCAAATTATGAGCTAGTGCTGTTTGTCAAAGCCCCAGACTGCTTTCAGAGTTACTTTTCCCCACGTGACCTGCAACCCTGGGGTCTCATTAGATGGAAAGGCTGAATCAGAGAGTTCCCAGGAATCAGCTCTTCTCCCTCTATGGTACCCATTAGCATTCTAATCACTGGCAAGCTCGGTCTCAAATTCTTTTCCCTAACTCAAGGGAATAGTATTTACCTGCTTGGGGAGTTTCGAAAATAGTAATGCCTGGACCCCAGTCCCTGGAGTTCAATTTAAATAGTTCTGATAGGGTGTGGGCTTTATTTTAAGAGGGTGATCAACAAGTTCATGGAAGAGGTAGGCGTTTGAGAAGCTACTGGGACTTTTGTATCCCACATTGGAGTGGCTGGGTTCAATATCACCTCCGGCCCCCGACTCCAGCTTCCTGCTAATGCAGACCCTTGAAGGCAGCAGTGATGGCCCAGGTAGTTGAGTTCTTGCCACTCATGCGAGAGGCCTGGATGGAGTTTCCAGCACCAGGTTTCAGCTGGGCCCAGTGGCCATGGTGAGCAACGAGGCTTTTGGGGAGTGAGCTAGATGAAGGGAGTGTGCTCTCTGTGTCTCTCAAAAACAAACAAACAAGAAACAAACAATACACAAACAAAGCTCATGGGAAATGAAATGAAAAGAGAAGCTCATTTTGTCATGAAAAATAGAAATCTATGCTTACATGAGTTTTCAAAAATTTATGGAAAAAATGCAATATTATGAAAAAACTATGCATGAATTTCAAATTTTTGGCACCAAAATAAACATTTTAATTACCCTTTCCACAAACTTTTCAAAGTACCCTAGAACTCTCAAAAGCTCCCCATCTCCCTCCCAGTTGATGCTGATAATCAGCTACAGTTGCAAACCATTAGCCTGGAGTTTCTTTGCCTCTGCATAGATGCTCAAGACTAATTGGGAGCACACAGATTTTTAAAATGCTAAATCCTAGGAGGTCCTCAGTCCCTTATTTCACTTGGGAATGTCTGGTCAGGCACTCAGGGTTGATTTCTGCAAGAGCTAAACTAGTTCACAACCTTAGGGCTTAGAAATGCCACACATGGAGTCCCAGCCACAGACTACCCAACACTCGCTGAGTGTGTGATTCAGCCGCACACGCCTGCACCTGGCAGCTCGGGGACCTAGCACCACACCTTCCCTTGTTCCACCTGTCAAATCCCACCTATCCTACTTGGGTTTGTGTCAGCTAAACAGGAAGCAGGAAATACATGTTTCTCAAATCACTGCTGCTAAATGAATTAGGCCTCTGAGGTTTGGAGGGCTTTTTACTAATGCAACTACAGTTTTCTTCCCTTGCTATTAGCAAAATGCCTTCACACCTCTCTATAGACTGTTGCAATCCTGTCTGTCTACTGAGCTATGAGACAGGGAAGGTACCCTGTTTATTTCTGAAGCCCTGGTACTGGGCATAGTACGTGCAATACAGAGGTGCCTAATAAATGCCACTTGGATTTAATGACTGAAGATGAAATGCAATTTGGTGAGTTTCACAAAGCTAGATTCTATGGCTCTTCTACTCTACCATTCTAGAACAAACGGCCACAATCAGAACCTTATGATGACTTTTAGAGCAACCTCATTGTAATTACCTTCCGCTGTCACTCTTTTAGACACACAGGCAATTGGGCTGAAGTTGGTGTTAGTTTAGGTAAAATAATACCCAATGGCCTCCATATTTTACATGGTCATTTCTTTTAGTGTCCCTATTCCAAGACAGGATGCATCAGCTTGCCTCCTCGTTACCCAGTCTTGAAAGTTTTTTTGAAACACTGTTATATTTGCCACAGCTGGTCCCGGATTTGTGCAGACTCCATCCATGTCTCTCAGAATGGGGCTAGTCCCCCGCTTCTCTGTTGCTTCTTGTGCATGGAGCTCAGAAAACACAAGTGCCTGTCCATAAGCAAACATGCTGGGTTTTCTCCAAACATTAATGCTTAAGAGAACTGGGGGAAAAGAGTAAGATGGGAGACTGTATCACAATTCTCATTAGATAAGCTCCAATTGTCTTTAGGACTGGGTACAGCCACCCACTCTGCCTGCCTAACTGTGCTCACAAGCCGGAAGGGGCTGGATTCTCAACAGGTCACCTTGTGGGAACATGACTGCAGAGAGAAGTGCTGACAGTCATCTCCAGACAGGGAGCAGTGCATGTCACTGAGGGGGTGGAGAGAAGTTAGATGGGATGGAATGAGATTGCCCACAGGCTCCACCTCCCCCTGACCACTAGAAAAAATCCCGTCTTGTAGGCTGTGCTGTTGAGTGTACCTCCTGTCCCTCTATTAAATAAGGGACAGGAGAAGGAGGAGAAGCGCTGTGGGTGAGGACCTGGCTGAATCCCCATAACAAAGAGCTTAGAAAGGCGGCGAGACAGAAGAGCACACAGCTCAAGGGCTGCTACAATGGTGGTCTGGAAGATGGTGGTGAATGGGGGGAGAGAATATGGGTTAAACACCGAATCCTCATTAACGTGCCTCAGGGGTTGAGATGGCAGAGGGAATGGGATTCGGGGTTACTTGTCTGCTGGCCTCTGCTTCTGGAGGAAGGCACGCGGTAGAGATCACACTGGGCTGGAGGGCGATACCGCTGGTGCTAACACACAGCTGGGGTGAGAAGTTGCATGCCACCACTTGCCATTCCTTGCCAAAGTGCGTTTTGGCAGTTCTGCCGCCTAACCTTGGAAAACAGACTCAACAAATCCTTGCTTACTGACCACACATTGGCCCCAGGAAGCCTGCAAGGTACTGAAGAGACAGCTATTAATCCATTAGACCCATTTGACCTGGGTGGTATGAACAGTCCATTTTACCTTAGCTTTCTGGGGCAGATCTGCCCAATCCTATGTTCTTTCTTCTTACTATTCCTTCCCAGAAATGTCTTCTTCAAAATTCATCAGTAGCCTTCTTTTTAGTAGGCTGTTTCCAGAGACAACGACCTCCTTTTACCTGAGGGTGTTTTTCGCCAATCATATCCTGATTTCTAACAAGTAAGAAATCCACACCTCACCCCCTATTTCCACCCTCTTACCTAAAGTCCGCCTTACTGGGCCAAGGCATTGTATGTTCACTGGGCCGTATATAAATTCTGACAAGAACGTGGCCACTTGGGAACACTGCCCAAGACTCCTTGAAAGGCACTGAGTGTGCCACCCAGGTGTAGGTCCCTTGTCGCTCCCCCTCTTCGTGGAGGAATGACACTAAACCTTGCCTAGGCTTCATATCCGAGTCACGGCACCATTATGTCGCTCCCCCTCTTCGTGGAGGAGCAACACAGGACCCTGCGCTGTTCTTTCGTCTGCTCGGCCCTCCCCGGGTTTGCTGCTGGTTCTTCCCGGGTTGGCTGCTGGTCCTTCCCGGGTTGGCTGCTGGTCCTTCCACCTCCGTGGAAGGGCGGTTCCCCCTGCCACATTCCCCACTTCCGCGGGGGAGCGGCACACCGCCGGCCGGCTCTCTCGGGGGCTGCACAGGTGTTCCCTCAGATGTTTCTGGTGCATGCCGTCTCTCTCCTCCTTTATAGTCCTCCTCCGCCAATCCCAACTCTGCTACCCACACGCCGAGTACGCTGCTCTCCTCCAATCAGGAGCAGGTCCTGCAGCTTGTCAAGTTGGTGAGAGGCAGCTGTGTAGAAGCTGTTTTCTCCTCTCCCAGCGCCATATTGTGGGAGAGCAGATGCATAGAATAAGTCTTAATTCCAGTAACTCAGTCCAGTCCGGGTTGCTCCCCACAGTCCCTCATATGCTGTCCTGAATGAACCATCTACTAATGGTTTACAGATTCTATTTGTTTCCTTTGATATTAAGATAGGAGATACTGGGGCTGGCGCTGTGGCTCACTTGGTTAATCCTCCACCTGTGGCGCCGGCATCCCATGTGGGTGCCAGGTTCTAGTCCTGGCTGCCCTCTTCCAGTCCAGCTCTCTGCTGTGGCCCAGGAGGGCAGTGGAGGATGGCCCAAGTGCTTGGGCACCTGCACCTTCGTGGGAGACCAGGAAGAAGCACCTGGCTCCTGGCTTCAGATCAGCTTAGCGCACTGGCCATAGTGGCCATTTGGGGAGTGAACCGATGGAAGGAAAACCTTTCTCTCTGTCTCTCTCTCACACTGTCACTCTGTCAAAAAAAGGCCGGGGGGGGGGGATACCTCTGACTCTGATAGGAGCTTAGGTAGATAATCAACCTTGAAAATGAGCAATGGTTGCTGATTTCCCCTGGGGGTATTAACTGGAACCCAATATGGAGCCTGGGGCACTGATGGCTGGTATACAGTCATTGGTCTTTCCCCCTTGTACTTTTGGAACTTCCTGAGTCTGGTAAGATTTATTTGGCCTCAGAACAAAGATTTTTCAGTGGGCATGCAGAGACCATTTGGTGCTGAAGTAACACATACAAGGTTGGTTTTTTTTTTTTTTTTTTGGTTTAGCTGTCCTTGAAGGCTCCACAGCCCATAAAGCTTGTCAATTCTAATTTTCTTTGAGTGACTTGAAATACGAAGAAAAGTGTGGTGAAAATCCTCTGGGCTTCTAGCAACCCAAGCCTGTCCACTCATCAACCAGAACACTTGGAGCACATCACACACATTCACAAACAAGACCTCTTCATCAGGGACCTACTTTCAAATGCAAGTGGAGACGGGAGTAGCTGCCATTCTCTGCAACCAGCAAAGAAATTAAAACTCACAGATCCCAAAAAACTGGATTGTTCAAAACTTTTCCATCATTTTAAAGTGGAATTAACCTATTAACATAATCACTTGCAGCAGAGAAAGATTCCAAATGAGGGGTAGTTATAGCCCCACGATGCTTATTCCAATAAAAGGCATTAAACAGCAAATGTGGAAGCAGCAAACTGATGGATGGTCTGTGTGGCTGAGCACCAAGCCAGGTTTTGCTGTTAACGAAACCTTCAGCTCATCCTGGCTGTGATGAAACAATCTGCCATCTAGTTTTAAGAGAAACTGTTAAAAGATGCTTTTAAGCCAATTCCATCAGCAATTCCAAAAGCCATTAGAGTTGAACATTTAAGCTAAATTTTAAGGGCCAAAAGGGAGCCTCTGCAGTGTAGTGCAGAAATGAGAACCACCCGACATCCCAGTTGCTTTCAGTAGTTTGTTTCAGCTCTGCTGCTTCTAATGAAATGTAATTAAGTTGATTTGGATCCTTCAAGATACAGTAAATGGAAAGGATAAGAATATTCAGCAGTGTTGGCTTTCAAAAGTAAACACTGTGTAAATCCATCTTAGAAATTCAGTTTATTGCCATTGGCCTAATTCTAAAAAAACCCAGATTTGGAAAGGTGAAGAGAAAGGTATATAATTTAGAGAAAGTATGTCTTTGTGAACTTCCAAAAGCTAAATCATAACAATGGAATGCCAAAAAAAAGCTTGAGAAATAAAATTAGAGCAGATCAATCAAACCTTTCATTTCCTTAGCTTCACTTTTGAGGGCTTCACTCAAAGATCCTGTCCAATTGTACTGCAAAGTGAAATTTAGGATGAAAGTGAACAAAGTCCAGTCATTGGGTCCAAACGTCCACACTTCTAATACTTACACTGACATTTGAAGAGTCATTTTATATAAAATGCTGCACAACATGGAAATGGAAGAAGTCATTGAAAACGCCTCCTGCCCAGCCTCAACTCTCCAGCCACAGTGGTGGGTCTATGCACCATGCTGGACACAGGGGTGAGAACAGAGCAGGGGGCAGGCTGGGCACCTGAGCAGCGGTGGAGGAGAGATGGGCCTGTATCAATGACCACATCCACAGCTGTGGCTGCTAAGAGCCATGGAGGGGAAGTTCACGTTACTATGAGGGATTGTGTTCATCTCAGAGACTTGGAGAGTCCAGGAAAGGACTGGAAAACCCAGACAGAAAGAGCCACCAGGGAAGGCATTCCTGATTGAAGAGTGAACCTGTGCTCAGGGACTACAAGGGCCTGAGGCCGGTACAGGTTTCTGCCTGCAGAGAAACAGCAAGGAGGAACAGGGCCAGAGGGGCTGAAGAAAAGACCGAGGAGAGAGGGAGATGCACTTAGCGAGAGGTGGGGAGCAATTTATCCCAAGAGATACCAGACACTGTTCAAGATCTTGTTTCAATCAGGACAGAAGCTTAGCTGTGAGAGAGGGATGTTAGGGCCCAAAATGCTTAGGCAGAAGGCAGCCAAGGTTGGTTGAGAGGACTCTCTTCTTTCCTCCCATCCTTTTATGAAAGAAGCACAGAACCGGCATTTGGTATGGTGGCTAAGATGCGTCCATCCTGCATCAGAGTGCCTGTTTCAAGTCCCACCTCTGCTTCCAATCCAGCCGATTGCTAGGAAGGCAGCAGGAGATGACTGAAGTATTTGGGTCCCTGCCACCCACATGGATGGAGTTCCTGGCTACTGGCTGATTAAAGCTCTCATGGCCATTTGGGAGAGTGAACCAGTGGATGGAAGATCTCTATGTGTCTTTCAAATAAACTGAAAATAAATGGATGAAAATAGAAAAGAAAGAAGCTCAAACAGAAGGTGAACCATCCATGAACAAAGAGCAGAGGGATGGGGGAAGAAGCCGGAGAGAGGAGCATGGGCGTAGCAAGGTTCTCAGAGAAACCACTTCAGAAACAGGGAAAGAATATGTATTTCTATTTTAGAACAGAATTCAATAAAAAGAAGCATAAAGTAAAGCAATCAAGAAACACTGTTGAAACGAATCCACTATGTGACTGGGCAAAGTTAACCATTTGGATGTACTCATTTCTGTATTTCAGAAGCCAGCAGACAGCTGAGGATGAATTTAACTAGGAGCGGGCACTTGCTAGTACGATTGGGAAGGATAGTTGTAAGAGGAACTGCATGGTATTGTCTTACTCAAAGAGATTGCAAGGAAATGGGGGGCTTATAGTATAGCCTGGCATAAAGCAAAACCTAGTTGAGTATATCTCAGTTTACTTGTCTGATGCTACACATTACATGGGTGGTGAATCCATCTGTTGGTTGCACGTAGCACTAGCAGGGAGCACAGCATGCATGGCTGTCTCCGAGGGATCTATTCATCAGATTTCATCCCAGAGAACTATGGGGAGTTACAACCGGCATCACAGCAGGGTGAGTAAGTTGCAACTGCAAGAAATATTCAAGGCAGTTGTACCAGCTTCCCCTGGCAGTTTCCAATGTCTGTTAGGCTGCTACAAAAACAGACTGGGAGCATGCAGGTCTTCTTTTCCCAGTGAATTGGCTGCCTTGCCTCAGACCAGGAGTCTGGAGTGGAAGCCAGTGGGTAAGTACCGTGGATGAATTTCCAACGACATGACAGTGCCATGGCAGCTCTCAAGAATGTGGTCTCTGTAAAAACTGGGCACAGGCACCCAAAAGGAGTATTGGTGTGGACACAGCATGAACATTGCAGGCAGAAGAGTCTCAGCTGCCACCTTGTTATTTTCACGTTACTGTAGCAATTCTGCTGCTTCAGTCAGGCCCCCAGGCAGTGAGATTCCTCAAGTGACCAAGAGCAGGAAGAAAAGGGCCCGCCCTGCATGGCTGTTTCTCTTAAGGACATCTTGGGTGTGGACACATCACGCTGTGCTATGCAGGCTAGTATGGCTTCCTGAGACCAACTTGACCCTGGAGGCATTATGTCAACAGTCTTGAGGGTCACACCCTGACCTTTACTTGAGAGTACGGGAGGCTGCACAATGACCTCCAAAGGTGTCACCATCCTCATCCCAGAACCTGGGAACGAGTATGCTGTCTTAAGTGGCAGAAGGAGTTTATGGTCACCATGGAGTGAAGGATCTTGAAAGCGGAGGCCATTCTGAATATCTGGGTGGGCCCATTCTCATCACCAGGGCTGTTCCGTACAACAGGGACCCAGGAGGTCCCAGAGAAATGAAGAAGGGAGGAAGCTGACAGAGACCTAAGGGGACCACTCTGGGGGCTCTGAAGATGGGGGAGGAGGCCACCAGCCAGGGAATGCAGGCAACCGATAGAACCAACCAATAGATGCTATGGAGGGCTCCTGGAGGGAATGCTGACCTGACTCAGCCCAGGGAAATCCATTTTGGACTCTAGAATTGTCAGTTAGGAATATATATTTATAATACATTTATATGTACTTTTAAAGATTTATTTTATTATTTGGAAGACAGTTACAGAGAGAGGTAGAGCTAGAGAGAGAGAGGTCTTCCATCTGCTGGTTCACTCCCCAAATGACTGGAACAGCCAAAGCTGAGCTGATCCAAAGCCAGGATCCAAGAGTTTCTTCTGGGTCTCCCATGTGGGAGCAGAGGCTCAAGGACTTGGGCCATCTTCCACTGCTTTCCCAGGTCATAGCAGAGAGCTGGATTGGAAGTGGAGTAGCCATGACTTGAACCAGCACCCATATGGGATGCCAGCGCTGCAGGCTGGGGCTTTAACCTGCTGTGCCACGGTGTCGGCATATACATATATATACCACTAAGTTAATAGTGATTTGTTGGCATAGTATCAGGGAGCTAATCAGATAATAAATTTCTAACTTTGTCTAAGCTATGTATATTTACAGATTTAGTAGATGCTATCTGCTAGAATTTGGGAAAACCTGTAGATGATGAAATATCTGGTTTCCTTACTGTTCCTGTTTTGACAAAGGTCCCCAGGCAGGGGAATAACAGATGCCTCGATGCCCCACATTCTTTTAGTAAAGTGTTTAATCATCCATTCTGTGTTGCAAAAGTGGTGGACAAAATAAGGTTCTGTAGTATCAGTATACGACCCTTCTCCAGACTGCATGAGACTGGGCTGAGTATTCACCCGATGGTAGGAGGGAACTGCTGCTGGGGGTGGCCAGTGGCTGGCCTTCCCATGCTCCCTCTCTTGAAGCCCTCAGCAGAATTTGGGGGTTGCAGGGACTGGTGACCTGAGGTAGATTCAGTGCCACTGAAGTTCACCGAGCCCACCCACTGCTTCCAAGGCCTGTACGTAATTGTGTGATCACACAGCTTCTTTTTAAACAGAACTTCCATAACTACATAGGGCATAGAGTCTGTATCCCCCTTGGCCTGTGTGCAGTGGAGTAGCAGAAGCCTGAGGCACATGGACTGTTCTGAGGAGCTGGCTGGAGGTGGCTAGGTCCAGACGAGGCATGCACAGTCGGAAAGGCTTCATTTGGGATGAGATGCCTCTGGGAAACCATAGCACTGCCCTTGTGGGCAGAGGAGTTACCACGTGGACATCTCCCATAGGCAGAAATGGATCAATGCTGGACTACAATTGCACAGGCCAGGTTCTGTTCGGGTCCCCTTTCTTCCCGTAGCTCAACTTGGTTGGCAATCATGAGAATGGGGTTAGGCACAGCTTACTAGCGGGAGAGGAGATGGAGCTGGGGAGAGAGAGGAACTGCCCAGGGTCACTCTCATACAAATAAGGTTCTCATAGCCACAAAATGATCAGTTCTACTGAAATCCACCAAAAGGAAGCGGTGAGTTTGAATTAATTGTCCAAGGTGAGCAATAAGAATGGTTGTAGACTTACATTGAGATTACTGAGTTTTCTAGTTCCTGATCCAATTCTTTGATTTTCCTCCCTGCCTTTTTCCTCTGGGGCATTTTTGTAGCTTTTGACATAAGACATTATGGGTGAAACCTTGTGAAAGGAGAATTTCAGAGGAGATGCTTGGTCTGCTATGTGGGATTCCCCTGACGTAGGAATCTCGCCCAGCAATGGCTATAACTTAGTCACTTCTTGTTTAGCAACTGCCATGAGCATCGATTTCCACTTTGGCACAATTGATTTTTGCTTCTGTTCCCATTTGTGCCTTTGTTTTTAGACAGATATCATATGATGAGTGTCTGAGCATTGTCTCACCGAGGTCAGGGGACCTCGTGAAGAAAGACCTTCTTTGTCAATACGAATATCAACTAGTAAATTCCCAGACTGATGGAGGAGACAGAACCATAGCTGAGTTTCACCTCAGCCTTTTCATTTTCTATCCTAACTTGACATCAAGTGATTTAGGAAAGAACTTGAGGAGTTACCACCATGAACTTGAGGACACTGACCCCGAAGGATGTTAGAATTTTCCCCAGCCCATGCCGCGGCTCAATAGGCTAATCCTCTGCCTGCGGCACCGGCACACTGGGTTCTGGTCCTGGTTGGGGTGCCGGATTCTGTCCTGGTTGCCCCTCTTCCAGGCCAGCTCTCTGCTGTAGCCCGGGAGTGCAGTAGAGGATGGCCCAAGTGCTTGGGCCCTGCACCCCATGGGAGACCAGGAGAAGCACCTGGCTCCTGCCTTCGGATCAGTGAGGTGCACCGGCCGCGATGGCCATTGGAGGGTGAACCAACAGCAAAGGAAGACCTTTCTCTCTATCTCTCTCTCTCACTGTCCACTTGCCAAAAAAAAAAAAAAAAAAAAAAAGAATTTTTCCCAAAGTCCTCCGTTCTTCACTCATCCCTTGGTGAAGAAATTTCTAACATGGTAGGAAGATTAATAAATTCCTGGTAAGCAACTGCCTTGATAAAATGACAGCTCTACATTTAGTTGCTTAATTTACTTCTACAGAGGATTTACTGCTTTTCCCTCACTATCTGAGATAGCCAGAAAGTCAAATCTATTAATTCTCAAGATGGCAACATATTCAAGGAAGTATTAATATCCCCTACCCTTCTTACTGCAAGCATTAAAGATCAAACACTTTTAATTTTGACATATGGTATTTTTCTTTGACAGTATTTCAAAATAGTTTTTCATTCTCATTAGAATCTAGTATTGTTTTTTCATTGGCCAGCAGGCACCGGTGAGGAAAAGATGTTTAGCCTGAGGCCATGGCTTCAGTTTAGGGACCAGGGTTATCTGCTCAGGTATCTATACTGCTCAGACTCCTACAAGCAACAAAAGACTTGACTAGGGCTGTGTTCCCTTCCTCACCCACAGTGGTTTGGACCCCCGAGGAAATCTGCAGGCAGTCCCTTACCTATCCATAATTACTTATTGATTTCTTGTTGTGTCAGTGTAATGGTGGCAAGAACCAATGCAACAAATACAACTGCAGGAAGAAAAGAGAGCCCCGTGCAAGATAGGCTGTGAAGGGCTCGACTCCACTACTTTCAAAGTTCATTATTCACCTGCTGAATGGTATGTGTGACCTGAATGTTGATCTCCCCCGTCAGCAAAAGGAAGGACATTGAAAGATTAGTTTTGTTTTTCTCTCATCAAGATGGTGATCGCAAATACAATATCTCTATTCCGAGAAATGTGAGCTTCCTCAGGTTCAGGCACCAAGCAGCTTGATGCTCTTGGAGACATAGGCTCTGCTGCAGGATGCTGGTGTTTTCCGTGGGGGTGGGTGCATAACCACTGGAAACACCAGACCTTGAGTGTTTGTTGGAAAGAATTAGTCTGATTGTCAACAAGACTTTGATTCTTGACATTTGATCTGTGTTTGATTTGATCCTCGAATTTATGAGCTAAGAATTTTAATTTATCACAGAGAGATTAAGTAGATATTATTCTCTCTGAAGCACTTTGAGTTTCTGAGAGCACAGCAAGGAACCTCAGTAACATAAGCTACACACCAGGAACTCATCTACCATTTGCTAATAGCGACCTCCCTTTCCCTTCCCACAGTGCCTTTATAGAAACTATTTTAAGGGTTGAGTGTTTTCCATGCAAGCAGCCCATGAAGAAGCAAAGCAACAGAAGAACAAAGGAGGCGCCCCTTCAATTCTGTTTCCCTTCCTTCAGCACCAGACAATCAGATGCATTTCCACTGTGGTCCCCTGAGGCTTCTGGCATCATCTCTTACTGCATCTCAGGACCAGAGCAGGGTTTGCTGTGCCTGAGATCCATGACTTCCCCGAGGCATCATGGAAGGTGGTGTGGAATGACTGCAGGTCGATGCTGTGACTATTGTTGGAACCCTCCCGAGAAGCCTGGTGCTCCCAAGATGATCTGGCAGGACTGAGTTAAATTTGAAGGAGACCCCAAGCCTGGCACGTGGATCAGGAGGTGCCAATGGACATGGGAGTATGATAAACATACTGTGCTGAGCGGTGTTCGCTGTGGGAATTTAGGAATGAGGCACACATAGACAGATGTCATGGGAGGTCAGGGAACCTCTAGACGGGCACCTCGACCTAGAGGCTGACCCCTCCCAAGTAGGAATGATTGACCAGCGAGGAAAAGATTCTAGTACATTGGTAGTGAAGCTCTTATAACAAGTTATTTTGTCCCAATAGAACAGCAAACATGATCTTGTTTGCATTTTTAATTAAAAACCCATATAATGCTACTTTAGTAAAATGGGAGGAAGATTTTTATCTGAAGGCTTCCAACAATGCACTAAGTCTTGTTCACATCTAAGTCCAGGTTAAAAGGAGGGGTCTGGGGGATTTTTTAGGGCACTGGGAATATTCTATATGATGCTATAATGGTGGATACAGGCCATTATACACCATCCAAACGCAAAGAATGTACAACATCAAGAGTGAACCCTGATGTAAATCACAGCCTGTGGGTGACGAGAATGTGTCCATGCAGGTTCACTGACTGTAAGGAATACAGCACTCTCGGGAGGAGGGTGTTACTAATGCAGGAGCCCATGCAAGTGTGGGGCAGGTGATGCGTGGGAAATCTCTGTACCTTCTGCTCAACTTGACTGTCAACCTAAAACTGCTCTAGAAAACAAGGACTGAAAACCAGAAGAAATCAGTAAGCTTTCTAAAAGAACAGTAACAGAAACATCCAAGCCCAAGTGACAAACAGGCTTACATCTTAAGTGACTGCTAGGTAAATATTACTTTGAAAGCAAAATGAGCCATGTGCAATTTAAAACCAAAGCCTGTTACTGCGTTTGTGTTCAGGAAGCCTCGCTAAATTGGCCATGGACCTAACGCCTCATGAAGACCCACAGAACAGCAATCCATCGCGGGTAGGGAGGAGACAAACTTCAATTTTCCCAGTCATTAGGCTGAGAGTTGCATCTAAAGCCTTCGCTGTTACTGGTATCTAAGGACAAGAAACAGAGTCATTGAAGCAGTTCAAGTAAGCCAAGAGCTGCAATTTCTGAAGAGAAAGAGAGGCGGAGGAGGAATCTGGGGATTTCTGGTGGACTGCAGGCAGCTGTGTGAGCAAGCATGAGCATGACAGGCTCCTGGGCTCCTGCTTGGGTAGTGGGCAGAAAGCTCTGCTGGCCAGTGCCCGGGTGCGGGATGCTGGAAGAGGAGCTGAGTGCGGGCCAGGAAGGCCTGGCTGGGCTCTGACTTCACTGACGTGCTGTAGCTGAGCAGGTGATCGGCAGGTGGCTGGATATGTGCAGAGAGAGAAACAGAGTTGAGAGACAACCACGTGTGGTTGGAGACGGAACCTAGGGCAAGAGTTACAGTCCCCCAGGAAGCGACTGTTTGTAGATGGCAAAGATGTAAGTGAAGGGCCCTCAGGAACACCAACATTGAAGGAATGAAGAGAGACCAGCCTGCAAAGATGAGAGATGGAGGGACCAGAAAGCCGAGGCGCATGGGGTGGGAATATCATGCAGGTCACAAGACATTTTTGAGCAATGCTATCTTGCATGATGTTTTCAACCTGAAACACCTAGGACCACAGCAGGGACTCACATGAGGGGAAGGCACCCTGCTTGAACTTGTATCTCATCATAACCTTAGACTTACTCCCGATCCTCAACCTAACACAAGTCTTCAGTCTGCTTGACTCACCACACATACACACACAGCACAGACATGGAACCACAGCATTCAAGCTACTTTGAAAACCAACAGCATCTTTCAGTGTCATTAATGGCCTCCTATTAAACCCCGTATTTGCAATTTTGTTTGCCTAAACCCTACCATGCAAGATTCTTCCTGTTGGGACTCATGTGTGTCACATATACTGTTGGCAGGCAGAGCTGCATAAGGGAAAGGCTGGGAGGGGGTACCGGGTGGTCACCTAAGAACTGGAAGAGACAGAGTATCAACGGGAAAGGGGCTGCAACAACACAGGAGGAAGCAAACAGTGATGATGATGATGATGATGATGATGATGATGATAAATGAATCCCTGAGGGGCTGGCGCTGTGGCATCGTGGGTAGAGCTGCCGCCTGCAGTGCTGGCATCCTCTATGGGCACCAGTTCAAGCCCCTGGTGCTCCACTTCCAATTCAGCCCCCTGCTAATGCACCTGGGAAAGCAGCAGAGGATGGCCCCAGTACTGTGCCCATGCACCCATTGTGAGAGACCCAGAAGAAGCTCCTGGCTTTGGATAGGCCCAGCTTTGGCCTTTGCAGCCATTTGGAGAGTGAACCAGCAAAAGAAAGATCTCTCTCCATCTCTTTTTTTTCCTCTCTCTTTTTCTCTGCAATGCTGCCTTTCACATAATAAATAAAACTCTTTTAAGAAATAATTAAAATATATATATTTAAAAAATAAATCCCAGAATCCAAATGTCCTATCTATGGCCAAGATGGCAGGGACAGCATCTGTCCATCAAACAGCATGAAAGACTGTTCCAGAATCACCAGCAGCAACTCCCACTGGTCTAATACTTTCTAGTTTACAAAGCAGCATGAAGACTGCTGTTCCAGCTGAGATGATCAGCAATCTGGTGTGATAGGTGCTATGGCTTTCACCTCCCGGATTAGCAAACCCAGGGTGGGGGTGGGAGAGAGAGAGAGAGAGAGAGAGAGAGAGAGAGAGAGAGAGAGAGAGAGAGAGGGAGGGAGAGGGAGAGGGAGAGGGAGAGGGAGAGGGAGAGGGAGAGGGAGAGGGAGAGGGAGAGGGAGAGGGAGAGGGAGAGGGAGAGGGAGAGGGAGAGGGAGAGGGAGAGGGAGAGGGAGAGGGAGAGAGAGAATCAGGAATGGCTTTCACCTCCTGGATTAGCAAACCCAGGGTGGGGATGGGTGAGAGAATGAGAGAGACAGAGACAGAGAGAGACAGAGAGAGAATCAGGAATGGCTCTCACCAGGTACATAATGACCTGAAACAACTCCAGCCATCTTTGAGCATGACTGAGTCCTGGTGAGTGAGAGGCCTCCTCACTGTATCCCTACCTTCAGCAGGAGCTTCCAAGGTCGATTCTTACACTGATGGACTGGGTGTTCCTGCCCAGGGCTGTGCCTCGGGCCTCTGGTCATTTGATTCTTGGTCCAGTGCTCTTTGTATTTCACCAAATAGCAGGATGAGACTTCAGACACAAACCTGATCTCAAGTTTTATTAGTAGGAGTTGAGAAGGGTTTCACTCTATTCTTCTCTGCTTCAAATAAACTTGGAAGACTAAATTCCTCCTGGGAAGCTATACTACAAAAGGGATGCTG
The DNA here is from genome assembly GCF_051225735.1 of Oryctolagus cuniculus. NCBI lineage: Eukaryota > Metazoa > Chordata > Mammalia > Lagomorpha > Leporidae > Oryctolagus > Oryctolagus cuniculus. The sequence goes on from NC_142880.1 coordinate 40,366,337, forward strand.
GTGAACTTGCCTGCATATGGGAAAAGGGATGGCCTTAGTGAAAATGCTGATCTACTAGACCTCAGCATGTCTGGCCTAGGCAAGGGATGGCCTCATGGCAACAGAGGGCCAGCTTCAAAACCAAGGTGCTATCAGAACAGAAACTAGACTTCCTTGGTGTGTCTCTGGAGGGCAGATGTTGCAGATAAAGGAATCTGTGCTTAATACAAGCAAGAGGTTCTGAATAATCCCAGCCACCCTAAAATGGAATGCTATGCCTCACTGGGCTGTGTCTGCAGCTGACATTAAAGATATGTGAGCAAGAGGACATGGCTGCTGGAGCCAAGACTGCCTGCTCCTCCTGCCACAAAGTTCCATGGGCTCTGGCTCTCCATCCTCCAAGGCAGTGGGGGCCCTGAGGTCCAAGCAGGGGTTTGGCAGCTTCTGCACCACTTGGCCTTTTCCCTGATTATGGGCTGTGATGAGGAGGGGGAAGAACCCTGGAGCTTTGCCCACAGAGGCAAGGACCACTCTCTGGTGCAAGGGGCAGCAATGCAATGGCCCCAGGATCACCTGGTGGCCCTGGGCCTCCTGCCTGACTTGGTGCGGCTCCATGGGAAAGACAGACAGAACCTGTTCATTTGGAGCTTCCATAGTTTTGGTTCTATTAGAGTGACTTAACCACCCATGTAACTTTGTACATGATGTACAGATGTACAGAATTTGATGTACAGAATTTTAAGGCACTATATTAGGATTTGTATGCAATGATTTCTATAAGAATTTAATTGTATTCCATCCCTCCCCAATATTTTCATTCTTTAAAGCCAGTGGTCCCAACAGACCCCTCCCATGGTCAAACACTAGCACCCATGCTGTCTGTCCCTCTGCTGTCTGAATGACCTTGAAGAGGTGATTGGGTCATGAGGACACTGCCTCATCAGTGACTTAATCCATGGATTAGTGGATGACTGAATTAACAGTAAGTGAGGGAGAGGCTTTCTTGTGTTTGGAAATGCTCTCCCTGGGGGGCTTGCTCTGTTTTGCCATGCGACACCTCCACCACCTGCCATAGAATTGGGGCTTTGTTCTTGGACTTCCCACCTCTAGAACTATGACTCACACACACCTTTCCTCTCTATAAATCCCTCAGCCTCAGAGATTCTGTTATAGCAGCAGAACACAGCCTCCTACAGTGACCTTGTTTTCTAAAAGGACTGAGGGTCAAGAGCTATTGCTCTTCTGCTTCTCCTTCAGTCCTGTATCCAAGGCTGCTCCCAAGGTTCATCTTGGGGTCCTTAGAAAACCCTGACCATATGCTTTCAGATGCTAAGACTTGAAAGTTCTATTGTGTTACCCACAGGTAAGGATTGCTTTATAAAAACAGCGAGGCGCACTTAGCCTGCATGTAATTACTTAGCCTTCTGTAATCACTGAGCTTCCTTTAGAGCACAACAGCCCAGAGGGCAAGGCCTCACTAACTTTGAAGGTTAGCATCATGCAAATGCATGTTGGCTCCAAAGGTCTGAAGAATCAGCCGCCGTTTTGACTTGGTCAACACACTCAGCCAACAGAATACTCTAGGTGGTCAAATGTGTCTCTCTAAGTGAAATAAAGTAGTTTTGCTAATGAAATGAGGTCCTGGCCTCTGGTCCTGGGTCAGAATATAAGCCAGCAACAGATGGGACCCAGTTCTTTCCCAAGCACAGGTTGCTCCCATTCCAATTTCCATCTCTCCACTCATGTTTTTCCTCTTATCAGAAATTCCCTTCCCACTTACTTCTTAATTATGCAAACTCTGAATTCTTTGAGTTTTTGCTCTATAATTGTCCTTCCTGTAATTCATGCTTTTCTTTTTAAAGATTTATTTATTCACTTGAGAGGCAAAGTTACAGGCAGAGAGAGGGAGAGATAGAAAGGCCTTCCATCCACTGGTTGACTCTCCAAATGGCTGCAATGGTCAGAGCTGGGTTGATCCAAACCCAGGAGCCAGGAGTTTCCTCTGGGTTTCCCACATGGGCCCAAGCACTTGGGCCATCTTCTACTGCTTTCCCAGGCCATAAGCAGTGGAGTAGCTGGAACTAGAACTGGTGCCCATATGGGATGCTGGTGCTGCAGGTAGATGCCAAACCTACTATACCACCATGCTGGCCCCTAATTCATGCTTTAACGTCTGTAGTACATAATTCAGAACCCATAAAATTGCCAATATCCAGTATACCTTTCATTTTAGCCCACATCTATGTTTGGTTCTTCCTACATCTTAGGTTTGCTTTGGAACTCTTCCTTCACTAGGCCTATGAAAGGTGTTTAATACATAGATTTGAAGCCTAGGTAATTAAAAGATCAGATTTCTGGGGGTGATATATACATTATCAGTGAAGGACAGAATACAAATCTACTTCCTCACTGATTAAAAATATCTCATAATAATGAGTGAATTTGGTATTCTCACAAAAGGACTTTACATATGAGAAATTTCCTTGAGTTCTGAGCTTTGCTGTTAGCAACGCTTATGACACTGGGCACAAGGGCTCTCATTTCAATTCACAATTGCATAATTTCAAAATTATTAAGCATGGCTCTTCAACAGTAGTTTTAAATCATGGAATTGACTGGAAATACCACCATCGATTTTTCCAGCTCATTCTTCTTGCATCTCCTCACTTGAAACACATTTTAAACCATCTTTGGCTCATGAATTTTAGCTCCATTAAATTCCTGTCAACACATTCTGTTTTTCATAGAAATAAAAAGACAATTGGAGTCTTTGAACCTTATGCCAAAGTAGAAAAAAAAAACAAGGATGGAAAACTCATATGAGTTTTCAGCAAATAGCATGTAGAGTCTCTAAAAGTGGTTTCCCTTCAGTGCCCATGTGTGTAGCAGGTGTATTTCGGCAAAGAGGAAACCTCCGGATGCGAATGAAAGGGGAGGTTATTTGAGGCTGTAATATTTCCTCCAGTATCTGGAGCCATTGATTCAGAACGACCAGCTCATTTCTAATTTATAGCATGTTCTTCATGTCTGGCTGCCTGTGTAGCCAAAGGATCCTTTCCTGAGAGAAATTTCATTTGGCTCCTGGAGGAATCCAAGAAGGAACAAAGAAGGGAGATGTTCAAGCAAAACAGAATGGAGTGCAACCTATTTCAGGTGGAGGGCTTATCCTAACATGCAAAATGCTTAGGACATCATATGATTAATCTAGAACATTCCTGCAACACTTTCTTTTGCAATATCTTTTTCCACTTAGATGCATGTCCTCCTGGGGAAGAGGAAAACTTTGAAAGAGAACTACACAAACCAAACTTTATAAATGTAAAGTGCAAAGTAATGAATCCTCCCGGGAGCAGAAAGGCCTTGGGGAAATCTAGAAATAGATTATAACTCAAGAGACAGCTATTGAATATTTCTTTTCTCCCATTTGCTTAGAAAGACCCAACTTCCCTCTTGCAAGATGGTTCCCACTGCCTGCTGCAGCTCCACATCTCTGTCCAATGAGCTGCTGTATGCTAAGGTTGGTGGGCTGGGGATGGATGAGGCAACAACACTGGCTCTTTCCTCATCTCTGCAGGCAGCCAGGCGGCTTCAAGGAGGTGCTTTGGGCAGTAGCTGATGGAAGCTCTAGAGCCTTCCCCTGCCTTGGTTATGTTTCTCAATCTCCGTCCCGAGACCATTGCCTGTGCTACTCTCTGCAAGTCATTGATGTTCTCTCCTTGTCCTGTTAAACTACCTGCACTTGCTGGTCTTGACACTAACTGACAATAACCTCTGGGAGATGCTCTTAATGAAGTCCCTGCCTTTCCCCTCGATTCAAAGAGAAAAGTTAGTCACCTCCATTGGGCATCACTTGGAAATGAGGTCAGAACCAAAATTTATAGACATGGCACTCTTCTCTAAAGATTTGATTTTGGACCCACTTTGGAGAGGAATATTTCCTTCCACGAGTGATCCAAATCCTTGCCTGCACTGGGAGAATGCACAGAACCAAGGCTGAGCTCTTCCTGAGTGGTGGCTATCAACAGCAACACCACGTCTTTCCCTTTGAATTGCAACACCCGGACATTCGCAGGGTCTTGGGAACGTGGGACAGGCTGGAGGGTCTTCTCAGAGTTCCTGGGGTGGGGGGCTTCTCAGCCTTCTGAGCAGTGTTTGGGATTTTTTTTTCAATGTATCCTTTCTAACATTACTTACTGAAAGTTGTTGATGCTCCCCCCACCTCCCCATGCCCTCAGCTTATTACTTTGGAATCCTGTTGGGAAAACATGTTTACTTTTTTTTCTACAACATGATTTAGTAGCGGCAGCAATACTGCATATATAAAAGCAGCTAGAAGAGAAGATCTTGAAGGTTCTTATCACAAAGAAAGGATAAATGTTTGGCATCAGGGCTGAGTGCACTGCGTTTATCACCAAAAGATGTATACATGTATCAAGGTATTGCACCATACCCCCAAAATATGCACAATTATTAAATTTGAAAAAAAAATCACAAAAAGATGATTCAGGTTAAGACGCTGTGAGTATGGGTCTATGTAGTCCAAAGGCTCACCATCCTTGGTATATGTTCAGCATGAGGCTCCTGTTGCAGTCACGGCAGCTGCTGGACAGGGGTCTCCATGCACATCAGCGGTGCATCTCACGATGGCCCATGTCCTGTGCATAGCTCCAGAACCAAGAAGCTAAACCAAAGCTTACCTTTTTGTACAGACTCCTCAGATCTCGATACTGCCACATGCTGCTTAGGACCTGAGATGCAGCCTTGACCACCTTCGGGGAGTGTCTAATAAAGAGAAGACAGGAGACACAAGATGGTGAGTGCAGCAGCTGGGCTCCTGAGTGACTGATTCATCAGGAAAAGGTCAAAACATACATCCTCCTGACCCTTCCGGCTCTTTCCCTCTCAGCCTGGGTCGTGTGAAGGATGATTCTACCACTCCCAACCCTATTCTCAGCAATACCTCCAGGAGGGCGAGGGACTGGGCTGCACAGCAACCTGGCAAAGAATGCTCAAAATGCAAACACAAGAGCAGTGGCGTTTAGTCAGAATACAGAGTTAGTGTTTGACTCGAACATGGATGAGAAAGAAGAAAAAACAGTGATTAGGGAGAGCCAGATTCAGAGGCTTTCACGGTGGCGTGCAACAGGTGTGTACTGAGAAGAAACGAGATACTATTGCCACTGAAGCATGAGCCCAGGCATCCTGCTGGCTCTGCCCGCCTGCATGAGCATAGGCAGGTGCTCTGCATTCATGGCTGGCACCACGCACAAGAGACTGGCAGTGTGCATGCTCTTACATGTACACAAGGAATACACACGGCTAAACATCTCTACATAAAGCCCTACATGCACTTTAAGTCCCTTCCTCTGGCCCACAGTGAGAAGGCAAGGTCACTTGAACCTTAACACTATAGTATTTTGCCTGTGGTTTGGTGCCAATCTGCACTGCAAAATGGAAACTAAGTCAATAAATCTGTGTTGCTTTAATTCGACCAGGTTCTTGGAAGCCCCTTTGCCTGGTGGTCAGGAAAACTATTAATCACACATGGAGTCTATTCTAACTGGCTCATTTCATAAGCAACTGCACAGCTCTGGTGGCTGCTATGGACACAGTGGTCTCTTCTGGGGACCAGCACACTTCTTTCAAGAAGGGTCAGATGGTCAAAGCCCCTGGCTTCAGGGGTTATATGATCTCAAGTGCAAAAATACTTAACTTTTCCACCAGAGCATGAAAGGAGTCATAAATATAGCAGATACGTGCATGGGGATGGATGTTTTTCAGTGCAATGGGATTTGGCTTGTGAGCTGTAGTCTGTGGACCACCAGTCTGTGCGAATGGAGACTCCTGAGGTTGGACAGGCCAAACTCATTCATGAAGACTGCCAAGGTGAGGACCACCCCTGAAGCTGACCGGTGTTCAGTGGCCCAGAGAGCCACCAACGCAAGTATCTGAACTGAAACCAAAGATGCCTTTCAAATAAAGTGGTCTTTGAAATCTGAAAGTGGGCAGGTGGCTAGTGGGTCAAGTTAAGGTTGGATTTGAGAGCCAAGGTAGCAACATGTTGTGAGGTCATACATTTTGTAAGGGAATACAGGATGCCAACACATGGTCAATGAAGTAGCCGCAATTTTTCTGTGTGTTCAGATCTGCAGTTTAGACCAACTGAGTTTAAAGCTTCTTCATCCACTTTTTTTTTTTTATTTGACAGGTAGAGTTACAGACAGTGAGAGCGAGAGACAGAGAGAAAGGTCTTCCTTCTGTTGGTTCACTCCCCAAATGGCTGCCATGGCCAGCGTTGCGCTAATCTGAAGCCAGGAGCCAGGTGCTTCTTCCTGGTCTCCCATGAGGGTGCAGGGCCAAAGCACTTGGGCCATCCTCCACTGCCCTTCTGAGCCACAGCAGAGAGCTGGCCTGGAAGAGGAGTAACCAGGACTAGAACCCAGTGCCCATATAGGATGCTGGTGCCGCGGGCGGAGGATTAACCAAGTGAGTCATGGTGCCGGCCCCTCATCCACTTTCTTAAGGGCAACAGTACAGTCACTGCTAATACCCTTACTTCTGAGATGGAATTCAGTGCTGACTGTATTACTTATACCAATTATTTAAAAGAAATAATAAAGAGTTCTTATATATTCCATTTTTTTTTCTCTAGGAAAGATGAGCTATATTTAACATTTTTTTCTTTTAATAAAATGAATGGTTGTTGAATGATTTCAGCATTTATGATAGTGTCATGCTTTAACTGTAATATTAAATTCCTTTTACTTAAAGACAGAATTTTAGGGCTGGCATTGTGTCACAGCTGATTAAGCTGCCGCCTGCAATGCCGGCATTCCACATGGGTACCAGTTTGAGTCCTGGCTGCTCCACTTCCAATCCAACTACCTGCTAATGTACCTGAGAAGGCAGCAGAAGATGAACCAAGTCCTGGGACCTCTGCCTCCATGTGAGAGCCCTAGATGGAATTCCAGACTCCCAGCTTTAGCCTGGCCCAGCTCCAGCTGCTATGACCATTTGGGGAGTGAACCAGCAGATGGAAGGTCAGTCAGGGTCAGTCTCTCTCTCTCTCTCTCTAACTCCTGTGTGTGTCTCTCCCTTTCAAATAAATAAATATCTCTTCCCTTTTAAATAAGAGAATTTTAGCTGTTTTAATGGATACAGCTAAGGTAGCACTTATTCTTATATCATTGGTGCTGAACAAAGATGAAATGCTATGTATTGCTATATTTTATCATTGTTAGCTGGATATTTGTCTGTGACAACAGAGTCAGAAAACTCCAGAGGAACATGTATTAATATTCAGGGAGTAACAGTGCAGTTGGAACATATTTAGTATGAAAAAGTCCTCTGACACTGTAATTTTTTTGTTTGCACTTCTTGCTTAATAACAAAATAGAAACTCTGAAGGTGTCATGAACAGGGGTTTTAACCTCTCAATTAAAATGCCAGTGCATCATAGTGTTATAATAACACGTGAAGGTCAAGGAAAAATTGCTCTATTCTGAGCTGTTAATTTTGATCCATCTCACCAGCTACACTGGAACCACAGAAACTTCTACTTGAAAACCAGCAATATTGATTGAAAGACTTGAACAATTGAGTGTTTCTAATGTGACAAGTGATTATAACCTAAGCCACAATACACAGTCCGTTAGTGACAAGTAACAGTTGAGACTGTTAATAGCTTTTCTGTCTTATGACAAAATACAGTGACACATTCAACACTATTTCCCATATAACTGTTACAGTTAGAGGGGGAAAAAAACCAAATGTTTTGAAACAGATGGGCAGGACAGAATGTGCGTAACGGGTGTTTAAATTGAGGTGAAAAGAATAAGTCATTAAGGCTTCAAATGGTGAGTGTAAGACTCTTGGAAGAGTTAGTAACAGTTACAGAATGCCTGGTCTTCTCCAGAGCTGTCAAGTCGGGGAGGGGCTGTTTCAGCTGGGGCATTCCTTGTGGGTGCTCGACACAGCAGAGGCAGCAGCTGGTCACGGCTGCAACGCACAGTGAGCCGTGCAGTTTCAACATGCTGCAGTCACCCTCTCATGAGTCTGGCCCATTAGCATTTTGTGTATTTAAGCTTGCTTATATTTAGGAAGCAAATGTCTAGGTACATAAATTGGGGAATCATTATGCATTTTCCCACCTGTGTTTTGCTATCTTAAATAAAAATCAGTTTTGAGCTGAACTTATTTCCAGAAATAAGTGCTGAAGAACAGTTTAGGATGGACAGCTTTGCAGGTGTTTTATAAATGAACTAAGGTGAATTTATATTCCCACTTCCAGTTATTAAATCATGCCCAATTCCAAAAATTCATTTTCAATAAAGATTTTCTATTTTATTAAAACACGTTGAGAAGGCTATGGGAATCTTAATGCCTACTGTCATAATAGAATTGAGTGATAAATGATGAGTTTTGTGCTAAGATTTGGAGCAATGCTCTTGGACTCATTTTGTTTTAAGAGCAGTGAAAAGCAATAATGAAACTGAAGTGTAGGTAGAAGATGAGGATATATGAAGTTATAAAAACCTTGTTTAGATCCTCAAATTAGTCAGTATAAAAAAAGAGATAAACTGCATAGAAAATGGATGAGACTGACTAAGCAGGAGAAGTACAGCTAGGAAGACGCTTGATTCAGTCCATTTCAACATTTCTTATTAAACTCGTAAATCCAGGCCATTGGCATTGGGAACAAAATAAAAAAAGAAGTATGAGATAAGAAAAGTGACTATTCCACAAAGAAATCTGCAGCTAAAGTAAAGGATACTTAGCAGATCATTTTGTAGTGAAAAAATATCCTTCCCATTAGCAATAATCAAGCTGGATGAGACCTAACAGAGCCACTTTCTGATTTGGCAGTGAGAACATAAACTATTTCACAGATGATTTATTCAAATGATATTTTCTGTGGTTTCATCAAATACTTTTCTTTGACCATAGGACTGATGAAAATCTTTACTCCTCCAGGCCTATTTAGTGGTGCTTACTGTGGGGTGCACAATCCCTTGGAGGGAAGAAGCATATGCCGAAATGCTCCCCAAAGCTGGCTAGTCCTTTAATTCAGAGCAAATACTTTAATCTTTGAATGGCTCGCTAATATGGACAAAGATTTCAGAGTGTTTTTGTGGATTATGGTTTTATTGTATGCCTGTGTGCATGCTTTAAGAAGCATTAACATTTTAGCTGTTAATGCTCAAAGCAGGTAGGCACTTCAATTAAGAGACTCCACAGGTCTAATGAAGCTACACAAAGAAAAAGCCGTGTGGCCTTGTGCGGAGATGGCACAGCATATGTTTGTTAAGTACAGTATCATACGGCATAGTCCAAGCCAACTATCTACATGGTCCAGTTATTACGAGAGTCCAGTAGGTCTTCAATACGTGCTAGCAGACACTATTCCACTTCTAATGCTCAAACTGTTGGCTGAACCTGTTGGGAGGGTGCCTACTATGAAACCCTGAAACTATTATAATACACTGGTGATACCCCAAATTAAGGGGAGTAATTAGATAATTTCCAGAAAGTTTCAAAGTGCAGCTCTCACAGTCTTTGATAATGACTATTTTGCATTCAGATATAAAGGAATGGAGGAGCTGGGAATGCAAAGCCAGGAAGTAGAAGGGTCCTTGGTAACAAAAGGTTTACCCTTTTAATATATTTGATTACACCGAGGGACTTCCAGGAGGCAAAATTTAATTAAGGCCAGTGAAGGTTTCTACAAAATTGCCAGCTCGCTGATACACTAACACTCTGGCCTCTGAAGATATTCTTCAGTTGTAGATAGTAAGGGTCCATTGGTTCTTAAATCAAATTGGAAGACATTCCTATTTGTGCTGGCATGCTTGCTTTGACACTAAGCCTTATCTCTTTTTATTCTATTTGCCTAAAATTCATCTTTGCTCCTTTCCTTCCCTTCTGCCGGGAAAATTATCACTCATTCTTGAAGGCTCGATTACTGCTTCTTCCAGGAAGCATATTATGAGAGCTCCTCCCTTAGTTTCAGATTGGAAAGCAGAGGCACAGTGGCTTGTAAGATTAAATAACTTGCCCCAGATGCCACAGCTAGTAGGGGAGGGTACTGGACTAGAACTGAGTTCTCCCTGACCACGTCCCCCTCTCCCCGCTCTGCCTTGGGCAGTCTTCCTGCACGCTGACTTGCTATACAGACCTGAAGAGGTGCTGAGCAGAAAGATGCGGCAGCAGCATCATTGCATGGGCCTGCAGCTGTACAGAAACCACAGCCTGACATGGCTTAATTGCTTGGGTTAAGCTAGTTGTCTTCTATGCTGCAGGCACACATCACTATGCAGGCTGGACTGTCAAGTCTACCTGCCAGTGTCCCAGTAGTAACCAAGTCTTGAGTTATTTTTCAGATCAAAATTACCAACGGATCAACTTTCATTGTGGGATGGAAAGACAAGAGCTCATACAATGCTTTCCTTCTCTTGATTATACCAGAGACAAATACTTCCCAGGGACAGTCAGGAGCCGCCCCCTCAACAGGCCCCTGGTGATGCATTCCCACCCATGCTGACATAGGACGTCACCATCTAACTTACTTGTCTCCTTTGCTCTTGGAGATGCCAACCAACTTCTCTATGCCACCGGCATCCCGTAAGGCCTTGGCGTTCTCCATGTTCTTGGTGATCACTTCATGCAGGGTGCAGCAGATGGCTGTCACCGTGTCATCTGACATGGCCTTGCTTGCCGTGTTGTTGCTGTTGTTTCCACCTGGGAGCCTGTGCACGAGGTCTCGCATGGCGTATTTGCCTTTGGACAAGAAAATGAAGGGAGAGTTGAGAGGAGGGTGACGTGGAGGAAGAGGAAAGTGGGAGAGGTGGGTGCGAGAGGCACGTCAGGACGAGTCTGTCTGTTCTCTGTTGGGTAACTGTGGACATACACAGAGAAACAAGAACAAAATGGTACCTATCTTTTAGAAGGTTATTGTAAAAGTTCAGTGAGTTGATGCATGAGAAGCATTTAATGCGTGATGATTCTACAAGGACATGGCTCTTTCTGTTTTATGTGCACAGAAGCTGAGAAAATGCAAGGCAATTCTAACACAACTGTCAAAATTATCTCAATGGAAACTACGTTGCAATCTGCATTATTTAATGAACAAGAGTCAGACCATAAGCACCTAGCAAATACATGTTAAATTTAACGTACAAGAGTCAGACCATAAGCACGTGGCAAATACATGTGAATTCCGTATTGCAACCCCTGTAAGGCAAAGAGGAACGTGGAAAGCAGAAGAGAGGAACTTGGCAGATAAGGTATAACCAGGTGTCCTTTGAACTAGTGTAACCTGCTGATCTGTTTAGTCTCTTTCATGAAATCTTATGATATGGCTCTATAATGCAACAGTTACTGATTTGGGATTTTTGCTTTGTGGAAACTGCTTTCTTAATTCACTTCATCATTACGAATCTTGCCTTTCCCCGTGAGTGGTAAAGACACTTATGATGATATGTTTACGAGGTGTTTTTCCTTCACAAGGCTCTTTAGTCACTACCAATAGCCCTGCGAGACAATTACTTTGTCCCACCTGCAGCTTCCAATTCTGTTCCTTTAATTTACTTCTGGAAGTAAGTAAATGAGTGCCTGCAGCAAAGCTGGCTGTTCTTCAATTTTTTCAGATGGCATTGGCAAGAGCCCAAGGTCAGGTCCCTTCCTGGTCTCCCATCTCCCAATTAGACACTTCTAGCTAGTTCCTTATAGCTATCTGAAGCATTCTGCCTCCATAAATTTCTCTAAATGTTATCTTCTTTTGCTGTCTAATTCTTCAGTTCATAGTGCCTGGGGGCAACAAAAGCAACCCCATGAGAGGGGTCAATGATGTCTTGATTCCAGGCAGCAATAAATAAAACATAGGTCCTTGTAATTTTGCTATCTGCTCTTGTCCTAAGTATAGGTGGCTTTATTTTAGCAAGGACAGAAAATGTGTATGTTTAAATTACTGAAATAGAAACATGTCTTCATTCACTTCATAACTGAGTGTCTGACAGAATTGGTTTTCCTGCAAACTCCCAAATAAAGCTTTTCTATTTTCTAATAACAGCACAGAGAAAGTCCTCCCAGCAACTCGCTTTATTTATCATTAAACCAGAATGAACTTTGGTGGAAAGTTTACTTCTGTAAAAGTCAGCAAAATTGAAATTCTATCAGCTCATTATCCCCCACAAGCCTTTAGAAGACAAATTTGAGTTCTATGGAAATGAGAAGATGGATGTGTCTTTTTTCCCTTTCTTTACAAGGGAAGTGACAGAGGACAGGCGACATAAACTAAAAATATTCCAATCACTGTACGAATGGGGACACTCACACTCTTGACTGAGAAGTGAGGACTGGTTTCGTGACCTTGGACATCGTCAAGGGTGAAAGCAAAAATGAGACAAGGATTTGGCTGTGGCATTTCTTAGTTTTCGCTGTTACTGCCCATTTAAAGATGGTTTCAGATAAATCTGAGTATGTGGTTTCATCGCAGCCCCAAACCAGGGGCCCTAGGTGAGAGAAAGGTGACCCTGTAATGTTCAGGTAGCAGTCACAGCTCTCTCCCCGACTCCCTGGCTGGGCAGCTTCTTCCAGTGGCCCCAGCTTGCAGTACAAATGCTGTCACTTCCCATGGACTCCACCATGTGGAGCACAGGAGCTACTGTGCCATTTAACCTTGACTGTTGGAGAAAGTTTATTTCTAATATTTCCAATACACATTGCTGATATTTCACCTGCAATTTGATGTTTTTCATTGAATCTATTCATGAGGAGGTGCATTTTGGTCTGTATTTTTGATCATCCAAGTGAAGAAACAAATCCAGTAAAAGTATTCCTTTGGGAAGAAGATTCTGAGCAAAGTTGGCTAATTATTGTAAGGGTGCACTATTTTTCTTTCTTTCCTTCTTTTTGCCTTTGAGTATGTACTAAAAAAAAAGCTGTCTTCTCACACTGGAATCTGAATCCTATCTTTACAGAAAATTTGAGTAGCAAGGAAACCTTTTTATCTCTTTATGGTGTTTTAAAACTTTGAGGTGAGCTCTGGGGAAAAACAGAAAATATGGAACACAGAATAATGACAGCCACAGAGGATCTCGCATTGTGTGTGTACAACAGCAGCTCAGCGAAGAGAGTCATTTGACTGGCCTGGGGTGGTTAGGGAAGGCTTGGTAAGGGAGGTGGACATTTAGGATTTGCTCCATAGGTTGGTGGGGGTGGGGAGAGGTGACAAGATCAAAATTGCATTTTAAAGAGACCCTGGCATGTTAAGAAGATATTTTCTGCAACCGCAGGAGAAATGTGTAGTCTTTTTAATGACCACAAAGCTCTCTTCTGAACTTCTGCTGGAATTACAGGCATTGCAACACAAGATGGCTTGTACCTTTAACTGCTCCATGTCCCCTGTTGTCTGTCTGCCTAAGTTTCTAAACACAAGGAAGAGCTAAAAGCTGTTCTTGCTCCAAATGAGAGGGCCATTTCTCCCCACCTTCCACTTCTGCCCTGTATTGTCAGACTTTTGGGTCCTTGAGTTCTGAGATTTCTTCAGAGGTACAGGGATCCATAGGTACAGGCAATAGGTAGGATGGGAAATTCTTTTATTTTCACCATTTAATACCTTCAAGGTGATCGAGTTGCTGCTTTCTTTTTCAAGACAGCAATGAAGAGGAGCCCACATTGGGGCACAGAGATTAAACCACCTGTAACGCTGGGCATCCCATCGGACTGCGGATTCCCATCCTGGCTGCTCCACTTCCAACCGAGTTCCCTGCAAATGCACCTGGGATGGAGGTGGAAGATGCCCAAGTATGTGGGAGACCCCTGGTCCAGCCCCAGATGTTGAAATCATTTGGAGGGTGAATCAGCAGATCCTCTCTTTCTCTCTCTGTAATTCTTTCAAATAAATAAAATGAACCTTAAAAAACTAAAGAAAGAGAGTGAACGAGCGAGCACGGGAGCACGAGAGCGAGCAATGGAGAAAGCAAGTATGGCAGGAATTAGCTCTTCCAGTACAAAGGGCATTGAGTGACTGGACTCCCTGGAGGAGGCTGCTGTGTAGCAATGCTGCAGAGGAGCACTGAAGTTCTGCATCAGCTAGGGCTGGGCCAGCTGAAGCCAGCAGCCAGGAACTCAACGAAGGTCCTCCCCTGTGGGTAGCAAGGACCTAACTGCTTAAGCTGCCTCCCACCTGCTGCCTCCCAGGGTGCACATTAGCAGGCAGCTGAAATGGGGGAGGGGAACTGGAACTTGAACTCAGGGACCTGGTAAGGGATACAGGTATCCCAGGAGGCAGCTTAACTGCTGTGCCAAACTGCCTGCCCCTGTTTTCTCTTTCTCCTGCTTCTTTCTGGGAGTCTTCTGTTAAGAGCTGTAAGGCACCATGACAGCCTCACTTGGGAGACCCAACAAACTTTGCTGTCCGCGGGCGTCACTCGCCACAGTGCCCATCTGTAGGAAGGAGAGGGTGGGGGTTTCATGACGGGAACCTGAGCTTTGACCTTGGTGCCTGCTCTTGTTTCTGTGGTTACTGATTGGTGACTTTTTCTCTTTCTGGACTAAGCCTATTTCTGGAGTGAAATAGCACTTGTTTTACCCATTGGTGGCAGGAATACTGAGTGGTGGTTTAAAGTATGAGGGCCTGTGCTCTATAGGGTGGCACAGGGAAGCTGCTTGAGTCCCTTCCTACACCGGTTAAGTATCTCTACTGAGCACTGACGGAGTCCGCTCCACAGCTGGTCTTCACTGTGCACCATCAGAACTTCAAATGTTTCTCACATTGATAACAGAAAAGATATTTCTAAAGGTCAGTTGGAATAGAAAGCAACCCTGGACCAAGAAAATCACAAATCTTTTATCTTTAGGGTCTGAGTATCTCTTTGGCTTCCAAGTTTCTGGAGCTGCTAAATATGATACACAAGTTTTGGCTGAAATATTTTGAATTTCCTTGTTTTTCTTAACTCTTTTTTTAATGTGGTGAAATACCCATAACAAACTTCACCATCTTATCCATTCTTAAGTCATTGGTTGCATTCATATCATTCTACAATCATCACCACCATTCCTCTCCAAAGTTCTCAGCATCTTGCCAAACTAAAACTTTACACCCTAATAAACAAAAACTCCCTGCTCCCTGGGAACCACCATTCTACTTCATCAAAGAGATGAATTATGTGTCTATGAATGCTCTAGGGACCTCACATATGTGGGATCACACAGTGTTTGTCTTTTTGTGTCTGGATCATTTAACTTAATTAAAATCTTCAAGAATTTCATTTTACTTCAAGAAAAATTGTTTTATGGGTATGCCATATTTTGCTTATCCATTCAGCAAAAGATAATCGGGTTGGTTCTTTGTTTTAGTTATGAATAGCTTTACTATGAACATGAGTATCCTTTCACTTCCAACTTTTGTCTTTGGATCTAAAGTGCGCCTCTTGCAGACAACATATATTTGATTTTTAAAATATGTTCTGTCAATCCTTGTCTTTGATCACAGAGTTTAACTCATATACATTTAGAGTAATCACTGAGAAGAAAGGGCTTCTGACATTTTGCTATTTGTTTTCTATATGGATTACAGATTTTCTCCATTTCCTGAGTTATTTTCTCTTTTGTATTTAGTTGTTTTTGGTGGTGAAATGTTTCAGTTTCTTTCTTGTTTTGTTTATTTTCCTTAACTTTTTTAATGTTTACTATGGGAATTACAGTTATCATCCTAAAGTTGAAAAACTGTAGCTTGAATTTACACCAGGTTAAGTTCAATAACATACACAACTTTGTTGCTCATTTATAGTTCCATCTCATCCTTTTAATTGTTGAAATCATGAGACTACATATTTATATATTTGGTATCTAAAAGTTATTGATAGTTGATTTCAATGCATTAGTCTTTTTTTCATTAGTTTTTTTTTTTTTAAAGAAACTTCTATGAGGCCAGCATATTCTTAAACCAGAAAAAGAAACAACAGAGAAAGACAACTCAACAACAACAAAACAAACAATCCAGTTAAGAAATGGGCAGAGGACTTGAACAGGCATTTTTCAAAATGGGAAATTCAAATAGCCAACAGATGCATGAAAAAATGATCAGGATCACTAGCCATCAGGTAAATGCCAATCAGAACCACTGTGAGGTTTCACCTCACTCCAGTTAGAACGGTTCTCATACAGAATCAACAAATAAATGCAGGGAGAAAATGGTACCCCAAACCACTGGTGTTGGGAATGTAAACTGCTGTAGCCACTGTGGAAGACAATATGGAGATAACTCAGAAATCTGACTATAGACCTACCATATGACCCAGCCATCCCACTGCTGGGAATTTTCCCAAACAAAATGAAATTAGCACCTGAAAGAGTTATCTGTACACCCATGTTCACTGCAGCTCTATTTACAACAGCTAAGATATGAAATGAACCCAAATGTCCATCAACTGATGACTAGGTAAAGAAAAATAAAAATCCCATCTTTTGCAACTAAATGGATGCTACTGGAAACTATTATACTTACTGAGATAAGCCAGTCCCCAAAAGACATATATCATGTTTTTCTTATAAACTGAAATAGATCTTTGTAAAAATAAAGAGTAGGAATAAGAGAGGAAGGAGAAGGAAGGGTGGGAGCATGGATGGGAGGGGGGGTGAGAAGTACCACTATGTTTCTGTATATATGAAATGCATGAAATTTATACACATTAAATAAAATTAAAAAATAAATTATGTAGAAAGTAAACTGCAGAGTTCCAAATTAAAGTTGTAGTCAAATTTGCTTGTGAACTAATAACAATTTTTTATAATTTATCATGGATTTTCTTCTATTGAGGTCTCTATTTCCTGTTAAGGCTTTGAATTATTGTCTAGTGTGCTTTTATTTCGACCAGAACTCCTTTTAAGGTCTCTTGAAGCTTAGTTCTACTGGTAATGAACTCAGCTTTTGTTTATCTGGGAATGTCTTTCTTTTTGCTGAAGCTACTTTGGGGGGATACAGGACTCTTAGTTGACAGATTTTTTTCTTTTAGCACTGTGAATTTCTATTAGCCACTGACTTCTGGTCTCCAAAGCTTTGGTGAGAAACTTGCTGATAATCTACAGAGAATAGTGGATATGTGGGAAAATGCTTCTCTTCTGCCAACCAAGCTGTCTGTCTTTGGATCATGTGTTTCTCATGTACTTCTGCATGCTTCTCTTTAAGGTGATCATATTTTAATGTGTTTGAGCTTCCTGGATGTTACACTCATGGCTTCTGTAAAATCTGTGGTTTTTCAGTCGTTATTTCTTCTCCTAGCCTTTCTGTCCCTCTCTTTTCTCCTTCTGGGTCTGTCACAGTGTGTATGTTGGTCCTCTTTGTTTACTCAGGAATTTCCTTTTCTTCAATCTCCTTTTTTCCTGTTCTCTAGGTTCAAAAATTTCAATTGTCCTATCTGCAAGTTCATGGATTCTTTATTTCTTCAGTCTCTGAATTCCTCGAGTGAACTTCTCATTTCAGTTATAATTCTCCTCACACCCCATAGCTCTGACACTCTCATTTCTTCCCTTCTGTCCCTCTTTCATACCTAAGGACCTCTGATTTGAGTCCACTGGGAGAATACAGTGTCTCTCCCCTATCTCAAAATTAGCCGATGACAACCATAATTATCTTTTGTCTTGTAAGGAACCACATCGGAAGGTTTCAAGGGTGAGGCCATGGTCACCTTCAGGTGGGGGGTGGGGATCATTATTCTCTTACCGCACTATGGCAGGTGGAGTTATCACTACAACCATATGAATGTGTCTATAAGGTAACAGAATGTCTCTTTGCTTATCAAGAGAGAAAGGAAGTCTAAGGTAAAAACATCTAGCTGTGAACAAATAACAGAAAACATACTTGACGGTGTTCAATAAGTTACACAAAGCTTCAGGAGAATGAACCTAATTTCCTCAGTGTATGACATGTACAAATACTGTATTTGATTTAAAAAACAATGGAATATGTTAAAATCTTTCTAAAGTTTGCCTAATGTTGATAGGTTAAAGATATGTGAATTCTTAGCTACAAATGTTAACATGAGTGGTACATGGAAGATATTAAAGCTTGAATTGGGTTTTATTTCTGTTAAAATGACAAACTGGGGACCAGTATTGTGGTGCAGAGGATTAAGTCGCCACTTGGGACACCAGTACCCTTCTCAGTGCTGGTTCTAGTCCCTGCTGCTCCACTTCCAACCCAGCTCCCTGCTAATGTAGCTGGGAAGGCAGTGGAAGATGGCCTCACTGCTTGAGTCCCTGCCACCTACATGGGAGACCTGGATAGAAGTCTAGGCTCCTGGCCTCAGTCTGGCCCAGCCCGGCCCAGCCCTGGCTGTTACAGATGACGATCTCTTTCTTTCTCTCTTCCTGTCTGTGAATGTGCTTTGCAAATAAATACATAAATATTTTTTAAAAAAAGACAAACTGATCTTGGAGAAGGCAGTCTGCATTCAGCAATAAATAGGGGAAAGGAGTCAGTACCCAAACAGCAGCACCCAGAGCACTCCTACCTGAGACCTTGGCAACACTGCCTCTGTTGGTTTCTTGCATCACGTTTGGCAGTATTTCTTCACTTGTGGAAACACTAGAATTTAATCTTTTAAATTAATATCTAGTAAAAGATCTGCACATATAGAAATTCCAGAGTGCCTAGCAACCACTGCCTTTCTGTTTTTGCTTAACTTTACATATTATCTCTCTGAACCAAGCTGAAGAGTCTTCCTGTCTTTAGCCACTGAGGACTTCTGCTCATATTTTGTGTTTCCTGATAACTCTTTTTCTGTAAATCTACTAGCTCATTCATCAAACTAAAACAAAAAAAAACTTCTAAAAAGTTTCTTTTGCATTTAAGCCATCGTTGGGGTTTCCCATTCAGTGAGGACTCTCCTCCCTTACTTGAGGAAGAAAGGGACGTTAGAGATAAGGGGGCCACACAGCCATCTGCAGAGGCCCTTGGAGCTTTAGTACCAGGGTGGGAGAGTTGCCCTCATATCAAGATTCCAACACAAAAAGACCTGACGAATAAAAGCAGAGGGTGTCAGCCTCCACTTAGTCACGACAAGGAAGACGTTACTATGACTTTGCCCCAGCAGGGATGAGCTTTTCCTTGTGGACAGAGCAGGCTCCACTTCCTGTCCCAGAACGGCATGACAACAGCCAACAGCCATGCCCAGGCTTCAGGGAGAACTGTTCCGGGGGCGGTAGTCCTTTCACACTCTTCATGGGAGAAGTGAAAAGTTTGGGACACGTTCAGTGGTCTCATTCTCCGTAGCGTGTACTAACTCCTTACAGAATTGGAATTGCATTTGCCACTGTTTGGATATTGTTGGGTAAATAACCGGCTATTCAGCCTCCTCACCAACAGGTGCTTACTGATTCTCCTGTATGCTTATCTAAAGATCCTTGCTAAAGCCATGGATCTAATTGTGTCTACTCCTCAAACATCACAATAGCCTGAGACAAGGGCTGCTCTTGAACCTGTAACCACAGGAAATCAGCCTTGGGTTCAGGCATCCTGATAGAAGATGATTTCATCACCACAGATGGACATCTTGGGATTTCCAGACCTCATTTACATTGGGAGCAGACAGCTTTGAGAAACCTGACTGCTTACTAATCCAAGATAACTGAAACGAGGGTTAATCACGCAGACTAACTGAAACCCATTTAACTGTGGTTAATGTTCTATTTTGAATTGGGCATGTTATAAAAGCCTTATTTCTACTTACTCTGCTTTAATGCTTCATCTAACAGGTTATGCTTGTAAACACTAGAGTGAAAACAGCCTTTAAATGGAAACTGGTTCTAATTAATGTTTCAGAATTCATAGGCTATACTCTGAAAATTCTTAAAAGGTAATAAGCTACCAGTAAAATCAGTAATAATAGATTCATAGATATACTATTATAGGGAGATTGGCATGTGGCTAGACAAAAACTTAAAGCCACAGTTAAACAATATGTAAAATGCCTTTACTACACATGGGTTTTCATGGTGTTGACTGACTGGAATCTGTCTTCCTTCCTACTAGGATAATTGAGTAAATCAAATCTGTAACCACGACCATGACAGAGATGCTACATTTAAAGGCAAATATAATTTGATTAGTCATGATAAGCCCATTAAAGAACAAGTGCATTTTGCATGTGGAATTGATGTCTCCAATCTCCTGCCAGGCCCCTGGGTTGCTCCTGTTGTGCACGTTAGGGAATCCAAGCCCTGTAGCCAGCCCTGCAGGAAGCGTGGCCAGTAGCTTTGAAGACAGAACAATCTCTGAGTTACAGATAGTGAGGAGGTGAAATCGGAAGTGGTAAATCTTGAATTCGAAAGTTCAAGTTTAATGATCCCAGATGATGACCAGAAAGGGAACAGAATATTTCCGCCACATAGAAGTGACCACAAAACGAAAGTCAGTCCTCACCCTTTATAACATATGGTTCTTATTTGGATATGCATGCAAAGATAGGTGTCTTTGTGAGTGAGTCAACACTGCTGGCTGCCCCCACATCTACCCAACTGGTCAGATAAGACAACCCATCAAACTAATGGTCACAAATACAACTGCTAAACAAACCCTCGGTTAAATCCGCCTTTCCAGGGCAGAACCTCAGTATCAGGATGGACCATGCGGGGAAACTGGTCCTCAGGTCTGCCTGCATCACCACGGTGAACACACCGTGTGCTGCCTCGTTTGCTATGCATGTCATCTCATGTATGGGCCACAGCCCATGGTCAGGAGCCAGGAGAGAACAAAACAAAAGATCAGTGCAGGGAAACAACAAATGAAAAGGGAGGGCGGTTGGGAGGGAAGAAGGGAGGCAGAGAGGGAGAGAGAGGCAGAAGGAGAAGCAGAGAATCAAAACTCTAGCTGTGGTTCCAAATCATGCCTCTGTGAACCGTTCCCTAGCAGTTTTTCCCAGTCACCTTTAGCTCTATCATTGGGAATAGCAACATGTGGTGGTGTGATTATCCTGGGAAAGAAGGCTGCTTTCTCACCACCACCTGACTCAGTGTAACCTTGCAAATGCCCCCTTACACATTATACAGCTGCCTTGCAACAATGTGTAATCAAAGATCTCTGTCTTCCTGCTGCCTGTTCCCCAGCCCCAATCTCCGCCAGGGCCTTTTCCCCAGAATGGAACTGGCTCGTCTCCTGCTGTGTCCCTTGCTCCTTACTGGATTAGAATAAATATTTCATGAGGCTGTTTTATTGTTTTTACATGAACCTTATTTTATCTGTCCATTGTTTTAACTGATTAGAGACCGTTTCTGAGAGAGAGAGAAAGAGAGAGAGGGAGGGAGGAAGGGAAGAAGGGAGGGAGTGAAGGAGGGAGGAGCGGGGGGAGGGAGGGAGAGAGAGAGAGAGAGGAAGGGGACACACACATAATAAGGGGTCAGCTGGAGACAGGAATTAGATGTTATTATGGGACGATATCGAGACAAGTTCTGGAAGATATACTAAAGTTACCTAGGGTTTTTTCTTTTTTCTTTTTCTTTTTTTTCATAATATCCACGGATATAAAAAGCAAGTAGTGACTTAGAATACATGTAAGAACCTATTTCACATGCTGAACTAGTAAGCAGTTCTGAGAAAATGATTCAAAGAGTTATTCAACTCTCAGAAAAGAATGACTATTGAGCAGGGTAGATTCTTATAGGCTTATAGTATATGCTATGCTGTTCCTTCAAGAGTTATTACACCCAAATAAAGGATCTAGCTCATTTGTTTGGAAGACAAAAGGAACTGTAGTTTTCAACACCTCTACTCCACAGGAATTCACTGAATTGGATTCTGAGAAATTCTCACACTGGTGAGGTGTCAAGAACTAACAAAATAAGTAGAAATATAAGCAAGGCAGGAGGCTGAGATATGCATATTCAGCTTGCATAAGAATGATTCTGAAAATAAAACCTGACAGTTAATTAACATGAGGTTTGCCAAGGCAGCTTTTTGAACTGGAAATAAATTGATTTTTTGAGAAATATTAGAAGTAAGGTGAGCAACTGATACGATGCATTTTAAGAGGATTTGAATAATTTGATTAAATATTAAGTATGATAGCCAGGAAAGAATAATATCCCAATTCATTGCCTAGTTTTAGCAGAAGGATGTAAAGATGAACATTTAAGCTTTTAGCTTCAGGGGCAAAACCTAGGGAAATCATCCTAATTTTAGGTCAAGGTTGCTGCTGAACAAAGAGCAAGCAGCAGTCTCCCATGAAGAACATTCTGGAAGACCATAGTCTGCTGGGACAGGATGAGATCAGTGTTCCCCAAAGAAAAGTTCGTTTTCAGGAAAAAAAAACACTACAATCAGCCCTCCGGCCTGAGCACATTGGGATAACAGTCGCGTACTGATTGCAGCATGTAGGCTGGTGGTGAATTACGAAACTGCATCTCCTTGTTCTTGCTGTCTCAAATTGATTTACACTTCCGCCAAAATAAAAATTAGCCACACTTAAGGATCCTGAGAGAGGGAATCTTCCGTTAGTTTTCTTCATACCATTGCTTCTCACGGGCTACATTAGATGAGCACAGTGGTCTACCTTCCCCAAGAACACCTACATGTGTTCTCCGTTTTTGTTTTGCATCACCTAGGGTTATAAAAAGGCGGGTACAATCTACAATTTACACAGAAAACAAATGCAGCCCACGAGGTTAGAGGATGAGTGTAAGGTTGTTGTCTCTTGGGCAAAAAAGCCTGTCTCCAACCTAACTCTCCTCACTCCTGTCATTCTATCAGCACTGTGTAGCACCTTGTTAGGTGCTGTATCCGTCTTTCCACTAATATTAAAAACTGAGGAAAGGTTGATATCTGACAACCTTACAGCTACTGATACATTAATGAGCCACTGGTAGAGGCTCTGTGACCACAGACTGAGAAAATGCAGCAGCGTGCTGACTGCGGAGAACTGCATTCCCACTGATCCTGCTGCTGGTGCCATAGCCTATGTGAGAGTCTGAGAAATACCAGTTCTTCAAGACTCTATGTTCTAAAGAGGGTTTCACTGCACTTGATACCCAACCTAGAGACTTACAAACCTTAGTGAACTGACTTTCAATTAGCAAGGTAAAGACTGCAAGCACTCTGGTAGTAGACAAAAGGAAGCCACCTGGGTAACTTCCTGTGTTTCCTACAGTCACTGACTAGAGAAAACCTCTTTGTGGATGGGGATTCTGGGGGACACTCTGGGGAGTGGCGCTGCTGCTGCTCCTGTTCTTGCTAATGGGCATCCCTATCAGCAAGTACCACCAAAGAAACTGTAATTGCACAACACTATTACTTACTGTGGATGAAAACCAGAACTCAAAGACTTGCTCTTCCATAAAGGGCTGGTCAGAGAAAATGTCTGGCAGCATTGAGTGTGCGCCAAAAAAATATATGTAAAAATAGAATTCAAAGATAAATATATTTTGGTGCAAAAATTGCAAGCTCTGCAGAGTTGTCATGATCTGTGCCTTCCATGAACTTTTTGAAGGCCTCCTGCATGTGAGTATTTGGCTCACTGGCTGATAGGAGCAGCTCACTCCCTCCCCTTCCTGCAAAGTGCACCTGTCTTGTTCAGATTTCAGACACATAACCCCAGCTCAGACAAGGATTCATAAACCAGAGAGGCATGGAAGAAGGCTGTATAACTATTTACACGTAAAAGTTCACCTTCCTCATTAACCAATGAGATGTTTAAGGAAGAAATCCAGAGTTTTTTCCACAGGAGGAAGCTCATTGCTTGAAATTGACTTGCTGCCCAGGTTGATTTTTGTCCCAAGTTCTACCAGTCAAGCCAAGCCCTCGTTAATAATAGGCGACTCCAGTCTTGCCCTTAACTACTAAGCTGAGTGTGGTATCAAGGTGTCCCATGAGGCACTGGATGACTGCCTCTCTGGGGGTTGAGTTTGCTTAAACAAAACCCACAGGTGGCAAATTCTCCTTAATGCTGATAAACCTCAGAAGCTTGGAGCTGACTGGACTATCACTCAATTGCTCCCTAAAACACACCCGATGGGGCTCTAAGTTACATGCCAGGGGCCTGGGCTTATTGCTGATCTTATAAAAATCCCTGTCTCCCTGTTGCTTAGGAGATAACCTATTCTAGATACGAGAGGATTTAGAGTAGTTCCTACTGACAAAACTAATAATATCTCTTCTTTAAAAAATATTCCTATCATCTATCCTTGAGATTGATTTTAATAACATTAGATTATGAAACTTGATGTCTAGGCCCAAGCTTATTTTTTAGTGTCTGTCCATGGTTTATTGTTTTTTTTTTCCAGGATAAATAAATTTGGAACCTTCTGTGTCTTCATAGCACACAGATATTCGATTTCAAGAGAAAGAGCAGAATAACCCAGACATAAAGACTGATTATTTTAATAAAAGCTGGGTTTGTTTTTAATACTTTTCTAAATTTCCTAGGTGGTTAAAAACTTGCTCCTGTGAACTGTGAAAATATCTTGGACTATATAATATTGCCTATTTCTTTGTTAACTAGCTACAGTGGACACTTTGCATGGAACTATTAGCATTATTAACCTCTCCAGAATTCCAGCATTTACATCGCAGGCTTTTGTTTTGTGTGAAAAACTAGAGCAGATGGAATTTGTCTTTGATGAGTTTAATTTTTTTTTTTGAGTATGCTTGTGCTATATTAAAAAAACAACAGCGATTATGTGGAGTATTGACAAGTAAGTAGAAAAAAGGTAAGACATGAAGATAAGAAATAAAGAGATCACATAGATAAAAAGCAAAAAGTGAGCTTAGATGAACAGAAAAGCAAAAAATGAACAAAAATGGACCAAAGTTTACTTCCAGGAATCCCCCTCAATCAAAATGACTAAATATTAGATCAGAGCCTAACTGATCACATACTTATTACAAGCCATATTTAATACTGCAAACTTCTAGGAAAAGAAAAGAAATTTACAGTCCTTTGGCAATTTCTTTATTGCATTGGGATTTCACTTGAAGCAAAGGAGAAAGATACCATGAGTGGAAGAGATTGCATGGAAAATTAAAAAAAAAAAACAAACAGGAAAATACTAGACACAGAGTTTCTGATAGACCCATTGTCCCAAAGCTCAGCAAAAGTGGTTGACGTTCAAGTTTTCTTTAAACAGCAGCAGTTTGGGGAAACTTGAAGGATGTGTTTGTCTCGTTCCTGAGGGAGTCCAGGAGAGAGAGCTGTCAGTCACCTTTATCTGAGAGTCACTTGGCAACAGGCATCAGCTCCACAGGGGCTTGATTTTCCTGGCTGTCTGCTCTCTGGCTGCAAGGAGGTGCCGCGACAGGGTGCACTCCCTGGGTGAGAATGATCTCCCAGCAGTGTGCTACCGCCTCAGCACGGAGAGTGCATTGCACATGCTGCCCTCACCCTGACCCACATCACTGAGGTCAGCCATTACCCACAAGAACCATGCCAGAACCTGCACACTGGTCTGCATTTAAGTTGGCACATAATAACTGCATGTATTTATGGGCCTCAGGGTGACACTGCAGTACACGTAAACAATGTGTAATGATCGGACAAGAGTAATTGGCGTATCCACGGCCTCATTTATCATTTCTCTGTGATGAGATCATTTGAAATTCTCTCTACTAGCCTTTTGTTTTGTTTTGTTTTTGTTTTTGACAGGCAGAGTGGACAGTGAGAGAGAGAGAGAGACAGGCAGAAAGGTCCTCCTTTGCCATTGGTTCACCCTCCAATGGCCGCCATGGCCAGTGCGCTGCGGTCGGCACACCACACTGATCCGAAGGTGCTTCTCCTGGTCTCCCATGGGGTGCAGGTCCCAAGGACCTGGGCCATCCTCCACTGCACTCCTGGGCCACAGCAGAGAGCTGGCCTGGAAGAGGGGCAACCGGGACAGAATCTGGTGCCCCGACCGGGACTAGAACCCAGTGTGCCAGCGCCGCTAGGCAGAGGATTAGCCTAGTGAGCCATGGCGCTGGCCTCTACTAGCCTTTTTGAAGTATGTCATTCATTGTTGTCAACTACCCTTCTCCTACTGTGCTATGGATCACAGAAGCTGTATGTTCTCAGTTACAAGTGAGTGCTAAAAAAGTTGATCTCATGGGAGCAAGGAGTAGAAGAGCAGCTAGCAGAGGCTGAGATGGGCAGGGAAGTGGAGATGAAGACAGGACAGGGGCAGCTAAGAGGTACAGAGGTGTAGCAGGTTGTGAGGGGTCACTTCTATTGTTCTGTAGCCTGTGGGTAACTACGGTTTACAAATATTTTAATTATTATTTGGCAATCATTGTGGTCAGCACCGTCAGATGAAACCAAACCCTGCAGCAAGCAGAAACAACCAGAAATCCTTATACTAGAATATATTTGGTAATCTAGCATGAGGTATCCGTGCTGCTTTATTTTCAAAGTTATTAGAAACTCCGAGTATCTTGCAAGAAGGTATGGGCTGTTTGCTTGCTAGAGACTCACTGATATTGTTCAGCCTAACGTAATTCCATTAGTGGAAAAGCATTCACCAAGCAACTGCTTTCCTTCTGCTGACAAACTGCTAAGGCCAAGCGCAAGTGGGTGTGTGCTTGAATCTAGACAAAGGAGCAGAGAGGCAGTGGGTATGGGGATAGTTCCAATGTTCACAGGAAGCTGTGAACATCAGAGGAGGTGGCACAGGATCAGTTTCTGGTTCTGCTTTTCTCCAGCAATGGGGCTGGGATAGAGGGAGGGAGAAATGTGGGACTTTAGGGAGGTGTCCCAGGTCCCCATGCCACTGTTGGGGACACTCGGGGCCCGTGCAAATGGCACTTCTGCATTCCCTCTGCATCAATTTCCAGCAAATTCCTTAAACAAGCCATCACAAAGAGGGTGGTTTAAGAACCCAGAAACGCACTCTTCTGCAGCCTGGAGCCCAGAAGTCTGGAATCCAGGTGCGGACAGGACCACACTCCCTCCTGAGGCTTGGAGAATATCCTCCGGGCATTCCTTGGCTTGAGGCTACAGCACTGTAGCCTCTGCCTCCATCTTCACCTGGCTGCTGCTCTGTGTCTGGGTCATCTCCTGCCCTCGTGAGGACACTTGTCTTTACCTGAGTTCTGCTCTGTGTCTGGGTCATCTCCTGCCCTCGCGAGGACACTTGTCTTTACCTGAGTAATCCCGATGGCCTCATCTCAAGATCCCTAGCTAACTGCATCTTAGTTTCTGGGAGTGCAGATGTGCGCAGGCCTTTCTGGGGTCACCTTTCTACCCAATTCACTTTCCTTCCCTCTCTCTTCCCCTCATGTTTCCTGAACAGCGTCCCTCCCTCCTCTCGGTCCTCTCTCCTTTTCTTCCTCTACGTAGTTGCAGACTCAGGCTTGCTGGGTTTAAGCAGCTGATCCCCAGCCTACGGTGCAGGGCTGGATGGCCGCCGGCTTGGCAGCTGACCGGCCAGCTTGGTTGGGGCTGGGTGAAGTCAGGGATACTTCTGTTAGGGATTGTTTTTGTGTCCCCCCACTCCCGCCCAAATTCCCACATTCATGTCCTAACCCCCAATCGCTCAGGTGGGATCTTCTCTGTAAGATGAGGTCACAGGGCTCACAATCCAACATGACGAGTGTCCTTAGACAAGTGGGCAACTTGGATGCAGATGCAGAGGCACCAAATGGATACCAGGTACAGGTGAAGATAGAGGTCAGGGTGACGCCCCTCCAAGGCAAGGCCACCAGGGACAGACTCTCCCTTCCCCACAGCCTCAGAAGAACATCCCCCCTCCCCCCACCAATGCCCTGTCTCAGGCTTCGGACCTCCAGCATGGGAGGTGTACATGGCCCTTCTTTGAACCGCATGGTCAGCAAACAAGCTCACTGTCCACAGCGCATGCTCGGAGCATGAAGAGGAGACCGCCAGGACATTAACTATATTTTGTTTGACCAAGATTCCCACTGTCATGAGTCATGTACAATTTCACATAACTCCTCACGGCATGGTCAGCCCTCCTGAAGTCTCCTTGAACAACATCCACACCCCACTGAAGGTCTCAAACACTACAGATCGGTGTGCAAGTTATGTGGATAGGCACGGTTTGAATAAAGCTCTCATGCTTCAGGCTGTTGCATCGGAGCTGTCTCCACGGTGAGGTCACCGGTGGGCTCTGCTTCCTCCTGGGCTGTGGCGAAGCAGCGGGTGCTGATTCTTGCGGTGTTGACAGGGCCAGCACTGAGGAATCAGCAGGCTAAGAGCAATTTCTCTAGAAAGTCCTTGACAGTGACACAAAGCCTGTGGTCTACACAGGGATCATCTCCAACATTATTGGGGGCAGAAAATAAAGTTTCAATTCTGCCATAAGTGACTCCTCTGCCCCGAGTCTCGGCATGCATTTCGGGAGGGTTAATTGGATGGGTTTCATTACCAAGAATCCCTCTGAAAGCTGCGATTCTCTCAGGGCAAGGAGTGCGTGCACGGGGTCTCGATCTTGGAAATGAAACATTGCTGCCCACGGCGGCACTCGCCAGCACAAACCTCCACCTGTCCAGGAGGACCATGCCACAGGAAGGGGCTGGGCCGCCGGTTCTTGGGGACGAGGACTGGAACGAAGGCATGAAGGCACTTTGTAGTGTGAGGACAAACATGCTGTCTGTATTTTGTCCACAGAAAAGGCACTGTGCTGGGTTCTGGGCTCGTAACAGACAATTATCCACCAGGAGTTTCCTGTCCATGTGAGGAAGGCACAGAATCTAGGGGTGTTTCAGTGTCTGGAGAGTATGGTATGCTCTCTCTGTGTAAACACACACATACACACACACACACACACACACAAGGGGGCTTCAAAAACCCATGGAAAATGAAATCAAGACATAATGGGAACTTTCTATGACTTTTCTGATGCTCTTTCCTGTATATAGCCACACAGATACCCACACTCCCACACAAACAGGAGTATATGCATACATACTATGAATTTGTTCCTTGGGAGGTCAATAGAAACAAAATGATCAATGTTTTTCATTGCTGGAAACTGTGGAGTGGGTCCAGAGATGCCTTAATAAATACTATTATCTTTTACTTGGAGAAGAATTAAACTGGAGCCGGGGTCTTTGTGCCCCCCTCCTACTGATCCTATCAATGCTTCCCTCACTTACCAGGTCAAACGCTGGCTCACTGAGTCTGGCCAATAGGACCTTGCAGACATAGCTTTGGTCTCTCTCCTCCTACCAGGGGCCCTGCTTGTAATTCTGTGAATATCCCGCAGCAGCTGGGTCCAGTTTAACTCCCCTGTTCTTGCTTCCTGCATTGCGTGCTTCTTTGCCTGCTTAACCCTGACTTCTCCAGGCTCGGGGTAGGGTCCTGCCATTTAGGAATATTCTCCTAATTCCTCTCCTCCCAAAGCTGCATCAGCTGCCCCCTTCCCTACCCCATTTCTGGGCCTGCCTCTGGCATAGTGCAGGGTCTGCATATCCCAGGCAGCTCCTTGCTGCAAGGCATTCAGGTACGCCTTACCACCTGTGCTCCCAGAACACAGAACTGGCCTGGGTCAGGTTAGGTGTTCACAAGCACTGGCCTATGCCATTCATCATCTGATCTCTGCATTTCCTTTATCAGGAGCACACAGTCAGAGCCCACCCAAACTAGAACAGAGTGCACCCAAGGCCATTTCCAAGACGGAAGCATAAGCTAGTGCCCCAGGGGCAGCAGCTGGTTTCAGAGACTGCCACTCTCATTTCAGAGACGTGATCTTGAATTTTAGTCAGCCCTCAATTTAATGTTACAGTGCTTTATTTTCCTCACAAAAATCTTCCACACACACACAATTTTGGTAATGCATTTAGTTGCCTGGGAAACCAGCAAGGTCTATGCAGAGTGAGAGGAATGCTTTGGACAGATTTGGCTACAGAAGTGCTTCTGGAATATTCTCTCATGGTATAATCTTCCACCCCATGGATGCACAATACATATGCACCTGAGCTGCCAGAAAATCCTGCCCCACCCTGCTCCCGTGGTGAGCCGACAGGTGGGGTATCCATGGTGACTTGAGCATTGATCTGGTGCGGTTTCGTAAGTGCTATTTCCCACTCATGTCATCTGGCTGAACTGTATGGTGGATTCCAAGGGGTTTCCTGGTCATGGTGATTTTCATATAAAAACACAGGAAGCAAGATTGACATGGCAAGAGATGAAATTTGTCAGGTGTCAGGGCAAAACTGGGAGATGCCTGTATGAGACCAGAGCAGGCTTCTACTTGGGGTCAGATCATGACTGTAGGTGTCCTGGGTGCTACAGGATGGTTGGCAGCAAGCCGGGCCTCTGCCCACTGGGGATCAGCAACATCCCTCCGGTCTGCACCAGGTGCAAGAACAAAAGGAAGTTTCCAGACATTGCCAAAGATCCCGTGGGGGATAAAACTGCCCGTGGTTGAGAGCTACTACTCTAGAGATTCAGAGGGGAGTGAAGTCTGTTTCAAAAGTCACAGCGTGGGTGTTTCAAGGAGCCAAAGGGTAGCTCCTCTGTGCTGGTGCCTGATGTCTACTCTGCAGCCCCAGTGACCTCACAAGCGCCTAGAACTTCAAGCCTTGTGGTCTTTTGGAGGCTTTGGTGTGATGAGAAGAGGGCTGTGATGTGGTGTAACTGACATAATACAAATTGCTTGTCAAATCTCCTCTCACTTGTCTGCAGAGTGCAATGGTGGGGACATGTACGTGGAGAAAAATAAATGTCTAAACAGGCATTGGCATAGCCGGTGCACTAACTTTCAACCTGACGAATGAAAATGTAAGACTTGTCAAGTGTGTTATGATAACTTCCCCGCAGCAAGGAAATATCACCCTCTCTGCAGACATGGGTGAGCCCTTGAAATTAGCCCACTCGCGAGGTGTGTCTACTTCTACCCCTGTGTTGCAGGTGTGTGTGTGTCTATGCCTCATCTACAAGGTTTCCTGAATTTGTTTCACATCTGGAGATGTGCTTCCTTCTCCAAACACACAACCCAGGCCCCTTGCAGTCAATGACTAGCTGGGGATTCTGTAGCATGCATGAGAAATTACATTGCTTTTTCTTAGAGAGTAAACTTCTCACCATCTACAGGTCATGTCACTTAAATACTAAATTTGTAAGCAGCCACCAACTCACTGTCTTAAGAAGGACGCACACCATCTTCTCGGTTGTTACAAACTACCATTAGCAAATGACGATGGAGATATTGCTAGTGCCAGGTTCACAGTCTGGCCCAGCAGACGACCAGTGAAAACATCTGGCAAGTAGAGTAAAGTGCCACTTCAATAATAAATTCTTAGCAGTTGTTTTAAAATGAAGTAGACTACAGATTTCAATATGGATGTTTTAGCCATGGATTCTCTTTCTTCTTCCTTCCCCATGCATCTCTGGTGTATTTCCTTTCTCTTAGCTAAGTTCTGCCTCCACCCAGGCCTAGAGTTCGTGACTTACTAGGCTAATCCTTTGCCTGCGGCGCGGGGTTCTAGTTCTGGTCGGGGCGCCAGATTCTGTCCTGGTTGCTCCTCTTCCAGTCCAGCTCTCTACTGTGGCCCGGGAGTGCAGTGGAGGATGCCCCGAGTGCTTGGGTCCTGCACCCTCATGGGAGACTAGGAGAGACACCTGGCTCCTGGCTTCGGATCAGCGCAGTGCACTAGCTGCAGCACACCAGCCGCAGCAGCCATTGAGGGGGGGTGTAAACCAACGGAAAAGGAAGACATTTCTCTCTGTTTCTCTCTCACTGTCCACTCTGCCTGTCAAACACACACACACACACACACACACACACACACACACACACACTTGGAAGTATCCAGCAAACCAAGTCAGTGAAAACCACATCCAAGGTGACACCGAACTATGTAAAATCTTTTCCACTGGTTAATTCTGGTTCCTCTGTATTTGTGCATTGCTTTTTTAAATGACTGGTGTCCACTACTACAGACTGGCTTGTACATATATGTATTTCTAAAAGTCTGTGGAAAAAAATAGAACAGATGTTTATTTTGATGCAAATATTTCTGGAAATCCACATATATGAGGGGTCTTCAAACAGTTCACAAAAGCTAAATATTATGAAAAACCTACATTTGGATTTAAAAAAAAACACTGGAAGCAAAATGACCGTCTCTTCTAATTGTCTTTTCCACAAACTTTTGGAAGTTCCCTTGTGTATGATACTGGAGGGATAAAAACCTACAGCACGTAATTTATTCTGAATCACTTGGTTATGCTTAGTTTCATGACACCTGTAACTAGAACATAATTTAAAATAAAATGAATTTTAGAATCAGAGCTCTGTTACATTTCTCTGTACTGCAAGACTCAATATACAAATGGACAATGGCCAGACCATGTGGTGATCCACAATCTGCAGTGACCTGTCCAGGGAACCACTCTCGTCTCTACATGAACCACGCAGGAAGACAGCCTGCTTGGACTCCGTCTACAGGAAGCCAGCATGTCCTGCTAGGAATGACTCAGAAGCTCTGTAACAACTGGCCTCTATGGCTGACACTCAAGCATAACCAACAGCTTCGGTCCCTACTTCCGACTTAGAGTCAACCCCAGAAAGCTAACCATACACTCCCAGCCGATCACACAGAACTCCCTACTTACAGTGCCTCCAGCTTCCTTAACTGTCAGCTTAATCTGTTCGGGGGGGGGGGAGGGAGGCTTAGGGAGGTGATTAGGACCAGATGAGGTCATTAGGGTGGGACCCCAGAATTGAATCCCGATAGCTTCACCTATATTAGGACTAGAGAGCACCCAGGCACCCTGACAGATGCAATGCTTTCTGTGTCTTGCTGCGTGGTGCCCTGGGCTGCATTGGGACTTGGTCAGCTAGAACACCACCACTGGATGAGGTCTTGGACCTTGCACCTCCAGAGCTGTAGGCCGAAACAAACCCCTCTGCTTTACAAAGCAGCCCTTGGGAGGTATGTGGTAAGAGGAACACAGATGGAGATGGGTGAATGCACACGGTAGGCAATCAGTGCAGCTTTGTTTTAGCTACAATTGTGCTGAGAACATGCAGCAGTACCTGGGCACCACTGAGGACCACTGTGTTTTCACCAGGAATTCAGAGGCAGGCACTTGAGCCACTGGACTTCATTGGTTATGCGTCATTACTGGCTAACACCAACATTTCTGTGTTTTCAGTAATAAGCCATATTTTTTTTTTGTGCCCACGAGTGGATCTGCCTCTTCATATTAGAGTAAACAGGACTTGGGACTCGTGTTGTGGCCCAGTGGGTTAGGCCACCACTTGTGATGCCAGCATTCTGTATCTTAGTGCTGGTTCTAGTCCCAGCTGCTCTGCTTCTGATCCAGCTCCCTGGGAAAGCAGCAGCAGATGACCCAAATTCTTGGGCCCTGCCACCCACCTGGGAGACCCAGATGGATTTCCTGGCTCCTGACTTCCGGCTGGCTCAGCCCCAGCTGTTGTAGCCATCTGGGGAGTGAACCAGCAGATGGAAGATCTCTTTCTCTCTCCATCTCTCCCTCTCTGACTCTGCCTTTCAAGTAAATAAATAAATCTTTAAGAAAAAGGAGAAAAGAATAAACAAGACTCAAATAGGGCAGGGGCTACTTCAGGCTTAGACTTAATCAGAATGTCTTACCTACATGACTTAATGTAGACAATTTACTGAAAGTTTCAAAGAGAAATTAGAATAAGAAAAGGCTGAGGACAAGACTTGCTGGGGGCTTACTGCCAGGCCAACTTAATCTCAGATGACTTATCATTTGGTCCCATTTGAAGCTTAAACTAAAGGTGCTTTTCTCTTTTCCTTTCTCATAATTGTTTTTCTTCCCAGGCTTTGATGTTTTTGTGAGCAGAGGCAAGCTTCTCAGAGAAGTCTGAGAGGGAGAAAGAACACTTAACTGGGGCCAGCAATGACAGAGAGGGGTTTCCATGGCTGTAGGAAGGGGTTGAGCTCTTGGGTGTAAAGCAAAGCATTTTTGATACCACAGAGGAATTCAACTACATCGCATAATGCGCTCAAATCCTTCCCGAGAGTCCTCATCTCAAAGGATTCGCCCACATTTATATTTTTTCACCTGAGGTTTTTCAAGGTTCACTGAAGACACCAAAAGCTAGCCTTTTTCTGGTGTGTGCACTTATCCAGTGAGGCATCAGCACATAAGGAAGAGACCACGGCTACTTCCAGATACAACCCGGTAGAGGGCGTGGGAGCTCCAGGTCTCTGTGTCCATGCGTTTGCATTTGTTTAAAGTGAGCCTGGAGTTCCTGGCAGTTGCTTCTTCCCAGAATTAGGGAATAGTGACACTGGCTCAAATGCTGCACCTGTGCAGAAGGTACCAGCAGGCCTCGAGATTCCAGGTGCTTGTGTATTGCACACCGCCCTTTCTGGCCACCAGGCTCCACTGTTCCATTATTCACCGGTTTCTATTCTTGGAAGAACAGAGACATGAGGCCCCAGTACCAAGCCTGTGTGAAGGGGGTAAGGATCTTTGGGAGAGTGGGGAGGAATTAGGTACCTGCATTAAAAAGATTTGTGCCTACAGTGAAAGAAAAAAAAATTGTTTGGAGAACAGCCTTTACCGCAATAGGCTGGAGATTACTAAATCTACTGGAAAGACTCACTGAGTGACCCTGCCTGGGGGCCTCCACCGAACCAACAGAAGCTGATGGAAGAACGCGAGCAAGCAAGGATCTTGTGCAAGTAGTACTGGTCCTGCTGCTCCCAGGCTTAAGAGTAATAAGTAGTACTTACTGGTTATGCTGCTACCTGGCTTAAGAGTAACAGGCAATACTGGTCCTGCTAGTACCTGGCATGAGAGTAACAAGTAGTACTTGTCCTTCTAGTACCTGGCATGAGAGTAACAAGTAGTACTGGTCCTGCTAGTAGTATTGGTCCTGCTAGTACCTGGTGTAAGAATAATAAGAACAGTGAATTAACTCAAGTATTGTTCTAATAAGTATTTCTCACAATAGTCCTAAAAGGTCAACTGACTATCCTCTCCATTTAAAAAAACATTCATTTTATTGATTTCAAAGGCAGAAAGAAACACACACACATACACACACATATACAGAAATGTTCCATCTACTAGTTTACTCCCCAAATTCCTACAACAGTCAGGCTTCAGCAGACCAAAGCCAGGAGACAGGAACTCAATCTGGGTCTGCCACATGGAGACCCACATGCTGCCTCCCACCCCCAGAGTGCATAATAAGTGCATAATAGCAGGAAGTTGGAATGGAGAGCAGGACTGGGACCCAGACCCAGGCACCACATTATTGGATAGGAATGTCCCAAAGAGTCTTCCTTGCTGTACCATCTACCCTCCTTTCTTCTCCAATTTAAACATGCAGGAACAAAGACACAGAGAAAGTAAGTCACTTATCCAAGGAAATCAAGCTAGAAAATGTATACCAGTGCCGAGCATGGAGTCAGAACTCCGACAAGCAAGGGGAAGCTGTACAAAGGAACATTCGAGTAGCCAGGGAGGGGTGAGCTTCACAATGCCATGATCTTCAAGAGTGGGTCCATGAAGACCCTCTCCTGGCTGCTGATGCCTTGCAGCTGGGCCCACTGGATCAGCTCTCCTGGCACCCAGCCTTCCAGCTGGTTCCTACACTTGCCTCCTATTTTCTGTTGCTATCACAAAACACCCGAGACCAGGCAACTTACAGACAGCAAAAGTTGATTTGGCTCATGGTTCTGGAGGCTGGGCAGAGGTGGGCAGGGGCAGTCCAAGAACATGGTGCAGATGTTACTTCAGTTTCTGGTGCAGGCTTTCTGGATGCATTTGAACTCGGCAGAAGGCATCATGTGGTGAGACAGAGCCAGCATGCTGGCCTGGGTCTCTCTTCCTCCTCTTGTAAAGCTACTTCTGCCAGCAAGGGGGTCCCACTGTGATGGCCTCCCAGAGGTCCCCCTCCAAGTTCACGAACACCTGATCTTGGGAATTCAGTTCCCAACACATGCACTCTTGGGGGATGCACTGGGACCTGAGTACTCCCCGTCCTGCCTGCTGTCTGCCTGGCATCTCACTGTCCTGGAAGTGAGAGAGCATCTTCTTTGGCAATTAACAAAGCATAACTGAACCTTTTCTGAATGGCTCAGGGCAGGATTTGGGAGTGCTCCATGTTTTCCTGTCTTATAAGTATATTCTTATGAAGAGTTTCTGTGACACATCTAGTGGTCCTAGATAGGTACTTGCTTATATATTTCATTTTAAAATTTATTTATATATAACTCTATGTAGGTATGCATATATGTATCTATAGAGAGCTCTCTGCCCACTGATTCATGGTCTAAATGCTTAGACTAGGCTGGGCTGAAGCCAGAAGCTGGAAATTCAATCCAGGTTTCCCATATGGGAGGAAAAGACCCAACTATTTGAGCCATCTCTGCTTCCTCCCAGGGTATGCGTTAGCAGGAAGCCAGAGCTTGGTATCAAACCCAGGCACGCCAGTGTGGGCTGTGGGCATCTCAAGCCGAGTTTTAACTCCTATCTGCTTGTAATTACATGAAGAATGGTTACAATCCCACCTTCCCATATCCGGCTCATTTCTGGTTCGTTCCTTTCATTGGATTTTCTGATGTCAAACATTAGACCAGGAGCTTTGACACACCTTCTGGGAGCAAAGCAAGGGCTCTGTGACAGCTGTGTGCCTGGATGAAGCACAGGAGTGTGCAGGGTCCCGTTTTCCACCTGTCATGTGAATGCTTGCTTGCTGTCTGGCAGGACCCAGCTCATTTCTTTACACTGTGGGCTTGGAATACATATAAAGGTCTGGGAAGAAGGGTTAAGGACAGGAGAAACCAATGAGCAAGGCTGTATGCACAGATCTATGGAGAGCTCCAATAACAAAGCAGAATGGCACGGAGATGTCTTTACACGTAGAAGTCCTCTATTTCCCCCTTGAAGCCCACCTGTTTCCAAGAGAGGTTCCCTTTATACCCCTACCTCCCACCTTTTCCTGTGCAGCTGGCACAGCAACCACTATCCTGATCTGTTCAGTGGGTTACTCCTTCCAGTGTAGTCTCCCATGTTTATGAATAAATCTTGTTTTTAATTTGCAGACCTCCACCATGTCTCTTACCACTACAGGGATCTGAATTGGTAGTGGGAGCTTTACTCTCAACTCTCTGAAGTCTGGAGCAAGGTGACCCAGGACATGCTCAGATGTCAAGGTGGCCAGTGCTGGGCTCTGACTGTTGTAGAGATAAGCCATGCTTGGTTGTACGGTGCTAAGTGGTCTTTGGCCTTTTGAAGAAGAAACAGGTATGGAGGAGCAGAGGAAAGAAAATGAACTGTTATTAGCCTATACTTGAACTTGTTGAGGATGGTAATGTGGGGGCAAGAACCACAAAGGGGACTGGCCCAGGCCACATGACCAGGTAATGTTGGCTCATGGTGGGCCGTCTGCATTGGTGAGAGGGCAGGTGATCTGTACTACCACTGGGCTGAGCTGGACTCATGGCAGCCTTCCACAGCACAGTGGGGGAACTCAGGCACACTCACTTAGGAGACAGCATCTGAGTCAGTTCTGTGAGTAACTACAGCACACCAGACCCTCAGATCATGGAGGTGGTGTGGGAATGCCTCCCACCATTGGGCTTTTGCTAAGTAAGTACATGCTTGCATCAAAATTAGATGTTGAACAACAGCTTTTGTTTCTGAGGGTGAGTCTTCCACATTTCAAAACTACAAGTGAATCTCTTTAAATTGAGACTCTAAGTCTTCAGTGCCTGGCATGAGGACTTCACATGACAATCACTCAGCAACGTTCACTGCCTGAACCAACTTAGATTATTACTACAGGAACAGCAAAAAGTGAGATGTAGAACAAATGGATTATTTCCGTGTTTCAATCTTATTGATACAACTCACATAATTTATTTCAAGCTAATGACATGGCTGTTCCTTCAAATTGCTTATGTGTTCTAAATTCACGGATTCATTGCACAATGTTTGTGGCACTTGAGATGTTTTTTAAGGTCTTAAAAACTCTTATAAATAGTAATTTGGAGCTCAGTAAGAAGAATCCTCGTAAGAGTGAAAAGGGTAGCTGTTATTCCTAAGAGGAATGGCTGGCCCCGTGAGGCTAGCACACATGATGCAGATGCACACTTCTCACCCTGGGCTGTGTCAGGACCAACTGGGAGGCTTCAGGAGACGGCCATGCTCAGAGCCCTTGACAGAGCTCAGTTTGAGGAGTTCTGAAGTCAGGTCAGGGCATGTGTCATTCTCAGTGTTATGAAGGCGATTTAACAGAGTACTCTTCACTCATTTGCTGTGCTGAGTCCTGCCTGGTGCCATGTTGCTGTGACATCTGTCCCTGTCTAAGTAGGACCACCCCTTGATCTGCATTATAAAAAAACTCACGTGTATTCCAGTATGCTCCATGGCTCTAAGGACAACTGTCCCAAGACTGGGCTGTCAAAGCCAAAAACAGCTACGTTAGTAGACAAGAGGAAATAGGAAGTTTAAAAGGGAAGATATCAATTTGTTTAATGAGATAGGTTGTGCAAATCTTCAATATTATGGAGCTAAGTCTCAGCCATGCTTGAAAAAACACAAAATCTATTGGGAATCTGGTCAGGAGCACCATGATTTTCCATTGTATGTGAGGCACATAAATCTCTGAAAATGGCCTGGGAGAGAAATCACATTGCTGATAAAATCCCAATGGCTATATGTAAACTTAAAGAAATCATTCACCCATAACTAAAATTCAATGTGTGAACCTATGTGTGGGTACAGATATAAGTATATATTGTAATTTTGTTGAGCCTTATCTAGCATTAAAAATGAAAGAGGAAGCAAAAATTGTTTTTCTTTTTCCTAGAAAATAAGGCCAGCTTGACTTCAAGGTGTCTCTAATGATCCTCTATCAATTAGATTTATAGGTCCTGGAAGCATTTGCCTCACGGCAGGCTATTCTCACTTCTAAATGTTTGACAAAGTCTCCTGCCAAGAGCTACACATAGCTGAGAAATGGAAGATCAGTGCACAACCAGGGCATTTGTATTGCGTTCAGAGGAGGCAGCTGCCCCTGCTGTATGTTCAAAGGTGCCAGGAAAGAAGCTTTCTCATTCATTTTCATTAGAATACATTGCACAGATAAAGAACTTGGTGCCTCACACATGGGCTCCTAAAACAATTTCTGCCACACAGAAAACCGAACAAGACAGAATGACTAGCTATGTTACCCTGTTCACAGAGATTCACCAGGTCCCCAAAGCAATATAATAAGAGATGACTACATCCACACACAAATTACTAGACAGATGAAAAATTCAGTAGAAAGATGTGACCACATCCTAAACAATGAGCCAATAAAATAAATGAGCCAATAAAAGTAAAACAAAAAGATGCCCAACAAGGAAGTCTGGAGCATGGATAGAAATTGATACTTCTCATCAGTCTTCATTGATTGTCCCTCTCCTCATCCTTCCATACTTTTTTCTGGGACGAACAAAGAACATGTTGGCTCTACTGTAGCTCATGGATAAGCTGCCATTTAAGTACTGTAGTTAAATGGGCAAAAATTAACTTAAAAATACTTGACAGCATGATCTACAGGGCATACCCAAATTATTCGAACACATGTAGTCTTACATTTTTCAGTAGTACCCACACCAAGAAAGAACATTAAATCTTGCCTTCTTTATTCAAAACTAAAAAAGATGGAAAAACTACCTAAGAAAACTGTCTATGGTTAATGAGCCAAGAAATGCTCATCTACCTGTGGCTAGGCATTTTATTTTAAGATGAGGCTTCCTGTAGATGTTCTCTATTTAGATGAACATAATTGGACCATTCCTTTATTTTGCTCACCGATGACACACAGATAAATATCTTGAGCCTGATGCCCAACTCGTGTTAGCAGCTTCCTACTTAACACTTCCTCACCTCCATGTCTATAACAGAACTTTCAAATTTGCAGATCAAATGGAATTTCCAACTCTACCAGTCCGTTTTCCCCTCTGTCTGAATCAACCTTACAGCATCCTGCACTTCATCCAACAGCAAGCCCTGTCTGCTCCACCTTCAAAGTACTTTCACCACTGCCTCTGCCACAGCTCTGGTCCAGAACAGCACCTTCTCCCACCCCCAGACTTGTGCCATGAAGCCCTCACTGGTTTCTCTCCTGCCCCCCCAGTCTAGTCTCCAACTGGCAACCAGAGAAGACTCCAAGTCATGCAAAACCAACCATGCTCTTTCTGGTCAAACCTTCTGAGAAAAACCTCAATCCCACATCCAAGTTTCAAGCATCCCTTGCTCACCACAGCATCTCCGTCCTCTCCCTGCCTTATTCACGGGCTGTGATAGCAACATTGTCCCTGTTTGTGCCACATGCCAATCTCCCCCATGCACCCCACTGCTCCTGTAGAGCTCTCTCTGTAGATGGCTTAAAATCTGGGTCTGGCTCTGTTCCCACTCCTCATAGAGTCCTTTCCTGACCACCACATTCAGCATTCCCTTCTCCCTGCCACCCTGTGACCCCTTGTTCTATTTCATTCATATCCAAAGCAGAAAGTCAATATTGTTTGCTTACTTTTGTGACTATTTTCACCATAGACCATAAGCTCCATGAAGCAAGCATTGATGCTGTATGGTGACGGGCATATAATAGACATTCTATAAATATTAGTCAAGTGAATTTATTAAGGAAAAAGGATATAAATCAGTTCCTCATATTGCAAGGAGAAAATGATGTGAAATCTGTGAAATGGCAGTGTTTCTTATTTCAGCAGCTTGAAACTGTATTAAACAATCATATTAGACTTTTATGGTATGAGAGCTAAACTGTGGAACTTCCAGTCTGAAAGCTGGACTTCTTTATATTTAATTAGTCCCCAGGAAGTTTTAAATACTGCACTCGTTGTCCCAGGAACGATCCTCTATATGTAGATGAGAAATTATGATCCAGCATAAAATTCACACTGTAGTCTTAATTAGCTTCAAATGTAATCCTTAAATCTCGCCTGGCGCTTCACACCACGCAGTCGGCTGCATTTCTTTGTGCTAAGTTCCCTCTGGGGAACTGCAGCTCAACATGGCACATGTGGAAATGGCTTGTGAAAATCACAGCTAGCTCATGAAAAAAGCACTTTTCTTCCCAACATTAACTGTGGAGACCACGTGGGAACAACACCAAGGTCAAGGCTAAAATTCTGACAAAGTCAGGCCATGCTGGGGTCGTGGTCTCTGGATGGAGCCCTGTATGCTCTGGGGAC
Organism: Oryctolagus cuniculus; assembly: GCF_051225735.1. NCBI lineage: Eukaryota > Metazoa > Chordata > Mammalia > Lagomorpha > Leporidae > Oryctolagus > Oryctolagus cuniculus. Next base: position 40,407,456 of record NC_142880.1, read on the forward strand.
ACTCACAACTTACCATGGGAGCACAGGGTAGAGAGGGTTGAGGGAACCCATTTTCAGATTCTCAATTTCCCTGTGTGCTCTGACAGCAAAACTGAGCTATTTGAAAACATGCCCGGGGCCAGTGCTGTGATGTAGCAGATAAAGCTGCCACTTGCACTGCTGGCATCCCATATGGGCCCCAGTTCGAGTCCTGGCTGGTCCACTTCCAATCCAGCTCTCTCCTGTGATCTGGGAAAGCAGTAGAAGATGGCCCAATTCCTTGGGCCCCTGCACCCGTGTGGGAGACTCAGAAGAAGCTCCTGGCTTCGGATTGGCCTAGCTCTGGCCATTGTCGCTACTTGGGGTGTGAACCAGTCATTGGAAGACCTCTCTCTCTGTCTCTGCCTCTCTGTAACTCTGCCTTTCAAATCTTAAAAAAAAAAAATAAAGAAAGAGAAAAAGAAAACAAGTCTGTGCTCTTTCACAAGTTCCCTTCTCTCTGTTCTTCCTGCTCCATCTGAGACAAAGCCAAAGATGTCTGGGTTGAGAAGGAAACAATTCTAATGATGGGTGTTGTGGTTTAGATAATAACTTGGGTATCCCCTGAAGCCCCATTTATTGGAGACTTGGTCCCTGAAGTCTATGTTAATGATTAAGATTAATGGTAGAGGTTAATGATTTATTTATGGCACTTAGGAGGTGGGCCCAGGGGGGAGGTCTTTAGGTCCCAAGGGTTTGCCCTTGGAAGGCAGCTGTTGTGAGGAGGTTCACTATTGGAGCCCAGCTCTGCCTAGCTCCTTTCTCTGCTTCCTGGCTCACTGTGTGGTGCATCCTACCACCATCCCTTGGCCTCACCAAGTGGCTGAGTCAATGGGGCTGCCCAAGCTTGGACTGTGAACCTCCAAAACGGTAAGCTGAAATAAAATATCTTCCTTCATGCATAAGTCCACTCAGGTATTTCAGTGAAAGTAACAAAAACTGACTAGTACAGTGGGCAATTCATTCTTTTTCCCCATAGGGTAGTTTCCAATTCTTTTCTGGTTTTTAACATTTTATTGATTTGAGGGGCAGGACAGATAGATAGACATAGACATATACACATACACACACACACACATGAGTGAGAGAGTGAGAGAGTGAAAGAGAGGAAGAGAGGGAGAGAGGGAGAGAGAGGAAGGGAGAGGGAGGGAGAGGGAGGGAGGAAGGGAGGGAGGAAGGGAGAGAGAGAGAGAGAATGAGAAAGAAATTGAGAAATTAAGAGCAAGGTTGCTAGAAGTGCTACCTTAAGACAATGCCTGACTCAGTCACTCTGCCTCTCCCCATTTGTATGAATTCCCTGGATGCAATCATGTTTGTGGGTATGAGCTTACCTCCCTATTTAAGTTGGGTTTTATTACAAATTGTATGTAATTATTGAATGATCAGTATCCATTGTTTGCTGCTCACAGAACCTTGCAATTCTATGTACTGATCCAGAGGAACCCCTCTATTTTGTAATTCTAGTGTTTTAGCAAGGTCTAGCCTTCACCTAATGGAAAGTAGCTAACAGAACAGAGGAATTATTTCTCTACTTTCCCTATGAAGATGGCTTAGATACAATACTTTTTCTTCACAACAAACATCCTTGCCAATATTCATCACCTACATTTTTTATCCACTATATCTTCTCCCCTAGTTTGTCCGAATAGTGAGGATTGTTGAGCATGGCATACAATTCCAATATTGCACTTATGTTTAAGTGCACTATCATGGAAGGTGACACTTAACCCTGGTTGGACAGCATCAGGCCAACTTCAGTACAGGATGCAGATGACTCCTTGAGTGCTCCCACTGTCTGTTCATCAGATTAGCACCTGACCAAAAAAGCAAGGTCAAAGGCTTGGTCTTCAAGGGAAAGGGTAAGTTTCTCTCAATACCTGAGGCAGCCTCCATACCTAACCCCACAGCAGTGCTGAGAAACAGAGAAAAGATTTGCCCTTAGGGAAGGAGGGGAGGAAACAGGATGGAGGAGCTTCTGAAAAACTGGAAGGATTCAGAGACAACACAAAACATCCCCTCAGCATACCAAAGGAAATGATTCAAGCATTTAACAGCAGACCCTCAGCTCTCTGTATCAGCAGGTTCTGTGGCTGTGAATCAACCCGCTGTGGATTGAAAATATTTGACAACAAAAGTTGGGGGTGTGTACTAAACGTGTAGACTTTTTTTCTTGTCCGCATTCCCTAAACAATACAGCATAATGACTATTTACATATCATTGACACTGTATCAGGCAGCACAAGCAATATATAGATAACTAAGTACACAGGAGGATGTGTGCAGGTTACACACAGATACTAAGACGTTTTATGTAAAGATTAAATGTCTGAGGGTTTTGGGATTCTTGGGGGTTCCTAAAACCAATTCCCAGAGGGTCCCCATATACAACAGTATTTGAGAAATAACAGGTAGTTTCAATGGAAGAAAAACAGCTCACAGAAGAGTAGTAGTCACATGCTGCCCCTTTTAGAGAAAGGTTGGAGCAGAGTCATATCTCAATGAATTGATTCATATATTTCCCGCTTGTTTTTCCTCCTGTTTTCTGGCTCACTGGAAGGCTGAGGGCATTGTATCTTTGCATTACCCACACCTAAGCAGAGATGCAGCACTGAAGAAACCACAGGCCAAGGTGCAGGAGGTGGTATCTGGACCCTGCTTGAGCCACCAGGGTTTCAGGTGCCAGAGGTGAGATGAGGCTCACGGGAGGGAAGCTGATCCGGTGGGGGCGGCGGGGGAGGGGGGGAGAGCAGCACCACTGCCCTGGGCAGTAAGCACACTGGTCCCTGGAGGACTTCCCGAATGTTGAGGAACTTGGCCTTGAGCGTTCACCCTTCAGAACTGAGACAGTGCCTGCCTGTCAGAGATCAGTGGTCAGTGCCACACTTGCATTTAATGCATTCCACAAGCTCTTTAAACCTGTCCCCTTGATTAAGTTGGACCTTGAACATGAGGGACTTTCTGAAGAGCAAAGGGAAAGTCAGAAGAATCCTGTGCCCAACTGAAGAGGCTCATGTTATCTTCATCTAAGTGTGTGTCATGAAAGACTGCAGTAAGACAAGAGACTGATCCCACTTGATGTGCCTCATATACATATTATATGTATATAATATATAATATGTATATTATATATGTATATAATATTTAATATGTATATATATGTACATAAGCTCTGTCTCTGGGTAGCAATGCCATTCCCAGCAATGTTGGCCAAAATTGGCCATCCAATTAGAAACAATTATCTATTGGATATACTACAATATACAATAGAATATCAGATCAGAATTATTTCTGGAGAGAAATTTTTATTCTTTCTGGTGAAGGAAATGGAATGTCTCTGAGAAAAATACCTACGTTTAAACTTTAATCATTATAAAACACTTCCGAATTAGAAGACCATATCCCAGGAGATGAGCATGCTGTTTTATTTATGATGCACCTTCCAGGCTCCACATCAATACTTCTCAACCTTGAATATACTTAAGAATCCCTCAGGGAGCCTTCAAATAACTGGTAATATCTGAACATACCAGGTGATGGGCTCAGGTGCTTCCAGGGTACACTCAAGGTTAAGAACCATGTTCTTAAAAAGGTAATTTTTGTCTGTTTTGACTTGTGGAATAAAAATAAGGCATGCAGGTCTATTTTTAGGGATGTGATAGTGGTGTGTTCGAGGTACGGAAGGTAAGGGTATGTGGGTCTCAGCAGGAGAATATGCTGTGGTAAGAAATTCAACTGAAAACACGTTTAAAATAATTAGGAAGGGCCAAGTATTTGGCCGAGTGGTTAACCCGCTCCGAGCTAAGGCCTACCCAGGAAGGCAGCAATGACAGGTCAAGCAGTTGGGTCCTTGAGCCCATGTGGGGGATCTGGACTGATTTCTTGATTCCCAGGTTTGACTTAGCCTAGCCTCGGCCGTTGTGGGCATCTGGGGAGTGAGCCCGTAGATGAGAGTTTTGTTTCTCTGCCTATCAAATTAATTAAATAATCAGGAAAATCTAGGTATGCTCAATGTAAATCTAGTTTATAGAACCACAGTAGTATGACTTTTATCTGTTAGGCATTCAAATAATACTTAAGTATCTCCTGGAGCCAGAACACACCTGTTCCAGGTTGTAGCAGCAAACGAGGGAGGCACTGCCCTTACTCCCATGTGACAGTAACTGCAACTTTTATCACCATCATCATCACATCAACACAGTGCACAGTCAGGGTTTTCTGAGGAAGCACTAAAAGCCGAAGTGGAGGAAACCATTGGTCTTATTCCTAAAGAGCTACCAGCATGGCTGAGTAGATGACACTATTACACCTGCATCATTATGGACTTGCACGAGTGTCGCATACAGCATGGATTAAGTGTGAAATTTGGGGGTGGGTATACAGAAAAACATGAGAGAGAGCAAATAACATAAAGCATTCAATACAGAGTTTTCATAGAAGATTTGTTAAATTGTGGACTGGGGCCGGTGCTGTGGTGTAGTGGGTAAAGCCCCGCCTGCTGTGCCAGCATCCTGGATGGGTGCCAGTTCGGGTTCTGGCTGCTCCAGTTCCAACTCAGCTCTCTGCTATGGCCTGGGAAAGCAGTAGAAGATGCTTGGGCCCCTGCACCTATCTGGGAGACCCCAAAGAAGCTCCTGGCTCCTGGCTTTGGATCGGCACAGCTCTGGCCATTGCGGCCAACTGGGGAGTGAACCAGTGGATGGAAGACCTCTCTCTCTACCTCTCTTTCTCTCTCTGTGTAACTCTGCCTTTCAAGTAAACAAATAAATACATCTTTAAAAAAAAAGTTGTGGAACTTGATTTTGTCTTGGAAAATGAGTAAGGAGCAGATAAGAAAGGAAAGGAAGTGCAAGAGCAACCAGGACGTAGCAAACAGCTGAGGAGCTGCAGCTGGAATGAGAAGGGGACCAGCAGGTGGTACCCAGTTGGAAGGAGGGCTGTGAATGGAGGAATGAGAAATATCAAAGATAGACACAGACAGCAGAATGGAAATTATTTAAGGCCTGGAAAATGTAGGAAACACATTGTTTCAAATAGCTTGCAGTTGAGCTGGACCAGAGAGGGAGAAGGGAGAAAAGGAGAACACCTGTGGTTCAGAACACTGGACTGGAATGCATGGAGAAATAGCCAGGACCTGCAGGTGCTTAGTTACCAAACGGAACCACAGGGTAAATAGTGATCATACTCTTGGAACATTTAAATTCATTGGAAAACTGAACTGAACTGAAGCTGCAACTAGGCTGAATGTAACTAAAGCCCCGATCTAGCTAAAGTATACATTCGATTAACTTTGCCTTAGTAATCCAACAGAAGAAATAGGGTGTTCTTGCTGGAAAGAAGGAATTACCTAATTCAGTTTATTCTAACATTTGAACAGTGAAATGCCTAGACTAAGACATCAGATCACAAGACATGCAAAGCAGCAAGAAAATGTGACCAAAAATTAAGATAGTTATAATAGGGAAAGCCACAACAATGTTAGATGTTAGCATCTCTATGCACTTTATCTATGAGCACGCGCGCTCTCTCTCTCTCTTTCTCTCTCTCTCTCTTTCTCGGGAAAATTGGTAACATGCATGAAAGAAATGGACAAACTTGGCAGAGAAATGGAAATTGTATGAAAGAAGCAACAAATGTAAACTCCAGAATTAGAATATCAGAAATGAAGGGTTTATACAATGAGTTTTCTTGAGGATTGAAAAATAGTTCTTTGAAGACAGATTACTAGACATTACAAAACCTAAAGCACAGAGTGAAAGGGAAGAATGACAAAGCTATACCAGGTATCCAAGACCTATGGCATGTATCATGCAGTGTAACATATCTGTAACTGAAGTCCCAGGAAGAGTAGAATATGAATAGGGTAGAAGAAATATTAAATAATGACAAGTTATCTTAAAAGTACGCAGGGAAAAATATATATTCATGGGAATAATAATAGGAACCAATGGCTTCTTGTTAAAAGCAGTGGAGACCATAAACCAGAACAACATCTTCAAAGTGCTGACAGAAAAAATCTGTCATTTCAGAATTCCAAGAAGCACCCTTCATGGCTGAAGGCAAAATAAAGACATTGTCAAAGAAGATGACGCTGAGAGCATCCATCTTCAGCAGACAGGCCCTGTAAGAAGTGTTGCAGGGTGTTCTTCAGGCAGAAGAGAAATCGTACCAGACATATGCAAATTACACTGGATTGGAAGGAAGAAATGGGGCAGAGACTTTAACCATTGTGTTGGTGCACACAGGGGAAGTAGTAGGTGATGGCTCAAGTAGTTGGGTTCCTGTCCCCAGGATACGGTACCAAGATTGAGTTCCAGGCTCCTGGTTTCTTTCTGGCTCATCCCTGGCTGTTAGAGGCATTTAGGAAGTAAACCAGTGGGTGGAAGATTTATTTCTTCTTTGTCCCCTCTCTCCCCTCTCCTTCCCTCTCTTCCTCTTTCTAACAAATTTTTAAAAAACGTACTAAAGAGTCAATAGGGCCGGCACCGCGGCTCAACAGGCTAATCCTCCACCTGCGGTGCTGGCACCCTGGGTTCTAGTCCCAGTTGGGGCGCCAGTTGGTTGCTCCTCTTCCAGTCCAGGTCTCTGCTGTGGCCCGGGAGTGCAGTGGAGGATGGCCCAGGTCCTTGGGCCCTGCACCCGCATGGGAGACCAGGAGAAGCACCTGGCTCCTGGCTTCGGATCAGTGCAGCACGCCGGCTGTAGCTATAGGAGATTCTTTGGGGACTTTAATACAAACTTTTATTGAAAAAAATAAACAGGCAGAACAGTTCATTTTGTGTCACTCATGTGAGGGGTGTACTGAGTCTCCCTTAACTGCAGAACTTTCCAAATATCAAGGGGGCAAAGGTCATGTGGGAGGAAGGCGTTCAGGAAGCTGAGAAGGAGCAAAGTGCGTGAATCCAGGTGGGATGCCAGGGGTGTGTCTCAGGTAAGAAACAGGTGTATTCTGGACTTTCCCTTCGAGGGGCTGAGACCAAAAGGGGAAATACACAGGAACAATAGAGAGAATTCAAGAAATCCTTGAGGCAGTATGCATAGAACAGCACGTGGAGGAACAAAGGAAAAGAAGCAAAAGAAATAATGTATTCATTTTCATCACTGAGAAAGTAGGGGCAAGTGAGAACTACATTTAGCTTAGAGTAAAGGGCAGCATGCTTGGAAAGTTAAGCCCACTGGGTGTCTAACATTTAAAATGGACATGAGTCACATCAGTGCTAGGGGTATTAGTCTGTGGAGTTAATAGTCAATTAAACATTTAATGCCACTACTTGCTGCTTCATGGTCATAACTTTCCTTTCTGACAAGTAAATTAAACTGTTCAAGTCTCAAGATGAGGGCCAGGGGAATGTTTATCTTTTGATCTGTCTTGAACACTGACACTGCATAACCTCTGCTACTGATGTTGCAACATGACTGAATCCTGACGGAAGGGACCATACCTCACATTAACACATGTGTGCATCAGCCCAGCCCGTGCTGCCTCACATCCAGTTGCCTGCATCAAATGACAAGGATAATACAAGTCAGTGTTCAAAGGAGAGCATGTGCTCTGGGACACAGCCCTTGGTTTTTATCTCTCGGCTCTTCAAAGCCATTCACTTCCTCTGACATTGCTTAAAGTTACTACAGCATATGACACAGAGTTGGAAGATTAAACTTTAAATTTAAAAGAAATCAGATTTTTTTTTTGACAGGCAGAGTGGACAGTGAGAGAGAGAGACAGAGAGAAAGGTCTTCCTTTGCCATTGGTTCACCCTCCAATGGCCGCCGCAGCCGGTGCGCTGCGGCCTGCGCACCGCGCTGATCCGATGGCAGGAGCCAGGTGCTTCTCCTGGTCTCCCATGGGGTGCAGGGCCCAAGTACTTGGGCCATCCTCCACTGCACTCCCTGGCCACAGCAGAGAGCTGGCCTGGAAGAGGGGCAACCGGGACAGAATCCGGCGCCCCGACCGGGACTAGAACCCGGTGTGCTGGTGCCATAAGGCAGAGGATTAGCCTAGTGAGCCGCGGCGCCGGCCAAAATCAGATGTTTTTGATAGGCAGAAAATTTTCATGACCATTCTTGATTATGAGAAAAAATCTCTGAGTTTCAACTCAATTTCTGGGGGGAAACATTGGGCCAGTGTGATGAGGAGCTGTTAGGAGCCACTCACTGCTTTGCCTCCAAGTCCCCTGGCAGGATGCCCAGATGAGCTGGTCTCAAGGTATTTGGTTTGGGGGGGAAATTCTATTCTTGCTGCTGTGAGACATCACCTGAGTCTGCCCTTAGGCTACCCCAAAGTCAGGAGGACTGTGACCCTTGAGCTCTTGCTTCTTCCTGGCTGCCTGGCCTCTTGTCTGAGGGCACTGCAGTGTGCTCCTCCTGGGTAGCTGCCCCATCTGTCTACAGGTGCCTCTCTCCTGCACCTCCTCATACTGCTTTAAGTGCAGTCATGGCAGAAGCACCAGTCTCTCTGGTTCATGCACCAGCCTGTGCCCTTCTTTTCCATGGAACCCCCAATTACGGATGCACCTGCCATGAAACATCCCAACTGATGTAATCACACATAAGCCAGGATAACTGAACAAATATTGGTCTTTAATTTGTTAGTTTAACATTAAAGAGCGGCCGGCGCCGCGGCTCACTAGGCTAATCCTCCGCCTAGCGGCGCCGGCACACCGGGTTCTAGTCCCGGTTGGGGCGCCGGATTCTGTCCCGGTTGCCCCTCTTCCAGGCCAGCTCTCTGCTGTGGCCAGGGAGTGCAGTGGAGGATGGCCCAGGTGCTTGGGCCCTGCACCCCATGGGAGACCAGGAGAAGCACCTGGCTCCTGGCTCCTGCCATCGGACCAGCGCGGTGCGCCGGCCGCAGCGCGCCGGCCGCGGCGGCCATTGGAGGGTGAACCAACGGCAAAGGAAGACCTTTCTCTCTGTCTCTCTCTCTCACTGTCCACTCTGCCTGTCAAAAAAAAAAAAAAAAAAAAAAAAAACATTAAAGAGTACAGCTAACAAATTCATTCACATGATTATATTTTTTAAAAAAGCAAATAATAAGATGGCAGTCCACATTTAGAAAGGAATACAGTTGAAAAAGCTCATTTTACTAAAATGCTTTTCCATTTTTAGATTCTCAGGATTTGGCTGGGGTATTTGAGAAGAGCCATTTCATTTCTTGTGCATCTCCAAATCTTTCCTTCTGACGCTGTTTGGCCAGGCATAAAATGAATTCCCCGTCAACGTAAAGTTACGTGGGCTAGCTTGCTCTCTCTCGCTCTCCCTCTTTGAGATCTTTAAGTAGAGGTCCTGCATTTAGATTAACTGGAAATTTCTCAATTTTGCCTTTTCCCCACATGGAATATTTCCAAGGGATGAATCATTAACTCCTGTTTAATAAAATAATTATCAGCTCTTCGATTTATTTACCTCTCTCCTTCCAAGGAACTCTTATCTGCCGGGCCCAGCCGCCAACATTCCTCTACAGGTGTCCAAAGTTAATTAACCAGGAACCCAGGGCTTCCCAGAGAAGGGAGGCAGTGTTCGTGAGATTAAGTTCTGGGTCTTAGGAGATGCATGCTGTAACACAGGCACCTAATCTGAAGACATGAGGTTTCACACCACGTATAGACTTCCCATCTGCCTAGAATCTGGCTCAAGAAATCAAATTATTACAGTGAGCCGGTGGAGAGTACTCGGGTAAATCACCTTGCCTGGGAAATCAGACTTCTTTTTAATACACTAATTAAAATTCCATGGGCTTTAATTAAAACAACATCTGCCCAGGTCTGAAGAAGCACGTTTTGAAAAGCACGGAAGGCATCTCTCTACAATGTCCTCATATCCGCTTAATAAAGTGAAGCTTGCGTGTTTCCCAAAGGAAAACAGCATCATGCCCTGCTGGGTGCACTGAGCTTTCTGGAACTGCAAGTCTTCCCCCACCCCGGGGCACACATGAGCTACATCAAGTCAGGGTCAAGAGCACTGGGGAAGGAAGTGCCTATGGGGCCAGGTGATGAGTGACGCTAGAGGATCTGCTCCCCAGAGTGATGTCCATGTCCCCGGGATTTGCCACATGCAAGCCGTTGGCATGAGACATGAACCTAGTAGGGTGTGGTGCTGTGGCACAGTGGGCTAAGCCACTGCTTGTGATGTTGGCATCCCATACTGGAGTGCTGGATCAAGTCCTGGCAGCTCCACTTCTGATTCAGCTTCCTACTGATGTGTGTGGGAAAGCAGCAGGAGATGGCCCAAGTGTTTGAGCCCCTGCCACCCAGGTTGGAGACCCAGATGGCATACCAGGCTCCTGAATTTGGCCTGGCCCAACCTGGCAGATGTGGCCATTTGAGGGCGTGAACCTGCTTTCGCTTTCTCTCTCTCTCTCTCTCTCTCTCTCTCTCCTGTCCCCATCTTTGACGCTCTGCCTTTCAAATCAATAATTTTTTTAAAAGGAAAAAACCCAAAGATGTGGACATAATGAAACATGCACATATCTCTATTTTAACTGGTGAGAGTAAGATCTGAGAGTCCTCTGTTTTCCAGTTTTGCTGGGAGACACGGAGTCAGTGTTTAGTTTGGGCACAGAGAGCTGATGACTCAGATGTGTGAGGATCCAGTGCTGTGGAGTTCAGACCAGCTTTGAGGAGCCACTCCTAGGTGTTCATGGATGTGGAGACACAGACAAAGGTGTCTCTGCCTGAAGAACATGCAAGTACAACTGTGTCTCCAAGTTTGAAGATGAGGACCAGTATTTGAGAGTCCACCATGCCATGCACACATGTCCCAAAACATTCAGCTGCAAGATGACTAAATAAATGGGAATGTTTACAAAGCCTGGAAAATATTCAGGACAGCATTGACAGAAGGAAGCTGCCCCCCAGCCCTTTCTCCCACACCCACCCTGGTTCTACAAAGGAAAAGACAGATCTGGCATGGGGGAGCGATGATTGTAATTCTATGGACAACATCACCATTTTCTTTATTCCATCTTTACTTTCACTTAGAGACAGGAGGTTTTCATGTTGTCCTTTAAATATCACCAGTGAATACTGCCATATGGAGAATGGCCAGATAAAATCTTTTATCTGAACATTGAAAACAGGAAGCCAGGAAGGATTGCCATCACTGCCTCTCAAACTCTCTAACTCCCAGAATGGTCTGAGAGCCTGGGTGGGGAGAGGAACAGCAAAGGATTTGCTGCTTACAAAATCATTAACTCTTAGGCCAGGAACTACTTTGCTCATAATCTCCTCTGTGTGCAAGCATGAGGTATGTACTGTTAGGTGCACACAGGGCCTCTGGGCGCCTTCCTCTCCCCTCGTTCCAGGTGAACACTGGTCTTTGGGAATGTGCAGACTCCAATAGGGAATGACCCCATCTTGACCCTGGAGAAAGTCGGCTTCTGCATGGGGCTCTCCTACAGGTTGGAACAGGGAGCTCAGCAGGTAGATAATGAGAGGAGTTTAGCCAGATGTGCAGAATGGATCCTGTGACATGAATGTGCAGGCCATCAGCTGAACAAAGATTACTCTAAGTCAATACAAATATAGGGAGTCAACCACTCTGGCGGTAACACTGTGCAGGGAAAGAATCCTGTAAAGAATGCAAAAGGACCATGGTAACCATGCAAGGCCAGGCTCTTCTCACCAGGCTCCAGAGGGCTATAAGGGAGCCAGGAGGATGCTCAGAGCATCCCAGGCCTGGCATGTCTACCAGAGAGTGTGGCAAGCAGCCACCACCCCAGGAAGTGAAGGAAGATGCTAAGTGAGCTTTGCCAATGCTCCCTGTGGGGCTGTGGTGGCTCTGCCAGCAGGAAACCCTGGCAATGACTGAGCCTCACGGAGAACGCATTACTATTTCCTTCCCAATCCAAAAACTCTTCCCAAGCAGCAGCAGGATGAGTTTGATTACAGCCCTGGACTGAGTGAGCATCTCGGCTGTCTTTCTTTCCTCTGTTCCCCGGATGCTACAGGAAGCAGCTGAAAAGGTACAACTCTTCTACTCTTCTCTCTCTCTCCTTGGGATTCCCCAAATTCCTCTAGATCTGTTCTTCATAACAACTAACTTGTACGATTCATCCATCATCACATGTGTCCTGGGGCCTGCCATGGGCATAGCAAAGGACTAGGCATTGAAGGACTTAAAAACAAACATGTCACCCAGTCCCCACTGCTGCTTCTTTTTTAGTTGAAAGGCAGAGTGACAGAAAGAGGAAGAGTGAGAGAGAGAGAAAGAAACAGACATATCTCCATGTCCCACATCTTTTGCCTACCCAGGTGCTTCAGGAGGGAGCTGGATCAGAAGTGGAGCAACCAGGACTCAAACTGGCACCCTGATATGAGATGCCAGCATCCTGCACCACAATGTCAGCTCCCTGGTTCCTGCTTTTTATTTCAGTGGGGAAAGATGCAAGGCAAGCACAAAGACAGAAAAAAAAAAAAAAACTGTGCAAAGCAGAAATCTAAGACAAAAGAAAAGAATTTTTATCAAGCAGGTGCCACACCCAAGGTCTGAGTTCAAGCAAAGGGTCTTTGTGAGCTGGGGTTTGAATAAGAGGTGCCAGTTCATGTATGCTTTCAGTTTTTTGTTTGGTTGGGTTTTGGCAGCGGAGAGGATTGGGGGGCGGAGTGGAGAGGGAGGGATGGGGAGGTTGGATTGGGCTAAAATGAGCATCTGCCACTTTGCCAGGAGCTGTCCAATTGCTGAAACGGGTGGTGTTTTGCAAAATTCATTGAAGCGATACAAAAGTGTTGGCTCTTTTCACTGCAGCTAAATATTACCCTTGTTTTATTTTTTACCCTACTCAGGACAATGAATGTTTATTGAAAGTTTCAAAGAAATATATGACTGTGCATTAACTCTAGCTACTGAGCCACACCATTAAGAAAAAGAGTTTATCATTAGACGTTGGTTAGACAGGAGAAACTTAGTTCAGTCATTTGTTCAGCAAATATATGTGAGGTCCCTGCCACCATCTGTTGCTGCTCCAGGTACACACAGCAAGTCAGAAGTTCCTGCTCTCAATGTGCTTACGTTCCCATGGGGGAGACAGACAAGAGACAAGACCAACAGGCACTATGTTACGTGCAGATGCTGCCTTCCAATGGGGTACTTTCTGATGAATCCATAATAAGATGAAAATATCAAATCAAAAAAATATGTTTAATGCACCTGACCTACCACTACAGTTAGAGTATAGGTTTCATGCCAAAACTTACGTTTAAATTTACTATCCATTGTGAGGTGGTAAATGGGTAGAAACTTTGTCTGACTATGGTGTTTGCAGGTGAGGCTTTTGAAAATGATTAGGATTAGTTAAGTCACTATAGGTAAATCCCATGATCGCATTACATACAGGTGGTTTGGTAGGAAGGGGGAGAGAGATCAGAAGATATACAGAGATATACACACATGTACTCATGTCTTGCCATGTGCTGCCACATGCAACATTGGGACTCTGCCAACAAGAAGCCATCACTAGATGTGATCCCTTGACTTTGAACCTCCAGAACTGTGAGACACAATATACCTCTTATTCTTATAAAGTTACCCAACCATAGGCATTTCATTATAGTGACACAAATCAGACGAATACACCCACAGAACACCAAAGCTTAGTTGCAAAGTCTCCTGTGGAATATCTGCTCTGTTCCTAGTTGTGGCTGCATGGCTCATGGCACCTGCCCAACATCACAAAGGATGAAGGCAAGATTCACTGCACAGTTTTTACTAAGTATGTATCAATTTCAAACCATTGTCAAGTTGAAAAATTAAGCTGAATCATAAGTTGGAGAAAACATTTGTATCAGAAAGTGATCAGAGCTGATGAGAAAAATTCAGCAGAGAGAGGACCTAGGGGTGGAATTTTAAGTGTGGTGACCAGAAAATCCTCTCTTGGAAAAGCAACATATGAGCAAAAATCTGAGACAGGTGGTGACTGAGCTGTGCAGACACCTAGAGGAGGAGGATTCCAGTGGAGAGGGTGGCAAGTTCAATGCCTGAGGCAGGCTCTTGTGATAGAGGAACTGCAGTGAGCCACTAGGTGCAGCAGTTATGGATATGGAGAGGAGTGGAAGGTGAGGTTGGAGAGGTAACAGAGAGCTGGATCCAACAGGGTCATATCACAAAGCTCTAATGTTATACTGAGATGTAGAGGGTGCAGCGTGAAGAGATAGCATGCTCTGGTGTAGACTGTAACAGGGTGACTCTGCTTTGCAGTGAAAGCTGACTGTAGCCATCGGGAGACATGGTAGGAGGCCACAGTCATCAGCCAGGTGAGAGATGATGGAAGGCTTAGACCAAGAAAGCCATGGAGATGGGAAGTGTCAGCTTCTGGGGAAATTCGGAAAAAAGACCATATTTGCTGACAGACTGGATGTTATGTTGGGGGAGTTGGTTCTGAGTCAAAGAGGACGGCAAGATCTGTTCCCTGGGCCACTGTAAAACCACTGGAAAGACAAATTGCCATTTGCTGTCATGGGGAAGGTTATGGAGTGAACAGGTGTGGGCAGATGTTGTGCTTGAGATACTTATTAGGTACTCAGTGGACAGACAGGTAGACAAGAGAATGGGATTCATGCCAAAGTCATCTATTTGAGTCATCAGAATACAATGATCTTTGAAACTATGAAACCAGGTGAGGTCACCAGGTTTTCAGTGGCAATGACAGAAAGCGAGAGGAAGTCCACACTTCATCTTTTGTTGTTGTCCTTGGCTCAAAGTCATTGCCAGTTCCTTCTCAAGGTGTAAAGTCTTAGATAGCATTTTCCTACAAAATCACTGTTTTGCACAATATTAAAGTAAAAGAGCAAAAGACACGTTTTCTTTCTCCTAATAGACTTCAGTACTGCTTTTTGTTAAATTCCACTCTTCTTATTTAAGAAAAATGTTATTGATTCCATAAAGCACCTGACTTAGATATTTTCACAGCTGTTTTGAAACGATCAGCTCCATTTCCTGCCTGGTGACATCTAGAAGTAAAGGCTCAATTTAACAGTAGCAAGATGCAGCTCAGAATGTTCCGACCCAGGAGAGAGCACGGGATAACTGGCTTTTGAGAAGGAAGAGGTGCCTAGGAGCTAGAAAACCAATCAATAGTTCACTATTTTGTTATATTTTAATCCACTGAAAGTAATAAAACACACAAACTTACAATACCTAGTAGTTAGTATCCAGGCGGGAGACTGATTAGCTATTGATTTTCCTCCCTTTATAGAGGAGGGATAGAATTTCAGGAAAGCCCCAGTGTGCTTCTCTCTGAAGTAACTGTGTTAGGACAAGAGGACAGCGTGTGGAGAGGGTACCTTGACCTCTGAGCTAATAACTTTATTTAAATACACAAAATATAAAAAATCCACAGACAACACTTACACTCAAACTAAGCACAAATATCACGCTGCAGGTTTATCTCCTATTCAAGGATCGCACATAACTTGATTTAGTAGACACAGATTTGAAATCTGGCTTCACTGTGAATAAACAAATGGTTGAAAACCTGCACATCTTTGGTTTTCATTGAAGGATATGATGGATATTGCAAATGGGAAGGGAAAAAGTGGTTGGTTCCTGCCTGGGTCATGGATGGCCTAGTATATCACTCCTGGTTTCCAACTGCCCCAGAAATGCAGACTTGTACTTTGTCTGTCATCTTATTTATCCTAGTCCCCCGGAGGCAATAGAGAAGCTGTACCCTGGCCATAGGGTTGATCCTGCTCCCCACTGCCTGGCCTCCAGATGCTGCCCACCCACACCTGTCACCTACAGCCAGGCTGTCAGACTTCATGATGACAGTGACCTGACCAGCAGGCCTACAGATCTCACCTCCTGCATACCAGATGCCTACCTGCTGGGACAACAGCCTGAGAAAGCTCATGCCGTTCCTTAGCAGGTCCCTGTGCGTTCACTGTTCTTCAGGCATCAATTTGCCTTGGCCTGGACACAATCCTACTTACAGAGGCAGGCACCAGAAAGCTGCTCTGACCTGGCCTCCCATCACTGGCTCCTCTGGTCACAAGAGGCCCCTGGAAGGCCTGGAGCATACCAGTCTTATTATTATTTTTCCAACAACTCCAATCTTGATCTCCTATTTAAAATCACAGCCCAAACCAGATATCCACATGTAGGAGAGTGAAACTGAATCCTTATCACACACATATGCAGATATCAACTCAAAATGGATTAAAGACTTAAACATAAGGCCTAAAACTGTAAAACGACTAGAAGAGATACAGAGAAAACCTATATGAAAGTGGTCTGAGCAATGATTTCTTGGGTTTGATCCCAAAAGTTCAGGTAACAAAATAAAAACATAAAAACAGGTTTGCATTGAACTAATAAACTTCTGTATAGCAAAGGAAATAATTAACAGAGTGACAGGAAAACTGACAGACCAGGAAAAGATCTGCAAGCCATAAGTCTGATAGGGATTGATTCATCGTCTATCTATCAATGAAAAAACGTTCAACATCACTATTCATTAAGGAAATGCAAATTGAAACCACCATGAGATATCACTTCACAACAATCAGAGTAGCTCTTAACAAACTGATGAACGTTAAAAAGTACAGGTAAAGGCGTGGAGAAAAAGGAACCCCTGTATACTGTGCATGGGAACGTAAGAGCTGAGCCATTATGAAAAACTACATGGAAGTTCCACAAAACACTAAAAACAGAACCAGTGCATGATCCAGTAATCCCACTTCCGTGTTCACTGCAGCACTATTCACGAGAATCAAGAAATGGAATCAACCTAAGTGTCTATCAACAGATGAATGGATAAAGAAAGTGTGGTTTCTACACACGATGGGATTCGGACTTAAAATAGGAGGAAATTCTGTCTTTTGTGGTAACGTGTATGGACTGGAAGAACATCAGGGTAAGGGCAATAAGCCAGGCACAGAAAGACCAATACTGCATGATCTCACTTAGATACAGAATCTAAAATAAAAACAAACCATTCGAAGTTGAGAGTAGCATGGTGTTTGCCAGAGGAGGACAACCAGGGCAGTGAATGTTGGTCACAGGGTATGTTTTGGTTAGGCTGGAGGAATATGGCACAGCTTGGCTACCATGGCTAATGAAGCATTTTACATTCCAAAATTACTAAGGAAAATTAATGATTTTGTTGACTTTGTATCTCCTCTCTCTGCTCTCTTGAATGCAAACTCTACAAGGCCACGCTTGCCATGAGTTTTACTCTTTGGGCCTACAGCAGGCCTGGAACAAAGCGAGTCATGAATACATGCGTGTTGAATAAATGGGAGGACACAGGGCCTCTTTAGTGCCTCTCTAACAGAAGGGTCCTCTGTGGTGAGTGCCAAATTGAAGGGACAGGAGCATTTTTTCAAAATAGGGTTCCAGCACCAGTATGGTCTCAGTCAAAATAAACGAAAAATTGAGAGAAGAGTAACACACAACCCATGAAAACCACTCAAATCATGAAGCAAATGAGCACCTGAGAGAGATTCAGGGGACTGGGGTGGCACAGGGGTGATGAGCACTGGCTGTTTTTCATTTGCAAAGATTAGAAATGTAAACAAAAATTGCATATTCCTCTAAATTCTAAAAGAAATCAGTATGCTGGATTTAAACCAGCAGAGCTGGTAAAACCTAAGCTCATACTAATTTACTAATTCACTTTTAAAAATTCTATTCTTGGCCGGTGCCGCGGCTCACTAGGCTAATCCTCCGCCTTGCGGCGCTGGCACACCGGGTTCTGGTCCCGGTCGGGGCGCCGGATTCTGTCCCAGTTGCCCCTCTTCCAGGCCAGCTCTCTGCTGTGGCCAGGGAGTGCAGTGGAGGATGGCCTGAGTACTTGGGCCCTGCACCCCATGGGAGACCAGGATCAGTACCTGGCTCCTGCCATCGGATCAGCGCGGTGCACCGGCCACAGCGCGCCGGCTGCAGCGGCCATTGGAGGGTGAACCAATGGCAAAGGAAGACCTTTCTCTCTGTCTCTCTCTCTCACTGTTCACTCTGCCTGTCAAAAAATTTAAAAAAAATTTCTATTCTTTTTAAACAATTCCATTTAAAATTCTGTTTTTCCCTTTTTAATTTTTGAGATAGCATATGTTTAATTTACATTATAGCCAAAGGATTAATGCCCCAGTAAATAAAGAGTCAACAAAGCAAAAGTCAAAGACCATAGTTCAGCAGGAATATAGTTAGGGGCTATAAACAATAATCAGATGAAAAGACAAAGTCACTCATTGAAATTTTAAAATAGTCATAGCTCATTAAAACTATAGTAATGTATAATTCTTAATGATTTGTTTGACAAAGATTTAAAACACAGATTGACAGAACACAATATTTGCAGCAAAACAGATATACAGACACTTGTTTTTTCTTCCTTTTTTTTTTTTTTTATTTTACCTGTATGTATAAGGGAGAACATTTGGTATTTGTCTTTCTGTGTCTGGCTTTTTTTTACTCGACTTGATGGCCTCCACTTGCAGTCATTTTGATTCAAATCATAGGATTTCATTCTTTTTTGTCATTTTTTCCATTCTTTTGCGCACACACACACACACACATATATAATGTATATTACATTTCCTTTATCCATTCATATGATGCACTGTTTTTCACACATGCATGCTCTGTAGATTCAATCACATGCACCCAGCAAGAAAATGCTTCCACAGAAAAACTGAGATGCTATGACTCGGGTGAAACTTACCAATGAGTTCCTTATTTCTGACATCCAAGGCCATGTTCCGGAGCGCCGTGGCCACGGCGCACACCACTCGGTCATTGTCTATTCGAAGCAGCTCCACAAGGATGGGCAGGCCTTTCTCTTTTCGGACGGCAGCTCGGATATATACTGACCACTGCAACAAGAGGGGAGGCAAGGACTTAGAAATGGGGTGGAAACCATCTCAGCAGATAGTGCATACGGGTTTTCAGGCCGCTGTTTACAAGAGCCAGAAAGGTTGGCTTGACAACACCTAGTTATAGAATAGGTTGAATACGTTAGACATGCATTTAAACATTCTGAGTTTCTTGTTTGCCTTCAGCATATGCTACAGGTTTCAGGGTTAATCAGCAATCTCTATTTTGTTTCTCTTGTGACTGTGACCTCACTTCTTGAGTTTTGGAAGCTAGGTGTTATGATGTGTATACTCGGTGCTTTGATATATGAAGTTTGGGACAAGAGGGTCCCAAGCCATGGATGTTCAGAAAAAAAAAAATTCATGACAAGGCCAAACATTTTTTATGACTTTTTTTTAAAAAAAAGATGATTGTGAATTTGGAGGTGGGACATAGAGATGAGTTGCTGAACATGCTGATGCTAAATCCTTGGCGGAACAATAAAGGTAGGAGTGAGGAGAGGTAAATATGATGCTGAGAATTAAGTGTGAAAATTGAAAGATCTTTTTTTTTCAAAATCAAGATCAAAATGTACCAGGTCAAGGTTCATTACTGAATGTCTTACTCATGAAGGAAGATGTGCAGTTTGTTTTGGGGTATTGGTCACAGGCCACTAATGCTTCTCATTGAAATGTACTCGCAGTATCAGGAAGATAAAGCATTTGGATCTTTCTATAGCATCCCAGAGAAGTGTATGATATTAAAAAAATCGATGGATATAAGGGTTTAACCTGTCACAATCTCATTTATGATCTGAGAAAATCATTCACAAAATGAGGGTTTGGATTCGGTGGCCGAGTCCTCCTGGGGACCAGTCCTTCCCCACCGCACCCCCCACCCTGCCGCCGGGCCCCCTCCACCCCCCTCCCCATTGAGGCAGGCACCCAGAGCTGGCTCTCACCTGTGGCAGGCAGGGAGCCCCCTCTGGCAGTGAACGTAGGGCATACGCCATGCCTGCCACATCCTCAGCCCAGCCCTGCATGAAATATGAGATTAAAAAAAACAAACAACTTCATCCTGTCCTACGTTAGAAGTCACATTCACATAGATTCTTATTACACCAACTAGTACCGTAGGCTTCGCTCTGGCTTCCCTGTAGCCTCTGGATCTAGGATGCCCAAGGGGTGGGGAAGCAGACAAAACTCACTAATGTGGCTCTTGGTGGAGGGGATTAATTATAGCCTCACTGTCAGGGAGTAAAGAGATGGGTAGCCAGGAAATCGCAGACATGGAAAAACACTGTGTAGGGAAGCTGCTTCCCAGGATTGGGGTATCTCAATCTGATACATCTTGCCAGTGTGGAAGCTCTTTCTCCTGTACCCAAATGCCAACACTCATTGATGCATCCAATCAGCCTGCTACCACTTGTGCCCCTTGGGTCTCCAGTGTCCAGCCCAGAAGGGACTAGAAGTCTGAGCTTATGCAGCCCATTCTTTGCGAGGCTCTTCCCAAGACTAGGGAGGGGAGGTCAGAAAAGGAGGAGAGTGGAAATCAGAGTGTGGGCTCCATGGGGACAGTTGCAAGGTGAACATCAGCAATAAATCAAAACACCATGGAGATCGTGACCCATTGACACTGGAAATCTCTTCCCAAGCACCACTTCTTTCCAAGCTTCTCGCTGTTGGCTTACATATGTGTGATGTCATAATTCTTCAAACCCCAAGGAGGCTGGCACTATTACATTACAGATGAGGTGATATAGACACAAAGACGTGAAATCTGACCACAGGGCTTGCCTGTGTCCCCGATCCCAGAACCTGTCACTCTCGAAATCTGGTTCTTTTGTTTGTGGTGTCTTTACTTCCCCTTCTGCCATCATCTCATTCCCTCTTGCAAATCCTCTGTGTTCACAGGCTGCCTTGCCCTCTCTCTCCATCCTTTCTGGCTGTATGTGAACCGAGAAGAGAAGGGACAGGTGTGGCTTTGTCCTTCTCACAAGACCAGCTATTTCACCATCCCTGGTGGGTGGAAAGATGTTTTGGTGTCTGGAGAATAGTGAGAGTCCTTCAGTTTTCTTGGGAATAACTAGAGAGTAACCAATAAATGGTTATGTAGGGTCAAAAACGTGTATGATTTTTGATTTGAGAAAATGGTCAATGGTGATATGTTCTCCCTGAATAAAAAGGGTTGACCAGATGAAGGATTTGACACATACTGATGCACAGAAAATAACTTTTACGATAAAACTATTGTAGCATGTGTAAGATTTCTAATATTAACAAGGTATATAACTACTCAGAATAAGTCATTTATGGCCGGCGCCGCGGCTCACTAGGCTAATCCTCCGCCTTGCGGCGCCAGCACACCGGGTTCTAGTCCCGGTCGGGGCGCCGGATTCTGTCCCGGGTGCCCCTCTTCCAGGCCAGCTCTCTGCTGTGGCCAGGGAGTGCAGTGGAGGATGGCCCAAGTCTTTGGGCCCTGCACCTCATGGGAGACCAGGATAAGTACCTGGCTCCTGCCATTGGATCAGCGCGGCGCGCTGGCCGCAGCGGCCATTGGAGGGTGAACCAACGGCAAAGGAAGACCTTTCTCTCTGTCTCTCTCTCTCACTGTCCACTCTGCCTGTCAAAAAATTAAAAAAGTAAAAAAAAAAAAAAGAATAAGTCATTTATATTTCATCCCAAAGGTGCTGCAAGTTTGTACAAGCTTGTGATGCTGTTGAACGTGGCAGCTTCTCACTTCTGGAAGAAGTCACTGGGAACCCAGTGGGAGTTGAAGACAATGCAGAGTCGAGAGAGAGAAAGGCATGATCCAGAGAAAAGAAACTGGGAAACAGAGAATGTTTCACAGGCGCACAGTTTGCCTGCAACCTAGAAATGCACATAGAATTCTTGCAAAAGAGAGACCAGCTTTCTTGGGAAGTGCGCAGGCCCTGCCATGGTTACAGCGGAGTTGGGGCTGCTAAGAGTTTTAGTCAAAACTAAAGGAAAAGGATGACACAAAAATAGACAAAAGATTGAGCACACGTATCATGACTTAGAAAAGTTGAGCTGGACATCTTGGGGCAGAACTTTGACCTTTTGCAAAGAGAACAAGAACAGCATGTACTGAGCCCATACAGAGGGAGGGGCAAGTAAGGTACGGACAAGCAGGCCCCTGAGAAGTCTGGTCCATGACACAAGATAGGATGCTCAATGGAGAAGGAGGAGAAACAGGAAGAAGAGAATGGGGTGGCAGGGGGAGGGGGAGGAGAAGGGGGAAGAGGACGAGAAAGAGGAGGATGGGAGGATGGAGAGTGTGGGGAAAAAGAGGAAGAGGGGTAGGAGGAATGCCCTAAACAAGTCCAAGGAACCCTGAAATGCCCCTGGACATGTCTCCCCATAAGGGTGAAGGGCTAAGGATCAAATCCCCCTTGAAGATGGCAGAGTGAGGAGTCCATAGCAACTTGGATTGGCAACTTGGATTGGATGGGCAATGCTGCCCATTACGGACACAACACTGGCTAAGTAAGCTCCAAGAGAGTCTCTGGTACCATCTGGAGTGTGGGCCACAGAGCAGGAAAGACAACGAGATTGGCTGGTTGGGCAGCAGAGGGCTCCTGCAGGGCCCATGTGACAAGGGGCAGCCCCTGAGAGTTCCCCAGGCTTGAGTGCATGGGGTGCGTAAGACAGCCAAGGCAAGAAAGCTAAGGACCCCGGGCTACACAGGGTTCCCTAGGTCAGGGAACAGGTGACAGATTAGAATGGTGGCCATGGGCCGTGGCTCTCTGGAAGACGTGGTTCCACCTCAGGGGAGTGCAATAGGAAGGGAGCTGGCATGGGTCAAACAAGCACCTTGGATAGTGGCCAATCATCAATCACTACATCCAGGTGTGTCCCACACAACAGGCAGCATAGGACAGGGAAATGGACACCCAAACCCCAGCCCCTGTGCGGGAGAAGACTGCGAGACCCCCAAGTTCAGAACCAAGTGCAGGCAGCAGGATAGGTGGCAGCAGCCACACCTCACGTGGCCATGCTTTCAGGTGGAAGGAATTGAACTGGACTGAATTTACCCCACCCTGTTTAGATTAAATGCTTTTCATTTTCCTGCATCAGACAAAATGAAAGGTCTAAGATGAACCCAAAGTGAGCAACACAAAGTTTCCTGGACATTAATATGTGTCCAATAAATTTCCTAGGGGTATGCACTGAGGGTTTGGCAATAAAACAAAGTCATATAACAAAGTCAAATAACATTTTAACCCTTTAAACCGAGGCTGCCTCATTCTATGGTGGATTCCCAGAGGTTTGACTTTCAAAAGTCCCAGCCCTGCTGTAATTTTTCCAAAACAGCCTCCCCTGTTTAAGCTAAGGCGATTCCATTAAGGTTGATTGATGTTCCTGAAAGGAGATTAACTGTAATTTAACTCACTTTTCCCTCTTGAAATATTAATATTTTGCTAAATAACTAAAGACAGTGTTCTCTTTTAAGAACTAAATATTCTCTGCTGAGGCTGCATCCATCACAGTGTTAAAATTCTGAATTTGTTGATTAATTCTCTACACCTTAAAAGAACTCTCATGCTGGAAGTCTGGTGTGCATTAAAATAGTTTTCTGTGACATGATCATTTTCTCACTGACTTTATCTAATTAGCTATTTTCCCACTTTCTCTTTTGACACAGCAAAGAAGTCACATTTTAAAGCCAGACTCTTCCAAATACAATCTTTCAGAAACATTTTGATGGTTGTGTGGTGTCACAGGGCCACAATGTGCTTGAAGTTTTACAGATATAAAATGAGAAATAAATACAATGAACTTGGTACAGGTTACAAGAGGTTTTGGGATATTTTTCTGAAATTTTTTACAGTATCATTCTTTTCACTTGGCATCTCATTCCAATAAGAAGGCAGAGAGCATTTCTTCATTTGCTAAAAGAAAGCCCATTTATTCAGTTTTAGTGGGCAGTGGCTTATCATATAAAGAAGGTTCAAGATGGTCAGAAAGCATAAGTGATTATCTGAATTATTATATTCTTCCCAGTTGGAAAAGAATTGCAGTTCATGGCTATAATGAGATTTATGAAGCAACTGGGCGGTGTTAGCATCAAGCCTTTCAAATGGCTTCTCTGCAATGGATTCAAGTATCAGCATGTCAAGGGATTACATTTGTGTTTTCCAAACCACAAAATCTGTTTTGAAAAGTGGTATCTGTAATCAAGAGGACTAATGAAGAATTTCCTTACATTATAAAGCAATAATCCATATTTAACAAATAAAAATGTTGGCTCAGGTAAAGGCAGTCATTGGCATATTTTAAATATTTTTTTCTTGTCTGTACTTTTAAAATGTAAATCAAGCCGGCACCGCGGCTCACTAGGCTAATCCTCCACCTTGTGGCACCAGCACATCGGGTTCTAGTCCCGGTTGGGGCGCTGGATTCTGTCCCTGTTGCCCCTCTTCCAGGCCAGCCCTCTACTGTGGCCAGGGAGTGCAGTGGAGGATGGCCCGAGTACTTGGGCCCTGCACCCCATGGGAGACCAGGAGAAGTACCTGGCTCCTGCCATCGGATCAGCGCGGTGCGCCAGCTGCAGCGCGCCTGCCGCGGCTGCCATTGGAGGGTGAACCAATGGCAAAGGAAGACCTTTCTCTCTGTCTCTCTCTCTCACTGTCCACTCTACCTGTCAAAAAAAAAAAAAATGTAAATCAGGTTAGTGCAAAGAGTAACTTTATCACATGTGTTCCTGAACTGCTGAAATATTGCTATCCAAACTAGAGAGTTTCTTTGGAAGAAATGCATTTCATTTATTTGAGGGACAGCACTTGCATCAGTAGGTTTACTCCACAATAGTGGAGGCTGGGCTGGGGCCTAAGCTGAGAGCCAGAAGTCAACTCAGGTCTCCCACGTGGGTGGCGGGAACTCAGTTACTTGAGCCATCACCGCTGCCTGCATTGGCAGGAACCTGGAATCAGGAGCTAGAATCTGAACCTGAATCTAACAAGGTACCCAATGAGGGATGCAGGCTTCTTAAGCCATGTCCTAACGCTAGGCTAAAAGCCTGCCCTGGAAAAATTATTCTGATGTATGAAGAAATAAAGAAGATCAAGCTCAACAACAACAACAACAAAACTCCTAGGATGCACCCACTATGCACAAGTACATCTGTCCAACTCTCAAGCTATCTCAAGGATCAGTAATTTTCAATTTAAAAAAATCCTGTCTTAAGAAATAAAACTTTCTGAACACAGACAGGAACTATTTTGATTGTGAATGTCATCGAATATTGGAGATATCATCACTGCGTGCAACTGGCATTTAGAAATGCCCTTAAGGGAATTAAATTTGACCCTGTTAGACAATGGGCATTGCATGGCTCCTACGTGCTCCTGCGACATTACCTTGTGGACACACGGTTGAGAAGGGGACACTGACAAGACAGAGACTGATAGAGGCAGTGGACACTCCTGCCCAGCAAACAGGATGTTGATGGGGAAGTGCAGGCTGCTTCCATGACATTTTAGTTTTTGTTCACTATAAGTAAATGAGAGTATTTCAGATGTCTCTTGTTCTTACTACACACCAAATCAGAAAACTTCTTTCATTTACCCTTTTTCTTAAAACATGATACCTCAAAGGTGGAAGGGGGACGGACTTCATTCTTTCTTTTGGAGCTAGAAAACATGCTGTTTGGGGGGATATTTAGCAAATTCTGCTTTTGGTGATGGGGTGGGGGAAATCAAAAATTAATCTTTAGGGCATGGTCTGGAGGGGCCACGTTGATGAGATCTTTCAGTTTTATGAGCATAAAACACAGGTTGTGTTGAAGCTCTCCTTAGTAAGGTAGCTTTTCTAAGATATGGAGTATTTCATTTTATAACATAAACTGAATATACTAGCAGATTTTTGTCTCTACAGAGGAAAGACTTTTCTTGAATCTGAACTTTGATGACCTTGATCCATGCAAATTCTGTTCCTTGCTTTTTTAAGATTTATTTTATTTGAAAGGCAGAGCAACAGAGAGGGACAGAGATAGAAACAGATCTTCCACCCACTGGTTCACTCCCCAAGTGTGGCAATGGGTGGTACTGGGACAGGCAGCAGCCAGGAGCTAAGAACTCCATGGCTTAACCCACTGTGTCACAACCCCAGCCCCTGGCGGGCTGTGGTTTTGATGGATGCCAGGAGCTGAATCCAGATTAGGAGGAGGAAGAAATAGGTGTGATCTGGGCTTTCTAGGAGAACATTTCTTGCAGTGAACCTTGTTCTTGTTCCTTTGTTTGTTTTGCTTCCTGCTGGTACACGGTGATGACAAGAGCAGTCTTATAAGTTAAATGCTGAAGATAGCCAAGAGTTGTCAGCCTGAGTGAATTACTCTGGGGAAGGGAGCTTCCCGCCTCAGACACCTGCCCTTAACTGTGACACCAACAGAAATAGCTTCTAACTTCCTTGAGCTCTTGCATACTTGGGGGTCTTGCTGTTAAACAGCGAGAATTTTTCCAAATAGAAGTCTTTGCTTCTGCATTAAATCACTGAATTCTAGCCCTAAGGATTCAAACAGTGATGTTGGAAGTGTGCTTCCTCACTCCTTGCCACTATGTAAAAACAACCTAATGTATACCCCTGCACCTGTTCATACTCCTATCACAGAATCTGTAAAATGGTTTTTTAAAGACTTTTAATTCACTTATTTATTAACAGCAAAAGACCAAGTCTTATTAATCACTTTATCTCAATTGTCTTCCAGTTCCTCATCCATGATTGAGAATACAAAATGCTGAATTGATGAAAGAAGATGTCAGGCCAACTTGCAGCACCAAGTGCATAGAGTTTAAGAAGAGCTCTCTCCACAGAAGGACCTACGCAAAAGGATCAAAGCCAGTGCAATCACCGGGGGGGGGGGGGGGGGGGGGCTGCGAGTTCCAGCCACTTCCACCAAAGCTCTCTTGGGGCTTCAATGATTATGCTCCCCCTCACTCGTCTTTCTAAGGCCAAGCCCACCTACTCTGTAGCCCCTGTGTGTGGTGTAGACCCTCTGACTCAAGCTTGCTCACCTCTGGGACTGGGAGAACCAAATGCTGAGGTGACATCTCCCGAGCTACCATCACTTCTGAATCATGCCTTCTCAACTCCACTGAAGTTCTCATGTTGGAATTCCTCTCTGGTGTGATGGTTTAGGTGACTGAACCGTGTCAGTGCACAGGTTAGCTCACATCTTGAACTGAGCTCAGAAGAGTTTCATTTACAGATAGTTTTGCAGCTACTCTGTCTCAGTGATGTCTGCTAGTTTCCTTTAAGAACTGGTTGTGTCTGCTCAATACAAAACTAAAATGAATTTAACATACGATGAGCACAGAGGGCTCAGCTGTTTTCTTTAATGCTCTAAAGATGTTGCTCATGGTCTTGTCACTGGCATTGCTGGTGATCAGAAATCCATTACTTTCTTATCTTTGTATGGAACATGTCTTTTCCCCCTTCTGCTTATGAGATTTGTTTTTAAGCAATTTGATTATGACGCACTTTGGTTTAGTTTCTCAATGTTGGTTGTGATTCCTCGAACTACCTGGATCTGTGAGTTGATAATTTTAATTTGGAAATTTTCCAAGCATAATTTCTTCCAATATTTTTTCTTTTCCGTTTTCTCTCCTCTCATTCAGAGAGTCCAAGTACACATATATCAGACCACTTGATGCTTACTAATGATCTTACCTCTTTTTTTTCTTTTTCACTTTGGATAGTTTTCATCATCTTCAAGTTCACCAATCTTTTCTTCTATAATGTCTAATCTGCAGTAATCACATCCCAGGTATTTTTTTATTTCAGGTATTATACTTTCAACTCTACAAGTGCTATTTGGGTCTTCTACATATTGTTTCTATTTAACATTTTGAACACAATTATAATTTCTTGTCTAATTTTATCGTCTGCATCAGTTCTGAGTTGGTTTCTCTTCATTGTCGATTTCATTTTATCAAAAGTTTGGTTGCAAGATGATTTTAACTGGATGTTAGATGTTAATTTTAATCTGGAGGGTGCTAGATCTTTTTATATTTCTAAACAGATATTTTAAAGCCTCATTCTAGGATGCAGTTACTTGGAAACTGTTGATCCCTTTGGGTCTTATTTTCAAGATTTGATAGAAAGCATTAGAGCATGTTTACTTCCAGGGCTAATTATCTATCCCTCAGTACTGAGGCAAGATCCTACAGTGTGCTGTGTAGAATGGCCCATGGATTTTGACTCCAGCTCTTGGGAACATGCACTATACCCACCCTTACATAAGTGGGTTTGTTCTCTAATAATTTCAGGTAGCTCTTCTAGCCTTGGTATTTCCCCTCATCTGCATGCCCTGATAGTTCTCTGCTGAATATTGGAGGGGAATCCTCTGCCTGTCTCCAGGGTTCTATGTGTGGCTCTCTCCCACTGGGCACTTGGTCCTATGGAATCTGGTCTACATGACCTCAGATTCTTAGCTCCATCTCCTGAACAGAGTTTACTCAGCTCCTCTGGTTCTCAAGGCCATGGCTTGGAAACTCTCCCAGGGGAGTGAATGGAGACAATCCCAGGGTTCAGCTTGCTTGCTTCCTATCTCTGAGATCAGTGTTCTTCATTGAGTAGTGCTGGGTGTCTCACAGAAGAAACACACACACACACACAGACACAGTTTTGTATATTTCTTTGCAGTTTGTTATAGTTTTTTCTTAAAATAAGGTAAATCTGGACCACTCCATCTTGGTATCTAAGTTGGAAGTTCAAGTCCTTCTGGTTCTACCACTTCAGAATGGAATTTGGTAACTTGGGACTTAGTGGGGGTTCTCTACAGTTGATTTGGACACACAAGGCATTACAATAGATGCAGTCCACGCTGTCAGTACTACCTGTGATTAGGGCAATGCACCCCCCACCTCTTGGTCTTTAGGTTGAGCCTCCCTTGTCCTGTTTATGGCTCTTCATCTCCTCTGAGTGTACTGTGTAGGGACCTGTTGAGAGTAGGCAGAGTCCTCAGATGACCGCTGTTTATTCTGGTCCAGTTTCTCATCCATTAGGCATGATGCTTCTTGTCTAACTTTCATCAGAATCTTTTCAAAACTCTTATTTTTTTGCCTTTAAACCTTATGCTTTGCAACACACCGTTAACTGGGACAAAGACAAGTCACTCTGTCTTAGATGTCAAATCATGCTTCTTCCATTTGTTGCACTCCATTTATCTGCTGTGGTTCACTTTCACAGGATCCATTAACTGTACAGCTATGCTGAATTTGGTGTCCAACTCAAGGCTGTTGTCCCTGTCTCTAAGGACAGGTCTCCAATTTCCCAGTTGTCTAACATTTTGTATTTACTGGGTTACAAGTCCAGAGAGTCTGTCTTCACTGTATCTATTAGCTCACTCAATTTAAAAAGATTCATATCCAAGTATTTTTTATTCTATCTTATTTTTAAAGAAATGAGCAAGTAACAGACTGCTTGCAATTAGTTGGATTTTGGGGGGTATATTGACTATACAAAGGTGTTTAAATGTTTGTCTTGATAGCAAGTATAGTTATATTTTTATAGTTCAAACCCTGGACTTTCATAAAGTTCAACTTACAATAGAAATATTCCATATATGGGCACTGAATGAGCATTCATTCATATCTTAGAAATCTTCAAACTACTATGCCCAACTATTTTAATATTCTGCAACAAACAAAACCATTGTAGTGGAAATGAGAAAAAGGTAACTGAAGTCCATGTTGGTTAAGAAAAACATTTATCACTTAGCTTCTTCCATAATAACATTATGCTTTTCGGCTGCTCATAAACCAAGTAATGCATGTTTTAAAGCTTAAAAAGTGTGTAGGGCCATTATGAAGATCTTAGTTTGCTAGTCAGTTTGCCACAAGAAAAGAGTATCTGTGTTCTTCCTATAAAGAGAAATTATTGTTTCAGACGATGAAGTCTATAAAAAGCTGTCTCCATGCAAAAGTCTAATGCCTTCCCTCCACATTTCTGTTTTTGTTGGGTCATAAAAAGTTAAGGACACTAAAGAAATACCACTAAACAGCTGCTATAAAAACATTCTTAGAACTCTGGCTTTCAGACAGTAACAATGTTTGTATGGAATGTTGATGATATTGTGTATCCTAGGTTAATATTTTAATTATTCGATTTTTTTCTGAAATTATCTTTTTAAAGTAAGCATTTCTTTGCTTGGTTTCTGCACAAATCATTCTCAACCTCCTTGAAATTACAAAAATTTATTAATCTTTGGCTTAATGATAACATTCTCAAATCTCCCATAAGAATTTTCCTCCCTCCCTTCCTATGTGGTGTGGCAAATTAATTAATTATACAATTGATGGCAATAATGTGATCCACTCCTAGACAACCTTGCATGTCTGTATTTTAATAAGAAAAGTCTTACATCAGTATGAAGACACTTACAACCAAGAGGCTGCCTTGCCTGAGGACGATCTAATTTTCCTAGAATTATTAGGGAAGCTGACATTTCTTACAAGGAAGACTGAATTCCTAAAAGTCAAGATTCGACTTTAGTCATTGAGATGGAAATCTTTCTAAAATGCTTTCCGTCTTCTGAAATTACTAGAAATAGGGGTGGGTATTGTGGTGCAGTGGGTTAAGCTGCTGCTTGGGATAGCTGCATCCCATATGGGACTGCCTGGTGTGAGTCCCAGCTGGTCTGCTTCCGATCCAGTTTCCTGCTAATGCATCCTGGAAGGCAGTGGGTAATGGCTCAAGTTCCTGGGACCCTGAATTCCACATGGGAGATCTGGATGGAGTTCTAGGATCCTGGTTTCAGCCTGGTCTGGCCTTGGTTGTTATGGGCATTTGGGGAGTGAACCAGGAGAGGACCGCCCTCTCTTCTCCCTCTCTATAATAAATGAAAATAAAGATTAAGATTATTAGTACTACGGCCGGCGCCGCGGCTCACTAGGCTAATCCTCCGCCTAGCGGCGCCGGCACACCGGGTTCTAGTCCCGGTCGGGGTGCCGGATTCTGTCCCGGTTGCCCCTCTTCCAGGCCAACCCTCTGCTGTGGCCAGGGAGTGCAGTGGAGGATGGCCCAGGTGCTTGGGCCCTGCACCCCATGGGAGACCAGGAAAAGCACCTGGCTCCTGGCTCCTGCCATCGGATCAGCGCGGTGCGCCGGCCGCAGCGCGCCGGCCGCGGCAGCCATTGGAGGGTGAACCAACGGCAAAGGAAGACCTTTCTCTCTGTCTCTCTCTCTCACTGTCCACTCTGCCTGTCAAAAAAACAAAAAAACAAAAAACAAAAAACAAAAACAAAAACAAAAAAGATGATTAGTGCTAATAATGCACAATGATGTTTTGGCCTATGACAGGCTGCCTATGTATGGTGCTCCCATAAGATTACGTGACATCTTATTTTATATGACATCTTAGCTCATGTAAGTGCACTCAGTGATGTCCACACAGTGACAACACAACCTGCTGAAGCATTTCTTAGAACACATCCCTCTGAGCAACACATGACTGAATTTACTTTCCCCAGCTCCTCTGTCTTTTCTCTTTGCCATCATGGCATCCTCTCTGACTTCTATGGACATCATATGCCTTCCTCTTGGTGGTATTCCTTGTACTTTCTAATTAGTATCTTGAAACCCAATGTGGACTGAGAAGTCCAACGGTCATAGTTTTTGAACTTAGCCTAAAACACAGAATAACTTTTATGATGTTGATTTCAACTTTTCTAGAACCTTCTGCTTTCTTCTTAGCAGTTTCTACATTATTCATAATAGAAAGATTTCTGAAATAAATGTCCTCTGGATATGGTGGGGTGGCTTTCACACTGATGATATTGGTGTTGAATTAATGTATAGATTCATGTACTAAAAATAGCAAAATGTTGATGAAAAGGAAATACTGAGAACAATTATCATACTTCTTTGATAGTTCTCATTATCAAATCAAAAGTAGGAGAGATTTTGAAAACATAAAAATAGCAAAAAAAAAAAAAATCCTTTAAACCTATCATTCTCTTACTTGAACATTAAGTTCCCAGGTGCACCTCAGCAGCTATCCCAGATGACCTGGCTGTCTTTAGAACACAGAGCCTGGTAAAAAAAAGTTTGACATTATAGTAACTGCACAACTGGGCAGTGCTGTTGAGATCTGCAGCCTGCAAAGAACTGCTGTGTTGAGACACTGCAAAATAAAACCTCTTCTATCAGGTTCACATTGTATCAATAGCATATTTCCTTCTGAATCAAAGAAATAAGGGATCATAATATATGATCATCTGAGGACCTCTGGCCTCTAATATGTGCTACTAAATTTTTAGTGATTGATAGATGTTTTTGAATAGAAAACACTATTATCCACAAACATATAGATATTAGTTGAGTTGAATGCTTGCATTTGAGCTATGTTTTGTTTTGTTTTGCTCAGCCAAGCACAGGGCCAACCAATGGACATGAGGAGATAAGTGGAAATTGGGTTCTGCCCTTTAGGGTCTTACAAACCAGATTCTCTTCTCAGCAGGGACTCCCTGTGTGAGTGAAGGAATAACTGGTGCCACGGATCCTTCAGTTGATGTAGGTGTGCTGCATCTCCCTGTGTGCTACATCCCTTGTGTCTCCGCTGCCCAGATTTTCTGTCTGACTGCTCTTGAGAAATCTGATTACAATCCACCTTGGTATAGTTCCCTCATGACTTTTGTACTTTGAAATTCCCTGAGCTTCTTGGATCTGTGAATTTATATTTTTTTTCAGTAAATGTAGAAAAATGTCTATCTTACTAAGTTAAGCATTCTCTCTGCTTTTGTCTTCCTTTGTCTCTCGGCTCATTTGGAGACTTTAGGTGCATGTATATCTGGCCACTTAATGCTCACAGGTGCATTCTACCTGCTTATCCTTTTGTGCTTCCTTTTGGATAGTTGCCATGGCTGTCTTCCAATCCTCTAATCTTTCCTTCTGCCTCATTTAATCTGATGATAATCCCATTCTTGTAGTGTTGTTTCGGGAATATTTTCAACATCTAGAAGTTGGTTTTTAAACACATATTTACCCTATTCGTACTTAATGTTTTGAACATATGGAAATCAGGGTCCAAAGGTTGTACTCTTAGATTCAAAACCCTCTAGTACCCAAAGACATTTCTTCATTTTTAAATAGTTACAACAAGGGCCTAAGTATTTCTCAAGAAAAGTGACAATTGGTAAAAAAAAAATTCCTACCTTAAGATGACACATTTGATCTGCTACCATCTAGACTTTTGTGTCTTCATCATGCCTGAAGCCCAGAGCCTACTTTCTGACGCCTGTGTCCATCTAGTGCTACAAGGCAGGGGAGTGAGTAGGGACCTGCAGCATGCGAGTATTCTTGGTCAAAAAGTGACCAACCACTGGCCCATGAAATAGTGCTCCCCTCCTTGCTTCCTGTGCCATGACTGATCTGCATGATCAATCATGATGAGGCAGCCACAGTCTTCTGTGAAGTGCTCCAATTTGCTCAGACTCACCACACCCAGAAAAGGTAGGGCCCAGGTGTGAAATGCAATTTGAGTCAGAGCTTCCTAAACCACATGAAGTGTAGAGTGATACGGGATCAAATGGCTAGTTCAAGGAACTGAATTCAATTCTCATTTCCTCCCTGGTTATAGAAGGCTGTGTTCTGGATGACTGCCCATTGTAAATCTGCTTTGGCAGCTGTTTTCTACTAATCCCTGGTGGAAAGTAAGAATTGTCTTCGTTTCCTGCCCAGCCCAGCCTGAATTCTCCAGATACAACATTAGGAATGCCCAGGGGTCCTTGATTCTTTAAGGAAGAGATGATCCTGGCCATGGCCACGCCTCGGGCGCCAGCTCCATGGGAAATGTCACAGGGGCTAGGCCCTACGTGCTGGGATGTCACAGCCAAGAAAGAAGGAAGCACAGCCGCTTGGACTGTACATAGCAAAGGAAATGAGAGAAGTGACAAGAAGACAGACACTGGAAGGCATGAGCCAAAGGGAGGCTGCACTTGGGTGATAATGCTGAGGGCAGTTTATGTGACATCTTTGACACACACTGAGCTTCTGAAACGTCAACCTTTAAAGAAAACTAATGTTAACGACAAGAATGAGTTACGAATACCTTGGAACCCCGGCTTTACTATTAAATGAATGGGCTATGATGGCAGAAGTACAAACTTTCTTCCTAGGGGCTTTCCCCATGTACCCTCATTCTTCTAAGAGGCAGCCTAGCTCATGAGAACACTGCTGATGAAATCCTTCCCAGGATGAATCCCTTTCTACCCAATATGAGAGCCAGGAGAGTTTTCTGTGAGAATTAAGCAGAAACAGTGGACTCACTATAAGAACCTCCTAATTACTTTCCAATTAAATTGCTTTGATATTTTTGCCAAATATAATCAAAAGTATTATTCCTTGTAAACACAAACTTTAAATAGGTAGTTGATTCTTTTTCCTTGAGGCTAGGACCTGGTATAACCGTTTAGGGGTTCATATGGTCTTTTCTATACTCCCTTAACAGCCAACGAAGAGTGCCGTCAGAACGTCAACATGTCATGGCCATCCCTGAAAACAGAGTCGCTCAACCACATAAAGAATGGAAAGTATTTCACGGCATTTTCAATGACTACCCCCGCATCTCATCCTCGGGGCTTGTAGTAGTCTTCAAGGACCCTGCGCTCTTAAGAAGAACTTTTTAGTGGAACATCTTTCTAAATCCAACAGCTCCCTATAATTGGTTTTGCTCTACCATCCTTAAAATCTTTATGAGGATTGCATTCTTCAAAACTAGACTTGTTTTATTTTCTCAGGTCTTGCTTATAAGTCCAGATTTCTTTTTTATTGTAATGAACTAGTCGTACCTTCCAGCTCCCTGCTGCCAAGTTCTGCAGGGCGCCTGCCGCCCCTTCCAGCGTGTCTGGGTTTGAGCACTCAGAGAGCAGAGTGAGGTAGGGTTTGACTATTGACGGGTGCCACAGCATCTGGATCCCTTTTGGTGGTTCTGCACAGTCAGGAAGAGGTCCTACTCCATCCCACTGGTGGAAGAAAAATGAGAGAGCAAACACCTTTAACATATTTACACTTTCCAACATTGCCTCCCACAAACATTGCAGACAGACACACAGCAAAGCAGGTTTCCTAACATCTGGTGAACATCAACAGCATGGAGGGTACTGCATTAGCAGTCCTGGGACCACCCAAAATGGGAGAGCCATTCCTGCCCACGGGAGGGGGTCTGTTGAGAGTGGAGGGGTCAGTGTATGTCCTTGAGTGAATGTAAGTGGCAGAAGGGGATGAGCTTATGGCAATCAACTCTAACACACTGTAATAGGAAGGAAGGAGGCGAGCTGGATTCCTGTTGTTTGGGCAAGGTGGAAGTAGGCTAATGATCACAGCTGTATATTTTATAGTGAGCAAACCACAGGCATCACATTGTTTAAAAACTCAAATTCCATCACTTCTAATGTGTAGGGAACAGTTTCTGCCCAAGCACTCTCAGTTGAGGACACACTCCTGGACACAGGGTGTGGCCACAGGAACTGATTAAGGATAGTAAGTGACCTATTACCAAGAAGATCACTGAGTACTCATGGGGACATTGGCTCCCATCAGGGCATGCAGCTACTTTCCCAGACTTGTTTATCTAGTAAACCAAGTCACAAGGCGCCCCACCAATGTCTTGACAATCATGCTCTGAAGATTATCGAGTAATGTTACAAATAGTCTTAGAGGTACGTGAGCACACGCATGCGCTGTACAAATGGCCGTTGCAATCCTTGTAAATGAAAGAGGCACTCTGGGAACCTGCAGGTGGCGCTCTTCAGAGGAAGAGTCCCCATCCCCTGTCTCTCCTCTCGCTTGCAATACACCCCCAACACTTATATATAAACATTAGCTGTGATAAACTCATCTATAATTGAGATAATTTATTTTCTATGTATTTGAAAGGCAAAGAGGCAGAGAGTTCACTAGTTCACTAGTTCACTCCCCAAATGCCCATATCAGTCAGTGCTGGTACAGACCAAAGCTGGAGCCAAGAACTCAGTCCAGGTCTGCATCTGGGTGGCAGGGGCATAAGTACTTGAGCTATCACTGGATGTCTCCACGGGTTCAAATGAGCAGGAAGGTGGACCATGAGCAGGTCCTTGAGCCCGGACACTTTGATCTGGGACATGTGCATCCCAAGAAGCATTTTAACTGGTTCACCAAATATCTGCCCCTGAATTCAGAAGTAATTTGAAAAATACATATTTTTTGATTCATTACCATCGTTGCAAGTGACAAATGACAGAGTGGATTAGAGCGAGAGTTGCTAGGTTTATTAGGCACTTTGCTATGAGCTCTAGGAAATCCAGATCTTAGAGCGGTCCTGACAGTTAAATTTGCTTTAAATTGAATCTAATGAATAACAGGATAATGTGTAATCAAAAATTAATTACATGTAATTTTAAGATTATGGCTTATATGCACAAAGGAATAACAGTTACTATCAAAAATGACAGTTATGAAGATGATGTAACAACCTGGACAAATGATAATGATAAAAATTAAACGAACACAGTTAGATGCAAAGTAGTGTGGGGTCTGTGCTTTATCTCAAGTAGGATGCATCCTAAACACCTGTACTGATCACAAAAAATTTATTAAAAAGTGGCTTTCATTTTCTTCAGATTTCAAATTTTGTTAAACTTTTATAATTTAAAAAATATTAAAATTAAAATGATTCTGATCTTTGATTCCAGAAAGCCTTTAACTTCAAAAAAAATTATTTGAAAGGCAAAGTGAAGGAGAGAAAAAGAGAGGGAAGGAGGGAGGGAGAAGGGGGAGGGGAGAGATTTATTCCCTCTACTAATTCACTCCCCCAAATGGTCACAGCATACGGGGCTGAGCCAGGCTGAAACCAAGAGCCAGGAACTCCATCCGGGTCTCCAGGAGGCTGACAGGGCTCCAGCACTTGGGCTATCACACTCTGCCTTCCCAGGCACAGAGAGCTGGGTCAGAGTGGGACAGCTGGGGCTAGGACTGATGCTCTGGAACAGGATGTGGTGGTCCAACCCACTGCACCACAGCGTCCACCCCAAAGCCCCTGTCTTTTGAGAAAAGCAAAGCAATAAGTACCATGGGGGCAGAATCAAAGTATGCTATCTGTTTAGTAACTATGTATTCACATTGCTATTGAGAAAAATCACAATAAAATAAAACCATGCTATCATTCAGCAGAATGATATTAAGCTATTTAACTCATTTGTGTTTGTTAATAATTGCTTAAAGATAATCTAAATGACATATAGAAAGCTTTGTTGCATTTATACATACACATATATGCATGTGGGTATAAACATGAAAACAAAACTGTTTTAGAATCTGAGTAAGTTCCTTGATTTAAAAAAAAAATTACTGGAAGAAAATATAAGCTTCTTCTGTATCCTTGCAACATGAAAGTGGAAACGTTGACAGAGACACTGTAAAATTATTTAACTGTCACAAATAATTTCAATATTTATCATGCAAGAGAAATGCAAATTTGGTATCTTTTTTTCACAATTGTTACAGAGCTTGGTTTAGGTCAAGGCTAAAGCTCAGAGATGAATGTCATCTCAGGGGCGGATGCTGGACATCCTGCTGAAGGTCACTGTCAATGAGTTTGTCACTCATTTTCAGTTTCACAGCGAGGACATTCTGTCCAGAAACTTCTTGTTCTTTTAACCAAAGCCACATCAGAACTGTTCAGAGATGACTTTGTACCTGTGAACAGCCTATCAATGAAACCAGAACGTGTCTTTTAAATACATAAAAAAGGAAAACGAGCCAGCTCTGTCACATTGCTCCTGGTTCAATATTTGAGACTGGCTTGGTGAGCTGAACAGAAAGATAGGACAAGATAACAGTCATTTTGTGGGTTTGTCACTTGGGTGCTGAGCAGTAGCAGCAGTAATACTGGCTTCCTGGGCTGGGACGGTGCATCTATTTGCCACTGTAACAGAAACTGGAAGATTATCTCACTGTTTGCTTTCTTTCCTTCTTGTCTTTTCCTTAAACATTGTAAGCCATCATCTTCATGAGATCCAATGATGCTAAGGAAAATCAGAACATGGAAACTTCCAACTCAACCTGCCTGAGCTTTCCCTCTCCTGTGAGAGTGGACACAACAGTGGGAGGCCTGCAGAATGTTCCCATGCTCATTACTAATGCAACAGTTGAAAGCAAACACGGCGGGGGGGGGGTAGTTTTTTATCTTCTGCTGGATTTTATCTCGGTCTCCTTTTCTAACTTCTGTGCAATAAAGCAGGATAAGTGGGTAAATCAGTAGACACTTTTCTCCCCCTCTGATACATCATCTATGTAGCTCTTAAATACCTTTTATTACAATCATTTCTTAACAGCTCCAGAGAGACTCTGAAGGAAATAAGAGGACAACTGACGTGAATACAGATAATCCGTGGTGACTAGAGATGGAGTTCAAAGGGGATTCTTCACCACTTCAGAACAGGGGTGACACCTGGGCATGTTAACAGTGAAGGGAAATAACAATTATTTCAAGGACACAGTATCTGACCTTCATCTGGGCATGCCATTCAAACTTCTATTGAGTTAATAGGGAAAAGTCTTTTCATCATCTATGAAATGACCGAGAGGGTTCCTCAGTGATGGAGTTAGCACGGTGGAGACGAATTTGTGCAGCTGATCAGCATCAACAAGACAACAAGGTGATGGTGTGTTTGGGATCACACCCAAGTGTGTAAAAGATTTCTGAAAATTCTGTTGCTTCCCTTCCACAGTAAGGAACCCCGAGAAAGCACAGGATATGCAACTCTTTTACCAAAACAAATGTCCCCAATAAATTTAAATACAAGCCGTCTGTAAGGTTTCTATAAGACTAGTACACTGAGTGAAGTCAAGCAGTGGCTGTGTTTTCTATGTCCTAATACTGACCACAATACAGTTGCTTCGTCCTTAGGAACACAGGACTAAGTTTAGATCTCTTGGGCAAACTGTGTTTGCTTAGATCTTCATCATAAGACATTTCAACCAAACATTCTTTAAGAGCTTAGGATATGAAAATAATATATAAAGAAACTAACACTCTGCAGACAGAATGTACTATATCATAAAGAAAGAGTGCTCAAGGACACAAAGTATTTGCAGGAAACCAACAGAGAAAATCTAAATAGAGCATTTTTGGATTAGGTCATGTGCATTACTATCAAATCATTGCACACACACACACACACACACACAATGTATGTGTATTTATGTATCTTCAGTATTCATTTTGAAGTTTAAAAGGAAGCAGCATAGAAAAAGAGAAAGCAAACCAAAGAGGTGACAGGTATTTGTGGTTTAAAAAAATTTTTCTTGGTGGACATCATCTTGTTCCATCTTAGAGACAATTGTCAGTGACAATCCTACCTTCCTTAGAGTTTTGCTCCTGATGCTTGAAAGATAAACTGGTGCTCCCCAATTCTGTGCAACATGTTTCTTATCAGCAGCTACATTTTAATAAATAAAGCTTACAGAAGTTCTGGCAGGTCTGGGTTCTTGAAGGCATCACTTAAATATTCAAAATATGTTTTGTGTGTCATTTGTAGGTTGTGAGACAGAAAAAAACACCAGAGAGCATATCCGTAGTGCCAGAGCTTCTCTTAGTTGTATCCTGTTTATAGGAACTGAGAATTGTACACAGATACATAGATCTCATGAATCTACGGGCTGACTGGTTATGACTCAGAGTCAATGGAATTGCTGAGATTACTTTATGGATAACATGAGAGGCACCAAGAAAATTCATGCTGGAAACAAGATGGTGGAGTAGGGAGGGAGCTTACTGCTCTAGTCTAGGGGAAGATTAAAAAAAAAAGTGGAGGGTACAATCTCCTGGAAGAGTTGGGAGAAAACTGCAGAGGAAATTCCATGGAAATTAGAGGGACACTGTGGATCCATGTGGAGGGTGCAGACACACAGAGCTCAGGACCCCAGCAGCCGAGAGCCTCAGAACCAGGTTTGAAGAGATGAGACCAGACTGCAGCAGCCCAGGCCACTACCGATAAAGCTGTGGGGAGAGCCTGGGTGAGTCCAGCTTGGATCCCTGTGGGGGGATGCTGTACCTTCCAACCTAGAGGGAAACAAAGAGGGCACATTTCTCTGTCCCTGACCACCCAGCACTGGCATCCTGTAACTAGCCAAGAGAAGGTGGGCACCATTTTGGACATACATAACAGCTGCACCAGCTCCTGTCCACACACCCACCAACCAGCCAAGAGGAGACGCCTGAGTCTGGCTGGGAGACTTCACAGGGAGGTGGGTGTTCATGATTAGCCTTGTGTGCTGGGACTGTGAAAACACTGTGGCTGCACAGGAGGGCACAGGGTTTGGCTGGGTCTCTGAGCAGTCACTATGGGTGGCTCCACATGCTTAGGGCTCCCTGATTCCCTAGTGAGGGTTTTTGGTGGTTCTAAGTGGAGGACAAGGTGCTACTGGCGGCCGGCGCCACGGCTCAATAGGCTAATCCTCCGCCTTGTGGCGCCGGCACACCGGGTTCTAGTCCCGGTCGGGGTGCTGGATTCTGTCCCAGTTGCCCCCTCTTCCAGGCCAGCTCTCTGCT
Organism: Oryctolagus cuniculus; assembly: GCF_051225735.1. NCBI lineage: Eukaryota > Metazoa > Chordata > Mammalia > Lagomorpha > Leporidae > Oryctolagus > Oryctolagus cuniculus. The sequence goes on from NC_142880.1 coordinate 40,447,803, forward strand.
ATGGCCAGGGAGTGCAGTGGAGGATGGCCCAGGTCCTTGGGCCCTGCACCCCATGGGAGACCAGGAGAAGCACCTGGCTCCTGCCTCTGGATCAGCGCGGTGCGCCGGCCGCGGCGGCCATTGGAGGGTGAACCAACGGCAAAGGAAGACCTTTCTCTCTGTCTCTCTCTCTCACTGTCCACTCTGCCTGTAAAAAAAAAAAAAAAAAAAAAAGGTGCTACTGGCATTAAGTGGGTAGAGGTTAGTCATGTGATGCACAGGACAGCGAGCCACAAGCAACAGAGAATCCAGCCGCCAGTATCACCAGTGTTGAAGCTGAGAAACCCTGGTGTGGATGGAAAAGATGCAGAATCCTGAGGGTGTGGAGTACTGAGTGGTAAAATGTCCTTAAGGAAACTAGATGGGACAGCAAAGTCTGCCATCTAGAAACCCTGAAAACACAAGGGCAGCATAAGGAGGGACTGCCGGGGTGGGGAAGAGGTGCGGCAAAACCTCATTCACGGTCAGAGGCGCAGGAGAGTCGCCCCGCGACAATCTGCACCCGGGATTTGCAGGCTGATGCAATTTGTTGCTTCCTGGACACAAAACATCACGTCTCCAGTCAACAGGCTGGGAGCATATGGCGAGGTGAAAGCAGAGTGAGAGTCTACCAGCAGCAGCTGAGAGAAGCAGATGGTGGGATGAGAAATGGTGGGTGAGAGAAGCAGGAAATGGGATGAGGCAACAAAAGAGAAAGCTGGCTACTAACAGGAACAAGAAAACTGTCTGGAAACAAGGAAAACCACGGGTGATGTTCAGAAAGGAGGAGTTCCCAGCATCAAGAATGCCACCAAACACAGAGCCCATCACTGACATTCACAGTCTCACTGCACCTTGAAGGGTTTACACAAAGCCATGCACAAACATGGAAACAGAAACACCTACAAGGACGCAAGCCCAAGTCTGAACTCTGAGTCTCTCCAGGAGGGGTCCCAGTGGAAGGATGTGTGGTGTTTTCTTGCAGCTTCTCTGTACTTATTTAAAGTTCAAATCTCCAACGTGGGGACTTGAACAAGTACTAACTTTTACATTTGTGCCTTGGGCCAGTGCATGCTATTTAGCCTCAAGCCTCATTTTGGGGTCAACGACATCCCTAAGACAGAATGGGGAATGCATGTGACTGATGAAGCACTGATCTCCAGCACCAAAGTCCTGAAAAGCCAAGCAAACTTTGCAGGTGATGGGATTTCACGGCACCTAACACCAGGGATGTGTCCTGTGTTAACTCCATCAGAGCCCAGCAGCTGTTTAGTGTGGCATGATCGCAAGTACTGTTTCTGCGGGCATACTCGACACACACACACACACTCAGTGGGTGTGGATTCCAAGTTCTTAAATAATAGTGATTTAGGATGAGCATTAGGTTGGGTGCCTGATTCAATATTCAGGATATCGACCAGCACTGTGACAAAATGCAGCACTGGGCAGGGACCCTGGACAACAGGTTGGAAAGGTGAAGGATGATGGGGTACACTTGGCTTACAGTGGCCCTGGAGGCAAAGTTACACTAGGAAAGAAAGAGCTAAGTAGGGCACGTCACAGCTATGAACATCAACTGTAAATAAAGTGACAGCAAGAGCTACAGGGCCCCAGGGACCAGAGAGGGACCACCATCCAGTGTGACTGGTGCCAGCCACTGGGCTAGAAATCACAGAACAGAACAAGACCACAGCTGATCTGCTGAAAACTGACTGTGTGGGATTGGCTGCTGAACCCGACTCATAACATGGTAAGTAGCAGAAGGAGAGTTCAGTTAATAAAATTAAGCAGAAGTAGATGGGGAAGTGATTGATTTTTAACCTGGAGTGAATCTTGAAAGGGTAGAGGCAATGTTTTATTTGGTTTTGAAAAATCATTGTCCAAGTAGGGGAAGGAGGGGGAGGGATTGCTGGGAAGAGGAACCGTGTGAGCAAGGGCTTGGAGGCTGCCCAGTGGGGCCTCAGGTCGGGCCGAGAATGCACAGGGAAGGGGCCCTGGAGGTTGTGCCAGGATGTGTCTCTCACCACGAGACAAGCAAGGAACACTAAAGGCCTTATAGAGACACCCACTCCTATTGCTTGTATGTATAAAATGTCACGCTAAATCATGTGGGAAACTTCCCGCTCATCAATTCATTGGGCATCTACAATTTAAGAAAGACGAACAAGAGAAAAATGTTTGTACTCAGATTGACTACAATGCACCAGGCTGTGTAACAAAGACAGTCATGGGAGAAAATACGTTGCATATAAAGCCTGGCTCAGAACTGTGCCTGGATTCTGGTAGGTTTATGTGTTCCCTGGTGTGTGTGTACACACACACACACACACACACACACTTCACGACAGTTAACTTTTAAGTCATTTACAACAGAAACAATCAGTTGGACTTCTAGGGGATCTGCCTGCTTTGCATTTGCTCTTTCTCAGCGGGTTTCTCTGTACAGTCAAGTTCACACTGAGTCTGGAAGACCCAGGTCTACACTGGTCAGCAGTCATCAGTAGAACAGAGGCCTGCTGCCTCTAAACCGAGCTGGAGCAGCCCCTTCCCCAGGACACCACCACAAGGTCCTTGACTGCATCTTGAATTGAAAAACAAAAGAATGGCTTTATCTACAAAAGGTACAAAAAGTAAACAAGTCAATGTTGTCCCAATTTCCCAGATCCCCACTTTCAGACTGCCCAGACCCTCTCCAGCAGTGACAGGAGGCAGGGAGGATCCTGACCTGCTTCGGGCAGGTGTTTTTCAGAGGACTAGAGAAACCAGCAACTTCCTATAACTCAGCAGCAGGCACTGAGCACTGGGAATGAATTGGGAATGAATGTATGAAGTTCTTTACACCAGCATGTGACATATGAGGTGACCCACGCATCCCACATGTGGTGTACACAGGTAGGTGTCCCATGCATCTCACAGGGGCTCATGGGCTCATGGGTCTTGCGGCTTCAGCAGCAACCCTTTCTTCAAATTAGAGCATGGATGAGGCATTCCTTTGTATCATATGAGGGCACCTCAAAGACATGGTGGGAAAATGAAATTAAAAGTTTATTTGGTGCCAAAAAAATTATGAGATCCACAGGGCTGGTGTTGTGGTGTAGGAAGTAAATCTCCCACCTGCGACACCCACATCCCTGCTGGTTCAAGTCCTGGCTGCTCCACTTCCAATCCAACTCCCTGCTATGCCCTGGGAAGCAGAAGATGGCCCAAGGGCTTGAGCCCCTGCACCCACATGGGAGACCCGGAAGAAGCTTCTGGCTCCTGGTTCTGGATCTGTCCAGCTCTGGCTGTTGTGGACATCTGGGGAGTGAACCAGTGGATGGAAGACCTCTTTGTCTATAACTCTGCTTTTCAAATAAATAAATAAATCTTCTTTTAAGAAAAGTTGAGATCCATGGATAATTCTTTCATAATATTCATTTCCATGCAATTTTCAAAGACTGCTCCCCGTATGAGTTTTCAATATTTTTGCAGCAAAGTAAACTTGTGTCAATTCCATTTCCCATGAACTTTTGAAGTACCATTGTATATTTTCCTTAATTATCCCTAACAGGAATTTAAAAAGGAAAAGTTCCTGAAAATTTCCTTATAACTAAATCTGACCTATAATATGTTTTGGTATTACTTTTTCTTTTTTGGCCCCAAAATACCAAATGTTAAATGTAAGACTCAATCAATTTCTGAAACAGAGCATGCCCCAGAAGCCATCATTAATCCAATTAGAGTTTTCCTGCTACAACACTGGGCCCTGTGCCCTGGGATATCTGTGTTGTGAGTGGACAACTTCGCTTTTTACTCCCCTGTCTCCTTTGCCTTTCTCTGAGTCATCCTAAAGAGAAAAACACATACGGTTTTACAAGCACACACGACTTAGTCTTTCACTGCCTTGCTGAGCAGTTTTTTAAAAAAATCAGTTTAAAAGATTACAAATACAACGTCCATCGCAGAAAACTTGTAACTACATTAAGCACTTTTTCTGGACACACACCCTTTGTGCATGTACCTGTTGTGTACTTCCATATGACACATTCATTATAAGACTGGCCAGATGGATCTGTTTCTAGAACTACAGCAGTACCTGTTAACAGGGTTGATTTAGGACCTTGGCTTCTCTCAATGGGAGCAGTCGGCCTTTAATTCCTCAATGCCAAGCTTCCCCAGCAGGTGGCGCCACCGAGACCCAGCGCTCTCCTGTTGTGTCCAGCAGTGTCCCTGGCCACCATGATGGGTGACCTCTGGACACGGTGGCACTGCCAATTCCTCCCCTTCCTCTCATACTTATAATCCACCTTCACCACCCTACTCATCTCAGGCCCTTCTGCCTGGGCTCCCAACAGTCTTTAAACGCAAGACAGTGTCAGCTTTTTATGATTTTTAAATACGCTGAATTTGACAAAACACACTAAATGGCTTTTCAAATGAACATAATTGTTATCTTTTCACATCTTCATTAAGCCTGTTATTAAATTTTCTGGCACTTAGACATATTTTTGTATTAATGCACGTTTAAAAGTTTTCAAAATCATTTGGCTAAAATCATAATGTCACAGCTTCTCTACAAACAATATCCACTGCATTTTAACTTCAGGAAGTTTTAGCAAAACTTTCTTAAAGGCATCTTTTTTTCCCTTAGGAAAAAAGACTGGGACAACATGAATTGCAGAAATTTCCATTTAAACTTTTGTTAAAAAATAAAATCACAAAACTGTGAATGACTTCATCATACTCAAGTTGGAAGGGAGCTCCTCGGGGTCATAAGACATGACTGACAACAGAGCGGCTAAGCCGGGGAAGGGCGTTCTCGACAAGGCTTCACGGAGGAGCGAGCACTGGAAACGCAGTTCGGAGAGACATTCGCAAGCGCTCCCTCTGATCACTCCCTCCTCTGAGCCCAGCCCACTGCCCATCCTGTCCCCGTCACTTGTGTTACATGCATCTTCGCAGAGCTTGGGAAAGCGTCTGATGTTAGGGTCAGAGTCTCACCAAATGAGACCCCAGCGACAGGCACGGGGGCCAGGAAAGGAAGGCACTCTGGCATCTGAGCCATGGCTCAAACCCTGAAGTCAGAGTGAATGCACTCACAGTAAACATTTTTCTCCACTCAAAGCTAATGCTGTATTAATGCAATTTCCCGCACATTGGCCTTCCTACACTGCCTGGGCCCACCCAGGAGACTGTGATGCCTTAGTTTGGGTGGACATTTCCAGGATAAATCAATTAGCGTAGGGATCAGCTCCCATGGAACAGATCACAGCAAAAAAAAAAAAAAAGATGGGGTGCTTGGCACAGCAGCTAAGACGCCACTTGGGACCCCCACATCTCATCAGAGTGCCTGGGGTCCAGTCATGGCTCAGTTCACAATTTCAACTTCTCATTAATGTACACCCTGGAAGGCAGCAGATGATGGCTCAAGTACTTGGGTCTCTGGCACCCATATGGGAGTTCTGGGCTCCTGGATTTAGGCTGGTGCAGACACAGATGTTGCAGGCATTTGGGGAGTGAATCAGTGGATGGGAGATTGATCTCTGTCTCTGCCTTTCAAATAAATAAATAATAAAAAATATGTATAAAAGAAAAATAAAACAATGACAAGACCCATCCTACCTTTGTTAGCCCACATTTTAGTTGATTTGCAATGGAAAATGTCCAGAACTCACAAGTGTCTGGTTCACGTAAGGGCACCACTGGGTAAGAGACAGCTCTTAGCATGTCTCACACTTAATAGGTGACCAAAATACACCTGCTGGCTGACCAAGGTGACCCCTGGGGGAGAGTCGGAAGTGGCCAGAACCTCAGCTCAGGCCTTCTCCCAGGGCTCCTCCCCTGTACCTGCAGGGTCGGAGTACGGCGCACTGAGCCGTGGCAGGAGGAGCAGCAGAGCTGGATTTAGTTCTCAGAGGGGAAGGCACCACTGAACAGGCACGAGAAGGGAGCTCCTGCATCACAGGTGTGTGTGAGCTGGAAGGGGCAGGCTCACGCTCACAAGCTGTGGGAAGCACCTGGGGCAGCCTCCGGGGGATGCAAACAGCCCCAGCTCGGGAATCTAAAGAGCTGCTACCATTCCTGCAGTCACTGATAATCCAGGAATGGGATTTAAGAATGCATTCCCACTTGTCCTCACTGTGAAGAAAAGACTGTCTTGGGGCCGGCACTGTTCCTTAGGATGTACAGGCGCAGCGGGGTAAAGTTGTGGCCTGCAGTGCTGGCATCCCATATGGGCGCCGGTTCTAGTCCTGGCTGTTCCTATTCCCATCAAGCTCTCAGCTATGGCCTGGGATAGGAGTAGAAGATGGCCCAAGTCCTGCACCCACATGGGAGACCCGCAAGCTCCTGGCTCCTGGTTTCAGATTGGTGCAGTTCTGGCCGTTGTGGCTATCTGGGGAGTGAACCAGCAAATGGAAGACCTCTCTCTCTGTCTCTACCTCTCTCTGTAACTCTGTCTTTCAAATAAATAAAATAAGTCTTTAAAAAAAAAGACTGTCTTTAACGCTTACTCCAAAGGAGACTATTTCTAAAATGGTTAAGAATATCATGTCGTGATTTATGCAAATTGGCTCATATATGTATCATGAAATAAAAACCTGGCCACAGAGAGCACTGCAGGTTCTGCCGCTCTTTCTCAGTGACCCACTGCCCAGCATGGTCAGGTCCAGGGCAGCACAACCCTTGGCAGCTGGATGGGTGGTCTCTGTGTGCAGAAGGTGGATGTGTGTCTGTGGTGTCCAGGGTCACCAGAATGGGGACATCCTCAGTACAAGCCATTTGGCCGGCAGAGAACAGGTGGCACCTTCCCACCCCTCCCTTGCTAGGGCAGCTCAGGGGCGAGGGCGTCAGCAACCCCCGGGCCAGCAGACAGCGTGGCGGCTGCTCAGGTGCACTCGGATGAGAGGGGCTCCCTGCCTGCCTGCATTTTCCTGCAGGTTGGGCACGGGCTCCTCTCCAGCGCTCGTAGCTGGCTGATGGAAGGGCTGTGAAGTCTCACACTTGCTTTTCCCGTAGCCAGGGAGAAGTGCAAGTCTGTGCTAAGATTCACGTGGGACCTGGGGCCATCTCCCCTGCAGCCTCCCCTCGCACAGCACCTACCTCTCCTTCACAGCCTGCCCGGGCCCCAGTGAGCACCTCCACCAACAAGACCATCAATGCTCCAGGGCCTGTGCCTGCATCTCCCTCCAGTCTCAGAGCTGGGGCCTCAGAGTGTGCCCTGGACTCAGCGGCTCCTCCACACGCCGCCCTGCCTCTTTTTCTTTTTGGAAATTCATCTTGGCTCAGTGGGGGAAGTATGGAACATTCCAGCATCTCAGCTGTGAAATCCACCCCCACCCCCACCCCAGGGAAACCGTGCAGCCGCAGCAGTGGTTTGGCTGAGCATCGAAACCCCAGATCCCTCTATGTCTACACACAGAGGAGACCCTGGTGCTGTGAGGGTGGGAAGGGACGTCACACACAGCAGCGAGCGGCCCCATCACCTGCTCCTGGGATTTCTTCTTCTTCTTCTTCTTGCCCCAGCACCCGGAGCTCTCGGCGTCCTTGCCGTTGGCCTCGCCGCAGAGCAGCCCGTCCAGCTCGTCGGTGCCCATGTGTTGTCCCTGAGACGTCTCTGCTGCCAGCCGGTAAGAGAGGTTCCTTAGGATGCACACACAGTTTTCAACGGTCTGGAGAGGCCCCCGAAGGGAAATGACAGAGAAGCAGCAAATAAAAACCAGCACCACGTGCGCCCAGCCGGCCTGGGCCGGCCCCCAGTCTCCACCACGGACGCCTTCCTCTTCTCCAGGCTCCCCCGATGGGCTGTGGTGGGAGAATTTAGGGAAGCATGGAAAGGTCTTCAGGCTTTTTCTCCAGCCTGAGAAATCAGTTATCTCCAGCAGTTGCTTCTACAAACAGCTGCCATTGATGAAACATTCACACATTTGCGGGGGATTACAAACTCACACCCACGGGAGAGCCACACGTGGTCCACGTGACATCGCCCATCTGGGGAGGGGCATCCGAGTCATGGGGAGCGGAAACACTGGATTTCCATAGCCCTAGTAGGAGGTGCAAACACAGGTGCCGCTTGGGGCACTTCTGGGAGTGAAAAGGAGTAACAGGTGCAGACCAGGGTCGCCCCTGGCAACAGAGGGCCTGGTCAGCTGGGGGTGTACATGTTCTCCTTTCACCCATGTTTCGGGGCTGCTGACACTCGGGTTACCTTAGCAGAGGGGTTGCGCCGTGGCTAAGGGGGCTACCCGCAGAGGCCTAGGTCTCTGGGACTCGGGGTGGGTGCTCCTCTGCGAAGTGATCACGACAGGACTGCATCTTGGGTTGTTGTGTGGGCCACGTGCGCTAAGGCACCTAAGTGGCAGGCAGAATAGAGCCTGTGAAATGTCCACATCCTAATCTCTGGGGCCCGTGAGTAGGTTATGTGGCAGGGGCGGGGTGTCCGAGCAGGGATGGAGGAGGCTGATAGGCAGACCGTCAGGTGGCGAGACAGGCTAGAGTATGCAGGTGGGCGCACTTATTATCACAGAAGTCCGGGAAGTGAAAGGGAGTAGGACAGTCAGGGTTAGGGAATGAATGAAAAAGGAGGTGACTGGCCATGGCTGGTTCTGGAGACTGAAGGGGCCCCAAGTCAAGGAGCGTGGGGTCCTTGAGAAGCCGGGGTAGGAAGGCAGCAGATTGTCCCCTGGAGCAGCCCTGCCGACAACTCTGACTGCAGCCCAGTGAGACCCTCTGCAGTCTCCAGGTCTCTAGGACCCTCATAGAAGAAATCGGCTGTTTCCGGTGTGTGGTCATTTGTTCAAGCAGCAACAGGCAACTCAGAGAGCAGGCAACTGCTGAGAAGGCCTGGGCACAGCGAATGCTACACAGTGGCAGGGACCACCTGGCTTGGAGGGCCTGAGCATGAGACCCAGGCATAGGCCACCGGGGTGCAAGTCCTGCTCCTGTCTTTATGAGCTGTGTAGCACCGGGCCAAGAGGTTAATCTCTGTGCTTCTGTTGCCACATTCGTAAAGTGGAGATGCTGACTGGTCCTTAGTGGCAACCTCACAGGACCACTGGGAGGGTTACATGAGCCAAGAGACATGACTCTCAGAATAGTGCCTGCTGCAAAAGTATCTGTTGTTTCCATGAGAAATGAAGTCCTCACTCCATAAGCACCTGTTCTAATAACTTCTGGTTAAGAGGAGGGGTTGGCAAACCATGGCGTGTATGTGAAATCTAACCTGGAGCCTGGCACACACATGCTGTCACTGGAACACAGCCTGCCCACCCGTGACTGTCTAGAGCCGTTCCCGGGCTACAGTGGCAGAAGCCAGCAGTGGGCGGAGACGACAGCCTGCACAGCCCCAGCGCTGCCTCTGACCCTTTGCTGAAAGTGTTGTGAAGACAGCTGGGGCTCCAACCTCTGTTCTGGACTTGAGGAATCATGCGAAGAGGGGAGAAAATAACTCATTTTTTTTAAAGGCAAACTTGGCTAAATAGCATATGTTTTTCCTGACTAATATACAGAGTGCAAAAAAAAGGTATATGAGCAAAAAAAAAGTATATGAGAGTGGGAAGAATCATATAGTCTTAAATGGTAGATACGGAATTCGTTCCCTTAGAAAAAGTTAAAAAAAGATAAAAGAAAAAAGGCAAACTTGATGGAAGAAAAGCAAAGCAATCTAAGTTTCATTGTAAAAATGGTTCCACCTTGGCTATCATTCCCCAGGCTTCTGTCGCGTGACAAGCCCCACGGAAGGCAGGCGGTGGAGAGACGGCTCCCACCAGATGCCCTGCCTTTCTTTGCAGCCTGGGGTGTGGCTGGAAGGGGCGGGGCTGCAGCATCAGGTCCTGTCCTTTGCGTGCATGCCACGGGATCCTGGGGACTGCTTGTCAGGATTTCTCTCTGGAGCCTTTGGCATTCTAGACCTTTCTTGTTGGATTCTCAGGGTTTCTGAGCTGCTAATCCCTTAGGCTTTGAGTCAACTTGATTTCCCATTTCAAGCATTCTCTCAGCATCAAAAGAGGGAGTAGCATGAACACAGGTATACACAGGAGCCACGGCAGAGAGGGAAAAGTCTCTCATTGAAAGGAAAATGGCATAAGTCAGCACGATTTTTAAAATCAGCTCAAACTGATTTCCCCTACATCAAAGACTTCGGAGAATCAACTTCCTTCTCATCCTGCTGTTCGTCTTCCCTGGGGACATTGCCCATCCCCTGTTTGACAAAGGACTACTGGGGAAGAGATCTGTGGTTCCACTAAAAGCTTTATAATCTATCTGTGGCCAGAGAGGTGACCTGGGGAGAAGCTGGAGGGACAGAGAGCAGGTGGGGGGAGAGTCTGGAAGGGCCCATAGGGGTGGAACTCAAGGTACAGCAGCCTGGCTTGTTTGGGTAGGTGACCAGGTCCAGAGCTTTCTCTACGGGGATGGAGAAAAGGAGAAAGGACCTGAAATACCAGCAGAAGGTGTGGGGCAGCTGCTGGCTTTGCTCGTGGCGTCTGCTGCTGTCCACAGTTCCTCTTGGTGGCCAGAGTCATTTTGACTCCTTATTTTCCATTACAAAGGACTAATTTGGAAGTTGTCCAGTACAATGCTCTACCATATGCTACCCATTCAACAAACTGTCCCAATTAGAGGAGCAGAGCCCAGAGCTCGCATGGAATCCAGTCTCTTTTATTCATGAACTTCTCTGGCCTTAAAGAGAACATGTCCTTATTTTTTGTTCCAACTTGTCACTGTGAAGGCTCAGAAGTGGCCCAGCAGAGAGCTAAGTAGGAAATTAGGGTACAATAATAATACATCAAAACTGAATAGCACCATTGGCTAGCAAAGCTCTGCTAAGTAACTGATTGCATCAGATCCTTCTGCAGCCTCAGTGGTCACCTATGATTAGCCTCCTTGTTCACCAACTTGAGGTCACCTGGGTACAGCCCTCCAGCCAGTTGCAGGTAGGAACAGCTCAGTCTACTGGCACTGTGCCCAGGCCCATCTGAGCTCTCCTCCTACTCCACTAGGGCTATCCAGGTCTTACGACTCAAGCCCTGGATACACCCAGTTGTTTCAGCTTCCTCCTTTGGGGAAAATGTGGGCATGAAATGAGAGGATTTGCAAGGCTTCCCAAGAGTTTTAGGAGGCTAGCGATCTGCAGCACCAGGCAGAAGCACGGCAATTTTAGAGCCATGTTCCTGAGATAGCCATGACCTCTGGACATGGGGCGGGGGAACGAGGCCAGGGATGCTCATTTTATTTCAACCTCAGTATCCCAAAGCCTCTCCACCACTGCTGAGTCTCAGGAGGTTGGGCCTTGTGAACTACAAACAGTAGTTGTCTCTTATGCTAACCGTGTGTCTCTTATGCTAACAGGCATCTGGAAATACTCATGATGTCTTGACTGGTCATGTTTTTGGGGATTTAATTTTCCTGCTGATGAGGTTAGAAGATCTAAAATGCCCACAAAGGGCTGATATGAAAAGGGAATGCTTAAGTCTTCATTACATTGTATTCTGTCTTTGGAATGAACAGCACGCAGTAAATGCATGAATTCCAATCCAGTGAGTGGCTGTGACAAGATGACATGTAGTGCTCGTGACCTGGTGGATTTGTACTGCACAGGCTGGAGTCCCAGAAGACAGCTTGCATCCAGCTTGCAGGGAACAAGGCTCAGCCTTCACTGATTTTTCAGCATTTCTTGGTAGCCCTCACGTGTGGTCAAGGTTGAGAAGCACTATGCTACCTCACCCACAAAGCCAACGATTCCACCTGACTTTACTTGTTATTATACTCGCTTCCTGCATAGAGGGTCCATCTCAAAGTTCCATCTACTAAGGCAGATTTGGAATCCAAGATACACACTGAATTGCCTGATAAAACTTTAAAGGTACAAATATCTAAGACCCGAGTTAGACATTCAGCCTCAGAGGACTGTCCTGGGGTCTGAGCAGATGCATTGATCAACCATCCAAAGAGGAGATGTGGCATTGCCTGGAGAGGTTTTTGATACACCGGGATGGCATAGGTGATATCATCCAGCTGGAAGAACCCAGGGATGCTGTGAGCAATTTTACCACACACAGGATAGCCACTTAATAAGGAACTACTCAGTCCCACATGTCAATAAGGGGGACTTGAGAATCCTTGATTAAAGTTGCACGGTTATCAGAAATATTACTTTAAAAGTACTAGTGATGTTTCATTCTTAGGCGTTGGTTATGAGTGTGATCAGAGGACCAAAAAATCATTTATCTATACAGCTATGTGTACTTCATGGTATGCATACTGTATTTCAATAATTTTTAAAAAAATATTGGTAAAGTCCATGTTTATATCAGGATATTATGCAGTTACACATTTACATTTAGAGTGAATCCAAAGTAATTTGATTACAGCAAAACAAAACAGCTCAAACATGGAAAGCCCACCCAATTCTATTTTGGGTATGAACCAAAACACTGAGTAGACATTGATGCTTTCACATGTTGGCAGCCTTGTTGATGTAGCATTTTGACAGCATTAGTTTAGATTTTGCAGCATTTTGAAATGGTGCAATATAAATACAGGTTGTTCAAAAGGTCTAGGTTAGGATGGAAAGCCCTGAATAGACAAATGGTGGAGTCTAGTAGGAAACCAAGACAGAGTTCACAAGGAAAGCGTGAAATACTGCAACCACTCTCCATTACTGTCAGCTGTTGTTTAGCCCTGTGGACGTCTTTATTCTCTAAGATGCTTAATCTATGCAAATACAACAAACCTTGCTATCGATCTCACTGCTCCCCAGTGCAGACTGGATCACGTACAGCAAGGCATCTGTGAGCCCGTCACACTCACGCATCCTCCTGCGGGCCTCTTCTCCGGCTGAACTCACGTTCCTGCAAGGCAAAAGGGCGCATCAGCTCACATCAACGACCTCAGGGTCACCACCCCAAGGGCATCCTTCCTCAAACACCTTCCCGCTTCCTCAGAAGGTTCGTCTGGAATGGATCTTCATGAACACCTCCTAGATAGGAGCAAATCACAACCTGTAATGCAGCTATGGAGTCCGGGCTGCAGCATTCCTAACACATGATCTGCCAGACCTGTGCCTGCCGAGAACGAGAGACTTCCAGAAAATTCTCAAGGATAACTTCATTTACATTTGATGGGGAAATCAGAAGCTTTTGGATTAAAAGGCTTCTCCTTCTTTGAAAATTCTGAAACATTTTCAAAGACAGAGCTTCCAGCTTACGTAGTCTAACTTCACTTGCCTTCAAAATACACCTGCCTCGGCCCAGCCAGAAGTGGACTTGAGGTCACAGGTCTGGGTTTCTGAGACAGTTTAGCCACTGGGATGACCCTGGCACCTCTTATGGAAGGAGTTGCCCCAAGCTCTTCCTGTCCTGGCACAGGCTGAGCTGAAGGAAACAGAAGGGGCTCTTGGGATGCGACCCATGGTTACAAGGTCTTCTTCCGGCCCAACAAAAGGCCCCAGACAGCCCTGGTGCAAGGTGAATCTTTGAGCTGCTTTTGGTTACTCTGTTAGGTAGGAAGTCAGATATGAGCTTATGTGTGTGTGTGACATAAAGGCCTAAAGAGTTGACATCTATGTCCAGCATATGCATCTCAAAGTCATCCCAATAACGTCTGCAGGGGCAGCCCAGTATCTGCATCCTGCCCTGCCCCCTTCTACCGGATAACCTGCCAGGTGGAGATCCCCGCCCCTTCTGCCTGATAACCTTCCAGATGCAGCCTAGTATCTGCATTTCAAATACCCTCCTCTGGATCCCGATTCTCTAGGAGGTCTTGCTCACCCTTCCTCTAAACCCAGGGCGGTGCCAGCTAGGCTTCCTCCTGTCTGATACCTTCAGGGAGAAAACCGGACTGCATTCTTACAAATGTCCCTTCCCTAATAAACCTTGCTATTTTACTTTCCACTACTCTCTGTTTCACGCCTGAATTCTTTGTTGCGTGAAGACAAGAACCCTGCCATTCACAGGTAACAAATCCAGCTCCTGAGAGGTTGTTCTTCCTCTGCTATCCATGGTTAGGAATTTGTTCAGGTAGAGAATTTCTGCAATGATTACAGACAACACAGACTACAGAAGGGACGCTGGAGGACAGGTGTTCATGAAGGGGACGAAGGGATTAAAAGAACTGAGAAAGCATGGGGGAGGCTGATGGAGAGGGAGAATGGTCAAGGTGGGGTGTCTGTTGTCGGAGGCCTCAGAAGCAGCAACACAACATGGAAAGGATAGCTGGGTTCACGTGGGAGCTTGGACACAGAAAGCCTGGCATGCGGTCAGATAACCTGCACGTCCTTGGTAAGGGTTTAAGGGAGGGGTCGTGTTCTAGCTGACAGCTGGGAAGCCAGGAGACAGATCCCAAGAATCTGGGAGCTTGGAGATCCCAAGGGTCAGGAGATGTTGAATAGAATGACCATCTGCACCTGCACTATCACTGACCCCATAATCTCATCTCATTTTCACAAACCCTCTTGCTGTTGCACTTAATTCTATTTTACAGCTGAGAAAACTGAGTCGCAAAGAGGTTGTCCAAGGCCATGTGGCCAGTGAGTGGAGAAGATTGGTCCAAACCCCAGTCCTGTGAAGGGGGAAATACAAGGGCCTTGGGCCTGATGGAAAAGATGAATGGAACTGATTTTCTAGGAGTGATAATGAAACAGGCCAAATGTGGAAAGGCAACAGAACATACATGTTTTCTTGGTTATCTAAAAAGTTCCATAAGATATGTCAAAATAGGATCTATAAGCATGTTAATGTAACGCCAGGAAAGGCCATTCGATTCAGATCAGAATTTTAGCATTTGCTGATCTTAAAATGCAAACAAAGTTCCTCAGTTTCTCAGATAATATAATTGGTCGAATATGTACAATATTTGTATGTATAGGTTCACAAATTCCTTCCTTTGTTTCTGTCACTAGCCAGGGTGGAGGAAGAAGAACTAACTTTCTAATGGGGAAACAGTGATGGCAAGCATATTGGTATTACTTTAAACAAGAAAGACGGCCTTTATAAAGGAGCATTTTAGACCATTTCTCCTTGAAATTATTTTCAACAGGTGGAGCTATGAAGCTGTTAGAGTAAGTGTCAAAAATTCCAACCAGAACTCTTTGGCCAAAAGAACACTGGGTGGCAATGTGTGGTTATGTGCAACTCTTCGTAGTTGTGGGAGGCCAAACGTGTCTCCAAATGGAGAACCATGGAATTCAAACTTCAAAGCACCTCAAAGACAGCTCATATACGCCCTAGTCTGAAATAGCCTGGATACTCTTCCTTGACTGACCTGCTCTGGATTCCCTTTGAGTAACTTCATGATGGGGTACGCTGCCTCCTGATCCACAAATAAACTTCACAATGATCAGTCCTAATTTCACTGATAAATAAATGTGCAGGACTAACCAATAGGAAACAACAGAAATGAACAACTCCATTAACATTAGAAGCTGTCAATATTAATCTTAGGATTTTTCTAGTTTCTATTCAATGACAGTCCAGTCTCCTACCAAATCTGAAGGTTATTAATTGGCAACTATATTAGATTGTGTAGGATAGTCAGAGATGACAAAAATTAATAAGTGAAGGAATCAGCAAAGAAGGGATAAAGACTGACACACACATGTGCATGCCTATAATTTATAGTTCTGATGACACACACAAATGCACATGCATGCATGCCTGTTTTCTGTAGTTACAATACACACACAAACATGCACACACAATGCCTATTGTCTGTAGTTACAATGACACACACATGCCTGTCTGTAGTTGCAATAACACACACACATGCCTATTGTCTGTAGTTACAGTGACACATGTATGAACATACATGCATGTGTGCCTATTGCCAGTATTTATGATCATGCACACAATCACATAGATGCTTATTGCCTACAGTTATGACACACACCCATAAACATAAATGCATGCATGCCTATTGTCTGCAGCTAGGATGACACACACAAATGTGCACACACTCATGCCTATTTTCTGTAGTAGGCACACATACGTGTGCGTCCACTGTTTATAGTTCTGATCTCACACACATACACACACACATCTCTTGTTTAGTTATGATGCCAGTTTTCCACTGATGATGACACACACTCATAAGCACACACGCAGGAATGTGTATTTTGCTAGCTACAATGATGCTTATTATGCATTTTAAATGAATACAAGTGTGTAACTCTCCTTTCATGAAGTCATGGTTTCCCACAAGCTTTGATCTGAAGTTTCCACTTTTAATCAACTATTCTTTTGTGTGTGAAACACATCATAAGAGAAGAATTGGGTTTTCACTGTGGAAGTAGGGAGGGTTTCCTATTCCTCTTTATTTCCCCCAAACACAAAATCTACTCTTCCAACTATGACATTTAGCTTTATATTGATGTCACTAATACTTTTTATCAACATATTAAGGCAAAGTCTTAACAGCTTATGATTAAAATATTACAGTCATGTTAATAGCATATTATAAAGCTATAAGCATCACAACCTCAACTCAGCTCAAATTCTGTTTTCTGCATAGGTACTTTGAAACTTAACTGCATACTTCCCAGTGTAATGAAAAGAAACCTGATGACCTTCTGTGCTGATAACTGAATGGTTAGTTGTGATCATGACCCTGAGTAAGTGTTCGACACTGAGCCAATGTCCAATCTAGAAAACTTCTCATTCTAGTTGTATTTAAGCCATCTCCTGCCCATGAGAAAAGTGCTTCCATGTCTGGCTAGAAATAGGTGCAGCAAAATTCTGGGTATAAACACAGCATTTAAAAAAACCCTATAGATTATTTGTTACAAGCACAAAGATCTAGAGAGTACCTTAGAAATGATCTTTATAATCTTGATTGAGTTTCTGCTTGCTGTCATTTGGAATGTTCTGCATAAAGTGTATTCTATAACCTTTTTATCTAGTAGATGAGAAATGAGGCACAATTTATTTCTATATCACCCAATTAAAAGATCAATCAATCTTCTTTATTCCTATGCAACCCATTCAATGGCTTCTTTTCCTCTGTCCTCCATGCCGCTGAACACTTCATTTCTCTCTTTGCTTTTATTTAAAACAAATTCAACACGCAGTGCTCTCAGAGGATCCAAAGTAGAACTTACACCATATGTTCAACTGAGTGACTACAGCTTTGTACATGACAGACGCACCTGCTTCAGATGGCCAGGATACAGAAGATGAAACCACACAGACAAACCAGAGACGAGGCTTGGCGGACTCAAATTATTTGTAATTAGTCTCTCTTTTCACTTCCCCCTTAACTCTTTGAAGCTCTGTCAGTGATCACTATTGATTTTGTACTGGAATTACCAGGGCTGTGACCTGGTTATCGCACTGGGACCTTTTATGAAGCATGTCATACCAAACCCAGCACTCAACTGAGTGCCTCACATGTTGTAGATGCTCCATACAAGTTGGCTATCCCATGTGTACTTAGCTCTTCCACTGGATTGGGAAGCCAGGGACACCCCCCATCTGTGAAGGATTTACCTCCCTGCACTGTGCTGACAGGGTCAGCATCAGAGGCTGTTTGGCTATTTGCATGCAGGCTTGTTAGATGTGAGTTGTGTTCTGGCCCCTACAACTCCATCCTGGATTATCCACAGGGCAGTCTTAATTTTCAAAGACAGAAAAAGCAATGGAGGTCAGCTTATAACATCAAGAGTAAAATTGTTTAGTTTGAGACTTGAAATTTCTTTCATTTGTTCATAATGTTGATCTTATATTCTGAGTGCTGGAGAGAGCTAACCAAGCATTTCCCATTTTCCCTCCCACTCCAATCCCCAGGCTTGGAGGATGAAGTTTCATACTTCTGCTCCAAGTTAGTTTCTCTTTCCATGTCTCTTACTGCCTCCCCTCTCCATTCTATCTGCTCCTTGGCCATTGTGAGGTGGCCTTCACCAGAGTCATCTCATTCCCAGCAGACATCCATTCCCTTGAGCCCTTGGTTCATGCCTGGTCATGACTGCTTGTTGTCCATCATTCAGTCCAGCCCATCATCTGCCTGGGCTGGTGCTCACTGGGCTCCCTTGTCCCATTCCTCAGCTGAGAATCAGCAGTGTCCAGACATTGGGTCTCTGAGATTCTTGGCTCAAGTTCCTGAGACTACACAAGGGCTTGAGGGTTAGAATGAGCTATGTATAGGGTATCAGGAAGCAGAGCTGAGATTATTTCCAAGAGATACACAGAGTCTCATGGCAGTGAAGAATTGGTATGGCCTTGATACAAGCCAGCAAGGCAGCCAGAGCAGAACCCACCAGAGATGACAGCCCAGACCAGGGTCTGAGGATGCCTGGGAGCCCTGGGGTGGAGTGAAGAGTCCCCAGACTCTTGGCCACAGGGAAGGAGAGGGTGTCCAGGGTTCCCTGGCTGTCCTGACCCCTCTGCCTGGGAATGAACTTCCTTCTGCCTCCAAGCCATTGACTGCCAGTCACAGCTGCTAGGGCTCAACCAGCACTTTAGGTTGTCTGCTTTGTAAGCCTTGCCTCTGCTCCTCTGCTCCCTCTTTCATAGCTGCAGTCAAATGCTCTTAGAGCACCTGGAACACTTGATGTTTGAGGCTGGTTCCTTGCTACCCTGGGGGTGAGGGGGGAACATCATCTAATTTGGTTGTTCATTGCTCCCTATTACACAGCATATAGTGGGACTATTAAATAGTGACTGTATGAAAGAGTGGTAGACATTTTCAGGTCTGAGCCATTCTATACCAGTGACGGTAACTGCCAATTTTGTACCCAGGGATCATGTCATAGTATTCAGGGACATTTTCAGCTGTCATGACTGGGTATGTGTTGGGAAGTGTTATTGGCATCCAGTGGGAAAGGTGGCCTACAGTGCTCTGGACGGGCACCCACAACACTGGATGCTGACAGCATGGAGCCTGAGAAACCTGCTCTAGATGGCTGGGCTCTGTGAAGATCTAATTCGTGTCCCAGCACCTAACATGCCTTTACTTCATGGTTCTCAAACTTTGGCCACAACTGGAATGTTCTTTGAAACTGATGAAAATACAAAGCCCAGGCCCCTCTTCTGTATTGGTGACCTGGCCTGAGTGTGTCCTGATGTGTAGGAGGAGTAATGCACACCACAGCCTGGTAGCCACTGTCTTGGCCACAGCAGGAAATTCAACAGTATGGATGTGAAATATGTATTGAATTACCATGGAGCCATGGGACTGTCTACTATGCATGGCATGAAATCCAGATTCTGAACAATACTTAGTAGGCTCTTCCTAAGAGGACAGAGGAATGGTGGCCCCATTGGGGCAGTGACAGAAATCAGACCATTGGCCACAGGCTCTGCTATGGCTTGGACATTCTTTTATTTATTTATTTGAAAGTCAGAATTACACAGATAGAGGAGAGGCAGAAAGGGAGGGAGGGAGAATGGGACACAGAGAGAGAGAGAGAGGTCTTCCATTCAATGGTTCACTCCCCAATTGGCTGCAATGGCTGGAGATGCACTGATCTGAAGCCAGGAGCCAGGAACTTCTTCTGGGTCTCCCATGTGGGTGCAGGGGTCTCAGTATCTGGGCCATCCATCTTCTACTGCTTTCCCAAGCCATAGCAGAGAGCTGGATCGGAAGTGGAACAGCTGGGTCTCGAACTGGATGGCTTGGAAATTGTTTGTGTCCCCTGATGGTTCATGTGTTGAGATTTTGGGAACCTACTCTGATCCTGGTTTTAGAGGTGAAGCCATGGGAGGTGATCTGGGTTAGGTGAGGTCATTAGGGTGGAGTGTTCGTGATTGAATCCTGGTGCTTTGTAAAACTAAAGAGCTTGGAGGACACACTGACATGTGTCCCTTGTCTCATCTCACATGATGCTCTGTACCACCTGGGCTCTGCCAGCAAGGCTATCACCAGCTGTGTCCTCTTGACTTTGGATTTCTAGAACCATGGGCCAAAACAACCTCCTGCCATGAAATGTACCCAGTGTGTGGCACTGTGCTACTGGCAACAGAAAATGGGCTACTGCAAGATCCTGAGAGTGAACTTGTGAATGGCTGGAAGTAGTGCTAAGTATGCGAGGGGAGTCTAGGGAGAATACACACAGGATCATCTTGATTTCCTGACCATGTAATGAGCTTCTCAGCCACTAAGGAATTTATCATCAATTATCTGATCCAAGCAAATGTGGGGCTGGGAAATGGTACCAATCATGGTTTTCTCCCAAGAAGAGTACCCACTTTCGTGTCAACTGAAAATCATAAATTTTAAAGAGCTCTTCCTGTCCACAAACATCTGGTCAGACTTTTTTTTTTCTCTCTAAAGAACACAAGAGTAAGTATTTTATGTTTGGGAGGCCAAGTCCCTGTTACTTCTTCTCTTCTTCCTTCTTTCAACAGTCTTTATGATGTATAAAGCCCATTCTTACTTGGGCTGTACTGAAGCAGGTCACTGGCAGATTTGGCCTTTGGGCTAAGGTGAATGACCCCTGACCTAGAGTCTCATATGAAGCTCAGTTATAGGATTCAGGACGGGCTCTCTGAACCTGATATTTTCCTTCATTTTGTTTATTTTTATGTGTACATTATGCATGTTTCTTTTCCCTTAAGACAGAGGTGTGGAACTTGCATTGTATTTTGAGCCCAGGATCCAAAAGAGTCAGAACTCCAAGTTCAGACAAATGATTTGAACAGCTCTTGGTTAGAGTAGTGCATTGTTTCTCCAGAGATAGGATTTGGGTTTTAGGAATTGGATGCATTTGTCTCCACAGGGCAACAGCAGCTCTGCCTGTGCCTTCCTGAAAGGCCTTGGGAGACTGTGGGTTCCAGAATCACCAGCCAGAAAGCCCACCCTTTCCTATGTGTGGGGTGGTCCTCCTCGTTGACAGCATGCACAGCCAGGAGAGAAGGGAGACTTCTGTCCATCTAGCTCAATCAGCTGACTCCATCTGCTATCAGGGCAGTGACGACTGTCCAGCCAGATTCTCTCACTGCAGGTGTAGGAGCTGCAAGGGCCAGTCTGTCCGGGAGGACGGGTATGGGAGGAAGAACCACTATATTCCAAAAGCTATACCTATGAAATTTATATTTATTAAATGAAAGCTTAAAAAAAGTGTATCAATGGGGCTGGTCCTGTGGTGCAACAGCTTAACTGCCACTTGAGATGCTGACTTCCCATATGGGAGTGCCAGTTCATAACCCAGCTACTTCAGTTTCCTGCTCCTGGGAAGACAGTAGAAGATGGCCCATGTGCTTGGGGTTATGTGGGAGAGCAGGATGGAGTTTTGGTTATTGTGTCCATTTGGGAAGTGAAGCAGAAGATGGAAGATCTCTCTCTCTCTCTTCTCTTTGTCATGCTGCATTTCAAATAAGTTAATCTTTTTTAAAAAAATGTATCACCACCTCTTTTCATGATGAAACCTCTAAATCTATCAGTCATCAAATGACTTTTGGTATCCCATGTATAAATATGTCACAAAGTTTAAAATGATTGCCCTATCAATGGACATTTAGATTATTTTTAACTTTTTACTATAATGGGTAATATGAGCTAAGTTTTGGAGTAGCTATGGATATCGACAGATGGACAACAAGGAACCATGCTACAAAGACAGAACAGTGGGGATAAATCAGTGTAAATCAACAAACTAGCAAAACTTGACTGCACCTGCTTTATTCCATTTCCAATGCTGTCTTGGGACTAACGAGATGATAATTCCTGTCTTTGGATCTTTAGAAGGTAATATGACATATTTGATGCCACTAGATATGGCACTGTCATCATATGACCAGCAGTGTGAATTATGGGATGCCAATCCCTCTTGGGAGTGACACCTAGACATGCAATAGAAAATGAATACAGACAGAAATGGATGGAGACTTTCCTACACATCTGTTCCAGTAAAATCTTTCATGAGGTTGTAATTCTGTAAATTTGAACATCAACCATTTCCTTAACATTTGTAGCAGCAAGTTATGCTATGACTTAAGAAACAAAAGTAGAATGTAAAGAGCATGTTCCCACCAAGGAAGCATTTCATTTAAATTTGGTAAAATTTTATTTTAAATTATACTTCCAAAATTGAAGGGCAAGGCTTAAAGAACATGCATGGACTTAGGGGCAGCTCCAGGTGAGGAGCCTGTGCCAACACCAGCCAAGCTCACTTGTGCAGAGCTGGGGTCTACAGGCCACCATAGGTATTGAAAGAAGACAGGGCCTGGCAGGGAGAGGCAGCATTCCAGGGCAAATGCCAGTTCTGGCACATGCTTCTCCATTCTCACTGAGCCTGGTGCCCTAAGCCAGTGCACCCTGATGGTAAAAGCACGGCAAGCTCATGGGTCACCAGACTAAATCTTTTTAATGCTCTTTCGCCAAACCACATTACCTGTGCCAAGTCCCCTCTGGCTTCTAGCAAGCTACACTGCAGCCTGGGCAGGTGGCTGGGAATACTGGGGAACACATCACTGGAGGATCGATGCAACCTTGCAGAACAGCAGCCGTGTGTACATTAACACTCTTTTAAAAAGGTTTTAGTTTATTTATTTCAAAGGAGGAGTGACAGAGGGAGAAACAGCGAGATTTTCCATCTGCTGTTTCACTCCTAGATTGGCTGGGGCTAGACCAGACCAGAGAGGGGAGCCTGGGACTCCATCCAGGTCTCCATGTGGGTGCCAAGGGCCCAAGCTCTTGAGCCACCTTGGGCTGCTTTCCAAGGTGCATTCCCAGGGAGCTGGATCAGAAGCAGAGCAGCCAGGACTTGAATCAGCAATGCTGGCATCATAGGTAGTGGCTTAACCCACTGCACCACAACACCAGCCCACCATGAACATTTATAACATTTTTATCACACCATGAGTGGATTCCAGCAAGGCTCCTCCCACCTGTCTGGTGAGGTCATCATTTGAAAGGCATTTCTAATATCACTTTTTCCTGATGCCTAACTCACAGGGTTTTGCTGAGGATGTCAGAGGATAAGTCCTTGTCTATGAAGCCAAATAGAGTTTGCCTGGCTGGATTTCCAAGTTTCTTTGTGTCCATTTTATCTTCCACTTACCCCCTTTTGGAATCAGAATGTCTATATGTATTATCCTATGCCTATCACACCACTGTATTTTGCAGGCAGGTAGATAATTTGTTCCTTTATTTTCACAGGTCCTCAAAGCTTTTCAACTTTTGAGATGAAAGACTTAGGACTTTGAGCTAATTCTACAAATGGGATGATGGCTTCAGGGATCTTTGAATGTAAGGAAACAATGTGGGTAGAGATGAATCTTAGGGCAGGACTGGGATAGGCTGAATAACAACCCCTTGGTGACATCTTTGCCCTAATCCATGGAACCTGTGAATAGGTGACCTTTTTTTTTCAAGATTTATTTATTTATTTGAAAGGCAGAGAGAGAGAGAGAGAGAGAGAGAGAGAGAGAGAGAGAGAGTCAGTCTTCTATCTCTATTGGTTCACTCCCCAATGGCTTCAATGGCCAAGGATGGGCCAGGCCAAAGCCAGGAGCCAGGAGCTTCTTCCAGGTCTCCCACATGGGTTACAGGGGCCCAAGTACTTGGGCCATCTTCTGTTGCTTTCCCAGGTGCATTAGTGGAAGGCTGGATTGGAAACAGAGCAACCAGGACTTGAATCAGCGCCCATATGGGATGCCGGCACTGAAGGCAGAGGCTTAACCTTCTACACAACAGTGGAATAGGTGACCTTACCAGGAAAAGGGGATTTTGCAGATGAAATCAAGGTAATGGACCCTAAGATAGGGAGATTGTCCTGACTTTCCCTATGGACTCAATCTGACCACATGATCGTAAAAGCAGAATGTTCTTTGCTTTCTCTGGCTGGAGTCGGGGAGACACCGCAGAATGAGAGCCACAGAGATTCCAAGCACAAGGACCCAACTCTTTTCTGCTGGGTCTGACATACAGGGTCATATTCAGAGATGAGAGAGACCACCAGGAGCTCTGGAAGGTTCTCGGCAGAAGCCAGCCAGGAAACAGTGACCTCAGTTCCACAGCCAGAAAGAAGCGGGTTCTGCCTATGACCTGCAGTAACTTGGGAGCAGATCCTTCAGCAGAGCCTCTGGGAAGGAGGACACCCCTACCGATGACTCAGGTCTACACTGGTGAAACTGGTGTCTGGACTCTGACCCACAGTCACTGGGAGATAACACATTGGTGCTGGTTTAAGTCACAGAGTTTGTGAACATCTGCTGAAGACACTGACACATGCAAATGCAATTCTTCTCAACACCATCCCTAAATTCCACGCCCCACCCCCTCCCTGGAATACACAGCAGTAGTGGGCTCATGCAAATTTCAAGGAGCTATTTTTATATGATCAGATAATCACATTGTTTTGCCTATGGCCCAAATGCCATGTGTTTAAGAGAATCTAGATTCTCCTCAGGGATGTGTGTGTAGGGGGTGAATTGGTAGCTTGATAAAGCATCGGCTCTCAGCAGCACGATGCCAGGCTACTGTTGTATGGATCTCCTAGCACGCTGAGATCCCATCAGAGTAAAACAGCCTTCTGGCTGGTGGCTCTGGTGGGAATCTGCTCCCGAGCCACGGCAGGTGGCAGAATCCAACTCTTCTGCACAGGCATACTGGTGGGATGTGAAGATACACTCTCCGAGGCAGACAGACACTGCCGTGAGTGATGTTGCCTCTCTGGATCTCTTTAGCCAGGAAAGCACCACCACTTGCCCTCCCACTGCTACCGGAGGGTCCCCGAAAACCACAGACTTGACAGCTCTCACTGAACAGACAGTGCCACAGTTGGCTTTCTGTCCTCGTGGGAACCCTGTAGGCTGGATGAGAAGGAAGAGGGATGATGCAGCTTCCCAGCTGTGCTTGAATGAAGTCTGCAGCATGGCCTCATTAGTTCCAGTGAATTCCCAGAGTATTATCTGAGTCACCAACCATGGGGACCAAGTGGTATTTATCATAGGATTAGCCACATCTCCTGTCCTTCTATTGGGTCTAAATCATGGGAGGCTGAATTTATACTAGGAGCTCTTGACTTCTCTCTTCGTATATGTTGTCAAGGCCAGCACAGCACCACAGCCAAGTCAGAACAACTTCAGGGAGATAAAGAGTCCCTGATTTTTTTTTTTTTTAAAGATTAACACAGTCTTGCTGTTTTTAGATTACTATGCACTTTACTATCTTCTCCCATGGAAGGTGATTTCTCTATAAATCAGGACAATGATGACTTGGTAATTGCTTTGTTGAGCTGCAGAGACAGAATGCTTCAGTGGCCAAAGCCCAGCTACCTCCTGGAGCTGGGAACCACCACCGCTGTGATCCACATTCGGAGTGGAAGGCCCCACAATCACCCCCAACCTGAGCACACGCAGCATCAGAATAAGGATGAACTCTCATTGGCTATTAAGCAGAACTCCCTTTTACGACTGCCAGAGACCATGCCTTTTGGAATGAGCCATGCATCAGGGATCACTGTTCCAGAGAAGCCCAGAGCTGAGCCAGAAATACCTGAGTTACAAGCCACCCTCTAGCTGCCAAGTACTACCTGGGGCTTTAGCTACATGATTCCAATTAAAGCTGACGGTCGCCACAGAGTTAACTGCTCTATGAAATGTCTGCTCAAAGTTTCCCATTGGGCTAAATTACAAGGAAATCAGAGGGAAGAGAAGGGCGAATGCTGTGCGGCTGAGACCATTAACTGAAGCTAATTGTGCATGTGGTCCTTTGTGTTCCATAACACGCGTATGCCATACACAGTTGTTTCTGCATGTGTCCTGTGTGGGACATAAGCTGGACTCACAGACACTCAAGGTGTTAGTGACCAGACCATTTCTGGAGCTTGGAGTGATGCCAGGAGGCCCAGTTTCCCAGACCAACGCACACCCATCTATTACCTGAAAAGTGCTTCACTGGCATGTGAGTGATGGGCTTGGAAACTCAGGGTGCATCACACAATGGAAGACCCCCACATCCAACCATGGTTTGGCCACCTCAGCTTCCCATCCAGGGGCCTTTCCCTTAAGCCCAGCTGCTCCCATCACTACATGATTTTCCAGCTCAAAGAAGCAACAGCAAAAGGAAAATGTCAGGAGTTAAAATGCAAGCAAAGTCAAAAAAGAAACAAAAACTGAGTGAAGCAGTATTTCCTTTCTTCACTGCTAAACCAAATCCTTTCTGGTGGATCAAATGTGATTTCATATGACAAGTCACAAAATCTGGGCTTCAAAATAAGTATCACAAATTGATCTATTAGGAAACACTACAAAATAGGGATGCAATATTCATTGTGTCGGGCAGGTGACTTCCAGAAAAGCAGGTACTGTGTGGCCAAATAAATCATGAGCAAAGCCAATGTGAGACCATTCCTTCGCGTGTTGAATCCTCTGTCTTCTAAGAAGTAGGAGAACAAGCCTGACTAATGAGGGGTTGCAGGTAATTGGCTACCTGCCTTTTAAATGTCAGGTTGTGGGCTTGAAGACTTTCAGATTGGGCTTTATGTTCTTGGTTATTAATAGCTATTATTAAAACAACCTTTCTAACATTCATTTCTCTTCATCACCTAATTCCCCATCTGCAGTCATGTAATCTTTCGATTTATTTTCTCCCAGGAAATTTTAACAAATTGTACTTCAAAGACCTACTAAAACTGGGAGTCACCATGATTTTTCAAAGCCCCCACATCTCAATGATGAGTTTTCCTTGAGTTACATTGCTTCTCTGTGTGGTTGCTTTGATCACTTACTATTGGGTACCAATGACAAGCACCAAACACCTGAGGTGTCTTCAGAGGGCAAGAACTGCATATTCCTTTGCACCTGATCCACTTTCTCTGTGCAGGTTTCCAGCCCTCCCAATTGCTGCTTCATTTGGGGCATCCACAGTGGGACCACTGCCACCAGTATCTCTCTGACTGTCCTTGCCTGGCTAGTGGGGTCACGTGATGGGAGTAAGAGGCCACAAGGCAGGGAAGGAGGAACAGAAGGCCCCTGCCTCTCCGCTGCTCCAGCTGCCTGCTGGTATCCACCCCATTGCTGGTTTCTTGGTCTTTGCTGTTCATTAAACATTTATGTCTTCATTAATTTCATATATTGAAATCCTAACCTCCAATATGATGTTATGAGGAGGCTGGGGCTTTGGGGAGGTGACACCTTTGCCAATGGGATTCATGCCCTTATCCAGCAACCCCAGGAAGCTCTCTTAACCTCTTGCTGTCATGAGAGGACACAGGAGACACTAGCCTTCTGGCCCCTCACCAGAACCCGAGCAGACTGGCACCTTCCCCATGGCTCTCCAGCCTCCAGAACTGAAACACATTTCCGTTGTTTAGAAGCTACTGGTCTACCACACTGTTCCAGCAGCCCAGACTGTGGCCATCTTCCTACAACTCTTCCCCAGAAAAACAAAACAAAACAAAACAAAACAAAACAAAACAAAACAAAAACACAAAAACGCACTGCTTTTATGGCAAAAAGAAAAAAAAAATCTGCAAACATTCCTCAGGGTCAAAATCACCTGAGCTCTCCACATCCAAATTGGAAGAAACTGATTAAAAATTAAAACCCTCTTTCTTTTAATCTCTTAGAAAGTTACCATCTCTGTTCATTGCGAGCACACGAACTGAGAAGTTTCGACGACTTGGTTGTCTTTTATTTGGACCTAGGAACAGGATGAATAGTAGGAAATCCAGACTCTGATGACCTTGGCCAGAGACGACTGTGCAAGCTCCAGCCTGGTGAGTAGTGTATGCTGAAAACAAACGCAAGTTTTGGCCAGGGACATTCCACACTGTGTCAGTGGGAAAGGCAGTGGAGGTATTAAGAGAACAAGATGAAGGGATAAAAACTATGAGAATACACATATACGTCATGCAAGAGAAAACCAGACAGAAAACTCAGTAAAGGGGGAATGGCAGACATTTAATCTTCATTCCTGAAATATATTTTAAAATTTCTGGAAGGCTTCTTAAAAGCCAGCGGGCACTGCTTGTGTAAAGAGAAGTACAGCCGGCGCCGCGGCTCGCTAGGCTAATCCTCCGCCTAGCGGCGCCGGCACACCGGGTTCTAGTCCCGGTTGGGGCGCCGGATTCTGTCCCGGTTGCCCCTCTTCCAGGCCAGCCCTCTGCTGTGGCCCGGGAGTGCAGTGGAGGATGGCCCAGGTGCTTGGGCCCTGCACCCCATGGGAGACCAGGAAAAGCACCTGGCTCCTGGCTCCTGCCATCGGATCAGCGCGGTGCGCCGGCCGCAGCGCGCCGGCCGCGGCGGCCATTGGAGGGTGAACCAACGGCAAAGGAAGACCTTTCTCTCTGTCTCTCTCTCACTGTCCACTCTGCCTGTCAAAAAAAAAAAAAAAAAAAAAAAAAAAAAAAAAAAAAAAGAGAAGTACAAGTGAGGTCCTCCACAATTCTGCACTGCCCTGAAGTGATCCGTGGGAATAATGCGGGAATGGGGGGGGGGGCAGAGACGCTCTGAGACTTTGCATCTCAGAGTCTCGGCTGCCACAGTACCCACATGGTTTGTTTCCCTCTAATATTTTCTCCCCTGAACTTTTTCTCTTTCATCATGGTAAGGGGAATTCTGAAGATGCCCCCTCCAAGAATTGCGCCCTCTGGCTGTTCAATCAAATACGAATCCTGGCTTTGCTGCGAAGAGGCTTTGCAGACACAGCGAAGGTTACTAATCAGCAGACCTCTGGGTGGGGCAGGATGCTGCACGACACTGCTGGGTCCCCTGTAATCACAGGGACCCTTCATGCCCTGGAGGAAGGCAGAGAGTCCGATGGAGGGGCCGGTGTTGTGGTGTAACAGGCTGAGCCACCCCTGTGATGCTGGTATACCATGTGGGTGCCAGGTTGAGTCCGGGATGCTCCCCTTCCAATCCAGCTCCCTGCTAATGCACTTGGGAAAGAAGAAGATGGCCCACATGCTTGGGCCTCTGTACACTTGTAGGAGACCTGGAGGAGGTTCCCGGCTCCTGGTTTTGGCCTGGCCCAGCCCTAGGTGCCTCCTTCTCTCTCTCTCTCTCTCTCTCTCTCTCTCTCTCTGTAACTCTGCCCTTCAAATAAATAAAATAAATCTTTTTTTTAAAGAAGAGTCAGATGGAGATGCAGCTGAAGAGAGTGCCTGAGAGATGAGGCATGATGGAAGAAGCAGTGCACCATTGCCATCATGGTTATGGGGCTGGAGGAAGGGGCCGTGATGAGGGGACATGGTGGCCTCTGGATTCTGAACAACTCTTGGCCAACAGCCAGTAGGGGAATTCAGCTCTTACTACACAACTGCATATAACTGAATCCCGCCAACAACCGGAATGAGGCTGCAGGCAGATTCTTCCCTGAGTTTCCCAATTCTTATTGTTGCCCAATAGACAATTTGATTTCATACTTGAGCAACTCCAGGCAGAGAAACCAGAAAAGCCCCCTCCTTCTGGGTACAGAATGCCGAGATAATGAGTTGTGTTCTTTGTGGCCATGGAGTTTGTGGAAATTTGTCATGGGAGAAATGGAAAACTATTACATCCACATTAAGAGAAAAAAAAACCCTCACCATATATTTTTATAAATGTCCATTTTCATATTTCTGCTAAAGTAATTCGAACATTTTAGCAGAATTTTAAATTTCTTCAGATGGGGACATTTTAGACACTCTGAATGACAAGGTGAGATGTAGTCATTAGGACTTTTAGATGCCTCTTGTTGCAGGAATGGGAAGTTAAGCGAGTTTCTCACCAGCTCTAGGCAACACCTAAGAGTGACTCTTCTTGGTTTACTACCACCAGATGGCTTGCACTCGGTGTGAGTACAGGATGATGGCACCACTGGGAGGATGACTGCCTTTTACTGCTTCGGTTGTGAAGGGAGTAATGCTTTGAAAACCCGAGAATTATAAAGCTGCAGGAAGGTCAAACAGTAAAGATGCCCAGAGGATCCACAGAGCGCCATTAAAAGCAGGTCACAAGTTGGCCATGAAGAGTTTAATTCCACGCTGCAATCAACGGGCTTTTCATCTCTTCCAGGACTTGTGTCACTCTTTTGTCCTGGAGCAAGTGCTAAGGGTCTATTTAAACTCTGCACACTTAACCAGCCTGGTAGCCACCCTGAGAATACAACTTGAAAAAAAGGACAAGACTTGTGCCCTCTGCCATCCACCCAGGACTCATTCGATGCTCAGGTCTCACTGCTCTCTGTAAATGATAGAGAGACTTCAAATTGTAACACAAACTATACGGACTTCAAGGGACTACAATGACATCATGGGAAAAAACACCAAGGCACAAATCCTTATATCTGTACTAAAATGGAAAAATCTTAAGGTTATCTTGATTACTAAAGAAATAACAGTTACAGAAAAGACAGAGTAGTTTCAACTTTGTACAAAATGGACCAAGGGAGATCTTCAAACAAGGGGACTTCTAAAAGACCATAGGAAAATGTAATTAAAAGATACACTTACTGAGCCAAGCATTAGCCCAATGGTTAAGAGGCTCATGTCTCCCATGAGTGCACCTGGGTTTGATCCCCAGCTCTGCTTTTTTTTTTTTTTTTAAGATTTAGTTTATTCATTTGAAAGGCAGAGTTAGAGACAGACATACAGACACAGAGAGATCTTTTATCCGTTGGCTCACTCCCCAAATGGCCACAACAGCCGGAGCTGTGAA
This sequence comes from Oryctolagus cuniculus, assembly GCF_051225735.1. NCBI lineage: Eukaryota > Metazoa > Chordata > Mammalia > Lagomorpha > Leporidae > Oryctolagus > Oryctolagus cuniculus. Next base: position 40,478,369 of record NC_142880.1, read on the forward strand.
TCCAAAGCCAGGAGCTTCTTCTGGGTCTCCCACATGAGTTCAGGGTCCCAAGCACTTGGGCCATCTTCTTCTGCTTTCCCAGGTACATTACCAGGGCCCTGGATTGGAAGTGGAACAGCCAGGAATAGAACCAGCGTCCATATGAAATGCCAGCATTACAGGTTGCAGCTTAACCCATTATACCACAGCACCAGGCCTGCCCAGCTCTGCTTTTGACTCCAACTTCCTGCTAATGCAGACTCGGGAGGCAGTAGTGATGGTTCAAGAAATCAAGTTCCTGCCAAACTTGAGGGACACCTGGATTGGTTTTCTAGCTCCCAGCTTTGGCCTAGCCCATCCCAACCATCACATGAATTTGGAGAGTCAATGAGCCGATGGAAGCTCAAGTTATTTCTCTCTTTCAAATGAACAAACGTTTTTAAAAGAAGATGTTTATTTGGGCTGGTGCTGTGGCATAGCAGGTAAAGCTATCATCTATAATGCCAGCATCTGATACAGGCACCAGTTTGAGTCCTAGCTGCTCCAGCTGCTCCACTTCCAAACCACCTCCCTGCCAATGTGCCTGGGAAAGCAGCAGAGCATGGCTCAACTGCCTGGGCCCCTGCACCCACATGGGAGACCCAGAAGAAGCTCCTGGATCTTTGCTTTGGATCGGCCCACTTCTGGCTGTTGCAGCCATTTAGGGAGTGAACCAATGGATGGAAGATTTCTGTCTGTCTGTCTGTCTGTCTCTCTCTCTGTAACTTTGTCTTTCAAATAAATAAATAAATATTTTTAAAAGATGTTTATTTTGGTGCATTTTCTATGAACTTTTTGAAGTACTCTCATATATCATAAAATGCACTCAATAGTGATCAAATGACTTTATTTAATCCAACAACTTGCTCAAGTTCTCCAAGAAACATACTGTACTATTTTAATAGTTCACAAATACTAACCATGGAATATTTTTACAGAACGTGCTAAAACTCCATAGACAGTGTTAGATTACTCCAAGCCCAGAGACACTTAGAATTGCTACAGTCTTACAGCAATACCTCTCCACTGTTTCTTCTACATAAACACACATCTAGTTTAGTGTGCCCATAACTGAGACTCCTATGGGTACTGGCGGTAAGATGGGGCAGGCCCTGGGCACATGCAGGTATAAGCAAAGGAACTACACTTTTCCCTCTGCTGTTTGTCTGATCTGGAGGGTGGGTAGAGTGCTGAATGAGTGCTGGCCAGTGCTAGGGTCTGAATCTTTGTGTCCCTGCCCCCTACTTCCCCATTCATACACTACACTGAATTCTTAAGGTGATGATATTAGGGGTCTTCAGGAGGGATTAAGTCATGAGGATGGGAACCTCATGAGTGGGATTAGTTCCATGGAACAGCAGGAACTTGTTTACCCCTCTACCCTGTGAAGGTGCAGCAGTCAGTGCTGTCTCAGAGGCAGAGAATGAGTCCTCACCAGACACTGGGGCTGGGGCTTCAATTTTGGACTTTCCAGCTTCCAGAACTATGAACAACAACTTGCTGTTGTGCATAACTTACCCAGCCTAAGGTGATCATTACAGCAGCCTTAAGGGACCAAGGCAGCCTCTGTTAAACTTTTATTTTTAGTCCTGAATTTCCTTCACCACGGAGACCCTAAATTAAATTGGTGATGAGTAGAACAGGAATAATGAGGGGGGAACAGGCTTTTATGAAGGATATTTTTGGCCATAGCATCAAGAGATACAAAACAGGAGGAAATGAAAGAAGAAACAAGGACTAAGAGACAAGTTAAATGGGAAGAACAGTGGTGCTCACTGCAGCCTGCTTTGGGGTTTTCCTTGATGGTTGTTACCAAATCGCTTCCTTTTTTCCCTAAAACACTACTTAATTCGCCAAGTAGATATATGTCGCTCACCTCTGGTCCCTCTCATTCCCACTCACTTACACCCGGTCCATCAGCTACAACTCAAGGCAATCCCAGAATCTTCCTTGCCCCTGACCAACCGATCACTCTCCTGTCTCTCCCAGGGTCACTTTGCTTCTGTTCTTAGTCTCTCTACCTCTCAGGGAAGCTCCAGAGAGAGGCCATAGTGAGTTTTCCAAAGTGTTCAGTGGTACACCAGTCCTCACTCTAAATTCTTCCATTTCACTCAGAGTCAGTCTATCCTTCCCATGGCACCTGGTATATTCTTTCCTCTTCTCTACTTGGCCAATTGCTACTCCTCCTTCAGGTCTTTTCCTTATAAGGCCAGGTTAAATCTCTTTGTTCTATGTTTATTCAAGGTTCCCTTTCATAGTTTGCACCCTGTTTACTGTGCTTGCTTCCTGCCTCCTTCCCACAGAACCCATAAAGAGAGACTGACTGCCCTGCTTGTCACCCACATGTCCCCAGCTCCAGCACAGTGCCTGGTACAGAACTCGGACTTGAGTATTTGTTGAATCGAAAAGACCTCCCTTTGTATCTCTAATGAGATTCCCCCAAACAAGGTACTTATCTTGGATGGGTCTAGAGTTGTTGGATGACAGAGAAACTATGTGACAAATTAATCAACTCATTAGTTTAGTCATTATTAACATACATTGTCTTATAGGTCTGATCTGATTTCATCATCATTTAAAAAAAATCATCTATTATTTTTCACTTTATGTTTCTGTGTGGGAGCAAACTGTTGAAATACTTACTTAAGGTATACTAAGCTGATCTTCTGTATATTAAGATAATCGAAAATGAATCTTGATGTGAATGAAAGGGGAGAGGGAGTGGGAAAGGGGAGGGTTGTGGGTGGGAGGGACGGTATGGGGGGGAAGCCATTGTAACACATGAGTCGTACTTTGGAAATTTATATTCATTAAATAAAAGATAAAAAAAAAAACATACATTGTCTCAATTTTACTGAGAAAATGTTGCTGCAAAGCCAGGGATTTTACTGACTTTGATACACAGAATATGCAAATTTTTATGCCAGTTTATTTAAGAAGCTATGTCTTGTATTTGCCCATAATTATGATCTGGAAGACTATGAATAGCATACTGACTCACAAGTGTTCAGGAATAACCTTACTTCCTCTTCTTTTGTATGCTTCTCCATGTCCAAGAAGAGTAGTTAATCTTAATACAGTGAATCTGAATCATGTAAGTACCCCAAGCCTTGGCTTTACAATTTCCTCGTGGTTGTAGGTAAGCACTTACAAAATAAATTGAGAAGAAAACAAGTATCTGTGATCCACGCTCTGACTCCAGTGAGGAGAAGGAGAATGCTTTTGGAAAAGAAAGCAAGTGACTGATGACTGGCCAGATCCTAGATGTCTGCTAAACACAGAAACCCTTGCAAACAAAATGATCATATTTTCTACAAAAAGCATTTATAGATTTTTTTTTCTAGAAAATCCCTAATTCCTTTTTTTGACAGGCAGAATTAGACAGTGAGAGAGAGAGAGACAGAGAGAAAGGTCTTTCTTCCGTTGGTTCACCCTCCCAAATGGCCGCTACAGCAGGTGTGTTGCGCCGATCTGAAGCCAGGAGCCAGGTGCTTCCTTCTGGTCTCCCATATGGGTGCAGGGCCCAAGCACTTGGGCCATCCTCCACTGTACTCCCAGGCCACAGCAGAGAGCTGGACTAGAAGAGGAGCAACTGGGACAGAATCCAGCGCCCTGACCGGGACTAGGACCTGGGGTTCCGGCGCCGCAGGTGGAGGATTAGCTTAGTGAGACACGGTGCCGGTCGAAAATCCCTAATTCTATGATTGCCTATGGAAATGGCACCTGAGTTAGATATCTACCTGGATATGAACGTAGAGATATTTAATGACCAAAATTACTCTGCATTAGTTTTCCATCACTGCCTTAACAAACTGCCCCAAATTCAGTACCTTAAAACAGCACACATTTATTTATCCTATAGTTCATTCTTCTTCCACGTTTATAGCCCATCTCTAGGGCCAATACGGATGTTTGAGCAGAGCTATATTCCTTTTGAGATTCTAGGGGAAGAATAAAGAATGTGTCCTTGCCCACTTGTTCGCAGAACTCAGTTACTTGTGTTTGTAGGACCAAGGTCTTTGTTTCCTTGCTGGCTGTCAGCTAAGGGCCACTTCCAGCTTCTATCTAAAGGCTGTTTGTATCCCTTCACTTGTGGTCACATTGGATCTTTCAGGCTTGAGATTGTTCTGAACCCTGCCAGAGAAATTTCTCTGCTTCTTTTTTTTTTTTTTTTAGAGGTCCTATTTATTTATTTGAGAGAGTCAGAGAGAGAGAGAGAGAGAGAGAGAGAGAGAGAGACAGACAGACTTTCATCAACTTGTTCACTTCCCAAATGGCCACAACAGCGAGATCCAGGAACTTCGAGCTTCTTCCAGGTCTCCCACATGGGTGCAGGGGCTCAAGCACTTGGGCCATCTTCTGCTGTTTTCCTAGGCCATAGCAGAGAGCTGGATGGGAAGTGGAGCAGCCAGGACATGAGCCGGTGCCCATATGGGGTGCTGGCACCGCAGGCTGGAGGCTTAGCCTACCAAGCTGCAGTGCTGGCTGCAAGTTCCCTGCTTGTAAGGGCTCATGTGATCAGGTTGGGTCCACCTGGATAATCTGCAACAGTTCCTTCATCTCAAGGCCCTGACCTTAATCACACCTGCAAAATTGCTTTTGCCAGATAACAACATGCTGGGACTAGGGAATAGACATCTTTGGAAATCGTTTTTCTGCCAGTCATGGGCTCACTTTTTGCAAGTGGTGTGAAGGCACACAATTCTTCAAAGTCACGCATTAAACTGGGTTGGTGTGAATCGTGACACAGCAAGGAGGAGCTGAGGGTGGCACTGACGTGCAGGTCCTTCTCCAGCCTGTGCCTTGAAGATACTTACATCCTTGATAATATTGACAAAGCTTGATTTTGTTTGGGGTCCCTGATGTGGGGCTGAATCAAGTTTCTACACTTTTGGTTCATCTCACTAATGTAACAGGTGTTCTAGATACTGTTACATTTGCAGTTATTGATCGATCATATTTTTAGAAGAGTAAGCTTTATTGGAAGCTACACAGTAGGTCCAATGTTGGCATCTTGCTTTATAATCTAGTTCCTTAGAGCTGTGCTGTGTGTGTGTCTCCAGTGCAGACTGAGTGATATGATACTGATACACCAATCAACCATGAGGTTGATTGGTTGGCATGATGCTCAAAAATTATCAGACTAGCTAGCATTCAGGTTTTGGATTTTTAGATTAGGGGTATTTGACTGGCAAAGTATATACAGATATTCCAAACTTTGAAAAAATATCTGGAATATGGGAGACTATGATCTCAAGCATTTCAGGTGAGTGATAGTTCATCTGCATACATGTTGCACTCAAACCTTAACTCCCTGGGATAACTAGTGCATGGTCATGGATGGGATGTACACTGGATGCCTGAAAAGCCTGCACTAAAATGGAGAAAGGTCAGTCCCATTTTCTGCCTGTTCACGTTGATTTCATGTCCTGGTGCAGGCTATGTGTTCACAAGACCGCGCCCAAGTATTCCTAGGCTCTTTTTGAATATTTTACCTCAAAAGAGAAAAAAGTAAAAGCATTATGTGGTTCAGTTGCCTTTGCCCTTCTTGGCTAATCTTAATGGAATGCTATCTGATTAGATTCTAGTACTTGCTTTTTGCAAAACACGGGTAGAAGTCATTTTCTACTAGCACTGTGCTAATGAAGTTCAAAATTGTTAGCAATTTTAATTTTAATAATGATTCTCAAGGACTAAGTATGGAGGGGACATCTCTATACTGGTCAGCTCTTTCAGATCAATCTTCTAGAAGATCATCAATCTTCTAGAATGATGCCAAACTCACATGGAAAGAAACTGAAGCAAGAGCATCTATTTATTTCCAGCTACAATACTACTCTCAATGCTACTAGAGATATGCAAGGGGAAGGAGAAATGGGAAAAATCCCAGCTCTACTAAAAGATCATGCACTGCACAGGAAAACTACTTACGTATCCTGTTCAGAGAAAATGTTCAGAGATTGAAACTTTTGAATGTTGGATTTACATGCAGAGTTTTCTGGAAGGATGCACAGGAATAAGTTGTTGCCCTCTGGGAGGGCCAGCTTATGAAGGAAGATTCATTTTAGTCCTTCTGTGTCATTCGATTGCCTTTTAAACCATATATATGCAAGATTGTTATTTTTTTTGATTTTGTAAAGTCTTGGTGGACACAGTAATAGAAAAGGTCACAGTAATTAATGATAACTGCCTATTTAAAGTGATTGCTTTTACTTCTTTCCTAAGTGCTCAGCATTTCCTCTTGAGGGTCCTTGTGCATAAATGAGCTAAAGCTAGAAGCTAGAGACTCTAGTCTTTGTAAGTCATTTTCAGGAAAAATATCCTTTGGAGATGTTTAATTATTCTAAGAGCAGTTGTAGACCTAATAAAGATTGCTTTTGAATAGGTCAATTTTGAATATGCAAGAAGGCAAATCATAGGAAGAACAGACATTCCTGCTGCAGAAGAAGTGAAGAAGAATTCTCATTAGGATTGGGAGAAATCAAATAGAAGCTGTAGGACAGCTGTTTCTGCACTCAGGCTCCCAAATTGAGAGCAGACAGCCCTCCAAGGTTCCACATCTTCATCCACGGCCAGGTTTGGTCTGTGAATGAATGTGCACGGCTGCTTGGGATTGATTCCTTTGCCTGTCAAATCGATGATGACTTGCTACAATGAAAAGGAGACAGAAGGACTAAAAGATGCCAATACTAATGTGCTCTAGCCACAAAAGGAACTAAAATTGGAAGCCGGCAATAAAGCAGCTTCCTACTGCTGGCTCCTTCTTTAGCCCTATTCCAAAGAGAAATTAGAAACAGATGAGATAACATTCTTATCTGAAGCATGTTAAAGGAAATTCAAGCAAGGGAGTCTGCAGTTGAAACTGTGGGAGTGACTGAAGGCATGAATGTGAGAGGAACACAGCAGGAGTAACTTCAGACTCCTACCTTGGCAGGTCTGTGTTTTTTTTTCAAATATTTGAAATATTATTTTATACTCCAAAAGACAGTTTGGAATAGTGGAAAAGCTTGGGTGTCAATTTCTTTTTTTTTCCTATTTTTCATTGTTTAATATTTTAAGGTGAACAAATTTCATGTATTTCATGTATATAGGTTTAGGAGCATGGTAATACTTCACACCTTACCCTCCCTCTTGTCCACGCTCCCACTCTCTCCTCCCCCCTCTCACTTTCCTTCCTTTAATTTTTACAATGATCCACTCTCCTTCTATTTTATACTCTAAGATTAACCCTACACTAAGTAAAGAATTCAACAAATAGTAAGAAGAAAAAAATAACTGTTCCTCAACAGTAGAGACAAGGGCTGTAAACAATCATCAAATCTTGAGATGTCCATTTCACTCAAATATTACATTTTTTGGCACTCTCTCAGTTGTTGGGTATCCACTTCAACACTTAGTATCTCTCTGACCTTGGACGACACATTTAACCTCTCTGATCCTCATGTCCTCACTCTGTAGAGTGGGCTATGTTTTGAGCTATAGACAACACTCCTCCTCCTTCCCTCAAGAGGGCTTCTGTTCGTTTGTGCATATGAGGTGCCTATTTTAACAAGCAGAAAATGAGAATCAAGAACCCCGCAAAGTACAGAAGATGATTAACTAATGACCCAAGAGCCTGTGGGGGAAGTGAACCTCTCTCCTGGCTTCCTCTGTGCACGGCTCCAGCACTTGGCCTATTCTTCTCACACATGTTCTCCCCCCCCACCCCCCCACCCCCCGGCCCATGCTAACTTGCTGAGGATGCTGTCACAACAAATTACCACCAACTCAGTGCTTAAGCAAAATATCTACCAACCCATTCTGGGAGCTGGAAGTTCACACTCTTGGTGTGGGCAGGGTTGCTCCCAATGGCTGTAAGGGAAAATTTGTCCTGTGCCTCTCTCGTAGCATCTGTTGGCTTCCTGCAATTCTGGTGCTCGTAGAAGCATCAGCCCCAGCCTTCGCTTTCATCTCCCTGTGGCATTCTCCCCTGTCTGTGTCTTTGTGGCCAAATAGCCCCCTTTTGATTAGGACACCAGTCACAGTGGATTAGAACTCACCCGATAACCTTCTCTAAACAAAGCATATTAACAATGATCCTAATTTCAAATAGGGTTGTATTCTAAAGTACCAGGGATTAAGAAGGCAACATAGGCATTCGGTTTTTTGGGTGACATAATCTAAACTATAGTATCTCCAAAAGGCAGAGTGAATTGTCTGACTGGTGGACGGTGAAGCTTTGGCATCCATCGGTTGAGATTTCTCATTAGGCGGAGTCAGCCCACCGACAGGCCTCCCAGGGACTGTGGAAGGCCACACAGTGGGTCAGTGTCCCAGTTCTTCAAATCCCATTTTTAGGAATGGGGCTGTCCCCAGGTCTGCACCTGCAAGGGGGTTTCATGAGCAATCCTTAGCCGGCCTTTCGGCTGCTGTTAGGAAGCCATGATTTCCACCTAGAGTTCTGCTAAGTAAGTACATGACTTGGCCTCCATCCATCTCTTTAGCCTTACTTTTCAATCCTGGACTTGGGAGAAGAGGCTATGTTTACTGGGCCCTTGCACCTTAATTTAAACCTGTAAGGGGGCATCAGAGGCTTGGGGATACTTGGGGATACTCTGGAAGTGGCCCAAGCTTCCATGGCCTGTGGACCAAGTGTAGCCGGCCTGATGGAAGCCTGGTTCTCCCCACGTGGACCCTCTGGCTGCACCCTCCTTTGTCCTGGGGCATGGAAGGGTGAAGAGTCAGATCAAAGGTTACTGTGGTTACTGACACAGGGGATGTCAACACCCAGAGCTCATTCTTTCTGGTGCAAAGAACTGGAGGGGAGGACGAGGTCTGGGAGGAAGCCAGGCACTCCTCTGAGCTGCTGTCCTCCTATGGCTGGACAGGTTTTCCAAGGCGACAGGTGTGGGTGGGATCCCATACCCAAGGTACAAAGGAGGACCCAGTGCTCATCCTGTAACTTTCCCTTGATCATTCCCAGCAGCCACCAAGGTTTTCCTAACACCTGCGTGGTGGCTAACTCAACAGAAACTCTGGTTCCCAGCCAGCAGCCAGCAGTTAAAGCGAGCTTCCTGTTGGCTAGGCCCTGTGCCAAGCAACTTTGGTGTAAGATTACACAGTCAGATCCTGGATGAGGCAAGTGAAACCTTACCTCAGAGCAAAATATAAGGGGATGCTATCAACTCATCAATTATTACAAATAATACATGCATTTAAAAATAGTGGTAAAATGCATACTAACGTATAATTACCACCTAAACCATTTTTGAAGGTACAGTTCAGTAGTGGTAAGTACATTCATATTATGGTGCTAAATAATATTTGAATGCAAGGTTTTTTTTTTTTATCAAAATCAATGCAAAAATCCATTTTATATAAAGGGCCACATGCAGCTCTTGTCCCCTCTCTGCATGGCTGCCCCTCTGCCAGCTCCACAAGCCCTCCCCTTGTTCCTCCTCTGCGTCTCTCATCCACGCTCCACCTTCCCTTTCTACAGAACAAGAGGCGTTGTGTCTTCCTGCTATCCAAGCTTCTCTGAGTCCAGGTGGGTGACAAAAATAAAGAAACTTTCTTCAAATGACCTTCACTCCTGGTACTCTCAGTGGTCAGCTCCTACTAGATCTTTCCCTTTCTGATGTCCCTTCCAGCCGGGCACATCCTGGCCAGCCACCAGGAGCCACTTGCTGGTCCCCAGACCTGTACCGCGTGCCTCTGTGTGTGGCTCCTCCAGCCTGGGCCACTCTTCTCCTTCTCCCGTTCACCTGCGAGCTCTCCCTCTTCCCCAGGACATACCTCTGAGGTCTCTTCCTAGTTACTCATGGAATGCATGGTTCACTCCCTTGCCCAGGGGACTCCCGACTATTCTGTGGGAGTGTCTCTTTATGGCACTGAGCATACCCACTGAGTATCAGGGTTCATATTTCTTCTCTTCCTGGAGACGTAAGTACTGTGCCTTGTTCCCTTTTGTTTCCCTGCTACCTAGCCACATCCTGGGTACATGCTGAAAATTCAAAACATGTTTGTTCGGAATAGAAGAGGCCATCTGTTGATTTAGTGCACAGCCGAGAAGGAGCTGATGAGATGGCTATGGCTGTTGTAGTTATTTATGGGAGGGCTAGACCGGCTGCAGGGTTAGTGCTCACAGCCTTGCTCCAACGTGGCAGCACCACAGGAAACTTGTGGGGAGCAATCCGGACTAGACTAAGTTGCTCGAATTAGGACTTATTCTATGCATCTGCTCTCCCACAATATGGCGCTGGGAGAGAAGTAAACAGCTTCCGCACAGCTGCCTCCAGTTCAACCAATTAACTGTAGGACTTGCTCCTGATTGGAGAGCAGCGTACTCAGCCGAGTTGGGATTGGCGGAGGAGGACTATAAAGGAGGAGAGAGACGGCATGCACCGGGAACATCTATGGGGAACATCTAAGAGGAACACCTGTGCAGCCCCCGAGAGAGCTGGCCGGCGGTGTGCCGCTCCCCTGCGGAAGTGGGGAATGTGGCAGGGGGAACCGCCCTTCCACGGAGGTGGAAGGGACGGTAGCCAACCCGGGAAGAACCAGCAGCAAACCCGGGGAGGGCCGAGCAGACGAAAGAACAGCGCAGGGTCCTGTGTCGTTCCTCCATGAAGAGGGGGAGCGACATAATGGTGCCGTGACTCGGATATGAAGCCTAGGCAGGGTTTAGTGTCGTTCCTCCACGAAGAGGGGGAGCGACATAATGGTGCCGTGACTCGGATAGGAAACCTGACTCGGATAGGAAACCTAGCTCGGATAGGAAACCTAGCTTGGATAGGAAACCTAGGACGGATAGCAAACTTAGGAGGGAAGAAACGGGAAGAACTGGGAAAATACCGGAGAGAGAGACTAGCAAACAGCCTAGGGAAAAGCCGGACGAAAGAGGTGCCGGAGGAAGCTATTGAAAGCCTAGGCATAGACTCGGATACGGACTACGGGGGGAAGCTGGGAGGAATCTCTAAGGTCGAAAGCGAAAGTGAAAGCTAGAACAAACAGACTCGGACGCGGACTGTGGGGAGAGGCCAGGAGAAATGAGGGAGGAATATCGTTGGAGGAAAGCTTGGGGAAACATACCGGGTAGAGAAAACTGTTAGGGAAATTGAAGCCGTGGGGGGCAGGCCAAGGTGGAAACGAAAGCCACTTTGGGGTTCTCAGGTTAGCCCGGGAATAGGGGGCGAAAAGTTGAAACCAGAAGCTGAGACGTAAGCCAGATTGGGATCCGTCTGATTAGCCCGGGGAGCAAAGGACGGGAAGCCAAATCGTGGGGCGGAGACGTACGCTGGGTTGAATTCGCCAGGCTAGCCCGGGGAACTTAGATTGAATCCTAGTGGCGGAGATGCAAGCTACGCTGTGTTACTCGCGGAAGCCGCCGCGTGCAGAGAGAGCACGGGGCGTGAATAGATAGGGAACGCTGGCGTAGGCCGTGGTTCAGACGCGAAAGGGTTAAGCGTGGAGACCGCGGAGCGCGCAAAGCCGAGCCGCGCAAAGCCGGGAAGCTGCGCAGATGAGAGAGGCGCGCGGGCTGAAGCGGCGCAGAGCCGGGAACCCGCCGGCGGGGCGAGGTGCCGGGAAGCCGCAGGGATAAGAGAAACAGAAGTTTTAGAAGTAAAGTGAGAGAAATAGGAATGCTGGCAGACAGAAGTAAAATGGGAGAAATAGAAATGCCCGGAGATAGAGAAATAGAGAAAAATAAGGCCTCCCCTCAACATGCCAATTAGAAGGCTTGGATTCGGTCTGCCCGATTAGTGAGGCAATGAGTACCTGGGCGGCTAGCCGCAGGTCACCGAAGACAGGCACGAATTAACATCAGTAAAGCTTCCCCACAATGCAACAATTAGGAGGCTTGGATTCGGTCTGCCTGATTTAAGGCGGTAAGCGCCAGCAAAGCTCGACCAGAGTATGAGCTGCAGGTCACCGAAGATAGGCACGAACCAACACTAATAAGTCTCCCCCACAATAAGGCAATGAGAAGGCTTGGATTCGGTTTGCCTGATAGGTTTTGTAAACACCTGCAGGCAGTTCTAGCAGAGCAGAGTATGCGCTGCAGGGCACCGAACACAGGCATGCATCAGCGCCTAAAAACCTCCTCACAATGGCGAAGAGAGGACCCGGATTCGGTTTTCCTGATTGATAGGACTTGTAAGAGCCTGTGGCAACTCTAGCAAGTACAGCAGAGTGTGTGCTGCGGGACACCGAAGACAGGCGCGTATCAACGCCAAAAAATAAAAAGAAAGGGGGATCTGTGGGGAGCAATCCGGACTAGACTAAGTTGCTCGAATTAGGACTTATTCTATGCATCTGCTCTCCCACAATATGGCGCTGGGAGAGAAGTAAACAGCTTCCGCACAGCTGCCTCCAGTTCAACCAATTAACTGTAGGACTTGCTCCTGATTGGAGAGCAGCGTACTCAGCCGAGTTGGGATTGGCGGAGGAGGACTATAAAGGAGGAGAGAGACGGCATGCACCGGGAACATCTATGGGGAACATCTAAGAGGAACACCTGTGCAGCCCCCGAGAGAGCTGGCCGGCGGTGTGCCGCTCCCCTGCGGAAGTGGGGAATGTGGCAGGGGGAACCGCCCTTCCACGGAGGTGGAAGGGACGGTAGCCAACCCGGGAAGAACCAGCAGCAAACCCGGGGAGGGCCGAGCAGACGAAAGAACAGCGCAGGGTCCTGTGTCGTTCCTCCATGAAGAGGGGGAGCGACATAATGGTGCCGTGACTCGGATATGAAGCCTAGGCAGGGTTTAGTGTCGTTCCTCCACGAAGAGGGGGAGCGACAGAAACTCATTCTGTCTGGATTCTGGAAGCCTGGGTTTAAATCTTGCTTGGTGGCTTTCTACCATGAGCTTCAAGACAAACGGATAAACCTCTCTGACCTAAAGTTTATTCTTATTTAAATTGGTAAAGAACATATCATTTATAAAGTAGTCCGTCAGGTGCTGATTACAGCTATTACGGAGCACTGCAGAAATCTGGTTATTAGGTTTTAACTGTGCTAAGAAGCTGAGAGTCCAACAGTTTCATTTAAATGGGATGGAAAGGCATTCAGTATCAGAAGAACCAAGGGCAATATAAGCAGACTGCAAGACCAACGCCTCTTGAACCAGCCGATGAAGACTCCCCAGAGGGAAGACGCTTGTCTGCTGGACAGAACCACTACGGTGGCTTCCTTTAGCAAAATATCATAAACTCAGACCAGAAAGCAAGCAGGCATGTGGCTCTAACCAAGAAACGTGTCTCAGGCAGACCTGCTGAGGGTGCAAGCCACGTTCTCTCTGAAGCTGGGAAGGTTTCGCCAGCAGCCGGGAGGGTTCACGGTTCCTTTTCTCTGGTGATAATTAGCAGCCGGCGAGCACAGCGCAAGGGAAGGCGACATATTGATCCATTTGTTCACTCACTCATGCAGCCAAGATCCATTTATCAGGGGCCTACAAGGTTCCTGATGTTGTAGGAAGAGGGAATCGATGTGATAAAAGACACGAGCTTCACATGCGTGAGGAGGGAGCTCACAGGCAACGGGCCTGCAACACACAAGCACACGGGCAAGGACAGGACTCCAAATCCTGAGACAGCCTGTGTTAGAGGCCCAGAACGCTCAGGGAAGGCATTGCAGAAGTCCTAATTTATGTGGGCTGGGAGTGTCAAGGAAGGCCTCTCTAGGGGCCAGCATCGTGGCGTAGCAGGTAAAGCCACCACCTGCTAACACCAGCATCCCATATGAGCTCTGGTTCGAGTCCTGGCTGCTCCACTTCCAGTCCAACTCCCTGTAAATGCACTTGGGAAAGCAGAGGAAGATGGATTAAATGCTTGGGTACCTGCATACACCTGAAAGACCTGGATAGAGTTCCAGGCTCTTAGCTTTGGCCTGGCCCAGGCCCAGCCATTGCAGTCATTTGGGGAGTGAACCAACAGATGGTAGATTCTTTTGCTCTCTCTCTGTAACTGTGCCTTTCAAATAAATAAATATATCTTTAAAAAAAGGTAGATCTCTCTGGATAGAGGATACTGAGAGGAGATAGGAAATGAAAAGGAGAGAACAAAGCCCTCTGAGTGGTGAGGGGTCATGTGCAAAGGTCCTGAGGCAGAAGAGGTCTCAGTGGACAGAACAAGAGCAAAGAGGCCAGAATCCCAGTGAGGGGAGGGCAGGGGCCCCCGGAGGCTGGGCCACATCCATTCACACAGCTGAGATGGATTCACTTCCATTCCTGGAGTCTTAAAACCATACTGCAGCCTTTGTGTGGTTCCCCTTTCCTGAGGACTCTAGGAGAATGATTTAAAGACAAATGGACATAATCATTCAATGTCTGGAGACACAATTTTCTCTGCAGAGGACAAACAAAGAGAAAGGAATGTGATGCTGAAAAAGGACAAGTTTGTCACAGGGGTGGAGAGACATTGGGTCCCAGGTGCACTGGAAGCTGGGGATTATGTTGCAAACATGGCTAAGTCCAAGAATCCCACATAGATGATGAGCCCTCAAAACGCCATCAAGAAACTCCAATCACAAAGACAGATATCAGAAGGGAGCGGACTCAAAGTCCATGACAAACATGAGCTTTGTTGGAACCACAGGAAGGGCCTCAGGGAGATGCAGGCCAACAGTGGCCGGGCCAGAGCTGATGATGCCCTGAGGTCTCGTTGCCCTCAGAAAACCCAAGATCTCAAAGGGCACCGGCCTCCAGTTTCACCAACTTGTTTCCATCACCCACCTCAAGCCCGGGACGTGTGTGTGTATCCACACTGCCAAGGGGCTCACAGCTCCACTGGCCAGAGGTTAAAGGCCAAGGCCAAGGATCAAACCAAGACCAGGCCCAAGCTGCAGCTCCAGAGGCAGGGCTCAAAGGTGCCAGGCACTCATGCAGGTTTCTAATAAAGGGTCTGTCTACCAGCGTGAGGACAGGACTGGTGTGACCCTTGGTCTGCTAAGTGAATGGGGTTGGTATCCTCATGGGCTATTTGTGCAAATACACCTGGGCATGATTTGTTAGAAAAAACAAAAGGGCAATAGGGTGGATTAGGATGCCTGCACCCCTGCATCAGAGTATGTGGGTTTCAGACCTGTCTCTATGCCTGATTCCTGTTTCCTGCTAATGTGGACCCTGAGAGGCAGCAGGTTATAGCTCACATAACTAGGAAATAGGGTTCCTGTCACCCATGTGGGAGACGTGGATTGAGTCCCCAGCTCCTGTCTTGGGTACCTCTAAGCCCCATCTGTTGTTGTAGGAATTTGGGAAGTGAAGGAATGGATGGAAGTGTGCTTGCACTGGAGTGCTCTCTCTCTAAAATGAAAATGAATAATTTAAAAAACACTTTTAAAAAGAGTAGGAAAGGGCTAGAGCTGTGGTATAGCAGGTAAACTGCCACCTGGATCACTGGCATCCCATATGGGTGCTGGTTCAAGACCTGGCTGCTCCACTTCCAATCGAGCTCCCTGCTAATGCACCTGGGAAAGCAGTAGAAGATGGCCCAAGTGCTTGAGCCCCTGCACCCATGTGGGAGACCCAGATGAAGCTCCTGGCTCTTAGCTTCGGCTTGGCCCAACCTGGCTGTTGTGGCTATCTGGGGAGTGAACCAGTAGATGGAAGATTTCTTTCTCTCTCTTTCTACCTCTGCCTCTCCCTCTCTGTAACTCTGCCTTTCAACTAAATAAATAAATCTGAAACAAAAAGTAAGATCAAGTCACAAGGGTAAAGAGTGGTTTAAAAAAGAGTAGGAAAACAGCTTGATCATTCTTCCAACTGTTATATGCAGCATCAGCATTCCATCCAGGAGTTCCACTCGTACATATATACCCCAAAGAATTGAGAACAGGCACCCAAACAAGTGCCTGCACATGCAAGTTAACAGCAGCATTATTTGCAACAGCCAGAGTGGACACAGCCCAAATGTCTCTCAGTGGATGACATGTGGCATGTCCATAGGATGGAATATTATCTAGCCATAAAAGGAAAGAACTATGGAAACACACCACCACGTAGATGACCCTTGGGATAACCCGGGTGATAAGAAGCCAGTTACAAAGGCCTTGTATGGTATGATTCTATTTCTATGGGATACACAGGATATGTGAATTCATGGGGACAGACGACAGGTGCGCTGATCAGGGTCTGGGGAGGAGAAAGGGGAATAACTTACCTAATGTGTATGGGATTTCCTTTAGGGGTGATGTAGAAGGGGAAGGTCTAACACAATATTTTCAATGTACTAAGCTCCATGGAGTTGTTTACTTTTAAAGGGTGAATGATATATTTTCAGAATTTCATCAGAATTTTTTTTAAATAAAAAAAAAAAGTGTGAGGACAGAAAGGGCTAGGAGGTGGGGGTCATAATAGGGTCAAAGTCGAAGGTTTCCCTGTGTAGAGGGACACCTTGCTGGCGCTGGTCAGATTCACCTGCGTCCAGGTGAGGCTGAGCTCCATGGCTCCTGGCACGCCTCAGCCTGCAGGTTAGGGCAGACTCAACATCTACAGAGCTGTGACCAACATCCTCTCCAACATCATCCCTGTCTCCGTGGCACCACCAGTCTAAGCACTGGCTCCACTGGACCACTGCGGGCAGGTGCTCAGAGAAGTACTTATGACGCTCTCCATCTAAGCTGGTGTCCTGGCTGGGTGTCGGAGAAGCAAGCAAGCACTAATCTGCTTCAACACTCCCCCTTCAAGCAGGAAAGAGCCCTGAAAACTCCCAGGAAGCCCCAGCACTGGTTCCTTTGTGTGCCTTATTGCAGCAGGCCCGGCTGCGGCCACAGATGATGGGGCCGCTTGCAGAAGGGAAGTAAGAAAAGCTCCTGTGTGCTCTAGAAAGAGACTAATCAGCAATGCTTCCATTGTGTTAAGGAGAAATACTGCCCTTCAGGCCCTCTGAGCTTCTGATCAAGGGCTTGAAGCCAGTGTCCTCCCAATGTTGGGAGCAGTCACCCAGCACAACAGGCCGCACACCACGCCTCCTGGCAGGCCTACCATGCTTTTTCTGCCTCGAAATAATTACTTTTTGCAGTAAGCCTCATTTGCTTCAACCACCTGACCCAAACTTGTGCTAAACAGAGAGCTCTCAAAGCAGTAAGTAGCACTCGGGGTGACAACACTTGGCAGGACCCTTGTTTGTTTATATAAATTAGCCTGCAATTAGCAATTGCATTGTTGATCCAAAATGAGGTCAAGCAAAATGCAACACTGGAAAGAACAACAGTCTGGAGTTGTGAGTCCAGACAGGACCATTAAGGAGAATTACAGGGGATGACTCATCAGCTTGCCTCGCCCCCCACCCCTGCTGTTCTCACAGGAAGTCTTTGTGCCAACACAGCTACTTCCTGGTAATAAGTTACCTTATAAGAAGTGTAATTAGTTGTTGAGATTCATTAGCTCCCGACAGTGCCTCAATGGCACTTCTTCCTTGCTAGCGCAGTGCCTGTGAGTGGGGAATGATGTACCTGAACCTCTATGGAAATAATGAAGGACACAGGATTCATCTGAAGTCCTGGCATGCCTGTCCTTTTACTCAACGGCCTGAAAACGGAAAATGAGCTCATGACAGAGAAAGGGATTACTTGGTCCTGAAAATCCATTGTTGAAGGCTGGCCACCTGTTCACACATATTCTCTGTAAATCCTGCAGAGGCAGGAACGTGTACACCAAGCATGAAGCCCAGCCCAGCTCTTCTCTGCTTTAGGTCAAAGAAACACTGTATAGTTGGTACTTCCACAAGCTTGGGGCAGCTCACAACAAGAACTTCCAGGTTAATATTAAGGAATAACAAGTTTTACTTTCAGTTGCTTCTCAATTCTCTGCTTATAGAATGAGTACCTCTCTGAGATGCTGACAATGTCCTCATGAGAGGCAGCCAGGGCCACGTGAGGTCATGCAGGAGACCATGTGCTGATTCTCTCTCTCTACCCACCCAACAGGCACCTCTGCTTAGCAATCTGTGTTTAGAGCCAGAGCCAAGGGTGATGGAGAGGAACCCAGGCAACCTGATTTCCTGAGTGGCCTTCACCCCACAGGGATCTGCCAAAAGCCCTCCAGCAAATTGTTTGGTCTTCTCTGCAAGTTTACATGGACTCGGAGAAGAAATTAACAGCCCCAAGTGAGCCATGAAGACAGATGGCAAATGCAGACCTTCCACTGTTTTATTTCAGATGGTCTCGGCTAATTAAGGGCCCACCAGACACAACACAAAGAGATCAGTGATGATGTGTATCGGTCTGAAATCATCTTATGGCGGGTAGGAGCTGTGATCTCAGAACTGGTGCATTTTGTATGCTTTTAGTGGCTCTCATTAGTTATGCGTCCTTTTGTCCAATAAGACTCGCACCTGCAAGCTGGAGCCTCCACCGATGTTGACCTCCCTCAGCCCACGCAAGCTGCCCTTGGCTTGCCGGTTCTTTGTTTCTTCACAACTCTGGTGTACTCTACCTTTATCTACTTGAAAATAATGCTTCTTTGCAGAGGGAAAAGGAGAAAGGCATGAAAATAGGTGTGTTAGGATATAGGTGAGGTTCAGTTTGTAAGCAATAAGTGAACCCATTCTTCAATTTATGACTAATAGGCTTGTTTCTTTGCTTTCTCCCCAGGAAAGCTACTTCTTAGGTAAATAGAGTACCATTTGGGAAGTGTCAGGAAGAAAAATTATATTCCTGATATTGAGAAGTTATGAAGAAGTTTAGCAATTATCCTGTGACCCAATATTTTATAGAAACAAA
This sequence comes from Oryctolagus cuniculus, assembly GCF_051225735.1. Classification (NCBI taxonomy): domain Eukaryota; kingdom Metazoa; phylum Chordata; class Mammalia; order Lagomorpha; family Leporidae; genus Oryctolagus; species Oryctolagus cuniculus. Next base: position 40,497,081 of record NC_142880.1, read on the forward strand.
TATGAAGCAGCATGGTATATCAGTTGGGAATAACCCAGATTTTTTCACTTAATTTAAAAATAATTTTGTTTATTTATTTGGAAGGCAGAGAGAGAAGGAGGGGGGGAGTATTAGTTTCATAGTTTCTATCCACTGGTTTACTCCCCAGAAGCCCACAGCATTGAGTCGAGCCAAATCTAGGAGTCTGAAACTCAGCTGGAATCGTCCACATGGTGGTAGGGACCTAAGTACTTGAGAAACCACCACCTCCCTGGGTGTACATTGGCCGGAAGCTGGAAGATGAAACAGAGCAGGGACGTGAACCCAGGCACTCTCATACTGGATGTTTCTGCTCCAAATCAGGCTTTAACCTCTGCCAAATGCCCACCTCTCACTGAGTTTCTTTTCTTTATTTTTAAGGAAATATCTTGTCATGCTAATGGAAAGATCTGAATATTCGTATTCTGGAGGGAAGAATGAAAACTTAAAATGCACATTGAAAACATAAAATTGAATATTTGCTTGTCTAAAGAAGCCTGTATTTTACAACCAAATGATAGCATACATAATATAAACAAGTTTGAGTTAGAGGCTGCAAATGTTCATAGTTAAGTAGATACTTTGCAGAAATAAGTGATAAAAATGTTAAGAGGGAATTTGGGAAGGCATTTTATATTAGTCATTTATATTTAAGATGAAAGCATTATGTGCTCATTCTTTCTAGCTTAGGGAAACAAAATAATATTTGGAGGGAAATGACCCCCACTACTCGTTCATGGAACATAAATGCCAGGAAGAACTTGGCATGATTGTATAGTCTGTCCTTTTGGGGGAGAAGAAAGGTCTTTTGCAAGAATTGAAAAATAAAACTTTTTCTGACTTTTCCTAATAGAAAAGATAAGATGGAGGCAAAATCCCAAAGAGATAGAAGGCTAAAGGGCTACAAGATATAAACCATAAACCAGTTACGGCTGAAAAGCTTTTCTATGTAAAGAATGGAATTGTAAGAGGAAAGTTGATCAGCCGTGGAAATATGGAAAAAAACGGAATACTGCCTTTGGAGGCGTTCAAGAGGGAAAAACACATCCCGATGTGTGCAGCCTGGGGACACAATGTGACCTCATTACAGCCGTAGCATCTAGCACAAGGCCTGGCACACTGCAAAAGAGTACATGTTGATAAGACAAAACGTTAACCTACTCCTGTTATTACAATCAACCAAGCAGCTTCCTGATATAAGGCCACACTGCAGCCTATGGAGAACAAAAATGCTGGTGAACTTCAGGCTCCTGGACCACCCAAGACAACGCAGCATTCGGACTTCTGATTGGGCAGTGTCCCTGACTGACAGGCTCCAGCTGCTGTGCCCTGAAATCCATCACTGTGTCCTCCTTCAAGGCAAGTGTCTTTCCCCACCAGGGACACACCCAGCTCCATGGCAGTGACTGGGCGATGCAATGCCTGCGCTGGGCGATGCAGGGCTTCTCTGAAGGCTCCCTTGGTCTTGCTGAACTCCCTTAGAGTCTAATATGCTTTCAACCTTCCTCCCTTCCCAGCTCCCTCTCTTCCCTCAGTCTCTCTTCCACTTGAGATCAGACTTGCATCAGAGTTTGATGGTTCTCTCAGCTCCTCTGGCACCTGCCTATTTTTCCTCCTAGGTGTTGCTGCTAATTAAATATTATGCATGGATGGCTAATTCTGTCTTGGCATCTGCTTCTCAGAGGACCCTGCCTGGGCCAGCATACCCGTCCTCACTGTCAGCACACACACACCTGCCCTTGGACTTCCCCTTGTCTCTGTCTTGTAGAACATGGCAGAGCGGGAGGAACCAGCTGTGCCATCATGAATCTGGGATTTCTTTCACTGCCTAGCTGTACGACTTCGGCTATTATTCAGACGCCATGAGGACCAGCTGCAGGGTCTGGAACACTGTCGGAGAATTCCTTTCTCACTGGAGACTGGAGCAAACGCATTAGACAGCACACATTGGACAGCAAAGAAACAGCATCACGATGATGCAAGCCGGTGCTAAACCCAAAGCTAATCTCCAGAGGGTGTTGAAGGTTCAAGGTCCAAGTTTTTGATAAGAAAAGGACAAAGGTAGGGTCCTAGAGCTGTGGTATATAATGGGGATGCGCCACTTGGGGACATATCTAATGGGGATCTTGATTTAAGAAATTCCTCGGGATAGTTGGCAAAGACTCCTGGCCATGACTTAAATTTTCTTATTTTTATCTCGTGAAGGAACCCAATGTCTTTTCCTTCATAACTGTGCAACCTGAGGCCCAGAGAGTACAGCCCACTTTCTGTCGCAGTAATTGATAAAATGTAGTCCAGTTGGGGGCTCAAATGCAGACCACTTGATTAGCCAAAGGTCATTTCATACACAGCTTAACAACTAGGATTTAAGGTATATATGTGCGTGGATTTTCTAAGAATCCTGTTGCTATGAAGTTAAACTTATGGTTTCACCAAAATCTGAGACTTTAATGGAACTAACCATACAAACTTCAACTTAAGGACCAACTCCTTCATTGGCATGGATGATGCCACATAAGGGATCTCAGGTGTCCAAGTGTCAGCCTGTGTGTGCAGCATTGCCCACAGAACATTTTTATAAACGTTTGCATTTGCTAATAGAGACCAAGGTTACAATAAGCATGCTTTTGGCTTACAGTATCCAATGAATCAAATATGCTTCACATTGGTCAACATGACCTTGCAAGAAGAACATTTTCATTTATTAACGATTATTTCCCAGAGTGAGGACAAACAGTGAAAACCAGTTAGGATGGTATTATTACAGGTTACACTGTGTCCCCTTAAAATTGCTATGTTGAAGCCCAAACTCACAGCACCTCACAACGGGGCTGTATATGGAGGTAGGGTCTCTAACGAGGCAATGAAGACAAAATGAAGGCTTGAGTCTGGGCTCTAATCCAACACGATGGCTATCCTCCTAAGAAGACAGAATCTGGACACAGATGCCTAGAGGCAAGACCAAGTAAAGACACAGGGAGAAGACCAAATCCACAGTCCAAGGAGAGTGGCCTCAGAGAAGCAACCCTGCTGACACCTCAACCTGGGACTCCACAGCTGTGCGGCCTCTGATCTCTGTTGATGAAGCCACACCGTCAGTGTTTTATTATGGTGCATGAATAAATGCATACACTCATGAACTACCACCACCTTCAGGCGGGGCTGGAGGGGCATGAGCTAAGAATGTTGGGGTGACCACGCGAGGTTTGAGTCCTTGACACCACGCGGCTGCTGAGATGTGCCGCCCACCATCCTCTCGGATGAACTCCTAAAACCTCCTGGTCCTTGTAAGCTTGGCCCCCTCCCTCTGAAGAGGACCTTTACTGCTGGGGCCTGTTGGCTCAGCACCACCCCATGTTCAGATCGGATGCTCTGATGGCAGTGGACAACTGCCCCGGGGAGAAGCGTCCTCTGCTTTTGGACTGTGTGGGAAAAAGGAGGTGCACACAGGGTGTGTGTCTCATCTGTTCTTGCTCCCATACAGACTCCTTCCTTTGTAAACACCTGCATAAGGAATATTGGCTCACCCGACACAGGCCCTTTGCCCAGTGGAGTCTGCAGTAAGCTAGCTGAGAGCTCATTATACACTAAAAATGTGTTTCAGAAAATAGTCCTTTGAGTAGATGAATAATATTGGCAGTCAACTGACCTTAACATAAAAATAATAATAATTCCACTTCTTACCTGTGGCTAACACAAGAGTAAACCAGGTAAAATAAATGTCCTTGGAGCTTTCCAGCCAGAGTGTGATTATCATTAGCACTACTTTGTGATGGGTTTTCTCAAGGTCATGCTAGAATTAGTGGCACTGTGGGACCAAGCACTCATCCATTATATGGGTTAAAATGACTAATTGAGGGTCTGAGTTTAATTATACTCATGAGCGCAGGCGCAGTGCAGATCCTTGGACGAGCTTAATAACATTCTCATGTACACAAAGATAGATGGAAAAAATTAGGGTTGTATATTGTTGTCCTTCAGCAAGAAGCTGTAGTGGGAACAGAATAATAAGAACAGAGAAATGACTTGGTGGCACCAGGAAATGGGCTGTGGAAGTCAGCAAAGCCAGCCTTTTGCACGTGATTTAATGGAGATAAAGTCTGAGGTCTCCAGGACTAACTGGAAGGCAGCTCTGCGGTTGTGTGGATCAGAGGCGTCTTTATTGAGCTCTGGTAGATTCCACGAAAAGGGAAACGATGCTCAGGAGGCTTCACCTGCAGTTCCCTGTGAGGCCACAACAATGCCTCATCCTCATCCGTTCTGAACATAACGAGGGGAGCCAGTCCCGTACCTGACACCTGTGCTGAGTCACACCCCCCGCGTGAGATTGCAGAATGACTGCTGGCCGGCTGTGGCGGCAGACAAATCCCGGCACACTTGGAAGCCAGCTCAAAGTCAGGGCTAAAGGGGACGCTGGCTCCTTAGGAGGAGGGCAAAGCACGGGAATGGGATCCAGGTGTGGGGAGAGCCTTATGCTTGGATTCCTGCGGCAGTCACTTCCGGGCCAGCAGAGCTCACCTCTGCTGCAGGCGACGCGCTGCTCTGTACCTAGTTACGGCAGGGAACCACCTTGTGCTCTGAGCAAAGCGACTCTGGCTTCTCTGACCCAGTGTTGGGCACAACTTGGAGACGGGCAGAGTCTGTGAATCGTTTGCTCCCTTTTCTCTGGGTTCTGCATCCTCAGGCAGCTCCCCGGCCTTCCTAGGCACGTTCTCATTCCTGCTGGGAAGCCTGTGTTAGCTTCTTAGGGCTGCAGGAACAAAGCATCACCAACCACGGACACTGTCTTCCCGCACAGTTCCAGAGGCCAAGACTTTCCTGCACCTTCTGCAGGCCTCTGGTGAGCCTCGGCATCTTCTGGTGGCAGCAGCATTGCTCACATCTCGGTCTCCATCGACTTGTGGCCTTCTTGCCTGTGTGACTGTGTCCTCTTCTTAAAGGACCCCTTACATGGGCTAAAGCCCTAAAGGGCCACTTACACCAGTATGACCTCATTTTAACTAATTCCATCTACAAGTACCCTATTTCCAAATATGATCATGTTACGATGTTTCAGGTAGATATGAATTTTTGAGGGACATTAATTCAACCAGCCACAGATACCTTAGCCAAAAGCAGGAGTCAGTATGAGCCTTACTAGTTAGTGCTCAGGCCGTGGTCCATCCAAACATGTTTGAGGTTGAAGGTGATGGTCACATGGGCCAATGGTTAAGAGAGACAACTGACTATTCACCATGCAATGAAACAGTCATGAGCACACAGTCATGGATTTCAAAGTCTGCACATTCTGACTTAGGCTAAACAGAAGTCATTTCCCTGGAGGCAGTTCTTAACCAGAAAAGAATAAACCAATCACAAAATAAACTTGGTTGTGTGCTTGTCCTAAGTCCTTTGAACCACTTGCTGCACTTATATGGGGCCATATTTTAAAATGATTTTCAGCAGAAATTTCACAGGAGCTTGAATCTGATGGTATCAGAGCAACAGACACAGAGAGAAGAGGGGGAAATGAGGGAGAAGGGGAGCAATGCTGTGTCTTAGGGGTTGGTGGGGGGCAGAGCACAGGGAGGAAGCCTGCCACATCCCGAGTCCTCATCACTCAGGATGCTCAGCACCCACCGCTCGCACCTGCCAGCACCACCTGGAATCCACGGCCTCGCCACTGTCATTCTTATCAACTCGCTCCTCCAGCAAGATTTAAGATCCCCCCCCCCAATTTCTATCCTCTTGCCTCAGTGACAGATAGATACTTCAGGGACAAATTGATAGATCTGCTTTTGAAAAATTCCATTTCCTGCACCAAAATGAATTTCAAATGGAAAAGGACTAAGGGCATTAACTTTTCATTTCATATTTCATATGTGCTCAAATTTTTGCTATGTCAACATGCTATGACATCTCCCTATAAGCATTTACCATGACCTTTTAGAGAATACAGAGGCAAGTAGCTCTTCTCTTTGCAACACTCCCTGTCAGCATGGCCCCACCTGGGGTGGGGGAAGGGGCCACCATTCACACTGCATGTCTACTGTCAAAGTAAGTCGGGAGAAACCACAGTCTCTTAAAAATGCATACAGCTGGAGCCGGCACTGTAGCATAGTGGGTAAGACTGCTGCCTGCAGTGCTGGCAGCCCATATGGGCGCCGGTTTGAGTCCCAGCTGCTCTACTTCTGATCCAGCTCTCTACTATGGCCTAGAAAAGCAGTAGAAGATGGCCCAAGTCCTTGAGCCCCTGCACCCATGTGGGAGACCTAGAAGAAGCTCCTGGCTCCTGGCTTTGGATCAGTGCAGCTCCGGCTATTGCAGCCAAATGGGGAGTGAACCAGTGGATGGAAGACCTCTCTCTCCCTCTCTCTCTCTCTTCCCCTGTCCTTCTCTGTGTTACTCGTTTCAATAAATAAATAAATCTTTTAAAAAATGCATAGAGTTGGGGGTTGTGCTGTGGAGCAGTGGGTAAAGCTGCCAGCTGTAGTGCCGGCATCCCTTATGAGCACTGGTTGAAGACCTGGCTACTGCACTTTTGATCCAGCTCCCTGCTAATGTGTCAGGGAAAGCAGTGGAAGATGGCCCAAGCGCTTGGGCCCCCGCACTCATGTGGGAGACTGGGGTGAATTTCCTGGCTCCTGGTTTCTGTCTGGTCCAGCCCTGTCTGTTGTGCCTACTTGGGGAGTGAACCAGCGGATGGAAGACTCCCTCTCTCTCTGACACTGCCTCTTCCTCTCTGTAACTCTGCTTTTCAAATAAATAAATAAATCTTTCCAAAAAAATGCATGGAGTTGTCTAAAGATGAGATAGCATCAGATTTTCAGAATTTTGGTTCCTTAAGTCATAGACAGGCACATTTCCCTAACATAAATTTCACTCTGCTAAGCTTTTGGATATTTGCATTCATAACATTGTTTCTCTTTCTGAAAAATAAAAACAATCTCTTTTAGGGTAGTAATTGCTTAAGTTTTTAACCTTGGCTTCCCACCCAGAAATGATATAAACAAGTCTGAATCCCGCTAAGAACAGAAAAATGAAGACCAATAATTTCTAATAATCAGAGAAATCTACATTTACTTACCACATATTCCTACTTCTGGATTGGTAAGCTACACTGGTTTAGAAACTACTATCCTAATAAAAGACTTTTATTTTGTTTTAAATTTCATTTTCTTTATCTACGTGAAACTGTAGTTGCAGAAACAGACCAATAACATCAACTTATCTTAAAGTTATGAAAAAACAAAGGATTGAGGATACTGGGAAAGTAACACTAATGTTATTATCTTGACTATGTATTAAGATATAGTCTTTTCTTTAAAAACAAAGAAGTCCTTGCAGTTTTAGTTGTCTAAATGGAGCTTTCAGGTGGGGATGAGTGACTAACTCTGCCCAAACCACCCGCCTACTCCACATCTTAGGTGTTAGGAGAAAAAGTATGGGAAGCCAGAAAGGAGGGAGATGGAGAAAGCAAATGACATCACAGGAAAAATGGATGATGCTGGCCAAGTGAGTGCCACTCAGTACACGCTGAGAAGCAAACTGGCCCTCGCATCAGCTGGTTGGTTGTCCTGCTGTTTAAACGCAGGTCTATTGATCATCTCATTCCTGTGGCTGGCAGAGCAGGAATGGTCTGAACCTAGAGGCAGGGTGTAGCTCAGGCACTGGCTTCACCACTGATGAAACCTTTAGCTACAGGGTTTATGGTGGGTGTGAGAACCAACAACACACGAAGCAAACTTCCAGGTCCCTGGAGGACAGGGGTTTGATGAATAATCCTAACACTCTATTTAAACGCTGTTCTACTCCCTGTTGGCGTTGTGTCTCAAGTGCACCTGCCAGAACATAGCGTCACTCTTCCTGGCCCTCACCCTTTCTTGCTGCTCCCACTGGTGAAGGACTTATTACACTTGGCCCGGTTTCACCTGATCCACAAAGCCTTTGCTGACCACGTGTGGCTGAGCTAGCCATGGTCACGCCATGGCTCAAGGTTTGGGTGACGATTTTTTTTGGGTGCTGATTTTTTGCACTGGATTACGAGCTTCTGAAGGGTGGGGACAGCCAATCTATCTCTGCCTCTGTGGTCCCTTGCTTGCACACAACAGGTGCTCAGCAAATGCTCATGGGATGAAATTGCTCAAAGACAGGAGCAGCACAGAAAGCAATCTCTTAAATGGGGCAAAGATCTAAGCTTTGTGTGGAAACTCATACACTAGAATCTAAAACCTGTTGCGATGCAGGCATGTGTCTGTGTTTTGGCATGTTGCCAACACTGTTTCTCAGTACACGATGGGCAAGAATAGAAGTTCCTTGAAAGCTTACATTGGATGGTTCTTATTTGATAAATTCACCTTTGCCCCTTTCCAAGGCTGTTTTCTTCTTTTCCTAGTTCAACATGCTCATCTATGTGGAATGATTCAGAAACACTTTTCAGTAAGAATGGAAAAATCACAATGTTGCCTATGTTGAGGCAGAAGTTTAATACATAAAAGGGAAAGCTAATGTTTCACTAAACAGGTGCCCTTGACTTAGGGTCGAGTCCACATAAACCCACTCTAAGCTGAAAATACCAGTAAGAGGAAGACACATTCACTCCACGTACGCTCCTGAACATCCTAGCTCAGCAATACTGCACACTGCTGGTGGTTTCCCCTATGGACTGCAGGGCTGACACAGAGCCACACTCACTGCCACCACCCAGCATGGTCGGGGAGGACCTGGTCCCACAGCGCCAGCCTGGGTAAAGATCAAAAATCCAAATTCTAAATGTGTGTGTGTGTGTGTTTTAACAGGCAGAGTGGACAGTGAGAGAGAGGGAGAGAGACAAAGGTCTTCCTTTTTGCCGTTGGTTCACCCTCCAATGGCCGCCGTGGCCGGCGTGTTGTGGCTGGCGCACCGCGCTGATCCAAAGGCAGGAGCCAGGTGCTTCTCCTGGTCTCCCATGGGGTGCAGGGCCCAAGCACCTGGGCCATCCTCCACTGCACTCCCTGGCCACAGCAGAGAGCTGGCCTGGAAGAGGGGCAACCGGGACAGAATCCGGCGCCCCGACCGGGACTAGAACCTGGTGTTCCGGCGCCGCTAGGCAGAGGATCAGCCTATTGAGCTGCGGCGCTGGCCCCAAATGTGGTTTCTAATGCATGTATATCACTCCCATACCTTCATAAAATCAAAACATCGTGAGCCGAAACCATCATGTGTTGGGGACTGTCTTCCTCACAGTGGGCTCTGCTTCGTCAGTCGTAGAGCAAACTCAGAAAAGTAGTAAACCACTAAACCTAGCTGCATGAAACGTGGTTGCATCTTGGCAAAGAAAAACTGATTTTGGTAGCAAAGATTCTCCCTAAATCAATGTCTTCCTTTATCGCTTCCTATGACACAGTCACGGCCAGCAGCAGCAGAAGCAAAGGCCACACTTCTGCATGTGCAGAGGGGCAGGCGGATGGGAACCACCCTGTGCTAACCTGCTTTCTCACAGTCCAGCCCCTAAATTCAGCCAGGTGACTAGCACTGGGGCAGTTTCTTCATTCAATGATATTGAATAGACACTCATCACACTGGTGGCCCACATATCATAAAGACCTAACTGTGACATTCTGTCATTCAGGCAGAATTTTAACTGAGAGAGCTAACCAGCTCTTTACTGATTTCCCTTCTGCAAGTGGCTGCGAGGCCATGGCTGCTCTTGGGAAGAATGATGCACTACTAATAGAGAGATCTAGGGAGCGAAACAGGACTTGAAATGTGCAGGTAACTCACACAGAAGACGCCAGGCATGAGACTAGAAGTGCCTACCATTTTAATGCGGGAAGAGTTACATTTCTTCTGGTGGGTCAGGCATTTTTCTGAAGGAAGCAGAATCTAAGAGGTTATAAAATGAGGCCACAGTAGGGGGTTTTGGAGAACAGTACAGTTTGGCTTATGGTAGAGTTTATCCGAAGAAACTGTCAAAAGTACATTGTTTCATGACCTGAAGGAAAAGCAGAGTTATCAGGGGGCTCCCACTCCCCAGATGGATGTGTATAGATGTTTGTGGAAGAGCTCTCTGCACACACATTCCCAGGAACACTCACAACCTCTCAAGACCGGAGGCTGTGGGGGCTGGCACTGTGGCAAAGCAAGTTAAGGCCCCGGTCTGCAGTGCCAGCATCCCATGTGGGCACTGGTTCAAGTCCTGGCTGCTCCACTCCCAAACCAGCTCTCTGCTATGGCCTGGGAAAACAGTTAAAGATGGCTCAAGTCCCTGGGCCCCTGCAGCCACGTGCGAGACCTAGAAGCAACTCCTGGCTTCGGATCGACATATCTCCGGCCACTGCAGCCATCTGGGGAGTGAACCAGCGGATGGAAAACCTCTCTCTACCTCTCTGTAACTCTGCCTTTCAAATAAATAAATAAACAAATCTTTAAAAAAAAAAAAAAAGACCAGAGGCTGCAAGCATGGCAATGAATATTCATGAGCTGATTATTATTAATGTCAGCAAGGTGATTTTGTTTGCACTTGGTGAAGACTGGTTTTTTAAATACCTAGAAACCAACCAAATGTAGGAGACATGGCATCTCTGAGCCGGCCTGTATAAAGCAATTCTGCTCATTCTGCTCGGATGCAGATCACCTGATTAGGTCTTTTTAATCACGCCCTTTTGCCCCATCCCATCAACTTCATCCAGCCAAGATCTCCAACTTTGGTATAAAACACAGCATCCTAGGATGCACAGCTTCTCGATTTTAGAACTACATCTTGATTATTACTTTCTTTCCTCTGAGTAAAAATTAAGCAAGACACAAGGATGATTCTAAGAAATCCCAATAGATTTCTAGGGAGTCACTTTTGCAAAAACGCCTCAGGGGAGAATTACAACACATTTGCGACTTATTATTTTTTAAAGAATTAATATGAGGCCTTATTAAAGAGCTATTTCTAAGAATTACAGGCTCCCGACTGGCATTGTGATGCAGTAGGTTAAGCTTGCGCCAGTCATGCTGGCATCCCATATGGGCACTGGTGTGCTACACTGGCGTTCCACTTCTGAGCCACCTCCCTGCTAATGGCTGGGGAAAAGCAGCAGAAGATGTTCCAAGTGCTTGGGTCCCTGCTACCCATGTGGGGGACCCGGAGGAAGCTCCTGGCTCCTGCCTTGGGCCAGGCTGTTGCAGTCATTTGGGAAGTGAACCATCACATGGAAAATCTCTCTCTATTTCTCTCTCTCTTTCCAAAACTCTGCCTTTCAAAATAAATAAAAATATTTTAAAAATAGAATTATAGGCTCTTATAGTAAATGAAAAATTACCAAAACAAACAAATAAACAAACAATAAAATGAGGAAAATAGCTACTGGTGGCAGTAACCTACATCTCTACGTATGGATTCTAGACTCTCTCCAACCAGCGGGCCTGCCTGACCTCCTACATGTATGATGTAACATAGCATAAAATTACTATGGACCCCTGTTTTCAATAAAAGAAAATAACTTATTTTTGATGGGAATTAAAATGTTTATCTTTTTCCCTGGACCTACGAAGTCATATTAAAAAGTTCAAACCCTGGTTTAGGTGTAGGGTGGAGGAAGATGCTCGTGCTCCTCACTAGCTGATTAGAGATGCTTTTGTTAGTGTCTTGTCCCCCACGGCCACCTCTCCACTCACCACTGCAGAACCAGCCGACCCCTAGTAAAACAGCGGCTGAAGTTACAGAGAGAAAAGTGACATCACCAAGAAGACGGCAAGCAGAGAGCCTCGTGGCACAGGACTGACCTTAGGCACCCAGTGGCATTGCGCAGCACCTGTGATGAATGCAGCTGTATTTTCCGATCATCCTGCAGAGGCGAATTCTCCCAGCCCGAGTGGGGTATTATCACGGCGTTGGTCAGCACTGCCAGGGCGTCCTGGATGATTGGCATTTTGAGTGCATCGCACGACGAGAGGTTCCACAGGACTCCTGCAAAAGGTGCAGAGAACAGGTTTGGCATGGCCTCCAGCTTTGCTCATCTCAAACTGGTTTCCTTATTGGAATTAGCAGTATTAGCAGGAAGGATTCAGATGGTGCAGGCAGGAGTCCCAGAGCATGTCCTTAATTTTAGAACATCTGTGTGAACCCGGTTAAAAGCATGCTGTGAAAATCTGATGAGCAAGTGGGGAATGGTGACTGGATTCTCTTTGTTTCATCATGGCGAGTCTCATACACTGTGAGATTGCAGGGAGGCTGCCAAGCAGGCTGCCATCTGCTATGCACTGATACAATGTGCTCAAGTGCTCCAACTCTAGCCAAGATCAAAGAAGCAGTAGTAGACCTCTCTTCCTTGAGTGTGGCGAAAGGAGCAGGAGAGTGGAAAAAGCACATGTGCACTGGACAGAGTAGACATCACGAGCATCAACAGAGCAAACCCAAATTTGTAGGACAAACAGAATGTTCCAGGCTTTCACATTTTTACAAAAGGAGACAAATTTCAGGGGCTGGCGCTGTGGCATAGTAGGTTAAGCCTCTGCCTGCAGTGCCAGCATCCCATGTGGGTGCCAGTTCATGTCCTGGTTGCTCCACTTCTGATCTGGCTCCTTGCTGATGGCATGGGAAAACAGTGGAAGGTGGCCCAAGATGGCCTTGCCTCCACGTGGGAGACCTGGAAGAAGCTCATGGCTCCTGGCTTCAGATTGGTCTGGCTCTGGCCTATGTGGCCATTTGGGGAGTGAACCAGCAGATGGAAGACCTCTCTGTCTCTCTCTCTGTAACTGTGCCTCTCACATCAATCAATCTAACAAAAAGAGACTAATTTTAGAAAAGTTCATGAGCATTGTATATATAAAACACCATTTTAAAATGTTTTTAAAAATTTTTTGTTTATATTTACACTTTAACCAGGTGAGATTTTGTTTCATTTGCTATGTAAAGGATAGAATAAACAGAACATATTTATTTCTGAATTTTGTTTTACAAATTCCTTGCATTGTACATGCTGAACTATCCAAGGACATTAATAATACAAATCTGAATGTTAATAATTAAGTAAGTGACCATAAAAGTAGAGTGATTATAGAGTTCTATAAAAATGTGACTATGGAGATAAACTCTTCCAGCTGTCTTTAGAAATAACTTGGGAATTTTATGTAAGTGAACATTAAAGAAACAAAACATTCTTGGTGTCCAGTATGCATAAAGCAATCCTTTGGTGCAGAAGGTCAACTTGAAGGCACATTTGTCCTGTTTGAGTAAATAAAGTTTTATTAGAACAGAGGCATGTCTGACATTCATTTACATACTTTCTATGTCTGCTTTTGTCCTCAAGTAAAAGTCCAGAGTTTCTGACAGAAATTTCAGAGCAAACAGCCGCAATAATTTGTTATTCAGCCTTTTCCAGGAACATTTCACCCAACCCTCCTTTATTGCCTCTGCTGTTGTCTACCTCCTTTAATGTGAATGTCTGCATTCTTATTAGTATCCTAAATCAACTACACAAAAGATGCTCAGTGGTACACAGAAGGTGCTCAAAATGTATTCTGATTTTGACTGATTTGAAATAATAAGAATACTGGCTGGCGCTACGGCTCACTAGGCTAATCCTCCGCCTGTGGCGCCGGCACCTGGGGTTCTAGTCCCAGTCGGGGTGCAGGGTTCTAGTCCCGGTCGGGGTGCAGGATTCTGTCCCGGTTGCTCCTGTTCCAGTCCAGCTCTCAGCTGTGGCTTGGGAAGGCAGTGGAGGATGGCCCAGGTCCTTGGGCCCTGCACCTGCATGGGAGACCAGGAGGAAGCACCTGGCTCCTGGCTTTGGATAGGTGCAGCGTGCCGGCCGTAGTGGCCATTTGGGGGGTGAACCAATGGAAGGAAGACCTTTCTCTCTGTCTCTCTAACTCTGCCTTTTTTTAAAAAAAAGAAATACTAAGAATACTAACATACATTTATCTTGTTTTAAATAAAATAGGGAGCATTTATTAATCAGCTAATGAGTGGTCTACTACATTTTGATTAATTAACCAATGTTTTACTACCTATGAAGCTGATTATTAACCCATTAAGAGATGGTTACTAAATTTCTAATATTCATTCATTTGCTGTGTTACCAAAAATGTTATATTTTTATAGTAAACTAACTGGCTTTGCAGTTTAAAATTTATTTATTTTAAATTTATTTGAAAAGCAGAGGCAGTCGGTGAACTTCCCAAATGTCCCTAAGAGCCAGTGCTGAGCCAGGCTGAAGCCACGAGCCCAGAGCTCAGTCTTGGTCTGCAATGCAGGTGGCAGGGATCTGAGTACTTGAGTCACCACCTGCTGCCTCCCAGGGTTTGGATTAGCAGGAAGCTGGACCAAACGTGGAGTAGCCAGGACTCAAACCAGGCACTCTGATATGAGTGTGGGCAGCCCCAGCGTTGTCTTAAGCTCTGTGCCAAATGCATGTCCTGCTTTTATGTATTTTTTTTAAAATTTTATTTAAGGTAGACAAATTTCATATATACAGATTTAGGAACACAGTGATACTTTCCACTCTACCCTCCCTCCCACCCACGTTCCCTCCCTTCTTCTTTCTTCCCCTCCTATTCCCACTTTTAATTTTGACAAAGATCTATTTTCAGTTTACTTTATACTCATAATATTAACCCTACACTAAGCAAAGAGTTCAACAAATAGTATGAGGAAGAAAATCACTGCTTCTCAACAGTAGAGACCAAGGGCTGTAGACAACCATCAAATCTCAGAATGCCAATTTCACTCCCATAGATTACATTTACGGCACTCTGTTAGTTACCCCAGATCTGGGGAAAACATATGGTATTTGTCCTTTTGGGACTGGCTTATTTCACTAAGTATAATGGTTTCCAGTTGTTTTTCAGTTTTGATAAGCATATTAAAAAGAAATTAGTATCTTTCCCAGTATTTGAGGATAACTTTTAGCATCATCTTATTGATAGATTTATGTTCATTCTTCTAAGTATTAAATATAAAGAATAAAACAAAATATGATTCTTTTCATGAATAAATCCTGATTTGAAAATACTATTGCATGAAAAATTAAGCCTTGTAAATGTTTTAAAATATGGGTGATACTCATGTCTTGCCAGAAAATAATTTCCTCTAAAAACTGAACAGTGAAAGAAAAACTCTTGCATTTTATAACATGAAGGAATTTTTGCAATTTTCTAATGAATGTGAAAGAAGTAGGGGGAGGAAGTGGGAGAAAGCAGAGAAAAACTGAATGCTAAATCCAACATCTGACAAGGGAAAAGATGGAAAAGAAGACCCATGCTCTCTTTTCTGTAGGTTGTTCCATCTCCTTCACCTTTCTTGTTAACTCATTAATTAGTGAATCCTAACTCAAATCATGCATGGACAGAAATGTCCTAGTTCATTCCACCTTTCTGGACTGGCTCCATCTGGGAGTCGCATCCCAATGAACTTCTCCCTGCACTTGACTCATATCTCCAAATCTTCTCTCTTAATTTACAACAGCAACCCACAGGTACTTTCTGAACTGATAGAGTCGCAGTGAATCTCTGCTGAGGACAACTGTATCACCTCCTGACTGGCAGTGGCCACCTGCATGGAACCCGGCAGATTTCCTTTATGGGACTACAGAACACCAGCTGCACTGCACCCTCTATGGGACTACAGAACACCAGCTGCACTGCACCCTCGACAGTTTGAGTTTGGGTTGTAGGATGTGGTCAGAGGCAAGCTTGCATGGGGGAGGAGTCAAGGGTGAGAAACAGCTGGCAACTTCACATCTGTCCTGCTACACCCCACTTACAATTCCACTCACACACCCACCCACCATACACACACCCCCACACCACACACAACCCCTCATACCACACACCCATATCCCCCCACACCATACAACCCCTCACACCACACACCCATACCCCCCACAACCCTCCCCATATCATACCCCCTCTGCCCCTACACCACATACCCTCAACCTCCCACACACTTTCCCATATTAAACACTCCCAAACCCCACATACCACATACACTCATACCCCCTACACAACCCTCCCACACCACATATACCCCATACAAAACCCACAACCCCACACACAACCCCCCAAATCACACTTACACCCCCACTCCCATCTTACATCCTCACACTACACCCTCCATCAACCCACACGTACCACACACCACCACCCCCACTATACTCCCACACATAACTCCCAACACCACACACACCATAACCCACACATGCAACCCCTCTACCACACACACCCCACCACATATCCCCCATACAAACACAACCCCCTAAACCACACACTACAACACCCACCACCCTCCCATACCCCCACACACCACCTCCACACACACAATCCCCCAAATACCACTCGCCACATACAACCACACACACCATACTCTTCCAAGCCACCACTCTACATACACAACCACACACACAACATAAGCATTACATATATACCATCTGCACCCCCACACACCACACACACATACATGCTACACACCCCCTATACTACTGATACATCACACACACCACACATACACACACACACAACATATCCATCACACATAAACCATCTGCACCCCCACACACCACATATCACACCACACATACATGGTACACACCCTGCACACTATAGATACATCACACATACACACACACACTCACAACATATGTATCACATATATACCATCTGTACCCCCACACACAACATATCCATCACACATACATCATTTACACCCCCACATACCACACATCACACCACAAACACATACATGCTACACCCCCCACACACTACACACAAACACACACACACACACCATTAGCCCTGAGGCACAGAGATCATGGAGAAACCGGACATACCCAGCCACTCTTGCTGAACAAATGGAGAAGAGGTGTTTTGCTCAAATTTCTTTTCACTCTTTCCGCTTCCTTCTGTGGTGTTTTCAGTTACTCTGAAAAACTCTGACATGCTTGTCCACTGAGAAACTCTGACACACTGACCACTGAGAAACTCTGACACACTGACCACTGAGAAACTCTGACACGCCCGTCCACTGAGAAACTGACACGCCGTCCACAGAGAAACTCTGACACGCCGTCCACTGAG
The DNA here is from genome assembly GCF_051225735.1 of Oryctolagus cuniculus. Taxonomy (NCBI): domain Eukaryota; kingdom Metazoa; phylum Chordata; class Mammalia; order Lagomorpha; family Leporidae; genus Oryctolagus; species Oryctolagus cuniculus. The sequence continues at coordinate 40,514,121 of NC_142880.1, forward strand.
AAACTGACACGCCGACCACGGAGAAAATCTGACACGCCGTCCACTGAGAAACTGACACGCTATCCATGAGAAACTCTCACACGCTGTCTACTGAGAAACTCTGACACGCCCGTCCACTGAGAAACTCTGACACGCCGTCCACTGAGAAACTCTGACACGCTGTCCACTGAGAAACTGACACGCCGTCCACTGAGAAACTCTGACACGCCGTCCACTGAGAAACTGACACGCCGTCCACAGAGAAACTCTGACACGCCGTCCACTGAGAAACTGACACGCCGACCACGGAGAAAATCTGACACGCCGTCCACTGAGAAACTGACACGCTATCCATGAGAAACTCTCACACGCTGTCTACTGAGAAACTCTGACACGCCCGTCCACTGAGAAACTCTGACACGCCGTCCACTGAGAAACTCTGACACGCTGTCCACTGAGAAACTGACACGCCGTCCACTGAGAAACTCTGACACGCCGTCCACTGAGAAACTGACACGCCCGTCCACTGAGAAACTGACACGCTGTCCACTGAGAAACTCTGACACGCCCGTCCACTGAGAAACTCTGACACGCTGTCCACTGAGAAACTCTGACACACTGTCCACTGAGAAACTGACACGCTTTCCACTGAGAAACTCTGACACGCCGTTCACTGAGAAACTCAGACACGCCCGTCCACTGAGAAACTCTGACACGCTGTCCACTGAGAAACTCTGACACGCCGTTCACTGAGAAACTCTGACACGCTGGGCACTGAGAAACTCTGACACGCTGTCCACTGAGAAACTCTGACACGACGTTCACTGAGAAACTGACATGCTGTCCATGAGAAACTCTGACACGCCCGTCCACTGAGAAACTGACACGCTGTCCACTGAGAAACTCTGACACGCTGTCCACTGAGAAACTCTGACACACTGGCCTCTGAGAAACTCTGACATGCTGTCCACTGAGAAACTCTGACACGCTGTCCACTGAGAAAGTGACACGCTGTCCACTGAGAAACTGACACGCCCATCCACTGAGAAACTCTGACACGCTGTCCACTGAGAAACTCTGACACACTGTCCACTGAGAAACTGACACGCTGTCCATGAGAAACTCTGACACGCCGTCCACTGAGAAACTCTGACACGCCCGTCCACTGAGAAACTCTGACACGCTGTCCACTGAGAAACTCTGACACGCCGTCCACTGAGAAACTGACACGCCGTCCACTGAGAAACTCTGACACGCCTTCCACTGAGAAACTCTGACACGCTGTCCACGGGTGGGGCCTCACTCCTTGCCTCCCCACAAGTGAAGACTCCGTGAGTTAATTCAGCCACAGTGCAAGTGGCTCGAGAGAAGGTCTGTGCTCCCTCCCAGCTCGGCCTCTCTGATGCTGCTGACTGGAGGGGAAGGGAGCCCGCAGGTCACCCACACCCTCCCACAGCCCCAGGGAGCCCCTCAGACAACCCCACTCGACTCAACCCCACTCGTGCCTCTGGGTGGCCTCAGCAGAGGCTGGAGCCAGACCCACTCAGCTCCGCGGCTCCTGGACTTGGAGAACTGCTCACTGCCCTGAGCTGTTAGGTCCTGGGGCAGTCTGCTCCGTGTCCCTCTCTCCTCCCCAGCCGCTCCCTGCCCCCATCCCTCTCTGTTCCTCCTTCCCTACTCTTCCTCCCATTGGTCAGCGACTCCTGTCCCCTCTGGCATTTCTTTACACTGGTTACTCCTCTCCTTCCTACGATCAGCTTGTTCTCTTTTTCCTTCCATCTCCTTCACCCTCTTCCTAAATTTGACTGTGAGGGCTTGAAAGACAGGGCAAGGATTCAGCTAAACCCTGTAACTGAATCTAAAATACATCCTAACTGAAACAGGCTCTTTCTTTGAAAAACTGTCTTTCTTTATAATTGCAATTTATTAATTTAATTTTTAATTAAATTAATTTCTTTAATCTGAATAATCAGCATAATCCTGCCTTAGCTTCTATGAGCCACCAATGGACACTGCTACTGGCACACAGGTGTGAAGTCGAAGACGGGCTCCTGGCTGCAGGAGACACGCTTGCTCCTTCTCTGCAGGCTTCCAGGGGCTGCCCGCATCCCTTGGCCTGAGGTCCTGATCTCTCTCACCTCCACTTTCATCCTTACATCACCTCTCTGACTCTGACCTTCCTGCCTTACTCACACGAGATCCCTAACTTAATCCCACCTGCAAAGCCCACCCAGCCACCTGCAGCCACAGGCACAGCCTCCAGGAATTAGTCCCTGGACATCTCAGGGAGTCACTGTTCAGGCAACACACACCCCTTAACAATCTCCTGTGAGGCTTAAAACAAAATTAAACTCCTTTTTAAAGATTTATTTATTAATTTGAAAGGCAGAATGACAGAGATAGAGTAGGAGGGAGAGAGGAGGAGAGAGCGAGAGTGAGAGAATCTTCCTCCACTGGTCACTCCTAAAAAGCCACAATAGACAGGAATGGGCCAGGCTGAAGCCAGCAGCAGAAACTCCACGCAGGTCTCCCATGTGGGTGCAAGGGGCCCAAGTGCTTGAGTCATTGTCTACTGCCTTCCCAGGTACATCTGCAGGGAGCTGACTTGGAAGTAGAGTATCCAGGACTTGGAACTGACACTCAGCTATGGGATGCCAGCATTCCTACAGTGCCACAATGCCAACCCCAAATTAAATTTTTTATAGTAAGCTTCATGGTCTGGCCTGTCCCTACATCTCAACTTCATCTTGCATCGGATTCATTCTTTCACTGATCAAGTCTACACATCCTAAGAAACTATGTGCCAGCTCGGTTTGATGCAGATGAGACATGTCAGTGGGCACATCAAGAATCCCATGCCCTGTGACTAGTTGTTGCCAAGACTATAACCCTCCACGCCAGGGGCCTGATCCTGTTCTGTTACACCACAGGTGCTTTGGGTTCTTGCTGCCTCATCTGGAACATTCTTCCCCACATCCCTCCCTGGCTAATCCCCTTGCCTTTCACGTGTCACCATAAATGTGCTAAACTCAGCAAGGACTTTCTGAGTCAGTGCAAGCTGCCTTCCCAGATGCTTGCTGTCAGATCTCCTATTTTAATTTTCAGTAGGGGCCTATGGCCAACTCATACTTCCCGTGGCTTTTCATTACTTGTTGATTTTCTGTTGCTTGCTCATTGTTCCTCTCCGGAACGTGTCCTAGCCATGCAGTGATGGCAGACGCTTGTCTGAGGGTTCAGAGCACAGAGAGGGAGCTCCGACACCCATGCAATGCTCTCCAAACACAGCCTGCAAAAAAGCCAGAACCAACAGCTGTGTGGAGGGTCCCTTATATGATGCCACCTGCTCTAAGCACTGCGTGTTCTTCAAGTATTACAGGGTTAGCAAAATGACATAATGACTTCAAATAATAAATAGTAGACACGAAATATAATTTTATAAATAATGAATCCAAATGGCAATATAAAATGTTATTTAAATGGGATTACAGATCTTGGATCTACAACAATTGTTTTAGCTAGTAGGGAAAATTATATTGCTAAAAATATGAACCTGTTTATCATTAGATGGCTTATCTCTGGCATTTCATTTTGGTGATTTTCTCAGATTAATTCCCTAATAATTCTAAATTGACCAAGGTAATATTAAAATTTTAATTCATAAAAAGCTGTAGAATAGACTGAATTCCACTAGTGTTCAGTATACAAGTAAGTCCATCCATTCTTATCTGAAGGGGACATAAAATATTTTATTATTTCTATTGATGGTCACTACCAAATTTTAACTGACCTGGTGAAAATGTACTGATTTCCAGATTATAATCAGTAATAAAACTATCTTATAAGGCACATTTCCTTTAATTATGGGTATTCTATAGCTTTTATTAGTATAAAATTATTACTGTTCCAAATATAATTTTAATAGTGGGTTTCATTGAGAAGACACTTAAATAACTAATTATGAATACGACATATATTTAAAATATGGTTTATTTTTACTTCAGGCACAGGATGGCTCTTTTCCTTGAAATTATCCATATTCATGAGCAGTAACTGGTTTATTAAAATTTCCTCAATACAACCTTAATTACTTTCATTTGATTCTTTACTTTGTTTTAATAGAGGGTGACTGTGGTTTCTCTTTCCTGAAACACACAAGATTATCTGGGGGAAAAAAGTTAACAGACTACCAGACACTGTTAGTAATGGCCAATCATAGATTATGGTGAAATCAAGCAGAGCTCAAGGCTGAGCAAGACTTTAACCCATCCCCCTTTTGGCTTCCAGCCTTCTCCCTGCAGCACAACTCTCTAACATGGGAGAGGCTCAAACCAAAGCCTAGAGCAAAATTAGGCTTAATTCATCTTAAACAGATGTTTTAAAAATTAAACATTCAAAACAAAGCACTTGATTAAAAAGTAATGCATTTATGAGGGTTTTTTTTTTTTTTAAAACAAATCTCTCATTTCTCTTATTTTGAGAGTGACAGTTGCTGTACCTGAGTAAAGGGAGAGGAAAAGAAAGAACAATAGGGCAAGAAGTTCATTTTATAATAACGTCAGAGCTAGGTCTTGTTGGAGGGGCCCCGGGGGGCACTTCCATTACCCTAGCCACCTCTTCCTGTTCACATTCTGAGGCTGTAAGCGGGTGGACAGTGGCTGTTTAAAACCTGGGGACTCATGATACTCTGAGCTCATGTTGTGTGTGTGTACCTGCAACATGTGCACCTGCTATATTGTGCACCTGCTACATGTACACACCCTCTACATGACCCTAAGAAGCAATGGCCCTTAAGGATCATCTTGACAGTCCTTCCAGATGGAAAAGATCCAAAAATACACTCACGAGATGTTTTAAACAACAAAAGCATTTATCTATGTTAAAGTTTACCAAAATATTGCCATGGCATTGGGCAATTCCTGAGATCCAAAACTCCTCAAGCTTTCTTGAGGAGTTCCAGGGGTAGGTGAACCAGATATAATGACCTTTAAGTCTCTTTAATATTCTTGAGGAGGAAAATGCAGTGGCCTTTGCAAGGGGAGGTCAGTCCTAGCATTTAAGCTCAGTCATTCCAACTTGAGAGACTCACAGGGATGCCGGGGAGATGATAAGGCTGCTGGAGATGGTACAAGGCAGGGTGAGGTGGGAGGAGAACCAAACTGCTTAGTTGGCACTTGTAAACTGTCACTGTCTATGGCCTCACTTGGCTCTTTGTTCACAGACGAACTGTTCTTAAAATTATCACATACACATAAATGCTGAGAACGAAGCAGACTGATTCCTGCTCATTTTCAAACTGCACACAGAACTTGCTTAATTCCTGGATGGACAGCAAGTAGGTTGTTCTTTATATATGAAAGTCATTCTGAGTGCTGCTATTACACACCAGGCAGATTCTAATTGGCGATGATAAAACTGACCAGGTTCCCATGAGCTATATAAATGGTGAAGTTCCGACATAACTTTGCTGTAACATGCAACCATCACTACTGAGGGCTCCCTTGTTCCAAGCCAAAATTGACCCTGATAACATGCTGGTATCCAAATTTCAGCATCAGCAGCCTTGATTAAAAGTATAGATCAAGCTCGAAAAAGATTATTCCTTTTAGTATTTTTTGTTCTACTTAATACAATTGGTTGAACTCTTTAATTAACATACAATTATTCTTAGGTGTTTAAATTTAACTGAAAATTGATCCCTGTTAAATATAAGAGTTGGAATAAGAGAGGGAGGAGATGTACAGTTTGGCACATGCTCAATCAGACTTACACCTAATAGTAGAGTTAGAAATGTGCCAGGGGGTTCCAATTCAACCCCATCAAGGTGGCATGTACCAATGTCATCTCACTAGTCAAAGTGATCCGTTTCAGTTCATAATTGATCATAATGATAGAATTAAGTGTCAAAGGGATCACATAAACAAGACTAATGTCTGCTAATACTAACTGATATAATTAAAACGGAGAGAATGATCCAACATGGGAAGCAGGATACACGGCAGACTCCTAGAATGGCAGATGTCCTAAACAGCACTCTGGCCTCAGAATCAGCCCTTAAGGCATTCGGATCTGGCTAAAAAGCCCATGAAAGTATTGCAGGCATGGAAAGCCAAGCCAAGACATTCTGGCAAAAAAAAAAAAAAATTACCTAAAATCTGTGAGTGAGATCCCAGTGGAAAGAATGGGCCATCAAAGAAGGAGGTACCTTTCTCTGAAGGGAGGAGAGAACTTCCACTTTGATACGACCTTGTATAAATAAGATTGGAATTGGTGAACTCCAGAGGCTTCCATAGCCTTGGCAGCTCATGACAAGAGCCTTGGGTGATTACTGACGTCATAAATAAGAGTGTCAATTGTTAAATCAACAAAGGGAGTCACTGTGCACTTACTCCCCATGTAGGATCTCTGTCCTTAATGTGTTGTACTATGTGAAGTAACGGTATAACTAGTACTCAAACAGGACTTTATACTTTGTGTTTCTGTGAGGGTGTAAACTGTTGAAATCTTTACTTAGTATATACTAAATTGATCTTCTGTATATAAACAGAATTGAAAATGAATCTTGATGAAGAATGGGATAGGAGAGGGAGTGGGAGATGGGATGGTTGCAGGTGGGAGGGGGGTTATGGGAGGAAAAAGCTGCTATAATCCAAAAGTTGTACTTGGAAATTTATATTTATTAAATAAAAGTTAAAAATATTAATACAAGCAAGAGGTCTATATTCACCTAAGTTTTTTTTAATCAATAATTTAAAAAGTTATCTTCATTGTTGTTTTAAGAACTTGATTTGCAAAGTAATTTTACAGACAAAACCCTATCACTTTCATTTTTATGAAAGAATCAAAACTTAGGTATGTATATGCTTTATCTTTGCATTCCAAATTGGAGCATGCACATCCTAGTTTCTTTGGAATTTTCCATTAAATGTGTGATGGTTAATTTTATTCTACTTGACTGGATTAAGGAATACCTAGAAACCCCATAAGGGGTTCTTTTGGGTGTGTCTGAGGGCGTGACATTAGTGTGTGAGTGTAAGCAGAGCAAAAGTTGGCTTCTGTGTGGGCAGGCACCATCAGTCGCTGGATTGCCTGGAGAGACCACCTGCAGAAGGCAATCTGAGCCCTCACCATGTGAGGTGGCACACACTTGGCTCCTATCTTGGATGTCAGTTGCTGGTCTTTGGATTCCATAACTTATTCCCACAGCCCCCTTGCTGGCTCTCAGGCTCTTGGCCTCAAGCTGGGATTCAATTTTTGATTTCCCTGGTTCTAAGGCCCCTGGACTTGGACTAAGTCAGCTACTGGCAGCCCAGAGTCTTCAGGCTGCAGTCAGCCTGTCCAAGGACTTCCCAGAAGCCATCATGGTGTGAGCTAAATCCTCTAACAAGTTCCCCTTCATATACTTATATACATAGCCCATAGATTCTGTATCTAATGCAAAATATTCACAACAAAGGAATAAGGGGCCACATTTACCCAGGGAAAATAATGCCTGTCCCCACTGGGGACAACGTAGCCACTGTGCATGGAGGAGAAAGCTCTCTCATGGTAGTTTTTTAAAGTAATTGTACTTGAAAACAATTTGGATGTCAATGTCTGGTAGTAGCCATCTGTGAAAGTCATGGGTTCATCTTTAATTTCAGCATTTTATAAATGAGCCATAGAACTCTGTATTTCTCAATTCTCAAGAGGCCAACAGTTAGGGATATGAAATTAGGTTTGCTTGAAACTCCAACCTTCCTCAAAGACCTTGGGTTTGCCAGAACTTTGAAAAAATGTCCCTACAGCACCCAGGTTGAGTGTTATCATCTCTGAGAAGTAGTCCTGGGACGCTTATCTAAAAGTTGAAGCAGTCAAAGAAAATGTCCTTTAACTGACAATCACTATATTCATGTATATACTGATACAAACGATTTCAGATAGTTTGGTTGTGTTTCTTGGTAGTGTTGTGCTATGAAATTACCTGAATTAAATAAAGTAACAAGTTTACCCTTTCAAAAACAGCCGATCGAGGGAGAGAGGGAAAAGCAGAGACAGACTGGATGGATAGATGGATGGATGGACAGATGGACGGATGGATGGATTTCCATTATCTGATGATTTAAAAAGTACAGGAGGTGAAATCACCATGATTTCCAGCCTTGCATTAAATGACACTGGGACACACAAAATTGGCCCCATGCACAAAGATGAGGCCAATCAAAAATAATCTGCTTGCCTGTGAATGTTTAGGCCATGAGCTAAACAGTGGCTTCTCAAAAGCAAGACATAACCCTCACTGTGCCAGCAGTCAAAATGCTGCCCAAGCCCCATGATTTCTTGCCTCGCAATACCCACCTGAAATTCACTCAGTCAAGGACCTTATGAATACTCTGCCCCAAGTCTCCCTCTTGATACTACAAGGAATCTTCAAAGACTTTGTGGGAAATATAAATTATGAAAACACTACATATAAATTTCAACTTCACTTTGCACCAAAATAAATTTAGCTTTGATTAATTTTTCAATGAACTCTTCACAGTCCCCTCAAATGAAGACTCTTTCAGGATAGAGAGCACTAACGTTACAACAGTAAGTCTAATAAACTTGGCTTTGTTGATCAACAGGCTTTTTCTGCTGGTCTATGGGAGCTGATATTGCCAACCCATGTAAAAGACTGAAGATGAGTTGCTGGGTAACTTCATCTTTGGCGAACACAGCAGCTGGCAACTTCCTGAATGTGTAAGGGATCTGGACTCATAAAGCCAAGATGATTCGGTGTAGGACAACGGCTGCTGTGCTGCTTGCCCTGTTGGTAAGTGTCACGCAAGCTCCATAGCCCACATATATCTTAGAAAGGCCTCAGGCTGCCATTCTAGATTCTGATCCCAGAGGGTAGAGGCAAGTATGAAATTCTACAGCCTCATTCAAAGATGGGATGGCTATTACCTAGGGATTTATTTTTTTTTTTTGTACTACGGGTAGCATATCTACCTCATCCTTTGACTGTGGGTGTCAACATAAGGATTCAAATGTAATTTTTATGAGCTTCCATAGGTAAGAATTCCTGAATAGAGGACAACTTGGCCACTTGTCCAAAGTCTCCAGTGGGGTGGTTTATAAGAGCACTCTTAGTTACTACAGCTCTCAAGGAAAAGCAGCCCTGATGAGAGTATAGTGGCAGAGTACAAAGGGCGAGCTGAGAATCAAAGACTGAAGTTTTAATTTCCACTCTCCTGCAACCAGCATGAAGAAGAGCCTAGCCTTTAGTAGGTCCTCAATAGGGGCTTATTGTATGGGTAAACAATCAAATGAATGAACCAGTAAATGATGGAATGAACTTGCTGAGTCATGAAAATGCAATGCCAAATGCAAGAACCTCAAATTGTCTCAGATGGTGGCTGAGCGAGGTGTCCAAAATAAGATCACACTGAAAACAGAAAGACAAATAAAAAGATCACACTGAAAACAAACAAAGGTAAAGCCAGAGGGGTGGTGCAGTGGGTTAAGCCGTCACTTGGGACACCCACATCCAACTCTGAGTGCCGATTTGAGCACTTGTTCCTCTGCTTTTGATCTGGCATCCTCTGAATGAGCCTTAGAGCCAGTAGATGATGGCCCAAGTACTTGGATCTCTGTCCCCGATGTGGGAAACCTGGAAGGAGTTCCAGAAGCCCCTGGCTTCAGCCTAGCAAAGCCTGGTGGTTGCAGACATTTGGGAAGTGAACTGAAGACAGATAGATCTCTCTCTTCCTCCTTCTGCCTTTCAAATAAATAAATCTTTAAAAAATTAGTCAGAAATATATCATATTTTTGTGATCATGTTAAACATGAGGGCCTCTGATAATCACTTTGCATAATTTAATGCAAATAAACCTTCAGACAATCTCATGTTACTGATGAGGAAACAGAGAAACAGAAAAGCTGAGTTGGGGCCAGCACTGTGGTACAGCAGGTTAAGTTGCAGCCTGCAGTGCCAGCATCACATATGGGCGCTGGTTCAAGTCCCAGCTGCTCCACTTTCAATCCAGCTCCCTGCTAATATGCCTGGGAAAGCAGTGGAGGATGGCCCAAATGCTCAGGCCTCTGCACCCATGTGGGAGGCCAGAAGAAGCTCCTGGATCTTGGTTTCAGCCTGGCTAGCTTGGCTGTTGTAGCCATTTGAGGAGTGAACCAGCAGATAGAAGACCTCTCTCTCTCTCTCTCTGACTCTCTCTCTCTCTGTCACTCCCTCTCTCTCTTTCTCTATCTCTCTCCCTCTGTGTAACTCTTCCTTTCAAATAAATAAAAAATAAATCTTAAAAAAGAAAAAAACAACGAAAGCTGAGTCCCTTGTCCAAAGTCACTCAACTTGAAGGTGAAGATGGAGGTCAGATAAGAGGTTGACTGTGATGCATATGAACCATCAGAAAAATGTCAGGCACATGCATTTGCTACTTGAAATTGGAGAGAGATGATGTGGTTTGCAATCCTTTGAAGCAGAATACGTGAACACTAGAGAAAGTTCTGCTTTTCATCTTTCACCAGCTTCTGCTTAGCCTCAGGTCATGCAGCCTGGGAAATTTCAAGAAGTCATTTGAGTTCACAGAATGAAGAACATTCAGTTTTGAAACTATTTTTAAAAAATAATTTTTCTTGCAAACATTTAATTCTGCTGACTTCTACTAACAAGAATAAATCTATAGTCTCTCTTGGAAAAAGCTAAACACACAGCAGGTTGAGTTGGGAGGTAAGTTTAAAATGAAATCTTCTGTTATTCACAACATTAACTTGGTGCAAAACTATGTCTTATTTTCAGTTACATCAACACTGTCTGGGCCGGCGCCACGGCTCAATAGGCTAATCCTCCGCCTTGCGGTGCCGGCACACCAGGTTCTACTCCCAGTTGGGGCACCGGATTCTGTCCTGGTTGCCCCTCTTCCAGGCCAGCTCTCTGCTGTGGCGAGGGAGTGCAGTGGAGGATGGCCCAAGCGCTTGGGCCCTGAACCCCATGGGAGACTAGGAGAAGCATCTGGCTTCTGCCTTTGGATTAGCGCGGTGCGCCGGCCGCAGCGCGCCGGCCACAGCAGCCATTGGAGGGTGAACCAATGGCAAAGGAAGACCTTTTTCTCTGTCTCTCTCTCTCCCTGTCCACTCTGCCTGTAAAAAACAAACAAACAAACAAAAACATTGTCTGATACGGTTGCTCCATCAACAGTAATATAACACCAATGATAATAATAAACTCACATTTATTGAGCTGTTACTGTGTCCCATGCAGTATTTTATTAAAACCTGACCACAACTCTAGGAGAGAGGTATGTTACTGGTTTTGTTTTACAGATGCATAATGAGAGATTTCAGAGGTAAAAAAGACCTCCCAAGGACAGATAACAAACAAGAGAGACTGAGCTGGGACATAAACACTGGCTCGCACTTCCCCAGTTCTATTTTCTTGGAGACACTCTATTCAGGGGTTATCTTTCACAGAAAATACATGACAGAGGGCAAGAACACTTAAGACTCAACTATAATCTCAGCTGATCACTTCAAATTTACATTTCTACCTTGCATTTCCATTACACCAAAGGTGAACACTTATTATAGCATATCTTCCTCCAAATGTATTCTTCCCCTCAGATTCCTCAGTCTAATCCACTATGTAAATCAGAGATTTGTGGAAACGTCCACTTTCTTCTTCTAGTTCTTATAGTTTGGATTTTGCAGCAGATATTTTGTGCATACCTCTCAAAATGGTGTGCTGCTAGGCACTCTGGGTATGCAGTAAATTAAGCAGAGTTCACCTAGGGAAATAAAAGGAAGTAGACCCTTACCCAGTTAAAAAAGAAACTTATTCTTTATGGTTCTGTTAAAAATACATTAACTGGTCCCATGAAAATTCAGATAACAAAAAAGTAGACTGGAAGGGACCATAGAGGGTGCTATGAAAGAGGAGGCTTTGGGGCCAGCCTTTGGGGGATGAGCAGAATTATCCAGGGAGTAAAATAGAGGCACTTAGGTATCAAGAAAGAGATGGCACTGGCTTGCACATATGAACAGGTCATGGGTAATCATCTTAATGTTTCAGGGGCTAAAGTATAGTAGATGCCAATCAAAATGTTAACTGGCATTAAAAGTATAACTCTCAATGATCAAAAGCATACTTATCATTTGGAAAATCATGGTGTTACACTAGAACACCACTGCTCATCTTATCCACCATGGGGAAATTAAAAATGAGGCCTATGTATGTGTGAGTTACATTCTGGGAAATTCTGATACAAGGGACCTGGGGGGAGCCCCACCACCAGAACCTTTTATAAAAGCATAGGCAGAGTGCAGAAATGCTGGGAATGGAATGTCGCTGAGGTCTTGAACATCAGCTTCTTCCACTGTGATGTGCTTCTGATGAACAGAAACACTACAAGTTATGACTAAGGGAGAATGAAAGAGAGCTTCCTTTGTTAGATGTGTGCACTTGACCCAATGCCTTTAGTCATTTATTCATTCATTCATTTCATTAGTTACCTACTCAGTAAACTGAGTATTCTTTGGCTAGTGGAGTGAAAAGATTGCCTAAGAATTCAATCTTGCAAATGTTCAGGAAAACTGGTATAATTCCTCTGCCTCTCTGGGGAGACAATGACGGAAAAAGAGCACAAGTGGTCTCAAGCCTCAAGGAACTTCAGGGAGTCAGAGAGATTCAAACAAGGGAACACATACATGCAGCAGGCAGAGCAGGGGGAGAAAATACAAAGGTGAGTGTGAAGGGAAGACAAAGCCAGGCTATGACAAGACCAGGATGTCTTAAGGGCTTGCAGAAATCAATCAGGTGGAGGGGCTATCCTACGTGGGGGTGCAAGGCAGCCTGCATGGTGAGCGAGTATCTTAGGAGTTGTCATAGGCACTGAACCTGCTGCCTCTGCACTTGGCTAGATTATCAGTGAGGATGAGACAGTGAAGCTAAGACTCCAAGAAGAGAGTGGGGTATGGGTATTCTGCATTGTGGAACCAAAGGAAATCCTTGTGCTTTTGTTTCTTAGCGACTAGATAGGAAAACCACTGTTCTGTGGTAGAATTCAAGGGGCTGGATTTTCAGTTTCCTATCAACACCAATCTACAATACTGTGTCTTATACTTTCCACAGTTAAGACTTCCATTGCTGTTTTAAAATCTGTCCACTGAGCCCTTCTACTGAACCTGTCAGGAATCCAAGGCTTTGGGCTTGCAGTAACCTTCAGCCAATGGAGGGGTCAGCGGGAGAGTCGAAAGTAGAGAAAGAAGGGGCTGGATGGTATCTCTCCCTTCTCAGTTACACTCATGGGACCGGGCCTTTGTGGTTCTATCTGTCCCCTTCCAGGGCTCCCAATATCCCCAGCTCTGGAAGCACCTTTTTTGGCCTTGGCCACATTTGGAAAAGAGCGCCTTCATGAGACTCTCTTGAGAATCTCTGGAGATTGTGCCTCATGGGTCTTGCTGGGACCCCAGGGAACAGGCACACCTCCTACAAAGGGTCTCAGATCCACAGCAAGAAGTTTCAGTTTTATTCAGAAGTGCAGGAGGGCATCATTAAGCAGGTAACCATCATTAATTTTGGTTTACGTTTATAATGTTCCATTTCTTCCTGGCACAACAACTTTACCCCATGTAATAAAAGATTAACTCCCAGCTGGTCATCTAGCTCCAATAGTAGCTTAGAAATTTTGACTTTATGGAGATGAAATCCATGTTTTATACAATGAAGCATCTTCAAGTGTGCAAGTTGATGACACATTCAAATGACATGCACCCACCCATTCTTCCTAGTTCCCAATACTCTCATCTCCTCACAGGATGGCTAGCTTTTAAAGACATTCGACAGAGAGCAGGCTGAAAGCTAAGAAGTGAGTAGACCTGTGAGGAAGCTACTTCCAAGGTAGAACCTCTGGGTTGGCAGAGCAGGAGGCGGTTGGGTGTGAGATGGGATTGGGAGGTTACGTTGTCTGGTTGGCAGCTGGACTGGATGTGTGGGAGGAAGGGAGTGGAGATCATCTGGCCTCGAGCATGGGCCATGGAAGCTGGAGGAGAGTGCAGTCTGGCAGACACCATGGGTTCCAGTTGTGGGATGTGTGAAACCAGGATGCCAATTAGACACCCAAGGCCAACAAGAACGGACAACTGAGAGCCCGAGTCTTGAGCACAGCACTAAAGATGGCAACGTAGAGTCCTCAGCAGTTAGGTGGTCTTTCTGTGATAAAGTCACAGAAATAGAGCCCCGAGAGTGAACCAACAGCCCATGCTGGTCCTAAGTATGCCTTTGTTTAAGAATCTGGTGCTGAAGGCCATTGGATATAACGAAGTGAAGTACTAAAGAACACCCAGTTGCACAAACTTAACCTTGGGATGGATAGCTTCTCTAGAACCTCGGCTGACACTTTCCTCTGCCAGTTGCTGAGAATTCTTTTTCCTTTAAAATACAGGTTATCTGAAAGTATAAGTTTATTTTCTACTGTGCACATTCATAAAAACTGAGCTGCAATTCCTGTTTCAAAGCATCTGTTTTAAGCCCATCAGCGGGTTGATTGAGGACAACTGAAAGCAAGTTAGCCAGTTGATCATTACAGCATATACTCAGTGACTATAAGCAGAACAAATGACATGCAGGGATAAAGTCACTTATTTTAGGCATTTCCTGAATCAAAGCAGCAGCAACATAACCGGAGCACGGCAAAGCTTGCATAATGGTGAGGCCTCTATTAGGACTGGAATGTAAGGCGTGATAGGACTTTGAGAAAACAATTTCGGAAAAGTGACAATCTTGCTTATTTCTATGCCGTATGACACTCGACATTGCTCCTTCAGGTACAATCATACAATTGACAAAATGACTTTTAGAAATAGTGCTGAATATGCTGAATGTGAGTGATGCATCTATCTGCTGAATAACCCTTAGGTCAGAATAAAAACCACATCGTTTTCTGAGAACCAAAGGCAACTTTTACTGAGATGATATGAAAATTTTTGTATTTCTATGCTTTGTCTATTTCAAGCAAAATTTTAGAATGCTGCTGTTTTTGACATTAGCAATTTCTCTATGTGGATATGTGGAGGAGGAAGGGAAGTAAGCTTACCTTCTTGGAATTATATCTACAAAATATGTGAAATCTGTTCTCTTTATATTAATAAAAATAAAAAAATAAAATTCTGTCTTACATTATAATTAATCTTTTTCTAATTCCAAGTTTCCAACAGTGTGGTTTTGGTATATATGTTAAGGTTTTTAAAGATTACAATAATGTTATATTTCTCTGATTATAAAGTTATAAAATTCATACATGGTAACATTAAGAAAATCTTCAGTCTACAAAAAAAGAATAAAAGATGAAGTAAAAAGAGAGTGCAGGTCTTTCTGCCTCTCACTCACTGGTTCCAGAACTCATTTTCACCAACAGAAATCTACCAGACAGCACAGCATCTCCTGCCCATTGGTATAACTTTCAATTAAGCCTCTTCTTAGGAGCAGTGTAGCTGCTTGCCTATTGTCTTATGAAATGCCAGTTCATGTCTTTTGTTATATTATTTCCAGTTGGGTCACATACCTAGGAATAAACACAAAGCAAAGGTACTAAAAGGAACAGAGTAATGGAGAGCCTAAAGAATTTAGAAGGTATCAGAAGTAGTATTGATGCCCACAAACAGGAGTTTTCCTTTTTCTCATCTTCAGTTTCTGTGACTCAGTTTACTGAAGGCTATATTTTATTGTTCATGCCATCTTTTAATTAAGCTTTTTTAAAATAGTTAATCCACTTTTGAAAATCCAAGAGACGTCTGTGTTTGCCGTTTCCCACTGACATGGTTCTTCTATCTTGTGCTATTGGTGAAAGCAAGCTTAAAACAATGATAAACATGATGGGTAAGCAGGCTGCAAAAACATGGAGCTGCTGGACATAAGCATTGTTGGCAATGGCATTAACATTTGCACCCTGTGTCAATGGCAAACTCCTTTCTCTGTTGCCAGAGCTCCAGGATATGGGGCTCTGGGCCATCCACTCTGGTAAGTAGACCCATTTTATTTTGTTTGCATGTTGAGGGTGGTAGCACTGATGTAGTTGAAAGCAGGAAGAATACCTTCATGGAGTCAGTTCCTGTTGCTCTATCTAGTACTTTCCCTGGGTACACAAGCTCAAGTATAATCATAATTGGACTCATTATCATGATTCTGATTCATCATTTGTAGCTTAAAATACCACATCATTTTTGCTTGAAATACCATGATAACCTAACTGTTCTACTACTGCCGTTTATCTCAAGGCAGGCTATTTTTCCAATCATGTAAATGCTGTCCCGTTACTGTTCCTACCCTGCAGGAGGTATTCATATCTTACTCAACAGCCATCTGTCTGTCTCCATCACCTACATATCTAAGAAAAAAACAGATCATAGCATCCCAAATACCAGGTTTGTATGATTTCCTCATAGGTTTGTCATAGAAGTTTCTTATACAAACTCCTAGTAAGAGCAAGGGTATTAATGACAAGATAGTTCCTTTCTTCTAGGTGCTGAGCTGATGAGGTCCAGGGATATAATCCTGTAACTGGATTTTATAAACACCCAAAAAAGATGGGTATTCTGTCATTTCACTAAACTCACCAAATCCCAATGCACTTCAGTTGTCAGTAGGGATTGTGTAAATTGGAGTTTCTGCTCTAACAGTGGGCTGCAGACATTCTGTGCTTTATACTCAAGGAAGATCCTGGTTTTTGATGCTAGGTGTCTGGAAAACTGATGTTCGATTTAAAAATTCAAGGTATCTAGCTTTCAGTTTCCTGCCAATTCTATATCTATAATACTATGATGTCTAACACTGTCTATAGTCAGGATTCCAATTTAAAAATTTTAAAAAACACAGCACACAGGACCAGTGATGTGGCCCACAGGTTAAGCTGTGATGCCAGAATTCCACACTGATTGCCAGTTCAAGTCCTGCTCCTGATCTCCTGATCCAGCTTGATAATGCACCTGGGAAGTCAGCAGATGATGGCTCAAGTATTTGAGCCGCCACCACCCATGGAAGAGATCTGATGGATTTCCTGGCTCCTTGCTTCAACATGGTCTAGCCCTGGCTGTCGTAGGCATTTGGGCAGTTAATCAATGTGGTAAAATCAATCACTCAATCTCTCTCTCTCTCCCCCTTACCTGCCTTTTCAAATACATAAATCTTCTTTTTTTATAAAACAGTAAAATTTTGGTCTATTCAAATATCTAAGATACTACTTATTTAAGACTCCAGGGTTTTTTAACAAAGAAAAATTAATCAAAAGATATGTACAAAATATGTGCAGTGCAAGTTATTAAAAAGATTTTACTATCATCGTCCGGAGAATAAAACAATATTTAGGGGAAGTGAAATTATGGGGAATATCACTTTTTTTGAGGGGGACTTGCTAAGAGCTGTTAGGTCTACAATATACCTTCATTAGATTACATAGAATCAATATTAGGGAAAATGTGTATATCATCCAAATAAATTCTGAAAAATATATTTCAAAAGCAATGTCTGGGATCTGCAATATTGAGGTACTCTTTGTGGTAACAATTAGACAGCAAGCCAATTATTTCTTCAGGTGAATTACAGTCTTTGATGATAATATCTTATCTCCAGATACAAAATGTCCTCAATTTGATGGTAAGAAACCTGCATGAATTCATTTTCAAGGTACCCAGAGTTATTTCTATCAGACAATAGTCTATAAGGTGATACTTGTGATTCCTGGCAGCTCCTGATTCTACTGGTGGTGCTGTGATGGTGGTGTTGATGGTAAAGATTTAGCAAAGGAAGAGCTGAAGCCAGCAATGTGGCAGAGGCCAAGCTGGTCTTACTTAGCTTGAGATGGAAATGGGATCTCTCCATGTCCATTTTAACTCCTGCAATTAGTGTTATGGGATTCTCTATGGGAGCTTTAGCATCTCTTTGCCCAGGACAATTCACACAGCAAGCAAGGAAGCCTCAGCACGAAATCAAAGATGGATAAGCAATGGGTGAGCACAAGTCTGCCCATTGTCTAAGTGGGCAGTACGTAAATGGGGAACAAAGGAGCAGTTATTAGCTGTACTTCTAACCCATACAGGCAGCCCAAAGAGGTGGAAAACCAGAACACAGTTTCCAATAAATTAATTCAGAAGGGATTTATTGAGTGTCTATGATATGCTGAGTTGAGCATTGTGTATACAAATATAACTCTGAAATTGCCCCTGCCCTCAAGGGATTTTTTTAATTCCAATTTTTATTAATATAAAGAGAGCAGATTTCATGTATTTCATAGGTGCAATACTAAGATGACCATACTTCCCTTCCTCCCTCTATCCCCCACCTCCCTTCATTTCTTTTTTCTACTTTAATTTTTGTAAAAGCATAATTTCCATCATCTACTTTATAATCATTAACCATCATATTCAACAAGTAAAAAGTAGAAAAACCACAGTTCCATAAGAGACTAAAAAAGGCTAAAAACAACAATCAAATCACAAGATTGGGTTTCTTTCCTACAGAATTTTTTGTATTCTATATTAACTACCACATATCAGAAAAAACATAAGATATTTCCTTTTTGGAGGGCGGGATTGGTTTTTTTCACTAAGCAAAATGGTGTCCAGTTGCATCCATTTTGTTGCAAAAGGTGGGATTTCACTTTTTTATGGCTGAGTAGTACTCCATAGTGTATATATCTCACAGGTTTTTTTTATCCAGCCATCAGTTGATGGACATCTGGGTTGATTCCATATCTTTGCTACTGTGAATTGTGCTGCAAAAAACATGGGGTACAGGTAACTCTTTCATATGCTGATTTAATTTCATCTACGTAAATTCCCAGGAGTTGGGGTGACTGGGTCACGTGGTAGTTCTGTTTTCAGATTTCTGAAGAATCACCATACTTTCATAATGGTTGCAGTAGTGTATGTTCCCACCAATAGTGAATTAGGGTCCCTTTTCCCCCACATCCTCGCTAGCATTTGGTATTTTTTGAATTTTGGATGATAGCCACTCTAACTGGGGTGAAGTGAAACCTCATTGTGGGTTTTATTTGCATTTCCCTGATGGCTAGTGAGCTCAAGGAGCTTATGCATCAATGTTCATGATTGACAGGGAGAGATGACACCCAATATCAGTAAGTCAATCTGAATGGCAAATCTACTGCATCAGCCCTGGAGGGAATTAACAATGTCTCACACTGAAGACCGTACCTGCAAAATGAAGGCATGGGCAGTTGGGGGAGCCTGAAATATTGGAGCTAAGGGAAGGCAGTAACACCCTATAGGTTTTTTTAGATAGATTTTTTTTAAAAGTGTCTATAAAGTGTGTAAGGTACAGTGTATAATTTTTTGTTGTCAAAATTAACTAGACCATAAGGGATCACAACATTTGATCATTTTAAGCTGGAGAAGAAAGTAAAAATTATTATCAATTTATTTTCCAAAGAAGACAAATATAATACCTTCTTGACTCTGTATTTAAATTTAGTTGTTACACATATGTTTTACCTATCTTTTTGAGACTACAGAATTATAATAGCTCATAGCCAGAAAGTTCTTATTTAAAATTATCCCACTGAGATGATGACTCATATATTTTACAACTATTAATTATGGAAATGGTATGTTCAGTCATGAGCAGGTAATTTCTCATAGATTACATTTTCTCAGCATCAGATAACTACTTTCTCTTGGATGCATACATTTCAAGATCAATCACACAGACATTTTCGTTTAAAGATAAAACAGAGTACTTTAGTGTAGGAGGGGTCTTTATAAAGCTCATGGAAAGTATGTATTACGAAAAAAAAACTGTGCATGGATTTTGAGAAATCAAAATAAACACCTTTTAATTAATTTTATCCAAGTATTTTGTGAGATGTCATTAAATAGTCCAAAACAAATCTGTCATCTAAAATATGCACTACGTCTTTGAAATACATATTTCCCTATATATAACACTGATATTCTGTAAAATATCCATTTTCAATACTTTCACATAGAGATGCTTTGTTATGGGGGAGGTTTTTTGAAACAAAATCAACTTTTGGTCTATACCCTGAAATGAAACTTGAGATCTGAGGTATTTCTAATCCACACTCTTTCTCTGCTCAAGGGCTTCCATCGGCCTCAGAACAGAGAGCCCTGCAGAACAGGGTATGTGCAATTAGGGACATGCTCAAGCTGACTTACCTCAAACGGTAGAGTTAGAAACATACCAGGGGATTCCAATTCAGTCCCATCAAGGTGGCATGTACCAATGCCATCTCACTAGTCCCAGTGATCAATTTCTGTTCACAACTGATCATAATGATAGGACTAAGAACCAAAGGGATCACATAAACAAGAATAGTGTCTCCAAATACTAGCTGATAGAATAAAAAAGGGCGAGAACGATCCAACATGGGAAGTGAGATACACAGCAGACCCATAGAATGGCAAATGTCCTAAACAGCACTCTGGCCTCAGAATCAGCCCTTAAGGCATGCGGATCTGGCTGAAAAGCCCATCAGAGTATTTCAGGCATGGAAAGCCAAGACACTCTGGGGGAAAAAAAAAAAAAAACCTAAATGAAAGATCTCCGCGAGTGAGATCCCAGTGGAAAGAACGGGTCATCAAAGAAGGAGGTACCTTTCTCTGAAGGGAGGAGAGAACTTCCACTTTGACCATGGCCTTGTCTAAATATGATCAGAGTCGGTGAACTCAGGGGGCTTCCATAGCCTTGGCAGCTCATGACAAGAGCCTAGGGTGATTACTGATGCCATAAACAAGAGTGTCAATTTGTTAAGTCAACAACAGGAGTCACTGTGCACTTACTCCTCATGTAGGATCTTTGTCCTTAGTGTGCTGTACATTGAGATTTAATGCTATAACTAGTACTCAAACAGCATTTTTCACTTTATGTTTCTGTGTGGGAGCAAACTGTTGAAATCTTTACTTAATGTATGCTAAACTGATCTTCTGTATATAAAGAGAATTGAAAATGAATCTTGATGTGAATGGAAGGGGAGAGGGAGTGGGAAAGGAGAGGGTTGTGGGTGGGAGGGGCGTTATGGGGGGGAAGCCATTGCAATACATAAGCTGTACTTTGGAAATTTATATTCATTAAATAAAAGTTAAAAAAAAAGAAATAAAAAAATTAAAAAAAGAAAAAAAAGGGTATGTAATTGTCTTGGAAGGTGTATGGGTTTGAACTCTAAAATGATTCTGGGACCAACAGGAAGAACTTTGGCTTGTGACCAATCACATTAACCACTGAATGTCTTCCCATCCCAGCATGGGATGGTCGCATTGACACACCTGTCCTTCGCTGGGAAAACTGAACTAAAGGTTTGGATGGACCCGCGGGGAAGTGACTAAACAGCAGAGGCTTTCCTTGAGAGAGGGCTGGGTCTGCAGCATTCGTTCTGAGATGAGCAAAGAAGAGGCCTGAAAATGTCACACATGGATTTTGGAAGTGGGATTTTAGGCTGCTAGTTAAAGAATTTAAAGCAAAAGGTTGTGCTCTCACTGCTGAGTTGTCCCTGTATGCCTCCCATAGAGCAGAATCTCAGAGTCGGCAAGGAGGCGGCCACTCTGTTCATGTCCCTGGACCTCAAGGCAGGCTGTAGGCACAGAGACCTCACCTGGCCTTCTGGGGCTGGGGATCTGGGTCCTGTTTTCACCTTTGCACAAGGGCTTGCCTGAGTGATGCTCTCTAGGTCGTGCTACCTCCTAACAAACACTGCACATGGCAGGTGGTTCTTTCGAGAGCCAAATGAAAATACATGCACCTGTGATGACATAAGCTGGTGATTCTCAGAAAGCATCATACAGCACAAGGATGCACCCGAGCCATGTATCTGTCTGCTCTGCAGGTCCCTGCTGGACGTTCCCACTGGGCAGTGCCTGCTCATCTGTGCACCCAGGAGGTTCCAGGACGAGGTCAAGTCTGGGCACGTGGGGACCCATGTGGAGAACAGGGAATGTGGACTCAGGGACCACAGTGGCGGCCATTGCTTGTATCCATCCTGACCCAGCCATGAGAAAATCATGTCTTTATAACTGAGGGAAAGAGGCCAAGATGGAAAAAACTATTTCTGTAGTGCCTGAGGCCTAAGAAGCACTCTACAGGGATTCTGGTACAAATAGTAATGCAAAGGGCAGTGGGCCATTCTTTCTCTCTGGGTCACACACCATCTTGTAGTTGTAGCTTTCTGGAGCTCGGGTCAGACATCTGTAGGAGCACTTGACCCAGGGGGCAGCAGGTGAGATGGTGACAAGCAGCAGATCAGCACACGCCAGGGTTCCCAGGGGAACCACACGCTCTCCAGGAGCACTGTGGAGCTCCTGCAAGGGTCCTTGCATGTAAGAGACACGCACAAGAAGCTGGCACAGCCACCCTTCCCGTGCACAACTACGTCGGGCAGAGAAGAGCAACAGGGGCAGCAGTGAGTGCTGTGAGAGGACTGTGAATGAGTGAGAAGCCCAGAGGCTCCCAGCATGATATGTGCAGTGTGTGTGATGCATGTGTGCATGTGCACATTTGTGTATGCACACGTGTCTGTGTGGTCTGTGCAGGCATCGCTTTGTGTGTGTGCCTGCCTACATGTGCACACCTGAGTGTGTGCTCACCTCTGTGCACCTGCCTATATGTGCAAGCCCGTAACTTATTTTGTGCATGAGAAGGATGGAAGGGAGACAGTTGATGTTTTAAGCATATTTGCCTTCAATCTCTCTCCCCCTCTATTCAAGTCTGTGTAGGTTATTCTTTCACAACCCACAGATGCTCTCAAAACTCCTTATACAGGTGATTGCCCTCAATTTCCTGCCCTCAACAATTCTGGTGATCTTCCCTAAGGACTGGGCAATACCATATTTTCTTAGTATAGAACAGATACAGTAAGAGAAACCAGGGACAGCTAAAGCAGAGAAACAATGCCCAGGGTAATGATGGGCTAGAGTCCTTGCAAATCTATGTTGGGCAGACTTTTTGTGACCTAATGATTTTTAAAAAGTAATTTGCATAGATATAGCTGTTTCCATGGTAACTCAGATAGTGGTATATTACACTGAAGCCCTAATGGTGAAGCTACCTAGAGACAGTGCAGGGACACCCTGGAGGTAGAAAGACTTTCAATAAGACCCCGGCATGTGGATGCTGACGGGCAGACTGCAGAGTGCCCTGGCTTTGCACTGGCAGATTACATGGCTTCTCTAATCAGAGTGGTGCTTGCTTTGGGGAAAGTTCCCATTCTGAGATCAATGAACATTTCTTTCTTTTCCATCACATTTTCATTAGATTCAAGCTATAAACCCTGAGCCATGCTCAATGGGAAGTTGATACATGACAATAACATTTCACATCTGTGTTTACATACTCTGCTAACTAAGTTAATAGCAAGGGCAGTTTTGCAGAAATTATTAAGGTGATAAACTGCTTGAGAAGCCTAAATGATCCATGTTTATCTTGTTATCACCTCTGCGTATTAAATACAGATTTCTATATCTTGCACATGTACCAACACTTCACAGGAGGTCTCCTGGAGCCCCCTGACACTGTCCCACCCACACATCCTGAACGAGGCATGGCCATGACTAGGCGTGTGAACATAATTACACACCTCAGGGAGCCTCGGGGTTGGGGGCAGAGAGGGCTCGTGTGTCTATACCCCCAGCTATCACAGAAAGGTACCCTATAGCTGAGGCTCCACTGCCAAAGAAAAGCCACTGTATTTTGCTTTGTGTTATTTCCTTCTCTCCCCATCTCCCTCTTTTAGATTCTTTCCTTTCATTGCCCTGAGCATTCTCAGAACCAGTATAAAACTAAGCATCTGCTACATAGAGACTATAACAACTACTTAAAAAGCAAACAAAGAACTGAAGCAAAACAAAAACCAATACAGGCAATGTCCAAGAACTCTTTTTATTAATGAAAATGTTTTCTGAATGCTTTGGAATGAGTCTTTCTCAGCCTTCGATTTCCAAGTTCATGATTGCCTCATACCAACTGCAGAGGAGGGAGAATTTTGAATAAAGGATGGAAGAGAATTCATTTAAGTCTAAAAAAACTCATGACAAAATGTGAGGAATGGATAGGCTTTTTCACTACTGATATTTGTGAATGCAGAATCAGGCTGTTCAATGCATTTGGGAACCAGATTACAGTGTATGCTCACCATGTTTGCTTTTAATTAAGTGCACAAACTTGGGGAACTGTATTTATGAATAAAGAAAGTTTGCAACTTACACTAGTCTCATGAATTAAAATACATTTCCCCCCCTCCCCTTAAAATCCAGAATACAGGAAAATCAAACAAAATTTGCAGGAAGTAGCTCTTTAACTACTATGAGTCATTTTTCTAAGTACAAACTGTGTTTGTTAGGGAATGTTGCACTTAAAGTATTGGAATAGTTTTATGTTACAAGCGTCCATGACTTTTAAGTTAGTTGAAAAAATTTCCAAACTTTTGACTGTCATTTGGACAGTAGATTAACCCTTATCCACCACTGTGAACTCACTGTATATGTGTCCCCCCTCCTCCCATCTCAGCAGACACTGCTGACTCTGGGAGGCACCCTGGTAATACCTGTGTGAAGTAAATAAAGTTATTTAGAGAACAGGAAAGAAGCATCCTCGCTTTTCCTTCAGAAGGTAGAAGGCACCAAGAACAGGGTTAGAATAGAAGGTAAACTTGAGGGGTAAGAGCTGGAAGGACTCCCACTATGATCTGGAACCAGATAAGGATGTCTACTTCTGCCACTGATTCAGTATAGTTCTGGAAGTTTTATCTAGACCCATAAGGCAAGAGAAAGAAATAAAAGGTATTCAAGCATAAAGGAGGAAGTCAAATTATCCCTATAACATGCTGCCATATTTGGGGAACCAGACTCCACCAAGAAACCATTAGACCTGATAAATGATTCAGCAAAATTGCAGGATACAAAATCAACACACAGTAACATTTTTATACACCAACAATGGCCATCTGAAAAACAACTCATAAGAGCAATTTCATTCACAATAGCTAAAAAAATTAAATACCTTGGGTTGAATTTAACAAAGTATGTGAAAGACCTTTACAATGAAAATTACAAAGCACTAATGAAAGAAATTGAAAAAGACACAAAAAATGAAGAAATCCTTCCTTGTTCTTGAATCAGAAGAATATGATTAAAATGCCCATTCTGCCCAAAGCAATTTACAGATTCAGTACAATCCCTAAGAAAGTACCAAAGACATTTTTCACAGAATTAGACAAAACAATCCAAAATCTCATGCAGAAACACAAAAGAGCCTGCCTAAATAGCCTAAGCAATCATGAAAAAATAAAAAACAATGCCAAATCAGAAGCACCACAATATCAGATGTCACAGATTTCAAGACATACTAATAGGACACTATAACTAAAACAGCATGGTAATGACATAAAAATAGACAAATAGAACAAAATGGAAATCCTAAAAATCAATCCATGCCTCCAGAATCAACTTGGATTTGACAACTATGCTAAAAACACTCCCTGGAGAAAGGACAGTCTCTTCAACAAATGTTGTTGGAGAAACTGGATTTCTACAGGCAGAAATGTGACATAAGACACTCGCTTATACAAAAATCAACTCGAGATGGATCAGACATCTATGTGTAACACCTGAAACTGTGCAAGTACTAGAGGACAATGTAGGAGAAACACTCCAAGACACTGGCATAGGCAGTGATTTTTTGGACAAAAGTCCAAAAAGCACAAGCAATAAAAGAAAAAATAGACAAATTGGATTCATCAAACTAAGATGCCTTTGCATAGCAAAAGAAACAATCAGCATAGTGAAGCAACAACTTCCAGAATGACAGAAAATATTCACAAGCTATGCATCTGATACAGGGTTAATATTCAGACTATGTAAGAAGCTCAAGAAATTCCCCAACAAAACAAATAATCCAATTACAAACCAAGTAAAGGAAATGTATTTCAAAGAGAGAAATACAAAAATGCCAACCAACACATGAAAAAAAAAACTGCTGAGTATCACTAGCCATGGAGAAAATGCAAATAAAAACCACAATAAGTCACCGTCTCACTCCAGTGAGAAAAATAGCAAACACTGGCAACAGCACAGAGAAAATGGAACCCTAATAGACTGCTTTGGGAATGTAAATAAGTACAGCAACTATGGAAAATAGTCTGGAGAATTCTCAAACAAACTGGGGGCCAGCGATGTGACACAGCTGGACAGCTGCTGGCCATGCTACTGGCATCTCACACGAGTGCTGATTCGAGTCTCATCTGCCTCACTTCTGATCCAGTTCCCTGCTATTGTACTTGAGAAAGCAGTGGAAGATGGCCCAGTACTTGGCCCCTGCCACCCATGTGGAAGACCCAGATGGAGTTCTGGGTTCTTGTTGGCTTTGGTCTGGCCTAGTCCTGGGTGTTGCAGCCATCTGGGGAGTGAACAAGCAGATGGAAGAGCTCTCTCTCTGTGTCTCTCCTTCTCTCTCTCTGATACTCTGCCTTTCAAATAAATAAATACATCTAAAAAAAAATTCACTAAGCTAAAAATGGATCTACCATATGACCTTGATATCTTACTTCTGGGAATATATGCAAATGAAATAAAGTCAGCATATAGAAAGACACCTGCATCTCAATGTTTATTGCAGCCCAACTCATAGCAGCAAAGATACTGAATCAACCTAGATGGCCTGCAAGTGATGATTGCATAAAATAAATAAGATACATATGCATGATGGAATACTACTCAACCATAAAAAAGAATGAAATCCTGGAGCCAACACTGTGGCATAGTGGGTTAAGCCATCACCTGAGACACCAATATCCCATAGGGGTGCCTGTTTGCATCCCAGCTGCTCCACTTCCTATCCAGCTCCCTGCTAATGTGCCTGGGAAAGCAATGAAAGATGGCTCAAGTGCAAGGGCACCTGTACCCATGTTGGCTATTTGGGGAGTGAACCAGCAGATGGAAGATCTCTCTCTCAATCTCTCTCTCTCCTATCTTTCAAATAAATACTTTACTGCTGAAAAAAATAATAACTATTGGTAAATCATAAACAAAACAGAACAAACAGCAACCATGGCTGGACAGAGCAGACCCGAGCATGGAAAGCAAGCTGAATGGTGGCAGTGGATGTGCCACAAGTGTGTGGTGGTGGGAGTGTGTGTGTGTTTCAGAGAACGTGTGCCAGAATGCACACATTCACCCATGCAATTCTAGGGAAAAAAAGTGTTATGGGGAGTTTATACCCACAACTTTCTTGACTCCTGTCTTGTCTCTGCTACTATTACCCGGAAGCCAAACACCTGTCCATCTTTAAAACACATTTCAAATCTTGCTGTCTTCCTGAGCTGAAGATTCCTTTTCCTCCTGTGGTTCCCCTGGCCCTTACTTGGTGTTCCCCTTATAAAACTGTTGTGAATTACTACTCTGGGTGTGTCTTTGGGTGTTTCCAGGGAAGATCCAATTGGCTGCAGCCTTGGCAGAACCAGAAAGCAGAAGGGAGAGAGCTCTCTGTCACTCCCTTCGGGACTTCCTCCCTAAGCCGGGTGTGTTTCTTCCAGCTGCTGCCCCTGCAGCTGAGACTCCAGGATCTGCGGTGTCTGCACTCTGGGACTTGCACCAGCAGCCCTCTGGAGGTGCGCATCAGTCTTCACCTTCCTGATTCTGAGGATTTGGGTTTCTTGGATCGAGTCATCACTCCCAGCTTCTCTGGTTCTCCAGCTTGCAAATGGCTTTCATAAAACTCTTCAACTTCTGTGACCAGGGCAACCAATTTCCTAAGAAATTCCCTCATCCATATTCTGTTGGCTTTCTCTGAAAACCCAGACTACTGCACTGTACCTCTCTCCCACTCAAATGACTACTCCCTGAGGACACAGCTCATTTCTACACTTTTTTGAAAGATTTCTAAAAATCTGTTTATTTGAGAGGAAGAGTTATTGTCAGAGAGGGAGAGATAGAGAGAAAGGTCTTCTATCCACTGGTTCACTCCCCAGGTGGCTGCAACAGCAGGCTGGGCCAATCTGAAGCCCGGAGCCAGGAGCTTCTTCTGGGTCTCCCATGTGAGTGCAGGGGCCCAAGCACTCGGGCCATTCACTACTGCTTTCCCAGGCCATAGCAGAGATCTGGATCTGAGGAGGGGCAGCTGGAACATGAACTGTCGCCCATATGGGATGCTGGCACCACAGGCAGATGCTTAGCCTGCTATGCCACAGCAACGTAGCCCACTATGCCACAGCGCAGGCCCCTCTGCCTCCTGTTTACATCACCCACTGCACCCTGACTGTAGTGTTGTTCAGATGTCTTTGAGAACAAAGCAAAGAGGAAAGGCGGACAGGAGGACCAGCTGCTAAGCATCATTTCCTTGCAGGTCTCTTATGAAACAGATTCCTATGCTAAGAAAGATTCTCGGAGAATCCTCTTTTGGGCATTCCTGTGGGAGGGCTCTCCGTTGATGGCCCACAGCTGCGGTGATGGCACTGGAAGAGTGAGTTACTAAGTGAAAACAGATTGGCAAATGCAAAACCAAACCTCTCCTCTGCCAGCTTGAGTTTCGTCCTCTCCGGGACAACTAGGAAGAAGTTTATGCTGGCTATTTCATTAGGAATAACAAATAAAAACATCTGTTGGAAAGGAAGCCAGGTGTTGGCCAGGGATGCAGGCATTCTCTCATCTGCCCCTCTCCCACAGAATCCAGTAGGGATTTCTCTGCTGCATTTGTTAACACTGGTTAATGTAATTTTTGTGATAATTGTAGAGCAAATAGAGCAAACTCTCAAATACAATTAGGGAAAAGTGTTTCTAATTAACTTGTAACTCACGAGTCGTAAAGTGGAGCCGCAAATCAGTTATGCATTGTCAGACCTAACAAGTAGAAATGCACTGTACATTTCAATCTTGGAAAATAAACAAACCTGGAAAGTCTCTGGCACCACTTGCCCTCGAACCTTTATACAGTTTTGGCATCCTCTGACACTTAATTGTAGACAAGCACACATAGGCCTCATGTCACTGGCACCAATGACCATGGAGGTGGAAGACGAGGGCAACCTCAGATGCTTCAGGGACATCCGACACGTTCCCCAAGCAGGATGCAGCATTGATGGTGTCACGCAATATGCTCTGAGTGTTACCCAGTGGGATCTGATGAGACGCCAAGAGATTCTGCAGGAAAGCAGAGGACCAAAAGAGTGGCCAACCCCGCCCCAGATGGTACAATCAGTATCAACTGCTTCCTGCCGGCTGTCACTGGGAGAGCTGGGATAGGCAGTTTCTGTGATCTTCATTAGACCTTATTTCATTTTTTTCTGTAACTTGAGCAGACCCACTGGGATATGAGTTAACCTCAGATCCATTCCAATTTGCAAAAATGATAAATGAGTCATATTTTCATTGGATAATTTGCTACTATTAGCAGCAAATTATTCTGGCATCTCTTACGACACATCTGTGCTGCTGAAACTACCCGCTTCCCCACTCAGCAGCCTACTGTAATTGTTGGCCAGAGGGTCTTGCTCGATGTGTGTGTTCTTGGGATATTATCCTAGAAATCTGGAGTCCAAAAGTGTATAATTTTTAAATCAAGTGCCTCCAAAGAACTGTTAGGACTTGGGAGACTAGAAAATAATTCGTATAAAACAGACTGGTGTTGGAATAGGAAAGTGCCACAGACCAGCTGGAGTTCTGAATGAGCCCCGTGAATCTTACTTCAAGGGTCTGCCAGGAGACCTGGGGGTAGTAACATTCAGGCTCACAGCACAGTGAGTGCTGGGCCTTAGGAATGTTTGTCACTTCTAGCAATACCCATCACATTCTACTCTGTGTACAGTTAATAAAGGACATAAACGTCAACAGACTCATCACACCACAGCATAAGCGGGTACAACCCCTTTGCAAACATGTTCTATTGAAATGTCTTGCTCAGCAGGCACTATGTCACCATCTTGGTTCTTAGTAAGACAGTCATACCCGACCCTACTGAGAGAGCAGTGCCCACACAGATGGGTCAGCAAGTATCCAAATGTCACCCTTCGCTCATTTTAATCCTCAAATCTCTACCCCAGAAGGAGCGAAAGCCTTATTACCATAACAGAAAACCTAAGATGGAGCATGTTTTTGAACTGCACCTGTGTGGACTTGAACTCACCCCTATATATGATGATAAGAACTCCCTCTCTTACAGCCTCCTTTTCCCTTAAAATAAAAGATACCCATTTCCCCTGCTCAGGGAGTCACTGCATTGGGAATTATTCACTGTGGTCTCCTTATTTGCATGACAGTTCCTTCTGGTACATTTTGTAAAATTCAACAGGAAGGGGCCAGTGGTGTTAAGTAGCAGGTAAAGCTGCAACCTGCAATACTGGCACCCCATATGGGTGCTGCTTTGAGATTCGACTTCTCCACTTCTGATCCAGCTCTCTGTTATGGTCTGGGAAAGCAGAGGAAGATGGCCCAAGTCCTTGGGCCCTTGTACCCACAAGGGAGACCTGGAGGAAGCTCCTAGCTCCTGGCTTTGGATTAATCCAGCTCTGGCCATTGTGGCCATTTGGGGAGTGTGAACCTATGGATAGAAGATCTCTTTCTGCCTCTGCCTCTCTGTCTTTTAAATAAATCAATAAATCTTAAAAAAAAATTCAACAGGAAGCTGGCCCACAATTTTGGGTGGGTACTAACCCTAGAACAGTCACCTCCAGCCTTCCACTGTTGATGGAGAAACACCCATCAAGTGTAACAGACCACTGCATCAGGCTTGTTTCTTGATGCTGAGCTTCATTCTAAGTAATAAATCCTTATCACTTTCTAATCTCCTCAGCTTGCTAGATTCTTCTTCATAGCACTTGCCACTTCCTGAATTCACAGATATATCTGTCCCAGTTTATTGTCTGTGTTGTTGTCCAGCACAACACAAGCTCCATGAGGCAGGTCTCTGAGTTTTTAGCTTGTAACACTCTACAGTGGTCTCTTAATGGAATGTGAATTCCAGTTACACTTGATATAGCTCATGCCTTTGCAACTGAAATACCAAGACTCCTCTCAATGGAGCTCATTATTTTCTTCTTCCCCCATCTGGCTCCCAAACAGGCTCCAGGGTCTTGGTCATTAAGAAGAAAGCTATATCCTATGGATGGAAGGCATCTCAGTCTTCACTCATTGCATCCAAAGCACCTACACCTCCCATCCACACAGCAGGCACTCAACAATGAATCATTTGTTTGATTAATGTATGAGTTAGACCCAAAGTCTGCAGAGCACAGAGCTGCTTCTTTCTGTGGGACTGAGGGTGGAGAGGACAGGAGTCAACGGTGTGGATTCTCCTGTGTGACTAGGGAAGGGATTACACAATAGCTCTGAGAGTTGCAGGATTTTGCCCTCTGCAGGTGTAACTGGGCTGGCTGCTACAGAGAGACAATCCTAACACGGTCAAAACGCTGAGAGGAGACTGCAAGGTGTCTGGTGCATAACAAATCTTCCCAGGCAGACGAATCGATTAATTCACAGGCTTTTATTGGGGTTCTGCTCCCGGGCGAGGTTCCCTGGTCCCAACAGAGCAACAGAGCGGGGGCCGGGGAAGTCGCGCATCAGAGATTGGGAGAGCTCCTTTTATAGATTCAGGGCATGGGGGTTAAAGGTTGAGGCGGGTCTGATCCTCATTGGTTGACCTTCAGGCACCCACAGGGACCTTGACAAGGACTTTTCTTCCCCGCAAGTACAGGCAGGAACTTTCCATTCCCGGAAGTATAGGCCTTCCTTCCATGCGGATCCCAAAGCTACCAGAGACCAGGTCATGCCTCTATGGAGAATGCGACTTGCAGTCGAGAGGCACATCAAGCTCTCTTCTTTCCTCTCCTGCTCAGTGATCCATTGGAATTAACAGCAGTGGGTTAGTGGGGAACGACTCTTCCCAGGCAGGACATTTCCCTCCACTGAACGGGATACAACTAGTCGCTCCAGCTCCCCACTCTTGCCCTGGGAGGTGGAGGAACTTACTGCAGGCATAAGTGGGCACAATTGGCTTGGCCCATCTCTGCCCTTCTTGCTCTGCTCAATGAGGGGCCTGAGGGCTGTAGAGGAGGGGTTGTGGCCCTGACTCAACTGCTGCTGCCTGTGCATGGTGGGTAAGTCTACCCAATCCTGGGTTCTGTGTAAGCAAACCCATTTAAGGAATGTGCCTAGAGCCTGGCCTTCAACCTGATCCCTAGCAGTAATGAGTTAATCCTGTGGCCTCCTTATTTTACCAGAATCTGGTTGTGAAGGAGAAGGTGCAATGAAGTGTTGCACAAATTATAGCCTGAGGGCCAGCCACCTGCTTCTTTTTTTTTTTTTTTTTTTTTTTTTTTTTTGACAGGCAGAGTTAGAGAGAGAGACAGAGAGAAAGGTCTTCCTTTGCCGTTGGTTCACCCTCCAATGGCCACCGTGGCCGGCGCACTGCGGCTGGTGCACCACGCCGATCCAAAGGCAGGAGCCAGGTGCTTCTCCTGGTCTCTCATGGGGTGCAGGGCCCAAGCACTTGGGCCATCCTCCACTGCACTCCCAGGCCACAGCAGAGAGCTGGCCTGGAAGAGGGGCAACCGGGACAGAATCCGGTGCCCCGACCAGAACTAGAACCTGGTGTGCCGGCGCCGCAGGTGGAGGATTAGCCTATTGAGCCACGGTGCCGGCTCAGCCACCTGCTTTTATAAACAGAGAATCTATGGTACTTAGCCAGGGTCATTTGTTGTCATTTGTTGTCTGTGAACTGAGTAGTTGTAACAGAGACCCTAAAATTTACAGGGCCCCACCTGGAATGCATACAAGCACAAATAGGGAACCAAGGGCATCAACCAGTGATCTGTGTTCCAGGTGCACACACTTCAGCCCATCAGGAGCAGCTGCAGCTTTGTAGTGCATTGAGCAGGGATAAGCGGAGAGCCAATGGGTGCCCCAGTGAAAAGTAGAGGGACAGCTATTGTGACACAGGATTGAGGAGTGGCTCTGATCCACTGAGAGAATGGTGGCATCACTAGAAAGCACAGTCTTCTTCAGGGTGCACAGGAGAGCCGTGAAACAGGGAAATGGACATCCTCTGAGGACCTGAAAGCATGTGGCTATTCCAGTGTGCAGAGCACGGGCAGCGGCCAGTCCCCACGGGGCACGAAAACCCCACGGGCCCAGGCTATGCAGAAGAAAACCAAGGAGGGTGCTTTTCATTTTCCTTAACTTTAGAATTGTGCACTTTGAACGTTAACACACAATGGCAAGAGAGATTGACTTTCTGACTTTAATGCCTTTGAACTGTAATGCCTTTGGACTTCAACATGAAAGCGGATTTGAACTTTGATTTTTAATTTCTCCTTGGGAATTTGATATTTGGTGGGGCTTATATTAACATTCAGGGCAGCTGCACCTTGCTGGCGTTTCATTATTGGAATGTCTCTATTCGTTTTTATCTTTGCGATGTTGTTTAATGTTACTGTGGAGCTGCTGATTGGCTGTGTTGGACATCATTTGGGATAAGAAATAAAATTGGAATTTAATTTGAAATTTTGAGAACTCAGTGACCTTGAATTTGGTTTAAATGATTTGCTGTTCTGATTCATTTCAGGGCCTCTAGGTGTAATGCACAACCCAGAGGATGCCTCCCAGAAGTCCCATGAAGATGAGGACTATTTTTTATTTTTCAAGCATTTTTTTTTAAAAGTATTTATTTTATTTGAAAAGTAAAGTGACAATGAGAGTGAGAGTGAAAGTGAGAGAGAGGGAAAGAGGGAGGGAGAAAGGGAGGGAGAGAGGGGGAGGGAGGGAGGGAGGGAGGGAGAGAGAGAGAGAGAGAGAGAGAAGCCTTCTATCTACTGGTTCACTCCCCAAATGGCTGTGATGGTCAAGACTGGCCAGACCAAAGCCAGAAACTCCATCTAAATCTCTCACATGGGTGGCAGGGGCCCAAGTACTTGGCCATTTTCTGTTGCCTTCCCAGGCCCATTAGCAGGGAGGAGAATCAGAAATGGAGCAGCCGGGACTCAAACTGGCCCTCTGATGTGGGATGCTGACGCGGCACGCAGTGGCCTAACTCGCTGTACCACAGCACCAGACTGAGAAGGAGCATCTTGACCATAGCTTAGCTCCTGCTCTGGGGTGAGGAGACCTGTTCCTGGGCCATCACAGCATGCAGGGTAAGAAGAAAACAGGCTGGGGGAGGTTAGTTGAGGGATGTCCCCCTCTGTTCCAACGTCGGCTCCATACAGGGTGTCTAATTAATGTTCCATGCAGACTTCTCTTGAATTAGCTCACTTGGCTGACAGATCTAAAAGCGATGCCTCCAATGTGGCTTCTATCAGCAAAAGGGATCATGTTTAGTAATATTTACATTTTTTCTACCAAACTGTTCAGAACTCTTGCAGGGCAGGAGATATTTACGAGGGACATGGTGGGATAAGGACAAGAATGGAGGGAGGAAGTCAGCGGATGAGATTTCATCACATTCCTGCAACCCAGACAGATGGCGGTGAGCTGAGTGGTGCAGCTGGAGGTATGGGCAGCTCAGCCCCAGACATACACACAGGGGGCTTGGGAGAGCTGGCCGAAGATGCAGGTGCAATCCTAGCAAAGATTCTCACTCTGAACAGGCAGGCACATGGAGTGTAACAGTAAGAAGGGAAGGCTAGAAATGGCAGAAAGGAAACGGCTCTCCCACCCACACTCCCCGCGCCCACCTAGCTACTTACAACACCCACTGGACCGTTTGCAAAGTGCCAGCCCTTTGCCTCAGGCCAGACCAGTGGGCGAAACAAACTAGCCAGCAGAATCTGCAACAAGACCGATGCACTGGGGAAAACGTAAAGGTTACCACCATCATCTGAACCCTGGAGAAGAGCCCTCCAGGAAGAACCAGACAGGACTTCCCTTCCTGACAGCTCATCCTTGCCACAGTGAACAAGCTTCACTGGTGTGCACAGGGCTCAGGAAAACCCTTCATTTCTCCCATCTTTAAATAAGCAGAACACTCAGGATCCCCATGCATTTCAAATTAGCCTGAAAAATCATGAGAAAAACAGAAAAACTTGGAGCGGGCATTTTAGCAGAGTAGTTAAGAAGTTTCCATCTCATATGTGAGTGCCTGGGTTCAGTTCCCACCTTTGGCTCCTGATTCCAGCTTCCTGCTAATGCAGATCCAGCCAAGCAGCAGTGATGGCTCAAGTTTGGGTTCCTGCCACTCACAGGGGACACCTGCATTAAGTGACCAGGTCCTGGCTTGGGCGTTGCCCTAACACAGGCTGTTGCAGGCATTTAGTGCTGTGAAACAGTGGATGGGATTACTCTGTCGCTGTCTCTGTGTCATCCTCTCAAATAAATATGTAAAATAAACTGGAAAACCTGACACCAGAGAAAAGTAAGGAATTCATACTACAGAGAAAACACAAACTTTAGTTCTAAATAATACATTTAAAGAAATTCATGAATCATTTAAACTCACAAAACAAAAATAGAGGTTATAGAAATAACACAAAGAGGAGTTCTTAGATTAAAAAAAGAAAGAGATGATATCCCTTTGAACATCCAACCACCTGCCAAACTCTCATAGATAATATGGGAAAAATAAATGTTAGATGCTGCAGAAATTACATAATAAAGAATGAGGGGCTCCAAATGATGCAAGAAAATATTACAGGGAGGAGTAATCAAAGAGGCTCAAAATCTGACTAATTCCAGAAAGAGGTGACAGAGTGAAAAAAAAAGAGGTGGAATTATTTAAAAAAAAAAACCACAAACATACTTTTCTCATGTGGAAAATGGCTGTGATTCCTTAAATTGTGACTATTCACCAACAACAAAGTTCAAAAAGGCGCATACTTTGAACCATCATTTTATAATATCAAGAATAATATTAAGTTGTAGAAAAGTATTCAAGAAAAAATTAAATCTCTACCCAGGATTCCATATCTAGTAAACATCAACCCATTTGACATTTTCAGGATTGTCGCTCCCCCTCTTCGTGGAGGAACGACACAGGACCCTGTGCTGTTCTTTTGTCTGCTCGGCCCTCCCCGGGTTTGCTGCTGGTTTTTCCCGGGTTGGCTACTGTCCCTTCCACCTCCGTGGAAGGGCGGTTCCCCCTGCCATATTCCCCTCTTCCGCGGGGGAGCGGCACACCGCCGGCCGGCTCTCTCGGGGGCTGCACAGGTGTTCCTTCAGATAGATGTTCCTGGTGCATGCTGTCTCTCTCCTCCTTTATAGTCCTCCTCCGCCAATCCTAACTCGGCTGCCCACACGCCGAGTACGCTGCTCTCCTCCAATCAGGAGCAGGTCCTGCAGCTTGTCAAGTTGGTGAGAGGCAGCTGGGTAGAAGCTGTTGCCTCCTCTCCCAGCGCCATATTGTGGGAGAGCAGATGCATAGAATAAGTCTTAATTCCAGTAACTCAGTCCAGTCCGGGTTGCTCCCCACAAGGATTCCCTCCCCTAAGTGCCCCTGTTTAGAAATGTATGAGAGTAAAGCAAGAGAATGGAGGACATAGGACCTAGGAGGGTAAGCTTTGTTACTGTGCAAAATAAGATATTTATTTATTTGAGAGGCAGACAGAGAGATTTGGGTGGAGGAGAGAAAAAGAAAGAAGAAGAAGAAACAGAGAGAGAGAGAGAGAGAGAGAGAGACAGACAGACAGACATACAGACAGACCATGTTCCCATCCGTTAGTTTACTCTCCCATTGTCTGCAACAGTTGGGGCCAAAGCTAGAAGTTGGGAATTCAATCCAAGCCTCCCATATGGATGTAGGAAACCAATCATGTGAGCCATGCCTCACAGTCTACCTGGGCAAGAAGCTGGACTCAGAAGCTGCAGCTGAAAATTGAACCTGATACTAAGATGTGGCTGTAGATACGTAGGTGTCTTAAACACTGGGTTAACTGCCTGCTCCATAGAAACAAAGTTCTAGTCTAGGACGCCTGTGCAGTGGGTCTAGAGAGCAGCACCCAAACCTGTCCCAGAGGCAGAGGATTCTGGGAGGGAGATCTAAGGAGAGAAGCGGAGATTACTGAGACTGAGCCATAGCCCAGGCTGAACTGGGGCTGGTGCCCTCACTTAAAAGGAAACCCATTGTGTTTGCAAAGCATAAGTTGGAAGAATAACACTGCACTCGTGTGAAAGTAGATTTCTCAAGGACACTTGCTTTCAACAGAAATAAAACTGATTTATTAAGTTTTATGGTTTAATAAAAACTGTTTTATTATGATTTGCAAAGCATCCTGAAATCTTTAGTTGGGCATTTCAAAATTTAGGTAGATGATTTCCATATTTAGAGAGAGAGAAATTATATTAGTCAAGCCCAACGGACACGCAGCATCTCTAATCAAAGTTTATTTTCTTAGGAGCATTTCAAGTAATAGCTTCAACTGGATTTAAATAAAATTCTGATCATCATCTCATAGTAATTATTGCATAGGAAGAAAATTATTTATTGCCAAGCCTCACAGACAGTGGCAAACAAATTCTGCTGTGAATAGATAACGGCACAAACAGGCAGCTGTTTTTTTCAGCATGCATGTTTATGTGTTGAATGTAAATGCATGTAAATACCTCAATTTTAACATTTTATCATTGTTCAAACACTTTGCCAAGCAATATTCTATAAATAATGTAAGGCTCTGTGCAATCGGTCCTTTCATTTCGTGTTCCATTATTTATCATTTGGAACTCTTAACACCTTCTGCATACACGGCTAGGTCAAATCTAAAATCTAGTTAATGAACCAGGCTTTATTTCTTTAAAAAATCACTAAAATTGCTTTTAAGAATATTTTTTTCTTGCAACACATCCTGGTTTATAAGTAACTAGGGAGGAATTGAAAGAGGTACTTCCCCCTGTAATGTTTTTTTCAGCACATCTATTCTTAGGCCCAAGTTGAGAGGCAGGGCAGAGAAGGCAGCCAGAACCCCCCTGCTTCCGAGGGGCTCCTGGAATGCACTCCATCACTACTCCCTGCTGACCACTGTATTGGGTCCACCAGAGAAATACAAAGGAAATACAAGCCTCCTTGTTACACCTGATTCACTGAAATTCATGCACAGTATCTACCCCAATTCCAAAAGGGGTTGGCAGAGCTACTTACAACAACAGAAGTGAAGGGAGCCTTCATCTTCCCACACTCCATTCCACCCTTCAGAGCCATCAACTCCCCTGCTGCTCATCTAGTCAGGCTCTCCCACACAGACACCTGGGTCAGGGGTGTGTCTTTAAGTACTTAGCTACCATACTGCCAGATGCTGACCATTCAGAGTAGGGCCAGACCATAGTACCAGGCACCAGTGTGAAAGCAACCACACTTGTGTGGTCCGAGATGTCCAAGGCTTAGGATCTGACACCCCTAGAAATCTGATAAGTGAATGACTTAGGAATGAATGAAGCATCCGGATTCACCCAGGAAGGAAGGCATCTTGTAGAGTCCACCAGAGATGGAAAGGGACAAGAGTCTCAGAGGCAGAGCAGTGGGATGGAAATAAAAGATGAGAGAAATGGAGGAGTTACCAGTCTTGAGATGAAACTGGGTTAGGTGTACTAAAATACAGACTCCCAACACTCTGTGCAGCCAACAGAGCCAAGCTTCCACTGCACTGTGATGTGCGGCCCTGGCCGGTGCTGACAGCAAACATGGCTGTCCGGGCCTCTCTGAAGGCCATCCATTTTGCCTCAGGCAGCACAGTCAGTGTGGGCTGGCTTGCCTCCACTGATGTGAAGCCTAAACAGAAGTCAGCAGAGTCCTGCTGGTCTCCATGTACCCTAAAATTCAGCCACTGTGGGGCTTCAGAGGGCGTGCTCACCGGGACTGGCTCCCAACAGCAATTCCTTCCACATTGGAGCCTTCTCATCTCCGAATTCCCGCTCTAGGGTGGCAGCCTAACCGAGAGGTTTGCTGTTAACAGCGTCTGCTCTTCAG
Organism: Oryctolagus cuniculus; assembly: GCF_051225735.1. Classification (NCBI taxonomy): domain Eukaryota; kingdom Metazoa; phylum Chordata; class Mammalia; order Lagomorpha; family Leporidae; genus Oryctolagus; species Oryctolagus cuniculus. The sequence goes on from NC_142880.1 coordinate 40,552,963, forward strand.
AAACCCAGAGCCCCAGCTCAGGAAAATGTGTCAACAGCATGGTTTTCTTTGAGGGAGGTGAAATTCCTGCATGAAATTCAGCCAGGTACAGGAAGACCTGCCTCTGGAGTGCCCCAGCGAAGAAGCAACCTTTGCCACTCTTCATCAGTCTGGCTGTTAGCACAGAAGCCAGCATTTCTTCTAAGAGGGAAGACAGAAAGGATCTTGGCCACCAGCACACGCTGATGAAAAAGGCAATGGATCATGACATTGAGGCAAACCTGAATTCTTTTGAGAAGGAGCAGAACAAGAGGCGAAGGTGCCATCTGTCCACCAAGAACCATCGTCCTTCCTACAACCCAAGCATCAGCAGGAAAGGAAGCTTGACAGTAGGAAGAGGTTATTTGCCTCTGATGTTTCCTAATGGGGCTCATAGAAATTTTTTATGTTGCCTGGATGTACAATTGGAGTCCCCTAGGATCTATCAGAATCAACCCCGAAGACCATGGAACAGCAGATCTGAGTTCCATTACAGCTGCTGCAAATGTCAGCAGCAGCACCAGACATGCACATGAGTGCATATGGTGCGTGCAGAAGGTGTACGGCTGGCCTTCAGTTTTGTTAGCTTCATTCATGCACCGGCAAGGTTTTAATGCCCAGAAACATCATGTTGCCATCCCATGCACAGCATCCTTTCTCTCTTGGGCAATTCTAACATAAATATAGGCTGCAAAGATACGGGTATCCACAAACATAATGGCAGGGGAAACTTCCCCTCACATAACTCACCCCAAATTATCCTAGGCATCATAATACGTGGTTAATAACAATTTTACCTTGCCTGGCCCATGGCACCCCATGTTAATTTAGTGTTAATGTTAATAAAACTGTAAGCCTTAACAACTATTTTCCACAAAGTTCCCCACTTATTGAAGGAAAAAACAATCGAGTTTGGTTTTTATTTAGCAAAGAGTGTGAGATGCGACAGTAATGCTGAAGGGTATAAATGTAGGTGAATATACTGACACTGAGAGCCTTGACTCAGGACTGAACAAATATTGATGAGTTTCTAGCTTGAGTAATGTATTCAAGCGCACAAATTCACATATGCTTTATGAGCACTGTTACAAGGAGATCTTAGAGTTGAGCCTGAAGAAGGTCAGTAGAATCATGAATAATTAAAATAATTTTTTTGGAGAGTCAATGTTGCAATCCATTAGCCAAATATTTGCATATTAAGGTGCTCTGATGACCCAGAAAGGAAATACCACCTACCAAAGCACTGAGTATAACAGGAAGAGAAAGCATTATCATACTTTGAAATCCCATATTGAAGGCCATCTATGTCACTAACACTCCAACAAGTAACACAACAGCTAAAAGCTAATGCATACTTTTCTCACGTATTCCATGAAAGGCATGTGCTGAATGCCTTGCACGTCCTCATTCTTCAAACTCCCATGGGCTGGGTACCATAATTACTCCCACTTATTAAATCCAAAAGTACTATGATCTTGGAAAGGCTTTCTCTCTTGTTCACTTCTGAAAAATTCCTTAATATGTAATGATACAAATTGGGACTTTTATTAGGCATAAATGGTTTATTCAAGAAATTAACTGCTAAGTAAGATAAGTTCTCTGCTGTTAATCACACTATAAACCATACCATATACCTTGTGTCCTTTTATAAATTGCTATTTGACTTATTTTCATGACCACCTTGCTGAGCTACTCCTAAATCAACTGACAGAGACTGAAATATGATCATAGGATTTTAGTGAGGAATACCTTTATGGGATTCTAATTATTTAATATGATCAATATTTGGACGTTTTATTTACCTGTTTGCCCATTCAAAAACACCTATATTAGTGGCACACTGGGAAGTCTGGAAACATTGCATTAGCTCAAGCTGCAACTGCACTAGTAATGTACAGTTCACCTTCAGATAAGAATGACAGTCATCTAACAGGGGCTCCCACCTGTGACCAGCTCCCGGATCTCCAGGTCGGTGGTCTTGCGGAGCAACCTCACCAGTGCCGGGATGCCGCCGCAGTTCTTCAGGGCGATTTTGTTGTCGTCGTTGGCCTTCCCATACACCAAGTTCCTCAAAGCTCCACAGGCACTACGATGGACTTCTGTCATCCGGTGATCCAACAGGTCCACCAGCAGCTGGATGCCTCCTTGTCTCCGTATCTGAAAGAGCCAAGGACACAACTTTTGCTTTCCAGAGTAAGGTTTCCCTCATCAGACTACGACATGTTTATTCCATGCAGTATCTATGGCAATTAATTGCACTGAACTGAATTAAGGCACACGCAGGGAAAAGAAAAACAAGTGTTCTCCTTGGATTTTATTGCCCGTACTTGCTTTAATTTCCTACCAATAAAAATTCAAATGTGTTTGTTTCAAGGTACAGGATTTTGGAAAGGTGATTTTAACTTCATAATGGGTGCCTTCAATGTTTCTCTCTACAAAAATATGCCAGAGACTCAAGGCAAGAAACAGATTAGACTTATTAAACTGAGCCACTGCCTTAAAGAGCTACAGAATAGATGAGGAAAATGTTAAAATTATGCTTAGTGGAGAAACATTCCAAACATTTAAAGGAACCAGAAGCTGCATGAGAAATTGGAAGAAGTGACACAGGAAGTTCCATCTGAGGAGACCCAGGAAAATAAGTCACCCAATGAGGACAGACAGACATATGCAGGCCAAGGCAGGCTATGCTTAACTCAGGTGTTCAATAAATAACAACAAAAACCACATTACATTGTAGTGTTCTTTCTACCCAAAGAAAATTTTAATCTTTTATCAGTAAATGCCAAAAAAAAATAAAAATAAAAAAACTTTTGCAATTTGTTTCCAGATGCACCTTGTCCTAGCTGTCTTTCAATCTGGGAATCAATTTTAAAGTTTAAACTGGAAACAAAATAAAGCAGCTCGTTAACACACATACTCCATGGAGTAATCATTAGCGAAGCCCCATCAGGATTGTTCTGCATTTATATGGGAAAATTGCATGACTCCTTCAGCAACAGCTTCTTAAAACAAAAACAAACCTGGGATAGATTATCTTATGCACTTAATTTTCTTATCACAGACAACTCCTTCATCCCATAGACATGGTGGGACACAGGGCTACACTCCCCAAATCTTACATCAATGCTCACTTCTTTGAAAGTGTCACCACCCCACTTAAAACCACAGTTGGAACCACGCCACACCCCAGTCCAGTGTTCTCATCTTAGTTGCATCTGCATAGCACTGGATATGTTCTAACTTTCTTCTTGCTTTTATTGCTATTGTTTCTCTGCTTCTATTTTATTTATTTATTTATTTATTTATTGACAGGCAGAGTGGACAGTGAGAGAGAGAGACAGAGAGAAAGGTCTTCCTTTTGCCGTTGGTTTACCTTTCAATGGCCGCCATGGCTGGCGCACTGTGGCCAGTGCACCGTGCTGATCTGAAGGCAGGAGCCAGGTGCTTCTCCTGGTCTCCCATGGGGTGCAGGGCCCAAGCACCTGGGCCATCCTCCACTGCACTCCTGGGCCACAGCAGAGAGCTGGCCTGGAAGAGGGGCAACCGGGACAGAATCCGGTGCCCTGACCGGGACTAGAACCCTGTGTGCCGGCACCGCAGGAGGAGGATTAGCCTATTGAGCCATGGCGCCAGCTTCTCTGCTTCTATTAAAATGCGTATCCTGGGAGGGTGTGTGTGTCTCAGTGGGCCACTGACACTCATATCCCTATGCCATCCCAGGTGCACATGGTAGGCATTCACTAAATATTTACTGAATGAATGAGAAGAGTTAATTAATTTATTACTTGCCACGTCAGTGTTAGTGTTTCTGAGATTTGTGCTCTTTGAAGCTGAATAATATCCCTCTTTAAAGAAAGACCCTTTAGCAAACAGCCAAGGATGTATCCCTGGGGGCTCCAGCAGCTCATCCGGCACCAGCTTACACACAGAACAAGGGCGTGCTTTCTGCCCACAGGCTGGGTTTCTGATAATTCAGAAGACGTGCAAGGAATCATTTTCACTCAACAAAAGAAAGCAGAAAAAGTTGAGAAGCTCACAGAACTCATGGATCCTGGGTACCTAACCTAGAAAACACGCGTGCAGCTTTGCAGGAACAGGGCCAAGAGGGGCAGAGGCAAGGACTTGGGGACAGTGCCATCCAGCAGAGTGTTGATGTTCTGCACAGCCTGGGGGAGGGGATAGCATCTGGGAGGGGGCTGGGGGATTATCGGGCCAATTAAATGAGAATGGAGCCAGAGACAGCTTTACCCAAGGCTTGGAGCCAACCCAAGAGAAACGCCATTAGTGTCACTCTGTGAGGGATATGAACTAGGTGTTCATACCCACTCGATTATGTCTCAGAAGGGATATTCTATTTGTATGAACCACGAACACCATTTTTTGTATGTGGGTATTTTATTATTTATAATCCCTTATATTACTTTAAGATTTTCTAGGTTTAATATTTTGGATAATGATGAAGTCAATAAAAAGCCTAATTATAATGAATGTATCAGTTATATATTAAAAGTAGATGGTGGCCGGCGCTGTGGCTCACTTGGCTAATCCTCTGCCTGCGGCGCCAGCACCACGGGTTCTAGTCCCAGCTGGGGCACCGGATTCTGTCCCGGTTGCTCCTCTTCCAGTCCAGCTCTCTGTTGTGGCCCGAGAAGGCAATGGAGGATGGCCCAAGTGCTTGGGCCCTGCACCCACATGGGAGACCAGGAGGAAGCGCCTGGCTCCTGGCTTTGAATCAGCGCAGCATGCCGGCCGTAGTGGCCATTTGGGGGGTGAACCAACAGAAGGAAGACTTTTCTCTCTAACTCTGCCTGTCCAAAAAAAAAAAGCAGATGGTATCACACATCTGTTTATCTGTTTATCTTTCTAGCAGATCTCTAGAATATTCATGGAAAATGAATGTTATGAAAAACTGCATGGCTCTCAAAATCATCCTTGCACCAACATAACTTATATTTTAATTCTAATTTCCCACAAATTTTCTGAAGTACTTCTATATCCATCTATATGTTTTCTCCATATCTACATATTTCAGCTATACTGGATATTACAATGAATATTTCTAATATGACAATATATTTCCCACTCATGACTAAATAAATTAAGCTATTAAAATATTATTCAAATTCATTAACAGGAAAAATGAATTTTAAATGAATGCAATATAAATTTTTAATGGTATAATGAGAACACAATGTTGTCAACATGACCCTAATGGATGCTCTAAAGCCAAATTAAAATGAGCCCTTAAGTTCTATTTTGATCTACTCAGAGAAACACAACTATGACAATAACCTTTTCCTTCTGTTCTTCTTTGGGGGCCACCAGACTAAATAAAAAATGATGTTTTCTTGGGGCTGAATTTTACTTGAGAATGTGAGAGTCCCACTTCTGTTTTCTGAAGCCAAACCCTACAAATGAGAAAAGGGATGCTGCGTCCTCGGTGCTTCCTGACTGGAGGGGAAACGGATGCTCAGTCCCTCTCCTTCACTTCCGCCCAGGCTTCCTCACTTGCCCTAGTTTCTTGCATCCAACTCTTCTAGTTGTATGCACTTAACCTGGAACCCCTTGAAGTCTCCAAATGAACACGGACAAAGCGCAACCGTCTGAAAAGCCAGGAGGGGACACTGCCATCCCTGAGATGGCACCACCATTTCTTCTCTGAGTAGTGAGCGACCAACGTCCCATTTACGCCATTTATCCCATTTATGATGTCCGTTCCTGGGCCGAGCCCAGGTTGTCCTCCCAACACTGTCACTGCAGGTCAGTTTACCCCGTCACCTTCCTTCCCTCATCATCCTTATGCAGAATTCTCTAGGGGTAGAATCTTCAAAGAGTCTAGATTTAGTAGTATGCAACCAATCAAATGCAAGATAATATACATCTAGTATTTATATGTAACAATAAAATAGCATACTAGTAAAAGTAAATATTTAACAGATGAATGGGACAATGTCCTCCTCTTAATTATTCTTAGTGTTTAGAGCGGTTTTGGGTTCACAGCAAAACGGAACAGAAAGTACAGAACTCCCATGCACCCCAGCCCGAGGCACAGACATCTGCTCCACTATCAACATTCTGCACCCTCCTGGTGCATCTGCTACAGTGGATTAACCTACCTTGACATCATTAGCACCTTGAGTCCACAAAGTTCCACAGGCTCATTCTTAGTGCTATGCATTCTTCTTAAGCGTCATTGTTTGTTTGTTTGTTTACTCATTTGAAAGTCAGTGTTTCAGAGAGGGAGAGATATTCTCTACTAGTTCACTCCCAAGATGGCTGCAACAGCCATGGCTGGGCCAGGCTGAAGCCAGGAGCTTCATCCAGGTCTCATGTGGATGGCAGGGGACCTAGCACCTCGGTCCTTCTTTGCTGTTTTTCCCAGGTCTTTAACAGGGATATGGATCGGAAGTGGAGGAGCCAGGACTTCAACCTCATTTCTTTTTAGCATATTCCACAGTTTGGATGGACCAGTTTATTTACCACTTCACCTACTGAAGGATCTTGGTTACTTCCAAGTTTTGGCAATTACATATAAAGCTGCTTTCAGCATCTACATGTAGATTTTTGTATGCACATAAATTCCAACTTTGTTAAAAGAAAATAGAAAGAAATGTGATTGCTGGATGTTACAATGGAGTACGTTTAGCTTTGTAGGGAACTAACAAGCTGTCTTCCAAAGCAGCTGTGCCCCTCCCTGCATGCCATCAGCAATGAATGAGTTCTTGTTTCTGCACATCCTGGCTAGGATTTAGGGCTGGCGGGGTTTGGATTCTGTCCATTCTGATGATGCTATCGCATTGTTGCGTCTGCTTCCCTTGTAGGACCACCTGTGTGATTCAGACTTATTTACACTAACACAAATTACCGAATAAAAACAATTAATGTTGAAAGACTTATGGGGAAAAGCAGCTTCAGCTGGCTCTGAACTGAACCAGTCTCCTGCATGATTCTTTCTCAGACCTGCCAGAATTGGAAAGGACTAGAAGTGATTTCCATAATGACCTGAAGAGACAGTCTTCAAGGTGTTTACTAAATGATGCTTTGCTAGATGGTAGGCTTTAGTCAACGGCTCCTGTGTCAACGGTTCACATTTATTTTCCTGCTTAGGTGTGACCTTTGGTGATCTATCTAGTCCACAAAGAGTAAGAAACATGGAAGCTGAGAACCCCATCCCTGGAGGAAATAAAAAAGTGAATTAATCAAGCAAGCTAAGCAAACCTACACCCCACTGCCTGTCTTGTGAGGTTGTTTACAGAGAGGGTATCTTAAATCTGATGTAGATAGTTTCTCCGAATGTAGGCTGGAATGTGACTCAGGATAATTTATATTAACAATAAATTAGCTAGTATCAAGCTGATAGCAACATCAATCAATAAGCCCTAGTATATCTAATTACAGCAAGGTTGCTATGCTCATGATGGTTTTCACAAAGTTTTAATTATAATGATGATATATGGTGGGTTAAAAATTAACAGTTTCCCACAGAATTCCCATTGGCAGGTGCCTATCTGCATAGAAGAACAGTATGAAAAGATGCTTTAAGGACAGTGGGCCTTGACAGATGGCCTCACGGGCATTCAGGCCATAGGGTGATTGCTCACCTGCTCAGTTTGGAGCTGGCAGGAGAAGAGGGGCAGGAACAGCCTTTTGTTAACCTATTCATTGGTGACAGAAGAAAGACCTCAAAACAGGTAGGAACCTGGGTATCTATTTCTATAGCACTCATTTATGTTGTTCAAATCAAAATGGACAAGCTTTGGTCTCCTGGGTTAGTGCTTAAAACAAGGCGGGACCAAGGACTCAAATGAAAACCACAGTGTGCACTACTGTATATTGCACCCATGGTACCCAACTTACAATTGTTTAATGCAGAAGTTTAGGTATAGTAAATGCATTTTTTTGGCTTAAAATATTTTCAATTTGTGATGGGTGAAATCACAATGAGATGTAATCACCATTTAAGAAAGGAGTAGCCATATTGTACTATTATGTAACAGTATATTTAATATACTATTTCACATTATAGATACAGTACTACAGTATGCTTTGTTCAGGTATTTATGAAAACCTAAGCTATAAATTCTGAGAATTAATTTATAGAGTCAATTTAAAAGGGCTTTCAATCAATAATTTTTATTAAATTTACCATTAACTGTTATATTTTAGTGGTTTTGGTTTACAAAATAAGAGAAATAGATATACTTGTTCAATATTCCTTATTTATATTTAAAAATTAAATAATCTTGGCTTAAAAGCTACTAGAAGATACAAAGTTTGTGAGTCCAAAACTAGAGACTTAACAAAAGGAAACAAATTTTACTTTCAGCGGTAACATGGACATTACAAAGTATCAGCTTATGAAGACATATTTTACATCACTGATTTACATCCTTCCCTCTTACTTAAAAAACACTTAATCTGTTTCTAATATTCATCCATGCAGGTGCCTTTGAGTAATACAAAATTATACCTCGTGAAAGCCAAAATCTTTTTTAGTTTTATCACAGAAACCATTTTTGAAAATTTTAAGAAAGAACCCTCACCCAAGCAGTGTAACATCTGTTCTCTCCAATCAGTAAGTGAACCAAGATGAGTTATGTTTCTCCATAAGCTGTTTTATTTATTTTTTATTTTTTGACAGGCAGAGTTAGACGGGGGCGGGGGGAGAAAGGTCTTTACTTTTTCCGTTGGTTCACCCCCCAAGTGGCAGCTACAGCCGGCACACTGCGCCGATCGGAAGCCAGGAGCCAGGTGCTTCTCCTGGTCTCCCATGGGGTGCAGGGCCCAAGCACTTGGGCCATCCTCCACTGCCTTGCCGGGCCACAGAAGAGAGCTGGACTGGAAGAGGAGCAACCGGGACAGAACCGGCACCCCAACTGGGACTAGAACCTGGGGGTGCTGGCGCCACAGGCGGAGGATTAGCCTAGTGAGCCGTACCGCTGGCCAAAGCTGTGTTTTAGGGAGTGGGTAAGTTGTGTTGCTGGGGATGCTGGACTTGGGGGTGGAGCCCCTGTGTTCAACGCCTGGTTCCTCCTCTTAAAATCTCTGTCCCTTCAAGTGCTATTTAAATATCTATAAAACACGAACACAAGGAGAACTTTCCTCATAGGGTTGTTTTCAGAATTAAGTGTGAAATGCTTAACCAAATGCTCAATAGATATTCTCTGTTAAGGAATTACCCACTGCATCAACTTGTTAAAGGAGATTCTTAATTGACCTATTGCCTGGTCGATATATGAATTACTTTAATCATATGCAGATATAAGACATAGAAAGGAACACAATTCAGAGTTACAGCTTCATAAATTTGTTTCAGTGTGTAAAGTATATTACCTAATAGATCATGAATCTCATCTGCTGTGTAACTAATAAGATTAACTAGGGGAAATGTTTACTCCAAAATGAACTGGATGGATTGTATTGGTCACTTACAGAAATAATTCAAAATGTACTGCGTTAGCATTGTACAAATGAAAGATTTGCTAGATATATTTTCAAGGCAGGTACAATGCATTACCTATATTTTTAAAAAGAGGATAATATATTTTTTCTTGATATGATAACTTAAGTGACAAGAAAGGCACTGAAAAACAAAATAATTTTAGGTGATGGAGTTCTTTGGGAAAAAAGGAAATACTTTTCTGAAATATATAGAGAATTATTAGGCAAAAAAAGAGGACCATTTCTATTCATTTTATTCACAAAGTAGCTTCTACCAGATGATAAAATGCAACTGGTAGCAGACTCGACCTGTTGCTACTGCACTGATCTCAGGCAGATTTTCCCTGATGCTATTCAACTGCCCTGGGCCGGCACATACAGGGTTTGGTCTCAGCTCCATTTGTGTCCAGCACAAAGCTCTCTGGCTTTGGAATCCTGTGTTTCTGCCCTGCATATCTCAAAAGTCAATGTTTAACCCCTAAGGAAAGGATAAAGGAGTCTACAAATACTTTATTCCCCTTGTCCATTCTACCTAAGTATCCTCTCTAAATGTCCCCACAGTTTCTAGAACCCTTGTCACTCTGCACCGATTCTTAACCCCACGCCTACCCTGCTGGACATGTTTGCAGCTAGCACAGAGAAGACTATCACAGAGGCAGCCGCACAAATGTATAACAAAAGGAACACTGGGAAGAGGCAAATCTGACATTTTCCATCTTTTTCAACTCTTTTCTATTTAAGAGAAGTAGCTGACTTTGTACTAAATACTAACAAAAGGTTTTGTCTGTAACTCTGGTTAAAGAAAACCATTTCCCATGAAAATCTCTGAACTGGTCTATTTTATGCAGTTCAACCTTCAAGTTTTCACCACCTCCATGGCTCCATCATTTGAGCAGACTGAGAAAAGGATGTGAATTGTATTCCATCCAGTGATGCATTTTATAGGACACTCTGGGAGGGAGAAGGCACCTGTGACACTGAGAATAAATTGCACATCAGGCAATGCTTGGCTCCTGCATGCCCCTCTTGCTAACTGTGATTATGAACAGTGAAGTTTTCCAGACATTCACCATCTGAGAATGAAATATGGTCAGGTCCAAGTGGCTGATGAGCAGGCAGCCAGATTCTCCACCGAAAATCCATCCTGCTGCCTGCCAATGACACAAGCAGGCAGGAAGGTCAAGTGCAACTCAAAGCTGACTTTCTGCGGGTTGGGAGCTGGTACTCCGCACACATGCTCCTCAGTGCTCAGAATGCTGAGTCCCAAAGACCAGATTCAACTTTGCAGTTTATGTTCACCAAGGAAAGCAGTCCCCTCCCACCCCAATTTTTTTTTATGATTTTTTTCTTTGTATTCAGAACCTGTATCTTTAATACTGGTAGGAACAAAATATAAACCACTTGGTATTAACATAATAGCTGCAGCTAGTAACTGTAAGTATACAGTAAAAAGGTGCATTACCAAATGTCAGTGTTCTTGCAACAGAATTGTCCCAGCTACCTTGCAGTAGCAAATTCTCACAAAACATGGCACATTCATTTCTTACTAAATTTACTTAAAGAATTTTGAAGATTGATCAATTGTGCCACAAATAAAATAGCAGTTTACTCAACAGAGCTCTTACTTTTCTCTCACTTTCCTAAAAGATCTACCATAAACAGGTAACTACTAATTTCAAATCAGTTCTTCCTATAAATTCAGAGCTTAGTTTGATACATTGTAAACTTATTCTCTCTTTCCAGTCTTGAGGCTAAAATACTTTTGAATAAGGAACAATTTAAAGCCATGTTATAGAAATCTTGGTTCTCACTCCAAGTCCTTTTCAAAGACATCACTCAAGAAGCATGGTCTAGATAAGCCTAATGGTTTCTATTATCTTCTGTGAGTTTTGAGCTAGCTGTACGTGTAGATGCTGAATGCAAAAATCACAAAGCAATGACAGAGACCAGTTCCAGCCAGTCTCCCTTCCTGCTTGGCAAGCTGAACTCATACATTTACTTTCTCTTTCCTTATTTAGATACTGTATGGTATTAAAGTCTTAGGGTTTTCTCTAACTTACAAAGAGTTGATGAAGTCTGTCATGCCAGGCCTTGAATAACCTGAATCACTGCCTTTGGTGAGTAACTGTAACACCAACAGGCAGAAGCAAAAATTGTGTGTGTGTGTGTGTGTGTGCGACTTCTCCCAAGAACACACGCCAGGTTCAAACTCTATCTACTTTTTCAAGATTTATTTATTTATTTAAAAGTCAGAATTACAGAGAGAGAAAAGGAGGGAGTGAGGGAGGGGAGCTTGCAGCTGATGAGCTGCTGAAGCAGATAAATACTCTTTTCCACAGTAGGAAACTTTATGTCTTGGACATGTCATGATAGTATATGCGTGGGCTCCTGTCATTTGAGTCATTAATATCAATGACAATAGTTAGCACCACAGCCTCAAGCAAACACTTACTGTCTATAGAGCGGGACACTTTTTATCCTCCAGGATCCCCACTGGACAGCTGGAGCTGACACATTCTTTCTCTCCCACTTCTCTGAACTCTGAATCTCCAGGCTTCTTATGGGGTTGCTGGACAGATCCAATTCCATGGAGCTGATCAAAGAAGTCTCTCCTTTGGGGTCCTGATTAGATTCTTTGCCTGGACTCTACATCCAATACTAGCCTTTGCTTTTGGGTTTATTAAGCTTGTATAATGTTTGCTTTACAGTTAACTGAGCAGACTGACCTTGAACTTGACTCATAGAAAATCTGCAACTATAATGGCACTTTATTCAAGTCAACAGTGGAATGACATCCATTTTAAATAGGGAACAAAATGAGGACAGCAGTTAACTGCCTGGTTAGCTTTTCTATAGATGCAACATAAATTAGAGTAAGATTTAAAAATTACAACATGGATGGAAGTCTACTAAAAAAAAAGAGTAATACTTATGAAAATCACCAGGAAATTTTTGGAATTAGTACAAGGGTTCAGTGGGATATAACCTTGAAAAGCAAAACATGAAAGCTTCCTTCTGTGTGTGTATTCATAGTTTTCTGATATTATAAAAATAATCAAGATTTTAATAGAAAAATAATCCATTCATAAAAACTACATGGGTATATTCACTATCTAAGGAGCAAACAGGAGATAGGGGAGTTTCTGTGTAGAGAAAGCTGTATATGGTTGAGATAGTAAAGACAAGGAGCTGTGAACAAATGGGTGGAATGTCACATACCTGCATTCCTTCACACTTACAAAGATGTTTGTGATTTCCCAGATTAAGCTAAAACCGGAAGCCATTCTAATAAAAAAACTGTTTTAAAGCTGTTTTTAGACAGACTGACACTAAAGTTCATGTAAAGAGTGAACAGAGCGGGAAAAGCGCAGGACAAGTAAAGAATTATGAAAAAAGAACAGATTCCAAAGCATACAGCCACGGAAGAAAGAACACAAATCCAGAAAAGAGACTTTAGGATGTGATTGTGAAGGAAGTGGGATTCCATGCCTAGAATTAGTGAAAACAGGGGAAAGGTGGTATTTAATTTTTCGCAGTCAAGCAAAGTAAATTACAGGTAGATTAGGAATTCAAATGTGAAAGGGAAAACACAAAAGTATTAGGAAAATGTATGCAGAACTGTTTATATCTCGGTGGGAGGAGCTAAGGTTCAAATGTAAAAGCCAGAAGTTCTGATGAAAAAGACTTTACACACATCACAAACAAACTTATGCAGTGAGAGACGAACTGAGGAAAACATTGGCCGTGAAAATGATAGACAAAGAGTTTATCTCCTCACTTGAGAGAAGAGGGAGCTGCAGCTCAGTGGGATGCTGTGACTGCCAAGGTCACACAACAGCAGGTGGCAGAGCCAGGACTCAAACAGCCTGTGCTCCACACCCTATAAACCTAGCCTGTGCTCTGAGCCCTGCACCTCAGCACCTCAGTAAGGCTTCCTCCACAAGCAGTCCATACAATGAGTCTGCATTTTAAAAAATTAGATAAGTAGTTCCACCTGCCTTTATGCCAGAACTCTGTGATATTTATCAAACAACCAAGTACACTCGTCCATTCATGTTTACTATTGGCAAACAGTCCTTTGTGCCAGCCCAGCCCAGTTTCTTGATCCAGTCTCATATCCCTTATGTGTTTGTTTATATCAATAATTTGTTTATATCAGCAATGGTGCTGTGCACAGCTTCCTTTACAGCAAAACCAAATTTCTCTAGGAGACACCTGGGATTGGTGAATTATTGATTTTGTATATATTCAACTACATGATGTAGTCCAAAAGCCTGTACTGATTTATACCCTACTAAGAGTAAGAGGCTCCCTGTATATATTTGTCACTGTTGAAATCTTTAATTTAACCAATTTATTGTATGCAAGATAATATCTTTTTCATTTTAATTTTCATTTTTCTGATTATTACTGAGGTTGAGTCTTTGAATAAACTCTTCACCAAAGAGGTGCAGATCAACATGAATAAAATTAAAGTACTTTACTAAGTAATACAAACCAACATATTAATAAAATGTAATGAAATGTCTTGTTCATGAGTGAAAGGAGTGATACTGAAAAGGCTACGGATTCCCCCAAATTTATTTATAGGTTCAACAAAATTTCAATCAAAATTCAAAAGGGATTATTCTGGAACATGGCAAATTGATTCTGTCTTCTAGAGTCTTAAACAACAACAACAACAAAAAAGAATATTTCAATAAGGAGGAATACATAGGGGGTTTATCTGACCTTATATATAAATATTTCATAGAGCCTCAATAATGAACACATTGTGGTGCTGATGCAAGAGTCAAGACAGCACAGCAGAGGAGAATGGGAAACTGAAAAAAGAGCCCACTGAATTCAGAATCTACTTTGTGATAAAAAGAATTACAAGGCAATGTTGAAGGATTGCACGTTACAGAAACCTCCCCAGGAAGCTGACTGTACATGATGCACATCCCAAGAACTGAAGAAATAAATATGCCCGACAGAGGCAAACAGATTCTAAGTGAATGTGTGTGTATGTGATTTCAAGAATGGATGAAGAGTCCTGAACACAAACAAGAATGCCATCAATTTATTTCCAAAATAAGAACGGCATACAGATATAAGATATGGTACCAGTTTTGGTATCCTAGTTGTACTAATTTTAACAATTTCAATATAATTTTGAATCATCCTCTCATGAGATCACACAGACAGGATGCATCTTCATAGTACAGATGGTTCTGATATTTCCTTTTCTATTTTTCTCTTTTAACTCCTCCCCCACCCCCACACAAGGCTGGTATGTAACATTGAAAAGTTTTATATAGAGAACTTAAGTAGAGACGTAAGAGCAAATGAAAAGAACCTCTTCAGCTCCCAACTTTATTTTCCAAAATAATCAGTCATCTCCTTTGAGAATAAACATCTAGTTCACAGATTAATAATCACTAAACTAATACCTTCTCTCTTCATTTAGAAAAGATATAATCTAACATACTTGTGTGGAGCAAAGCAAAACTCACGTATTGTTCAACAACCCAAAGAGAATCTTGGATGACCTTATGTGAATTCTGAAAACACAAACCCTTTAAGGTAGACATACAATTATTTAAAATTATTAAAATATCTCAGAATGTGAACATGAGAAGCCAATAAATATTACCTACAAAGCTTTAATTTGCATGAGGACTGGACAGTGACTCATTTGGCCAATTGGATATCTGGCCAATGTTTGCAGTGAGATGGCCAGGACCCTCTCTCTTGAAAGACCAAGGTGCCTATGAAGGGATCAGAACTAAGAAGCCCACAGAGCAGTCAATGTGGCCACTTCAACAGAGAGAAACATATTCATCTCCTTCAATATAATTTTTTTTTGACAGGCAGAGTGGACAGTGAGAGAGAGAGACAGAGAGAAAGGTCTTCCTTTGCCATTGGTTCACCTTCCAATGGCCGCCGCAGCCGGCGTGCTGCGGCCGGCGCACTGCACTGATCCAAAGGCAGGAGCCAGGTGCTTATCCTGGTCTCCCATGGGGTGCAGGGCCCAAGCACCTGGGCCATCCTCCACTGCACTCCCTGGCCACAGCAGAGAGCTGGCCTGGAAGAGGGGCAACCGGGACAGAATCTGGTGCCCCGACCGGGACTAGAACCCTGTGTGCCAGCGCCGCAAGGCGGAGGATTAGCCTAGTGAGCCACGGAGCCGGCCTCCTTCAATATAATTTAATATAATATAATCTCCAATTATACAGGTGTCATGCCCCTCAAGCACAGGTCCTCCCAGTGATGAGAACCCGAAGAAGACAGAACAGTAAAAAAGGAGTGGACAACACTGAAGGTCTTGCAGGAGACTGGGTCAGCGAGTATTTGAGCAGAGACTCTCTCTCTCTCTCTCTTTTTCTCTGTCTCAAACACACACACATACACACACACACAGGTGGCAGAGGTATCTTCCATCCATTGGCTCATTCCCCAAATAGCTGCAATAGCTGGGGCTGGGCCAGGCCAGAGCCAGGAAGCAGAAATTCCCTCAGGGTTTCCCACATGGACGGCAGGGAATCAAGCACTTGAGCCATCGTCTGCTGCTTCTCAGGCACGTTTGCAGGAAACTGGATTGGAAGTAGAGCTGCTGGGGCTAGAATTGGCACCTGATATGGGATGTGGGAGTTCCAAGGGGCCACTCGACCTGTTGCATGATAACACCTGTCCCCCCCCTGCCAATCTTGAAACAGTTCACAAAAACCAGACTGTGTCTTCCCTAGGGTGGGGTATAGACACTAGAAATATGATCCCAACTTTCCCTGGCCTTTCTGTGGAGGAGTTGGCCATAAAGATATTCTCTGACCTACCTTGTCTGATACAGGTATTAGACCCCTGTTCCAGAGGTCCCTGCCTCACACCTACAAGGGGTGGCTGAGAAGAATCTGGACAGGCTTTGCTCCATTTCCCCGTTCAGTCTATCACCATTAGCTGACAATTAAACACAGCTGCCCTGCTGCAGCAACCCTAAGCATACATGCAGACAGCTTCCCCTGTATCTTTGGGTTTCCATTTCTGAAGGTTCCTGTGTCATGTAAAATGTTGGGAAGATGAATTTGCTTTGTTGTACCTTTGTTAACCTGTCTTCTGTTACTGGAATGTGGGCCATGACCATTGTGAGTGGCAGGACTGGGGTTGTCCCCTTTCAGCCCCTGCAAGCACGAAGCATTGTAGCAGGTAGTCGCCACCTTGATGCCTACGTCCCATATGGTCACCAGTTTGAGTTCTGGCTGCTCTATTTCTGCTAATGGCCTGGGAAAGCAGCAGAGGATGGCCCAAGTGTTTGGGCCCCTACACTCATGAGGGAGAGCAGGATGAAGCTCTGGGCTCCTGGCTTTGGCGTGGTCCGGCCCTGGCCATGTGGTCATCTGGGGAGTGAACCAGCAAATGGATGATCTTTTTCCCTCTGTCTCACTCCCTCTGTGACTCTGTCTTTCAAATAAATCAATCTGTAAACAACAACAGCAACCACAGCAACAAAAAACACCTGGAAAATCCAGAGGTCAGTGTGTTAGAGCAAGAAATGGGGGTGAGGGTGGGGGCAGAGATGAGTTAGCCTCACAGAGCTGTGGCCTGGATCTGAGACTTTGGCCCTTGCAAAGGCACTGGGTTTACTCTGAAGTAGAGAGGAGCCCGAGTTGCCCTAACTCACCAGTTTAAAGACTGATGTACCATGTGGCAGTCAGAGTGGGCACCAGGCAGGTGCCCAGGGCTGGTCCAGGGAAGAGAAGCAGAGACCTCCCAATCTACCTGATGGAGGAACAAGCGCTACACCTGGTCACAGCCTAGTTCTGTCTGGCAGGAAGGGAAGTAAACAATTTCTATCTTTTCCTTGTTAATAGGCAACCGCATTAATAATCATACCAGTAGTTTTTGCTTGACTGACAGATGGCAAAGCATTTATGAACGACACAGCCCCTCATTTAGATTTGATATTATCAGAATCACAATGGCATATGCTGAAAATTACTATCCTTTTGTTTGTACAAAATGGAAAATAACATCTTTATAAAATATAAAATAATGCTACCTATAGATATAGGAATAATAGAGAAGTTGTTTTTCGTCTTAGCCTATGGTTACAACAAATGATAAGTATTAAAGTAAATGTAATACATTCTACCAAAAGGAGTTATGATAGTTATGGAGAGAAAACTGTCCTATGCATTTATTTTATTTTGAAATTACAGACATAAAATGTAGGTCACTTCAAGTAAGATTTCCTTAAATCTAAAAAAAATTGCACAGAATCTAGAATTTGCTGTATTATATGAATTACATGATAGAAATTGTCTTCTTATTAAACATACATCTTTTTTTCTTTCTATTGTAGGTTATGAAGTCTTCTATATGTTCTGAAGATATATTCTCTTTTGTCATAAAATAGCCGATATTTATGGAACTAAATTCTGGTTAAGAATCCTAGCTTTGCTCATTTCAGCTAATATTTATTAAGCATCAGTATCTATTTCTTGAAGAACCCATGGTTTAGACAAGGGAGAAATAATGTACTATCAACACAACAGAAAGCCATGCAACCAGCCACCTTTGAACATGGTGGTGGGGATATTATTTCTGGAAGAAATAACAGCTCCAATAATTGCTTACAAGTTTGAAAACTGGCAAACTGTACAGTGTAGTACATTATGAAATTCGAAAGTGCTTGGGATGAGGAAGGTCCATGATATTTTCAAACCTTTCAAAAAATTAAGTTTCTTTGAGAGACAGACATACAGAGAGAGAGCACTCCTCTGCTGGTTCATTTCCCAAATGCTCACATCAGCTGAGGATGTCTGGAGTTGAAGCTGGAAGCCAGGCATCCAATGCAGGTCTCCTCCATGGCTGGCAGGAACCCAGGTACCTGAGCTACCACCACTGCCTGTTAGGACCTGCTTTAGCAGGAAATAGGAGTTGGGAGCCAGAGCCCAGTATTGAATGCAGGTGCCTGATGTGGGACCCAGACATTGTACCCATCAGGCTAAATGCTCATCTTTGAGAGGTCCATGTTTTAAAGTGGGTACAAGGACGGAGAGCTGGAGAAAGGGTGGACATCCCTGTTAACTAACAGTGGAAGATCTTCTCAGCCCTTATGTGGACCCAAAGATGGGGGGAGACAACTTTTAAAAATAATCAGATTTGGAGAAGAATACAAAATTTATGTAAATTTTAAAGAAAAAGCACAGAACGTAAGGGAATGAAATATTTATAGAGCGCTGCTTTGGCCAACAGCCCTGGATGCCTGCAGCCCACACGGATGAGGACTGGCTCAGAAGAGGGACCAGCAATGGGAGGTGGGAGAGGATGGGAGGTTGTGTGGATTAGGGCACCTTCCTGCACCGAACTCTTTCCAGAGTTGGACACCAGGGACTGCCAGCAGGTGTAAGGAAGAGACCAGACTGTGGCTGGCACTGAAAACCACACAAATGTGGAAATACTGGAGGTGATCACACACGGGACCCACGCACGGCTTCTGCGCAGCAGAATGATATGGGAAGCTGTAGCCATGGAAGCGAGGGGATGAATTTGAAAGATTCAAAGAAAGGCATTATGGGTTGTGTCAAAGTATCTCCTAGATACTAAACATCTATGAATATTTTCTTGACATCTAAGAATTTATAAATATTATATACATGCATGTAGGGTATCCCCATGGCCCAACAGTTTGTTAAAATTATTTCTTTTTATACTGACAGCCCTGTGGTCTGAGCTCCACCGAGGTACTGGTGGGGCCCACACTGTGATGCTCTAGCTATCTTTGCCTGGGTGTCAGAGGGTGGAGGCCGTGGGGGGAACCCCAGAGGCTGAGCAAGAGGGAAAGCAGAAACGTCACCACTTGGAGCTCCCTGGAGCTCTCCCCTAGCTGTCTGCCAGATTTAGCCACTGTGACCAGCTCTTTGGAGAATCCACAAACCGGGACACGTCAACCTTATTTTCTTCCACTTTTCTGCTGAACACAAAGAAAGCTGTTAGCAGGGAAATCCATCCACTGCCCATGGTGCTGTTATTCCATGGTGCTGTTAGCGGATGAAATATTATGCACTCTTCAGCTTGCCCATCAGCCCAAGCAGACCACTCACATAACACTTGGTGCCTGGTACAATAAGAAAATACACTTGCTTGGTGCATCCATGAGCTTTGACATTTTAAAAATCATGTACTTCGAAATCCAATCAAGTACAGGGCAGTTCATCAGAAATCTCAGTGACGGAGACTTCACCCTGGCCACCCTATGAAAGGCTACTGGGGGAATTCTGAAAGTATAGCAACTCTCCTATGGGTTAAAAGTCAGTAGCACTCACTGACATATGCTTGCAAGGACAGTCCAAAAAGTTCATGGAAAATGGAATTAAAAGGTAAGTTTATTTCAGTGTAAAAAAAATTTATAATCCATACTGTGTGTGTGTGTGTGTGTGTATACATAGTGGTATTCACATCTGTCTACAAACAAATAATTAAAAGAGAAAACAATTCAGGAAAGTTTTCTCCTCCTCCCAACATGGGATTCATTCAGTTCTTTAACTTACTTTACTCTAATTTAAAATTTGTAGCATTCGATTTCTTTTTCTCATGACTATCGCTGTGTGCCCAGGACTTGCCTGTAGGGAAGCTACCATCTAGTGCACATGCTGGCCACAGGAGACAGGGAAGACTAGGGCTTCTTTACATTGGTAACTTCAGTTCAAAGGTCTTCACTTGTGGAGTGAATGTGTCACAGGAAAGGGCTGCAACCCCAACTATAATAACAAAACACTCTCCTTTCACTCTGTTTTTAGGCTCAAGCTCTTGGCATCACTTATCAAAGAAATCATTTTAAAAATAATCTTTAGTGTATGACATCTCAGGTTAAAAAGTTCAAGTTGGGGTGGGCATTTGGTATAGTGGTTAAGACACCACTTGTCAGCATGCTAAGCCTTCAGCTGTGACGCTGGCATCCCCTATGAGCACCATTTTGAGTCTCAGCTGCTCCACCTCAAATCCAGCTCCCTGCTAATGTGCCTGGGAAGGCAGTAGAAGATGGCCCAAGTACTTGGGTACCTGCCACAAACACAGGAGACCTGGATGGAGTTTCTGGCTCCTGGTGTCAGCCTGGCCCAGTCCTGGCTATTCTGGCCATTTGGGGAGTGAACCATTAGATTTAAGATCTCTTGCTCCCTCAATTTCTGTAATTATGCCTCTTAAATAAATAAATAAATAAATCTTTAAAATAGAAAGAATGAACTATGCATGGATTTCAACTTAAGATATCACTTGGGATGCCCACATCCCATAGTGGAGTGCCTGATCCTGAATCCTCTGTCTCCGATCTCCCTTCATAATGCACACCCTGGAAGGTAGCAGGTAATGGCTCAAATAATTGGGTCCCTGCCACCTATCTGAGAGACCTATATTGACTTCCAGGCTCCTGACTTCAGTGTGGCCCAGCCCTATCTGTCCTAGGCATTTGGGGAAGTAAACCAATCTCTCTTGCTCTCTCCCTCTTTCTTTCTCTGCATTTCAAATTAAAAAAATGGAGAGATTAATTTGAGAAGTTTCTGTACTGCAAGAGAAACAGTCAAGAAAGTGAAGAGGAAACTGATAGAATGGGAGAAAATATTTGCAAATTATGCAACTGATAAAGGATTAATAACCAGAATCTATAAAGAGATCAAGAAACTCCACAACAACAAAACAAGCAACCCACTAAAGAGATGGGCCAAGGACCTCAAGAGACAGTTTTCAAAAGAGGAAATCCAAATGGCCAACAGACACATGAAAAAATATTCAGGATCACTAGCCATCAGGGAAATGCAAACCAAAATCACAATGAGGTTTCACCTCACCCCGGTGAGAATGGCTCACATTCAGAAATCTACCAACAACAGATGCTGGAGAGGATGTGGGGAAAAGGGACACTAACCCACTGTTGGTGGGAATGCAAACTGGTAAAGCCACTATGGAAGACAGTTTGGAGAGTCATCAGAAACCTGAATATAACCCTACCATACAACCAAGCCATCCCACTCCTAATTTACCCAAGGGAAATTAAATTGGCAAGTAAAAGAGCTGTCTGCTCCTCAAAGTTTATTGCAGCTCAATTCACAATAGCTAAGACATGGAATCAACCTAAATTCCCATCAACAGTAGACTGGATAAAAAAAGTTACGGGATATGTACTCTATAGAATACTACACAGTGGTAAAAAAAAAAAAAGAAAAGAAATCTAGTCACTTGCAACAAAATGGAGGAATCTGGAAAACATCATGCTGAGTGAAATAAGCCAGTCCAAAGGGATTGATATCATATGTTCTTCCTGATCTGTGACAACTAACTGAGCACCTAAAAGGAAACCTGTAGAAGTGAAACTGACACTATGAGAAACAATGACTTGATCAGCCCTTGTCCTGACTGTCGAGGAATAGCTTACTATTTTATTCTTTTTAATATTTTCTTTTTCTACTTAATACCATTGGTTGAACTCTTTAATTAACACACAATTATTCTTAGGTGTTTAAATTCGACTGAAAATTGATCCCTGTTAAAAATAAGAGTGGGAATAAGAGAGGGAGGAGATGTACAGTTCAGCACATGTTCACTCGGACTTACCCCTAATGGTAAAGCTAGAAATGTACCATGGGACTCCAAATCCCATGAAGTTGGCATGTACCAATCCTATCTTACTAGTTAAAGTGATTAGTTTCAGTTCATAATTGATCATAAAGATAGTGTCAAAGGGATAACATAAATAAGACCAAGTGTCTGCTAATAATAACTGATATAATTAAAAAGCAGAGAACGATTCAACATGGGAAGTGGGATACACAGCAGACTCATAGAATGGCAAATGCCCTAAACAGCACTCTGGACTCAGAATCAGCCCTTAAGGCATTTAGATCTGGCTAAAAAGCCCATGCGAGTTTCTCAGGCATGGAACGCCAAGACACTGTGGCAAAAAATGACCTAAATGAAAGATCTCTGTGAGTAAGACCCCAGTGGAAAGAACGGACTATCAAACAAGGAGGTACCTTTCTCTGAAGGGAGGAGAGAACTTCCACTTTGATTATGGCCTTGTCTAAATAAGGTCAGAGTTTGTGAACTCAAGAGGCTTCCATAGCCTTGGCAGACCATGACAAGAGCTTTGGGTGATTACTGACTGCTGACATAATAAATAAGACAATTGGTAATTGTTAAATCAACAACAGGAGTCACTGTGCACTTAATCCCCATGTAGGATCTCTGTCCTAATGTATTGTACTATGAGAATTAATGGTAAAACTACTACTCAAACAGTTGTTTATATTTTGTGTGTCTGTGTGGGTGCAAACTGTTGAAATCTTTATTTAGTATATATTAAGTTGGTCTTTTGTATATAAAGATAATTAAAAACGAATCTTAATGAAGAATGGGATGGGAGAGGGAGTAGGAGATGGGATGGTTTGCAGGTGGGACGGTGGTTATGGGGGGGGGGGAAGAACTGCTATAATCCAAAAGTTGTACTTTCTGAATTTATATTTATTAAATAAAAGTTTTCTTAAAAAAAAAAAAAGAAAAAAAAGATGGACAGAAAAAGTACAAAAAAACCATCTCTTTGTTTTCCAATTTTCCAGTTACACATTTAACATAATACTAGCCATACAAATGCCTTGGTTTGCATTTTTAATTCTTTAGTAGAGATTTTTCCAATATTACATCTAATTTTTTTTCCAGATCAGAAGGCAGCCAGTGGTTACACTCAGTGGTAGATGCTGAGAACTCATTAAAAAGTAGGACCTTAGGGAAGAATTTGTTTTGTTTTTAAATTTTGCACACACAGTAGTTAGAGAGCTATTTTTTAAAGTTTATTTTTAGAGCCATTAAAAATATACATAATCCGATAGTGTTGATCGTGTCTCAGAATCCTCTACTGGTCCCCATTACATTCGATCATTACTTTTGGCCTTTTGTCCTGCATAACCTGCTGTGTCTCCTTTCTGCCTACATCTCTTAGTATTCTTTCTGATTTGCTTTTGGCTTCCATTGTTCTGGGTGTCAGGACACTCCTTGTCGCTCCCCCTCTTCGCGGAGGAATGACACTAAACCCTGCGCTGTTCTTTTGTCTGCTCGGCCCTCCCTGGGTTTGCTGCTGGTTCTTCCCAGGTTGGCTACCGACCCTTCCACCTCCGTGGAAGGGCGGTTCCCCCTAGCCACTTTCCCCACTTCCGCGGGGGAGCGGCACACCGCCGGCCGGCTCTCTCGGGGGCTGCTCAGGTGTTCCTTCAGATAGATGTTCCCTGGTGCATGTTGTCTCTCTCCTCCTTTATAGTCCTCTTCCACCAATCCCAACTCTGCTACCCACACGCCGAGTACGCTGCTCTCCTCCAATCAGGAGCAAGATCAGCTCCTGCAGCTCAGTCAATCAAATTGGCGAGAGGCAGCTGCGTAGAAGTTGTTACTCCCTTCTCAGTGCCATATTGTGGGAGAGCAGATGCATAGAATAAGTCTTAATTCCAGTAACTTAGTCTAGTCCGAGTTGCTCCCAGTTGCTCCCCACACTCCTAGTGGCCTGAGATGCATTCCCCAGGCTGCAGAACAGTGGCCTCTTTCCATCCTGTGGATATCCACTCAACCTGATTTTCCATCTGGGTGGCATGTCTACCCTACTCCCTTCCTGAATGCAGCGCCTTAGACCGCTCGGCCATCCTACCCTACTCCCTTCCATCTGTTCAGGATCTGGCCACTTTCTATATTTCATGTACTGATGTGTTGACTTTCTGCTTCCACTCCCTCCCAGAAGAATGAAAGTACTAGCAGAGGAGAGACTCTAGCTTGCTCTTTTCAACACTGAATTCTTAGAGCACAGAGGAACACCTGCCACCCAGCAGGTGCTTCATACCATTGTATCTTTCAACTGAATGCAGTTTCACCTTGGACTTTGAAATTCTACAGTAAGGTCCATTTTCATAGTCTACCTTTTAAGAGAAATGTCATCTACCAAGCCAATCAAGACTGACAACACGGATTTCTGGAGCTAAAGAAAATATCTTAGAGATTTAGAATATTATACATCCATGAACATAATGACACAAGTCTAGGCAAACATTATACACATTTAGAAAGTCTTTTTCTTGTAACTTTAGCTTTTGATTTCATGAAGAGTGATTTTTTTCCCGACAAGTAAAAACCAACACTATGTATAAAATATTTCTGCACTATGTGCACCTGCATCTTGTTTATAGAAGCCAAGGCTGAATATATTAACTAATTATAGATATGTAGATGTCTTATTTTCCTTAATGCAAAAAATATATAAAAGCATGTGAGAATGTCTAGCTCTGAACTTTGGTGAATATCCAATTTCCATTAGCTGTAGTTGGGTGAAATGTTAGAGAGACAGATAAAAGTTGGAACAATAAGGCAGATTATTCATAATTCAAAATCTTCACATTCTGCTGTCAGTCTTCAGGGCTTAAGACATTAAGATGGAAAAATTTAAATTGCAAAACAAATTATCATCTATTGATTCATTTTTTTTTGGTTTTCATTACAGAAAAATTAAATCGATAGCCGGAAAGACTAGCAGAGAGGGAAAAAATACTAGTTTCGGAAACTCTGAGAGACAATGTGAAAAATCGTGACATACTTTATTAACATAGATCTGCTTTTGAGGTATGAATATGAGAACTTTGAATGACAAAATTAAGGAAACTATGACTTATATTGAAATTTTTGAAAGGGGATTTTTATAACGAGAGTTGGGACTTGCTCAGCATATGATCAATGCACTTGGCTGCAAGATCATGGAATCCTCAAGATGGAATGGATTTTTATAATAAAGTCTACCAGTTAGTCAAGGGAACAGGATTCCATTAGTGGCAAAAAGCCTAGAACTGTCTCTGAATGAAGACAACACCACAGAGCAGGAGATGTGGCAACCTTCAGATAGAGGTGTTTTTTTTTTTTTTTTTTTTTTTTTTTTTGCCAGGCAGAGTTAGACAGTGAGAGAGAGAGACACACAGAGAGAGTTATAGACAGTGAGAGAGAGAGACAGAGAGAAAGGTCTTCCTTCCGTTGGTTCACTCCCCTAATGGCCGCTATGTGTATCCCTTGTGTAAGCTGCTATCTTGTGAAGACTTTCTCTTTCCTTCTTCACTGAAATTATCTGAAAAGAAAGTCAATCAGCATTGACTGTGCTGTGCCGATCCTGAGCCAGGAGCCCCGGGGTACTTCCTCCCGGTCTCCCATGTGGGCACAGGGACCCAAGCACTTGGGCCATCCTCCACTGCCTTTCCAAGCCACAGCAGAGAGCTGGACTGGAAGAGGAGCAACTGGAACTAGTACCCGGAGTGCCGGCACCACAGGCAGAGGATTAGCCAAATGAGCCATGGTGCCAGCCTCAGATAGAGGTTCTTAAGGGCTGACAGAAAATTTTTCTTTACTCTAATAGGTGTGGTAGGCAGACTATTGACCCCATTTTCTACCCTACAACATGTCCAAGTTCTATATGTATATTACAAGGCAATGGGGAATTAAGGCTATGACAGAATGAAGACTGCTTAGCAGTTGACCTTAAAATATAGTTTATCCTGTATTATCACAAAGTTCCTTTAAATGTGATAGAGGGAGGCAGAAAAGTCAAAATCAGAAAAGTAAAATTTGAATAAGACAACCATCTGACTTGTACGATCAGTGGGGCTATGAATGTGGAAGGATCTAGAACCTATCAAAAGGAAATGCACCGAATCTACCCTAGAGTATGCCAGCACCTGGAGTTTAGCTCAGAGATAACCAAATTTGAACTTCTGAGCTACAGAACTGTTAGATAATGAGTCTTCACTCTGTTACATCACTAAGTTTGTGTTAACTTATTATAGCAGCGACAGGAAGTGAATATCTAGGTAGACAACCTACTGTCAAGTTATGTGATCATGAGCAGCACCTCAGGCTTGGCTGGCTAACAAGGACTCTGCTTTTATCAGCCCATAGACAATAAATACTGGCAAAGAGGATGAGGCATCCACAAGGATGTGGGACCTGGGTTTTGAGGCTTCTTGTTCATGCATTTAGTTAACATACAACCAACCTCAGACATTTCATGCATTTTACCAGCAGAGGGTGTCTGCGGTCATTCATTCCTAACATCCACATTGCTGTCCACATGGTCATGACCGATGAATCCTCCTCTCTTGCTGTAACCACCAGGGCTTTTGTGGCTGCTGGATGAGGTAGATCTACACCACATTTAAGTCTCATAAGCAACTGCAATATCTGCTCTGCACAAAGAACTGCCATGGACAGGATATGCATTGCTCTTTGATCATTTTCTTGACTTACTAGCCAACTTTAGCCCCTGCACAGTCAATGCTGATTGACTTTCTTTTCAGATAATTTCAGTGAAGAAGGAAAGAGAAAGTCTTCACAAGATAGCAGCTTACACAAGGGATGGTTGACCCTGCCTATACAAGCACCAAGTGGCCCACTATACCTAGTGTCTTTTCAGACAATAAATATTGTAGAAGAGAATGAATCATCAATAAGGATGCAGGACACTCTGGGTTTTGAGGCTTCCTGTTCATGCCTTTAGGTGACATCTCAAGTATAATCAAACTGAACAATTCTTGAGCAAATTTCTGCATTTCAACAGAGAGTTTTTGGTTAGATTTTCTTGTCACTGATTTCTGACATTTTCCAAAGTCTAAAAGAGTTTCAAGTTTCACATGTCTTTTATGGGTGTACCAATCTCTATCAGTGCCCACTAGCCAGCTGTTAATCACCTTTTCAAAAGGTGAATATCTAATGGTGGAGTATGGGAGTCATGGGTTCAAA
This sequence comes from Oryctolagus cuniculus, assembly GCF_051225735.1. Taxonomy (NCBI): domain Eukaryota; kingdom Metazoa; phylum Chordata; class Mammalia; order Lagomorpha; family Leporidae; genus Oryctolagus; species Oryctolagus cuniculus. Next base: position 40,580,209 of record NC_142880.1, read on the forward strand.
ACCTCAAGCTTGCCATTCTGTTGCCCCTATTGCCATGAACTCCAATCGCTTTGTGAATTTGTCAGCATTTGGGTGAAGCAGTTTGTGGACCTTAGGCTTCCAAATGTGGATCTAGAGATCTTATCTGGATCTTGAGACCTTCTTGTTGTTTGGGACAATCTTCAGAAATTACTTTCTCCTTTCTTTTTCTACCTCTTTCCCCTCCTCCTCTATTTTTTTTTTTTTTTTGGTAAAGGGATTTCATAATATCCCCAAATACGAGATAAGATCTCTCCCAGATCCAAGAGTTGTACCAATAATTATGCTTCTCAGAGGAATATTAGCCTGATTCTTTAAATTTGCCTTGTTTGGTCAGTCTTGTTCTGTGGGATCAATAAGCCAGCCTCATCTCATCACATGAGTCAGGCTAGATCCAGCTCTTTCAGCCTTGTCTTTTGTAAGCCCAATCAATCATCACTACACCATCAAAGGTGCATGAGGACTATCCTTATCATTTAGTAACTCCAGGTCTCTTTGAAGAAGTTTTAGTCACAGGTGAGGGAATTAACATAACGTTGTGTGAGAGCTGTTCAAATAGATTGCATAGTCTCTCAAGCAAAGGCAAATTGAGATTGGCTTTTTCTCGGAAACTTGGATTGAAAAACAAGAAGGAGATTTTTCAAGTCGATGACAGCACTTTAAGCTCCTGGTGCCTGTTGAGCTTCCTTATTAGCTTGAACTCTATTGGATACTGTCAAAGCCATAGGGAGTCCCACTTTATTTAGACTGCAATAATCTATAAAGTCAGCCCGGAACAGCCGACTGCTTTGGTCAAATAAGTCATTAGTATAGAGAAGGGTTGTGAGCCAAGGGACCGGTTTCTACTAGCTCCTTTGTTAATAGAAATATTGCCAGAACCTTTCCAGGAAGTCTATCTTGTTTTTGTTTCAAGTTTGCTGGGTTTGGGCAGGCTAAGGGTTTCTTGTTTCAAGTGCACCATCACAACTGGCACATGCCACCATTTGCACCACATGTGCCCCTCGTGTGTAAACTCACCATTGTCTACACATGTAGTGTATCTGGGCCAGCCAGATATGAGAAGGGACTTTTGTGGGGTTGGCATGTGGCATGGCAAGGTTAAGCCATGGCCTACAGTGCTGGCATCCTATATGGGCACCAGTTTATGTCTTGCTGCTCCATTCTGATCTGGCTCCCTGCTAATGAGAAAGCAGCTGAGGATGGCCCAAATGCTTGTGTCCCTGCACCCACATGGGAGACTTGGGTGAAGCTCCAGGCTCTGGCTTCAGCTTAACTGTTGTGGTAATCTGGGGACTGAACCAGCAGTTGGAATATTCTCTCCTCTCCTCTCCTCTCCTCTCCTCTCCTCTCCTCTCCTCTCCTCTCCTCTCCTCTCCTCTCCTCTCCTCTCCTCTCCTCTCCTCTCCTCTCCTCTCCTCTCCTCTTCTCTCCTCTCCTCTTTCTCTCTCCCTCTCTCTCTCCAAGTAATTTAAAAAACAAAAGAAAAAAGACTTTGTTTTTGAATACTCCATTTTCTATTCCCTCTAATTCTTTACTCCAATGGCCACATACTGATTAAGCTCAGAAAATGTGGCTTCCCAACCAACTGAACCAACTGCCATAAATCAGGTCTAGGCATGTGGCCTCAAATCTGTGACTGGAAAGAACCCAGCCCTACCAACCTGAGTAGGATCACCTGGCTGCTGCCTAGCAGCCTTCTTCCTCTGCAACCCCTTCCACTGTCTCTCTTCCCTTCCTGTTACATGAACTGAATCAAGATCTTTTTCCAAGATGTCTGCTTCTGCTCAGTCTCCATTAGGGTCTTTTTGAAGTCAGTGAAGTTAGACATGAAGACATAAAATTTTCTATGCCATGCAGAGAAGGGAAGAACATTAATCCTGATCCACCTCCCTAAAGGATATTCATGCTTTTCTTATTAGTGGACAAGGACATACGTCGTAGGTTAAGTAATTCTATTCCCTCAAACATGTGGACATCCCAAGTCCAGAAACCTATCAATATTTTATCTTACACTGAAAAACAGATATTTCTGCTGTGATTATATCAAGTAGCTGTGATTTAAGAAGAGTCTGGATTTTCTGGGTGCACCAAATGTAGTTGCAGGAGTCCTTACAGAAGGAGGCAGAAAGATCAGAGTCAGAGGGCTGAGACATGATGATGGAAGCCAGGTTGAGTTCTGAAGTCTGAGGTAGGCACTAGGGGACATGCACAGCAGGCAGCCTGGGGAGGCACAACTCTTCTCTACAGCCTTGGAGTGGGAGGAGGGGATACAACCTTCATGGCACCTGTGGCCACCTGTAGACTTCTGACCTCCAGAATTCAGGGTAGCTTTTTACAACAGCAAGAGGATACACACGCGCTGTTCTCAGTGTCCTCTGACCAAGTGTTTGAACACTTCTGCCTTTAATGACCATACAAATATGTGCCTTCAATAATCTAACCCAGGCTTCCCTGTCCTATTTTTTGTCCAGTCTTTTTCTATGGTCTGTGACTCTCGTTATCTCCTGGCTACAAAACTGTACCAGCTTCACAGAATCCACAAGCCCCCAACAGTAATGAATCAGATAACAGTGTCCCAACTTCTTGGACACGTTCAGCTATTTGTAGAGTTATGAGTCATGGAGGCCTTCTCTGGGTTCATCTCCCAAATCACAAAATCCACTAACTGGATAAAAAATAAACCACTTGGTCCCATTTGATTCAGGACTCAGTCACAGAACAATTCAAGTTGGCTTCAGCCTTCAATGTAGTGACTCTTCAGGGCCAATGATTCAGCCGGAGACAGGATAAATAATTCTATCTTGTAGGGTAGACCTCAGCTGCAGTGATTTTTCCCAGGCCAGAGAGATACAGTTTTGGATTAGAAGCAAAAACATCAGGCTACACATGTTGCTCCCTAGAGGTTAATTCTTACATCACATAAACCCTGACATCATCATTCACTGGAGAATACCAGTCTTCAGATCATTCCATTTCAATATCCCTAGGTAATTTTTTTACTTGAACCCTTGCTTATATTTATTGGGGAGAAAATTGTTTAATTCCTTTGCCTCCAGACTTTTAGAGGCACTTTTCCATGGACATGTCAAATGACAACAGGCAAGACCAAGAGAGACTGGTTTCTCTTTAAAGAATGCATCTTGTCAAGAGGCAAGTTGACCATCACATCTTTGCTCTGTCTGCAACATAACCATTGGAACCCCATAATGCTTTCTTGTTTTAATATATTGGACTTTATCTCCTTGTTTAAAAGCCTCAAGTATCTTTGCTTATGCAGTTAAAACAATGGAAGGACTCTTTTCTCTTTAGCTTATCATTTCTACACAGTATAATGTTGCAAATCACCATGAATCTGGGAGACAGTGGACACATTCCACAATAGTTCCTTTCATTTTAGAGATGTAAAGTTGTAATCCTGAACTGAGACCAGCCTGGCCACCATGTTTCCATGAATCACACTCACCCCCATGTTTCCAACAAGTGGAGTCTGGAGTCTGTGTATCACTCCCACTGGGGATGCCTGTCTGCATGGTGTCCCTGTAGAGGACTAAGAGGCTGGGAAGCCAGGCAATAAGCTTCACCAATGGAGGCTGTGGCACGTGGTCTCCTGCACTGGAGCCCAGTTTCTCCAGATGGCAGAGCACTGAGCCTACTGCTCATCCTCAGACACATCTGGGCCAAACAAGCTTCGGGACTCCAGAAAGTTGTTTGTGGGGCAACTGAGAGAGGGAGCCCCAGCAGCTGGATCTTGTAGCAAAGCCTTACTGATGATAAACAGGGGAAGTTGGAGTTCGTCATGGTTTTTAACCTTTGGATTGGTCTCCCTCTGAGTCTTGACCACATATGGGTAAAGTGTGGAGGATGGAAATAAAAATAATATTTTTTGATCCATATGAAACACTTTGGGATTTGAGAAAAAACATCTCCAATGAGTGGCAGGAGTGAAGGTGGTTGAAGGAGACAGTAGTACCCATTAGAAGGGGAAACAAGGTGTGAAAATGGAAGGGGTCAGTGAACAGCAGCAATGGAGAGAGATGTCAAGAATGTGTTAAGTGCAGGGAGTACTGTCAGGTGTGGGGACCATTTGGACTGCTATGAGCTTCACTATACCTTCCTGTAGGCATCAGACACCCTCCCTGTGAGACTGTCAGCAGAGAAATTATGCCTCCCATAGCAGAGCTGCCAGGAATGTTTTGGAATAGCTACTTTCCCAGTGATCATTGGCAATTACTGGAAGTCAATCAATCCCCACCCCTCTGTGTGTGTGCATGTGTGTGTATGCACATGCACAGGGGTATGACCCCGAAGTTTCTTTGTCAGCAAGAAGAAACAGCCAGGGAAACATGAGTTCAGAGATGTCCCTCACTAAATGAGCTGAATCATTCAGCACTGGCATCTCCGTTGACAGCCAGCCAGCCCTGTCTTCTGGAATCTAAATTCAGTACTGCAACCCCCTCATCTGAGGTTTTGCTCTCTGCTGTTTCTATTGTTTGCACTCAACCATGGCCCCAAAAAATGGTGAGCATGATACAATGAGATTTGAGAGAGAGAGAAACCACTTTTACATCACTTTTATTATACTGCTGTAATTGTTCTGTTACCAGTTATTGTTGTGCATCTCTTATTGTGCTCCATTTCTAAACTGAACTTTATCATGGATATGGATGTATAGAAAAATAGAACACATAAGCCTAAGTTTCAGGCATCCACTGTAGGCTTTGGATTCTATTTGTCTGCATAAAAGGGCAGGGGACATCATATTTCTCAGGAGAGGGTAGAGCTATTCCAGCCTGTCAATAGGGGACCTAGTTCTCATTCTTCCTCCCCAAATTCACCTGCTTCTCTCCAGAAGTCCCTGAACAGCTCCATTTTGAAAGAGGAACTCAGAGAAAAGCCCACAGGAATCATTCTATCCAGTTGTACCAGGCAATATTGTATCATTTTCCTTTGATATCATTTGTCTTCAAAATGTAAGAGAAAAAACAGGTGGCATTCCTGGGGACAATGTTTTATTCCTGATATGCTTTCCCACCACCATGAAGATGATGCAATGTGTAAAACACAGAACTGAGAGTGTGTCTGCATAAGAAAGAACAGGGAGGGCTGGCAGGTGCTGCTTTCCTCCCTGGTGTGCAGGGATGAGAGGAGCCGGCTGAACAGTCTTAAATGGGAGCTGGGAAGAACACCACTTAGTTCTGGTAGAATTAAAAGAAGAGAGTGCCAGGCAGTCAGTGAGTCTGCAAGGTTTCCCTGGGATTGAAGGGTCATGCGGACAGGGGTGTCTACTGCTTACCTTGTATTTCCCAGCCTCCCGAATCCATCCAGTTTGGACCTGCATTACCTTTCCATCCCATTCGGTTCCCACATGGGGTCTCAAAGCTTGCCTACCTCTCTTAGCACCGGCACTGCCACTGCACCCATTGTTCCCTTTTGTCTTCATTTTCCTGGAACCACTGCTCCAGACAACAGGTTGTATCCCCTACGGTTGGTAGCAGCAATGGTGCTGGTGCCACTCCCACTCCAGAGCCCACAAGGAAGTGGGTGGGGAATCCACCCCTTTATACTCTATGGTGCTGGGGATAAGTTCCCAGGATTCCTACTAGAACATTCACTGCCTGACCCATTAACACAGAAGGGTTGGATGGAACAGTATTATTCACCCACTGCTGATGTTTAGTGACATTTTGGCTTAACAAGGCTTTGGTGTGCTATCCTGGGACTGTGGTCTCCTTATGCATCACAGCTAACAGGGAAAATACATTTCAGCCATTTAATTACTTCAAATAATATTTGGAAATTAAAGACAGTCTGTATAGATCCATCAGAAATACAGAAATCATTCCATACATATAATTAAATACAAATCACAGAGGAGTTAATGCCTACTCAATGTTTTACTTATTATGTAAGAGGCAAATTAATTAAGCATTGTAACTACAGAAGAGCAATTTGAATTTTGAAGAGCTCTTAACAAAATAGATCATTTTCCTTTCTCTTACATTCAGAGTTTGGTTGAAATTGCATGAAACCAAAGAATCACTGTAGAATGATCACCTATGGCCTTTCTTGAAACACTTAAAAGTATATGCAACGATGAAGTGCACCTAAGAGGGAGGAGATCTGACAAAACATCTGTGTGATAGTTTTGGTACAAAGACATATTTCTTTCCATCGGAATCTGATACTGAACAACTGAATGTGGCTGAGCTGGAAACGTGCCCATGTGGGAAGCCAACGGAGGCTGCCATTCACATTGGCGAGACTGTTTCCCTCTTGGGCGTCTGGTTCCAGTGGTATCAAACATTTCCAAGATGGCACACACAAAAGTCCTGAGGTCAGAGTTGTTCCACACCTGCAGTGTCACCGGATTGAATCTTTAGATTTAGAATGAAATGGAACAATAACCTTAGTGAAGTCAGAAATAGAGCCAGAGGCTCAAAGAGGGTGAGTCCTGGTTCATTTACTTAAGAGTGGATGAATGAAAGAGAGGCTACAGAAATACAGGTGTGAGTACAGAACTGCCTGGCATCCTACACAGGAGGAGTGAGTGTGCTCTATAGCCTGCATGGACAGAACCTTCTTGCTGCTTCTGTTGGTATTTTGACAAAACGTTCATTGTAGATGTGTGTTGCCAGGGAACCCTAGAGAAGGTTTAGAGGGGGAAAAATAAAAAAAAAAAATGACAGCTAAACAAGATGCTTCTTCCTTGCTCAATGACTTAGAGACTACTTACTTGGAAACAAGGCCTTAGGGCCATTGAGTCAGCAGTTCTAAGAAGCAGTGTCACCAGGAGGAGAGGGCCAAGGTTTCTCTGTGTCTTCTAAAGACTCCAGGAAATGACCAGTTCTAGCTGTAGAGGTTTGGGTGGGAGACAAAGTTGGACTGTGTCCTTGGGGGAGGGACTGGGTGTTCAGGGAGGGGCCTTCTTTCCTAAAATACTCGGATGGTACAGGAGCTCTCCTTCAGAGTGCATCAAGGAAACAGCACAGTGAGAAGCACCCAGATGGGAGCTGAGTTCCCCATCCGGGGGTGCAAATGCTAAAGGGCTGACATTTAGGCAGGTGGTGCGTTCACTACGGAAGGGCTACAAGCCATTCTGGGGAGTGGGCAGATAAAAAGATCCATTCAAGCAGAAGGGGACCATAGGTCAATAAAGAAATGCAATTAAAATAGCAAATCCAGCCAAGAAACTTCAGAGATTAGAAAAAGACGTGCTGTAGCACTGTTCCAGAGTCGTGACCCAGTTGCTGTCCTCACTCATCTCTGCTGTGCAAAGAGAAGCTGGCGTCCTGGGTGGTTTTAATTAGGGTTCTCGCACGAGGCAGGATTGCTACATTTGATCACATCTGATTCTGTAACTTTCATCCATTTTTGATTACGAAAATGTTCTCACTCTAGTCCAAAAGAATTAAGTCTGTCTATTTTATCACTTCAATCTTTCTCCCCAGACCCATCTCCACACCCACCCTCCTGCAGCAGGCCAGGCATGAGCTCCGGTTCCCTGGTGTGCACCTGCAACCTTCCTCCCTGTTCTTTCTCCTTTGTGTTGTGGGTGAGAAGGAAGAGAGGCTTCCTTTGTCCCAAGGCTACTACAAAAGTGATTTGCCAAGTGGCTGGAGCCCTGCTGCCCCTAGAGGGCAGCCTTGTCTTTGTTTTCAGATATCCACACTTGCCTTACCCCTTGCTGTCACAGCCCTGCAGGAACCTGACTAAATCCCCTACCTGCCTCCCCTCTGACAGGTGCCGGTTTCCACGAGGAAGAAATGAACTTGGGGGAATACAGCCCTTGTTTTCTCCCAAGGCTCCAGCAGCACAAGGAAAGTCACCATCTCAAGGGCTCAGCCACCTGTCATTTGGGGAAGGAGATGTCAGGCTTCCTTTCTGACTGCTGCCAACACACTTTAGGGGAGGTTCCCCTCTTTGCATCCAGTTTTCCTCAATGTGTTTCTCTTTCCCTTCAAAGTTCTCCTGTTAAACTTCTCAATGGAAAGGGCCGCCAAACCAGCCGTGTCTCTCCAACTCCTGGAGAGACCAGGATCTTCCATCAAGAACTAAGCTTTCTTAGAACTTGGTCCTGGTAATCATGAACTAACTTTCTGATGGAGCGTTATTGCTGCTGAAATCCAATCACTGACCTCCGGACCCAGAGAAGCCCTCATTTGCACCTCCCCTAGAGCTGTCATTCTTGCCTTTGATGCTTCCCTGACATGTGGGAGGGAAGGCCTTGGTCAGAGGAGTGTCCAGTCTCTTTAGCCTTGGGGAAGATGGCCAAGACCAGGATAAGTCTCTGGATGGCCAAAGAATGGCTATGACTGGCTCAGGTTCAGGAAGGAATGGAGGAGGAGAATAGAGAACAGGGAAAGGAGTTGGCTGCAGAGGGCACAGAGGAACCAGAGCAAAGTGCAGAAGAAAGGGATGCACACAGCAGGGAAGAGCAGGTGCAGCCACACCAGGCCTGGCAACCTTGCTGTGCCATCCTTGCACCCATGGACCTTGAAGAAGACAGTGCAACCTCATCACCACCATTCAGCCTCTCTGGATACCTTTGTCTCTGCTTCTTTCTCCACTCTCCAAAAGACTGTGATGCTGACTTGCCTGCTGAGTTGACGGAAACCTCTGTGGCACCGTCTCTGTCCTAGTTGGTTGTAATTCTGTCCCAGCCGTAAGCAGTGCTGTCTACCAGTTATGTCCTATGTTGGGGATGACGCATGGTCCTTTCTGCTTGAAGCACTGGCCCAATAACTCTCTGTCAACTACTTCTATCATTTTTCACATAGGAAAGACCAAGCGTTCAGAAAAGTTAAAAAATATATATTGGGCCATCTTCTTCATTCATGCTGGGTTAGCTTCCTGAAACGACAGCGTTGCCTGCAGTTCACATATCACATCTCTCCTGTGTTCACAAAGATTGGAGACTCTGGAAAGCCTGGACTTTTCCATAGAGTAACTTCTCTACCACGATCTAATCCTGGAGCCCTTATCACATTTTCCACTTGGCAAGAGCAGGTCTCAAAATGTGAATGATGACATCAAGTAAAGCCAAACATGGGCAAACAGTCTGGCTCCAAAACCATGAGATTGATTTTACATTCAACTCTTGGAAAGAAATTTCTCTCATTCATATTTACAATATACAAGGGTATTTGGTAAAGTTCACAGTAAATGAAGTTAAAAGATGAGATTATTTTGGTGCCATTCTTTTTTAATTCTGGCTTAGGAGAGGTCTTCAAATAGTTTGCAGAAATGAAAAAAGACCTGGGACTGGTGTGGTCGCATAGCAGATAAAGCTGCCGCCTGCAATGCCTGCATCCCATATGGGTGCTGGTTCATGTTACTGTTGCTCCACTTCCAATCCAGATCCCTGCCAAAGGCCTGGACAATCAGTGGGAGGCAGCCCGAGTGTTTGGGCCCTTCCATCCATGTGGGAGACCTGGATAAAGCTCCTGAAACCTGGCTTTGGCCTGACCCAGCCATGGCCATTGTGACCATCTGGGGAGTGAACCAGCAGATGGAAGTTCTCTCCCTTGCTCTGTCCCTATCTTTCTCTCTCTCTGTTATTCTGCCTTTGGAATAAATAAATCTTTTTTTTAAAGAGATGCCTGGACTAGCAATAAGTCACATCCCATAAGCCCTGGCCCTGGCTGGCGGTTGATACGTGTTCTCTCCCAGGGATATATGGAGTCTTCATGTCATTCTGCAGTCTGGACACTGATAGTCACAGAGGTAGCCAGAAGGGAGTACAACAGCCAGGGTTCAAGTACAGGCAGCTGACCCCAGAGCCTTTGCTGTAAATGAACTGTTCACTGGTACTGACACTTGGAAAACAAACACAAGCTCTTTTCCAAAAATAAATAAAAATAAAAGTGGAACATTTCATGAGAAAGGAAAGAGAAGCAATGACACAAAAGTAACCAACTGAAAAGATGGACAGCGCCTTCTCTTGAACTATATGAGGTAGAAAGGACGAAGAATACAACAGAAATTATGAGGCACTTGAAGTGAAGTAGACAGGAACAAGTCTAGCTTTTTTTTTTTTAAACATATGAACTGTTCTAAATTGGTCTGGATAAAATCTAAATTATGGGGGAGGGCAAAGCAATGCAGAAACAACTCGTGTTCTCCTTAAAAAATATATAATGCCAATTTGGAGAAAATTCATATAAATGATACAAATATATTAAACCTATGGACATACATGGAGCTGTAAATACACACACACACACACAAAGCAGGAGACTGTAAAAGATTGTCATCCCTAAATCTGAGCTCTCCTCCCTCAGTTCTAAGTGATTATGACTTGGGATGTATTTTCTGGCCCCCTCTGGTTTTAAAATTCACTGTAGTCAACCCTGTACGAAGCAGGCAGGTTTCTGTGAGCCCCCAGGGCTGGGTTTTAAACATTTGCTAAGAATTCTCGAATGCTGTGAGTTTACCTTTTCATCGTTTAACACATACTGCCCTGTTAAAAACCGTCTGCCCAGCTGGTTGGGGATTCCTTAAAGGCAGGCTCTCTACATTCATAATATTTGGATCCTCTATTAGCACAAAGCAGACTATCAATAAACTGAAAATTCCATTTCTTTAAAAAGAACAATGCTTCATAGGAGGCAGTGTGATCACATAATTAGGAAGAAGTTCCTGGGGAGTTAGGAAATCACATCATTATTGGTTTCCTACAGCAAAAATTCTCATCTCAGAACTGTGTGAGTTTGCTGTACAGGATCTTCAAGCACTTCAGCTGCCTATTTGAGACAGCTAGAGCCAATTTTTCACAAAACAAGAGGTGATCGGATCAAAATCCTAAGTAATTCTCCATCAGTGTTGGTCAATGGACATTTTTGTCACAAAGAAATGAGCATTAAGTCAATGCTTTTCACATGTAACATCATAAAGGTTGAGATTTTTAAAAAGGACATGCTGTAGTGGTCTTAGGGTTAAAAGTTCACACACTATCAAAACATTTAAATATTTAAACTTACTAAATCAATTCAAAACTTTAATCAATTTATCATAAAATATTTTAAAATAAAATTTAAAAACACTTGAAAATGTGCAAAGGTTTTTTAATCTCTAGAAGACACATTGCCTTGAATGCCATGATCTAGCATGCAAATGCGTGGACAGGCTCCTATTTGTGCATAACTGACCGGGTGTGGATATGACTGATAGCTCAGTGTGCCTCCTCCAGTGGTGCATGAGACGACATGGGGAAAAATTCAGATTAATACATAAACTGAAATCCTCACCACCCAAATCACTGGCATCTAAATATTCTCATTTGAGGAAGAGATCTCAAGAGAAACCAAGAAAGGCTTTGTGAAAAACACTCAAAGTTATCAACACTGAGGGGTAGGCACTGTGGCCCAGTGGGTTAAGCCTCCACTTGGGACGTCCTCAGTCCATGTCAGAGCACTCAGGATTGAGTCCCAACTCGGTTTCTGATTCAGCTTCCTGCTAAGGCACTTTGGAGATAGTGGAGATGGCCCATGTACATCCTGCCACCCACATGGGAGACGTGGATGGTACTCCTGGCTCCTGCCTTTGGCCTGGCCTAGTTCTGGATATTATGGGCATTTGGGGGAGTGAACTAGTAGATGGAAGATATATATATATATATCTCCCACCCCTTGTCTCTCTGCCTTTCAAATAAATAAATATGTAAAAGACTTTACAATATTCCCAATGCTAGGAACTTCCTAAAAGATGCTAGCAGCCCATATACCTGAGCAAATTTCTACATCTCATAATTCCTCACTAAAGATCAGCATGTTAAGACATTCCCAAGAATTTAAGAGACAGTTAAAATATTACTGCCTATGGCAGGCAGAGTTCCAATATTACTGACACCTGTCCATGCTGCCTCTGCCTGTTAGAACAGGGGGACTCACCTGCCTTCAGATATCCATTAGCTTGTGTGAACCACACAAACGTGATGTGCCCATGGCAATACCCCAGACCTCTTCCAGCTACCAACTTCTTGAGTTTTTTTGTCAACAGCTTATCTTGTGATCTTATCTCAGCCTAGCTCTGAACTATGGCCCAGGTGATACCCTCCTGTCTACATATTTGCACAGCTTTAGGTCTTGGAAGTATTTATAAATCAACGTCCTACCCTGCGTCAAGGCACCCAGTGGAAAACAAAGGCTACGTCAGTCACTGGAAGCTGTTGAGCTAGAAGCCACTCTGCCCTCTCACTCAGTTAGGAGACTGTCTCAGATCCAAGTTCACTAAGACAGTAGGAAAAGTTAGGGACAGGGCTCTCAGCTGCTGATTTATGGAAGTGAATTCTCAACTTTATACTTATACGATCCAGCATCATTTTGAACGAAACTGAATTTCTTGGCTTCATTATATGAACACTGTACAAAGCACTGTAATAAGCAGTGACAGTGGCATGATTTATGGGCCTCCACATATAGGATATTTAATTCTACCTTTTGCTCAGTGGCCTATCCATTGTGTGAGCTAAGTCAATACCAATAATGAAATGTAGACTGAAGGGCTAAATCAATTCAGTAAAATGCAATAGGAAGACTAGAGGACTGAGTAAATTTGGAAAGGCTGGTGCCTGCAAAATTAGTATTTGGACAACAGGTAATTACAAAAATCAATACCTGTATATGAAAACATGACAGGCAGCCATCCGTCACAAAGAGAGAGCCAATTACTAACAGTGTGGGCTCTGATTGGGATGAAAGGGCAGCACAGGTCTGCAGAATCCTTATCACAGTTTCCACATGTGTGTGTGTGTGCATGGGCATGCACGTGCATGCCTCCGCACGGGACTAGCAGGAGGAGAGAGAGGGAAACTCTACATTGGTCACTCTGCTTCTCATCTAGGCCTATGTCCCTCACTCCTCCAGCTAACCCTCACCAGCTTCCATTCACTCATCAACTCGGTGTCAGGGGTGCCTTTGGTCCTACAGCAACTTCCTTCTCATTCCAGTCTCACAGGCACGAGGGGAGCATTATTGTGAGCCCCCTGCAGTCTTGGAGGTGAAGTGCAGGGATGCCATCAAGGGTATGAACTGCTGTGCTAACAGCCAGCTGCTAGAGGATGCTCCACACAATGAGAGGTGACACAGGCAACCTCAAGGGCACTCCCACCAAAACAAAACGAGTATACATACACACACACACACAATACACCTACATGTGTATGTGGACATATATGCACATTCACATATACCTGTGGACACAGACATGTACTTACACACATGTATACACAGAGATGCACATTATTACACACATGGATAGACACAGAAATATCCATGGATATACAAATACATACAAGTGCCCACATAGACATATTCTTATATACATGTACACAATACATACAAGCATAGGCACACTGAGACATATACACATTTACACACAGATGTCAACATATACACAGGTAAACCCATACACAAGACACATGTACATAAGACACACATACTGTACACACGGGAACACACATGCATGTGTTTGCAAGTACATACATAACTCAGCTAAAACAGTAACTTCGGTGGCTTAGCCACATTCATAGCCAAAAGAGGCTGCAGGAGTGGATATTTCACCGCTAATGAAACTGCGTCCATTGAGTCACTGAACTCCTGCACTCTACAAAGAAGGCAGCAGTCTCTATTCCAAAGATGAGAAAAGCAGCTCCAGAGGACAGCCAACATGTGTATTCAACTGCTGGTGAGCAGGGAAGCTGCTTCTGCCTGGCACGAAGCGTGGGCTTGTCACCCTTCCTGGTCTGGCTCCGTCCTGCGCAGGCACTGGCAGGAATTCTCACCTAGCGACACACAAGGTGTCCCCAACTGGTGGGCAGCACCACTGTGGAGAGACCTCCAGGCCAGGCCAGGGAGCACACACGTGGAGCCAGCTGGACTGGGGAGTGAAACTGTGCCCTGTGCCTCATGCCCCAAGGTCTGTACTACTGGGTGGGGGCTCCTTGGAGCATAAATCTCACTCTGTTTTTCCAATGGTTAACTTCTGACAGCTTTGGAGCCTCACCCCGCCTCTTCCCCTCCTTCCCTCCACAGGCAGACACAAAATCTCTGGATCTTTCTCCTTTGGCACTTGCAGGAGGCTGAGTTCCTCAGGCCTGTGTGGAGTGTGAGCCTCCTCCCCAACAACACCAACAGCCCTGCCAGGCTCCCTTCCAGAAGCTCTCTCCAGCCAACTTTGGGCGTGCTTGGGCGTCACTCTGCTCACCATCAAGCCTCCTTATGGGAGTAACACTCATATTCCACAAACGTTCCTTTTTATACCCTCTTGGCGTGTGAGTGACATCAGCAGTATTGATGGCAGAACAGAATTTTGGGCAGGACTCCCTTCTACTTACTTGGCAGGGGGGCACAATAACATTCCTGATTCAAGGTCAAGCCAACCAGCACTTTCACGAACCCGAGAGAAGCCCACAAACCCATGACTTTTGAAAACTGATTTGTTTTGTTTTCTATTATAAACAGAATGGCAATGATACCTTCCACCTGGGACAGGAGTCATATAACTGGACTGTGTTTTGAGGTCATTTTAAGAGTGGGTGTCCTGGTCGGCGCTGTGGCTCACTTGGTTAATCTGCCGCCTGTGGCACCGGCACACTGGGGTTCTAGTCCCAGTTGGGGCACTGGATTCTGTCCTGGTCGCCCCTCTTCCAGGCCAGCTCTCTGCTGTGGCCTAGGAGTGCAGTGGAGGATGGCCCAAGTGCTTGGGCCCTGCACCCGCATGGGAGACCAGAAGGAAGCACCTGGCTCCTGGCTTTGGATCGGTGCAGCGGGCTGGGCATAGCAGCCATTTGGGGGGTGAACCAACGGCAAAGCAAGACCTTTCTCTCTGTCTCTCTGTCTCTCACTGTCTAACTCTGCCTGTCCAAAAAACAAACAAACAAACAAACAAAAAAACAAAAAAAAACCAACAGTGGGTGTCTTTTCACATCTCAAATTTATCTTAGATTGTATTTTTTCCATCTCTAGATGTTGGCACCATTGACATTAGCGGCTGGATAATTCTCTGCTGTGGGGACTGCCCTGTGTTCAACAGCATCTTGTGCAACAGCCCTGGATCTCTGCCACTGGATGCCAGGGAAACCCCACCCCCCAACCAAGCTATAACAACCAACAATGTCTCCAGGGACACTTCAGGAACAAAACTGCACCTGGTTGAGAACCAGTCTCTATATTCCTTCTGCACAGAGATACATGATTCTTCTAATGAGAGTGGATGTGGGCCACATCTTACATGATCCATGGGAAGACAGATGGATAAATCATGATAAGCTACTAGGCAGCAAACATCCCGATGCAAGCAAGCAAAATCAATAACAAATGACAATTATATCTTCAAATCTCTTCTTTCCACTCATAAACTAATTTAGACTCATCCTCAAAATTGCTTACACGCTATGGAGAGTTGACTCGTTACAGTTTACAAGATTTTTTTTAAAATGTGATTACTCAGCTGCTTATATATAAATGCTTCTCCTTTATCTAAGAAACTTCCAGAAATATCTCAGACACACACTGCAGTCTGTCCTGTAGAGGACTGTCACAAACCAAGAGCAGGTTACAAATCAGCACACGATGGACATAGCCAACCAGTGTCTGTAATGGATCACACACATCCATATTCTATCCAGTACTATCTTGGCAAATGGCTCAGAATGCCTGGGTCTAGCACAAAGCCCTTTGCCCCGGCCTGAGGGTCCCAGAGCATCAACAGGACAGGGAGGTCATAGCATGCATTGGTTGTGATAATTTTGTTGTAACTTGAGGACATGACAATTGATGCTCTGTAGTCCTGCAGGATTTGGGGCAGAGAGGACTCCCAGGGATGGCATTGGAAAAAGGAAGACAAATCATGTCCAAATCACAGCATCTGACAAGCCAGTCTCTGCTTATAAGAGCATGCACCTCCAGTCTTCTACTGCTCAGGATTCAAGTATTTAGAACATATGCATGTGCGTGGGTACCCCAGTTAATTAGACGAGAAGTGCTGTGTGTCACGCTTAACTCTGCATTTTGAAAATACAAGTTCAGTTCTCCTGTTTCTTTCCCCTTTCAGCATTATTATAAAAGATACAAGTGCCCAGGAATCTGACAGCAGTCATAGGGAAACCCAAGGAGCACTTACCTCGGCTTTAATCTTATTGTCTCCAAAACAGAGGTGCTGTAAGTAGGCTGCAGCATTAGACTGGACCGAGGGAAACTGGTGTTGCAACATCTGAATCACCTCAGGCAGCTCTGGGTCTCTCCATCCGAATTCTCTGAACAAAAGGCAGGCAGGAGAACATGAGAGACCAATCTTGTCAACAGTTAACACGTGACTGACTCATGCACTGAGTGCAGGTAGGAGTTCCTAAGGAAATAACTCACAACTGATTGTTCTGCTTTTCTTACACAGGAACCCATTTAAAAGGGTTTTTTGACCAGCTCCCTGCTACTGTGCCTGGGAGGCAGCAAATGATGGTTCAAGTACCTGAATTTTAGCTACCCACTGGGAGACCTGAATAGAGTTCCTGGCTCCTGGCTTTGGTCTGGCCCAGCCCTGGCTGTTTTAGCCATTTGGTAGTGAGTCAGCAAGTTCTCTCTCTCTCTCTCTCTCTCCATCTCTCTCTCTCTGTCACTCTGCCTTTCAAATAAATAATAAGCAAAATAGGATTCTGAAATGATTTTCCAATGGAAATAATTTTTAAGTCTATATATGTGCACACACACATATATTGATTAAGTGAGGGAACTCCCAAATATTTATAGAAAATGTAATTAAAAGATAACTGTTTTGGTGTAAAAATTTTTGAAATCTGTGTATAATTTTTCCATAAAATGCATTTTCCATGAACTTTCTGATATCTTCACTATGCATGGATATTAATACTTTGGGCACTAAAGTTAATTTATCTTTCAATTCAATTTTCATTGAATTTTTGGAAATACCCTCATATAGATTATATAGATATATATGTATATATAATAGCCTTAAATATATCAACCAAAGATATTTGCTTATGAAGATTTTATATAAATAACTTAAAACAGCAAAAGATTTCACTAACATAGACATTGCCATTTGGGTTTAGTGGATAGTTAACAGAGGTCACATTTGTTCTAATATATTACTTCAACAGAATGACTCAGGTAATGCACTTAAGTAAATTACCAGACAAGAGAAAATATAAATGGATGGGTCCAGTCCAACATGTAGTGATAGCATGTGCTGTTGATATAATTGTCACTTTTACTACTGTTGTTCCTAGTTTCATGATCTCTTTAAAAACAGATTCTAGGATTGGTGTGTGGTGCTAAGCCGGTGCCTAAGTTGCTGGCATCCCATATGAACAACAGTTCCAGTTCTGGCTGCTCCATTTCAGATCTAGCTCCCTGCTAATGTGCCTGGGAAAGCAGCAGAGGATAGCCCAAGTCCTTGGCCCCCTGCACCCATGTGGGAGAATCGGATGGAGTTCCTGGCTCCTGGCTTCAGCCTGGACCAACTTCGGCTGTTGTGGCCATTCGGAGTGTGAACCAGGGATGGAAGTTGTCTCTCTCTCTGTCTCTCCCTCTCTCTCTGTATTTGCTTTTCAAATAAACAAATGTTAAAAAAATAAAACAAAAATAGATTCCCTAACAGATTCTCTGAAGATGATAGCATAATGACTAGATGACTTATAAAAGGAATTATTTATTTAATGAGTAAGGCTTATTCTCACAATATTAATAGATTTTATCTTTACCTGTATCCTCCTTTTTACATTTGCAGTACTCCAGGAAGCTGTTCATCTATTTACTCTTTTTTTTTTAAACTTTTATTTAATGCATATAAATTTCCAAAGTACGACTTATGGATTACAATGGCTTCCCCCCCATACCGTCCCTCCCACCCACAACCCTCCCCTTTCCCACTCCCTCTCCCCTTCCATTCACATCAAGATTCATTTTCAATTCTCTTAATGTACAGAAGATCAGCTTAGTATACATTAAGTATGGATTTCAACAGTTTGCTCCCACACAGAAACATAAAGTGAAAAATAATAGATGATTTTTTTTAAATGATGATGAAATCAGAGCAGACCTATTGTCATGTTTAATCCCAGTGAGAGTCAAGTTGGGAATTGATAATTTCTCTCTCTTTTTTTTTTTTTTTTTTTTTTTTTACAGAGGATCAGTTTAGTATGCATTAAGTAAGGATTTCAACAGTTTGCACCCCCATAGAAACACAAAGTGAAATATATTGTTTGAGTACTCATTATAGCATTAAATCTCAATGTACAGCACATTAAGGATAGAGATCCTACATGAGGAGTAAGTGCACAGTGACTCCTGTTGTTGACTTTACCAATTGACACTCCTGTCTATGGCATCAGTAATCTCCCTATGCTCCAGTCATGAGTTTCCAAGGCTATGGAAGCCCTCTGAGTTCTCCGACTCTTATCTTGTTTAGACAAGGTCATAGTCAAAGTGGAGGTTCTCTCCTCCCTTCAGAGAAAGGTACCTCCTTCTTTGATGACCTGTTCTTTCCACTGGGATCTCACTCGCAGAGATCTTTTGCCAGAGTGTCTTGGCTTTCCATGCCTGAAATACTCTCATGAGCTTTTCAGCCAGCTCCGAATGCCTTTAGGGCTGATTCTGAGGCCAGAGTGCTATTTAGGACATCTGCCATTCTATGAGTCTGCTGAGTATCTCACTTCCCATGTTGGATCACTCTCCCCTTTATTTACTCCATCAGTTAGCGTTAGCAGGTACTAGACTTGTCTATGTGCTCCCTTTGACTCCCAGTCCCTTCACCATGACCAACTGTGAACTGAAACTGATCCCCTGGAACAGTGAGATGGCATTGGTACATGCCACCTCGATGGGATTGAATTGGAATCCCCTGGTATGCTTCCAACTCCATCTATTTACTCTTAAGAAATATGCTATATTGAGCAATAGGTGCCTACATAAAGAAATTGGAAAGGCACCAAATAAATGAGCTTTCAAAGCATCTCAAGGTTCTAGAAAAACTGCAGCAAACCAGACCCAAAACTAGTAGGAGAAGAGAAATAATTAAAAGCAGAGAAGAAACCAACAGGATTGAATCCAAAAAATATTACAAAAGATCAGCCAAATGAAGAGCTGGTTTTTTGAAAAAATAAACAAAATTGACACACCATTGACCAAACTTACTATAAAAAGAAAAAACCCAAATCAATAAAATCAGAGATGAAAAAGGAAACGTAACAACAGACACCACAGAAATAAAAAGAATCATTAGAAATTGCTACAAAGAGTTGTATGCCAGCAAACAGGGAAATCTATCAGAAATGGATAGATTCCTGGACACATTCAACCTACTTAAATTGAACCAGGAAGACATAGAAAATCTAAAAAGGCCCATAACTGAGACAGAAATTGAATCAGTAATAAAGTCCCTCCCAACAAAGAAAAGCCCAGGACCAGATGGATTCACTGCTGAATTCTACAAGACATTTAAAGAAGAGCTAACTCCAATTCTTCTCAAACTATTCAGAACAATCTGAAAAAGGGAATCCTCCCAAATTCTTTCTATGAAGCCAGCATCACCTTAATCCCTAAGCTGGGTAAAGATGCAGCACTGAAAGAAAATTACAGACCAATATCCCTGATGAACATAGACGCAAAAATCCTCAATAAAATTCTGGCCAATAGAATGCAACAACACATCAGAAAGATCATCCACCCAGACCAAGTGGGATTTATCCCTGGTATGCAGGGATGGTTCAATGTTCACAAATCAATCAATGTGATACACCATATGATTATCTCAATAGATGCAGAGAAAGCATTCGATACAATACAACACACTTTCATGATGAAAACTCTAAGCAAATTGGGTATAGAAGGAACATTCATCAATACAATCAAAGCAATTTATGTAAAAACCACAGCCAGCATCCTATTGAATGGAGAAAAGTTGGAAGCATGTCCACTGAGATCTGGCACCAGGCAGGGATGCCCTCTCTCACCACTGCTATTCAATATAGTTCTGGAAGTTTTAGCCAGAGCTATTAGACAAGAAAAAGAAATTAAAGGGATACAAATTGGGAAGGAAGAACTCAAACTATCCCCCTTTGCAGATGATATGATTCTTAGGGGACCCAAAGAACTCTACTAAGAGACTATTGGAAATCATAGAAGAGTTTGGCAAAGTAGCAGGATATAAAATCAATGCACAAAAATCAACAGCCTTTGTATACACAGGCAATGCCACAGCTGAGAAAGAACTGCTAAGATCAATCCCATTCACAATAGCCACAAAAAGAATCAAATACCTTGGAATAAATTTAATAAAGGATGTTAAAGATCTCTACGATGAGAATTACAAAATCTTAAAGAGAGAAATAGAAGAGGATACCAAAAAATGGAAAAATCTCCCATTCTCATGGATTGGGAGAATCAGTATCATCAAAATGTCCATTCTCCCAAAAGCAATTTATAGATTCAATGCAATACCAATTAAAATACCAAAGACATTCTTCTCAGATCTGAAAAAGTGATGCTGAAATTCATATGGAGACACAGGAAACCTCGAATAGCTAAAGCAATCTGAATAACAAAAACAAAGCCAGAGGCATCACAATACCAGATTTCAGGACATACTACAGGGCAGCTATAATCAAAACAGCATGGTACTGGTATAGAAACAGATGGATAGACCAATGGAACAGAATAGAAACACCAGAAATCAATCAAAATATCTAAAGCCAACTTATATTTGATCAAGGATCTAAAACTAATTCCTGGAACAAGGACAGTCTATTCAATAAATGGTGCTGGGAAAACTGGATTTCCACATACAGAAGCATGAAGCAAGACCCATACCTTACACCTCATACAAAAATCCACTCAACATGGATTAAAGATCTAAATCTATGACCTGACACCTTCAAATTATTAGAGAACATTGGAGAAACTCTGCAAGATATAGGCTAGGCAAAGACTTCTTGGAAAAGATCCCAGAAGCACAGGCAATCAAAGCCAAATCTAACAATTAGGATTGCATCAAAGTGAGAAGTTTCTGTACTGCAAAAGAAACAGTCAGGAAACTGAAAAGGCAACCAACAGAATGGGAGAAAATATTTGCAAACTATGCAACAGATAATGGATTAATAACCAGAATCTACCAAGAGATCAAGGAACTGCACAAAAACAAAATAAACAACCCACTTAAGAAATGGGCCAAGAACCTCAATAGACATTTTTCAAAAGAGGAAATCCAAATGGCCAACAGACACATAAAACAATATTCAGGATCACTAGCCATCAGGGAAATGCAAACCAAAACCACAATGAGGTTTCACCTTACCCCAGTTAGAATGGCTTACATACAGAAATCAACTAACAACAGGTGCTGGCGAGGATGTGGGGAAAAAGGGACACTAACCCACTGTTGGTGGGAATGCAAACTGGTAAAGCCACTATGGAAGTCAGTCTGGAGATTCCTCAGAAACCTGAAGATAACCCTACCATACAACCCAGCCATCTCACTTCTTGGAATTTACCCAAAGGAAATTAAAATTGCAAATAAAAGAGCTATCTGCTCCTCAATGTTTATTGCAGCTCAATTCACAATAGCTAAGACCTGGAACCAACCCAAATGCCCATCAGCAGTAGACTGGATAAAGAAATTATGGAACATGTACTCTATAGAATACTATACAGCAGTAAAAAAAAAACAAAACAAAACAAAAAAAACAATGAAATCTGGTTCTTTGCAACAAAATGGAGGAATCTGGAAAACATCATGCTGAGTGAAATAAGCCAGTCCCAAAGGGACAAATACCATATGTTCTCCCTGATTGGTGACAACTAACTGAGGACCTAAAAGGAAACCTGTTGTAGTGAAATTGACATTATGAGAAACAGTGACTTGATCAGACCTTGTCCTGACTGTCAATGAACAACTTAATACTTTATCCCTTTTAGTATTTTTTTTTGTTCTACTTAATACTATTGGTTGAACTCTTTAATTAACACACAATTATTCTTAGGTGTTTAAATTCAACTGAAAATTGATCCCTGTTAAATATAAGAGTGGGAATAAGAGAAGGAGGAGATGTACAGTTTGGGACATATTCAACTGGACTTGCCCCAAACGGTAGAGTTAGAAACGTGCCAGGGGATTTCAATTCAATCCCATTAAGATGGCATGTACCAATGCCATCTCACTAGTCCAAGTGATCAGTTTTAGTTCACAACTGATCATAATGAAAGGATTATGAGTCAAAGGGATCACATAAACAAGACTAGTGTCTGCTAATACTAACTGAAAGAATTAAGAAGGAGAGAATGATCCAACATGGGAAGCAGGATACACAGCACACTCATAGAATGGCAGATGTCCTTAACAGCACTCTGGCCTCAGAATCAGCCCTTAAGGCATTCGGATATGGCTGAAGAGCCCATGAGAGTGTTTTAGGCATGGAAATACAAGACACTCTGGCAAAAAAAAAAAAAAAAAAAAAAAACAAACCTAAATGAAAGATCTCTGTGAGTGAGATCCCAGTGGAAAGAACAGGTCATCAAAGAAGGAGGTACCTTTCTCTGAAGGGAGGAGAGAACTTCCACTTTGACTATGACCTTATCTAACTAAGATTGGAAGTGGCGAACTCAAAAGGCTTCCATAGCCTTGGCGACCCATGACAAGAGCCTAGGTTGATTACTGACGCCATAAACAAGAGTATCAATTGTTAAGTCAA
This sequence comes from Oryctolagus cuniculus, assembly GCF_051225735.1. Classification (NCBI taxonomy): domain Eukaryota; kingdom Metazoa; phylum Chordata; class Mammalia; order Lagomorpha; family Leporidae; genus Oryctolagus; species Oryctolagus cuniculus. Next base: position 40,602,926 of record NC_142880.1, read on the forward strand.
CAATAGGAGTCACTGTGCACTTACTCCTCATGTAGGATCTCTGTCCTTATCTCTGTACAGTGTAAATTAATGGTATAACTAGTACGAAAACAGTACTTCACACTTTGTTTCTGTGTGGGTGCAAACTGTTGAAATTTTTACCTAATATATACTAAATTGATCTTCTGTATATAAAGATAATTGAAAATGAATCTTGATGTGAATGGGAGAGGGAGTGGGAGATTGGAGGGTTGTGGGTGAGAGGGAAGTTATGCGGGGGAAAAAGCCACTGTACTCCAAAAGCTGTACTTTGGAAATTTATATTTATTAAATAAAAGTCAATAAACATAAAAAAAGAAATATGCTATAATGGGGCCGGCACTGTGGGCCAGTAGGCCAAGACTCTGCCTGCCATGCTGGCATTCCATTTAGGCACTGGTTTGTTTCCCAGCTGTTCCTCTCCCAATCCAGCTCCCTGTTAATGGCAAGCAGTGGAAGATGGTCCAAGTGCTTGGGCCCCTGCACTCATGTGGGAGACCTAGAAAAAGCTCCTGGCTTCAGATCAGCTCAGCTCCAGTCACTGTGGCCATTTGGGGAGTAAACCAGCAGATGGAAGACCTCTCTCTCTCTCTGAGTACCTCAGCCTCTTAAATAAATAAATAAATAAATAATTTTTTTAAAAAAAGAAATATGCTTTCTGTCTATTCTAAAACCAAAGCTTGACTGACCATTATGCAAATGAATATTCTTAGATGAAATCCCCCTGCTCAGCCACTCAATCCATGGTCCTTACAGGGCCAACAGTATGGATTCTATTCCTGCAGTGGGGAGCCCATTTTTAACAGGGACATAAGAGAGCAACCTCTGAGACCACAGATAAAACACTTGACCCCACAAGTCACAGAAAGCTGCTGTTTATCTGAAGCGGAGGCTGGGAGAGAAATGAGGTGGCTTTGCAACAACCACATTCTACTTCTGGAGAAACAACTCAAAAGGAGGCATCCTGCTGATGCCAGGCCAGTGCTGTCACTGGGAACAGGAGTCATGAAAAATGGGCTGGGGAAGGAACAGACAGAGGTTCAGTGTCCTTGTGGACTCTAACCTGTTCTCTTTCTCTTTCCTTTATCACAACTGGTAGAAGCTGTCAAGAAAACCCTGACTCATGCTGATGTTTTCCAAATACCGAAACAATATGAAGTAGCTTGGCTTCGGTTTTATTGGAAAGATAAAGAATTTGCTTAATGTGTTTAAGGATTCAATACATTTCCATACTCTTGGGCAGATAGATGCACATTCTCCAAAAGACAGACAGAACAATAATACATTTGCTAAGAAATACAGTTAAACGGTTGCTGATAATGGACAAACTACTGAATCCTTCTCAGCTGTGTGATCACAGTAGAAAATAATTATGGATTTTAAATTGTGGAGCCTGTTTTTCTTTTTTAATTTAATTGCATTTCTTTGCATGACTCTAAAGTACCTCTGCAGCATTGAGATAGCACAGTCCTTCTCATAATAGTAGTCCTCCAGAATGATATTCTTCACGCAAATTGAATTAAAATCTACACAGTATCTGTAAATTAAAATTAGAAGTGTTACGTAAAAACACCGGATGGCTAAGATGAATTCAGGTGAGCCAGTGCTATTGGAGAGTGATTAGTAAAGAACTCATTTCAGTCTATTTTATTAACCAGATAGTAATTGCTCTATTAGACAATGGCTCATACAGCATATATCAAGAGCATCTTTCAAATAAGCTCCGTCTTAGGGACATTCAAGAGTACTTTTAAAAGTTTTTGGGAAACAGAATTAAAAGATGTTACTTTAGTACAAAATTTTTTTGATCCATAGAGGTTTTGCATAATACACAATTGCCATGAAATTCTGGCAGCCCCTTTTATAACTGAACTTCAAAATTTTTGTACCAATATAAACTTTAAATTTTATTGGCCATGAACTTTGTGCAGTACCACACACACACACACACACACACACACACACCCCTCAAACAGGTTTGGCAAACATTCCAAAGAAGCACACGTCCAAGAGGGTCTAAGCTCCTCACCCATGGGTCAAGGCTGTTACCAGCTCCATCCGTCCCCTGGCTCCAAGCCTCTGGAATCCCAAGTGCTCCTTGCAGCCCCACTTCAGCCCCCAGATGGAGACCCTCACTTTCACACATGGACATTCCCTCAGTCATTAATGAACTCTTCCCATCTGAGCCCTGTAAACACACAAAGACTAGCATGACTGCTCCACCACAGTGCTTCCAACACTTCAGAGCTCTCATTGTCTGGGGAGAGACCTGGAAGGATATTCCTATGGCCATGATGACCTCACTGGAGCCACCTACACTTCTTGGCACCCCTCCCCACCCCGACCAGTTCTGGCCACCCTGGCAGATGGGTGGGCATTGTTGTTGTGGTGGAATGAGAAGGCCATGCCAAGATGGCCACTGGCAAGCGAGTGTCAGTTACTCAGGAATGGCTTTGAATCCCACCTGGCAACGGCCTGCCTGGCAACAGGCTGTGATTGGTTGGGGCATAGACCGCTCCTTGACTGGATTGGCTGGTCTTGGATATATAAGATGTTGTACCAACTGAAATAAACGAGTCTGCGGGCTGCTTGCCTCAAGCCCGCTTTCACCCGACTCCCGGGGTCTGTGTGGTGACTCCGTGTCTCTTGCCCCCACCATGCTCCTCCTCTTAGGAACGAATCCACTGCAACATTGTTGAGAAATCAACTGCAACACATTGTCCTTGGTCTCTGACTATTATAGAATGAACACAGGCTCTGATATCATAGTAACTGACAAACACAGGACTTGAACACATGCTGTGTTTCTTCTGTCTCATACATAGGGGACAGTCCCTTAGTCTTTGCTGGTCTTGATTTCCATGCATCTAACACAGAGAATACTACCATTGATTTCATGGGATATCTCTATAAATGACAACATAAATGAGTATATGTGAAAATGCTTGGTAAAGAATTAAGAGCTAGATAGATTACCATAATTGTTACTCTCAGACTGCTACAAGGGATATATTTATTCTATTAAAATTCATATAATAGCATTTAATTAAAAAAACTCACAACCTTTTCTTGATATAGTCATTTGGACAGAATATTTAGAGAGTATAAGTGTTAACACAGAGAGTCCCTTTACTTGTAATAAAAATTGTACCCTACATCAAAGAAGGAGGTACCTTTCTCTGAAGGGAGGAGAGAACTTCCACTTTGACCATGGCCTTGTCTAAATATGATCAGAGTCAGTGAACTCAGGGGGCTTCCATAGCCTTTGCAGCTCATGACAAGAGCCTAGGGTGATTACTGATGCCATAAACAAGAGTGTCAATTTGTTAAGTCAACAACAGGAGTCACTGTGCACTTACTCCTCATGTAGGATCTTTGTCCTTAGTGTGCTGTACATTGAGATTTAATGCTATAATGAGTACTCAAACAGTATATTTCACTTTGTGTTTCTATGGGGGTGCAAACTGTTGAAATCTTTACTTAATGTATACTAAACTGATCTTCTGTAAAAAAAAAAAAAAAAAGAAATTATCAATTCCCAACTTGACTCTCACTGGGATTAAACATGACAATAGGTCTGATCTGATTTCATCATCATTTAAAAAATCATCTATTATTTTTCACTTTATGTTTCTGTGTGGGAGCAAACTGTTGAAATCTGTACTTAATGTATGCTAAACTGATCTTCTATAGATAAAGAGAATCAAAAATGAATCTTGATGTGAATGGAAGGGGAGAGGGAGTGGGAAAGGGGGGGGTTGCGGGTGGGAGGGACGGTATGGGGGGGAAGCCATTGTAATCCATAAGCTGTACTTTGGAAATTTATATTCATTAAATAAAAGTTTAAAAAAAAATGTACCCTAAAATTTTCTGACTCCCCCTTTGGAGGCAGTGTACAACAGTGGGCAGCCTCCTTTGCACGTGCCCAGACTCCCAGACTCGGCTCAAATCTGGCTCCCTCATTAACTAACTGTCTCTGCAGCCTGGGGCTCAGGTCTGGGTCTTGTCCACCAACTAGCAAAGGGAAGGAGGGCTCACTGAGTGGCTGCTCACTGTCATATTGAGATGACAATTCCTACCTTGGAGAATTGTCGGCATCATTGGACATAATGAGCAGTGGCTGGCACCTAGTGTGGGCCCCTGAGAAATGTCAGGTATGATATATAACTAGACAAAGAAGATGAGAAATATGAACCACTCTCAATTTCCTAAGAAGCCCAACTTATAACTCTCAAGTGTTACTGGGCTTTCCTTTAGAAATGTTAATGGAACTTGAGAATATGCAAATGTAACCTTTTCTCCATTACAACCTGTCACACAGACCCCACAATATTGTGACTAAATCCTCACTCTTCTTTGGACTAGCTGGGTTGTTAAAAATCACAAGGCTCAGCACAGACCTAAAACAGCAAACAGATTGAAACTGCTTGCAATCTTCTACTGGCACCGGAACCCAAAGAGCCTTGTACCTGTCATCACATTTGACCACGTTTCCCACTGCAAAGAGCCCCAGAGCCTCACAAGTTCAAAATCTGAGGGACAGAACTCACTTGGCTATAACTCGAACCATTTCCCGTGGGTACCCAGAGCATGGACACTCCCTCAGTCATGAATGAACTTCTGAATTCTAAGTAGAGTTTCAAGAACCATACTGATGTTGATTTTACATTCAGAGCCTTGAGGTGGCCTGTTACCTCTCTTGTTGATGGAGTTGGGAGGGGTGCAGAGATGGTGGTCACAAGAAAGTTAGATACAATTTTTCCCATTTGGAAAGCAAAGGGAGACAGAGAGAGGGGGAGAGAGAGGTCTTCCATCCACTACGCTCACCCCTACAATGCCTGCAATAGCTATGGCTACACCAGGCCAAGGCCAGGAGGCTGGAACTCAATCCAAGTCTCCCATGTGTGTGGCGGGGAACCAACTGCTTAAACTATCATCACTGCCTCCCAGAGTGTACACCAGGCAAGAAGCTGGAATTGGAAGTGTAGCCAGGGTTTGAACCAGGTACTCTGATACAGAATGTGGGTATTCCAAGTGACATCTTAACCACTGCACCAAATGTCTGCCCCAAGACATTTTTAAAAACAGAAAAATGGAAATATCTTATTTCTTATTGACCAAAGAGAATTTATTCAAAGATACACACATGGAAGATGTAATATCTTAATCCATATTCTTGGATAGTGGATAATTAAAAAAAATTTGTCCTATACAATTAATCACTTTTTAAGGGACTTTACACACACACACACACACACACACACACACACACTACAGCACTGGAATTATTACAATATAGAAAGCAAGTTCAACTATAATACAGTTTTTAGAAACAAATGGCTTTCTCCAAGCTTTACTTTTTAGAAAAAATATAGTTACCCAAACTGCATCATAAGCATTAATTCACTGCATCCTGGCTTCTGCCTGAAGCCTTGTGGTAGATCCACCATGGAGTCCCATTGACATGGGCTTCGGTTGTGGGACCTCCCAGCCAGCAACACTTCCCGCCTGTCAGATGGTTCACTTATGATCTGAAATCTGTATTATTCATTACATCTACCTCTTTTCACAAAACATTGAGGCAACTCACACAAACCATATACGATGATACGATAAAACTGAAATGAAAAATCAAGAACAGTTCACCCCCCACATTTGTGCATTCTGCATCCACGGATTCAACCACTCATGGATGGAAAATATCACTCCCCCAAATTCCAGAAAGTTCTAAAGAACATGTGGGGAGCAACTGAGACTAGACTAAGTTACTGGAATTAAGACTTATTCTATGCATCTGCTCTCCCACAATATGGCGCTGAGAGAGAGACCAAACAACTTCTACACAGCTGCCTCCAGTTCGACCAATAAACTGCAGGAGCTGATCCTGCTCCTGATTGGAGGAGAGCAGCATGCTCGGCGTGTGGGTAGCAGAGTTGGGATTGGTGGAAGAGGACTATAAAGGAGGAGAGAAACAACATGCACCAGGAACATCTGAAGGAACACCTGAGGAACATCTGAGCAGCCCCCGAGAGAGCCAGCCGGCGGTGTGCCGCTCCTCCGTGGAAGCGGGGAAAGCAGCAGGGGGTGCCGCCCCTCCACAGAGGTGGAGGGGTCGGCAGCTAACCCGGGACGGCGTCATTCCTCCGCGAGTGGGGGACCAGCAGCTAACCTGGGAAAGATCCGAGCAGATAAAAGAACAGCGCAGGGTCTAGTGTCGTTCCTCCGCGAATGGGGGAGCGACAGAACAAAAGTTGAATTTGCTGCATAGCAGGTACTATGTTGAATCTACACAAATGAAGTGATATGTAGGCATTATATTAGGTTCTCTAAGTAATCCAGGGATGATTTAAAGTATAAGGGAGTATGTGTATAGGTTCCCAGCAAATACTATGCTATTTTATATATGCACTTGAGCATCAGTGGATTTGGGTATCTGATGGAGATCCTGGAACCCATCCCTTATAGATACTGAGGCAAAAGCATGCCTAAAAGAATTTGATTGTTGCTAACGCCAAGGCCAGCATACTTACTGAATTTGCTTTAAACTTGACTCTTTCCTTACAAGCAGTCCTGCAAATAGGAGGAGTCACCAGAGGAGAGATGGGGCTATTCATATCAAGTGACAGCACAGAATCTCTTGGGGCCAGCACCATGGCTCACTTGGTTAATCCTCCGCCTGCAGCACCAGCATCCCATATGGGCACTGGGTTCTCATCCTGGTTGCTCCTCTTCCAGTCCAGCTCTCCACTGTGGCCCGGGAGGGCGGTGGAGGATGGCCCAAGTGCTTGGGTGCCTGCACCCGCACGGGAGACCAGGAGGAAGCACCTGGCTCCTGGCTTCGGATCCGTGTAGCTCCAACCATAGTGGCCATTTGGGGGAGTGAACCAATGGAAGGAAGAACTTTCTCTCTGTCTCTCTCTCACTGTCTAACTCTGCCTGTGAAATTAAAAAAAAACAAAAGCAGCACAGAATCTCTGTATCTCTGTAGGATTTGGAATGCTCAACACCTGCCCCAGGACTTGTGGCAGGTCCCTGGTAAGGACACATAGGAGGCTGATAAGTGGCACAACATTATCTGAGTCCTCACTGCTGGATCCGGTGGATGCTGCCTTACATGGCAAAATGACCTTTGCATAGGTGACCAAGGTAAGGATTCTGAAATGGGAGATGACACTAGGTTATCCAGCAGGCCCTAAACACCATCATATGTGTCCTTATAGGATGGAGGCAGAGAGATGTTTCACACAGAAGAAGAATTCTCTGAAGTAAGACGCACACCACTGCCCATGAAGATGAGAAAGTAGACATGAGCCAAGGAACCCTGCACTAGAGACCAGCAAGTCCATGGAATCAGTGTGCTCTCCAAGAAGAGTGCTGCACTTGTCACCTTGTGACCTGCTGACCCTGATTTTTGACTTCTGGCCTCCAGAACTCTAGGAGAGTAAATGTGTGTTGTTTTAAGTCACTGATTTTGTGCTACTTTTAGCAGCAGCTGAGGGAAATGAAGGCAACCGCCTATCTGGGTGCAGGACACAGATGTTTTAAGCCTGGAGGAGACCTCTGTGTGGGAGCAAGGAGGTGCAGGGAGCCTGCTGACTTATTCTAAGGGTACTACCTCCAACACCAATTCTGAAAGTCTTTCGTGTGACTTCTGATGGCCAGGGATTCTCCTTTATTGATTTACATGCTTCCTAATGACTACATGTCCATCTGTTTGGAGCTGCAGCTTCTGTGACCTTCAGTTCATTTCAATAAGGCCTGGTAGCTCTCACTTCTTGCATGCCCTGCTGGCTTTCTGCTCTCTGCTTTGTCTTAGGATCCAACCATGAGACCACTTGCTCTTCCAGCCTGTGTTTCCTGGGTAGTCACTGTGTGTCTAACCACTGGGGATACAGTACTGAACCCAGCAAAGGCTTCTGTCTTCAGGGAACTTATTTTGAAATGATAACTGGTGATTATTTATTAAAAGAGCAAACCACACTACTTATTAAATAATCAGAAAGAGGCAGTGCATGGAAGAGTATTCACCCAATGCTCATGCCTAGAGCCTTAGAATGTGACCTGATTTGGAAACAGGGTCTTTGTAATGTCATTAAGGTAAGGATGGAGATGAGATCATATTGGATTGAAGTGGCTCCTTGAGGCAAAGACAGTGTCCTTCTATGAGACAAAAGATACAGAGTCACAGAGAGAAGGAGCAGACTAGGGGAAGCACCTGCAAGGCAAGGGCAGCCAAGGGCGCCTGTGATACCAGCAGTGGGAAGAGAGGCACTGAGCCGATGCCACTCAGAGCCTCAGGAAGGAACCAACTCTGTGACACCACCACTCCCAACCTCTGGCTTCTGGGCCATCAGCTGTGGGATTTTGCTTTGGTTGCCCCAGGAAACTCTTGCCAGATGAGGGGAAAAGAAGAAAGCTGAGGGGAGACAAGGAATGATGTGTGTGTGTCTGTGTGTGTGTGTTGGTGTTGTTGTTCTAAATACAGTGATGAGGGAAGACTTCTCTGAGAAGGTAAGTATGACCTGAAGGTGGTGCCAGGTTGAGAGAATGTTCTAGAAAGGGACTAGGCATTTGCTTGGCATGTCAGGCAAGCTGTGAAGGGCAGCGGGTGGAGCAGAGCGCGTCCTGGGGGCCTGCTGGGAGAGGTCTCAGACCCCACAGCATACCGGGTGTGTTGGCCTTTGCAGGCCTGTGACTGCTGCTTCCAGGGAATGGAAGCCACTGGGCTGCCAGGGGACTTGATTCACAGGTTAAAGGCCATCTTGGTGAGGATGTGGATGGAAGCCTCTGTCCTACTATATAAATTATACGCCTAAAAGCACGCTTCCTGGGTGCCAGTTATAGCTGGAGCCAGTAGAGCGACCCACAGGGATCTCTCTGGATGCTACATAAGGAACAGATCCTGGGTGCAGGGTAGAAGATGGGCAGCTGGGGAGGGGGAGCAGAGAGTGCTGGGTGGGGGTGTTTGGATGCATTCTGAAGGCAGAGCCAGCAGGACCTCCTAAGGGGGCACGTGATGGATGGGAAAAGAAAGAGATCCTCCTCCCCTACTGTGAGCCCCTCTGAAAAGCCCCTGCACTTCTCCCACTCACAGGACCGGTGCCTCCTGTCATGCCATCTCTCAGGCCCAACCTGGGGCTGTGGGGCAGCTTGGCTAGGCTTGCTTGCCCTGCCCTTCAAAGCACAGAGATGCATTATTTAAGATCAAGGAGGTGCAATTTCAACACACGAGTTGTCTGAAGTCAAAGAGAGAAATGATAAAAAGTGAGAACATGGGTTATTTTTGAACTATTATAGGTATTAAGCGCCTTTAATTAATTTTAGCTAAGCAACGGCTTCTCTGAATTCAGTTTAATAGAAGTTGAGGCAGGAAAATAGCGCAGAATGATTATCCATAATTAAGGGTATTATTTATCACTTTTAATAATTAATCTTTAAGATCCAAATACTTTAAAAGACCATAAAATTATAAAGGATATTATCAGTGATATCATAATTACCATGTAGTATCAATTAACTGCAAAATGCTATTTATTCATTCATTAATACAACCACATTTTTTTCAATAAATATATGGTCTGCAATGAAACATTAACTTCATCCATATAAGACTTTGGTTGCCCTAAAAGTTGTGTTTGGTGATTATAGCCCAAAGGAAAACACTGAAAATTAGTAGCCATAAACTTTGCCTTGTAAACCATAATGACTTTATGGAAAACATTTTAATTCTACAACAACTTGCCTATTTTAAAGTTAATAGCCCAAGATGCTTTTCAGAAAATCCCCCAGACCTGTGAACCTTGAAGGAATGAGAAGGGTGGAATTTTGGGCCCCAAACGTTTAGATTAGGAATGCATGATTGAGGGACGTTTGAGCAACAGTTTTTACTTTTTTGGTTTCTCAGGAGATCAGGATTCTGCCTGAGGATTAGATTAAGAATTTAAGAAAAGCCACAAGGCCTTGGTGAGCCTCAAGATGTATTATTATGCATACTTCATGTGTATGTGTATCTATGTAGACACACACATGGATAGTCTGGCTCTCCATAGCAACATGTCCCTCAATTCAACCCAAAATAGATGGGAAATACTGGTCACTCCTCTCTTTCCCATCTCACAAGCCTGAGCTGCCACTTGGAGGACCCAGGGTGACAGTGACAGTGGAGGGCAGAGGCCACAGAGAGACCTGCATTCTGACCCTCACTGCTCGACAGGACTCTGGTGCTGGCATTAAGATCATGCTCCTAAGCTCTGTCCATGTGAGAGCAAACCACAAATCAGGAGAAGGAAAAAAAAATGAGAAAATCAACCAGTTATTTTGTCTCCAAGAAGCTACACTTTAACTTTTTTTTTTTTTTTGACAGGCAGAGTTAGACAGCAAGAGAGAGAGACAGAGAGAAAGGTCTTCCTTTTTCCATTGGTTCACCCCCCAAGTGACTGCTATGGCCTGCACGTTGTGGCCGGCATGTTGCGGCTGGCGTGCTGCGCCAATCCAAAGCCAGGAGCCAGGTGCTTCTCCTGGTCTCCCATGCAGGTGCAGGCGCCCAAGGACTTGGGCCATCCTCCACTGCACTCCCGGGCCACAGTGGAGAGCTGGACTGGAAGAGCAGCAACGAGGACAGAATCCGACGCCCCGACCGGGACTAGAACCCGGTGTGCCGGCGCCACAGGCAGAAGATTAGCCTAGTGAGCTGAAATGCCAGCCACATTCTAACTCTTTTTTAAACTGTAGTTTGAAAGCTTGTAGACAGCAAGTCTGGCACGTGAGGATAATTCCTGAAGAATGATGGCTTCACAGACTACATGCGTTTAACCTGAAATGCCTAATGGAGCGAGCGATGAACGCTTTTGAACAGTCTCGTCATTTAGCTGCTAAGATTGGAAAACAAAGAAAACAAAAACCAAAACTAAAACCACAGGCTTTAACTGAGACATCTTTAAGTGTGTAGTCCCTAGTACCCATGTCGAGAAACAACAAAAACACACACTTTTCCCTTAAAGGAACTCTGAAGGGCACATGAACACTGGGGCACAGTGTTGGTATGAGAAAAAAACTGGTGTCCTCCAAGTGGTCACTCACAATTATATCACATCACTAGACACTAAATGCACATTTCTTAAAATCATATTTCCAGGACCAGTGCTGCGGTACAGTAGGCTTATCCTTCTCCTGCGGCACCAGCATCCCATATGGGTGCTGGTTCTTGTCCCGGCTGCTCCTCTTCCAATTTGGCTCTCTGCTGTGGCCTGGGAAAGCAGTGAAAGATGGCCCAAGTGCTTGGGCTCCTGCACCTGCAAGGGAGACCCAGAAGAAGCTCCTGGCTCCTGCCTCCTGCCTCCTGGCTTCAGATTGGGTCAGCTCTGTCCATTGTAGTCATTTGGGGAGTAAACCAGCAGATAAAAACCTCTTTGTCTCTCTGTTTGTAACTCTGCCTCTCAAATAAATAAACAATCTTTAAAAAATCTTATTTCACAGTACTTTTGCCACCTAACTATTAATTTATTTCCATTTCTGGTCTCTGGATGATTTTTTTTTTAATTTGCTTACTTATTTGAAAGAAAGTTACAGAGGGGGTTGGGTAGGCAGAGAGAGAGAGAGCGGTCTCCCACATAGATGCAGGGGCCCAAGCACTTGGGCCATTCTCCGCTGCTTTCCCAGGAACATTAGCAGGAAGCTGGATCAGAAGTGGAGCAGCCGGGACTCTATCCGGCACCCATATGGGATGCCAGCACCACAGGCAGCAGCTTTACCTGCTATGCCACAGCACCAGTCCCTCTGGGATGACTTTTCTAGATATAAAATGTGGAGGATATTTCCACCCTTAGGCATGAGTAAAATCACTAACAACAGATATTTGATAGTGGAAAGCGGCATGGAAGTGCCAATTGTATACCATTATTCCAGACGATTCTGTATCCATGCAACTGAACACATTAACACGCTTCTTTCTAAAGTGCAATAATAATAAAAATTAATTTCAAGATAATGGTGTCCAAGTGTTCACTGGTGTCCAATTGCCTTTAATTTCTACCCATTGATAAAGTTTTTGACTAGGTTTTTATTATATCAGTATGTGTCTGTCAATAGCATGGTTATGAATAATTTGGAAGTCTGCAATGTGTTTAAAGATACATTATTTTTTGCATGGGCCTGTATAGTTTAAAATAGGATAGAGATGGGTACTTAGCCTAGTGGTTAGGATACCTGCACCCGACATCAGAGTACCTGGGTTCCATTCCTGGATTTGGTCCTGACTCCAGCTCCCTGCTAGTGTAGCAGCAGTGGTGGCTTAGGTAATTATGGTATCCTGTCACCCACAGGGGGGACCAAGGAGCTCCCAGTGCTGGCTGGGTCAGGGGCTGTTGTGGGCACTGTGAGCATTTGGGGATTGAACCAGTGGATTAGAGCTTTCTGTCTGTCCATCCATGTGTCTCTCTGCCTCTCAAGTAAATCAATTAAAAAACAGGGTAGAGATGGAGACTAGGTGGGTGGAAGGGGTTTGACTACAGGAAAAAGAGCAGGTGGCAGATAAGTTAGGTTTATTTATGGATATATAAAATATTTTACATGTTATGTGGATATATAAAATATATTATTTCTATTATCTTCTTCACTAATTATGAAAGATGGTTTCTTTACTCAGCATCTTCTTACTCATTAGAAAAATGTAATTTTATGTTCCATCTCCATGGCAGCTAACTAAAACCACCAGGAAAAAATCAAATTGGATATTTAAGAAAGCTGACATAGGGGCTGGTGCTGTGGCATAGTGGGTAAAGCTGCCACCTGCAGTGCCAGTATCCCATATGGGCACTGGTTCAAGTCCTGGCTGCTCTACTTCAGATCCAGCTCTCTGCTATGGTCTAGGAAAGCAGTAGAAGATGGCCCAAGTCCTTGGGCTCCTGCATCCCCATGGGAGACCCGGAGAAATCTCCTGACTCCTGGCTTCAGATTGGTGCAGCTCCAGCCATTGCAGCCATTTGGAGAAAGAACCAGCGGATGGAAGACCTCTCTCTCTCTCTGTCTCTCTGTAATGCTGCCTTTCAAATAAATAAATCTTTAAAAAAGAAAGCTGATATAATATTTAATTGCACAAATTTAGTTTGAAGAAATCCAAGGTCTTTCCTTAGTGAGCAGTGACAACACAGCAAGTGGGCAGAGAACCACAGCTGTGGGCTGTTACAGGACTTAGGAGGCTCCCACACGTCACTGGCTTACAGGCTCCTGTGTCTCGTGTCTCACTGTGCCCCACAGCTCCCCTGATGAAGTGGTCAGGTCTACACAGCTAAGCATGCTCCAGAACAACAGTGTTGATGGCCACTGCACAGCCTCTCCAAGTCTGCAGTCGGCACTCGGTGCCATCTTCCTTTCTTCTCCCATATGGCTTGGCACCTGCTTCGCATCACAGATGCCTGTGGATACCCAAGTTTGCAGACTTAGGACCTCACCAAAAGGAATGAGGCACAATCGCTTTTGAAACCAAACTGACTCAAGCCCAGGCTTTACTTGGTGTCCAGCAGACGCTGTCATATCTCCTTTGAAAACTTAAAATATCCCTCTGAGCCCCTCTGCGTTTGCTGTGTGGCCCTGGGGGCACCTGGGTCCACAGTTTGCTAACAGCAATGAATGGATGGTCCTTACAATAGCTGTGATGGAAACCTGAATGAAAATCTTTGGCATAAGGAGCAACTATTGGAGGAGGGCAGATGGTTCGTATGTGAATGAGAGTCGGTCACATGGAGTTTAAATTTAGAACACAATTAAGTGACGGCTGAGGAGTCCAAGAAGCGCAGACACAGCCTTTGGGAAAACACATTCTCTGCCATTCCTGACAATTTCCTTTTGTAAATGTTTTGGAAGGTATCATTTTATGACTTTGAAAGACCCAAGTCATAGCATTTGTTAGTGGTTCTTTATGTACTTAAGACATGTTGACGATACATTTTAGGGAAAGTACGCACATTTTAAACTGTCTTCTCTTTTTGCACTTTAGCAAGAGTATAGAATATGTGGTCATACAATGCTCAGGGCAAAAATGCCACCAGAGTGGCAGTGGAATTACAGAGAATGCGTCTTTATGGTATTCCACGTGCTCTTCACTGTAGGAAATTGCTCAATTTCATTCCTGATGGTATGTGACCTCCACCACACCCATTCTGTGACCTTTTTCTAGGACCGCAGAGCGAGAAATCACATGTAATGACCGCCTCTTTGCAGACTAGAAATCACAGGGTGAGACTGTCCACTCCCTCTACAGACTTAGTTTAGTAACCGGAGAGACTGCCCCTGGGCACCATACTACTGGGCCGTAAGCACTGACAGAGAGTACTGCATCCCCTGAGCACATCCCGTGTCACACAGATCTGCTCCTATGCTTCATGGTCACCCTGTCCCCTCCAGGGGGCGCCACCAACATCCTCCGAGCAGCACAGAGGCACAGAACCACTCCGCACCTTGCCTGTTGTGGTTGAGAGGGACCCTCTTCACAGCCTGAGGTCTTCACCAGGACGCTTGCTCTCTCCTCAAGGCTTTCTGTTATTGCTGTTACAAGCCTCGACAAGGTGGGCCCAGAATGAAGGCACACCCCTCGGAAATCTCATTAAGATAAGGTATCATTCATCTGATGGGGCACTGCCACCACGCCTATTCCCCATCTTTCCACTGTAATTGCTTTCCCCCTGTGAATCAAGACTGGTGTTATTCAACACAAAGATCCTGTGTGATTCTGACTTTTATAAAGCACTGATAGTGTTTGCAAACAAATATTGCTGTATGTTTTCTCCACTAGTAGTTTCAGGCACTCACTGAAGGATTCTGGGGTGGGAACAGGTGATGGAGCTATGAAGCAAAGGTACTGGATAGGGGGTTGAGGCGGGGAGCAGGAACAGGAATCCTTTGCACTCAACCAGTCCTGATGCATTGACTCCCTGGTTCTTGTCTTCCATGATGGGTCTCTCAGTACCTGGCTCCACATACGGCCCATTTCTCCAAACTCCTCTCGTATTCGCTATGTTGTGCATTTCTCTGGCTTTTTGCAAATCTCCTGCATTTCACTGGATTAATGACAACAATATACAGATATAATAGCCGGCCTAGATGCGTGTTTCCATGAAAAGTTGCCATGTTCTTTGTTGTTGCAATGAACAAAATCGGACACACAAAATACCTTTTCCTAATACATATTATTCTACTAACTTTGTGTTCTCCAGTTTGAAGCTAATCAAAATCTGCTTATAGGATTTGAAACAGATATTTTCTTTCAACAAGCTCTACTATAAAGCACTTATATTTCTGTATCCTCAGTATATTCATTTACTTGGTATAATATATTAACTTGACCCAAAACTGTATTTTCTATTAAAACCTACCATGGTAACTAGAAAACTGCTTTATATTGAACAGATACTCAGAAAATGACAACTGTGTACTCGCCAAATCTACTAAAGTAAAAACCTAACTGGATTTTTAAAATTCACATAAATCACTGCAATTTTAATGTGCTTGACCTTAGTAGTTTCTTGATGTATTTTAAGATGCTACTTGTTGGGGTCAGTGCTGTGGCACAGTAGGTTAATCCTCAACCTTTGGCGCCAGCAACCCATATGGGTGTCAGTTCTAGTCCTGGCTGATCCACTTCTGATCCAACTCTCTGCTGTGGCCTGGGAAAGCAGTGGAAGGTAGCCCAAATGCTTGGGCCCCTGCACTCTCATGGGAGACGTGGAAGAAGTTCCTGGCTCCTGGCTTCGTTTCAGCCCAGCTCCTGCCATTGCGGGAATAAATCAGTGGATGGAAGACCATTCTATCTCTCCCTCTCACTGTCTATAACTTGACCTGTCAAATAAATAAGTAATTTTTTTAAAAAAAGATGCTACTTGTGATGCTTGCATCCCATATCAGTTCCTGGGTTTGAAGTCTTGGCTCTGTTCCTGATTCTAGCTTCCTGCTAATGCGTACCTTCTGAGGCAGCAGGTGATGGTTCAAGTGGCTGGGTCCTTGCCACCCACATAGGACACCTGGAGTGAGCCTCTGGCTCCCAGCATGTGCCTTGGCTTAGCTCCAGCCATGGCAGGCACTTGGGGAATCAGCTAGTAGATAGGAGTGTGGTCTCTCTCTAATAAATAAAATAATAATTTTTAAAGATTTATTTATTTGAAAGGCAGTTACAAGACAGAGAGAGAGACAGACTCTTCATCTGCTGGTTCACTCCTCAAATGGCCACAATGGCTCAAGTTGGGCCAGGCTGAGGTCAGGAGCCAGGAGCTTTATCTGTGTCTCCCATGTGGGTGCAGGGGCCCAAGGACTTGGGTCATCTTTTGTTGCTTTCCCAGGTGCATTAGCAGGGAGCTGGATCAGAAGTGGAGCAGCCAGGACTCGAACCCCTCTAACTGGCGTCCATATGAGATGCTGGTACAGCAGGTGGTGACTTCACCTGCAACGCCACAGCACTGGCCCCACTCAAAAGTAATAGTTTTTAAAACACAAAAATACCTTTACATAAATCACTCAGTTTGGCCTCAGTGGGTGTTCAGTATACATTAATATTCTTTTCAATTTTTTCCCCCAACAGTTCTGGGACTTAGGGCCTGTGATTATTTCTACTTTATGCATGAAGAAGTTGAGCAGGGGGGAGCCTGAGTGACTTGTCCAAAGTAGGTAAAAGAATACCCCTGAGTCGCTTCGGGCTTGGCTGGTTCCATACCTTCCGTCTGATGCATAGCATGGAGCCCACCCTACCCAGCTGTGGTTCTCAGGGGTCGTCAAGGAATCTAGACACAGACACAGGAGTAACTTAATCATGGATGAGGTGAAAAACACTGCTCCTATGTTGCACAACAGAATTAGGCTCACGCAAATTTGCTGGCACCCTTTAGGGAGAGTTTTGACTCCGTCTGAACAATCACCAGAGGAGGAGGCTCTGCTGCTCTCTCCAAAGGTCAGAGGAAACGCACATGTCCTAGACTTAGGAGAGCAATCAGATTCGTTCTACACCAGTGGGTGTGCAAATTACAACACGGAAGGCTCCATCTGGATGAATGCTTTCCTCTTGACTTCCTGGAGAGTGGGAATCTATAAGCAATGTCTCTGAGTTAGGCAAGGCAGATTCCACCCTTATCTGCAGGTCTGAAGAGACTTAGCATTCAAATACTGTGCACATTGTGATAGCCCAGAACATGAACTGTGAGTGGCAGCACAGCAGATTGGGAACCCATCAGTGCAGTCCAGTGTCTTCATGTTTCTGAGTACTTGCAGTGGTGTGCATTGTTGTCATTTAGAATCTTTCCTGAGGCGGGGAAGACCCAAAGGCTTAAGGATTCATTTTCAGACAGCGTCTTTTGAACCCCTATGATGTATGTGAAATCCATGGGTTCTTTCCCAATATCCCTTGACCTATTTATGTTCCAAGTCTTTATATTCTTGAGACTTTCCGTTTACTGCCTATTGTGTGACTTAATACTTCCTTTGAGGTTCAATGAAAGGAAGGAGAGCAGTTTGAATCAACAACACACAGCAGGCTGGGGGGTCCAAAACTAAATCCGACGCTATAAGAAGTGCTGGTGTATGGCAGGTGCAGTGAGGACTTGTCAGGCTGAGGCTTAGAAAAAGACACCCCAGGGCGAAGGCCTCAGGGACGGCCTCAGAAACACAGCTTCTGTCTGCCCTGCTTCCCTGGTCCTCCTGTAAGGAAAGCCATAGAAACTAGAATTCCTCTTCCCCAAAGCGGCTCACAGAGACCAGAATCATCCTTTCCCCAAAGCCAACCATAAAACCAATGATGACTCTAATTCCCTTCACTTTTCTGTGTGAGAGAGCTGGCCATAATAGGGTTATCTGAGCTCCCTGGCCCGACTGCGGGCCGTAAGACCCCCATTTCAGAAAGCGGGAATGAACAGCACACAGAGAGGCCAGGGGAACCTGGACAAGCAGGCCTCGCTGGACTTCTCCTCCATCTTCTCCTCCATTAAATTACAGCCTCTGGCCTACTCACGTTTATTTCTACACGGCTGTCCACGCTCTGCTGAACCTAAGCATAAAGTGGCAGTCCATTCCCTGCCCTTGGGTCATCAATCTGAAGGCTCCCATGTCAAGTAAAACTGTGATCAAATAAATGTGTGCTGCTTTCTCCTGGTTAGCCTGCCTTTCTCTGCAAGGGTGTTGGCAGTGACCCCTCTGATGGGCTGGAAAGGAATCGCCCCCTTACAGCTCCCTTCTGCGACAGCTGGGCCTGCAGCTCTTTGCACACAGGACTCCCAGACAGCAGACCTTGCACACGCTGCTGGTTCCACGCTGGCGCCGACCAGAAGTGCAGAAAACAAATGGGCAACCCGGAAGCATCTCTGAATCCCACCATTCTTCCTGCTCATTGAACAGACAGGGCAGTTTCAAACACTTTCCAAAAAATGCTTTGTTAGAACTAAACTCAACAGGTGATTGCAACATAAAGCAAAAGTCAACCTTGTCTCATTTGCTTGGAAACACAAAACCCACGAAGTTGCCTTGGCCAGAAAGATTATCCAGAGCACATGTGGGTATCTTGGACTTTTTTAAGGGACTGCAGCTTTGCTAACTGCTGGGAAAAAAATATGCTGGGCATGAAAGAATGGTTTTAAGCTCCTTTGAGCATCCCATCAGTCACAGGAGTTCTAAGTGTACTTTCCGTGATATTCTCATAGCTGGAATCAAGGTCAAGGCCTCCTTCGTTGTTGCTTTGGAATGTGTTTGTTTCTTAATGGGTTAGTTACTCCAGGCTGTGACTCTTCAGAGCGTATCCTGCACACAGCGCCACAGCAAGGCTTCCAAAGGCAAGGCTCACCACGTCATCCACCTCCTGGGAGCCCACCACATGTGCTCTGTCACTGCTAAGACTTGACTCCAGCAGGGCCTGTGTTCTGGCGCTGCCTCCACCCACGGCTGCACTGATTTCTCCGTGTATCCTCTGGGCCTGGCCTGTGCATGAGCCACGTCCCTTCCTCCTTTGCTAATCTGGCCCCATTCCCATCTGCCTGGCCAATGTCCCTTGTGCTAGAGCATTCCTGCTTGCCAAAGCCCTTCCCTGGTGACACAAAAGTGAACATTTTCCTTAGGCTGCATTAGTACATTGACGTGAGACACCTAAAACATCATGGGTGAGACCACTTTGCAAAATGCTGCCTGCTTCTTTCAAAAGGAAGTATCACTGGCCTCTCTAAGCAAGTGAGCAGCCTCTGTAGCATTTGTTGCACTGAAACTTTACTTACCCTCTCTGTATAATGGGTGGGAACAGTTTCCTCCACTGGAGTCAACATTTCTAACTCATCACTGAATTCCCAGAATGCTGCTTTGCAGACAGTAGGCATTCACCAAATGACAACATTCCAAGGTAAAGCCATTGTAAAGAAAAAAAAAAATGTGATGACAGAACACGAGGGGTCTTCAAAAAGTCTGAGGAAAATGGACTTAAAAGATAAGTTTCTTTGGTACAAAAAAATTGAAATCCATTCGTGGTGTTTTCACACTGCACATTCTCCATGCACTTTTCTAAGCCTCTCAAATATGCAATATTTCATGCAGTGATGTGGCTGCTTGCTCTCTTGCTTACCGCACTTTCTGGACCCCATTCATTCACCAAACATTTACTGAATGGCACTGAGGCACAGAGAGTAATTTAAGGTCTCTGTTCCCCAGGAGCCCCCAAGAGTCAGCACTGGGGTGGGTTTAAGTGGGGTCAACATCACTGTAAGCCACAGACATTGTGGCAGCTGAAAAATGTGCAGATTTTGCAAGTGTTCCCTGGGGGGCACGCTCATCAGTGGCTGCACCGCGGTATTTCTGGTGCAGCAGGAAGGAGGCCACAGGAAGCAAATCGGCCTTGGACACATGGCAATGACCTCTGCAGGCTTATGCTTTGGTGACAGTGCTGCCAGGCAGCATGGTCACCTTCTTCTGTTGGATCCCGGTGAGTCCTGATCCAGACACTGGAGGGAATGATCAGCCATCTTGCCTAAGGCACAGGAAGCCGAAGGTGATGGGCTGCAGGTGCAGTGGGGTTATTTCAGGCATCCGCTTATGGACCTTTCATTGTGCCTTGTCAGTGCACCACAGAGCCCATTGGGCCAGTGAGTGGATAACGAGATTGTGCTGTCTCCTTACAGGTGGCTCTGCAGTGTGTGACCATATTGTCCAGGAAAGGTGTCTGGGCTTAAGAACTCTTCCCGTGCATTTGAACATCATTGTCAGCCCACTATTACCCAGCGACACCCTTTTCCATCAAGGACCAGAGCTGGTGCAGCGTTTTCAGTCATTATTTTCCTGGGGTGAATAATACCTTTCAACTGAGCTGGTGTCTCAGTCAAACTCGGGTTTCTCTGGAAGCCAGGGCCTTGCAGGGCAGCATCTATGAGGGCTGTGTTGGCAGGAAGCCAGGCTGGTACCTGATGCCTAATAGATTTCCTCTCCTACGCCCCAGACATCAGAGCAACGCAAAACCCTTCCCATTAGGGAACCCGGCATATGCTCTGTCATCACAATGTCCACAGGCCAGGAAGTGACAGACATATGTTCCAAAGCTGGCAGAGCTGTGAGCATTTGCAGGGGCTGGCTCAGGCCTGGGATCTCTTCTCTCCCGGGCAGCACTGTGACTCCATCTGGTCACCCAAAATCCTTCACAGCATCTACTCGGCAACTTTGCAGTTACACTCCTCGGGTGTTTGGGCACCAACTAGTTCGGTGCAAGACTCACATGTACAAACCTTACAAAAGACTTCCATGTTCCTGTTCCTCCAGGACTCCACCCTGGTTAGATTAAAATGATCCAGTCTTCCCAGTCTTGGTGAGTTTCTTTGTCTATGCTTTTCACTTCTGCACAAAAAATATTTCTGTTTTCTGTATTCTTTTTTTTTTTAATGTGAAGAGATTATAAAGAAAAAAAAACACTAACAAATAGTTTCTTTTTTTCTTTTTTTATCTCTGGAGTGGAAAAAAGTGATTTCATTTGAGGTTGGAGAGTTCTAAAAGTCAAAAAAATCCAAGAATGTTAGGTCATCTTTAAGAGCATTCCTGAATTTAGATTTCATAAAGTCTTGTCCAGGTATGCTTTAACAGACAGGTCCTGTAGATTCTCGATAACCTTCTTGCTTCTGGTTTCCCTCTGCATACAAAGACCGGCTAATTGGGAGTTTCTGGTGTCTCTGGCATTTCCTCCATTCATAGGATATGATTTACTGTTCCCTTCTGATAGAAGGTTGTGTTTCCCATGTTAACTTGGCTAGGCCACAGTACCCTAATTAAACAGAGCATAATCTATGCAATGCCCCAGAGGTATTATAGGTGTGGTTACCATCCATGATCAGCTTCCTTGAAGTCCAGGAGGTGGCCCTCCAGGATACAGGCAGGCCTCCTCCAATCAGGAGAGGCTTTATGAGCAAAACTAGGATGCCTGGGGCAAAGGCGATTCTGCCTCCAGACTACAGCCTCAGCACCTGCCGGTTCCCAGTCCTGCAGAGCTCAGACCTGGAGATCCCACAACTGTGGGAGCCAATCCCACAAAGCCAGCCAATCCATCAAATCCATCTGTTTACCTATCCTGATATCTATCTACATGTACCCATATAAACATGTATATACTTACTTGTACAAATACATATTCATATATATGCACAGATAATACATGTGATACTATGTATTTACATGTATATCTAATCTACTGGTTCTGTTTCTTTTGGAAAAACATGGCTGAAACCAACATCTTCCTTTTGAATCTTTGTGTTTGAATTTTTGTGTGTTTGTGTGTGTATTTGTGTGTTTAGACTAAAAGAAAAGAGAAAACAGGGATCCTCTATCTCAGATTTCAAATGCCTCTCTCTGCTGGTGGCGTCCTGGTGTGGGAGAAGTCAGAGGAGCTGCCCATGCTGACCCTGCTCTGTGGTCATATCAGACCACGGTGGCATCTGAGTAATACCCAGGAAGTCTGGGCCAGCCTAAGTGATTCATCTGCAAGAACAGACTGGGGCTCAGGAATCGGGTCATAAGGAGCCTTCCTGCTTCTACCTGGTTCTCTAGGGATGCTCACTATTGGAAGACACCGTCCTAGATCCTAGCACTGAGCTGTGAGAAGATTCCACATGAAGCCATGTGTGGTAGGCAACTGGCCCATTGCCCCAGCTGAGCCCCCAGTTAATAGCCGGCTTTACCTGCCTGCATGAGTGTGCCATCTTGCACATACACCCTGTGGACCAGTCCACGACCATCCCATCAACATCCTCATGAGACCACCCAAGTGGGAACTCCCAGTCTGCACAGAGAACCATGAGGGGTGATGCTGTCCACCATAGTTGCAAGCAATTACGAACTGGGGCACTTTCTTATGCAGCAACAGATAACCAGGACGCACAGGAACAGCTTTTGTTTTATAGTCTTGCTATAATGTTTGTGTTCATTTCAACCAAGGATATTCTACACATAAGTTGGTGAAAAATAATTTCTCCTTGAAGATTTTGAGAAAAGAATGTGCTGCCTCCGAACAACACCTTGACTCTGTCAAACTCATTCCCACCAGACAGGAATACAAGGTCAGAAAAGAACCACTTAGCATCAGTTCTTTGTTAATGACCTCAATAGAGAGTTGGATGGCTCTAGCTCACCAGTACCAAGGATCGCAGTCTTGAGGGCAGTTCACCAACAACGTTTTTTCACTAATATTTAACAAGTGGTTGCTGGGGCCACAGCTCACTAGGCTAATCCTCTGCCTGCGGTGCCAGCACCCCGGGTTCTAGTCCCAGTTGGGGTGCCAGATTCTGTCCCGGCTGCCCATCTTCCAGTCCAACTCTCTGCTGTGGCCCGGCAAGGCAGTGGAGGATGGCCCAAGTGCTTGGGCCTTGCACCCCATGGGAGACCAGGAGAAGCACCTGGCTCCTGGCTTTGGCTTGACATGGCGCACTGGCCATAGCGGCCATTTGGAGGGTGAACCAAAGGAAAAGGAAGACCTTCCTCTCTTTCTCTTTCTCACTGTCTAACTCTGCCTGTTAAAAAAAAAAAAAAAGTGGTAAACACACATTAAGCTCCTTGGAAAGTGTCCTGCAATGAAGACACTGTGCAGATACTACCTAATTTTTTCCGATTCATCCATGACTTTCCCTATGGAGCTTTGCATGTGGTGAGTATAATACATTAGACTATTTCTTCATACACCCAGAGGAGCCTTTCTTGATGTGTCATGTCTAACATTTACTGATCGGAAGTGATATAGGTGGGAGTGAGAAGTAGAACAGCCAAGGAAACAGAGAAGAAAGAAACAGCTCGGGGGAACAAATGTATTTGAAACAAATTTTTAGGCAGAGAGGTTGAAAGTACAAAATGAAGGGGCAAGAATTTGGAAGAGCAAGTAGGATGTTGCTTGGAACACTTGTTTCCCACATTAGAGTGTCTGATCTGAGTCCTGGCTTCTCTGCTTCTGATCTAGCAGATAATGTGTATCTTGGGAGGCAACAGATGATGGCACAAATACCTAGCTCCCTGCCACCCCCATGGGAGACCTGGATAGATTCTCAGGCTCCTGGTTTCAACCTGGCTCAAGCCTGGCTGTTGTCAGCATTTGGAGAGTGAATCAGCAGATAGAATATCTCAACTGTCTATCTCTCTGTCTCTCTGCCTTTCAAATAAAATAAAAATACATACTGAAAATAATACAAAAATATATTTATTTCCTGAGAGTTAGACCTCTTTGGAAGATCTGGTCCATAAGATATTATTAAGTGACAGATTGTCACTACACCATATAAAATAATGACATTTAAAAGTTGTGACTTCTAATGGGTCTAACTCATAATGAGCTAAGAACAGGATGTTACAAAACACAAGGTCTCACATGAAAAGCCAACAACGACAACAAAATTATATTGAAAGTCTCAAACTATTTCAAAAGTTCACGTAATGTGGATTTTAATATGTAGAAAGAGAACTGCCAATACTCTGAAAAGATCAAGGTGACAATGACGGTCATTTTATTGGCAATTGTTAAATGAGTAATATAAAACTTGGTATTACTGGGCTGTATAATAGGCAAGGGAATGGGTAAAAAATTAATCCACAGAGAAGATATAAAATTAACTGTGATGCATCCCTAATTACAACGTGCCCAAGAGCAAGACTTTAAGGACTCTCACTGTCATTAACTCCCTCACCTCGGAGAGCCGGGTCTGGCTCTGTGTGCAGGTTGTTGGCATTTTCAGTGAGCTGCATGGCCACAGTCATGGGCACAGCCATGTGTATTTATACTTCACAAAGCATTGTAAGGTAGTTTCTTCTCAGAAAACATTTTCAAGAAATTACAGCTCTTTGTCCTGAGGCAAAAAGACCCAGGAAGCATTAGAGACCTGGGCTGGGGCTTGCTGTCCCTCCAGGCCTTTCACTGGCCCAGGCCACACCTCTTGGTATTGCTCCCAAAAAAGCCAGAGGGGAGGGCTTGAGCTTCTTTGTATTCCAGGAGTCCCTTCCTTCAGAGCCTGCTGACAGAATACTTTATTTGTTATTTGTTGCATGGCTGACACTGTGCTTTGGGTCTGGCAGGCTACCCAGTGTCCTCCTAGGCAGTTTGCAATCCAGACTGACAAACACCCCGTTATAAAACCCATCAGCTGAAAAGGCAGTTAGCTCTCTGAAGGACGCAGTCACTCAGCATTTGTATGTGTCACAGCAGCTTCTTAGGATCCTGCTGAACAAACCAAGGCCCATTTGTCTCCCTAGCTCAGGACGGTGGGACACCCTGAGCAGCAGGTGTCCCTGGGCTGCACCTGCCCTGAGGTGGAGGTAGGGATGTGGAAGATGTCATCTTGGGCTCTCCAATCTATAACTAATATTGTAAGGGGAAAGCATGATCTAAAGGGTTATGCAGCAGCTATTTCTGTTAATGAATGGGCTCACAACTTTCCTTTCCTGAATGTCAACTTGAGCTTGGCACACGAGAGGATAGATTATAGACCAATTGGATGACCTTCTGCCCTACACAGCCCCAATGGCTCGCCATGGCCAGGGCCCTCCTTTCTGTTTGGTGGACTGTAGGATACCTGATTCATGAATATCTGAATTTTTCAAAATGTTGTTCTTTGACACACATTTTGACATTCACGGGCAGAACTGATTTCCTTGTCCCTTCCAACTCCTTTCAACAGTCTAGGCTTTACAAAATTGTCCCTTGAAAAGAGAGCCTCACTTCATGGTATGATTCAGAATCATCAGCCGTGATTTACACATGGCTTGCCCGGCTCCAGAGGGAATTTCTGATGGCTCTGAGAGAAACCGGACACTTCACAGGTGAGGAAACCTTATTGCCCAGGTGGCAGAACTTTCACCCAAAGGAGAGCTCAGACCATCACTTGTGCTATCACAAGAGACAAATATCCCTGCCAGCTGTCCCTCCTCTTTCAGGCCAGCTCTGCTAAGTCTCGTCCAGGGACCCCATGTGGACATCTCAGCCTATCTGGCTTTATCACTGACTTCTGTGATGTTTTGCGATGTCTTTTCCATGATATACTTTAATTTAAATGTATTTTAAATACAGCAATCAGGGAGAAGGATTGAAAAATGTTGGATCCATTGATGGGAATAAAGCCAAAAAAGTGTTTAAAAAAGTATGTTTAATAACATGGACAAGTTAATAAAAATGATATAAATCTATATAGGAGATATGGACCTCAAATGTATGTGTGTGTGTGTAGGATGCAAAAGGGAGATGAGAGGCAGACACAGAGCAAATAAGAAAACTAAGAGAATTTTGAAGACAGGGAGAATAAGTAGAAACCTGACTATGTTACCGATGGCAGCACCACGAGTCATTTAAAATGCTTCTTTACATTTTTTTACAGGAGCTTTGAGCCTTCCTGTGTGCCTCTCTGTGCCTACACCAACTCCATCCTCTTCACAGTGAACTTCGTCAAATGCCAAGTGTCTCTCACTTGCAGCACTGCTGAGTACTTCGTCTACTCTTTAAACACACTCCAGTTTGTGCAGGTGTCTTCTTCACTAACTCCAGCTGCTGAATGTAGTGTCCCAGGTGTGGTAAGAAGAGCTCAGCTGGAGTGGGTTAGGGTCTCCTCTACCTTACACAGGATCTGCTTATCCATGGGTCTGAAATCAAGTTCCCTCTAGGGGTGTGTTATCTACAGTCTCATGTTTACCTTCAAATCAACTAGACAGAGATGTTCCTTTTTTAAAAGTAGTGTTGGTAACAGCATTTCAATCAGTCTTTATTCTTAGATTCAGTAATCAAATTGATTAAGTAATGAAAATTTTTGTTTTGATCAAATATATAGTCTAAAATACACGGTGAATTAATTTTCCAAAGGATACTTACCTACTATCCTTTGACTCATAGGTACTAAAAAATTATGTAGACTCCTTAACCCATGGAACTTGTGAACCTGACTTTATTTGGAAATAAGGCCTTTGCAGATGTAATCAAGTTGTGAGTTCTTAGTGGATTTGGGTTGGCTCTCATCTGAGGACTGTACCCTCATAAGAAGGCAGAGATGCCCACCAAGGATGGGCAGTGTGAGGACACAGGGAGAACTCTACGTGACCACAGAGGCCTGCCTTGGTGAGCAGCACCAAGCTAAGGGATGCCAAGAGCTGCAGCCATCACCAGCTGGAAGAGGAAAGGGAGGATCCTCCTTCTGGGCCGTGGGAAACAGCATAGCTCTACTTTCAAGGGTCTCCAAAAGGTTCACAGGAAATGGATGCTATGAAAAAAAACTATGCATGCATTTAAAAATTTTGTTTGCACCAAAATGAACTTAGCTTTTAATTTCATTTTGCTATGGAAGTTTTGAAATACCCTCTTATTTGCACGCAATCCTATAGGTCTCCTATTATACACATACTTAAATATTTGTATATAAACACATGCATACATTTAATATTCTGATTCAAAGGTGAGCAAAGTCTTCCCATTGGTAGCAGATGTAAATATTCTCATCTTTGCTGTTCACACAGTTTCTGTAGCAACTACTCAACTCTATTCTTGGAACACAAAAGCAGCCACAGGCAAACTGTAAGCAAAAGAACATAACCGTGTTCCAATAAGACTTTATTTATAAAAACAGGCAGTGGGTCAGGTCTGGCCCATGGACCCTACCCTGAAACTGTGTGAGAAAGAAACTGCTCCCAGGTGAGGAGCCTGAGGCTGAGTTGGAATTGTGTCCCAAGTCAGAGTTAATTCAGTGTAGCCCTGGAGACTCTGCTGACCCCTCCCTTGTCATCATTCGGTGACATCATCTCACAGGCAAGAATGGCTTCACCCTTCCAACAAAAGTGTGCAGACTCAATCACAATGAGCTTCACAAAACTTCTGCTACCTATGCATTCTTGGAAAAGGAAATATAATGACATATTAGACCCCAACAAAGACAGGCTACATGCTATTCAGTAAAAACACTGCTATAAATGTTCTAAAAAATACATATGTCTCATAAAAGGTTTAGGAAATTCAAATTCAGAGTTACTTATTGTTAATATCTTAAACAATCTGTGTAAGACCAGGGTAGGGACAGGTATTGCAGTACAGTCAGCCGGTTGCACTGGGACTCCTGCATGCCATCTTAGAGTGTCTGGGATCGAGTCCTGCCTCGCTCTCCACTTCTGATCCAGCTTCCTGCTAATGTACCTAGTCAGGCAGAGGCTGATGGCTCAAGTACATGGGTCCCTGCCACCCATAAGGGAGACCCAGATGGAATTTCAGGCTCCTGGCTTTGGCCTGACCAAATGCTGGCTGTTGTAGGCATCTAGGGAGTGAGTCAGTGGATGGAAGATCCCTCCCTTGCCCTCGCCCTCTCTCTCATACTCTTCTCTCTCTCTTTCTCATTGCCACTCTGCCTTCACTCTGCCTTTCAAGCAAATGAGAATAAACAGATATTTTAAAGAACAGAGAGAGCATGTAAATAGAAATTTAAGGGAATCATGGAAAAGTTGACACACATAGATATTTCTGTTGGTTTTCTAGCCAAAAAAGGAAACTGAAGGGATTTCCTTACAGTTCCCTGGAAACAGAGACAGTGCAGTGGGAGGTGCCATGAGGCAAGCCCCTCCCTTCATGGAACAGTCCCAGTCTCTAAAGCTCCTCTCTACCTGGAAGACCTGACTTTTCCTCCCATCAGTCCACTCCCTGTTAATTCTTATCAGTGCTGGGTGGCATCTCGTTTTCCCTTAACACAAACTCTCCTGACTCCAGCAGTGTTTCTCGGGCTGGAAAACCCTTTTGCTGAGAAGATGAGCAACATTAAAGTTTCTTAAGTGGGTGGAAAATCACTCAGTGTCACCACTTGTATTCTTCATATATACAGATTTAAATTTATTATTATTTATTTGAAAGGCAGGGTTACAGGGAGACAGAGATCTTCCATTTGCTTGTTCACGTTCACTCCCTAAATGGCTGCAATGGCCTGAGCTGTGCCAAGCCAAAGGCCAGGAGCCCAGAGCTTCATCCAGGTCTCCCATGTGTGTGCAGAAGCCCAGGCATTTGGGCCACCTTTCACTGTTTTCCCAGACGCATTAGCAGGGGCTAGATTAGAGGTGGAACACCTGTGCCCATGTGGGATGCTGGCATACAGGTGGCTTCACCCTACGCCACACTGCCAGCCTTCTCTATATTTTTTAAAAAATATTTTTATTTAGTGAGTTGTTGAGATGGCTTTGAGTTATGAATGCAGGAAACTGACCTCATGGATGGATTTTATAAATTACTGACCGGGTAAACTAACTAACATTTCATAACCATAGCATGCTGATGACTCCCAGATCCTCTGTTAACTGTGGCACCAAAGGCGTGTGACGACCACTTAGGCTTGTTTTAGTTCTGAGTAAATAGAATTTATTTCCCAGAATACAGCTTTAGTTGAGCATTGGGCCAGTGGATTGTTGCCTCATTTCCAGAATTATCATAAATACACACAAAAGCAAAAGGAAAGAATGAAGACTTCATTCCACAAACATATTTAGATTAGGATATAAAGCTGCAGAGTGCCACTGCATTTAACTCTGCTGTACTAAATGCCACGGAAGAACAGAGCTGAACGGGTTAATGAGTCACTGGTGGCCACTTTAATTGCAGTATGGAAAAGCAGACACATGCGCTAGAAGAAGTCTCATTACAGGGTTACCTGGGCTGCACCTGAAGCGTGCGCTGGGGACGGCAACACCGAAAACAGCTCGGCACTGATTACATCTCGTCCTCCCCTTTACCTTTCAAAATTAGCTGCACACGATTAAGTTAATGCACATTTATCTACAACAATTCAAGTCAGACTGCGAGAGACTTTTTCTAGTCTATAATTACACTCCAGCGTAATTAGCATAATTTCCACTGCACATGTTTAATAAAGAGGCTGCCATTGTGCGTTGGCTTCCCATGTGGAAGGTCTTCCAGGGAACATCAGGAAGAGAGACAGACGCCTCCTACTTGGAAACAAGTGTGTGAGACCATCGGAAGCCAACTTTCCAAGAGTGAGGCCTGTTGGGGAGGACCTGATGGAGCCTCCCAGGCCTCTGTCCCCCAACAAGGCCATGAACAGCTCCAGGTTTGTGCCCAGTAACTGTTGAGGGCTGGGTGATGGGTGGTGTGGCAATGGTGTTGTGTGTGGCTGAGTCTGACCCCATCCATGTGCAAGCGTCTCCTCTGAAGGAGAGGAATTTCCTGTTCTTTTGGATTTGTCTGTCCAGAGGAATGCCACTTGAGTGCCTGAAATCTAGTCACCACTAGATGTCACCAGTCATTAACCAGGACACAGACAAAGGAGACCTTTAAGATTTTATTAACGCAAAGACCCCAAGAAACTGGGTCTCGTCTACAGATCCCTGTTAGGGGGGAGAGGGAGCTGACAAACAACCAGAGCTAGCTGATCTGTTTGTCCAGCCCTGAAGTGGCAGCTGTCTAGGATGAGATTTAATAGGGCTCTGCGTGTTCTGCAGGTGTTATAAGTTTGCTCTGCTAGTACCAAAATCATCCCATCGAAAGGACACTCTTCAGTTCTGCTAGGTCATTCTATTTTACACAAACATGTAAGTGATACAATGACTTCATTTTGTGTTGTTTTGCCAGTGTGTTTCTGTGCTAAGGCTTTGACTAGAACCCTTATTGCTCCCATTGGTTCGTTCCTTGCAGGAAAGGAGAGCTCTTTGCAATGGTGAAAGGGAAGTTCATTCTCATGCCAAGGGGATGAGCCTTGAAAGAATGAAATCACTGCTGCTGTGCAGACAAACTTAAAAATAAGGAAAGAGAAGGGGGTTCACTGGATCAAACACATGATTTTGGAGCGCCAGAAAATGCTGCTTTGAATCTGAAAGTGGCATGGGCAGAAGTGACATCCAGGGACCCTGAGTGTGCCAGGGAGGAGTCTGCAGCGATGCCTGAACCCCCAGGGAGATGCCCCGAGATGGGGAACACATGTCTCCTCTGTGCCAAATGCTGACTTTTTCTAATGTATTTTGAATTAAATCATTAAAAAAGCATTCTGAGTGTTGTTAAAACACAGTTTCAGTCACACATCTATTTTCCTTCTCAACTGTTAAAGATAAAAATGACAAACATAGAGCATTATTGCAGTATTTATGCTAAACAGAATAAGATAACAGAAATGAAGGCTCATTTATATCATAATCTGTGCTGTTTTTTTTTTTTTTTTAGCAACGGGACAACCATGTGGAACTCGTGTGCCTGTGAACAGTTACTTGCATTTGTAAGGAAATCTTCGAAGTAGGGGAAAGTTTCTTTTAAAGTAGGATTGCCACCTGCATGAGTGCCGTGCACTCCAACCCCGTTAAACTTCTGTGCTGTCGTAAAGGGTCTCCAGGAGTGTTAGCGCGGATGTGAAGACGTAGGGAGAGGCAGCTAATGTGGCTGAATCTGCTCATGAGTCTGCATGCCAGTAATGCTCACCCTGTTGCTCCTCTTTATTTCAACAAACTTCATTAAAAATTTCGCTGGGTAAGAGTGTGGGCTCTCGAGGTGGTGGTCTGCTCGAGGGAGTCCCAGCTCCTGTCCTTACTGGCTGTGGGTCGTGGGCCAAGGAGAGCAGCTCCCTGGGGTTTGGTCTGCTCAACCGTAAAATGGGGAGAAAGCAGCATTTAACCTTTAGGGGGCAAGGGGCAGATGAGGGAAGGCAGGCAGCTGCTCTCAGCCGTGCCACACCCCCAGCCTGAGACAGAGACACCAAGTCACTCATCTTTAATTGTCCCTTTGCCCTGACAAATGTCAGAGAACAGATCTACAATACTTTGGAGCCATAAAGATGAACAGAACCTCTTCCTTGAACTCTACTCTTGTCTGTTATCATGGAAATGCCAGAAAATAGTTTCTCTGGTTTAGGAATCTTGACCAAAATACAGTCTTCAGTCTACAAACAGCACATTGTCTCATCACTTGAGAAAAGCCTAAATTTCAATCTACAGATACACTGTATCCTTACTTCATCTTCAACCAGAACACAGCACATCCATAACTCATTGCATTATGATGGGGTCCAGTGGACTGACATGGATTTACAGTTTAATAAAAGAAGCCACTGCTTCAGGTCTCACAAAGACTGCCTGTATACGAAGTGTGCAACAGATGGTTGACATACATGTAAATAGTTACAAAAAATATACTTCTTTTTGAAAGTGCTGCGAGTTCCTCTCTGTACTTGCATCCTGGACACAGCAGAATGATCTCTACAGGAGTAAGTCCCCACGCCTCCTCAGGACATGCAGGAAATGATCAATATTCACATTAACATAATCAGCCAAAAGGTGGGCATGTTCAGGAAGGCAGACGTTCATCCCTAAGCCACAGAACACCAAACGCACAGTAGTGACTGCAAACCTTAGAACATGTAGCCCTGAACTGCGTGGCCTTGTCAACCATGGGAATATCAAACTATTACGAGTCTTTTTCGATAATTTACATATTTGTAAAACCTCAGCATTCACAAACATTCCATTTTACCATTACTTAACTCCAAACAACAAAGAAAGCCTTCATGATGAATTGGAACTTACTGAAATTAGTAATTTCTATAAGAATGTCCCCAAATAGAAGTACTTATTTTGCTAACAAAAAGGGTGAGCATGGTAGGATTTTCCCCTTTACATTATTTCTGAAATTCTAATGTGCAACTAATAATTTATATACCCAGAGTCCCACACATTCAGAGGCCTATTTGTATTTACACTGGTAAATAGCAGTGATGAAATGCCACACATAACAACTATGCAACTTGTCAGCCACATGATCGTATTTCCCTAAGCCTATCAGCAAACAGCTATACATTACACTATAATGTGTAATCTATGAGAATTCTCATGGTTTTGTGTGTCAGGTTTCTGGCTAAAGTGAATTTTATTCAATAGTGAGACAATAGATTATGCAACACTCAGAAAATACAGGATTCCGGCTTCCACGCCTGGAACCATCAGAGGCAGCATTAGGAGGGATCAGACTCTTTTGTCCCTGAGTCCATGTTCAACATTATACTTTCAGGCTATGTCTCTTACTTCTCCTTTTGTTTGGCATTATTGGATTATCGTAACCGAATTCTTAGCCTTATTATTGCAAGAAAGCTTAACGTAGCAGATAAGAAAGCTCCAATAACCACTGGATAGCAAAAGCTAACCAAATAATAGCTTGTCTGAAAGCCATGGGGAACCAAACATAAAAATATTTATTGACAATAACTATATAAAGTAAAACACTAATTGTCATGCTTTAGCACTTGGCAATAAAATACTAAATACCCATAGAATCAGAAGAATATATTAATCATTACTGTCACTATGACTTCAGTGTTGTTTTTCAAAATTTTTAAATAATGAGCCAGAATATGAAATGTTTACACAGCAACTCAGCTCACATGCATATCCAAGCACCCACATGCGGATGAATAATTGAGCAAAAAACAAGTTATCCTTACTAAGGTGGATGTATTTTGAAAGGTTCTGTCATATGCTATTTTCTGTTCTATTTCATTCCATTAAATTGCCTTAAGAACACTGTTTGGGCCAGCACTGTGACACAATGTGTGACCACTGTCCGTGTTGCCACTGTCCATATGGGCGTACTTCAGATCCAGCTCCATGCGACCGTGCCTGGGAGAGCAGTGGAGGATGGCCCCAGGCTTGGGCTCCTGATGCCCAGTGGGAGACCCCATGGAGTTTCAGGCTCCTGGCTACAGACTGGCCCAGTCCAGGCCATTGCAGTTATTTGTGGAGTGAACCAGTAATGGAAGATCTCTGTCTCTCCACCTGTCTGTAATTCTGCTTTACAAATAAATAAGTCTTAAAAAAAAACACTGTTTGTGACTAATAAAAGTATTTTATTATGCACTGATGGGGTGCAATCTGCTGTTTAACATTGACTATGCACATATATATGTACATTTGTATGCAAATAAAGAAGTTCATATATGAGTTAATGCTGCATTACCACATATCATATATAAATTACTGCATATAAAGTAGTAATTTTTGATTATATGAGTAATAATTAGCTTTAAAGTATAAAACTAGGCCAAGGGGGGGAAAGAGGCTTTTTTGATGCTTTGTATTTAACTGCGATTCTAGTTTACTGATAATTTCTCTTCTCTTTACTGATAACTCTGTTACTCTTCCTCTACTCTCATGGCTTACTTTTTTTTCTTTTAAATATGTATTTATTTGAAAAGCAGAGTTAGAGAGAAAGAGAGAGAGAGAGCACGAGAAAGAGAGAGAAATCTTCCATCAGCTGGTTTACTCTCCAAATGGCTGTAATGGCCAGGGCTGGGCCAGGCTGAAGCCAGGGGCTTCTTCCAGGTCTCCTATGTGTGTGGCAGGGGCCCAAGTACTTGGGTCATCTTCTTCCATATTCCCAGGAGCATTAGGGAAATGGATGGGTAGTGGAGCTGCTAGGATTCAAATCTGTGCAATATGGGATACTGGTGTCATAGGAAGTGGCTTAACACTATGTCACAGCACTAGCCCTGTGCTAAGTGCTGTGATAAGTGACCTTGGTGAGCATGACAGCGATATGATAAAATTGCCTGCTTCTATTTGGACATTAATTTCAGTTCTCAGGATGGGTCCTACTGCTATCAGAAAATATTTTATATTCAGGTGAAGAGGGGACACTGGACTTAGATGAGACATTGGGAGGGGTTCTGTTGTCTCTCTAAATATCTTCCTGGTACCTGCAATTTGGCTACAATTAGCTGGTGGGTCCTCACCTCATGCAGGCTGGGTGACTGTGAAATGAGCAGGAGGTTGAAACAGAAAGAGATTTCATTCTGAGATAAGGAAGGACCATCCTACTCAACACAGAGAAAATACTTTTACTGGGTAGGACACAAATTGTATGTCCCAAGTTAGAATTCCTCAACTGTTTTCATTGTGCAAACTATGAACATAATATTTTGTAAAGGACATATAAAACATAAACATATTTTCTTAAAAACTGATTTCCACTTTTCTAAAGAATATATAATTATAATGTTCAAAACATCATTTCCTGAAAAGCAGAGAGTTTAGATAATTCCAGCATAAATTTATGGGTAAACTCTGAAAAGAATTATGGTGGTGTGAGATAATTTCCTGATGGAATTAAGATTTTTCTTTCTCTAAGCATTCGCCAGCTACAATGAAATAAGCTACTTCACAGCCAATTTTTATAACCGTCAATTATGAATTAATCAATAAATCTTTAAAATACATAAATAAATATTATTATATGCATCTGTCAACTCAGAGGGAATGGGCTATCATTGGAAGCACGCGTTTTCACCCAGGTGCACACACACGTACTGCGTTAGCCAGGCGTGTGACCCTCCAAGTGTGTGCGCTTTGCTCCTCCTGTGCTGCCGGTGCAGAACTGTCCACTTGGTTACAGGGAAAACCATTTCTCAGGAGCAAAGTCCTCTCTTTCACCAAAGGAACTCAGATGCCTTCGTTAAAAATAACTTTGCC
Organism: Oryctolagus cuniculus; assembly: GCF_051225735.1. Classification (NCBI taxonomy): domain Eukaryota; kingdom Metazoa; phylum Chordata; class Mammalia; order Lagomorpha; family Leporidae; genus Oryctolagus; species Oryctolagus cuniculus. The sequence continues at coordinate 40,637,876 of NC_142880.1, forward strand.
TTTGTTTTATGTAGAGCCACAGACTCAAAGAAAAATTGGGCTTTTCATTCAGTGAAATTGCTTTTCACCTAATTCCCGTGATATCATGGAAAGTGCATAGCTCTGCAGAGGGAGACATTCCACTTAATAAGAACATCAGCAGGATGGGCAGCTCCTGTCTTCTTGCAACAGCAACTGTGGTTTGAATAACTGCCACTTATGGCCCCTGATAAATAGTATTAGTGAGCAACCTCATGTTCATGCATTTAAGAAATCCTAATTTGTTTTCAGGTTGACATTAAGCAGCACAGTTCAGCTCCCTCTGTGTATATTTTCTAGCAGAACAAAGTTTGTCTCTATCCTAATGCACAGTAAGTTTCCCTAAAAAGATGCTTTGCTCTTTTGGGTCGTAAGATGTTAAAATTTTTGCATTGGAAAGAATTTGAATGAACACACAGATATCCTGGGGAGTACTTATGTTTCCTGCTTTTAATTTTTACTGTGGTTTACCTGGACTATGCCTGCTCCCTTTTCTCCTCCCCCACGCTCATTAAACACTTCTCTAAAACAAACTTGGCTGTCAGCCTGACCCAGCAATCCACATCAAGCATCACTCACCCCCTCTCACACCAGGGACAGAGCCAGCGGACTTCTTGTTTAATCACTGACAGGTGTCCTTATCCTACAAGTAATGTTTTGCAACTTTCTTAATTTTCACGATGTATGTTTATCAAAACCCTGTTTCTTAAGGCTTTGGAGTTTAAGGATATGTGAGGATTTGTCCTACTGCTCTGGCTATCATGAAATGTTTGTTGATTGCGTGTGGGTCTTAGCCATAAATAACTTTTTCTTAGGAAACAGCCATGTTGTCACATCCTCCTACATCAACACACAGTGTGGTAAATAAACCGCATCAGTCAAGTCTCAGAGAAGCTGGAGGGAGGGGAAAACGTGTATCATAACACAACTAAAACATACTTAGGAGATGAATTAGAAAAAGAATAAAACGATTGGGGCCGGCACTGTAGTGTAGTAGGCTAAGCCTCTGCCTGTGGCGCCGGCATTCCATAAGGGCACTTGTTTGTATCAGGGCTGCTCCTCTTCCAAATCAGCTCTCTGCTATGCCCTGGGAAAACAGCAGAAGATGGCCCAAGCCCTTAGGTCCCTGCAGCCACGTGAGAGACCCAGGGGAAGCTCCTGGCTGCTGGCTTCGGATCAGCCCAGCTAAGGCTGTTTCGGCCATTTAGGGAGTGAACCAGTAGATGGAAGATCTGTCTCTCCATCTCTCTCTCTCTCTCTGTAACTCTACCTCTCAAATAAATAAATAAACCTTTTAATAAAACCAATTTCCACAAACAGGCAGTTCATAAGAACACAAGCAAGAAAAGCCCATGAGAGTATTTCAGGCATGGAAAGCCAAGACACTCTGGCAAAAAAAATGAACTATTGGGCCCTGCACCCCATGGGAGACCAGGAAAAGCACCTGGCTCCTGGCTCCTGCCATCGGATCAGCGCGGTGCGCTGGCCGCAGCGCGCCGGCCGCGGCGGCCATTGGAGGGTGAACCAACGGCAAAAAGGAAGACCTTTCTCTCTGTCTCTCTCTCTCACTGTCCACTCTGCCTGTCAAAAAAAAAAAAAAAAAAAAAAAAAAAATGAACTAAATGAAAGTTCTCCGTGAGTGAGATCCCAGTGGAAAGAACGGGCCATCAAAGAAGGAGGTACCTTTCTCTGAAGGGAGGAGAGAACTTCCACTTTGACTATGACCTTGTCTAAATAAGATCAAAGTCGGCAAACTCAAAAGGCTTCCATAGAGCCTAGGGTGATTACTGACGCCATAAATAAGAGTGTCAATTTAAGTCAACAACAGGAGTCACTGTGCACTTACTCCTCATGTAGGATCTCTGTCCTTAATGTGCTGTACATTGTGATTTAATGCTATAACTAGTACTCAAACAGTATTTTTCACTTTGTGTTTCTATGTGGGTGCAAACTGTTGAAATCTTTACTTAATATATACTAAACTGATCTTCTGTATATAAAGAGAATTGAAAATGAATCGTGATGTGAATGGAAGGGGAGAGGGAACGGGAGATGGGAGGGTTGTGGGTGGGAGGGAAGTTATGGGGGGGAAAAGCCATTGTAATCCATAAACTGTACTTTGGAAACTTATATCATTAAATAAAATTTTTTAAAAAATAAGAAAACAAGCAAAAAACAACACTAAAATATAAGAAACATTAAAAATGTCCCTGGAACGAGACTGATTCAAGGTTTATTTAACATAGTCTTCCCAGATAAGTTAAACATGCTTTATCTAGAAATAGATTATTAACCCAAACCATCAAATCTAACAATGAGTATCTTCTCCCTGCACGCAATGTTAGAGCTCATTTTTGCTTTTAAGTCTCTAATGAAAATAATGTGTTATTTTTAAATCCTAACAAAAGATTTTTTGTTAAAACAAGGATTTTTCCAAGGACAAAGAATGACATACGTCTTTGAACTACACAAGAATTAAATATTAAAAATAATTAAATAATTACAAATATACTTTGCCAATAGCTAATGCTCATTCCAAAAATTACTCTGTGGTAAGAAAAACAGTAACTCAGGGCATTCACTGGCATTTGATCCTCCTGGGTGCTTTGGCAATGTGAGCGAGCTCACAGGGTACACAGTTGGTAGAAGAGCTGGAAGGGCTGGCTCTTGACCTCTCTTCATAAATCACCCTGCACTGGATAAGACAAGACAGGTGGGGCAGGTGCCCTCAACCCCCTTAGCAGGTGCCAGGCACTGTTACCAGGGCTTTATATATAGATCACTTCAATCAACCCTCACACAACACTAGGTAGGTGCTGCTGTCACCCACTCTGCAGTTGGGGAAATGAGATAAGTACGTGGCCAGAGGTCCTATAGCCGCAGGCAGCAGGGCAGGATTCACACGCAGGGCATCTGGTGCCCAAGGCAGTGCACTGCAGCGTTCCACAGCGCTGTCTCTTGTTCGCCACTCAGAACCAATGGCAGCACAGCTGCAGTCAGCACTGGAACCCCGAGCTCTCATGCTCTGACCGTGCTGAGGCTGCCCAGTGCGATGAGCACTCTGACACAAGAGCCTGGGCACCCTGGGCTCGGCCTCCACCCCCGCGGATTCTGAGCTGCCTCTCAGAATAAGAGGGTAAGACCCAGGCCATCTCTCTGGGTGGCTCTGGTAATGAATGAGATTCCGCAGCAGGGGCGCTTTTAATCAAGCAGGTGCTTAGCAAACATCGTTTCCCGCCCTGAAACCGCATCTGTCGCCCCTCTCAGCCGGCCACTTATCCACAGACGCCCGCAGCTCTGCATTCAGGAAAAACAGCTCTTTCAAACAGCTACGATGAAAGACTGCCATAACCTCAGATTCATCAGGATTCTGTTTTGTGCCGGTCCATGGGGGGATGAATTGAGCGAAGCATGTATTTCTTCAAATGACATTTTCCTCGTGTTTTCGACACACTGCACCGCCAGCAAGAGATACACACAATCTGTAGGTTGCTGCATACCTGACCTTAATTCCCATGTCATCCATTTCTGACTCATGATCTGGAAGATGCAGTTAAACTGTGGTCTTCATTGTTTCTTTGAAACTTGAAGTAATTTTATTTATTTAAAAGATTCATTTATTTATTTGAGAGGTTGACACAGAGTTACAGACACAGAGAGGGAGAGACACAGAGAGGTCTTCTATCCAGTGATTCACTCCCCAAATGGCAGTAACAGCCAGGAGTAGGCCGGGCCAAAGTCAGGAGCCAGGAGCTTCTTCTAGGTCTCCCACGTGGGTGCAGGGGCCCAAGCACTTGGTCCATCTTCCACTGCTTTTCCCAGGCCATTAGTAGGGAGGTGGATGGGAAGTGGAGCAGCGAGGCAGGACTTGGCCTGGTGCCCATCTGGGATGCTAGAACTAGAAGCAGAGGCTTAACCTACTCCACCACAGCTGTGCTCCAGTGTTACTTATTTATATAATTACTTTAAGAGGCACAGCATTTCCAGAACTCTAGGTAAAGATGTAAAATCACACCTGAGATTACAAAACTATGTACTTTAGGCTGTGACCCTCTCCTCTTCCCCACAAGAAATGCCCAAGTGCTAAGACACTGGAGGGCCCTAAAGCCAAGGACGAGTGTCCTTATAAGACCAAAAAGAGGGAGCTTTGGGGTAAGACAACAGGTGGGGAAGAGGGCCACACAGCTGGCAGGGATGCAGCCACAGGGAAGGATGGCAGGTGCCACCCCTGTGGGAGAAGGCGGCAAGCACCCTCCCCCGGAGCCCACGGAGGCATGACCCTGCTGATGCCTTGATTTCAGACTTCTGGCCTCCAGGGCCCTTAGAGAACACATTGCTACTGCTTCAACTCCCAAGTTTGCAGTGATTAACAGCAGCCAAGGGAAACTTATACTCTTTGAAGGCAAAAAGAAAACCACGGGATGAAAATACTGCTTAATAGAACCACCAGAAAGTGCTTATGCAGCCCTGCCTTTTTTTCCTTCCTGCAGCAGTGAGAGTAACTTTTAAAATAATCCCCAGAGCATAACCGAAGCACAAAACTCAATAGAAGTAGTGGGCTTGCAGTGTTATTGAAGAAAATGGCTATTTTTATTGAGACAAAAGACATTACGGTTTTCTCCCTCAATTTTATAGTCTACTTCTTCAATGGAAGAATGAATAATAGATTTAGGGAAAAAAGCTGGAATACACTTGTTAATGAAAAACTTAGAAGGTACTGGATACACAGCGGGCTGAGCCACTGTGTTGTCACCCGCATTCCATACTGCATTGCTTGGGATCGATTCCCGCCTTCCCTTCCAATCTGACTCCCACTAATGCATCCCGTGAGGATTCAAGTAATTGGGCCCCTGACACCCATATGGGAAACCTGCAGGGAGTTCTGGGCCCCTGGCTCTAGTCTGCCCAAACCTTGGCCTTTGGGGAGTGAACTAGCAGATGAAAGATCTCTTTCTGCCTCTGTCTCTGTCTGTCACTTCACTCTGCCTTCCTAATAAATAAACTTTAAAAAAATTGAAAGACCTGCAGAGCATCACCTTGGGCCTGGGAACCTCCAAGGCCAGCTTCGGGTTTCGCGTGGGCAGGGTGCATGGCTGCCTGGGGCCTCTGTGCTCTGCTGCTGGCAGAATGAGCGCCGGCAGTGCTCCAGGGAAGCCCACTCCGCTTCCTTTGAGCACTGGCTGCTTCGCTGCCAACCTTTTGTCTTCCCATCTCCATGCTCCTCTGTGGTCACCTCTTTTCTAAGGAACTTTATCTTGACTCCAAAGCACCCTTTTAAAGAGCCCTGCAAACCAGCTACCCCTCCCTCCAGGATGCTCTCCTTGGCTTCCTGGGAGCTGATTCTCTTCCTGCCACAAGGCCCACCCATGCCTGTCTGTGAGCAGGTGCAGCGGGCACCACTGTCCTTCGGTTCCCTCCTGTGTATCCCCTGGTGAACTACCTTCACCCCACCCCCACCCCCTGCCTGCTTTCTCTTCCCACCTCCACTGATTCAGCAAACATTCACAGAGCACCTCCTGCCTGCCAGGTATGGAAAACACCAAGGTCCTTCCTGGGGGATGCAGACAGGCAGGGAGCCCTGAGGGTGTGCTCAGTAGCTGCAGAAACGAGCAGAGACCGGCCTGGGGAACAATGGGGTGCAGGAACGGCGGGTGGCGAGGGAAGACTGGCGAGGAGGTGATGTTGCAGACAAGGTGCACAGGGGCAAGGGATGAAGATACCTGCCAGTTAGGAAGCTCAGGACAGAAACACATGAGTCATGCAACGTAGATGGTGAACCTTGAGTCTGCAGGATCTCACCACGAAAGCGAGGGCAGGCAGAGGAGGGGACAGCAGAGGAGGTCACCCCTTCCTCTCAACACTCTTTCTCAGGCTCCCTCCTCTCCTGGCTGCTCCTGCCCCCAGGCCCCTGTCTGTCTCCCTCAACTCCTGATGGCTAAGGCGTAGCAGCCCTGGGCCTCCTCTGTGTCCTCTTCTCTTCTGTGCCTGGACTTACTCCCACGATGCTCCCACCCTGTCTCCCGGCTTTAATGAGACCACAGGGGAGACTAGGGATACTAAGACTTGTCCGGACCTGCACTTCTGAGAATGAAAGGGGGTGCCAGCAGTAAGCACACTGGGGAAGAAGACACACATGGGACTGCTGTGGGCATGCGGGAATGTGTGGCTGCTGATTCTGGATACAAATGCCTTCAGATTAAAAAAATATACTTATTTGGGGCTGGCACAGTGATGTAGTGGGTTAAGCCGCTGCCTGCAGTGCTGGCATCTCATATGTGTGCCGGGTCGAGTCCCTGCTGCTCCACTTCCAATCCAGCCTCTGCTATGGCCTAGGAAAGCAGTAGAAGATGGCCCAAGTGCTTGGGCCCCTGCACTCGCGTGGGAGATCCAGAGAAAGCTCCAGGCTCCTGGCTTTAGATCAGTGCAGCTCTGGCCGCTGTGGTCAGCTGGGGAGTGAACCAACGGATGGAAGACCTCTCTCTGTCTCTGTCTCTACCTCTCTCTGTAACTCTGTTTTTCAAATAAATAAAATAAATCTTTTAAAAATATTTATTTTATTAATTTGAAAGGGAGGGAGGGAGAGAGGGAAGTGGGAGAGAGGGAGAGAGGGAGAGAGAGAGAATCGTCTATCTGTTGGTTCTTTTCCCAAATGCCTGCAACATCTGGGGTTGGGCCAGGCCGGTTAAGAGTCCAGAACTCCAACCAGTCTCCCCCCAAGCCCTTGATTTATCATCTGCTGCCTTACCTGGATGCATTAGCAGGAAGTGGGGTTAGAAGTAGAATAGCCAGAACTCAGACTGGCACTCTGATAGGGGTGTGGGTGTCCCCAAACAGTGCTTAACCCACTTTACCACAACGCCTGCCCCCTCCCCCGGAGTTTACACTGCCGATCCTGAGCCACACTCTCTCTTCCAGACGTGGATATCTGAGCCTCTATGAGGTCTCTCTCCACTCAGCTTAAGAGACATTTGGAACTGAACACAAGCAAAATTATAACCTCTCCAATCCTGTTACTCACCATATTCAGTGTCTCAACAAGTGAAAATCTATCATTGTCTAAAGCTTATATTTGAACTTCTCAATAAATCCTATCATTTCCACCTCCCAAATACATCTGTAATCTGACCACTTCTTCCTTCCATCCCTGAGTCACTCTGACCCAAGCCACCCTGATCTCTGCTGTGGTCTCCCTGCTTCTGACCTTGCCCCTTTGAGGTTAGTTCTGAGACAGCAACCAGACCAAGCCACTCTGAACTCAGTGAGGTCATCAGTAAGTCCTTAAACAGGCTTAATCTTCTGACGCATCCTCATGTCAGCTGGAATGATGAAGCCAACAGCAGTGCCTTGGCCACACTCGAGTTTAAAAGCCTCACGTCTTAAACTTTGTGATTTGTTTTCTGTTCCTCCCGTGCCCTCATCTGCATGGGCAGCATTTATTGTGGAGCTTAGGAAACTTAAAATTCAGCAATGTCTTAGCTCAGATGGAAACAGACACATGGCAGCAGGTGTTAATACCAATCTACTAAAAGGAGACCAGTATCAGGGCTGCTTAGACTGCTCTCACAGTCGCACAAAACACCACACATGGGGTGGCTTGACCAACACAATTGTGTTTTCTCAGTGCTGTAGGTTGGTAAGCTCAAGATTAAGGTTTTGGCAGAGTCTGGTGTCTGGGAGAGAATCTCTTCCTAAGAGACAAGGCCCCTATCTCACTGTACCCTCAGACGCTGGGGAGAGGGGGGAGAGAGAGGGAAATGAATGAATCTGCGGACTCCTCTTCTGCAGGGGCGCAAGGCCCATCAGAGCAGGGCCTGATCCCAGTGACCTCATTTAACCTCAAGCACCTCCTCAGCGGCTCCATCCCCAGCACAGTCACAGGGGGCAGGGGTTAGGGCTTCAGCAGTCAAGTCTCTGGCAGGGAATACAGTTCAAACAGTTCAGTCCTTCACAACACACTGGATCCCTTACCCACGTGCTATCCTCCGCAATCCCCACTGCACTCACCAGGCGCTTTTGGTTTCGGCTGAGGGCCTCTCCTTCCTCCCGGCTTCCCCTGAAGGTTTCCGCTTGCCCTGGTGCTGAAGATCCCGTTACCCAGCCCCTCCTGGATAACAAGATCCCCGGCCCCCCACAACTTCTCTGTGTGTCCTCCACTCCTGGGACACAACCGGCACACTGGTGGCAGGGACGTGCACGGTGCAGGAGGCATGTGTGGTGTGCAAAGTGCTAGCATGGTGAGGAAAAGGCTGCTTTCAGACCAAGGAAGGCATGGGGGGGGGGGAATGCACAGGTGCAACGGCTCCGCATGTTTAAGGAGCGGGACACTGGAAGAAAATAACGATCTAAGATTCTTTGAATTAGAGTGAAACACGTTTCCTACATGAGAACTCCTCAAGATAAATACAGCATGTAATCAATCTATTATAAAAAATTCTGTGTCAAACATTTGCTCTCTTTGGCTTTTTAATAGCAGATGCTTGCTTTGCTGGGGGTGGGGAGTATTTTGCTCACTTTTCAGTAATCATTGCCCAAACCCAGTGAATTCCAGCAGAGAGAAGGGCAGGGAGTGAAAGGCCAGGTGTGCAGGCATCATGGACTAAGACAGGCTTGGTGGAGCACAGTTTAGGAAATGTTCATCAACACCGTCAGTTGTTCTAAGACCCAAAGCTGCCACTCCTGGGAACCTACGACGTGAGTGCTACTGAAAGCAAACGATGCTAGGAAAAGCATTCCCTGAAGCAGCAGCCAATGGTTGTAGAATCCCGCATGGCAATGGCCAATCTTAAAGGACTGTGCAGAATACCTGTTTAATGTGTATTACCCTGCTTGGGCTGCTGTACGTAACAAAATGCCACAGCCCAGGGACCTTAAACTACAGGTGTTTGTTCTCTCCTATTTCAGGAAGGTGGAGGTGTCAGCAGACGTGGCCTCTCTCCCTGGCTGGGAGGTGGCTGTCTCTCCTCTGCTCTCAGAGATCTCCTGTGCACCTGCACCCCTGGTGTTTTCTTTTATGTCATTTCCTCTTCTTAAAAGGACACCCATCAGGTTGATTAAAACTGACCCAACAGCCTCATTTTACCTTAATCACTTCCTTACAGGCCCTATCTTCAAATATAGTCATATTCAGAGTTACCAGGGGTTAGAGGTTCAACATAAGAATCCCAGCAGAGAACAATTGAGCCATAACAAAAATACTCATCCAACTATCCCAGAACTTATTAGTTTAAAACAACACTTACTTATTTTGCTCAAAAATGTAATTTAGGCAGTGCTTAGCAGGGATGGCTCACTACTGCCCAAATGGTGGCAGTTTCATCTGCTGCACCACAACAGGGCCACAGGGATGGCTCAGTTTTGTTCCAGGAAGTGTCACGTGGGGACACTTAAGTGGACACAGGAGAATCCACTCCCAAGCTAGTTCACTGCCATGGCTGGCAAGGTGGAGCTGTTTAGTTGTCAGCGAGGCTCTTGCTGGCAAGGCCATGCTCAGGAGACCTCAGTGCCAGTTCCACTGGATGTTTAAAAGGAGGCAACTCCGCTTCCTGCAAGATGTCTCACGTTCTACCCAGGCGCCCTGCAGAGTGAGTGACAGGAAGGAGATGCTAACGGATTACTGATCTCTAAGTGACCAGGAAAGGCGTACTCCTTAGGGAGCCTCAATGCGGTTGGACACTGATATACACACTCTCCTTCCTGGAAGGAAGCATCTGGTTCCAGGCATGGGTGTGGGAGAAAGCTTTGAACACTGTCCAAAGAGGATCCCGTAAACTCCTAATCCCATCAAGATGACAGCTATGGCCTTGGTTTACAAAAGCCCAGCAGCGACCCCTGGAGATTCCCATCCTGCAGCACAGACTAAGAAGGAACCCCTACTGTGTCTTTCTACTGATGCTTTGCCATTAACCAGGACCCAGAGCACCCAGGCAGGGCTGATTTGCATATCTTTTTTGAATCAATTAACTGTGATTAAAATTAGGCTTTCATATGTAAATGGAAGTCTTACATTTAATATTTACAGAACAATGAGCCAAAGTAAACTTAATATTTATGAGTCATTAGTATTTTTCATTTTTAACTGTTTATACACGTTTAACTGCAACAACCTTAACTGAGACAAGCAAAGTCGTTACTATAATGCCATCTGCATAATGATACACCTTTGCAGAAAATTTTCATGCAAAACTCCAGAAACCCATGTTCAATCTTGTCCCGATTGTACTCTTTTCTTCAGATATTTTTAAGCTGGAAGATTGACAAATTACAATCCTACAGCCACCTTAACAAGATCAGCCTGACTTAATCCTCAATAGTGATCCTTAAAATCCTCCAAAAATGCTCTGATTCCTTTTAATTGTCACTCTGTCACTTGCTGTCTTTACCATAGCTCTGATTCTTTGCTGTACCGACTTGGGAAATTATGAGTAATTTTTACCAGACTGCTTAATCTATTAATTAACTTCCAGAAAAACCTTCAAATTTTAGTAGGATAAAATATAATTCTTTCCCTCCAGTATTGGAATTGAAGTCACTTGCCCATACCTAGTATAAAAATAAAGAAACTTTGGGTACCTTCTCTTGTATAAGGAACGTTGTTAAACCAAACAGGTAGATTAACGTCCTGGCCACGATAAACATGGGAACTAAACATAAGGGAAGCAATATATTTGGAATTCAAACTGAAGAGCCAACTTAAACATACACATTAGATTTTCCAGAATTTTCTAGAAAACAGAAATTAAGTAAATCACACATAAAAAGTGCAGTTATGAATAGGATTTCTATAAAGCTTAGAACAATCAGTTCCTCAGGTTAAACTGCATCAGCTCTGCATGTGTCCTCCCAGACCTGTCCATGTGTTCTGGTCATAGGGCCAGAATGTCATTTCAGAGCACAGACTAAAAGGAGCCATCTTCATTAAACTGCCCCTACCATGGAGCTGGTTACTTCGACAAGAAAACCCTGACAGGTGCATGCTGCCGCCAGCTTCCCCTACAGGGCAGTGTCCCGGTAATGCTTCAGGCATTCAACGGTGCTTGAACTCTTGAGCCAGGCACAAGGCACAGGCTCGTGGTTTGTCCCTTGTACAACTGGACAGTACTCAGGGCCAGTGCAGAGCCGTCAATATGAACACCTGCTCGTTGGTGGCTGGGAAGGTTACACGAGGTGGACGTCACTCCCAGGCTCAGACTTCTAGGCACTGTTCTAGACTGGAACTCTACCTCTCGCTGTCTCCAATGAGAATGAGGTGAGGTGACCTAGAAACCTGAAATGTGCTTCTTCCATGTCACAAGGTCTGGTGGTCTGACAAAGACCCTGTCCTTGGCCAGCTGTGAGTTAGGCTGTTCTGACATTCTTGTCCACTTTGGTTCTTTCTTTTGCCCAGTTTCAGCAAGAACCCTGCTAACTCAGTTAGGCAGAAATCCCTGCCCTTGAGATCTGATCCTGCTGGTTGTCCTCAAGCCACCAGGTGGCATCTGATCACCTTGTTCTGCCATCAGCAAGAATCATGGCAGGGTCAGTTTAGTAAAGAATTAGCCTGCCCATGTCATCTCCCATTAGTAAGTCTCCATCCATCCACACTGGTCTTTACTATACCTGGAACGAGTCCAACTCTATACTAAACTTTTTCTTCCCCCTTATTTATGGGACATATGTTCCAAGACCCCCAGTGGATGCCTGAATTCTCAGATAATAATAGAACTCATTTTTATTCTCCTACACTTAAGGAATAAATTAGACACAGTAAGATATTTATAACAATAGCTAATAACAGCTATGGCACAGCAGGTTGAGATGCTGCTTGAGATGCCCGCATCCCACACGGGCACAGGTTCGAGTCCCAGCTTTTCCACTTCCAATCCAGTTCCCTGAAAATGGCCTGAGAAAGCAGCAGAGGATGGCCTAAGTGCTTGGGCTTCCATATCCATGTGGGAGATCAGGATGGAGCAGGATGGAGTTCCATGCTCCTGGTTTCAGCCTGGCCCAGCCCTAGCCATTGTGGCCAGTTGGGGAGTGACCAGCAGATGGAAGATCTCTATCTCTCTCTCTCTTTCCCGCTCTCTCCCACCCTCTAACTCTGCATTTCAAATAAATAATTAAAATCTTTTAAAAAATCATTATAATAATACCTAAAAAGTTAGGTGAATGTGGTCTCTCAAAATAGTCTGCTGTATTCACGTTCTTCTGATGATGCTGTGAGATGACACAAGGCCTACATGAAGAGATGAAGTGAGGTGAAGGGTGTAGGCATGGTGACATAACATTCCCTGCTAAGTAAGTGTTTCTTGAACACAAATGCTGTGATATTGTGATAATGGATCTGGTAACAGACAGCTACAAAGTGACTAATGGGAAGGTAATATATACAAGACTGGGGGTGGCGCTGTGATGTAGCAGGTAAAGTAACTGCCTACAGTGCTGGCATCCTATATGGGTGCCAGTTTGAGTTCCTGCTGCTCCACTTCAGTTCTCTGCAATGGCCTAGGAAAGCAGTAGAGGATGGCCCTAGTGGTTGGGTCTCTGCATCCACATGGGCGATCCGGAAGAAGCTCTTGTCTCCTGGCTTTAGAATGACCCAGCTCTGGCCATTGCAGCCATCTGGGGAGTGAACCAGTGGATGAAAGACCTCTCTCTCTGCCTCTGCCTCTCTGTAACTCTGCCTGTCAAATAAATAAATAATCTTTATAAAAACCATACATACTACAGATCTGCTGGACAAAGAGATGAATGGTACACAGCAGGACAGTGTGAGATTTCATCCTACCACTCAGAATGATATGCAAGTTAAAACATGAATTATTTATTTCTGGAACTTTCCATTTAACATCTTCCAACTATAGTTGACCAAGGGTAACTCAAAGTGTAGGAAATGTAACCACAGATAAAGGGGAACTACTGTAGCTTCTGAATGGACTCTGGGTCTACCACTACAGCTCTGTTTCTCTCTGACTTATTCCTGTCTCACCACATACTTACGAAACACCTGCACATGGACATTATCCTATACCTGCCCCTGGAGTAGGGAGGAAGAACTTCTGTTTGTCAAATCGTTCTGGAGTTAGACTCAATGATATCTGCTTTTGTTTGCCAGGAGCAAGAGAGAAGAAAACAATTAACTGGGGCCTAAAATCAATTACTGAAATATAAAGTAGGGCCATTGGTGCTCATGAATTAAATTAGAAAGTTTCAGAATTAGTTTGTAATGGTAAGAGCTGGAAAGCCACATGTTGTACAATGAATGTTTTTTAAGGATTTATTTATTTATTTGAAAGTCAGAGTTACACAGAGAGAGGAGAGGCAGAGGCAGAGGCAGAGAGAGAGAGAGGTCTTCCATCCATTGGTACACTCCCCAATTGGCTGCAATGGCAAGAGGTGCACTGATATGAAGCCAGGCTGCGCTGATCCAAAGCTAGGAGCCAGGAGCTTCTTCCGGGTCTCCCACATGGGTTCAGGGGCCCAAGGACTTGGGCCATCTTCTACTGCTTTCCCAGGCCATAGCAGAGAGCTGGATCGGAAGTGGAGTAGCTGGGTCTTGAACCGGTGCCCATATGGGATGCTGGCACTTCAGGACAGGGCGTTAACCTGCTGGGCCACAGTGCTGGCCCCACAATGCTTATTTTAGTCTAGGATTCTCTTACTAACTAAATTTTCCATTGTTTCTAATAGTCTTATGATTTTTTTGCCTTCACAATATATTCTCATGAGTGTCATTACTGTTTAATTTTAGGGTGGCCTGCATTCTCCATCCCTGAGTTTCAGAAGATATTGGAAGTATTATGGAGATATTGGTTCCACAGGAAATCTGAAAATACCAGCAGGTGGACATGTAATAAGAGCATTACGAAGACCATACCTTATGTGATACAATGTAAACTCATACTGTCTGGGGCTTAGAATGGCTACAGAGGAGACACAAGTCTGACAGCCAAAGTGTATTGGCTTGAAGAAGAGCTCTCACATTGGATAGGAAGAGCAAGGCTCCTGGAATTCTGTTGTGACTTCCAGCTTCACATGTGAAACCAGAGCTGGTTTGGCACAGTTGCCAGCAGCCTCAGAGCCGGGAGGAGAGCTGACAACAGGCCGCAGGGGCCCAGGGACAAGACTTCTGGAAAGGCTACCAGAGCATCATAAGAGTGCATGGATCAGTGTGAGCTGATCCTCCAGGTTTTTTTTTTTTTTTTTTTTTTTGACAGGCAGAGTGGACAGTGAGAGAGACAGAGAGAAAGGACTTCCTTTTGCCGTTGGTTCACCCTCCAATGGCCGCCACGGCTGGCGCACTGCGGCCAGCGCACCGCGCTGATCCAAAGGCAGGAGCCAGGTGCTTCTCCTGGTCTCCCATGGGGTACAGGGCCCGAGCACTTGGGCCATCCTCCACTGCACTCCTGGCCCACAGCAGAGAGCTGGCCTGGAAGAGGGTCAACCAGGAAAGAATCCGGCGCCCCGACTGGGACTAGAACCCGGTGTGCCGGCGCTGCTAGGTGGAGGATTAGCCTAGTGAGCTGCAGCACCGGCCTGATCCTCCAGTTTTTACCCCAAAGTTTGGGAACCCAAAAGGCAAAGAGAGGGAGGAGCTCCCCTCTTTCCTCCAACAGGTAGGCTGTCAGCCACTCTACATCAGAACTTGAAAGTAAAAAAAGAAGCCACCAGGAGACACTTGCACAGCAGAATCCTGCTTAGTTCTCGAGATGCATAGGGGACAGTGCAGGTGTCTCCTTCCCGGGGCTGTAAGGGGCTGGTCTGAGAAGTCACCGTGACACACAAGAAGTGCAGGGAGGACAGTTCTCAGATCTGCATTTCTAGAGAGCTTCTATCTCTCAGGAAAGTGAGTGGGCCTCATCTGGTAGTTCAAGAAGATGAGGAGTTGATTTGGTTCAATTATAATTTGTACCACTGGGCCAGCTCTGAAAACTATACAGAAGTTTTACAACAGAATCAAAGCTCCACATAAGTCGGTTGATACAATGCACACAAATGACGCATTTGCCTGAGCTGCAGTTTTTTCAATTTTACTTTGCAATAACAAATCATTTATATTCTGCTGTGTGTTATAATTTACAATATGCTTTCATTATGAATTAGAGAATAATATGCTGTCTTGATTCCTGGACCATGTCAGACATCATTCAGGAATGACACTTAAATAATTCAATGGCTTCTAAGTCATTGTACTACTGTAGGCAGATGCATTGCTGCAGGTTATTTCTCTTCTTGCATGAAATATTCTAGCAATATTTTAAGAGGATTGGCATGGGAAACTGCCTCCTGTAGGTTTAAAATCCTGAGATTAGGATTCCAAAAGAAACACAAACATTAAATGATACTGATATATTGAAAATAATCCACATTTTTTTTCTGTTCAGAAACATTGCATGAAATGTTTTCTAGTAGGCCTTCAAGTAATTACTTTAAATATGACTTGGAAAACACAATTGCTAATTAATTTTAACACCTTGTCAATTATGTTAATAAAATTCTAATTAAAATCCTTGTGAAGTAAATCAGTCTGTCTCTCTGTTTTTCTCTCTCTCTGGGGTGTGTGTGTGTGTGTGTGTGTGTATGTGCTTGGGTATAATTAATATATAGGTCATCAGACATCAGATGTTTATTAACTTTGTCCTGAGCCCATAGAGTAGGCTTGGTCTTCCACGGGACAAATGAAGAAAGATGGCACAGGATTAGACACCACAGAGGAAAGGTGACTGGATGCTCAGAATTAACATGAAGCAAGCAGAAGGCAGGACAGGACAGAGGGTGAAGAACCTGCTTTAGGAAAGGGATACAGAACAGTGCAGAGGGTGACTCGGGCACTCACTGCCTTAGTTTTTAAAAATATTTATTTCATTTTTTTGAAAGAATGAGCTACAAAGAAAGAGAGAGGGAGAAAGAGAGGGAAGGAGTGAGGGAGGGATGGGGGGAGAGGAAGAGGGAGAGGGTGAAGGAGAGAGAGAGGGAGAGAAGAGAGGGAGACAAGGAGAGGGGGAGAGATAGAGAGATCTTCCAGCAGCTGGCTCACTCCCCAAATGGTGGCAACAGGTGGGGCTGGGCCAGGCTGAAGACAGGAGCCAGGAGTCTCCTCTGGGTCTCTCATGTGAGTGCAGAGGCCCAAGCACCTGGGCCATCCTCTGCCACCTTCCCAGGCGCACCAGCAGGGAGCTGGATTGGAAGTGGAGCAGCCAGAAGTCAAACTGGTGCTCACATGGGATTCTGGCCCTGCAGGGGGCAGCCCAACCTGCTAGGCCACAGTACTGGCTCCACTCGTTAGCTTATTTTAAGTTGATTGTATGAGACAGCACAATGAAGAATAACAATGTAGTTTCTATGCTGTGCAATACAAGGGTTCCTTGAGGGTGCCTAGGATGTTGTAACTTCAGTTGCTTCTGAATGTGGAAACGCCAGTGAAGCAATTACGACCATTTCCATCTTTACTACTTGCCTGGCCCTGTGCTGGGTCCTAACACCACCACTAGACAACACACAGACCCCAGGGTGCTGCCTGGTGCAATAGAAGCAAGGAAACCAGAAAGTATACAGTACAGGCATCTCATCCAGGCTGAGCATCCTGATGACGTCTTGGAAGAGGTGAGGTTTGAGTACAGTCCTAAGCAGGTAGGGAGCTCTTCCACAGAGGGGGTGGCAGATTCAAAGGCCTCTTAACGAGATCAAGTAGTTTGAGTGGTGGAACTGATACCCATTTTCCATGACTTCCTCCTGGAAGAAGGGGTCTTTAATGAAAGAACAGACTAGGAAGAACAGCAGAACCGAGACCATGACTGGGTTTTGCAAATGAACTTTCCAAGTAGGAACTGCCCATGGGTTGCACAGAAGTTACCATTGATTTCAGGCTCCTAACTTTCCACCCTCACCCCCTACCATGTAGGGAAAATGCAGGAGGGAAGCCAGGAGAAGAGGGCCTGCTACTCGCAGAAGCAAACCCCATCTTAATGCTTGAGTATGCATGAGGCTGATGGCAACAGCATTTATTTTTGCATTCACTGGAGAAAACAGTGCAAGCCATCAGCTCGAAGCAGAGGTTAATAAGGACAATGAAAGTCCCAGCTCTTCCTTCTCTCTCTGCGATTTGTGAACCTGTCCACATCCGGACGAGGTGAGCTCTGGAAAATGACAACCCAGGGCTCTAAGTCAGGTCTTGTTGCTTCTGCAATCCATCGTGGGAAGGGGCAAACTCTGAACCCAATCAGAGGCGGAAGCAGAGCGTCTGCTACTAAATCTCCTCCATGTCTGTGAAAACACTCGGGTTTGAATCCTCCTCATCCAGATCCAGACAGACCTGATGTCTGTGAGCACTGGAAACGCCAGCTGAACACGGGCCAGCCTCACTGCGTGAGGCTCCGCAGGCCTGAGGATTTATCCTTCCTGCCCTCTGCATGGGGCGTTCCCTGCTGCCTCTCCTCCTGGGTTCCTGAGACGATGAGTTATGGGGAGCCAGGGATATAAATGAAGCTCTCTGCTCAGCATCGTTCAAAGAGCGAGAAATAATTCAACCGAGATAGAAGATTTTCCGTGTTAAAAAAACAAACGACTTTCACTTGTAAACACAGTTTTCTGTGCTGTGAGCTGTGGACACTCAAGGGATTATCAGATAATTAAGTCTAACAACAGAGACGAAGCTAAGAAGTTTTGAAACAAAAACCTGTATTGGCAACAGCATGGATTAGTGGAAAGAATGGGTTGTTTTAAGAATCAGGATCCTGGCTTTGTTATTTCCCTAGAGGGAAGGCACCCACATGCTGAATTATGAGACAGACATCATGAGTGGGAGAGGGAGACACAGCAGAAGTATTTTGGTGTCTCCTTGCCCAACTCTGCTTTTAGTCAGGGCTACAGGGATTTTCCTCTCTAGCTCAGATGACACTTGAGCGCCCTTTGTGCAGCTTCAAGCCCAGCACCTTCACTGAAGCTGTGGGGGCATTTGGCTACGAGAAAGCCCAGGAGTGTGGTCGAGTTAATGTCCCCTCTACTGTCCCACCTCCCGAAAACCTGCAAACACTCGGAGCTGCTGGTTAAAAACAGAACTGCCTTGTGGCCCAGCAATCCCATTCCTAGGTATACATCCCAGGAAATAAAGTCACTCTGCTGACGGGACAGCTACACTCACCATTCACAAAGGCTAAGAAACAGAAACAACCTAAGTGTTCATCCACTGATGAGGGATGGAGAAAGCGTGGTTTACATGGATGCTGCAGCAACATGGATGAAACTGGGGGTCCTCATGTTAAGCCAAAGGAACCAATCACTCACATATGGAGCGTGAAAGTGTCAATTTCATAGAAGTTAAAGAACAGGGGCTGGGGAGCAGGGGCTAGGGAGGGATGCAGAAAGATTGCTAAAACAGCATGAAGTTAGAGTCACAAAGGGGTAAGAAGGTCTGCTGTTTTATCGCACAGTAGAGTCACCATAGATACTGGTAATAATGTACTGTTACATGTCTCCCTCAAAATATAGAAGGGATTTTTGAATGTTTTCACTATAAAGAAATGATAAATGGTAGAAGAGATGGATATGTTCAACGCAGTTCAACAAATGCAATATATACATGCATTGAAACATCACGTCGCACTCCATGAATATATACAATTTTTATATAGCAGTTAAAATATTGTTCTTTAAAAATGATTACAATGGTTGAAAAAAAACAGCCTGTCTCTAAGACAACCAAGGTCCATTCTGCACAATTCTCCAAAGCACTAGCAAACCACCCCTCACTCAGTGTCTGTGGCTGTGACCTCAGGGATGCACCCCAAGTTCTTCACTCCTTTCAAGTCTAACTCTCATTACTTTCTGGGGTCACCCCCCTAAATATCTGACCCGCACCCATGTCCTTGTCCCAGGTTCTGCTTTCGAGGATCTCAAATTAGGACAGCACCGCAGAGGAGATCCTCAAAGCCAGTTAGCAGCACTGCATGGTAGGGGAAGGCGTGTCTTGAAGGAGAAGGAAGAACAGGCAGAGGACAGAGGCAGCTTGGGAACAGCTGGGGTGGAAAGGAGAGCCCACCACTGGTCCGGTAAAGAGGCACACAGCTGAAGACCACCAGGGCTCACTGCAGGACTCTGAGCATCATCCTGGACCCCTGAAGAAGTTGGTGTTTCCAAAGCTGCCGAGTGGCCACTGGACCACACTCGAGCTGGTACCCCAGGTTCCAGGGCTTAGAATGCCATCCCCCAAGCCCCCAGTATTTTCCTGCAATCTCCAGTAAAAAATACATTTACTTTGCAGCCAGCACACATAAGAACACATGCACATGTGTTACTAGACATTTTTTGGTATGTAAATGAAGCACAAAGCCCCAAACGTTGACTGTTACTACATCTGATGCCATCTGACGTTTACATTCTGCTATGGTCTCTCCCTCTCTGCTTGTTGTGTTGTATAGATTGATTTTACAACTCTTATTAATAGGTCACATCCCACAGTTTGGAAATCGCTGGTCTACACTAATCTTAGGAACTTGAATAAATCATTCTCATTCTGCCTCATTGTTATTTGGTGAAGTGATGATGAGAAGATGAAGTGGGGATGCAACTCCTTTTTGCCTTCCAGAGAATTTCACAAGTCTATTTGGAACTTACAATAAAATGTCAGATCAGTTAGTGTATATTCCATTGATTTTAATAGTTAACAGATGATAAAATTAAACAAAGATACATTGCTATATCTTCTCCAGGAAATATGTTTACTAAGATACTGCATATTCTTTTAGTAACATATTTTATATTCAAATTAGAATCTAAATAAAAACTCAGAAATCAGTTGCAAAGCTAAGGCATTAATTTAATGACCTCTTACGCACTGTAGATTTTTTCTGTTCCAGATCATCAGCTCTGTTTCTTGCAACATATTCTTGCTTCAGTGCCTTACAAGGAACTGCATGTATGCCTTTGTCTGTAGAGTCCTCAACCCAGAAAGCCCTTCTGCCTGTCATCTTGCCTTAGACGTCCTGCCAGCCTAAACTCAGACATGATCCCTAGCTCCCTGCTCCCTTGGGATTTCTCCACACTGCCCGTATCCCCATGGTACCGTCGGCACACCTTAGCACAGGGCTGGTTGGATCTCGGTGCTCCTGTTCACCTAGCTCTGAGCACCTCAAAAGTGAAATCTGATGTATTTTTTCTTAGAATCCAGAGCACCCAGGACAGACCCTGACACAGCAGAGGTGACATCGGGGATGGAAGATATCCTGTCTTAAGAATTTTCCCTCTGAAGCTTCCTGGTGTTCACTCTGACCTTGGCCTCTGATGCTGCCTCCCAAGGAAGGCACAACTGAGCAGCACAAGAGAAACAGGTTATGCCTTCAAAATGGACTGCTTTCTGCTCCTAGAAAAACATCTGAGGCTGGACAAGGAAACAGGCTGATCTAGAGGTTTAAGGGCACGGTCGGGTGTCAGCTAGGCTCCCGACAGGGGCTCATGGTGGATGGCACCACCTGGCAGGAGTGTGTGGAAGAGGGAGAAATCACGTGGCCAGGCAGGAAGCCAAAGAGAGGAGAGGGGTCTGCTTTGCTCTTTTTATAATAACCCTCTTGCGAGATCTTACCCAGGAGTCATATGAGAACTCTGTTAATCCCTTCTGAGGGCAGTACCTCCAATGACTAGGGTTCCAATACCTCAAATCCTGGACACTGTGGACCATGCCTGTAGCACATGAAAATGGGAGCAGACTGAAACCCTACCCAAACCATGGCAGACTGGCTGCACGAGGCACCTTCTCGTATCAAATTCAATGTGCCTAAACACCACTGGGCCCATTATTCACAGTATATTCACAGAAGAGCAACTCCTTACCCTCAAAACAGCCCTCTGAGACTACAGGCACATCCCACTGCAGGGCAAGCTACCATGGCACCCTCACTGTATCTGTCAGAACCCTTTGGATGCCAGCAACGGCAACCCAAGAGATGAAACATCGAGCAAGCCACAGCCACAGCTGTTCCTTCCTGGGCCCAGGGGAAGGTCCTGTCAGGCTTCTGTAGCCTGGGGGGGTCCTTTATCCCCAGGCCCCATCAACGCCTCCCTCTGCAAGGGGGCCCTTATCTCCTCGGAGGTCACCCTTGGCTCTGGTTCCTCACTGTTCTCTCCCAGAAATAAGTGCAGATCATGCTCTTTGGCCCTGAGATCCAAAGTTCCAGGGCAGGGTTCTCATGGAATTTTGGAGACACTGTCACTAGATGGCGGGGCTTATGAGTGGTCACCTCTGGAAAATTACCATGATCATGCAGCACCTGAACACAGCTACTCTTCTTGCAACCACATGGTAAGGGTACAGGGAGAACTGTGCTTTCCAGAAGGAAATGAGGCACCATTTCAGACACATACACTAAGGAATGTATCCCACATGCTCCTAGAGAGTATCTCCACACTTATATGAATTTACTATACTAACAGATAGCAATTTCTCTCCATTCATGATTAAAGACCCACTCTTGCCATATAAGTCTAAGTAATTTAAGTGTCTTCATTGTCTCTCTTGGACTATATGATGATCTATGCTAGAACAAAGTGTACTTTTAACATGTGCAGAACCTGAGATAGCTAACCAGATGCTGGTTGCACAGCAAGGACCTAATAACACACATACCATTGTGGCTTTGTTCTTGCACCTTCCATGTTGCTTAGGCAAAGATAGTACATTTTGTATCCAACTTCAGTTCCAGCTATAAAAATGACTGCTCACATTTTCCCATTTCTACCTCTACTATGTCTTTATTCCTTTAAATAACTAACACTTTCATATTGACAATTACATTTTATCCTTACATACGAATGACCTCATATGAATACTCATAATTTCCACTGAATAAATGACCCTGAATGCAACTATAACTGATCTTCAGAGTGGGCTTTTAAAAAAAACTTAAAAAGAACTATATAAAAAGACATATTTCATTGAGAACATTGGTTTTTCCCATTATTGGTCCTTTTCTATGGTCTCTGAGGTCAGCTTGGAGCTTTGGTCACATACAACTCTTACATCAAAGGAAATGAATCAAAATCTGAGTCTTTTAAAAAAACACATGGTTTTCAACACAAAGCAACTGTAGTTGTCTCTGTAATATAATATAGCAAAGTGGAGCACACCAGGTCTCTTAGGCGGGACATGTGGTGGCAGCCGGTTTTGTGAAGTTTACTTAAAACGCTGATTTTAGCATGGTTCTAGGGAGTTACCCTGTTACGTTGGATAGAGTCTTTCTGCTGATGCAGAGAGAGAGAGAGAGAGAGAGAGAGAGAGAAGGAGGGAGAGACAGCGCAGTTGGAGAGACAAGGAGAAGGAACGATAAATGGTTGTGTAAAAGCAGGCTCCGGGAACATGTGGTTCCTGGCTGTTGTCTAGAGCTGTCTAGCCATCCTTATGCCATACTCTTTTTTTTTTAACTTTTATTTAATGAATATAAATTTCCAAAGTACAGCTTATGGATTACAATGGCTTCCCCTCCCATAACTTCCCTCCTACCCACAACCCTCCCCTTTCCCGTTCCCTCTCCCCTTCCATTCATATCAAGGTTCATTTTCAATTCTCTTTATATACAGAAGATCAGTTTAGTATATATTTAGTAAAGATTTCAACAGTTTGTACCCACATAGAAACACAAAGTGAAAAATACTGTTTGCGTACTAGTTATAGCATTAAATCACAATGTACAGCACATTAAGGACAGAGATCCTACATGAGGAGTAAGTTATGCCATACTCTTGACCCAGGCCCATCTCTGCCTTGAGGATTCCTCTGCCAGGCAGATGTTGTCACCTGAAGGCAATCTCACCTGGGAGGTTCCCTCCCCACAAATCCATTTCCTCTCTGAATTTCCTTTTCCTTATTCTTTTCCTTATCTGCACAGGATACATTCCAAGATCCCCCATGGATGACTGAAACCAAGACAGTACTGAACTCTTTATATACTGTTTTTTTCCTATAAAGGCATACACAAATTTAATACCCTTTTCAATCTTAACTAAGCACTTATCACGTAGCTGTAATTTTGCATATTGAGTCTGACAGCAAAACTAGGATGGATTTCTTTTTCCTTTTGGAAAATTTCATGGATAGAAAATTCTTTCTTACCACAGATCTGAATAACCTCAAAATACAACTTTTTTTCCACTTGTTCTATTGAGAACTTTCACTTTTTCACTTAAGAGAAGCATTTCACAACTTCTCTTTAGCATACTTGAATTGCCAGCATCACGACTGTTTTGTTTTGGGCCATTATTAAGTAAAATAAGGGGTTATTTGAGCAGAAACACTATAATATTTCAGTAGTGGACTGGATGATGAGGTAGCACTTGAGAGACTAACAGATGAAAAGTGTGGATGCCACACAGATGCTGGTCAGGGATGATCCACAGCCCAAGAGATCAAGCATGATGGCACGAGATTTTGTTATATCCCTCAGAATGGCACAATTGCAAACTTAGGAACTATTTCTAGAATTTTCCATTTAATATTTTCCAATTGTGGTTCATTGCAAGTAACTGAAACCTCAAATAAGGGAGAGAAACCTTGGAGTCAATGGTGACTGTCCTCTCCCTACTCATGGTCAGCCACCACATGCCAGAGTTTCTCCATGGTTTTTCTCTTCTTCTTTGGTCTCAAGTTCTCTGCGTCTTCTGTAGGTGAAACCACTCTTCTCCCCATTCCACTGTGCCAGGCCTCCCACTTCTGATCCATCACACAGTTATTTACGGACGAGTTTCCCTGACCTTCAGCCTTGTACCTGCACATGCGTCTTCCCTGCTCAAAGCTCTCATTGGCTTCCCTCTGCTCTTATGGGGGACAATAAACTAAATTACAAGGAAAAGACGCTAGCCTTCTCTATCTGGTATCAACCTATCTCTCTCTCCAGAATTCTCCTCTGACTTTTGTCAAACTACTCTACTCCTTTGCCTCCAAATATCTGTCTTTACAATGTATCAGGTCCCCAGATCACCCAAATACTTGATTCTATTGAAGGAATTTCACCTGATATCTGGTTTAAAATGGGCAGTTAGTTGAATGAATGAAATTATACATTTATAATACACAGACCAAACATGGTATCTCAAGCTCACATTCCTCTTCCGTCTTGCACCTTTAATTTTCATTTGCTATATTAATCAGCTGTACAGTTTCCCCAAATTAATAGAAGTTCACACCCAGATGCATCTCCTTCCCATGTGTCTATCCCATTTTGAAAACCAGAGACTGTAGAACTACCCTTAGTTCTAGCTTCTCATGCACATTGTTTCACAGCATCCACCAACGACAGCACAAGCACAGCAAAACCTTCTTTTACTGAGGGTTGAGTCAATGTCATGAGTTGGGCAGCAGTCCCCCCAAATTGACATGTTGAAGCCCAACCTTCCAGCCCCTGAGAATGTGACCTTATTTGGAAGCAGGATCATTGTAGATGCATTTGGTGAAGATGAGGGCATAGGGGGGTAGTGAGGGCTCTAACCTATGATGACTGTCTGCCCTCATCTACAAAGAGCTGGGCACAGACAGGCACATGGAAGAATACCATGTGCATTCTGGAGTTCTGCTGCTACAGCCAAGCCACCACTAGGAGCTAGAAGAGGCCGGGGAGAGGCACTTCCTAGCACCTTCAGCGGGAGCTGAGTCATTCCTTGCCTTAATCTCAAACTGTCAGCCCCCAGGACTGTGAGACAATGGAGTCCTATGCCTTCAGTTACTCTGTTTCTGGTATTTTGCTCTGTCATCCGTAGCAAGGCAAGACGCCAAGTAGCAGCCAATGTGCTAAAGCCTCTAGTATGGTTTGGATAGGGTTTAGCTCCCCAGGCCAGAGCAGATGTTTAACTCCCCCCCCCACCCCGAGTCTTATGTGAATGGGTAATGGACTAATGTTAATGGCCAATGAATTATGGGTGGAGACTTGATTTAATTCTGATGTCTAGAAGGTGTGCCCTGTAGGAGTTCTTTAGACATGGGGACTTGGGCTACAAAGGCAGTTCTCATACCGTTAGTCATACAAGCCAAGGTCAGCCCAGCAGTTCCATCTCGGCTTCCCAGCTCACCATGTAATCCCACCTCTGCCATGCTCCAGCCTCACCAGATGCTTGAGCCATTGGGCTCCACAGTCTTGGGCTGGAACCTCCAAGCTACAAGCTGAAATAAACCTCCTTAATTCCTGAAAGGCTCCTCTCAGGTAGGTTAGTTATGGGGGGGGTCGAAGAGTTGACTTACACATGCTTTTCAGGCTTGGAATGATCTAACATTCACAAAGGCCATCTACAGAGAGAGGTTCATCTAATCAGGAAGCCAGTCCTAGGTCACCCAGATAATAAATAGCAGAGAAGCCCCAAACAGCTATGGTTCTGAAGACCAAATTCATAATCACTATACTTTACACTATACTCTTGACCTCTCCTTTTAACTTCCCTGGCTGTGTCAGTTATACAGTGGCCCTCACATAATTCCAGTGCACAATACCATGGCCTCTCCACTTAAGATATTCCTTAAGGTGCTTCTTGGAAACAGGAACTTGTAAATAACTCATTTTGTTTAAGATGAGACTGTATTCATAAAATGGTCTCAAATGGATCGGATTTTCATCTAATTTATTAGTTGTGTTGTTTAAAATAAAACGACTCATAAACAAATCTAACATGCTTGGTTGAACAGTTCTTCCTGTTTCTTTTATAATGCAAACATAGTATTCCCCCTGCCAAAATTAATTAAAGTTGTAGCAGCACACAGTGCACAAATAATGAGAATTAAATTCTGTAAACATTTCAAAGTTTATACTAACTCTTAATAGACAGTGAGCAACTGAGTGAAAAAAAGTGTTCAGCAACCCAGACATTTTCTTCACTATTTCCAAGAGTAAAATTATGTACACTAACAAACACAGGACACAACTGCCCTTTTTCAAACCATTACAGGCAAACACAACTCAAACATATGCATGCTGTTTTTGAAAAAATATTTTCTATGGCAGAGTTGTGAGTTGATTATGTAAAATTATTTTCCTCTATTTAAACAGTAACTGAACAGGCACAGATGAGAACTAGTCTATAGCAGCAGTTCTTGGAGTCTGGGCCAGGAACTCCAGGATTCCTTTCAGTACATCTACAAAGTTAAGATCACTTGCATAACGACACTTACAACTTACATGCTCTTTGCATTTGTAGAAATTTGCACTGAGGCCACAGAAGAGGTAAATTCATGCTGATTGGTACCTAAGCATGAGTTGAGCTGGAGAAACCAAACTGTCCTAGTGGCCATTGGATTCTTCACTGTCACACTCTTGCAGCAAAACAAATAAATGTCGGTGCCGACGATGAGTGTCCTTGTTGTAGCAATAAAAATTACTGATTTTAAGAAACCTTGACCCTTGAATGTAATTCCTTTCAATACTCTGAGTGATGAACTGGAACACATATCAAATACTTCTACTCTATGCTGCTTCTCTGTTGGAACAGCACTCGAGTGTTGAACTATGGACTGGATTAGTCACTTTTATCATGGAATATGGTTACTCAGACTTGGGCATTTGCAAGCTATTTTACTGAAAATAAAGTGAATTCATTTCAACAAAAACTGACAATATTTGTTGCTTATGATAAAGTCTGAGCTTTCATGCAAGCATCACATTTTGGGGAAATTTGGATCTGCCATCTTGACCTTGACAATTTCCTTGTATTTAGATTTTCTAGTAAAATAATCAGTACTATTAACAGATGTGACTTTAGAAATATATTACATCATGAACTATGCCAATATTTAGATCTGCAGAAATTTAACACAACATGTGCCAACAGCACACATGGCTTGAAAAGATCCTTGGAAGACATTCCAGGTCCATTCAAGACCAAGTGATGAATTTCAGCTAACAGTGTAAAAAGCTCATTGCTGTATTTTTGAATTCTACACTTCAACTAACCTTTAAGATAAACTACAACTTGTGGAGTTTTAGTGTAGTAGCAAATAATATTTACAAAGATTTCAGAAAACTTTGAAAATTTTCTTCCTTTGTCCAACTATGTACCTATGTGAAACCAGATTTTTTTCCTCTATGAGGGGTTTTTAAAAATTCATGTAATATGAATATTATGGCAGTGGATTTCAAAATTGTTTGCATCAGAATAAACCTATCTTTTAATTCCATTTTCTTCTCTTTTTAAAATATTTATTTATTTATTTGAGAGGCAGAGTTACAGACAGAAGGAGGGAAAGGCAGAGAGAAAAGTCTTCCATCCACTGAATCACTCCCCAAATAGCCGCAACAGCTGGAGTTGAACCAATCTGAAGTCAGAAGCCAGGAGCTTCTTCCAGGTCTCAAACTTGAGTGCAGGGTTCCAAGTACTTGGGGCATCTTCCACTGCTTTCCCAGGCCATAGCAGAGAGCTAGATCAGAAGAGGAGCAGCCGGGACCCAAACCAGAGCCCATATGGGATGCCGGCACCAGAGACAGGTGGCTTTACCCGCTATGCCACAGTGCCAGCTCCTAATTCCATTTTCCACAGACATTTTGAAATACACTCATACTCCAAGGAAAACATAACAGACTAACTACAAAAGCCAATATGAGGCTGCAATGGTCTTCTATCCAGTGCAACAGTAAGCCATTTGAGAAATGATGAAATAAAACCACTCTTCTCATCTTTTTGGATACAGTTAATTTCAATGAAATATTTATACCAATATATTCAGTTCATATTTGACTTTAACATCAATACTTAATGGGTATATCAAATATTTAAGAATTTTCTGCTTTTAATATCCAGTACAGAAAACTTTCATGGAGTGATGTTCTGCAGTAACAACATGTGGTTCCGTAGATGATGGAGCTGACATGGAGCTGAAGAACTCCCACCCTCTAGTGACATCGTGGCTGTCGTAACTTTGTAGAGCGATGCGTTGCTCACAGGTCTCTGGTGGTGCTGATGGAAACAAGCCTACTGCACTTGTGCAAAAGCACAGCACATACCAGTAAGCATCCTACATGGCACTTGGTGATGGTAATAAATGACTGTTACTGGCTTTGTGTTGACTTTTGAACATTATTTTAGAGTGTACTTATTTTTAAAAAGTTGACTATGAGGCAGTTTGACATGTCGCATGGACAGCAGCCTTACATATCTGGTGTTTGCGGTGTCTCTTGGTTGTACCAGTGACTGAGGTCCACTGTCTGGACTTGTACAAGTGCACTCTATGATGCCTGCACAATCAAGAAACGACCAAAAAACGCTTTTCTCAGATTGTGTCGATCCTTAAGCTACACATGACCATAGACAGGAGTCAGACAGACACTAGCCGAGATCTACTAGAGTTTTAAGAGGAGGTAAGGTGACCACAAAATCTAAGAACATCCATCCCTGATGGTTTGAATAGGAGAAACCAGAATGATGAGCCATGGGCCACTGCAGACATGAGTTCAGATTTTATCCCAGGTTGTAGAAATTTATTCTACCCATCATCTTCTGGCAAATTTCCAAGGGATCACATTTATAGTTAATTTTACCTGAAAACTCACAGAGATAACTGAGACAAAATGAAAGCACCATCATCCTAAAGTTAAAATACCAGTTAGCACGCAAGTTTTGGGCAGGTGCAGTACAACAGAGGTGAGCACCACCTTAATGTTGTTTCTCTACTGTCTCCAAATAACCACACATTCCCATCTATAATCTGACATAAGCAACTACATGCCACTTTAACTACATGTACACAACAGAACTTGTTTATTTACTGAAAGGCAGAGCAACATAGAGAGAAATCTTTCTTTCTTCCATCCACTGATTTGCTCCCCAAATGCCTAGAACAGCCTGGGCTGGGCTAGGCCCAAGCCAGGAGCCCAGAACCCCATCTGCGCCTCCCACATGGGTGGCAAATACCTAAGAACTTGGGCCATCATGTGCTGCCTGCAAGGATGCGTGAGCAGGGAGCTGGAAAAGAAGCAGAGGAGCTGGGACTCAAACCAGGCACTCCATAGGGGACGCAGGCATCCTGGGCAGTGACCTAACCACTGTGCCACACACCCAACTCTATGTGCCTCTTTTTTCAACACTAGTAGGCAACTATTTTGTCTAGTTGCCAGTTCTTAGAATTTATACTGGCTTTTCTACGCTGCTTTATCTACATAAATCATTTTACTGCTCAACCTGTAGAGATTTAGCAATGATTCATGTATGGATCTCATAGACAAGCTCCTTTCACATATAAAATGGTTTCAAAAAGTTCATGAAAAAACGAAAAGATTAAGTGTACTTTGGTGCAAAAAATGTCAAAATCCATGCATATTTGTGGCATAACATGCATTTTTCATGAACTTTGTAAAACCCCACCTATACATGAATTTCAAAATCATTTTGCAGCAAAAATAAATTTGACTTTTAATTCCATTTTCCTTGAACTTGTTGAAGAACCCCCAAATATTAGCTCAACAACCTCCACACTACCAGGTGCTTTTCACTACTGAAGAAAAGGAGGCTTAAATGGTGAAGGGTTTGGGCGGAAGCCATAAAGCTGCAGCAGAATCCAGAGACCTGGAGCTGTCTGACTTCCAGTCTCACAGAAGCCAGGAGGTGTGTCTGCTGTGACGGTTCTCCTCCAGGGCAGCAATCATTGCTATTCACACCTCTCAGGGGTCCCTGTGGATGTTTCTATCCTATGTGTCTGTCATCTGGAGAGGCTCCCACAACAACCTGCTAGAAATACCCAGCGTGCACAAGCTATTTCTCTCCACCTGTGAATCCTCCTCCAGCTTCCTCACGCTAGGGTCCAGCACCCAAGTGTTTTGATAGCCTCAGTTGGGGTTGCTGAAATGAACTGAGAGAAAAACAAAGGAAACTCCAATGCCTGTGTTTCCAAGGCTGTGTGACCAGGTATGGACCATGAAGGGTTTGAATTGTGATTTTTTGAATTTAATATGAACTATGAATAGCTTCTTTCTGGAAGACTTCCTCAAACTTTACCGTCTTTCCCTCTACTGACACCTGTTTAATGCCCCCCTAAAACATCAAGCTGTACTTTCCCCCATTGAAGTTTCATTGTTGAGAGAGAAGAAGTTACTTTTCCAGATCCTTACTCCTCACCCAACATTACAATAAAGCAGGCAGGGCATGAGTAACAACATATTTTTTGCTTTAATCCTAAAATGCGCCATTGGTATGACAGTTGCCTGCTGCACCTCCATCATAGCCCCTGCACACTCCTCCCTTCCTCATCCTTTCTGGCCCCCAGGGGCAAAGAGAAGATCTCTTTCTTCAGTGAGTGTTAGCCATCAGTATTTATGTGCTGGCCATAATTACCTCTCCTGCTTTATTCGGGAACCCACTCCAGCTCATAGTATTTCACAGTGCTTCTAGTTTCCATCAGGAGGAAAAACACGGAGTTGGACACACTGTCTTTGTAGAGTTACTGCTCTGTATTGTAACAGTGGATTGGTTTACTCAGGATATCTTGAATCTCAGTTATTTCTAAAATGGATTAGTGGCATCTGACCTGCTAGGTAGTGAGGGTTAATAGTTTATTTAAACTCCTTGTGAATTGCTGCATAATAAGCAATGTTGTTATTCTGTTATTCTGGATTGGCCTTTTTTACACCTGCATGCATGCGCACACACACACACACACATTCTCTGTCTCACACATACATCCATAGCTTCCTCTTTATTCCCTCAATGCTGCAGAGCAGCGTATTCTCACACCCAGATGTATTCAGGTTTTTGCAGACCTGAAGCTTGCATAATAACTTTAAGTCTGTCTATAAAAAATATAGGTATCTACCAATATAAAATTCAGATTTTTTAAAGGTCTACTTAAACTGAGAACAGGGCAAGGAGTGGTGGTGGGAGGAAGGCTTCCTTGCAAATGAGAGCTCAGGAGCTGCAGCTGTCAATGAACCCCTGGCCACCTCTTGTCCTAAGAAGCCCCTTCAACCACATGGTTAGCCCACCCCCTTTCTTCCGATCATGCCTTGTCTTTTCTCAACTCTGCCCTCAGCAGTGGAGTGTGCCTCTTCCTGACCCATGTGGTTAGGGATTTGCCAACATATTTCTATTTTCTCCGACGTGTTTCAGGCAACCATCCCTCCTTCCTTCATTTCGTTTGCTGGACATCACCATGGATATCCCTCCAGCCCAAGTTCACTGAGGATAAGAACTCAGTTTAGTAGTCCTACCCCAGTTCCATGCAGCTTGCTGAATGAGTGAATGAGTCCCCACATCTCATCTACTCAGCCATTAGTCAGCAGTGGCAGAAGCATCTCTAGTTGCAAAAAAAGTTGCTTTTGTCAACCACCCAGTGATTTAAAACCCGCTTGTATTGTTCTCAGCGTCTTTCAAACGTGACTTTATTTTCATCACAACCTGAGTGGGTAGTACTATTAGGGCATCTCCAGTGGACAGACAAGGAACCCAGTACACAATTACATGAATGCCCCAGGACCACACAGTGAGGAAGGCATAGCCATGTCCAGCTGGGAATGTCCTAGAATCATCACATCATCCATTGGATTAAGAATCAAGATGTCGTCCTGTTGCCTTGGAAACAGAGACATTTGCTTTCTTGATCTGCTATCATTTCAAAATCCACAGGTTGACCTGAGGTTCTGTTTTGCAAGGCCCAGTTATTTTTAAAAGTGATGGATGTGCTTTTATCTGCATACATGCCTAGGGAGGTTTGATGCTTTGATCTATTACCAAGTTACTGAGTCAAAACGCCAAAATGCCCCCTAAGGTGTGGCTTGTGTTGTGCCCAAATGAAAAAGAAACAGAGAACCCAGTTTGATCTGGAATCCATACACCCAGTCTGTTCTTCGCGACATCCCCCACCTTGTGCCTTCCTGGGGTGGGGTGGGGAGTGGGATGGTGCTTTCCTCCCATGTGCCACGCTGGGGATGCTCAGGGTCTGAGTGCTGGGCTGTGACCAAGGCTCTACAGGTGTATACCTTAGGTGAATGATGACCTTCAGAGTGGTCCCCGAGGAGGTCATGGGCTACATTCAAAGCATGATTCCAAAACTGCTTTTTTGAACTGCATTCACAACCATTTATCAGTCACTAGTGACTTTGGTCACAAAAGGCTTCCATAGCCTTGGCAGCCCATGGCAAGAGCCTTAGGTGATCACTGACATCATAAATAAGAGTGTTAATTGTTAAAGGAAAAAACAAAGTCACTGTGCACTTACTCCCCATATAGGACCTCTGTCCCTAATAGGTTGTACTATGAGAATCGACTGCAAATTTTTGTTCTCAAACTGTGCTCTATATGTTGTGTGTGTGCATGGGTGCAGACTGTTAAAATTTATACTTAATGTGGAGTTGGTCCTCTGTATATAAAATCAAACTAAAAATGAGCCATAATGAAGAAGGAGATGGGAGAAAGAGAGGGAGGTGGGATGGGAGTCGGGATGGGAGGGTGGGTAAGGGGGAAAAAACACTATATTCCTAAAGTTGTATCTATGAAAAATGTATTCATTAAATGCATTCATTAAATAAAAACTTAAAAAAAGGAAGTGGACTATTTGGGAGGTGATGTGGTCACGAGGGTGGGGCCCTCATGAGTGCGGTTAGTGCCCCAGAGAGCTGCCTCACCCTTGTCCACCAGGAAAAGCCACCACAAGAGACTGCCAGGGACCTTCTACCTGCTGAATTTTGCTGGTGCCTTGATTTTGGACTTCTCAGCCTCTGCAACTGTGAGAAATGTCCCTTGTTTCCAGGCCACTGAGTTTATGGTATTGGGTTAAAGATGCTCATATGAATGAAGACGGTGTTTAGATTAAATGCTTATGCATGGGCAGCCTGTGTTTAGATTAAAATTAATTTTTTAAAAGTAAGTGTTCCATCTATTGCATTTGCAAACAAGCTCTTAACTCATCACATACTGGTTTAGAAGCCAGCGTGTGCAACTTTTCTTCAAACCACCAGACGCTCCCTATTACATCTCTGTGGACAGTCTCTTACAGCCAGTCCACTCTGCTCTTTGTGGTGCTATCATCAACCAGTGGGCCTGAGCCTGGCAATAAAACTTTATTGAGGGGCCGGCGCTGTGACACAGTGGGTTAAAGCCCTGGCCTGAAGAGCTGGCATCCCATATGGGTGCCGCCAGTTCTAGTCCCGGCTGCTCCTCTTCCAATCCAGCTCTCTGCTATGGCCTGGGAAAGTAGTAAAAGATGGCCCAAGTCCTTGGGTCTCTGCACCCACGTGGGAGACCCAGAAGAAGCTCCTGGCTCCTGGCTTCAGATCAGTGCAGCTCTGGCCATTGCGGCCATCTGAGGAGTGAACCATCAGATGGAAGACCTCTCTCTCTCTCTCTCTCTCTCTCTTGCTTTTTCTCTCTGCCTCTCCTCTCTCTGTGTAACTCTGACTTTCAAATAAATAAATAAATCTTTTTTTAAAAAAAGATTTGTCTTTGTTCAAGGCAAAAGCAATCACAAGCAATGCATACTGATGCAAATCCAGGCAAGGTGTTTGGCTGCTGAGAACTTTCCATTCAGAGGTGTCACCATCTCGCTTCAAAGATGGGGGCCCGGGGCTCAGCAGAGACCAGAAGCAGAGACCTAACCCACCCATGCAGAGCCCCTGCCCTGGGAGCTGGTGCTTTTGAGTAACACTGGGTGGGCCCCCAGCCCTGGCCATGGTTCTGGCTGCCAGTGGACGCTCAGATGTCTCTGTGGCCTGTGACTGCCCTACCCAGTTTGACACATCTGGGGCAAGTGTGATCTGCCCCTCACACTCAGTTTCCCCTCCAGCCTTCATGGCTTCGATGTAGAACACTGCTTTGTAAGGTTTAAAACCCCAAAGACATCTTCTGTGACAGCTCATACATCCATCCTTGCACATGAACCCACACGCCAAAGTCACTGTTGTCTTCCTGGCAGGCAGCTCAGGTCCCGCGGGTCCTTGTTCAGGGCACCTGTGCAGTTGTCCTCTGCGGACCCCGGCTCTCTCCCCCTCTCTGTGAGACACAGTCACTCCTACACTCCCACCTTGTGCTCATGCGCAAACCCTTGCACACTTGCACTTCATTCAAACCCCAAATATCCACACTCATATCCACTCTTGCTCATACATCTCCTCACTCTTGCACATGCATCTGTAGCTCTTTGCACACTCATGCTGGCATCATGTCAGAGGGTATCATGCTTGCCCCCTCCTCATACTCCACCCACACACTCACTCTCATACACCCACACTCAATGCCTTGCACACTCGCCACACACTCAGATCCCCACACACCCTCACTATCTTGCACACTCTCTCCCACAAGCTCACACTCATACCCAGCATCAGTCATTCACACCCCCCCACACTCATGGGGAACCCCCCACACTCATCCACACCTGCACACCTACATTCACCATCACACACACACTTTCCTCACACACTCACCATGCCCCCTCCAGAGCCAGCCGTGTTGCTCTGAGCTCTTGTCCACTTGGCCTTCCATGATTCTGTGCGTGTGCTAAGTGGGTGTCTGCTTGTGGTTTTGTACATTTCCAAAATACTTGGCCTGCTTTTCCAAACACCTTAAAATCAAGCCCGACTCCACCTCCTCCATGGAGAATCCAGGTCCTGACAGTGCCGTGCTCCTTCCTGCTCTAGCACCCCCTGCTACCATGGCTGATGTCTGAGCACTGTGCATGGAGCCCCTCTTTGTTCCAGAAAGTTCATCTGCCTGGCTCGGACACTTCCTTCTATCCTCTTCAGAATCTAGTGGCAACTGCTGCAGACACACGTGATTTTAACTCTGGTTCACTGCTTGCATCTTTACTGCCCCAGAGCCTTCCTCTCCCCAGGAAGGATTCGGGCTCTGAACAGGAAGCAGGGCCAGGCTCTCCTGGGACCCTAAGCTGTCCAAGATGCTCAGGGTCGAGTTCATTCCAAGCCATCAGTGACCAGGTCTGCAGTCTCTGCCTTCCAGGCCTGTGATCCTCTTACAAGCCCCTGCAGCTCTGGGCCCTTCTGCAGAGGCCGGGGGGAGCACTGGGGATGCCTGCCTGTGGAATGCAGGCTGCCAGGCAGTGCAGGAGTTCCAAGGGGGGAAGCAGCTGCTGTCCTCTGTGGGGATCTGGCACCTCTGCACCTACCTATGTACTCTGGCTGGACCTCAGGATGATGCCTTCCTGGGTCTGTGCACCCCGCGCCCCCAATTTCCTGGCTCTCTGATCCCTGTTGATCTTTCAGCTCCTTTCTTAAACTCAGGAAGTCTGTTCTTTGTTATTTTTGGATTCCTGCCTGCTGTTTGGTGAGCTAACTCCTCTTTACCAGTCCCTAACACAGGCTGGCTTTTTTTTTCTTTTTGAGGATTTATTTTTATTTGAAAGACAGAGTTACAGAGAGAGAGGGAGGGATGGATGAAGACACAGACACACACAGACACACACACACACACACACAGAGAGAGAGAGAGAGAGAGAGAGAGAGAGAGAGAGAGAGAGCGCTTTTGTTTATTCTCCCAAATGGCTTCAAGGCCTGGAGCTGTCCAAAGCCAGGAGCCAGGAGTTTCTTCTGGGTCTCCCAGGTGGGTTCAGGAGCCCAAGCACTTGGGCCACCTTACGCTGCCTTCCCAGGCATATTAGCAGGGAGCTGGATTGGCAGTGGAACAGATGAGCCGCCTAGAACTGGTGCCCATATGGGGTGCCCATATGGGATGCCCACATGGCAGGCAGTGGCTTTATCTGCTATGCCACAATGCTGGTACCATGCTGGCTTTCAAAAGTCAAAGAATTGTGGGTGGGCGTTGTGGCGCAGGGGGCTAAGCTGCCATTGGAGACACTCACCTCCCATATCAGCCTTGTTCGAGACTCAGCTTCTGATACAGATTCTTGCTAGTGCACCTGGAAAGAGGATGTCCCAAGTGCTTGGGTTCCTGCCCACCCTTGTGGGAGACCTGGATGGAGTTCCTGGCTCCTGGCTTCAGCCTGGCCCAGCCTCGGCTGCTGTGGGTATTAGGGGAGAATGAATCAATAACTGAAAGATCTTTCTTTTTCTCTTTGTCTCTCTTCCCTTTGTTGCTCTGCCTTTCAAATAAATAAATAATAATCATCTTGTTTAAAAAATGGCATATTTACCTAGAAAAATTGGGATGACCATTTAAAAAGTTCTGTGTGAACCCCAAAGCTGAGCCATGAGCTTGCGGTTCTTGGTTCCCTCTCCCCATGATGAAATGAATGCCTTGGCTGCAAGGTGCGGTGAGGTGCAGGTGTAGGGCAGCCAGGGGCAGCTGCCAGTGTTGTCAGTAAAATGGGACGGCCAGTTGAGTTTCAGATAAGGATGGAATGACTTTTTAGCACAAGCATGTTCCAAATCCTGCAAGAGATGTACTGTAAGAAAAGTTCTTCA
Organism: Oryctolagus cuniculus; assembly: GCF_051225735.1. NCBI lineage: Eukaryota > Metazoa > Chordata > Mammalia > Lagomorpha > Leporidae > Oryctolagus > Oryctolagus cuniculus. Next base: position 40,674,190 of record NC_142880.1, read on the forward strand.
TTGTTTATCTGAAATTCAACTTAACTGGTTGTCATGTATTCTAATTTGGAAATACTTTCTAATTACAGTTTCTCAATTTTAGGTTACGCTAACAATGAGAGTTCTATTTAGATGACCCTGGTAGCTGAGGGTTCACCCAGAATGAGACACAGCTGTGCCACTGTGTTCAAAACCATGAGCTCCTCCACACTGCCATGCCCCCGGAGGAGTACAGCAGTTGGGGTGACTTCATACGGCAGCTGGTGGAGCAGACAGCAGGGCACTCTGCTTTGGCCTTATGAGTTTAACAATGATATGATTTGAGAGAGAGTAGATATCTTATTTTATCCTTCACATCTGAAAAACATTAAAATAATGTATAAATAATTCTGTACTGTTGATTCCACTTTTTCCATTTTTCTAACTGTTGCTGGTAAAAAATGATTTCAAGGCAGTTTTCATTTTAATGTTTTCACTGTTAGTACAACCTAGCACAGTAACTGGAAAATTGCAACTAATGGTATTTTACTTGAAATAAATTATTCATAGATAAATATAGGTGTGTGTGTGTGTGTGTGTATTACACATAAAATTCAGGATCAATTGAGTTTTGTAGCTGGGGAGTGGGAATACAAGTATACAACTTTCTAACCTTTTCTCTCAGTCTTCTGAGACCTAATGAATTTTGTAGAACATATTAGAGTTCTACTGCCTTTTTAAAAAATTGATACATATTTTTTGAAAAGAAGAATTATAGAGAGAAGTAGAGGGGGAGAGGGAGAGGGAAGGAGGAGAGGGTAGGGAGAGAGAGATTCTTAGATTCTTCCATCTGCTGGTTCAGTACCCAAATGGCCATCCAGGACTGGGCCAGGCTGAAGCCAGGATCCAGGAGCTTCTTCTGGGTCTCACATGTAGGTGGCAGGGGCTCAAGGACATGGCCCATCTTCCACCGCTTTCCAAGGCACATCAGAAGGGAGCTGGATCAGAAGTGGAGCAGCCAGAACTGAAACCAGCACCCACATGGGATGCTGGCACTACAGGTAGCAGCTTAACCCGCTGTACTATAGCACCAGTCCCTGGAGTTCTGGTGGCAGAACCTTTAGTGTCTGGCATTCCCATTTAGTGACTTTTTGGTCTTGGTTGAGACCAGCAGGCACTGTCCTAGTTGTTGAAATGAATGGTCAAGATTCCTCCTCCTCTTTGGCGGGTCCTCCACAGTAAACCTGAGAGCAGAGTCTGATGGGGTTGGGATACCCAGATGCCTCATAGTCAGTACACAGAAACTAATTTCATATAATGCCCCAAGTCTTTCCTTTTTTATTTTTTTTTTATTTTTTATTTTTTGACAGGCAGAGGGAGAGAGAGACAGAGAGAAAGGTCTTCCTTTGCCATTGGTTCACCCTCCAATGGCCACCACGGCTGGCGCACTGCGGCTGGCGCATCGCGCTGATCTGAAGCCAGGAGCCAGGTACTTCTCCTGGTCTTCCATGCGGGCGCAGGGCCCAAGGACTTGGGGCATCCTCCACTGCACTCCCGGGCCACAGCAGAGAGCTAGCCTGGAAGAGGGGCAATCCGGACAGAATCCGGTGCCCGGACCAGGACTAGAACCCCGTGTGCCGGCGCTGCAGGCAGAGGATTAGCCTATTGAGCTGCGGTGCTGGCCCCCAAGTCTTTCCTAAAAAGAACAATTTTTGGGTATGACTGATGGGGACCGAATTGCCTATGAAGACCTAAATATGATTTCTTTTACAATACATTTTATTAACAAGGCTTCAAAATGTGAATCTGATTCCAGATCTCAACTAAAAGAATATAGTTAAGGAAAAAAACAAAAGCAAACCAAATAAAGCAAACCAAAACAACAACAACAACAAAAACTATCTCTGGAATGCATAATTAGGATAGACTTTGAATGTTGAAAATGAGGATGGACAGTTACCACATAGTGAACATCTATTCACTGCCAGGCATATCCTAAACACTGGTTTTATTTTCTCTTTTCATCCTTGAGAGGAGCTCTAGGAAGCAGGCACCATTATTTTATGCTCATCTTACAGGTTAAGAAACTGAGAGCTGGTAAGCTTTGAGACTTAGCCCAGTGTCACATGGCTCCTTAGCAGCAAACAAGGACTTGAATTCAGTTTTACTCTAGAGCCACAGTGTTAGCTGTCATACAACATACACTGTATCCTTCTTTGAAAACAGCATTCTGATGGCCAAGGTAGCACAGTTAGGTGGACAAATAATACTTTAATACCCAGAGAACACATAAGGTATAGCATTCTTGCATAATTTCTAAATAGCAGTACTTCCTATTTTGCTTTGTTCCTACAATAAGCTCAAAATTAACTACTGTGTTTAATTCTGGGTATCTTATAAACCTTTATGCTTTTCTGTATTGTACTTTGTCCATTGGAAGTGTACTTCTTGGGCCAACAATAACAGTTTTTACCTTAATTTTCACTCATTCCTTTAAAAGAAGACAGTATCTTTTAGAGAACACTTTGAAGTTCTAAATAGGACCATTTCTTTCATTCAAATTAACACCTGTTGTTATACACATGTAGAATTTTAAAGCATGGGTTCCTAACTGAATTTCTTAGGTCAATGGACAGAATCCCCTCATGCTCAAGTCACCCTGAAATCGCATGAACAAGTGCACAAATATGCGCCAAGGTGGAAATGTGAGGTTACTCATAGCTTTCATCAGATTTTTGAAAATGTCCCTGGCTTCAACTATAGTACCAAATGGATTACTGCACTAAATTGTGACCTGCAATTTTATGCTTTTTGTATCAGAGCCAAAGCTGAACAGAGTTCTGGGATTAAGAATTGGCCCAAGTCCTGGCTTACCCTCCTGGGAGCAGGTGCAACAGGCTCCGAGATGCTTGGGGAACCCTCCATTACCCAGGCAGAACTTGAGGATCTGAACTACAGTGCCCCTGACCTTGGTAGGCTCAGGGAGTTTGAATGATTCCTTTGTTATCCCCCAAGGAAGCCCCACTTCATCCATCCCTGTAGTTCCACTGTCCGTCATCCCATCTCCAGCCCTTCACGTCTGCCTAGTGCAGAATCAGCTGCAATCACCCTCTTGGTTCTGTGCCTCCTCCGTATTCACCTGGCGACGCCCTAGCTGGGCTGGGGATATCCTACTCTACTCACTGTCTGCTCTATCCCGGGTTCTGAACTTGACTAGAGCAGACACCAAACCATGCTTCTGGGCTTCAAGATAAGAAATGACTGCTCAGTTCAAGGCAGCTCTCAGTACTGAGGTCTGCAGTCCAGGCACCTCATGGCACTTCCTACACTGATTTTAGAAGTTACTGACCCAGCCCTCAGTCAGCCATCCCTCACGCCCTCCTCATACTCACCTGAGACCCTGACCTCATTTCTCTGTGTCAAAACCAAGGAAGTCACCTCTCCTTTTCCCAGATTCTTCAACCCGCAGGCTATCCCCAGCTGCTCTGCCTTTCCTTTTGTTAAACAGTAAATCATCCCCTCTGTCTCTGACAGCAGATCTCCTGGAACTGCTCCTCCCAGGGAGTGAAGCCCTGTTCTTCCCAGCCACTCAGGAAGGAACCACTGCAGTTGTCCTGGCCTCCTGTATTTTTTCTCATAACCCAAATTCAACTCAGCAGCAAATCCAGTTAGCCTCACCTATTATTCCACATGCAAAAGGCTTCCTTACAATTATCCCCTATCTTGCTTGCACCCCAATTGTCATCATTCTGGGCATTCCCACAGCTAAGGCACACAACAAAATCTCTTTTCTGAAACACAACATGTACCAAGCATTCCAGGGACTGCTCCACTTTTCTTTCTCTGTTCATTTTTCAGGAAATTATTCATAGATATGCCCATAATAGTGTGTTAATAATAGTGATAACCAACACTTATGTCAGGCCATGTTTTAAGCATTTTGCAAATATTAGCTTCATTAGACCACACAACAATCTTGTAATTGCTAATAAGGTAAGAGCTTTTATTATCGTACCATATTATGCTCAGGCAAACAGAGTCACAATGAGGTTAGGTCACTGGTCCAGGGTCACACCCACTAGGACCCAAAGGAGTCAAGGTTTGAGGCAAAGGAGCTTGGATTCTCGATGGCATACAGTATCATCTCTGCATTTTGTCTACATTCAATGCCTATGTCTTCTCACCCACACAGTCTGATAAACCCATTCAATCAGCCCCACTCTCCATCCCTGGTGATGCAAACTCCAGTGGTGACTCCTGGGTCCATCTCTCCCTGCTCCTCCCAGCAGCTGCTGACATCGGGGCTTCCTCACTTGCCAGCTATGACCATCACTGACCATGCTTCCCTGAGTCTCCTCAGACTCACTGCCAGCACCTCCTCCACTTTGTCTGCCTTCCCTCTTCAGAGCCTTCATGAGCAGCGAGGACTCAGGTGGCTCTGCCCTGGTTTGTTGGGAGACTGCATCCCGTAGCATTCTCCTGTTGAGGTTGCCCAGTTTTCTCTTCCAGTCCCATCGCTCTGTTTTGCATGTGCCCCCCAAAGTTCAAAGGTCAGAAACTTAGTCCCCAGTGCATCTGTGTTGGAGAGGGGGCCTGAGGCCGGTGCCACGGCTCACTAGGCTAATCCTCTGCCTGCGACGCCGGCAGCCCAGGTTCTAGTCCCGGTTGGGGTGCCGGATTCTGTCCCGGTTGCACCTCTTCCAAGCCAGCTCTCTGCTGTGTCCTGGAGTGCAGTGGAGGATGGCCCAAGTGCTTGGGCCCTGCACCCGCATGGGGGACCAGGAGGAAGTACCCGGCTCCTGGCTTCCAATTGGCGCAGTGCGCTGGCTGCAATGCACCGGCTGTAGCAGCCACTTGGGGAGTGAACCAATGGAAAAAGGAAGACCTTTCTCTCTGTCTCTCTCTCACTGTCTAACTCTGCCTGTCAGAGAGAGAGAGAGAGAGAGAGAGAGAGAGAGAGAAAGAGAGAAGAGGGGCCCAAAAGGAGGTGAACAGGGGGTCTGGGGGATGAATGTCATTATTTTTGAGATGGATTGTTACAAAAGTGGGTTCAACCCTCTCGTGCCTTCCACTGCGGGGTGATGAAAGGTGGCCCTTGTCAGGTATCAGCACTTGGTTGCTGCACTCTGAACTTCTGTGTGTCCAGAACCATGAGACAAACAATTTTCTGTTTGTTATGAGATAGCCAGGTTTCAGTGCTTCGTTACAGCAGCAGCAAATGTACTGAGTCGCCCCTCCCTGAGCTCCAGTTCTGCATCTCCCCTTGGGTAGACACGATAAGCAAGCCCTAAACTATTTCCTCTGATACCTCCCTCTGCTGCCCAACCTGCAGATCTCCTGGAATTGCTCATCTCAGGGAGTTCTTTCCAGCCACTCAAGATGGAACCACTGCAGGTGTCCTGGCCTCCTGTATTTCTTCTCGTAACCAGCAAATCCTGCAGTTATATCCCCAAGTTGATGGTGTCTCCTGCCCACCTGCCCACACAGTTCATGATGAGCTTGTCTTTCTTTTAGTCCTAGTTTGGGCCCCTTGATCCCAGGGGCTGCACCTGCCTATGGCCTGGACCCTGCCATTCATTTCCTGTAGGAGCCACCATGATCCTTTCAAGATCTGTACCCAGTTCAGGCAACCCATACTCACAAAAATGTTTCATGCTCTACTGTCCCATTTCAAACAAGCCTGGAATCTTAACATTCGACTCTAGGGGTCTGAAAGTTCCAGTCCTTTGCTGAACCTTCTGCCCACCTTCTACTGCATTCTGCAGGCCCTGATGGACCAGGCCACACCCAATGTCTCTGTCCACATACACCAACCAGGTTAGTGTCAGGCCTCTGCACTTCCAATTCCCCCCAGCTCTAAGACTCTCCTCTGGATATCTGCCAGATCACACCTCTTTATGCTAGTCTCCATTCACACATCCTGCGCAAGGCTTTGCCTGAACTCCTTGTAAGGTAGCACACCTCGTCATTCTGCTTCCTTTATTTTCTGCAGACAATTCTATCTACTCATGATTGTATTTGCTTAGTATCTCTTTCCTCTGACTGCTTCCTAAGCTCCAGTGGAATTGAAACTATCTGCTTTCCAATACCTGCAACAGTGCTAGCACCATCTTTATTAAATAATGACTGTTAAATGGACCAACACCGTGATTTATGATAGCACATTTTAATAAAAATATTTGTAAATTAAAATATATACTTAATGAAGATACTATTTAAAATAACTATGCAGTTTTGTGTGTGTGTGTATGTGAGAGAGATAGAGACAACCATAGAGTAAGTTCATGGTTACATTCAATTTTTCACCTATTCCATGCTTCCCAGTGGCTGAGGATCAGAATATTTTGGTACACCAGATTTTACTGTGAAATGGATAATGTGTTTCCCAGTTCCATGAAGCTGTCAGGGCCACTTCCACAGAGGCACGGATGGCAGATGTCTTTATGCATCCATTGACCTGATCATTTGGAATACGAATCAAATTGGAAATGGAAATGACGCGAGTGCTTCTGACCATTCTACACGGAGTTTATGTTCTAGCTCATTAGTCACGGCACTGCTCGATTGCATTCAGCTGGCATAGTCCACTAACATACACCACAAGCAAATATGAAAAGGAAATGAAAGTGATGTTTAAATGCAACATTTTGTGTAACTCTTCTTTCCTCAGTTTTGTCAATTCTATTGGCAGGGCTTGGCAGAGTTGTTCTCTAGGAATATTAATGTATTTCATTTTCACTCACATAAATAAAAGTGCTTCAGGTTTTTTCCTCCCCACTGGTTTTTTCTGTTGATCTAAATATTGGTGCCCTCAGACAAACCAGCAACTATGTCGTGGTTAAAAAAAAAAAAAAAGGATCTGTGTGGGTGAGTAAACAGCACAGAATACTAAACACTTAATCAGCTGAAGAATTGAGAAGGAAAAGGCACCTTAAAGCAAAACCCTAAAAAAGGCACTGTTTAAGCCTGAGAAATTCTGGAAAGTGACACCAGTTGCTAATATTAAAGAAACTGGATTTAACATAGCTTTACATAATCTACTTGTAGTCTTTGGGCTTTACAAGCATGAAGATTTTCAAAATATTACACAAAACATTATATTTTCTAACTTCAAAATCTACATACATTATCCCTTTTTCCTCAGATAAATGCAGAACTTGACAATGCCTTGTACAAACCAGCTTTATCATCTTTCTAATACAGCTAATACAAAACTAAAATGATAATGCATCCAGGTGTGGGGAGCAATCCGGACTAGACTAAGTTACTCGAATTAAGACTTATTCTATGCATCTGCTCTCCCACAATATGGCGCTGGGAGAGAAGTAAACAGCTTCCGCACAGCTGCCTCCAGTTCAACCAATTAACTGTAGGACTTGCTCCTGATTGGAGAGCAGCGTGCTCGGCGTGTGGGCAGCTGAGTTGGGATTGGCGGCGGAGGAGGACTATAAAGGAGGAGAGAGACGGCATGCACGGGGGAACATCTATGGGGAACATCTAAGGGAACCCGTGCAGCCCCCGAAAGAGCCGGCCGGCGGTGTGCCGCTCCCCTGCGGAAGTGGGGAATGCGGCCAGGGGGAACTGCCCTTCCACGGAGGTGGAAGGGATAGTAGCCAACCCGGGAAGAACCAGCAGCAAACCCGGGGAGGGCCGAGCAGACAAAAGAACAGCGCAGGGTCTTGTGTCGTTCCCCCACGAAGACGGGGAGTGACATAATGGTGCCGTGACTCGGATATGAAGCCTAGGCAGGGCTTTGTGTTGCTCCTCCACGAAGAGGGGGAGCGACATAATGGTGCCGTGACTCGGATAGGAAACCTGACTCGGATAGGAAACCTAGAACGGATAGGAAACTTAGGAGGGAAGAAACGGAAAGAACTGGGAAAATACCGGAGAGAGAGACTAGCAAACAGCCTAGGGAAAAGCCGGACGAAAAGGGTGCCGGAAGAAGCTATTGAAAGCCTAGGCATAGACTCAGATACGGACTACGGGGGGAAGCTGGGAGAAATCTCTAAGGTCGAAAGCGAAAGTGAAAGCTAGAACAAACAGACTCGGACGCGGACTGTGGGGAGAGGCCAGGAGAAATGAGGGAGGAATGTCGTTGGAGGAGAGCTTGGGGAAACATACCGGGTAGAGAAAAATGTTAGGGAAATTGAAGCCGCGGGGGGCAGGCTGAGGCGGACACGAAAGCCACTTTGGGATTCTCAAGTTAACCCGGGAATAGGGGGCGAAAAGTTGAAACCAGAAGCTGAGACGTAAGCCAGGTTGGGATCCGTCTGATTAGCCCGGGGAGCAAAGGACGGGAAGCCAAACCGTGGGGCGGAGACGTACGCTGGGTTGAATTCGCCAGGCTAGCCCGGGGAACTTAGATTGAATGCTAATGGCGGAGACGCAAGCTACGCTGTGTTACTCGCGGAAGCCGCCGCGTGCAGAGAGAGCACGGGGCGTGAATAGATAGGGAACGCTGGCGTAGGCCGTGGTTCAGACGCGAAAGGGTTAAGCGTGGAGACCGCGGAGCGCGCGAAGCCGAGCCGCGCAAAGCCGGGAAGCTGCGCAGATGAGAGAGGCGCGCGGGCTGAAGCGGCGAGGTGCCGGGAAGCTGCGGGGATAAGAGAAACAGAAGTTTGGAAGTGAAGTAAAAGAGAAATGGGAATGCTGGAAGATAGAAGTAAAATGGGAGAAATAGGAATGCCCGGAGATAGAGAAATAGAGAAATAGAAAGGCCTCCCCTCAACATGGCAATTAGAAGGCTTGGATTCGGTCTGCCCGATTAGTGAGGCGATGAGCACCTGGGCGGCTAGCAGCTTATGCGCCGCAGGTCACCGAAGACAGGCACGAATTAACATCAGTAAGGCTTCCCCACAATACCGCAATTAGAAGGCTTGGATTCGGTCTGCCTGATTAAGGCGGTAAGCGCCAGCAAGCAGCTCGACCAGAGTATGAGCTGCAGGTCACCGAAGATAGGCACGAACCAACACTAATAAGTCTCCCCCACAATAAGGCAATGAGAAGGCTTGGATTCGGTTTGCCTGATAGGTCTTGTAAGTCCCCTGCAGGCAGAGCAGAGCATGCGCTGCAGGGCACCGAACACAGGCACGCATCAGCGCCTAAAAACCTCCTCACAACATGGCGAAGAGAGGACCCGGATTCGGTTTGCCTGATAGGACTTGTAAGAGCCTGTGGCAACTCTAGCAAGTAGAGCAGAGTGTGTGCCGCGGGACACCGAAGACAGGCGCGTATCAACGCTAAAAAATAAAAAGAAAGGGGGATCTGTGGGGAGCAATCCGGACTAGACTAAGTTACTCGAATTAAGACTTATTCTATGCATCTGCTCTCCCACAATATGGCGCTGGGAGAGAAGTAAACAGCTTCCGCACAGCTGCCTCCAGTTCAACCAATTAACTGTAGGACTTGCTCCTGATTGGAGAGCAGCGTGCTCGGCGTGTGGGCAGCCGAGTTGGGATTGGCGGAGGAGGACTATAAAGGAGGAGAGAGACGGCATGCACGGGGGAACATCTATGGGGAACATCTAAGGGAACCCGTGCAGCCCCCGAAAGAGCCGGCCGGCGGTGTGCCGCTCCCCTGCGGAAGTGGGGAATGCGGCCAGGGGGAACTGCCCTTCCACGGAGGTGGAAGGGATAGTAGCCAACCCGGGAAGAACCAGCAGCAAACCCGGGGAGGGCCGAGCAGACAAAAGAACAGCGCAGGGTCTTGTGTCGTTCCCCCACGAAGACGGGGAGTGACATAATGGTGCCGTGACTCGGATATGAAGCCTAGGCAGGGCTTTGTGTTGCTCCTCCACAAAGAGGGGGAGCGACACCAGGAGCACGCAAAAGAGAATTAAACAGTCTGAACTATCAGAAAAACTGACATAAAATGGGTAGTATTTTGCAAAAAAAAAAAGTGATTTTTTTTTTGACAGGCAGAGTGGACAGTGAGAGAGAGAAAGACAGAGAGAAAGGTCTTCCTTCTGTTGGTTCACCTCCCAAATGGCTGTTACGGCTGGTGTGCTGCGCTGATCCGAAGCCAGGAGCCAGGTGCTTCCTACTGGTCTCCCATGAGGGTGCAGGGCCCAAGTACTTGGGCCATCCTCCACTGCATTCCCTGGCCACAGCAGAGAGCTGGACTGGAAGAGGAGCAACCGGGACAGAATCCGGTGCCTCAACCAGGACTAGAACCTGGGGTGCTGCTGCTGCAGGCAGAGAATTAGCCTAGTGAGCCGTGGTGCCGGCCCAAAAAAGTGATTTTTTACACATGTGTTGCTGTGTTGAAAAAGATTTAATTTTGCATTTCTATCATTGGTTGACATTGTGCCAATGATGGAGATTATGATCTCAAAATAATATTATACTGCACAGAGGCACCACTGTATTCTACACCACGGATGGCACCCCGGGGGCTCTGGATAGGTGCATCTCTGCATCTTGCCCAGGTGATGGTGGTGTCTGGATAAACTTTGATGAATACAAATAGTTGCCACCAAGCCAGAGGCGCTGGCAGCCAACACTACAACCTTCTCCCACCACCCCTGCACCTGTCGCAATTTATGAAAGCCCTACACTTGCGGTGAAAGCCAGCCTAAATGATGGCCTTATCAATGCAAGACATTTGGTTAGTGCCAAACATCTGAAGCTGGAATTGTGAGAAGATCATGAAAAAGGGGAAGTCATACAAGGAAGAGAGAAACGTGGGAAACAGGCAAAGAACCAGACTGCATTGTTTCAAGGAGAGGGCAGTCACTAACAAGGGCCACAAACGTGTGTACACACGCTGAACACGGTCCTTGTCCTTCCTCCCTGGAGATCTTGAACATGATGCTTGGCTCACACACTGCCCTCCCATGTCTGATCCTACAACACAGGAGAGCTTCTGGAAGCTCAGTTTCCACACTGCTTGTGGCCATGGCGTGAAGAGTGATAAAGGCATCTGACCAGCTCACCTCCTAGCAGTGCTATCTTGGGTTGATTCATATTTCACTATTTTATTGCTTTTGTGGTATCCCATAAGTTTTGATATGTTGTACTGTCATCTTCATTCATTTCCAGAAACTTTTTGATTTCTCTTTTAAGATTTATTTATTTATTTAAAAGTCAGAGTTACACAGAGAGAGGAGAGGCAGAGAGAGAGACAGAGAGAGACAAGTCGTCCATCTGATGGTTCACTCCCCAATTGGCCGCAATGGTCAGAGCTGCACCAATCCAAAGCCAGGAGCCAGGAGCTTCTTCTGGGTCTCCCACATGGGAAGAGGGACCAAAGGACTTGGGCCATCTTCTACTGCTTTCCCAGGCCATAGCAGAGAGCTGGATTGGAAGTGGAGCAGCCAGGTCTCGAACCGGTGCCCATATGGGATGCCGGCACTTCAGGCCAGGGCATTCACCCACTGCGCCATAGTGCCAGCCCCTGATTTCTCTTTGGATTTCTTCAATGACTCCCCCCTGTTCATTCAGGGGCAAGTTGTTCAGTCTCCTTGCGTTTGCATATGTTCCAGAGATTCTTGAGTTACTGATTTCCAGCTTCATTCCAGTGTGGTCAGAGAGGATGCATAATACGGTTTCGATTTTTTTGCCTTTGCTGAGACTTGCTTTATGACCTAGCATGTGGTCTGTCCTAGAGAAAGTTCCATGCACTGGTGAGAAGAATGTGCATTCTGCAACTTTAGGATGAAAAGTTCTGCAGATATCCGTTAGGTCTATTTCGTCTACAATGTCGATATTTAAAACAAAAGCATGGATGCCTTCCTTTGGCAGGAAACTCCATCAGGCAGCAGGTTCCAGCCAAGGGCAGGACTGTGGTCCCCAGGGAGGACTGAACCCATCCCAGCACAGTGACTACCTGGCCCCACAGGTGTTGAGGTACTGCATTTTCAAGGTAAGACTCGGGCCCAAAGCAGCATGCCCTCGTCCGTCCCCCAGCAGCAGGAAACAGGTACACGGGCAGTCCAGGCAAGGCAGAAGCTCAAGTGCTAGGCATCCAGTGGCTCAGCACAAGGGTGATGCTAACCTGGAAAGGTTGACCCTGCTGCTGGGGGCATGACAGTCGCTGGACAAGCCCTGGTAACTCTTTCTTCTTATCTACATTCCCAACACCACAATTACTCAAAACAACAAAGAAGTATGCCCAAACCATTTCACAGGCAATGTTCCCTATCAGACAGAAATCCCACTGCGAATGGCCAATATGTGATGCTCACTTCCCTGCACATAATAGAATGATTGCTAAGTCATAGCCCCACATACCACTCTCTGAGTGTTACCACTTGAAACAGAATAGGGAAAACCTTACAGCACAGATTTTAGTAGTAATCATATGCTCATTTTCTGGTTCAAAGTTACCAAAGAAACATCCCCATCACGGGTAGAGCACATCAAAGACAGCCTGCTCTCTACCTGTGCAAAGAATCGGGGTGGGATCCCAGCATATTTCCCTCAGCTTCTCTTTATTTAACAATCACAAAGACACGAAATCACATCCATCCTAACAAGGTCAGGGGCAACTCAGGTTACTGGCAGGGGAGACTTCTGGCTTTCTTGAAAAGATGAAATGCTCAAGTCTTCTGGACCGGAGGGCAGCCTGCCATGGCCAGGACAGCGTGCCATTGAACGTGGGGGAGAAGACAGGATGGACTGCACAGTCGGCCACTGTATAAAGGACTCCAGACATCCCCACTTGCTGTGTATTAATTGAAAGAAACCATTTGTTGTGTGGCTAAAATAGTTTGCTTCTGAAATCTGCTCAGAAATGGGTGGTGATTTCTCAGAAAACTCAAGGCCAAGTTTAATTTTTCCAGCTTTCAACCTAACGCATTATCCCTTTTTCTAAAGAGTGAAAGCCTTAAAAGGAAATCAAAGTCTGCAGCCTAAGAACTAAACCCCTTTGCCTGAACCAGTGTTAAAGGAGAGCTGAGACTCTGTGTTTTCTGTCTTCCGAGAAACTGGTTCAAAGGTCAAGCCTAATGGACCGCTTCACAACTTTTGTTTTCCTTTGCCAGCTTGATGAAAGGCTCAGAGTGCAACCCAACAAAATTCAGATTATGAAGCACTCTCAGCTGTTCAAGGAGCTCCCATGCTTGTTTCCCTTTCAAAATACCCAGCTAAGGATTAAAAGGACAATGCCCTTGATACTTTGTTAAAGAAACACATATACACATTCATGCACAAATATCCTTTAATTCCTTTGATCATAAAGCTCCCTTATTAGCTTCTTCTTTGGGATGAGGTTATCATCATGGAAGTTATTCGTAAAAAATTGATCAGGGCACATAATGCTGACTAAAGTCTACATATCTGGCTATGCCATTTTAAAACACATGACACACCATTGAAACTGTGAGAGGGATGTAGAGTTCGTAAAAACTGTGATTCCGTGAGTGAATGTTACTTGTCCCTAGATTGAGATAGGTTGATATCCATCTATTCCTAGTGTTGGTTTTTATAGATGAAAGTACTAAGATCTTAGCCATGCAGTGAGATTCCTGAGGAATGGGAAGTTGACCCGCATGTAGGAAGAGGGTGCGGAGAAACCGTGACAGAGACATGGAAATTTGGGGAAGGGGAGATGGGTTGACAAAAGTGAGCACCTTGAAATCAATTGCCTGATTCCCCACCCCTTGGGTACATCACCTTGGCCTGAAAGCCACTGGCTTAGAATTTGAGGGGTACGACTTATTGTACCTCAGGAAGTCTCTGACCACAGAGCTGACATAACTGTGAGCTTCTAGACTCTCTTTTACCTTCTGTCAACTAGGCAGCCTTGTTCCTCCACACCTAAGCCCCCGGTTCAGGGTGCTGAACTCTATAGCAATGTGAAGGCTTTTATAATGAGGCCAAGGCAACGGGCTGGGCTACACTGCCTTTCCAATCAGGCCTCTTTCACATTAACTGCAAAGGAATCACGTGTGGGCATCTTGATAAAGTGCAGATTCTGTTCTCCAGAGAGTAGGGGACTAGGATTGTATATTTCCCAGTTGCAAGGTGACCTTCCATGCACTCTTGACTGCAAAGAGGGGCCTTGAGTCTGTCTCCAAGATGGTGACATGTGCGAGGCTGGATGTTCTAAGGAGTGCCCACCTGCTTGGGAAGGAGCCCAGGTAAATTGTTGACAAGTAACCAGGAAATGCTGTCCCTCCATGCTGCGGGATCTCAGGCCAGAGGGGCATGTGACAGGCTGAAGTTCATCAGAAGACTGGACAGCCCAGTTGCATTGGGCTTGAAAGAGGGCAAGGGCATAGATAAGGGCAGAGAGAAGGGACAGGCATTACAGCAAAGGAAAGAAAGACTTTCAGCAGAGGCAGCCATTCGGGGATGATTAAAGTCTCCCTGGTGAGCTAAGAAAGGCCCGGCAGGAGACAAATGGGACATTTGGAAAATTTGGTTGGAGACAGAAAAGGGAGGACCCTTCAGAATGCTGCCAAGACAAACTTCTCATTCCAAATTTCTAAAGGGAATAGATAACCTTGGAAAATTTTTAAAAAAGTAAATGATTCCTTCAAAAATGCAGTATTTAGAAAAGTAAGTTGTTTTCTTGATCATATTATCAACTATGTTGAAGACTTGGGTTCCCAAAGTTAGACTTTTGATCAAGTGAGAGAAAAGCCCTAAGATTGCAGAAGTCCAGTGACCCTGATACCTTGCTCTGCCACTAATATGGCCACACAATCAACAGCTCATGCAGACGTGACAGACGAGTAACCTCCTAATGCCACAGCCTGCTAACTTCTGCAGCACTCCACATGTGGCACGGGAGGACAGAATCAGTAATTCAGGCTTTCATGTGAAAGGATCATGTCGGGATCTCCTTCAAAAGTATGTCCAGGTGAGGGTGGGTCTGGGAGGCTGCGTCTCTCACCAGGCCCCAGTGCTGGGAGGACACTGGATAACAAGGCTCTAGAGACGGGGGCCCACAAGCTGAAGGCTTAATCATCCAAGTGTTTGGAATTTTTTAAAGTACAATGAAATATTATAATGCAAAATTTATAATAAGGTAGTGAATACTTTATTTCAATGATTTCAAAACTGAAGAAAGGTTGAAGTGGGAAAGACACAGCATGCTATTTTATGAATTATTTTGCTCCCATAAATGGGTATGTTCAATTTATCAAAGCATTAGTGACTTACACACCAGGCTGACTTATTCACATGCTTAACAATTAATTGGAAAACTAATAAAATTATCCTTTTTAAAAAGCCCACTTTCTATAGCCTGCACAAACTTTTTCAAATTTAGAACAGATAAATATAAATGCATACATGTTGGCATTGGCATGGTTGGCATAGTGGATTAAGCCACCCCCTGTGACACTGGCATCCCATATCAGCACTGGTTCAAGTCTTGGCTGCTCCACTTCCAATCTAGCTCCCTGAAAATGTGCCCAGAAAAGCAGCAGAATATGGCCCAAGTGCTTGGGCATCTGCAACCACTTGGGAGATGTGGAAGAAATGGATGAAGCTTCTGGCTCCTGGCTTTGGCTTGACCCAGACCTTGTCATAGTAGCCATTTGGGGAGTCAACCAGCAGATGGAAGATCTCTCTCTCTCTCTGTAACTCTGCTTTCCAAATAAATATTTAAAAAATGCATATATGTGGTCTTACATGTTATATGTACATACGTGTATTTATACACTAGTCACCCATGTAAGCACGTGCCTGCTATCTCAAGCTCTTCTGAGGATACCGGGTCCTTGGGCCTCTGTACCCACGTGGGAAGAAGCTGCTGGCTCTTGGCTTGGGATTGGCTTAACTCTGGCTCTTGCAGCCATCTAGGGAGTGAACCAGCAGATGGAAGACCTCTCTCTCTGTGTGTGTGTGTATGTGTGTGTGTCTGCCTCTGCCTCTCTATAACTCTGCCTTTCAAATAGACAAATAAATCATAAAACAAAATAAAACAAAAAACACAGCAGTGCTACTAGCTACCTAGTATTTCTAGCACTGCATACCTCAACCACATTTATACTAAAGCAGTAGAGCCCATCCTTATCACACCCCACCCATCCTCTCTGGAGGTAGTTGTCCTAGTGTTGTATTTGGTCCCCATTGTGCAGCCAGAGACGGAGACATCCTTGGCCACTTGGAACTCGGATGACTCACAAGGGATCTATCACAGATGCTTCCACTCTCCAGACAGACTTTCCCTTAACCTTTCTGCCAAAAACCAGCTGCACTCCTCTGTTTCTGGAACACAGATATGTTCTTTCTCCTGATGCAACGAAATGAGAATTTTCATGCAGTAATTAAGTTTTCACAAAGTATTTACCAAATAGACTTACTGGGGAGACTACATCTGATGATATCATCTAGCATCAAGGGTGTCTTGGTTCCATAAAAATCAGAACCCTGGTTCTTAATTTTAAAGCTTCCAATAATGCTAAGAACAATAATGACACATAAGAAAGAGTTAGCAGGTAAAGAATGGTAGGCTGAATTCATAAACAAAACAACTGATTACTCTGCAGTTACTGTTGTAAAAATATAACTTTAGTGAGTAATTTGCATTACTTTCTGCTTCACCGTTAGACTCCATCCGTCTCACTGATAACATTGTGTATGATGTGTGTGCATTATTTATGGGATTTAGATATTTTCATACCAGAAGAACAGGTGAACTATTTTGATGAAACAGACCTAAGATTGCAAATGAGAACTAAGATTCCCCGTAGGTGGAAGTCAGTCTCTTCATCATCATTTGAAAGAAATGATCAATGCTGAGAACCAACAGCACAGGCACCTGCTGCTCTGGAATCTCACGCTGTGGAGGTACCTGAAAACCCGGAGAGGATGATCCAAAATCTAAGTGCTCCGGTTTCTCCAGCCTATTTCACCTAAAATCTGTGAACCCCCATTCACTTCCCACTTGATACTGTTTAGAGTTCTGGGAAGAGGTGTTGAAGGACTCAGAGCTTTGTGGGTCTCCTCTTGAATAAGGTTACAAAGGTGGAGGACAGTCCCTCTGCTACCCAGGGTTGGTTCCCAGTGCTGGGAGCCCTCACCAGGAATAGAGCCACCAAGAAATTCCAGGTGTCAGAATGGGCAGTCAATCAGCCCTCAGGCTCTGTCTTCTTCTAGGGATAGACTTGATAGCTCTAGACTTGACGATATCAAAAAAGCAGTGTAGGCTGGAGCCGAGGCTCACTAGGCTAATCCTCTGCCTGTGGCACCAACACCCCGGGTTCTAGTCCCGGTTGGGGCGCCGGATTCTGTCCCGGTTGCTGCTCTTCCAGGCCAGCTCTCTGCTATGGCCCGGGATTGCAGTGGAGGATGGCCTAAGTGCTTGGCCCTGCACCCACACGGGAGACCCATGGGGAGGAGGGAAGCACCTGGCTCCTGGCTTCAGATCAGCGCAGCACAGCAGCACACCGGGCTTAGCAGCCACTTGGGGGGTGAACCAATGGAAAAAGGAAGACCTTTCTCTCTGTCTCTCTCTCCACTGTCTAATTCTGCCTGTCAAAAAAAAAAA
Source organism: Oryctolagus cuniculus (assembly GCF_051225735.1). Lineage (NCBI taxonomy): Eukaryota > Metazoa > Chordata > Mammalia > Lagomorpha > Leporidae > Oryctolagus > Oryctolagus cuniculus. The sequence goes on from NC_142880.1 coordinate 40,691,593, forward strand.
AAAAAAAAAAAAAAAAAAAAAAAGAAAGCAAGCAAGCAGTGTACAGTTTCCACATAGATTATATGAGGAGTTTTCAAAAGCTCCATGGAAAATGCATACTAGGAAAAATGCATGGATTGCAAAAACATTGCACCAAAATAAACTCATCTGTTAGTTCCACCTTTCCATGAACATTTTTGAAGTACCGCTGGATATTACAAGTTCATATGCATTCATATATATAATCTGTTACAGGATACTCACAATTATTCAAATATAAGATCTACAAAACTTGTATGAGCACATGGTTGTTAAAGCTACAAGTGACATACAAGAGTAAAGTATTAATTTTCTTCTCAAGTTGTCAAAGTTGATAGGGTGTTAAAAACTGAAAACATAAATTCATAAAGTGAGACCAACATGAGTTTGTTTCCTTTACAGAAATATGGATTCTGAGTTTTTGACAAGCATGTGTTTTGTTCTGTTTAATATACATCATAAGCATCCCCATAACTGCATTCAATCTTTTGAAATTATATACTATTCAAAGTACTCTGTTTTCAGAGAACTTAGCCAGTTCCTAAACAAAACAAATCCCTACCCTTGTTCTTCAATGAATTCTACATTGGAAATCTCATTTTTGGCATATCTCAATTAATGCTTCTCCAAAACTCTGCTTGCTTATTCCACCACAAGTGAAAATCTGGAATCCATTCTGGTCATTTCATATACAAACCATTTTGATATTTGTGTATTTTTTTAACTTTTATTTAATAAATATAAATTTCCAAAGTACAACTTTTGGATTATAGTGGCTCCCCCCCCCCCATAACCACCCTCCCACCCGCAACAATCTCATCTCCCACTCCCTCTCCCATCCCATTCTTCACCAAGATTCATTTTAAATTATCTTTATGGGAGGAGGAGGGAGGAGAGGAAGTGGGGGAGGAGGAGGGAGAGGGGAAAGAGGAGCTATCCAATGGGCTGCGCTCCCACATGCAGGGAATGTTTTACCTACTGAACTGCACTGAAGCTTGAGATGAAAGAAGCATTCTCACTTTTTCATGGTTTTGCCTTCTCACTTTTCTAGAAACATCTCAATATATGCTTTGTCCTATAAGTGTGCCTGTTGTTTAAAATTTTCATAATGGATCCGTGGTGTGTGGATCCCCGGTTTAAAGACAAAAGTCCACACTGCGGAAGCTCAGACTGCCCGCTACGTGGCTCGTTTGAAGCAGCTCGGGCCTCAGTCTGTGCCGTGTGGCGGCTCTGTATTGGCAGAGCCACCATGAGACCATGGCGTGGTTCCCCCTGACTTTTAACCCTAGCCTAGTGGTTCACATCATTGTTTGGAATTCAAACACCAGTTAAATTTCAAAAGGGATGTGGGATGTCAGCATAGGATGGCCCGTCTTTTCCTTTGCAAAGGATTGCCTCCAACATCACCTTAACTCGTAGGAAAGGTAGACATGAAATAACTCAGGATTTGGGACAATCTTTCCAGTGGAATAAAGGGGCCTTATGAGAAGAATCAAAGTTGGCTTGCAGATGGATGTTTGGGAACCACTGATTTAAAAGCCACGGGGAAGGAAGACTGACTTCTCTAACGCATGAGTAATGGGCAGTTAGCTTAAGGTGCTCCCAAGTGGCCCAGTGAATGTGAAAAAGAACCTCTGCCTTTTTATTTACTTTAGCTGTGTGTGCTGTGTTAAATGCATTTACTGAAAAAATGAATTCCTAAAATTAAAACGTTCCATCCGAATATCTTCAGGTTCATCAGATAATATTCAGATTCTGAATCATATCTGAAAAATGTCCTCACACCTAGCATGCTTTCTAAATTCACAACAAGTTAACATTAAGTTAAATTTTAATGAGCATTTAAAGTTTGAGAAAGCAAAGCCTCCAGGATGGCCCCCCACTTCTCTCCAGATGCCACCCCTCCCAGCTGAAGCCACGCTGGCCTGTGTGACTGACAGAATACGGCAGCAGTGACTGGATGGCTCCTGAAAGTCGGAAAGCCAGGTAGCAAGTTGAGCACACTCAAATAGTCCCACACTGAGGAATCATCTCGACCGCTGTGGGTGTGAGCCATGTTAGGAACCAACTTGACTGTGGTGTGAGTGAGCTGCATTGAGCACACAACACGGTAACTGTGAATGAGCCACGCTAGAAGCACCTCCCCCAGTGCCAATGGAGCTTTGGAACTTCAGCTTAGCTCCCAGACTTCATGGAGTACATCCCTGTCCTGAATTTCTGAACAGAGAAATCAACAGATAATCAGTAGTAGTTATTCATTTGAGTCACTGAGTTGTCATTGATTGGTTATGCCTAATCTGACTGGCCGTCACCAACAACCTTTCCTCCCAAGAGCATGAAGCTTCCTTTATCCTTTCCTTGTGGAAAAGAAAAAAGCCAGCCCAAACAACCCAAATGTCTATCAACTGATGGATGCATAAAATAAATGGTATGTATCTACAATAAAATATCCAGCCTTCAGAAGGAATGAAACACTGACACGTGTTAGGGCATGGATAAATCTTGAAGGCATTATGCTAAGTGAAATAAACCAGACGTAGAAGGGCAAATATTGTGTAATTCCACTTACGGGAGGTATCTAGAGTAGTCAAAATTGTAGAAATAGAAGGTAGAATGGGAACTGAGGGGAGGGGAGGATGGGCAGTTAGCATTTAGTAGATACAAAGTTTCTGTTTGGGGCTATGAACTCCTGGAAATCATGAGTAGTGATTGTGGTACCGCCCTGAATGCACTCAATATCACTGAATCATACACTTAAAATAGTTAAAATTGTAAATTTTTATGTTGTGAACATTTTAGTACAATAAATAAAGTAGTTGGCTAAATATTAGGTGGGCATTGCTTCTTCTAGACAGACCAAGGCCACGTGAAAGAGCAGGAGGCAGAGCTATAGGGAACAGGAGAATGAAGAAACACTGGCCCCTGGATCTGAAACTTGACTCCTTTCAAGGCAGTGCCTCTCAGGACTCCGTAGGAAGCTCTATTTTTAAGAAGCGCATACCCAGTATCTGTGTACATTAGCTTTCTTTGTTACTGTAAGGATGGACCTGAGGCAACCTAACTTTCTAAAGAAAAGGTATATATTGGCTCATGGCTGTGGAGGGGCAAGGTCCAGGGGCCTCAGCTGGTAGTAATCTTTTTGCTGGCAGAGTCCTAGGGCAGCACAAAGCATCACATGGCACGAGACAGGGGCATGCATGTCTGTACCAATCTGTGTTCCCTCACTCACACTCTCTGACCTTATAAAGCCACAAGGATTCAACCATGGGGCTCCACCCTAATGGCATAATCTAATCTCAGTCCCTTTCCAAAGACTCCACTTCTAAACATCATACTTGGATCAAAATTCTCCCTCTTCTTACTATTACTTTATAATTTGAGGGTTTAAACTCCTATGTGCGTTCAGGAGCAAAGTTATAGTCAGACTGTAGCATTCCACCTGGCTCCCGGAAACGCATGCTCTTCTCACACACAACACAATCATTTCATCCTCGGTAGTTCTAGAGTCTTAGCCCAGCAGTAATTACAAGTCCAAAGCCTCATCTGAGAGTCAAGGAAAACTCAGCTGGGAACCCCGGTAACAACCACAGCCTCCCATGCCATTGATTATCTGCCAGTGATGTTACCTGAGTTCTTTAATCTCGTGCCCATATTTTATCATTAGCCAGTGAAAGCAATCATTTGCAACCTGATAGATCAACTATGATATTCAATTAGAATAATGAACTTTTTAAATTAGATGATGTAGTATTCTATGGCATAAAAAGTTATATTATTTGAGAAATAGTGCTTCCTAGTGGTCAGTTTTGGGTATCTTCATTCATTCATTTATTCATACATTCAACAAGTATTTATTAAGTACAAATTGCCAGATTCTGTTCTGCACACTGAGAACTTTTGCACAGGGGAAATGGAGTAGAAATATTAACTAGGAAGTATACAGGAACTAATTGTGTTTAAAATGGTCTACACTTAAATCAGATTCAAATGAAAACTGTTTGCTATGTTTTAGTAGCTGATTGTACTATCACATACTCCTTTTTTTTTTTTTTTTTTTGACAGGCAGAGTGGACAGTGAGAGAGAGACAGAGAGAAAGGTCTTCCTTTGCTGTTGGTTCACCCTCCAATGGCCACCATGGCCGGCGCACCGCGCTGATCAGATGGCAGGAGCCAGGTGCTTCTCCTGGTCTCCCATGGGGTGCAGGGCCCAAGGACTTGGGCCATTCTCCACTGCACTCCCTGGCCACAGCAGAGAGCTGGCCTGGAAGAGGGGCAACCGGGACAGAATCCGGCGCCCCGACCGGGACTAGAACCCGGTGTGCAAGCGCCGCTAGGCGGAGGATTAGCCTATTGAGCCATGGCGCCAGCCTACATACTCCTGTTTTAAGAACTTCAGGAGTTCCTACGGGGCCTTTTGCCTTGAGACACACTTGGGCTTCAGGACTTCTGCTGGGGTTGATTTCCCCCAGAGGGCAGAGGCACTTACTCCTATCTACCTGAATCAGAGAGCGTTTGGCCAACACCAAGAGAGCAGAGAGAAAGCGTCCCGTTTCCTCTGCAAACAGATAGGATCCCTGTTCCTGTCCCTTCTTGACAGAGATGTTTGTTGTGTTTCAAGCTAGACTGGGGAAGAAACCCATTAAGATAACTGGTACTGAACACACTGCATGTAAGTGTTTCTGACACTAAAGAAGAGAATATAAAACATGGGCTTTTTAGATAAACCAAGATGTTTCTGCAGAAGTCCTTGCGATATTTTTTTGCTGTCTTTTGTTTTGAAGATGACTAGAGCACCAGTAGACTGAAATTGACCATAAACCAGCTTGAAAGGAACAGGCCGTGCTGCTAATCCTGTAAAAGTGACTATCAGATGGACAGTGCACATCTGATTATCACAGGCTCCTGTGTATACACACACTCACACAGGCCCACCTGCCCTGTATAAGTAACTTCAGCCATACATCTTCATTTTTAGGAAGGAAACCCCTGTTTCTTTAAGAAAAATGAAAGTAAAGCAGGCAACATCTAACAGGTTCCCTATGTTCACCCGTTTCTCACTCGGGCCTGTGCTACCTGCTGAAGCACCTGTGTGTGATACACAACCTTAGCTCTGTCACTGCAATGAGCCCTTACAAGTGGCAGGGAATGAAAGTGCCCTCTGGGGATTTCTGTCAATAGAAGCTTGTTGTGAGTTTCCAGAGGGATGTGAAAGAGACAGGAAACTGTCCCAGCAGCCTCCGCCAGGCAGCCTCATTGAAAACCAGCTCACAAGCCTGGTTACAAAAGGGACTTTGGGGCCATGGCAGGAACTCTGAGAATTGGCATTAAGCAGTAAGTGTGTGTAGGGCCCTGTGGCAGAGGCTTGCAGTGTGGGGTCTAGGCCCTCTGGCCTTGCTGCCCCACTGCACCCCTCTGATGTCCGCCTCCTCGGCTCTCAGCTCTTCCCACCGCAGCTGTGCTGCACAGCTCCTGCCCGGTCCTCACTGCATTTCTCTCCTGGCGCATGTCACTCGGCAGTGCCCTGAATCCCAGCTTCCTCCAGAGGTTACAGGCTGAACTGTATCCCACAGGTTCATATGTGGAATTCAGATAGCTGCAGAATGAGATTCTACATGGAGATGAGGTCTTTAAGGAGGTGATCAAGTCACAATGAAGTCATTAGGATGGGCCATGGGCCATGGGCCATCTTCTGCTGCTTTCCCAGGCCCTAACAGAGAGCTGAATTGGAAATGGAGCAGCTCAGACTCAAACTGGTGCCCATGTGGGATGCTGGCATGGCAGGTAGCAGCTTTATCTGCTACGCCACAGAGTCGGCCCCGAGTACTGTGTTTTTTGGTAAATGTAATTGTTTATTCCACCAAAAATTTTTGAAGATGGAACGCAAAATGGTATTTGGGGTAAAGAAAAAATTATTGTTGGCACAGACACAATTAGTGTGTTGTCCTAGTCTTACTTTGTATCGCTGTAAAAAAATACCCCACAAAAAGCACAGAAATTTGGCCCATGGTCTGGAGGCCGGAAAGTTCAAGGGCATGGCTCTAGCATCTGCTTAGCATGCAGTAAAGGCCTCCTGAAGTCACCCCAGGGAAGGCAGGACAAGAGTACTAGCGCGGGCCTTTCCTCCTCATCTTACAAAGCCACTAATTCCATCATGGGGGCCCCACCCTCACGAACGCATCTGATCCACTTAACTCCAGAGTTTCACCTCGAAGTGGTATTCACCTACGAATTTGGGGATTATGTTTCCAACACATGAACTTTGGGGGGAATGCTGAAACTGCAGCAGTGTGAATATTACTTTCCTTTGAACTGATGAAAAGGGTTTTGAAAGGGAGATTTTTGTAAAGCAGACAAAAATATTCTTTTGCAGTGAAGCCTTCTTTTTCATCCTTTAAAATCCCCTTTCTTGGCTGTGAGCACCCAGTCGTCAATGATCCCCCTCCCTCCTCCCTGAACCAGGTTTTGGCCCTCACTAATTTCCTATCCTACCCACAGGGAATGCCCCACATCTCTTTTCTGCCCTTCCAATCACACAGCCCATGGTCTATGCCTTTGTCCATTTCTTCTACTTTTCTGATTCCCAAACACTACTCTCAGCCTGAGCCTCTGCCCTAAGGTGCTCCCGGGGGCAGGAGTAGTGGTTACTGTGGCTGAGGCCATGGTGGGTACTGAAGCCCTCTACTATGTCAGGGTGCATTCCAGGGACTTTGGGATCTGAACCTATCTCATCTCCATAGCCATTCTATGCGGGAAGTACTTCTATTATTTCCATTTTAAATCTTGGACCCTACCAACAGTGCCAGGAAGATCATGCTCCAAATCACGATTTGCTAAAAATCCCACCAGACAGGCCATATCTACTCTTCCCATGTACAAGGGGCAGCACACATCCTGTGCAGAGCAAAATCATCCATTGGGTAAGTGGAAGAAATGTGAATCTTTATGTACGTATTTAGCTAACTGAAGTAGAGGAAGTAAGCACTACAATACATACTCCCCAGGGTGACCCTGGCTCTCCCTCTGGGCCCACACTGCAATGGGTGGCAGGTCTTAGTGGGAATGATGCCATGGCTGCTTTTGTCCTAGCTGCGGCTGTGTGTTGGTCCATGTGAGAGTTCAGATGGCATTACCTGTTCTTAAACCAATTCCCACAAGGTCAACAAGACCACACTAACAATACAAGCACATTCAAAGTCCAAGAAAATGGTCATGCCCACTCATCTATCTGTACATAGAGTCAGGAGCTCCAGTCCTATTTTTAACCAGTAAAAGCGATAATATATTCATATCTAACATAGCAACTGCATCTCTATTTCTGAAGACAGATTTTTATGATCAAAGTATGAAACACAAAGGTTTAAAACATGCTTTATCTTTAATGTACCCTGTTTCAAGTTGTATCTAGTGTACCACTAGTGTTCTACTTTATAATGTACATGGTGTATGAGTCAGCTGGAGCACACAGTCACATGAACAGTGTCCCCACAAGTGTCTGCCACAACTCAAAAATGTGAACTTGTTTGACAGTAGGATCTTTGCAGACATAATTAAGTTAACATGATGTCCTACAGGATTAGGGTGGAGCCTAAATCCAATGATTGCTGTCTATAGAGGATGACAAGAAGAGACAGAGGCAGAGATCGGAGTGATGCAGCCACAATCCAAGGAACACGTGCATCCACCAGAGACTGAGACGGGAAAGGGTTCTGTCCTGGAGCCTTTGGGTAGAGCACCGTGTGTGGACACCTTCATCTCCAACTTCCAGCCTGCAGAACTGCAAGGGAAGATGTGTGTGGTGGTTTAAGCCATCCAGTTTGTGGCAATCTGTTACGAGAGCCACTGCTGTCCGAATGTCTCCTCCCCATCCATGTTGAGACCTCGTCACCAAAGTGATGGTATTAGGAAGTGGGACATCTGTAGGTGACCAGGTATGCAGGGGAGACTCTTCATGAGTGGGATACGTTCCCTTACAGAAAGGGGCCTCTGAGCGCTGCCCTGCCCCTTCTACCATGGACGGACAGGGAGGAGCTTCTGTCAACAAGGAAAGGCCCCGCTCTAGGCACAGAACCTGCAGCTGTCCTGATTCTATCAGACTTCCCAGACTCAAGGATGGTGTGAAACAAATTTCTGTTGTGTGTAAGATTCCCAGTTTCTGGTACTTTTGCCATAGCCCCAGGACATAGACAGACTGTAGTTACAATTTAGAAAGGAGAAACGTCCACATGTGGAGGTGCAGATGGACGTTGGATCCTGGACAGGGTGGATGAAGAGGGACATTCAGAGAGAGCTGCCCTCTGTACATGCCACATCCCGGCCAAGCCAGGCCTGAGCATTCCAAAGAGGGCCTCCCCTCCACACCCAATCCCCTTGTCTTCTCCACTGATGTGCCTGGAAAGCTTCCTCTCAGTTGTTTCCCGTGTTAATATGGTCTATTACTCCAGGGGTGGGACCATCTCACAACTCCTCTGTGATGCTTCCTTTATCACATCTGTCTCATACACTCAGTACCTTTTGGACATCTGGGGATGTACCTTTCCCTCTCACAAAACTTCAGAAGCCCCTTAAGGAATGTAGCTGTGTTCAGGCTGTTATCTTACCTGCAGAGCCCACCCTAGAATCTTCCACAGATGTCACCAGGAACCTACTTAGTGCCTTCAGGGGGCCTGGCAGGAGCGGTCCAGGGGGGTGAGAGCTACAGGGCTCTGTCCTTGGGCCTCTCAGGTCGTGCGATGATATAACCTCACTGAGGACCCAGGTGCATGCCTCCTAGAGTTCCCAGGGATGTGGAACAGTGACTGTGTGGCCAGGGCCCAGGGAAGACTTCTGCAGTATCAGATAATGCAATTGCTTCACAAAAAATGAGTGTAAATCCCTTCATGGACGTGAAAAAGAAAAGTAAAACTTGCAAGGTATGGAGAGTTGATTCATCTCTTTGCAGAAGTCACACGTGAAAAGACATGGCACTCTGATGGTAGGGTTAATATTAACATTCACAGCAGTTACGAACATGCAATTTCAAGTTGGTCAAATTTAGGTTCAATTTCCAGCTCTCACAGACTAGGTATGCCCTTATATAAAATAGGCATTATAAAAAGTCACAAGAATTTGGGGAGATTAAATAATTCATATAAAACATTAATCGTTGAGAGTGGAACACATTAATTTATTTGAATTATTACTGTGATCATCATTAGTTATATAAGAAAACCTACACTGAATCCAGGTTGGCCCACAGTACCCTTAGTTTCTTTGCACAACTGCTGGTCAGGTATGAGACAAAATCAGGAGGGGGACTGGCCCCTGCAGGGCCCGAAAGACAGCCCTTGAGACGGAGCTAGCACAGGAACACAAGTCCTGGGCATTGGTGAGGGCTGTGCTAACCCACTTCAAAGGCTGAAGCAGCGACAGGTGCACTTGCATGCCATTTCCAAGGGAAGAAAGAAGATCAGAGAATCAGGGAACGAAATTACAAAAGACGCAGATTTTTACATCAACACAAATTGGTGCAGAAAGCTTTCCTATTCAAAGAGAACTAAAATGGTTCAAGAGACAGTGAGTGGCCTGTTGCTAGAGGTATTCAAGCAAAGGCTGAGGGGCCTTGTGTTGAGCTTGCTCACAGCCTGCCTGACTGAATATGTGACTTTCAGGAGCTCATCCAAGCATGAGGGTCCTCACACTGTGAATCCTGTATTTTTTCCTTCAGGAATTTTCACAGTTAAATAAAAATGATTGTTGAATACTTGAAGTTAGAAGCAAACTCTTGGGGCTGGCACTGTGGCATAGTAGGCTAAGTCTCCACTGGGGTGCCAGCATCCCATATAGGTGCTGGTTCATGTTCCAGCTGCTCCTCTTCCGATCCAGCTCTCTGCCAAGGCCTGGGAATGCAGTGGAGGATGGCCCAAGTGCTTGGGCCCTTGCACCTGCATGGGGGACCAGGAAGAAGCTCCTGGCTTCAGATGAGCCCAGCTCTGGCCATTGCAACCATCTGGGGAAGACAACCATCAGATGGAAGACTGCTCTCTCTGTCTCTCCCTCTCTCTGTAATTTTGCCTTTCACATAAATAAAAAATAAAATTAACAAACAAACAAACAGGCAAACTCTCTAGTAGTTCAGCAGCCAGGAGAAGTGAACTATGAATAATAGGTAGACAGGTGTTTTATTGTAAACACTTCAGCCATGTTACTTAAGTTTTGCAATGATTTATGTAATAATACTGTTTAATTTTTAAGATCCTAAAATATTCTTTGGCTTTAATTTTTAAAAGTACTTTTATAGTATTTTCTGTTACAAATACTGTGTGTATGATGATCAAATAAATGATAAAACATCAGTATTTGAAAACATTCATTAATGAAGTTTAATGGTAAAATATTTATCAACAACAGTAGTCAATGAGATCTAATAATGTAGTGTCTAAAACAGAGTAACTTTTAGTGATACCTAAAAATAGCAGATAAAATATGGTAGGAACATATAGATAATTCCTTAAAAGAGCCTATGTTTATATATTGGCCAAATACTGTGACTTGAAATAAAGCAATCTCATGGCACAGAAGTTTGACAGAGCCAGCTGGAGGTGCAGTTGCTAGTCCGAGCCCAGTATCAGCAGTGAAAATGTGTCTTTGTAATGCATTCTCTGCTAAGTTGAATACCACAAAGAAGATAGTTTCATTGTAAATCACTCTTATAATAAGTGAGAATCTTTCAGCATACTTGAGAAATTGCTTTTGAGATAATGTACATCAAGGATTACAACACCATGAAAAGGGATTAATCACACATGATTAAAAGATGCCATTCCTGCTACAATTGACATATGAATTTATGTCAGTAACACATTAGCCATACCTTTTCTTCTTTTAACAGACAAGGACAGTTATGGCACCTTTGTTAAACCTGGTGTATCTGTCTTGCTTTATGTTCTTAGAGTTATTCCATTAGTTGAATTATCAAAATAAGATAATAATCTATTATGACATCATTTTTATGTAATTCAAAGATTTATATTTGACTCAAGCATTTAAAAATGACAGATATAGATGAAGTCAGTGAACTCAAAAGGCTTCCATAGCCTTGGCAACTCATGACTAGAGCCTAGGGAGATTACTAACACCATAAACAAGAGTGTCAAATTGTTAGGTCAACAACAGGAGTCACTGTGTACTTACTTCTCATGTGGGATCTGTCCTTAATGTGTTGTCCAATGTGAAGTAATGCTATAACTAGTACTGAAACAGAATTTTACACTTCGTGTTTCTGTGTGGGTGCAAGCTGATGAAAGCTTTACTTAATATATACTAAATCGATCTTCTGTATATAAAGAGAATTGAAAATGAATCTTGATGTGAATGGAATGGGAGAGGGAGCGGGAGAGGGGAGGGGTGTGAGTGGGAGGGAAGTTATGGGGGGGGAAGCCATTGTAATCCATAAACTGCACTTTGTAAATTTATATTTACTAAATAAAAGTTTAAAAAATGACAGATAGAGAACTCAATATTAAGTGCAATATCCAACAATGCTTTTGCTATACCAGCAAGCTTGAAGAGAGTCACAATTTATGGAAGATAGCATACTAAATAAAAACTTCTTTGCAAATGCGGCTGGGCATGAATTTTATATTTCTAAAAAATCAAAACCAGCAGTTGCCAACTTTGTAAAGGAAACTCAATTTTACCATCACTCCGACTACAAGGGTTCTGTGCAATTTTTTTTTTTTTTTTTTTTTTTGGAATACATGATGGAGAGGTTACAAGCAAAATGGCCAAAGTTTTGCCACAGTCTGTATGAAGGAGCCAAGCATCAGCAAGACTATGCCAACCTTTCACGAATACATCCATAGTCTGTGGCAGAGTAACAAAAACAAACAGGGAGTCTCTAGCTTCAGGACTGTGGCTGAATTAAGGCTACCTTGATACCAAACTCAGAAAGAGCAGTGTTCACTTGAAAGTTTCTCATTGAATAATACCAGAACTTTTAGTAATAAAATGAATAAACTAAATACCAGACAGAAAAAGAAAGGGAAATAAATGAAATGAAAAATACAACAAAGACCACACATCCAGTAAGCAGGGATGCCAGAGTTCTTGAATATCTTGTATATTTCCCTCATTTTTCCCAACTCCTGCAAACAGATACCTCGTAGTATCATTCATTCATGCTCTGAAAAAAACCATAGAGATATAAATATATTCCTTCCTTCTTTTCCTTTTTCCTTTTTATAAGGAAATAAAACCATTTATGCCAACATGTGCCCCAGTGTGGACTGAATATTTGCTACAAATGTGATGCTGGTCCGTGTACTCATCTAGCAGCAATGTGATCTTTAAGAAATCATTTATCAGTCCCACTCCCTGCTTAGGGGACTGACTCTGGAATGCCAGTATCCACTCACACAGGAGGACTGTGTCCAACACGAAAGCGATGTGCTTTGAAAATTACAATGTGCTCCGAACATATGTCTGTGTGGTAGAGATGATCTTGCAATGATAAATAAAACTTCAACAAATGCTCTTAAATGTATGTATTTATGTAGAGTAGGTTGAACAATGTCAAACTTTTAAAAAGCTTAAATCATAAGCCATAATACCAAAGTAACTCTGAGTTCTAGATGATAAACTAGTTCAAGCAACATGAAAATCAATCTTCATCTAAGAATAATAAAAATTCACTACTGAATAATAATACATTATTTGAAGAAAAATGCCAAAATCTTGCCTTAAAATATGTATTATATTTTGGATTTGAATTTTAGATTTTGCACATCTCTCCATTAAATAGGAACATTTTAACATATCCTTTTATTTCAAGAAAATCCCATGAGAAAGGGATAATTATATTCTATTTTCCATTCATTTTACATTATGCCAAGTTATTAATCCCTTTATATTAAGCCATAGCAATTTAGTGTTGGTTCTAGATCTGATTCTGGTTGTTTTATCTGTCTAAATGAGCTTAAGATGTTAGTATGAATTTTCCAGAGTTAACATATATTTAAGCCAATGCCTAGGATTCTGAAAACTAATTGCACTTATAATTCATACAGCACTGATTTGCATATAAATTTTGCACATATAAAATATTAGTGGCCAATATTCTCTTCTTCAGTCTGACATTTCTTATAAGTATTTCTCTTTTTTGTTTTATAGTGGGCACCCAATAAGTATTAAGTGATATAATCCATAACTTGAAAAGGTAAAAGCCATGAGAATACACTGAAAGAAGAAAAAAGACTATAAAAGTGACAGTAATATGATATGGAGAGGATATGTCATTTAACAAAATACAATGAGTTTAGTACACAGCATAAAACAGATAGGCTAGGCTGTAGCTATAGAATAATAAATTCAGTATCTTATTAAGCTAAATTTCCCTAATATGTAATTTTAAAGCCTTTCCATTATGGATAAAATGTTTACTCTCAATTCAAATGTACAATGTTAAATAACAAGTAATGCCAATGCAATGTTATGTTTTTCTATTCCATAATTTATTAAGAATTGACTATTCTATTTTTATACATTTTCACTAGAGTGGAAGAAAAACCATTTCAAAATAGAATGTGGAGGTAATTTCTAAAGAATATTCCAGCTATATATGAATACTTGACAAATATTCAAAGATTTAGGGCAGATTATAGTATCAAGAGTACATGGACTACTGTTGAGATTGAAAATCAAGATAAACAGGAGATTGTAATCAAAAATGCAAGCATATAACTGATTTCTAGAAGTAAACATTGGATACTTATTACAATCCATTTCTATAAGAGGGATCATGCCAAATGCAATATTTAACATAGATCCTCCATAAGAGTCTGAATGGTGCTCAAGTAGCTATCTCAAAGAATCTCATGAAATGATCCCATTCTGCCTTTTATGCTTGTAGAAGTGATTAATTAATTTTTTATATTTATAAGCTGAAAAAATTTCATGTATTTCATATATACAGATTTAGGAGCATAATTATACTTCCCACACCACCCTACCTCCTACTTTCTTTCTCATTCTTTTAATTTTTACAATAACATACTTTCAGCTTATTTTATAACCATAAGCTTAACCCTCCAGTAAGTATTCAACAAATAATAAGAAGAAATAAAAAACACTGCTCCTCAACAGTAGAGACAAGGGCTATAAACAATGATCAAATCTCCAAATGTCAATTTTGCTCATATACATTACATTTTAAGAATGTATGCAACAGAGTCCATGGGAATCTATTTGCTCCATTAGTGAGAACTCCATAAAATGAATTTTAAGTTGACCACCAGAGCCAAGCCACACGCCCTGCCATCAAGAAATCCCAGAGATCTGACCCATCTAAAGTATTCACACATGCCGATATGCACTCGTGGGGCTCCATCAGCATGAACGCAGTGGCTATGAATAAAACATTCATGAACTGCACAGAGATTCAGCTGCAATTTCAGAAGCAGAGCATCACCAAATCCCTTGGTACTCTTAAAAAGTGAAAAGGACACACAACTTCGCAAATAACAATTTCTTTTATGTTATGTTCACGTTTTTATCAATCCCTAAACAATTCCATCTTAGTGCATATCTTCAGAATACAGAAACGAAGATAATGTGAAATTTCTAAACTTTCAGTTTCTAGCATAACTTGGTAGGTGTATCCCATTTCACCCTGATAAACTGAGGGACACAGGTGACAAGGCTTGCTTCCACCGAGACAAACGAATGCCTACACTGTGGTATCTGAAGCCTACTGATAGATCCGCCAAGCCTCCATTTCCATTGCCTGAAACAGGGGTCTTCATATCAATAAGCAGCTGGACTCCCAGAGAGCACACGCAGATATTCCGATGAAAGAATTTCTTTGTTTACCTTTTGATGGAGAGCCACAGAAGCTACCAGGGCTCCACCATAAGCGCCATATTTCAAATCAAACAACAGAAGCTAACACCCGGGAAAAGCCAGCCATTCCAGCTCAGCCAGCGACAAAAATGCGATAATATCATGCAAACAACATTAATGCCACAGCAATGTCCAGTAACAAAACGCCTTCAAATGTCACAGGGAGGAGACAAAGGTTTGACCTACCTGGGATCTTTCTGGATGCTGTCAATGGAAGGCGACCTGGCCAAGGTACCTTCGGGTGGGAGGGCAGGGCCGGATTTGCTGTACGGAGACTCCACGGAGGGACAATATTGCAGCTGTCGGTAGGGGTCGGCGTAGGTGGAGGCTGGGCCGGCGGCATAGCTGGCCCTCTGGAAGGTGGCAGTGGCGGCGTTCTGTGGGCCATGCTGGCTGCCTGTGCGCTGCAAGGGGGCGGAGTCGACACCAGGGGAAGATGGGGCTAGGACAGGAAAGTAGGGACAAAGTAAAAAATTGAGGACCTGCTCACAGAAACGGTTCACCAGGTCTAGGCAGGGGGGAAATTACACACATAAAAAAATGGGGTTTGAAAGAATAAAAACAAATTAATCCTTTGTATTTGAGCCAATCTGGTCAATGTCATTTCAGTCAAATTATAATCAGTAAGCTATCTCAGAAATACACCTGTCAGGTACAGGGAGGGATGCACCTGCTGTGTGGCTGTGGCTTGCCCACCTCCAAGAGGAGGTGTGTTCATCTGAAATGTACACTCTGTGCCAACAAAAGTCCAGAAGAAATGGAGGGAATATTTTACCAGGAAAGTATGGACAGTTAGCTCTTTATCATTCATACTGAGAAGGTTCAGAATGAGTTCAGGTAATGTAACATTAACTTTATTAAGGATGTAAAACAAATTCAGTAATGAAGTTAATTTTCCTGAATAGAAGACAATAAGGAAAAGGGAGAGGGAGTGTGTGGTGGGAGTGGAGGTGGGGCTCCTATTTCCATAATTAGTACCAGAACATTCCATGCAAAGGTTGTTCTACTTTCTGCAAAGTTAACTTCCCAAAGATTTTTCACATGCCCCATTCGCAAGCAGAGCTGTCACAGGAAGAAGCACATTTGATGATGGCAAGGTATGTGGGAAGAGGAGGAGAAAACCAACCCAAATGCAAGGCAGACAAAATAACACGCTGACTCGGCTTTCCAGAAGACTTTGCGTCTTTTCAATACGTCTAAATTGTTTTTAGGTGATTTCTACACCACTTACTAAAATCAGTTTGGCCATTTCCAAACTGAATTTCAATACTTTCGTTTCCTTCCTGGGTTCATTTTAGACCACACTGTGTCATTATGTTTATCTGCTTCTCAAAAATACTTGACTTTTAAGTTTCTATCAACACATACAATGGAAACGGCATCTTTTACATCAACAGGATGAAATCAGTTATTCATTGCCCCAACAATTGTTAGCCACGATTAGCATTTTACAGTACATTTACATTCTGGCATGGCCAATCAGCATATATCCAAAACACAGCCGGTTTCTAGATGTAACCAATTATACCATGAAGGAATTAGATTGTAACCATCCATACCATGGGTGCTCCATAAAGGAATTAGATTCCAATTGCAAATCACAACCCAAGACTCTGACTTCCTGAGCATTTCTTACTGGAAGCTGATAGCTTCTTTTATCCTCTCTCACATCAGGTGGCATGTGCTAAATTAAACACGAAAGAAATTATGTCACCCAAAGAAAATAATTGTTGAAAGAGGTTGAGGAAATTGTACCCAAATGACAAAAAACTGCAAAGTGAACTGGAGGAACACAAGAACATTCTAACACTGAGAACTGATTTTTAATTAAGGGTTCAGAGCGTCTCTTTTCCAATTAACTTTCAGTACTTTCAGCACTTCATCTTATAACAACCCAAAACTAGGAGAGTAAGGCTATGTGGCATGATGAAAATGACACAATTTTTAAAAAAAATTTTCTTTTAAAATATGCATATATTCACAAAGGAGCAGTATTTTTAAATGACGAGCATTATCCTGACATGTTAAGTTGCAAAAAAATCACATTAGAAATAAGAAACATTAATCAATCAATCAGAAACATGTTTTATGGTTATGCAATTTCTTGAGGATTTATATTTTCTCCAAAAATATAGCTAACATGTCTGATTTAAATTCACATTTTAAAATTTAGAAACGATGTGCTTTGTATTACGATGAAGGAATTTTAAAATTGAGGTAAGGTGTAACCTAGTTCTTGGAAAAACATGCACAACATATTTTATATGGAAATCGTGAGAAAATCTAGGGCAAAAAGAGAAAACTAAGTAAGTACACCTGACTTTTTGCATTGAAATGCTTTTTTTTTTAATTCAGGAAATGAAATCTTAATATTTATTCTCACTGAAAATGGTTTTCAGAAAAACAGTGCTTTCTCTAAGTTGTTAAGAATGCATTCGATATCCTGATTATCAGAGAGGGAAATCAGAGGGCAGGGATCAGGGAAACCTGATGATACGTTGTGGATAAAAAACAATAGGACAGGTAAGAGGAATAACCTGACCACTGCACAGAGAAATTCTCAAAGGATCACATATTAAAAGGAAACACAACAGGAGAGGCGTTTAAGAGAAACGCTGCCACATAGCTGACGGCAAATTGTGAAGAACACATGGAGCTTGAGTCACACCATGCAAACAGTGAAGTTCAGTTCATGAAACAGGAACAGGAAGTCCACAGCTCAGTAGGTGCAGAGGAAGAAAAGAGGCAGGAGGTTTGTAAACATTATTAGGTTCCTAGTTGTATTTCACTTTGGTCTCTGTCACACAGCTCATTCAGAGCTTGCTTTCTGATGTCAGGGAACTGCGATCCCATTCTGAACTTGTGTGGTCAGTGCTCAGCACTTGAGTTCATGGAACTCTCCAAGCCCCAGTTTTAATGGGATTGAAGAGAACACACATGCTTCCTGAATCTCCGTTTGGTTTAAATGAAGGAAAAGTATCTTTCTCCTAACAGGAAGAACATGTTCTGCAAAGGAGCTGTTATTACCATTAACAATGTCACAGTCAGCCAGTATTAGGACAAAGGGCTGCACTGGTGGCATGGGGGCAAAAGACCCTTCCTGTGGGTCAGGGCACGTAGTTCCTCCTGGGTGCTGGGAGCTGTGGCAAGTGCTCACTGTACCGGCTCACGTGTCCTCCAACAAACTTCTCTGAGGGTGAACACATCATTCTCACTTTACGTGCGGGAAACTGAGACACAGAGAAATGAGACAGCATCCCTGAGATCCACAGATACGTAGGAGAAAAATGAACTTAAGCTTTATCAATAAGTTTCTGGACTTTATGCTTGCTACTTCCGGGTTGCTGCGCCCAGTTAAAGATCTCAAAGAGGCATATTACTGAGTTATCTAATATAGTGAGGAAACTTAGCAAAACAATGAAAGACCTAAAATTAGGGGAAATATCTTCTAAAAGTACAGAGAAGAGATGGGTTTACAATAGGAATCAGCAACCTGAATATTATATTATATTATACATAGTGTGTCTACTAATTTATGCAATTTTTCATTAAATTAGATATGCAGAAAAAATGTACAGAAAAATTTGTCAAAATTCTAACTTTGTTCAATTGTAGGAAAATCAAAGAACAGCAAGATAATTATCTTAATTTGATTTTAACGTGCTTTGAGTCTCAGTCTAATCGATATCATCACTATTTTAGAAAAAAAAAAGAGGTTGGGCTATGAGATCTAAGTTGGGCAAACAAGTTCCAGAAATTTTTTTTTTAAATCAGAATCACATCTGTAGTTTTGGCCTAGGTAAAGTTCTTTCAAAAACCTCATTTCTGAATTCATGGTTTAAACTTCCTCAGGTCAAAATAAATAAGTAGCTGATGAGAATTTAAAAATACAACATCAGAATTCAAATTGGTACTGCTAGTTTGAAATAAATGAGAGACTGAAAATAAATTAGGGACTGAACAATGCAATGAGATGAGAAATATCAACACAAAGAGTAAGAAAAATGTCCTATATTAAAGGAGTTCATAGATTCACATAGAAGAAAATGTGTGATGCTGATAGATCTCAAACTAACCATTAGTAATGCAACCATGTAATGCTTTGCTTCTTTTCCCAAGCACATGTGAAAAATGATCCCAAGACTCCACGGGATTGTTGTTTACTTGAAATAAATGAAAAGCTTAAATACCCAATAGGTAGAAAACACTAGTCATTATTATTAGCATTAGCTATGTGAAAATCAACTGATTTTAGAAGAGAGAACTGTATAAATGGCATCAGGATGAAATATCATAAAGACCCAAAAGACAAGTCCATCCCTTTGCCTGTACTGTGCAGATCTTGGTAGGGCTTATCCAAATCAGGTCTCTGCTCATGTGGGTAAGTGAATACCTGTCACAGTGGTAAAAGACTTCTCTTCAACTCAATTTCTTGCTTAATTTCCACCCTGCTAAGCGCTTCTTATTTGAATTTTAGAGCTCAGTTGACCGAATCCTGCTCATTGTAGAATAACTCCATCCAACTGAACCTCTCAGGGCAGCCATCTGAAGCGGAAGCGCTCAGCAGCTCTGTAAACACACTCCCCTCTCCTCTCAGCTGCTCTGCAAACAGCCCCTTCTCCCTTGAGCTGTTAGAACACAATGAGTGGCACAGCCAAGGACATCCTCTCCAGTAGCCGACTGGCTATTCCAACAGCCACCTCTGCTCCTCAGGAAACTGCCTGTTTATTCTACACAAATAAAGGCCTAGTTTGTAAAGGAAAAAAAAATGAAGTAAATGAAGAGGTGTTTTGTGTGTCCTATTTGTTTGAAAGAACAGAGGAGGCATCCTTTTTATTAGAATGAAATATTCTGCTGTATGGCTGATGGTTCCATGTGTTCTTAACATACCACAAAAAAAAAGGGCAGAATAAAACAAGACAATCTGGGCACACAGAAATTCAGTGTGAGGATTACAAAGCAGGGCTCAACAAAGAGGAAGAAAAAAGAATTCTTTCTTTATATATGTTTGCACATACAAACATGAAAACATAAAACATTTCCACATTTGTTATAGATATAAAATAAGAATACAATAGAGACAAAGGGAGTCCCCTCTGCAAGCTTAGAAAATAAGAATGGCTTAAGTGAAAACGGGTCCCCAGAACATGGCTTATACAGCCTTAATGAGGATTCAAGTCCAAGTCCATGAGCTCAACACAGTCATCATCAAGAACTGAACTGTGAACATCTTCCAATTCTGGGCTCTTGGCATGGGCTCATCCAGATGAAACTCAATGGAAATATATCCAAGGATATACTTAACACACCCTTGTAACTTCACGTATTGTTATCGTTGTGGGGGGGGTGTGAGACATTTAATGTGTGATTTTTAGCAGCCATAGAATCATCATTTTTGGTGTTTACATTGCTTTCACTGATTCTATTGGGAAAGACAAGAGTTCAAATATACCTACCACATTGGTTCTTAAACTAAATGGGAGATATGTGGGGATATATTGTAGACTTATTTGAAAGAGAAAACGATGTAAAACCCTATCCTAAACAGTTTTTATTTTTCTCTATGTCATATGCCTCAAAGAATTTACAAGCACTTCATTAGGTGTTCACTATATAAACTAACATTAAAAAAATCAATGAATGATAAACACACTTTTTCAATATTTATCAATGGTTACTTGTTCTATTAACATACAAGCTATGTACAATCGATTTTTTAGTATGTTTGTAGAAATTGGTATAAACTGTCAAAATGTTAATAATTGAGTGGATGAGATGGATATTAAAGGAACCTATATGTTTAGCCCTACATATGTATGCATTTATATATATATATATAAGTATATTTAATACTGTGCATTTTATTTACATTTATTTACATTTACAGAGTTTGTCATAGGAGTCACAATGGATGATGACACAGTCGTACTTTTCAACATTCCAAGGACCTTTCCTGTTTTTAATGAAGATACTTCCATTGCCGAAACATGAAGAAAATATAAAAAATGCCCTATTTACATAGTGCTTCCTATTGTGCCAACCACTCCATTATGAACTCATCGATATGATCTCATTTAATGCTCACAACAGCCTTTGTGGCAGGTACTGTCACTATTAACACCACCCTCATTGTTTCACAGTTAAAGGACAGAGTGGATGGAACTGGTTAGAATAAACCCAGGGAGTCTCACCCACTCTGCTCCACTGGGGGGGGCATGAGACATGAAGGCATGTCCAATGAATACAGCCGACCCATTTTGAAGTGAAATATGTTTAGCAGAAATGCAAGAGAAGACTAAAAATTAATGTGATATTCAGTGTTCCTGGTTAAATCCCTGAAACCTAGGTAATCTCTTTTAAAAGTCCTCGGAATCTGTACTGCCAATTTCTTCAGTTTCTTCTTCACAGAGAAACAGCATAATCTCTTTCAATCAAAGACTCTGCACCCAGATGAAGGTCCTTGGATGGAACTTTTTCATGAACAAGGAAAGGGGCCATTGTTTGAGGGATGCTGACGTATCAAGGCTGGTGGGGGGGCAGTCACTTTGGCATCTGATGAGGGGTCTGAGCCAACCTGTCCCTGAGTGAGAGAGAAGGTGGGAAGGAGGGGCTGTGTGGGGAACGCGAGTGGGCTTCCTTAACTCTGAAGTCAGCCAGGATGTATTTGTGGCCCTAAAGGAGACTTAGCCATGTGGAGATCAAGTTGGGAGTAGAAACTAGTCTGTTGGTGAACACAATTAGCTCTAGAAAACATTCACTCTGCCCTTCCAAAGCACTCAGTGAATTTACAAGTATTGCCAAGCACTTGTGGTTATGGCATAAAAACATATTACATTCTCTATGCATCTGAACATCTACCTGCTGAGTAAGATACCCTGGGAGAAACTCCAAGGAGGCTTATGTGTTCAAAGAACACTAGCTGGCTGAGGCACTGAAAGTCAGAGACATTGCCTGGAACCTGGTAGACTTACAGGGCTGTAGGCGCTATGGTCTGTTTTATTCTGTAAAAATTCTAGGACTTTTTGAGCTATTGAGTGCTAGAGATCATCTGGTGGCCTGGTTCCACAGTGGCACATCTTCCAGTAAGGTTGTAACTCCCCTCAAATCCCAGCTTTTGACATTACATAAAGTCCCATGTAACATTCAGTTGAAATGTAAACCTTGGATTTTATTGCTTTCAACGTTGCCATGCTCACTGATGTAACCCCAAGTATGAAGTGAAGTATCTTCCAGGGAGAAGGCCAATCATATCACTTGCCAATATATGCACCTCTCATTGGCATTAATCAACATTACCATATTGTTCATTTATTCAAAATTGTGAGTTATCATATTTTTTAACTTTACTAATGAATCCTCCTGTCTTTCAGCTGTGAATTAGACTTCTTAGTTACAACATTTTAAATGAATTAATACAGATCAGCATTTGGAAGCTTGTGTGGTTTAAGACGATCTTTATCATGCATTACCATTCAAAAGTCTCCAATGGGTAATAATGTGTTGCTGACATTTTAGGCTAAAAGAGGTAAAATTTTTAACTAAGAGGTTAAGGCAGGTCTTATCTGACTTGCTTTAATGGGAAGCATTAATTTAGGTAGTTGAAGTAACAGCATTTGGTAAGCAATAACCTGCTAATAATCTATAGTTTTGTGGGCTCAAATGATGATATTAGTAGAAAATATTTTGATAGGAGTATGAATTATATAGTATTGAACAACAGCCATGAGATTTTATGAAAATGCAGTTCGTATGTTTCCCTGCTGGCTCTTTTACAGAGAATTAAGACTTAAAAATAATTACTCCCCTGAGCAAATATTTTCACCACCTTCCTTTTCCTTTCCCTTCTCATGAAGGTACCTGCAGGTTTCCTCCTCACCACATATCTACAGTAATTTTCTCCGTAAACTGACACTGGTGTCACAGAGCACCGGTTTTCTACCACTCAGTGCAAATCACATTTTTCCAGAAGGAAACTTAGGTGCTGACCACCTTGGCAGATGGTGGCTACTTCCACTTGTTCCAAAAGATGCATTCAGGGAGTCGTCAGAGCCACGCGTCTGGACTGATTAAATGTCTCCTAAGTCGACATTCATGTGATTGAGTTTGAAATCAAAATTCGTGTTATTTAGCTTCTACTTAATAGGCTTTGCAAGGCCCACACCTTCTTTCTTTTGCAGTACTGCTTATTGTACAAGCTTTGGATCTGACAAGCTTTAACCCAGATGAAATGTATGTTTTATCTAAATAGACACCCAGTTAAAACTGTGCCTTTTTAAATCTTCAGCTTGCAAGGAAGGAATGTGCAGACATCTAGGTGATAGTCGATAGAAGCAAGGCTGCAGCTTCTGCTGTGACTTAAACCACAGGCTCCGGGGACAACCAGGGGACTCCGGCAGTCTGGCTCTCTGTCACAAGCCTCTTCATCTCCTGCTCCTGCAGGAAAGGAGTGGTTCTCGTGTCTAGTGTCAGGCATCTCTGGGGGACCTGCTGACCAGGGGACCCTTGCTGAGTCACACGGTTCCCCTCTCCCCTTCTCCTAGGCTGCCAGATCTCCCGGGGCCACCACACGGGTGCCTCTCACTTGTGGTCCCTGAGCAGGGGTCAGTTGCTGTACTTTCTTCTGTTTCTCAACTTGCAGCACATCCAGGACCAGTGAGGCACATAGATCTTCTCCAGAACAGGTACTTTTTGCTGGCCCAGGTGGTACATGGCCAATGGGTCTGGTCTTACAGTGACTACCGGTGCCTGAGCACCAGTGAGGAGGGTAGGCGATCCCCTTCAGGTCATATTTTCTGATACAGCCATGGTCTGTCCTGGGGCTGCTCAGCAGCCTGAGATCCTGCGGATTTCCACGTGAGCAGTGAACCTGTCTGTAAGTCTCACCATCCACAAGCTGAAGCCCAGGAGAGGTGGGGGAGGGGGTAGATCCTGGGCACCCTGATCCTGGAATCTGATTATGAATGCTGCGTACCACATGTCAGTGAGGTCTCTACCATACGGTCAGGTAGCTTTTTGGGCTAGGAAAGCTGAGAGGCCCCTTTTAGATATCCAGTGATACACGGTGAGCTGCCTCTGGGCTGAGATTTAAATTAGTCTTCATAAGAAAGTAACAAGTATGAGTGGCTTACGTAGGAGACAGAGGGCTAGAGAAGGAAGGTCAAGGGCAGGGATGGGACATGACGGTGGTAGGGCCGAGCCTAAGGGAAAAGCTGAGAATTCCCAGTTGGTGGGGAAGTCTAGGAACATTTCTGCATCTCACAGGCAGGGTCCAGGCTGCTCTGTGCAGTCTCCAGCTTGCCTCACAGCTCTAGAGTAGACTATCATTGCTTAGCCTCAGGAGGTGTTGGGGGCAGGGCAGCGAGCATCGCCACCAGAGCCCAGAGCAATACTTGAGAGCCTGAGCCAGTAGAGAGTAGGGTGGCAGCCCTGCAAGACCAAGGGCAGACATGATGGAAACACCTGACCCACTTCCTCCTGATCAAGAGAGAGGGGGCAGGAGCAGGAGAGTAGGATCAGCTCGACCCCTCATTTTGTGGGATCAGCTCGACCCCTCATTTTGTGGATAGTACAGTGTACTATCCACCATTGTCCAGCAAAGCAAAGACACCAGGTGCCATTCAGTATTGTTACTAATGGTCTGGTCTCTACTTCATCTGGAACATTCACTCAGCCTTGTCCTTTTCTGAAGCTAAGCTGAACATGCTCCAAGGCAAGGAGTAGCACACAGGCTCCCTTGGATCCCAGTGCCTCGAGCACACAGTGTGCCTGCAACATTACCATCAAGGAGCAGGATGCACAAAGCATAGACAGAAACGGATGTATATTTACTTTGTTTTTAAATGATGACTTTTACAAGTGCAGGGTCCGCCAAGCCCAGCCTGGCCAGGCACCACCGCCTGGGTGTACAGCTTTAAAGGCTGGCTCCATGCAACCTCTACGACCCTGGGCAAACCATTCTGCAGCTCTCGGCCTCAGTTTTCAGAACTGTAACATGAGCATCACAACAGCATCTCCTATGGGAGTCCCAGAGTTTAGTAAATACACTCAAAGCACCTAGAGCAGTGCTGTAAGCCCCCATCATGTTTGAACAACCTTCTGCTCCTCACACGGGCTTCCATGGCACCATCATTCACTCCCTAATTGTCTGAGGCATCTGACACTTGCCTTCACTCCCCAGTACTGACTCCTTAAAGGCAATCAGCTGGCATTCAATGCCCTGAAGTAGCACCTGGAACTTAACTGGAAGGGCCATAGCTACGTTCTGTTCTTAGTGGCAGAGCTAACACTCCTTGCTCAGGTCACCTTAGCCAGCCATGGAGCTAAGAGCAGGTGCCTGGGTGTCTTATGTCTAACTGGCCCCCTAGGAACCTTCCTTTTCTCCCAGGGACTGAGGCATTCGCTCCAGTCCTGGAACCCTCTGAAGGATCTGCACCAGTGGCCTCCAGGGTGGCCGTATGTAACACAACAGGTGTGCCAGATGGCCCCCTGCCCCTGGGGGGAAGCAGCCTTGGACTGTTTCTTTATGGCTCTTTTATATCTATTTTTAGTCTCATCTTTATTTTTTGTAATTCCCACCTTCATGTATATGTTATACTAGATATAACTGAACACCATCTATGTTTAGAATATATAAGTAAGGGATATATACACACACTAGAGGCATTTCCTCAAACGTGCAAGTTCTGATGGTTTCTGGCATCAGGAAAGCAGGAGGCTGTAAATACAATGAATGAAGAGCAGACCGGAGGACAGCCTGGGAAGGTGCAGGCAGAGACTGTGGCCTTATGCTTAGGCGCTCCTCCACCGTTGTCTTCCAGAGACTGTCCATGCACCTCTGGAAATCGTCATGGTACTGTGCAAGTCGGCGTATTTCCCCCAGACTGCCCCGAGTGCAAAGGTGCAGGCTGGGATGGAGTCTTGGGCATCTGATGCCTCCGCCTAGCAGATCTCCCTGCTGTGCAGCTTCTAGGGAAAGCCCTGGGCAGACAGGTTCCCTGGATGCATGAGGCCAACACGTCAGCCTCTCCTCACAGGAGGGAGAAAAGCACACGTGTGTTCACCGAGCCCGCGTTTCCCTTGATGGCTCAGGGCAAGGGTTGGTGAGCTTTCTCGTAAGGGGTGGATAGGAATCGCTCCTGGTTTCACCAGCCCCATGTGCACACAAGGGCACAGTGCTCACTGCTGTGGTGCCTGGGCGGCCCCCAGGGGGCATCCGTGCATGGGCGTGGCTGTGCTCCAGTGATGACCCGTGCATTTCACATCAGCTTCACCTATCACAAAACAGTGTTCATCTTTTGATCCCACTGCCAACCACCTAATCAGGAAGTCATCACCTCTGGCTCAGGAGCGCTGTGAGAACGGGCAGCGGCCACTGGGCATGGCCCCGAGCTGCTGTTCACTGACCCCTGGCTCTGGGAAAAGACCGTTGTGTCTTCTGAAAGAGCAAACATCTTCCCCTTTTGTCAG
The DNA here is from genome assembly GCF_051225735.1 of Oryctolagus cuniculus. Taxonomy (NCBI): domain Eukaryota; kingdom Metazoa; phylum Chordata; class Mammalia; order Lagomorpha; family Leporidae; genus Oryctolagus; species Oryctolagus cuniculus. The sequence continues at coordinate 40,717,951 of NC_142880.1, forward strand.
TGTCACATAGCTGAATTAAGCTTCTTTTTCTTTTTGAAGCTAATTTTTCATTAAACCCCCAGAAGTTTATTACCAAGAGGCAATTCCAAGAGCATATGAATATGGAAGAGATAATCAACAAATCCCTTTTGTTGTCGGTGTTTATTCAAATTAGATATTAAGCATCATGAAGATTGCTATCTCCTCTTTTACAAGGGGTGCATGGAAATAAAATTAACTTACTTAATGATATGCAAAAACTAAAAATTCAGGTAGCACAGCTCCCAACAGGAGTGGCTCCAGCAGGCTGGAGGTGCAGGAACTCCTGACAGAAGAATAAATGGGATCCTTTATCATCTAAGCCAAATAGGCGCTATCAACTGTGGATGGCATTTATGGTGTCAACAAATAAAGAGTGTTTGTGCCTTCCTTCCCAGGATGCCGTGAAATACTGAAATATGAAGTTCAATGATCAACTATAAAAGCAGCTTAGCTCGCCTTGATTTCAAAACATGTAATTTAGTATGATAATGCAGCTTAACAAAATGGCTCCACTGTACTCAGCGGTCACTAGAGGTTACTGGAGTCCAAGGCCTTGGAGTTATGTGCACCACGAATGAACAGAGCGCCGGTTTCTCCACCCTGGAGCCCCTGCTGGGGACAACGCAGGCTTCTCTGCTCACTTAGCAATGTGAGGCTTTATTAGAGTCGCAATTCTCAGCGTGGTTTTAATCCTATGAGTTTTGGAATCAAGATCCTCATAAGTGTTCTCTAACAATGTAATCCTGATGTTTGACCGATTAATTTGCAGGTGGCCTCGTTTTCTGGAAAATATTTATCTTGCTTCATGGGTGCTGTATCCAATTCAAAATATACTTAATCCAGGACAACTACACAAATGATTGAACTACATGCAATTGCCAGTTTCCAATTTCAAACAATAATTTCATATGACTCAACCTGTTAGCGTGTAAAATATTCTAATTTGCCATCCAAAATGTGCTACATTTTCAGCCAACATTGCCAAACAGGTAGATCATGATACTAACACTACTCACCAGCATCAGGCACAAGCATTCTGTGTCCTATTGTGTAATGACTGCTTTCTTGGCCTATTTATATTCAGTAAATGAGTTAATGAAGATGCTTAAAACTTACTTAGTACCCTCAGTTTTTCTGCTTTACAAAATAAAACTACAACATCCACTGTACTTGTTTCCTTCATTATATAAGGAGCTAAACTGGTGTCACATTGTTTCTACTGTTGTCATCACTGACACCGATGTTGGAAGTGGCCACAGTGGTGGTGAGGAGAGTGGGGACACAGACACATACACACACACACACACACACACACACAGATGCAGACACAGACCTTTTGCTCTTATAGTGCTGTTTAAGTCCCCATGGGGACAATGCGCCCTACCCCGCCCCGGGACAGGCCACCGAGTGGGGTCCTGAATACACACCTGTGCTCGTGCGGTAGGTGCCGGTGTGTGCTGGCGGCAGAGGGTCCCCTTGGCTCTGGCTGAGACTCCTCATAGGGGGCTTCTGATAGACGCGGTCTTCATAGATGGGGTCTATGTGGTGCTCTGGGGACTGCAGGGCCCGCAGCTCGGGCCCCAGGTGTCCATGCTGGCTGCTGTATGAGGCTCGAGACCCAGCTGAAACAGATGGACAAGGGGGATATTAAGGCCTGGCCAACATCAAAAGGACTTGCTTTCTGGAAGCCAAATTCAAATGTTTAAGGCGGGGGTGTCTGGAGGGGGTGCAAGTGTGCAAATCTACAGAAACCTGGATGAAAAACATGGAACGGCAGTTACAGGTCAAGCTTCTCAGCTTACTGCCTCACTCGGCACTGCCCATCCAAGCCGGATCACACCTTGACATGGTAATGTTTCTGACACAAATTCACACTGAGGGACCTAGCCCAACAGTTGGGACACTGCTAGGGACGCCCTCATTCCACACTGGACTGCCTGGTTTAAGCCGCAGCTCCAGTTCCATTAGGAGCTTCCTACCGATGTGCACCCTAGGAGGCAGTGGTGATGCCCTAAATGCTTGGCTCACTGCCACCCGTGTGGGAAGCCTGGGTTGAGTTCCTACTTCCCAGCATCAGTCTGGCTAGACCCAGATATTGTGGGTATTTGGGGCTGGGGCGTCAACATGGGAATGGGAGCTCTGCCTGCCTCTCTCTCCTTCTATCAAATATATAAATAAATAAATAAATACAATTTTAAAAAAATGTACAGCAGACAAGACCAGTAGCACAACACTTTTCTCACAGTCTGATGAATGTAACTGGATTCTTCACTAAAGGACCCAGGCAGACACTGAATTCTAAAATCCTCTCATTATCCCAAGGTCTTTGCACCACAGATCGGGCAACATAAATTATTGTAAATGATGAGCAAAGGAGTGAGCTGCAGTGGTAAAGGCATCTTGATGCTGTGTCTGGAAAGTGAATGAAAGTGTTCTCCATCAGCAGGTTTCTCCCTGCATGAAAGATGGACCAAAGCATTTGGCCTTAAACAGCCTACATCCCTGAGAGGGGACATCAAAGAAAAATGTTTGCAAGTTCTAAGTTCCTTTTCTCTGGCCCTCTCAATTGGGACATTTGCATGTAGTCAACCTCCCTCTGAGAAAGGCAGGTGTAGCTGCCATTACCTGGTTTAGTTTACAAATGGAGAATGCTGTCACTTGCTATTGTAGTGTTCACAGACTCTTACTGAGTCACTTCACTGCATAGGATGAGAACAGGTGTGACTCTGGAGCAGTGCTGTGCGTCAGCAGAAACAAGGGGACTTCAGAAAGTCCATGAAGAATGGATTTAAATGGATTTATTTTTAGGGATCAGTATCGTGGCACGGGGGTTAAGTTGCTGCTTGTCTTGCTGGCATCTCACATCGGAGTGCTGGTTCAAATCCCAGGTGCTCTGCTTCTGATCCAGCTTCCTGCTAATGAGCCAAGGAAGGCAGAAGATAATTGAAGTGCTTGGGCTGCTGCCAAGCAGATGGAAGACCTTGATGGAGTTTCTGGCTCCCGACTTTGGCTTGGGCCACATCTGGCTGTTGTAGCCACTTGGGGAGTGACCCAACAGATGGAAAATCTCTCTCCCTCCTTCTCTCTTCCCCCTCCCTTCTGTGTGTGCGTGTGCGTGTGTGTTCTGTCTCTCCCTCTTTCTCTGCTGCTCTGCCTCTCAAATAAATATATAAACAATTCTTTAAAAATGTTTACTTTTGGTGCAGAAAAAAATTAAATCCATGTATGGGAGAGGATTTCAAGATGTTGACAGAAAAGTGGTATTATGAAAAACCCATGTAAGGATTTCAATTACTTTTCTCGGCAAAATAGAGTTCTCTTTTAATTCCATTTTTCCATGAACTTTTTGAAGTCCCCTTATAGACACTGTGAGGGTTTTGAGGGTGAGCTGACTTACAGGAAATAAACCAGTGAGTGAGAGCTACTATTGAGAGGAATAATCTCCTCTGGGCATGGGATGGACGTGGGACAGAGGAAGGAGGCACCTACCCATGGTAAATACAAGCACAAAGAAGCAGTGCAAGACACTGCAGCTGATTCTGAAAGGACTCCACACTTAAACATGCCAATCATAGACCCACATAGCACACTGAGATGGAGTCGCCCACTGACTTTCAACCTCCATCCCAGGCTAAAGCAAGAGGTTATTGAAATTCCTTGACTGTAGCAGTGTCTCTGGACAACTTCAGCTCATTCTGCAGGTCTGGGGCCTCCATCTGGGGCCCTGTTCAAGCCAAAGCCTCAAACGTCCATTTATAGGGTTGCTTTTGCAGGAACAGCTGAACCGAGCATTTTAACTTTCTCATCTAGTAGACCGAGGGAAACGCCATTCAAAGGTTTGGGAATCATCGAGGGACAAATGTTTTACTGATATATGAGTGCAAGGCTGCTTTAAATCTAAATGAATGAAAGCATCATTCTGCGTGATCAGGGCAGGGGTCTATGAATTCCATGTTATTAAATCACTGAATGTTTTGAGGAAGAGGGCAGGCAAGTTCCTATGTTTCCCTTTGCTGGTAATTAAATAATTTCCAATTTAGACAGTGCTGAGATGAATGATAGATTTGAAATAACTGTTTTGCATAATTAGGTTCATTGCATCTGATTTAACAAATGCCAACATCACACTGAATATTATCTCAACCTTATATTTTCCAGGAATATATTGAAGTACTTTATGCCTTGAGTTGCCACTGTCAATTCTTACTCCCAAAGGGTTTGATTACATTGCTAGGGATTAAAAAAGTGCCAAAAAAAAAAAAAAAAAAAACCCAAGGAAGCAGTTATTATCTAACTGTTGCATAGCTAGCTAAAAGCTCTACATTACTGGCAGATTTAGAGTTGTAACTTTACCACTATTCCTCTACTATAAGATTAAAAAAAAAAGTTCAGTGGTGAATGAGGGGACCAGCAAACTCTTAATTGGTGATCTCAGGGTATGTCAAAAATAATCCTCTATTACATTCAACAGGATGGGAAACAATATGTACGAGCTACCTACCCAACAGACAGTGAATATCCAGAATATATCAGTAACTTAAAAAAATCTCAACAACAATAACAAACATCCAATCCAGTTAGAAAATGGGTGAAGGAGCTTATCAGGATGCTCTCAAAGAAGATGAACAGAGAGCCAGCAAACACATGGAGGCATGCTCAGCATCACCAGCCATCAGGGGATGTGAATCAAAACCACAATGAGAAATCATCTCACCCCTGTCATCACAGCTGAAATTCGAAACAGAGTGACAAACGTTGGTGAGAGTGTGGATAAAGGGGAACACTTATGCACTGTAAATGTAAGTTAGTGCAGCCACTGTGGAAAACAGTGTGCAGATTTCTTTGAACGCTAGAAATAGACTTGCCATATGATCCAGCAATCCCACTACTGGGTATATTCTGGAAAAACTTGGACACAATGTATCAAAGAGACACCTGCACAACCGTGTTTATAGACAGCAGCACTATTTGCAATGGCAAAAATATGAAATCAGCCAAGGTGTTCAGCATCAGATGAATGGATAAGGAAAAAAGAATGCAATTCTACCATTTGTAACAAAATAAATGCAACTGGAAGTCATCATGTTGAGTGGTATAAGCCAGACACAGAAAGACAAATACACATGTTCTCTGTTATATGTAGGAGCTAAAATTAGACAAAAAAGAAAGAAATCCAATGTGTGTCAGTACTGCTACAAATAAAGTTTTTTTTAATTAAAAAATTTTTTTTTATTTATTTATTTTTTTACAGGCAGAGTGGACAGTGAGAGAGAGAGACAGAGAGAAAGGTCTTCCTTTACCATTGGTTCACCCTCCAATAGCCGCTGCAGCTTGCGTGCTGCGGCCGGCGCATCGCACTAATCCGAAGCCAGGAGCCAGGTGCTTATTCTGGTCTCCCATGTGGGTGCAGGGGCCAAGCACTTGGGCCATCCTCCACTGCACTCCTGGGCCACAGCAGAAAGCTGGCCTGGAAGAGGGGCAACCAGGACAGAATCTGGCACCCCGACTGGGACTAGAACCCAGGGTGCTGGCGCCACAGGTGGAGGATTAGCCTATTGAGCTGCGGTGCCGGCTGCAAATAAAGTTTTTTCAATCTTTGTTTTCTGCCTTTGTCAAATGAATGGTTAAGAATGTTATACTATTATCCTTTTAATGATATGTGTTTGCTTTAAAATTCACTGTATGTCTGAAGTGATCATCTTTCCATTTAATTATTGTTTATTTATAGCCTCAGTCTACATTCCCACTAACCTACGGTCATTTACTTTTACTTGTTAACTTTTTATTTGGTGGAGTATCAAGCCCTTGGCGTAGTGTAAATTACAAATATGTTATCTCAATAACTGAAATAAAGAAGGAAAGGGAGAGGGAAGGAGGGTGAGGGGGAAAGGAAAAAGGAGGGATGGTGGAAGGGACACCATTATGTTCCTAGAATTAAATCTATAAACTATACTGAATCTGTTAGAAATTAAAATAATTAAAAACAAAAACAAGTTTGCTGAAAATAAAACAAAATCCACCAGTACCCCAAAATTCTCTTATTATAAGCATTTACTTGGCATTTAGAATTTTTTAAAATTTTTAATTTTAATTTTTAATGAATTTTTAACATATTCAGTGTAGTTTGCAGATGCAATTCTAAGAACATAAAAATATTCCCTTCCTCCTCCTCTCCTTCCTCTGCCTCCTACTCTCCTCCCTTCTTCCTTTCTTTTTTTAGTTTTTGAGATAACATTTTAAATTTACATTACAGTAAAAAGGCTTAATACTCCATCAAATAAGAAGTTTAACAAGCAAAAAGGAAAAAGATGCTAGTTTAGTGGGAATATAGTTAACAGCTACAAACAGTCATTGAATGGAAAGATGACCTTTCACCCGTATACAGTACGTTTTAAAGTAATCACAGGTCATTAACACTACAGTGGTATAATATTCTTACCCACTGCTTTGACAAAGGTATAAAACAAAGTTTTATAAAACTGCATTTGCAGCAATACTGGTAACACACAGACATTTCTTTCTGTTTGTTTGTTTCTTAAAGTTTATCTCCCACTTATAAGGGAAAAAATGTGGTATTTGTTTTAAGGGTCTGGCTTATTCCAGCCATGGTGTCCTCCAGTTATGTCTATTTTGCTGCATATGGCAGAATTTCATTCTTCATAGCTGAACAATATCCCGTTGTGTATATATACCATGTATTCTTTATCCATTCATCTGATGATGGACACTGGCTGATTGTGAGGAAATTTTTATTGTACCATAAATCAAGTTCATGAACAAAAGTCATATATAGGCAAGGATCAAGAACCTTCAAAGTTGGCTGTAGATACCAAATTTTCTGATATTCATAAAAATATAACAATAAAATTATTAAAGAATTGAATAGCATTCCACATATTTTTCTAGTAGCATGCTTTTGGTGAAACTACACAGTCCTAGGGTTTCACGGTGAGAACACTGGCGTAGAAGAGATGCATACTCAGCACCAGGCACAGCACTGAGTGAGATCAGGCTTTTGAAAAGGAGAAGGGTTCCCACTGCTCCTTGTCCATCGTGATCAACTCTTAGCTGTTCATGGGTGGGCACAATTATTGCAAAATGCAACAGAGAGAACTAAGCAAGGAATCAGAGGTCAAAAGTGCTGCTGCTGGAATCCGTGCTCTACCACCCCTTGCCCAAGAAAGAACTGTATTAACAAGGCCTGTTTGGTTTTGAAAAATAAATTCTCATATAACATCTTATGAGAACATGTTCCAAAATTTCATCAGTTGGTGCATATATTTGCTGATTCAATGACAACATACTTTCCTTTGGTAGGAATTTTCTTTTACCACTATGATCTATTCAACAGTGAGTGACAAGCATCATGTTAGATTCAAAACACACCTTGTGAGCACTTGTTTGTTTGTTGATGCATTTTAATTTTCATTCCTTAAAATATGAGTAATTATTAAATCATAGTTTATTCCCCAAATAGTCATTGGGGGTGAGGGTGGGGATCTGTTAAAGATGCTGACTTCTTTTTTTTTTTTTTTGACAGGCAGAGTGGACAGTGAGAGAGAGAGACAGAGAGAAAGGTCTTCCCTTGCCGTTGGTTCACCCTCCAATGGCCGCCGCGGCCGGCGCGCTGCGGCCGGCGCACCGCGCTGATCCGATGGCAGGAGCCAGGAGCCAGGTGCTTTTCCTGGCCTCCCATGGGGTGCAGGGCCCAAGCACCTGGGCCATCCTCCACTGCACTCCCTGGCCACAGCAGAGGGCTGGCCTGGAAGAGGGGCAACCGGGACAGAATCCGGCGCCCCGACCGGGACTAGAACCCGGTGTGCCGGCGCCGCTAGGCGGAGGATTAGCCTAGTGAGCCGCGGCGCCGGCCTAAAGATGCTGACTTCTAAGTACAACATTCAGGAAATTCTGATTTACTTGTTCAGAGTAGGGTACAGGAAATTCTGATTTACTTGTTCAGAGTACAACTATGCATGTACTTTCTAATTTGAGAGAGGTAGAAATACAGGGGGAGAGCTAGACAATAGAGCTCCCATCTGCTGGTTCACTCCTCTTTGTCAGGAATTAGAACTACATTACTAAAACAAGAAGAAATCCTAGAGATTCCATTACAGATGTCAAGGCCAGGTGTTCTAGTCAATCACGTTGGTAAAGAAGAATTCTGGGAACTTGCCCTTGACCACGCTCAAAGCTAGAACTGTACTGCAGCAATGGGCAATGAAAACATAGATGAGGCCAAGGAGAAAAGAGGAAGCGGATGCCACAGGCTAGACCAACACATCCGGTTCCCCAGGCTAGACCAACACATCCAGTTCCTCAGGACTGCAGACACACAACAGTCAGGTGCAATGCATACGTGCACAGAGCATTTCATAACTAATTTCCGGAACAGTTCCTCCATCACCTAGCGCTGACATTTCAGCGCTAGCAGGTGACTCTGCTCTTCTATGTCTCCTTCTTGCATGACAAGGTTAGCATCTAGAGAGTGCAAATACTGGCATTTTCTATCTATAGCAGACTTCTGAAAATGGGCCCAAAGACTCACGTCTGAAACATCAGTGCATGGCTCACAGGCTGAAGCGAGTTTGTAATTCACAAGCGCTAAGGGTGTTAGAATGCTATGAAGTGAGAATGTTGTGGTGCTCAAGACAAAGTCCCCACCCTTGAAAAGAAGTTATTACCTTCAGACATGTGGAGATAAACGTACTAAAACAAAATGAGGTAGGGTGGGGGAAAGAGACAAAATATCGGTGCTCAAGAAAGGTCTATTTAACTATCTGCTATTTTAACGAAGAGCCACAGTGGAGGAAGAGCAAAGTGTTTCTGACAGAGGGAACTAGCAGTGATGGCAAAGCCCCACACAGAGCAGTCATTTCAGAAGTTTTAATAAGGTCTATTTAATCCAAATTGTGTGTTCTTTTTTAAAAAAGCATTAGTAATAGTTTATGAACTCTTTAACTTCATACTATAATTTACTCTAATAACTGAATAGATTTCTTCTTAACTCCAACTTTCCCAATCACAGTTGGGAGACCACACAAAATCACCTGCCAAGAAATTTACAACTCAAGATTCAGCTCCAGCTACTTGGGTTTGTTTGTTTGTTGATGCACTTTAATATTCAGTCCTTAAAATATAATTAATTATTAACTCTTAGTTTATTCCCCAAATAGTCACGGGGGACAAGGGGAATCTGGTGAAGATGCTAACTTCTAAGTACAACATCCAGGAAATTCTGATTTACTCAGAGTAGGGTTCAGCCATGTGTCGCTCCCCCCTCTTCGTGGAGGAACGACACAGGACCCTGTGCTGTTCTTTTGTCTGCTCGGCCCTTCCCGGGTTTGCTGCTGGTTTTTTCCGGGTTGGCTACCGACCCTTCCACCTCCGTGGAAGGGCGGTGCCCCCTGCCACTTTCCCCACTTCCTCGGGGGAGCGGCACACTGCCGGCCGGCTCTCTCGGGGGCTGCACAGGTGTTCCTTCAGATAGATGTTCCTCGTGCATGGTGTCTCTCTCCTCCTTTATAGTCCTCTTCCACCAATCCCAACTCTGCTACCCACACGCCGAGTATGCTGCTCTCCTCCAATCAGGAGCAGGATCAGCTCCTGCAGGTCATCACTCAAGTTGGCGAGAGGCAGCTGCGTAGAAGCTGTTTACTCCTCTCCCAGCGCCATATTGTGGGAGAGCAGATGCATAGAATAAGTCTTAATTCGAGTAACTTAGTCTAGTCCGAGTTGCTCCCCACAGCCATGCATGTACTTTTTAATTTGAGAGGCAGAAATACAGGGAGAAAGGCAGACAATAGAGCTCCCATCTGCTGGTTCACTCCTCAAATGTTCACCATGGCCTACGGGGGCTGAAGGTAGGAACCAGGATCTCAATCCAAGCCTTCCAGGTGGGTGGCAGGAACTGAACCACCTGAACCATGACTCTGCCTCTCAGGATCTGCAATAGCAGAAGTTGGAATCATGAGCCTTAGCCTGGACTTGAACTCAGACCCTCCAACATGGGACATGGGCATCCTGGTAGGTGGTTTAATGGTTGGAACAAAGCCAGTCCTAGCAACGCACATTTAATGAGTACCCCAGACCTCTTGATTCTAATGCAGGATCACTTTAGCCATCGTGATCTGGATAAAGCAGAAACAGAGGAGACAGGCCTATTGAAACCCTCAATTTGTCACTTCTTGCTATATTCAAGCAATACCATTTATTTCCATGCTTTAGTATCATGCTGATTACCTTACTAAATGAAACAAAACTGTTCCATTTTGTTTTTCATTGGGCTTCATCCGTATCCTTTTATTTCTATATGTGATGACCTATGATGATGATCTATGTATTACCATTTAACTGGTATCTTCAAATTTGGCTCCCAGCTTCAAATATTTATTTGCAAAGAAATGAGAGGAGAAAAGGGGTGAAAATCATATAGTCATAAGGCCAGAGCTAGTAGACTGAATGTACTAATGGGCAGCTTGCAGAGATAGCATCTTTTGTTTTTTAAGAACATTTATTTATTTGAAAGTCAGTGTCTGAGACAGAGAGACAGAGACAGAGACAGAGAGACAGAGAGAGAGAGAGAGAGATATCTTCTGTCTGGTAGTTCACTCCCCAGATAGCAACAGCAGCCAGGACTGAGCCAGGCAGAAACAGTTTCATCCCAGTCTCCCACATGGGTGCAGGAGCCCAAACACTTGGGCCATCTTCTTCTGCTTTTCCCAGGCCATTAGCAGGGAGCTGGACTGGAAGTGGGGCAGCTGGGATATGAACCAGTGCCCGTATGGGATGACAGCATTGCAGGCAGCTTTACCCAATGTGCCACATTGCCAGTCTCAGTTCTTTCAGTTTTGAGATAAAGAACTATCTCAGAAGGGAAAGCTTTAAATTTCTGGGGCTATAAAGGAAAAGTCCAATACAATCCAGAAATTCAGGTTTTTAAGCAGTTGTGTAGGGGTGGGCCTTTGGTGTAGTAAGATGCCACTGGGATGCTCATATCCCACATCAGAGCGCCTGGGTTCAAGTCCCAGCTCCACTTCCAATTCCATCTCCTGCTAAGGCACATTCCAGGAGGCAGCAGGCCGTGGCTCAGGTAGCTGGGTCCCTGCCATCCCTGAGAGAAACCTGGATTGTGTACCTGGCTCCAAGCTTTGCTGTGGTTTGACCTGATTGTTGTGGGCATTTGGGGGTGAACTAGTGGATGGGAGATCTCTGCCAGTCTCTCTCTTTCTCTGCCTTTTAACTAAAACAATTTTTTAATAAAGTTGTACAATTTATACGTTGTTATTTATTGCTGGAATTCCATTTTTCAAGGCTAAAAGTGATCTTTTATAGAGAAGAATTGAAACAGAAGCAGAGTTCTCCATTTCAAACCTCCACAACTATCTTCCTTCCTACACCTCCAGACTTCAAAGAGCTGTATTTTATTTTTTTTAAGGATTTATTTTATTTTACTTATTTCAAAGACAGAGTTATAGAGGTAGAGGTAGAGAGAGAAAGAGAGGTCTTCTATCAGCTGGTTCACTCCCCAGATGGCTGCAATGGCTGGAGCTGAGTTGATCCAAAGTCAGAAGCCAGGAGCTTCTTCTGGGTCTCTACATGGACGCAGGGGCCCAAGGACTTGGGCCGTCTTCCACTGCTTTCTCAGGCCATTGCAGAGAGCTGGATTGGAAGTAGAGCAGCTGGGACTAGAAGCAGTGCCCATATGGGATGCCAGTGCTGCAGGCCAGGGCTTTAACCCACTGTGCACCAACGCCGGCCCTCGAAGGGCTATATTTTCTGCTGACAGGCCAGCACCACTGAGCAGCATGGCCGGGCAGCATGGCCTGCACAAGCATTCACCCCCTGCTGACGGCTGTGGAAATAGTTATTCTGTGGGCTCTGAACTTGTTAAAAAGCCAGGCTTGATAGCTCTTATGTTTAAACAACACGGAAAAGCATGACTGCAGCATGTGCCCACTTGCAAAGCTACAAATAACTAACACGATTTTGGTTACTTTTACCATCTCAAAACTGTATACTAGGTTAACTGATGAGAGATGCAAACCCTGAGATCTGGGGGTTATCTCATCAGAATAAAACTATCTCAAAGGAAAGCACATTTAGAAAGCTGCACTTTATACTGTTGTTTTGGCAAAATATACAAGGAGGTGGTCATACCCATACTCTTTTTTTGAAATCCATACACTTATTCTGGAATGTTGACATCCCATATCAGAGCGCAAGTCCCAGCTCTGGTCCAATTCCATCTCCTGCTAAGGCACACTCCTGGAAGCAGCTGGTCACGGCTTGAGGTGAATAGCAGTAAGAGTCACCTCTCTCATTCTTGATTTTTGCCTTGGATTCCTCAAATTCCAAAATCAACTTCCTGCTCCTATGCCAATTCAAAACTTCAAGGACACCGAAGTATTTCCCTATGTGTTCTGAATCAAGTTCATGAGCCAAATCTCCTGTGCACATGATTGCTATTTATTGAGTTCATCTGACATCTTATTTTATGTTGTTGTAAAAGCATAAGGACACATTTCCCATACAGACACAGAGCTGTATTTCAGACTAGTGTTTGGAAGGGACATTATTAATTCATCTGTACTCAGTGCTAAACATGCCTTGAAACCTAATGATTTCAGTGTAACAGGCCATCTGATGATATGAAATGACCATGATAAATCTATTTTTGGGAAAAGAGATGCTGTCTCATTCCATAAATCCTGGATTTTCATATTTTATACTAACTCAGTACAGCATCACTGCTGTCACTAATAACTTGAGTATCCAGGCAGTCTCTGGCAGTGTATAAAACCCAGAGGGATTTGTTCCTGTAATTTTCTTGATGAGGTTTCCAACACAATTTATTGTACTAAACCTTCATCTCTCCTTCTGCCAAATAAATACTGTAATCTGTTGGGCTTCCTGGTAAAATTAAAGGACAAAAATCACTGGTCAGGACTCTGCAGTAAGTGGGGCTTATGCCCTGGAAAACCAGATGCCCCTTGTTCCTAGACTCTGTTTCTAACCACAAGCATTTCTTCCCAAGCTGTTAAGAAAACAGGGCTCTTCTGTTCAACGCCTTCTGGGCCGGACAGGCCTTAGGAAAGCGATGAGACAGCAGAGGAGGATAACGAGAGACCTGGAATCTGACATCTCCGCACGCCCAGGATGGACCATTTCCATGTTTACTTTCAGTCCAAGGTCATGTTGCTTCCTCATCTGCAGTGAAATGCACGGCACACTTGTCTTGTGCATGACGCCACAAAGCCCCAGCTTAATGAAGAGCTTGTGGGGACCTATTTCTCTACAATTGCATTGGTATTAGTGAAACACATGAGGTAAACAGGTTTGACACCTGTCCCTGTTATCAGTTTGGGGACTCTTATCTCAGGGTATGAAGAGACTAGCTCCAAACGTATTAGCCATGCATTCTGGTGTTTCTCAAAACCCCATGTGAATACAAATGCTCTGCTGGAAACTCACAATGTGACACAGGTTGAAGAAGGCCCTGAGGTTCTGCATTTCTAACAAGCTCTCAGGAGAAGCAGGTTCTGCTGGCTCATGTGAGAAGCCCAGAGCTACCAGTCCAGCTGTGCCTACCCACCTGGTTACTGCAGGACGTCAATTTTGGCACCAGAGCCCTGGAAACATACCTCAGTGACACATTCTCTGGCCTTATTAAGAGAATAGGGGTGGCCTCAGCGAAGGTTCAGGCTGCAGCTGGCTGCTGGCCATGCAGGGGCAGCCTCTGTGGGCACCACCAGCCCAGGTTCAGTGTGCACAGGCTGTGCTGCTCACAAGGACGTGTGAGCATCCCCCAGCTGAGCAGTGACAGCCTCCACTCTACGTGGCCAGGCCCCACAAAACGGGAGGCATGAACAGCTCACTGAGCAAGCTAGCAGGGGCCGGAGTCACTTCTACGGTGCACCTTTTCATCCTGTGATGGACTCTGGATGCCTATGGGCCAGGCTACATTTGCAGCAATTACATTGCTTCCTGGCTGATTCCGGGGAAGCTGCTATGTGGGTCTCCTATACTGCCCCAGCACCCACATGTGCACTGGAAGCCCGGTGCTGCTGCTTCCTGGGAAAGCAGCGGGGCATCAGCTGGGGACTTCGTAAAAAGCACTGGTGCTGGGAGCCCAGTCCACATCAGCACCTCAGGGGATGGAACACTTCTAATACAGACTTGAAGAAGTGATCCAGATCTGGAGGCTTTGGGGGTGAAATGTAGGACCTTTGTTTTTTTAAAACAGAATTTAATGCGAGTATGTTTATTCACAATTGACTCATATAAGTGGACCTCCTTAAGGGGTAGAGTGTGGCATTTCAATGCATGCATACGATGTGTAGTGACTGGATGGATTAGCATATCCATAACTTCAGACACTTATTTGTGTTGGAAACATTCAGAATCCTATCAGCTATTTTGAGAACACAATTAACTGTTCTCAATCAGTGACCTCACTGTGGATCATTAAAAGTTACTCCTCCCACCCAATGGCACCCTCATACCCATCAACCGAGGCTCCTTCCTCCACTCCCTCCTCCCCAGTCTAGCCTCTGGTAGTCCCTGTTCTCCTCTCTGTTTCTCTGAGATCAACTTCCTAAGCTTCCACACAAGTGAGAACATGCAGTAATTTTCTTTCCATGCCGACATGTTTCATTTCACCCAAAGTCCTCCAGGCTCATCTGAGTTCCTACAAACGACAGCACTGTGTGCTTTTCTATGGCTGAGTATTATTCCATGGTGCATAGGTGGCCACGTGCTCCTTGTCCACACATCTACCTATGGGGTGGGCACCTAGGCTGGCACAGGTCGTGGTGTGGTCCTCAGCAGACCCCTTCAGGCAGGAATGTAGGAACTTCCCAGCATGCATTGCTGCATGTGGGAGAAAGTGCTCTCTCTCCTGAGAGGGGAGTTTGGTATCTGAAGTTTGCAAGAGCAATGATGCCTTTGGGGGCAGGGAAAGGAGGACTCGGGTTTGCCCCGTGTGCTACCCTCTGGGCTGCAATTAGCCTAGCACTGGGAACTTCTCAAGAGTCCACAGGTCATGGCCAAGTATGGATCACAGACCCAAGGGCGTTTCCTGCCTCTTGCAGCTCCCTTTTGTTCTCTAAGTTTGTGGAGAAGCCTGTGTCCGGATCCAGGGTGACACCTGGGGAGGGACCTGTGGGAAGCGTGACTGCTGTGGCTGGGGCTGCCCGATGCTCCCGGCACATGATGGTGGGATGAGAGCTCAACAGTCCTACACGTCCGGTGGACTCACGCAATTCTTGCTAAGACTAACTTTGGCATGACCACCACCATGCACGTGAGAGACGGTCTGGACTGAAGCTGATGGGGGCGCCCCAGGAGGTCTGCACCCCGGTCTCCCTCTTTACAGCTGACATGTAGCAGAACAGGAGACTGCAGCAGGGGCTGCCCTGGTAGCTTCTCTGGAAGACGGGCATCATCATTTGGTTTCCGTCTTGTGATTCGTCTTTTGACATCTGCGTGTAAAGATGTTTAATCTGTGAAGGTTTATTTTTATTTTTTTTTTACCTGAGAGGAGCCCCATATTTAAAATTTGCCTCACCCCAGACTGCTTTCCTGGGATGAGCTTTTGGCAACAGTCTCCAGGATGATGTTCACCACGAGTTTGACTCCTCGTTAGCTTCTTATTGTCCTAATTAACTACGGAGGCAAAGCAATCCAGGACCCGGCGCTTTATTAATTAGTCACTTACCAGAGTTTTCAATGGCCAGGCTCATAGTCACATACCTACTCTTCTTTATCGACAGGGGGATGACATTCAGTGAGCGCCATTTTATTTCTTGACAGCTGTTTATCAGCGCCCCAACAACACAGGAGTTGAACAGTGCATCTGGAGTCTGGCTTGTAGAGCTAATTACTGATTACGGGTATTTCTATGGAAAGAATCTGAAACAAGATGCTCCCAACCCTTCCTCTTTTGTTGCACTGAGAGGCAAAGCAGGCCCCACAGAGAGGCTGAGGGTTCACGGGACTGCACAGTCTCCCTTTTGCTTCTCAGGGGCTGGCAGCTGAGAACCAAAGCTTAGCGTTCCATTTTGCTCAGTGGCTCCTGCCTATCCAAGGCCTTGGGTGGAAGTCTGAGGTGTGGGCAGGGAGAATGGTTTTCACCAGGCAAAGGCAGACTCCAGCTGGAGTTTGCGTACAGCACTGTCACCAAGAATGTGAACTAAGATACTCTGCATCTCAGCATCTTCAACAAGGCCTTTTGGACTCAGTCTATGTGAGGGAAATTCACCAAGTTCATGGACACATGAAATTAAATGAGAAGTCTATTTTGGAATAAGAAATTGGAAATCAATGGAAAATTCTTACTATGAAAACACCTTGCCTGGACTTCAAGGTTTTTTTTCTTTTTCAGCAAAATAAATTTATCTTTTAATTTCGTTTCCATGAACTTTTTGAACTTGCCTCATATCAGATATATCATGGACAAACTGTGAAATTTGTCTTCAAAAATTAGATATGCAGATTCTAAGATGCAAATTTTAAAATACATCTTAAAAAAAAAAAAAAAACACTGATTTTTCATCTACTTGAAAGGAAGAGTAAGAACGAGATCTTCCATCTGTTGATTTACTCCCCAGATGCCTACCACAGCCAGGTCTGGCTCAGGCTGAAGCCAAGAGCCAGGAGCTCCATCATCGTGGTCTCCTCTGTGGGTAGCAGGAGCCCAAACCCTTGGATCATCATCTGCTACCTCCCAGAGTGCATTAGCAGGAAGACAGACCGAAAGCAGAGCAATTGAGTCTGGAACTGGCACTGCAAGACGGGATGCGAGTGTCCCAAGTGGTAACTTAATCTGCTATGTCCACAATGCCCATCTCTAAAATGCAAATCTAAGGGACAGTTTCTTGGTATCATTTTCTAGATTTATCTATTTCACCAACACCCACAGAGTGACCTTTGTGATAATTCCAGAAGGAAAAGATACCATTAACATTCAAAGTAATTTATAAGGAGAAAATTGCAAATAATATTGCTTTATAGATTAGTCATTCTCTATATTTACATTTTATAACTTCTCTAAATCAATATCTTATTAATTTTAATTGTCTTACTCAACATAATATCTAGCATATTTAAGAATAATTTGAGTAGAAATTATATTGTGTAATAAATAGTTTTGAGGAATATTAAAATTTTCCTTGATTCTTTTCCTCTCTACAGTTTTAATGCATTTGTGTGTGTGTGTATTTTAAAGTTGAGTTTGTTACTGAGTTAAACATGTATAATGATCATTTGAATACCAGTTATATTCATTAAAAATTCATTGCCTGATACATAATTAACGAGACCAATCTATAGCTAAAATTCTCTGCCCCATTTTTAAAGTGTTGTCTTTATCCAAGACAATTACCACTAAAGCACCAATGGGGAAGTGATGACAGCAGCTCTTCCCTAGTCAGAAAGTACGTTTATGTTGACTCCTGTGGTGCAGAAAAAATGCTACATATTTGCAAAAGGACTATCAAGTTGAAAGGGGCTGTTTGTGGCATGTGAACAAGAAGTTCTGTGGTCTGAAGGTGTCCCCTCCTGCATACCCCAAGGTCAGAGTATTAGGAGATGGGCCCTTTAGGGGATTAGACCATGGGCTGAACCCTCAGAGATAGGATCAGTACCCTTATAAAAGAGGTCCCACAGGTTGGGCCATCACCTGCAATGCCAGCATTCCACATGAGAGCTGGTTCAAGCCCTGGCTGCTCCACTTCCAATCCAGCTCCCCGTAATGTGCTTGGGAAAGCAGCAGAAGATGGTCCAAGTGCTTGGGCCCCTGCAATCACATGGGAGACCCAGATGGGGTTCCAGGCTCCTGGCTTTGGCCTGGTCCAGCCCCAGTCACACCTGTGTTACCATTTTGGGGAGTTAACCAGCAGATGGAAGACTGCGATCTCTGTCTCTCTGTCTCTTTTTGTCTCTCTTTGTCTCTCTTTCATATCGCTCTGCCTAATGAATAAACAAATCTTTTTTACAAAAGAGAAAGGCCCCTCACACCTTGCATCATAGGAGAATACAGCAAGAAGATGCCAGAAAGTGGACACTGAAGAAGCCAACACTTTGATAGCAGATACTCTGGCCTCTGGAACAGAGAGAAGCTTTGCAGTTTACAACTCTGTGTGAAAGCAGCCCAAGCTGAGCAGGGCACTGGCTCAGCCATGGAGAAGAATATACAGCATTATCTGTTTCTAAGCGGCTGAGCTCAAGACCTGAATCAATATCTCTCTGTATGTTTGTACATTTTTCATTCTGAAGAGAAATGGTTAGTGACTTCCCTTTTCAACATCAATTATTGAAATTGAAGTTTATCCCCTGAGGGGGGTTTGGACTCCTTTCCCATGTTGCCAGTCCATACACAGAGCTAAGGGTGAAGTTGGAGACTTTAGGAAATGCAGGTATCATTTGAGTTGATGCAGACTTCCTGGGACGACAAATAGCCCGTGGGCAGAGGGCTCATCCAGGAGGCCAAACAGGAAAGGCCAGTGCCACCACGTCTCTCTGGAGGTATTTTCACAGCAAGGAGAGAATCTTGAGGGGTCTCCTCAGCACCACTCCTGGGTTAACATCAATGAGAGTCTGAGGATTCCTGTGGTGTCCACAATGCATTGCACGGGGCCTGAAAACACCATAGCGTGGGCACTGTCTGTTTTATGATCTTCTCCTGTAGGGCTACACACACAGGGCTGGTGGTCCTATAGGGGAGCCTACGGCTTACCAGCTCTCTGTTAATACTGCAGCTTGGACCTCAGATACACAGAAAGCCACTTTCCAAAGGACTATGAGAGCCAGGGGTGAGGGAGCAGGCATTTGATCTTACAGATTTCCAATAGCCCTTGAGCCAAGCTCTCCTGTGGGCCCTTGGTAATTTCTAAACAGTGTATACTCATGCTTTGCTCCATGCATTTGGTTATCTATGGGCTATCCCAGCTTCACCCACTAGCTGGCTTCACACTAATCAGTCAACAATTTTCTGTTGGCTACCTGCTGGGTGAGTCATGGTGGGGGCGTTCTCAAATACATGGGGCTCCCAGCTGCCCTCCAGGAGCCCACACACCTCCTGAGTTAGCTGCTCCCCCTTCCTTTTACTGCAGGAACTGTCAGGATGATTTCTTCTTGGTGTCAGTGTCAGTGACACAAGTATAGTAACTGCATGGGGCCAAGGGGACTCGAAAAGTTCATGTAGTTCACTAACAGTGAATGCAATGTTTGTGTGTGTGTGTGTGTGTGTGTGCGTGCCTGTAAAGATATAGTACATATGTAATGCACATGTATGATTATACACATGTGTATATTTCTAGATCTGTGTGCACAGTAATTTTTGCCATATTTTAGGATATATAACAAGTAGAAATTGTTTATATAGATAGTAATGCAGACTAAACATATGACCAATCACAAAAATACATATTGCATTTACAAGCCAAGCATCCCTAATTTGAAAATTGAAAACACAAAATTTTCCAAAATCTGAAACTTTCTGAGAACTGACAAGATGCTGTGAGTAGAAAATTCTACACTTGAACTCATGTTGCAGGTTAAAGCAAAAAATCAGGTGCAACTAAAATAATTATATAAAATTATCGTCATACATTAGGCTTTGCATATAAAGTGTGTATATGACATATAAATGAAGGTAGTAGACAGACTTGGATATATACAAATATATGCAAATATCATAAGTCCCCCCAAATCTGAAATACTTCTGGTCCCAAGCACCTTAGATAAGGAAGATACAACATGTACTGTATATATTCATATATACATGATATATTACATTATTAATTATAGTCTCCAGTTTAATGTAAACTAAACATAGGATACCTTTTTTATATCACAAAATGTCCCTTAGTTAATTTTAGTAGTAGGGGACATTCTGATGTAACCTTGATTTTCTCTCTCTTTAGAAAGATTTAAAATTATTAATTTTTAAGGTTACTCATAAGATCTACTGAAGCAGTATAATACATGTTGCTTTGATAAAAAGGAAAACAATTTAATAGCATCATATATATCAAGGCAGAGATATTGGCTGACTAGACTCATTGAACTGATGCTAATACTTGACATGAGTGGTTAGCACAGACATCTGTGCAAATGTCCTAGTATGTCCGAACTACAATGAGTAGTCACTGACAAGAGACCCAGGAAGAATGTGCCTTCAGTACCCTATTGAGTTTAAGATCAGAGGCAACGAGTTCAGAAGAAAAGGAAACACCCACTCAACTGGGGTACCATGAGCCCAGCTTCTCCCATGGCTGGGTGCTGGGGACCCAGCTTTGAAGCTATGGTTCTGGCAGCCAACAAACTCAAGGCTGTTTGTGTTTCTGTGTCTCTCTCTTCCCATCCAATCATTTCCTTCTGATCTGGATTGTCCCTAAAAACAGTTTCTATATACTCCTATATTATCTGCAGCCCTGAAGAACAAAACAAGGGTTCTCAGAATTCCATCACAGCAAACCACTGGGCTGTCCACCACGTGGCCCCTGGAAAAGGAAATGACCTGGAAATTGGTTCATCTCTGGGGTCCCAGACCTGGGCTCATGCTAACCTGCTCCTCTCCCAACTTCCCACGTATCATGAGCTTACATCCAAGCTCTGACATCTCAGATAATCACTCCCATGTCCCTGGAATGCTCAACCTCAAGAGAAAAGAAGTTTGTGTGGCCTTCTAGATAATTGTTTCCATAAAACAGTAGGTGATAACAACATACTTGGGAACAGTCCCAATGCCTCCCAAATGTGGTGAAACTTCACAGTCAGTTAAGGAGGTGGAAACTTCACACTGAGTTTGGCCTCAACCTCATGTATGTCCCTGGTGTTCTGAGCTCTGCTTCAGCCCGCCAGGATTCATGGCACTTCTCTTCACGATGCATGGGTGCGCCCTCTCCATCATCCACCGCCTATCTGCATCTCACAGGTGTGGTCTGTGAAACCCAACCACAGAAGCTGGACCCCGATCCTCTTGGGATTTTCCCAGCGCTTGCTCTCGTCATGACTGCGGGGTATCACAAACTAATCCTGAACTGACATCACTCCCACCTCCTTTAGGCTCTGGATTACATCTTATTTATATCTGACTCTCCAGTGGTGCCAGGTGACATCAGGATCAACCCCAGCAGTGAGAGTTCTCATTTACAGAGCCCTGCTAGCATGTGGGCATCTAATACACCCTGCACAAAAACAACTCATGTGTTCTTGGCAATGAGTCTGTGTAATTGGTACAGTGTTGTTATTTCCACTGTAGGATAAGCAAGCAATCTCAGAGAAAACTAATTTTGTTCTCAAACAGGCTAACCATGATTCCAGCTCAGAACCTTACACAGGCTGTTCCCTGTGCCTGGGATGCTCTTCCAGACAGGCTGTCCTCCCCTCAGCAATCAGGCGTTTTTTCAAATCACACTGGGTCACTGAGCGCTTCCCTGGCCACTCTCTCCTGCTGGCATCCCAGATCCTCCGTCTTCTTTCCTATAGCTCTGCTCATCATCTAACAGCTCGCCTTCGCTGGAACACCAGCCCCAAGGGGACCAGGGTTTCGGTCTCTCTCTCACGAACATCCATTTTCAAACTTCCTACACTCAGTAAAGGAGAGGGAAGTAAAGTAGGTGCTCAGTAAATGTACTGAATGTAATTTGATCAAATTTTCCAGGGTCACAAAGCTAGTTAGCAATGGAACCAAGAAACCCACTCCTGTCTATTCCCTCAATCTCTTAACCACTGTTGCCCTCAGTGCAGCACAACTACACTTGCGTCTTCATCTACAATTAATCGCCTCATTCTCACTCAATACTCTTTTACTTTTTGTGCTTTGAGACACTGAAATGACCAGACCTCTGGGACTTCGATCAACATTCGCGACTGTCAGCATGCTAGCATTGAGTTCTTCTTCTTCTTTTTTTTTTTTTTTTTTTTTTTTTAAGCACTGAGTTCTACCCTTCCTCGCTCGCTAGCATGCTAGCCTCCTTGTCTTTCTGGCTGGTACCTGTTGTTCCCTGGATATCATTTCTTCTATGTCCTCGTGAGGGAGCATGCCTAGGAGAGAGACTAAGTATTTGCAAGTCTGAACATATGTGATCCTCTCCAAATAGAGGGTTATTTGGCTATGTACAGATTTTAGATTGAAAATTATTTTCCTCCAGAGCTCAGGGAACATAACCTGCTTGTTCTCTGCTCTCTAGAACTGCGGCTGCCAAGTCAGGTGGAGCCTCTGTGATTTCAGGCTGTTGTTTGTTTTATCCCGATGCTCTGAAACTTCGTGATGTGGAATAGGAACGTTTCCTGCTATTTCTTATGAGTGCCCTGGCCTTCTGCTCTGAGGAATGACTTTCTAGGACTTCTCAGATTTCCTTCTCTCTCTTCTCTGAGATTTCAAAACTATGCTAATTCTCTGGGACTTGTCCTTTGTGGCTTTTACTGCATTGTTCTCCTTTTTTCCATCCATTTTCCTTGATGTTGTACCTTCTGGGGGATTCTCTTAACCATTTTCTAGTCACTCTCTCGAAGTTTTAGCTTCAGTAGTTAGATTCTTTTATGGCCTACAAAGATTTTCTTATTTATCCTTTCACATTCCAGCCAGTGTTCATCTCATGAACACGAGCCCTTCCTAAATCCTTCTCAGTACTGCCTCTAAAGTTTTTGCTTGCTTCTTTTAATCCCTTTTGGTCCATAAATTATCTCTGTTTCTTGTGAGACACAGTTTATTTCTCTATTTTGGTCTGTCTTCTTCACACCCCTGACTCTCTCCAGTCACTCAGAAATCCTTGCAAATGTACCCTTTTGAGAAAGAAGCCCAGAGTAGTATGTTGTCACAGAGTGAATGCAGGAGTTTCGGACCCGGGGTTCCTCCGCAGGAGCTTACGACAGGAGAGCAGGGCAGAGAGGCTGGCTGTGTCCCTTCAGAAGAGCTGGTGGGGGCCAGCGCCGAGCCCGTGGGATGCAGCCCCCCCCCATGCCTGTATGAAGACACCGACATCCACAACAGACCTCTACCCTCTCCCATGGTTTTAGTTCCATCAAGGGAACAGTTATGCTGGTTACCTTAGAGCAAGTTCCTGGCTCCAGGCTCTCTTTCTCAGTAGGAAAGAAGCGAGGTTAGTAGAGCTGCCGTGGTTCCTGATTTAGAACTCTGTCACACACTGGCTTTCAATTAATCCCTCTCTTTTTACTGCAAATATCTCCCAGAATCCCCAGCTCAACTCTGACCCTTGAGCCTGTCCAAGAATTCACTGAAGACAGGCAGTCACCCCTGAAGTCCTGACAGCACATTCTCTGGAGACGCCTCTCTTTTACAGAGTTTTCCAAAGATTCATGGGAGTGGGCACTTAGCCCAACAGGTAAGCCACTCGTTGGGATGCCCATACCCGCAACAGAGTGCCTGGGTTCTGCTCAAGTTCTGCTCAAGTTGTGCTCAAGTCCCACTTCTGTTCAAGTTCCAGATTCCTGCTAATGCACACCCTGGAAGGTAGCAGATGATGACTCAATTGGGTTCCACATCAAAGACCTGAACAACTTGCTCCTGAAGGAACAGGGGGGCATCACTGAAGAAATCCAAAGAGAAATCAGGGGCTGGCACTATGGCGCAGTGGGTGAATGCCCTGGCCTGAAGTGCCGGCATCCCATAAGGGTGCTGGTTTGAGACCTGGCTGCTCCACTTCCGATCCAGCTCTCTGCTATGGTCTAGGAAAGCAGTAGAAGATGGCCCAAGTGCTTGGGCCTCTGCACCCGCGTGGGAGACCTGGAAGAAACTCCTGGTTCCTGGCTTCAGATCGGCGCAGCTCCAGCCATTGTGGCCATCTGGGGAGTGAACCAGTGGATGGAAGACCTCTCTTTCTCTCTCTCTCTGCCTCTCCTTCTCTCTCTTTGTAACTCTTTCAAATAAATAAACAAATCTTAAAAAAAAGAAATTGTATATTATGAAAAAACTATGCATGGATTTCAAAAACTTTTTCCCCAAAATAAATGTTATCTTTTTAATACATTTTTTCACAAACATTTTGGAATGCCTTCATACTCTGCTAATCTGTCTACTTTATAGAATATTGTTAAATTGGCTTGCTTGTTGGAGGCATCCAGTCTCTGGCCTCTGTGTTCCTGTATCTTCTGTGAATCCATTCTCTCACTGTTTGTTGTTCAGAGGGTCTGAGAAATATGGGAGGCAAGTAAGTGGGCAGAAGATACCACGTGGGACCAATAACTCAGATAGATACCTTTTCCCATTCTTGGTGTACATTTCCTAATTACATTAAAGCCTGATCAAAATCACATAGATAGCAATAATATTCGAAAGGCTTTGATATAATTCTGCATAAAGATGTCACTTTCTTATAAAAGAACCAAAAAAATCTGTTTATCCCCTTTTAATTGACGAGGTTGCTATGGATTAGGACAGGAAAGATCGGTATTAACTTCTGTGAATCAAATGAAAAGGAGAGACCGCAAGGTTCCTTTGGGCCACCTAGGAATCCAGACTCCTAGATCCAGGTGCTGGCTACCAGCGCACCATCAGGGACACTGAAGTGACACCCTTCCTGCTGCAGCATGATCTGGACACCAAGGGGACTGACGTGAGATACCAAGGTAAGTGTGATGCAGGTGCAGCTTAAAGTGAATTTACCAAGGAGATACTTGACCACCTCCTCTGTGAGCTTTGGGCTTCTGGGCAGGTGAAAGGACCAGGCAGGGTTTAGCATGAAGCGAGGAGGGAAGGTTTCTGAAGAAAGAGGTCTCAGGGTCCATCCTCTTGGGGCATGGGGAAGCCAGTAGAGATGAGCCCCCCTGAGAATTCTCAGATTGAGGTTCCCAATGTAAAATGGTTGCAGGACTCTGAGGGTAAGCGTCTGGCAGAATGACCACTTTGTTGGCAGAAACGAGAGGTGGACACAATGTGTGGACACAGCATGCACTTCCCAAGTGGGCTGGGGTGCAGGATGCCAGAGCCCACTGCACAGGAGAGAGATCCATTTTACACTGGCTGCAAAGATGGCATGGGCAGGGGACTGGGCTCCCAGGGCAAGAGCTTAGGAAGAGAGGGTAGGACCCAGGGGTGTGGCCAGCGGTGATGCATCAGGTCCCTGGGGCCAGGAGAGGCTCACTGGTGATGTCTCCTTCCAGAAAGCCCCAGAGGCTCCAGTTGAGAGGCAGAGAGTTGGCCTTAACCACCACTGAAGGCAAGTTAAAGGACTGACTAATACTACAGGCTGATCATATTCTAATTAGTAAATCTAATTTTTTATTAACAAAAAACCTTAATGTGTTGGTGGGAATGTTTAGCACTCGAGTGAACAGAATGTTCGTGAGGATTCTTCAAAGGACTTAAATCTCAGGAAAGGAGCAGTGAGAGGTGGGTATCCCACAGGATTGTGATCCAGCTCCAGAGGCTGTGTGTTAAACAGGCACCGCTCACTGCCAGAGGAGATGAGGCCATGTAGGGAGCCTCTGGGCACCCAGCAGGGAGACGGCTAAGCTTTCATCAGGGATCAGGTTTACTTCCTTTTCCTTTCATCCAAGGAGAGCACCTGCAAGCCTTAAGAAGCCAGGATTGGAGGTGAAATCTGCAACTATCCAGAACGTAGGGTTTATAGTGCACCATCCACTCCCTCTACTGAGTTTTATTCCATTTGGTTGGAGAACAAAATGGACACCCCTTGACCAAATTCCTCTCCATATTCAGTCAGCTTTGATCGAAATCCTTGGTTAAGAATGCACATTTTGCTCACTTCGTTTTTACCTCAAAATACATTTCTGATGTTTGACTTCACTTTCATGTATATTTACAACTCAGATTTCTACTTTTAATAAGATTCATTTTGCTGGGAACCCAGAAACTGCAAGGATTGTGTTATTTTCCTTACAAAACTGAAGAAGAAATGGTCCTGGTGAAGTCACATCCAACAGGATGAGTTTTTGAGACCTTTTTGCCCTCTTGAAAACCACTAGTCATTTAAATATGTTGCAAACTCACATTTCATGTCTATGCCTTGGGTGTTTTTCTTCACCGACACAAAAATATACTACCTCTATCCAAGCACCATGAATATTTAAGAAGACAGAGACTCTGAACTGAAAGAGATCTAGGTGCCAATCATATGCCTGTCATTTCTAGATAAGTAACTTTGGGCAAGGAATGTATCACTGAGAAGCCTCTGTTCTGGAATCTTTAAGATGGGGCTAAAAATCTGCACCTCCTCATTAAACTGTTGAAGAGTACATGAGATACAGCTTGCAAAGTGTCTGGCACAATGCCTGCCATATAGCAAGTGTTTTACAAGGCAATATGTTTTTTAACATAATTTTATCCATCATGAATATTTAATAGATATTCATTTATTAAAATGAATAAATTTAGCCATTAAGTTAGAAAAAGATTTTAAAAAGCAACCTATTTGTCAGGAGAAAAATGTTCTGTAGGTTATGACATTTATTTAGACTTCATTTTCCTCTACCATTTAGAAGGGGTAATTGTTGAATCACCCCATTTCAAACAAGTGGGAGAGAGCTTTCTTAATTAGATCTGGAGGAAGAAAGGGCTATCTCTAGGGCATCCTAAGGGTTTCTCTGTCCATTTTTTTTATTTGTACATTTATTCTCCATCTGGATCCCAGTCCAAGATTTCCAACTTAGAAATGATCATATCAGTTATTTGCTGAGAAGACCCCTTTGCCACAGGACCCGCTTCTTCCATCTCCCTCTGAGACTTCGTCTCTTACCACGTCCTGCCATGCAGCTTTGCTGAGACATTGACCCGTTAGTGGCCTCTCTTCCATTCCCACCACAAATACACCTCAACAGAGAGATATCCCATGTGCTGGTCCACTCCCCAAATGCCTGCAACAGCTACGGACTGGGCCAGGCTGAAGCCAGGAGCCAGGAACTTGGGTTATCACCTGCTGCTTCCCAGGTTACACATTAACAAGGAGCTGGAATTAAGAACCTAGCCTTGGCCGGCGCCGCGGCTCACTAGGCTAATCCTCTGCCTTGCGGCGCTGGCACACCGGGTTCTAGTCCCGGTTGGGGCACCGGATTCTGTCCCGGTTGCCTCTATTCCAGGTCAGCTCTCTGCTGTGGCCAGGGAGTGCAGTGGAGGATGGCCCAAGTGCTTGGGCCCTGCACTGCACCCCATGGGAGACCAGGATAAGTACCTAGCTCCTGCCATCGGATCGGCGCGGTGCGCTGGTTGCAGCGCGCCAGCCGCGGCGGCCATTGGAGGGTGAACCAACGGCAAAGGAAGACCTTTCTCTCTGTCTCTCTCTCTCACTGTCCACTCCTGCCTGTCAAAAAACAAACAAACAAACAAACAAACAAAAAAACCTAGCCTTAGCAAGTGAATATGAGATAAGACATCTCAAGTGGCATCTTAATGGCTGCACCAAATGCCTGTCCCCCAACTCCACTTTCTGATACTGGTACTTTGAAAAAGACAACAATCTACCAGGAGATCTTTAGACTTTGAAAGGCACATAACTGAGAAATCACACTTCTCTAGGTTGAATCTGAAATGTGGTGTTTTCATGGACATTTGGAACTCTGAATCCTTTATAAAGTTTGGCCCTCAGGAAGACCTAGTGAAAAAGGTAGATGTGTATTTTCTTGCCATCTGCCCACTAGACCTGAAATCCTCAAATAGAATTTCTAATTTATGGAAGCGTTTGTAGGTAAGTAAGATAAATTACAGGAAAAAAAAAAAAAAAAAAAAAAGCTGATACCCATATCCAGCTCTCTACCAGATTCAGCCAGGCAGGCCACCCGCCCCAAGTCAAGATGTTACTGTTCACCAGCACTTGCCCCAGTCCCGCCCGGCTCCTTCTGCAGCTCATGCCCATCTCAGTCAACGGGACTCTCCTCCTTAGCTGTCGAGTCAGGGGGTCTTTGAGTCTGCCTTCTCTGACCACCAGCACCTCATCCAGGAGAGAAATCCTGCTGGCTCCCCCGACACGTACATCCAAAAGTGATTTTCACCACCCCCAGTGCCATCATCTCAGCCCAAACCATAATCACCTCTTGCTTAGATTGCTGCAATCAGCTCCCAACTGATATTCTTGCTTTTCCCTTTCATCCTGACAGTCTATTCTCTCCACAGCAGCCAGAGTGACCCTGTTACAGACTAAATCAGACTCTGGCTCCTGTGGGTTTACAGCAAAACCAACATCCTAAGTTCTCAAGACTTACAACACTACCCTGATCTGCCTCCCATACCCACCTTCATGTGACTTCGTGTCACATCTTTGACCCTGTTCTCTCGGATCCACCCCCCTGGTTTCCCTGCTGTCCCACAAACCTATCAGATACACCCTTATCTATGAGCCCTTGAACTTACTTTTCTTTTGCTCAGATGTCTACAGGGTCAGCCCACTTGCTTCCTTGAGGACTGACTCACAAGTCACTTTCTAATTAGAGCCTTCCCTGTCCATACAATCCAAAGTACTTATTTTGAATATTTTTCTGTCTTCTCCATTTGAAACAAGACTAGGGGTATTGGATTCTCTGGGTCTAAATCCAGGGCAATATATAAGAGCTGCTTAATAAATAGTCATTGCATAGATCAGTGAATGTCACTACCTAGCCTATATTCCTTCTTCCTAACTACCAGTGACAAAGCGATCAAATCCAAATGCTGCAAAATCAAAAGCTGTCTTTCAATCTTGATGTAACTGTGCTCTCTCAACTAGCACATCAGGTGGCTCCAAGTTTTACACAGTACCCAGCATACGGAATCAGACATGAGTCTGAAAGCTCCAATATTCCTGATCTCTCACAAACATCAGACTCTGACCCCCACACACTTCCTGGGCCAGTTTGCTGATTTCTAAATAGGACGGACAATCTTAGGCAGCCCGAGTGTTTATGCAGAGTTACAAAATAATTTTAAACCCGAAATCCACCAGCAACAATTTGCATGAGAAATCTTTTAAGTGAATATTTAAAAGCATGCATTTTAAACAAGCCATATCAAACATTAAAATATCCATTGTAGCTCTAAAATGAAAAATCTTCAATTGAACATTTTTTTTTTCTCACGAGGTAGCAGAAATGAGATATGGCCAGAGAATCTGAGGAACAGATGGAAATGTGGAGGGAGGCAGAGGCCCAGGGGGATGGAGTCACCAACTGAAGCCTCTTTTTGGCCACAAAAGCCTCCTTACCCGTAGCCACACACACACACACATGTGCGCGCGCCACAACAAACGCTCCTAAAAGCATTCAATCCAGACTGCCCGGCACAAGCTATTTTCTCAGTGCATTGGCTTTCAAAACTCCTTCCTAAATTCAGGGGGAGAAGGAGCTATTGGGCGCTTTGATGCTCCACTCCCATTTCCCATTCCCCCAGCATCTCCAGCAGACCCAGAACGTGCAGTCACGTGGCCACCTCTCCATCTGCACTGAAATGACTGGAGGAAGCAGGCACCAATCTGCCACACAGAACCAGCAGGAGGAACGGCTGGGGGCCAAGGTGTCTGGTTTCTTTAAGCAGGTAGATGCAGAAAACATATCAGCCTTTTGTGAATCACCTGGACTGGCTGGGCACTGGGTTCCTCTTCTCTCTGCTGGCTGGGGTGGCTGGGAAAGGTGCCATGGGGCTGTAGTCCCACACAAGCTCCACCAGTTCCCCTCTGTCCTTGAGATCTTCTAATCTATTGTGCAAATGTGTGTCCCCATCCCTGTTTCCTAAGTCTCCCTTCTTGTCACTCAACTTCTAAGTTTGCCATGTATTTTGAGAATGGCATTGGGTTGGCATGAATGACTGTCATCTCCAGAGAGAATATTTCCATCCAGGAACTGCACCTAGCATAATTCTGTGGGCAGCAGAATCCCAGCTGCTTCCTGTTAAGCCAGGCCAGTCCAGTTGCTGTCAATGACTGCGCTGAATTAAAGAAACCCTGGCCACCTGCCTGGTGAATGCAACAAGTTCCTCCTTTATCCCACCCATCGTCACAGTCATCCATTTGTGTCAAGAAAGGAAACATATGAGCGTGGCATCTACTACTAGAGGGACACAATTACCAAAGACTCCTATAAGGGAAAAAGTCAGTTGCTGGAGCATTTAGGAGACACGCATTAGGCCTTCAGGCACCGTGTCTTGCTTAGGCTAAGCATACGGCGCTACAGGCACAGAGCCACGGGTACAGCCTGGTCTTTGAGGGGTGTAACCACCACAGACACATCACCTGCTCTGAGTTGACAGAGAAAAATACCAGCTTCTTGTCCCAGCTCACCCCTCCCTCCCTGTGACAAAACAGGGAACAAGTTCAAGGAACTTGGTTATTTTGTCTCCATCCCGGAACCTATGTAAATTTACTGACAAGTATGAGAGAGTCCCTTACTTTTCCTAACCACTGAATTCAAAAGACAAAAATGTAACAAGTTTGGGCCACAACACAGGAGTGATGGATAACTCAAGGCTCTTAGTATTGGTGACTTTTCTACTACTATTGACACCTGTGCAAGTTGGAAACTCACTCTTTCTGCCAACAACATGTAGACAACTAAAGGCCATCCTAGAAATACCACGATGGTCACTTACTTTGCTTTTTTTGGGGGGGTGGGGGTGGGGGGGAGTGCTGGGTTCAACAGGTCCATGTGATTGTTTACCAAATGTGTCTTATTTTTAAGGTTTAGTTTTCCAGATTGAGGTTTGGGGAGGGTAATGAGAGGAGAGAGACAGGTGTTAAGAGACTGTGAGACCGACCACATCACTCCCCAGGAGAAGTAACCCCCACAAGCCCAAGGAAGCCCCTGCGCGTCCACAGGACACTTTCAGCAGGAGTTCTGCTCCAGCCCCGCCACTGGCACGCAGCCGGCTCCTTCCCCCACCTGCGAGCCCTTTACCTGCTAGGCTGCCCGGCCGCTGGAGGGTGGCCGTGGCATACAGCTCCTGGGAGTGCTTGCTGTACTGCTCCGACGCGTGCACCAGGCGCTTGGTGGGCGACAGCGTGGCGTACGTGCCGATGGTGGAGCTCAGCTGGTGGATGGGCGAGGACGAGATGGTGGACTGCACGGTGGGGGGCGAGGTCACGCGGATCGGGGACAGGCCGGCCGAGGACACGACGATGTTGATGGGCGAGCTGGTGCTGTAGGACTTGGCCAGGCGGCTGGGCGACTGCTTGGGCGAGGAGCCGCGCGGCGCGGCGTAGGCGGCGCCCTCGGGGGCCGAGCCGCCGCGCTGCAGCTTGGTGGGCGAGCCGCCCTGCGGCGCGGTCAGCGGGGAGCCCCCGCGAGGCGGCGCCGGCAGCGTGGAGCTCGAGTAGTACAGCGCGGCGGCGGCGGCGGGCGGCGCGTCGGGCAGGTGGAAGGCGCTGCCCAGGCTGGGCGCGAACGGCTCCCGAGGAGGCGGCGGCGGCGGCGGCGCGGGCTCGGGCCCCGCCAGGTGGCCGGCGCGGCTCGTCGTGCCCTGTGCCCGGGAGAGGAGAGAACACGCGCGCTTAGCGAGGCAGAAGCCAGCCGGCCGCCCGCCCGGCTCCGGCCCCCGCCCCGGCCCCGGCCCCGGCCGAGGAGCGCAGCGTGGGCGCCCCGGGGTTGCCCGAGCCGGAGGCGCTCGCAGCCTGTGCCCCCTGGGCGCGCTGCTTTGGGGGCAGGCTGACGGGAGCGCGAAGCCACATTTGCACAGAGGAGACACGATTGGCTCACAGCGCTGGGATGTTTCTGGAATAGCAGAGGCACAGCCTTAGTCACGGAAAGATTTGAAAGGGCACCCAGAGGGGCCGCCACGCTCTCCCTGAACGCAATCACCAGTCTGTTGCTTTAATGAGAGCGTCGGGTGTGAAATCTTCTCCCCCCACCCTTCCCTGGTCTCTTCATCCAATACACCTTCAGTCTCCGCAGTTGGCCAGGCTGCATACTTATCTGGAGGCCATCACGAATAAACATACTTGTTAGTTTATTCTGCTGTTACTGTCGCCTGGATTCTCCTTTTTGGACAAGAGGAGTTAAACGGGAGAAAAAAAAATATTGTCACAATGAATACCTTGGTCTTTCAAAAAAAAATCCAATTCTTTCTAGAGGAATTACTAATGGTAAACGAAGTCCTCCCTTCTCTAATTTGTCAGAGTCTCTGTCTCTGTGGAGCTCCTTGGAAAGGGCCCCCTGCAGCTGCCTCCACTTGGAAAGCTCTGTTGCCTCTCATTTATTGAAGAGGACACAAAAGACAGCCAGGGCTGGGTGGAGCTGGAAAAGCAGTTGGAGAACACCCTTTCCTTGAATCAGGCCCAGAGACAAATTTGCATTTGAATGAAAACCAAGCATTGTCAACCACTGCTGGGCAGGAGGGCAGGGATCTTCCTGGCTTCCCTCCCCAGGGAGCACAAAGGCTTCTGGTGTGAAAAGGGGGCACCTGAGAAGAAGCCAGGTTTTGAGATCAGGGGTGCCAGTTGGGTGGGGAGGAGGAAGCTGGTGGGATGCGGGGTATGAGATGGAACAGATGCTAGCCACTGACACTCTGAGTGACGCCTCTCCACCCTTAGGGAACTTTCATCTGTGCACACACAGCCTTCCACCTTGTATCAGGGATGCCAGCCTCACCGGGCACTTGGAGGACATTGATTGAACAGCATCAAAACTCTCTATGGGTCGGCGCCGCGGCTTACTAGGCTAATCCTCCGCCTTGCGGCGCCGGCACACCGGGTTCTAGTCCTGGTCGGGGTGCCGGATTCTGTCCCGGTTGCCCCTCTTCCAGGCCAGCCCTCTGCTGTGGCCAGGGAGTGCAGTGGAGGATGGCCCAAGTCCTTGTGCCCTGCACCCCATGGGAGACCAGGATAAGTACCTGGCTCCTGCCATCGGATCAGCGTGGTGCGCCGGCTGCACCGCGCCGGCTGTGGCGGCCATTGGAGGGTGAACCAATGGCAAAGGAAGACCTTTCTCTCTGTCTCTCTCACTGTCCACTCTGCCTGTCAAAAAACAAAAACAAAACAAAACAAAAACAAAACCCTCTATGAAGAGCAGCCTGTCATGAGAAGGAGAGAAATCCTTTGTTGAAAGATGTGTGCGTGTGTGTGTGTGTGCGCGTATTGCATTTACTTATACATACTTACTTGTGTGTGATATAGATGTTGATATATATATATATATATATATATGATATAGTGGCTTTGCTCAATGTAGCATCTCCAGCAGCTGAAAGAGCAGGTTTGATTCACAGCAGAGACTCTAGGAGTATTTGTGGAATGAGTGAAGGGATGGTTCATAATAAAGACCCTAAGGCTTTGGGTAGAAGGGCTTTTATGTGTGGGGGCTGGTGCATAAGCTTTGCAGAATTGGGTGCTTGTGTCACCCAGAGCATGAACAACAGAATCGGGATAACCTCCATGACCTCCCTAGCTCTTTAATTCAGCATCTCTGAAGCAGGGATCTAAGAACCAGGCATTTCAGAAGCTCCTCAGGTGATTCCAAGATGCAACACAGGAAGGAGCTCTCCAACACGGTTTTCTTTCTTTTTTTTTTAATTTTTTTTAAATGTTTTTGACAGGCAGAGTGGACAGTGAGAGAGAGAGACAGAGAGAAAGGTCTTCCTTTGCCGTTGGTTCACCCTCCAATGGCCGCCACGGCCGGCGCGCTGCGGCCTGCGCACCACGCTGATCTGATGGCAGGAGCCAGGAGCCAGGTGCTTTTCCTGGTCTCCCATGGGGTGCAGGGCCCAAGCACCTGGGCCATCCTCCACTGCACTCCCTGGCCACAGCAGAGAGCTGGCCTGGAAGAGGGGCAACCGGGACAGAATCCGGCGCCCCAACCGGGACTAGAACCTGGTGTGCCGGCGCTGCAAGGCGGAGGATTAGCCTAGTGAGCCGCGGCGCCGGCCCAACACGGTTTTCAAAGGGCAGTCCCTGTGCTTGTGGCTGCATCATGAGCTTCAGGGTCGCCCAGCCTTAAACTGGAAGAAACGCTGGCCCAGGGCCCTGGAGTTCTCCAGGAGATGTTGGTGCTTGCCCAAATGTGAGAACCAGAGGGCACAGATTCTGATGTGGGTGGTCTGGAGTGGGCCCGGAGGTTCCCATTTCTAAGTCTCTAGGGGAGGCAGAGCCTCAGCTCTGAGCAGCACCACTAAGCTGCTGACTTTGGTTTTCTGACGCCCTGCTGGGGCTCCTGTCAGTTGGGTCTCAGCACCATGAAGCCATGCAGAGCCCAACTGGCAAGGGATGAAGAAGCTTCTCCCAGGGTTTTCTGACAACTCCTGCACTGGGAGCATGCAAAGACAAAGAACTCAGAGAATCTCAAGACAGCCCCCTGCTTCCAACAAAGCCAAATCTTTATGTTATGCACTGGATATTAACATTAATAATCACCTTATACTACATGAATGCTGCTATTATCAAACAGCATAATTTCAATCCAATAAACACTAACTAAAGTATACCAATATATATTAAAGCAATACTAAGTCAATATTATAATGGTTAATGTTGGACTAACACATGTCCCAGGAAAGCCTTGACAAACTACAAAACTATTTTTTTTCTAATCCATTGGAACTTCTAGTCTCAGCTAATTTGATGGTTATTCTGGTCTTCCAAGTTTCCTTAAATGGCCCCCAAACCTGTAGACATCTTGGGTAGCACCATATGAGTTCCAGACATTTCAACAAGCATCAGCCACCAAGTTGGGGACCTTTTAGACATTGTTGGATCTTGGTGAAATTGTACCAAAACTTTTTTACACGAGAAAAGGAAAACACAATTTTTTATACAACTAGGATAGTAAATGCTACTGCCCACTATTCATTAAAATGCAACTCAAGAAAAGAATTCTGAATCCATCTGTCTGGCAAGCCACCATCAAGAAGCTCTTGCAGGGATGCCAGCTGTACTGGTGAGCTACCTGTGCAGCAGCTCTGCCCAGGGAATCATCCTGCAGAGTTGGAAAGGAAAGGTTTGCTTTCTGTACCATCCAATATGGCAGCTTCTGGACCAGCGCTTGAAATGGAGCTGGTCCCCAAGGAGCTGAATGTCAACATGCATTTAAATGTGCGTATTTTTCAGTAACGACTTGTGACTTGGTGGCCACCTCACTGCTCAGCACAGCACAGCTATAGGAGCCCTTCTGCAATTTACAGTGAACAATCCAGGGGTGTTCTCTGTACTTTGTTCCAATAGTTTATGGAGTAATAATGCCTAGGAATAATTCCTTGGCTGAACAGAGAAGTTTATTTTGCAGCATCACTTGGACATACAGAGTGATCTTTTGGGAGTGTGTTGTTACTCTTGTGTTCTCTCTCATTGCTTTGTATCACTTAGTAACTGATAGTCAGTTAGGGATGCATGAGGGTGAGCTTCCAGCCTGCTGTGTAATTCACAGGAAGCTTTATTATTACTCCAGTTACTGAAATAGAAATAGAAACCCATTTCAACACTTACGGGACTTCATCGACTTTGTTGTCAGAGGTTCAATTCTACCTTAAAGTATGTTAACACAAAAGTCAACAACAGGAGTCACTGTGTACTTACTCCTTATGTGGGATCTCTGCCCTTAATGTGTTGTCCAATGTGAATTAATGCTATAACTAGTACTCAAACAGTATTTTATACTTTATGTTCTGTGTGGGTGCAAACTGATGAAATCCTTACTTAATATATACTAAATCGATCTTCTGTATATAAAGATAATTGAAAATGAAAAAAAAGTATGTTAACACAATGAAACTGTAAATGTAATCTTAAAGTTAGAATTCAGATAAAAGTTCACTTTATTCAAAAAAAAATTAAGCTAAAGATTACTACAACACACTCCTTCCCTTGGGGTGTTTGGGAATTTCCCATAATCTAAGTCAAGATTCAAACTATATTTCATGTGCACCAAACGCAGAATGAGAATTGAAACAAATTCTCTACTATTGATGAGACCCTTAAAAGAAAAATAATATAGAACTTTTTAGAACTCCCTGGAGCAGACTGGGCCCCCAAACTGTCTTTGATCACACAACACAGGATTGCTGGGAGAAATCACTGCTGATGTCTTCCTTCTCAGAACTTGGCTCCAGCCTCAGCCCACAAGGCTACTTTGTGTTTCTGACTCCTTCCAAATGGGAGAACCTACCAATGTGAAACTGACAAGCAGGCAGAACATTCGCATACCAGCGGCACCACTGCTAAGTAGATGTTCTGATTACATCGTTTCTGATCTGCAGAGTTTGATGCACATTAAATAGAATTAGGTTCTTGCTTCAGAATATGGAAAATTCATCAAGAAAAATCTGAAAATTCTCAGAGTTCTTGCAAATTAAATATTCCTCTGTGTATATGTAAGTTTCTGGCTAGGTCAGATTTAGGAAATATTAGTCTATTTGCAAGTTTTACATTATGTGTTTGTATGTGTGCTTGCTTGTATGTACTCAGGGGTACAATGGGGCCTCTTGTGTGACTGTGGAATCCATTTGTGGCTATTTTGCAGAACTGTTTAAGGGAAGGCTTATTTTCAAAGTGAAGCAGAAAGATACTGAAAGGGGTAGTAGGCAGTACTCGAAACTGCATTATTCTCTACAGCCTGAACCACTGATGTGTGAATTCAGAAACTAACTCAACAAACCACTAACAGAAGATTATTATACTACGTGTGAAAATGAGGAGTTTGTTCTGGAAGGGCTCTCAGCATTTCTCTTGCGGGGAGCATTAGACTTGATGTTATTTTGGAGATCTATCACTGTAGTGTTTTTGGTACCGAATACTCTCAGGCTCACAATTATGATATTGTTCTTTTTGGAAAGCAGAACCCCTGAGAATGCGACATCGGTGGACCAGAAGTGGTATCGGCCCAGGTACTGAGCAACCTTACTTCCTGATCTCTTCCCACTGTGCCTCTCTAAGGGAAGCAGGGATGGCAAAGAGGTCAGAAGGGGACAATCCTCAGACCTTGAAAACTTATTTAGTTCGCATACTTTTACAATCAGGCAATGCAAACGAGACAAAAGGCGCCCAGGGCTTCCAGTCAGTTAACAAGAGAGCTGACAGCCTCTGGTCACTAAGGAATCTTGACCTCCAGTCCTGAGTAGGCCACGTCACTAAGGAAAACTGCATTTTCCAAAACAGGGCCATGATTTAGGAGCAGTCCTTGTGAAGACGCATTCAGACCTGCCAAGCTCCCTGGAACTGTCACCGAGGGTCCTTGCTCTGGGACAGGATGGAATTTGCCCAGAATGCCGGGCAGCCAGGCTGACAATGGCAGGAATGAAAACTGAAGTCCCTGTTTGGTGGCTTCCTAGAGCCACACTAGTGACAGGACCAGCAGTCTGCTCCCATGTACTGTCTGTGTCCCTTCCACTTGCCCTACCCTTGTTATTTGAGAGGGAAACCTCAGCACTGATGGTGTTTCCCTTTCACAGGTGGCATGGATTCGGACACGGGCACTGAGGCATCTACTTGGAGCAGTGTTCCTGGGCCGGGACCGCAAAGCCCACAGGGCCAGTGTCACAGGAGCGGCCAAGCACATGCACGTGGCGTGGCATCAGGAGAGAAAGGATTCTAGCTGGTGTTGGAACTGTCTCGAGGCAGAGCAGTTTAAGTGGCAACGTGGTGGTGAGGGAATGAAAGCAACGACTAAAATGTACTCAGTGAGCTCAGACAGCCAGGACAGATTCTGGATGCAAACACGCAGGGCATGGCTTTAGGATGATGCCTTGGAAGAAGTCCTTTTGTAACTGGGAGCAGACTCGTAGCGCTATGTGGCACTGCTTGGTCTGTGCTGCTAAGACTTTTGAGAAAATGTTGCAATTCCCTGGAGTGACTTTGTCTATGATTTTAGGCTGGCACACAAATATGGAGATAGCCATTGAAATGAGAATAAATCATCCATCCTAAAATGCACACAAACTTATTTAGGTATTACTCAGAATGTTCTCACAATATAATATGATTAAAACAAGTCTGCATGCCCAAACAAGTCCAATTTCCCTGGGATATAAGAAAAAATTTGAACACTACTGCTATTGCTCACAGGATTTGATAACTTCTCTTTCGAAAGTCTTCTGAAACCACCTTTTTTAAAATTCTGATGGAAGAAAATCCTAGTACTACGAGAAAGGTTTGATTTTGGAAATAGCTGAATGAAATCATCAAGCACCTTGTCAGGCAATCCTCTTGAGGGGTGCTGGTTTTGGTAAAAACTAATCCGTAACATGGAGAGTAGAAACACCTTGTGTGCACAACGCCCACACCGTCCCTCTTCTGCACCAGTGGGAGCACCACCGCCAACAAGGAAAGAGGGGCTGATTCCACCGGGTGGAGACAGCCCAGTAACACTGAATGGTGGTGCCCACAACAAATTAAGTGTAAGTAATTGAAACACTAAGGAATTACTTTCCCCAGATGAGAACATCCCCAGGAAAAGGATCCAGAGAACTGCTGCAACCTTGGGGATAATAATGGAGGGAGAGAGGCAGCTATCTCATAGACCGTACTGTCTGTGCCACTGCAACCAGGACAGAGAAGTGGCAGGACTTTCATTTTCCCAAGGCTGCTACGTCACTGCTACAAACATGGTAGCACAGATTTGCACTGCCTTGCATTCTGAATTCACTTGCCTTGGGTTTTCCTTGAAGGAAAATTTGATCAGGGTCATTACTGATACATATTCTGAAAATTGTTTCCTATGGCCCTTTAGTGACCTACCATTGGAAAGAAAATGAGAGAAAAATGTATCAAACAGTGACGTAAGTACCTTCTATAAATTCATGCTAAAGAATGCATAAGGAAGGATTTCTTACTGATGACTCTTTCTTATATCTATATGAGCATTGCAAAAATACACTAAGAAAGCTTTTATTTTAGTAAGAGGTGCATTTGATATCATTTTAATAACTCCAATATTTGCCCAGAAGAGGAAATAGTCTAGTAAAACACACACACACACCCTCCCTGAAATGAGAGAAGTTTCAATTATTGAAGCCAGATTAAATACACTTATACTAGAAAAAGAATAAAGGACGGACACAATGTTAAAGCAAAGCAGGAAGCTGGGATTCGTCGAGGTGGACATGTTCAGACTATCTTAAAAATAAATGGTCTATCAAGTGTAGTTCTCTTTATCAAACCTTGCTGCATGATTCACTCACACAAAATAAATGAACAAATCATAAATCGTCTTCCCCATTTCCCACAAACATGCCCGGGAAGACACGTAAGGCAGCATACGTGTCCTCTAATTGCTGCATGATGTGTGCATTCTATGCTAAGAATCCCCTGCGATTTTGTGATTTCCACGTGTATGGGTGACTCTTCTCTTAACGTGTATTACCCAAGGATGTCTTTCATAACTGAGCAAACTGCAGTGCGGTCACAGCACTTGTCCCCATAACCCTTGTCATTCCACAATGGACTACGGTGGGTGTTCCTTGGGAAGCTGCTCCTCCTCTCACAGTGTGGGTCTCTGTGGCCTGCTCTGGGGTCTCTCTACCACCACCCAGAGTTCCTTGTCTCCTTGTCTTTCGCCTCTGCCTGATGTGAACGTGCACCAATAAGCACCAGTAATGTCCCAAACACAGTGAACACATCAGCTTCTGGCAGAGGTGAGCAGATGGTGTCTTTATAATTACGATATAGCACAAATGAGGACTTCTGAGACATAAAAGTGAGTGCAGCATTAAATAGACAGGCCGGATCAAAAAGCAATAGCAATTCTGCTTCTCACAAAGCTGATTGCTTTTCTAGGATATCCACTATTGTTCAGTTTCATTTTAGAGAATTATCATAGAGTTGTTAATTTCCTGCAGCCAGCAGGCCATTTCCCCAGGATTACGATTGTGCTCCAACTTCAGTTCTGCAGGGAGCACACGGACGGCTTTACAATCTTGGACTCCTGCTCCACTTTGTCAGTGCTCTATCTACATGTGTAGACTTTTGTATTCCCTGTATGTTTTGTTTCTTTGAGAGATGCATTGCTTTCTGAGGCTATCTTCTGTTTGCAGTTGAGGAGAAACCAACATTTTTCGGGTATCTCCTCTTTGCCAGAAGTCTTAAATTCAGGTTTTCATATAATCTGTAGGAGACTGTACATGAGTGCAAGCTGACAAAACCTGAAGGAGAGCCATTGTCTTTTTCTTCTACTTACCCAGCAGTCTGTGCAATCAAATTATAAAGAATTTGGCTGGTGATGGAGGAACCTGAAGAATATTTGGTGAACCCTGGGCCCAGCTCCTAGGGATGTGGAAATTGATCTTGTATGATGTCCACCCTTTGCAGTGGGGATATCTAATGGGAGGAAATGGCTTGTGTCCTATAGTTATAGGATCTTATATATG
Organism: Oryctolagus cuniculus; assembly: GCF_051225735.1. Classification (NCBI taxonomy): domain Eukaryota; kingdom Metazoa; phylum Chordata; class Mammalia; order Lagomorpha; family Leporidae; genus Oryctolagus; species Oryctolagus cuniculus. Next base: position 40,758,197 of record NC_142880.1, read on the forward strand.
ATACTGCAGAATGATGCCTTTAAAACACAAAGTAGGTCTTGCTGCTCTGCTCCAAACTTCCTATTATCTCTTTTCTTCACTCCAAGTAAAAGATCACAATGATCAACTTGGGCTCCTATCACCTTGCAAACTATAGCACCCTGTTCTGGCTAGCCTTGCTGACTTGTCACAGGCCAGGCTGCTCTATCCAGGCTCATTGCATCTGCTGTCCCCAAGACAGCCACATAACTCACTCCTCCTTCTCCTTCATGTCTTTTTCCAACCACTCCTTTCTCTGTGAGGTTCTGGGTTATACTCACTCCATCCCATCCTTGGGATCTTGCTAAACCTATTCTGTATCTGTTTCTTCCCCACAGAAAACATCACCTTTGGATAAACTATGCCATTTGCTTACTCACTATGGTCATTTTCTGAGTCTTCATCCCTGCTGCTGGAACCTAAGTAACAGAAAATGTGTTATTATTTTTACTTCTCCATGCCAACACAAAGGCTCATGGCAGCAGCAGGCACCGACTCAACATCTTGAATGCATCAGTGAATACCCCAGAGATAAACAAATGTGACAGGTAAGAGCCACTCTGTTTTGATTGGGGCACAAAAGCAAGGTTAACTTGAAGGAACAAGGGAGAAGTGGAGGAGTGGCCTACACAGCTGGTGAGAAACTGATGAGCAGAGTGGGGGAAGGGAATACTATACATCAGCTCACAGTGCTGGGGTCTGATAGAAGGGTGGTGCTCTCTCTGCTCCAGTCCAGCCCCATGAACTCACCCTAGTGTCAGAGAAGAACAACTTCCAAGGGTTTAAGTTGAGTAACAGCAGAGCATAGGTATTTCATAAGGTTTGTGTGCTTGTAGTTTTACATTGGGGCTGGCATAATGGGGCAAGGCAGGGCATGCACAGATCACCAGCGCCCATCACAGAGCCTGGTGATGATCGTTCCATTCCCATTTATTATGTCAGATAAACCACAGCCTTAAAAATAGAAATGAGAATCTTTGAGCATTTACGATACTCCTCTGAAATTGCATTCAGAAGTAATTTATAAGCCAGATAGAAAACCATTTGCTTTACTTTAAAATTACACAATTTTTTTAGACAAAAAAGGAATGTTTTTATGTTGATAGATTATTGACCTTACTCACTTGGCCTGGCATCTGTTAGTCATAATTTGAACATTCCTTGCACTCATCATACTTTATGACTATGGGATATTCTAAAAATTATTCCAGCCTTGAGAAAATGAGATTTAACACTGCTCAGAATATTGGACAAAATGTATCACAGGCTTTGAAAAACCACTCAACGTTCTGAACAATGGAGGCATTGCTGGAATGGGATATCGCTCTCTGCTTTCAAGGCTATCACACTAAATACAGAGTAAAAATGCTGGCTTACTTGTCCAGCATTTCTCAAACATTACATTGAAGTCACAGGTCCAGGAGAGTATTCAATAAAACATGCCTGGCATACTGCAGCACACAGCTGAAGCAAATCATGGTACCAATATCCACTGCTGAGCTGAGTAAACAAGACTTCAAGACGGTCTCAATTTTGTTAGTCAACTGCATCAGAACCTTTCAACTCTTGGTTTGAGAATTCAGACTTGCTCATTCTTCCATCTGGGCAAGACAGTGTACCAGTAACCTCTGCCTCAAGGGTGAGTTATAGCCTTCCACACTCACATTTAATGATGACTTCAATCTACAGCTGCGATGCCTTTGAATTCATAGCTTTGCTACCTTTACAAGTCAGTAACACTCTCTGATTAAACATTAAAGCACACTTTTAATGTGAGGTAAGGGACAGGTGCTGCATCTCAGTGGACTGTTTTAACCACTTCCTTTTATCCACATTCTTATAGCTCCGCATCACAAGAATGTAAAAGGGACAAAGGTATTCACAGACAAGGGTGTTGCTTGAAGAAGGCAATCATACTTTTAAAATGTTGTTGGAATAATAATTTAACATTAATAATGGAAATGTAAGGAGAGCTTTCAGTTTGTGCTTCAGTAATGTCAGTGTCATATCTGTGAGCTGACTGCAATGCTGGCCCTAGGCCATTCTCATTTGGCCTGCCCTTGCCTCTCTGCAGACAGAGCTTGGGGCCATGTGGCCAGTTAGGTGCTCCTGATACAAAGATGAATACAGCCCTGCCCACAGGTAGCTTTCAGTTTAATTGAACGAGAGGTGGGATGACTAAGAGCAATAAACTGTGACAGAGTTGGACTCCGAGGTTACAGGGACAGATGTTGGGGAGCAATCCAGGGAAGGGCCCAAGGCAGAGGCCGTGCTCAGCAAATGTGGAAAGAACCCCAAACTCCTCCTCCAAATGGGTGGTTTTGGTGTTGCTGGCTTCGTTCTATGAACAGAAGCACAAAAACTAAAAAGGCCTATTGCCAGTGAAGACAAATTTAAAAAGGCTTACGTCAAGGTAGCTCTAATATATTAACCCTGGCAGTTTGATCAAATATATCTTGCACCTCAAAATTCTGTGACCAAAATGTTATACACACATAATACACACACACAAGATATACACATACTATATATATATATACACACACACACACACTATATTTATACACTATATACACACACAATACACACCATATAAATATATACTCACACTATATATACACACATAACACACAACACACACACCATATATATACACATACCAAATACACTATATACATACACAATATACACACTATCTACACTCATACTATTACATATACCATATATATACACACATACTATATACACACAACATACATATGCACTCATATGCAGTACATTTACATCTTTCTTGAAAAAATAATTTTCCATATGTATATACATGCTTACACACACAATGTAGCTACACACATACAAATACCATATATATGCACACACTATATATCTATACACATAAACACTACATAGACACACACTATATATACACACACATATATGCTTATGTCAAACATTTATATCTTTCTTGAAAAAAAATTTGCCATATGTATATACAGACATTATATACATATACTACATATACATATATATTATATATACACATACACACAATATATATACACACAGACTATAAATCTATATACCCAATTCACACATATACATGTACACACTCCTATGTAGTACATTTGCATCTTTCTTGAAAAAATAATTTCCCAAATAGCAGCTGCTTCCTTTTTATAAAGAGTCAGTTTTAACTGTAATTAATAAATTTGTGCAGTAAAAGCAGAAGAACAAATTACATGCCTTAAAGAACAATTCGGGGTACATTTCAAAATCAGACTTGGCAAAGTCTAACTATTCCTAAACTAGTGTAATTATCTTCAGAATAGCTCTGTCTACTTGGTTACACAATTACACTGTTACCTGATATGATTAATCTCAGGGAATAATACACTTTTTTCTGTAGGAGAAAAAATACTATTTTTCCAGGTACACTCACAACTTAGTCTCTATGTCCTATTTGTATCACACGTAGGCACAGATAGAGTAACCGATGCACGCTCACGTATTCATACAGATCAGAGGGATTCAGTGTGAGTGATGCAGACACTCCCAGAGAAAATGTGTTCACCATTCAGGTCACTCTATAATCACATTTTATAATTGCTCTCATTCATTCACAGCACTGCAGGGCAGCTTCCCTAAGTTGGGGACACGCCTGCAGAAGGCAGGATGGTCCACCACACGCCCCTGGTCCCCACCTGTTCCCTAGGAACCCCAATGCAGCAAAGGGCACCTACCTGGCTGAAGCTCTGGCCCCCAGCTCGAGCTTGTGTGCTGCGGGCTGGGAGCTGCGAAGGGGCTGTGTCACCCAGGGCCAGGGTCTGGTTGCTATGGTAGCTGGCCGGATACTGGAAAGACCCTTCAGGTTTGGAATTGAGCTGAAGTGCACTCTGGGAGAGTAGGCTGGGCCCTGCATTGAAAGTCATTTAGAGCAGTCAGTGACAGTCTCAGTGAAGCAGAAATGACATGTATTATTTATTGAGAGTAGCCCAGAATTATCACATGCACATGATTCCAGCCATCTACGCTTTGAATTCTGAGAAATAAAATGACCATATAATTCAACTCCAGCCGTTTCAAAGTTCTCAAAGGAGTAGATTTTTCAAATGATCTCATCCTGACCTACATAGAGACATCTCTTATGAGACAAATTAGTTAATCAGGGAGTTATTTTTGGATCTGACAATATAAGAACCATTTGAAATAATTTAAAACTCTACCTTCTGATGCACGTTGGTTGTGTTAATATAATCCTACCTCTTTCTTCACGATTTGGATGCTGAGACACTCAAAACCTTCCAATCAGTGACAAATTCTATTGTGTAAAGAGTGATGCAATATCTCCCTGCCAGAACAGTAGACAGGGTAGACGGTGTTTAAAATATTAATAGCTCATTTTACAATGTAGAATTCATCCTGATCTCATATAATCTCAGATGAATAGTAATATTTGCTATCACAGCAATACACATTAGGAGAACAAAAAGAAGACAGCGTTTTAAGATTGGTACTGCTAATATGGTGATATGATAAGTGATGGAGAAATGATAATCAGGTCTTGACCCTATAATTCAATTACACTTTGCTCATGAAACTGTGTCTTATTTTCTTACATTTCTATTTCAGTGAGATTCTTGCAAGCGTTTGCTCATTTTCTTTTTATGTATGTTTTCTTCAATCCAATTGAATACTCACTTTGGGGACAAGGAGAAGAGTGGAATTATATTTGATCGTATCCATTATGCATGTTTGAAAGGTAGTTGAGTAGGAAAAGTGTGAGGGGGCAAAACCTTGTTTAATGCAGATTTTCTCATATTTCTTTGTACAAGGCAGTTCTTTTTCGGTGGAAGGTAATCATGCACAGAGCCTATAGGATAACCACTGTGCCATCCGTGAGGTCCCCCTTGCTCCTAGCTCATACAGACTATGAGCATTTTCAAGTTCCTTTTTTCTTTCTTTTTAAGAATAGAATTTGACTTTATTTTTCAAATGAGGCCCTAGAGTCAACGTGAAAGGATCACTTTTGCATAAAATGTGTCCTCTTTTCAATAACATCTGTTCACATAATCTTGACTACGTACAACCTTCCCATTCTGAGTCTGTGATGGAGCAAAAAACCAAAACAGAACAAAAGAAACACTTGCCACTGGACATTGCATAATAAGTTGATTAATTAATATAGGTAATACTTGGTATTTTGGAATCTAAACTGGAAATATGTCATGGAAGGAAATAAGAGCATCACCATTCAGCCCTGTTTTCATCATGAAGGACATAACAAAAGTAAAATTGTAATTCTTTATCTTTTAATTAAAAAAGTCCCAAGAAAACAGTGTGCACTAGATGGTGAGGCTTTCAATGGCCTGCAAAGAGATCATTCAGTCTGCAGTGATGGTGCTCCAGGCCCAATCAGATACAAGATGTTGTGGCCAGGAGCTACAGAATGCCATTCGGGATGCTAGCATCATGTTCTGTCATTGTGATGCGAGGTCCAGACCATGGGCAAGCTGAAATACAGGAGAGTCTGTGGAATGAAGGTAGGGGGTGGGGTTGGGGGCAGTGGCAACCACACGGAGGAGGAGGAAGTAAGCACTGGGTGGACAGTGATGAACGGTGGCCAAGGGTTTCACCCTTGATCCTTTCTGAAGGTTGCAGCTACACAGAGGACAGTGAATGATGGTGGAAAGCCTTTCTGGGGTTTGTGGTCACCATTCTTCCCAGTGATGGGCAGCTTCCCACTAAGGCTGGCTTTGGCCATTTCTTTCTAGATAGTCCACCTGGACTCAGTGGTTGCATAGGTCATGCCTCCTTTCCATGATAATGTGTCTCAAGGGTAAGAAAGGTTAAGGCAGATACAACAGTATGTAGAACTTTGAAATGTCAATAGAATAAAGTAAAATCTTTAATTTCATATAAATAATTTGACATGATGCATAAAGGAAAATAGTTACAGGTCCTAATTATTTGTCTTTCAAAGACACTGTATAAATTGGCCCTGATGAACATTCCTGAGTATGTACTTTAGCGAAGGAAATAATTTTATATATTCAGAACAGCTTCAAACTATTATCTCTAGAAATCGACAAATGCTATCTGTACAGGATATTTAGGTGAAAATGTAAAGCCCCTTTCAAGAATTTAAATTAAAAATATGAATCATTTGCTCCTGAATTATATATCATGAAATAATCAACTCAGTTTATCTTTTATAGTCAGTCATACATTTGATCAATACTCAATGAAATCAAATTCAGATTCCCTATCTCATTACTTTGTTCAGACATCTCAAGCACTGAAAACGAGATGTGCTGTGACAAAGGTAATTGCCACACTAAGCAATGCATCATAATATCACAGCACTAACATGTCACCAGCAAGGACAAAACAGGGTAGTAGCCAAAACCCTCCGTGCATTTTTAGAATTATTTTCTCCCTGCTCACTAGGTTTTAAAATGACAGTATGTAGTCATTCTAATTTTAGAGAGCACAAATATATGAAAATATGAAAAAGGTTACAATTATGACAGTTCTTAATTACTTTATAATGGAAGTAAAATGTATACATAACTAACTCTCCATTAGCTTTACTAACATTACTGTGCACTGGGGTTGAAAATACAAATTTGTCTAAGATTGAAGAAACACTTTCCGTTTGGGGCTTTCGATTATGATTTTTTTTCCTCCAGAAATTTCAACTTCATATCAAGTCTTGCTTGGGCTACAGGTCAAATTAGGGTGCAGTCCTGAGAACACAGCGTGTCTGAGCTGCAAGATGGATGTGATGAGGGAGGAAGGGGTGAGGACAAGGAGGAGTCTGGGCCCTGAAATTCCACCCAGGGTGATGGCATGTTCTCTTGAGCACTACCAATTGCTTGTGGAGAAAGCTGAACTATGTGCGACAGTACATCTGTGTCCGTCTTGGTCCCAGAATGCAGAAGCCAGTTTGTGGTGCATGTGCTTTAAGGACACTAACCTGAATGGTCATGGTGCCTTCTTTAACCACTGTGGACCTCACCTATCATGGGAGAGGCCTCACAACTGAGGCCAGGAGTCTGCTCCATATGACTCAGCCCTGTGGGCTGGAAGAGAGGTGACATCATTTCTGATAAACTGATGACACTCAAGACAGTGTTCTGCCCTTGGCCTGATCTAAGCTCACTACTCCTAACTAGACAGAGGGAAGATACTCCATGGGAAGTATATGTCGCTCCCCGTCTTCGTGGAGGAACGACACAGGACCCTGCGCTGTTCTTTTGTCTGCTCGGCCCTCCCCGGGTTTGCTGCTGGTTCTTCCCGGGTTGGCTACCGTCCCTTCCACCTCCGTGGAAGGGCGGTTCCCCCTGCCACATTCCCCACTTCCGCGGCAGAGCGGCACACCGCCGGCCGGCTCTCTCGGGGGCTGCACAGGTGTTCCTTCAGATAGATGTTCCCCTTAGATGTTCCCAGTGCATGGTGTCTCTCTCCTCCTTTATAGTCCTCTTCCGCCAATCCCAACTCTGCTACCCACACGCCGAGTACGCTGCTCTCCTCCAATCAGGAGTAAGTCCTACAGTTTATTGGTTGAACTGGAGGCAGCTGTGTAGAAGCTGTTTTCTCCTCTCCCAGCGCCATATTGTGGGAAAGCAGATGCATAGAATAAGTCTTAATTCCAGTAACTTAGTCTAGTCCGAGTTGCTCCCAGTTGCTCCCCACAAGTATACAATTAGTCTTCTTAATTCTACAATGATTCATGAAGCAAAAGCCCTGAGTGCAACACCAACATCTCTATTTGCTTTCAAATGTACAAACTTATTAGAGATTCTGAAGCAACCTTTAAAGAAAATTTGTACTTGCATCTCTTTTATTATCCCTGGAAAGGTGAAATGAGGTATGTAAACCATCAGACAGCATCATACACTTGGTAATATGATGATGCAGTTTAGATCCTTGTCTTCACTTCCAAGTCCAGGAGTTGTTGGCTAACATGAAAGTCACATATACATCAGTATTTTAAGTTGAATAAATCTCCCTTAAATATAGGTCTCCTTGTTTCTAAGAGAAATCTTCATGCCTCAGATTATGGCATACCCTCAGTGCGCTGCTGCTGAGATTCCAGGTGCTGCCTACAATTAGTGGGACAAAGTCAACCTCAGTAGACATAGAGGTCAAAATGATCCTTTTCTACATAAAGCCTGCTTTATATTTACATAACCAAAGATGAGGATGATGATGAAGATGGTGATGGTACCACCAGCTAACCTTCAGGGACTACTTCTTATCAGAGTCCAAGTACTGTCCTATTAAACTATTTGACTCTTGGCAACCCCCCATGGAGGAAGGACCTATCATCCCCACTCACATTAAGGGACCGGAGGAAGCCCCTGAGACCACAGAATGGTGGTGGGCTTGGGATGTGAGCACAGCAGGCTGGTGTCAGAGTGTGTTCTAACTGCACCTGCAACTTACTCTGTCCACAAATCTTAGTCTCTTCAAATGTAGCACCTCGTGAGATGATGGATGTCAATGTGCTTGGAAAAGTATGAACTGCTATCTGGATGCCAGGTGTTGTTGCTGTCTCATGATCGCATGATGTGGTCACATGGTATGATGATGCTACCTCCTGGCTTGGTTTGCTTGTCCTGAAAACCTTGTGACAGTTCTGGGTACTATCCCAGACCTCACTCCACATTTTCTTTCAACGTCATTTACAAAGGAGACATCCACAGCTTGGCTCATTAAAGTGGCCTGCTTGAAATAGAAAGCAAAACAAAACGAAAACAAAAACAACAAACCACAAAGCCCAGCATCAAGCTGAAAGATGAGGAATTAAAATATTTTGGGATTAACAGAAAGTTCTCCCCATATCCTCAGCCTGAAATTCTCTTGTTTATCAACCTCAAATTCATCCTCATATTTCGGGAGCTATTTAAATGTCATTTCCTCCTTGCAGCCTGCCTTGATGTCCAAGGGAAAATTAACCTACCCCACTATTGGTTCCTAAACACCCCAAATGGGCCAGATTCTGAGAAATTTTAACTGTTAAGCAGGGGAATATGCATGGTGTTACACAGTAACAGGTTATTAGGAAGGAAGAGAATAGGGTGAAAGCAGAGATTCTGGATTTTAAGATTTATTTTATATATTTGAAGGATAGTGTTACAGAGAGATAGCGGGAGAGACAGAGATTTATCTGCTGGTTCACTCCCTAGTAGCCCCAGTGACTAGGGCTGGGCCACAGCAAAGCCAGGAGCCAGGAGCTCCATCAGGTCTCCCATGTGGGGACAGAGGCTCAAAGACTCTGGTCATCTTCTGCTGCTTTCCCAGGTACATTAGCAGGGAGATGGATCAGAAGTGGACTAATTGGGACTTGAACCAGCCATATGGGATGCCAGCACTGCAGGCAGCAGCTTTACCCACTACACCACAGTGTCAGCCCTGATTCTCGATTTTTAACGTGATTGACAGTACAATGCTGTGTTTACAGGGAGGAGAGACCAAAGAGCAGGATTCCTCACACTGCAAAGCATACAAATCTGCAGTAATTAAGGAGGGTTGGGTGGCATTAGGGAGGGATAGAATGGTTCATAATAAAGAATTATTTGGGGACCAGAGTGGTGGCACAACAGGTAAAGCCACCACTTGAAATTCTGGCATCCCATATAAAGAGCATTGGCTGCTCCACCTCTGATCCAGCTCCCTACTAATGGACCTGGAAAGCAGCAGGGGTGGCCCAAGTACCCTGTCACCACTGTGGGAGACCAGGATGGAGCTGCAGGCTCCTTGCTTTTGCCTGGCTCAGCCACAGTCTTTGTGTCCATTTGAGAACTGAATCAGTAAACATAAGATCTCTCCCTTTCTCTTCCCCTCTGTGTGTCTCTCCTTCTCCCTGTCTCTCCCTCTCCCTCTCCCTGTCTCTCCCTCTCTTTTGGACACTCTGCCTTTTAAAGAAACAAATTTTTAGACAAATAATCATTTTAAATGAAAACTCACTGAGACCTGTGATTTAGTGACACATCTGTGTCTATTCACTGTAAGGTGATGTGCTGGTCTGCTGAGCCAAACATCTGTCTCAGAAAACAACAAATTAAATAAACCAGAGTAAAAAGCTGAAGCTCTCATCCTGCAAAACTCCTATGTGAAGGCTGGGAAGGAGTGTGTGTATTAGGGATCAGTTTTTGGAGAAGATAGGTTTAATTTCTCAGAGTTAAGATGGTGGGAGTTTATGTATAGTTGTTAGAATGGGAAGCTGGCTTGATTTTAATACCGGCTCTAACTTAACTAGACAAACTTAATCTTTCTCGGTGTGAAATAATTTCCAAGGTCTGATAAATAAATGCAAATGAAGTTTTAGGCACAGGTGTAGCTGTCAAGGTCATCAATAGTGGAAGGGAAAGTCACAAGAGCAAGATAGAATTCATACATTTAACTCCAAAGGATTAGTTTGCCATTAACAAGAAAGCATGAACAGAAAAAAGCTCGGGTCTTGAACGTGTTTTGTGAGGCTGTTACTTCAGGTCAATCAAAAGAATTAAGCACACAAATTGAGATGGACAAGTTCAGGACTGGATACCTCACAGAGGCAGCTTTGTTTAAATCTGTGTTTGTCAAAAATCACAGAAACATTATTTACTCTTAGGCTACATTTACTCTTAACAATGATTTAAAGACACATTTTTATGTAGGTCATGAAAACAACCACACAGACACAAACACTGTGACTGGTGGAGAAGGGGAACTCATTTCTATACTCCCATATCTGGTGTTGGTGGAAGATTAAGCACAATTTGAATTAGAATTTTTTTACTTAGGGGCTGGCACTGTGGCGCAGTGGGTTAACGCCCTGGCCTGAAGCGCCAGCATCCCATATGGGTGCCAGTTCAAGTCCCAGCTGCTCCACTTCCAGCACAGCTCTCTGCTATGGCCTGGGAAAGCAGCAGAAGATGGCCCATGTCCTTGGGCCCCTGCACTCACGTGGGAGACCTGGAAGAATCTCCTGGCTCCTGGCTTCAGATCGGCGAAGCTCCAGCTGCTGGGGCCAATTGGGGAGTGAACCATCGGAAGGAAAACCTCTCTCTCTGTCTCTACCTCTCTCTCTCTCTCTGCCTCTCCTCTCTCTGTATAACTCTGACTTTCAAATTAAAAAAAAAGAATTATTTTACTTAAATGAGAGTAATTCTCAGAGCAACACTAAGTACAAAGAAAGGGAAATATTTTGATAGAAAATACTTGGTAAGAATAAAGGAACTGGGTGATGGAAATTATATAAAAAGGGCTTTTATAAATTATATAACCAATGAGAAAAATTCAAGTTTGTGAGATTATTGAGCTGACCTAGACACTAGTCACAGCTAACTGTAAATTCACTGTAAGAAAAAAACACTGACCTTGCTTCACTGACTCTACTGGTCAGTGTCATTTATAGCACAAGTTGCTTCTTTGAGAATTCTGGAAGCTCTTGTCAACCTACACACTTAGGACAAGAGGTAGCGAGTGGTGATCACCTGGCGGTTCCTTCTAGTCTTCAGTAGTAACTGAAATACCTCGCGAGGAGGAGTTCATCCATGACATTCCCTGAAAGAGTAGTTCACTATTCTGCTGTTCCACAGATTAGCCAAGGCAAGACGCTCCAGGGGGCTGTTAGGCAAGGGAGGCTGCAGTTGATGTGGGGGTTCCACAGGCAGGGGTGGCTTGAACTCCCACTCCTAGCCTTTTTTTTTTTTTTTTTAAAGATTAACTTATTTATTTGAGAGGCAGAGTTACAGACAGACAGAGAGAAAGGTCTTCCATCCACTGGTTCACTTCCCAGTGACTGCTATGACCAGAGCTGAGCCCATCCAAAGCCAGGAGCCAGGAGCTTCTTCTGGGTCTCCCAAGCACTTGGGGCATTTTCTACTGCTTTTCCAGGCCATAGCAGAGAGCCAGACCAGATGAGGAGCGGCAGGGACATGAACCAGCATCCATATGGGATGCCAGTGCCACAGACAGAGGCTATGCCACAGTGCTGGCCCCATTCCTAGTTATCATCTGCAGAACATCTACGTCACTTAGCCAGTTGCTTTCCATGTGTATTCCTTTATGTGAAAATCAGAACTTTAATGGTGCCAGAAATATAAACGTACTCATTTAGTTTCTAAGCTGCTTTTGGATTCAACTGATTTTATTGGCCTAATTAGTAAGCTTTTTCAAATTTTACTATTATAGGTAGAACAATCCAAGATTGGCAAAGTGTTCATACTGTGCAATAACTCACTCAGTTTCAGACAATGAGCAAAATTACATTTATATCAAAACTAAACTTCAAATATATAACTAAAGGATTTTATTGTGCATGGGATATTATGTGTTATAATCACAGAATGGTATTTTTATAGCTCACTCCAGTTCCCAATTACTTCTTTATAAAGTTTTGTCTTTGGATGTTTTATCATTAAAAATTAATATAGCACCAAGAGAAGAAAAGCAGTACTTCTTTATAAATTGTCTCAAGAGGAGATTCACATTTCTCACTCTCCATAATTGTAAAAAGAAATACAAAATTAATACACATCAATTCTGAAGAAACCAAACCTATGATCTCAATCCAATGAAGGCTACAATTTATATATGGGATTAAACTGATTTAAAGAACAAATTGTAGGGGCCAGTGTTGTGTAGCGGGTAAAGTGACTGCTTGTGATGCTGGCATCCCATATGGGTTATTGGTTTGAGTCCTGGCTGCTCCACCTTTGATCCAGTTCCCTGCTAATGGCCTGGTTAAAGCAGCAGAAGGTGGCCAAAGTGTCTGGGTTCCTGACACCCTTGTGAGAAACCAGCTCTGGCCACTATGGCCATCTGGAAAGTGAACCAGTGGATGAAAGATCTCTCCCTCTCTCCTCTCTCTGTCTCTCCCTCTCTCTACATAACTCTGACTTTCATATAAATAAATAAATAAATCTTAAAAAAAATAAAAACAAGACCAAGTTGTTGATTTGCCCAACATCACAGACTCTCCCCCAGATTTCTGTATGGCTTGCATGTGCACTTCCTTCTGGCCTCCCATCCAACGTCATCCTCTCTTCCAGGGATTCCCAAACTTTCTGAAAAGTTATGGAGGTCCTCAAGAGCTTTCCCTGATATGGGCCATATATAATATTATTTATTGGAGATGTTTCAAAGAGGAGAATGCTCAGCACTTGTCCCTGAGCCATCAAAACAGCAAACCTATCCTATGTCACGAGCTTTCTGGAAAACCCCAGTGGGGACCTTCACGGGAGAAAAGGCATGGAAAGGCATACGCTCTCACTATTTCCGGGAAGACACTGTGACTCTGAGAGTCTCCTGCTAGGGCCACAGGGACCTCCAGGACTTCCAAGCACACTGTGAGGAGCCCTGCTCCACAAGGGTTCTCTAAATGTTCACAGCAAAATGCAATGAAAAGATAATTATTTTGGTTTAAAAACTTTTAGAAATCCATGTATAGTTGTTTTATGACATGCATTTTCATGAATGTTTTTAAAAGCCATGTGTGCATGGATGTACTCATCCCCTAACCCTGGCAGCCTGACTCCAATGTTCCTTAGGCCATTATCTACCTGACCTTCCAAGATGCACAGAGTCGATTCCAGCCTTTCTTGTTAGTGTGCAAATGGCATGAGGCGAGATACTGACTGCCAATAAATGCTTATTCTGAACACTTAACAGAAGGAATGCCAGTATCACCCACCCGTGCCTACAGTGATATACTAAAACCCAGGTCAGTAATTCATTCAGTGACTGTAATGTTTTAGTATTTAGGGGGCATCTCCTGGAGACCACCCCTCTTCCACAGCCTCCCAGGGGAAAGGCTGCTTGTTCTACAGCTTTCTTCTAGGGACTCTGAGGTGGTGGCTGCTTTTTACTCCTGCACTGCCTGCTCTGCTACTGCCCACACTTTGACCAGCTTGACTTTCATCCTCCTATCTGTGCTTTGGGCATCTGTGGTGCCTTGACAATTTCAAAACCAGGAACTTCCAGCCAGGCTCGCACTTTGCTTGATCCCAGAAGACATGGCTAACCCAGGTGAGAGCGGTGTGTTTAATGAGAAATCCGAAATTTTCTCCGGCTTAGGAAATGACAAGGACCTTTTCCTACATGTCACCTTTGTCTCTTCCTTCCATTTGAAGGTTTCCCTCTGAGCTAGTGACCACTTTGGAAAGACACAAACTGCTTCTTAAACATCTATGTGGTGCAGGGAAACCTCCGTGGGATCTAAGTAAAGGGAAGATAATCGAAGCTTTCTAGAGGGTTCTGTTTCTTCCCGGGATCCACCTGTTTTCCCTCTGCCTCTGCTCACACTTCCTATCTGTGCCGAGGCTCTTCCTGCCGCCCCGCTCCACACACCAAGGGTATTGAGAGAAGTGAGAGTAAGTGAATCTTGAAAGAAATCAAGGCGATGCAGCCAACAGCTTCAGACCTGGATGCTGCGACACACTTCCGGGAAGGAGGTGGTCCTGGCTGTGTTTTAAGAACTTGGACCAAACAGGATATGATGAAGCGATTTCACAGGGAACAAGCGATCTGAGATGAGCTCAGCTAACTTAAAGCGATGCTTTTTCAAGAAGTGGGTTCTCCAGATGTCAGGCCACAGGCCCTGGCCACTGGTGGAGACAGGAAGGAGTGGGCTTTCAATTCAGGTCTCTGCCTCTGCCCAGGGTTCATGGCCCTGGTGTCTACTATAACATAAAACATAGCAAACAAATGAGCTCTTGTGTTCTGAGCCAATGAAGTTAATGCTTTTGTCATTTTGATTCATGTAATTTTTCTGAAAACCTTACACCCTAGACTGCTTCTGCTTCCTTGTGTGCCATGCTCACCAGGAATTACAAGATCATTCACTTCAGAACGATGCCTCTCACCTTTATGATTATTGTTGTTGCATAAAAATATATGGGATTACCTTTTATAGCATTTTAATTACCTGATCTGTCAAAGATTCTCTTGTGAATTAAGGATATTCACAGTCATTAAATGAAATGATGCGCTGTAAATCAACAGTGAATAATATATTCACCTCTGACAAACTACATATGATTATTCTATTTGGATTCTGCCTGCTCCGAATGCTAATCCACATGCTTGAGAACTGATACTTAAACACATTCTGATTTGAAAACTCAGAGTCTGATGACATGCTTTTTCACTACAATATTCAGCCTACATTAGGCCCTAAGGTTTTCTTCCCACTGAAGAACATATTTTTCTAGAAAAGGGTTGAATATTAATTCTTAATATGCTACAGAGATAATTACTATTTGAAAATACAATATTTAAGATAAGCCGTTTTTTTCTAAGCTGCCCTTTCTATTTCCAATTTTGATGACAGTATGTTTGTTAATGACTGCCCAAAGTACAATCAACCTTTTCTCTGCTTGTATCTCCAAGGAAGTATGGACTAATAAAGGACATGGTGCATTCTGGCCACGCTAGGCATCACGTGAGGAGCTAATGGCCCCGACCTCCCGACAGCAAACAGCTTTTTGCTGCGGTTGTTGCATTCTGTTTTGTCCCAGTAAAGCAAGAACAATCTCTGAAGCAATTCTCCCCGTGACTCAGTGACACATATTTGTTAGAATCCAAACAACACAGTCGGCAGTCTCAAGTAAGTGGTGGATGGCAAAGGTTGTACAAACGATTTACATACTGTTTAGGATAGCACTTTAAAAAGCATCCAAAATGCCAGAACACACGGATAGCTACACAACAGTTACTGCTTGCTTTAGGGTCAGGAAGACAGGGTCACTAGAATTCAAATTTTGTTTCAATGAGCCCTTGGATGAAAAATAGGAAAAGCTTTTAACTGCAACAAATTAAGTGGTTGAGATTGCTTTGCATTTTAGTTATTTTCAGGCTGGATTTAAACTTATTTAACATTATTTTAGTCCCTTCTGAGTTGGTATTAAGAGGCTGGTTCTCAAAGGCAGAGTGCCAGGTTCAATTTAGCACTAGCTAATTCATTGCTATTCTAGCTGATTGAATAATCACAAGGGACTTTCCCTAATGAGGTGAAATGTGTCAAAGAGTCACTACCTATCTATTTGCTATGTTGCTACTCCAAGGACATACATACGGTCAATTGTTCTATTATTTAGTAGGCTGTGGTGTTGATTATCCCCTGCCCATGCCCCCCACAGACTGGCTCTTTGGCTTCTGGCTGGGGCAATCCCCTGCTGTGTCCAAGCTGTTGAACTGGGCTAGGGGTTTCTCAATTTCCCTGCAAGTCTCAGGGTGGTGAGGGCTTCTTTCTGTGTGTTCCCATCCCCTGTCTACCCCACCATGCACTGTTTGCTCCCTTAATCTTACCCACTGCTTTGTAAATAAGTCCCATCATTAAATTCCCTTCAGGTAAACTCTGAGTAGAACCTTTATTCCTCCTGCACCCTACCCATATACAGGAGCCTCCTAAACCTTGAATTAGCAGAATGGATGCCCTAAGTGATCCTTATCTATCCAGCACTTAAACATTATCTACCTAAAATTTACTCAGTGACTTCAATGTTAATGGGAACCTGAAATGTTAAAATGAGATGTTTCTTAAGGAACAAATCTGTATTTCACTATGGTGCACGGTCCTTTGGCACAAAATTTGGGGGTGATATTTTGATCACTTGCTTTTTGTTTTATTTCTTTTCCTTTCTTCAAACCAGGGTGCAGGAGCTTACAGAAATAATAATCAACTAATATCTTAGGCATTTTCAAAAAGATAATTCAGAATATATAATAAAATGAAGTGATTAACCTTTCTAAAAAATAAAAATTTAGCAGTTATCAAACATTTGTAAAAAAATCCTACTAGAGTATTTAATTTACCTATAATAAAGATACACTATTTGCTGGTGACTTTTGAATACATGTTGCAGGTAAACAAAAGTAAATACCAAAAATCCGTTCCATTTGTCTTAGGTGTAAAAGTTTCTGAACAAAGAAAGCTTGCTTTTATCATTTGTTCTACAGTTTTAAAAAAATTTCTATTTATTTTATGCATTTATCTCTTCTAGCACTTAATTATCTCTTCTACTATTTTATTTGACAGTACCTTCTCTTGCATTGCTTTTATCATTTTCATCTTCCTAGTTCTTTTTTTAAAAAATTTATTTAAGTTCTTTAAAGATTTATCAAAAATAAATGCAACATGTCTTCATTTTGTCTGTTTTTAAAATAAAGATTTCCTCTGAATGCACTTTTAATCATAGAATGTTTTGCTTTATTTGCCTTATGTAAGTAATTTTGTTTTTGCTTCCATTATTATTCAGTAGATAACCAGCATGTTTCTTAGTTTAATCTGATCACATTTTTGCTTATTATTTTATTGACTCTTATTTTTGTGGATTTTGCCTATGTATCTTCCAGTATCCTATCAATTTTTCTAAGTTTCCCTTGGATATACATAATAAATGTATGCTATCTTTCAATGTATAAAATCTGAAAATTTATTTAATACTTTCACTTGTTAGTTTTTTATTCCAACTTTTAGTGTTTTTTTTTTCTCCTAGTATTCTATTGGAGTAATGTGCACTGACGTGTCTACAATAATATTTTCCATAAATTTCTATATTTTTAATGTTTTGGGTTAATACTCATAACAGATGTTATGCTGTTTGGTGCATACATGTTCATTTATCTTTTGTGTGAGTTGATTATGTCTGTATAAGTTAGTTTCACTCGAGGACGCTCATCAGTGCTTCTGTACTAAATTCTACTTGATTTCATATTATTCATCTAATCCGACACTTTGAATTCATTGTATTTGCTGGCGTGACTCTGTCTAATTTCAGCTTTTATTTCATTAAGTGTGACTCTATAAAATATCACATAACTGTTTTATCTTTACTAGAAATTTTAATGCTTATTCTTTGTAGTGAAAAATTCAGTGTGTTTACTGTAATTAAACTTATATACTTGAATTACCCTTTATAATAATTGCTTATGCCTTACGTGACTCTTGCATTCTCTTTTCTGTACCTTCCATTTATTATAGGTTACCCTTTGTCATAAACTAACAATCAATTATGTTATTCTGTTATTTTATGAAAGGTGAGATATTCACCATCATGCCCCTTTCCTTGCAAGATACATTACTCCATTTCTACATGTGTTTCAAACATTAAAGGCATTGTAGCTACAATTACCCCTACAAGAGAAACATATTTAATGAGTCTGAGGGAGAACAGGTAACAATGTGCTTTTAAAAATATGAAATAATGAGAACAAGCATAATATCAACCATATAATTTATTTAAAAATTAAGGGGATGCATATGGGTGTAAATAAATCTTAATATTCATAATGATGTTATCTTAGGAGTAGTGGTATTAGAAAATTAGAGAAAATTAGCTAATACAAAAAGTAAATGGTTTTCAAGATAAATATGCTATCTTGTTCTTATGTCTTCCTTTTCTATGACAAACTTTAATAGGCATTGGAGGAAATTTTATTTTTTTAAGTTAAGGGATAAAATGCTTCAACAACTTTGAATATAAAATTACTAGGGTAATGTATGTTTTACTGATTTAATTTTTACCTTTTGTGAGATTTCATTAAAGTAAGTCCAGAGAATTTTATGATTTATTAAAAAGAGGCACATTTCAAGTCCTAACAGTCTGTATTAATAAGTTTCAACCACTCTTGTTGAAAAATATATAAATGGAGATAAAGAAATATTTAAATATTCTATTGGAATCCATACAATAAGTCAAAGTTAAATACAGAAATGTAAGTAGTGATGCTGGCACTGTGGCATAGCAGGTTAATTCACTGCCTGCAGCAGTGCTGGAATCCTATATGGACGCTGGTTAGAGTCCCAGCTGTTCTACTTCCAATCCAGTTCCCTGTTAATGTGCTTGGGGAAGCAGTGGAGGATGACTCAAGTGCTAGGGATCCGGCACCCATGTGGGAGAACCAGAAGAAGCTCCTGGCTCCTGGCTTAGGTTTGGCACAGCTCCAGCAGTTGTGGCCATTTGGGGAGTGAACCAGTGGATGGAAGATCTCTCTCTGTCTGTCTCTCCCTCTCTCTCTCTCTCTCTGTACTCTGCATTTCAAATAAAATAAACAAATTTTTTTTTAAAAAAGAAATGTAACAATTGCATATTACTTTAGTATAATACTAAATAGTTAATATTGTCTGTATTACATTTTTTTTTCTATTTTGTTATGTAAATGCTGTTTTTTAAGATCTCTACTCACAGTGATCTGTATAAATAAGGCATTTATAGTTAATTTTAAAGCAAACTTTTTGTTTACTGAACAAACAAATGATGCATTTGTAAAGTGTGCTAGCCTTGGTGCTGAAAAGGGTATCAGAGCATTGGTGAGCATCACAGGTGTATCAGTAATTGGTGACAAGTCTAGATGTTAACTACTGACTTAAGAGAGTTCATCATCCAACGTCAGTTGGGTGGGGTAAGGTATGAACAGAGTCACTGAAAGTGGAGTGAAATGGATAAAGCAAGTACAAAAATAACCTTAAGTCCTAATTAGTTATGGTACATGATATTGATTATATTGGAAAAATAATGACATAATACTCCTACATTTTAACTGTCTTCAAGTGTAATTGCCGCTTAACTCACTTTCACTTGTGGAATAATCCTGTGGGTCCAATATTCCTGATTCCTGCAGTGATCTAATACATGAGTCCACCAGTTCAAGACCTGTTGTAAGTTCATCTTCGATATCTTTTTGACCATCTGAAATAAAATATTTTAAAGTGATAAACAAACATAAGATATGTTAATGTTAAAGCTTTAGGTCATCATTTAACCATAAAAATTATTCTAACAAATGTATGATCTCTATGGAGTTTTTATTTGATATCACATTGCAACCCTTCACAATCAAGCATTCAAACCAAGGTCAGTCAATTCCATGCATCCTTGAAGAATATAAAATTACTCAAGAACTCGCCATAAGTTATGAGCTATCATATCAACTTCATTTAACCTTTACCCTGTGTCATATTTCTTTTCCTATTCACTGTTATAAGTCTCTTCCTAAAGGTTGTAAGAAAATTAATCAGTGGAATATATATAGAAGTGCAAGTGTTCATCAAAAAGCTATACTTTACCTTGTGACTGCCAATGAAACTGCTCTTCTGCTGAACTGTAAAAAAGAGAATACACAGATATAATTCATTGATTAGAAAATAAAGTATCCTAGATTATAAGACACAAAGGCACATTAGAGTAGTAGTGCTGGCTCACTGGCACTTCCTTTATTTCCTCACTGATAAAAGGGATCCAATTTTGATATAATCTCAATTTTCATCCACTTATTGTACATTTTTTTGATCCAATGGGATTAGTGCAATGTAAATGGACAATGGTCAGTAGTTTTCACAACACCATCTCATTTTTTGCAAAGCCCAACACATTAGACACATTCCTTACAATAGCTTCTCTGTATATGCAGTTTTTACCCAATTTTAATTATTTTAAAATATAAGTCTGACTTTTAAAGTTAAAATACTTTACTACCAACTGATTATAATTATAAAATTATCACTTAACAACACATCATGTGAGATGATCTAGGCCAAAAGAATTGTTCATATACATGTTATATCAGACACTGTACAGAGTGGATCCATGTAAGTTATATAGCCCTATTTTGAATGACTTTTTATATTTGAAATATATAAATAAATGTAACACTTCTAAACATGAACGACTCTTTCACCGGTATGTGAACCCTTCCTACATGCTCCTTTTTATATGTCAAAATTGGTGAGAAAACTAGAAGTCAATTATTGACAGACATCATTTTGAGGACGATTTTCTACTCTTATTTCAGTAGATCTTTTACTCTGATCAAGCGGCTTCTATGAATAGCTCATCAGTTTCTCAACGGTAAGTGGATTTTGGATCTTTAATCTGTCCCTTAGAGGTAGCTTCTGAATACATTTGCAGAGGGAAAAAGGGGAATTGTGGTATAAATCAATGTTCAGAAGAGCCATGATTGATGTAAATGAATACAAGAGTAGTCCCTTAGAGACAGATGCCTTTTATTGAATGCCTTTCTCTTGAGCCAATCCATATGCACATGCTGGAAAATGGTTTTATGCAATGATGAGAGCTACAGACAGAATGGATACATGAAATGATAACATTACAAATTCAGCCCAATGCAACTCTTTCTTGTATCACAAAGATGGGACATTATATTAAAGTAGAATCCAACTACAAAGTTTAACCCTTGAAATACAAATGCAACCCTACAAACAGGTTTTTGAAACTTGCAGGCCAAGTTCACTTAGTAAGAGGCATTTATTACAAGGCAGTCTTATCTTAAATTCAAGAATCACCACAGTGAGTCAGGACCATAGTCATTCTGCTTTATCATCTACGAAAGCCATTAGTCACTATTTTTCAAGGATGTGACTACCGAATTCCAGTGCTTAATGATCAATTCCATTGGCCATTTGTAAAAGCTGGTCTAGAACCTAGGAATATCAAGTCTGAGCAACTCCAAATGCTTACTTGCGTCAGAATCACCCACAACACTTCTTAAATATATGTGTTAGGTCCCAGAACCCTAGACAATCAGAAAGTCTATGGGTTAGGCTGGGAATCTGCATTGTGAAATAAGCTTCCATGGTAATCCTTATGTGTTTCTAACTTTGAAAATAAGTAACTATTTTCATTTCCTTAATGATCACTACGAATTTAGAGCTCCTGGAAAACCTCTCAAGGTGGTATACTATTCAAAGTGTTACATTCGATGGATTTGGAATACTTTCATATCTGTAGATGGTTGAATGGCGATTCCCCTCTGCCAAAAGCAAAGTCCACATTAAAACCCTGAAATCTGTGAATGGTAACTTATTTGAAAGAAGGGTTTCATGCAGATGTAAACAGATTAACGTTCTTCAGAGATCAACCTGGACCATCTGGCTGGGCCCTAAATTAAAGATAAATATCCTTATAAGAAACTCCAGTGGAGACACACATACTCAGAGGAGGCCACGTAAAGGCAGAGGCTGAGATTAGAGTGATTCAGCCACAAGCCAAGGGATGCCTGGAGCCATCAGACTCCAGAGTTAAGGAAATGACCGCTCCCTGAGCCTCCATAGAGAACACGGCTCTGCTAACACCTTGTTATTGAACTGCTGGTCTCCAAAGCCGTGACAGACAAAATTTCTATTATGTAAGGCCAGTTGTGGTAATCTGTTATGGCAGCCTCAGGGTACTGATACAGTAATTTTTTTCTGATACATAAAGAATGCTCATGTTACATCCTTCAGGATTTCCTACCATCTCTATACTGTTACATTCCTTTACCAGAATAGCCATTAAGTAAGTCTATACTGTATGCCAGGATCTTGCTAACTCAGAGCAACCATAAATGTCTCTCTTTTTATAGATAGATAATAATAGACTTAGTGATTTCAATAACTTGATCACACAGCTAACAAGGAACTCAGCAGAAATTTAAACTAATCTTACTGCAAAGTTCAAACTTTTCATTCACAACCCAAAGTCCGGCAAGGAAATTCACTCAAGCTATCACCCATCTAAAGCAGAAGGAATGAGAGTCAGTGGAATCTATTTCCAGGGCTCACCCAAGTCCTGCTCTCCTCTCCTTACAGGCACACCAAGGACCAAGCTGCCCAAGGAAAACCTGTGAGAGGAAATGCCAAATGCCACTTCCCATGCAAGCACAGAAGGGCCGATGTGAAGTCTACAGCTCTCTCAAGTCCCAGGTTGAGATGGGTCCCTGAATAGCCATGTGTACTGTATACATGGGCCAGCCCACAGGAAACAGAGTGCAAAAAGAAATAAACCATTGTGTGGAAATCTGAAATTGGAGGGTTATTGATTGTGTGGAATGGCACACTGACCAATACAGAAATTTTCCATCATTTGTGTTCAGATGGCATTTGTTGCTCTCTGCCCTCCATGCCCACAAAACAAAGCTGGAAGACAATGTCCTGGGCAATGCTAACGCAAATAAGACCATGTCAGAGCTTTCCATCATCCGCTGGGATTTGTCTGCTCATCTACAACATTGGGTAGTTTTATGTGTAGGACTACAAATCATACTATTGTATAACATTTATTTTTCTGTTCATTTCTTTCAAAAAGTGCTTCAATTTTATGATGCAACAGAAATAAGAAGAAACTATTATTTTATTAAAATGGAAAAAACTACCATTGGCAGTGAACATAAAGCTACCTGCTCTAAGAGGCACCTTCCTTTTGGGCAAACAAAAGGCATTAATCACTTCAACGCCTTTCCTGATTCCTTTAGCACAGTTAAAATGCATTAAAAGTATGACTGATCACAGAGAATAGAAGTCCCAAGAGAAAGCTGGTTTAGATTTTTATTTCCTTTAAGTGCACACTTACTCTCTCTACTAAGGGAGAGAGAGTACCTACTCTACACAATTGCATATTTTATGCATTGATTCCTTCTTTAAAAATTGCTCAAAGGTAGATGATTTTTTAAAACACAAACGATTTATTTATTCAATAAACATGGATTACGCTTCTGAGATACTTTCATATTAGGTATTTAGGAATTACCTGTGGTGAATCTTCTCTGTATTACATAATTCAATTTACTATAATAGAAAAATCATTTTTGAAGCCATTGTAACTTAAATGCAGCTCACTTTCAGGAAATGTTTGATTTCATTGCTGAGATGCTATTCTCCAAAACACAAATCACCCCTAAATAATCAAAATTAGAAAAGATGTAGTGTGATGTAGATCAGTTCACACATAAACATACCTATGTATGAGTTCCATAATCCAGTAACTATCAGAAAAATGCAAAGACTACTGTAAGTAATATTTAACCTTTAAACATATGCAGATACCAATGATGCTAGGATTTTAAAGGCAATATATCAAAATACAAAAATCCTGATAACACATGACTCTAACTTTGTACTAGGTAATATTCTGATTGAAGGTTGAACTTCAGGACAAAAACCTTTGAGAGAAGTAATATATCCTCATTTTACAGGTAGTGACATTGAGGTAAGCAGATGCTAAGGAGTTAGTGCAGATCCTATGGTCAGAAAAGAGTAAAGCCAGGGTAATGAACTTGGGCTTCCAGTTCCAGAGTTCACTGTTCTAGTCACAGATTTGGCTTGCATCAAGATTAAATCCCAGTATGAACAAAGCTGAAAAACAAGCCATTTTCTGCAGTGTATAAACTTATTAAAGGTGAGTTTCCGGGACATACAGTAAGGTCTGACAAGTCAATAAGACACTGATTTAAAAATCAAATGGGTATGGATGCTTCAAAGTGGAAGAAAACTAAAACATATGACGCCCCCTTCCCTGCACTTGTTAAAATAACTGGAGGGACAAAATTAAAATATAGTTTCCCACTTTATTTCACATTGTCAAATAATTTGAACATCTGATTGGTTTAAGTGTTGGGGAAGAGATGGAGAAATAGCTCTCACATATTTTAGGTGGGAGAGTAAATTAGTGAAATACTTGGGCAAGCTATGAGGCAATATCTTACACACATAGATGTTCAATTACCCAGCAGTTCTGCTTCTAGGTAGACACTCCAGGTAAACCCTTGCACCTGGGGCCCAGGACACTTGTCCAAAATTATATTTTACTAGTAGTAAAATAATGAAATAACCTAGGTATCTAGCAATAGGAAATGAAGAAACATAATAATAAAATTGCATGCTACATGTGACATATATACAAAATAAACACTATTCAGCACAAAAATAGATTATTCATATATATGGTTGTTCTCAAAAACAAAACATACAGTAAAAAACACAAGTTGCACATAAGTATGCATCGTAAGTTCTCAACACATTTTAATAATATGTACTAAGTATTATTATCTATAGACTTACACATGCACACACACTACACACATGCCTGAACACACATGCATGAAATGAGACAGAGGGAGTATAAATGTGTGGATGTAAAAGACAGTAAGTTGATGACAGATATGGCCTCCAGGGCAAGCAGGCAGAAGTGACTCTGGGAAGAGGAGAAGGGGAACTTCACTTTTATCTCTAATGCTTTATTTGAGGAAAACGGACAAAACAATCCTTCAGGTAGCAGAATGAAATATTAGCACTACTTTTAAAACATCTTTGATACTTGGAATAGGGAACAAAACCCACAACTTTTCCAACAAAATGCTTTCCTAAATGCCTATAGAAGTCCTTCTGAATCCATAATATTCCCATCACTGTAGAATCACTCATAGTTGAAACTTAACTCATGCCAACTAATTCTGAAATATATACGTACAAATAATTGAGGCAAATAACATTTAGAGATATAATTATTTCTCTCCATTTTACACATGAGAAAAATGAAAGCATCACTTTTGCAATGTTCCAAGTGCAATATAGGTTGAACAATTTACAGCAATTGCCCAATAACTTTTCAGTTTGGAGAGCTTGAATTGGGTGGGAGGTGGGAATTAGTCCACACCAAAGAATCACCTTGACAAGTGATTTCCTCCCTCACCATTTCCAGCATGATAATGTACTGACCCACCTGTGGGCCATTTCATATAATATAAATATAAATATAAATATAAATATATAAGCTCAGGGGGTTTTCTTAATATCAGGAAAAAACACAAACAAACCCTTACTGCTGACACTCTGTGAGAAACTTGCTCAAATACATTTTCTTATTCAACTTTTGGAAGCCCAAGGCATCAATCCTAAAGCATATCATGTAACATATTGTTCACAATATCTTTCTTTTTTAAAAAGATTTACTTATTTGTAAGGAAGCTTATGGGGGGTGGAGAGAGAGGATAAAAAGGGAATATCTTTCATACACTGGTTTACTTTCAAATGGCTGCAATGAACAGGGATGGGCCAGGCCAAAGCCAGGAGCCAAGAGCTTCTTCTAGGTCTCCCATATGGTTCCACGGACCCAAGCACCTGAGTCATCTTCCACTGCTTTCTTAGGCCATTAGCAAGGAGCTGGATCAGAAGATGAGCAGCCAGGACACAAAGTGGTGCTGTCTGGGATGTCAGCAGTGCAGACTGCAACTTAATCTACTATGCCACAGCATCGGTCCCAACTCACAATAGCTTTCAAAATGAAATAAAGGTATAGAACTGTGAGTTCCTGATAGCTTGCTTTCAAGTTAAGTGAAATACCTAACACCTAAGCCAGAGAAACTATTGGGAAATGAATTGCTTCAAAGCTGACATGTGATCCTAGCCTACAGGAACAAAGATACTTATACTGAGGATACCCAGACAGTCCAACCTTATATTCTGACAAAAAGTACATTTTACTGTATAGTTTGGCATGCAGCACCTTACAAGAATTGGCACTGTTGCCAAATAAAATGATCATAGTCAGAGGTCTCAAGTACCGTGGGAATGTAACATGCTTAGTAAAAATGGTGAGATCACTCCCCATGCAGCTTTGCTTTTTCCGAGAAGGTCACTGTCGCCCTTCTCGGAAGTGCACTGTATCCAACACTCAGTAGTCTGTGGTGGTGAGTAATGCTGCTTCACCTAGGACTTCTGTCCAACTCATTTCCCCTTCATCTGCTGCCCCGTGGCCCCCAATGCTTGTCTGGGATTCCAAAAAGAATGTCAGAATATCTCCAGCCTATAATTAAAACAGCTCTCTTCCTCTCTTAGATCACATTCATTTTAATTTAAGTATTTCTATGAAACTGTAATTTTACAGATTTTACAAACATTTTCAACTGGCTGTAGTGGATAGCTACAGCATCAAAAATCTCCTGAACTAAGAACTCTGGAGCCAGACTCCCTGGGTCTGGAGTCCAGCTGAAATGACTTTCTTTCTTTCTTTCTTTCTTTCTTTCTTTCTTTCTTTCTTTCTTTCTTTCTTTCTTTCTTTCTTTTTTTTAAGATTTATGTATTTATTTGAAAGGCAGAGTTACAGAGAGAGAGAGAAAGAGAGAGAGAGAATCTTTCATTCATGGGTTCACTCCCCAAATGGCTGCAATGGCCAGAGCTGGTCCAATCCGAAGCCAGGAGCCAGGAGCTTCATCCAGGTCTCCTACGTGGGTGCTGGGGCCCAAGCACTTGGGCCATCTTCTGCTTTTTTACCAGGTTCATTAGCAGGAAGCTGGATTTGAAGTTGAGCAGCCAGAACTCAAACTGGTGCCCATATGGGATGCTGGCGTTGCAGTGGTGGCTTTACCTGTTATGCCACAGCACAGGCCCCCAGCTCATTTTCAATCCATAAAATTTTGGACAAGTTATTTAGCTCGCTATTGAAGATACAATGAGAAGAAAACAACTTAGTTGGCATCAGGTGATCAGGGGACTGGTACATCTTGAGGAAGTGTGGAATTGCTACCTGTATTATGTACTGTGATATGGTTTATAAATTATGATTGATTATGATTAGTTACAGCCAATCAATAATGATAAATTATCAATATGAATGCCAGTATTTGTGAATTAACTGATTATGGCTTACTCTTAACCATTTCAGCCCTGGGAGTGGTACCACCGTCTGTTGTGGGAAGGTCAGCATGAGGGCAGGCATGGGTGAATGGTGAACATGAAGCAAATACTCAGCCACAGAAAATGGAAACATGGAGTCATCACAGACTGCTGGTCTGGGATACAGAAGAGACATGCAGTGCCAGGTCTCCAGGACCGGGCATAGGGGTAGGGACGAGATGAATGTGCACAGGCAGAAGGGATTGCTCCTGAAGACGTGGTCAGGGCACTTGTGCACACGGGGGACTGTGGGATGTCCTTTAAGTCATGTACTGTCCCAAAGCCTCAGTTCCCTAGCTTGCAAAGTGAGGCCACTGATAGACTTTGTTTTCCAGAGGGATCTTGTGAAAGTACAGAAAACTCATAGACGAGGGCCAGGACCAGTAGTGCACCCCACCCAAAGTTCATTCTCCTTATACACACATAAGCAAACAGCCAAACTGCAGAGGCAAAAGCAGCTCAGACGGGTCAGCCAGAGGGAATTCGACCTGTCTGCCTCTGGGAATCAGTACACATCACCACACAGACGTGTCTCAGGCTCTGCAGATGCTAGATTGCTCATCAGGTCCCCCCAGTTAAAGTGCAGAAGGAAACAGTGACTTACACAAAAGACAATTTGCTTGCAAAGCCTCAAGTTTTCCAACCAGTCCTGAACAGGATGCCTTTCTTGGCACCTGCCATCATTTCTGCCATCAGGAAATCCATACAGACTACTGCTTTATTTAAGACCATAGGACAAAAGAAATTGTATTCAAATTGCTATTATTAATTTCTCTTTAGTTTCAGGCAGGGAAATTCACATTCCTCAGTTAATTTTCCTGGCGCTGGTGACTGACAAATTATCCAGGCAACTGATACAGCAGAGCTGCCAGGGATCCCACATCCTAGCCTGTGTTTATCACAGAACTCCACAGCCCTGTCACATTTGGGAGATGGCCAGCTAGGGCGAAACAAGGGAGAATGAACATGAATCCAGTTTCATTGTAATTCCTTCAAAATAAATGATACAGTTTCTAACCGCCACAAAGAAATAGCCTGAGGCTCAATCATCAATGTGGAGACTTCATAAAAGCCAAGTTGTCACCATGGGAAAGACATAAATTCAAGTTTCTCAGTCTTAAAATTATTTTATGGTTTTGGGCTTAATTGTAGTTATATTACAAGGGATAGCTTATGCACAGAATTCAATATCATAAGTAGTAACAAATGATGTATTTATAAAGCAGTAAATTCTCATGCTGTATCTGCTGCCCACTCCTACAGTTTTCTGGGAAATGTCTCATGCAGGAGCAAGGTATCATTTTTCAAACACTTATGTGAGCACACAAGGCATTTACAGTAGTTGCAGCAACAATTCTGAATGCTAATCACATTATAAAATAAAGTATCATCATGTTTTTTCCAGTGGGAATTCCATAAACTGGAAGTAGGAAGTTTTAGTTCTAGATGACCGGGGGGCTGTTCATTCACTGACTAGATCTTGAAGTATTTTTTAAGCCCCTGAAAACCATCATACTACATCGGTTGTGTAGTCTACCCGACCAGTGTAACTCCTGCATGATACTTTGTTACAGTCAGAATTCTCTTTTGGTGCTCATTGTGGTTCATGGTTGCAGAGGTGGGTTAACTTGGACACTTTATTCCCTGATTCTGAGATGAACACACAGCTCACTGTGTTGTGCATTTGCATTCGAAACTGATTTTTCAGCAGAAGACTAGTTAGTATGCTGGCTGGCAGAGGGTGGCACCTATATCCAGGCCTTCAGATGTTCCAAATTTCGTCTTCTGCATCCTTTGCAAAAATCGTTGCATTCCTAGAATTACCCTTCATGTTAGATCATCTCAGTTAAGGCAGCTCCTTATCTCAGAACATCTCTGGGCAAAAGCAATGGTCAAATATGTTTTCCTGGCTCCCTCTGATCATGGATGTGAGTGGGAGACTATGTGCATGAGGATATAAGAATGTCTATGTGTGCACATGTGTCTGTGTGCACACCTCACTCTTGGTTCCTCCACAGCACACTGATCTGCTCAGAGATTTCTTACATCCATGCTTGCTTTCAACGTTTATTACAGATACATTAAACCGCGAGCAATGGCTTTCACTGCAACTGAGGCGATTCTATTAACATAAAGCTAATGCTTCTTAGATATTTAATAGAAATATAGGTAAACAATCACTGCCTATTTCACAGGGAAGAGAAAAATTGTAAAAGTCAATTTCCTCTATGGAGCAGAAACGCTGTAATATATGTGCACACCACTCTGCTGGTATTGTAGGTCTGTGCTTCCTACAGGGGTCTGCTGACCACCAGAACCTCCTGAAACCACCCAAAGATTCAGTTAGGAAGTCAGATGGGTGCATAAGTGTTCATGGCAGATCTATTCATACTTTCCAAAATTTGGCAACAACCAGGTATCTTCCAGCAAGTGAACAATTGAACAAATTGATACATCCATACCAAGGAAATGAACTTAGCAGTAAAAATGAATGCATTACGGAGATTTACAATAAGCAACAACTCTCCAGGGAATTATGCTGAATGAAAAGATGAACAGTATTGTTGGAATATCTAGAACTACAGCATTGGAAAACAGACTGCTGGTTGCAGGGGCTCAGAGATAGGGAGGTGTGTGTGGCTTTAAAGGGTAGCACTAGGCAGACCTGTGGTGGTGGAATAGGCCTGAACTGTGATTGTGGATGAGGTTATACAAAGCTACTTATGGAATAAAATGGCATAGAGCTAAACACACAGACACAGACACAGATACACACACACACACAGGTGCATGCATGTAAAACTAGGAAAATCCTTGTATGTACCTATATGAGTATACTGGCTATGAGGTTGTGTAGCTTACTTAAGATGTTTCCACTGTGGGCGACAGGGTGATGTACCCAGCGACCTTCCTGTGTCATGCATTTTGCATGTTCATATTACTCTATAATTATTTCCAAATGAAAATAAATTTGTAGAGTACAGTTTACTACCACACCTCATTTTCTTTTTTCCTGAACTGGTTTTTCTATATGCAATTTACTATTCAATTATTTCCATGTAAAAAATAAAACAGAATTAAAAGGAGGTTGGGAATAGCGAAGTAAAGAGAAAAAAAGGGGCAGAAACAGAGATGGAAGAGAGGAAAAAGAATCGACAACAGAAGCCATTGCTCACTTCCTGAGGATCCAGAGCTCAGATAACCCTGCCCTGCCTCATTTCTGTTTTAATCTGTGAATGAAAGATAAATCCCTGCAACATAATACACTAGTCATCCTGCCCCTTGCCAATGAGATGCAAGGAATTGTGCTGTCACTGAAGGAAAACTCACCCATTGTATTTCAACTTCCCTGCTCATCAGGGCCCTGGATACACTTCCATTGCCATATGTTTTGGGTAAGATCAAAAAATGATATTTTGGCTTACAGTAAGGGAGCAGAGAGTGTAAGCCTTTATGCAGCTACATGAGTCCAGGAGACTTCACACAATGTTCCTTGGATCTCTGGAAGCATATTTGTTGAAGTTACACTGTCAGGCAGATCTACTCCTGTTCTTTCTGCTAATCTGTAGGGGAGCTGTGGCCGTGCCAGCCTGTTCCCAGGTCCTCCAAGTCACTACCGCCATTCTTAGAAAAGGGTCTCCCTGATTGATGACATTTGTCTGTCACTTTCCATGTTTATTTCAGTGAAAAAAGATCACACATTAAATATTGACTTTCTCTCCAACATTATCCATCTGATATTTGAAACCGAAAAGATGGATTTGCCTCCACACCCTCTCCAGGGACACAGCAGCTTTGTGTACGCTGAAGTCCTCCTTTTAAGAAAGAATGAACATTTGCATCTGAGGTCTCAGGAAACAAATGTACTGCCAGCCAAAGCTGTAAAATCATTTAAAAAGCCATGGATTCAAATATCTACTAATGTTGTTAAGATATTTAAAGCATGTCCTTCTAGAAATTACAGTGGAGGTCCTCCTTTGCATCCATCTCTCCATTCTCTCTGTAAAGATCCCTTGAGCGCCGGATTCTGTCCCGGTTAATCCTCTTCCAGGCCAGCTCTCTGCTATGGCCTGGGAGTGCAGTGGAGGGTGGCCCAAGTCCTTGGGCCCTGCACCCCATGGGAGACCAGGAGAAGCACCTGGCTCCTGGCTTCGGATCAGCGCGGTGCGCCGGCCGCAGCGTGCCGGCTGTGGCGGTCATTGGAGGGTGAACCAATGGCAAAGGAAGACCTTTCTCTCTGTCTCTCTCTCTCACTGTCCATTCTGCCTGTCAAAAATGGAAAAAAAAAAAAAAGATCCCTTGAAGCCCACTCCCCCAGTTGGCCTTGGTTGGAGCTTTGGTCTTCTCCTGCGTGGTTTATAAAGAGTTCTGCACCTGCTGAGTATGTGAGCACCTCTTTCCAGTGGAAGATTCTCTCTTTGTCCAAAACTTTGGTGAACCTCTTCTGACCTTTTCTCCTTCTTTTGTGAATCCCATGTCCTTCCTCGCAGAGTGCAGCTCTATCAAGAATCCCAATAATAAATCAGTTTAACCAGAACCCCACATCCTCAATAACCATCTAACCAGGCTCCTCATCCTCCCCCACCTGCCAGGTGATGTCTGACCACTCTAGCCTGCCTTCCGCAAGAACCCTGTTAGGTCGGTTTAGACAGAATCCTGCCTTTACTCTGATATGTTCCCTTAGTAGTTTCCTATTCTTGGTGCCACACCCTGCTCCTTACCTTTAAACTCATATTAGGAGATGAGCCCGCTGTCTTTCCCCTACTTTAAAATCCCATTGGAGTACCCTCACTTGAACAAAGTCTGCTTTCCCATTCTTCAATGTGTTGTTGGATGAGGTATTCCTTCACAGTGTCCCAGATGCCCCAGAGTTCAAGAGCAATGTGGAGGTGATATCAGGAATGACCCCCTAACATTTATACAAAAAGTGGCCCCTTAAAGTTCCCCAGAAGTGCCATCTGGGCTGCCACATATGTTACTGGAACTTGGGGTGCCATATGATATCACCATATGCTTATTAATAAATCTCCAATATTAATATGCCTGAGAGGGTTTTTGCCTAATATTTAGAGAAGAATTCTAAATACCAGCACAGATAAATGAGGCAGCATGGTACATTTTAAGCTTTTATCTAGTGCAAAAGATGCATAGAAGAGTGAGAGCTTTATCTAAGAGAGGTAAATCTGGGTTCATACCAAGCACCAGGAGCCAGTCATGTGGACGCCTAGGGTGCCAGCCCCCTCCTGGCAAGAGGCCAGGGAAAAGAGAAGGGCAGGACACACCATGTCCCAGATTTTAACCCACTTCCAAAGGGGAGTGGTTAATTAACCTGATTGGCTGGTGGGCACCCATGTGTGGCCAGGTAGGGGGATGAGGTCACACAGGGGCATGGCGAAGGTGTGGTCTTCCAGCTCACAAACCTAATCAATTTTAGCTTATATGTCTGCCTACTTCAGAGGGAGTCACTTCTCTCTCTAACCCTGGTCTCCACACATGTGCTGAGACAAAACAAGGGTGGTCTTGTGGGCTGACTGTAGCTGCAGAGTCCTGGACTCAGAGGGTTCCCTGTGTGGCCTGATGATCTACTGATGCCTTCACAAACTCTTAATACCTCGATCTTAGAACCTGGGTTTTACAAGTGAAGTGGGACAGTAGACCATGTAGGCAGTGAGGGAGCTGGGAGTGCAATATGTATGCTCTGTTTCTTGCTGCCTGATTCAAGTAGCGTCAGCAATGCTCTGCTGGACCCATGATGAGCTGGAAGTGCTGGAAGACTCAACAGTGCACACAGGGTGAGCATGTGATGTTGAGGACCAAGTAGGCAGAGGGGTTGACAGGTCCAAGAAATCATACTTCCTCCAAACAGAACTTGCTTTGAATGAAAAAGGCAAGATCTTCTAGGAAAGACAGATGATCCACGGGTCCTATCATCTCCCTTCTTCCTTATGTTCCTCCCCTGTGTCAGCCAACCACAGAAGCTGAAAATGGTGACTTAGAAGGAAAGGGTAAGTTAAGGCAATCACAGTTTCATTTCTTTTCTGCCTCTTGTCATTCATCAGTAAGAGAATGTCGGTAGAATATGTGCATACCAGAAGTGAGATGAAAACAGTTGAGGCAGTCTTATACAGTGTTTCTACTTTTTTGGAATGAATAAAATACATATGCATGTATGAGCTATGAAATAGGAACTGTATAATTTCAGTGATTGTGCACAAGTTAAATGCTCTTACATTTGCATTTAAATCTGGCATGGCATAATATAAAGATGTGTAATAAAATTCATGCTAATAATTTAAAATTTTAATTTTTCTTTACTTGGAATCACATTAAATACTAAGTTAAAAACACCATGCTAAGTCACAAGAAACACCATGGAAGAAAGGAAAAAGCCTTAGGTTTTTTTAGCACTGTTACTGGCATTGTTTTTTGTTTGTTTTGCTTTTTGACCCAGACATCATATTTTCAGTTTGCACTGGACACTGGGAGTCATGTGAACTTGATCTCCCCCTCAGATTGTCACAGAGAGGACTCAATGATAGAATAAAGTTCCAGGTGCTAATAGGACATCAACAAATCTGCTTCTCCCCAGCTTCACTCCACCCAATCACTTCTCTTCTCTCCTTCATGTCTGCGGTCTTTTCTGCTCCAATCATCTCCACGCAACTGAACTCGACATCCTGGAGCAGAAATCCGATTGCAGCGGTGCCCAGTGGTTTCCATTGCCTGCCAGATCAAACCCAAGCTCCTTTGCAGAACACGTGTGGCCTATGAGGATCCCCTTCTACCTTGAGAGCCTGTCTCAGCTTCCGGCAGGGGCTCTACAACCTCTAAGACCTCACGGTGGTTTTATCATGTTTAAAAACACGGTAGGGTCATCTGCTTTTTAACATGTGTCGTTGCTGTCTGAGCACACCTTGAAGGAAGAGACCAAATTGTGTTTCTCTTTCTATTTCATGGTATGGAGCTCTCTGCTTGGGATTCACAAAATACGTTCAACATGGAAATCCATACAATTAGCACAGGGAGGGCTCCCCCTTAATATTCGAAGAACAGCCTTTATTTGTTTCTTTGAATTTTTTCTCCTTCAGAATTGCACGGTGACAAAAAGGGACTACAGCACTTATTATACTCCTGTCACAAGGCATCACTGGAATAAGTAAGTAACCTACGGAGTGAATGCTTTTGTGATTGTACAACGTCATTTGGAATAGAAACATTCAGCAATCATTCACAAACTGGTCATGTCACTTCATTGTCACCCTACTTGGTAAATACTTTAACATCACTTATTATGCAACAGTGTGTGCTGGTAAATTCCGTTATAAAAACGATGAAACCTTGGCTTTATATTTACTCATCTACATTTGCCCATGACCTTGACTCAAGAGGAGGTCACAGCGCAGAGTGCACCTCCTCTCCTCTGTGGGGGAGGTGGCAGGATGGTGCTCACACGCATAAAGAAAATCTACCTTTGTCAAGTATCAGTCAGTTTTACGTCACTAAATTTTTTTGCCTTTCAGTGGTTGTATTCTGTCCATCCTGTACAGTTAAGCAAACTAATTTACATGTCCCTCATTAACCCCAGTAACGTATTTCACTTACTCAAGCTTTCAGTTAAATGAAACATTATTTTCATTCATAAATGTCCCACGATGTGTTCCCAGTGGCTTCTAATTGGGGACAATTAGAAGACAATAAATCGTGGTGATTAGCACGTCCCTGCTCTGCTCCCGCTGCCTTCATGCTCCTGGAAGGCTGCAGGGCTGAGAGCTGGATGGAGCAGCTCAGGGAAGGGCTGGCGGCAGGACCATCCTTCTTTTTAATTTGTAGACTTTCTCCGGCTGGAGAGGAACTGACAAGGTTCTCATTACCTAATGTGCTTAATGGTGTAAACGAAATGACTTGGTGGTGTTGGTTTAGTTCCTGCTGGGCCCATTTCTATGTCATGCAAGCCCCAGTAACTTGTCCTCCTGAGCCCTTTCTGCAGGAAACACTGCGGAAGTTTAGACGCTAGCACTTTCCAGGAGAGCGCAGTGAGGGGGGAGTCTCCAGGAAAGGGCAGTCCAGGAGAAGCGATGCCCCAACCTGAGTGCTTTCGCTTTCTTTTCCTATTCAGGAAAACAAATGCAGTTTTTGCTTTGTTTTAGGTGTAATTGGTAAGGCTAATCTGAATTTTCACTACTTGACAATCAAGTTTTTTTTTGTTTGTTTGTTTGTTTTTTTACGATTAAGCATTAATATAAGTAACACAGACAAAAGAGAGAAAAATGTTGGCATGGAGCATGGAACAGAATAAACTTATTCTTTCAGGATAAGGGAAAACTTTTTTTTTTTTTAAAAAAAGCATCTTTTTCTTGCTTTATTG
This sequence comes from Oryctolagus cuniculus, assembly GCF_051225735.1. NCBI lineage: Eukaryota > Metazoa > Chordata > Mammalia > Lagomorpha > Leporidae > Oryctolagus > Oryctolagus cuniculus. The sequence goes on from NC_142880.1 coordinate 40,794,016, forward strand.
TATAAATTCAATTAATTGTATAAGTTAAAAAATGATGTAGGTGAGGGAAATTCCATGTTTTTAAAGTTTTTATTTTCATTTTTATTTGAAAGGCAGAGATACAAGAGAGAGAGAAAGAGAGGGAGAGAGGGAGAGAGAGAATGAATCTTCTATCTGGTGATTCATTCTCTGAAGAACACAACAGCTGGGGCTGGGCAGGCTGAAGCTGAGAGCAGGGAACTTAATCTCAATCTCCCATAGGGAGGCAGGGACCCAAATGTTTGTGTTGACAGTGTTGCCTCCTCGGGTCTGCATTTGCAGGAATCTGCAATCTGGAGCCAGAGGTGGAACCCCAACTCAGGTACTCCAGCACGGGACTGGGCATATTAACCAGCATCTTTTAGGTCAAACACCCACCCTTGACATTTTGTAAAAGTAGCTTAAAGAGAATAAAAACCAACTTCCTTCTTTTGTTTCCTTTGATCTTTTAAATACAGGAAAATGCCAAAAAAAAAATCTCCAAATTTAGAATTTTATATAATTACTGAACCATCCTGGAAATGATACAATTTTCATATAATTTTTGACTGGAGAAACTGAACTGAGAAGGGCAATTCAGTAAACTGGTGGAAATGTTTCTTTATTTTGCCATCATACTCTTAGACTTCTTTTCTCAACAACCTCACATGAACGCCCATGTATACACACACACCCGCACACACCCGCACACACCCACACACACTCTGCCACCACCACCAGCAACATTCTTTTTAATTTGGAGGTGGAGATAGTATTTTGTGACAAGGCACAGAGATCACACATGCTAGTACTTTTGCCTAAGGTTAGCATAAGGGAAACTGCAGTCTTAGCTCTTCTGGATAAAGTGAACTATGTAAAAAATATCTCTCCTTCCTTTGAAGATATTCAACAAAAACTCACTCTGCTGTTAACACAGGTTGAGCAGCTTACTGTGCCTGGGTCCTTGAAGGGTACATCATTCTCTCTCTCTCTTCTTTTTTTAAGATTTATTTATTTATTTGAAGGCAGAGTTACAGAGAGAAAGAGTTGGCCATGAAGGTAGACTAAAGCCAGGAATCAGTGGAAATACCTTCATGCAAATAAAATTGCATTAGGCTGCTGTGTTTTACAAAGGTTAGGGCTCTTCTAAGATGATTTTTACTGACTTGCTTCTTTCTCCTGGCAGAAGGTACTGTGCCACTCTCAAGCCAGAGCCTGTGTTTTACAACCCGAGATGAAAGGGGACAGAGTTGTTGGAAGCGAGCTCAGCTCAGGTCTCCGTAAGTTTGCAGAGAGCTCAGACCACTGACCAATCCCAGTTGGACTGACATCCTACATCTCCAATGAAGCTGCTAACTCTGGTAAACATATTCAGCTGGTTACACTGGAAACACGTAGGTCAGCAATGCACAGAAGTTGGCCACAAAGCCTTGCCATTCTATGCACTGAGAAAGGGGATACATTTCTTTCCCTTCTCTTGCATCTGAACTGGTCAGTGATCTGGTTAGTCCAATAAAATGCAGCAGAGGAGATGTTCTATCATTTCCTAACTTCTGAAGGCTGGGCCTTAAGAGATCTGTATCTGTAGTTGCAATGTCTCTTTGCAAAAGCTAGCCTCTTTCTATGAAATTTGGCTACTATGGGGGAGCCATGCTGTGAGGAAGCCTAAGCTAGCCAGGTGGAGAGACAGAGCCATAAGGAGGAACATGGAGGTACCAGATTCACACCTGAAGCCTTGTTGGACCTTCTGTGCCTGGCCAGTAGAGGGGACAACCTCAATTAATGGCCCATGGAAAAGAACTATTCAGGTAGACGCTGCCTGGATTCAGATCCATAGGATCCTGAGTCAGTAAATGGTGCTGTTAAAGCTACCAAGGTGGGGCTGGCATTGTGGCTTAGTGGGTTAACCCTCTGCTTGCAGCACTGCCATCCCATATGGGCAACAGTTCCAGTCCCACCTGCTCCACTTATGACCCAGCTCCCTGCTAAAGCACCTGGGAAAACAGCAGAGAATGGTCCAAGTCCTTGGGCCCTTGCACCCATGTCGAAGACCCAGATGAAGCTCCTGGCTCCTGGCTCTGGCCTAGCCCAGCAAAGCTCTGGCAATGATGGCCATCTGGAGAGTGAATCAGCAGATGGAAGATCGATCAATTCCTTCCTTCCTCCCATCCTCCCTTCCTCCCTTTCTCTCTCTTCCTCCCTCCCTTCCTTCCTTCTTTTCTCTCTCTCTCTTTCTTTCTCTCTTTCCCTCCCACCTGTAACTCTGCCTTTTAAATAAATAAGATAAATCTTTTAACAAAAGCCACCAAGGTATGGGCTGATTTGTTAAGGAGTGATGGCTAAAACAATGTGCACAGCACAGAACGCTCCTTCATAGTCAAGGAAATTGATCTATGATGGACTTGTAAATTTAGAAGCCATAAATGTGTCTCTGGATTTTATTTTGGAGATATCTGCAGACAGACAGGGTTAAACATTTACCTATTTGCTTCACTGCATCCTGAGTAAATTAATCTTTTATTTGTTTAATTCTTAAAGGAAATGCTGGATGCACACTCGATGTACTCTGTACCATGGACTTCTTGGTGGTTGAAATATAAAAATAAAATTAAGCACTTAAGGCCAATCACCTTGAGAAAACTTATGGTTTGGAATGCAAATGATATATAATTGATAGCTTGATAGCTGGTGACATACAAAGTGTTGCAGTTTAACATAATCTGAGCATATGCGGGAACGGGCGGAGCAATAAAATTTCAAATGAGGTGACTGTCACCAGAGAAGACATCTGGGCAGAAATGTGGTTTGAGCCAGATCTTGAAAGGAATGATGGGCTAAAATTAGACAGTAGAATGGAGAAGGTTTCCATAAGAGTATTGACATGGCAGGTTTCTAATATGAGTTAAAGATGAAAGAAAAATAAAAATCAATAACTTAATTTAAGCTTGCTTTACATCTCCAGAACACAGCAGCTAGGTGGAGGTGGCTCTGCAGAATGTAATTCAGCTTGTGAAGTATTTCTTCCCGCTCTGCGGTCGTGGTGACTGGAACTGATGAGGCTGAGAAATGGCAGTTCCACTGAGCAGGGATTGGGGGATCTTTGTCAGAGGATAAGCCAAATAAAATGACAAGCAAAAAAAATTAGGAAGCCATGAGGAATGATCATAAGGCCATCTTGCATTGGGTTTCTTACTGTAATTCTGAATGTGTATGTGTGCGTGTGTGTGTGTGAACCTGCAACAGCAAACATATTAATATCTGAAGTGTCTCCAGAAAGAAGCAGATTGAAATTCAATGTTCAACAAAATTTAACAGGGATAGAAACTTCAGAAAATAAACACAAAGTGTGGGTATTTACACCATATCAAGATTTTCATGAATCTTATTTTCACATCACCCATGTTAGTAGTAACACCCATGTTAAAATTACTCATGATAGCACTGGAAAGTTTTCAATATCATCGGCCATTTGATTACAGCCACCCACTGGAAAGCTTCCTACTCACTGGGATGGTTATTTTAGAGTGTGTGGCAAGGCTGGGAAGCCTCAGAAACTTTCATAGGTTCTTGTGAGAGTTAAAATAGGACCACCACTTTGGGGAAGTTAGCAGGCTGTGGTAACTAAACACATACCTATACAATGACCCCGTGATTCCAATACAAGCTATATTCCAAAGAAATAAAGTACGCACATACACAAGAATGAAATTAGCAGCTTTGTTCATAATTGCCCCTACCTAGAAGGGGCTCAGATGTTGGCCAATCGAAGAATAGATAAGCCATCTGCAGGCTATTCACACACTGGACTGCTACTCAGCAGTGGAAAGGACGGGGCTGATGATTCTTTGCACAGCATGGAGGAAGCCAAAAGCTTCCTACTCAATGAAAGAATCTTTAAGCATAATAATACACTTGTTTCCATCTAATAGTGAATTATCAAATGGAAAAAAGTACACTGTGTTAGAATAAAAAAAAAAAAAAAACCCTAAGACCAGTGATTGTCTTTGGAGAGTCAGGTGGGGATATGCAGAGAAAGGACATCAACTTGCTGGGGTGATGGGGTACTACATCCTGAAAGAGGTCTAGGGTACACACTTGTATCCACCTGTTAAAATTTGTGCAATGGTACCCTTAAGACAGGAGTATTTCCTTTTACATAAATTATAACTCAAAGGAAACAATTGTAACTGAAAATAAATATGTAACTCTATTTATGCATAATAGCATATTTTGGGGATGTGTACTGAGATCTGTGACTCTATGAAATGTATCAAGAAATAAAAATGGGTATGCATTTGTTCACAGAGATGGACAGATGAATGGGTACGTGATAATTCAAGTATATTAAACTGTCAGCAGTAAAACGTAGTTAGTGACTGTATGGCTGTTTCCTGTCACATTTTTCCAACTTCTTTGTAGTTTAAATTTTTTTCTTAATGAAATATTGGGGAAGAATTAACTACTGCATTAACAATAAGGGAAAAGAATGAATACTGTATTCCCAAAGTGTACTGTGGGTACCTCTGAAAGGAAAAAGCAAATCCCCTGAGTAAACTGGTTGTACAATCTAGGTCTGTTGGGTAACCGTGAAAAACAGTACAGGCACAAATGCAGCATGCACACATAACAACTGGCAAATGCTTGAGATTTTCTCTGTTAATAATCACATAAAATATTTTATTTTATCAGAGAGGTATTTTCATCAGAGATATTCCATATCATCAAAGGAATGGCTTTTTTGTTTGATATTCTGTTTAGGGGTTATAGACATTTTTCTGCTAAGGGCCATATACTACAAGCTGTGCAGGCCACAGGTTACTATTGCAGTTACTCAATTCTGGCATTTTAGGGCAAAGATGGTCACAGAGAAGACCTAAATACATGGGAGTGGCCATCTCTCATGCACCTTTATTTATGAAGGCAGGCAGTGGCCAGGTTTGGCTCCCCAGCTGTATTTTGCCAGCTCTGGTTTATATCTAACTGCAGAGTAATCATATGAAAGGATTCTGCAACCCCCCATTGCAGATTTTGCAATATTTACAAAGTGACTATTGGCTTCAGAGAGTACAGTCAACCTTATTTTCTTCAAGTCTTCCATTGGAACCCAGCACATATCTGAAGTTTTTTTTGTTTTTGTTTTTTTGTCCTCTGGTTGAGGTTTGATTTGGAGCCCACCTATAGCTTGCAAATTTACTGGGTGTCAAATGTTGACATTTCCTGTTTGCCTGAGTGCTCCTAGGGGTTTTAGTGCTCGTGTACAGTGGTGAGGATAAAATGACACTTGTGAATTTAACTAAGAGGAGTGTTGAGAAAACTGGAGGAGGGGAAATAAGTGTTGGGTGTCTTTGAGTCTGGAAGGGCCTGTCCTCCAGGTAAGTGCAGACTCATTCTCTCCAATGAGCTCCCTCCCAGTAGGTATGAGCCCAATGTGAGAATCAATCACTCCAAGGACACAGTTCCTGTCATTCAGGAATTGCCACTGTTGGTGGGCTTGTGGGAACAGACCCAACAGGCAATGGATGAATGGGAGAGAAATTCATCCACTGTCAAGGCTTTTCTAAAATTAGAGTTGTCTAAGGCAAATTCTATACCTGGAGACAGAGAAAGCTCACCATCTCTGGGAGCAACCAACGATCCTCAATGACAAGGAATCCACATCCTGACTTGCATGCATAAGGTCACAATGTATAGATTCAGTTTAATACTGGGCAAGAGAAAATACCAGATTGTATCAATTAAGCCTATAAATAGGGCCTTATTACTCGCCATGCACAATATATTATGATATTTTCACTGACTTTTTCTTGATCTAGAATTTTAAAGATTGCTGCAGTCAATGTCTTTCTGAAGATGTTCACTACGTTTTCCCAAGGAATTGATTCATTTATAAAAAACACCATGAAATATTTGTAAAGTATCCATCCTTTTATCTCCAATTAGGAGTTAAAACAGCTATTTTATCTAGAAAATGGATTTTTAAAAACTGCACTTATGTTTTGCTGAGTTTTAAAATGACACAAATGGTACTGATTACTTTCGAGGTCTTTTAGTTTCTTTACATTTCTCTTAGGAATTGAAAGATAAATGTAATGGGAATAGGGGGCTAGTGTTGAGACATAGTGAACATACTGGCTGAGACATGCCACTGCCTGCAGTGCTGGCATTCCATATGGGTGCTGTTTCAAGGCCCGGCTGCTCCACTTCTGACCCAGCTCTGGCTTGGGAAAGCAGCGGAAGATGGCCTAAGTCCTTAGGCTCTTGCACCCACATGGGAGACCTGGAAGAAGCTCCCGGCTCCTGGCTTCAGAGTGGCCCACTTTCAGCCACTGCAGCCATTTGGGAAATGAACCAGAGGATGGAAGACCTCTCCCCCCGCCCCCCCCCCGGCCCCCCCCCCCCCGCTTCTGCCTCTCTGTAACTCTTCAAATAAATAACTCAATCTTTAAAAAAATGTAATGAGAATAAAGGGAAAAACCATAGACCCTCAGCCCTCAGTTAATTGACGTCCCTGCATTTTATTTATTAGTTAGTCATGCCTTACAATTAACTTGGAAATGAACAGCATCTAAAACTACAGATCAGCCTATCCCACTAAATCTAACTACGCTTGAAGCCATATATTTTCCTAATATTCTGAAATAAAGTTCCACTTTGTAAGCATCATTCATGAGTGCCAACTGGAAGCACAGAAGCCCTCTAGAAACCAAGTAATGTGCTTTTCAGTGAATGCATTTGCCACTGTAGGGTAAAATTTACTGAATTATCATGATTACGTATTTTAGCCTTATTAAGACTGAGCCAATGGAACTGCCTCCAAATGTGTGTGAATTATTGAGGTTCAGGAAACCTGCATACTCATGATGGCAGTTCTCACTTCCTTGTGAAAGAAAATAAATGGGGATGGAGAGACTGATAACTGTGAGACTGTTTTCCAAGGATGACGCAGGGCAGGGCTCAGTTCATGCAGCAGCGTCTTCCATACACACCACAGGAGGAGAGCCCAACAAGCAGCACTCGGGCACTCAGGCACACAGGGTTGAGGGATGAGGCCAGGTCTGTGGGTAGGAACAAGATCCAAGACCCAGGAGACATCGTGGGGAGTGATTTCCCAAGAAGGGAGAACCACAGTAGAGATGGAGTGAGAATGAAAGCGTGAGGGGTGTTGATGGCCAATAGTGGCAGTGTGGTAAGAGCAGGGACAGGATGCAGTGAGGGGATGGGCATTCTGGGTTCAGACATGATCAGGACCCAAAGGAGAGCTCTGGGGGCATGGACCATACCCTCTGCCAGCAGTGAAGGAGGTAACTTTGAGAAGGAAAGAGAAGTGTAGTAAGGAGATCACTTTAGGGCCAGTTTGTGGCAATCAATACACGGCATTTGTTCTTGAAAGACTTGGGGGCTGTTGGAGGTTTCTGGGAAACAGAGTGGAGTGGCTAAAGAAAGCGGTGGGCAGAGTTTTCCCACAAGCACCTTCACACAAGGCTCAGGGCTGGCTGGACCTCTTACAATGTAAGAGACGACAGGAAGTCAGCTCCAGGTGGCTCCCTGTGAGCTCAGCACAGCCTGTGATGTGGGAGTCTCAACTCAGGAGTCTCCTCTGGGTGTGTGCAGTGCAACACAGGGCAAGATGCTGAGTCTGGTCAAAACTGATGCTGCTGAGAGTCTTGATTGGGAAGGAACAGTAAGAGGATTTCAAAGGAAAACAGAAGTCAGCTGTGGGGCTGGCGTTGTGGTGCAGCGGCTAAGGCTGTTGCCTGAAGTGCCGGCATCCCAAACGGATGCTGGTTCAAGTCCTGGCTGCTCCACTTCTGATCCAGCTCTCTGCTGTGGCCTGGGAAAGCAGCAGAAGATGACCCAAGTCCTTGGGCCCCTGCACCCACACGGGAGACCCGGAAGAAGCTCCTGGCTCCTGGCTTTGGATTGGCACAGCACCAGCTATTGCAGCCGTTTGGGGAGTAAACCAGTGGATGGAAGACTTCTCTCTCTCTGTCTCTGCCTCTCTATAACTTTGCCATTCAAATAAATAAAATAAAGCCTAAAAAATAAAGTAGCCAGCTGCTTATTCTTGGACTTGGTATTCAAAACCAGGACAGAATCCTCACTTTCTTTTTCTTTTTCTTTTTTTTTTCCCACAGGTAGAGTGGACAGTGAGAGAGAGAGAGACAGAAAGGTCTTTCTTTGCCATTGGTTCACCCTCCAATGGCTGCCGCGGCCGGCGCAACGCGCTGATCCAATGGCAGGAGCCAGGTACTTCTCCTGGTCTCCCATGTGGGTGCAGGGCCCAAGTACTTGGACCATTCTCCACTGCACTCCCTGGCCACAGCAGAGGGCTGGCCTGGAAGAGGGGCAACTGGGACAGAATCCAGCGCCCTGACCGGGACTAGAACCCGGTGTGCCGGCGCCGCAAGGCAGAGGATTAGCCCAGTGAGTCGCGGCGCCGGCCAAGGATCCTCACTTTCAATGGACTTCAGTATAGTGAAGGGAATCCAATAAAGAAAACACGACTATGAATGTAGACTTCACAATATTTTTTAAAATTTATTTATTTATTTATTTGAAAGGCAGAGAGTTAGAGAAAGGCAAACAGAGAGAGAAAGACAGAGAAGTCTTCCATCTGCTGGTTCACTCCCCAAATGGCCTCAACAGCCAGGGCTGGGCTGATTTTTTTTTAATTTATTTTTTTTCTTTTCAACTTTTATTTAATAAATATAAATTTCTAAAGTACAACGTTTGAATTATAGCAGCTTTTCCCCCTATAACCTCCCTCCCACCCGCAACCATCCCATCTCCCACTCCCTCTCCTATCCCATTCTTCATCATGATTCACTTTCAATTATCTTTATATACAGAAGATCAACTTAGCATATCCTAAGTAAAGATTTCAACAGACTGCACCCACAAAGACACAAAGTATAGAGCAGTAGTTTTACCATTAATTCTAACAGTACAACACATTAAGGGCAGAGGTCCTACATGAGGGGCAGGTGCACAGTGACTCCCGCTGTTGATTTAACAATTGACATTCTTATTTATGATGTCAGTAATCACCCGAGGCTCTTGTCATGAGCTGCCAAGGCCCTGAAAGCCTCCTGAGTTCACCAACTCCGACCTTATTTAGACAAGGCCATATTCAAAGTGGAAGTTCTCTCCTCCCTTCAGAGAAAGGTACCTCCTTCTTTGATGGCCAGTTCTTTCCGCTGGGACCTCACTCACAGAGATCTTTCATTTAGGTGTTTTTTTTTTTTTTTTTGTTTGTTTGTTTGCTGGGCTGATTTGAAGCTGGGAGCCAGGAGCTTCTTCCAGGTCTCCCACACTCCATTGTATTTTTACATTTCATTGGCTCATTCATTCACTCACAATTCACAATGCACCAGGCCCTCTTTCATCTGTGAGGATTCAACGGTAAAGACACACAGTAGTGCCAGCATTGAAGATGGGATCAACATGAAGGCCCAGGGCAGCTGTCTGGGAAAGGTTCCAGGAGTTGTTAGGGAATTTCCAAGTTCTAATGCATGAAGGACACATGGTGTCGAGAAAGACATATGGTCCCATATTAGCAATCTTCATCCAATTTCATGATCACACTTGGTAGAGGTTCTGTCTTTTTAAAGGCTGTCAGGCTGAGTGCCACATTGGAGTTTTAAGATTCAAATAATGGAGTGAACACAATGAACCCAACTGTTAGTCTTCAGACCTGAGGCTTATCAGGGGAGACCACTTGGCTGGGCTCACATAGCAGACAGGATACTACTGTCCCTGCTCAGCCCCTGTGAGAGCTAACGGTTTAGTCTGTATCTAGTCCTTTCCAAAAGATATGCTTCAGCTTTAACTTTGTAATATTACACAGCCCTACTTAGGGACTTACTTTTTTTTTTAGGATTTATTTATTTATTTGAAAGGAAAGGCAGAGTTTACAGAAAGAGAGAGAGAGAAAGAGAGAGAGAGAGAGAGAGATAGAGATTGATTTCAACTGCTGGCTCACTACCCAAATGGCTGCAATGGCTGGAGCTGGGCCGGTTGGAAGCCAGGAGCCAGGATCTCTGTGATACCTTATTAACCACAAAATGGAAGTCAAAACATTCTTTACTTTACAGATCCTTTAAAGTCTAGCTAGCAAGCTCCGTGGGAGGACATGAGCTAAGTAAATGTGAATAGCTCCCATGAACAGCTTGAATTATGGCCCAACCTTGGACATATTTTTAAGAGAGAGAAGACAGGGAGAGAGTTATCAATGGTTGTGCTGGGACAACTAGCAGACCTTGGCACCGCACTGAGGAAAGGAGCTACCTCCCCGACAAGTCATCCAAGGATTCCATTCCTAATATTTAAGTAAAAATATTAGATGATCATTGTCCAACCGATTTCCCTTCATTCTCTACCTAGTCCCTCATTAGCTTTAATGTATGTTAAATAAGGACTTTATAACGATTCTGGTTGATGGATGAACTTCCTCTGTGATCATTGTTTCATCTTATTTTAGAAAGAAATGTTGTATGCTTTCATTCTACTCAGGCTCAATTTCTACTTCCCCAGTCAACTGGCTTTACAAGGCTTTGACTGGGATCTGCTAGGATCCCAATGTGTGGGTTTCTCAAAACTATTTAAGAAGGCAGGCACTTTAGTTGAAGAATATTAGAATTCTTATGAAAAGCTCTCAGGAAATAAAATGTATATCCAAATTCTTATGTACTTTGACTGGATAAAAAAGACTGATGGAAGAAAAGCCTCAAATGGGAAATACTGAGAAATAACCTAACTTTATACATAAAAACTGAGATCAAAGTAAAGTATGTTTTGATTTCCTACTACTACTTGAAAGTGTTCATAATACAAGCATTACAAAACACAGGTACTAATATTCAATGCTAGATTGACCCTAGAAGGAAATTATGTATATTTTTACATGTTTATAAGATAGGAAGCATATGTGGAAACATAGAATGTATGGGCAGACATACCATGTCCCCAAATTTAAATTTAAATTCTAGATAGCATGAGCACAACAATTCATGAAGCTCTATTATTTGTAGAATCATAAAAAATATATTTTAGCTTTTATTTGCTGAGCTTAAATATAATCATATAGAGGTGGAATATATATTTGTCAGGATCTTATTGCTTTTCAAGAAATATATAAACTATCTAGAAAATATCCCTAGTTGCCAGTATGACAGAGCTTTAGATTTAGAAGAATGGATTTTTACTAATCTAAAGATTTGAAAGCATAATATATCACTATTAAATTGATTTTTTAAAGGATGATAGTTTTGCTCTGAGGCAAAGTTAAAAAAATACTACATCAGGATCATGTTTGGTCATTAATTTTTGTTTGTTATTGAGATGTGTGTCATAGCATGAATACTAAATAAGCTGGTGTTATTTTGGAATTTTTCTTACAACTACGTGCCACCTTAGAGTGTACAATTTTACTTGAGCAGGCTTGATACGAGTGCAAAACCCTGACATAAAGGTAAAAATGGATACAAACATAAAATCAAGTTATTTCACCATTGAGCTCATTATGTTTACACTTAAAAAAAGATGAAAAGTGTTCCCGTCTCCAAAGAGGGGTAGAACTGCTCTCACTCAGGAAGCCACTGGGCAAGAGCTCAGCCCCATTCGCCAGCCCAGGGGGAAGCACATCAGTCAAACTGTCTTCTCCCCTAAAGCATCAGTTAATGTGACTATTAACAGGATATTTTTTCCAATATGTGCCTCCATTAGCATAATTCTGGGCCCTAATTACCTTATGCCTTTTCTCATCTTTAAATATCTGACATAAAAATTGCCCTGGCAAATAGGCCTGTGTGGTTTTCTAATCTAGTTTTCCCCAACCCTGTCAGAGATGGCATTCTTTTATGTGCTTTTTAATCCAGGTTTCTTTTTATTACTTGAGTTTTTAAAAAACAAATTAATACATATTTATAGAAAACTTTGGAAACTCAGTAAGTTTTAAAAATTAAAATCAATTATAATTGTGCAAGTCAGAAATCCTTGTGGACACGTCACTGCATTTTATTCCACTATTATTGTTAACATTTATTTATTTTTTTATTCTACAAAAATAAATTATATTACTTTGCTCACCATGTTTTGTTGGCATTTCTCCCTTTTTTCCTTGAAAAAATAATTTATAATGGCTCCATACCAGGCCATTAGGTACATACTCTAATATTTTAAAGTTATCTTCTTTTCTTTTCTTTTCTTTTTTTTTTTGACAGGCAGAGTGGACAGTGAGAGAGAGAGAGACAGAGAGAAAGGTCTTCCTTTGCCGTTGGTTCACCCTCCAATGGCTGTTGCAGCCGTCGCGCTGCGGCCGGCGCACCGTGCTGATCCGATGGCAGGAGCCAGGTGCTTTTCCTGGTCTCCCATGGGGTGCAGGGCCCAAGCACCTGGGCCATCCTCCACTGCACTCCCTGGCCACAGCAGAGAGCTGGTCTGAAAGAGGGGCAACCGGGACAGAATCCAGCGCCCCGACCGGGACTAGAACCCGGTGTGCCGGCACTGCTAGGTGGAGGATTAGCCTAGTGAGCCGCGGCGCCGGCCTTCTTTTCTTTTTTATTACCTTATTTTCTATCACGTACTTTATTTCCAAATTATTTTGATTATAATTAAGTAAATATACTTAATGTAATATATAAGCATACATTATTAAATTACACATATTGCTGTAATAAATGTCTGTGTTTTGATTATTCAACTTTGATTATTCAAACAAATTTCTATATGTGGCATTGTCAATACAAACAATGAAACTATTTTAGTGTTCTTGACTAATTTTTGAAATCCTTCGCAAAAAAACACTGTTTGCAGATAGCTTGGTAAAAGCTCAAGTACATATCATATAACATTCCTTTAAGAAGTCTGAATTTGTAATTAAATTATAAGTCAAATACAAACTTGAAATTCTCAATAAATCTTGATAATTGCACAGAACATTTGAATATTTAAGATCAAGGAACTATACAGAGATTAAGTCCAAATAGATGAGAATGTGTAAAAACAGTTTGCTCTTTATAAGGTACACACTAAATTTTCTTTTCATTATCTGTAATTTCCCCAAAAGAACTATAAAGGCAATCCTCCTAGATATTATAAACCCTACCTGCTTATATACAACTGGTTTAATTTCTTTCATTCTGATCAAATTTAACTTAAATTAGCAATAGGGGATAACCAGATTTTTTAGTGAGTCATTGTTTCTTTCTTTATAATAATTCTTTAGAGGTGAACATTTGTCACAATGCCATTAACTTAAATATTAGATTATATAAGTATAGAAACTATCAGTCTCATCTTTCATTTAACAACAGCTCAATTTCTTTTTATTTTAATGAAGACATATCCACAAAATACTCTCCTATAACTTCCGAGAAGGGTGTATGCATACACCAGACAGACAGATGCCCTACAGACACCAGTACTTCTCTTTAATAGAATGTGGAAGCAGCAGGTAGGGGTTATTAAAACAGTTTGTATATTAAAGTTTTTCTCTAATTTTTGTACTAAAAATATAGATAGAAATACAGAGGTACAGGAAAAGACATGGATGTATCTCTGGTAGGCTGACAAATTAGAATTTCTTGTGAAAATACAGATGAGTTACCTGATTTATTTATTGTAGCTTTTTTTAGTAGTTCAGTATCCTGAAAATACAACATTCACACTGAACAAATAAGTGCATAATACTGTTTTAATGATGATTAGAAGCATATGATAAAATAACTAAAAATTATTTATTTACCCTTGGTATAAAAAAGAATTAATTTGAAGCAATTTTAAGTTTTCCTTATTGAGCGTACTGAAAAGGTAGTTTTGGGAAATATGATTCTCTGTCTGAGGATATTCCCAAGGCTCAAGAGGTAAATGTAGTGTAAATGTAGACAGATACACTGGGTTCTGGCTTTGAATTTAAATAATTTCTTAAATGTTATGAAAATAAAAGAGACTTCTATCAGTGTGATTTTTTGAGAGGGAAACGCATTCCACTTATGGGACTATAATCATGATAAATCTACCATGAAGCATATATTCCACGAGTATGCTGGCATATACTGGCTTTTCACCATGAATATACACAGACAGGACTCACTGAGGTGACCCAATGAAAAGATAATGGGACTATGGAATAGAAATACAACACAGGTCACTCATTTATGACAACAAATCCAGACTTTGATTTTAACTTCTGTCCCAAATATGAATGGGAACACACATGTGTGTATGTCTTTAAACAAGCATGCAGATAAATACATGTTAAGTTAAATTTCTAGTAATGAATCTCTTCCAAATGTTTTTCTTTACTTTTCTATTTTCATGTCTTATTTTCTTGTTTTTATACTTCCCTTAGTTATATACTGTTGCTCTAAGAAAAAATAAACTCAACATGATATTTACTAGCAATGTAAATAATGAAGAAATAATAAAAAAAACTATGATGTAAAGGAAGTACTTTCATTTGGAATCACATAAAATAAGATTTGAACTCAATCTGTGCTGTTTCTCAATAGGTTTTTAAACACTCTAGATGGTTTCCTCTTCAACACGGTTTTATAATATCAGCTTTATTGCACTGTAACAAAAACATTAGTTTCCTTCCATGTAATCCACATTGGCACCAACTGCTGATTGGCTGGCTAACGATGGCACAATTTCATTTATACATATGGATAAAAAATGATTAATTACTCTCCATCCCTATGTAGCATGTCAGCTTTGTTTAACTTGGTTCACAAACAGTAACAGGTGGGAGCTAACCAGGCTTCCTTGGCATTGACTTATTGCCAGAATTTGGGAAAATTAAGACATTTGGAAGTAAGCAGTGGGTACTCAACAAGTGACTGAATTCACCGTGTGAGTGACAGGGGCCCTATTAACTCACTGGGCTGCTGGACCACAACATGAAAGCATTTTATCTTCTTCAGACACTTACACTCTGAAAGATGTTGGCAAATATATGATGTTCCCCCGTAAGCACAGACTTAAGTGACTCAAGAGAAAACCAGAAGGAAATTGTGTATCCTCATGTAGACAAACCAGCTCTCTACAAAACTCATCATTCAAATGCTCAGCAAACATGATTCAGCTGTTCTCAGGCAGCAGCAGATGGATAAGAGCAAGGGGACAACAGCGGACGGATAAAAGCAAAGGGACAAATGAGGTAGGGGTGGTCAATGGACTTGAAGCACAGTAAAGAGAAGTCATTGACTACTGCTAGGAATCTGGCGATCTCCAAGACTCCTTCTTTTTACTCTCTCTGGGTTTGTGTGGCTAGTGGG
Organism: Oryctolagus cuniculus; assembly: GCF_051225735.1. Lineage (NCBI taxonomy): Eukaryota > Metazoa > Chordata > Mammalia > Lagomorpha > Leporidae > Oryctolagus > Oryctolagus cuniculus. The sequence goes on from NC_142880.1 coordinate 40,809,291, forward strand.
ACCTGCAGGCACCAAAGCATGATGCCTTGAGGTGCAGCGAGTTTGTATGGACAGCACTGGAGCCCAGGGATAAGGACTGGGGCATGTGAATCTTGGAAGTATGGCCATGTAGGGATCAGCTGAGATTAGAGAAAATTTATTGACTTCCAAGTGTGTGAGGAGGGTTCAACTTGCCCTAAAGCTAAGTGGGAGCTGTGTGAGTTTCCTAGAGTTGCAATGGCACAGCATCACACATCAAGTACTTATAACAACTGAAATACATTTTCTAATAGTTTTGGAGACTAGAAGTCTGAAGTGAGTTGTGTTGCTGGGTCGTGTTCTCTCCAATAACCCTAGAGGAAGAGCTTTTCTTTCCTGTTCTGGTTTCTGGCAGTTGCCAGCTAGCCTCAACATTCTTTGACTTATAGATGCTTAACTCCAATCTCCCACCATCACCTGGTGTTCTCTGAGTGTCTATGGGTCCAGACTGCTCTCTTATAAAGACTTCAGTCATATTGCATCATGGGCCACCCTAGTCCGCTATGCCCTTACCTCGACTTAAATGCAACTGGAAAGGCCCCATTTCAAAGTAAGCTCCCAGTTTCAGGGGTTCAGATTTCCAACTCAATGTTTTAGGGGACACAATTCAATTGGCAACACGAGCTACATGGCTGTTTGAGTCTCCTCGTCCCCTGTGGTGGAACTGCTGGGAGACAGAGTTTGCTAAAATAAATCTTCAATTTAAAATGCAGCCATTTGCAACAATTAACTGTGAATGTAACAGGGTATTTAGATGAAAGTTTGGGCACAGACATAAACAGTAACCAGCAGGTACCAAAGTAAGGTGCAAAGAGATGCTGATTTATAATAAAACCAGTTGTTTGACTCCTGGTAGGCACAGGTGATGCTGACAAGAGTTCCAGTTCCCCTCTCAGGTGCCTGGGAGAATCAGGATTTCCTGGAAGTCCAACAGAGTGAAGAGTACTATGACATCCGTTGGCTAATGGCACTGTGGGAGTGGCATTTTTTTCTGGAAGAAACTTTAAGATTCCATCTATGATTTGCTGGGCTCCCAGTCCTTGTGGGAATCCCCTGTGGAGCTTAAAGTCTGTGGGGACCATTTGAGGTGTCACAGGGGACTCAGATGCTGACTCTGAACTGGCAAAGTTCAAAGACAGGCTGAAGGAGCAGTGCCTGCACGGGGAAGGGCTGTGGATGGTTTGGACACGATGTGGGTTACAAGAAAGTCAGGGTGGGGGCCCTCTTGGCTGGCACAGCTCTGCAGAGAGAAGCTGGGCTTTGGAAGGAGTGGGTGTGAGGCTGGAGGACAGCATGTGACCCGCAGCAGCGGAACGGCCTCCCTAGGTTCCTTAGAGACTGAGTCACTGTGCTGGGGGTGATGATGTTCCCAGGTCAGTGTACATCGCCAGCAGTTCAAGAACTTTCCTGCTACTCCCCATTCTATAGCTTCCTTTCTTCCCTACTCCCCCATCTCAAACTCTGTCTCCCTCCCTCTCCCTCTCCCTCCCCCTCCCCCTCTCGCTCCCCCTCCCCCTCCCCCTCTCCTTCTGTCTCTCACACACACACAAACACGTGCACGTGTCCTTGGAGGGGTACATAACCTTCCCAGTTCCCTCTTATAAAACGTCTCATCTGTATGGTACAGGGATATCCATTAAGCTTAAATGCAATTGGAAATTTGACCATTATAAGGGAGTAGGAACTACAAGTATGAATTGAGACTTTATTTTAAAAATTGAAGTAACTATATGGGGCAGGCATTGTGTTGTGGGGGATTCAGGCACCACTTAGTATGGTTGCATTTCATGTCAGAGTATCTGGGATCGACCCCACTTTACTTCAGATCCAGCTTCCTGCTAATACACAGCCTGGGAGGCAGCAGATAAAGGCTCATGCAGGAGATCTAGATTGAGTTCTTGGCTCCTAGTTTTGGTCTGACCCAGCCCCTGCTGTTGCAGGCACTTGGCCAGTGAATCACCAGATGGGAGATATCTGTCTCTCTTTTGTTCTGCCTTTCAAATAAAAAAATAAGTTTAAATTTGAAAATATTTACTACCTGAATAGTCATATTACTTAACAACAAGTGTCGCCTGGGCACCTATCAATAAAAGGATAGCAGCAATACTGGAGATGGCCCTGCAGCCATGGGCTATGCTGTTCGGGTATTGAGGCAAGGCCTTGGAGTCAGATCAAGAGAAGTGCCGGCGCCGTGGCTCAATAGGCTAATCCTCCACCTTGCGGCGCCGGCACACCGGGTTCTAGTCCCGGTCGGGGCGCCGGATTCTGTCCCGGTTGCCCCTCTTCCAGGCCAGCTCTCTGCTGTGGCCCGGGAGTGCAGTGGAGGATGGCCCAGGTGCTTGGGCCCTGCACTCCATGGGAGACCAGGAAAAGCACCTGGATCCTGGCTCCTGCCATCGGATCAGCGCGGTGCGCCGGCTGCAGCGGCGGCCACCGTTGGGTGATCCAACGGCAAAGGAAGACCTTTCTCTCTCTGTCTCTCTCTCTCACTGTCCACTCTGCCTGTCAAAAAAAAAAAAAAAAAAAGTGGATAGGAAATCTCTCTCTCTCCTTCCCTCTCTCCCTTTCAAATAAATAAAATAAAGAAAAATTTAAAAAAAAAAAAAAAAAAGAGAAGTCAGGGCTACCACTGGGATGCATGGGAGGGGTGTGCTCAAGGCAAATAGCCATTATCCACTCAAGTAGATGTGTACTCCAAAAAGCTGGGGAAAAATATAGCAAAAAGATAAGTTTATGGGGCCAGCATTGTGGGGGAGTGGGTAAAGCTGCAGCTTGACATGTGGGCATCCCAAATGGACACAAGTTCATGCCCTCGCTACTGCACTTCCCATCCAGCTCCCTACTAATGGCCTTGGAAAGCAGCAAAGATGGCCCAAGTGCTTGGGTCCAGGCTGGCCACTGTGGCTAACTGGGACGTGAACCAGCAGATGGAGGATCTCTCTCTCTCTCTCTCTCTCTCTCTTTCTCTCTCTCTTTGTGTGTGTCTCTGGAACCTTTCAAATAAATAAGTCTTTAAAAAGTTTATTTTGATACAAACATTTCTGAAATCCATATATTTTTCATAAAAACATTTTTTCATGAATTTTCTCACAACCCCTCAAATGCACATATTTCACTGTTGTTTTTTTTGGTGCCAAAATACATTTATCTTTTCATTCCATTTTCCATGAGCTTTTTGATGTACCCACCTATTGATATTTTAATAACCCACACAGCTGGCCTAGGACTAAGGAAGAAGTTTCTCCCATTGAATACATTTCAAAAAAGCAGTAGGAATGGAATAAAGTGCTTTGAGATGGCATCCCATGAATCTTGATTGATTGATGCACCACTTATGTAAATGAACCAAGTAAGCACCTTAGAGAGGGTCTGACATACACACCTGGATCACAGTCATGTTCTGGAGGAGGATTCAGCGGTAGGAACTGGGAGGTGAAACTGCCCCCAAACGAAACCTTTAACAAGTGTTCTGAGAGGTGAAAGGGAGGAGGGGAGCATCTTCCAAGTGGAGGGAAGCACATGATAGCTGCGATTTCCCCTGTGCACCTCCATGGATGAACATGCGGTTCCCTGTCACTGGAGCTGACAGCGTTCATGTCAAGTGTTCTCTACACATAAATGCATAACTCCAATAACTATACGACGGCGCTTCACAATGTTTGTGGAAAAATGGAATTAAAATAAGTTTCTTTTGGGACAAAAAAACTGAAATTATGTGTCTGAGGGTCTTCAGAAAGTTCAAGAAAAATAATCTTATGAAAAAACTATGAATGATTTCAAAATTTTGTGCTGAAATAGTCATTTAATTCCATTTTCTATAAACTGTTGTAGAATATTACCATTCTGATTACTGAACTTATAGATTTATGTGTCAAGCTTACTAAATAATTAAAGTTATTTATAAATGTAGTTAAAGTTACTTTTAAAAGATTCAGTATTCAACAGATGTGTTACATCCATCCTTATCCAGAGCCAAAAGGGAAAAAGAAGACAGAAATATGGTCAAATATTAAGAGAGGTTTGCTTCCATGGCTTCCTTAATGTTTTATTACTGTTTATGTTTTTTAAGTGAAAATAATTAATTAGATTATAGTCCAAGTGTCAATATACAAATACAAGTAAAAAGACCTAATTTACATTTTTAAAGTTTTTATTGCACATACTAGAAAATGCTTGTATGCTCATTCTTATCCTGCATGTAACATAATTTTATTTTAATTCTGGAATTTGGATTCAGTGGCTGCTGCAGTTGGACTGTCTGTTACCTCCAGACTCATAGTGGGGTTTAATTTTCACTGTGATCACAATAAGGGCTGGGGCCACTCTGCTCTCATGCAAAGATGAGTGTCGCTGTCACTGGCCTAGGTTAGAGCTCACGAGACTGGGCTTGTTGTAACAGTGGTCCCTCCTGGCCTCTCACGAATGTGCTCCTGTCCTTTGGCTTTCCTCTGTGGTGGCACAGCAAAGAGGCCATCAGATGCCCCTGGACTTCCCAACTTCCAGAAACATGAGCCAAATAAGCTCCCTTGTTAATAAATGACCTAATCACAGGTAACCACACAAATCGGAGTATGACAGTTGCTAATAAAGCTCTAAGAGTTAAATAAAAAACGCACAATTATTTACCCACCTAAAATTTTCATTTGAAATTAATTCTAATCAAAACACAAACAATTTTTGTTGCTTATTATGAGATCATAAATATTTTTCAATGTTGTTATAAAAATACCATTCATCCAATGAGCATTGTGGCACAGCAGGTTTGGCCACATTAGACACCTGCATCCCATCCTGAGTGCCAGCTATCATCTTGCAGTGCAGCCCCGCTGCTAGTGCACTGGGAAGCAACAAGTGAGGGCATCCGTACTTGAGTCACTGCCACCCACAGGGGAAACCTGTATGGAGCTCTTGACCCCTGATTTTGGCCTGGCCCAACCTTGGCTGTTGGCAGGCATTTGGGGACTGAACAAGCAGATGGAAGATTTCTCTGTCTCTCCCTCTCTCTGCAATTCCATCTTTCAAATAAATAAATAAATCTTAAAAATACAACGGTTATTTATTTCAAGGTGATTTATAAGAATATGATTGATTAGAAGAGAAGCAATACTTTCTCTCAGTGGCATATAATTGTCACTGTAATTGAAAGCAAATTAATTGATCACCTGTTATGAAAGAACAGTGAACTCATGGTGGGATTCAGTATCTCTAGGCTATGACAGTAAGCACAGGTAGCTGCATTATTCCAGCCAAGACCACTTTGCTATCAGCTGTTCTGATGTGAAACAAGATTCAAATCAGCCCTTTACCTCTCTCACTTGACTTGAAGAAACAGCAGGTGGTTTTGGAGAGGCTGAGAACTATCTGATGGTCCCAGGTGCACTCATGGGATAAATGGAACAAGAAGCAGATTGGGAAAACACCTGTTCCCAAATGACTCTGTTGATTAACTGCCAGTCCTGTTTGTCACTCAAGAGAAGTAAATCAATCAGCTGTGTTGCTTTTTCCTATTACTTGCAACCAAAGCCTCCAGATTTGGTATTATTATTCTTTTTCACCTGTTCTTTATTTTTTCTACATGAAATTACATTATTTATTGCTTTATGTATTATCTGTCTCCTTCATTAGCAGAGTCTCCACCAGAGTGAAGAGCATTTCTTTCTTGTTTTCTCCTGTATTTTTTAAAAATTTATTTATTTATTTATTTGAGAGGTAGAGTTACAGACAGTGAGAGGGAGAGACAGAAAGGTCTTCCGTCTGCTGGTTCAGTCCCCAAATGGCCCCAATGACAGGAGCTGGGTTGGTCCAAAGCCAGGAGCCAGGAGTTTCTTCTGGGCCTCCCACGTGGGTACGGAGGCCCAAGCACTGGGACCATCTTCCACTGGCTTCCCAGGCCATAGCAGAGAGCTGGATTGGAAAAGAAGCAGCCAGAACACAATGTGGCACCCATATGGGATGCCGGTGCCTTAGGTGGAGGCTTAGCCTACTGCGCCACAGTGCTGCCCCCACACCCCCACCCCATTGTATTTCTAATGTCTGTGACCATGTCTGGCACACGGACTTCAATACAAGGTGATTGGACATAGATGATTTTTCACTGGATCTTCTGAATATAATGCCAGTTCAAGGAATTCATCATCTGTCCAATTGCCAGATGTTATGATCTGCTAATGCTGTATTCCAGAAAACTTTGAAAGAGCATTTATTTGTTTTAGAATGCCCATAAACTGCAGGCTACAAAAGTGCTTTGCAGACTTAGCAAAGTCTGGTTTGTCTACACTGCAGGGTTCATCTTTTCATCCCCTGCCTTACCTGGATTTTCATTTCAACAACTCTCTTCACCTACGTAGCATTGGTTAAAAAAAATGTGTTGCTCCTGCCATTTCTGTGCCATGAACATATCTCACTAGCAAAATTTTCTTGGTTGCTATATAAGCCAAACATGCATCAGTCAGAGGTTCTGTAGATGCTGCTCCATGTCACCCTACAAGTTGCTAAGGCTTGTGTGCTCAGCTGTATGTCACATTACAACAGAACAGTCATGCCTCCACCGATGGTGTCAGTTGGGAACATTTAAGCCTCTTAAAAATGACTCATGTTAAGGGACTTAAAGAGAGACTTAGAATCCAATACAATAGTATTGGGGAACTTCAATACTCCACTTTCAGCAATGAACAGATCAACCAGACAGAAAATCAACAAGGAAACAGCAGATTTAAGCGACACTATAGCCCAAATGGACCTAACAGATATCTATAGAACTTTTCATCCTACAGTTGCAGAATAAACAATCTTCTCAGCAGCACATGGAACTTTCTCTAGGTTTGACCATATACTAGGCCATAAAACAAGTCTCAGCAAATTCAAAAGAATTGAAATTATACCATGCATCTTCTCAGACCACAATGGAATGAAGCTGGAAATCAGCAACTCAGGAATCTCTAGAGCAAATGCAAACACATGGAGACTGAAAAACATGCTCCTGAATGAACAGTGGGTCATAGAAGAAATCAAAAACTTTCTGGAAGCAAATGAAGATAACAACACAACATATGAAAGCCCGTGGGATCCAGCAAAAGCAGTGTTAAGAGGAAAGTTTACAGCAATCGGTGCCTACATCAAGAAATTAGAAAGGCACCAAACAAATGAGCTATCAATGAATCTCAAGGATCTAGAAAAACTACAGCAAACCAAACACAAATTTAGTAGTAGAAAAGAAATAATTAAAATTAGAGAAGAAATCAACAAAATTGTATAAAAAAACACTACAAAAGATCAGCAAAAAGAAGAGCTGATTTTTTGAAAAAATAAACAAAATTGACACCCCATTGGCTCAACTAACCAAAAAAGGAGAGAGAAGACTCAAATCAATAAAATTAGAGATGAAAAAGGGAGTGTAACAACAGACACCACAGAAATAAAAAGAATCATCAGAAATTACTACAAAGAGTTGTATGCCAACAAACTGGGAAATCTATCAGAAATGGATAGATTCTTGGACACATACAACCTACCTAAATTCAACCATGAAGACACAGAAAACTTAAACAGATCCATAACCAAGACAGAAATTGAATCAGTAATAAAGGCCCTCCCAACAAAGAAAAGCCCAGGACCAGATGGATTCACTGCTGAATTCTTCAGACGTTTAAAGAAGAACTAACTCCAATTATTCTCAAGCTATTCAGACAAATGAAAGAGAGTGAATCTTCCCAGATTCTTTCTACAAAGCCAGCATCACCTTAATTCCTAAACCTGAAAAAGATGCAGCAGAGAAAGAGAATTACAGACCAATTTCCCTGATGAACATAGATGCAAAAATCCTCAATAAAATTCTAGCCAATAGAATCCAACAACACATCAGAAAGATCATTCACCCAGACCAACTGGGATTTATCCCTGGTATGCGAGGATGGTTCAACATTGATTTGCAAATCAATCAATGTGATACACCACATTAACAAATTGAGAAACAAAAACCATACGATTATCTCAATAGATGCAGAGAAAGCATTAGATAAAATACAACACCCGTTCATGATGAAAACTCTAAGCAAATTGGGTATAGAAGGAACATTCTTCATCATAATCAAGGCAATTTATGACAAACCCATGGCCAGCACCATACTGAATGGGGGAAAAGTTGGAAGCATTCTCACTGGATCCAGTACCAGACAGGGATGCCCACTCTTACCATTGCTATTCAATACAGTCCTGGAAGTTTTAGCCAGAGTGATCAGGCAAGAAAAAGAAATCAAAGGGATACATATTTGGAAGGAGGCAATCAAACTATCCCTATTTGCAGATGACATGATTCTATATATAGGGGATCCAAAGAGACTAATAGAACTCATTGAAGAGTTTGGCAAAGTAGCAGGATCAATCACAAAATCAATACACAAAAATCAACAGCCTTTGTATACGCAGGCAATACCACAGCTGAGAAAGAACTTCTAAGATCAATGCCATTCACAATAGCTACAAAAACAATCAAATACCTTGGAATAAACTTAACCAAGGATTTCAAAGAGCTCTACAATGAGAATTATAAAACTTTAAAGAAAGAAATAGAAGAAGATACAAAAAATGGAAAAATATTCCATGTTCATGGATTGGATGAATCAGCATCATCAAAATGTCCATTCTTCCAAAAGCAATTTACAGATTCAATGTGATACCAATAAAAATACCAAAGACATTCTTCTCAGATCTGGAAAAATTGATGCTGAAATTCATATAGAGACACAGGAGACCTCGAATAGCTAAAGCAATCTGAGACAACAAAAACAGAGCTGGAGGCATCACAATACCATATTTCAAGACATACTACAAGATAGTTATAATCAAAACAGCCTGGTACTGGTACAGAAACAGATAGAGAGACCAATGGAACAGAACAGAAACCCCAGAAATCAATCCAAACATCTATATCCAACTTATATTTGATCAAGGAGTTAAAACTAATTCCAGGAGCAAGGACAGACTTGCTGGAGAAACTGAATTTCCACATGCAGAAGCATGAAGAAAGACCCCTACCATACACCTTACACAAAAATCCACTCAACATGGATTAAAGATCTAAATTTATGACCCGACACCAGCAAATTATTAGAGAACATTGGAGAAACCTTGCAAGATATAGGCACAGGCAAAGACTTGGAAATGACCCAGAGGCACAGGCAGCCAAAGCAAAAATTAACAACTGGGATTCTATCAAACTGAGAAGTTTCTGGATGCAAAGGAAACAGAAGAATGAAGAGGCAGCCGACAGAATGAGAAAAAATAGTTGCAAATTATGCAACTGATAAAGGATTAACAATCAGGATCTACAAAGAGATCAAGAAACTCAACAAAACAAACAACCCTTTTTAAGAGATGGGCCAAGGACCTCAATAGACATTTTTCAAAAGAGGAAATCCAAATGGCCAACAGACACATGAAAAACTGTTCAGGATCACTAGCAATCAGGGAAATGCAAATCAAAACCACAATGAGGTTTCACCTCACCCCAGTTAGAATGGCTCACATACAGAAATCTACCAACAACAGATGCTGGCGAGGATGTGGCAAAAGGCACACTAATCCACTGTTGGTGGGAATGCAAACTGGTAAAGCCACTATGGAAGTCAGTTTGTAGATACCTCAGAAATCTGAATATAGCCCTACCATATGACCCAGCCATTCCATTCCTTGGAATTTACCCAAGGGAAATTAAATTGGCAAATAAAAGAGCTATCTGCACCCTAATGTTTATTGCAGCTCAATTAACAATAGCTAAGACATGGAATCAACGTAAATACTCATAAACAGAAGACTGAATAAAGAAATTATGGGATATGTACTCTATGTAATACTACACAGTGATAAAAAATGAAATCTGGTCATTTGCAACAAAATGGAGGAATCTGGAAAGCATCATTCTGAGTGAAATAAGCCAGTCTCAAAGGGCCAAATATCATATGTTCTCCCTGATTGGTGACAACTAACTTAGCACCTAAAAGGAAACCTGTAGAAGTGAAACTGACACTATGAAAAGCAATGACTTAATCAGCCCTTGTCCTGTCGAGGAAGAGCTTATTATTTTATTCTTTTTAGTATTTTCTTTTTCTACTTAATAACATTGGTTGAACTCTTTACTTAACACAGAATTATTCTGAGGTGTTTAAATCCAATTGAAAATTGATCCCTAGCCAGCGCACGGCTCACTAGACTAATCCTCCACCTACGGTGCCAGCACCCCAGGTTCTAGTCCCGGTAGGGGCACCAGATTCTGTCACAGTTGCTCCTCTTCCAAGCCAGCTCTCTGCTGTGGCCTTGGAGTACAGTGGAATGGCCCAAGTGCTTGGGCCCTGCACCTGTGTGGGAGATCAGGAGGAAGCACCTGGCTCCTGGCTTCGGATCAGCATGGTGCGCTGGCTGCTGCGCGCTGGCCACAGCAGCCATTGGGGGATGAACCAACGGAAAAGGAAGACCTTTCTCTCTGTCTGTCTCACTGTCCACTCTGCCTGTCAAAAAATAAAAAAAGAAAGAAAAAAGAAAAAAAAAGAAAGAAAGAAAGAAAGAAAGAAAGAAAGAAAGAAAATTGATCACCATTAAAAATAAGAGTGGGAATAAGAGAGGGAGGAGATGTACAGTTTGGCACATGTTCCCTTGGACTTACCCCTAAGGATAAAGCTAAAAACTTGCCATAGGGCTCCAAATCCCATTTAGTTGGCAGGTACCTTTGCCATCTTACTAGTTAAAGTAATCATTTTAAGTTCATAATTGATCATAAAGATAGGATTAAGTGTCAAAGAGATCACATAAATAAGACCAAGTGTCTGCTAATAATAATAGAATTAAAAAGGAGGGAACAATCCAACATGGAAAACAGGACACACAGCAGACTCATAGAATGACAAATGCCTAAAACAGCACTCTGGCCTCAGAATCAGCCCTTAAGGCATTCGGATCTGGCTAAAAAGCCCATGAGAGACTTTCAGAAATGGAAAGCCAAGACACTGTGGCAAAAAATGACTTAAATGAAAGATCTCTGTGATATCCCAGTGGAAACAAGGGTCCATCAAAGGAGGTACCTTTCTTTGAAGGGAGGAGAGAAGTTTCATTTTGATTATGGCCTTGTCTAAATAATGTCTGAGTTTTTGGACTCGAGAGGCTTCCATAGCCTTGGCAGCTCATGACAAGAGCCTCGGGTGATCACTGACATCATAAATAAGAATGTCAATTGTTAAATAAACAACAGGAGTCACTGTGCACTTGCTCCCCATGTAGGACCTCTGTCCTTTATTTGCTGTACTATGAGAATTAACGGTAAAACTAGTCTTCAAACAATACTTTATACTTTGTGTGTCTGTGTGGGTGCAAACTGTCAAAATCTTTACTTAGTATAGAGTTGATCTTTATATAAAGATAATTAAAATTAATTTTAATGAAGAATGGAATGGGAGAGGGAGTAGGTAGTGGGATGGTTTGGGGGTGAGAGGGCGGGAATAGGGGTAAGAACTGCTATAATCCAAAAATTGTACTTATGAAATTTATCTTTATGAAATAAAAGCTTTCTATAAGAAATGACACATGATGTTTGCAAGTGTTGCATTGTCATTGATGACATCCATTCATGCAGTACGTTAGTACAGGGCAATTAAGTCAGCAGGTCCTCAGGTTAGCCCTTTAATAGCACTGAGGAGTCTTCTTTGCAGAGCCTTGCATTGTAGTGTTAAGATAAAACATGAGTTTCTGGAAAGGGACCATTTTTAAAACTGAAAGTAGAGGCTGGCACTGTGGCATAGTGGGTTGTTGGTATCTTATCTAGGCACTGGTTCAAGTCCCAGCTGCTTCACTTCTGATACGGCTCACTGCTAATGAACCCGGGAAGATGACCCAAGTGCTTGGACCCCTGCACCCATGTGGAAGTCTCAGAAGAATACTCCTTGCTCCTGGCTTTGGATTGGCTCAGCTCCAGCTGTTGCAGCCATTTGGGGAGTGAACCAGTGGATGGATGACACATTTGTCTCTGCCTCTTTCCTTCTCTCTCTAATGCTGCCTCTCAAATAAATAAATAAATCTTTTTTAAAAAATCCTGAAATACTTTCCAAAGTAACTATTTTATGGACAGATTCTTTCATGGCTTTGTTCAAAAGATGCATTCAATCATTTATTAATATTAGAGAGTGAATTCTGTGCAATCTCCCTTTCTCAAATCATGATATGCTATTGTTGAAATTGTAGGAACAATTTTTTATAAAATATTTTTTATAAAAATTATGCTTATCTTATAGTCAAGATATAAACATAAATTATAGTAAGACAAAAATTATCCAGAGATCATCTTGATTTGCATGTTTGCACAATAACTGGCTTATATGGCATGCATATATATATATATATATATACACATTCCTTCACATTATTCTCAATATTTTACTTACCACATTTTAAAAGAGTCACATTTATCATAAACATGGAAAGCTTTGAGAAATTATATTCTCAAAACTTCAACCTACTTTTGTAGCCAAGCCATAGGTAGAATCAGGAACTCTAAAAAGATACCAACTACTGTATAATTTTTGTCAAACTGCTAGGGCCCTTCAACAATTCATTGAAAATGCATATTATGAAAAACTATTGGGCTGGTGCTGTGGTGCAGTAGGTCAAGCCTCTGCCTGTAGTGCCAGCATCCCATATGGGCACTGCTGTGTCCTGCCTGCTCCTTTTCATACCCAGCTCTCTGCTAAGGCCTGGGAGGCCAGTGAAGGATGGCCCAAGTGTTTGGGCCCCTGCATTCATTTGGGAGACCTAGAAGAAGCTCCTGGCCCCTGGTTTCACCCTGCCCCAGCCCTGGCCATTTCAGCCATTTGGCGAGTGAACTAGCAGACAGAAGGCCTCTCTTTGTCTCTCCCTCTCTCTGTAAGTTGGCCTCTCAAATATATAAATAATTAAAAGAAAGAAATACTATGCATGGATTTCAAAATTGTTTTGCACTGAAATAAACTTATCTCTGAATTCCATTTTTAAAAAGTTTTGAGGAACCATCATATATGTGGCCTCCAGATACACACATGCAATTATCTGAGGAATAATAATATTGCAGTAGCATCAGGGTAAACTAATGCTAATAGCATACTGCTTCTATGAAGAGCACATTTCACATTATTATTATTTATATAGTTCACAATTCAAGATCTAATGTTTGCCTAAATTCTATAATATGCCTTTTTTAGTTTGAAACAGAAAACTAATTAAGACTTACTCAAACTGAACAAACATTTGAATAATACATTCTTTCACTTTAGGAAAATAAATGTAGTGGCATATCCTTCTGCTTAGTATTATTCATGCCTAAATAAATACACTAGCAACCACAGCATTCCAAGGGTCATGTTGTTTGCCCCAAGAGTAGTACATTCCAGAAAGAATACAAGGGTAATATTTAACATATTGTAAATTTTAAGGTTCATCATGATTCAGGAAGAAGCTGTAAAAACTGGATCAGCTTATCTTAATGATGTTACACGTTTGCATGGATAGAAATATTACAGCCCTCTGGGCTAAACATCCAGTGTTGACATTCAGGATGAAAAACCAGCCAACAGAACATCAACAAAACAGGCAAATGAATTCAGTATTTTCTCCTAGTCTTTCAACTCTTAAGGCTTACATTGTTTTATTGCAAGTCTCTGAATTAATGAAGAGTCCATATTGGTCAACAGAAAAGCATTTCATGCTACACAAACGGAAATGGAGATGTTACCCCCAAATAAGGATAACATTTTATATGTTTTTCTAAAAATCCAAAATACTAATATAATTTATAAACTCCTTCAAAATACCTGTAAGTCATATCTTTCGTTTATTCTTCTTTTTTTAAAATTTAGCTCCTACATATAAGGGAGGACATGCGGTATTTGTCTTTTTATTTTTATTCACATAAAGAGATTGGATTTCATGTATATCATAGGTACAGATATATGAAGATAACTATACCTCCCTCCCTCCCTTTCACCCTTTCCCAATCCTTCTCCTTCCTTCTCTTCTTTTTTTCATTAATTTTTGCAAAGGCATGTTAATCCACTCTATAATCACAGGCTTAATTCACCCACTAACCTTACTATTCAACAAATAATAAGAAGGAAGACCACAGTTCTACAGGAGCATAAACAAGGACTAAAAACGACAATCATATCACAGCACACTTAGTAAAATCAGCCAGTCTCAAAAAAAAAAATCTTGTTTTCTTTGATATGTGGCAGTCAATGTAGAACACAAAAAAATATATAGGATGAAACAATATTTGTCTTTCTGCACCTGGTTTATTTCACTCAAAAAATGCCTGTGTGTATCAGTGTTGCTGCAAATACAGTGTTTAGTCACACTGTTTTAAATATTTGTCAAACTTTTATGAATTATACACCACACTAGTTTTAATGATTTGTGGCTATTTTAAAATTTACTTTATATGAGTGAAGTTGAACATCCTTTCACTTGAGTACTGTTTAAGCTCCTGCCCATTATCCTGCTCAACTATTGTCTTTCTGCTTTTTGTTTGTTGAACTCTTTATTTAGTAGAGCAAGAAGCCTTGACTATAACATAAATTAAAATGCTATATCAAAAATAATGCAATGCTGGCCGGCGCTGCAGCTCAGTAGGTTAATCCTCCGCCTTGCGGCGCCGGCACACCAGGTTCTAATCCTGGTTGGGGCGCTGGATTCTGTCCCGGTTGCCCCTCTTACAGGCCAGCTCTCTGCTGTGGCCAGCCGCGGCGGCCATTGGAGGGTGAATCAACGGCAAAGGAAGACCTTTCTCTCTGTCTCTCTCTCTCTCACTGTCCACTCTGCCCGTCAAAAAAAAAAAAAATGCAATGCTAAGTTCAAAAAATGCCTGAAAGTCTCAAGTTCTTCATAAACGCACATGTTTTAGGTCATTGTCCTAACCATTTGTCCACAGATGAAAGGAGAGATGTCAGGAGAGAGCCAGACAACTGCTGGAAAGTGCCTCTTCCTCCACAGGTTCATTGTGTGCAGCTCGGCTCTGTGAAAGCTGTAAAGGTTTTGCTCAGGTTTTAGTGATGAATAGCATTATCTAACGTCAGTTTTATTTTTCTAAAAAAGCAAAACACAGACAGATGCTGCACGACACTGATACCACTCAAGTTTTCTTCATTTTACCTATCTATTCTAGGTAGCCTGTCCATCAAAAGCATTCTGATCTGTATCCACTAATTTATTCAAAGTCAGCTGGTCTCAGGAAGAAAAACAATCAATCTCAGACACAGAAGCTAAACTTTTGAAATAATTCATGTAAACAATTTGAAAATTTTAGGGGCTTGAAACAAATATAATGTATGCATCTATTTGAAGTGCATATAGTTGGGATATATCATAATATATATATACAAAGGAAGGTCAACAAAGTTCATGGCAAGTGGAATTAAAATTAAGTTTATTCTGGTAGAAATTTTTAATAAATACACGCAAGATTTTTATTACATGCATTTCCCACAAACTTTTTGAAGACTTTTGGGATGTATGGAAGTATACATGGATCAATTTTAGTTTGGAGAAAAACTCAGAGAAAAATCAGACATAACATTCATTAGTGCTACTTACCAGTAGTTTCAGTGCTGAGTTCCTGCTATGTTTCTTTACACTGGCTACTCAGCCTCTGTCAACTACCCTGAAAAGCAGTGGCTTCTCAACTTCCCACTCCAGGGACCTGAAATGATTCACCGACAGCCACAGAGCCCAGAATGTCAAATGGAACTGGAACTTAAGTCCAGATCTCAGGAGCTTCCACACCTGTGCCCTCTCTCTGCGCGATGCCTTCCTCCTAAAATGCAGCTTGTGACTCCCAACAGACACACCTACCTAACCAATCAGTCCTTACTAGCAGGCTCACAGGTATATGGGCCAGAGGCAGTGACAGTCAATATCACTAACAATCATATTATCAACCATGAAGCCAGTAACCACATCCTGTAAGCTACACAAACGTTTTGCAAAATATTTTTGCTCTCTATGGGGAAAGAATACTTTAACCATATGAAACTATAGCCATAGCTAGTTTTACTGGATCTAACCACAATTTCTTTTCCATTGCACCCCAGTGCTCCAATCTTTGGAAAACCTATTGTTACTTATTGTAAATCATATAAAGTTTAAGCCAAAGTACTGGGAACTGAGAATATCAGACTACTGGGGAGCCCAGCAATCATTTATGACAAATAGGGAGAGACTCTGATCTCTTTAAAGCTGTATTTTGCTTCAAGTACATTCGAAGTAGTCCACAACCCGGTATCACCAGCCATGATACACACCCCTCAGAAGAAAATTCTTCTTAAGATCAAGTTCAAAATGGCATTTTTGGAACCTAAGTACTTAATTTTTCATCAGGTAAACATATAACCCCCCTTTTTCCTTTCTTGTATACTTGTACTCTTTCTTTTGAAAATCATCCTTTGGTGCCTGCTAGATTTATATGACTCTACTTGGAGGTCATTTATTACATGATGACATGTAACAATTTTTTTAAAAAGTGAAAATAGGATTGTTTCATGGAAGATTGAGATTCATTCTCTTATGCTGTACCATTCTAAATAAAAATCGACTACTCTGTTAACATTAGAAATATATTGGCTTCAGTCCCAAAGGGACAAATATCATATGTTCTTCCTGATCGGTGACAACTAACTGAGCACCAAAAAGGAAACCTGTTAAAGTGAAATGAACACTATGAGAAACGGTGACTTGATCAGCCCTTGCCCTGACTGTTGATGAACAACTTAATACATTATCCCTCTTAGTATTTTTTTTGTTTGTTCTACTTAATACTTTTGGTTGAATACTGTAATCAATACACAGTTATTCTGAAGTGCTGAAACTTAACTGAAAAGTGATCGCTGTTAAATATAATAGTGGGAATAAGAGAGGGAAGAGATGTGCAATTCGGGACATGCTCAAGCTGACTACCTCAAATGGTAGAGTTATAAACATACCAGGGGATTCCAATTCAATCCCATCAAGGTGGCATGTACCAATGCCATCTCACTAGTCCCAGTGATCAATTTCTATTGATAATTGATCATAATGATAGGACTAAGAACCAAAGGGATCACAAAAACAAGACTAGTGTCTGCAAATACTAGCTGATAGAATAAAAAAGGGAGAGAATGATCCAACATGGGAAGCGAGATACACAGCAGACCCATAGAATGGCAGATGTCCTAAACAGCACTCTGGCCTCAGAATCAGCCCTTAAGGCACGCAGATCTGGCTGAAAAGCCCATGAGAGTATTTCAGGCATGGAAAGCCAAGACACTCTGGGGGTAAAAAAAAAAAAAAAAAAAAACCTACATGAAAGATCTCCACGAATGAGATCCCAGTGGAAAGAACAGGTCATCAAAGAAGGAGGTACCTTTCTCTGAAGGGAGGAAAGAACTTCCACTTTGACTACAACCTTGTCTAAATATGATCAGAGTTGGTGAACTCAAAAGGCTTCCATAGCCTTGGCAACTCATGACAAGAGCCTAGGGTGATTACTGATGCCATAAACAAGAGTGTCAATTTCTTAAGTCAACAACAGGAGTCACTGTGCACTTACTCCTCACGTAGGATCTCTGTCCTTAATGTGCTGTACACTGTGATTTAATGCTATAACTAGTACGCAAACAGTATTTATCACTTTGTGTTTCTATGTGGGTGCAAACTGTTGAAATCTTTACTTAATGTATGCTAAACTGATCTTCTGTATATAAAGAGAATTGAAAATGAATCTTGATGTGAATGGAAGGGGGGAGGGAGAGGGAAAGGGGAGGGTTGCAGGTGGGAGGGAAGTTATGGGGGGGAAGCCATTGTAATCCATAAGCTGTACTTTGGAAATTTATATTCATTAAATAAAAGTTAAAAAAAAGAAATATATTGGCTTCATATAATTTAAAAGAGCAACAAAACGTCACAGGTAATTCACAAATATGTGCAATTTTGATGTGTTGGTTAAAAATTTAAAAATTATATCAAAAAAGCAACAAGCAGAATTAACTGTTCTTAATAGCAAACTATTTACTTTCTTCATGTACATGTGGGTTTTCCTATATTTTCTTTAATACTTTTCAGATAATATCAGGACTGAACTCATGAAAACATAATGGAATAAAAATACAGATAGCATAATAAATTTTATATATCTGAAGTTAATTTTACTTACACTCAAGTGTGTTTTTTTTTTTTACAGAAATCTTTTGATTTCTCTACAGCATGGAGAAATTACATGTTAAGTTACAACACATAGACTATAACAGAAAGTTATTTGTATTTTTGTTTGTGAAGAGTAATCTTTGGGTTCTTTCTTAAATAAAGGAGAGTAAAGTGGGTGTTTGGTGTAGTGGCCAAGACTACTTGGGACATCCTCATAATATATCAGACTGCCCAGGTTTGAGTGAAAGCTCTGCTTCTGATTCTAGTTTCCTGTTAATGCGCATCCTAGGAGACAGCATTTGATGGCTCAAGTACTTGGGTCCCTGCACGCATGAGGGAGACTCTCACTCGTGGCTTTGGCCTGGGCAGTTTGTGCAAGTTTTTGGGGAGTGAACTAGTAGATGGAAGTTCTCTCTTTTCTTCTCTCTTTCTTGCAAATAAATGAAAATACATAAACAATTTAAAAATAGAAAACTGTTGCATATTAGAAAACTATATTCTGGCAAGTAACTTCCCTCTTGTCATCATGACATTGAAATTGAAAGTAGCTGACTTGTTCAATGGCAACCTGGACAGGAAAGGTATGAATTTCTGGGCTTTTGTTGAATTTTTTGGTTGGCTTAGGAAGAATGCATGGCACTGGACCTTTTAAACCGTTCAAACATTTGAAGTGAAAAATGCCAGGCAGAGGACTAAAAAATGCAATCAAAGTAGATACAGGAAGGTGTTTTATTCAGATGCAGACTGGGAAGAGAAAAATCAGTATTATTTTCCATGATAAAGCAGTGTATAAAGAATCCTATTTATTTTGTTTGATGTAGCAATTACGTTGATATCTGGACTATTTCTCATTTTTGTCCTAGTTTCCTTAATCACAGGGTGCACGTGTTATGATTATGATCTTGCCAATGTTAGTGGAAATAATTTGTCCACACCTTACATATTTGTGTGTGTGAAGCACGATGTGTGACCCAGAGCTAGCACACCCCTGCTCCCTCCTGATGAGATTGATCTCGATTTAGACGTCCAAGTATGTGCTAGAATTTCAGATTAAATGGCAAGAGATGACCTTTACAGTCTCTCTTCAGAGACAATTTCAAAAGATCTTTGGGAATCAGTCCCTCTCCTCTTTCTCTCTATTGCCTCTCAGTTTTTGATGTGTTGTTTTAAAATCAATCATTTTGTCATTCAAGAAGTGATCATATATTTCTAACAGGAGAGAAAATAAGGGCAGGAGAAAAGATGACTTTTTACTTTATAGAATGGTAACTAATGCTTATCAAGGAAGGTTTGTTCTGTGCAGAATTAAAGTGATCATATATAATAAGAGTTTAGCATTTTGCTTTGCATCCAAACCAAGACTGCTTGCTCAGGCGCCTCTGAGAAATAACACAAGATTACTTATGCTATTAGATTCCGTCAGCATAAATCTTACCCGTTGGCAATGGGAATGTCTTTATTTATTTATTTTGGAAAAATGAAGCTTTTCATGTGCCATGAGAAAGAGCATTCCTAGGGTAACACAATGAAAGGTGGTGGAACTTTGCCCACCGTTATGAATTAGTCATTGCATGGCACAGCATCCACAAGACTGCAAGTTATTTTTCAGTCTTTACCCACTTGGGCAAACACTTACTCATCACCATCACTCATTTATGATCTAACTCAATCATCTGGGCAATAGATTTTAATGGGTTCTGCTACTTCTTGACGTGTCCCAAGGGAAGAAGCACTGTGTTTGGTTTTCTGCTCCGTGTTAAGGAGACAATGCGGGTTTTACTCACTTGTAAATGTACTCCGCTCTACCTGTTTGCAGTGCAAAAAAGAGCATGGAAAACACAGGACAGAGAACCACTATAGATTTTCAGAGACAACCTATATGTTCGCTGGGACTCAGTCTTTAGTTAATATTCCATTTACAGCAGTATGGGGTTAGGTGCAGCTTTATGGTCTGCCTAGACATAGGTGCCATTACCTAGCAGAAAGCTGCGTCACAGGAGCCGAGGATCTGATTCACATGCACACAGCTACACTTTTCTCACTTCAAAACCTATACCTGAGAAGGCAGCTCAAACGTGTTTTGTTGTTTAAACATTTTATCCTATGTCATCTTTTCAAAAACACTCTCCAGGGCAAGGTTTAGGAACTATTTTATACAGATAATCTCAAAACTTGGAATTTTCTGGAGGCAGGATTGCTTTCAGTATACATCTGTCACTCAGCACAAAAACAATATTAACTCACCACATTAACTGTGCCTAATGCACATAATTCCTATAACACCCTCTATTGTATTATCCATAGTATCAAGATAAAAAGAGGTGGGGGTCATTAGTTCCAGGTCACAGGGCTAGTTAGTGGTGGTCACAGAATCTTTTTTCACAACATTCAAATCAAAAATAATTTATTTAAGAGGAAAAATGGGGGGGGCAGGGATAAGAGAAGAAAGACTGCATCCATCCACTGGTTTGCTCCCCAGATTCCTGTAGTGTATGTGCTGAGGCATTCCAAGGTCACGCTCTGGGAATCGGGAACTCAATTCAGGTCTCCCATTTGGACGTCAGGAATCCAATTACTTGGACCATCACTGCTGCCTCCAAGGACGTACATTATCAGAAAGCTGGAGACAGGATGGAGGGCCAGCAAACAAACCCAGGTACTCTGACGTAGAACACACATGTCCTATCTGCCAGACTTGGCACCCAGTCTCATACCAGGATTCCTGACACCAAAATTGGCATTCTTTCTACTTTACCTTCTAATAAATCTGAACATTTTTTGATTCTTCCATTGTGAAGAAGAGGTAAATTACCCGTGGCTTCTCAGGGTCATGTGAGATTAACTCCAATAGGCAAGTGTTTTGCCCACTGCCCCATTCTTGTGAAGGACACTGTTGCATGGCATTCCTAAGTAAAGGTCTTTACCATTTCATGGGAGATTTCAAAATACAACAACTTTGGGGTCAGCATTTGTCCTGGCAGTTAAGGCGCTGGTTCATGCGCTCATATCCCACACCAGCATCCCTGGGTTTGATGCACAGCTCCAGAAGCTGGAATCCAGAGGGAGCACAGCCAGGACTGTTCCAACTTCCTATTTTTTTTTTTTTTTACAGGCAGAGTGGACAGTGAGAGAGAGAGACAGAGAGAAAGGTCTTCCTTTTCCGTTGGTTCATCCCCCAGTGGCCACTGCCGCCGGTGCACCACGCTGATCCGAAGCCAGGAGCCAGGGGCTTCCTCCTGGTCTCCCATGCGGGTGCAGGGCCCAAGGACCTGGGCCATCCTCCACTGCCTTCCCAGGCCACAGCAGAGAGCTGGACTGGAAGAGAAGCAACCAGGACAGAATCTGGCACCCCAACCGGGACTAGAACAGAGGATTAGCCTATTGAGCCGTGGCGCTGGGCTCCAACTTCCTATTAACGTTCACTCTGGGAGGCAGCAGGTAATAGCTCAAGTGGTTGGGTCCCTGTCACCCACATGAGGGACTTGGACTGAATTCCTGGCTCCCAGCCTTGGCTTGGCACAGACCTGGCCATTGAGGGCATTTTGGGAATAAACTGGCAAAGGAGAGTATGCTCTCTCTTTCTCTGTCTCAAAAACATTTTAATGTATTTAAAAAACCCAACTACATGACCATTCAGCTCCTTGTCTGACTTATCTGTTGGGATGTCCACTCCCATTCCATTGTGGCTGGCCACTAGAGCCTGTGGCCTCCCTTTGACTGCAGCCTGTGACAGTCTTGACTCACTGAGAAACTCAACAACAGTGATAGCTGATGAGAGGCAACGCATTTAGTGTTAGCTGCATGGGCTCTGGACTCTGACTCTTGGACTTCAACTGAGTTCCCATTTTGTTATTTACTAGCCAGCCATGCATGTTTTCATGATAACAGTACAGACATAAAGGGACTATTAAGATTAAATAGTTAATACCATTGATTAAGTGAATTTATGACACCCAAATTAAATGAATTTACCAAATCAAAAGAGCCTAACAAATCCCTGGCATTTAGTTAGTGCTTAATAAACAGGATATTATTAAGTCTTCCAACTGTAACACTCCATTCTCTTTAGTCTTCACCAATATGTATATAGGCAAAGCCCTAAAATCTTGCTTCATTCAAAGCTCAAAAATGTGAGTGTGGCTATGTAAGAGAAAGACAGTTGTGGAAAACATGTTGGCTTCCATCAAAGTTGTTTCATGACCAACTGAAGGAGGGATTGTGGGGTTTATGTCCACAGGAATGGGGAAGAGTCCACCCCAGCTAATGGACACTGAGTGTGACATGAGAATGCTGGGGACACCGTGGCTTTGACAAGCAGAACCAAGTTGGTCCAAAGAGCATTTCCTCTCAAGTTTTATGGCTAGGGACTTCCAGGTGGATCCCTGAGCATGAAAT
This sequence comes from Oryctolagus cuniculus, assembly GCF_051225735.1. NCBI lineage: Eukaryota > Metazoa > Chordata > Mammalia > Lagomorpha > Leporidae > Oryctolagus > Oryctolagus cuniculus. The sequence continues at coordinate 40,831,890 of NC_142880.1, forward strand.
TCCCCCAGTGAAAACTTCAACATGTGAGCAGACACACATGGGAAGGCTAGGGTGGAAACCCATGGGGTAGCAAACCCTGAATCTCTAGTTCTTTATTTTTCTAAATGGGACCATTCAGAACCAGGGAAACTGAACCAGGGAAACAGCAGTCCTTCAAGACATTAGCAGTCTATCCTGACATAGACAAGCACAGTTGGGAAACGTGGGGGTTCTATCTCCCTCTTGGAGATCTGTAAGGCACAATTATAGCAGAGAATATATAGCTGAAAGATCTGAAAGATTCACTGTAAGGAAATAAGGTGAAACTGAAGTGCGACAATGCATGGAGACAGTGCCTGGAAGGGGGCTTGACACAGGTTAAGTGGCTATTAGGCTGGCACCATGGCTCACTTGGCTAATCCTCTGCCTGTGGCGTTGGCACCCTGGGTTCTAGTCCCGGTTGGGGAGCCGGATTCTGTCTCGATTGCTCCTCTTCCAGTCCAGCCCTGCACCCACATGGGAGACCAGGAGGAAGCACCTGGCTCTTGGCTTAGATTGGCGCAGTGCACCGGCCATAGTGTCCATTCAGGGAGTGAACCAACGGAAGGAAGACCTTTCTCTCTGTCTTTCTCACTGTCTATCTCTGCCTGTCAAAAATAAATAAATAAATAAATAATAAATAAATAAAAAAATAAGTGGCTATTACACGTTTTTGTGTTTATTATTGCCATTTTTACTATACAGTTTACAGAGTTAAATGAATAATACAATGATACTGTGGATGATAAACATTACCATCTTTAACATATGAAAACTAGAACTGTAAATTTTTGTATTTAAATCTTATCACTGTAAACAATATGGAAGCTTTAAATTTTCTGCATTTTAAGTTCTAGCTTCAATGAGCAAGTGCAAAGAATCACTGACTTACAAAGCTGGAATGAATTAAAAGCATGGAGGAAATGACAGCAACATTTAAGAGAAATTCAAATGTTTGCACTCAAGGTCTGGGGAAATTATTTTATGAGAAATAATTACACATTAGCAAGAAATAAAGTTGGAGTGAGTCACTGATTCTGAAAGACCCTGTGTAGCGTCTGTGTGAATGCTGGGGAACACTTAAAAATCTATACAAGAATCAAGTGATGTCAGCATTGCTGTTTCAGGATTACATTTTGATTGGTACTTGATATCCAGGCTATATGGAGCCTCATGGTCTAAACTGAACTAATGCCAAGTCAAAGAGGAAAACAGCAGTGAGAGGTGACTGACATCTCAGGTGGTGACCACTGGCTTCAAGACATTCTCAGGGGCTGCTGGGGTTTGGTTTAAATGCTGAGGAATGACACCTTCTCTCCTCACTATAATACAGGGATAACTCAACATCCTTCTGTGAATTATGCCCATTCATACCCACCAGAGGACATAATTCCCAGCCAAGAGAAAAGAACTGAGAGTCAGAAAGGTCACAGCTCCAATTTCAAGGTCTAGGTTACTTATGCCTTGCTTTACAGGACTTCTCAGCCATAGCACGCAAGGGAACTGCCTTCTCTCCTTCAGGCATAGCCTGGGTTTCTAGCATTCACTTTGGATCTAACCCACTATAAAGCACTGATATATGCCAGACACCCCCTCTCCTCTGGGTCCTGGCCTTGGTCCCTCCCCACTCCCCATTTCCTAATGTGACAGTGGACAGACATCTGATGACTATGTTCACCATGTTTGGCTCCAGCTTTAATCTCACAATATACAAGTGCACCCACAGAAGCATGATTTATTTAACTTTTTTTCTTTAGAATAATAAGCAGCATGTAGAACTAGGTTATGATGAGGAAAACATCAATATGAAATCTAAAGCAAAAGAGAAGAATAAATAAAAATAGATAAAATACATGGAAAAAGAAACAAATTAAAGATCAAGATATAAGTGGGAAATGAATTCTGTTACTGAATCCTTGGGAAGTAGCTTACTTTCATGCTATCTGGTATAGCTGCTATGATTTTCATCTATGTGCTCAACACTGATGTGCATCAAACAACACAGTGGATAGAAGTAAGCAAAAGGACAACAAAGTTAATCATCTATAACTGCCTGTGCCCATGTGGACATTGCCTGGGTGCCCTCTTGCATTTGCGTACCCCTCAGTCTTCCCACCAAGTGTGGACTGTCTATCAATCTTAGTCCTGCATTTAAAACTCATTAAAAATCTGTTTGCCATCCCTCTCAAAGATTAATTGCACAAGTCCAACATAATAGCTTTGCCAATTTAAATGCTCTCGCTTTAACATTTTATTTCAAGTGCACTGTCATTAAATTACTTCTGGCCAACTTAAGAAAACTATTCAAAAATAATCCTATTTTTTGGAATATGATAATTCTTTGTTAATTATGTACTAAATCTGAAAATGTGCTTAAAAGTATTTTTAGAAGAGTGTCCACTATACATCTACCCCTCCATCCATCTACCCATCCACCCACCTATCTATGCATCCACCCATCCATCATCTCTTGAACTGTGTAGTTCTGTAAATACACACACATTCATAAAGGGGGAATAATTACTTACTAAAGAGGATAATTACTCTTTGGGAGTTTTGGCTTTTATCAAATTGCATTCTATATTTCATTTGTGTTTTAAACAAGAAGCTTACACCAGAGATCTCAGTCATCTGCTTCTCAGGTTTATAAACCTGTGCATACGGCACTTCCTGATTATGCTACTGTTAAGCACAAAATTCATCTGTGGTTATTTGATCCTAGGGAGGCTGAGTGGGAGAAATTGCCCGGCATCATTTTGTATCCCCCTACATTTTGACATCCTTTTTGTGACAAGAGAGCTATGATTAAGTCAAACCCCCTGATGGGACTACACCAGATACCCAATATATAATAAATGATTTATCTTTAAGGATTCTTTTATCCACCTTTGTGATATATCAAGCAAACAGATTTGATTATTTGATTTCTTGCACTCTAGAAAACTGAATTGGAAAGCACTGGGTTAAGGAGGCTATGAACCATAGGTCCAGTTAGGCTCTGGCACCAGGAAAAATTTTCTTTAAAACATAATTTATTTGAAAACAAGAGAGATGGATTTCTAGTTTTCTATTTTTAATTGATTAGTGAATAAGCTCTGCAGAAACTGCTAAAAAAAAATAGTGCTAATTTTGAGGTGATTTTAATTTGGTATTTTTTTTATTTATTTATTTTTTTTGACAGGCAGAGTGGACAGTGAGAGAGAGAGAGACAGAGAGAAAGGTCTTCCTTTTGCCGTTGGTTCACCCTCCAATGGCCGCCGCGGCCAGCGCGATGTGGCCGGCGCACCGCGCTGATCCGATGGCAGGAGCCAGGAGCCAGGTGCTTTTCCTGGTCTCCCATGGGGTGCAGGGCCCAAGCACCTGGGCCATCCTCCACTGCACTCCCGGGCCACAGCAGAGGGCTGGCCTGGAAGAGGGGCAACCGGGACAGAATCCGGCGCCCCGACCGGGACTAGAACCCGGTGTGCCGGCGCCGCTAGGCGGAGGATTAGCCTAGTGAGCCGCGGCGCCGGCCCTTAATTTGGTATTTTGAATTAACTTGTGCTAACTGGTTGTGACCCAAAACTGAAATTCACTTCTGAGAGTACATCTAAGTGATACAATTAAAAAACTAAATTGTAAACACATTGGGCATTTCATTCATTCACCACATATTCATCAATTCCCTACGGTGTGCCCATGCACCTGTAGGCACTGGGAAATTCAACTGGAAAGACACAGACAAAACTAATTCCATTTGTAATTGGATGAGAAAGATAATAAGCAAATAAGAATGTGATATGTTAGGAGGTGAAAAGAAAGGACACAGAAATAGAAATGTCAAGGATTCTGTTCTAAATAAATTATTGAGAAGGGGCTTCAGCTAACAGATACCGGAAGGGAAGGAGGCAAGCCCATCACGTGAGAAAGGTACTGGGCAGAAGGATGGGTACCTGTGATGTTCCTGAGGAGAGAGACAGTAGTGCTCCAAGCGCAGGAAACATGCACCCAAGCAGTGCTGAGCAAAAGGAAAACAGGGCTCCAGACAGGCTGGGCAAGGCAGCTCATTGTCAGGGCTTCTGCATTTATTCTGAGCATCATGGGTGGCCCTGGAAGTATCTGAGCCAGGGAATCAAGTGAATTGACTATTTTCAAGGATCATGCTATTGCTTGTGTTGAGAACAGCCTACTAGGGAAGTGAAAGCCAGCTACAGGCCAAAGACTGTGGTACAGGTGAGACAGGAGAGTGAGTGGGCAGGTGAGGAAGTAGGCTCACGTGGTGGATCCTGGACAGATTATGAAAATATGGGGACAAGATTGGCTGTTGCACAGAATATTGGATTTGAGAGATAAGAATAGCCAAGCTTGACTCAAACACTTTATCTGAAAGTCTAGGACTATTCACCGATGAGTCTGATGTGGGTGTTCAGTCACTGTGACCATATTTGTTTTAAACTCATAATGAGATGGAAGAGGAAACATCTTTAGTCACCTCTAGGAAATACAGAGATCCCCAAATGACCTCTCTCTGCAGGCTGTATTTCTCTTAGCATCAAGGACGTCTCTCTTTTTCCCCTCCAAATTTTTTCTTTAGACTTCATACTCACTTTAACTGGTTTTTTGTCTTTTGGAAGACATATTTTTCATAAATAATTATGCTAAAAATTACCCCCAATTTTTTATTCTTTCACGTAGTTCTTTCTTCCATTGTTATTGGTCTGTATAAATTTTTTTTAACTAAGCAGTACTAAATTGTCCTCCCCATAAAATAAATAGTCTTTCACTGTGCACACTCATTCAATTTTTCCTGAATTATAAGAGTCTGTCAAAAGGTTTGTTGAAAATGGAATTCAAAGATAAGTTTATTTTGGTGCAAATTTTTTGAAATTTATGCACATGAGTGGTCTTCACAAGTTCATAGAAAGTGTGTATTGTGAAAAAAGCTAAAAAATTTCAACTTTCTTTTTTTTTGCATCAAATAAGCTCATCTTTTAATTATATTCTTCTACTGACTTTTTGAAGTACCCTTGAAATACAAACTATCAAAACTGGTTTGGTTTTCTTTCTTTTAGTTTCTCTTTCTCTTTCATTTTCTCTTCTCCTTTTTCTTTTTTGCATTGTCTTCCTGTCCCTAGGTTTCTTTGACAAATTGAGCACAGCTAATGAGATACTTCCAATGATTGTGGATGGATATGCATGTTTTGGCAAATGGTAAAAATGTGAAACAATCAATGTAGCAACTGTGCACCTGGGCATCCTCACCCGATCTGTGTTCCAATTTTTAAATGCAAGGATTAACAGACAAATAAAAGTGAGACAGCTTTGCTGTCACCTTTATTTTTGCCAAACTGACTTGAATGAAAATCACTTTTGACTGTTTGGTTCCTGATCTGTAATTATTTTTGCAGCAGCTACCAAAAAATGCACAGCTATAAGTCAACATCTGTTTCCTTTTCCAAAATGGCTCAGACCCTGAAAATATTAAAACTGATTAAACCGATTAAGTAAACGTAGCAAGTTTGTCCAATTTAGTTTCTTCGAAATTACTGGCAAAGGATGACCAAGTCCATCTGGAGTTTGCTGTTATTCCTTGGGATTTCATTCTACAACGTGGGTGTTGTCACAGTAGACTTGGCTTCCTCACAGTGAGACACAGTGGAAGACAACAGTCAACTTCAATCTACAAGGTGCAGATGGCCATTTCTGGATAAACTTCCCTAATGGTAGTTTTCATGGAAACAGACTAAAAATAAACCTTATGGAACTTATATAAGAAAGTTTATTTATTTATTTGAATGTCAGAGTGACAGAGACAGAGATGCTTCATCCACTGGTTCACTTCTAAAATACACACAACAGCTGGAATTCACCAGGCCAAGAGCCAGAAACCCCCGTGTTGGAGACCGAGATCCAAGTTCCCGAGTCCCCACCTGCGGCCTCTCAGGGCGCACATTAGCAGGAAGCCGGTTCTGAAGCCGAGGCAGGATGTGAACCAGGCTCTCTGATACGGGATGCAGAAACCACAAACAGAAGCTTATCCCACTGTGCCACACCACCAGCCCCTATAGAGATTATGTCCCCTAACTTACAATGATAAAACTGGCTTGAAATACAAGAGAGTGCTCTGTCCCACAGTCATGTACCTGAAGGTAGCTCATGTGGAATGGCTGCTAAGCACCACAGAGTTCTAAACCTTTTATCAGTACCCTAAGACTTATCTGTCACCTTACTAATGCATTCCTTCTGATCCATTTTCTTAGGAAAAATAAGGGAAACAGATTCATACAAACTCTATAGTCCAGATTCTGTAATCAAATCAATACAAGACTATGATGAATGACATTTAGGAAAGTCTAAAAACCAATGTGTGGAGAAATTCTAAGGACAACAGGGTATTTTGCTCTTTCTCTTCCTTTCCCAAAGGGATAAATATTTTCAAGAGCTCTCTTCTATTCTATTCTGAAGTACTTCTTAAAAATGATGCCTCTAAAAATGACAACTGAAACATTACTTGCTACCCTGACTCCTGAGATCCCAGCACGATGAGATTTCCAGGCCTGTATTGGTGATGGTGCTGTGAGGCCATCAGCTGGGAAGTCACTGAAGCCACTCATCACTTTACCACCTCCCCACATCAACTCCTTTTTGGGAGAAGAATATTCCACACAAGGGTGAGGTTTTCACACATGCACATACTGCAGTAAAGATGTCAGGTATAACTGATACAAAAGAAAACTGCTACACCCAGTCCAGCTAGACTGGTCTTTAAGTGCGGAGTGACACAGTAAAAGTCCAGAACACAGGGTATGCCCAGGTCCGAGAGTGGAACTGCTCACAAGGGCACCCACGGGAGCCCTGCTAAGAAGCCCTAGCAGAAAACACACTGTGAGTCCGATGCCTGGGTCATTGTCTGCGGGATCTACCCCACGGCTCCCAAAGAGCATAAAGTGTTGTGGGGCCAGCACTCTGTGGCTGTGATCTAGACTTGGACAGCCGGCTCTGCCTTGTGCTGGTGCTCTCCCTCACGCTCCCCCTTCCTCCTCCTGGGTCAACTCTGCTTGGCTGACTTTATTTGGATTGGGCTGATCCCGAGATGCCCCTCTCTCCATCTCCCAGGTTGACTCTGTCCACATCCAAGGCTGAGGAGGGCGGTGCCAGGGTCTCTGGGATGAGTGGCTACAAGGTCATCACGTGTGCCTTAAGGGCAGTCTTATCCTCCCCAGAACATTCCACGAGAGTAAATAATTTGTGACATGTTCTGGTTTTTGAAATATAACTTTCTTTGTTTGGTCTGTGTTTTGTATGTATTGACAAAAATAAATAATAGACTAAAATTAAAAAAGGTGATTTGGGTGCCAGGAAGTATCTTTTCACTTAGAGAAATGTTAATACAATTTAAGCAGGAACTGTTGGGAATTTAGTCCAAGTAATGAGGAGAAGTCCTAAAATGAATTTTCACCAATTAGCTGTGTTGTACAATGAACATTCTTTTATTTCTCTTACACCTGCAAAACCATTTAAAACTTGTAATAATCGTCTGTAAGTATCTAACATACACATAGCACTTCTAGGGAGCTTAAGGATGAATAAGAGAGATTTCTTGCGTCGAAATTTAGTTCAAACAAGAATTGGGATAAAAGTCTGTGTCTGTTTTTGGAGCTATTCTGCCTCTTTGACCACAAGGTCTGTAAATTTCTTTTGCTTCATGTATTAACTCACGCTGGAGAGGGAAAGATCAAGGTAAAATATGAAGCTGAAATCATCACTCTCACTACACCAAGGAGTGGCTAAAACAGCAAGGAGAAGGAGACTTAAGGTACCAGGGACAATAAGACAGCATTATTGCAGAGTGCTGATGCTCAGTCTAGTGGGTCTCCAGCACAAGCAGCTGTAGCAACCTATCAGCCCTTACTCTCTGGAATTAAGAGTCCCCAAGGACCCATCAGTTCTTCTGTATAATGGAGGTGAAGGTAAGGGGGAAAAAAGTGATTTTTTTTTTAATTTGGTAATCATAAAACAGAAAATGTAATTCTTTTCATTTGTTTATTATTTATAACCTTTGCTTATTTTCCCACTGAACTACAGTCTTTTTTACTGTTTATCTGGTGAACTCTTTAGTTACTGGAGCATTACGCCTTTGACTGTAATATAAATTAAACAATGTTATCTTAAAAATAATAAACCATTAAGTTGAAAAACAACTCTCCAAATAAATTAATATGAATAATAAACTCACTCATGACACTTTTTGTTTTAAAATAGGGGTTAGAGAACACTTTCCATCCAAAATTCACACAGGATTAAAAGCTCAGGGAGGGAATGACACCATCTGAACAGCTCCACCGCACAAACCACAGGGAGCCGGGACTCAACAACAGAGCAGAGGCTTTGGGGTTCAAGAGGTTTCTCAGGACAAACCTGGGGTTCCTCCAACATTCCTGTGGGCTCCAATTTTAGCGTCATTCCCCAGTCATTTCTGGAAATCCTATTTGGTCCTCTTTCAAAGGTTTTAGTCTCTACCTTACTGTTTCTCTTAGCTTGTTCCAGAAACTCAAATTCCTGCGCTGGCAATCACTCTGTTTGTTGAAGTTGCTGATTTCTGCACTGTGACTCATGCTTCTCATCACTTGACATTTTTAGCTCTGAGCTCACTGTCGGTGGGTTTTCCTCTCCTGTGAGATTCTGGTCTGGTCTTCTTTGACCTTGCATGGAAGACTCACAGTTGCCGGTCCTAGGGGTCCATGGGCAAGTCTCCAGTTTAACTTTTTCAGGTGGAGTTTCTGCATGCTGTACACCATGGAAATTCAGACTGTAGCCTCAAGCAGGGCCAGCGTTTGGGTTTCTCAGGGGAGAATGTTTTTTCCTGCTCAGTGCCTCTCAGAGGGGAGACTGCTCTGTGGATCCCAATTTGCCTTCAGGTACTCTATAGAGAGACATGGTCCCAGCTCCCCCGTCATCTAGTCTAAAATCCTGTCCTCCTGCCTGGGGAGCCCTTGGCACCTGCTCCTCCTCACTCTTGGGTTTTCCTAGATATTACACCTTGAGTGCAAAGCCTGGATTTCTCCCTTTGTGGTGGCTGGAGATCTCCCTTTCTTTGCTTGGAGATCAGCTATTTATTAAAAGGGAGGCACATCAAAAAGCTCATGGAAAACAGAATTTAAAAAGATGTTTCTTTTGGTGCAAAGCCACTTTGAAATCCATGCACAGTTTTCTCAAAATATGCAGTTCCCATGAATTTTTGTAGCCTCTGAGTATTTTGGGAGTGGAGTGGCTTTGTATTTTATGATGATTTGAGAGTTTCCAGCATGCAGGAAGGAGGTCAGTCGACATCAACTCAGCCACTGACATGCTTGGAAGTTGGATAAATTGGTACTGAAGTGAGTGCCTGAACCCAGAATCCTCTTCCTTCCCTTGTAGCACTGAAAGACAAACAGCTGCTGTCTTCGCTGGGGCAATGGGGATTTGAAATGTGGACTCCCTTTCAGAAAAGTCAATCAACGGACACTGTTTCTTACAGACAAAAATTACCACATGGCAGTGGCTGGCAAGAAACAGACTCTAAGCATCGTCTGTTGAAGATCTGAAAACCCATAGCCAGATATGCAAGTCCAGATCTTTGGGAAATTCTCCACCCTTGTAGATTTCCACACAGAACAGTATGTTAAATACTAGACCACTTTCCTTTCTTCTGTAAACTTTTTCTAGGATTCCATTTGCAGATGAAACCCATCGTGGTAGACTGGCCTCGTCTTCCACCACCTTGTCCCATCTGATCAGGGATGAGGACTGTTAGCCCAGTGCTTTGCTGTTTTTCGCTGTTGCCTCCTATCAGTCTCATGGCTGTTGCCTTCATTCAATCCCTTGCCCTTGTCTCCTCTGGCCTTTGTTCAACACCTGCCTGATCTGAGCCTCCCCAGGGCTGGTACATTTTACAGGCTAACCATCAAAGGCTCCCAAATTCAGTCCAAAATATATTTTCCAAATTGCTCAGTACAGCACATAGTAAGTCTGATATCCCCATCTACGCCTATGTCTACTTTTCTATTAGACTATATTTTCAGAATAGTTTTAGATTTCCAGAAAAATTGAGATGACTTTCCATATAACCACACTTAATTGACCCCTCATTATTACCATCTCATATTAATACAGCACATTTGTCGCATTGATGGAATCACTGTTGATGCAGGATCAGTTAGTTACTCAGACTGCCTTTCTTTTTAATCTAAGGTCTTCCTCTCTTACAAGGTGCGAATCAGGATTCCTGTCATGGCTCCTGAGGCTCCTCTTGGCTGTGAGCAGCTTCTCAGATTTTCCTCATTTTTTTTATGACATTGACAGCTATAATGAGTGCCTCTCAGGTGCTTTGTACAGTGATCCGCTATTGGGATTCATTTCATGCTTTTCTCATGTTACACTGGGAACACGGAAAGGAAGACCACAGAAGTAAATGACATCTTCGTCACATCTGAACAAGGATATACACTTCCAATGCGACCTGTCCCCATGCATCTCGACTTTGGTCCCCTGGTATGGCAGGCTTCATCCCTTCTTTTCAGGACTCCAGTTCCTCACTTGGACTGATTACATATTCATTCCTGGCACTCTCCTGAAAAGGCTTCCAGTAAGGTCCCCTCTATTTAATTATATTTTAGTATTTTTTCCTTCTTCCTCTATTTCCATCCACACCCATGCCTCACTTACCCCAATGTACCATCTCTACTTTAATATATATATATATATATATATAGATATAGATAACCATCATATTTATCTTTGCTATATTTGTTGGATAAATGATACTATTTTTGTATGTGTCATTTAAAAACACATGGGTATTATAATAACTTTAAAAAACTTTTCAATATTATGCTTAGCAAACCATGGAATTCATGATTATTTTATTGCAGCTAACAGTCCATGCATCGATGTGACTAGGATGATTCCAACTCCTGGACCCATGCTGAATGCTGGAGCTACTTGCGGAGGTGAGTCTCTTTATGGTTCTTGGGAAAAAGTCGTTCCTCTACATGCCTGGGAGTGAAACACTGGTACAGGTGCTCGCTGGAATATGGCTCCAGAGTTGCTGCATCTCTGTTCACATGGAACACAAGGGCTCTTTGCCCATACCCTTGCCAGGGCTTGCTATAATTTGACTTTCCAATATTCTCCACATTGATGGGAATGAGTTAGAATGATCTCATTGGGTTTTTTAATTATTATTAATTAAGTCTAATTTCTTTCATAAGTCTTGGTGTTTGCTTTCCCCCCTACTATAAATCACCTATTTATATTCTTTATACACATTTATTTTGTATTTTGTGTCCTTTGCTCACCAGCTGTAGAAAAAACTTGAATCTCTATTCCTGATATTAAACTTTTGTCAGTTTTACATGCTGCATCACTTTCTCCCAGCTTTCACCACTGTTTATGACAATAAAGTAGTAATCTTTTATTCTGATGGAGTCAAGCACGTCACATTCCCTACTCACGGTTTGGTGTTTAGGTATCTTGTTTAAGAAGGGTTTACCTACAAAATAAAGGCAACTGAAAACTATTACACTTAGTGAAATTAGCTAGTCCCCAAAAGAGACATACCATGTTTTCCCTAATCTGTGGAAAAGAATAGAGTACCAAAAATGTAATATATAGGAGTGAAATTGACATTTTGAGGTTCAATGATTATTTACAGTCCTTATATCTACTGATGAGGAATAGTGTTTTTTTTTTCATATTTTTTGTTGAACTCTTAGTGTAGAGTTAATCTTATAAGTATAAAGTAAACTGAAAATAGATCTTTGTAAAATTTAAGAGTGTGGGGGGCTGGTGCTGTGGCATAGTGGGTAAAGCTACCGCCTGCAGTGCCAGCATCACATATGGGTGCCGGTTCAAGACCTGGCTGCTCCACTTCCGATGCAGCTCTCTGCTATGGCCTGGGATAGCAATAGAAGATGGCCCAAGTCCTTGGGCCCCTGCACTCACGTGGGAGATCCGGAAAAAGCTCCTGGCTCAGAGCTCCGGATCAGCACAGCTCAGGCCGTTGCAGCCAATTGGGGAGTTAACCAGTGGATGGAAGACCTCTCTCTCTCTCTCTCTCTCTCTCTCTCTCTGTCTCCTTCTCTCTCTGTGTAACTCTTTCAAGTAAATACTAAATAAATCTTTAAAAAAAAATTAAGAGTGGGAATAAGAGTGGGAGGAGGAAAGAGGGTAAGAGCATGGGTGTGAAGGAGGGTAGATCAGCAAGGATCGCTATGTTCCTAAATTTGTATATATGAAATACATAAAACTGGTATACCTTAAATAAAATAAAATAAAATAAATATTTACCTTAATCATGGTCACATTTCTATTTATATGTGTATATATTCTACTATATAGTCTACTATATATATTCTACTATATTATATAATATTATGCATAAATATGTATAGTATTTATATTACATAATAATAAAATATTATAGGGCATAACATTAATTGTGAACTTATAGGATTTGATGGATGTTGAAATAAAATGAATTTTTATAGCTGGAGATTTATGATGCCAAAACTATCAAAAGTTCTTCATATACCCAGGTTTGATTTTTGGATTGATTTGCTTAGTGATTTGTCTGTTTTTACCAATGTTCATTATACTTGATGTATATCCTAATATAAATCATAAAAATGTCAACTGTAGTCAAAGGGGCTAATGCTGGATTCTTTGGCTCATTCAATGTCCTTGTTCCAATGGGGTGAATACTTTTGCCACAAAACCAGATTTGGCTTCTCCAAATTATACAGCCAGTATGGGCAGTGTGAAATTTAAAATTAGATATCTCAATCTCTAAATCCCTCTATTTAATTATTATTTTATGAAGTTTACAAATTGAATGCATTTCCTAGCTATCAACCTAATTTTGTATTTTCTCGTTATATTATTTTAACATGTATCTTCCAGTCTAAGAAATGAAAGTAAATACAACTGAATGTTTTCCACTGTACTAAAATTTTTTTGCATTTTTTCTTCAACAAGCAGAAACAAGGACTGATTATACTCAGAACATATTGTGTCCTACTTTTCTAAAATCACAGTTAGACATGCTATCAACATTTGTAAACAACAAATTTCAGGGAGAGAATATTGCTTTTGATAATGGTATTTGCTGACAGTGAATGCTAAACAAATTGGGAGCACATGCTATTAATTAGTGCTCTCCTCGTTATCTGACAAACACATATTCACTATGACTTTTAAGAGCTCAGATGGTTCATTCTATAAAGGCCAAAAACTGGTCTATTAAATATCATGCCAAAATCATTCTGAGAAAAATTGACATTGAACTTCTGGTCATTGTCAAGACTTAATTTCCAAGTAGGAGTTATCAAAGCCAAGAAGAATAAGTATCACTCTCAAGAAGAAAGAGGCATTAGGTTTACCACGGATGAATCCCCATGATAAAGCCACAGAGTACTGGAGCTCGGTGCTATTTAAATGCTAATAGTATTAAGGTGAATAAGGGCATGCCAGATTCCACCTCACCTGCAACAGAGGTTGGCAAAGTTACTTGTACTTCCTATTATGATTTGTAGAACAATTCAGCATCTATTTTTGGAAGGAAACACTATAACATCCAACAATATCCTGAAAACTGGTTTAATTTCTTCCTTTGTAATTGTTTTCAAGAAGCATAATATGTCATTGCGTGAGGCTCTTATTTTGTGCAAGTACTTACTCATCCCAGTTTTTTAAATTTGTTTTTAGGCATATTATCATTTAATCCTTATAACTTCTGGCTGATTTCAAACTTTATAGAACTGTTAGTATTGTAAATTCTTATTGTATAGATGATGGCACAGCCACCAATATCTTTCAAAAAAAAAAACTCTCTCATGCTTTATCATAGTTTTATATAAGGATACTTCAAAAAGTTCCTGGAGAAATAGAATAAAGGAATAAGCTTATTTTGCTGCAAAAACTGTTGAGACTGTTGCATGATATTTCAAAAATATTTATTTATTTATTTTGAAAGAGTTATTAGGGCAAGACATAGACAGAGACAGAGAGAGAAAGAAATCCTCCACCTACTGGCTCACTTCCCCAGATGGCTACAATAGGCAATGCTGGACCAGGCTGAGGCCAGGAGTTTCATCCTTGTCTTCTACATGGGTGGCAGGGGCCCAAACACTTAGGTTATCTTCTACTGTTTTCCCCTGCCACTAGCAGGGGCCTGGATTGGAAGTGGAGCAGCTGGGACATGAACTGGCACCCATGTCCGAGGCCTGTATCCAAGAAGGCAGCTTAAAGCGCTTCACCACAATGCTGATCCCTGCATGCTTTTCTCATTATATGCATTTTCCACGAACATTTTGAAGATCCCGGCACAGAATATTTTTGGCATCAGTATCATACATTTATAATATTTTTAGTATTTTGGTTTTAGAACTGAAAAGAAATTTACCTCTCATTAACCTTTTCCTAAAATCTTTTAAAGCCAACCACTGATGTTTTCAAATAAACTTTATATTCATTTTTCTTTCAGGATTCTTATTTCATCCCTAATTGTTTTTGTATTAGAATTCTATCCAATTTATAAATACATTTGGGAGGAACTTCCATCTTTTCCATGTTCACTGTTTACACACATTTTAACAATTATTTATACCTTTTATCCACATAACTTTATAAGCTTTTTCATTTACAGACCAAGCATTCTATTTACAATAACTTTCACGTTATACTGTGAGATGTTTGGGCTGATTAAATTCTGGGATCTTTTACTGTTAAACTTTCTAGCAGGTTCTTTCAGATAGGTAGGACTGCTATTGATTTTTATATTTCAGTATACTCTGTATTTTGGAAAGACGTGCACTATGAAATGGCCAGGCTAACCAGCAACTACAGGATATCATGTTCATGCAGAGAGTGAACGGGACAGAGCCAAAATGTTTCCTAGTCTCACCAAAGATGAGAGACCTTTACTGATTAAATTTGAGCAATGTCATCTGTCCTCGAAATTTAGCGACAAGTTACAATCCTTAGCAGAAAATACAAAACATATTGGCAGGCCACAAGACCCAAAATAATGGGATTCATTTTGCAGCCAGATCTTTTGACTACAGGACTTAAGGAGAATGAATGACAATGACATTCTCAAAGATTTTATGGCCCCCACCAGAGGAAAGACAATGGGAAAGGGAAGAAGCAAATGCAAACACCAATCAGAAGCAAGTGAGTACTGCAGCCTTTTCTAGCCTACTGGTGGCATGACTGCCCATGCAGTTTACTGCGGGTACACAGCTTTCCCCAGGCTGACTGATAAAGAGCAGGCAACACTTGGCATTCCAAGGGCATCCTCTCAGGTGAAAAGGCATGAAGCAGCATTGCTGGTGGCTTCCAGGGCACAGGAGTGGGCTCAAGCAGGTTTGCTCTCACTGTTTCTATTACACCCATCAACAGGATAAAGTGGCTCCATCACTATTCCCAGGGAAGGCATCGGTGTCAAGGGGAAGTGAGAACTCTGTGCCCAGAGCACATGGAGAGAAGGGCACAGCAGGCATCTGCACAGGCAGAATATTGCAACACGACCAACGACTGAGCCAGAAACAGAGGTGAAAGCTAGCAAGGCCTCACTGAGAATACCAAAACAGGGCCCAAGATGAGCTTCTACGAAGCGTTTCTGTGGGATTCATGGCTATTTTAGTATGGATATCAGGCACAACCCCAGGTACAAAGCAGCTGTGTAGGTCCTAAGGAAACTCTTGTGGCACCTATGGACATGCCCTCTCGCCCTCTTGCATTTTTAAGCTTCTATATGACCTTGTGACCAAGTCTGGCTGCAATCAAAAGGTCCTTTCTAGGAACTAGTATTGTAGTGTAGCAATTAAGCTGCCACCTGCAACACCAGCATCCCATATGGGCACCAGTTTGAGTCCCAGCTGCTCCACTCTCCAAACTGACCCTGCTGATGGCCTGGGAAAGCCTGGAAGATGGCACAAGTCCTTGAGCCCCTGCCACCCATTGTGGGAGTCTGGGATGAAACTCCTGTCTCCAGCATGCTCCAGTCCTGGTCATTACAGCTATCTGGGGAGTGAACCAGCAGATATATGATTCTCTCTCTACCTCCCTCCTTCCCACTGCCTCTCTCCCTCTCTCTAACTCTGCCTTTCAAATAAATAAATAAATTGTCGCTCCCCCTCTTCGTGGAGGAACGACACAAAACCCTGCGCTGTTCTTTCGTCTGCTCGGCCCTCCCCGGGTTTGCTGCTGGTTCTTCCCGGGTTGGCTACTGTCCCTTCCACCTCCGTGGAAGGGCAGTTCCCCCTGGCCACATTCCCCACTTCCGCAGGGGAGCGGCACACCGCCGGCCGGCTCTTCTCGGGGGCTGCACAGGTGTTCCTTCAGCTACATGTTCCCCTTAGATGTTCCCCATAGATGTTCCTGGTGCATGCCGTCTCTCTCCTCCTTTATAGTCCTCCTCCGCCAATCCTAACTCGGCTGCCCACACGCCGAGTACGCTGCTCTCCTCCAATCAATAGCAAGTCCTACAGTTTATTAGTTGAACTGGAGGCAGCTGTGCGGAAGCTGTTTACTTCTCTCCCAGTGCCATATTGTGGGAGAGCAGATGCATAGAATAAGTCTTAATTCCAGTAACTCAGTCCAGTCCGGATTGCTCCCCACAGATCCCCCTTTCTTTTTATTTTTGGCGTTGATACGCGCCTGTCTTCGGTGTCCCGCGGCACACACTCTGCTCTACTTGCTAGAGTTGCCACAGGCTCTTACAAGTCCTATCAGGCAAACCGAATCCGGGTCCTCTCTTCGCCATGTTGTGAGGAGGTTTTTAGGCGCTGATGCGTGCCTGTGTTCGGTGACCTGCGGCTCACACTCTGGTCGAGCCGCCTGCTGGCGCTTACCGCCTTAATTAGGCAGACCGAATCCAAGCCTTCTCATTGCCTTTTTGTGGGGAGGCCTTACTGATGTTAATTCGTGCCTGTCTTCGGTGACCTGCGGCGCATAAGCTGCTAGCCGCCGCAGGTGCTCATCGTGCTCATCGCCTCACTTAATCAGGCAGACCGAATCCAAGCTTTCTCATTGCCATGTTGAGGGGAGGCCTTATTTTTCTCTATTTCTCTATCTCCGGGCATTCCCACTTCTCCCATTTTACTTCTATCTTCCAGCATTCCTATTTCTCTCACTTT
The DNA here is from genome assembly GCF_051225735.1 of Oryctolagus cuniculus. Classification (NCBI taxonomy): domain Eukaryota; kingdom Metazoa; phylum Chordata; class Mammalia; order Lagomorpha; family Leporidae; genus Oryctolagus; species Oryctolagus cuniculus. Next base: position 40,849,064 of record NC_142880.1, read on the forward strand.
GCTTCTAAACTTCTATTTCTCTTATCCCTGCAGCTTCCCGCTGCCCGCCCCGAGGCTACTTCTCGGCGGTTTCCCGGCTGAGCCGCTTCAGCCCGCGCCTCTTTCATCTGCGCAGCTTCCCGGCTTTGCGCGGCTTGGCTTCGCGCGCTCCGCATCTGCACCACGGCCTCGCGCCAGCCCCGTTCCCTATCTATTCACGCCCCGTGCTCTCTCTGCACGCGGCGGCTTCCGCGAGTAACACAGCGTAGCTTACGTGTCCGCCACTAGCATTCAATCTAAGTTCCCCGGGCTAGCCTGGCGAATTCAACCCAGCGTACGTCTCCGCCCCACGGTTTGGCTTCCCGTCCTTTGGTCCCCGGGCTAATCAGACGGATCCCAATCTGGCTTACGTTTCAGCTTCTGGTTTCAACTTTTCGCCCCCTATTCCCGGGCTAACTTGAGAACCCCAAAGTGGCTTTCGTATCCGCCTCGGCCTGCACTCGCGGCTTCAATTTCCCTAACACTTTTCTCTACCTGGTATGTTTCCCCAAACTTTCCTCCAACAATACTCCTCCCTCATTTCTCCTGGCCTCTCCCCACAGTCCGCGTCCGAGTCTGTTTGTTCTAGCTTTCACTTTCGCTTTCGCCTTTAGAGATTTCTCCCAGCTTCCCCCCGTAGTCCGTATCCGAATCTATGCCTAGGCTTTCAATAGCTTCTTCCGGCACCCTTTTCGTCCGGCTTTTCCCTAGGCTGTTTGCTAGTCTCTCTCTCTGGTATTTTCCTGCTTCTTCCCGTTTCTTCCCTCCTAAGTTTGCTATCCGTCCTAGGTTTCCCATCCGTCCTAGGTTTTCTATCCGAGCTAGGTTTCCTATCCGAGTCACGGCACCACTATGTCGCTCCCCCTCTTCGTGGAGGAGCAACACTGAACCCTGCCTAGGCTTCATATCTGAGTCACGGCACCATTATGTCGCTCCCCCTCTTCGTGGAGGAACGACACAAAACCCTGCGCTGTTCTTTCGTCTGCTCGGCCCTCCCCGGGTTTGCTGCTGGTTCTTCCCGGGTTGGCTACTGTCCCTTCCACCTCCGTGGAAGGGCAGTTCCCCCTGGCCACATTCCCCACTTCCACAGGGGAGCGGCACACCGCCGGCCGGCTCTTCTCGGGGGCTGCACAGGTGTTCCTTCAGCTACATGTTCCCCTTAGATGTTCCCCATAGATGTTCCTGGTGCATGCCGTCTCTCTCCTCCTTTATAGTCCTCCTCCGCCAATCCTAACTCGGCTGCCCACACGCCGAGTACGCTGCTCTCCTCCAATCAATAGCAAGTCCTACAGTTTATTAGTTGAACTGGAGGCAGCTGTGCGGAAGCTGTTTACTTCTCTCCCAGTGCCATATTGTGGGAGAGCAGATGCATAGAATAAGTCTTAATTCCAGTAACTCAGTCCAGTCCGGATTGCTCCCCACATAAATAAATCTCCTTTTTAAAAAAATGATCCTTTCTTGCCTAACAAGCAGGAAACAAGAGCCTTAATGACAGCATCTATGCTTCTGGGATCAGAGGGCCCCCGACAGATAACTGAGTAAGATTTTTATCTGATTTCATTGGAGTTTGTCTAGAGGACAAAAAATCTGGACATTTTGATGGAAAGTTTTTGCATTCTGTCCATTTGAAATTCAGGGGGAAGCATTCACCATAATTTATAAGCTAAACACAACTGATTACTTAAGCGTTTCTCTAGGTAATTGTTTATGTGCTTATTTATTTAATAGTTCAATTGACTGTTAGTCCCAACTCAATACAAAATGAGGAAGACATGGGACTAGAGCTGTGGCACAGCGGGTAAAGCTGCTGCCTGCAGTGCCGGCATCCCATATGGGCACCGGTTCTAGTCCTGGCTGCTCCACTTCTGATCCAGCTCTCTGCTATGTGCTTGGGAAGCAGAAGATAGCCCAAGTCCTTGGGCCCCTGCACCCATGTGGGAGACCCTGAAGAAGCTCCTGGCTTCTGGCTCCTGGCTTTGGATCGGCTCAGCTCCAGCCATTGAGGCCATTTGGGGAGTGAACCAGCAGATGGAAGACCTTTCTTTCTATCTCTGTGCCTCTCTGTGTGACTTTGACTTTCAAATAAATAAATAAATAAATCTTCTTTAAAAAAATGAGGAAGACATATTAAGGATCCTCCAATGTGTTAGAGGCAACAGAAAAACCCCTAAATATAATTCAAAATATTCTTATAACAGTTAAGAAACAAGGTTAAAAAAGATCCTGTGAATTCAGAGAGAAGAGAGAATAAAATTGAGGAATGAGAAACAACCAAACATGTTGGAGGAGGTAACATTTGACACTGTCCTTGGACACGGGGTAGCTTTCAAACAGAGGAGATGGGAATCAGGAGTTTCCGTGAAGGATAAATCAGAAAGACAGCACCAAGACCGAAGAGGCCTGTGCATGTGTCTGCTTAGGGACAGCAAATTCCATGGTTTTGTGCATTGTGAAGGTTGGATGGGAAAGCATAAATTTTTTCTCTCATGAAGTACTCATGAAAACCATGATAACTGCAATTTCTTGGGCTTGATGTCATTATATTCATTTAAACTGAGCCCTTCAGATTGGGCCCCATCAGCACAACAGGTGGCTTACTGCCTTCTGAGCACTTGTCATTGTTATTACCAATTAATTTCCATGATGCCTTTGGAGAGTTCTCAGCATCTGCTTTGTGTGCTCCTTCCCTCCGTGGGCTCAGCATGTCAGAGTCACACCTCTGTGACATGCTGTGGCCACTCACTTTCACACTCGCCCAGGAGAGCTGCGGGGTAATCAGCAAAGTGGCACTGCCTTTGTAGGAACCTTAACCATAAACAATGGTTTTACAGGAAATCCTTCTAGGCAGAGATTATAAACTGAACACATCCTAGGTATTACCACCATTCTCTCCCTGCTGCAAGCAAACCAATTTGGCTCATGACTTTTATTTCACATTTTTAAGCCTAGGAGCCATGCTGGACACTGGCAGAAAGTGAAAAAAGTTGGAATCGATGAGAGCTGGTTTTTTGCTAGCAAGACCAAGAGATTAGATGACTTGTCAAGACTTGCTTAAATAGCCATCTTGCAAGACAAGGAATTAAATTTAGAATTTCAGATACTCAAGGATAACTGGGTAACTAAATCTTACTCCATTTTATCTACCCAAATCCCTAAAAGTGAGCAGCTAACAATATGAAAGATAAAAATTTCCAGTACACTTTTTCAAATCAGCTTGGGTTCAGTAGTATTTATCATGTTCCTAATTTGTGTGTGCCAAACACTTCAGTAGGCTTTGGCATATGGAACTTAGGGGAGAGACCCATATAAAGAATGAACTCTACTGGAGGCTGAAGGAACCTCTAGACACTGGATGTGCTAAGGTTCCCCAATGTTAACGAAGCAAACCAAGAACTCTGGACACAGAAATTGGAGAAGTTGCTATCATACTATGGTGCAGTTTTGAAGCAAGTTAACTAATGTGGGAGAGCAGAGGCTGGCACAACAAAACCTTTATATTCTTTCTGTATTTAAACACAAGGCTGTTTTGGGTATCTTATGCCCTATACTCAAGCAAGGAAAGAAATAGATGACTTCATGATACTAAACAGAGATAAACTCAAACCAAGATGATTCATGAAACTAATTACCTGGGAAAATCTAATTAAGAACGTGTAACTCTGTCAATAGTCTTATATTATTAACGACTTCAAATTTCAGAATGTCTTTAAATTCCCATTTGACCATTCTTTGTTCACATGTAACTACTAACGTGGGTTACTGCTAGACAGCTAAACAGTTTCCAGGTAACATGCCTTGTGAGCTACGTGCTTGACTTCACTGAGAATTCTCTATAATAATATAAGATAGTTATGATTATTCATACTCTTTGGCTGGGAAAATAGAAGGCAAGTGGGTTGGCAAGCTTTCCAGAATCCGGAGGCCAGGTGAGGTGAAGTTGAACATAACTATATGATTTAGTGTTACTTTCACATATCAAAAAAAAAAAATCTCACATATGTACTCAGTTAACAATCTTTCCCATGAGATTAGCTTCCTACAAGTTTCTTTTTCTGTAATACCATCTATGTCCTATTCCATATGGAAATACATCCCATGGTGATTATTTAAGGGTAGAGGAAAAGACATATGCTAAACTCACATGATTATGGTGTGGAATTAGATTAATATTTAGCTCAAACACTCAAAAGTGTGAAGTGCTATACAAATGTCTGATGTTTTAATACTCCTTATAGTAAAAATAATTCTAGACATGTTTGTACTATTGCTGTAATGGCTGTGTGATTAGAGTTATTTCTGTGTTTGTCTTGTCCCTGTGATCAGATGATAATAGTGTACCAGAAGGCAATGACTCCTGGTTAACTTGGAATTGCCTAAATTGAAATGCTCTCCTTTTCATATGAAGAGTTCATTTTAGCATGAAACCTGGAAGACTGACAGTTAATATTTGACTAAGAAAATAATAAGCCCTCAGTCATGTCTTTCCTGAGCTGACTACTGGAAGAAGTGAAAGAAGAATGAGACCCCTGAATGACATTTTTGTGGATTCAGTCCTATAGCCTCACAAGAAGATATTTTATGTCTCACTATTTATCAGCAGATAATGATTTATACCACAGGTATGATAATTAACTCTCATGAACCACTATTAACTCTCAGCCCTAAGGAACTGTTCCATCAACAGTCACTTTTGGGTTTTCTTTTTTGTTTAACAACCACGTGTAGTCATGGACAGAGCAGGTATACATCTATTGGGTTGGTAGACTCAGACAAGGTAGAGTGTTCACAAGTTGAATACACGTCACTGAACTTAGCACTACCCCCAAACCCCCGCTCACAAATTGCCTTTTCTGTTATGGTTGGAAAAGCCTACAAGGGATTTCCTCCCACGAGGTCATGGCAAATCGCAGCCCTGACACAAATGGTGAACCGTGGTGATAAACTCTTGTACTCTTTGCACTGCCTCTCTGATCATATAGCAAACTCAGATAAAATTTACAGGACTGATATAAACTACAAACTGTCATATGAAGCAAGACACCAAAAATAACAATATGACCTCGGTTGAAAATGAAATTGTCCATGGCTAACTAGTCCACTAGAAGTATATATTTTTTACTGCTTTTCATACTTGACTCTCACACTAGACTTCCTGTCTTATATGTGTGTGTGTGTGTTTGTGTGTGCTCATGTCTTTCCCTTTGTATTTACAGAAAACTGCAATTTCTTTAAAATTTTTCCTACTTCATTTTTATCAATTTGTATCCATTTTGTTGTGGGCCTACTGGCTTTGCTGTGCTTGGGGGACCTATGCATTTGATACCTATTTTGCAAAGGCAGTGTTCGTAGCACAGCAGATTGAATATAAAATCTTGCGTTTTACCCATGGCTCTGAAATTGCCCGTGTCCCTTACACTTTCAGGAATGCTTTCATTTCCCGTGTGAGGCCTGTGAAATCTGGCAGAGTGGCCCTCACAGGGTGGAAACTGCTGAAGAATGGCTTCTCTGCCTTCTAAGAATCCCATGTTCTGAGCACTTGGTCAAGGCACATCACATCAGTCACATCTGTTCATTTACTGGAACCAGAGAAAACAGCTTTTCTTTTAAGTTCTTTTGAAATCAAGCACATTGCTGGTTAATTACTTCCCAAAGGTATATGCCATGGTTCCCCCTGGTGGCCTGAACTCACCATTGACCTAATGTAATCGTTATTTTTTTACAGTGTTGTGAGATTTGCACTTGTTGTTGGGTCCTCTGGCTCTTCAAAAGTAGTATTAGTTATTACTAACGTGATTAATTTAGAGCTTGGAGCTATTTCATACAATCTAACAAGTTTAAATCAGAATATAAAGAAACGTATCTATGCTTAGGTTTAAGATTAGGAGACATTAGATGGGGACTATATACTTACCTCATTAAAATTTCCCTATTGTGAAAACAACTTTAGCAATAACATGTTTTAAAATGAAATTGGATTCTATCACACTAAACAACACAGGGGGAAATGAACTTGGAATTTTAATTCACCAATGGCGCTCTGAGCAACCTTGGGTAAACATCACTTCATGGTTTCAGAATTCCATCGGTAAAACGCAGACTGCATTAAGTCTGTATCTCTGTGCTATCTTTTTAAGTAGCTGATTATGGAACTTTCTTCCTCCACATGCTACTCCCATGATGTAAGTTAGGTTATAAAGAAGAATATAGAACACTCACTTCAGACTCCCAGCACATTTTTGTCTAAGGCCAACTCAGTGATAGCTTTCCATTCTGATGAAATTACTTGATGCTGTTCCTGCTAACCAACCCCCTCCTACAATTCACCTTCTCTGTGATTTAAAAATATATGTGTATGTATTTATGCATATTTAATTAGGCAGGCGAGCAGTATGAATGACAGCTGAGCTGCATCTGCTGGCAAAAGGAAGGCAAAGAAAGCAAGGGAGATATGATGGCTTCTCCCAACCAGTAGTATGGGAAGTGAATGTCGTGGTCAGGGGTGCAGCAGTTAAGATGCCATTTAGGGGCCGGCGCCGCGGCTCACTAGGCTAATCCTCCGCCTGTGGCGCCGGCACCCCGGGTTCTAGTCCCGGTCGGGGCGCCGGATTCTGTCCCGGTTGCCCCTCTTCCAGGCCAGCTCTCTGCTGTGGCCAGGGAGTGCAGTGGAGGATGGCCCAAGTGCTTGGGCCCTGCACCCCATGGGAGACCAGGAGAAGCACCTGGCTCCTGGCTCCTGGCTCCTGCCATCGGATCAGTGCGGTGCACCGGCCGCAGCGCGCTGGCCGTGGCGGCCATTGGAGGGTGAACCAACGGCAAAGGAAGACCTTTCTCTCTGTCTCTCTCTCTCACTGTCCACTCTGCCTGTCAAAAAAAAAAAAAAAAAAAAAAAAAGATGCCATTTAGGATGCCCACATCCCATACTGGAGTACCTAGGTCTAAGTCCTAGTTCTGTTATGCTTCTGACTCTAACTTCCTGATAATGTATACCCTGGAAGGCAGCAGGTGATGGCTCAAATACTTGGCTCCTACTACCCACATGCCGACTCCAGCTGATGAAGATATTTGCAAAATGCACCAATGGTTGGAAGATACCCCCCTCTCTTTCTCTCTGATTTTCAAATAACTGAAAATGAATTATTTTAAAAGATAAAAAGGTGCAGTGAGTAGTCAACCAGTAGTGCCCTGGTGATGTTTCTGAACCTGAGGCAAAAAGGGAAATGTGTCTCTTATATGCACTCACCGAAGTAAGCTCTCACATTCTGAACATATTGGAAAAAGTTAACAGAAGCTCTACAATCACAAAAGCATGCTTCTACAAGAGCCCATATTTCCCAATCACTCTGACTGCCATCGTCAATGCTCATAAACCCAGTGATAGGGTACTCAAGGATTCTTGCAAAGGATGCAATCACACAAAGGTAAACAGCAGCAATGAGGGTCATGGTCAATATACAAGTTCCTGTTGCTATTTGTTAGTTCAGTATCTGTGAATCACAGATTGCATGCCTTAATCTTGACTTTCACAAATGTTGTCAGAGTGTTACTTGTCTTGATTAAGTGTGACTTTTGATAAGTGCGACTTTTGATTAAGTGTGACTTTTGGGCCGGCGCCGTGGCTCACTAGGCTAATCCTCCGCCTGTGGCGCCGGCACCCCGGGTTCTAGTCCCGGTCGGGGCGCTGGATTCTGTCCAGGTTGCCCCTCTTCCAGGCCAGCTCTCTGCTGTGGCCAGGGAGTGCAGTGGAGGATGGCCCAAGTGCTTGGGCCCTGCACCCCATGGGAGACCAGGAGAAGCACCTGGCTCCTGCCATCGGATCAGCGCGGTGCGCCGGCTGCAGTGCGGGCCACGGCGGCCATTGGAGGGTGAACCAAAGGCAAAGGAAGACCTTTCTCTCTGTCTCTCTCTCTCACTGTCCACTCTGCCTGTCAAAAAATAAAAAATATATATATATAAAAAGTGTGACTTTTGACTTCCCCTTTGTCTTGCACCTTCATCTGTCTCCCACTACTCCTGGCTGTCCACCCAGAATTTTAAAAACAGTAATAATTAAATAATAAAAAAAGAACCAAATAGAAGTTATCTGGGTACCTCACATGAAGGAAGCTGAGAGTTGTTGATTTGTAATGATCTGTTTGTGTGTGCTGTTTTGAGACAGAGAATGCATTTCTTTCTGTAGGTCACAGAGAATTGGAAAGCCACTGGTCTGGTCAAAAGAGCCCAAAATTATATTTGGAATCACTGACAAAAGCAGGCAGTATAAGTCCTAGAACACACAGTTTGGGAAGAGTTTAATTGTGCCCTTTCTTTCCAAATTCCCTTGCCTAGTGTTTTGACTGTAAGGCTAGAAGTCTAGTATATAACCTCAGAGTTCACAGGAAAAGTGCCGGATCCTCTGCACTTGCTTCTCTGGGGGCTGAGACAAGCATTTTTGTACCAATTCAAAAGACAGTGTAAAGCCTCATTGTCTCCTATCTTTGATGCCCAGTCCCTCACATGAAGTCTGTGATACTCTAAACTCAACAGCATTGACCTCAGTGCAGCAGAAATTAGTGTTTTATAGTTTCCCAGGGTCCATGCTATGCGAACTTCCATCCACCAAGTCTTTCCCGCAGGTTCCCTTTCTGGAAGATTTATACCCTGATATACTATCTTCATGATAAGGGTCTGGACAGCTAGGTCACCAAAGAAAGTGCCCTCCCTCATCTACACTTACAATATTTGAATGATAAAACTCTGAGAGCCAACCGCAAGAATATTCAGAGTTCAGTAAACAGAGATCTCCCTGAATGCACTCACATGCAGCAGTGAACAAATGGACCAAATATACCCATCCTCAGGGTACTGACATTCCAGGGGAAGGAGCCAGTAAACAGGTATATGAGTAAAACATCTGTAGCATAAGAAAGAGGAATATGCTAGCGGAGAATGACGCGTGAAAGGGAGCAGAAACCTTGGGGGTGGGACGATGTTGTTTTAACCATTTAGTCATAAGACATTGATTGAGAGCAGACATCTGAATAAAGACTTGAAGAAGAGGCTAACAGGGGGAGGTGTTCTGGAATGTTCTAGTGGAAGTCCCTGATCCTGGAAGATTAAGTGTCAGCAAGAAGACCAAAGCACTGAGGCAGAACCACCAGGACATGGGGAAGGGGTGGAAGTGGTTAGAAGGGTTTGGGGCAGGGAGAAGGTCAGAGGGAAAGGGGCAGAAAAAAGAAAGCAGACAGTGTATAGTGCCTGTTAGGTCACTGTATGGACATAGGTTTTCTCAGAGATGGGGAACCATAAGAATTGCAGGTCAGAGTATTGAAATGGTTTGATGGATGTTGACAGTTTCCCTTGGGCTGCCATACATATGGGGGAGTTTGCCAGGGTCAGGTAAGTATAGACGGGGATGATGGTGCCAACAGAGGTGGCAGTGGAAAGAACTGGCTGATGCTGGATAATTTTTGGTGTTGGAAACAATGGGGATGATGAATTTCACGATAAAAAGCGAAGAGTCTAAGAGACAGACCTGGACTTGGTGAGATCGAAGGTTTACTTTTGAGCTTAGTGAATATGAGGTGCCTTTGAGACAACTAAGTAGCCATGGGAGTTAGGAGCTGGATAGAGCTTTGAAGAATTCCAGGCTGAGATAGATATTTGGCAACTGGTGGAGAACAGATGGCATTTAAAGTTGGAGTGGGCTCAACTGGCAGATCTGTTCCATTTTGCTGCCCAGTGTTTTAAAAGAGGGGAATTGTGTGCCCAGAGATGGAGCATATGACCTCCAATTCTCCACACTCACCATCCCTCTCTTTTGCTTTATCCCTGCCCTACTTCACTCAGGGACGACACCTGGGGTTTCCCGGAAGCTCCTTCTGAATGGGGATCTTGATCTTTATGCTTCCTTGAGGCCTGTTTTTGGCACAAACTCCATTCGCAGAGAATGTTTTGCAAATGAATGAATGATTCTGGTACAGAAAATGGAATGTGCTCAATAAAGGCTAAGGAAAGTCAATCCCCTGAAGTATATTGGGAGATGAGAAAGTGAAAGATGAGAAAGTTGGGAAGCAGAAGAAAGAAATATCCCAGGATGAGCCTTTAACTGACAGGCAGACCAGGGCGGGAAGTGGGAGACTGGATTAGGAATACAAGGAACTCAGGACAGAGGACTGAGAAGGGTAACTGAAAAGGGGACAGAAATACTGGTGGTAACCTATCTGGATTAACCATGAGACATACCTGTGACTATCACACGCTGGCTTTACCTGACTTTGCAGTCTAGCTCCATCTCACCCTTCAATTTCTAGGAGCTCAACTGAGGACTGTCCATGTCCTACAAATGTACCAAGTTTTTTCTCACTTCCTTGGCTTTGATGTTTGATGGGGCTTTTCTTCTTGCCTTGTTTTCATGTTTAGCCTGTAGACTCTCACTCAATATCCAAAGATCTAACCCAGTGTTTTCGCTCCTGGGACACTCCTTTCTATCCCCCCTTCATACAAACTTGAGAATCTGTTATATCACATTATACTTAGTTGACTTTGGGTCTCACTCAATCTACCGTGTGGCTCACATACAAAGGGACTTCACAAAGTCTGTGCACACATGAAAAAGGAGATGATGGCATTTTCCTTGAACTTTTTGAAGTCCCCTCTTATACCCTTAGCATTAGCATGAAAAAGGAGATGATGGGCATTTTCCTTGAACTTTCTGAAGTCCCCTCTTATACCCTTAACATTAGCACAATGCTCACATAACACCTGCATGTGTTATATTTGATGGTAAATAGAGTCTAGGAGCAGAGCTGATAAGTGAGAAAGGGTTTTTCTGTCATGGGGATGAGATATAGCCAAAGGAATCCAGCATGTTCTCACTAGATGAGGAAACATCTATGCTCTGTGGAGAATGGTCAATGGGTCTCTAACTCACCCAGCTGATTTGTCACCGATGATCAACTATCTCCTGCCCTCATGTATGATTTGGCTTTAATTTTGAATTTTATGTTCACACAGTGATTTTTTCTTTTTAATTGAGCTTTTAATACCTGACACTGTAAAATGATCACATTTGAGTGGTGATACATATTTGGCAACCAAATATAGTCCCCATTTCTGAATAGTTTTAAAATATGAGCTATGGATTAATAGTTAGCTTCCTTGTTTTGTTGAGAGTCTGCCATGGTCAACTGATGTTTAGTGAATCAATAAAATGAGTTCTCCCAGCAAAACTACGAATCAGAAAGTGCAAAGGAAGTGAGAACTACAAGTAACGGAGTTCTGATATTCAATTATCAGTCTACTGCATGCCTCATCTGTACATTATGATTTTCAGGATATTTCAAAATGAATATAGGCTGTACAAGAGCCACATAATTCAACTGAGCACACTGTACCTGATGGATGGGGAATATCAGGTTGGGTTGTTTGTACGTTAGAGGTTTTGTGACCAAGGTAAAACTTAGAGCAGTTACAAACAGTTAGCATGAACTGACCGAGTCATGGAAGAGACCTGAGCGAGGCTGAGAATTATGGGCCATTCCAAGATAATTATGGCACCAGCTATAATGACAGCTAAGGTTTACTCATTATCTCCAGATGCCACAGCCTGTGTTTTTGTATATTACCCCATGTAATCCTTCCAGAACCTAAGGGAGCTAGATATTACTGTTGTTATCTGTACTTTAGAGACCAGGAACTGTTCATTTAGCCAGGGAAACAGCAATCAGGTCACACTGGGAGTCAAAGGCAGAACCAAACTTTAAATTCATATCACTCTCCACAGTCCATGCTCTTAATCATTACATCTTATTCTACTGAGGAAATTACATATTCCAGTCACTTTAGTTATCAATAATAATGCTACATATTGTATTTTGTTATTTTAACTACCCTAGAATATAAAGAATGCCAAAAAACTTCAATGTGTATTATATGAAGCAAGCATGGACTCATGAAAAGCAGACACATAAAAATAATCCTATTGATGAAAAGAAAAGCAAAGACCTCGGATAACATTGTAGCAAAGCAGACAGAGCAGTATTTATAAATGCAGGGTACACTGCATTCAGTAGGCATACTCATAAAGTCAGTAACCTTGGCCCTCCCCAAGGGTGCCTAGTTCTGCCGCTGGTGCCTACTAAAATTCTACCAAAGACATGTAAGAAGACCATAAAACCTTCACTATTTATTTACTTTTAATTTTCTCCTTTACCTAGGAAATCCTAAAGAATTAGCTGAAAAAATCTTTAGGCTCCATCCCTCCAAAAACAAAAAATTCAGTTCAGTGGCAGGTTAGATGATATATACGAAAAATTCAACAGCCTTTCTACAACCTGGAAAAAGAAGGCACATCATTGGTGAAAAAATTATCATAGTATTAAATAAGGTAAAATATCTGTAATACATTTAACAAAAATAAAAAGCAATATAAATAAAAAATAAAAAATTTACTGAAGTAGTGAGAAAAGGGAAATTTTTCATGCAACTGGAGAAATATCACCTTCCTAGATATGAAGACATAGTAATTTTTAAATGCTTCTTATCAGCACAGCATACACATATTTAATGCAGTCCCTCCAAATATCTCTTTGGATTCTTTTTTCACCTGAAAAATCAAGTCTAGATTAACCAGAAAGAACATCTGCTGAAAACCAGGAAGCAGGTTTGAAAAAGAAAACCTATCAGATTTTGAAACATAATTTATAATCATAACTGAAATAGCTTTTTGCTGGCATAGATAGAAACATAAACATCAGTGGGACACATCAGAGTTTACAGATGACCTCATAAGCATGTGAGAAATCAGTAAATAATACAAATTAGGAAATGATTTTAGAGAAATGTGTATTCATTTAGAAAGAAATAATGAATCCCTGTCTTACTTGATATTGAAAACATATCACAGCAAAATGGATACCTTTGAAACAAGCAAAACTCAAAACAAGGAGACAATTAACTATGAAAGTAGCCAAAAATATAAGAATATAATATATTATTTTTATTTTACAATATTCCATTGAGAGAGGTCTGCCTAAAATGACACAAAAGAAAGATGTCAAAAAGAAAAGTAAGTCAAGTAAAAATTTGAAAAAGTCCATGGTTTCTGTGGCAAAAAAAAAGTTCTACATGAAGGACCTCTGTGGGTGAGACCTCAGTGGAAAGAAGCAACCACCAAAAGATGGAGGAGAGAGCTTCCACTTTGCCTATGGCCCTGTCTAAATACTTAGGAGTTTGTGAATCCAAAAGGCTTCCATAGCCTAGGCAGCTCATGTCAAAAGCCTTGGGTGGTCAGTGACGTCATACATAAGAGTATTAATTGTTAATTATACAACAGGAACCACTGTGCACTAACTCCCCCTGCAGGACTCTGTTCCCAAAGAGTTGTATTAAGAGAGTTAATAGTAAAACGTGTTCTAAAAGAATTACTTCATTTTAGCGTATTAAGTGGAGGATATTCTTAAGTCACACAAATTATAGTTATGTCTAAGTGCTTGCAATAGATGTATCATTCTTGGGTTCCTCTTTAAAGGTAAATAAGTTTCCAAAGAAAAAAAAAAGGCAAAGCAAAATTACCATCAAGATGTAATGACTTTGAACAGCCCTTGTCTGGACTGTTGAGAAACACCTTTAGCTCTTTTTTTTTTCTTTCTTTATGTTTTTTGTTTTCAGTTTTTTGTTTGTTTTTGATTTTTTTTCCTTTCTCTCTTTTTCTTTTTCTCTCTCATAAAAAGTGCTGAACTCTTTACCTAGAATAGAGTTAATCCTCTGTGTATAAAGTTAAATGAAAATAGATCTTAGTAAAAAACAAGACTAGGAACAGGAGAGGGAAGTGGAAGAGGGGTGAGAGTGAGGGTGGGAGTGTGGGTACAGTGGGAAGGATTACTATGTTCCTACAGTTGTACTGATGAAATGTATGCCAATAAAAAAACAAAATAACATGCACAAAAAAAAAAGTCCATGGGTATCTTGGACAAATAAAATAGAAGATGTGTGAAGATTTATATAATTGATTCAGTATAAAATGTATACAATTTTTAAAAAACGTTTAAAGGTTTTTATTTAATGAATACAAATTTCAAATGTACAACTTTTAGGAATATAGTGTTTCTTACCCCCATTTCCGGCCTCCCATCCCTCCTCCTATATATCCCTCTCCCATTCCAATTTTCACTGATTCATTTTTAATTCACTTCCTATACATAAGACCAACCCTATACTAAGCAGAGATTTCCACTGTTTGCACCCCCTCAGACACACAAAGTATAAAGTGCTGTTTGACGACAAGTTTTACCATTAATTCTCATAGTATACCTCATTAAGGACAGAGGTCCTACATGGGGAGTAAGTGCACAGTGACTCCTTTTGTTGATTTAACAATTAACACTCTTATAAAATGTATATAATTGATGAAGTATAAAATATATACAAATATATCTTGTACAGTAAGAAGGAAAAATAAATGCCCAGTTTTAAAAAAAAGATAAAGTAAAAGCAGGCAACTTACTAAGGGAGGAGAAACAGAGAAAGCCCTGAGAGACAGTGGGAGTGTGCTCAACCTTAGTATGCCCAGGGAAATGTAAATTCTATGTAATGATGAGATATAATTGATGGGCAACATCTAGTGCTCAGCTGCATGGGGGGCAGGGAGGCATCCTTTCCCTTGCAATACTGGTTTAAGTTGGCAGACCCAGTCACGAAGAATTTGCCAGGAACTATTGAAATATAAAAGCATGTATTCTTGGGTAAGAAATTCCTTGTTCAGAAAATAAGGAAAGAGTAGGAAGTAAGAAGGATGAAATAAAGGAAGCAAAAAAGGGAGAGAAGGAGGGAGCCAGAGTGAAGGAAAGGAGGGGAGGAGAAAGGAAGGAGCAGAGAATATAGGGGAGAAAGGGGAGGGAAAACAGGGCCCCTGCACTTGCACAGGAGACCCAGAGGAAGCTCCTGAGTCACCCGGCTCCAGATGGGCACTGCTCCAACCATTGCGGCCATCTGGGAAGTGAACCATTGCATGGAAGAATCTCTCTCTCTCTCTCTCTCTCTCTCTCACACACACACTCTCCTCTCACTCTCACTCCTCTGCCTCTCCTCTCTCTGTGTAACTCTGACTTTCAAATAAATAAATAAAATAAACCTTTTTAAAAAACTGAATATAAACAGTTAACTATTGAGCAGCTATGCTTTTTCCTATTTGTTGCTTTATGAATGGGCTAAAATACAGTCTGTAGTGTCCACAGACAATGTCTGTGCTTATTTGGAAACAGGTGACATAAATAGTAACGGCCCAAAGCGTTGGACAGTACATAAAATTCCTCAGTTTTTTTAATGTCCATTGTTATATGCACATAGAAACAACACTTTTCTTGTTTCAGGAAAAATATGAAACAGTTAAATATTTTTATACACTTGGGTATCAGCAAGGTTTTACTTTCTTTATTGAAACATCCATAATGAAACACTAAATACAAAATACAAATGGTAGTGCCAGAAATGATGTGAAACAAAGGCACATAAAACATTTACTTGAATTTCTTCATTTAGCTTTACTATTGTTTTTACTTTGTAAACTATAAAACCAGTTCCCCATTGCCTGTTCTGTATGTTAGTATTTGATGTTATAATACATACACACAGGGACACAGATAATATATTTTAAAAGGTGGAGATTCTTAGAATAATTTTCTCTTCTATATTAAGAAACCAACCACTACTTTTATTGTAACTTAAAAATATGACCAAATGGTCATTTCCCTATAATCTTTTTCTTCCTACATCAGAGGGCCTAAAACGTGGCTTACCTTAAAAAATACTGACTTGTTTAAGATTTCTTAAATTACTTTCTAAATCATCTGTGAATCAGCCATTATTTATATAATTTAAAAATTCCCTTTAAACTATTCCACCATTTTTGTAGTTAGTCTACTTGTAAGCAACACTATCAATGTAATTAAGGATTTGATGTTTAATTCAAAGTTTTCAGAT
Organism: Oryctolagus cuniculus; assembly: GCF_051225735.1. NCBI lineage: Eukaryota > Metazoa > Chordata > Mammalia > Lagomorpha > Leporidae > Oryctolagus > Oryctolagus cuniculus. Next base: position 40,865,039 of record NC_142880.1, read on the forward strand.
GCAACTAAGATACATAAATAACAATTACAGGAACAATGTTCAACCAGGAGCCACTTGCAACCATCTTATATTCCACCACCTTTGGGACACTTCAGAAGACACTGTCCAACTGCCGTTATTCTCTTTCACAAAGTTGATGAGGAACAAGTTAAACAAAAGTATAATTTTGCTACATGTTTTAAAGTTTTTGAAATTTCCATCGTCTTGACCTTTTCTATGCATTAATATAGCTTCTTATGCAGCTTACATATAAATATGATTGAAAAATGACTTCATAAAATTATCATACAATCAAATTGGTGGCTTGTTGTGGCATACAGTTTATTTAAAGATTCATGTAAGTAGTAGCAAAATCAGGACCAGGAACAGCTCCATTGCCTAAAACTCCCCCTTGGAATCCCTTTAGATACTCCTTGCCAAAACCTATAGCTCCTGGCCATCACTATCTGGTTTCCATCATTATGACTTTGTCCTTGGAGAATGTCACATACATAGTCATATGCTATGTAATCTTTTCCAACTGGTTGTGTCACCCAGAATAATGTCTCTGGGATTCCTTAGAATTGTTACTTGAATCAGTGGTTCGTCCCTCTTTACTGCTGGGTGAAATTCTGTGATGTAGATATACGCAGCACATACATTCACCTCTTAAGGGGCATTCAGGTTTTTATAAGCCTTTGTTATTACAAATAAGGCTAGCATGAAAACATACGTGCAGCTCTGGTGTAAATATAAGCATTGATTTCTCTAGAAGAATTATTAGAAGTTGTATTCTGGGTCATATTTTATAGACATATTTATACAGAACTGCCAAGCTATATTCTAGAGTCGTTTCCATATTGCATCCTCCCCTCCACAACAATGTATGTGAGTTCCAGTTGCTCCGCATTCTCACCAGCACCTGTCATTGTTTGCTGTTATTGTTCTTGTTCTCAATTTTGATCATTCAGACAAGTACACAGTCATTTCTCCATGATTTTCATTTGCATCTTTCCAACTGCTTCTTTGCCATCCGTCTATCCTTTTGTTGAGATGTCATTCAAGTCCTCTGTGTACCCTTTCATTTTCAACTACAGAGATATTTCTTGGTCACATTACTAGATAAAATGTAGAGGAAATAAAAATATATCTGGCTTTTGCAGTTCCTTTGCACTTCTTATGCTGTCAATACGTTTTCCTTTCAGAAATTCAATAAATGTGATCTGAAAATCATTGAACAGAGAATAACACATGAATAGAGGAGCTCTTCAACACCCACTTTTACTTCTTTGGAGTGGAATGAAAACAAAATGAGCTGGGAAATACATTCTGCATAATGTAAGCAAATATACAAGAACAAAGTTAATGAGTAACAAGGCAGGTACTGGCACACAGATGTCCACATGGCGTTAACATTCATACACATTTATTCTATGCTTGCACACTAAGGCGTCCAATACACCTTCAGTTGTCACTCACTTTATTTGTAGTTGCTTTTTAAAGAAACTAGATTCAGTATTAGGAAAGCATTTTTATCATCTGCAGGCACAGCTGGGCATGAGACAAGAACCCAGCGAATGCATACGAGGCAGTCCCGGCAAATGTTGTTCTAGGTTTACTGTGTTGATTCCAACACCAACTATCTCCACCTGCTCTAATGATCATCCTGAGTCACCCTCCAGAAAGACCTTTGCTACCACCCAGTATAAGCCCCAGACCACAGCAAAAGAGCATAAAATCCCTCCTGTGAACTTGCACCGGGGAGTGATACAGGTGAACTCCCAATAAAGCAAAATCTGGACTTCTCCTTGGGGTCTCCCTTGCTCTCTCACATTTGAGTTTTTTGATACACAGAGCTGGAAATAGAATTTTTAAAAAACTCTAGTCAATAATATTTTCAAAATTTCCATATGGAAAAAATTATGATGCACAGGTGTTTAAGTCAGATCATAACAAAGAATCAGAAGATGGTGCACAATTGTGTTCTATTCACTGAAAATTGTCATAGATTTTGAGAAATATGATGAGTTTCATCCTTTAAATGCTATTTAGGAAATATAATCCTTAAAACAAAACAGAAATTTAATTTCCATAGCTTCAATTTCTTTTATAGCTTTGGGAATTAAATGTACATTTATAACACATTTACTCTGGCAAATATGGGCTAGGCATGAACTAAATGACTGAAAAGATAGAAAAAAATATCAGAGAGCTTCAAGAGAACTACTTGAATATCTCAAGCCATTGCACTTTGAAATTTATATGACAAATTTTGTGCCCAATAGTAACATAACAAATGTTTCTTTAAGAAACAAACAAACAGAGAACATGTACTATACAACACACACACACACACACACAAACCACACAAACACACACTGTGCTTTAATTTTGCTTTTTCATTGCTTAGCTAATCTGCATCCTCATATCCTTATGTGTTAATAAATATATCAGGATGCATGGCTACAGTTCATGAAAGCCTTGAATAATTTCTAGTAAACTCTCTCCATGAGATAAATATGCAAGAGAAATGCACATTAAAATAAAAACAGGGGGCTATTTGTGATGGAAATTGTCACCATGATTAACCAACAACACAGAAAGATGGGTGTAATTATTTTAGAAAAGGTAGACAGTGACTCCTGAGAAGCATTGGAAGCTTTTAAAATTCCATGGTACTGCACAATTTTGGTTGATAATAACAATGGTTATTATTACAACAAATGATCCACCTGTCCTGGCACTGGGTTGCTTCTTCAGACTGTCCTGAGGAGGCCTCCATCTCACATCAACGATACCAGAGGTTGGCTCACTGCTTGTAAGAAACACCAAGAGTTAAATAGCCACTTAGTACTTGTCATAAATTATCTCATTCATGCCTCTCAACCGCACTAGGAGGAAGGTGCCCTTAAAACATCACCCTCATTTCCTGAATGATCAAACTAAGGGCTACAGAGATTATATAACTTATTCCAGATCCCAGAGCTAGGAAGGGGTAGAACTGGGACTCCAGCCCAGGTAGTCAGGTTATGTTAACTCCACCCTGCTTCCTTGGAAGCCAGGAGTGAGGGCATCCTCAGGAGAGACTCCACTCCTATGCAGCTGTCTTGGAAAGACTGAGGGCTCCCACACCCATCCTGACACTAGCCCTGTTCTCTTTGTCTCATTCCAGCTCCACATCAGAGCGGGAAACCTTGAAGCAGTTACTGACGCCAAAATGGAAAGACGTTAGAGTGACAAGTCTGATTTCCAAGCAGATACCCAGGCGATGTTTTAAATAACATGTTTTAGACAGAATCCAGCAACTCAGCAACTCCTTGTGATGCTTTCCTTCTAATTATCATTGAACATTTGGTTCTCTAGACACTGTGCTGTCACGGAAACACTGCGATTTCATGCATGAGAACTTGCTTAGCAAAAATATTTTCAAAAAGAACAAGGACAGCTGTCAAAGACGATCATAATCTTTGCAAGGCAGCACTCACAAAATAAGCTGCTGGGTATCTTTGTGAGGTGACTGAAACCAGGTGTAGCACTTGGCTAGTTCCCTGAACCTTCGTTAACACGCCACGCCATCTGGGGAGAAAACCCTCACGATGTCTTGTTATGTTCTCCAACCACAGGTGTCCGTGTCCTTTCCCATGGTCTCTGTAGCCATCCCACAGGAGGGCAAACAGGCATTTCTACTGTCTCTTCCTCAGAAAAGGTCATCAGGGCTAAAGACGTAAAAGCACCGATCCAGGGTTACAACCGCGTGGTGGACAAACTTCCTTCTCCCTCCCTTTACAGAGTGCTGGGCATTCCTCATTCCCCATGGTCTGGGTGCTATGAAATGCTATTCAGTTCTGTGGATGTCTTACATATATTTCTATGTATGTATAAACATCAGAAATTATACATTGATATCTGTACATATGTGTATATATGCAGATTATATATATATGTGTATATATATATATATAATATGCTTTCTAGGAATTGATAACAAATATATAAAGCTATACCTGTATCTAGATTTCCTTTCCCTTATAATCCATAGTTTATTTTGGGGAGAAAAAAATAAATGAAGTAATTAGTAAAATAAAAGTATATATTGGCATTCATATAACTACCCTTGATATTCCCGGGCTTCAACTAATGCCCTGTAGGGTCTTGGGCCAGCTGCTCACAAGATCACATCTGGACTTTCCATTTGGAAAGCAGAGGCACTGGATCAAGCCCACACCATGGCCTTGCAGACTGAGATCAGAATACCTGGGTGCCAGGCTCAGGGACCACTGAGGAGCAGGGAAAGAAGTGGGATACCTGTTTCCACATCACCAAGGACTCAAATACCACCTCTCTGGGCTGCATCATGGGCTGGCCTGGGGAAGAATTCATAGAAGTTTAAGATCGAAGCAGATGTGAGCTATGTGATCTTCAGCCTGCAACCTTGGAAGCCCCAAAGCTGTTCATTTTTGTTGCTTAACTCCTTCAAGAGATTCACTGATGCTTAGATTTAATGCAATCTTATTGAGACTGGCATCTCCATTCTTTATACATCTGTGCCAAACACAGACATGCATGATACTGCTGTTAGAGCTGACTATTTAATTGTCTAGGAGTCACTTATATCCAACTAGAATTTATATCTCCAAGCAAGGCTTTGACAAGAGCTGTTGCTTTACTGAGCTTCGTATCAGTTAACTATCACCACTCACCAACAATGGAAACTCCATTAAACAGAATTCTAGTCTTTAGACTTTATTTTGTCTAAATCAAGGAAGTTTTACTTGATATCTTGTCTCAGAAGAGAAAAATATTTTAATAAAAATTTTAAGCTTAGATTTATTAATTTTTTCCATAAATACTAAGAATATGAAAAAAGTGAAGGAGCTAAAAAAGGTCACTTGAGGATAAACATATATTTGTAGTTGGAGTAATTTGGAATTAAGAATGTCTGGATTATTTTTAAAACAAATTTTAGTATATATGATGTTACATAGTTGCCATATATTGCAGTGATTAATCATTTTTATGAAAAAATAAGGTAGAATTTGGGTGCAAGGAGAATTAGACAAGGGTTTTTAATTCAATTCCTATCCTTCACAAATGAAAGATCTATTTGTATTAAGCCTTTTAAACTGAAATTTAAATTTGAAATATGTTATCTCCTAAACTACAAAAAAGAAAACAGAAAGGGGGGTAGAGGAAGGAGGGTGGGAGTGAGGGAGTGAGGGAGGAAGAGAATATTGTGTCCTTGGACTTGTATCTACAAATCATGTTGAATCTGTTAAAAATTAATTAAAATTAAAAATGAAATAAAAATATTTAAAAAAGAAAAAAAAAGATCTAGTGTGGTCCTTAAGGCTATATGAGTCTTCACTAATATTCTGCAGTCAAGATTGTGAACTTACTGTTGAATAATTTCTAAAATCATTGCTAATAGCTTAGGTGATTCCACAGTCAATTTCCAACTCTGGAGATGGAGTGGGCTTGTTATATAAATTCAGTGTGATGGTCCATCTGGCTTCCCGTGCCTGAAAAGACGATTTTTAATTCAAAATAAACATTGTTTGAAACTCAGTTTTATCATTAGTTTTATCATTACTGCATTAACCTTATTGGGAAAGGGAGGAAGATTTCTGATCTATAAGTGTCTATTATAAATGGCTCAGATATCAAACCTATGTGCGTGGTATTTGAAAGAGAAAATTCTGACATGAAATACAAACAAATAATTTTCAAAGAGGTGCTGCCACCTTTTGGCTGCTCTTTGCTGGAGCCTCCACTTGTGGAAAGTTTGCAACAGATGTGAGAAACGTTCAGTGGAAGGATTGTGGAAATCTCAGTATAACAAGCATTTCCTACTTGGATGGCCTCCACTGTCCTTGATAGGTTTCATAAGAGATTCATGGAGATGAAGTCTCACTGATACAAAATATTTTTTCCAAATGTTAATAAAGCAGTAGAAAAGATCCATTGTCGGGGAACGGGACAGCCTGGCCAGCTGTGCCCCTCCCGACAAGAAGTTTAGTGCTGGGCTTTTTCCACCCTGCCCGTTGCTAATTGCAAGATCCTGTTTTGACTTTAAGCATCCTGTTATTGCATGTTTCCCACACTTAGTTGGTAACATGTTTTCCGTGAATCATATATAAATAGGTGGACGGTGGGCGGGAGTGAATGAATGAACGCTGGTAAAAGACGGAGAGTGAATGAATGCTGGTAAAAGACGGAGGAGTGAATGAACGCTGGTAAAAGACGGAGGAGTGAATGAACGCTGGTAAAAGACGGAGGAATGAATGAATGCCGGTAACAGGCGGGAGCTGTGAATGAATGCGAGTAGTAAGTAGGAGTGGTGAATGAAGGAGTTGTGAATGAATGAGTTGTGAATGAATGCCGGTAACAGGGCGGGCGTTCGCGACGTGTAACGCGAGTCTGCTGAAAAATAAAGTGAAAGCTGAAAAGCCGATAAACGCGTCTGGTGTCTCCGAGGTCTCGCCGGCGTTAACCTATCCGGAAGGTGTACGCCTGCAACTGGTGCCGTGACTCGGATCGCTGCGACGCGGAAAGAAGGTAAGAAAAAAAACGTCTATAGACGGGAGTCTAGGGGAAAAAGCCTAGGAATACCGCGGTACAATGGGGAACACACAGTCCACCACGAAAATGCACCTATTGATTAGCCGCCTTTTAAAGGCAACGGGGACGCCCGTAAAGAGTGTAGCTGTGTGCAATTTTATGAGGATACTACATAAAACTTGTCCTTGGTTTGTTGAAGAAGGAGATTTATCACAGGTTCGGTGGAGACGGGTGGGACGTGAATTGCGAAACGCTGGAGTCGAGGAGGGAGTGATCCGCTTGTGGTATCTGATAGATACTGCTTTACGGTCAGAGGATGACCAGATCGGGGAACTCTTAGATGAAGGCTCTGAACTACTGGAGGAGCTCAGTGAAGACTCCCATGACAGTAGCGAAAAAGGAGATAGTATAGAGGAACAAAGGATGGAAGCAAGCGGAGGAGCCCGACCAAAAGCTAAACATCCGCAGACGCTGGGATCGCTTCCACTATACTCGGAGTTGCCCTTAATGCCCTCCGCTCCTCCTTACGAACCACCCCGTCATCCTATGCGCTGTTGCTGTTTTGCCGGCAATGCTTCCAGCGAGATGAGGCCCATAGTTTTAGAATCTGGGCCGGAGAAACAGACTAGAAGGCAAATGCTTGAAAACGAAAGTGCTCGTAATGACGATGAAGCCGCTTTTTTTTATAAATACTGGGGATTCAACTCCCCACCCACCGCGGCGCCTGAAACCAAATTGGGCAGAGTTCTTTAACCCCCATCATCTCCACTCATCATGTTAAAACCTTAAATGACTTACCAAAATTGTGTGGAAATTTAAACTGGATTCGGCCTTATTGTAAAATGACTACTGAAGAAATGCACCCTTTGTTCCGACTTCTGGAAGGCGATGCATGCCTAAATTCACCCAGACAACTTACAAAGGAGGCAAAAGCAGTATTAAAAAAATTTGAACAGCGCCTTAAGAGCACCGCTATGCAGCGGTGTGACCCCACTATGCCCTTAAGTATTTTGGTGTTCACACAAAGTCATTATCCCTATGCTTTACTCTGGCAAGAAGGACCATTGTTGTTTATATACCCACATAACCATATGCCCAGATCTATTACCTCCTATGCGGAGGCTATGGGAAATTTAGTTTTACAAGCCATCCACCGAGTCATAGAAATTGCAGGGAGAAGACCACAGTCCTGCATTCTTCCGTTAGAGTCTGTAGTCATTCAGGAGTGGGCTAAGGAAACTTGGCAATGGTCCCACATCACCATCACCCTTGACATAAATGTAGATAACCATTATCCCATCAGGTGCATCATGCAGTTACTGCATCTCCCTCACCTCAACATGCAGAGCTAGCTGTAGTGGCTAAGTTATTAAATATGGTTGAGGGTCCTCTTAATATCGTTTCTGATAGCTTATATGTAGTTAATGCTGTTAAGAGGCTAGGCTCCCCTTCGTTAATATCCAAAAGTTCTACAGTGTTTCCTTATTTTGAGCTTGTTCAGCACGCTTTATTTAGGAGATCAGATCCCATTTTTATCACCCATATTAGAGCACATACCTCCCTGCCAGGTCCTCTCACCGCGGGAAATGCCCTTGCCGATCAACATTCCCGCTTCCTTTTAGCTTGCACTGCCATGGAACAGGCAACAGCATATCACAAACTTTGGCATGTTAATAGTAAGACCTTAAGTATGAGGTTTAATATCCCTATTCGTAAAGCTAAATCTATTGTCCAAAATTGCGAAAAATGTGTTATTCATCAGCCTGTTACTATGCCCACTGGAGCTAATCCCCGGGGCCTTTATCCATGTCACATTTGGCAAATGGATGTAACTCATATCCCTGCCTTTGGCAAGCTATCCTGTGTCCATGTTACGGTGGATACTTACTCAGGAGTAGTTATGGCTACCGCCGCCGCCAAAGAGTCCACTTCCCATGTAATGCAACATATGCTACAATGTTTTGCTTCTTGGGGAATTTCTAATATAATAAAAACTGATAATGGACCTGCTTATACTTCTAAGGCTTTTGCTGAGTTTTTAGCAACTTTTCATATCTCTCATTTAACCGGCATCCCATATAACCCTACTGGACAAGCCGTTGTGGAACGCACTAATCTGTATCTGAAAAACTTTGTATTAAAACAAAAAGGGGGAATAGGGGCACTATCCCGTTCCCCTAAAGACATTCTCAACCTTGCCTTACTTACTATAAATTTTTTAAATAAAAAAGCTGATGGTCTCACCCTGGCAGAACGTCATGTAATCTTGGAACAGACTCCCAATAGTAATAAACCCCATGAACCGACAGAAGCTCAGCCACCCATTAGAAAAATGATTATGTGGAAAGACCCACAAGATAACAAATGGAAAGGCCCATACCCATTAATAAGAAGGGTATGAGGCGCTGTTTGTTTTCTCCCACAGGAAGAAAAAAATCCAATCTGGACTCCAGAAAGACGGACAAGAACAATAGAGTGGCAAGATGATCGTGATCCTACTCCTACTAATAATGACGCCACTGTCACCGACGATGGCCAAGCTGGATGAGTATTGGGGTCTCTTGAGAGCCCTACCTCTCCCTCTCCAGTTGTGTATTTGCCTGAGAAGGACTTCTCTATGGCTGTTCAACACAGGAGAGACTTTGGAGTCACCGTGGTCGTCGTTGCAGTAATTGCGGCGTTATCAGCTTGTTAGGCCGCTATTGGCATGGCCATGAGCCAAACCTCCACATTGTCCATACTTGATAGCATCACAAGATCTACCGCCCAGGCACTTGATGATATACTGCTATTCAGCTGTTAATGAACGGATTTATTGCAAGATTAGGCCTGGTTGGCATACCCTGTGTTACTGGATCTACTGCAGTTTGTGTTACAACCACTTTTCATTTGCCGCTAATCAGTCCCGTCTTTTGGGTAGCATGTTAATAACAGGATCAATTATTGTTCGGATCTTGCAAGGGCTGTTAATACGCAAATGGTGGTTAAACAAGCCAGCTAACCAGTCCCCATGCAAAATGGACAGATTCAGGTGTGGCTGAATCTGCTGGAATGGTAGTCAAAGACGGGTAAGTTCTGAGAGGTCTTCAAGGCAACCTAAGACAGGGCATGAACGCTCCCTCCACACCTCATGTTCATGTGCCAATGACGGGTAAGCCTGATAGATGCTCTTGGTCACCTAAGACAGGCACAGTACCACTCCATTTTGCAAAGAAATAAGGGGGAGATGTCGGGGAACGGGACAGCCTGGCCAGCTGTGCCCCTCCCGACAAGAAGTTTAGTGCTGGGCTTTTTCCACCCTGCCCGTTGCTAATTGCAAGATCCTGTTTTGACTTTAAGCATCCTGTTATTGCATGTTTCCCACACTTAGTTGGTAACATGTTTTCCGTGAATCATATATAAATAGGTGGACGGTGGGCGGGAGTGAATGAATGAACGCTGGTAAAAGACGGAGAGTGAATGAATGCTGGTAAAAGACGGAGGAGTGAATGAACGCTGGTAAAAGACGGAGGAGTGAATGAACGCTGGTAAAAGACGGAGGAATGAATGAATGCCGGTAACAGGCGGGAGCTGTGAATGAATGCGAGTAGTAAGTAGGAGTGGTGAATGAAGGAGTTGTGAATGAATGAGTTGTGAATGAATGCCGGTAACAGGGCGGGCGTTCGCGACGTGTAACGCGAGTCTGCTGAAAAATAAAGTGAAAGCTGAAAAGCCGATAAACGCGTCTGGTGTCTCCGAGGTCTCGCCGGCGTTAACCTATCCGGAAGGTGTACGCCTGCAATCCATTTCAGAAATGGAGACATGTTCCCCATTTTATTGATGTCAGACATATTAATATTATGCCTATTATACCATTAGAGATACAAAAAGTAATTATTATATGGAACAAAAGCCCAGAAAGAACATTTACAATTCCTGTTCCCAGCATTCCATGCTGATTCAAGGTTTTATTTCATCACTGACTACTTCTAATATTTGTGAATATCTTTTTACTAATCCCATTCTCTAAATATAGTAGGGATCAAAGTTTTCTTCTCTGCTTTATATATAAGTTCTTTAAAATTTATTTCAGTAATAACAAATTAAATTGCCTAAGGCAGTAATTTACTTATTATGGTTGTTACAATTTCTGTCTGATCAATAATTATAGTAAGAGTGAATGCCATGATCTTTTAACAACTTCATTTAATGACCCTGACTCGAAATTGAAAACCATTTTGAGCCAAATAATCTTCTTTATTATTTATCAAAATATATTTAATGACAAACTGTTAATCATGCATGATTTACTAAATTTCAAATATCTCACTTTAAGATTTATTTATTCATTTGAGAGGCAGGGTGACAGAGAGGGAAAGAAAGATTCTTTTCTTCCACCAGTTCACTCCCCAGATAGCTTGACTCCAGGAGCCAGGAATTCCATCTTGGTCTCCCACAAGTACTTGGGCCATCTTCTGCTGACTTGCCATGCACATTAGTAAGAAGCTGGATGGGCAGTGGAGTAGCCAAAACCCAAACTGGCACTCTGAGATGGGACACCAGCACTGCTACAATGCTGCTCCTAAAATTTCATCTTAATGAATATTCTGCACCATTGCTTATAAAAACAGTATTTCTTCCATCCTTTAATATATTCAGACCAACAACTTCTAAAGTAAAGATTTGGAGTTTCCAAAATGTACCTGGCAACCAAAAGAATCCAATACCATGGGACACAAGCTTATTCCAAAGGATGCAAAGTAACTGAGATTGAATCACTTTTTCTTTTTTAAAACTAGCATTAACCTTGAACTGCCCTTCAGCATGAAGCCCAGGTAAAAGCTGAGACCACTGCTGCTCCTGAGGTCTGTGCAGCCGGGCTTCGGACCCTTGAATTTCATCTAGGAGGTGATGCAAGGCTAACCCGGGCTGTCCCCTGCACTTCTGTGTTCCCACTGTTTCCTGTCTTCTACCCCTTGCTACCAAGGCTTCAAGCTCAGTCCTTCCCAACAGAACCTTACCCAAGTGCTGACCCCTGAGCCCTTGATGGCACTGTGGGAGGTGGAACACATGGAGCCCATTCCCTAGCTCCCTCTTTGTCCCCTGCTACCCCACTCATGCCTACTCTGCAGCCCCTCAACCCAGTGGCCACTAGGCTTCTTCTTTCTCAAAGGAACCGCATGGCCAGAAAGATCTCAAGTCATTTACAACAACATTATTACACTTCCTCTCCTTTCCTCCCTCTACTGCCTCACATCTTTTACTTATTTCCTCACTCAGTATTCTTTATCACATTTGTTCTGTTTGAGTTCCAGTCAATACTATTAAGCACAATTCCCAAAATTCCTTCCTAAGGGTTTCTCCATACCTAGAAACAATAGTACCACTTTTTTTTTTTTTTTTGCTGTTGTACATCATGAAGATAGCAGGTGCATGAAAGAATGTGTGTTAACCTCAGGACACTCAGGAACAGGAGGGTTCTAGGAGGGCAGATGAGGCCAACACCTCATTGCACTGTCAGGTATATGTTGTGCGTACATGGTCACTAAGGAGTTCACATCACAGTGAGCACACGTTTGATTTTCACCCTAGAGATGGCTCAGGTCACCTGTTTTCCCATAGGCTTTCTTTATGGGACTAACAGAATTCCAGCTGTTCTTGGATACCTTACATATCAGTGTGCTGGCCTTGGGAAGCAATGCTGCTTACCCATCACTCTCAGTGAGGGGGACTTACCATGCCTTGCAGCCTCTATTTGTGTGCTACATGCTACAGTCCTAAATCCCCTTACTCAGCTGGTGCTTTTGGATTCCAATTTCATTCTCCAAGAGAAACTATTTTAAATGACCATTCGTTCCAAATTCTGCTCAACATATTTCATTAGTTTCTATGAATACTATTTGAAAATGCTGGTGATGCAATATCAGAGTGGGACTGGGCCTCACGCTTAGGCCAGGAGAAAGAACAAACCTGTCCTGAATTCCTGAGTTTTGACTGCCCCATTAGGCACGACCCTGGGCTAGGAACTTGGCATCTACTCATTTATCTTCAACAATGCAGTAGGATTCAGGAGTGCAGGACTGGTAAGAACAGCACAGTGAAGCCAGGGCCCTTGGCAAAAGACACAGGACTAGTCAGTGGCCAAAGCTGAAGCTCCTTGCATGCTGGTCTGTCTGATAATCCAAACTGGGAAACTTATTACATATGAAAAGAGGAAGTTCTCCCTCTGGGGTTCTAACTGTAGTCATTCATTCAAACATGATTTTTCCTTAATGGAATACCAAGCTGGGTGCTTCCAATGCAAGGGAGAACAACAAGGTTGCTTTGCCTCAGTGACACTTTTGGTCTCAGGTGACAGATACGTTTGATGTTCCCACATGCAGACTATATACCCGGGAATTAGATGAACAGTGGAGGAAGGGGCAGGATGCACTGAACACATCATGGGCCATGTTAGATTAGGTGTTCAGTCAGTGGAAGCCACACTTAGACTGAGGCAGGAATTATAAATACACATCTATGAGGCAATGAGTGATGAGAGGGGACATCGGATACTAAGGCCTGGAGGCATAACAGAGCTTGATACAGTTTAAAGAACTGAAAGACCTGCTTTGAGGTCAAGAATGAAGGGCAAGTGACAAGGGCAGAATTGGTAACATAGGCCATGGTGAGGAAGGTGGCATCTTGAAATGGCAAATAGACAACCTGCACATTCGGGAATCTGAGATAGTTGACCTGCACTAGATCCTGAGCTTATCTGTGGGACGTTGACTTGTATGCACAATTCACATACAGATGTAGTGTGGTTAATTCAGAAAATAACCTAAAGTGCTTTAGCGAGAAAACGTAGTTACATACTTGTGTGATATCATAGAGAAACTGCTTAGTGGCAAATTCAACTGTCTTTCATCAAATCTGTACCACTTCCCTCCCTGCTCCTGGGAAGCAGGCTTCCGCGCCCACTGACCCTGGGCTTGGCCAGGTTACTTGACTCCATCAATGAGATGTGAGAAGTGGTGCTGTTGTGCATCATATGTTCCAGCAACTCCTCATGAGAAGCACACACCCTTTTGTCCAGGGTCCAGAATGCCTGCACACTGAGCTGGTCTGAATCCTGTCTGCAGTGTGCAGTTAATCCCAGTCAGTGAAACACCTGTACTAGGGCAACCTGCTCAATAACTGGCAAATCCTCATGCACGAGCCATGTGCACCACTGGAGTATGTAAATAATGCTTGGCATTATCAGCCAATGAATTTGGGGATGGAATATCATGTAATTTACTTGCAGCCAAAGTTGATTAATGCAAAATGCTAACATACAATTGTCCCCATTTCTTTCCCCCAAACACATGGGCACATAGGCATTCACAGACAAACACACACCCATATGGGATTCTGCCCCAGCTCATCACCAGACTTGACAACAAAATTGGAAAATGAGGACTCTCCAAGCATATGTAGCTTGTGAACCACACTCCTGATAGCACCACATGATGGCTCGTTAGTTTGTGCTTTGGTAACTAAATTAAAACCAGGCTGCTACTACCAGTCATGCTTCTTTAGGCTTATTCATAAACTCATTATATATAATACTTCACATTTTTTACAAAAATCATTTTCCCCAAAAAAGAAATAGAAACTCAGTAAGATGCAATAGTATAAATATCTTCACTGACTAGCCACCATATACAAGGGTAATTTGAAAAGGTTATGGAAAACAGAATTAAAAGGTAATTTTATTTTTGTGCAAAAACTATTCTGAAATCCTTGAATACTGAGTGAATCTCAGCTTCCTGCTATGGATGTCCCTGTTTTTTCTAACATGTTTATTTTTCCTTACACCAATTATATGCTGGCACTTAAGGCTGTTACATTGCTCCCTTGTGTATATCTGGGGCATTTTTATGTTGTAAAAATGCTTCCTTCTTAAGAGGTTGTTTTTTTTTTTTTTTTTTTTTTTTTTTTTTTTTTTTTTTAAGCACATCTTTTAACAGTGAGGTTTGAATACACAGACTCTGGGATGACAGTGAAGGGCAGCTGAGAGAGAGGAAACGGCACTGATACATTTGAGCATTGTGTTCACGGTTGAGCCAGCCTAGATGTAGATGCGACCTTTCTAAAGTGCATTTGATGGCTCATCAAGAGTCTCATCTCCTAAGACTCTGAACACTTCAAGATGCAGATTTTATGAGACCAGGAGTCCTTTCCTCTGTGTAGAGAGTTCTTTTTTTAAAATTTTTATTTAATAAATATAAAAATCCAAAGTACAGCTTATGGATTACAGTGGCTTCCCCCCCCATAACTTCCCTCCCACCTGCAACCCTCCCCTCTCCCCCTCCCTCTCCCATTCCATTCACATCAAGATTCATTTTCAATTATCTTTATATACAGGAGATCAATTTAGCATATATTAAGAAGATTTCAACAGTTTGTACCCACACAGAAACACAAAGTGTAAAATACTGTTTGAGTACTAGTTATAGCATTAATTCACATTGTACAACACATTAAGGACAGATATCCTACATGAGGAGTAAGTGCACAGTGACTCCTGTTGTTGACTTAACAATTGATACTCTTGTTTATGGCATCAGTAATCACTCTAGGCTCTTGTCATGAGTTGCCAAGGCTATGGAAGCCTTTTGAGTTAGTCAACTCTGATCTTAGACAAGGTCATAGTCAAAGTGGAAGTTCTCTCCTCCCTTCAGAGAAAGGCACCTCCTTCTTTGATGGCCCGCTCTTTCCATTGGGATCTCACTCACAGAGATTTTTCATTTAGTTGGTGGTGTTTTGTTTTTTTTTTTTTTGTTTTGTTTTTTTTTTTTTTTTTGTTTTGTTTTGCCAGAATGTCTTGGCTTTCCATGCCTAAAATACTTTCATGGGCTCTTCAGCCATATCTGAATGCCTTAAGGGCTGATTCTGAGGCCAGGGTGCTGTTTAGGACATCTGCCATTCTACGAGTCTGCTGTGTATCCTGCTTCCCATGTTGGCTGGTTCTCTCCTTTTTAATTCTATCAGTTAATATTAGCAGACTTGTTTAGAGAGTTCTTAAAATGAGACAATTAAATTCTCAATCTCAGAGATACAGGTCTTAGAGTTGGAAAGGCTTTGGAATGCCTGTAATCTAGTGTATCCCAAATTGTGTGGTCTGTGAAAGCCTTGGAGGATCTAATGATGTCAATGAAATAACTCCTGGACAAAAATTTCCAATCAAATCCCAGTAAATATTTTCAGGGAGCTCAGATCCTTTTGAAATCCATTTATGGAGACCTTGTGAGTTCACGGTCTCTGGAATAAGAGCTCTGATCTTGCCCACATTCTGAATGAGAATATTTTTCCTGCCTTATCCATTTAATTATCTATTGCTCTGAAGACTCAGTGGTACCCAGAAGCACAGCAAGGGGTTAGACACCTGCAGGGTGCCTGTTTATTGACTTCTTCTGGCTTGATTCAAACAATCTCAAAGATAGAAAGAGAAGTTTACTGAACTTCAGTGTCTCCCTCACCAGGGCAGCTTCAATAATTCCTAACATTTGGGCCATCTTGTTTCATCTATTCCCTGTCCTCCACCTTTTGACTGAAGGATTTTAAAACAAATTCAAGGCATTCTCTTCTTGCATCCAGGAATACTGCAGTGTGCATCCTCAAATAGTAAGGAAATGCCATTATCCCAGTTAATTAGAAATTTCCAGAAGATTTGTACAAACCTTTTACATGCATCATCTCGTGTCAAATTCATACTAAAATTTCTCATCTCAAAGATCCATTTTTACAGTTTGTCTCAGAATCTAAAAAAATCTCCATTTTTAACTCACTTGTTGCATCCCTTAAGGCTCTTTAATAGTATCTGCCTGAATTCCCTTTTTTTGAATTTTTTATAAAAGAAAAATTTTTTCCTTGAAGAATTTCCCACATTTTGGGTTTGGGTAACTACTTCATTGAGCTATCACTTAATTTGTTTCTCTACACCCTGTATGACATAAAATCTGGAGTTCGAGAGACGGGATCTTTGTTTTTTGCTCTATTCTGTTTCATTGAAAAGAGTGCTGGGACTGGTGTTGTGCCATAGTGGGTTAAGCTCTGCCCGTGATGCCAGCATCCCATATGAGCATAGATTTGAGTCCACTTCCAATCCACTTTCCTATTAATATGCCTGTGCAAGCAGCAGAAGAGGTCCCAAATGCTTGGGCACTGTTACTCACCTTGGGGACAGGATGGAGTTCCAGGCTCTTGGCTCCAGCCTGGCCCAGCCCTAGCCATTGTAACCCCTTGGGGAAGTGAAAAGATAGATGGGAGACCTCTCTCTCTCTCTTTCAAATAAATAAATCTTTGATAAATAAATAAATAAATAAAAGGTGAACAAGAGCCTATGAGATTCTCCCTCATAGGCTATGATTAATAGGAAATATTTATTAAACTTCAATCTCAACTTCCCTCCTGATTTATTTCTCTGATAAGGGATGAATCTTGCTTATTATAATCACTCGCTTATTTTTGCATAAGATCCTATTCTGAAGAGCAGGTAGGCTGTAATAAAATATATGCCAAGTCTTTCACTGAGACAGAATGCATGGAAAGTGTCTGGCGCAATCTCTAACACTTGGCAAGCTTTTAAATGTTAAAACTGAATCAAAATAGATCTCATTTCTCACTCAAAATCACTATACATTAGTTATTAAAATAAATAATCAGTTTCTGGGATGAAGTAAACAAAACTTTTACAATCCATCACAATATAAATAAACCAAGATGTTCTGTGTTAGCAATGGAATAAGAATACCTCTTTCCATTCATTGTCACAGACAATGTCGATTCTAGAGAATTTTTTGCTTTTCTGGTACTCAAAAACTGCTAATCAAAACAAACAACAGTAGCAAAGACACCCAACCCGAATGCTGAGGTCTCAGAATACAACTTAGGTAGTAGAATCATTATCTTAGCAATTTTCATCTTATGGTCGCAGGAAAAATGAACGCTCCATGCAATTATAATAAGTTTGTCATTATAGACATTGACTATTTTATTACTCCATCAGTGACATATTCTAAAATACATATTTAACACCAGGCTGGGAAGTATGCAATGCTAAATGCATCTCTGAGAAGATGATGATCTATTCTGAAGACTATAAACAGAATTGATTTTTTGTTCTCTCCCAGGTAGAATCCAAATCTGCTAGAGAAAACTTGAGATTATTATTATTACCAAATAAACCAAACCTAATGAACTGTGATGCAAGAACTGCATTTGGCAGAACATGAGCCTGTCAGCCATCAGTACCTCTTAATTCACAATTAATCAACAACTGCCATGCAATATCTCTTTTATTGGATTTTCTTGCTCCTTCACTTTTTGTGCTTCTCAAGCATATTTTGAAACACCTTGAAAATGCAGTCTACTCTAGTAGATACCCACCAAAGACAGGCATTAGCTGGTCATTAATTCTTCCATTAAACACCTTATTAAACCATAGGATTACAAGCTCAGCTAATGATAGAGAAAAAGATGAGAAGGCGCAGTTCTTGTCTGCAATGGACTTATTTCTTTGAGTCTCTCTCCTCCACCCATTCATGGGGGTTGGGGTAAGCCCCAAAGCCTTCAAGATGAGCTCTCTCTAGGCAAGAGCTGACCTCCCATCCCTACAGGAGAATGACCCTTTAGGGCACTGTGTCACCAAAAGACACCACTGCAGCCCTGCCTCTGAATACAGAGAGGTCCTTGTAATTCAAATCGAAACTCACTCCTTCCTGTTCAATCCAATTTGACAATTTATTTATTCCATTGCAGTAATATTGTGTTCCACAAAATTCATACATTGAAAACCTAATCCCAAAGTGACAGCAGTTGAAGGTGAAGCCTTTAAGAAGCAATTATATTTGTATTAGAAGGCAAAGCAAGTTTAGTCTTGATGGTGCAAACACCAAAAGCAACCCTCCAACTAGACAAGCAAGAGAACTGAAGAACACAGTGGATTTTGCACTTCGATGGGTCACTGTCTTTTCTTTCTCTAAATTGTTTTATCCATGCTGTATTCTTCACAATGCCTTGAACATACCTTGCAATTTATTTATGGAGTGACTAAGCATTTTATAATGAACAGGAGGGAGAAAAAACACTCAAACCTAAGCACATTCTCCTTATACCTGCTTTTCCCTTTTTTGGTCTCAGGAGAGTGAGCTATCCAGAGAGTAGTGCAACATGGAAATCACTCACAGAGCAAACACTCTCTGTGAATTACATGAAATAAGTGTTTCTGTTTAAATTACTTTATGATGACCTCATCCTGAAAGGCAATTATCAAAGCACAAAGGATAAGAATGAGAACACAAAAGCTCATAGTATTTATAATCAGCATTCTCTGGAAGCTAAAGGAAAACTTCTGGCCACTATGTGTGACTTCTGTATGTGCATAGGATAATCACAAAAAGTGAAGATGGAGCACCTCATTCCCCCAGCCCACTCTCTGCCCTCTCTGTGGTGCCAAATTCATTTCTTGGATAAAACTGTGGCCAGATCTGATGATGATGTTGATGATGTTGAAGAGGAGGAGGAGGACAACTTAGAGTGTTCTTTGAGAAGCCCTCTATCACTACCAATCATAAAAGTAAGATAATTCCAGCAACTGTTACAATTCTAACACACACACACACACACACACGTGTGTGTATATATACAAATATATATACATATTTACACATATATACATACATACATACATATATATATATATACTTTCATCATGTCCGTGTCTCAGCTGGGAGCTGCTTCAGCCTCTAAGCATCCTACAGTAAAGAGGAGACCTAGCTGACTGAATCAATTTCCAAGCCAGGTAATTCTTCTCCTGCACACCTTAAGTTGCTTCCATACAGGCTTCCCACTCCTCCAGGGTCAAGGCAGTTAAGGATGGGAAAGTCACCATCACAGCCTCACCAGCGGACGACTGTTGGGAGCTGCATGTTCCCTCTGTGTGAGTTTCCATGAGACGCTCCTGTAGGGAAAGCCTGACAGCCCCAGGCTTGGACCTGCACATCACCTCCCTGTCGCCTTCCTGTGAGACCATCTACTGGCCCAGCTTTAGCCCTTGAGGGGGGGCTTGCTGCCTTATTTCCCAATGACCAGGTAAGTCTCCCACTCCCAGAGTGCACATCTGCCCCTCTCCTGCCTACTTGCCCTGCAGGCTGAAGAACGGTTTTCTCTTCCATTTCCTCTACTTCCCTGACCCACATCAGTTAGATCTCTGCCTGGAGGTGGCTGAAGGCCTGACTCATAGAACAAACTGGAGGACTATTTCTGTGGAAAGTGAGCTAATGCTCCTATGAAAACTAGGTCGAACACTTTGGAAAGGCATCATCAAAAATACTTGAATTATATGTGAAAAGAGATGACAAAAAGACAGAAAGCGTCATAAAAACATAAAGCAAAAAAGTCTATGTTTAGATTGCTTTATGGAGTAGGCATGTGGCTTAGCCGTTAAGACATCCATGTCCCACATCAGAGTATTTGAGTTCAATGCCTGGCTTTTGCTCCTCACACCAGTTGCCTGCCACAGAAAACTCCAGGAGGCAGAAGTGATGGCTTAAGGAGATGGGTTCCTGCTATCCATGTGGAAAACCTGGATTGAGTAAGTAGCTCCCAACTGTGGCCTGGCCAGGTGCCAGCTGTTGTAAGCATTTGGGGAGTAAATCTGCAGATGAAAGTCCTCTCTGTGTACCTCTGTCTCTCTCTTTCTCTCAAATAAATATAAAAGGCTTGAGGAAATTAGTAAAAACACTTTACAAACAACTATTCGTTTCTGATCTCTTTAAATAGATGAAACTGGCAGCAGCAAATTTTATTATAGTTAATAAAATTGTACCACATTCAGAATTTCTGCTAAAGGAGTAGATTTTCATTACTCTTGCCACAAGAAGAGGGTAACTGTGTGAGATGATGGATTTATTCATTTGCTTCACTGCAATGATCACTCTACTGTCTATATGTATCCATAACTGCAAAGACAATAACATTCTTGAGGACAAAAGTTAAAAACAACATAATGCAGGCCAAGGACTTAGCAGAGTATCCACAGGGAATGCCGCCATGGAGGTGGGTAACTGCTCCCTGGACAGCACCTCACTGATGTCACTCCAACACCCCGACCTTGTCTAAAGCTTCCTCCACTACTTTACAGTGAAACAGTGGCTGTGCCCCTCAACTTCAGTAACAGGATGACCTTAGCTTAGCCGCTGAGACAAGTAATCAGTTTCAGAATCATTTTCAACTTCCACCTCACTCCTCACATCCGGTTAGTTGCCAATCCTTTCCACAACCTAAGACTTAATTCTAATCTCGGTCTTCTGTTTACGCACCTACCGACCTACTTTGGGTTCTCAGCATCTTTCATCTGCAGCACGCTCCTCCCTGGGGTGTTGGGTGTGGACTGCCTTCTAGAGTGCTTGCCTATAATGCTGCTCCTTTGCCTTTAAGTAGTTCCTTCATGTGGTTACGGATTTGATCCTACTGAACAATGCTGTTGAGTGGCTCAGTGTCATGCAATGGCTCTCTGCTGCATAGAGAAGCAAGTCCAAGCATCTAAGTGTGAGATGATCTGACCCACCCAGCCAGCCTCCTCTCCATGATGTTGGCTCCTCAGGTGCAGACAAGCACCTGCAACTCTCTTTAGGCAGCATTTTCTCTCATTTCTATACTCCAGTCATGGTGCTCTCTTGGTATAGAGAACAGTTTGTTCCTATTTCTGACCATAAAAGTCCTACCTGCATTTCCAGATCCCTTATGTTCTTGATATTCTTAATAAACCTCTCGGGAATTAAGAGATTCTTTCTTAATCTTCCCATTATATCTACTCAAAACTGTCTTAAAACATGCATTTTTCCACATTTAATAATAATTTTGTATAGATCCATATCATCAGATAGAATGCATGTGCACTGAATATTTTATTTATAATTTTGCTTAACACAGTAGCTTCATAAAAGGAGTAAATGGAATAAATAAATGTATGCATATATTCTCCTATGTATAAACCCAATTATGAATGATAGTATTTTGAAATGTGTAATAAAATATGTGGCAGGAAACCTACCTTTTTCAAAATCATATAAAATGAATCCCAAATTTACAGATCAACTCTTATTCATTACATATTATAAATTTAGTAAAATCTAAATAAATTTGTTGATTGAAAATATCTTTAGCAGATCTTAAATGAGTTTGAATGAGGCTCATTTTATGTTGTATTATTGACATACAAGGACACTTCAAAAAGTTCATTGAAAAAGTTGAATTATGAGATACATATATTTTGGTGCAAAAATAATTTTAAACTTTCACAATTCTTTCATGATGTGCATTTTCCATGAACTTTGTGAGAATTCCTCATATGAATGGACCCAAAAGTATTTTGCATTAAAATATAAATTTATCTTTGAATTCCCCTTTCCGCAAACTTTAGGGAGCATTCCCATATTCAGGGTAAAGGAGCAGAGATAATGGAAACCACCCAAGTGCCTACTGGGGATCTACTCTGTGTTCTCCATTCGCCACTGCCTTAGGACTCCTCCTGTTTCAGTCCTATTGGATTTCTGGTAATTTCTTCCTAAGTCCATCAGTTACCAGTCTGCAGATGGCCCACCTGGTACTCTCATCTGCATTTCTTTGGCTGTACCCCTTGCCTCCATACACGATAGTCCTAGGACAAGGAAATTTGTGCCAACTCTAATTTCTAGGGACCAAGTTCTCTCCAAGAACAGGATATTCTTTCCCACCTAGACACCCAGAGTCTGCTCACCTGACCCAAGTCCCTGGTCAAAGACTCCACGGTGTGGTGGTTTGGAATGATCTCCCCACATATAGATCAAGCCACAATCTGATCAAAAACCCGCTTGCAGAAGAAAAAACTGAACAAGCAAGATGTAGATGCTGAACAAAAGCCGTGTGAAGAAGAGGTGTCACCGCCTCACTGAAGCAACCTGCAGAAGCAAGGTCTCACCATGATATATGCACTGGGTTCAGTGCCCATCCACTATCAGATTAGCATATACACAGCATTTCTACTCTCCCTGTCATCTACCCATTCTGCTTACACTGTACCAGTGAACTAGCAGGTTGCTACCTGGAGAACTTCTACTTTTCAACATTCATGTCCATCAGCACTTCTCCATTCTATCCTGGGGCTCCTGTCTGTGCTTTATTTCAAACTTCTAGCACATTATACCTGACTCTCTCCACTAGGAATGTTTGAGTTCTTGGAGAAGAAAGGTAATTTTTGATTTGTAATATGCATATGTCTTGCTGTTAACTAAATTCCCCAGTGCAGAGCCTTTAGTGTTCCAGCGCTTAGGGAATGACTGCTGGAAGAATGAAGGGTTTGATGCTATCTAAATACTAGAGTTCACACAGGAAAATAACTGCCTATTGCTTTTCCTGACAATTGTTCCAGTACCCCTAAATGGCTGATTCATACTTGGAGAACAAGCTAGACACCTTTGCAAAATGCAGGCATTTTCCTGAGACGGCCAACTAGCGTTCTGAGTTAATTATGGTGTTCCAGTTCCATCCTCATTGGGGGTCTGTCGGGGAAAGGATCTTGGCACTTATGAAGTTGAAATGTTGCCATTTTAACCACTGCAGGTCCTGTATTTGATCCTGGCAAATGGAATCTGACTCTGCAGCTTGCTTCTTCTCTTTCTTGGGCTGGGGAGAACTCCTGGGCCAGGATGATGGTAGGCAGGTATGCACCAGTGGGTGCTTTAAGTGCTGTTTGGTGGTATGAATTGGCACTACTTCAAAATGCCAGATTTTGTCTACACAGAGATGGGAAAGTGCTCAATACCTGAAATCTTGTTTGTTTTTGTTCTCAGAAAACTGGAAGGGGGACAGGTATTAGGGGTGGTCTGAGCCTGTCAACCATGCATTAAAGGAAACCTGTGAACAGACATTAGAATGCTTTGTCCTGTAAAACATGAGCTTTGGGCTGGGCTGTTGGAGCCCTGTGTTGTCTAAGCTAAGTGGAGAACAGAACACAAGCAACATATTACAGTGTATGGCAAGGTGCTGGGCAAGGTCAGGATGCCCAGTGTGGTCTCAGGAAATGTGTAGGGGATTTCTGCAGAGAGAAGTGAAGTGACCCCATTGTCCAGAGGCAGAAACGGAGTTGAGCTTTTGAGTGGCACCAGGGCAGGGTTACGTGGGCGCCAGGGAGTGGCAACAAAGAATGTGGAATCTCCTACATGGGGCTGCTGAGGCTCGAGGCCATATCCAGGAGCTGGTGCAAGTTACTTCCTCCCTGGGCCACTCCCCTTGGTTTGACAAGCTCAGCTTCCAGCAACCCACACTATGGGAAACCACGTGGTGCTGGGTCCTTCCCACAGACTGGAGTTTGAGATGAGTTGCTGTGAACAGTAGCCATGACCAGACCACAGCACTGTACTAACAGACTCCTGGAGTCCTTGGGACCAGAGGTGTCAGGGCAAGCCATGGGGGAGCCTGTTCCCCAATCTTGGCCAGTAAGTCCCAGGTACAATATTCAAAACTACTGAGTGCTAACTCTGAGTAGGCTGAACTGCAGCAACTATGGTCAGGTTAGGCTTAGGTCTCAGTGCCTTGGGTACATACTGATGTGGACTTTAGTCAGCATGAGCTCTGAAGAAGATAACACACTTCCTCAGATGCCTTAGTCACATCACTTATTATGCATCAATTTCATGTTATAGCTGTTAGAATTCGGAATTCCTTTAAGTATGTCAAACAAGTTCCTATCTCCTAAGGAGTTACTGTAAGGAAATAATTCAGGTATTAGAAATGTGTGGTCTCCCCAGGACCAAAATTAGTTTGCTAATAAACATTTCCTTTTCTTAAAAACAGAAATAAAGGGCTTTGTTTTAACGTTTCTCTCTTCTACATGCATTTGAATGCCAAGTTTCAGGCTGATCTGAGCTCTTGGCATTTCTGAACTTGGTCTGCCAGGGAACCATCACCACGTTCCTGTGACTCCAAGTTGAAACAAGAGAGCTGCAGCACTGAAGCAGTCACGTTGCCCTTCTGCTTCTGACATGATAATGCAAACGAGAAAATTGCTTTTCTTTAATGTAGCCCCAAACATCATATATCAACACATTATCAACTGAAATAGTCTCTTTTATGGTGCACTTTGAAAAAGTTTTAATATTCAATTGGAAATAAAAAGTGCTTAGAGCTAGAAAGAAATATATAACATAAAAACTTCTTCTGCATTTGGCTTCCAACCATCACTGAAACTACATAACAGGTAATATGATCATTTGAAAGGAAGAGAATATCTAGAGATATAATTATGTGAAGGAGACTTTAATATGATATTAATACGATATGCCTTGACACAGGTGACTTTGGAATATCTTCTGATGTTTTTGAGACAAAAATCAAATCACATGCTTTAAAGTATAAAAGAGTACCATGAGGTTCAAATAACCAATTGTTAATAAAAAGGAACATGCTTTCAGAAACTCTAAAATCCAGCATTCTGTAGGTTTCCCTAAGGCATTGCATTGGTGAACAGATTTCAGTTTTATTGGCTAAAGGGAACAATTCTCTGTAAACAAAGGCATTTAGATTTATTAAAGGTGTTTATAAAACAAGTAAAAGATGCCAGAAATTACACACAGTGACGAAGTATTAAAAAACCTATTTAAAAAGCCATCCTCAGGATGTTTTACAACATTTATCTAGTTCCAAACAGTTCATATTTCCCCTGTTTCTCCTGTATGATAGACTTTTAGGAAATCATGGGAAAAGGTAAGAGGGGTCTGAGGGTTATGGAGAGCGTCGTGGAAGAAAAGCATGAGGAGGTTTATGACATTCCTACTGACTGGATGGAGAAATTGAGCCTCAGGGCAAAGAGGCCACCAGAGTTTCAAAGCAAAACAAAGGAGAGACAAAGAAAGATAGAAATAAAAGGTACATAAATGAGAAGTGAGTGCTATGTTTATTTTTCCAGCTGGGTAATTTACAGATCTCTAAGGCAGGACAACCCTTGAAAGTGGTCTAGGCCCCTTATCTTTGTCCAGGCAGAAATGCCCTGAGCCATCAGCACAGACACAGCTATTTCAAACAGGCCCTCCTGGGGGAACGCACTCAAATACCTCACCTTTCCTAGACAGAGGCCTCCTTGCTCGCCAAGGCAGAAATGCTGGGTGCAACCTTCAGGAACAGAAAAGAGCTTCACACGGTAGGGAAGAGAAAATGAAGAAACAAAACATCTAAGACTTTCATCCTTGCTAATTGAAGCATGGACTTTGATCATGGCTTGTTAAAAATACAGAATTCCAGGCCCCATCCCCAAACCAGTCAATCTATTTAGGCATTTCCCAAGAGCCTTGATTCCTGTGCTCATTAATGTTTGAGAAGTACTAGTCTAAATAACAGTTATGATAGACAGATTGAGTTTGCCCAGACTTCATTTCTGACAAGGTTCACCTTATGGCTTAGCTCCGTATAACTGAGTAACTTGAGTTTGCATTTTCATTATTACTAGGACTCTAACATTGTACATATTTGTGGTGAGCATTAAAAAAAATGCAAAAAGCAAAACACAGTGTTGAAATGTAAATGCACTCATCTTTAAAATATATTTCTATAGACATTCTAGCTCTAGCTTTCATCATCTTGTCTTGGATAGGAACACATAACAGACTTTCTGTGTGATGAAACAGGAAACTTTGATAATGGGATACTATGTCCAAGAACTTGAACTTTACGATAATAAGGCCTTGCGTACTGAAGGCCCTGTGGCATTTCACACTGTCTTGCTGAGAGCTGATTGGGGCTATTCTTTAAAGGAAACATTACTCTCAGCATTTCTGTCATGTTTTCTTAGAAAATGTTAAAGGTCACTTCACTTTCTTAAGAAAAGATATCTAGTATTCAATGAGTCAAGTGTGTATAATTCTATTTGGCTTCTATCAGTAACAGGCAAAGATCAAAACCAAAGTTTTAACCCAGAATATGTCAGAGAATCAGAATGATTGATCTAGAGTCACGGCACTCAGGAAGAAAGAGAGGGCAGGGATCCACCGTCCGTCTGCATTGTAACCAGGAGGAAGCCAACACTGGGGGAAGTCATGGGTGGAGCCAAAACAGAAACCATTCTTGACCCCTACCAAGAACTGCCCATTGCACTGCATTTTCCCTCTGATTTGGAGATAAAAATTAAGCCACTTGGGGACTTTGGGTTCATCAATCATCTAATACTGGAAATGTAGTGAAAACAAGTGTCTTGTTCAAAATCATTATTTTAGCTTTTGTTTCTCTCCTTCTCATTAATTTACCCTGAGAAGAAAATGCATCTTAAGGAACCTTTGTCCATTTCAGAATTCTCATCTCCAGAGGCTTCTGTCATTGGCCAACTTTCCTCTCAGGTAGTTTTCCTGAGGGTATTATAAAGACACGTGAAGGTATTTCAAAAAAGTTCATGGAAAATGGAATTAAAAGATGTTTATTTTGGTGTAAATATGTTTGAAATCTGCATAATTTTTCATAATAAACACTTTTAAGATCAGTTTGAAGATCCTTAGTGCTGCTAACACTCAGCTCTTCAAGATCCCGCTTCTTTTTTGAGTCCCAGATTTGTATTTTTGACTCACTATTTACCAAAGAATTTTAAAAATTTATTTATTTATTTATTTGAGAGAGTGGGAGGGGGGAAGCACAGGGGACGGAAAAGAGAAAGAGAAAGAGAGAGAGAGAGAGAGAGAGAGAGAGAAAGAAACGTCAACCCCACCTGCTGATTCACTCCCTGAATTAGTGCAATGGCTGGGGATGAGTGATGCTAAACCCAGGAACCTAGAGCTCAATCTAGGTCTCCCATGGGAGAGGAAGGGACCCAAGTTCGTCAGCTGTCACACTGCCTCCCAGGTCTGCATCACCAGGAACCTGGAGTGAGGAACCAGAGCCAGGTATGAAAACTGGACACCCCCATGGGGGCACAGGTGGCTTAATCACTGGGCTAAATGCCTGCTTCCAGAAAGTTCTTTAAAGTCAGTTCAACACCATTATATACCAAACCTATCTGGCATTCCCACGAACCAGATTTTCTTCCTGAATTCTGTTCTCATGTAATGGGACAATGGCATCTTCATCCACTCAGATCTGAACACAGGAGCATCCTGGATTTATCTCACCTCTCACTCACTCCCCAAACAGGGCAGCTCCACGGGCACAGAAGCTGTACAGTACTGTGGGGCCCAGGCTTAGTGATATCTTGGTCATTTTTAGTCCTTGTTTATACTCCTGTGGGACTGTGGTCTTCCTCCTTTTTATATGATGAATAGTATGCTTAGTGGAGAATTAAGTCTGTAATTACAGAGTGGATTAAAAATATGTCTGCAAAAGTTAAAGAAAAAAAGAAAGGGGACATTGGGGGTAGGAGATGGGGAAGAAGGGAAGTATCACTGTCTTCTTAGAAATCTATCTATGGGCTGGCACGTGGATCAATAGGCTAATCCTCCACCTGTGGCACCGGCAACCCGGGGGTTCTAGTCCCAGTTGGGGTGCTGGATTCTGTCCCAGTTGCTCCTCTTCCAGTCCAGCTCTCTGCTGTGGCCAGGGAGTGCAGTGGAGGATGGCCCAGGTGCTTGGGCCCTGCACCCGCATGGGAGAGCAGGAGAAGCACCTGGCTCCTAGCTTCAGATCAGCAAGGTGCGCTGGCCGCAGCGGCCATTGAGGGGTGAACCAACAGTAAAGGAAGACCTTTCTCTCTGTCTCTCTCTTTCTCACTGTCCACTCTGCCTGTTAAAAAAAAAAGGAAAGAAAAGAAAAAGAAATCTATCTATGAAATCAGTTATCTTTGTATTAATAAAAATTATTAAAGTTTAATGCTCTGCTATCTCCATGCAAAATCTATATTTTTATAAAAATAGATTTATTTTTATTTTTGAAAGACAGAGTTACAGAGAGAGGTAAAAGGGTGGAAGGGAGGGAGGGAGGGAAGGAGAGAGGGAGAGAGGGAGAGAGGGAGAGAGGGAGAGAGGGAGAGAGGGAGAGAGGGAGAGAGGGAGATAGGTCTTCCATCCACTGGTTCACTGCCCAAATGGCCACAATGGCTGAAGCTGAGCCAATCTGAAGTCAGGAGCCAGGAGGTTCTTCTGGGTCTCCCACATGGGTGCAGGGGTCCAAGCACTTGGGCCACCTTCTATTGCTTTCCCAGGTTGTAAGTAGAGAGCTGGATCGGAAGCGGAGCAGCTCAGACTAGAACCGCTGCCTATACAGGATGCCTATGCTTCAGGCCGAGGCTTCAACCTCAGTGCCTCAGTGCCAGACCACCTCATACATTTTTAACATGGGATCCTGCATGCACATTTCAAATTGAGCACCTGGTCCTGCTGTCCCCACATCCTAGAAATCCCAACCTTAGTCTCCCTTTTCTATAATGTCTCCAGACACATTGTTACTAGAATGATCTTGCTCAATTTAGGCAGGTAGCACCCCTATGAAAATTTTTTTAGAAGGAGAAAGCTCTTCTGTCCAGCAGTTTTCCAAAGAGTAAAGGGAAATACGTATCTCTGAGCCTTCACTGCAATGAATCAGCCCACATAAATCCTCGTGCATCTTTTCCCAACCAAAAGGGGCAGCCCGAGTGGCCACTGCATGTTTGTGCCAATATCAGGTGACCTTGAAGTTACACCTCTAGTCCATACTGGACATACACTCCTCATCCTTCAAGCTTCAATTTGTCGTCTCCTTCCACCCCACTCTGTGGCAGGCCCAACACCCCTGGTGAATGCTAAGGGCAGGTGAAGTGACCACCAGCTGATCTACTTAGGGCTGCAGGGGCAGGAGGAATGATCTCTTAGAGTGCAGGATTTCTCCTGTCGGAGGCTCTGACAAGGACGATGGGTGAGACAGCATTCGTGTGTACCTGCAGCTCTGAGCAGAGACAGCAGAAGGAAACAGAGGCTCCCATACCACGTGCTTAGTTTTCCATACAAATCCCAGGTCTTTCTATCTCTGCACACTCCTGCCCCTGTCTTCCAGAAGGTGGCACTAACTCACTCACTTCTAATCCTGGTCGGCTTCATTTTCCTCGCCTGCAGGAGCCCTAACGACTGCTCCCAAGTCCCTTTAAGATCTTCTCACATCTGTTTTGAAGGACTGGCTGCACAACGTGCTGCCAATGTGGCAGAGAAACAATTAGCACCTACTGGCACTGTCACGTTCCCAGCCTTGTTCTCACTCGATTTTACTGTGACTCATCATTATACTTTAAAAATGATGACTTTCACTATGGAAATAAAAGGAAAAAGTAGTAGATGATGAATGGAAGCACACATTGGATGATTCTCAAATCTGTACTCAAGATTAAAATATCATTTTGAAGTGCTTTTCTAGTATTTCAGGTCTGTAAAAGTTTTAAAAGTTTCTAAATGTCTTCAAAAAAGATTATTTTATTTGAAATACAGAGTTACAGAGAGAGAGAGAGAGAGAGAGAGAGAGAGAGAGAGATCTTCCATCTCCTGGTTTACTCCTCAAACGGTTGCAACAACTGGGGCTGAGCCAGGCCAAAGCCAGGAGCTTCTTCTGGGTCTCTCACATGGCTGCAGGAGCCCAAGAGACTTGGGTAATTCTCTGCTGCTTTCCCAGGGGCATTACCAGGGAGCTGGATGAGAAGTAGAGCAGCCAGGACTCAAAATGGCACACATATGGGATACCAGCACTGCAGGAGGAGGCTTTATCTGCTATGCAGGCATCCCATAAAGGGTGCTGGTTCTAGTGCCAGCAGCTTTTCTTCCAATCCAGCTCTCTGCTGATGACCTGGGAAAGCAGTAGAAGATGGCCCAAGTCCTTTTGCCCCTGCACCCACATGGGAGACCAGGAAGAAGCTCCTGGCTCCTGGCTTCAGATTGGCCCAAGCTCTAGCTGTTGCGGCTATTTGAGGAGTGAATCAATTGAAGGAAGACTTCTCTATCTCTCCCTCTCTCTGTCTGTAACTCTACCTCTCAAATAAATAAATAAAGTCTTAAAAAAAAGTGCCTAACTGCAAGTTAAACCATTCATTTAACAGACATTTAAGTCCATAGTATATACATAGTCCAGCACACGTAGCTCAGTAACAATGAGGAAGTGAGACATCGACAAATATGATAGGAAAGTTAATACAAGTATCAATCACTCTGAAAGTACCTTGACTCACCAATTCTGATAATAAAGAAGTAAATTTCAAAATGCACTGACAGCTAAAAATAGCTCACAAATACATGAGGGAGAGGACTTCAGAATGTTCATGGGAAATGCATACTATAAGAAAGCTATGCATAGATTTCAAATTTTTTTCACCCTAATAAATTTCTCTTTTAACTCCATTTTTCCACAAACTTTTTCAACTCTTTTTTATATACATGATGATTTGAGATAAAGTCTAGCTGTATGTACAAGATAATCCAGCCTTTCAAAAACAATGTACATGCAAACCTGCGTCTTGTCCTAGAAAGAAGTTAGTTATATACTTTCTCTGGCAGCTGGCTGTTCATGAGATGGACTTTGAGTTACTAATGCATTTAAGAGCATAAACGTAATGCAAATATGCTAAAATCAGTTTTCTTTATGTAGTTGCACAACTCTTCTCAAGGGTGATCATCTGTCAAACTTATTTAACTGTGTTCTTTAAACTGTCTACAATATAAACATTTTCTCATCTTTAAATGTCACAGTGTGCCCTCAAAAACAACACGGCATGAATACGCAGTGACAGCTTACACAGAAAAGACAAAAGCAAACCTCAGAAGTACCCATTTGCCTAGACTTTGAACCTACTTTCATAGGGTATGCACACACATACCCTTCACATGTGCAGTGATGGTTCTATAAAATACATTCAAACACTTTCTTGCATTGCAATAATGAAAAGATCATGTTCTAATGCTTATTTCACATAATGGAGACATGGAAAAGAATCTGAAGTTTCCTTAAAGGTGGAGCAAACAAACCAAAAACACACATCGCATTAATTCCTACCAATAAAATATAGTCCCTAAGGGGGAAAGAGACGCTTTAGTTTGCAGCAGCATCATGGTCCCTGCACTCTATGAGTGCATTTTCTCACCATGTGGAATTCTGCAGTGCTCTCCCTCAAATATTACTCCATTCGTTTCCTTTGTATAATAAAAGTGACACTGGAAGAAGGTTAACGACGTGAAACTGCAGACAAAAATGAAGTCATCATCCTCCTTCTGCTGACAAGACTGTATGAATGCAACATGAAAAATTGGAAACACAGGAAGAGAATCTCAGGTGGCAACTCAGTTGATGTATTTTAACCAACAGGGCTCTTGGCCAGGTAGTGCCTAGAAGTGCACACAGTTATTAACATGTGACAAGAGGAATCAAGATGTTACAATCAAGGGACAACCTTCGTTGTTACTTCGTATTTCATATCATAACATACCTTAAAATTTGTGATCCAGTAATCCTTGGCATAAAAGCAAACCACTAATATGAAACTGTGATTTTCACAACGCTACAGAATATGTCTTTTTATGTGCATACGGAGATTGAAAATAATACTCATGTTTAAATTTTAGCAAAAGTGCATGCATTATGGAAAGTTTAAATATTCAAACATGCAGTTTCTGTTAAAATGCTCTAACGTCATTATAGCCTATAATAAAATATTTTAGTAATGTTAATAAAAAATCTGATAATAGTTTAATTCCTGTCAAAAACATTTACTTAACTTATTGGATACAATAATTTTCAGTATTATTAAATAAGAAAGAGCAAGAAAAATTGAATTTTCAGTGCTACCATAAATTATTTACATCTAATCCTAAGCAATAATATCTTAAAACAAGCCATAACCACTAAACTCATAACCACAAGTGATGTTCAGTCTTACAACTTCTACTCAGTAAGCTAAAAGGAGCCATGGCCAAGGCAATTGGGCCAGAAGAAGTAAAAGGCATCTAGATAGGAGAGGAAGGAGTAAGATTATGTCTATTCACAGATCATGGGATCTTGCATTAAAAAAATCTGATGAATCCACAAAACAACTGCTAGAACTGATTAATTCAGCAAAGTTGCTGGACCCATGATGAACACAGAAAAACATTTGTTTTTCCATACACTAAAAATGTACAATCTGAAAATGACATTAAAATACAATTAAACTTGTAACAGCATCAAAAATATTTACGAAATATTTTAACAAATTAAGTGCGAAGTCCATACTGAGAAAAAGTTGTTCAAAGAATTCAAGATCTGAATAAATGTAAAGACATTACATTCATAGACTGAAAAGCTTCATATTGTTGAGGAGGCAACACTTGCCAAGTCAATCTATAGATTTAACATAACTTCTTTCAAAATATCAGATTTTGTTTATTCTTTTTTGGCAGAAATTGACAAAATGATCCTAATTTTCTATGGAAATACAAAGACACAGATAGCTAAATGATATAGAAACAGAAGACCAGGTCTGAAGAACTTATGCTATTGGATTCAAAAGCTTGTTGTATATGTGATATCACCATCCACAATGATTTTTTTCCACATGAAATATGAATGTACTTCAAAAAGTTCAAGGAAAATGGATTAAAAGATAAGTTCATTTTGGTGTAAAATATTTTCTTTTCTTTTCTTTCTTTTTTTTTTTTTTTTTTTTTTTTTGACAGGCAGAGTTAGACAGTGAGAGAGAGAGACAGAGAGAAAGGTCTTCCTTTTTCCGTTGGTTCACCACCCAAGTGGCTGCTATGGCCAGTGCACTGCAGCCGGTGCACTGCAGCTGGCGTGCTGCGCCAATCCGAAGCCAGGAGCCAGGTGCTTCCTCCTGGTCTCCCACACAGGTGCAGGGCTCAAGTACTTGGGCCATCCTCCACTGCCTCCCCAGGCCACAGCAGAGAGCTGGACTAGAAGAGGGGCAACCAGGACAGAATCCGGCGCCCCGACCAGGACTAGAACCCAGGGTGCCGGCACCACAGGTGGAGGATTAGCCTAGTGAGCCGCGGTGTTGGCCAAAATGTTTTCTTTTTAAAGATTTATTTATTTATTTGAAAGTCAGAGTTACACAGAGAGAGGAGAGACAGAGAGGGAGAGAAGTCTTCCATCTGATGGTTCATGGCCCAACTGGCTGCAATGGCCAGAGCTGTGCTGATCCGAAGCTAGGAGCCAAGACCTTCCTCCGGGTCTCCCACGTGGGTACAGCGGGCCAAGGACTTGGGCCATCTTCTACCACTTCCCAGGCCACAGCAGAGAGCTAGATCAGAAGTGGAGCAGCCGGGCCTCAAACCGGTGCCCATACAGGATGCTGGTCCTTCAGGCACTGCGCCACAGCACCAGTCCCATGGTGTAAAATGTTTTGAAATCCAGGCTTAACAGGGGTTTTCAAAAAGTTCATGGAAAATCAAAATTATGAAAAGCAGCCTCCATAGCCTTGGCAACTCATGACAAGAGCCTAGGGTGATTGCTGACGCCATAAACAAGAGTGTCAATTTGTTAAGTCAACAACAGGAGTCACTGTGCACTTACTCCTCATGTAGGATCTCTGTCCTTAATGTGCTGTACATTGTGATTTAATGCTATAACTAGTACTCAAACAGTATTTTTCACTTTGTGTTTCTATGTGGGTGCAAACTGTTGAAATCTTTACTTAATATGTGCTAAATTGATCTTCTGTATATAAAGAGAATTGAAAATGAATCTTGATGTGAATGGAAGAGGAGAGGGAGTGGGAGAGGGGAGGGTTGTGGGTGGGAAGGAAGTTATGGGGGAAAGCCATTGTAATCCATAAGCTGTACTTTGGAAATTTATATTCATTAAATAAAAGTTAAAAAATTAAAATAAAATAAACCTTAAAAAAAAAAAAAGGAAAGCAGCAAGGATTTCAAAAGTTCTTGCACCAAAAAGAACTAATCTTTTAATTTTTCTATGAGATTTTGAAGTAGCCTTGTGTTCAGTTCTTGGTCATATATTTTTTTGAAAACTTTATTTATTTATTTGACAGATAGAATTACAGACAGTGAGAGAAAGAGACAGAGAGAAAGGTCTTCCTTCCATTGGTTCACTCCCCAAATGGCTGCAACGGACAGAGGTGCGCTGATCCGAAGCTAGGAGCCAGGTGCTTCTTCCTGGTCTCCCATGTGGGTGCAGGGCCCAAGCACTTGGACCATCTTCTACTGCCCTCCTGGGCCACAGCAAAGAGCTGGATTGGAAGAGGAGCAACTGGGACTAGAAGCAGCGCCTATATGTGATGCCAGCACTGCAGGTGGAGGATTAACCTAGTGCGCCACGGCACCGGCCCTGGTCAAGTATATTATAATAATTTTTATAATAATTACTTTTTAGTATCAAAAGAAATTTGCATATTCCAGGTTACGGAAAGTTCTAATTTCTGCATAAGCAACCCTTGGCTGTTGTGTTCAAAATCCACATGAGATCTATGAGCTATATTCAAAGGACTGAGCACAAAATACACAGCTCATGAAATTACCCTCTTGTCTTTTAAATTGCTGGCTTAATTTCAGCTTGTGTGATTTTATATCTACTTTACATTGCTAAAACTTATATGTATTAAATAATCTAAGAAGACATATTAAAATGTCAAGTTTCAATATATAAATTGCTTGCTAAATTGCTTCCATACCAACTCAAATTGAAATAAATCTCAAAATGTCTAAATTTTCTCTATGATAGGGTAACTCAGGTAATTATGTTACTTCAGTAAATTTTAATAGTTTTACTGAAGCATAACTGACAAAATAAAAATTATACATTTTGAAGTATTCAACTTGATGCTTTGGTTGATATATAAATGTATATATACATATATATGTATATATACACATACATACACATTGCAAAATTATCACCAAATCAGTTGAGTTAACATATTCACCACCTCACATAGTTGCCATTTTGTTTGTTTTTAAGTGCTTAAGACACTTAAGGTTTATATTTTTAGTAAAGTACAAGTAAGCAATTCACTATTAACTATACTCACCAGGCTGTACATCAGATTTTGAGACATAGAAAGACAGACTGGATGATCTCACTTACATGTGAAATGTGAAGGAGTCAAACTCTTAGAAGCAGAAAGCAAGATAGTGGTTTCCAGGAGGTAGGTGTAGGGAGGATGGGGTGATGTGAGTCAAAAGATATAACGTTGCCGTTAACCTAAGTAATTTAAGGCAATATTTCACCACAAGTACTTCTAGGTTTCTCTCTCTTTTTTTCAATTCTCTATCTTCAATCACATATACACATTGAAGAATACTGAGAAGGGGGACATATTCAGCCTAATCTGTGCTTCCTTTGCATGCATTACTAAAAGCACTACTACAAAGAAGTTCAGTAAGGCTAGGGGAAGAGTTCATTGTAACATGGCTAGCAAATTCACAAGCACACCAAAACAGCCTGATTGGGGCTGGCATTGTGATGCAGTGGGTAAAGCTGCCACTTGTGATGCCAGCATCTCATATGGACACCAGTGCATGTCCTAGCTGCTCCACTTCTGATCCAGCTCCCTGCTAACACTCTTGGGAAAGCGGCAAAGGACAGTCCAAGTGTTTAGGCCCCTGCACCTTTGTGGAAGATGAGGATGAAATTTCTGGATCCCAGCTTCAGCCTGAGTCCACCCTGGTGGTTGCAGCCACTTGGGGCGTAAACCAACAAATGGAAGACATTCTCTCTCTCTCTCTCTCTCTCTCTCTCCCTCTCTCTCTTTCTCTCTCTCCCTCTCTCTCTGTAACTCTGATTCCCAAATAAGTAATTCCTTTTTTTTTTTAAATCTCAGCTGAATGTAGTTGATCATACACTTTATCTTTAAATTCTTAACAGCAATGTATTACAGTAAAACTTTCCATAAGAGCTTCTACTTCTTCCAGTACTATGTGCCTATTCTCATTGGGCTTCTCCCTATCATTCCACTGAAATCACCGATGGCTTCTCTGTTACCACATCCAGTAGTTAGCACTCTTGAGTCACCTTAACTTCTTGGTAGCACTGAACATGACTAACAGCCTTCTACTCAGAGTTCTCTCTGTAAGTTAAAGAATATTTCCAACTGATTAATTAACTATTTTATTTAAGGTACACAAATTTCATGTGTTTCACATATACAGATTTAGGAACATAGTGATACTTCCTACCTTACCCTCCCTTCACCCATGTTCCCACTCTTCCTTCTCCTTGCTCTTTTATTCCCTCTCTTAATTTTTACAACAATCTACTTTCAGTTTACTTTATACTCAAAAGATTAACCCTACACTAAGTAAAGAGTTCAAGAAATAGCAAAAAGAAAAAAACCACCGTTCCTTACCAGTAGAGACAAGGGCTGTAAACAATCGCCCAATCTCCAAATGTCAATTTCACTCCTATATATCACATTTTTGGTACTCTGTTATTTGCAAATTATGAAACTGATAAAGGATTGATACCCAGAATCTATAAAGATATCAAGAATCTCAGCAACAATAGAACAAACAATCCAGTTAAGAAATGGGCAAAGGACTTGAACAGGCATTTTTCAAGAGGGAATTCAAGTGGCCAACAGACACTTGAAAAAATGCCCAGGATCACTAGCCATCAGGGAAAAGCAAATCAAAACCAAAATGAGGTTTTTACCTCACCCCAGTTAGAATGGCTCTCAGATAGAAATCAACAAACAATAAATGCTGGCGAGGATATGGGGGAAAAGGCACCCTAATCCACTGTTGGTGGGAATGTAAACTAGTATAGCCACTGTGGAAGACAGTAAGGAGATACCTCAGAAAGCTGAAAATAAATTCACCATATGACCCAACAATCCCACTCCTGGGAATTTACCTAAGGGAAATGAAATCAGCATAGGAAAGCGTTATCTGTACTCCCATGTTTATTGCAGCTAAGATGTGGAATCAATCCAGATGTCCATCAACTGATGACTGGATAAGAAATTATGGATAAGAAATTATGTATTTTCTACATATATACTATGGAAAAGTACTCAGCTGTTAAAAAAGAAATCCTGCCTTTTCCAACAAAATGGATGCAACTGGAAAGCATTATACTTAGTGGAATAAGACAATCCTCAAAAGACAAATACTATATGATAGAATGGGAGTTAAAGAATCTTATGGCTTACTTTTCATTTTCTTTTGTGGACTTTTTCTTTTTGGTGAATTGCTAAATGTGGAAACCCTTAGGCACAGATCATTGTCATTCTGTCTTTTGCACTTGCATTGTCTAAAACAGCATGAGACACTATTTGGTATTACCCAGACTTCATTTCCCTATGTATTGGTTTATTTTTCATCTCACACTAGTTTGTAAGCTCCATGACTCACAACAGTTAGGAAGTGTTTCAACCTCTTGCCAGATTAATGGATGGATTGGTGGATGGACAGAGGCATGGTAGGATGAACAGATTGACAGAAAGAAGCAATGTACTCTCCTTCCTGGGAAAACTGTGACTTGTCCTGGAAAGGAGTGACTCTTTGCTTACAAGGTGTTGGGTTGCTCTGGCAGCACTTTGCACCCCACTGCACTTCACATCCTTGGGCATTTGCATCAGAATGGTTAACTTTTGTGATGACCTTGACCCTGTCACTGCAGAATCCTAAAATTAACTTAAGTTCAAGCAAAAGGCCAAGTTAGCCGCTGAAGCTCACTATGTATATAAATCTTCCAGAGGGGAATAAATTCATGCTGGATTTAACCACTCTCTCCTGTAGCAGGCACACCAAAAATCATGGGTCTAAATTGATGAAGCTCACAGCAGCGGAGTCCCTTTTACAGGTGTTTCTCTGGAATCCATGTTTAACCTCAGACTTTCATTTCAGTCCCAGCAACTTCACTCATGGGACTCCCCAAGACCTATTTGAGTCCTCTCTCATGCTGTTGAGATTGGATTTGAATGTGGTCCTCCTAGTTTTGACTGCCTTCATCCAGTGTTAACTCATCGACTGCCACGCCTCCTGCTTGCCCCAGTCAGATGGGCAGCTTCAGGCTCTGCAGCTTTTGCAGGGAAGCTGTGTTACTTCAGTTATCATATGCCAGACTCAGCACCTAAGAGTTTTCAATAAATAGGCTTAATATAGTCAGGATCTCAGTTTAGGAGAAATGCTAATGATGATACAGATTTACATTTCACAATGGAACAATGCGACTTTATGAACCTAGGGAAACAAATGGAAAACTACTCTGTGCTATTTGGTTTAGCCTTTATTTAATGCAATTTCCATTGTATCCCCATTTTAAATAATAGAACAGTAGAGGGATAATTTGGATTCTTAAGAAAGTGATATACATATTACCAGCAGGAAATAAAATACACATTCATAGCAAAGGGAAGTTTGGCATTTCATAAAGATTTAGAGATTAAAATGTCATTATTTCTTAATTCTATTTACAATAGCACCTTCAATTTTGACCTCTCCCCTAAGAAATCATAATGTCAAAAAATAATATGTCAACATCGAAGCACACATTGGAGGACTCCTCTCCAACTGAACCTTTCGTCATAATCCTTGGACAACGTATCTACTCTATCTTAGCCAGTATTTCCTCACTGCCACTCCTAGAAGGAGATAATAATAGCTCTTTCCTTAGAAAGCTGAAGAGTCAGAAGTGATGCAGGTAAAATACTTAGCACAATGGTTGGTTGGCTCACAGGAAATGTTTAATGTATGTTTGTCCTCATCATTCTCCCATCATCATCATGAAAAAAAAAAAAACAACAACACACAGTCAACACCTGCGTTGAGTTTCCTTAGCATTCCTTAGCATATGCCTCACATATGACAGTGTTGATAGAAATCAGGCATTTAGTAAATGTATATGAAGGTACTTCAGAAAGTCTGTGGAGGGATGGGGATTAAAAACGTTTATTTTGGTGTAAAACATTGTGAAGTACAGTCATAGTCTTTTTTTTTTCCATAAAATTAAGTTTCCATGGACTTTCTGAAGTGCCTCCCTATTAAGTACAGGCCAGATATCCCCAGCTGCACTTGCCCTGAGGCAAAGCTCATGTTGCATCTCTTCTGGGCCTGGATACTGAATGAGGAAAAGCAAACAGGATGGATGCTCACTGAATGGACACTGGACAGTCAATGTTTAACATCCATGAGGACATGATACAGGAAGCTATTCATTTCATCAGTGACAGGTGACACCAGACCCACACCTAGCAAGAGTAATTTATAAATGGATTATGCATTTGAAGAATACCCAGGTATATGTGGTCAGCTTCAGAGGGCAAAGTCACAGCACTGTGGAGATACAGATTTATCTTCACTCAAGCAGGGAAAATGTGATTATTGGATGCTATTTCTGTCACCACAGAGCATAAGAGTTAAAAAGATTAAATAGATAAGCAAATGTCTACCAAAGTACACTCTACTTGATATTGTCATTATCAAATTTTTGAGTATGTGTGTCAGGATAAGTACTGGAAATTTTGCAAAACAAATAAGACAAAAGTACAGTTTATCATTCTATCTCTGTTTTCTGTGTTTTAGTGGAAGGGACTCTGACTTGGGAGTCCCAGGAATCCAACAAGAGCGTTGGCTTTATGATTTTGGATAAGTTACCTTACAGCCAGGCCTTAGTTTTCCTCTGAATATTGTCAATTCCCTTCCAGCTGTGAAATCTCAAGTTTCTAAAAATAACTGCATCCTCACAATCCAGCACTTTGTTAGTATCATTCTCCCAAAGCATCGCTACAGACTACAATCAGCTCTATTATCTGCGTTAGAATTCAACACCCCACCCAGGCTCCATCTATGGGGAGACAATATCAAATCAGCACTCACAATGAGGATTCACGACAGCCAGCCATCTCTGTCTCTGTGAAGACTTCTCAGTAGAAACTGAAACTGCACACGGCCAGAGATCTCATAAAGCAGTACTTCCCTTTCATTAAAATCACAGCCCACTCATGACAAGACAACAGGCAGGAGCCATAGCGGGTATCAGATTGCCTCATTCAGGACTAATTAAATCCTATTATTCCACACAGACACAGGTACTGCTTGTGGATGATAAAGGAGAAAAAGAATTTTGAACATAAGAAAAATTTAATGTGATAAATAGTGTCTCCATAAGCTACATATACAGATATATTTTTGTATAGAAGCACTCATGCATTTTAATTATTTTTAAATCAAGTTGCTATGGAGAAATTTGGACTTTTTTTTTTAAGATTTACTTATTTAATTGGAAAGGCAGACATAGCAGAGAGAGAGAGGGAGAGAGGGAGGGAGGGAGATCTTCCATTTGCAGATTCATTCCCCAAAAGGCTGCAATGGCCAGAGCTGGGCCATTCCAAAGTCAGGAGTTTCTTTTGGATCTCCCACGTGGGTGCAGGGACACAAGCTCTCGAGCCATCTTCCACTGCTTTCCCAGGCACTTTAGCAGGGAGCTGGATCAGAAGTGGAGCTGCCAGGACTCAAACTGGCACCCATATGGAATGACAGCACTTCAGGCAGCAGCTTTACCTGCTACACCATAGCACTGGCCCCAGAAATCTGCCCATTTTCAATGCATATTGTCCAACATGATAGCACAAGGTTTTAATAGAGCTACTTTTATGGTTTTTCCTAGTGGTCTGACTTCCCTATGTGATTTGCTATTGAATATGCAGATTTAAAATTTTTAAAAATATATTAAAAATAATTTTCCTTGTACTTTATTTTTCATGTTAATGTAATACTAACACAAAAATGAAACTAATGTCACCCTTGATCCCAAATATTGGCCATGCTGAAAGCTTAAACCATAACATAATTATGAGCGATAACAAGCAGGTTTTCTCCAAGGTTCATGCCAGTTCTAATGCAAACGATTCTTCAATTTCTTTTTTTTAAAGATTTATTTTATTTATTTGAAAGGCAAAGTTACAGAGAGGCAGAAGGGGAGAGAGAGAGAGAGTGAGAGTGAGAGTGAGAGAGAGAGAGAGAGAGAGAGA
This sequence comes from Oryctolagus cuniculus, assembly GCF_051225735.1. Taxonomy (NCBI): domain Eukaryota; kingdom Metazoa; phylum Chordata; class Mammalia; order Lagomorpha; family Leporidae; genus Oryctolagus; species Oryctolagus cuniculus. The sequence goes on from NC_142880.1 coordinate 40,906,461, forward strand.
GGTCTTCCATGGTGCTAGTTCACTCCCCAGATGGCCACAAAGGCGGGAGCTGCACCAATCTGAAGCCAGGAGCCAGGAGTTTCTTCTGGGTCTCCCATGTGGGTGTAGGGGTCCAAGGACTTGGGCCATCTTCTATTGCTTTCCCAGGCCATGAGCAGAGAGCTGGATCAGAAGCGGAGCAGCTGGGACTTGAACCAGAGCCCATATGGGATCGCTAGCCCCACAATTCTGCAATTTCTATGGTAAGATGTGGATTTGCAATAGTGTTTTTTTCTAACCAAATGACAACTGTTTAAGATTTTTATGGTTTTTCACTTGGAGTTGCATGCAAAAAGTTAACATAAGTATACAGTGTGGAAATTAATGCACAGAGCATAAAGACTGAGGCACAGTTGTATAATTCTTAAATTCCTCAACAATTAATGATCCTAAACTTACCTAGCATCCATCCCAGGAACTTCCAATGCTATACTCATGTTGTGACTCCATACCAGTAGAATCACAAGCTTGCAAGGGGTTTCTCAGGAGGGCACAGCATTAGTGGTTCAGTGCAGAGTGCCAGAGGCTGGAGGCCACACTTTTCAAGAGAGAAACATTGCACCAACAGTCAGAGCAACAATTCCAGGGCACCTCAACATAGAACACGAGATGGACAGACTGGTCTAGTCACTGGTATCTGAAAAGATCAGAGGCCATGATGACATCCTGCATTGAGTTCATGCTCTCTCTCTCTCTCTGCTGGCTAGAATGTCCCCCTTCACATGTGCACATCCTGACTGCCCACTCAGGAAGTGCACTCATTCTTGCCCTTGACCATCCCTCCCTGTGCACAGCCAATACACAAGCATTCTCATGACCACGATTGAGGGTGGTTCATCTTCACTGCTCTTCCTTTTTCACCAGCCACCATCTGAGCACAGGCCTCCATCCTTGGCCCTGGGCTGTGGTGCTTTATCTATGTTCTTGTCACCTGCTTCTTCAGCTAATTAATCCCTTGGTTATACAAATTCAGCCATGTTTCAAAAGTGGCCATCAAAAATGCGGATGGGCAGAAATGCTCATCCAGTTAAGAATAAAATCCCTTAAAGACTGGCTCCTTTTGGAGTTGCCTTGCTGAAGGTGAGAGACGACAGGGGCCTGGCAAAGCCCCAGACTGGTATGCCTAATCATACTGCCCTGGAATAGCCCCTCCACACTCCAGCCCCAGCCTCTGCCTCCTGCCCCCTCCACCTGATTCCCTCCCCGTTTCAGGAACTCTCCATGAAGCAGTCATTTTCACTATTCCTTGACACAATCACAGGAAAGCGTGAGATCCCAAAAGTACTTTAGTTGAAGGAAGTGCTTTGGGCCCACGGCTAAAGGAATTTCAAGCATCAGCAAACAGGGGGCTTCCGTTGTTGTTCTGTGCCTAGAAGGACCAGTGAGGGGACACTCCAGGCCTTGCTGCTTTAATGCAGGGCCAAGTGAGGACACCCAGAGTGACAGGGAGAATTCTGTTTTAACACAGCTGCTCTCCCCAACAAAACCTGCCTCCAAAGGGCTTCGGAGGGCTGGAAGATTGATGCTAGAGGGGAGTGGGAGAGGAGTAGCTTGTTTATTCCCTGCCGTGCGTTCCTGTCTATAAAAAGTCTACCTTTTTTCTCTTCCACAAAGCTCCTACGCAGTTCAACGCGATTATTGCCCATAACAGATGTAGTAGGAATGTTTTCTGTCAGCAATAAACACTAGAGCTTGTGTCGCACATCACGTTACATGTGTATGATCAATTCATTTTGAAAACCTCATTTTGTCCCTCATCATGGATGGAAGCAAAGATCTGAAAAAAGGAACACGATGCTGCCTGTCACTCACATCCTTCCTGGGCCTTGTCCATTGATCCGTAGCTCATGCACAGTTCTCGGGATTCTTTCCATGACATTGTTTGATGCAGGAATTTAAATAGAAGATTTCACTAATTTTAACTAATTTAGACAAGCAGGTTGTTGAAGAGGCCGAGAGTGGTTTTTGTGTTTATTGCAAGCTGGCTTTTCCCCAGTGACAGAGAGCAACGAAGCCTCAGTAATAACTTTCCTATACAAAATACACTAGAGAGAGCTTTAGGGCTTTTTAGTGAGGGCCAAGCATCCATGCTTGAGTTGCATATCAAAGGAGATTTTTCATACTTAGCCCAGCTCTTAGCACCAAGGGCAGAAAGTGCTAAATTTTTAACAAGAAACTTCCTGTAGAAACAGCCCCCTCCCCCAAGAGGTACCTGTCAACACTTGTGATGGAGCAGAGCGAGGCAGGCAGAAACCAGGCCATAAGATTGCTGCAATATGTACATCATTTTCAAATTAAAAACATGCAATCATATATTTTTTTTGCTCAAAGAATTTAGGGGGGCCAGCACTGTGGCGCAGCGGGTTAACACCCTGGCCTGAAGTGCAGGCATCCCATATGGGTGCCGGTTCTAGTCCCAGCTACTTCTCTTCCCATTCAGCTCTCTGCTATGGCCTGGAAAGACAATGGAAGATGGCCCAAGTCCTTGGGCCCCTGCACCCATGTGGGAGACCCGGAAGAAGCTCCTGGCTCCTGGCTTCAGATCAGCACAGCTCTGCCTGTTGCGGCCATTTAGGGAGTGAACCAGCAGATGGAAGACCTCTCTCTGTCTCTACCTCTCTCTGTAACTCTGTCTTTCAAATAAATAAAATAAATCCTTTAAAAAAAAAGAATTTAGAAAGAGGCTCACTTTAAACCTCTTGGTTTTAGATGTCCAGTCTTCCTGATAAGAATATAACATCCCATCACCTGCTGATGAGTCATCAGAAATGTCCAACACTGGAGGAAGAACAGTATAGATGTGAACTACAAAGTGACCCTACATGTGTGCTACCATACGGCACACAGTGCTGGCATCCAGCCCTCATCTCCTGGAGCTCACCTTGCTGGCTGAACACAGTCCCATCCATGGGGCTTTCAGGTAAAAGCAACACCAGCCAACATTCACCTATAGCTTGCCCTCTGCCAAACATGCCCAAACACTTCCTATATGGTAACACAATCCTCACAACATCCCTGTACTGGAGGAATGGCCCAGATCCCCATTTTATGCAAAAGAAAACTAAGTTGTAAAATTAAACACAGAATGACTTATTCGATCTAGCAATTCCACTTGCAGGTGCACACCCAAAGAAAATGAGACTCAGATAGATACTTGCACCCTGTGTTCACAGTAGTACTGTGCACAATAGCCAAAGGTGCAAACAACCCAAGAGTCTGTCAATGCAAATGTGGTACCCGCATACAATGGAGTATTATAGTAACCCTAAAACATGAAATTCTGGTGTGGGATACAACTGGGTGAGTCCTGAAAATGATGCTAAGTGAAATAAGCCATGTACCTAAGGACAAGGACAGCATAATGCCACTAATATGAGGCTAATCCATAGAGACAGAAAGATGAGAGGTTGGAAAGTGAGGGGAGCAGAGATGAATTGTTTTTAATGGGATGTCTTAGTCCATTTCCTGTTGCTATAACACAGCACCTGGTACTGGGTGACTTATAAGGACAGAGATGTATTTTAGCTCATGATTCTGGAGGCTGGGAAGCTCAAGGTCATGGAACAAGGGAGGGCCTTGTGCTCCTCCAGCCTGTGGTGGATGTAGAAGCACAAGCAGGCATGCACAGAAGAAGCCAAGAGGCAGTCTTTCCTGAGAATCAGTCCACTCCTGAAAGACACAGATCCCTCCACAGTCTCTTGAAAGCCCCACCTCCCCACCCCACCCCCAAAATGCCAATCAAATTTCAACATGAGTTTCAGAAGGTGTGAATGTGCTTACTGACATAGGATTGTACACTTGAACATGGGTAAATGAGGGGGAATAGTGAGGATTCTTGGATTGCTAAAACTGTTTTTTAAATTTTTTTATTTTTTATTTGACAGGTAGAGTTATAGACAGTGAGAGAGAGACAGAGAGAAAGGTCTTCCTTCCGTTGGTTCACTCCCCTAATGGTCGCTACGGCCGGCACTGCGCCGATCCGAAGCCAGGAGCCGGGTGCTTCCTCCCCGTCTCCCATGCGGGTGCAGGGGCCCAAGCACTTGGACCATCCTCCGCTGCCCTCCTGGGCTACAGCAGAGAGCTGGGCTGGAAGAGGAGAAACCGGGACTGGTACCTGGTGCCCCACCCGGGACTAGAACCCGGGGTGCTGGTGCCACAGGTGGAGGATTAGCCAAGTGAGCCACGGCGCCAGCCGCTAAAACTGTTTTGTTCTTAATTTGTGTGTTGGTTATGAGTGTGTTCAAAGGACAAAAAAACTCACTTCTAGGTACACTCATGTGCATTTCTTATGATGCATACAACATTTCCATAAAATGTGAAAAAGTCCAGTTTTGTGTGACATATTTTATCAAAAAATAAGAGAGGTGATAAAAAGAAAACTAAGATGCAAACAAATGGGATGAACCCTGGCTCCCAAACCTTGAGGCTGGAGTTTGGGGAAGTTTGTCCAGGAATTCAGTCCCAAGTCCCATGCACCCTTGTCAGCCGTCTCTGGTGGCTGTGTGAGGTACAAGGTACTCATGCACAAGTCACACGACACCTGACGGTACGATTCACTGTGACACACCTGCAAGGGCTCTACTGGACCCGAGAGCCACTTGCAAGCAGCCCTGGGCTCTTGCCCTTTTTCCTACCCACCTCCAGCTGACTCAGTCTCAACATCTCCCTGCACTTGTCCTGGCGCCCCTTGTCTTTATCTCCAGGCTCCAGAGCTGACCTTTCGGGATCGCTGCATGTTTCACTTTAGATGGATAGAAGCAAAGGTCGGGTTCCTGGCTGTCCTTTTACACCCGTGAGAGTTTGTCTTTGTCCCTCTAGCTCTAGTTTCTCACCTGGAACTCTGTCACAGGGTGCCATGCTTCTAAGCTATTGCGTTACTACATTTAACATTCCATATAAACCTGCCTTCTAAATTTCACTCTGCACTCTTAACGACAGAGAGTGATCTTATGTTTCCTTGGGCACTTAAAGGGAACAGTAGATCCACAGGTGTCCAATAAACACCTGGGTACAGAATGACTTCTTAACAGGTACCTTAGGGTGCAGTCAAGATAATAGCAGCCATTTATGACCTGGATACTGAGGATGTCTTTCTAAACAGATTTTAACAGATTTCTCTAGAAAAGAAAATAAACTCAAATAATCTCATAATAACACAATATTAATGGAGACGATTTTTTAAAATAAGAAGTACAAACAGACCTAAAAAGAGAAACACATGGGAAAACGTCCAGGGGACTTATCAATCAATGCCATTTTCACAATAGGTTTCTAAGCAGGGGTCTCTCTCACAGGGATCAGAGAGAATGAACACACTGTTGCTTCTGCAATTGTTCTGGGTGTCAGCTGACAGCACCATCCATCAAGGAGGCAATGCAGCAACGTGCTGCCAGGCCCGCACAAGTTGTGTGCACACAGACTGCTGAAACTGTGATCGCTCTCGGGACCTCAAAGCCACCCTTGGAGAATGACTGGCTTTTTACTGTATGTTCACCTTGGGTTCATCAAGTAAGACACAGCAACCCATGAAAGGAAGAGCTCTTATTCTCGGTGGTTCATGTAAAAAGTAAGATTCCTTACCAGGTATGTTAAGGGGTTTGCCTTCCAATTCATGGAGATTTTTGTAAGTCAAAATAATTGAAATATAATGGAAATGTATGAGAGGGAATGGGATAGCCGTGACTGGAATGGCTAACAAGATCCCCTGGAACCACCAAAAGGGAAGTGTGGAGTATGCAGCTGGAGACAAGGACTTGTGAGCAGTGCCCATGTGTCCTAAATGTGCTGTTACGTACAAGGTCTGAGCCTGCACCAGAGAGGATGGTCATGGGGAGGAGGACCTGCTGGCCACTTCATAAAAGCATGGAGGTGAGGTCTGAAGCTTGGGCCTAAAGGAAGGGGGCAGCCAATGCCTCTGACAGGAGAGGTGAGTGCACCAGCCCAGACCCTCGGAAAGCACCAGGTGTCTCCCACCTTCAGCAGTGAAGCGGCCCCAGACTGAGAACAACACTGTGGGCTTGGAGAGTTATGCTCCTGGCATCAAGGGACACACCCGAGTTTCTGATCTTCTGACAGGGGACTTGGTTTCATGACTGGGGTAATGGCAACATTTGAAGAGAAACCCCAGGCTTACACGGAGCAGACGGGTTCTGGTAATATCATTACCAGATATTAGGGACACCTGGCAATACTGCTTTTACATTTTTATGTATCTATTTTTAATTATTTGAAAGGCAGAAAGAGAGAGAGAGAGGTGAGGGGAAAGAGAGAGGTTCTTATATTAATTGTCTCTCTCCCAAAATGCCTGTAACAGCTAAGACCAGGCCAGGCAGAAGCCACGATCCCAGAGCTCAGTCTGGGTTTCTCACATGGGTGGGTAGGGACTCACATACTCAGCCCATCACCTGCTCCTCACAGGGTGCACATTAGCAGGAAGCTGGAACTGGAAATGGAGACAGGACTTGAACCAGGCATGCTGATATGGGAACGGGGTATCCCCAGGAGGCAGCTTAACCCATGCATCAAGCATCTACCCTGGAACAGTCACTGGATGTGGAATCTTGGAAAGTATGGGGCGCTTACCAGAAGTTAAACAAAACCAACATCATGGCTTGACCCTTTCAAAGCAGCACTGTTTCCATCCTACTTAGCATTAAGGTTCCACTAGGTGTGTGAAAAACATAGATCGATAACAAAAACAGATACAGTTGTGTTTGGGAATGTGACTACACGGGCAATCTCCTTTCAGTTAAAAAACTCACATGCTCTATGGTGCCAAAATCTCTTTCAACGAAGTACAATTAATTTGTAGGTACTCAGAGAAGGAGACAAACAAGAAGGGAAATTCTTGTATAGTTCATAAATAAGAAATACACACCACACTTCTATATAATTGGAACCATCTTTGATCTATTTTTAACTCTGCTTTGGTGCTGAAGAGAAACGCACAGGGAAAAATGATTCAATAAAAAGCAATATCCTCACGGGAGTAAAATCAAATAAAGCTTAGTTTGGAAACTGGTTTTGTAGTCTCCTAAATACAAAGCGTTCAGTGGATTTGCTGGATCTTTAGCATAACAATGAATATGAATGGGAAATTCAGAGTTAACTGAAGATTATGCAGATAGCTTAAGCTTTATTCAAAGCAAAATTTCAAATAGATTGAGGACTATTTTCATAAAAACAGGCTGCAAAGAGATTAATGGTATTTTCAAATAATCAAAAATTGTGGATTTGAAAGACCTTGCTTTGGTTTATCATCTTTAAAAAGACAGAACAATATGCTTTTGGGTATCTAGCACAGAATTATCAAAATCCTCATGTACTGATAACTTCATGATTCCCATATTATTTGGAAACAGGGCTTTATGTTGGAAGTCGCATAGCGTATGCTACAGGATTGATTTTTAGCTTGACTAGTCTTCTGAAGTTTAACCAATATGGTACCCTGCAGTAAGCTTAGTTTCAGATACCAGTTTCTGTCTCCTTGATTGCAACAGCTCACTAGTTTTAACTTCCTAAACACCTCCTCAAAATGTTCATTGTCAAAGTAGTTGGTACAAATCTATCTGGCAAGCAAGCATGAGAGGAGGATTCCATGACTCACCACAGTTAAATATATGGTGAGAGCACCATTGCACGCCTCACTCGGCAGCTATCAATATCCACAGATGGCTAGAAATGCGCAGGAGAGGAAGAATTCTGTCTCTGTAACCATCATATGGTTTAAACAAATCCAGTTTTAGAATCAGTTCAGCCCCAGGTCCAAGTGTTCATTACCAGAAGACACCACTATCCCCTGCTCTGTGTCTGTGAACTGGGGAAATCTCCCTTCCTGCTCTCAGGTCCCTTCCTGCTCTCACGATCAAGAGAAGAGGAGCTTCTCCTGGGTGCAGCAGCATTTCAGGGGCAGCTGATCTACAAGTCAGGTCGGGAGAGGAGGCCTTTGGGGCTGGAGTGTTCTGTGGGACCCACAGGGCTTTACACCGGGAGCACAGAGCACTGTAGACAAAATATTAGAAAGTAGGATTTTCTGGGATGTGACAACCCAGTCAGCAAGAGCAACAGGGCTCTGATAATATCTCTCATTTGCATCTTCATGCCACTCATTGCATTAATGACTCCATGTCTCAGCCAATTAATTATCACAATGGTATGGATTTTGGTACCAATTTTTAAGACTCGGGGACTGGATGTAGATGATGGACTCTTGACTGGGATTTATCCAACTGTTAATTATCCATGCCTAGAGTAAAAATAATGCTAACTTTTTTTTTTTTTGACAGGCAGAGTTAGTAAGAGACAGAGAGAAAGGTCTTCCTTCCATTGGTTCACCCCCCAAATGGCCGCTACGGCCGGCACTGAGCTGATCCGAAGCCAGGAGCCAGGTGCTTCCTCCTGGTCTCCCATGCGGGTGCAGGGGCCCAAGTACTTGGGCCATCTCCACTGACTTCCTGGGTCACAGCAGAGAGCTGGACTGGAAGAGGAACAACCGTGACAGAAACCGGTGCCTGAATCAGGACTAGAACCCAGGGTGCTGGCGCCACAGGCGGAGGATTAGCCTAATGAGTCATGGCACCGGCCAATAATGCTAACTTGTACACACAAGAATACAGGTGACACCAAAGCATCTTTGATATAAATCACCCTCAAGACAACTGAGTACCTGATTTTCTCTCCTGCAAGTGATAAGAATAACATCCTGAAGATCTAGCCATCCTTACAGGCTCACTACACTGGTGGGAGATGAAGAGATGGAGAATGTCCACTCTTCATCAGAAGTTATTATTTATAATTCACAAAATGGGGGGTCTAATTCAGTGTGGCCAGGTAAAGGTGGTTGATAGAAGTGTCTCTCAAAATGCAAGCCTGGCCAAGGAACAAGGGACTAGGGCCATAGCCACAGGAATCAAATTTACATAGCGCAGGGATGAAGGAGTCAGGTAGGGCAGGGCACCGTGACCCCACAGAGTGAACACAAAACTTTGGGTGAGTCATGGCCATGCACGGGAGGGGGAGGGTTATCATAAGGTGGTAAATATTATTAAAATATTAATTATTAAAATAATAAAGGGCAACCCCATTACAGAGCTTTTACTTTGACAGGTGCTGAAATATGAGTAAAACAGGCACAGCTCTTGATCTGTAGGTTTTATGGAGATTATTGGTGTGTACAGAGAACCACAAGCATGTGTTCTGTGTGCTGTATGTTGCGGTGCATGGATTGCTAGTGTTGTATGCATGATATACTGTATTTGAGGATAAGTGTTACACACTTGTGTTATTAGAATTCTGTATGTTGTCAGTATTGTACAGTTATGTGTGTGTGTCTTGGAACAAGCAATTAAAAAGGCCAGAACAATTTAAAATACAGAACTATATTAAAAGGAAGAAAACCAATATGTATAAAAATCTAGCATTCCAAGTTATTTCTAGGAGTTGTAAATAGCAAAAATTTTAAAAAGAAAAATCAATAAGAAGCTTGTGGAAAACAGAGATTTGCTAGCTCAGGAGATAAATTTTAATCAATATTCATAGAATAAATGTAGCAAGAGACTTCCTGGAGTCACCACAGAAGTTTTGCTTGTTGCTTCTTCCTTGAAGGAACAAAGGACTAGGGGAATGGAAAGACAAGTTCTCACTTTACATAAAAGAAGTACAGGATTCAGAGGAGAAGGGAAATTATGTCAGCAATTAATGTCTTTTTACGAAATAATAAGGCAATCAGAGAGGGCTTTAACAGAGCCCCCGGAACACCCAGGAAGTGGCAGCCAGAGAGGAAAGGCAGCCGGGCAAGGACGAAGAGGTCAAGAGGCATGCACATTTACAGCTGTAAAAGACAGATGTCTCTTCCAATAAAACACGGAATTCACATTAAGTATCGCATTGAGCCCCAGGCACCCAATGTGAACATACAGGACTGGTTTCTAGGAAAACACACTAACCTGGGTTTACATGTGACGCACCAGTGAGTGAGCCTCCACATTCAGACTCAGAAAGTGTCCCTGCAGGGGAGCTGAGTTCCCGACTCCTTTCTCCAGAGGTGAGTCTTGGCAGCCCACTGCTGCACAAGGGAAACCGTTTCTCCAGCAGACTCCACTGAGAATCATGAGATAAAACAACCAGGTCCTCAGGCGGCGAGCACCGGCTAGTTAACCTGGACCACGGCACAGAGGTCTGGCAGGAGCCAGCTCAGCCTAGCAGCCTGTGCAGTTCCTCCCTCCCACAATGCCTGGAAAGCATCCTTCCTCTGACAGCGGACTCTCCTCCAGATATCAGCACCCTCTGCTAAGGCAGCCCACCTCTGGCTTCATCAGGCGCCTATTGTTGCAATCAGAGGGCCACTCGGTGCTGGTTTATTTTAAACACTGATAAATCTTCAAATGATCTGAGTCTCGCTGAAATGTGGATTGTAAACCAGGAGTTCTGGGGTGGGCCTGAGATCTGCATGTCTAACAAACTCGCAGGTGAGGACAATGATCCAGGTTCTCTGAGGATCCTGGGCTTGTTGAGACTGCTGAGGGTAGGGGGCGCCATCATCCTGGAGAGCATCCTGCAAGACTGGTAATGAACCCACCCACGGACTCCTGGTGTCTGCACAGCAGCAAAGGGCATTGATCACCTCATGCAAATGGTTGGCCCCACTGTGTGTGTGTATTTGTATCCTTTTTTTCTGTGTGTATATATAATGAAATATATGTGTGCATATATATACATATACAAACATATATGTGTCCTATATGAATATATATATATGTATATATATTTGTAGGCTTTTCTTCTCAAATAACAGGTATATAAAAACAGCCTTCCCATTCCACTTTTCTGTTGTTTACGTTCTGCAAGTCATTTTCAGTCTCCTTTGTTAATCTGATGAGTAGGGATCTACTATGGATAAAACAAAAATCCCAAGGTTGCTGTAAATTAAACTGCTGACTCCCACAGCTACCATGGCATGTTAGAGGCACTAAAGTCCCATTTTCTTGGAGGGAAATCTAGCAAACATGAATGCTCGCTAGGGTAGAAGACAGAAATCCTGGGGCTACAGCCATATGAAATCTGAATCTCAGGTGTCTTGTTTAAAAATGGGAGTGATGTCTCCCTCTAAAGAATGTTTTCACAGGAATAAAATGCACTGAAGTGTGGGGAGCTCTCTGGGAGTAGAAAGTTCTAGGAAACAGGTACAGCATCTTTTTCTCCAAGACTCTTCTGAAAACCTCTCTGCTCTAACTTTTGTTCTGAAGTGAATTTTTGGATAAGGGTTAAAACTTTAATGAGTATTCTTATGGAATACTCATTTATCTGCACTAATTTAAAATGCAAAAGGAATTTCAATAAAAAGACTGTTTCTCCCTTCACTCAAATATGCCGCCTCTAAATCTTGTCCAAAAAAAAATAATAATAATAAGAACCATCTTGCAGAATGGTGTAAAATGAGCCTCAAAATAGCCCCAAATAATATATACCACTTTCTCTCGTGGATGTTAGAAGTATGGTATATTTTCATCTCAAGTCTGTTTGTTTCCTATGCATATTTTTTCCTGTAGGTAGTATCATGTTGAGTGTGAAATTTCTTGCCTTGCTTTCTTAACTCTCCACTGTAACAAGTGCATTTTCCACAAGTATAATCTTGTTAGAGTCAGTTTTTTCCCTTGTTTATTTCTTGCATATTTTTAGACTGTAGGAAAACTAAAAATATTGCTGCATTTGTCATTGCCTGGGATATTTTTTTAAATATGTGTTTCCATGTTTGACATATCTTCAGAAAAGAATTGGTGAGCTATGAAAAATGTGCAGTGGGGGAAAATTACATAATTAGTCAGTAAATCAAAGGGTTGACTTACAAAGATCATTTCTTCTCCTGGTGTTATAAGCATGAGTCTGGAGCTACTTCACTAGGGTTGATCTCAGATATGCCATTTACCACCAATCAGGTGTCTCAGAGAAGTACCTTTTACTCTTTGACCTTCCATTTCTCATCTAAAAACCCTCCTGGCTGTGGAAATAAATGCAGTTCTAGAAACAGTGTTTAGAACTATAAATTTTTAGCTATTATGTAACATTAACATGCATTAACAGGTAGTGCAGAAACTCTCATAGCATCAGCATCACCTGGAACTCACATAGAAATTCTAGGGCTCCATCCAAGCCAGGCTAATCGCCACTGACAGGGCGAGGAGTAGGGAGTCAAGGGTTCTTCTTTACCACCCTCCAGGTCATTCTCGGGTACACTCACACTTGAAAACCATTGGGATACAGGCAGGAACCACCATTGACTCTTTATATAGTTATGAATTTCCCAATAGTTTCCAGTTTTGTTTTATGTATTAATTAGTTTGATTAATTTGGAAAAGGTTGATTAAGAGCCAAACAGCACTACTTAAAGATGACCCAATCATTAATGCTGAGATACCATCTTTGTGATACTTAAGTATTCTGAAACAACTCCTCCTCTGGTTAACGAATTTAATATTTGGAAGCAACGTCCAAATGGTCCTTTTTGATATGTCCATACATAATTAAGAACAGAAATAAGCACTAGTGAGTGATGTGTTACACAGAATGGTGAGTATAATAAATTATAATGCAATATTTATTTCAAAATTATTAACAAAATTTTAAATGTTTTCACCACAAAGTAGGTATGTCAGCTATTAGATTTGTTCCTGATGGAATCACTTCACATTGTAAATCTGTATTAAATCATCACACTGTTCTCCATAAATACACAATTGTTATTTGTCAACTAGAAATGAATTTTAAAAAAACTTGAACACGTAAATCCACAATTCAGAAATTGGGTCATGTTGATCACTCAGTAAGTATGAGGCTATTTCAAAAGTCTGTAGAAAATAAATATTATGAACAAACTCCAAATGGATCTCATAATTCTTCTTTCCCAAATTTATCATTTAATTCTATTTTCCATGAGATTTTGAAGTGCCTAATATTAATTACTATTAAATAAATTTGAATGGTTGCTGATCTGTCATTAGCATGAGATAAATATTGGTTTTAAATATCAAAAAATTAAGAAATCAGCTTGATAAATCAAAAGTCAGCATTTTAAGTCCTGTTTAAGAAAACACTATGGGTTTGAACGGAATTTATATACATTGTACAACCTGCATTTTTGGGAATCTGTTCATTCTCAAAGATTATATGATTCTTTGGAGTTGGGAATGGCTATCCCATACATACAGAGCAGTTACCTTAATATGTTTATTTGCTTCTCCTCTGTTTTGATCTGGAAAAGGAAAATAATTACAAAGTCATACGTATGCACTTGGGTAGGGGAGTGAGCATCTTGTGGGCTGGGGTCATTGAGAGGCAAGAAAGGTGGCTCCCACACTTCCAGTATGGAATGTGCCCACTAAACAGCATATGAAAAGCTCATCTTGATACACCATATAAAAATAAAAGAAAAGCAAAGAGTTTAAAATACATACTCATAGCTATTTTTAAAATGTTCATCATATTGTCTTGGAAAATGAGATTCTGGAATGTGGAATTATAAGTGCTATGTTTGAGCTCATAAATCACCAGTTTAGATTCTAGAATATTCTAATGCAGCAAAGAGCCTGTTTCCCGTTAGGTAGATTTGCCATGGACTCACTCTAAAGGAACTGCTTGCTTGCATCCATTTTGGAGCAGATTTTCCATTCTTGTATTACGTCTTCCAAATAGGAAAAATAGCAACATGTTCATAAACCTATTCTTCCCTGCACTAACAGAGAGTAGAGTCTGAAATACCACAGGCATTAGTTTCCAATTTTATCAGAATAGGATTTGCATCTAACAGAAGAGTGAAAGGAAGAAAGAGGTATGATCTTTGCAGGTGCTCAGCAAGCATACATATCTGTGCCTCTTGTGTAATAACTTTCTGTCACAAGCAATGTCCTACAAAAAAAACTGCACAGCTGTCACAGTAAGCAGGTGAGCGGCGGTTAAGCCACCATTTGGGATGCTCACACCCCATATCAGAGCACCTAGCTGAGTCCTGAATACTCAGCTGCCTGCTCATACACACCCTGGGAAGCAGCAGGTGAAGGTTCAAGTATTTGAGTCTGTGCCACCCACATCAGAAACCCAAACTGAGTTCTGGGCTCCTGGATTTGGCCTGGCCCAGCCTTGGCTGTTATTATTTAGGGAAGTGAACCAGCAGATGGAACATCTCTCTCCATCAGTCTGTCTATATCTCTTGCCTTTTAAATAAAATGAAAACAAATAGAAATCTTTTAAAAAGAAGCACACTGGTAGCTTATACTATTTCAACACTTTTACTAACCTAGTAGTTAGCTCACTTAACCAATGCCATGATCTTCAAGTACTCTTAGCATATGAAAGTAAGGAATGTGATATAAATAGGGCAAAAAGATTTATTATTACAATTTTTCTGCTCTTCATTCCAAAAATTAATTGGAACTGTTACTGCTGGTGCTTCTATTTCATAATGCTCTCTAAATGCTCAGACACCCAGTAACATGGAAATTGAGCAACTTTATTTATTCTGTGTTTTCTGTCATTACTCAAAGGCATTGTATCCGAGGTATAGATGCCCAATGAAGATCAGTGTAAGCAATCAATTTTTTGGCTTCTTGTCAGTTATTTTTTGTGAAGAGTTCTTTCTTAATCACCCTGGCTGGGAGCACGTAGATTAGAGCGTCCTAAGTCACAGGATGTTATGTCTAATGACAAATTCTCAAAAAAAAAAAAAAAAAAAAAAAACAATTCTAAATAGTTTCTGAGTGAACCATAAGATATTTCATCTGGTTGCCTTTAATCAGAGTTAAAGATAACAAGTGCCATATATAATACTTATAAAATACTATGTAGTATATACAATTAATACCTGAAATCTCCAAGTTATTGCTGTTAAGAGAATTTAAATGTATTGCTATTAACACTGGTTGTTGTTTGCTTGATGTGTGCCATACAATTCAGGCCAGTTCCACCTACAAGTGTCCAATGCTTATTGGTGTCCTTTGTTCAGAATATCAGGAGACGCAAGGAGGAAAATGTCAGAGCATTGCTTTCCAGAGGCCTCTCCAGGAAGCTGCGAAACTTGAGATTTTTGACACTGCATAAATGTGAAGAGAGTCCTTTGACATGAATTTCCTCTGACTGACACGTGCACTGTTACCCTTCCTGGTGATGGTGCTTTGGGAAACACCTTACCCATCGCTCTCCTAGGGCCCAGCTCAGGGTCTGCTCAGGTTCAGCCCTGTAAGTTTTTTCTGCAACTCCCTGAAGCTGCAGCCCTCTCAGCTCTAATTAAATGCTGTTTCCATGTGTCTTCTGTTGGCTACCACTGACTTGGCGATGCCTCAGTCATTCTAGAACTGCTGTTTCTGGGACAAGCATAGGTCCATGGTCTACGTAAGAAGTCTTTCAGTCACATGGATTATCTTAATGTGACATTTATGCAATTAGCAAGCCATGGATGAGGTCAATGGCCAGTGACATTCCCAGCACTTTGCAGCACTGCTGGCCTGGTAGTGTGCACACGGGGTCTCGTGGCACAGACTTGATCCTCTCCTTGGATGATGTCTTCACTCAGAGGTTGAACCATCATCACCACATGAAATTGCTACTGCTGTCAGTCAAATGGCTGGGTATTAACAATTTAATATGTTCAAGTGAACGTTTCTACAAATCTACATGCCGTACAACCTGCCTCCAGTTTTAATGGACTGCATTTGATGTCCATTGTCTTGCTGCTGACATCAGTTACAAGAAATCTCACCCTCCTGCAACATCCTTCTCTAGGGCACTTGTAAGTTGTCAACATTGTTTTCTGTGATGTGCTATTAGGGTATAACGTACATACCTTATTGAGGGATGTACCTGTTCTCTTTTGCTTTTGTATCCTACGGATTCCCTTCCTCCTCACAAATGTTCAATCATTATTTCCAAGAATCTAAGGGAATCCCAGAGGGAGCAGTGCCCATGGTTACGAACCAGGTGAGAGGTTGAAATCCCATACTTCTTTTCTACTGGTTTACCCTTATCTGAAATAGAAATAATGCTTTCTACTTACCTCTGGTGTAAGAATTAAACAAGCTCATTAATTAACTGTTTCAAATAGGCAGAGTTTCAGTGAATATCAGTTATTATTATTATGTCCAGATGACAAGTGCTGCAAGTTAGCTTTTTATATACCCAGACTTTAGCCTTTGACAAAATTACTAAGAACCAGATGGCGAGCTACTCAGCCTAGTGCATATATGCAGTGGATGCTACCAGTTAAGGAGAGATGCTAAACAGCTTCTATTATTTACCCACAATAAACTTCTCCCAGGGCACATCAATTCAGATGCATATCAGGCACCAGTAGACTGAGTTTGGTATGAGATACCCCTCCAAATCCTGATAACCCACATTTGTAATCCTGTTTTTGATTACTGGTCCTGAAAGGAGTCTTTTCTAATATTTTTCCCACTCCACACACTGTAACCACCCGAGATATGCTGCAAATCTGAACGCTGTGGGTTTTGGAAGACCACAGACTGCTATAATATTTAATGTATTTTTTTGCTCTAACCATTATAAAAATGTTGGCCCCTGGGGACATCATCATTCCCTTGGTGGGAATACACACTGTATCTTATGTGGTCCATCAGTCCAGAGTGTAGTGTGGGGTTTACTTCAGAGACACCTCAAGAAAAATAGGCTCCAAATCTCAGAATCCATAAACACAATCAGTTTATGTGGGGTGTCGAATTCTAACCCTTCACTCCGTGTCAAGCTGAAGAAACCCACTGCCTGTGTGGACAAAGCAACCTGCTTTTGAGGGAAGGTGACTACATGGACAGTGTAAAATCAAGAAAGATTGTATTCATTATTGCAAATGTCCTTTTAACTGATTATGGCAGATTTTTTCTACTCATCTTTGAGTAAACTGTCAGATTCAGAACACTGGTCATTAACTCTGAGTAGTTTAGAAATAAATGTAGTGATGGCTGATTCTATGCCATGTTAACAGATGTTGGTGCTTATATAGCAGCTAGCAATGGAACATGTCCTATCACTAACTGTGACAACTTTCATTCACACAGTACCTTAGCATTTTGGAATACATTTTTATATATATATATATATATATATATATATGCTCTTATTTAAATAATAAGAAGGTGATGAATGAAGTATGTACTTAATAATCAAGAAGGCATACATTTCAGTCAAGTTATTGTACTTGTGCGTTTCGTTAAAATTCCCTCTTAAGGGATGGCCCTGCACCCTTTTGGGAGACCAGGAGAAGCACCTGGTTCCTGGCTTCAGATCAGCACAGTGTGCTGGCTGCAGCGTGCCGGCCACAGTGGCTGTCTCTCTCTCTCACTGTCCACTCTGCCTGTCCAGAAAAAAAAAAATCCTCTTAGGGTGGTGTGTGCCTGACCCAGTCTCTGCCGTGATGGTGGTGAGCTGACTTTCAAACTTCAGCACCGTCTTCCTGTTTCAGAGTCAGCCTTGGGCCTCTCCTGGAAGCAGGATCAGTCAAGTTATTGTACTTGTGTACGGTTACTTGTATGTAACCGTACAACTCTTAATTCAGGCAATTTCTCAAGGAACTTAAGACAGTGATTTCCATCTTTACACTTAAATTGTCTTTCGATCAAAATGCACATTTTTTTTTTTTTTGAGATGCATTGTGACAAAGAAAACTTCTATGCACTGGATTATTCCCCAGATGAGTGCCACAGGTGGAGCTGGCCTGAGCCAAAGCTGGGAACAGAATTCAATTCTGGCCTCCCACATTGGAGGCAGCAACACAATCACTTGAGTTTTCACCTGCTGCCTCCCAGGGCTCGCACTGGCAGGAAGCTGCAACTGGGAGCCAGAGCAAGAATCAATCCCAGGCACTCTGAAGTGGACAGTGCCCCAAGCAGCACCTAAACTGCTAGGCTAAATGCTGAGCCCTGATTTCCAAAAAGTCTTGATAAAGCATTATCGGTCTGATGTAGCAGACCATGAAAAAAGTACAGCAACAGGAAGGAAAGGGAGGCTAAGTCATTTTGGGGTGTTGTGGCAGTCATAGGTTCTCTTTGCAGTTCATTTCTGATTTCAAGCATTCTTATTTATTAATATTATATAATCACATCACAGCCTCAGGATAAGCAAGGTACATAATGGCACTGACACATCAAGCACTGGATAAACACACACCTCCCTCCTATAACTGTGCCCAGGGAGCTCTGACAGGCATCCCGGTAGTTGGGACCAACTTTCTTCAGCTCATCATTTTCTATGTGGATTAGGTCTATACACATTCCATTTTGCACAGTGATTCTTTATGTTAAAATATAAGAGGAACTGATCAAACAGGTTATGGCCATGTGCTTGCCACTCACTGTAAGTGTTCTCCATATACACAGGCAATCCTGGATGGAAGAAGCACCAGCAATGTGCTGGGTAAGAGGGCAGAAGACGTTTCTTCTAACTATGCACTAACAAATAAGTCCAGCCTGATATCAATTGTCTAACTCATGCTTGTAACAACTAAATGGTTTGAGGGTTTCTTGTCATCTTGCCTCATTTTCCTTTATTTGGTTGCATTTCATCCCTTCATTGATAAAATGATGGATGATGTCATAGTTTATGCTTAAAGGTATTAGCAAGGACAAGTGTCCCCCCCAAACTTCAACTACGCATGGTCGATGTACATTATCACATCTCCCAACCAAGTACTAACCAGGCCTGACCCTGCTTAGCTTCCAAGATCAGATGAGACTGGGTTTGTTCAGGGTGGTATGGACATAGACGCATCATCACATCTTAATGATCCTTCTTCTCACATGTTATCAGCAGGTCAACAGTAGCCCAACACTGCGTCACAATGCCTATGCCATGCACCTTGCTTTATCTCATCACACAGGCACTGTATCATTTTATATCATCACAAAAGAAAGGGTAAGTATGGTACAATATCTTGAGAGGCAGGGGCCACATTCACAAAACCTTATTACAGTGCATCACTATAGTTGTTCTATTTTACTAGCAATTACTGTTGACTGTATTTAAATACAGGAAAGACGAGGTCCAGGGTTGGGCTATTTACAGTTTCAGGAATCCACTGGAGGTCTTAGAACACATCCTCCATGGTTAAAAAGCAACTACTGTACTGGAAAAATCCAAACAAAGAAGGTATGCATCCTTTGACAGCTGAATCTAAACACAAAGGGTACCACAGGCATTTCAATGTAGAAGAGTCCTTACATGTGTTTAATGCCAGGTTGATGCTACTTATGAAGTTCTCCCCAGTGCAGACCAACAATTTAGTTCAAAATGCTCCTAAGTCAGCAGGACTCGCTCACACGTGGCAGAAGAAGAGACCTACCTTTCTTGAAAGACCAAGAAGAGTAAGACCTCAAGTAATTCTGTAAACTCAGACTTTGGTTACGAGGAACATGACCCCACAATCATATCATACATATATGAGGAAATAACCTTCAATGAAAATGATTTTGTTTAAAAGAATAAAGAGAAGTATCACTCTGAAAAGACTGAAGATAGTGGAGCTGTGAGAGTCAAAAAATATGAAAATAACCCATTAAATATGCTTAAATACATGAAGGACTAATTTGAAATTAAAACAAAGAAGAGATCATTCAATACTCCAAAGTAGAATTGAATAAAAAAAATGCTAAACTTCTAGAGATGAAAAATGGAACTTAATTTGGCATACCAGAAACAGGATAAAAGAGCACCAATATAATGCCATAGGACCAGAAAATGGTACATGTACTTTGGGGGATAATTCAGTCATTTCTAAAAGGTTAAGGATACATTTGCCATATGAGCCAGTCATGCCACAGCTAGGTATTTACCCAAGAGAAAAGAAAGATTTTATCATACCAAGACTTTTATACAAGGCTTGTTTACAGTAATTTCCTTTTCCAATGACCATAACCATAAATAATCCAAATGGCAATATATGAGTGAGTCATACATAAATTGCGGTTCATACACACAATGGAATACTAAACATAGGCTACAACCAAAGTGAAATAGCCCTTTGTGATTAAATACTTACAAATTAGGAACTGTTGGTAAAAGGGCTACCTACATTAGAGGAAGTGACCCTACTGAAAGGTTACATTGAACAGAAAGATTCAGCACTTCCACTTTGAAATGCAAACACATGTCAACATAAAAATTGCATGTGAATGTTCATAGCAACATTATTCATAACACCCTAAAAGCAGAAGCCACTCAACTATACAATGATTAATGGATAAACAAAATCTGATATACCTCTACAATATATATTATTTGCCAATAAAAATAAATGGAGTACTTAATTTTGATACATCAATAAGCAAGGTGTAAGTACAAGAAGCCAACAACAAACCACACATTGCATGGTTCATTTGTACAAAATGTTCAGAATGCACATCTAAGGCATACAGGCTAGTGCTGCAAAAAGTATGCAGTTTCTTTTTTAGGGCGATGTAAATATTCTTTTTTTTTTTTTTTTTTTGACAGGCAGAGTGGACAGTGAGAGAGAGAGACAGAGAGAAAGGTCTTCTTTTGCCGTTGGTTCACCCTCCAATGGCCGCCATGGCTGGCGCACTGCGGCCGGCGCATTGCGCTGATCCGAAGGAGGGAGCCAGGTGCTTCTCCTGGTCTCCCATGGGGTGCAGGGCCCAAGCACTTGGGCCATCTTCCACTGCCTTCCCGGGCCACAGCAGAGAGCTGGCCTGGAAGAGGGGCAATTGGGACAGAATCCAGCGCCCCGACCGGGACTAGAACCTGGTGTGCCGGCGCCGCAAGGCGGAGGATTAGCCTATTGAGCCGCGGTGCCGGCCCTGGTGATGTAAATATTCTAAAATTGATTGTAAGACGATGACTAGACTAAAAACCATGACATTTTACAAGTTAAACAAGTAAACTGTGCGGCAAATAAATGATCTCTTAATAAAGCTGTTATCAAGAGAAACTTACTGTGGCAGCTCCTTTAATAATAAAGATTAATGGAATACCATTAAATAAAATGAATTTTGTATACCTTAAATAAAATTTAAAAAAGTAAAAAATAAATAACAAACCTAGTACATCTGTCTTAGAAAAATGGTTGCCTACTCTTCTCCACATTTACTGGCACAACAAGACAAAATAAAACAGAAATCATATGATTTAAGTAAGACACAATACAGTAATTTTCACAGATTGCTCCATAAAAATCCCTAAAGGAGTCTATAAATTACTAGAAGTAATTAGAGTATTTAGCAAATTTCCTTGTTATCACATCACTATATAAACGTCTATTGCACTTCTATACAAAAAAATAAAAAACTCTTGGCAGATGTGTCTTTTAAAATAACATTTCGAAGAGCAAGGAAACCTCCAAGGGGCCTAGGAATGAATTAAACAAAGAACAGTGCAAAGCCTTTAAGAAGAAATATTTAAATTTCAGTGAAAGGTATTTTAAAAGAACTAAACAAAGAGGCAGGAACTCCATGAATAGAAAGATTTAAATTGATAAAGCTGAACTCCTCCCTGAATTTCCTGGAAATAGCCAACTGAATCATGACAGAGATGCCATTGCTGCTGTGAGACAAGGACTGTTCACTCAGAGCAGAACTGGGACAATCAGTTATTTATAAGGAAAACAAGAAAATTGAACCTAAACATCCTGACATATTGAAATAAACAAAATAACCAATTACTTCAATGTAAAAAGATATACCTTTACAATTAACTAGGAAAAACAAAGGAAACTGGCTTACTGATTTAATTATTCTTAGACTAGTTTAAAGATTTCTTAAATGAGGATCTAAAAATCATAAACCACAAAGAAATCAGACAGATCAACCTAAAGAAATCAGACAGATCAACCTAAAGAAATAAAACTGAGGCTGGGATTTATCTGAGCACTTCAGAAGGGGGTTAAGACATTCCTATCTTCCATCAGAGAATCTGAGTGTGATTCTGGGCTCTGGCTCTGATTTCAGTTTCCTACCACTGCAGACCTTGGGAGGCAGCCATTGATAGTTCAATTGACCTCATCCCTGACCCTCATGTGGAAGACCTGGAGGGAGCTGACACTCCTGGCTTAGAGCCTGGCCCAGACCCAGTCATTATGGAAATTTGAGGAGTGAACCAGTGGATGAAAGCTCAACCTCCCCACTACCTCCAGTCCTTCTCTCTTTCAAATGTAAAAAATATAAGCATTTCTGTTTCATCAAAGGACACCATAAGAAAGTGAGAAAACAAGTCATAAACTGAAGAACATGACATTGAGAATTTAAATAATTAAGAAAAAGGTAAACAACCAATAGAAACATGTGCAAAAGACATACATAGGCATTAAATAGAATAATAAACATTTATCTGAAAAATGGACAAATATTCTACTAGTGCAGAATCATGGAAATGCAAACTTCAAATCCACTAGATCTGCCACAAGATAATTTGGGAAATATTAAGCTTTGCTGAGTACATGGAGCAATGTACTACACATTACTGATGGGAGTTAACTGATTTTGAAAGTTCTTTGGAACTGCTGAGAGACGTTGAAGACACTACAATTTTATAATCCAGGCATTGTTCTTCTTTCTATGCCTAGGGAATCCTTGGCACACCAACATAAGAAGTATTCACACAATGGTGCCCCTTGATATGTGTTTATAGAAGCAAAACTTACAAGCCCTGAAAATGTTACCAGAGAAGGATAAATGTGGTACAGGAGAAACCAGTGAAAAATAATACATAAACTGGGGCCAGTGTTTTGATCCAGTATATTAAGCTGTTTACAGCACTGGCAACCCACAATGGGGCACCTGTTCAAATGCTGGCTGCTCCACTTCTGATTCTCAGCTCTCTACTATTGTGGCTGGAAAGGTAGCAGATGATACCCCGAATATTTGGGTCCCTGTCACCCATGTGGAAGAGCAGAGTGGAGTTCTGGGTTCTTAGAGGGAGGGTGAATAGGGAGGGAAGTATCATTATGCTCTTAAAACTGGACATATGAAATACATGAAATTTATTCCCTTTATATATATAAAAAACAGAATTTTAAAGTAAAAATGCAAGTTGCAAAGAATATCAAACATCGATGCAAAATTTCAAATGATGCAAATCAAATAATATTTGACATATTAAGATGCACACATATGGGAAAATATAAACAACTCAAGGGAACGAATAAACAAAAATTCAGAAGGGTTCATCTCTATTATACTGAGAGAGAGACAGAGGGGGTTGGGGCTACAGAGAGGAGTCTCCAACAATTAATGGTCGATTTCTACCTTAAAAGAGTTGTGATAATTTTAAAATCATCGCCAGACATATACTGCACATTCTCAGTTTTACGGGAATACATCAGAAAGTTCAAATAAAATATAATGGAAAATATGTGCATTTTGGGGGAAAAAGTTTTGAAATACACACATAGTTGTTTTCATAGAATGTGTTTTCCATGAATTGTTTAATCCCCTCTCTTAAAATATTTGTTTCTGAAAATTATATTTATATAGCATAATCTCAAATTCTACTAGTGTTATAACCAAAGTGCTATTAATAAATGATAACATTTTAAAAATAGCCTATCATATAGTCTCTTATATTATAATAGGTTTTTTTTTTTTTTGGAAGTATTACCGTGTCCAATTACCACCTCAGAGATTTGTTTGACTTTCTATTTTCACAACATAAAATGAAGGCATTCTCTCTGGGAATAGTAGAGTAAGTTCAATCTATTCCTCTCACAGAAGCGCTGCTAGCTCCTTTATATCTTGTTTCATAAGATTCCCTTATTTTGAAGTTTACCATTATTTCTTTAAAATGTTTCAAATACTCAATGGAGCTTTATGTTATGTTTCCTTTGTTCTGACTCTAAGAGTTGAACTCAAAGCTGTGTTCTGATTGAGTTTCTCCCACTGGAATGTTAGTTCATTAGCCAAACATAATAACAAACGTTTGAAAGGATCAGGTGTAAGCTCACAACGCTCCACTAGAGCCCCACTCTGAAGGGTAGTTTACATAGATCAGGCTCATTTAATTTCCTCTTTGAATTTTCCTCTTGTTCATACTGCTTTCTCTTCAGTGATGGTCTGTAGCCTGCAAGATGAGAAGATTGATAGACATTTTGTTGCAGATACTCAGGAGAGCAGCTTTAACTAAGGCAGGGCCTTGTTATTACCCTGTTAAGTGAAGTAACCGCCTGCAAGCAGCAATAAGACTGCCACTTCCTGGAGAACAGGTGACTTGCTCTTCTTTTCTACAGCTGTATTCCTAGCATCTGTTACACGGTGTAAAATACAGTGCACCCAGGATTTCTAGGTGTTGAATGAACAAATGAATGAATTAGTGATATCTTGTACTGCTTCTTATTACAGCAGAAAAATAACAGAAATTTATACTTCCATTCATTTACCCTTGGTGATTAATCATAGCATCATCTACACGGCCAGCTTTCAGTCATACATCCTAGAGAATGCCATTAGTTTACATAATCTATCAAACACTCTTTTTTAAAAAAGATTTATTTTATTTATTTGAAAGAGTTATAGGGAGAGGCAGAGACAAAGAGAGGTCTTCCATCCACTGGTTCACTCCCCAGATGGCTGCACGGCCGGAGCTGCGCCGATCCGAAGCCAGGAGCCAGGAGCTTCTGAAGGGTCTCCCATGTGAGTACAGGGGCCCAAGGACTTGGGCCATCTTCCATTGTCTTTCCAGGCCATAGCAGAGAGCTGGATCAGAAGAGGAGCAGCAGGGACTAGAACCAGAGCCCATATGGGATGCTGGTGCTTCAGGCCAGGGCGTTAACCCACTGCGCCACAGCGCCGGCCCCTCTATCAAACACTCTTAACCTTACAAGAATGGTAACAATGCAATATTTAGGTAAAATTGTGGATTATTTCTATTCCTACTACAATCTCTTTGGTATAATTCTTTTTTAGTACCAGGTTACAAAATTAAAAGAAATGTATTATTAGAAGAAAACAGATCTCAAAATGATAGTGACCTTGACCAACTATCAACCTGAGACCATGTACAATTTTTATGGATCAGTCTGTACAAGACAGTGTAATATTTCACTGCATCACGTATGTTAACACACACATATCACTCACTCACTAATTTAAGAACATTGTTTTACTGTGGTGTTCCCTGGTAAAAAATGGGAAGTTACAATATTGTATCTTTAGTTAATTTTATAACATCATATTCACTCACTAAATTTAGTGGAACACTAAGCATTTGAGTGCAATATAAATTAAAAATACGTCATTTCAAAAAAGAAAGAATAGAGTCAACTAAATGTTAACTTTTAAAGGAAATAAAGTGAACAAGAGAGGAGGGAAGCTGAGAGGAAGGGAATATCATTATATTGATTCCTTGCACACTGAATCGTTCTCTTTGTATCTACCACATTAACATGAAAAAGTATCAGATGGTAAAAAAATAAAAAGGGAAGACATACATAAAATATTTCTCTGTGAAAATCAGAATGTTTCCTACCTACTTATCTCTGTGACAAGCGAGTCATAATTGCAATATTTATAGAAATCAATTAAGCAGAGGATGAGCCCACAAGTTGCTAGGAAACACTATACTATTTGCTTATAGAGCCATATTCATTTGGTCCTTACAACAAATGTTTATGGTAAGTGTCATTGGCCCCCCATCACAGACCGGTAAACGCAGTCTCTCAAGGACCACAGCATTACCCAATAGCACACCGGAATACACAGAGCTGAGATTGCAAACCAGAAATCACTGGTTCCAAATTCCATTGCCTTAGCCACTATCCTATGATGTCATCTCCTTAAATTAGAGCGTCGTATTTGTTGGAATTTTTGATAGGACCAGCAATATGTGAGTCCCACAAAGCAGAATTAGACTCTTTACTTTAAATGAGGCATGTCAAGGTGGCAATGTGCTCTCGACAGGTGGATAGCATCCTTCACACAGTAGGGAGGGAAGGTTAATTTCTAAATTTTTAGTAAAGCTGGCAGTCTATTCCTTGGACAGATATTTTCTATAAAATCTTGCTGAGAGCTACATTCTGAAAGAAGTGCACAAGACTAAGCAACAATGTGTGACAATTTTTAAAATTCCTCAGCTCTTGAGGTACTAAACAAAACAGATGTTTGAGAAGACTGGGGCCTATGAATGCAGCTTTACTGTCAACAAATTAGGCAGCATCTTTGCTGCCTGCTGCTAACGCAGCAATCTCTTAAATTTAAAATTCTATGATAGTTTCTCCTGGGCAAAAGGAAATTAGAATACATTCACACACAGTGAAATAAAACAAATCAAAGGGTTCTTGTTGAAAATGGGTAATACTTGGGATAAAAGCTAAGCTTACAGTACTGCTTTAGCCTGCCAACTGTTTAAGTTTTCTGAATAAATAATAGTTTCCCAATCTTACCTTGTGTTCTTTGACATCGGTTTTCAGATCCTCTTACCTGAGATTCTGAAACGTCTATGTAAGTGACCTCTACTTTGCTTTAAATTTTCATGACCTATCTCCTGGACAGGGGCTGCCATCACTAAAGTGCTACTGACCAGCTTCCATGGGCTTCCACCCACATTCCTTGACAGTCTACTGCTTATTCAACACAGCTTGACATGTGCAGCACAGAAGGACACACTCCAGTCTCCACTCTTATCCAGCCAGAGTCTACACCGTGCACACTGTACTCTGCTCACCCTCATCCCAACTGGCCCCTGTCTTCCTGGCCCTTGTCTTCCCCCTGCACTTTCCCTCTAAGCGATGTCTTTACCCATTTCCTTCCCTGCCAATGTCTCATAGCCTCAACACAGTAACAATACGCTGCTGTGAAACCATCTCTGGCTCCCTTTCCCGTTCTCTTACAGCACTAACATATTCTGTCAGGTTTTGTCTGCTTATATGCCTCTCTGTGCATTTCTCAACAAACCCCCGAAGGTCAGGGACCATGTCATAGTTCCCTTTGTCACACAAATGGAGAGAGAGCTGGAGCCAATCGAAGAACTCAGTGTTTCCTACTTTACAGGTGAGGAAAATGAGGCTCAGAAACCCAAGTCACAGGGCTGGTGCTGGCGTAGCAGGTAAAGCTGCCACCTGTGGTGCTGGCATCCCATATGGGCACCGGTTTGAGACCTGCCTTCTCTACTTCCCATCCAGCTCTCTGCTATGGCCTGGGAAAGCACTGGAAGATGGGCCCCTGCACCCGCGTGGGAGACCCGGAAGAAGCTCCTGGCTCCTGGCTTCGAATCTGCATAGCTCCAGCCGTTGCAGCCAACTGGGGGAGTGAACCAGTGGATGGAAGACCTTTCTCTCCTCTCTGTGTAACTCTGATTTTATTTTCAAACAAATAAATAGATCTAAAAAAAAAAAAAAAAGAAAGAAAAGAAAGAAACCCAAGTCACACCTGGAATGTGTTCCTACTGTGACCTAGAGTTTCTTGAATTGTTTCTGCTTTACTCCCATTTCTTTTTTCAGCTTCATAAGTAAACACTTGAAATGATGTTCATGGTGTTTTGAGAACTGTAGTGATCTCACTATTGACTGATTTAAATTATCTCCTCTACTTTCAATCAAATTTTGTCATTTAAAATGTCAACTGGCCTCCAATCGTCTGTAACATCCATCAAAAAGAAAACAAAATAAACATGTTAACTTGAATTCTTGAATTTAAGCTTTTAAATCCACAGCACCCCAACAAAAGCAGAATGGACATGAGGGGAGGGGCACACAAATGCCTTCATCAACAGACCCTCTACTTCCTTCCATGTTCCTATATGTATGCATCCTGGGTGGACTAATGCATATTTTTTGGTTGTTATATCATTTGTTCTTCCCTGTTTGAAAAATATTTATCTAAAGAATCACTGGCCTCTGTATCTTATTCCATTATGTTTCCTGGCACGTGTCTGGCTTTGCTGTACCACGCTCTACTCTTCATGATTCTCCAGTATCGAAGATCCCACCTTCAGCTTCAGCATTATGTCTAGACAAAAGCTGCCCTGTGTGAAAGGGGGATTGGTCTGAGCTTTCCTCCATTTCATCTCGTCAATCTGTGGGTTGCTGTCTAGTCTATATTATGAAGCAGATGAATGTGATCCTATCCCAATATATCTTTGAGTTCATGGTGAAAGGAACAATTTTATAATATTTTGTAGAAAAATTAGGGGGAAGGACATATCAATGAAAAGATTTTTCTGTATTTTTGCCAAGAAAGAAAAGCTATATAAGATTTTCTAGTAACAGTTAGTGTGTGTGAGATGCTTTACTTATACTTCTCATTTAATCTTTACAAATTATAGAACATTATCCCCCCTTTTGTAGATAAAAAACAAAATTGATAGAGACTGAACACATTTTCCAAGGTGAAACTTAGTAGTAACATAATAACATATTTAATCTTAATTTATAGAACATATTTAATCTTAGTTTATAGAACTACAAACTCTCTCTTTCAGGTCTATGAAAAAGTGCTTAAAGGATAACAGAAAATACAGACTATTCTAGACTAATTAAATCTATTAAGATTTTCAGTTCTTCACCAATCAGAATATTAAATTTTGAAATTCAATGGAATTGGCTTTTCTAAAACTTCTGTTCTATCATGTAAATATCTCCAACATTTAGTATGCTGACTCATTTTAGGTGTAAAATTAATATTAGTTTTCTGAAATAAATGAAGCCAACATTCACAATTGATGGAAAGGTGTTAAGCTGTAGCTCTTCATATGAGAAATAGGTCAAAAAAATGTAAGCATTAGAGTAGTTGAGTATTATAGAAATTCAGAACAATATGTTTAATATGATAACTAGTATTTTATAGACATAAGTATTGGTATAATTTATTCACTGGCAATTTGTTAGAGAATGCTGAACAGTTTCTACAGCTGTATTTAACAATAATGGTAGCAGACACTATTAACCTGTTTTCCTTATTTGTATAATGCTCACTCTCAGAAGCACATTCAGATGAAGAATCTTAAAAGCTATAATCATTGCAGCAGATGGAGAGGGAAGGGAATGCGAAGTCAGGGAACAGTGTTTGCATTCGTAGGGTAACAATGGAATGGACATTTAGATGGCTGCTTACATGATTCAACATACCAGGGAAAGACTGAATGATAGTATTGCAGTGTGGCATTTTAATGTGTATGCTTGAAAAGTAGAGATATCTGTGTGAAAAAAAATCAATGTCTAGACACTGTTGCAGTTAAAGAAAGTGAATTTTCTTCTCCATAACCCAAAGTTCCTAACTACACAAGGAAAAAATGGGATTAAGTGATAGGATTAATTAGGAAACATGTCACAATCTACAGAAACCATTTAGTAGCGTTCCTGGTCCATGGACACTGACCAATAAATACTGTATTGTTATCATTATTAAATTACTAATGTTACTATTTTTATCACTACTATCATCATGTTTTTTTTTTATCTTTTATTTAATGAATATAAATTTCCAAAGTACGACTCATGGATTACAATGGCTTCCCCCCCCCATACCGTCCCTCCCACCCACAACCCTCCCCTTTCCCACTCCCTCTCCCCTTCCATTCACATCAAGATTCATTTTCGATTATCTTAATATACAGAAGATCAGCTTAGTATACTTTAAGTAAGGATTTCAACAGTTTGCTCCCACACAGAGACATAAAGTGAAAAATAATAGATGATTTTTTTTTAAATGATCATCATGTTTTTACGAGCAGACTGAAAGTCAGAGTAAGACAACTAGACTTCTCCAGAATAAAGCAAAACACCTGGACCTGAAACCCAGTGCACCACTTTATCAAAGAGATATTTTCACAAAAAACAGCCAGAATGAAAACTGAAATGCAATAGTGTGATCTAGGAAGGTTAGAATAACATATCACATTTTATATATGATATCTCATATAAAACAATAACCCAAATATGTAAATATATACTTAATATTACATATTCAAATGTAAAATATACACTATATAAAATAAATCATACATAGAATAATACATAGAAATATATATACAGTCATCCCTTGCTGTCCATGAGGTATCAGTTCCCATTCTGTATACTTTAAATCAATCAACTCTGAGTAACTTATAATATTTAATACAATGTAAATACTACAAAAATACTTGTTATACTCTATGGCTTATGTAACAATGAGTGTGTGCTTGTTCCATGGTTGGTTGTATTCATGGATCCAGAACTGATGGATATGGAAGGCCGACTGTATGTGTTCTATATATAATTAAAGATATAAAGATGAAGACATTTCTAGATGAATAAAACTGATGCTTTAGCCAAACGACAGCAGAGGATAGTACTGCAAGTGCTGTATGTTCATTGATTGATTCATTCACTTACCACCTGCATACCAGCTACGGCTATGGCATATGTCCCTAGCCTCTGTCCTAGGGGAATTGCTTGCAAACCAGTGGAGGAAACAGATGCGGGACAAACACTGGCTTCTGCGGTGAGAAAGGCTCCACCAGTTCTTAATGGAGGTGAGGGAGGGCAGAGGCTTTCATCCAAGTTGTAAATTTAATTCAGGATTAGGAGTTCAAAGGAATCTGGGGTAGTAGATAGAAATGGCTGAGGAGAGTGACCTTGGACTGTAGGCGGGATGAGAAAGGCTCAGAGGGCTGATGACCAGGGAACGAGGAGGATTAGAGGAAGAAGTGCTTCCCTGTGAAACCAGCAACAGCTGCAAATGCCCCTGCTATTTCTGGAGGAGAAAGATTTGCGTGGAAACCTGAGCAGAAGTTTAATGGTGCTGGGAAGCTTGCAGGTGAATCTTGCAGACGCCGAGCGAATTCCAGAAGATTTTTCCAAATTTATGTAGGAAAAATGAAAAACTGTAGTCGGAAATCCTAACAAAATAATCTGAGGATGGAAAGACAGTCTACAGAGAGTGGGACACTGGAAAAACCATACAGCTATAATACGAAAGGTGGTAGAAGAGGAGCTCTGAGAACGAGGGTTCAGAAGACTCCAGAGGAAAGGGAATGGGCTCCGAGGGAGGTTTTTGTTGTGGGACTTAGGTGGGAAGGAAACAGAAAACGCATCTTAAAATTTTTAACAATACTGGCAGTGGAGAAGAAAATTTCTAAAATACGTCAACAGTCCCTGTATTTTCTTCTGTTTGCACAGTAAGGCAGAGTCTAAAAGACTGAAAATGACTGCTGCAATGTTAATTCTGAATATCAATTCAATAAACTAATTGTCTGGTTTAAATCAAACAGAACAATGTTGCTGGAGAAGTAATCATTCACTCCCATGAGAAATGATTATTTCCTAGAAAGGGAAGTGACAGTTACTTTCTAATTTTAAAATAAAATTATAGATATAATTTAAAACATTCTACAAAAAAATTAAAATCCATTCTTTCACTGGCAAGCATATTCAGGATAACAAGAAACAGACACAAGGTCCTACTTTGGGGAACAGTCATATTCATATAGGACTTATTTCCTTAAGACAATTCACTGATAATACTTTTAAATGAGTAAATTTAATCCTGACATAAAGTATGTGACTGCTTGATTTAGTTTCTTGCCTAAATCAGTTAACTAACTTAACCAGAAACCAGCATTTTCTTTAAAATAAGCCTGGCTGTTTTGTAGATATGGAGACGAGTGTGATTCTATTTATAGAATCGTTGGCATTTGGCTTCACAACACTGGCTAATAAACAGAATGTTTTCTGGTCATATTTAAAGTTTATTCTTTCTCAGCCTTTTTTCCAAAATGTGGCAGAATTTCATGGCAACTTCTGATTGCAAAACATCGGATAGTTCATCTATGGGACAGAAAATCTCATATGGAGCAAGCAATTGTTTATATTTTTTATGTGTTTTTTTTCTTTTTAAACATAGAGACTTGTGCTGCATAATGTTTCAGTCAACGACACCCTGCACATGCAACAGCATTCCCTTTAGATGACACCACTGAGCAGTGTTGTCATCATCATCTTCATTTGTGTGAGTACATTCTGAGGTGGTCAAACAACACTGAAATCTCTTAAAATGCCCTTCTCAGAACACATCCTAGTTGGTAAATGCTGCATGACTGTACTCTCCAATCAGTGCTGAGTAAAATTTTTTTTAAAGTGGAGGCTAAAATGATTGTTTTATTTATTTGTCCTAATTCTATAGTAGACTATCATTCCACTCTACATTCAAATACTTCCATATTTTAGAATCAATGCCACAGGTTAAGTTATGAGTCCAAGTGTATGCACACTTCATGAAAAATAAAATGGGCTATACACTAAGCTTTTACTTTTATTATTTTTTTAAAGATATATTTGAAAGTTAGGAAGAAAGGTAGAGACAGAGAAGTCTTCCATCTGCTGGTTCACTCCCCAAATGGCCACAGTGGTCATATTTTTAAAGTTATTTAATTATTTATTTATTTGAAAAGTAGAATTACAGAGAGGCAGAGGCAGAGAGAGAACTCTTCCACCTGTGGGTTCACTCCTCAAATGGCTGCAATGGCTGGAGGTGGGCCAATCCGAAGCCAGGAATCAGGAATTTCTTTAAGGTCTCTCACATGGGTGCAGAGGCCCAAGCAGCTGGGCCATCTTCTACTGTTTTCCCAGGCCACCGCAGAGAGCTGGATCGGAAGTAGAGCAGCTGGGACATGAACTGGTGCCAATATGGGATGCTGGCACCAGCTTAGCTTACCACACTGCAACACCAGCCCCTATATACTGAACTTCTGAATCGAATACATAATGTCATAAAGTTAAATTTTATTTTTTCTCAAAAACTCATAATTCAGTTAGCTGATATATCTATAGGACCAACAGAAATTCATTGGAAAGCTCTTTCGTTACATATTACAGCATAATAAATTATCACAAATTTATCAGCTTAAAGCACTACCTATTGTTTCAGCTAAAGTCATACAGACTTTGCAAGTTCAGCCATGACTGTGCTCTCTGCTCTGTTGTCATCAAGATTTCTTCAGGGCTATTTTCCTTTCTAGAGGGTTTTGGGGTATAATCTGCTTCCAAGTTTATTCAGGTTGTGTGCTGAGTTAATTCCTTTTTGTTATAGAATTGAGGCTTTGGTTTCTTTGCTTGCTGGCAGCTCAAGATCATTTTTAGCATCTACACACCATCTGCATTGTTAGCCAAGCAGCTACCTCCATTTTCAAAGCCTGCAACAGCAAATTTATCTTGTGTCAGATATCTCTAGCTTGGAATTGAATTTCTGACTTCCTTTGTCTCTGATCTCCAGATCCAGATTCAAAGGGCTTGTGTGATGAGGTCAGGTTCACCTAGATAATATCCCTTTTCTAAAGTCAACTGTGACATAAAATGTAACCCAATTATAAGAGTGAGGTGCCTTCATATTCATGTCCCAGGGATTTTAAAGGCTGTGAACAATGATGACAGAATCTCAGTGGACATCTTAGGATTCTGTCTACCTCAACCAGCTACCAGTTTTCTTCCAGCTAATAATCCTGGGGACCAGGATGGACAAGAGAGGGGCTAGTGCTGAGAGATGCACACCTAGAGACCCCGATGAGCTACGAGTTGAAGAAACTGGCTGAGCTTGAAATTCTGAAGAGCACTTGATTTGCT
This sequence comes from Oryctolagus cuniculus, assembly GCF_051225735.1. NCBI lineage: Eukaryota > Metazoa > Chordata > Mammalia > Lagomorpha > Leporidae > Oryctolagus > Oryctolagus cuniculus. The sequence continues at coordinate 40,940,029 of NC_142880.1, forward strand.
TTCATAAGGTTCAAGTTGCTGTCCAGGAACATAAAGAGGTGATTCCCAAATACAGCAGAAAGAATTATCAAAATAATGAACAAAGGAGGAGATGATTACCAGAAGTCCACAGAAAAATTGGTTAGTTTCAGGAAAAGTGCCTAGTTAACAAAATAGTATAGACCTCAGGATTATATTTCCCAAAATTTTAGTCATCGTTTTTTGAGTAGATTTAATAATTATTTACTGAGTCACAGCTGCATGGCAGGCACCATCTTCGTGCAGGAACTACAAGGATAAATTTGCTAGGGTTGCAGTCTTGGCCAGCTAACAGTCCAGGCAGGAAAAGAGACAGTTGCATAAACACACAATGCCAACAATTGGACTTTGAGAGATATAATGTCCGATAAATATCGGTGCCTGGTGAAGCCTATGTAGACATGATCAGGCTCAAGCAGTGGCTTAGGGTATGGGACAAACAAGGGGTTTGGGAACTGTGGCTGAGGTCTGCATGGAGCTAAGTGTTGACTGTCTGCATGGCTCTGCTCAAGTTACCTAAGAAGGGAAGCCTGTTTCCTCATCAAACAAGGTGAAAATGGCGCTTTGCAGGGAGTTGTGAAAACTACAGAGGTAATGTGGTTGGGAACTTCAAGGGTCTACCCTAGCTCCATTTCCTCCTTTCTGTCTACCAAACAGGGAATTGGGTTTGCCCATCATTGTGCACAAATACTACAGAGGAGCTTAGAATTTAGAAGATTGCTTGGGGCAAACAAAAAACTCTGGGAAATGCTATCCACATTCATATCATATGTCATTAATAACTAATAACATCATATACTATGTAATTATATATACATGTCCATATATGTATATATTAATGAATGTGTGTGGAGAAAGAAAGAGACAGAAAAAGTAAGAGTACTAGAAGGAGTAAGAGCAATAGGAAGAGAAAGAGAGACTGGGAGGATCTGAGTCCCTTCTGTTTCTTCCAGCACTGAATGGTCATGGGTGAGACTTGGTACCAACACCTGTCTATTTTACAATCATCATTGAAATGCTAGGGGATTCACAGAGAGGTTGGCTTAAGGTCAGAACCTCACCAAAATACCAAAGAATCCTATCTCCCCTGAGAACAAATGGCTCCATTTTTCAAATACATTTTGTGTCAGTATTCTACTTGCCTGCTTCTCCACTCCTACAGCATGTAATACATGGAGCACAGTGACTAACTGTGGTACCTCACACAGTGAAACTGATGTTGCTATCTCTCCTATGGCCCAGGGCTCACCCACAGGCTTTGCATGCATCAGAGCACCACAGACTTTGATGCTCTTATGCCTACTTGCTAGCCAGTCTGTTTCTGTGGTACTTCCCTCTGCAGGTGCTACAGGGTGTGCAAGGATGGGGCGTATGGAATCACAATCGCCACTGCTCTCCATGGCCTGCTCTTGGCACCGTCTTTCTCCTGTCCTTGGGCTACCATCCAAGTCCTCAATGCTGGAAAACTGACAGGTTGAGTTCCTTCCTCTGTAGCCTTCCATTGTCCAGTGCCAGGTCTATTAAAGGAGTTTCCTCAGCCAAGCCCTGAGGCTCCTAAGAAACCCAGCTGCCAAGGTAGTCTACTGCAGGGTTGTTTACATCTCATGTTGTGGCCTAGTGCATTATCCCCCCGTGGCTTCTCCCTAATTTGGTCAACCTGCCAGACCCTTCATGTGGTCATATCCTCCCGAGAATCAATTCTTCCTGTCTTGCTCTGCTTTGGCTTCCTGACAAGGTGGAGACAGTGGTGATTCCTACCTGAAAAGATTAGCATAAGTAGGAAGTGAGGCGACAGGTAAAACACTTAGAACTAAGAGTACTAACCAACTAACCAATACTCCTCAAAAGTGTTGCTATCATCCGATACCACAACTGCCACCACCATCACCACCACCATCATGTCTTCTGGGACTCAAGTCTCTTTTAGCAGCTTGTAAGTCCAACTGTGATTTAAATTCAATTTCTCTCCCATTATTTTCCTGCTGCCCATGAAAATCAAGGAATATGAGTGGCATCAACAGGTATTTCAGTGCCTTAAAATTTTCAGCAGAACTTGACAAAGTCCCTACACATCCTTCAACTGGAGACTGAAATATTCTGCCTCCAGAAAGGCTGATAAGTATGTTAGCCCCAACCTATTCCAATGCTTGTTAACTTAGGATGACTCCCACAGAAGGGGCACCTAGTCAAAACTGGACACAACAGGAAGACATTCAAGAGGACAGCAGCTTCTGCTGGGCCACCAGGTCTGTGGGGGGAGATAAGAAATCTAAGAGGTAGTCTAACAAGAAGGGATCACATGACCATAAGGACTGACACAGGAAAACATGATGTAGTTGCAGAAATGGAGAAGTAGGGAAAGGACCTCTACAGACACAGTTCTGATTTATGACTTGTGTAGATCAATCTCACAACCTGAGGAGGGATCTGGGCTGACTGCAGGGAGAGGAATGGGTAACAATATAGTTTCCATGGAGAATAAGACAAAGACATGGGTCACAGAACTCTGAAGAACCACGCAGAGCCCTAGACCTGCGAGAAGACTGGATGTCTCATTAGACAGCCAGACCAAGACTTCACTAACAATGCCATGGTCAAGGAATGGGCTTTGGGGTGTGAGCCAGACCATCACAACTGGTCAGTGGTCAGAGGTGGGCTACTACCAAAAGAGACTTGATCGGGACTCTAAATGATGGGCAGCATCTGTAGAATGTTCCTATCTCAGACTTGGGTGGTTCTTGAGAAACAGAGAGGAAATATGAAGACAAACTCTTTAGTTGTGGAAGGAATTAGGATCCAACTGCTTGGAAAGGTTTGCTGTGATAACAAGTCCTGGGTGAGGAAAACTAAGACAGTAAGGAGCCAGATAAGGTCAAGCCAAAACTGTAGCTCTAGAAAAAAGTGCCAAAAATTCATTTCCAGATGGCCAAGAATATTTAGATGACTGCTAACTCGTCTGAATTCTGGGAACTACAACATACATTTGGATGTTTAGAAAAGTCTGGGGAGAGGACGGCATTGTGGCACAGCGGGTAAAGCTGGCTCCTGTGAAGCCAGCATCTCACGCAAGCACTGGCTGGTGTCCCAGCTGCTCACTTCTGATCCAGCTTCCTGCTAACAGCCTGAGAAAACAGAAGATGGCCCAAATGCCTGGGCTCCTGCAAACCATGTGGGAGACCTGGATGAAGCTCCTGGCTTAGCCCTGGGGAGTGAACCAGAAAATGGAAGATCTCTCTCTGTATCTCCTTCTCTCTATAATTCTGATTTTCAAATAAATAAATAAATAAATCTTTTTTTAAAAGAAAAGTCTAGGGAGAGTTCAAGAGATCAGATAAATAAGATCTTGGAAAAATATAAGTGAGGGCCAGCACTGTGGCGTATTAGGATAAGCTTCTTCCTGCGGTGCTGGCATCCCATATGGACTCTGGTTCAAGTCCTGGCTGCTCTTCTTCCAAATCAGCTCTCTGATTATGGCCTGGGGTGGGGGGTGGGGGGGTGGGCGTGTGTGCCTGCACCATATGGAAGACCCAGTACATGCTCCTGGATCCTAGTTTTAGATTGGCCCAGCTCAGGCCTTTGCAGCCATCTGGGGAGTGAACCAGCAGATAGAAGAACTTTCTCTTTCTTCTTCTCTCTGTAACTTTGCCACTTAAATAAATAAATAATATCAAGAAAGAGAGAGAGAGAGAGAGGAAGAGAGAGAGAGGAAGAGAGAGAGGTCAGAATGTTCCCGCTTGCAGCTACTTATAGCAGATCTGCTGGCACAATAGGTATCTCCAGATTCCTCTTCCCATAACTCTCACTTGGCATTCAGTAGATGCTATAAAATTGACTGCTATAAATGAATACTAACAACATCTTTCCATTAAGTGCACATAGTGATGTAATTACCAGAAAGTATACCTTCAGAAAAAGATGGAGAATTTGTTCTCATCAACAGAGGTGGAAGAAAAGTCAAATGTTATTTGTTATTCATTTCTACTTGTTATATAAAAAATATGTCTGGAAAGTATTACTTGATTATGCTTCAGCTCCTGTAGAAACTCACCAACCTAGCATCAATGAGAGGGATAAATCAACATCTAAATTATCACAGAATTCTTTAACTGTCCTCATTTTTAAAAATATGGCTGGCATTCTATTTTTGTTGCAACATCTCTTTTAATGTGCTAATGAGGCTAGTCTACCACCCTTAATGAAGACTTGAATTTCCAAAGGGGCATTTCTGAAGCTGAGCAAACAACTAGGTTACAACCAAGAAATAACCGTGGGAGCTAGGCATTGGTTGTTCCGTGAAAATTCAGTAAAATTTTTGTATTATACAAACATAGATTCAATCATTAGAGATTTCCAACAGACAAAATAATTAAGCTTGATGAAGACTGATATTATACATGGCAAGGGGAAATAATTAGGCAGCGTCATCTTTACTGAAATACTGTTTAATGAATATTTAACACTGATTTGCTGATGATGTATAGTGAGCTGAGAGCCAAGCATATATGATACAATGTAAAGAACCAAAGGGTGTCATGGGATCATTTTCTGTCTATTTTGGTAGTTCAATGACGTGTTTGATTTAAGACGTGTTTGATTTAAGAAATCTACTCAATATAAATCAAATCAAATAAGGGGCAGGAGGGTTTTTAAGAAGTTGAAAGTAAATCACAGAGTAACTGCTCTCTGTCACAACAGCAGCCTCCTGTGGCACACCAGTGGCTATGGTCACCATCCACTATCATCTAACAGCAACTCTTAGCTGTCACCGATTTGGGGTCACAGGGATTCCCAATTCCTCAGCAGGTGGCTCAGAACCCATGATACTCAGTATCCACTTTCCAAGACCAAGAAGCCCTGCCCCTCTTCCACCTAGGAGAATGAAGGGGACTGGCTCTCCCCAGTGCACTGGGAGTGTGTTGACACAGTGAACACAACTGAGAATGAAGCTGCAGGAAATGGCAGGGCCCTCAAACTAGATGGAACCTGGGTCCTTGGTCACTGTCTGCACAGGACACCCCATGTCCAGTCTGCTGTGTGAAATGGGACACAGGGTTACTGTGTCCAATCACCGACACATTGCAGTTTATTTGCCACAGCTGCTATTATTTCTTCACTAAGACACCTCCCCAAAGATACAGCATGTCCGCTAAAGAAGATCATACAAGAGAGAGGAATAAAGGACACTGCATTTTTCAGAAATGAAAGTTCCAGAGCTCCATTTATCTTTCTTTCACACACACTCACACACATTTTTATATGCCCTTATCTTAAATATGAAACCATAGTCCTAAGAAGGATCACTTATTTTGTGGTCCAGTGACTAAAGATCTTTTTTTTAATATTCATGATTATAATAAAAACCTTAGTTGATGAATCACTTATATTTATAGATAACTAAATATTTTTTACAGACAGGAAATTGCTTTGTGGTTGATTTCTGAGAGCCAACTTTATAACTTAGCATTCTACATTAGCCCGTAATAAAGGTTACAGCAAAATGTTCTCTTCCTCTTTTATTTCAGGGATCTGCAACTCCGGATCATTGAGAAGAAAAAGAATCAAACCTAGGAGATTGTGATTTGATGTTTCCTGACTTCCAACAAGTTGCTCAAATGCAAATTCTCCCTTTTGTGCAAAATTATGTTTAATTTGTATTCAGGTCAGGCATTCGTTTTGTTAAAAGAGTTTCAAGTGGAAATCAGGCCATTTGGACATCCTTTGAACATCTTAAATCAGCTCCGTTGCAATTTCTTTCCAACATCTAACTAAATGTTCCAGTTCCACGGCCGGCTTGGAAAGGCGAACATAAACACCATGTTGACTCTGCGAGGCTACTGGAACCAGGGAGAACGAGAGAGCGTAGAGTCCCCTACCTCATGCTGCTCACGCTGCCCGTCTCCGACCCCAGCTTGCATCGCTCCAGTTGGCTCGCTACGATCTGGCGTTCAGCCTCCAGTTCTCGGGTCAGCCTTTCAAACTGTAATTCCTGAAAGAAACCCAGGAAAAAAAATAATGAATTCTGTCATCCAAATGAAAAGTGGAATTTAGACTCAAATGACAGGATGGTCAAGGAGAGAAATACAATCTTCCAAGATGTCAAATTGAAGAAACAGAGTCTGCTACTGTGAATCAAAGCAGGGATTTAAAGTTCAGACAGACTTGTGACTGTCGCACTGGCCCGGGAACCTCAAATACATATTAAAACTGCTTCATCATCTGAAAAATGGGTTTCAGATACTTTTTCATTAGGAGCAGGTGAGAATGAGGTGAGACACTGTCCATGAGAAAAGTCGCCTGTGCTGTCTTGGCAGATGGTCAGTACTCAGTAGGTGCTGATATTCCTGAGCCCACAAGTATAACATTTAATAAAAAAAATTATCGTCTTCCTTGAACATTAGCTACTAATGTTTCATGAAGTAGTAAAGGGAATGACTTAAATATCACTATCATAGAGGTATTATAATCTTAAGTGAGCAAAAGATGGTGCAGAGAAATACCGTAATAAACCTAACAGTGATAATGAAAATCCTACATAGGTACATGCTTAAGAAAGGATACAGTCTGTTTTTTATTATCCCTTGGAGTACTATGTTCATTCCCTACTGCCCTTATAACTGCCTTTATACACTAATTTGATCTTCATATTACTTACATTTTACAAACAGAAGAAAATTATGTTGTAAAATATAATGCATCATGCCTTAAATTCCAGCAAAATGATAAGGCTACCAGTTCCATTCTGTCTAATTATTAACTGCATAACATTGGAGATATCTATCGCTTTAGAAACAACCACATGAACCCATAAACAATTCATCTACAGCATCAACTGATGTTTGAATGAACTGTAATGAAAAATGACTCAATTGGAATGTCAAGGACCATAGCTATTCCAAGTACATCAATGTGTATCATATTTCAGTCTTTGTATTTTATTGTCCCATAAGTTGTCATTTCATAAACAAAATTATAGAAAATTGAGTATTTTAATTAAAAATTAAGGAAACAGTTTTATAATTTCATACTTTCTTTTATAAGATTTTATTTATTTATTTGAGAGATATAGAGAGAGTTAGAGAAAGAGAGATATAGGTCTTCCATCTGCGGGTTCACTCCCCAAATGGCCACAATGACCAGAGCTGGGCGAATCCAAAGCCAGGACCCAGGAACTTCCCCTGGGTCTCCCATGCGGGTGCAGGGGCACAGGCACTTGGGCAATCTTCTACTGCTTTCCCAGGCCATAACATAGAGCTGGATAGGAAGGAGAGCAGCCAGGAATTGAATTGGTGCCCAAATGGGGCGCCAGTGCTGCAGACCGAGGCCCAGCCCACTACATCACAGCGTCAGCCCCTAGTTCCATACTTCTTTTAAGATAATTAACCTGTGCAGTTATGCTTTTGGGCTGAGAAAACAAGAACATTATTTCATACTGAGAAAAAGGATCACAGGCAGTTTTGTAGAGCTGAAACTCCCAGGGATGCATGGATTTGTCTTCTCAGAAATGCAGTGAATTTTATTACCTGCCATGGGTGAAATATTAAAAACACAGGATCTGTTGTGCCCTCTCTGTGTACTAATAATACCTTCTTTTCCCTAAGATAATTTTTTTAAGTTGACATGATTTCAATGATTGAAGTAAAAGATGTTGCAAATGAGAGCTCCACTTCTCTCTTTAGGGTGCTCAAACTGAAGCAGCATGCCAATGCTGAAGCTCAGAGTTCTATTCCTACATATCAAAGGCACTGAGTACTGTTGATAAGAAATGACTATAAGACCTCTGCCAGATGCATTTCACACACCTATCCTTTCCTTCTCCAAAAGCTCAACCATATTTTTTTTCTTCTGCTGTTACTGTCCACCAAAAAATATATGTTCTAAAAGTTTCTTTTACTTCCAAGTTTTGTGATACATTGTATCTCAAATGTGTGTGTGTATTCCAGAAAACCAAGTTATATCTTCAATGTGCTCATATCTTAAAAACATAATACTTAAAGGCCACCTATCTCCCAGGGAGATGGAAATTCACTAGTACTACCAAAATGCAAAACTTAAATGTACTGCATTCCACCCACTTGGTTTATCAGTCCACCACGGTGACCAAGAACAGCAGTCTCACTCAGGATTCAGAAACCCAGGGCGTCTTCTAGGGCAGACACTTGCTCTGGGTTGTATCTTCAACAGGGTTCCTTTGCATCATCTTCCTCTCTAAGCTGCCTTCCCTTCTCTCACACAGTCAGATTTTCTGGTCTCCTCAATCCTTTTGGCAGGTCCACATTTTCATTGGCTTCATTTTCCTTCTATTTGAAGGACCACCTCCCCTCTTTTAAAAAAGATTTATTTACTTTGAAGTCAGAGTTACAGAGAAAGGAAGAGAAAGAGAAACAGGAAGATAGAGATAGAGATAGAGAGTGATAGAGAGAGAGAGAGAGATAGACGGGGGGGGGGGGGATCTTCCATTTACTGGTCCACTCCCCAGATGGCCACAATAGCCAGCACTGGGCCAAGCCATAGCCAGGAGCTTCTTCCAGGTCTCCCATTTGGGTGGCAGGAGCCCAAATACCTGGGCCATCCTCTGCTACATTCCCCAGGACATCAGTAGGGAGCTGGATCAGAAGCAGAGCAGCCAGAACACAAACAGGCACCCATATGGGATGCTGGCATCACAGGCTGCAGTTTAACCCACTATACCACAATGCCAGCCCCAGGACTTCCCTTAATATTTCTTGGTGTGTGGTTCTTTTGTTAATTAATTCTTTCAGCTTGGCATGTCTTCAAAAACATCTTTTTTTCATTCATTCTAGAAAGATAATGTAGCTCCAGTGTCCTCTCACCTGCTCTGTTCCTCAGACACTCAGAATTCTACAGTTATTCTTAACCTTTGGTTGTTTATATGTAGCCTTTGTCTCTGCTTTTCAGATTTTTTGATCTCTGTTATGGTGCTGGACAATTTTATAATGACATTCCCTCATGTAGTTTTCTTCTTGTGTCTTATGTATGAGGTTCACTGAGTTCTTGTTATCTATGAATTTACAGTTGCCATAAAACTTGAAAACTTTTTCTGCCATTATTTCTTCAAAAACTGTGTCTTTTCATTATCTCTTCTCCTTTGGTAGCTCCAATTAAGTGTGTATTAGGCCACTTGGAATTGTCATACAGCTCACAGATTCTATTACAAATTATTTTTACTCTTTGAGTTTCATTTTGGGTCATTTTGCTTGGTGTCTTCAAATAAACTAATCTTTTTTCCCCTGCAGTGTAATCTATCATTAAGCTCATCCAATGTATTTTTAGCTCAGATACCAATCAACCACTGCTAAAAACTTCATTTTTGGTCTTTTTTTTTTTTACATCTTTCATGATTTAACTTCATGCAGACATAACAGCATTTTGTACATGCTGATCCCCTGTACTGTTGAGGTGAGACCCTTCTGAGTATTCTACTCAGTGCTCCATGAATTATGGAGTCTCCTGGCTTGGCTGGGGGGGTGCAAGAGTCCCATCTCTGTGTACGTACCAGGAGCTATTTCCTCTTATCCCTTCAAGGTGGCTTGTTTCCTGGCTTCTGGTCATTTCCTTACACAGAGGAGTTGCTCTATATGCCCAGGGAACCCATTGCAGTTTGCCCTCCAGCTTCTTCGTCCTGTGAACTCCAGCCACCTTCACCTCTCTGGATTCTCGATGATCTCCCCAGTTTAGGATCTGCCTGGGTCCTCTCTTACAGCATTGTATTGGGAAGTCTGCCACAAAGCAGTGATTTTCTTCTTAATCCCAAGCAAATGGTCTAAGGTGTATGGGGAGGACTCTTTTGACCCTAACATCACATCACACTGAGCTGGGAAGTTTTAGAATCTAACCACCTGTTCCTCATACTATGTTGAAACACATAGCTTTGGGAACAAGAAGAGCTAGAACTTAAGACCCCAAACTTGAGACCAGTGGTTGATTTTTCCAAATGAGGGTGTGTTTTTCCTCTTCATACAGGCCAATCCTGTGGCCTGAAGGCATGCAGGGCTGTCGGTGTCCTGGGTGTCCTGACCGGAGTGATGAGCTTCTCCTGCAATAAGGGCACAGAGGCTGTGGTGTGGTAGAAACAATGCCTTAGTCCACTTCTAACTCTGTTTACTGTTGGAGGAGGGACAAGACCCCCTGGAGATTTGGGGCGGGAATAACACTCAAAGGGTGCATAAGAACTTCCACTTCGACTATAACCTTGTCTAAATAAGGTCAAAGTCGGCAAACTCAAAAGGCTTCCATAGCCTTGGCAACTCATGACTAGAGCCTAGGGAGATTACTGATGCCATAAACAAGAGTGTCAAATTGTTAAGTCAACAACAGGAGTCACTGTGTACTTACTCCTCATGAAGGATCTCTGTCTTTAATGTGTTGTTCAATGTGAATTAATGCTATAACTAGTACTGAAACAGTATTTTACACTTTATGTTCTGTGTGGGTGCAAACTGATGAAATCTTTACTTAATATATACTAAATTGATCTTCTCTGTATAAAGATAATTGAAAATGAATCTTGATATGAATGGAATGGGAGAGGGAGTGGGGGATTGGGAGGGTTGTGGGTGGGAGGGAAGTTATGGGGGGAAAAGCCATTGTAATCCATGAACTGTACTTTGGAAATTTATATTTACTAAATAAAATTTTTAAAAAAAAGAAACCAACTAGAAAAATAAAAGTATTTAGAGAAATCTGTAACCCTGGGTATATGTGTACATGAGTTCAGTGAAGGTGAGACTAGGGAGAGGAAAGAACGTGAGGAAAGATCATTAAAGGTTACCTAGTTTTAGAAGACGTAAGTTACAAGAAGAGCAGGAAAACATACAGAAAAATAACCCTTGGAGAAAAGACCATTAGTATGGCCTTCCCTGGGCAACCCTCAAGGAGAAGTGGTGATGTAAGTCATGCAAAAATGTGGCATACAAACCATCCAGAGACATTCAGATTTCATGGGAATTTGGAGCAGTGCATGGTTTAGTTATCAGTGGTAAAGAAGTTTTAAGAGAGAGAAAAGCAGTGTTAGAATCCATATATATTCCTACTTTGTGAACGTTATCTTGTTCTAGATCATAAAATTTCATAAAAGGTTGAGATATATGATGCCAAAGTTCATTAAAATACCAAGAGCCAGATGTAAAGGTTTTTATTCCTAGAATAACACATTGTTGAGTCATATAACACATTAGGATTCTTATAAGAAAAATCATATAGTTGTATAACTTTTTCCTAAAGAGTCTACATTAATAATTTAATGGGTTTAATTAAGTAGAGTTTAAATGTCTTAAGTAAAAAAGTATATGTAAAGTCTCTGAAGGGGCTTAGCTAACTTAGTATGAAAACTAACATCAGAAAACTCGCACACTTTAACTCCTTCAAGAAATATTTTATTTAATGTTATGGTGTTACATTTGTTAGGATGGGGTGAGTTAGGCTGGAGCAGGTGGAAAAATTTAGGCTGAATAATTAAATGGAGTAAAAAATATGTTTATGATGATTTTGCTAAGACCAAAAAGATGACAAAGAGACTAGACAACTGAACTGGAAAATGGAGAAGATGGACAATACTCTACATAGCGGGAGACAAGCAGTGTTTTCTGCAGTGTAGACCTGATTGACAGAAATCAGTGAAGTGGAATTCAAACTGACCATGCCCAGGCTTGTGGCTAGTTAAAGCAGGAAAGTGATCCAAACACACATCCCAAGATATGTCTGGGCACTGTATATGGTCAGACATCTATGCTTTCCTTTGACATCTTCCTTCCCACACAAGGAAAGAAAAATGTGGTCCTGCACGCACCCAGACACAATAATGTTGACACAATCAGGAATCCTGCAGGCTAACACAGTGGTGTGGAGCAGAGAACAACAGGGGATTTGCTAGGGCTACTGCTGGGAGGGTTCTCCTCCAAGAGGCCTCAGAAGAAACTTGTCCTCTTGCTGGGTCAAGTTAGATGATAAAGGAAAATCAATTAACACTGTATATATGCACGATGGAATGCTACCCAGTTGTTAAGAAGGAAATCTTGTGCTTCGTGACAAGATGCATTTACCTGGAGTATATCATGTTATGTGGCAAAAGCCAGGCACCCAAAACACCATGTGATATGTGGAGTCTGTCAAGTGCAATTCTTCAAGAAGCAGAGTACCAGGGTTACCAGGGGCTTGGGGGAGGGCAGTGTTGGGGAGATGTTGTTTAAAAGATATAAAAGTTCAGCTTAGATAGAAACAAATTCAAGAGTTCTGTTGTACAACATGGTAACTACAATTCACAATAATGCATCTGTATACTTAAAAATTGATTTTAAGTACTCTATAAAAATAATAAATATGTGAGATGGTGCATATATTAGCTAGATTAAGCCATTCTACACTGTATATATACTTCAAATGATCACACTGTATATGATAAATATATATAATTTTATTTGTCAACTAAATATATTAAAAAGAGCACACAGTAACATCCTGTGATTCAATCAAAGCCAATTTATACCATAGTTCTTGGACATTATTTAGTTATCTATTCAAGTGTTTGTATCTCTCTTAGATTGTGAAAATTTTAAGGAACAGACAGCCTTCTAATCTGTAATCTCATCTCTGAGCAAAATCACTGACATGAAGTTGTGGTAGGGAAGTGTTTATCAATGAATTCCCCAAGATCCTGACATCACAGCTTCCTCAATGGAATGGACAAGTCATTTGCTCGGCACTGATTTTGCCACAGAAGGTATTTCATGAACACAAAAAAATGTGAGAATACTTGTGAAAGACTTTTAGAAAGTCAGTATTTTTATGAAATGCCTTCATCTTCATGTTGTTCTTAGAATTTGCTACTATAATTGGTGCAAAAACAAAAGTGGGGGCCAGCATCGTGGCGTAGATGGTAAAGCTGCCACCCACAGTGCCAGCATCCCATATGGGCGCCAGTTCGAGTTCCCACTGCTCCAGAGCTCTCTGCTATGGTCTGGGAAAGCAGTAGAAGATGGCCCAAGTCCTTGAGCCCTGCACCCATGTGGGAGACCTGAAAGAAGCTCCTGGCTCCTGGCTTCAGATCGGCCCAGCCCTAGCTGTTGAGGCTATCTGGGGAGTGAACCAGTGGATGGAAGACTCTCTCTCTCTCTCTCTCTCTCTCTCTCTCTCTCTCTCTCTGCCTCTGTCTATCTGTAACTCTTTCAAATAAATAAATAAATAAACCTTAAAAAAAAGAATAAAAGTGTACTTGAAGGGGCTGTCAGAGGCTGTTCCTTCTGCAGAATCACTTGCTGTGATTTTGTGTGTGCAAGTGTATGTGTGTGTGCATCAATGCATATCTAAACACGGGAAAAAATTGTCAGTGCTGTTTTTAAATCAAAATGCAATCATCAATGTTTTAACCAAATTGTACATTTGAAATGGGTTAAATATTCACCCATATTATTTGAAAAACAGCAGCAGTCCCTGTTGTCCAATTTCCCCTCAGAGATGAATACTTTTCAAAGTTCCTTTAAACATTCATGCCTCCAAATCCCCATTGATATCTTTACAGTACATAGTACTATTCCTTATTCCTTATCAACTAACTGTCTCCCATATAAGATGAGAATTTGGTACCATGCTCCTATCTGCCACCCCCAAATATACACATTTCTTATCTTCCTCCAATTTCTCCATGTATTTAGGTTCTAAGTTAGGGTAGGATAAAGTGACAATTGCTGTGATCTTAATGTTCCTGTGTGGAAATACTGATGCCCAGAGGTATGGTATTAGAAGATGGGGGTTTGGGGAGGTGATAGATCATTAGTGACAGGCAGCCCCCATGATGGGGAGTGCTCTTATTTTCTCCTTTTTTAAAAATTTATTTATTTACAAAAAAAAACAAAACAAAACAAAACACTGTTCCTCAACAGTAGAGACAGGTACTATAAACAAAAATCAAATCAAAATGTCAATTTAGGTCCTATACATTATATTTTTGGACTATATATATATATATATATATATATGCTGTATTTTCTTTATCTAGTCATTGGTTGATGGACATCTGGGTTGATTCCATATCTTAGCTATTGTGAACTGAGCTGCAATAAACATGGGGATACAAATAACTGATTTCATCTCATTTGGGTAAATTCCCATGAATGGGATGGCTGAGTCATGTGGCAGACCTATTTTCATATTTCTGAGGAATCTCCATACTATTTTCCACAATGGCTGTACTAGTTCACATTCACATGAAGAGAGGATTAGGGTAGTTTATCCCCACATTGTCACCAGCATAGATTGTGGATTTCTGCATGAGAGCTATTCTAACTAGGGTGAGGTGAAACTTCACCATGATTTTGATTTCCATTTTCCTAATCCTGATCCTGAGCATTTTTTCATGTGTCTGTTGGCCATTTGAATTTCATCCTTTGAAAAATGCTTGCTCAAGTCCTTTGCCTATTTCTTAACTAGATAATTTGTTCTGTTGTTGAGTTTTTTGAGCTCTTTATAGATTATGGATAATTAATATTTATCAGCTGCATAGTTTGCAAATATTTTCCCCTTCTGTCAGTTGCCTCTTCACATTGTTGAGTGATTCCTTTGCAGTGCAAAAGTGCCTTAGCTTGATGTAATCCCACTTGTCTATTTTTGCTTTGATTGCCTGTGCTTGTGGGGTCTTTTCCAAGAAGACCTTGCCTATTCCAATGTCTTGCAGAGTTTCCCCAATGTTCACCTATATTTGATGATATCAGATCATAGATTTAGAATCTATATCCATTTTGAATTGATTGTTGTATTAGGTGTAAGGTAGGGGGCTTGTTTCATACTTCTGCATGCAGAGGTACAATTTTCCAAGCATCATTTGTTGAAGAGAAAGTCCTTGTTCCAGGGATTGATTTTAGCTCCTCTGTCAAGGATTAGTTGGTTGTAGATGTCTGGATTGATTTCTGGGTTTTCTATTCTGTTTCACTGGTCTACATGTCTATTTTTGAGCTAGTACTAGGCTGTTTGATTATACCTACTCTCTAGTTTGTATTGAAATCTGGTATTGTGATGCCTCTGGCTTTATTTTTGTGGTCTAAGATTGCTTTAAATATTTGGAGCTTCTTGTGATTCTACATGGAATTTAACATCATTTCTTCTAGATCTGAGAAAAAAATCTATTGGTATCTTAATTAGGATCCCATTGAATCTATAGATATCTTTCAGTAGTATGGACATTTTGATGACATGAATTCTTCCAATTCATGAATGTGATAGATACTTTGAATTTTTTGTGCCTTCATTTCTTTCTTTCTTCAATGTTTATAATTTTCATTGTAGATATCTTTCATCTCTGAGGTCAAATGTATTCCAATGTATTTAAAATTTTTTAGCTATTATGGATGATACTGAACTTACAAGTTCTTTCTTAGCCATGGAATTGTCTGTGTATACAAACACTATTGATTTTTGTGTGTTGCTTTTACTTCCTGAAACTTTACCAAATTCTCTTAGGAGTTCTAATAGTCTCTTAGTGGAGTGTTTTGCTTTTCCTATATACAGGATCAGTCATCTTCAAACAGGGATAATTGACTTCCTCCTTTCTAATTTGTATTCCTTTGATTTCTTTTTCCCTGTCTAATGGCTGTAGCTAAAATTTCCAGAACTATATTGAATAGCAATGGTGAAAGCAGACTTCTTTGTCTGGTTCTAGATCTTAATAGAAGTGCTTCCAGCTTTTCCCCATTCAATATAATGTGGTTGTGGGTTTGTCATGTATTTCCTTGATTATGTTGAGGAATGTTCCTTCTATATCTGATTTGCTTAAGGGCTTAAGGTTTTTATCATGAAAAGATGTTGTATTTTTATCAAATGCTTTCTCTGCATCTACTGAGATAATGATATGTCTTGTTCTTCAGCTGGTTAACGTGATGTATCACATTTATTGATTTGTGAATGTTGAACCATCCCAGCATATGAGGGAAAAATCCCATTTGGTCCATGTGAATGATACTTCTGATGTGCTGTTGGATTTGATTGGTTAGTATTTTGTTAAGGATTTTTGCATCTGTTTATCAGGGTATTGGTCTATAGTTTTCTTTCTTTGTTGTATCTTCTTCTGGCTTTGGAATTAGGGTGATGCTGTATTTTATTTTGTTTTGTTTTCATTTTGTTTATTTCTTCTCCAATTTTTTCTTCCCTCTTACTAATCTTGGGTTTGGTTTGTTCTTATTTTTCCACATCCTTGAGATGCATGTTAGAACATTTATTTGATGCCTTTCCAAATTCTTGATGTAGGCAATTATTGCTTCTAACTTTTTTAAAAAAGATTTATTTACATACTTAGTTACAGACAGAGGGAGATATGGAAAGGGAAGGGAAAGGGAAGACTCTTCTTTCCCACTGATTCACTCCCCAAATGGCCCCAATAGCCAGAGTTGGACCAATCCAAAACCAGGAGCCAGGAGCTTATTTTTGGGTCTCCCACATGGGTGCAGGTGCCCAAGCACTTGGGTCATCTTCTACTGCTTTTCCAGGCCATTAGCAGGGAGCTGAATCAGAAATGGAGCAGACAGGACTAGAACTGGCACCCATATGGGATGCCAGTGCCTCAGGTGGATGCTTCACCTACTATTCCATAGTGCTGGCCCCTAAACTTCCTTCTTAACATTGAATTTGTTGTATACCAAAGATGTGGGTATGTTGTGTTATCATCTTCACCATTTCTAGGAATTTTTTTATTTCTCTTTTGATTTCTTCTGTGACCCACCATTCATTCAGGAGAATGTTGTTGAGTGTTCATGTGTTTGCATATTTTCTGGAGTTTCTTAAGAAGTTAATTTCTAGCTTCATTCCATTGTTGTTAGAAAAAATATGTGGAATTATTTTGATTTTTTTAATTTGTTGAGTCTTGCTTCAGGGCTTGGCATATGGCCTATCAAAGAGAAATCTCCATGCACTTAAGAAAATAATGTGTATTCTTCAGCTGTGGAATGACAGGTACTGTAGATATTAGTTAGGTCAATTTTGTCAATAGTGTAGACTAGCTCTGTTGTTTTTTGCTGATTTTTTTTGTCCTGTTGATTTACCAGACTCAAAGTCATGGATTTATCCCTCAGATAAACCTTCTAGTCACATGCATGTGAGCACAGTAGCCTGTACCCGCCTTTTAAGATGGCACTTCTTCCTTCTATTTGCTGGGAGATCTTGTGGGGTGGGGGAATGGGAAGCAGGCAATGTGCTCTAGGTTCACAGCTTTAAGTTGGCACCCTGCACCCTGCTAGCATCACAGACCACAGTCAAAGTTCATGTGGTCCGCAAGGTATTTAGGCAATATCACCAGTGACACTGGCTACTGCAGTCTCCTCTCGCTTCTCTTACAATGGCATCTCCTCCCGGTGTTGATTTTGATGCTGGCAGGAACAGAACAGAGGAGCACTGCCCACCTTTTCACTGCTGAGTTTGGCATTCTACAGGAGTGGTGAAGGGGAAGAAGCAGGTCGGCTTTCCTGCTCCAAGCCTGACAGTAGCTGAGCCCTGACTCAGCTCCCCTCGCTGAAGTAAATGTCAGTGTGTGACCATGAAATTCACTCTCAGCTAAAATTGTGAGCAACTGTAGTGCACCCTGCTACTTATTCCTACCTTGTCATGGCATGATGGTGGCTCACAGCTGGTGGCTGATTGCACCGTGCAGCTGGCTCTGTGGGAGTTTCTGTCCTCTCTCCTCCTATCCCATGGAGTCTTTGCTGTTTTTTCAGTTCCTTGCTGAGAATTTCTGTCAGTTCCCTGGAAACATGGTCTTCTCTCTGTTCTCTTCATGCCCCAGCAGCTGAAGCTAGCATGGCTCCACCCTAGTCTCCCATCTTGGATCTCACCATGTTCTTTATGACATTTGTTACTGCAGCTGCCATAGGGAGCTCCATCTCCATTCTGGGCACTTCATTTGTTCTTTTCTCATGAGGTTTCCCAGTCTCCTCCACCACTGTCCTCTACTTCACTTGGCCACATTATTTCCTTTCCTACTGGAAAATGTCTTTTTGGATTAAGTGAAAAGAGGCATGCTTTTTTTTAAGACTTCCACATTTTACGTTTTATTTAGTTAAGACAAGTTCTAGGTACAGAAGCCAACAATTCCAGGTAAGAAATAATTTCCAGAGTTTTGAGACAGTGATTCATTATTTTTATCTCTCCAACATTATTTAGTTCTAGAAATTCCTATTAAAACATTTCTATTCTTTTGAATTTTTGTTACCGCTATTTTATTTCTTAACTCATTATGAAGATGTTACAATCTACATTTATCCTCAAAGTTTCTCCTTTCAATCTTTTTATCTTCTACTCTTCTATCTCTTCATCTTATACTTTACTCTCTGGAAGGTTTCCACATTTTTATCATGTAAGGTTCTAATGAGTGATTCATTATTGTCATTATGCTTTAAATTTCTAAGAGCAGAATACCCCTTTTAATTAGCATCTGGTATTTTATGGGTATGAAATCATCTTTTTTCTTTCTCCAAGATATTCTTGTTGCTGTTATCTTCTTCCTTCTGCACAATTCTTATTTTATAATACATTTACAAAGTGTTTACAATCTCTCTCTTGCTACAGGCTCTCAGACCACATCCCAGTCTCCCTGTCGGTCTGCTCACATTTGATGTGGGCCAAGCGCTGATCCGAATGCTGGGGCGATTGGGGCTCCTTCTCTGTGCTTTTCCAGTTCCAAGAAAGACATTCCTGAACCTCAGCTTTAAACACTTGGTGTTTCCTCTTCCAAAGCCTATATAGAGACAAAGCTGTGTGGGGAGTCATTGGGGTTCCAATTTCAGCAAATAAGAATTTACTTCCTCAATGCTCCTCTTAACAACCTTGGTCCCCAAATCAAGATACTACTAATTTTCACTCCTCCAGAGAGTCAAATTCTAGTCTTTTCCATGATAGGGAAGCATCTGGAGGCTAACTTATCTCAACAGGATTTCAGTCAATCTCTGGCTCTTTATTGTACTTCACACCCCACGCCTCTGCACACACACACACACCTTTGGAAGAGCTTCCTGACTAAATGGGCTTATAATTTAATTTCCCTGCTGCTTAGAATTCCATTTTCTTGGGTATGATAAGTCATTTCCCACTTTGTCCATCTATCATATTTTGTCAGTTGTAAGACCAATTTTTCATACTTTAATATCTCTGGGTCTACTAGCTCTTGAATTGGGCTGACTTACATCCAGTAGCATATGATGGCTTAATTGGAAGAATTGTTGCTTCTTTTATAGCACTTGAAGTAATTCTAGCGATCTATGGCCTCTCAATCTTGGTGAAATTCATGATTTACTATTGTCTCTATTTATTGAGTTGCATACCTTTTAAAAAGTCTCCTTGCCATTTTGCTAAGACATGAGGGATTATACAAGGATTCTATTCAGTTTTATTTGGAAGTCAGGTCACTTTCTAAAAGAGTTTAGAACCCTCCCTAAAAAGAAGGACTTAGCAGAGGAAGTGGAACTTAAAACAACTCTGGTCTTTGAATCATCAGCAAACTCCCTGAGCTACGCTACTCCAATTTGCAGAGGCTTTTCTCTCAGAACCTTATACCAAGCTACCGACTGTATTCTTGGTTAAGAACATTTAAAGAATGTTTTAAGTCTTATATTTCAAGGCTCAGTCAACTACTCTGCTGTAATATAGATAGCAATTATTTTCTAGACTTGAGCCTTTTAACACGAGTACAACTCAGACTTTTGGAAGACTGATGTTATGCCTCTTTATACCTTTTCTGTGCCTACTGCTGCTTTCACTTTCTTTGCCTGTTTGAGATGAACCATCTACTGCACCTTACACTGCCTCTACACTACCCAACCTTGTCCCTACCTGCCTAACACCACCTATCACCTAACATCCTCATCAGACCCTGATGAATTCTCAGCAAATCATCTGTTTCCTTCAGGGCTCCCCACAGCCTCCATATTTCTTTCATTCTCTACATTCTTGGCTATCCTGTGGGCAGATGAGAATTGGTTTTCAGAAGCACCAATGCCACCTCAATCAAGTTAGCTGTATGTTAAATAGGGGAATGAACAATCGTGGCTATGTCTCTTTGGGCACTAAGATTCAAAAATTTTAGGGAGTCTGACTCAGTGACTCTGCTTACACTCCTGGAGCAAAATCACTGCTCATACATTTGAGGTGTTTGATTAAAAAAGTGCAGTATGGTCATTATTATTCTTTAAACTATACCCTTGCAAGGTGTTCTACCTGGGAAACTCATTCCAGTTTTTCAGATCACAAGTGAGTTTTTGCTCCCTGATGTCCCTCATCTGCAGTTGTCAATGACATGAACCATCAAGTAACCCTGGGTACTTTTTCCCCCTCATATTGCTTTTAATTCCCTTTTTACATGAATAAGTTGACTCCACAGCCACATCTCTTGGTAATGTTAATTTCATCCCACTGAGACTTGCTGCAGAGCCAAGCCTGAGGGAAAGTGGCACAAATGACAGGGTAATAATAGGAAGCCTACAGCAAAGCACCCTGCAAAGCTGGGAGGAACAAGCCATGATGTCAAGATAGAATGGGACAAATCAATGTCAAGGGTTTAGCCGTGTAGACCTCATTGTTGAGTCAAAAACGCTGGCAAGGAGCTGTCCATGAAAGTTTACAAAACTGACAGATTAATGTTTTAAACAACCATGATGTCGTCCCGGGTCACCTCGCAAGACAGCAGATGACAGGAATCTGAAGCAGAATCATAGGCACCTTTCCAGAGCAGTGGCTGCAGTAAAATAAAATAAATAACAAAACATCCACTTTGGACCAACTCCTTCTTTCTGTACATCCTATCTGTTTGCTCTGCCATTCTGTTTTGCCAGATCATCTGTTAGCTAAATAAAGTACATGTAATACTTAATTCATCTAATGACAGGGATCTGAAATAATGATGGCTGCAGTTTAAGAGGGGTGAAATTCCATTAGGTTTGATTAAGAACTTAGCAGTGTGTGTAGCAAAGTAAAAGTCACCGTTGGGACACCTGCATTGCATATGGGAGTGCTGGGTTTGAATTTTGGCTATACCTCTTCTGATTCAGCTTCCTGTGAAGGTGCATTCTGGGAAGCAGCAGATGATGGCTCAAGTACTTGAGTCCCTGCCATCCATGTAGGAGACATAGGTGGAGTTCTTGGCTCCTGGCTTTAGCCTGGCCCAGATCTGGCTGTTGTGGGCATTTGGTGAGTGAAACAGTAGATGAAAGATCTCTTTCTCTCTCTATCTCTCTCACTCTCTCTTGCTCTTTCAAATAAATTAACATTTAAAACTTTGGTAGTGCTACTATTACTCTACTGGTGACTCATAAGCACATCATAATAATCTCTAGAATTTTTAATGCCTAGTGCATTCCCCAGAACTACAGAGTAAAAATGTATAACTAGTAGGAATCTGGCATGTATATTTTGAAAATTCTCTAGTAATGATTTTCATGACAATACTTATATGGGGATGACAATTATATATAATAGTGGCAGTCAACATTTTAAGTATTTAAGTATTTCTTACCATGTACCATGTACTTTATTTGCGAAGTACTTTTACATGCAAAACTGACCTGACAGCAGATGCATTTTACTGTGTGAGATATCTCAGATTAAAATATGCTAACTAGCTGCCCCAAAGATTAGCTGGGATTGAACTAGAAGCTTAATCCAAATTTACTGTTCAGAACTCCACTGCCTCAAAACCCTATCTTGATTTATTTTCCTCTTTTTAATGGAGGCTATGCAATTTGAAACAATACAGTCTAAGTGGTAACACAAACTTCTCTAATGAGGAAGAACTACAGCTCATCATTTCATGCTTTCTCTTACTTCAGTTGTCCCCACCTGCCTCAAAACAAAATTATTACAATCACATTCAACCATAGGAAGAATTGTATTCATTGTACTGTTCAAGGTCACACTAAAATTTAAATATTTTCTTCTATTAATGGCTTTTAACTTTTAAGAGGAGAACTCTTAAACTCAGAAACATACAAGGGCAATGGGGATAGTGAGGGATTATGTTCCCATGTCCTTGATTATTTTTACACCACAGTAGAGAACGCAGCTTTCCCAAATTTAAAGGGAAACACAGGAAGTACCGGAACCAAAGATCAGTCAAAATCAGTGACTTTGACTCCCTCAAATAGACTTTACCTGTGATCACCTTGAATTCATTGCTCCTAATATCCATTTCCTTGTACCCATCCTTCCCCTGTTCCTCAAAGGAAAATGCCTTGCCTTTCAATTTTACGGTGATGGATCACAATATTGCTTCATTTAATTACCATCTGTTGTACATTAGCACATCCCTGATGTCATCCTACTCCCTATACCCAGGAAGAATTGATCCACTCATATTAACAATGGCTTATGGAATACACTCCGTTACATGCCTGTCTCCTCTCTTAGACCACGCATGTCCTGATGGCAGGGACCAAACTTCTGCATTATAAGCTTCTTCTCACCTAGCACCGTGTGTACTCAGTAACTGATGGTGCATGGATGTATCAATGACTTAATGGATGACCCTAACAAGCAACATTCAAATCACTATAAGAAAATGTGGAGCCGGCGCCGTGGCTCAATAGGCTAATCCTCCACCTTGCGGCGCTGGCACACCGGGTTCTAGTCCCGGTCGGGGTGCCGGATTCTGTCCCGATTGCCCCTCTTCCAGGCCAGCTCTCTGCTATGGCCAGGGAGTGCAGTGGAGGATGGCCCAGGTGCTTGGGCCCTGCACCCCATGGGAGACCAGGAAAAGCACCTGGATCCTGGCTCCTGCCATCGGATCAGCGTGGTGCGCCGGCTGCAGTGGCGGCCATTGGAGGGTGAACCAACGGCAAAGGAAGACCTTTCTCTCTCTGTCTCTCTCTCTCACTGTCCACTCTGCCTGTCAAAAATTAAAAAAAAAAAAAAGAAAAAAAAGAAAATGTGTAATACTGTGAATGTGAACAGAAAAACTCACCAAAGATATCTGAGAAAATTACTTTTTTGATGTGCTCAATCCAAAATTCTTGCGATCTTCTTTCATGAATTGCTCTCTCTCACTCTTGTACACACTTGTGCCCCACCCCTCCATTGCATGCCTTTCATTTAATTAATCAGCTTTAGGAATAATTCTTTTCAGTACCCAAATATCTGAGTGACAAAAAGATGTTTATACTTTCTTACAAATGCTCTTTGTTGAAACTTAAGTAGCTAAATATTCACACCGGTGGAATGATTACATATATTCTCACCACCAAACACTATCCTTTCTTATTTGACCTGCGGCACATGTATTACCTGGCTGCCATTCCCTTGCTTCCTGAAACTAATGCTTCTGAATGTTTCCAAGATATCTGTCTCCTGTTCAACTTCCAGGCTGCCCTTCTCTTTCTCATCCATTCATGCCCCTTCCGATCTGAAGCCATAGTCTCTCTGTGATTCTTCTTTAACTTGTTTTCTTACACCTCCTTTGAAGAATCTCATCTCTTACTACAGCCTCAATGGCTAGTTCTTGCTGTTTATCAACCATCCATTGGTTTCCATTCTCAAAAACTTAGTTCACATCCAAAACTAAAATCAGCTAAAGTCTGCAAACATACTCCAATTCCTTAGCTTCCATATCTTAGTAAATGAAGTCTCACTCACCCAAGTGGTCTAATTCTGAAACTTGTGTATGATTCTGAACCTCATCCTCTCCAGATAAACACAATAAATCACCTCCAAATTGCCCACTGACTCATCCACCAATACTTCTCTAACTCTGGCCAACACTATCTCACGCCCCCCAAGTACCCGAGTTCAGCCATCCCAATTAGAGTTTCTACCTCTTTCAGTCTGTTCTTCATCATAGAGCCAAAAACTGCTCCTTCCTTCCTTCCTTCCTTCCTTTTATTTAATAAATATAAATTTCCAAAGTACAGTTCATGGATTACAATGGCTTTTTCCCCCATAACTTCCCTCCCACCCGCAACCCTCCCATCTCCCACTCCCTCTCCCATTCCACTCACATCAAGATTCATTTTCAATTCTCTTTATATACAGAAGATCAGTTTAGTATATATGCTATTCACCTTTCAGTGCTTCCTTATCCTAAAGATAAAAATTTCTTGGCATCTAATCTTTCAATATATTAATATTAATATTTGAATGTAAATATAGTGTTTTGATTTGGAATTATAACTATAACCAAAATCTCTCACATCTTCCAAAGTTTATTATTTTTAATAGTTACTGATGGTTACTTGTTACAATACTGTTACTCCCATCTTCAAAGCTAGTCTTCCTTTGCTTGACCATTAAGTAATGTATTTTAACACTTCCAGAGTCAAAAAGAACACTTCTCTAGGCAAAGTATTAGATGTTTTCCATTGACTTAGAAACTCAAGTTCACTGTCTAAAATGTGAAATATACAAATAAACTCGATTGGAAAAATTGACATTCTCAGATATTTTCATCCTCCATCATTTGCACAGAATAATCATTTTTCTTATCATTTATCCTCTTCTTATCATGACATTTTCAGTGAATTTTCCTGTTGAATGTCAGTCTTTAAAGACTAGGCAGTGGCTCAAATCTCTGCAGTGGCGCCATGATTTCTAGAGAGTTCTCTCATTTGATCAGCGGAAATCAAAATTTGTCCTGTACTTCAGGGCCTCGGTCATATGTGAAAACTAAAATGGTTAATCTCATAGAAGTTATCAGAGGCTGGGGAAAACAGGTGGGAAGGTAGGGCAAAGCAAGTTTAGTTAACAAGTACGAAGTTACAGTTAGATAGTTAAATGTCTGGTGTCTATTGCCAGTGGGTGATGATAGATAACAGCAATGCACTATATATTTTAAAAGCCACAAGGGGTTGTGAATGTTTCCATTATGAATAAATGATAAATTTTCAGGAAGATAGATATGCTTACTCTGAGTTGAACATTACACAATGTATTCATGCATTGAATCATTACATAGCCTCCCACAAATACATACAATTTTTATTCGCCCAAAGATAAAGAATTTAAAAATGTAAGTTATACTTCTCAGTATTGGCAAAAATAAAAATTGCTCCTAAGTATGTGGTGATATTGCTGCTGAATCCTTCTTCAGTACCACAATATCAGACTTTCTGTATACAAATAAAACACCAAAGGAACTACCCCCCCCCCCCAACCCCAGCAACCATTAGTGTATATTGATTCTTTCACATTTACTTACCTGGAAACAAACTGCCAAGTTTCAGTTATTTTGGAGTTATCATTATGTTTTGTTCTGAGGTAAAAATGATGCTACTCTCTTCATCTCTCTTCATTCAGATCTCTAGTACTAATCACAAACTAGGGGAAAAATAAACATTTACAATATATGTGCACAAATAACATTAAGGTGACAGGTATGTGCACAGCACTCTGTAAAATGCTGAGTAATACAGAGAGAGAAGAGAAAATTTATTCAGGCATGTATTCTGTTGATAGTTTGATGTCTACCAAGAGTGGACACATATATATCAATTAGAATACAAACAAATGGCCAAATCATGATGTAAATGATATTAATTGCATTTTAAAGATGGCTTCTCAGTGGGGAAGCCTCAGGAGTTAGGGAGAAGCAAATCAAGAAAACATCATGATGTGCATAAGGTGTCATGTGAGATGGACAGTAAGTTATGATTTGATCATGTGACAGGATGCAGGAAAGGCATGACGGGTAGGAAAGGCATCATGAACTAAGGCACAGAACTTGGCAGAGACTGAATGTCATTCACGTGTTTTAGGGAGTAATTAGGTTTAAGTTTAATCAGCTGTGGTCCAAACTGAGCGTAGGCAAATTAGATCTAAAGGTTGACTTAAGTAAAATGTCCATATTCGACAGGATGGTGATTTTACTCATGTATTGAATCAGTTGTAATCTCCCATTTGTTTCCATACTTCAAGTAATAAACTCACTGAAATTTTCCTGAAATCATTGATTTTATTGATTAAAAAGTCAACACAATTTAACCATTTTGGGCATCTGAGTGCCAATACTCCAATCATTTTATCTTCACAAAGACACAGGAAAGATTTAGAATATGAAATATAATCAGCATGCATAAGAAGCAGTGAGCTGGCAACAGAGAGGTGAAGTGTGTAATTTGAATTCACTCAGTGGTACAGCAGAGACAACAGAGTGGTGGCCGACCTTGGAGTCTTTCCACTTCTTGGTAAGCTATGTAGTAAGTCCACATACATCAACTCTTGCATTTTATCTATGAAATATATTTTCCCATCACTCAGGTGGTAAATATTTAAAACATAACATTCTTATATTCAGTTAAATCAGAATCTGCTTCTATGCATAATCTTCGTTTCTTAAAATACTTCAGTTACAAAGGATAGTTTCTTTACCAAAGAGATGTTCATGATCTGAGCATTTCCATGCGATCCATTCTCAGATCAACTTCAAAAGACTAAATTTAAACCTATCTTCAGGCTGTGAAGGTTTTAGCTCCCTTTCCTTTCCTTTCATTTTATTTTTTTTTTCTTTTTAAAAATTCCTCTTTGGGGAACAAATTAAGTACAGTCTAACCAGGGATACATCCACACTGGCTTCCTGATAACCAAACAAGAACTCATAAGAATGTATCATTGATGAATACACCAGTGCTGGATCATTTATGTAGAGAAAAATGAACTGCGATCAGTAGATTCCTTCCATAGTCATCCTCTTTCTACATCTCCCCAATATGTGGAAGCATCCTAATGAATGTGCATTATCAAGTTTGCAGGCTTATTTTCAGTCATAAAGAGTAGTGTACCAGATGTTCCTGGTACACTGAATTTGTCACACTGTAGACAAGCTAATATCATTATGTGAGACCACAGGGGAAAATATAAAAGATTCACATTTAATCCATATTAACTACCAGGAGACCCATCAAGGCAGTTGGGCTAGCTCATGATACAGCAGCTTCTAGCAAATTAGCAGCCCATAACAACTTAGTTATAATGAGCTGCAAGATCTTACACCATAAGCTCAACTCCATTAAAGTGAATTCAAGTACATGAATTCACGTACAAAGTATAACCTCAACATCTGTCTGTGCTTAGCCAATATTTTGTTTATGCCTTTTTAGGAACAGCCAAATTATCCTTGTGTCCCCTGAAATAGGCCCTATAATTTCCATCACCTGCAGTCATACCTGACCTGCTAGGAAGGGGAGGGCAGATCAACTACAGCCTCCTTGGCTGTGGCACCAGCAGCAAGCTGGTTATGGTTCTGGCAGCCATTTCACACATATCATTAGGCCAATTTTTCCCAAACAATTTTCCCTTGTTATTCAAGTTGGGAAAGCAATAGTCTGGGCAGAAATTAAATAGTCAACAGACATGCATATCTAATAAACACTGTAGAACTTGTATTTCGTTAAACCAGATGACTTAAATCATAACCTATGCCACCCAGCAGCTTTCTATTTTAATAAATAGGCCATTTTTTTCCCCATGAAAGCAACATCTTCCTTCCCTCACCATATCAGAGTGAATATTCCTTACAGACTCAGAAAATAATATTACTGTTATTCTACTCAACATTATTTCTCTTTTACAGATTTTAAAAACAGAGGAATATCTATCCATGGTTAGCCAGTTGCTAAAAGGGGAATAGACCTTTCATATACAAAGTATTTTCTGTGCAGGATGAATAAAAAATATTTATGACTAATCCAAAAAATATTTATGACTAATCCAACATTCTTATTCTTCTATCTTTTGTTTTTATTTTTTGAAAGCTTTTATTTAATAAATATAAATTTCATAGGTACAGCTTTTGGAACATAGCAGTTCTTCCCCCCACACCCACCATCCCACCTCCACTCCCTACCCACCTCTTATTCCTTCTCCAACCCATTCTTCATTAAGATTCATTTTTTTTTTATTTTTTGACAGGCAGAGTGGACAGAGAGAGAGACAGAGAGAAAGGTCTTCCTTTGCCATTGGTTCACCCTCCAATGGCCGTCGCGCTGTGGCCAGCGTACTGCGCTGATCCGATAGTAGGAGCCAGGTACTTATCCTGGTCTCCCATGGGGTGCAGGGCCCAAGTACTTGGGCCATGCTCCACTGCACTTCCTGGCCACAGCAGAGAGCTGGCCTGGAAGAGGGGCAACCGGGACAGAATCCGGCACCCCGACCGGGACTAGAACCCGGTGTGCTGGCACCGCAAGGCGGAGGATTAGCCTAGTGAGCCGCGGTGCCGGCCAAGATTCATTTTTAATTATCTTTATATACAGATGATCAACTCTATACTAAGTACATATTTCAACAGTTTGTACCCACACAGACACACAAAGTATAAAGTACTGTTTGAAGACATGTTTTACCATGAATTCTCATAGTACAACACATTAAGGACAGAGGTCTTAGATGGGGAGTAAGTGCACAGTGACTCTTGTTGTTGATTTAACAATTGACACTTATCTATGATGTCAGTGATCACCTGAGGCTCCTGCTGCCAAGGCTATGTAAACCTTCTTTCTTTTTTTTTTTTTTAAAGATTTATTTCTTTATTTGAAAGACTGAGTTACAGAGGGAGGCAGAATCAGAGAGAGAGACAGGTCTTCCATCCACTGGTTCACTTCCCAGAGGACCACAATGGCTAGAGCTGAGCTGATCTGAAGGCGGGAGCCAGGAGCTTCTTCTGGGTCTCCCAAGTGGGTGCAGAGGCCCAAGGACTTGGACCATCTTTAACTGTTTTCCCACCATAGCAGAGAGCTGAATTAGGAGTGGAGCAGCTAGGATTTGAACCGGCACCTATATGGGATGCTAGCACTGCAGTCTGGGACTTTAACCCACTGCACCACAGCGCCAGCCCCTGGAAGCCTTCTGAGGTCCATAGCAAAGTGAAAGCTCTCTCCTCCTTTCAGAGAAAGGTACCTCCTTTGATGGCCCGTTCTTTCCACTGGGAACCCACTCACAGAGATCTTTCATTTAGGTCATTTTTGGCCAGTGCCTTGGCTTTCCATGCCTGAAATGCTCTCATGGGATTTTTAGCCAGATTCAAATGCTTAAGGGCTGATTCTGAGGCCAGAGTGCTGTTTAGGGCGTTTGTCATTCTATGAGTCTGCTGTGTGGCCTGTTTCCATGTTGGATCATTCTCTCCTTTTTAATTCTCTCTATTGCAATTATCTGCTTCTGTCTTACACAGTAGGTGTTCATGAATCAGTTGCACAGTGTTCTCCAAACTCACACTTTACTTCCAAATACCTCAGCAGGCCAAAAAACGGGCTGCAAACATCATTATTTTATATTAGTTTTTTAAATTTTTACACACTCAAGCTTCATCCAGTTCTGATAAATGCAGATGCTATAACTTAAAAGTCTCCTGGATTCTAGAATATAAACAAGTCTCCTGGAGGTGCCAGGGTTGTGGTACAGTGGCTTAAGCCACGGTCAATGACACTGGCATCTCATATGAGCACAGGTCCAAGGCCTGGATTCTCTGCTTCAGATCCAGCTCCCTGCTAAGGCACTTGGGAAACAGGAGATAACCCAAGTGCTTGGGTGCCTGTCACCCATGTGGGAGGCCCGAATGGTGTCCTGGGCTGCCAGCTTTGGCCTGGCCCAACCCCAGCTGAAGAAGCCATTTGGGTATTGAACCCATAGATGGAGGCTCTTTCCCCCTACCCCCCTCCTCTAACTCCCTTCCGTCCTCCCTCTCCTTCCTTATCTATAATTCTGCTTTTCAAATAAATAAGAAAATATTATAAAAAAATCTCCTGGGATTTTATAGGTGTTAGGATCTAGAAGGTTCTTCCTCCTCTTCAATGTGTAGCCCCTCAGGCAGACCCTGAATGAAAGTCACCAACCACAGCATCTGGAACTCTAACACATACCAGGACACTGAAGGATGCCTGTGGAACTCATAATCATAGTATGTCCTCCTTCAAATACCTAATCATTGATCAGGATCTGACCATTTTCCTGGTATATCTTAGTAGTATACCAACTTTTTCACGGATAGACTTTTCAATCTTGGAAAGCCGTATCTTTTGTAGAAGTCTTAGTCTCTTCAACAAATGGGGCTGGGAAAACCTTATGTCCACACATAGAAGCATGAAGCAAGACCCCTAACTTACACCTTACACAAAAATCTACTCAACATGGACTAAAGATTTAAATCTATGCCATGATATCATCAAATTAATCGAGAACATGTAGGAAACCCTGTAAGACATTGGCACAGGCAAAGAATTCCTGGAAAAGACCCCAGAGACACAGGTAGTCAAAGCCAAAACAAACAAATGGGATTACTCAAATTGAGAAGCTTCTGTACAGCAAAATAAACAGGAAAGTGAAGAGGCAACCGACAGAATGGAAGAAATTACTTGCAAACTATGCAATCGCTAAAGGATTAATAACCAGAATATACAAAGAGTTCAAGAAGCCCCATAACAACAAAACAAATAACCCAGTTAAGAGATGGACCAAGGACTTAAACATTTTTCTAAAAAGGAAATCCAAATGGCCAACAGACACATGAAAAATGTTCAGGATCTCTAGACATCAGGGAAATGCAAATCAAAACTACAATGAAGTGTTACCTCACCCCAATTAGAATGGCCCTCATAGAGAAATCAGCAAACAACAAATGCTGGAGAAGATGTGGGGAAAAGGACACCCTAACCCACTGTCATTGGGAATGTAAACTGGTGAAGCCACTGTGGAAAACAGTATGGAGATACCTCAAAAATCTGAATATAGACCTTCCATATGACCCAGCCATTCCACTCCTGGGAATTTACCCAAGGGAAATGAAATCAGCAGACAAAAGAGCTACCTGTACCTCCATGTTTACTGCAGCTCAATAGCTAAGACATGGAATCAACCTAAATGTCCATCAACTGAAGACTGGACAAAGAAATTGTGGGATATGTACACTATGGAATACTACACATCAGTAAAAAAGGATGAAATCTGGTCATTTGCAACAAAATGGAGCAAGCTGGAAAACTTCATACTTATTGAAATAACCCAGTCCTAAAGAAACAAATACCATACATTCTCCCTGATCTGTGAGAATTAATAGCACTCCTAAAATGAGAGCTATGGAAGTGAAATTGACACTTTTAGAAGCAATGACTTGAATAGTTCTTGTCCTAACTGTCGAGGGAAAGTTTTTTTATTATTACCTTTTATTTTTTATTTCTTTTTCTTTGTTTTCTCTCTTTTTCTTTTCTCTTCTTCATACTATATGTTTAACTCTTTATGTAACATAGAGTTAATCACATGTATATTAAGTCAATTGGGAAAAGATCCAGTATAAAATAAGAGGGGGAATAAGAGAGGGATGAGGTAGTCTATAACTGTAGAACAGAAGAGTTCTGCACACAGTCCTACAGACTTACTTCTAAGGGTACAGCCTGAAAACTTGTAATGGGACTCCAAACCCATTAAAATCAGTGGTATAAATGACATCTTAATTGTTAAAATGATCATATTAAATGTTAAAGTCAACATATAGATATGTTTAAGTATAAAAGTGATAATATAAATAACATCAAGTACCTGGTAATAGTAATAGACAGAATTAAAAAGGAAGGAATGTACATAATGGGAAGCAGTCCACACAGCAGACTCCTAGAACAATTCGCTGTAAATGAGACTCTGATTTCAGAATCAACCCTTAAGGCTTCCTGGTCTGGCTGAAAGGCCTGTGAGAGCATTTCACGCATGGAAGGCTAAGACTCTGGCAAAAAATATCCTACATGAAGGATCTCTGTGAGACCTCAGTGGAAAGAAGGGGCCCTCAATGAAGGATGTACTTTTCCCTGAAGGGAGAACATCAAAAGACCTCCATAGCCTTGGCAGCCCATGGCAAGAGCCTCGGGTGATCACTGATGTCATAAATAAGAGTGTTACTTGTTAAAGGAGCAACAGAAATTACTTACTCCCCATGTAGGACCTCCATCCTTAATGAGTTGTACAATGAGAATTAACTGTAAATCTTGCTCTCAAACTGTACTCTATATGTTGTTTCTGTCGCTCCCCGTCTTCGTGGAGGAGCAACACTGAACCCTGCGCTGTTCTTTCGTCTGCTCGGCCTTCCCCGGGTTTGCTGCTGGTTCTTCCCGGGTTGGCTACTATCCCTTCCACCTCCGTGGAAGGGCAGTTCCCCCTGGCCACATTCCCCACTTCCGCAGGGGAGCGGCACACCGCCGGCTGGCTCTCTGGGGGCTGCACAGGTGTTCCCTTAGGTGTTCCCCATAGATGTTCCCGGTGCATGCCGTCTCTCTCCTCCTTTATAGTCCTCCTCCGCCAATCCCAACTCGGCTGCCCACACGCCGAGTATGCTGCTCTCCAATCAGGAGCAAGTCCTACAGTTTATTGGTTGAACTGGAGGCAGCTGTGCGGAAGCTGTTTACTTCTCTCCCAGCGCCATATTGTGGGAGAGCAGATGCATAGAATAAGTCCTAATTCCAGTAACTCAGTCCAGTCCGGGCTGCTCCCCACAGTTTCTGTGTGTGGGTGCAAACTGTTGAAATCTATACTTAACATGGAGTTGGTCCCCTGTATATAAAATCAAACTAAAAGTGAACCATAATGAAGAAGGGGAGGGAAAATGGAAAGGGAGGTGGTATGGGAGTTGGGGTGGGAGGGTAGGTAAGGGGGAAAGAACCACTAAATTCCTAAAGTTGAACCTAAGAAAAACGCATCCATAAAATAAAAAAAAAAAAAACAAAACCAAACCTCACTACTGTTTTCAGACAATGTCCTCATTCTGGTTTCATTTGGATTCTCTCTCTTACCTGTTGATAGCCCAGTTCAATTCTGAAGACGAGACATTTGACACATTATTCCATATGTGCTCTGAAAAGTGTGAAATATTTAAAACCCATAACTCATCTTTTAACTTTGAAACTGAGTTGTCATTAATGTAGCCTGAAATTACATTAACTTTCTAAACCTTACCAAATAGTTGCCTCATATAAAAATTGAAATCAATTAAGCTTCAAGCTCTTTTTTCTAAACTGTGACCAAAACAGACTTCTCTACATTATTGACTCCAGTCAATAGCTTTGAACCTACATACCAGGTTGGACAAGTATGCCAAATTTTTAAAAAATATTCCTTAAAATATTTATCAACTTTTCAAAGTTTTTATTTATTTTCATTCATTTGAAAGGCAGAGAGACACACACAGAGGACTGCCATTCACTGGTTTACCCCCCAGATGCCAGCAACAGCTGGGACTGGATCAACCTGAAGCCAGAAGTCAGGAACTCAATCCAGGTCTCCCAGGTGCATAAAAGAGACCCAAGTATTTGAGCCATAACCTACTACCCCTTACGGTGTGCATTATCAGGAAGCTGGAATCAAGAAGGGAACCAGCACATGAACCTAAGAACTCTGATACAGGATGTGGGTATCCCAAGCAGTGTTTAAATAGCTGCGCAATATGTCTGTCCTCTAAATCTTTTTTTGTTTTATCTCCTATTTTCAGCATTGTATATTTTCTTGAAACCCAATTCTTTATCAAGCATATGCATATGCTCTTAGCTTTGTGTAATCTTCAGATTCTATAATCTCACTTTGAAGACATCAGTCCAATTCTTTGATTGGAATTTTTAATAGAAAGTACATAGCTCAATGCTCTATCAGACTTCTCTTCACTTGGATAATGATCTACTAAACAGGGTATTCAATGGAACAGGTAAACTTCACGAATCATTACCACATAAAATTTAGCATACACCTTGGATGGTTTCCTGGTACCTGTATGTAGTACACTGTGATGTCAGTATTGTCTCATTAACCCTCTATCTGCAGAATGGCTGGTGGTTATGTGCCTATTTGCAAATAAGGAGCTATCATTCACAACTGTGGGATCTCCTTCTGTGACCCTCAACTCCAGTTACAATCAAGACAGAAGATCTTGAAGGGACAAATGCCTCAGCTTCAATAATTACCTGTTCCTCATAGCTTAAATTTTGGCAGAAAAGTACATTTGTATCAAATAAAATCAAAGAACAGAAAATAAATGATCTTGTTAAAAGATTTCTGCTGGGGCAGGCATTTCACCTGTTAAGATGTCAGTAAAGGTACCCACTTCCCATATAGGAGTGCCTAGGCTTGATTCTAAGTTCCAACTCCTGACTCTAACTTCCTGCTAATGCGGACCCTAGGAGGCAGCAGGTGATGGCTCAAGTACTTGGGTCCCTGCCATCCACCTGGGAGACCTCAGATGAGCTCCCAACTTACAGCTTTGGCCTGCCCCAGTCTCAAGAATTGTGGGCATTTGGGAAGTGGTCAGCAAATGGGATCCCCTCTCTATCCCTTGTCTCTTTCAGAAAAAAAAAAAAAGACTTCCACTTGGAGGAATTTTTACCAAGGATGGAGATCACTAGATGAGTATATCATCATACAGACTATCCCAGTAACTCAGATGAGACCCCACCTTAGCCAATTTGGTGTGCTCCACAGCTAAAGAGTGTACCTCTATCCTGGTACTAGGAAACCCTTGTAGGTGAGACAATAAAATGCTATTCATTCAGAAGGAATCATGGAGTTGAAACTTTATACAATTAAGGAACCCAATCTAGAGAAGGGTTAAGTGATGGTCTGAAAAGCTATGCAGCTTAAATGAGAACTAGCAAAGCAAAGAAAATGAAATAATGTTAGCACCAGAGATGGACCATATTGTATTCTGCTGTTTGTTCTTAAAATATATTACCCCAGTAAAGAAAGAAAGCTATAAGCAAGCCAAACACTTAAAACAAAAGAAAAAAAAAGAAAAG
Organism: Oryctolagus cuniculus; assembly: GCF_051225735.1. Classification (NCBI taxonomy): domain Eukaryota; kingdom Metazoa; phylum Chordata; class Mammalia; order Lagomorpha; family Leporidae; genus Oryctolagus; species Oryctolagus cuniculus. The sequence continues at coordinate 40,974,768 of NC_142880.1, forward strand.
AAAAAGAAGAGACTGGCCAGAGACGGTTACTGTACACGTTTTGGTACAGTATTCATATTGACCAATTTTCTGGTGAGAGCATTAAGCACAATGGAATATCACCAGCAGTGAGCTTTGCTAAAGCCAGGTGCATTCCTCTGGGAGAATAGTCACCTTCTGATGTTACCCTTTTAGTATTCTGCCTTCAGATGTTGTGAATATCCATATTATTCTAAGAAAACAACATTATCTAAAAATAAATAAAGGTTTATAATACAGGCACAGCCACTTCTAATATTGCTCCAGTAAAATGTTCTGCTACAGATGGAGGGGGAAGATACCACATACCTTGCACATGCCATGGCATTGCACCTGCACTGCGGTGATAAGAATGTCACTCTTCTCACAGTAAGAAAGTTATATTCAAAACCCACACACATTTTCTTAAAATCCTACAATTGGCAGTGCACTGGGGCCAGCATAGAAAAATTGAGCCTCTGACCACCAATCCCATATTCTTTCTACTAAAGCACAGCTAAGCGGATTAATTCATAGCTGGTTAAATACACTAAGAATTCTGTCTCCATTGAAAACTCATCTTTTCTCATCTCTAAAACAGATCAATGTTACCTATCAACAAGTACAACAGTTTACCTGGCTTCCTTTTAAACATGAACATGGCCATAAGCTCTTACACAAAATTGACACAGAGAGACTTGTGTGATCTTCCTGGGATGGGTGTAGCCCTTTGTAACCATAACATTCTGAACCCCTAGATTATTTTTCTCTTTAAAAGAAGTAATAGTGTGTTCATCAGTTTTTGCTACTATAACAAAATTTCTGAGGCTGGCTACTTTGTAAAGAACAGAGGTTTTGGGGGGCTCACAGTGCGGGAGGGGAGGGGCCTCATCTGGCAATGGTGTTCTCACTGGCTAAGTCCTCGCAGGACACTGTAAACAAGAGACAGGCAGTGTGGTCTCTCGATTCTTATATTCTTGAATGCTCTTTGGTCTAGCAGTTCTCTAGACAACCCTTTAGAAACACAGATGTCCAACCTGACCTCAGAAAACTGTATTTATAACAGTTGCCCTAGAGGGTTATGATAGGGGGCGTTCCTATTGCATCAGACTATGGATCCTGGAGGATTCCAAATCAGAACTTGTCCATCAGGGGGCCAAAGAGTTGCCAAAAAAAAAAAAAAAGGGGGGGGGAGAGGTACCTGGGGTACTTGAATGGAGCTCAACAGCCACACAAAACAGAGGGGAGGGGTATGGCATGAGCAGGAAGTCTGTGAGCAGGTAGAAACCTACAGGAACTTAAGTGATATGGGTAAATAGGGCAGTGCCATTAGAAGACTGAAGGGTAAGCTGCACGGTGAAGTACAATGGGCTGAAAATCTTGCACTAATTCATTTCTGTGATTGCAATATGTAATGAAATGAAATACTCAGCTTCATGTCTCATCTGAAGTACTAGGATAATATCCAACATACAGGGTCCTTGTGGGGATTCATTGGGAAGTCAGGACATAACCAGAAGCACACTGGATGTACTCAGTAACGGTATCAATCATCATTTCAGAGTAATAAAATAAGGGTGATGCTTATACATTTTTTAAAAAGATTTATTTATTTGAAAGAGCAATGGGGGTGGGTTGATGGCTACTGCTGGGGCTAGGGCAAACTGAAGAAAGGAACTCCATCCTGGTCTCCTACATGGGTGGTACAGTAGTTTCACTTTTTTTTTTTTTTTGAAGATTTACTTATGTATTTGAAAGTAAGAGCTGGGGGGGGGGGGGGTTCTATCTGCTGCTTCACTCCTCATATGGCTTCAATGGCCAGGACTGGGCCAGGTCAAACCCAGGAGCTTCTTACAGGTTCCCATGTGAGTGGCAGGGGCCCAGGGGCTTGGGTCACATCCCGCTGCTTTGCTCACTGCATTAATAAGAGTTAGATCATAGGTACAGCAGTCAGGACTCCAGCATCACAGTACCCCAGCATCACAGGTGGCAGCTTAACCGGTCCCTGGTTAACACATTTTTAAATGAAGAACTCCCCATTTCTGTTTGATTCTACACATCCAGAGACAAGATAAATTACTAAATGGAAAATGCACGGTGTTTGACCAACATACACATCTACATTTGCAAAGTATATGTGCAAGTACACCTGAGTCTGCACCAGGCTTTCAGGTCTAGGTCAGCAACAGGCAACAGTGCCAGCTCCTCAAGCTACACACAGAGCCTGGAGCTGCTGGCCCACACGGCTGAACAGTGATGGGCTTGAGATTCCTGAGCCTCAGCCCACAGTTAACGCGAACTCTCCCATTCTGATTTTTTTCATCTGTAAGTCTGCATTTACTGCTTCCAGTATTTGGCAAGAGTTCTCTGTGGTAATGTAGGTGCAGTTAATCCTCAACCGCTGCAGCTAGATTTAATTACATTTAGCATTTCAACACTGAATACAGTATCTCTTGAAGGAACTCCATTAATGCTGATGAAAATGGCTAGAAATTGGTTCAGGAGAGCATGAGGGCTTGAAATGAGCCGAAGCAGACGAAATTCATGAAGAGGGAACGTGTGACTAACGTGGAGGCCGTGCAAGAAATAATCATATTCAGAGTCACTCTCCTGTGAGACATGTATTCCAACATTGTACCAGACATGCAAAACAGGAGCCAGGGCTTGCAGAAGGCAGATACCTACTAACCTTTGTATCTTGTATTGAAATGATCAGATAATTGCCAAACATTTACAATTTACTTTCCTTTAAAAGTGATAAAACCTTAGAGTTCACATACTCAGTATTTTAAAGCCTTGAACAAGTAACAGGTTGCTTTGTAATTAGCCATAATGCAGTGTTTATCAAATTCCTAGAACTTGCTCAGTTACTTTTTTTTTTTTAATTTAAGATAAACAAATTTCATGGGTTTCCTCTGAATTTACTTTTGAAATTACATGTGCTAAGTTTAAACTCGACAAATGTGAGATGAACTTGGGATAAAGGCAGATGATTTGATCCATAATGAAAGAAATATATTGTTGGTAGGATTTCCACGTAAGCTAGCATGACCCAAAAATACCAGATAATGTCATGGACATGATTGATATTGATTGGTCATTTTTAGGATCATAAGGATTCTGTTTTATGACAGAGACATAAATATAGCTGCTAACTGATAATGATCACAAAAATAACCCAGGCCAGTGAAATATTTTTCTCATGTTAAACATGGACAGAAATAAAAACAAGCCATCTATTGCTTTAGAGTTTAGACTTCTCTCTTTTTTTAAAAAAAAATATTTACTTATTTGAAAGAAAGGTTTACAGAAACAGAATGAGAGAGAGAGAGAGAGAGAGAGAGAGGGAATCACATCTGTGGCCAGGTTGAAGCCAGGGGCTTCATCCATTTCTCCCACCTAGGTAACAGAGGCCCAAGGACTGGGGCTATCTTCTGCTGCTTTCATGGGCACAATAGCAGGGAGCTGAATCAGAAGTAGAGCAGCTGGAACACAAACCAGTGCTCAAATGGGATGCTGGCATCATACTGTCTGCTTGTCCATTCCTTTGAAGAGGGGGCTGGTGTCCTGGTTCCATGGCTTAACCACTTTCAATACCAGCATCACATATGGTCACAGGTTTGAGTCCCAGCTGTTCCACTTCCTATCCAGCTCCCTGATAATGTTCCTGGGAGAGCAGCAGAAGATGGCTTAAGTGCTTGGGCCCCTGCACCCACATGGGAGATGTGGATGGAGTTCCCAGCTTCTGGCTTCCAGCTTTGGTGTGGCCCAGTTTTCGCCATTTCAGCCATTTGGAAAAGTGAAACAGCAAATAGAAACTCTCTCCTGTTCTCGCTCATAACACTTTCTTTCAAATAAACACAATAAATCTTTAAAAAGTTCTTCAGAGAAGGTGCAGAAAATTTACAGAACTTACGGCAGAGCTAACACATTGCAATGTCATGAGTTTCATGGTGGAAGGAAAGGAGGAACAGAAGCTGAAGGTATTTATCAAATTTCCACAGCTAGAGAGAGGGTGGTAAGAAGGGACAAGATTCTGGGTTCTCCTGCTAAGAGTCCATCTGACATCAAGCCATGGATGCAAACTTCTCAACTACTCTTCTGCTGAGAGGCAAGAGACTCAGCTAAGGGTGCTGGTGGGAAGGAAAATGAATTTGCTAGCTATTACTTAGACCCCTTCTCAATTCCTTAACATTGACTAATATACTTTACTGATCATTTTGCGTGCTCACCACTATCTTTTTAATCTGGAAAAAAAAAAAGCAAAACATATTTGACACTTTTCTATTGAATGACAGGGAATCTATAAATGCAGATCTTCATAGGTACATTGAACAAATATGCCAAGCATGGGTCTGGGTGCTGGGAATGCATCAGTGAAAATAATTAGACAAAAATCCCTGCCCTCACCACGTTTACATTCAAGTGGAGAAATGTGCAGTGAACAAAATGAACGCATAGATGCTGTGTGCCTCCTGCAGTAAAGGCAGCGGAGAAAGGACATTCAGGAAAAGGCCAGCTGTGCAGGGTCATTGAGGTGACTGACCTCACTGGGAAGAAGCCATCTGGGCCAGTGTCGGAAAGATATGAGGGAGGAAGGCATGAACAGATCTGGGTGGGGAGGAGGGGCTGAAGGAGAAAGGGGAGCTGGGGGATGTTCTCAGCCAAGGTTGGCTCGGAGCGTGTTCCAGGAAAAGCAGCCATTTCCCATGCTGGAGCCTAGTGAGCAGCAGGGAAGAACTCTATGGGAGAGTCAGAGTGGCAGGTGCAGAGCACTGTGTCCCTGGGTGGTCCCTCTAGGGACTTGGACCTTTCCTGTCATGCAGTACATTTTCAGAGGATTTCTCTGGCTACCCTCTGAACAGTTCTGATAGTCATTTCTTCCTGGTTATGTTGTGACATTGTTCATCTTTATCCCAGCTAGTGGGGAGAATCGAATAAATACATGTGAAAAGGCATGGCATATACAACAACACTGCCACGTTGTCCTAGCCCTCACCACCATCAGAGCAACTATCTAACTCCATCACAGTTACCGCTTCTCACACCTGGATCCTCACCAGAACCCTTAGTTCTGGAGCCCCAGGGAATGTCTCCTTCCAAGTATGCAGTGACTTCGACAACACTCAAAAAAAGGACTGCAAAACAAATACTACAAAACCCACGAATGATACGTGAGCTCTGTGATCCAACTCCAAGTCTGAATTCACCCATTAGTAAGCTACTTATAGAAGCACAACCCTAAATCTTCATGTCTAAGCCATTTCAGCTGAAAGTTTTAGTCGGGATTCTCCATTTCTTGTCCATTTTGATGAGAGCTTGCTTGAATGGTGTGGGAAAATATATTTTTAAACATTTGAAACTACTTTTCTGCTTATCTTATTGTACAAATATATTTATCATTAAAATAGCCCAGAAAGAAGAAGTTTGCAACTTGGCAATCAGAAATCCTCAGAAGTATTTTTTTAAATCACACTTTGATTATGTGCTGAAATGCCTTCTAAAATACTTCTATTGTCTTTAGATGACCCACATGATAGAAACATCAGGATTTAAAGAGAACTTTATAAATAGTTCAAATTTTCTTCTCATATAAAGTTTTTATATTCTGTGATATAAGATAATAAAAACTTATGCTATCTAATTAGTTTTTATTTTTATTTTAAAAATCCTTTGCTTGGATTATTGTGTTCTAGAGTTTTGAAGATTTTGCATCACTTGAATCTATTTCATTGATGTTATGAAGAGTTTGGGTACACAGACAACACATTTCTCACGTGAAGCTTCACAGTTATTTCTTCTAGGATTTAGGCAACATTATTACATGGCAGTCAACATGGAAATCCTTCTCCAAGGTCAAACTTTTCTTAAATGACCATTCTTCATCTGTACCATTAAAGTTTACTTTCATCTCTTAAAAACAAAAAAGATTTCTTAAACTTAATATGATTAACACAGACTTTAAACTTTTAATGATTTGAAATTAAATATTTAGTAAGAGGTGCCCCCAGCGTGTACATAATCCTTTCTTTGTTAGCTTCATTGAAATAAAGCATTTTCATGGCTAGGTGATTAAAATATTAAGACTCATGACACTATGTTTCTCATAAAAAGAAACAATTTTTAAGTGAACTTGGTCATTCTTTGTATTTATATCTGAGTTACAAAGTCATTCACTTTTCAAATGACATCAAGTAAAAGTTTTATTTTTCGATAGTTGTAATCAAGCTGAAATCATTCTTTGCCACTAGTATTATCCACTTGAAAACACTTTAACTTTAAAGCTATTGTGCTTGGAATTCTACAAGTTATATCTGTTTTGTAAATATCTAACCGTCTAATACACAATCCCCCTTCATCATGCCAAATTGCCAGATTTCTCAATCAATTTGTTTCTCTGTTGAGTAGCACAAATATTTTAGCTAAAATGGCAGCACAGGTGAAATCCACAGAGCCATTATAAATTTTGGTCAACGATTCTCTCAGTGAGTTATCTGAAGGCAAGCTATCTGGAGTCACTTGGATGGTAAAGGTTTCCTGTAATTATGGGATGTGTGCTTTCCATTCACACCTGTACCATTTGGAAAAATCAAAACATGTAATTATGGTACTCTAGTTCTAATATAAATCTCAATGAGAACCAAACACTCTCTGGGAGAAAGGGATGCAATGCAACAAGTTAATGGTCCATTACAGTGGATTTTACAGTGACTTTACACAGTAATACTTGTTGGGTGATTTTCATGCCTTTATGGTTTATGAGTAATTTCTTTCTGGGTGGGGTTATTCATTAAATTGTGCACCCGGGTAAAGATAGACCCACAATTTCCAAATCAACTCTTGCTTAATGCATATTGAATTGCAAATATCTATTTACATGGATAACTTTAACTGTCATAAAATGGAAAGCATGTATCTGTGGCATAGGAAATTTTACTAAAAACGGTTTTAAAGAGCTGTAATCATTAGTTAATAGGGAAATGGCACATCCAACATTACAACCACTTTCTGCTTAATTTGGTTATTTGGCTTTTACTACCTCACTGTTCACACACAGAGTAAACTGACAGCCATGAGATCAGAAGTAAAATTAGACCATCTTTTCTACATGTAACTCACAACCTGCACTTTTAAAACTTTAGCTAAAACCATCACAAAGCATTAATAATGAAATCACTGAAAAACTAAATACAGTTCATTTTCACTTTGTTTCTTTTACCTTTACTGTACCTTTGGAAAAAAATGGTCCTGAAATACTTGGAATGTGTGGTCTAGGCAAACCAGCGGACTTGTCTTCCTTCCTTCCCAGGACGCGCTGCAGGCGGTTTCAGGCATCCACCCACCTGCTCCTCCCTCCCTACACCACCGGCTAAAAGAAACCACAGAGGAGCTCTAAAAGGGCGAAGCGAGGGAAAAGCAGCGAGAACGTCCGGACACCAAATGATCACAGTTTAATTTCTGCTTTCACTCTCAGTTTAGGAGAAAGCAAAGCAAGATGCATCAGAGATCCCACAAGCCTAGTGGCTGCCTTCTTGAGAGAGAATAGAGTTCAGCCAGGCACAAAGGTCTCCATGGCAACAGTGAATTTAGACCCCCACCAGCATTATTTATGCAACATTTCATCACAAAAGGACCCTCCCACCAGCCTGCCTGGCAAATTCTAGTTTTCTAGACTTCCACTCCCTCACCCTGAATTTCTATCTAGACTCAGTTATTTGCATCTAGAGTCTCAGCTGTCTGTATCATGAAAAACAGAACAAAACTAATGAAACAACAACAGCAGCCACAAGCCAGATGACGAAATCATCCTCAAACTGAACCCAGACTTTTTTCCCTTGGTGAATTCTACAGCAAGAAACAGATTCAAGGTTTTTCAAGTCCACATCCAAAGCACTCGTTTTATTTTTCTTCCTTTAAATTTGAAAAAATACTGATTTTCATTTGATTTAAAAGAGAGACAGAAGGAAGGAGATCTTTCATCTGCTGGCTCATTCTCCAAATGCCCTCAACAGCCAGGGTTGGGCCAAGATCCACCCCATCTTCCACAGGGTTGAAAGAGGCCCAACTATGTGAGCCACCATCCGCTGCTTCCCAAGGATCCTTCAACAGGAAGCTGGATCAGAAGCAAAGGAACTGGGATTCCTGATGTGGGATGCAGGTATCCCAAGTAGCAACGTGACTGCTGAGGCACACACCTGCCCCCAAGTCACTCTGGTTTTGATTTCAAAGATGGACAATTGTACAGTGACAAGTAGCAAGATCTAACTCAGAGGGCTCACGGAAAGGTGAACTTGTCTAGAAGTCGCTTTTTGAAGTTAAGTTTTATACATTGATAACAACCGCAGCTATTACACTACCTCAGCTTCATTGAAGTCTTCTACTTGATTCTGCTTCAGCCACAAAACCCAGCCAAGTATTTTAGTAGTTTTTATTGAACCATATAATAAATGGAACCCAAGTCCACAGTATATAATTAGATGACCAGCAGCAAATTATTGTAAACAGAGATAGAACCCAATGCAATTAGACTGCTTTAAGATATCAGCACAAGTTTCCCAACTTTAAAACAATGCACAATATAAATTGTTAGGATAATACTTGACAAAGTTGAAAGAAACGTGCAGCCTTCGCTGAAGTGTTGTATTTCGTGTTGTAATAGCTGAAATAAGAACTGAACAAGGTGACTTTTAAAAATGAGGTTTTGATCATTTTCCAGACGATCAAAGCTTACTAATTAAAAATTTAAACAGTGTATACTTTAAAAAAATTGAGAGGCAGAAAGAACAAACAGGGAGAAAGAGAGAGACAGATGAACAGAGTGGGTGAGCTCATATCTGCTGGTTTCCTCCCCAGTCACCTGTAAGTGCCTGGTACTCAATCCAGGTCTCTCACCTAGTAGCAGGGACCCAACCACGTGAGCTACCACCTGCTCCCTCCCAGGGTGCACGTTAGCATGAAGCTGGAATTGGAATGGGAGCTGTGACTTGAACCCAGCCACTCTGACAAGGGATGCTGTTGTCCCAAGTGATGTCATAACGACTAGGCCTGCCCCCAGACACTGAATTTTTATCAAGCACAGGGTAGTTCTTACAGCACACACTCCCCACAACAATTCCACTGTTCTTTTAAAACGGCTGTACATCTAGACCTAAATCATGCACCCTGATTTTCATCTTGACTCTATGCTGGCTATATGAAAAAACTGCAAGAAAATTCCCAAGTGCTGACATTTCCTGTGAATGCATATTTCAGATGATATTCTGTGGCCTGCAAGGCAGACACAGGTCCCTCACATATAACCCAAGCAGACTGTATTCCCCTGGAACAGGATACACCCAGGAGCTCCAGGAGTGCGACTCCTTTCATCCCCCAAGGTGTCCTTGCGACTCTGCCCCTCTCAGGTTTTTTCCCTCCTAATTCTGAAGAAATCATTCAGATAGTCCTCTGACTCGGAAAACTGCAGGAGGGAATTAGAAAGGCGGGCTGGTATTTCCCTTTTGCAAGAAAATGACTTTGCCAAGTGAGAAACGTGAACATCACAGCAGCTTATGGGTTGGCTCCCAGTGGTCTCTGTTCTGTTTTTCTTGTCTTCTTTTCAGTTGTGTCCATGTCTGTTTTCCCCCGCTTTATTTCCACAGAGCACGGCTCCTCATAGTTGCACTGTCCACCCTTCAAGATGCTTCTAACATCATTGCATTTCAGCAATGGCTTCATTGTTGCCTTTTTTTTTTTTTTTTTCCCTTTACTCTCCAAGACCACTTTCCCTTCTTGGCCAGATCTGTGTTAGTCCTTTGTACCTTCTTTGTCTTAGGGCCTCTTCCTTGATTTCATTTTCCCCCATGATTTTAAATTTGGTTAGCCACAAAAAAAAAAAAAAAAAAAAAAAAAAGGCAGGGCCAGCTCTGTGGCGTAGTAGGCTAAGCCTCTGCCTGTGGGGCCAGCACCCCACAAGGGTGCCAGTTAGATTCCTGGCTGCTCCTCTTCTTAAGCTCTCTGTTATGATATGGGAAAGCAGTGAAGGATGGCCCAAGGATGGCACCTGCACGGGAGACTTGGCGGAAGCTCCTGGCTCCTGGCTTTGGAATGGTCCAGCTCAGGCCATTGTGGCCATTTGGGGAGTGAACCAGCAGATGAAAGACCTCTCTCTGTCTCTCCCTCTGTCTGTAACTCTTCCACTCAAATAAATTAAAAAAAAAAAAATATGGCTAACTCTCTCTCACATTACCTGGAGGTAATTTTATCTTTTTTGTATACTTCATCCTGTTCCTTTTTTTTTCTGATTTCTTATTTTTTCTTTTGTGTTGTTAACCCATTGTCTTCTATTCATGCTTTTTGGTTTATTAGTGATTTTTCAATGAAGGCAAATTTTTCCTGGTTGGTCTTGCTAAATATTAGACCGGGAAGGAGAAGAGTGCCGAGTATGAGGGAAGTGAAGAAGCAGGACTCTAACCACGTGGTTCCTCACCCCCCCCCCTTTCTTTTTCTTTTTCAATGAAATATGCAAATTGTGTGAAGCCCAGAAAGTGAGGTATAAACCCTATAGACCTCCTATATATGAGCATGTGACTGATTCTGCTCCTAGTGTTACTAAAAACAGAATTTAATTCACTTTTTTTGTATTTTTGTTCATTTTAGTGCTTCTAGGAAAGAATTAGAATAAACTGAACATTGTAAGACACTCAACATAATTAAATCAAATCCCAAGTAGGCATAAATAATTGTTTTTGATAAAAATTCAACATTTATAATTTAAAAGGGAAAAAAAGTTTGGAAACTAGGAATAGAGGGGAATCTCCTCAATTTGATGATAACTAAATACTAATTGAAAAATTACAACCAGAGGTAAATATGGAAAACTTCCTCAAATATATTAGCTATCATTCATTGTTATTATCATTTTCACTTTAATATTGTACTGAAGGTCTTGGGTAATACAGTAAAAAACAAAAACCACTACAAAAATAATATTTAGAGTACCCACAGAAAAACACCCAAGTAGTATAAGACTATCTCACTAAACACCATACAACATTATCAAAATTAAGGCACACCTAAATGACTGGGGAACATAACATGTTTATGGATTGGCAGACTTAATCTTGCAAAGATTTCAATCTCTTGGATTAATGATAGATTTAATACAAGTCCAATCAAAACCTCAGCATGTTTGTTTTCTTGGGGGTTGGAGGCCTAAAGCAATAGATGCTAGATTTTGAAACTTCTATGGAAATGCAGAGGGCCAAGAAGAAAAAGAAGAAATCAGGATGGCTGATAGATAACACAGTGGTGCAAGAAGAACAAACAGTGAAACAGCAGAGCACGCAGACATCACACCACACATGCACCTGCTCCGTGTGAATCATGATGCCACGGGGAAGAGAATCAACACTCTGATCTGGTTAAAAAAAAAAATGGCAACTTGACCCCATCACCAAAAACATAAAAAACTAGGTACTGACATGAAAAGGGGTGAGAATAAAAGAAACAACATCTCTGTGACCTTGAGGTAGGCCAGCATTTCCTTTCTGGACACAGAATATGCTAATCATAAAAGGACATTAAAAAGTTATAATTGAGACATATTAACATTTGGAAATTCTGTTTACTAAAGATACCATTAAGAAATTGAAAGTGCACCAGTAGGAAATATTTTTACTCTTTTTCTTTATAAATATGTATAAATCTGGAATGTAAAATACTGAAGAACTAATTTGCAAACCCATAAAAACAGGGCAAAATATTTTAATAGCCACTTCAGAAAAAAAGATATTCCTATGGCCAATGAATAAATAAAAAGATTATAAACCTTGTTCCTGTTTAGGATTCACAATTTTGATCACTATGGCATGTTACTACCCATCCATCTGAATGGAAAAGAGTATGAGAGAGACAAGCAAAGAGCAACAGCATGACCAAATATTGGCAAATATCATGTGTTATCAGAACTTCTATATATTATAAGTGGGCATGTTAAATGGTAAAATAAATATGATCTTTGACCTTCTCTTCTAAATGTTTGTATATGCCCACTCTATTTCTCAGCCATGGTAGTCCCTAGGAACACAACAGCAGAAACGTCACGTGGTCCCAATCAGACACTGCTGGAATGCCCAGTGACTAGGTGCACCGTGTATGGTGCACAGTGAATTAATAACTCAGCACAGACAGTAAACCCTCCACCACCACATGCAAGATAATGACTGAATCCCACATAGAATTAAACAACTGTACTTAGTGGCAAATGCGCTCTTCTGTAGGCATGTAATACTTAAAAAAAGAATGTCTTCAATTATTCTTGAGTCTAGATTTTTGGAAGACTTAACAGACAAGTGTGTATAAAATTAGGAACACTGTTTACTTTTGAATATTCTTGATTTTTTTTAAAGGTATTTCTGAGGCCAGCAAGGTGGCTTATCAGGTGGAGCAGCAGCCTGCAGTGTTGGCATCCCACATGAGCACCAGTTTGAGTCCTGGCTTCTCCACTTCTGATCCAGCTCTCTGCTGTGGCCTGGGGAAGCAGTGGAGGTTGGCCCAAGTCCTTGGGCACCCGCACCCATGTGAGAGACCCAAAAGAGGTTCCTGGCTCCTGTCCTTGGATTATCAGAGCTCTGGCTGTTGCAGTCATCTGGGGGGGGGGGGGTAAACCAGCAAAAATAGGACCTCTCTGCCTCTGCCTCTGCTACTCTGTCTTTTTTTTTTTTAACAACGTTTTCCATTTTCTATGTTTTTTAATTAATTTATTTGACAGGTAGAGTTATACACAGTGAGAGAGAGAGAGAGAGAGAGAGAGAGAGAGAAAGTTGGTTCACTCCCATGAAAATGGCTGTAACCACTGGAGTTGCGTGGAGCTGCGCCAATCCAAAGCCAGGAGCCAGGAGCTTCTTCCTGGTCTCCCACATGGGTGCAGGGGCCCAAGCACTTGGGCCATCCTCCACTGCTTTCCCAGGCCACAGCAGAGAGCTGGACTGGAAGAGGAGCAACCGGGACTAGAACTGGCACCCATATGTGATGCCGGTACCCGCAGGTGGAGGATTAACCTACTGTGCCACAGCACTGGCCCCTGTAATTCTTTCAAGTAAATAAAAAAACTTTTAAAAAAGGCATTTCCACCAAGATCCTTGTCCATTTCATTTTTAAAAGTAAATTAAGGATATTTATGTTGTACAAAATAAAGGTACAACTAAGGATGGAGGATTTACTATCTGGTGTACTATAATAAATTTTAAAATGATTGAAGATGTGGTGATCCTCTTGGACAAAAAGAAAGAAAGAAAACTACATTTTAACCTGTTGACCATTTTTATCTACTCAAAATGATAGCAAAGTGGAGGACCAATTAGCACCAACACTGGACACTGACACAAGTAAATTTAATGTCAATTTAAAAAATTTCTCTTCATTAACACAATATTTAGAAGAACATTTGAAAAAAGACTTGGTTCTTTCCTGAAATTTTGGCATTACATTTTCTGAAAATTCACATTCCAAAGTAAAACTCTGTAATTCTATTTATTATCCTTGCAGACTCTAAGGTATAAAATTACACATGATCGACAGCCAAATTACGGAGTCTGACTTCCAAGGGACAGGATGCAACTCTGGCATGAAGATGCTGAGCGATTAGAGAGTTGCAAGGAGGAACATTCTGGGGGCCAACTCAGCCTTTCATTTGCAGTCCAGCAGTTATCTGCTGCCCATGGCCAAAGTCGATAGAGGGGGTTGGTAATGGCAAGAAGAGGAGAAAGGGAAGAGGAAGGAAGTCAAATAAACAATGCTGGACTTCTGCCTGGAGCCCTGGCAGATAAAACTGAAACTGCATGCTGCCTGCCGCTGCCCTAACACTCTTCAAACCTAGCGTGGGACACGGTAAATAAATAAGTCCTGAGTACTGAGACGAGCAATATGTGTTGTCATGCACTAGCTCGTGTTCATCAGGGAAAACCAAATCCTACTAACAAAAGATGCTCTTGTTATCATTTGCTCTATCTGGGTACGAACTCTTTATTTGGGGGTTTATAGTAGCTACCCATTCCTTCACTCTATGCCTTGGACTAAAGCTTGCGTGATGACAGATTAAGAAGAACAAAAGTGTTCATGGGCAGATTTGAAAGTAACTCTACTGTATTCAAAGCACCCTTGGTTTCTGAAATAGGATGTGAACTTGTAATAGTTCAGCAAGCCCTTCTGCATTTTTGACAATGCAAACTTTCAATCTATGAAATTCAAATGATTGTACATTTACAGCATAAAGAAAGCTTGAAGAGAGGAATTTCTAGTTACCAAGTACACAGTGGCAAAGATTGCAAGTGAACATATTTAGAGATCACTTTTTAAAAATACACTAATTTGAGGTAAAGGAATATGTAAGCTATATAGATGATTTGCAATTGCCTCCTAATATACAATAATGCACTGATATTGCTTTGAATATGTGCTCTTTCCCGGTAATAACAATAATAGCAAATATAGAATTCTCACTTTTCAAGCAGTTTCACTCCTCTCTCCTTTCTCTCTCTCTCTCTCTCTCTCTCTCTCTCTCTCTCTCACACACACACACACACATACACGCATTCATGTACATATGTTTGCATGCCAAGACAGGTTGCAATTTTTCCAACCACAAAACAGCTTTTCCTCATGTCAGAACCTCCTAGTTATTACCAGATTGAAAGTGTCTATCATATTTTACACTTCTGCATATCTCAAGCATATATTTAAAGGACTGGTCTTTGAAGAAACAGTTCAAAAATCTCTGATACCCAGAATATTGTATAAATCTCTTAGCATTAAGAGTGGCATTTGGTTCCATTTTTTGCATAATTAGCTCATGTCATCTGATCTCCTCTAACATCTATGTAAAGTGGTGATCATGAATAATACTTGTTCAAAACAGAGTGAGCTCTGTTTCTTGCCTGGACTTAGGTATTATGTCATTGCCCTTGGTTGAGGCACCTAAGGAATACCAATAAGAGGGCGCACATGACTAAGCATTTTAAGTTCTTCCCACAGTGTGCTTGGTAAAACACTAGCCAAAGAGACTCGTTCAAAAGTATTTCTTTACTAAAAGTACTAAACAGATAAATAAGCTTTAAAGAAATCAGAGAGTCCATTTAAAACAAATGCAAGCCAGTTTTTGAAAACACACAGCATTTCAATACATCAAATCATAACTAGACACACATTTTTGTATAGCTCTCCATAGGACATAGTCTCCTTGAGTGTTATCACAGTTTCTGGCTTTTAGTCTGGAACATTCTGTCTTCTAACTTTAAAGAGTTAACTTGTGGCTTGGGAAGTTAAGAGGCAGAGGATGGTGGTTATAGGGGCTCGGTCAAGGGGATGAGGTGTTACAAGGGACACACAGCTCAACATGACTGGCTATACTTCTAGGAATTTAATGGTTTGTTTTTTTCTTTTTTTTATGCTTGTCAGTATCTTTCAAAAGTTGAAAATGGTATATAAATATTTGGTCATGAATCTTTCATGAATTATGGTGGATTCGTTATGTTTCTTCATCAACGCCTGAGAACAATATTTTTTTTTTTTTAAGATTTTTTTTATTTATTTGAAAGGCAGAGAGAGAGAGGAAAGAGAGAGGTCTTTCATCTGCTGGTTCACTCCCCAAATGGCTGTCACGGCTGGAGTGGGCGGGGCCAAAGCCAGGAGCCAGGAGCCAGGAGCTCTTTAGGAGCAATCCTCCACCAATCATGGTTGTCTACCATTTCCAAGAGAATTAAGAGAATTAAGGTCAATGCTATAGACCACATTTTAAAAACCTTTACTGCAAGCTGGAGGAAGAAAAATGGTATCTTTTAATATAGGGATTAATGATGAAGTGCTAAAAATACACTTTGGTCCCCATGGCATTTTATGAAAAGCACAAGATATAACTGAAACCTTTCAGAAACAAGTATGAAACTTTAATATTTCCTGAAGATACTATTTATTAACAACCCACTCAAAAGCCATCAAAAGGGGGTGGCTGGTGTTGTGGCACAACTGGTTAAGCTGTCCCTGGGATGCCCACATCCCATATCAGTGTACCTAGGAACCATTCGAGCCTCCACTTCTGGTCTGACTCAGCTTCCTGCTGCTGTGCACCCTGGGAGGCAACAGAGGATGGCTCAAGTACTTGAGCTTCTGCTACCCAGATTGAGTTCCTGGATCTTGGCTTTGGTCTGGCTGCTGTAGGCATTTGGAGAGCGGACCAGCAGAAGGAAGAGTCCTCCCTCCTCTCTCATTCCACCTTTCAAATAAATAAAAACAATTTTAAATTTACAACACAATACATCAAAAAGATGTAAGTGTTTATAACACCACAAATATATGGGGCAATGTGCTTTAGTAGATAGAACAGGATGTCACAAATATTTATCCTGGAAAATTAGATGAAAAAGAAAGTATTACAAGGGAAAAGTTATACACCCAAGAAAATTTCATCTCAAACCCATATTTGTCTACTTTTAGAACTTTTTTGAAGTATTAAACATATTTATGTATTATTATTAAATTATTTGAGTTTTTTCCAATAACTCCTATTGTGTATGTAATCTCAAATCTGCCAGCAGTCTTACCAATATATAGTATTTTTTGACAACAATGACATCTATTACTGGAAAATAAAGTTTTTGCCTTTTATTTTTGCTAGATCCTAAAATTCCAAAAAGTAGGAACCTCTATTTATCAATGAGATCAGTTAGGACCAAAGGTGAAATTTATTCCTGGGACTGCAATTTTGCAACAAGTCAGGGCAATGGGAAAGGAATTAATAAACACAGTTTAGACTTTTCATGGGGTTATATAGGCCACAGAGTTTGTTACTTTGATTGTAGGAAGTGGCACATAGATATGGCTGATTTCTTGACAGTTGTATTGCATGCCTGGGAACCTTGAGGGCAGAAGTTTGTTCTGGTCTTATGATGACATTCTGCTGCCATCCAGCTGATACTTGAGCTACAATGCTGAGGGATTTCAAAGTTAAGAAGAAGCTCCAAAATGCATCAATACTGCTTGCTTTCATGAATATGTGAATCAACTTCCACTTCCCTGTGTACCATCTGTGTTCCCCTATCTGACACTGAGGTTTTCAGTTACTTAGAAGGATTATGTAAGTGCATGAATATAGATCTATTGTTTTTATATCAGTGTGTGAAAAGTGTTTGCTCATATCCAAATTCTGAGCAATATTTGAGGCACACTAAAGTGAAAAAAGGTCTATGTATAATATGTATGAAACATTTTCTATAGCAACATTCAGTAAAATTGTGTGCTTTCTCGAAGTCAAAAAAATACACCAACAATTGAGCCAGTGTGTTTGCACATCTTTTTAGACGAAGACTAGCCCAGGAAATTGTATTTCAGAATTCCTGAGCAGAGCACTTTCAGACAATGATGTTAGTAATGAAAGGAATGTCAGCAATTAGCTCAGCAGTAGTAGTACAGAAGTCAGAGGCAAGGAGAATCATGGTGGTAAGAATGCAACAGGAACAACACACAAGCAGACAGGGTACACACAACTCTGAGTGCCTGTCTGCTGATGAGACTAAGCTCACAGATAAAGATCAGAGCTTAATGAAAAGAGAGTAAAGAATTCTCAGTCTAATAAACACTGCAAGCTGATGGGCTTAAAGCATCAGGTTTTTTTTTTTTTTTTTGAATGATACACCATTTTTGTGAGACTATAAGTAGATTACAAATATTTTAGAATACTTGATCTCAGAAATGGAAGGATAACCATGGATAAACAATATTTTATATGTCCATGTATAATGTTGGACACCACATTATTTGACAATTTTAGAAAAATTAATATTTTTTTCATTAAAAATAATTTATTTGAAGGGCAGTGTTACAGAACCAGAGAGAGGGAGGGAGGGAGAGATGGAGGAAGGGAGGGACATAAGAAGAGAGAGGGAGACAGAGAGAGAGAGAGAGAGAGAGATCGGATCTTCCATTACTGGTTCACTCCCAAATGACTGTAACAGCTAGGGATGGGCCAGGCTGAAGCCAGAAGCTTAGAACTCCATCCAAGTCTCTACTGTTTTCCCATGTGCATCAGCAGGGAGCTAGATCAGAACTGAAGCAGTGGGGACTTGAACCTGAGCTCATATGGGATGCCAGTGCTGCAGGTGGCAGCTAAACCCACTGTGCCATAATGATGGTCCCACTTTGTTTCTTTTCAACATAGCATTGTTTTCATCATTTTTATGTTTATGAACTAATTGAAATAAGATTCTATTTCCTTGAATTTGGTGTGGACTCATAATACTATGGAATGCAGTATATTGTTCTGTAAGAATTTTATTTTTCATGCAGAAAGTTTTCCACAAAGGAATGTACAGCATATTAAGCCACAAATAATTGGAACAGATTTAATTCAGGTTTTTAAAGTAAAATTAAGATCTCTAAATTCTAATGTAGCCTGAAATTCTTAATCATTTTAAATTTATTGAAATTATTTTATTAAATTTAGTTGTAAATATTTAATTGTTCATTCTCACAGCTCATGATAATTTTAATAACTGATATTTTTCTACATGAAAAGATGTATCATAATGATAATATATAAATACAATGCCTACGGTTTATAAAATGGTTTATATAAATTATCACTTCTGATGTTAATAATCCTTCTAAGAGCTATGAATATCTAAAATGGAACTATATTGTGAATTTAATAATAGGAAGGTAATTTATATCAAAATTCTTATTTGGGAAGTTAAATTATCACTCTAATTATGATAATACTCAGGCATATTTTATAACATACTCAGTATTGCTCATTAACATAAGCCTGAGTACTAAGTTTCAGACCACCCACCTGAGCACCTCCAACTCACTCTCTCATGGAATCCTCTAAACAGTTTCCTCACATTGGGAAAAGTGACCTCCTCCCTACTACCCCTTGTTCTCATGCAAGAACATTCCTGCTAGATTTTGGTAATGAAGCCTCCTTAATAATAAAGGTATATAATGCACTGAATGGAAATCAATGATTCAATATCATTTTAATCTATTTATTATACAACACCCCATCATAATTTAATTTTGAATATTGCAAATGGTTCATAACAATGTACTAGCATCACTGCTTCAATATTAACATTATCATAATTAGGAAAGTGTAAGTAGGAATTTATTAGAGGGTTTTTTTTTATTATTGGTACCAAGAATAACTCCATTATTTCTGTCATCTGGGAAGATTTGTGAATGCAAAGCAACACAATGAAAATTCCTTTTTCTGCAGGGTCCCCATGGACATGTGTCAGAATGCATGAAAACATTATGACATTAGATAGTGCTATGCAAACACTTTCTTGGCAGACTCAGCAAGAAACAAGGACACTGTCCTATGGCCATGGAACCGAGGGCTTTTCATCCAGTCATCTGTCCAGATGGGAGAGTGACACACAGAGCCAGTGAGGACAGAGGTGGAATTATCTCATAACATTCAGGTTTGGAAAAGACAGAAACCAACAGACAGTTTTACTATCTCCTTAAATAGTAAAAACAAAAACAAACAAACAAACAAAAAAAACCCACAAAAAAAAAAACAACAGTCTAGAATACTACTTTTCACTTTCCAAGCTAATAATATTAAACTATGACGCCAGGCTGAAGGAACCCTTGTTCTATAATTCTCCTGTACTGGAAGAAACCCAAAGTCAATGAGGAGACAAATCCATTATGTACAGTGCAACATAATAACTGTTGATTTAAGAAATTATTTTGATAAATAGTATGTAGAAGAATCATTTGGCAATGTAAAAGTCAAGATGCTTCCCGGGGCTATCCTGTACCCTCTTATAGTTATTTAGGGCAGTGTTTCACAATGGGCATCTTAAGGACCACAGACAAGAAACTGCTGACCTTAATGCCTTCACTCCAAAATGCAACATGAAGTCATCATCAGGCTACAAGTCAAACAATCACTGCTCTGTAAATCGAACGCATTCTCATCTCCATTCAGCACACTAAAAACGATGGTCATCTACTTTTATAATAAAATATTGTCAGTTCTGGTGTGCAAAATGGATTCTAGGCATTGCTAACATGAACCATCCCATGGCACAAGCAGAATTCGTTTATCGACATTATAATTTTTAATGTCATCATGGCAGCAGCTGATGATTTTCAACTTCACAGCTCCTTATTGGCGTCTCTGTCTCTGTCAGGACCTCATGTGCTGCATCAGGGCCCTTGAAAACCTTGCTTGTCATAAGGCAACCGTGATTACTCTGTCATGTACCTGTGTTGAAAGCGAAATAGACTGCAGGCCCCCAAGGAACCTAGAGTAAATGGCTAATTACAGAGCTTGCTGCATTTGGCATTACAATCATATTGTTTAATGTAAACATAAAGCCCAAGAAGATTATTTTCCCCCAGAATGAAAGGCAATGAACATGGACAGTGTTTGCACTTATAATATAGAAATGACAAATATTCTGAGATGTCTACTACATAGCTCAACAAAGTATTAGAAAGGTGTCTCGTTTTAATTCTCATTCACCCATTTATCTATTCAACAAATAGTCATTAAATGCCTATTTTCTTTGGGCATCGCCAAAGGCAGTGAAAGAAACGGATGTGACCCTGTCCTCACCTAGATTTTAGCCCAGCTGTATTCTGGAAATAATCAATATCTGACATCTGCTCCTGCTTTGCCTAGAAACTCAATTTCCCTTCTTTGAAACAAATTAGTTTATTTATTTCCATGGTGACTTGCATATAGTAAACATTTAATCATGTCCTGACAGATTGAATTAGCATTTTCTTCTTAAACTGATGAATGGATAGTATCAAGGCATATCCTGAAACTCCACTGTTATTGGTTACACACAAAGGATGGAAATAAGAGCACAGATACCAACTAGTGCATGTTTGTGAGCGTTCATCATCACAGTCTTGTTTCTCTTTTTCCACTGAAGTCTCAGAAGCTGGAATGCAGTCCAGGCAGAAAGGGATCAGGTTTGGAATAAAGACAGAGTTTCAGTTATGCAGCTTCGACTTACGACCTCATGTCTTCATAGGCATCAAGCTGGCCAGAAAATACAGACTCTCTTCTTGTTACTGTGAGTTGGGTAGTTTGTATTAAGTACATATTGTGCAAAATGCTTCGTGTATTTCACCAGCAACTCTCAAACTGCACAGTACTTGTTCTCTTGTTTAAAAATGAGTGCGATTCAAGAATGGGAGTGACTCATGTCGAGCTACAGGCTTGTGGTTGGTGGTGCATGGTCTGAGCAAAGTTCCACCTCCAAACCTCCCACCTTGCCCTGCTGTGTACCGACCTGCAGCTTTGCCAGTGTCCCCAAGCCCTGTCCATGTTCTCCTACCCCTGCCTTGATGGCCTCTGGTTTTCCAAATCCCTTTGTTCCCTCTCTCTCCAATAAAGTCTGGGGCTCATCTTCTCCAGACGTTTCCAATTCTCTGATATTACCTGGACACAATTAAACATCCATGACCCAAAATCTCAAAAAGTGCTTCCCTTTGATATTATCATACTGAGTGGGAATTGAAATGATCAATTTAAAATGTCAAGTACATCAGTGGAGGGATGAGTGGGAGATCCTCATGAGCCTTTCTGTCAGTCTTTGGTTTCAGAGCCTAGAGATCTGCTTGAACCTTTTTCCTACCAGAGACTACAAAACGTGTAATTGGAGACAGGGGAACAAGAGGCAGGCTTGGGTCTCAGGTTGTGAAGGAATGGATACCTGCTTCCTCTTCAGTAACTGAGAAGAGTGGCCAGAGAAAGGGCCAGCCTCAGTCACCTGCCACAAACCACTCAGCTAATCACCTGCCATTTCTAGGCTTTCTTCTTTCCTGCCCTGGAAGTTTTTTTGTGTGTGTGTGCCCTTACATTGTCAGTTGTTTGCTGCAATCTTCCATATAATTTAATGATTAACTTTACTAAAAATGCCAAGAAGATGACATTTAAAAATATTATGAATTTAGTTTGCATTTATTCTTAGAAAACTACTGAATTTTTAAAATTTATCTGTGGTTCTGAAAAGTTTGGAGTAAACTTAAATAAAAATGAACCTATATAAATTTTAGTGTGATGTAGCAATGGATCCAGAGCTAGTGGGCCTCTTCTAAGTTCCCATTAGGGCCCTGGGTTTCCTTGGGGAAGTTACTTATCTTGTCTTAAGTGAAGTTTCTTTATTCATAAAATAGAAATTTTATATAGCTTAATTCAACAACAGTCTACAGAATTATAGTGTGATTAATCTACAAGATTTTTGTGGTCAAGCAATTAGTCTAACATATATTTATATCCTCCCAGTGTGTATGGGATCTCTGAGAAGAGCCCACAGCATAATAGCATCCACAAACACCCATGCTTATGGAATGAACATGTATGAATGATAATAACTTTTATTCCACAAGAATATAAACATGCAGCATGGACACAATGCCAGTGCTTCCTAGGGGCTGAAGATTTGATGCTGAGAAAAACAGACAAGGGTCTTACATTATAATGGGAAGTGATAGACAATTAACATCCACCACAACAGATGACTTCTTGTGGTGATGGTTGCAATGAGGAAATCCAGAGTCTAGTAAGGAGGGAGGGCATTTGTGAGAACAGACAGGTCCATGTGGACTATATGAAGACTGGACTTTATTCTAAGTATTGAAGGAAGCCATTAGAAGGATCTAAGTGACATGACTCAGAAGCCATTTTTTTAAAGTATCAACTTAATATATATTCAGGTGTACCTCCACAGAACAATAGAAACAAGAGCAAACAGTCTTGTTTGGATCTGAAAACCATGCTTCTTAGAAATCATTAGGTGGCCACAAAGTAGGCTATTGTAAATACTCAAACACAGTAGCAGCTCAGATTAGGGTGGCAGTGATGGAGGGAGAGAACCAAGTGTATAGAGCTAACAGGAAAGACAGCTATGAGAGGAAGAATTTAGAGTTGTTCCCTCCCACACCAAAATCCCCACCCACGGTTATTTAAGCAAACATTCACTCAGGTTCTACTGTGAAAGGTCTTTGAAAATACACTTGCGGTTCCAAGTCAGTTGATCTACAATAGGGACACTATCCTGGATCATTCAGATTCATACACTCTAATCTCATGAACTGATAAAAGCCAACACGTTCTCCAGCTACAGCTAGAGATACGGCAGAAGAGGCAAGGAATGAAGCTAAAGGAGAGGTCAGAGACTGAAAGCAGAAGAGAGAAGAAGGAAACATGAGCTAAGCAACACACGTGGACCCTTCATTGGGAATGATCCTTGGCCAACAGGAAAATGGAGACCTGAACCCAAGACTGCACAGAGCTCAATCCAGGCGACAACCTAAATAATCCTGGAAGCCAATTCCTTTCCAGAACCTCCAGAAAGGAGAACAGGGTGCTGACACCTTGATTTTAGCCCAATGAGACTCCTGATGGATTTCTGAGACTGTAAGAGAAATACATGTGCATTGTTTCATGGCACTAAGTTTGTAGTAAATGGTTAGGGCAACAACACAAAACCAATAGAGCAGTGGGATAGTGTGAGAAGGGAAGAGGAAGAAGAGAAGCATCAGGATGACTTGGCTGTTTAGAGTTTAGGGAACGGTGGGATGGATAACAGAGATGCAAGAGAACAGAAGCAGACACCTGCTAACAGCTCTCAACCCCCAGGGAACAGGACAGAAAACAAGTTTTCTTTTGAACACGCAGATCTTGAGATGTCTATCGTTTGCCTAACTGGAGTTGACAAGATGGCAAGTGGAACTGCAAGTTCAAGGAAGAGGTGAGGGCCAGAAATGTCAATCAGCTTCATCAATGTGTCATAAACACATAAATGACTTTTAAAAAATGGTGCTGGGGGCTGGTATTGTGGCATAGTGGGTAAAGCTGCCTCCTGCAATGTTGGCATCCTTTATGGACAGTGATCTGTGCTCTGGCTACTCCACTTCTGATCCAGCTTCCTGCTAATGGCCTGAAAAAAGCAGAGGAAGATGGTTCAAGGACTTGTGGAAGGTCTGGTTGAAGCTCCTGGTGTCAGGCTTCAGACTGGCCCAGCCTTGGCCATTGTGATCATCTGAGGAGTGAATCAGTGGATGAATGGAAGAACTCTGTCTCTCTTTGTAATTCTGACTTTCAAAATAAATAAATCCTTTTAACAAATGGTGCTACCCTTGTTCCGCTAGCCATATTCTTAAAGAGAAAACATTTTCAACATCTGTCCATTAACAATATCCAGGGAAAATCAGGAACACCAGGAAGGAAAGGAGATCCACCCTGCTATGGGCTGACCTGTATCCCCTAACAAAGAAATGCTGGCATCCTGATCCCCAGCCCACGTGAGTGAGACTGTATTGGGAGGCAGGGCCTTAACAGATGCAATCAAAGCAAAATGTGGTCATAAGTTTGTAAAGAGGAAAAATTGGGACAGAGACATGCACACAGGGAGAATAATGTGTCACTCCGAATACAGAGATGTGGGAAATGCTTCTACAAGCCAGGGAACCTCAGAAATCACCAGCAAACCACCTGAAGCTACAGAAAAGGCATGGAGCTGTAAGGACTATAAGGATAGTCTTGGAAGGAACCAGCCCTGCCTACAGCTCAAGCTTGGACTTGGGGCCTCCAGAACTGTGAGACAATATATTTCTGTTATAAAGGTACTCAGTCTGTGGTACATTTATATATATATAACAGTCCTACAAACAGAATCCACAACCAAAACTGTGAAGGGGACCCCAGAGAAAGCCACACAGACTTATGTTTAATAGAATGGTCTCCATATCTTTCATATTTAATATTATCACCCACTTAAACGTAAGTATAATGGATTGAACTATGGCAAGAAAATAGTTTATTAAAATAACTGCAACAGTGTTCTTACAATTTTAATTACTTAGTTTTTAAGAAAGAGCACACATATATTAATTGTCAACGGTAAATTCCCTTATAAGTTAGTTCTTTTATTACATGGTCTTAAAATGTATTGCAATTCAATTGACACAAATTATTTTTGAGTATCAATCCTCCATGAAAAATTATGGAGAGAAAGATGCCCAACACTCTTAGTTACATAGAGCAAATTTATCCACTTGTGCAGGATATTCCTTGTGTTTATTCAAATGATGTTTTATTTAACTTAGACCTGTTAAGAATGTCAAACTGTCAACATTCCAAATGGAAGAAATTCAAAATTTGGGCTGAAAGTCTGTGAACATGGCAGGCATCAAACTCCCTCCAACCTTAAAACAAACAGACCTTCTGCTACAAGCAGAAATTGATACATAATTAGGCCCCATGCAAGGAATGTGCTTAAGGTTGCCACTGTGCATTATAAGAAATTCTCAAGTTCATTAACAACCATAAAAAAAATAAAAGAACCCAAGGGAAGATACTTTTATAGCACTTCTGAATTTTATCAGCAATTTGCAACAAACTTAGAAATGGAAACAGCTAACTTTATGCATCACTAAATGCAATGCAAATGGAGCTAGAGCAATGAGAACTAAGAATTCTGTTAGATTCTAAATCACTGGGGCTAGGCTGTGGCACAGCACATTAAGATGTTGCCTGCAGTGCCAGTATCCCATATGGGTGCGCTTTTGGGTCCAGGCTGGCCCACTTTTGAGCCGGCTCCCTGCTAATGTGCCTAGGAAAGGAACAGAAGATGGCCCAAGGACACCCAGATAAAGCTCCCAGCTCCAGCCTGACCCAGCCATGGCTGTTGTGGCCATTTGGGGAGTAAACCAGTGGATTGAAGAAATTCATTCATTCATTCTCTCTCTCTCTCTCCCTCTCTCTGCCTCTCTCTCTGTAATTCTGACTTTCAAATGAATGAATAAACCTTAAAAAAGGCTGAATCACTATACTTCACAAAAGCCCAGAGAACACATAGATGGAAATAGGAAATCAACACAGCAGTATTCTCTCAGTCAAGCCAAGTTCTCAAACATTATTTATTTATTTATTTTGACAGACAGAGTGGACAGTGAGAGAGAGAGACAGAGAGAAAGGTCTTCTTTTTTGCCGTTGGTTCACCCTCCAACGGCCGCCGCGGCCGGCACGCTGCGGCCGGTGCACCACACTGATCCGATGGTAGGAGCCAGGTACTTCTCCTGGTCTCCCATGGGGTGCAGGGCCCAAGTACTTGGGCCATCCTCCACTGCACTCTCTGGCCACAGCATAGAGCTGGCCTGGAAGAGGGGCAACCGGGACAGAATCCGGCGCCCCGACCAGGACTAGAACCCTGTGTGCTGGCGCCGCAAGGCAGAGAATTAGCCTAGTGAGCCGTGGCACCGGCCTCAAACATTATTTATATGTTGATGACTGCCAAAATTATCTTCTCCAGCTCTGCCCTTCCCACAGAGCTCTAGACCCATCTAGTCAACTACCTACTTCTGATGCCCACCAAGTATTTCTTCACCAGATTTTATATGTTCACACCTCTAGAATAAGGTTGTTATTTCTCCTATTATCCCCCTCCTAGCATTCCCAGATTGTCTTATTTCTCAGTCATCCTCATCTCCATGACCCAGGGACCTGATCCAAAGAGACAGATTCTGAACTAAATGGCCCACAAAAAACATATCAGGGGTTTCCACGGGGTCTGCTCTCCTGCAGTTTCCTGGAGTCTTCCAAGTTCCAACATCCCTGCTGATGCCAGCTGGCCCAGTGTCTCCATACCAAACCTCTAGAACTACATCTTACTTGGTTCTCTGTACCTTTCTTGCCTCTCACTCCACTTCACTACACCATTTTTTAGTTGCTTTTTTTCACAGAGCAGGAGAGGTTCCCCAATTTTAAAACACATCATTTGATCTCTTTTGCTAAAAATGTTCAATTGGCTTCTTATCAAATCTACATCACTATCTTCATTATCACCATCATCTCCACCACCACCACCACATGGGGTACCTGAGACTTCTGGACTCAATGGGATTCTGTCTGCTTCGCTGACTTAATGAGCTCCCACCCTTCTCTCTTTGTGCTAAACACCAGTCAGGTGGCATCGTTGGTTCTTTGAACCCAGGAAGAGATTCCATCCTGCTTCCCCAGGTGCTCCAGTGGCTGCCTTTGTTCCTCCTTTTAGTTTGAGCACAGCTGTTGCTCACCAGACACCTGCTAACAGCTCTCAATCCACCCCTACTCACTCATTTCATTGTCCCATATTTTGCTTTCTTCATATCACTCATCACATGCATTGCTTATTTATTTTTTTATCTTTTTTGTTGCTTCTGTTTACCTATTTATCATTTATCTCCCGCTGTAAGTCAATGTGGTTTGAAAATATATCTTCCCATTTAATTTCCAAAAATATGAAGGATGTCTTTTTTTCTTTTACTTTTTGATGAATTATGAGTAGTTGATCTGAGGCTGCAGCATTTTTTTTTCTACTAAACACAGAAAATAAGTGCATAGAAATAAATTTAGAAGTGCATAGAAATAAACATAGAAAATAAATTTTAAGAGTGAATTTCATTCCATTCAGTGACTCTCAGATGACCTTCTATCACTAAGATGACCAGTCTTAACCACAGAGGGAATTATTAACCACTCATGGATATTCTAATAGGATAATGATGTTTCAGGCTGCAGATCTCTTGGCTAATCCTCTGCCTGCGGCACAGGCACCCCTGGTTCTAGTCCCATTTGGGGCGCTGGATTCTGTCTCGGGTGCTCCTCTTCCAGTCCAACTCTCTACTGTGGCCCGGGAACGCAGTGCAGGATGGTCCAAGTGCTTGGGCCCTGCACCTGCATGGGAGACCAGGAGGAAGCACCTGGCTCCTGGTTTTGGATCGGCACAGCACCGCTGGCCATAGCGGCCATTTTGGTGGGTGAACCAATGGAAAAAGAAGACCTTTCTCTCTCTCTCTCTCTCTCTGTCTAATTCTGCCTGTCCAAAAAAAAAAAAAAAAAAAAAAGGATAACGATGTTTCTTGAACTTCTGGGAGAACAATGGTCTACTTTATAATACCAATAATGAACAAAATCACAACACAAGCATATTGGGCCCAATAGGTACTGACAGTGCCCAGCACTGACCAGTGAAACAGCAGGAAAGAGTGCCTTGTCTTTCAGTCTGATTGTGTTCCAGTCCTGAGAGGGTGAGACTACCTCAAGCTTGGCTTGGACCCAGATAGGTCTGAAGCCACCTACCAAGGGGAGACTTGAACCTGAGAGCCTTCTCCACCTTTTTCCCCAACTGGATTCCGTGGCCACTGATAACACACTTCTTCCACTTGGCCAGGCTCTATTAACCTTTTATCCTGATAGTTTCTTTCTAGCAAAATCACATTGAGAATCCTTTAACCTACACAATGACCTCCTTTAAATAGGAGCAGGAATTTAGAACTGATTTATTAACACAGCAATTTGGTTTGAGTCCTAGTATTTGTTACACTGATTTATGATAACAATATAAGTGCCCATGACAAGGAATTTTATGACTTGTTCTGGACACAAAGTGCCACTTTAGCTCCCCATACACTGACTTCCCTCTGCACGCAAAGACTGAAGTCACGGAGCTATTCCATGGGATTGGAGCCAAGTAGCATCTGGCCAGCCAGATGATGGTATTGACTTTCATAAATAGATTCTAAGCAAAAACTCAATGCCTTGCTTGGGTTTATTTAGCATTAGAAAGCTTTATCTTTCCTTGTGAATTGCACTTTGAAATGTTAAAGATTTCAAACTATTTAGTTCAAAAGATGTTGAAGAAGTTATTTGGAAGAGTAACTGATTTTTACCATAATCCTCTAAGGCACGTATGGTATGTAAGAGTGCAAGAGTAACCCCATTTTGGAAGTGAGAATCTGAGGTATAGATATAGTATATCCTGGTATATCCTGGCCTGGATTTATGAAACATTAAGTTTTAGTGCTGGGTGGGGGAGGGCAGCTTTTGGCACAGAAGTGACGATGCAGCTCAGGACACCTGAATTCCACTGGAATGCCTGGGATGGAGTCCAAGCTCCACTCCCAATTCTACCTTCCTGCTAAAGTGCATGCTGGGAGTTAGCAGGTGATGGCTCAAGTCGTTGTGTCCCTGCCACCCACATAGGAGATAGGAGACCCAGACTGACTCCCAGGCTCCTGACTGCAGCCTAGCCCAGGGACACTGTGGACACCTGGGAGGATGAACCAGCAGATATCCATTTCTTTCTTCCTTCCTTCCTCTCTCTCTCTCTCTCTCTCTCTCCCCCTTCTTCCCACCCTCCCTCAAATAAGTTTAAAAATAAAATAAAACATTATATTTTACTTTTATTTATCTTAGCCATGTTCCTCTGCTTCCCAGGGTTCACATCAACAGGAAGCTAGAACTGCAAGCAGAGCAGGCATTTGAACCTGGGCTTTCCAAAATGGGATGTGGTCATCCCATGAGGCATCTTAACCACTGATCTAAATGCCTGCCCCATAAAACATTACATTTTAATGCTAGAAGACTCATGTGAGTTTTACTCTCATTCCAAAGAACTCACTTTCTTTTTTTTTTTATTTTATTTATTTATTTTTTCGACAGGCAGAGTGGACAGTGAGAGAGAGAGACAGAGAGAAAGGTCTTCCTTTTGCCGTTGGTTCACCCTCCAATGGCCGCTGCGGCTGGTGTGTGGCGGCCAGCGCATTGCGCTGATCTGAAGCCAGGAGCCAGGTGCTTCTCCTGGTCTCCCATGCAGGTGCAGGGCCCAAGTACTTGGGCCATCCTCCACTGCACTCCTGGGCCATGGCAGAGGGCTGGCCTGGAAGAGGGGCAACCGGGACAGAATCCGGTGCCCCAGCCGGGACTAGAACCCGGTGTGCCGGCACCGCAAGGTGGAGGATTAGTCTATTGAGCAGTGGCACCGGCCAGAACTCACTTTCTAATCAATTACCCACATTCCTCTGCTTATCAAAGCAAATTCTTTGGTTTCTGGTTGATAATCCATAATTTTTAAGTAATACACAGTTATTATCATGCATATTGCCTGATTCAATCATAGTGAAAATATGTTGACTCAAAAGTATAATCTCTACAGTACTGTTATCTTAAAAAAGTAAATTCATATTTCTGAGATGAATTACATAGTACAGTTTTGACTACACCACTGCTTTTTGAATTTTAGCTGCATTATTATTTTAGGGAGATGACACTCTTGCAAACTATCAAAGGATACTCTCATTTGTTGAAATGAGAAGACACTTTCTTAAGGAGAACAGCTTAGAAAGAGAGCTAGTAGTTAGGAAATGAATCTGGATCGGAGTTGGCGAACTCAAAAGGCTTCCATAGCCTTGGCAACTCATAACAAGAGCCTAGGGTGATTACTGATGCCATAAACAAGAGTGTCAATTGTTAAATCAACAACAGGAGTTACTGTGCACTTACTCCCCATGTAGGATCTCTGTCCTTAATGTGTTGTACTATGTGAATCAATGGTATAACTAGTAATCAAACAGTACTTTACAATTTGTGTTTCTGTGTGGGTGCAAACTGTTGAAATTTTTACTTAATATATACTAAATTGATCTTCTGTATATAAAGATAATTGAAAATGAATCTTGATGTGAATGGGATGGGAGAGGGAGCAGGAGATGGGAGGGTTGCAGGTGGGAGGGAAGTTATGGCGGGGGTGGGGAGCCACTGTAATCCAAAATCTGTACTTTGGAAATTTATATTCATTAAATAAAAGTTAAAAAAAGAAAATGTTTATTGTAAAAATGGCCAATAAACATGTGAAAAGATAAAAAAAAAGGAAATGAATCTGGAGTCTATGTAATCTGGATCCAGTAGTTCTGTCTGATGTGAGACTAAGCTGACAAATTCCAACAGCAAAACCTGTCAACTGTACAACCTTCCAAGTTTCATTTTAAGCAAGCTCTATGACCTTTGTAGTTTATTATTGCATAATCATGGAGTATAGGTATTTTCACTTTATGTCATGTTCATCAGGATGCAATGATATAAATTCTTCTTAAACTGAAGACAGATTGGTGGACACACTGTTCAGGGTTTTCTTTCCTGTCCCTGCCCAGTACAAGAAGGACCCACCCACAAGAGCATCACAGGCGAAAACACTCTGTCCTGCTTTGCCAACCTTTGGAAGTGCAGTGTCATCAACCAGAATCTCCTTACAGCCATGGTCCTGTCTTCTCAGTTCTTTCAATTGTCAGCCATCTCTGCTTGAAGAGCAGACTGTGGCCAGCGCCACAGCTCACTAGGCTAATCCTCCACCTGAGGTGCCGGTACCCCGGGGTTCTAGTCCTGGTTGGGGCATCAGATTCTGTCCTTGTTGCTCCGTTTCCAGTCCAGCTCTCTGCTGTGGCCTGGGAAGGCAGTGGAGGATGGCCCGAGTGCTTGGGCCCTGCACCTGCAAGGGGGACCAGGAAGAAGCACCTGGCTCCTGGCTTCGGATCGACGCAGCGCACCGGCTGTAGTGGCCATTTGGGGGGTGAACCAACGGAAGGAAGACCTTTCAACCTTTCTCTCTCTCTCTCTCTCTCTCTCTAACTCTGCCTGTCCAAAAAAAAAAAAAAAAAAAAAGAGCAGACTGCAAGTGAAGCTGTCTTTGCCCTCCCATAGAGAAGGATCACCACCTTCACCACCTGCTCTTCCACAGTGCCAGATGATCCAGTCCATCTCTGCCTGCAATGAAGTATAAATGTCTGTCTCTCTGACCACCAGCCACCTTCAGACTCTGCATTTTGTGAGGGAAATTATTATACATTTTTTCTAGTTGGGTTCCTACCACGAATCAGTGATCAAGGTTAGAAGCAATATATGGGATCATTTTCATTTCTAGTGACAGAAGTTCTAATACCAGATGTTCACCAAGCCTGAATTTTAAGGAAAAGTTACCAAAGGTGGAGAATATAATACTTTAAATCTAAGAATGTATTTACATGAGCACAACTGATAGGAAGTCCCAAATACCAGAAAGTAGGCAGTCCATTACATCATGTCAACAGTGCTGACTTTGAGTATTAACAGGAGACATTACAAAAGGAACATCTGAAAGTCAAAGTTTTATGATTTTTAAAAAAATTTTTGCACCAAAATAAACTTACCTTTTTTATTCTATTTTGCATCAAATTTTTGAAGTATCATTAAATATACTATCAAGGTGTCACATTTAAAGACTACTTGTCAGCTAACTTATTTTTCTATGGAAAAACTAGAATGTTTTTCAAAATATCAAGAATAAAGAAATATATTAAAGTTTAAAAAAAATTTTTGTTTAAGTTATGCAACTTTCATGTACTTTGAATATACAGATTTAGGAGGAACATAGTGGCAGTAGAATATTACTTATGCCTTCAAACATGGATATTTGTTGTCAATGAAACTAATAATTCTCAGAATAATAGTTAAGTATTTTTTAAATAATAATAATAAGCAGTTCAGTATCCTTGAAATATACCAAATTACTGATTGACCAGATACGCAGATTTATCCCAAAATGCCCTAGATCGTAACTATGTACCTTCTTACTGCTTCTATGTACATGCAGTAAGTAGATCTCAATATAAATTAAAAACTATTCACTGAAAACATGGCTGCTTCAAAAAAAAAAAAAGCTTTAAAATGTTATACTCAAGTGCTTACTATTTATAAAAACCAAAATAAAAACTTTCATCATTTTCAAGGATCAATTTACAGCAGCCTAAGTTAATTTCCATCCCTGACAGAGTCACAGCATTTCCTCTGTTGGTGTGGCATTCATTTTTGAAACATACACTTTTGCTTTGGGTCAAATAAAGTAGACAACGAGATACATGATGAGGATCAACTAGCTTCTTTCTGACATTTCCTAAGAACTTTTTTTTTTTGACTGAGGTTAGGATTTTTTATTTAAAATCTATTTTGCTTTAGGGTTGTTTTATTTTAATGTCAAGACTGCATTTATAAGGCAATTATCCAGTTTCAAGTAGCTTGTACAAGCAGTGAAACTAGGCTTAAATTGAATCTGTCCTACAGTTTGGTAGACATATATGTACGTGCATCTATATAAGCCACTAATAGAAGTCATGATCATCTTTTAAAATTTCTGCTTATTAGGACCACTTATGACATTCATGAGATATATAAGATAACTCATACTTCCTTCAAAGTCATAAGAAAAATATGTCACAAGAACTGCTATTTTTGTGCTACACACAATTCAGGAAATAACCATTGCTTGGAGCTATGGAACTAGCAAACCTCTAATCCAACAAGATATCCAAGGACATTAATTGACATGCTCTCAATTTAATCTTTATGTGTTAATTTGAGTTTTCTGCTTCAGCCAGTTTATTGCTTCATGGTTGAATTAAATGCTGGTATGCACACATTTGCCAGAAACCATGTGTAACTGGCCCATGCACTTAGAAACTGCAGACCACTGAAGTGTCAGATCCAAGGCTGGCTTTTGCCCATTGACTCCCTTCCTCTCCACAGTCTTTATGATTAGGCCTTAGTCTTGGTTTCCATGACAGTGCATGTCTGTAGTTTAACATCAGCCTACCAGGATTTTATAACTTCCGCTGTCTTTTCCTCTCACTCCCTCTAAAAATACCCACCACCTCTTTATTAATCAGTTCTTTCAAGTCTTGCCCATATCTATCTACAGTGACTCACCAGACTGTATTGAGAATGCATAGATATAAAAATGTTTTTACCAATATAATCTAATCTTTAATTTCATTTTTCAATTAAATTTTCAAAGTAACTCTATTTTGAACACCTGTATGTATTTGTGTAGTATAAACATGGTAATTTAAAAAGGTCAAATAATTTTGTCAAAATGTTTGGAGAATTTCTTTCAGAACAATGAACCTATCCCCTAGACTTTAAAATCAGTGTGATTATTTTCAAGGTAACTTGTTCCTTAATTGAAAGGACAATTACATTTTCATTTATTTGCACACCCGTCACATTCTTAGTAAGCTGCTACTGATTATCTATTATGTAGAGACTACATGCAGCAAGTTAAAGAAATTATCTTTAATTTACAAAAGAACATGAAGGTATTCAGAAAGGTTAGAAATTATTCCTGACATCTGATTTCTGGTAAGTCTAATGGAACAAGATTTCTGTATTCTTTTCCCCACTTCAGTCTACCAAGCTTAAGACACTGAAGTGATGCAGAAAAACAGAATCCACAGAAATAGTTCTACTGCCAAAGGGGATAGAACATACAAGCACTTTGAAAAATAATTTGGCATTAACTTATTAGAATGAACTTCAACTCTTGGATACAAAATGAAGAAAAAAATCCTGGAAAACAGAAAAGCCAGAGACATATACAGGGCCATCCATGGCAGTATTGAGCACAGTAACTCTGCAACATCCAAACGATCATCAAGAGGAGAATGCATGAACGAGGTACAGTTTCGGGACCGAACACACCAGGGCAGTGA
Organism: Oryctolagus cuniculus; assembly: GCF_051225735.1. Classification (NCBI taxonomy): domain Eukaryota; kingdom Metazoa; phylum Chordata; class Mammalia; order Lagomorpha; family Leporidae; genus Oryctolagus; species Oryctolagus cuniculus. The sequence continues at coordinate 41,009,103 of NC_142880.1, forward strand.
ATGAACTACATCTGGGCACAAGAAGCAAGCATCTAACCCCGTTTCCTCAGTGAACATAACAGAGGACTGAGGATACAGATGGGTGCCAGATCAGCTGTTGTACAAATGTCAGTGTAACCTTCTTCAGGAACCTCTTTGTTACTCAGTTCCCTTATTTCTAGAGTGGGGATAATGCTACCGATCTGCCAGAATCATTGTGAGAAATGTATCTATCTTATATTTTACCGGCATTCACCCTCAGTATTTAAACATCATTTACCAAAATATAGAATTTGAGTAAACTCACACTAACTGTTGCTGTTCATTAAGAATATATAGCATAGGGGCTGATGTTGTGGCATAGTAGGTAAAGCCACCACTTGCAACGCTGGCATCCCATATATGAACCAGTGTGTGTCTCAGCTGCTCCACTTCTGATCCAGCTCCCTGCGAATGGCCTGGGAAAAGCAGTGGAAGTTGGCTCAAGGGCCAAGTGCTTGGGCCCCTGCTACACTTCTGTGAGACCTAGAAGGAGCTCCTGGCTTCAGCCTGACCCAGCACTGGCCATTGTGGCCAGCTAGGGAATGGGCCAGCAGATGAAAGATCTTTTTCTCTGTCTCTCCCTCACCCTCTGTTACTCTGTCTTTCAAATAAATAAACAAACATTTCAAAAAAAGAATATATGGCATAGATCATCTCAGTCTCTTATAGCATAACTATATTTGCCATATTTACCATGCTAAGATTGTAGATAAATTTACTTAATTGGAAGAATAGCAGCAGCAGTGACACACTGGAAGACAAGATTATATTATATGCCTTCAGTCACTTAAAGAAATAGAGACGCTCAATGGAATCTGTTTGCTAATAATTTAATTTCTATTTAAAACACTCTATTGTAAAAAATAATATGTTGTTATCACATATATTTTAAATATTGAAATTATAAATGATAGCATGATCTCTTAAAAACAGAAAAATAATCCAATTTGCGGTACACCTTATAGAGCATCTACTCAAAGCCCCTGATTCTTCGCAGGAAGAAAAATGAGATCCAGAGAAACTGAGAAATTATCCAAAAATCACATAAGTTGGGAGAGAATATTAAGTAGAAATGCAATATTCTGACTATCAGTTCTCTTTCTATTGTACATTTAATGCATTTTAAATACATATGTGTGGGGAGCAACTCGGACTATACTGTTACTGGAATTAAGACTTATTCTATGCATCTGCTCTCCCACAATATGGTGCTGAGAAGGGAGAAACAGCTTCTACACAGCTGCCTCCAGTTCAACCAATAAACTGTAGGACCTGCTCCTGATTGGAGGAGAGCAGCGTACTCAGCGTGTGGGTAGCAGAGTTGGGATTGGCGGAAGAGGACTATAAAGGAGGAGAGAGACAACATGCACGAGGAACATCTAAGGGGAACATCTATCTGAAGGAACACCTGTGCAGCTCCCGAGAGAGCCGGCTGGCGGTGTGCCGCTCCCCCGTGGAAGTGGGGAAAGTGGCCAGGGGGAACCGCCCTTCCACGGAGGTGGAAGGGTCGGTAGCCAACCCGGGAAGTACCAGCAGCAAACCTGGGGAGGGCCGAGCAGATAAAAGAACAGCGCAGGGTCCTGTGTCATTCCTCCACGAAGAGGGGGAGCGACATAATGGAGCCGTGAATCGGATATGAAGCCTAGGCAGGGTTTAGTGTCGTTCCTCCATGAAGAGGGGGAGCGACATAATGGTGCCGTGACTCGGATAGGAAACCTAGGAGGGAAGAAACGGGAAGAAATGGGAAAATGCCGGAGAGAGAGACTAGCAAAGAGCCTAGGGAAAAGCCGGACGGAAGGGGTGCCGGAAGAAGCTATTGAAAGCCTAGGCATAGACTTGGATACGGACTGTGGGAAAGAAGTTAGAATTTAAAGTGAAAGCAAGAAGATACTTAGACTCAGATACGGACTGCAGGTTGAAAGTGAAAGTGAAACCTAGAAGAAACTTAGACTCGGATACGGACTGTGGGGAGAAGCCAGGAGAAATGAGAGGGGAATATTGTTGGAAGAAAAGTTAGGAAACATACCGGGTAGAGAAAAATATGTTAGGGAGGATGAAGCTGCGGGGGCAGGCCGAGGCGGAAACGTAAGCTAGCTTGGAATTCTTCAAGTCAGCCCGGGGAGCAAAAGGCGAAAATCTGGAACCAGAGGCAGAGACGTGAGCCAGGTTGGATTCGCCAGGTTGGCCTGGGGAACTTGGACTGAATGCCGGTGGCGGAAACGTGAGCTAGGCTGTGTGATTCGCGGAAGCCGCTGCGTGCAGAGAGAGCACGGGGCGTGAATAGATAGGGAACGCGGGGTTGGCGCGAAGGCCGCGGTGCGGGTGCAAAGGGCGTGGAGACCGCGGAGCGCGCGAAGCCGGGAAGCGGCGCAGAGCTGGGAAGCCACCGCAGGGCGAGGTGCCGAGAAGCAGCCTCGGGGCGGGCGCCGGGAAGCCGCGGGGATAAGAGAAACAGAAGTTTAGAAGTAAAATGAGAGAAATAGGAATGCTGGCAGTTAGAAGTAAAATAGGAGAAATAGGAATGCCCGGAGATAGAGAAATAGAGAAAAATAAGGCCTCCCCACAACATGGCAATGAGAGAGCTTGGATTCGGTCTGCCTGATTAGAAGACGATAAGCACCTGCTGGCGGCTAGCAGCTTACCCGCTGCAGGTCACCGAAGACAGGCACGTTATCAATACCAATAAGTCTCCCCACAATACGGCAATGAGAAGGCTTGGATTCGGTTTGCCTGATTGATAGGGCTTGTAAGCACCTGTGGGCAACTCCAGCAAGCAGAGCAGAGTGTGCGCCACGGGGCACCGAAGACAGGCGCGTATCAACGCCAAAAATAAAAAGAAAGGGGGATCTGTGGGGAGCAACTCGGACTAGACTGTTACTGGAATTAAGACTTATTCTATGCATCTGCTCTCCCACAATATGGCGCTGAGAAGGGAGAAACAGCTTCTACACAGCTGCCTCCAGTTCAACCAATAAACTGTAGGACCTGCTCCTGATTGGAGGAGAGCAGCGTACTCAGCGTGTGGGTAGCAGAGTTGGGATTGGCGGAAGAGGACTATAAAGGAGGAGAGAGACAACACGCACGAGGAACATCTAAGGGGAACATCTATCTGAAGGAACACCTGTGCAGCCCCTGAGAGAGCCGGCTGGCGGTGTGCCGCTCCCCCGTGGAAGTGGGGAAAGTGGCAGGGGGAACCGCCCTTCCACGGAGGTGGAAGGGTCGGTAGCCAACCCGGGAAGTACCAGCAGCAAACCCGGGGAGGGCCGAGCAGATAAAAGAACAGCGCAGGGTCCTGTGTCGTTCCTCCACGAAGAGGGGGAGCGACATAATGGAGCTGTGACTCGGATATGAAGCCTAGGCAGGGTTTAGTGTCGTTCCTCCATGAAGAGGGGGAGCGACACATATGGCAGATAACACGATGGCTACGGGAGCTAGCTATGAGACCCTGGCATCTTGTTCTATGGCCTGTGCTGTATGATTGACTATCAGATGTCCCAACATCGAGGAGAGAGTTAGACTTGGGACATGCATGAAGAAACTTTTTGGGCAGCAAGCCCTGCCTATCAGACTTCCTGAGATGGGACTTTGACATTTGGGGTAAGAAGTACTTCACTTCCTCTGGGGTCTAATGGTTTTCCTAACCTGCACCCTTGCCACTCTAACGTCTAGATGAGATGTGAGAATTTTAGTGCCTCCATTTGTGAGTGTATCAGGGCTTACTATACATTCCCCCTCCCTCCACTTCAACATCCCTTTCGGGCCTCAGGGAGTCTTCTTCCAGGACTTTCTCCTTCCTCTCACATTTCTGCTGGCCACTACCAGGGCTCGGCTTGCTCAGTTAACCCCTAGATTTTCTTTCATAATTCACTTCATTTTCTTATTACACATATGCTAACTTTTACAGTTTCCTTCAACTCCCTTTGCCAAGACACGTTCTACAACAACTTATTGTCAAGTACCTCAAAGTATTTTCTTTTATTCCTCTTATCCATTCAGAACTTGGTCCTGCAAGAGTTTTGAACACTGGCACTCTACAGAGATATTTTGTTGGACATGAGCAATAGATTCTTTTTTTTTTTTTTTTGGATTTTGATTTATTTATTTGAAAGGCAGAGTTACAGAGGGAGGAGAGAGAGAGAGAGGTCTTCCATCCACTGGTTCACTCCCCAAATGGCCACAATGGCTGGAGCTGTGCCAATGCAAAGCCAGGAGCCAGAACTCAATCCAGTGAGTGAGAAGGACACAACTACTTAAGCCATTACTTTCTGTCTCCAAGGGTATTCATTAGCAGCAAAGGAATTAGGAACAGAGCCATAAATCAAACTCAGGTATTCCAGTATGGGCTGTGGGTATCCCATGTGATATCTTACCCACTACTAGATGCCCACCCCGTGACCAGGATGTTAGCCCTTCTGTAGTTTCCATCTCTTTGAGGTTTCCTTTGTCTCTCTTGCTTCCCTTTATACAGAATCATTTCAGTCTGCTTACAAGGACCAATTCTTCAGACAGCTTCTTGCATTATTTTGTCTGCTCCCAAAGCACCATCTATCACATTTACATTCATCAGTCTTCTAGATAAGTCTTGTCACAAATCTCCTGTAAAATTCTAGGAATGCATTTCCAATCATCCATTACCTCCATGGATGGCCAAGTGGTTACTGCACATCATATTCATAATAGTGCTGTTCTCCATTACGCAAATGCTTCTATTTATGACTTCTTTATCTGGTGTTTGACATTAAATGACATTCATCCTGTTACCCAAATGCAAAACTGTGCTGTTAGCTTTGAGTCCCCTTGCTTACTTGCCTCCAACACTTATTTCAAGTTCAAGGGTATCCATCAACTATGACCCTTCATTGACTTCCAGTGATACCTTCATTCTCATTTCTCACCCCTGTGAGGAAGTTCCTCTAGTAACCTCCTCAAGACTTCTGTTCTCACCCCATCTAATACCCAGAAAACACTCAATATGGTGGTCCCTAAGCCTGACTCAAATCTCGCCTTTTGAGCTTTCATCATGTACTAAGTATACCTATTTTACAGCTCTCTTGGAAAGAATTGTTCTCGGGGCCAGCACTGTGGTGTAGCAGGTAAAGCTGCCACCTGAATACCAGCATCCGGTACGGTGCTGGTTTGTGTCATAAAACATTTGGAGTGAGATTCCTTTCTGATTTGAGAATTTTTTTAAAGTTTTATTTATTTCTTTTTATTTGAAAGCACAGCAACAGAGGTGGGGGGGGGGGAATAGAGAGACAGAAAGAGATATTCCATCTGCTGTCTCAATTCCCAAATGCCTGAAGCAGCTGAGGAACTGGACCAGGCTGAAGCCAGGAGCTGAACCCCACTCAGATCTCCCATGTGGGCAGCAGAGACACATGCCTTTACACCTGCCAGGATGCACATAAGCAAGAAGCTGGATGAGAAGTGGAGTGGGGACTCAAACAGCTTCCCAAGAAGTGGCCCAACCGCTGTGCCAAATGCCCACACCTGAGAGATTTTCAATACAGAGGTGCTACTACAAAAATCCGTGGGGTGAAGTGGATGCACACAAAATCACCATGTTAAAGTTTCTGCAAAAATAGGTGCTATAACTTATACTTAGTGGGATTAATTACAGTTATCAATCTCCACATGCTGGCGGTCAGCTCAGGTTGTGACCCAGAACACAAAACAGCTTTGGTCACTTGCCTCCTTATTGCTGACCGCACATTGCTAATGTGTTCGTAGGAAACTTCTTCCTAGCATTCACGGTGCACATGAGCACATGCACTTATGCACAGAAATACACACACAGAGGCACACATATCTTACAGATCATAGAGTCAAGTGATGATAAATGTAATTGGTGAAAACACTACTCACACCTCTTACCTTTTCCATGCTTCTGACTACCTGATATATTCCCAAAACCTAATTATCACTCAATGGCACAATTTACCAAAAATGAGTATTTTTCATAGTTAAATCACTATAATCTTTTCCAGGTAAAGTAAATAATTACAATTGTCAGCCATGCAATCTTGCAAGAATAGAAGAGATTTTACACATACTGAATTTCATACACATCCTCATTTTATCAGGGAATAGTTCTCTCTTTGAGATACTCATTTCTTAGGTAAATTAAATCAAATTTAGTAAACATTATTAATGAATTAACTGTAACCTATGTTTCCTTCTAACTTTGTTAAAATAGATTATAAAACTTTTATACTTGTTTGAATCCAAATAAGTATTTTTGCAAAATTAATAATCATTTTTAAAAGTCACCATGTTTCTGGGTTTTGTGTAATATGATTTTCATTTCTGCATACTACAAACTTCAGAGTTCTCAAAATGAAAGCAATTCAAAATTCATTCTCAATAGATCTTCCTTCCTTCACTTGGCTCCCCATGTGGTCTGAAAGAACAGTTGATTTGTGGTCCTAGTGAGTTATTCATTATTTAGTCTTTTTAAAAATCCTAAGTGTGCACCAGCATCCCATATAGGCACCAGTTTGAGTCCTCACTCTTCCACTTCTGATCCAGCTCCTTGCTAATGCACCCGAGAAAGCAGCAGATGATGGCCCAAGTACTTGGGCCCCTGCCACCCATGTGGAAGACCTGGATGGAGTTTCAGGCTCCTGGCTTCGGCTTGGTGCAGCCCCAGCCTCGGCCATTGTGGTCATTTGTGGAGTGAGCCAGCTGATGGAATATATGCCCCCCCTTCCCTTCTCTCTGTAACCCTGCCTTTCAAATAAGTAAATAATTTTTTAAAAATCCCATGTGCAAGAGGATTGATCAGAAGCAATCTGCACTCTCAACAGGGGTTGTAATTAATGCATTTTAAATTCCTCAATGCATTTCTACAATAGCAGAGAAAGAAGCTTAGCAGAATATTCCAAACAGAAGGTGTAAGCATTTTGGCATAGGTGAGTATATAAAATATTTCAGGTTCTTAATGCTGCACCAGTAGCTGGGATTCTCTAACCCTGGCACTTAAGCCCGTGAGAGTCATAACCCTACTCCATTAACTACTGGTGCCATCTGTTGGTGCTAAAGAAATGGGCATCCAAATTGATAGATATTTGAATATTTTACAGAAGAAGAAAAAAGAAGTGAATCACTTTATTATCTGAAACTTGAAGACTATACTTCTTAATTGTATTATATTTCTATATCATTACAAAGGCATTTCTTATTGTTACACATTAATGGATAGCACAGATCATGTCCAGTTTATTTTAATTTGAGGTGAAACATTGAGTCTTATGTTAGTTTTCAAGATATGTATAAAACAATGTATCAGATGCACTTAATATCAACCAGAAGAAAATTTCAAGCAATGAAACTGCATTTCTCCATTTTAAACATCATGGGGGTGAGTGTTGTTACTGGGAGCAAAGGACACTTACATGCCATATCAGAGTGCCAGGGTCCCAGTCCTTCCTCTAATCCAACCTAGTTTACTGCTAATGTACACCCTGGGAGGGAGCAGAGGATGGCTCAAGTACTTGAGTCCCTGCCACCTCTGCAGGAGACCTGGATGCTCTTCCAGGCTCCTGGCTTTGACCTGGCCCAACCCCAGCTGTTGTGGGCATTTGTGAAGTGAACTATGGAATGGAAGAGCTCTCTCTCTTTTTGTTCCTCTTGCTTAGCATTTTGAATAAATGAAAATTAAATAATTCTTAAAGTTAAAAGATCATAAATATTAAGTAAAAATTTCAAAAATAATACATTCTATACTAATAATCATTACTCTTTCCCAGAACAGTGCTTTGAATCATAGTTGTATTAATCATGCATTTTATTTTCTGTAATTCCTATGCTTTTCCATCTTGGGGTCTTGAGGACCCTGAAGAAATCGTCCCTCCAGGGCAGGCCTATTCCTAGAGAAAGGAAATGTCTAGCACCAAGATGAATCTTTCATATGCAAACTATTCAGTCCAGAGACCATGAATACCACCACCTCCTCCTAATTCCCACCTGGAGCCAACATTCCCCTGCCCTCACCCTGGGCCAGGAGGCAGACAACTCAGGATAGGCCTCCCAGGCTGGAACCACATTAAAGGCTGGGGGTCCATGTTTTCTTTTCTTTTCTTTTTTTTTTGAAGGTTTTTATTTAATGAATACAAATTTCATATGTACAGCTTTTAGGGATATAATGCTTCTTTCCCCCATTTCCTCCCACCCCCACCCCCACTCCCATCTCACCTCTCACTCCCTCTCCCATTCCGATTCCATTTTCCATTAAGATTCTTCTTTTTTTTTTTTTTTTTTTTTTTTTTTTTTTTTACAGGCAGAGTGGACAGTGAGAGAGAGAGACAGAGAGAAAGGTCTTCCTTTTGCCATTGGTTCACCCTCCAATGGCCGCTGCGGCTGGTGCGCGGCGGCCAGCGCATCGCACTGATCTGAAGTCAGGAGCCAGGTGCTTCTCCTGGTCTCCCATGGGGTGCAGGGCCTAAGCAACTTGGACCATCCTCCACTGCACTCCCTGGCCACAGCAGAGAGCTGGCCTGGAAGAGGGGCAACCGGGAAAGAATCCGGCACCCCAACCGGGACTAGAACCCGGTGTGCCAGCGCCGCAAGGCGGAGGATTAGCCTATTGAGCCATGGTGCCAACCTAAGATTCATTTTTAATTGACTTTACTGTTCCTGGGCTCCTGTCCAACAGGTGGTCCCTCTTCTTAGGAACAGGGCCCCTCCTCTCAGGAGCAGGAGGAATAGCACACTGACATTTCAATAGCAGTGACTGCTGATCTGCTGGATCAACATTAAAAACTGCATTTCCAAGTGATAGACACTGGGTCCAAGTCTTACCTTTTTCATCTAAGTTAACACATTTAAAAACTGGGGTATCCCAGGCTCCTTTATACTTTGAGATTAGAAGTTGTTCTTCCTACTTCTAGGCACACTTAGCCCAGGGACTTAGATACCAACTCCCAGCATTTCCCAATGCCAGATGTCTGAGTAAGCTATTTACTGCTCAGGGTACACCAATCCCAAAAGGGTCCTGATGCTGCTGGTTGCTTCATTTGCTTATAATGAATTATTAATTTGGAAGGCAAAACAATAGGGAAAGAGGAAGAGACACACAGAGAAAAATCTTTCATCTAGTGGTTTACACCCCAAATGGCCGTATAGCAAGGTCTGGGCCTGGCTGAAGTCAGAAACCAGAAATTCCATCTTAGTCTCCCACATGGGTGCCAGGGCCCATAGTGCTAGGGCCATCTTCTGCTGCCATCCCTGGTGCACAAGCAGGAAGCTGTGTGGGAGGTGGAACAGCTGGGATGTGATCTGGCGCTCCAACACGGGTCATGTTAAGTACTGGGCAACAACTCTGACCCTGCTGCTGATGGCTACAGGAAAAACGACCTGTTAGACAAAATCCGGTCTAATGGAGACTGTCTCATGCCAAAGGTCAGGTCCAACTGCAGGTCGTGGCTCATAGCTGTTCACTTACATGCTCATTCACATTTACCTGCCTAAAATAACCTAAAAGAAGCATTTAAGACCAACATTAAGGGAATTATGTAATATGTATATCAAATTTTGGACTACTATATTTGCACTTTTTGGTAAGTAATTTTGTAATGTATATACAACAGTGGGTAATTATGGATAGTTATATTTTGGCAAAGGAAAAATGTGTTAAGTACAAATTTCATGTTGCCTATATTAATCATTATATTTTATTTGAAAATAGGCTTGAAGTATAAAACAAATGCAAAAATTTTAGTTTTCTAGTAGCTGATTTCATTACAGAGAATAAATGTGAAATTGATTCCAGATTATTAATTTTTATTTTTAGTAATCTTTGTTGGGTAATAATTTTCCTTGACTCTGAATCTTATATTTTTCAGTTGAGAAAAATTAGGTAAATAACATACATTTGTAGTTTAAGTAAATACATGACAACTTCCAAAAGTTCATGAAAATTCCCATTATCCTCTAATTCCATTTTTAATGGACTTTTTGAAGCCCTCTCATACACACAAATAAACACCACAATAAATATCAAACACAAATGCAACTCAAATACAAAATAGTACTGCCTGTTTTATAGAAATGTTTACAGATGGTGTATCAAAACCCACTCAGCCTCCTTCATACAACAAAAAGGAACATGGTAAAAAGTTCGACTCAGCAAAGGAAGCAGCACTGCAATCATGGGAAGTGTCTGCTGCACGATCATGGTGTTTTCCATTGAGGACACTGAACACCATCTAGGCTGTTCTGTTATACTAAAGATGGCTTCACAGGGCTGGCACTGCGGTGCAGTGGGTTAAGCTGCCACTGACTAAGCTGGCATCCATATAGGTGCCATCTGAGTCTTGGCTGCTCGGCTTCCAATCTAGCTCTCTGCTAACATGGCTGGGAGAGCAATGAGAGATGACCTGGGTGCTTGGGCCCCTGCCACCCACGTGGCAGACCCCTGATGAATCTCCTTGTTTCTGGCTTCAGTCTGACCCAGCCCTAGCTATTGATCCTGATATCTCTCTCTCCCTCTCTGCTCTGCTTTCCTTCTCTTTCTTTAACTCTGCCATTCAGATAAATGAAGAAATCTTTTTTTAAAAGATGGCTTCACTGAACATGAACATTTGCCTGTCATATTTGCCTTATTCTATAAGCTGCTCTTAAGTTACTTTCTTCCCTTTTTTTTTTTTTTGGCAGAGTGGATAGTGAGAGAGAGAGACAGAGAGAAAGGTTTTCCTTTGCCGTTGGTTCACCCTCCAATGGCCGCCACGGCTGGCGTGCTGCGGCCGGCGCACCGCACTGATCCGAAGGCAGGAGCCAGGTGCTTCTCCTGGTCTCCCATGGGGTGCAGGGCCCAAGCACTTGGGCCATCCTTCACTGCCTTCCCGGGCCACAGCAGAGAGCTGGCCTGGAAGAGAGGCAACTGGGAAAGAATCCGGCGCCCCAACCGGGACTAGAACCCGGTGTGCTGGCGCAGCTAGGTGGAGGATTAGCCTAGTAAGCTGTGGCGCCGGCCACTTTCTTTCCATTATCACCAAACTTTTTCAGCTTGCACATATAAAGACATAAAATTAATATTTTTAAATAAAATAGTCACTGTCACATAAAAATAAAATTAAGGTGCTGGCATTGTGTTGCAGCATGTTCAGCTGTTGCCTGAGATGCTTGCGTCCCATATCAAAGCGCCTATTCAAACCTCAGCTGTTCTGCTTCCAATCCAGCTTTTTGCTATCATGCATGGGAAGGAAGCAGAAGACAGCTCACCTGCCTGGGCTCCTGCTGCCAATATGGGAGACCCAGATGGAGTTCCTGACTCCTGGCTTCACTTGGACCAGCCCTGGCCATTGTGGCCCTTTGAGGAATGAACCAGCTGATGAAAGCACGCTCTCTCTCTCTCTCTCCCCCTCTCCCTCCATCCCCCCTCTCTCCTCTGTAACTGCCTTTCACATAAATAAATACATCTTATAAAATAAAATTCAAATTTTCAAATAGATGCTTAAAATATAAAAACATCTAAATATGAGTGGTTGTGTCCCAGTATCCAATTTCAGTCATAATGCTAAGAAAAAATAGGAAAGCATACAACTTATGCCTTCTTGCAGATCTGCCAGCAATTACCTGACATAAATTTCAGGTAATGAGTCATATAACTTGCTTCCCTAGCTCCAGTAGTACAAAATTATGATTTTCTGTAGAAATTTATATTGAATAGATTCTATTTCCCAAAGTAAGCCTTACTTTAAATGAAGACCAAAAAGTAAATGAACTTATTTTCTTACCAACATAAAGCATGATGAATGCAACATCGATTGAGGATAAAAAATGAGCCAGTTTAATATAAAACATCAATAGAAACTGAATACATGTAATGGGTTTTGCAGTAAACACAATACTACTGTGAGATAGCTTAGACCGTGTTCTTAAAAAGTGCACTTCTCAGAAATAGAGATCTTCATTGTATTCATGCTGTTTAACAAATTGTACAGTTTTTTTCGATGTTTTGGTTTAATTTGAACAACCTAAATAACACAATTGATTGAGCTGACCATGAAGTAAAATGGCTAAGACTGACTACTGCTCTTTTTTTAAGATTTATTTTTATTTATTTGAAAGTCAGAGCTACAGACAGAAGGAGAGACAGAGAGAGAGGTCTTCCCTCTGCTTGTTCACTCCCCAAATGGCCACAATAGCTGGGGCTAGGAGCTAGGAGTTTCATCTGGGTCTCCCATGTGGACACAAACATCTGGGCCATCCTCCGCTGCTTTCTCAGGTGCATTAGCTGGGTGTTCTGTCTTCCTACAGGGCTGCTGCTTTTCAGAAAACCATGAACTTGGGGATGGTGTTGTGGTGCAGCAGGTTAAACCACCTACCACTTGCAATGCCAGTTTGGGTCCTGGTTGCTCCACTTCTCATCCAGCTTCCTGCTAATGCACCTGGGAAAGCAGTGGGCGATAGCCCAAATGCTTGGACCCCTGCACCCATATGGGAAGACAGATGGAATTCCAGGTTCCTGGCTTTGGTCTGGCCCAGCCCTGGCCACTAACAGCCACTGGGGAGTGAATCAAGGGATGGAAGATTCTTTCTCTCTCTCTCCCCCTTCTTTCCTCCCTGTCTGTCTCACTAATTTTGCCTTTCAAATAAACAAATCTTTTTTTAAAAAAGGAAACCATGGTCTCAAGGAGATAAAACTGTTCACACAGAACCACAAGTCAGAAACATTTTCCACCTTCAAATAAACTGGCCCCTCTACAGTATCTTCTTAAGTATTTATTTATACCTTGTCATGTCAAAATGGAATTGAGGCATATATATCAAGGGAGGAAAAATAAACTAACAAACCTTCAAATAACACTAATACATTTGTGGTAATTTTGTAATGATTAAAACAAGTATTTTATCTACAAGACCTGCAAGATTTCTACCTTTGAAAGCATCACTTTTATTGTATATAGTTTCAGTCTACCATGGCTATGTCTTTAAAGCATTACTTAATATGTGACAGGTTGATTTTTGGTACCATAAAGAGAGTATTTACTGGCAAAGTGACTGAATAAGTCTTGTAAATGATTTCCCTGGAAATACTCCTTCCTTTATTTGTGTACAAGATATTTAGCATCAAGGCAGATGACTTTTTATGTTATAGGAAAAAAATTTCTAATCAAAATAAGCAGACATTCATGAATTGGTTTTATACATTTTATTTCCTTAATATGCTAGTAAAATATGTAAACAGGGGGACTGCAAACTCAAATATACTGTTTGATTATGTGTTATTTGTTTAGTATTCATAATGTATAATGTGTCACAGGATGAAGCAGTTTTAAGATTTCATGAGATCTTCAGACAGATCTATTGTTCTGCATGGTTTACAAATAAAGATACCAAGGCTCATCCATAAGTCTGCCTGCCTTGATGAACACTGAGCACTGAGGAGTATGGAACTTTTAGTCCATCTACTTTCTTCTAAAGAAACAGCCCCCGTGAAATGGCATGCTGAGAGGAAAGAGTGCCATGAGAACGCGTCTCTATTGAAACCACTGCGTGACTCCTGCTTTCATTTACGTTAAGACAGCACAGAATCCTTCAATGCTTGTTGACAGAAGGGTTACTGTATCCACAGACAGTGACTAGTCAAAATCTCTCACATAGGTCTTATTTTACCAAACAGAACTAATTTCAGATGAAATTTTGTTAGAGGTAATTTCAAATAAAAAAATCAAAAGGAAACAAAAAAATGGAGAGGTTACATTCAGAAAAACAGTCTACAGAATATCTTCTTTAGAAAGTGGTTCTGTCATTTTAGTTTATAGATTATAAAAAATAAAAATGCAATTTATCTTTAATTTAGACAAATTAACAGAACTCCCACAGTGATGATTGCTTTCCCTTGCCTAACAAAGGAAGTACGCTAAATTTCTACCAAAAAACAAATACAAAATAAACTACAATGGTATAGCTATCATTGCTAAAATTGTACCTACAAATTGTACATTCAAATTGTACAAATTTATTTAGCATCCTGTATACCAGGAACTATGCTTGAAGCTATCTGCAACTGTAGTTTACCTTTCAGAAGCAACTACCTGTAAAATAAAAACAAATAAAAAACTTTGCAACAGCAACCAAAAAACTACACAGTATTTATTTATTTATTTATTTATTTATTTATTTATTTATTTTTGACAGGCAGAGTGGACAGCGAGAGAGAGAGAGACAGAGAGAAAGGTCTTCCTTTGCCGTTGGTTCACCATCCAATGGCCGGCGCGGCCAGCGCGCTGCGGCCGGCGCACCGCGCTGATCCGATGGCAGGAGCCAGGAGCCAGGTGCCTCTCCTGGTCTCCCATGGGGTGCAGGGCCCAAGCACCTGGGCCATCCTCCACTGCACTCCCTGGCCACAGCAGAGAGCTGGCCTGGAAGAGGGGCAACCGGGACAGAATCCGGCGCCCCAACCGGGACTAGAACCCGGTGTGCCGGCGCCGCTAGGCGGAGGATTAGCCTAGTGAGCCGCGGCGCCGGCCACTACACAGTATTTTAAAAATGTAATCATAGTTCAGAAAGATGCACAGTAAGTATCAGACTGAGAAATGGCCATACGGCTCTAACTCCTGGTAGAGTGTAACAGGAGAAAAAAAAAGTTAACCAATGACATTTCACAAAATTGCCATGATTCATTATTTGCATTGATTCTTGCTCTAGTTTCCGTAGATAAGCATCTTTGCTCTCAAAAATGCATTCTATGAACTTTCTTGTTAGAACAATCAGAGGAAAATATTTTGTCTAAAACTTGGAATGACACACACAAATGGTAACTGATTTTCAACAAAGAGGTCAACCTGAATCAACAAAGATGTTGCTTTCATCCAAGGATGCTGGAACAACTGAGTGATCATATACAAATGGGAAAAATAAAGAATGATAAACCTCTTCCTTTATTTCATACCATTTACAAAAAATAATTTGAAATAGATCATAGATTAATTGTAGGATAGGAACTAAAGTTCTGTAAGAAAAGATAAGAAGGAATCTTTGCAGTCATGGTTGGGATGAATATTTTTTTAAAATACCATAAAAACATGAACATATTATAAAAATGGATATATTGGATTTCATCAAAATTGCAAATTTTTGATCTTCAAAAAATGTTGTAGAATTGAAAAAGGGAGCCCAGAATGAAGGCAAGTAATTTGCTAAACATGTACCCTAAAAATTGTGTCTGTGAAACACATGAAATATTTTCATGACTTAGTAATTCCAGTAAAGAAATTTAATTAAAAAGGTGGAGAAACTATTTGAATGGACATGCCAGCAAATAAGACAAACAGATGGTGAGTGAGCAGGTGATGGTTCAGAGCCTAGTTAGCCATCAGAGAAATGAAAATCAGACCCATACTGAGACACCATTACAAACACCCAGGACGTCTGAGATGGACCCAGGAAATCTGAGAATGCCAAGTGTTCCTAAGGATGTGTGGAAATAGATGCTCTCTGCTGGCGTTGAGTGACCCTGTGATTGCTTGCTTTGTTTTTTTTTCCTACAAAGCTAAGCACTCACTTAGCATGTGACCCAGCAAAGCTACCTCTGACTTTCTACCAAGGGACATAAAAATATTTGTCTGCCCAAACACTTGGACTTGATATTGATAATAGCTTTATTCATAATGGCAAAATGGTAGTGATACATGACTGAATGAACAAGTACAATAAAACAATATGCAAAGAAATAAAAATTTGTTCTCCAGTTTCAACTATTTTGCCACAAATGACAAAATTTTCTTTTTTTTTTTTTTACAGGTGAATAATATTCCATTGTTTTCTTTATCCATTCATCTGATGGATACTTGGTTGATTCCATAGTTTGGCTGTTGTGAACAGTGCTGTCCTCATAAGAGGGAGCTAAAATTAAAAAAAGAAAGGAAGGAAGGAAGGAAGAGAGAGAGAAAAATTCCGAAGTATACCAGTTGTGCTGCAAATAGTGTTTTGTCAAACTTTGTTTTAACTACTTGTCGAAGAAATTATTTGGAATTACATCCTACTATAGTTTTCATGATTTTGTGGCTATTTTAAAATTTACTTTCTATGAGTGAAGGTGAACATCTTTCCCCCTGATTACTATGTGTGACCCGTACCTATCTTCCTGTTGGACTTTTTACTTTTTATTTATTGAAATCTTTATTTGGTAGAGCCATTAAACATTTGACTATAATGTAAATCTAAAAAATGCTCTCTCAAAAAATACAAAACATTCTAAACATAAACTAAAAGAGGAAAACAAAAAGGAACACATCATAGAGACACTGAATAACACAGAGAAATCTCTTCTTTTTAAAGATTTTTTTATTTGAAAGGCAGAGTTACAGAGAGGCAGAGGGGGAGGGAGAGAGAGAGAGAGAAAGAGAAAGAGAGAGGGGGGAGGAGGGGGAGAGAGAGAGAGATCTTTCATCTTCTGGTTCACTTCCCAAATGGCCACAATGGCATGGCTGGAGCTGGGCTGATTCGAAGCCAGGAGCTTCTAGGTATCCCATGCTCGTGCAGAGGCCTAAGCACTTGGGCCATCTTCTGCTGCTTTCCCAGGCCATAGTACAGAGCTGGATTGGAGGTGGAACAGCTGGGTCTTGAACTGACATCAATATGGGATGCTGGCACTGTAGGTGGTGGCTTTATCTGCTACTCCACAGTGCAGTGCCACAGATGAATTATTTTTTCCCATAGATGAATCTTTTTTTTTTTTTTTTTTTTTTTTTGGACAGGCAGAGTTAGACAGTGAGAGAGAGAGAGAGAGAGAGAGAGACAGAGAGAAAGGTCTTCCTTCCATTGGTTCACCTCCCCCTCCCAAATCCAAATCCAGGAGCCGGGTGCTTCCGCCTGGTCTCCCACACAGGTGCAGGCACTAAAGCACTTGGGCCATCCTCCACTGCCTTCCTGGGCCACAGCAGAGAGCTGGACTGGAAGAGGAGCAACCAGGACAGAACTTGCACCCCAACTGGCACTACAACCAGGAGTACCGACGCCACAAACGGAGGATTAGCCTAGTAAGCCACGGCGCCGACTTCAATAGATGAATCTTAACAGCATTCTTCTAACCAAAAGGAACCAGACATGAAAGACTAAATACTCTTTTTAGTCTGTTTACATGAAATTCTAGAAAAGACATAAATATGATGACAGATGGTTAAAGGAGTGGCAGGAGGAGTGAAATAAATACAAAGGGAAAAGGGAATTTTCCAGGGTGTTGTGAAGGTTTTCTATTATGACTGTGGTAGTAGCAACATGGCTCAATAAATAGGTAAAAACTGGCTGAATTGTAGAATCTGTGAATTATTCCTCAAGGAATCCAATAAAAGTTTTAGTAGCATAAGTATTTGCAATAGAATTTAGCAACAGATTAAAAATAAAGTTAGTTGAAACTACAAGCATTTCACTCTAGATATGTATTGCTTTTATTGGAAAGTATAGACTAATATCACCAACTTCTTTTGATGTCTCAGAATGAATCAGCAAGTAGAAAAGATGCCTGATGTGTAAGAAACCATGAGGCCCTTAACGAACATGCAGCCCGGGCAAAATGTCAGAACCCATTTGCTCACGAAGCTTCCCATAAAGCTCAGCAAAGGGGCACGGCTCTTCAATCCCAAGTCTGCTGCATGTTGATACTCACCTCTCTATTTCCCTCCAAACAGCACTTCAGCCCTGCTTTCCTCTTACTCCATTTGATTGCATATTTAAGGCTGATTGCTCGTTGTGGCCTACTGATCACCTAATTTAAAGTTTTTAATTGCATTGTCTTAACAGTGAACACTATACTATGCATGATATTTAGTAATGAGGCAGAAACTAAAACATAAACTTACAGGTACAAGAGATTTACATAATTCATTGAGAGCATATGAAACACTATCATATTGGGAATGTACACATTGCTAATTACAAAATCATATTCCATCAACCACCACAAATTGAAGAGTCAGGCTGTTTAAGTCACTTCACAAGTTGTTAAGTGGTTGAGTCCTGGAATGTGTTTTCACATTTTGCTAAGAGACTCTGACTTTGTCTCTGGTGGCTGTCACTGTGTAATGAGTGTTCTCTCTTCAGAGTACCCAAAACAGTGAAATGAACACCATCTCAGATATAGGAAGCTATGACACCATGTAATTCACCCACAAAACACAACAACCAATGCTCTTTTTAAAAGCAAATGATTGCTCCAGACAGTGCATTAAACTTCAGTTACAAATAGAAAAATAAAAATATGAGGAAAACTTGACAAGCTTACACACATCTGAATAAAACTCCAAAGAGCCCACTGGTGGCTTAATTCTGTTTTAAAACTTGTGCCGGCTCAATAGGCTAATCCTCTGCCTGCGGGGCAGGCACATCAGGTTCTAGTCCCGGTCGGGGTACTGGATTCTGTCCCAGTTGCTCCTCTTCCTGTCTAGCTCTCTGCTGTGGCTCAGGGGTGCAGTGGAGGATGGCCCAAGTGCTTGGGCCCTGCACCCACACCTGGTTCCTGGCTTCAGATCAGCGCGGTGTGCCGGCTGCAGTGTGCCAGCCACAGTGGCTGTTGGGGGGTGAACCAACGGAAAAGGAAGACCTTTCTCTCTGTCTCTCTCCCTCACTGTCCACTCTGCCCATCAAAACAAAAATTAAAAAAAAATTGTGCCAAAGCATTAGCTTTTCTCCTTTTTTGATGTGTTGGAGACGTTTTCATTATTTCTGCTAATCTACGAGCTGGTTTCATCTATTTTCAGCTGCCAGTCAAGGTTAGATGAAGAATAAACTTTGAATTAATTTGCAGAGGTGTTTGGAAAGCATTTGAGAAACTTATGATGACCACTAGTCTATAAAATTGAGTCATGAAGAAATTGAGTCATGAAGAACAAGTCTTACCAGACAGATCAGATCTGTTTTTTTTTTATATATATATGTGTGTGTGTGTGTGTGTGTGTGTGTGTGTGTGTAGTAGGAAATTCTATGAAAACAATACTTCTGGACTTTAGCCAAGCATCTGAGAAGACGGTCACAGGGTCCTGGCATACACTTTGAACTTGTCATTTCTGATTAGTTCCCAAGACCTATGCAGGTAGCACAGCCCTGCAAAGCAAACCTTTGTTAACCCAGGTAGAGTCACAAGCAGCTCTTCAACAGCCCTTCTCCACAGTGTCCTTTATAAGGTTTGTATCACAGTGTTTAAACAACATGTTTTAAGACCAAGACACAATTCCAGGTTATAACAAAATGTCTGACCTACATTAAGATACTAATACAAAGTTTAGCAAAACTGGACTTGAAGTCCTATAGACAAAAATGCAAGAATTCACTACAGGTGGCAGTGGACAGGTGGATACTTAATGATAACATGGAAACAGTATCTATGATTTCAAATGTGCAGGAGTTCCCCTCTGGCATCCAATTGACATTGGTAATCAAATTTGTGATTTGGATAGGCACAGTCATTGTTTGAATAGTGGAAGCAACTCAACAAATGTTCATCACGTTGGAACAATAGCTAAGTCCTAAAAGTGAAATTTAATATAATTTTAAAAGCTCTAATTTCAGGTTAAAATATGTTATGGGTAAGAATGGAGACACACATGTAAGACTGCAAGATAAAGGGATAATGTTCATTGAGCACTTGTTCTCTTTCAGCTTTAGTACTAAGTGTCACATAACTCAGTCGTCACAAAACTACAAGGCAACAATATCAGAATAAGAGTGTTAAAGTTGAGCAAATGGAACTCAGAGAGCTCATGCAACTTGTTCAATATCGCACAAATGACATGTGACATAGTCTGGAGTGATAGCTCAGCTCTTTGGTTTTATAGTCCATGTTCTTGATCACTAGAATAGACTGATTCTCAGAAAAGGTCCAGGCGTGATCCGGACTCTAGAAGACCTTATGCCGGCTGCATTACTAGATGTACTAAATCCAAACTAAGGTGATTATTATTCATCAATTTAAACTTTTTATAAAATTATGATTGTCCAAATTAGAGCATCCTCCAGGTGGGGAAGGGTACAGAAAAAGAGTGTTCAATAGTCGTGAGAAGACTTGGAAGAGCACACTTGCAATCCTTTATCGTCCACAGAACTGTAATTTGCAAACTGAACAGTTACTTTTCTGTACGGTTCTGGAAGATGGGACAAGAGCCAAGAAAAAAAAAACTTCTTAGAAATGACAAATGTCTAAAAATAGAGCAGACTCATTTGTGAGATGGTAAATTATTCTCTACAAGAAATCAATCAGGTGGAAAGTGGATGGTGCACATTCACGAAGCTGGATGGGGCAAGCAGACGTGGCCAGGTGGCTGCAGAGTTCTCTTCTTATTCTGAATACTCTTAATTCTGTCAATGGTCCAGTAAGCAGAACAAATGGAAATGTGAAAGCTATGATTTGTTACATGCAACAATTCTGAACAATGCATAGCAAGCCTTCCCTGGAGCTGCTGAACATGAGCTATGTTCCCACTGCCTGACCCAGGAAAGCCACAGTCTCACACAAGAGTCAATATGCCTAAAACCACTGAAGACAGGAGACAGAACACATGTATTTGGTGCACATCAGGACAGCTGTGCTCCACAGGTATGTCAGAAACCAGCTCCCTCACCCAGGTACACCACAGGTAGCTCATTAAAATCTCCAGGGTATTTAAATGACTGAAAGTGATAATAGCATTTCTTCAGCAATAATGCATTCCCACCCCTAAAACAGAACAGTTTGAGCATACCAATGAAGACTCTCAGTAGTTAGCAGACACGAGCACATCAGCCAAACAGGTGTTTTTTGACCATATGTAGTTTTTCCATTTTATGTTTTCTGTGTAGGCATGCCTCTTTTATATCTAAAGACAAGTTCTTTTATTTTAATATTCACTGGCCCATAAATCCAACAGGCTATGATATTCAACTGTTGAAAACTAATACTAATTAAAATTAACTGAAAGTTAAAATAACAGATTTTCACAGGGGAAATAAAAATATAAATGTATCTATTTTTTTCCCTGCCAAATTCCTATGGTTGGTCTAAAAAAGGTCAACATTATTGTTAGTGGGGGCATGTCTGCTTTTGTTTGTTTCTTTGTTTTGATCATCTTCACCTTCATGTCCTATTCTCAACTCATCCCAAACCCTATTAGTATTAATTCCTAGAATACTTAATATGAGCTCTCTAAATTCATTTTCTGGATGGTTATCTACTTACACATGCATCAATGCAAAAGACATAATGTAAGTTTTCATTCTGTTTTCTACTTTTCTCATTCAACATTCTGTTTCTGAGTTCCTGTGGCTGTACAGAGACAAAATTCAAATTCATTATTTTGGGTCAATTGTAATTCTCCATGCACCACACTCGCCTATCCACTCTTCGAGGGGTCTTTCCAGCTTTTTCCTACCCATACTGTGATGAATGTCTATTACTCTGATTTTCTTGTGAACGTAGGAGAACCTTCTTGAGAACATCAGCACATGCTAGGCTGGACTATAGGCCACTGGGAAGCCAATTTTGTCTTGATCGAGGTCAGTCTCACTGCCTTACCAAGGAACTGAGCAGCACACACACCAACCAAGAGTGCAGGTGAGTTCTGCTTCCACTCTCTCTGACAATGCTTGTTCTCTTCTGGCTTTTGCAAACTGACTGGCATAAAAAGTTCACCTTTCTCTTAAATTACATGCACCAATGACTTAGAAGGGTTTCTGGCTTCTGCTTCACCAACTTTTGCAATTTTGTGCCCATTTTTCTACCAGAATAAGTTGGTAATTTTCACTTTGTTTAACCTGTTTCCTTGTATATCCTAGATATTAAATCTATGTGAGTACATAATTATGTCTTCTTCAGTTAGCTATTTCATATATCTCTTAACTGTCTGTATTTTCTTTCACTAAAGAGAAACAATAATTTCAACACAGTGTCAGTATGTCATTTACCCATTTAGGATTTTGCTTTTTGGAGGGGAAAAAAAAAAGATTTTCAAAGAAGCTTTTTTCCTGTCCTGATATTTTTTAGATATTCTTCAACATGTTACTGTATACATTTTATAGGATTATTTGTGTTTAGTTCATTAAAACACTAAGTTTATAAAGGCATCCTACGACAAGCCAAAATTACATGCATATTGTACTACAATTATCACACCAAGGTTACAAATAGACATGGGAATATCTTCTGGACTCCCTGGAAGCAATGATCTATTTGTAGTTTCCTGGACAAGTCCATACAGATGTTATTACTGTGATATTTTTCTTACTTTTTGGTAAGGAAAGGCCTTAATATTTTAATTATACATTAAAGATAAGATATTCAACTTTAAAAATTGCATCCCATATTTTAAAACATTCAATAAGATTCTTATTATCCTGATAATATTCAAGCAATAATAAAAGATACACTACAAAGGCTACTACAAAGGCACCCAACCATTTTTACTGATAGATACTGTTCACCATGTTTACTCTGAAGAATAACCTTTTATTTCACTATAGATGGACATTTACAAGGTTTAAACTTTTTTTACCAGGAAAATCTGATGTCCACAGTTTTCTCACTTTAAAAATAAACTGGATGGATACAATGATGTCGAAGGTTGGTTTCAGCTCTAAAATTTTTATGAGCCTATAAAAATAGCTCAAATAGAAATTTCAGTTTTAAAAAAGGCCATTTCCATGTCTGTATTTCTGGATAAATTTCCTAGAAGGTAGGCTTCACATGTGAATTCACCTTCATGCCTTCTCCCAAAAATCCTGTGTAGAGCAATTGAAGCTATGGAAAATTCCTTTGTTGCAAATGGGTTTAAAAATTAAATAGCAAAGATAACATAGAAGAATGAAATTCTACAGTAATACCTACAAATGCTTCAAGATTGAATAGAAGCAACTTACAAGAATATGAGTTATAAAAGGTGAGCTATAAATGGATCGACACCCCTCATCAAACAAAATCAGTGTTTCTGAGTTGATACTGTTATTTTCTAGTACATATGGTTATTTCTTTAATATTATATGTCATATCACTCAAGATTAGGCTGATAATTTATAATTATGCCAGTTTTCCCCTGAGACAAAATTGTATTTCTTCAGACCTTTTAGAGAATATCACTGTAATTTTCTAAAATATACAATGTTTTATTTAGATGCACTAGGAAGACTATTTCATTATCAGAATTTTAAAATGAGACAACATTACACACTCACTAGAATGGCTGCAATAAAGACAGGTAATGGCAAATGTTGCACAGCAGGTAGAAAACCTTGAGTACTCACACATTGCTGGTGGGAATGAAAAATGGCAGAGACACTTAGAAAGGCAGCTTGGCAGTTTCTTAAAAGCCATACATAAAAAAACTTACCTGAAAATTGTTTTTATCAGTTTGCCTATATAAAATGAAAATTAATGTCAATATCAAGATAAAGATGCAAATTTTCTTTTTTTTAAAGATTTATTTTATTTTATTTGAAAGACAGAGTTTCAGAGAGAGGTGGAGACAGAGAGAAAGGTCTTCCATCCGCTGGTTCACTCCCCAGATGGCCGCAACGGCCACAGCTGCGTTGATCCGAAGCCAGGAGCCAGGAGCTTCTTCCAGGTCTCCCACGGGGGTGCAGGGGCCCAAGGACTTGGGCCATCTTCTACTGCTTTCTCAGGCCACAGCAGAGAGCTGGGTCAGAAGAGGAGCCGCCAGGACTAGAACTGGCGCGCCCATATGGGATGCTGACGCTTCAGGCCAGGGCATTAACCTGTTGCACCACAGTGTCAGCCCCTTGCAAATTTTCTTAAACATTATTGATTTTAGGCACAAACTAAAAACATTGTAAATTTTCATCAAATGGTATATGGATAAATGAAATACAGAATTTCCCTCATCTGGGGTAATTAATAGAATACCTAAAATATAGTATATTGAAGTAAAATAGGCATTTTGAATTTTGATGCAGTAGCCCTTGTTTCGTCTGTTGAAGAAGTGTTTTTTTTTCTTGATATTATTTGTTGAACTCTTTAGTTAGTGTAGTGTTAAACTTACAAGTATTAAGTAAACCAAAAATAGATATGTGCAAAAATCAAGAGTAGGAACAGTAGAGGAGAAAGAAGAAGAGTTGGTGTGTGGGCAGGAGGGAGGGTAGGGTAGGAAGAATCACTATGTCCCTAAATCTGTACAAATGAAATACATGAAACTTGTAGAACTTAAATAAAATTTTTAAAATAAAGCAAATCTTTTAAAAAAAGGAAATACAGAATTACCATATAATGGGATACTGTTTATTAGTTGCATGGAATGAACTATCGATACATGCTAAACCATGGATGACTCTCAAGGAAAAGAAGCCACAGGAAAAAGAGTACACCTTGTACGATTCCGTTTTTATCAATCATACAAAGGCAAGCACATAAATTAGATAACAGATTACCAGTTGCTTAGAGTTGAGGTTGGGAGAAGGGGTTAACTGGAAGAAGACGTAACGGGGCATTTTGGGGTGATGGGGCTGTTCTAATAATGGATTGTGGTAGAAAGGTACTCCTGAGAATGGTAGTATGAGAAGCTTCGATGGTAGTATGAGAAGTTTCCTTTCCCCAAGGAAATAACCGGACTGGGAAGAATGATTTGGAAAATAATCTCTGAGAGTTCTTTTAAGGGCATCACAAATACAGAAACTTCTCTTCAAAAAAAAAACCAACTAAATAGAGCGTCTGTGGCTTTTGAGCCACAATACACTCCCCTCCTTGCTGATCATTGTGACAGAAGCTCTACTCTTGAGAGGCTGGGACAAAAAGACAGGGATCCTGTGCTTACTACCTCTAAATATAGGACTCAGGTATCCTTCTAGAAGGGGAAGAACACCAGCTTTTCTCATCTCCTCATTTTTCCGACCAACCTGGTTATCTGACACGTTCTTTCTCCTAGCCCCAACTTGTAGGGTAGAAGCACAACTCTGGTGCAGCAGCTGAGACTGAACTTGCTTCAGCTTACTCCTAAGAAGAAGATTCTAAGCTGGGAGAGGCAAGCTGAAAAGACCAGTAGTCAGTTCAGTGCCCCACCCATAAATCAGGAATGGACCATCCTCCTGGCCCCCACCTCCACAGAGACAGGCATGATGGTAGAAAGGAGAACTCTGGTGCTCTCCCTGAAGGTACTTGCAATACTTGAAACAGAACATGGAGAGGTTGAAGGCAAGGTTTGTTGAAAACAGTGAAGATCTTGATACTGAACAATTAAGAACACGACAGTTTCATGATAGTAATGCATGAAATGAAAGACTAGCTAGAAGTTTACAGGAAATAATCCAGGAAAGAGCTACGTATGAAGATCTTGCTTTTGGTTAAAACAAAACTCAAGGATTACCAGTTAGTAAAGATTAAAAGTATGTGTTTTGAAGATTTATTTATTTGAAAGGCAGTACAAGAGATGAGAGAAAGTCTTCTATCTACTGGTTCACTTCCCAAATGGCCTCAATAGCTGGGCAAGGACAAGCCAAAGCCAGAAGCCCAGAGCTCCATTTGGGTCTCCCTTGTGGAAGGTAGGAGCCCAAATATTGGGCCACCACCTGCTGCTATCTCAAGGCACATTATCAGGGGGCTAGATCTGAAGTAGAGCAGCTGGAACTCAAAATGGAGATCTGATTTGGGATGCTGATAACTCAGGCAGCAGCTTAAGCTGCTGCACCACAATTCCAGCCCCACTAGCAAGAATCTAAACAGGGAAATCTAGAACAGACAAAAAAACTACTAAGAGGGATACACTTAATATGACTGGTTTAATTCTGTAATTAATACACAGTTATTCTTAAGTGTTGAAATTTAACTGAAATGTGATCCCTGTTAAACATAAGAGTGGGGATAAGAGAGGGAAGAAATGTACAATTTGGGACATGCTCAAGCTGACTTGCCCCAAATGGTAGAGTTAGAAACATACCAGGGGACTCCAATTTAATCCCATCAAGGTGGCATGTACCAATGCCATCTCACTAGTCCAAGTGATCAATTTCAGTTCACAATTGATCATAATGAAAGGACTAAGAGTCAAAGGGAGCACATAAACAAGTCTAGTACCTGCCAATACTAACCGATAGAATAAATAAAGGGGAGAGTGATCCAACATGGGAAGCGAGATACTCAGCAGACTCATAGAATGGCAGATGTCCTAAACAGCACTCTGGCCTCAGAATCAGCCCTTAAGGCATTCCGATCTGGCTGAAAAGCCCATGAGAGTATTTCAGGCATGGAAAGCCAAGACAGTCTGGCAAAAAAAAAAAAAAAAAAAAAAAAACACCACCAAAACAAACAAACAAAAAACCTAAATGAAAGATCTCTGTGTGTGAGATCCCAGTGGAAAGAACAGGTCTTCAAAGAAGGAGGTACCTTTCTCTGAAGGGAGGAGAGAACCTCCACTTTGACTATGACCTTGTCTAAACAAGATAAGAGTCGAAGAACTCAGAGGGCTTCCATAGCCTTGGAAACTCATGACTGGAGCATAGGGAGATTACTGATGCCATAAACAGGAGTGTCAATTTGTAAAGTCAACAACAGGAGTCACTGTGCACTTACTCCTCATGTAGGATCTCTGTCCTTAATGTGCTGCACATTGAGGCTTAATGCTATAACGAGTACTCAAACAATATATTTCACTTTGTGTTTCTATGGGGGTGCAAACTGTTGAAATCTTTACTTAATGTATACTAAACTGATCTTCTGTTAAAAAAAAAAAAAAAAGAAATTAGCAATTCCCAACTTGACTCTCGCTGGGATTAAACATGACAATAGGTCTGATCTGATTTCATCATCATTTAAAAAATCATCTATTATTTTTCACTTTATGTTTCTGTGTGGGAGCAAACTGTTGAAATCTTTACTTAATATATGCTAAACTGATCTTCTGTATATAAAGAGAATTGAAAATGAATCCTCATGTGAATGGAAGGGGAGAGGGAATGGGAAAGGGAAGGGTTGCGGGTGGGAGGGACGTTATGGGGGGGAAGCCATTGTAATCCATAAGCCGTACTTTGGAAATTTATATTCATTAAATAAAAGTTAAAAAAATAAATAAATAAACAGGGAAATCTAAGAGATAGTGAAAGGGAGCCTCATTGAAATCACAGTCAACCAAGGGATACTAGGGTATAGGGGAGGACATTAAGGGAAGATGCACACTTCTACGCACACATCCTTTGAGGAGTGATATCAAGTGTACACAAACTAGAGCTCAATAAATCAGTACGATCTGGTTACTAAAGACATAAATGGGCAGATAACAGAGAAAAAGCCCAGATTTGAAGGTGAGGGGACAGTCAGTATTCAGAGTTGCTCCAATATATTATCTAAAATGTTCAGTCTAGCTTTTTTTATTATGAGACACTCAAAGAAATAGGAAATGTGACACACACAGAACAGACTTTAGAAACTGTCTTGGAAGTGACCCTCCTGGATAAATTCAACAGGTGAAAATGTCAAAGCAGCTATTACAAATACATTTGGAGAGCTAATGGAAACTATGCTTAGCAAATTAAAGGAATACATGATGTAATGATTGATAAAATATAGTTTATCAAGACTATTTTCAGGGATCATTTCTATAGTCTGATAAAATATAGGTTATGAGTATAGAGGTACAAATTATATATATATATATATATAAACAAGTGGAGGTCCTGGAGTAGAAAACTACAATACTAAAATAAAAATTAACTAGAGGGAATCAAAGTGGATTTGAGTCTGTGGAAAACAGTCTCAATGAAACTGAAGGTAGTCCAAAAGAGATCTGAAGAACGCAGAGAAAAAAAGCATGAAGAAAATTAAGCTAAGGTGCAGAGAAATGTGGGACACAATTCAGCACACCAACCTACATGTAATGGGAATATCACAAAAGCAGGAAAGAGACAGAGTCAGCAGCAGTAAACTTATCAAATAAATAATGGCTGTACACTTCCCAAATTTGATGATAAATATTAATGTAAACATCCAAGAAGCTCAACAATCTGTAAGTAGGACAGAGATCTGTACTCAGATACATCACCGTTAAAATGCTGAAAGAAAAAAGAAAATGAGAAATATTGAAAATAGCAATAAAAAATGACTCCTTGTTCACAAAAGAATGCCAACAAAATTAACAACTGACTTCTCGCCAGAAACAATGATGCAAAGAAGGCAATGGCATAAAACATTCAAAATAAACATATCTTCAACTAAATGCAGAACCTCAAAATGCTCAAAGCAGGAAGTGGTAGATCTGAAGGTAGACATAGACAGTTCAGCAATATTCATTGGAGATATCAAAATTCCACTGAAAACAATGATAGAGATGTGGATTATGGTAACAGGCATTGTTGTCTGGAAATGAACCCTATACACTTGAGGATTGCACTGCACATCTTTATTATTCCTTTTCTGTTGGGTTCAGGCTTTCTTCACCATTTCAGGCTGAATCCATAACTTTATGGTTGTTTCTGGTTATTAAAAGCAGTTTCCTCCATCTTAAGACTTTGCTCAATCCAGTTTTTTAAAAGCTTCATTTGGTATCAAACATCTTTCTTCTCTGAGTGAGAGCTAGATTTGAGGCTAACCTGATTTTGTGTAGAAAAGGGAGCAGTCTGTCTTCTTACATATTATTTTTCTCCTGAGCACTGAATATGGATAAAGGAAGAGAAATGTGTTTCTTTATGAGGCTATCACTGTAAGTGAATATTCTTCTTATTAAATCTTCATAAACACATGACCAATTCACTATGAAGGCTGAAAGACGAGTATTTCCCTCAAGCTAGTCATCATGGCAAATCCAAAATGGAGCAAAATCTCTGTGAGTTCGTGAACCTGAGAATTCAGGAGTGACATGGTCATAGGCAGTATGGATTGCCAGGATTTTATTAAATTTGTGCTTTCTGTCCAATATCCAGGTGACAGAACCAAGCTCATGGTTCTGATGCATCTAACTCTTGTTCCGTGCTTTGTCAGTCAACAGTAAGCCAACCAAGCCAGTTTCAGCTGTTCTGTTCCATAATTCTTGGGCATTTTCCCACTGGGAGATAAATCTTTACTTTCAACAGACTATGAAAGACATTACTTACCACTTCTTTATCCGGTTGTATACAACACCCTATTTTTGCGACATTCTTTTTTCAGTCCATTGGAACATGAGAAAGATCCCACTGTTCACATAAAACAATAGAGCAGGTTGTTCTTTCCCCATCTTGAAGGGACCTGAACTTCAGAGGATTCACAGTTCAGGACTTTGGAGAGCAGTAGCCAGACAAATGTCTTCTACTCCACGGGGGTGTAAGGAGAAAGGGTAGGCTGAAGATTTCCTTCTAAATATTAATTTCCTGAAACAGTTTTCTAGTTCTGCCTCTAGTTTTTGCTCTTGAGGGAGAAGGGGTGATATATCAGGAGCCCACCCTAAAGGAATTTGGTTTCTCCACCAGTTTCACTTTCTATGCAGTTCCACACTGAATTTTGAGACAGAACAGTAAAATTAAATTTCACCATTTTGAGTAGGTACTAATGGAACATATGAGATGAAATGGTCCAGAAAGCAAATGGAGAGTGACAAGAGGATTCAGAGTAAACTGCAGGACGGTGTGTCATTTAAGGAAATGTTGGAAGAAAATAAGCTAATGAAAGAAACGAGAAGATTCTCAGAAAAGAGGGAGATCAGGACAGTGGTGCTGGCAAATCAGGAGTGAAAAACTACTTCCTAAGAACACAGTCCCCAGGGTCAAGTGCTGTGGATATATCAAGGAATGTCAGAAATAAAAAGAGGGCACTATCTTCAGTAGCCTGAAGATCATGAATCTTTGGATTGATTGTTATGTCAAACTGTGGGCAGAAGATAGAGTCAATGTGTTGAAATATTACATAAAATGAGAAATAAGGGGCAAAAATTATATAGCATACATCAAGATATTTGGTGGTGAAGGCAGGGGAAGTAAATATTAAAAAAAAAACAAGGCAAATAAGCAACGTTTTCTGTAACTATAGCATGGAGGAAATGATTCTGGCAGGATTTTAGGTGAAGAATATGAAGCAGTGGGAACATGCTATAAAAATTTGTGAAAAAGAAGAGATTACATGGCAAGTTTCATGAGAATACAGAACAAGAAAGAATGGGGGTGTGAGTTGTCAAATGTGATCTTTAGAAAGAAGAAGGCACCAACAGTCAGGGCAGGGTATGAATCAGAGTGAACAGTGAGAAACTGGAGCCGTTAGGACACCCATAAAGCATGATGCAAACATTAAAAAGGAGGAAGCTTGAGGGGCACATGACAAGAATCCAGAGCAGTGGAACAGATGAAGGCAGGACCCCGTGAAGCAGAGATGGAGCTCAGAAGCACAAAGGACAGTATTGGACACACTGTTACGAGATCAATCAAGATCAGAATGGTTGTAACTGCATAATTTCTGAAGGGATGGAAGGGACCATGCATTTGAATTAGTAACTTCTATAGCTCCCAAAATTGTTCTAACTTCTCTTTCAGAATTGCCACAATTTGTCAACCACATCTTCATACTCTTATTCAATATGCACATCTTATTTCTACCATTCTATTTTTTCCCTGTGCACTTTTGCTATCATATTGAAGCAAATTTGTCCCTAAATTTTCTCATGGAAACAAGTAGGCATTTCTCCCCCTTATAACACTGATGGGCTATTTTTAAAACGTCTTGTTTTCAGAGCTTTCTCAGACTTGACTTACACACTCAGTGCCTGAGCAACATGAACCTTCTAGCAGCTCTCAGCCCAGCTCCTCCATCTGTTTTCTGTGTCCTCGGTCTCTTTTCTCTCCACTTTATAAAGTAAATAAAAACACTTCCATCAACTCACAGTCTTCCTGAAATGTACTCAAATTCTTCATCTTCTGAGTTCCTTTCAGCATCAATGGTTTGATACCTCCCCATTCACAATTGTACTATCACTTAAATAATGGGGGCAGGGGGAGAAAAATGAGAAAAATCTCCCCTTAATGACTACTACAAATCATTCTTTGAAACATAACCCATTTTGTATATATACTATACTTATAATGGAAACTATATGCACACACACTCAACTTGCTTATACAGAACAGATGTAAATACCAAACTCAAGCCTATAATTAACCCAAGGCCAATGTACAAGTGACTGCATCTGGAAATCATTGGTTTTCCCATCCTCCCATTCCAGGGTAAAATATGCATTAAACTAATAATTATGTGAGGGACTATAGTGCTTTGCTATATCCATTCATATTATGGATAAAAGAGACATCATTACCTCAATAATTATGAAATACAACTTTTACTAGATGCAAAATACAGAACTGCGGTGGAGAAAGTTGTTTAAGTGACTAGTATACACTAACAAGAAGGCAGTTATAACAGGCAACCTTAAGGAAGGTATTTATATCCTTTCTGAATTATTTCCCATCCTCCATACATCTCAGCACACTATCTCTAATGCTTGAAAAAGTGGAATGCTGTTAATCAACAGAAATCAGGTGCAATGTAAAAACCTCAAAGATACTTATGAAACATTATAAAGTGTGCCATCTTGGCAACCAGCTGGAGTGCAACCACTTGGAGCATATCTATTTATCAATGGTCACAGAATGCAAGTTTAAGACTTGCACGTTGGTGTTGAATGGAGCATGAAGAAAGGGTAGTGGAGACCACATAAATATTGAGCAATGACCTTCCATTCAGCAGTTGGAAGCAATTCTTCTTATGGGCTTTTATACATTGAGAATTTATTTCTCCAGGTTCCAAGGTACAGGTAGATTATAATTGGAATAAATAATACCATGAGCCAGAAAACCATGAAAAAGAGCTACAAGTAGAAAAAGGAATTACTATGTCAAGCAGATGGCAGTTTCAAGAAAATCAGGCAGTCATTCCATTTGTTGTTATATTTTTTAAATAAAACCTTTTAAAAAATATCATAAAATGTAATCATGACCTTGGGAAATATCCACTTAATTTTCCTATTTTTAAGTACTCACTAAATGCTTAAAAAGTGAATGGAGGGGCTGGCGCTGTGGCGTAGCAGGTACGGCCGCCAGCCGCCTGCAGTCTGGTATCCCATATGGGCGCTGGTTCAGTCCCAGCTGCTCTACTTCCAATCCAGGTCTCTGCTCTGGCCTGGGAAAGCAGTAGAAGATGGCCCAAGTCCTTGGATGCCTGCACCCACGTGGGAGACCTGGAATAAGCTCCTGGCTCTTGACTTTGGATTGGCACAGCTTTGGCCATTGTGGCCATCTGGAGAGCGAACCAGCAGAAGGAAGACCTCTCTCTTTGCCTCTACCTCTCTCTCTCTCTGCCTCTGCCTTTCAAATAAATAAATAAATCTTTTTTTAAAAAGTGAATTGAGGTAATGTATATGCTCTGAGTTCCTGCCAATGAAACATTTCAATAAAATATGTAGCTCAGAGGTACACTCGTGTATTAAAACATTAAAAGACTCTAACAGCTCCCTTCAAAGAAAAATGAATAAAAATGCCCCAAACAATTTAAAGTTAGCTTTTGCCCCAACAAAATATACTCCAATGATAGCTTCATCTTGTGATTATGCACATCGATTATCTTGTTCTTAATTTCCCTCCAATTACCTCTATTGCAAAATTTTATGACAAAGTTGCTTTTATTTGATTTATCTGCTTATCAAAATATACTTGGATAGAATTCTACCTCTTTAGATTCAGTTCCCTGAACATTATATGACTATACACATTCTCTAGTACCAATGTCTAACTCAGTTTGATAATTATGATATTTATCTTTTGTTAATATCACTAAAAAAGGTACAACTCTAAAAGCCGACCACCAGCCTTTTCAGCAAATAATGTTTGTAAAATATACACTTTCATATTGTTTAAAAAAACTATGATTCATTATTTGTTTTTCAAACCCAATTTGATTTCCCCTTCCTTTGTTCAAAACCTATTGAAGAATTACTGAAACATTATAGCCTGAAACTGGGAAAACTTAGAGATCATCTTATCTAAGCCTCACTTTATAGATATGGACACAGAAGCCCCAAGTAGTGCTAGAAACTGGATACAGGATTAATCTGCTTATAAGAAAGGCATACCTTATCAGTCATCTGTACAATTTAACATAAAGAACTGGTCCCTAAAGTCTTTGTTTTAATGAGAAAAGATAATAGCCTCTCTTTTTCCATCAAATGAATTAGTTTCAGGTTTATTAAAGTTTTGTTAATATATTCGTAGAACTTTAGATTACTTGCCAGATGATGGGGTAGATTTTTCCATTATTAACTATCTCCCACCCCACAGGAGAATCATGGCTGGTGCCATATCTCATGGGTGCATGCTTTCTCAGTGGTTCAATAATGAATCTGTCTCTGTAGAGTCAGGTCGTCCCAAATACTATACCCCTGGCTCTCTGCCTGGAGAACTCAGCTTCTCTGAAAGAGAGCAACACTTATTTATGTATTTTATTTTATGCCTGCCAATCTTTTATTTATGCTATAAATTCTACTTTTATTTCTATGTATAAAAAATTAGCAAGAAGTATTGGGATTAGTCTAAGGAATAATTGATACCTCAGTAATGGACTGGTGACCTTAATTCTCCTTGTTAATTCTTAAAGGGTCCTTGAGTTCTCTGAGATCCATTTTGTCATGAGGATCTAGAAATTCCCTTAAATTAAAAATACATTCCCTGCTCAAAAGTCAGTAAGTGAATAGCAACCAACCCTACTAGTCAATAGATCCACAGATTCCTACCCCTACACTCATTTCAGGAACCCCAGCTTTGGAATAATGCTAGCTTATTTCTTTATGAGAAAAAAATTCTAAAAGATATGGCAATGGAAATACAACTATCATTTGACCAATTTCTTTCACCAGAACTGAGAAGTTACATAGAGAAATAAAAAAGAAAGGACATCTGAAGCAAACCATCTAAATCAATGGTTTTCAAAACAGGGTCATTTTGCCCACCTCCCCACAGGGGGCATCTAGCAATGTCTGGGGACACTTTTCATTGCCATGACTGGAGTGAGAACAATGTTACAGTCACGCAGTCATCTAGGGTTTGCAACCAGCAATGCTATCAAATATCCTAAAACACACAGAAAACCACATGCAGCAAAGAAAGATCTTGTCAAGTGTATATCAGCAACGCCAAAGATGGGAATCCTGATCTAAATTCTTGCTGCTCAAAGTGATTTACTCATAGCAGTGCCTCTTCTAGGACCTGGTTAGAAATGTGGTCTCCACCACAGTCTACTGAGTCAGTGCACGCCTGGCAAGCTCTCTAGGTGGATCACATGGTTGTCAAGTTTGAAAAGTACAGATTACAGAACATTCAGGCAATTCTTAAGTGTGCTAAAACAGCAATTTTCTTATAGTCTGAAAGAATACCCTTAACTAACAGACTTATTGCTACAGCATATTGTTTGTAATATAATACTATCAACATTACCAATATTTCAGCTGGATATTAGTCTTCCTACAGAAAAGTCCATTGTTCAATGAATATGGAAAAATCTATGTAAGGCAAATGAACGTACTGGAATCTCTAAGAGGCTAACATACCTTAGAAGTCTGCAAGAAAGGGAATCACATGTACCATTTCCCCAAGTATTTAACTCCAGAATCTATTTTTCCTCACAGTATTCACTAAGCTTAAGGCTTCACAGAACACATTTCCTTTTCTCAGCATGGAAATGAGACAAAACTGGATAGAGTTCAGATCTCTCTCAATATAATCTTGAATTACTTATCATCTATGATACATGCTGCTTGAACAAAAAAAAAAAAAAACAACAACAACAACAACAACAAAAAAAAAACAAAGCCCAAAGCCTGGCTTGACAATGAGAGAGTTTGGCTGGAATCCCACAGAATCTCAACAGAGTAAACCTTTATCAATTTTGAACCATGTACAAGTCGAGTCTTGCTGTGGGAAGTTTCTTGCATACAGAAACTCAGGTGAGAAAAGTATCTTGGGTACTGTTCTATGTTGAAAAAATAAACACAGCTTAGTTAGAGAGACTTCATTCAGAAGTCGTATTTAAAAGACACGTGCTTTCCTCACATTATCTGACTGCTTCAGTGATATAACATTTAACAAGCAACTCTTGGGAACTATTGCAAAACAGAAGGGAAAAAATATAAGTAATTCAATGTCAATGTTGCTTTATTATGCACATAAATTATATGGAATCACAGACAGTATCTTTTCATCACTAATTATACTAAGGGTTATTTAAATTTCACTTAATGAGTAGAATCATCTTAGTGTGGACAGCTTTGCAAAACTGTGAACATTTTCTTAGGAATTAACAATTCCTTAGGGTTGCAGCAGGCTGGGTTCAAATACTTGGCATTTGATGTTGACATGTAGCTATCTATAAATAGATATAGTGTTACACCATCAGGGAATAGACATTAAAAAGTATACCTTTGTAAGTGTGACTAATGAAAAAGATGACAGGATTGGAGTTATACATATGTATCACAGGTTTTCATAATTGCATTTCCACTAACTTTTTGAAGTGCCCATATACATGGATTTCAAGTTTTTCTGCACCAACATAAATTTATGTTCAAATTATATTTTCCATGAAATTTTTGATGTACCCTAGTATCTCAGTTCACACCTGTACACTTCCCAATCCCTAGCAACATGAAGGCAAGAGATGTGGGATGAGACATGAGCTATGTGATATATAAGAAGAACACAGCATCTTGCACATTAAGACACATTAGCAATTACGATTGTTACACTTAAGACCTGTTTTTAAGACTGCCTCACAATGCACTCAGGCATCTTTATGTGGAAAATTGTCATTTTGGTCTGCCAAAGTCATTGTCTTGGACAGAGCTTCTAAAGGAATAATGAGTACAATAAACTCTGCCTAATCAATGATGTGATAAAGGAATAATGTGTTCAATCAGTTCTGTTGATCAATGGAATGATAAATTCTGGAGTCCCATGGCACTGATAGCATGCTATACAAGGAGTTGACTTCTATGCAGAGTACCCCTCTCTGAGAAAAAAAGAAAACCAAGTATTGATTGTAGGACACTTGGTGTGTTCAAGGCTTAGGAAGAGTCTGCTGTAAAGGAAGCCAGGTATGGGGGCCTGCGCCGTGGCTCACTTGGCTAATCCTCCGCCTGTGGCGCCGGCATCCCATATGGGCTCCGGGTTCTAGTCCCGGGTGCTCCTCTTCCAGTCCAGCTCTCTGCTGTGGCCCGGGAAAGCAGTGGAGGATGGCCCAGGTAATTGGGTACCCGCACCTGCATGGGAGACCAGGAGGAAGCACCTGGCTCCTGGCTTCAAATAGGCGCAGCGCCAGCCGTAGTGGCCATTTGAGGGGTAAACCAATGGAAGGAAGACCTTTCTGTCTGTCTCTCTCTCACTATCTAACTCTACCTGTCAAATAAGTGGGAAAAAAAAAAAAAAGCCATGTATGGACTCAGAGTCACTCTGAATACTGAATACAGGATTTGAGGAAAGGTGAATCCTCACCCTTTGTTGTGACTACATGTGAAAATAATGACAGCTTTGCTTATTAAACAGCATAGATATATCCAATACCTATATCTAATTCTCTCATTTTGTTCCAACACGTGCAATGTGAGAGTTAAACACATACACTGCAAACATCACCCATCTGGGAACACAGACTTACTCTAATCTCAGTTTTATTAAGAGTATCCATTTCCCATTGGCAAAGACATTTAATCTGTTTTAGTATCTATTTCCATCTCAGAACAACAGGAAAAGGAAATAATTTTTCTCCTTGTACACAAAGTAATTGAAACAATTCATTTAGGTGATATGAAACAATTGATATGTTTTAAAAATGATGAAGCTATTCATTGATTCCATTATATTCCTCAAACCCTTTTCTTTTTGGTACATAGCATCAGAACAGCTTTGTCCTATAGGGCTTCAGGTTTTTCAGGGAGTGGTGAATTTTAAGAAGCGTAGAGGAAAAATTAATGAAACTATTTCCTAAAAGTGGAAAAAACCATGAAGTTGGAAGACTATTTTTTACCCCAGGTACACATATTAAGAATTCAGGGGGATCCATTCAATCAGCACACATTACCTACTGACTACTGCCAAGGTTTTAAAAATATACTAATAATCAAAATACACAAAGATCCTCGTCCTCAGACAGCTTAGATTCTACCAGCTACAGGCAAAATATAAAGAACATTACCTTGAGGGGGCCGGTGCTGTGCCATAGTAGGCTAAGCCTCCGCCTGTGGCACCAGAGTCCCATATGGGTGCCAGTTCGTGCCCCTGCTGCTCCTCTTTGGGTCCAACTATCTGCTTACTGCCTGGGAAAGCAGCAGAGGATGCCCAAATGCTTGGGCCCCTGTACCCGCATGGGAGACCCAGAAGAAGCTCCTGGCTCCTGGCTTATGATTGACTCAGAACCGGCCATTGTGGCCATTTGGGGAGTGAATCAGCAGATGGAAGACCTCTCTCTCTCTCTGTCTTTCCCTCTCTCTGTGTGTAACTGTACCTCTCAAATAAATTTTAAAAATCTTAAAAAAAGAATATTACTTCAAATCAACAAATTCTATATTCTGTTGTGTCGCTCCCCCTCTTCGTGGAGGAGCAACACAGGACCCTGCGCTGTTCTTTCTGTCTGCTCGGCCCTCCCCGGGTTTGCTGCTGGTTCTTCCTGGGTTGGCTACTATCCCTTCCACCTCCGTGGAAGGGCAGTTCCCCCTGGCCGCATTCCCCACTTCCGCAGGGGAGCGGCACACCGCCGGCCGGCTCTCTCGGGGGCTGCACGGGTTCCCTTAGATGTTCCCCATAGATGTTCCTGATGCATGCCGTCTCTCTCCTCCTTTATAGTCCTCCTCCGCCAATCCCAACTCGGCTGCCCACACGCCGAGTACGCTGCTCTCCAATCAGGAGCAAGTCCTACAGTTAATTGGTTGAACTGGAGGCAGCTGTGCGGAAGCTGTTTACTTCTCTCCCAGCGCCATATTGTGGGAGAGCAGATGCATAGAATAAGTCTTAATTCGAGTAACTTAGTCTAGTCCGGATTGCTCCCCACAGATCCCCCTTTCTTTTTATTTTTTGGCGTTGATACGCGCCTGTCTTCGGTGTCCCGCGGCACACACTCTGCTCTACTTGCTAGAGTTGCCACAGGCTCTTACAAGTCCTATCAGGCAAACCGAATCCGGGTCCTCTCTTCGCCATGTTGTGAGGAGGTTTTTAGGCGCTGATGCGTGCCTGTGTTCGGTGCCCTGCAGCGCATGCTCTGCTCTGCCTGCAGGGGACTTACAAGACCTATCAGGCAAACCGAATCCAAGCCTTCTCATTGCCTTATTGTGGGGGAGACTTATTAGTGTTGGTTCGTGCCCATCTTCGGTGACCTGCAGCTCATACTCTGGTCGAGCTTTGCTGGCGCTTACCGCCTTAAATCAGGCAGACCGAATCCAAGCTTAATATTGTTGTATTATGGGGAAGCCTTACTGATGTTAATTCGTGCCTGTCTTCGGTGACCTGCGGCGCATAAGCTGCTAGCTGCCCGCAGGTGCCCATCGCCTCACTTGATTAGGCAGACCGAATCCAAGCTCTCACATTGCAGTGTTGTAGGGAGGCCTTTTTATTTCTCTATTTCTCTATCTCCGGGCATTCCTATTTCTCCCATTTTACTTCTATCTTCCAGCATTCCTATTTTTCTCACTTTACTTCTAAAACTTCTGTTTCTCTTATCCCTGCGGCTTTCCGGCACCTCGCCCCGCCGGCGGGTTCCCGGCTCTGCGCCGCTTCAGCCCGCGCGCCTCTCTCATCTGCGCAGCTTCCCGGCTTTGCGCGGCTCGGCTTCGCGCGCTCCGCGGTCTCCACGCTTAACCCTTTCGCGTCTGAACCACGGCCTACGCCAGCCCCGTGCTCTCTCTGCACGCGGCGGCTTCCGCGAATGTTTCCGCCACCACCGGCATTCAGTCCAAGTTCCCCGGACTAACCTGGCGAATCCTGGCGGCCCACGTCTCTGCCTCTGGTTCCAGATCTTCGCCTCTTGCTCCCCAGGGTGACTTGAAGAATTCCAAGATGGCTTGGCCTGCACTCGCGGCTTCATCCTCCCTAACATTTTTCTCTACCCGGTGTGTTTCCCTAAGTTTTCTTCCAACAATATTCCTCCCTCATTTCTCCTGGCCTCTCCCCACAGTCCGTATCCAAGTCTAAGTTTCTTATAGGTTTCACTTTCACTTTCAACCTGCAGTCCGTATCTGAGTCTAAGTTTCTTCTTGCTTTCACTTTAAATCCTAACTTCTTTCCCACAGTCCATATCCGAGTCCAAGCCTCCTCCAGGTTTCACTTTCGCTTTCAATCTCCTAGCTTCCCCGCCATAGTCTGCATCCGAGTCTATGAAAGCTTTCACTTTCGCTTTCAATCCTAACTTCTTTCCCACAGTCCATATCCGAGTCTATGCCTAGGCTTTCAATAGCTTCTTCCGGCACCTAGGCTCTTTGCTAGTCTCTCTCTCCGGTATTTTCCTGCTTCTTCCCGTTTCTTCCCTCCTAAGTTTCCTATCCGTCCTAGGTTTCCTATCCGAGTCACGGCACCATTATGTCGCTCCCCCTCTTTGTGGGGGAACGACACTGGATCCTGCCTAGGCTTCATATCCGAGTCACGGCACCATTATGTCGCTCCCCCTCTTCGTGGAGGAACGACACAGGACCCTGCGCTGTTCTTTCGTCTGCTCGGCCCTCCCCGGGTTTGCTGCTGGTTCTTCCCGGGTTGGCTACTATCCCTTCCACCTCCGTGGAAGGGCAGTTCCCCCTGGCCGCATTCCCCACTTCCACAGGGGAGCGGCACACCGCCGGCCGGCTCGTCTCGGGGGCTGCACAGGTGTTCCTTCAGCTAGATGTTCCCCATAGATGTTCCTGGTGCATGCCGTCTCTCTCCTCCTTTATAGTCCTCCTCCGCCAATCCCAACTCGGCTGCCCACACGCCGAGTACGCTGCTCTCCAATCAGGAGCAAGTCCTACAGTTAATTGGTTGAACTGGAGGCAGCTGTGCGGAAGCTGTTTACTTCTCTCCCAGCGCCATATTGTGGGAGAGCAGATGCATAGAATAAGTCTTAATTCCAGTAACAGTCTAGTCCGGTTTGCTCCCCACACTGTTGTAAGATGGCAACTGTGTATCTAAAAAAAATAATAGTAGAGCATAAGACATAAACCAGTTTCAACTTGAATCAGGAGAGTCAAAGCCAGTGGCTTTGAGAAGTTTCCACTAAGAAAACTACTGGAGGGAGTGATAAAGCCAGCCACACAGACTCTAGGTGACAGACTTTCCAGATAGATGGAGGTACCTAGCAGAGGCTCTGTGGTGGAAGGAAACGGGTGTTTTTCAAGGAACAGAAGGTGGGTAGAGGAGCTGATCATAGTGAACTAGGAGAGGGTTTGGGAGGTAAGGATAAGGAGGTGACGTGACAGGAGGTTGGTTGTCACCACCAGGTCTCAAAGGAGCAAGAAACAGGATGTCTGCAAGTAGAGCATTGGTGGCAATGCCTCTGGGCACAGGCGGTAAGGATGTGCCTTGTCTGGGGAGCAGTTTAGGGTCACAATGGAACAGCTGGGATTATGTCTGCTTTTCTGATCACTATGTTCCAGCAATGCTAAGCAATAACACAGATAAAAGCCTCATTGACCCCTGAGTTGTTTGCTGGTCCAAGTTCTAAATAACTGCCATGATTACTATGAAATTTTAATTATAGGTAATAAATGTAAAATAACTT
Organism: Oryctolagus cuniculus; assembly: GCF_051225735.1. NCBI lineage: Eukaryota > Metazoa > Chordata > Mammalia > Lagomorpha > Leporidae > Oryctolagus > Oryctolagus cuniculus. The sequence continues at coordinate 41,049,766 of NC_142880.1, forward strand.
TCTGCTATACAGTGGACCCTGAAAACATGCAGGCTCAGCTACAGAGTCAACTGGGTCAAGAGGACACGTGTAATGATCCAGAATCGTGTGAGCTTGCTCTGAGTGCATTCTGCATCTCCCAGTCCTGTGGGGTCATGGAGTCCTGCATTTAGATTCAAAACTGTGGCAGTGCAGTGATTATAATGGCAGAGAATTTGATTTTGAATTATATTCTACATCAGTTCTTAGTATTTTATTTGTGATTCAAATTTAAAACAGTGAAAGAGATTGTAAATTATATGGTGTAGTGCTTTGTGTGTTTATGTATACAAGTGTTAGTTCATGCATGAACTAGTTTACTGGTTCTTAAGCACAACTTTAGAATAGAAACTTATTTTTTTAAAGATTTATTTTATTTATTTGAAAGACAGAGTTATAGAGAGAGGCAGAGGCAGAGAGAAAGAGAGATCTTCCATCCGATGGTTCACTCCCCAATTGGTTGCGATGGCCGGAGCTATGCCAATCCGAAGCCAGGAGCCAGAAGCTTCTTCTGGGTCTCCCACATGGGTGCAGGGGCCCAAGGACTTGGGCCATCTTCTACTGCTTTCCCAGGCCATAGCAGAGAGCTGGATAGGTAGAGGAGCAGCTGGGACTAGAGCTGCTGCCCATATGGGATGCCGGGGCTTCAGGCCAGGACTTTAACCTGCTGCCCCACAGCGCCGGCCCTCTAAACTTTTTTTTTTGAATTGTTATTCCTTCTTTGTTTTTATTTTTGAATAACAGACATGCAGAGACAGGAAGACAGAGATCTCCCATCTGCAGGTTCACTCCCGAATGTCCACAAAAGCTCGTGTTGGACCAGCCCGAAGCCAGGAGCCTAGAATCCAATGCAGATCTCCCATGTCAGTGGCAGAAACCCAAGTACTTGATATCACCTGCTGCCTCTCAGGGTGTGCATCAGCAGAATCTGGAATCAGCTGTGGAGCAAGGGCTCAAACCCAGTCACTCTGATATGGAATGTGGGTTTCCCAAGCAGTGTCTTAACTGCTGGGCCAAATGTCTAACTGCTACTCTTCTTAACTAACTGTACCTTGCTATTTAAACATAATGTTATCATTTACTATTTTAAGAGCTGGGAAAGTCATCATGTTTTTAAATACCACCCCAAAATCACTAGTGTAATTAATAAATATTAGGAAATTAGTTATTTCCATTTTCCACCACAGTATTCACTTATTTTACTATCCTGAATACCTATACAGTGCAAAATCAAAGGATTTCATTTTCTTCCTGTTTTCTGGTAAATACAATTGTCCAGTTGTTTTCGTGATTGTTACTGAAAACAATATTTGCAATAGAGGAGCACATGTTTAAAAATGACCCACTCCAGTTGTCTGATACATAAGGTAAACCAAGGGTTGAGAACAGTCCTGGATTTTGCTTCTTAAACATTCAGTTCACCAAACACAATAAAATCACATAGTCTAGAAGCCAACTTTATCACTTTTAGCTATTCTTTTCCACAGTGGGAAAATTTCATCAATAGTTGAGTCAATAAATGGATCACTAAGAAAAAGTTCAAGCAACTGAGACAACAGCATTTGAAAGGCTGATGAGCACACTCCACACCCACACCAGAGAGAGGACACAAATTACCAAGGTGGCACTTTGTGTAACATGTTTTACAATAAGTTAACTTATTTTCTTAATTTAAACACCTAGAACGTGTTTTCAGTAAACATAAGCAATTGCTATTTCCACTACTATTACATCTCAATACTGGGAATGAAACCTAGCAACATATACTTTTTTATCCTTCTGGCTTAATAAAAATATAACCATAGGGAAATTAGTAAAGATTGACATAAATATGATTATTGTATTGGCTCCTTCATGCATAAAATTAAACAAATGATGCTGGTTGCCTATACATCAAACTGAGGAAAAATATGAAAATAAACTGATTTTAATAGACACATATTTTTTATTAAGTAGAGATATGAAGGAAGTATCTTCTGTTGATGAGAGAAACCTGGTAAAGGTCTTCTAAAGCAATCAAGTAGCAAAATTCCAAATAATTTTTGACATACAATTATGAACTTCAAGCTATCTTGATTCCTTCCACTACCATAGTATGGTATTCATACTACCACAGTATGACTAATTAGAATATGAAATAGGTACATAGAACACAAAAATATATCCCAGGTATGTCACTCATCTTTATAATACCATTTGAAAGATCTCACATTAAAATCACTTTTGGACTTCTTTATACTAAATTAAACCATACATGGACAACTCTTTATCTAGATACTAGAATATGTTAACATCCATTATAGTCTTCAACAAATTGGGATCTTTCTTTAGTGCAGTAACTAGGAAAGGGTTTGTAGCACTTTCAGACATCTTTACTGCAGCATTCAACATTCCTTCCATATTAAGAAGAGGGAAAGGTAAGTTGCTTGAATTTATTGATTACCTTAGGACACCTCCTTACTATAAGGTGTTTAGAAAAATGAATATAAAAGATAAATGATAATCACATTAAAGTGAAAAAGTATACGAGATAACATTTATACCCATATTTTATAAAAATTAGTGTTGAACTTTTAAGCAAAAAGAGTATCATTATCTAGTTTATAATCTGTTCTTTTAAGCATCAATGTTGCAAGATCGGAGTTGGTGAACTCAAGAAGCTTCCAAGCCTTGGCAGTTCATGACAAGAGCCTTGGATGATTACTGATGTCATAAATAAGAGTGTCAACTGTTAAATCAACAATGGGAGTCACTGTGCACCTGCTCCCCATGTAGGACCTATGTCCTTAATGTGTTGTACTATAAAAATTAACAGTAAAACTACTATCCAAACAGTACTCTACACTTTGTGGGTGCAGTCTGTTGAAATCTTTACTTAGCATATACTAAGCTGATCTTCTGTATATAAAGATAATTGAAAATGAATCGTGCCGGCGCCATGGCTCAGTAGGCTAATCCTCCACCTTGTGGCGCCAGCACACCGGGTTCTAGTCCCGGTCAGGGCCCCAGATTCTGTCCCGGTTGCCCCTCTTCCAGGCCAACTCTCTGCTGTGGCCAGGGAGTGCAGTGGAGGATGGCCCAAGTGCTTGGGCCCTGCACCAGCATGGGAAACCAGGAGAAGCACCTGGCTCCTGCCTTTGGATCAGCACGGTGCGCCAGTCGCAGCGTGCCGGCCGTGGCAGCCATTGGAGGGTGAACCAACGGCAAAGGAAGACCTTTCTCTCTGTCTCTCTCTCTCACTGTCCACTCTGCCTGTCAAAAAATAAAATTAAAAAAAAAAAAAGAAAATGAATCGTGATGAAGAAATGGATGGGAGAGGGAGTGGGAGATGGGATGGTTGTGGGTGGGAGGGAGGTTATGGGGAAAAGCTGCTATAAATTCAAAAGTTGTACTTTGGAAATTTACATTTCTTAAATAAAAGTTAAAAAAAAACACACCAATGTTGCACAACTGCTCTGGGCAACATGCATGAGAACATAGCATGGTTCTAACCATTACAAGATCTGTCCACTTGATGGATAATCCATCTCACCAGTCCACAGTGAATGAATGACCCTTCTCCTTTGGCTTCTCTTCTTTCTCTCACCCTGTGTCCCTCCCTCTTGCCTTGCATTTTATTTTCTTTCCAATTTTAGTTTGGCTAAATATACTGAGCCCTTCCCATGTTACTTTCCTATTGCTCTGCTCATCATAATTATAGGGGTGTAATCCCAGTGCTCTCCCAACTTTCTGAACAGCCATTAATGATGCGCCCATAGTAGAATAAATGAAAATAAGCTTTAGAGAGTTTGGAACCTCCCAAGATCATCAGCAAAGCTGGGATTCAGATTCAAAAAGATCAGTTTCCAGAATTAGAGCCCCTAATCATTGTAACTGACCCTGAAACCTATACTCTCAAGTATTTGGTTCTGTGTTGATGCTGAACACACTTCCTGGGCATAAATTTCCATCAACCGAACTGTTCACAGGTGAGTTTAGAACTTTGAGTCCCTGCTTTCAAATTATCTTCAATGAACAGCTTACCAATGAGACAGGGGAAGTCCTAGATTTCCATTTCCTGGGATCCAGTTTTGGTTACTCAATATTTTAAAATATTTAGGTTTAGTTTGTCTCTTTGGTCCTATCTGTTTAGCTAGGAGCCATTCTAAACCGAGCCCCACAAAGATCCCATTCTTACTGGACATGATGAAGAATGAGTTTCCGAGCCAGCCCCCTTGAGGATGTCTGTGGATGGCAAGTTTCTTGGAGTTCTGCAGTGCAAGTCCCCAGTCCTGGTGCCCCGTTCTCATGAAGCTGTAGACACCTAGAGTGCCTTCAGTGCCCAGGAGCACAGGATGCTCTCCTCCTTACAACTGCACATCTGTTCCCAGCAGCCTCACCATGTCTCCAAGACATCAAAGCAGCCATCAGTTATCATGGTACCCTCCTAAAATGACCTGCTGCGTTTCCGCTTCCTATTCCATTTTAGCCCTGTCTCCTTCCAGCATGTTCAGTGCATGTCTGGTAGAATTATTCTTGTACTTCCTCTGACCTTGACCCATGACTGCTGCTGCTCTGTCCCCATTATACCCTCTGCTCAGCCACCAGTCTCTGCTGCCCTGCAACCCCCCCCCCATGCACTAGAAACCCCAGCCTTCCTCAAATCCTCGCAGCTTCTTTGTCCATTTTCCTTTCTCCACTAATATGCCAAAAATCCAGCTTTCAATCACTTAAGCTGTCTGCCTTCACCATGTCTGAGTTTCAGCAAAATGATGATTGCTGGACAGATCGCACAATTGAAGAGATTGGCATTCACGGGGATCCATGCTGTGTGTAATCCGACCACAATGGGCCTTCTTTTAATGCTACACATGGTATTTCTCCCTCCCTAGTCACCTGTGCCTCTCTTGCCTCCCTACCCACTGAATCCTGGCTCTCATTCAAACCTCTCTGCTCCCACCAGCATCTCTCCGTTCGTCGGTGATGAGCACAGTTTATATCTTCTGTGTAACTGGAATAATCTTTCTGCTAGTTTCTCTGATGCTTGCATCTACAGTTTTCTAAGAAGACTTTTTTCTCCCCATTCTCACTATCCTCCCTGGGCTTCTCCATCTGTCCTCTAACTCTCCTCATGCTGCTGCCTTTAGGCCTGTGCTAACTCCGCAGCTCTATTCCTGGAAAACTCTCACTTTCTGAACCGTTTTCCATCACTAGCTCCTTGTTTGATACCTTGGTCCTACACATTCAGCCAATATCTTGGTCCTGATCCCAAGCCTACACATAATGATAGTTTGCCTATTTCCTTAAAACTCCAGGTTTCTGTCTTCCCACTTAGATAAATATAGTCATGTTCACAAACAAAGGAAGAGATGCAGGCCTGCATGGCTAAATTTCACTGGACTTTTAGGTCTTACAGACATTGCTTTCTGTATTAAGCGTCCATGTAGATCTGGATTAAGTATTCTCAGAGCATCTTGAACTTCTAGGACCACATTTAGCATACTACATTACAGTTTCTCATGCAACTTTCCTTCTTTTGCAGTCAACAATGAATCTGTTTTTTACTACCACACTTCCAACTTTGCATGGTGCACTCAGCAGGAGCTACTGTGACTGGGATGAACTGAACTGTGCAAAGTTCTGTTTCCTCTCCAGAGCTAGGCTGTTTGCCCTTCCCTTGATCATCTGCAGGTCTCAGATGCCTCTTTAGAAATGGTAGCATAGACATCTGCATCAAATGACCATCCTTCAAGCTTACCACATCTTGGTTACCAATGCCAAGGAAACCACTGGCTCACCCATTTTTCAGGGAAGCAGAATCTGCACATCCATTTGGGTTAGGCTTCATATCTTGTTGCACTTTGCACTCCCAAAATTATTTTTCCTTAATATAGCTAGTTAGTGATTCTGGCACCATTATTGTACTGTATATAAAAAACACATGGTTGAATATATATGTTATGTTATTTTATATTATATTAATTAGTGATTCTAACACAATTTATTGAACTCTTCAAATATTCACCAGTGATCTTGGATAGTGACCCTCCTGGCCTGCTTTGGAGGAGGAGAAACCAGACTCTCAAGCCAGCTGCCCAGACCCAATCCCACACAGACACTCAACTTACTTCACCTCCCTGAAAGCAGTCATTCATGAATGAAAACAGCCACCATCTCTGGAGTTGTGGCTAACATATATCAAATGCACATGTTTATGTGTCACTGTGTATTATCAGCATCATCTGTTTTATATAGCTTTAATTATTCTATTTTATTTGAAAGGCAGAGAGACAGATTTTAATATTTTACCTTCAACATTCACATTACTATTGTTGAACCTGTGCCATACTAATTACTATACATGGGTAACAAATTTTCATATCTAGAAGAATAATCACCCTAAGCCATCACTCTTGGCCTTTTTTCCCACAAAAACAACTTTGTTACTACTGTGACATTATTCCCTTAGTAAAATCCCTCTTCCCTCAAGTATTAATAAAAATAATCAGTTATTGCTGTGGACTGTTTTCTATGGATCAGATACTGTATTATGAGTTTTAGTTACATGAGCAATTAAGTTTAATCATATAGGACACACTTATTTTATTTGCTTTATGAACTACAGGAATGAAAACTGGAAACATTGAGTAAGAGACAAAGGTTGTCTGGTTCTAAAATGCGTACCCTATAGGACTGCAGTGTGTCACTTTCATTAAAGAAAATAAAAAAACCTATTGTTGAGAATAGGATTAGACCTTAGTTAAGTATATAGATTTATTTGGGGAGAATCAATAGTTTTGAATACTGAGATTTACTGTTCAGTAATATGATTACTATCAGATTAAGTTCTTCATTACATTTCTCTATGTTAATAACATAATATAGACTAATGGGACAGAACAGAGGGTCCCAAAATACACCCATACACATAAGATCAAGTAATATTAGCAAAGACACCAAAAATGAGGAAATCTGACAACAGCAAAATTGGGGGCGATTCATGAGCTGTCTATTCTGTTCCATTAATCTGTGTGTCTGTGTTGATGTGAGTACCATGCTGTTTTGACTAGTGCAGCCTTATAAGATGCTTAGAAATCAGGTCATGTGAGTCCCCAGCTTTATTCTTATTTACCATAGTTTTGGCTCTTTAGGGTCTTCCATGGTACCGTATAAATTTTGAAACTGTTTCTGCCATTTTTGTGAAGAATATGTTTGGCACTTTAGTAGGGATTACATTGAATCTGCGGATCACTTTGGGTTGTATGGACATTCAAAAAATCAATTCAATCCATGAATGTAAGTCATCTTTTTCATTTGTCCCACCTTTAATTTCATTCAAGATAACTCTTTCATATCCTGATTTGATTTCCTTTGAGTGACTTACTTCTTCCTTTCTAATTAATCTTCAACTACTATGGCTAGCACTGACAGAATTATGTTTAATAGAAATGAGAGAGTAGGCAACTTTGTCTTCTTCCTGATCTTACAGGAAAAAAATTTAGCTTCTCACCACTGATGTTAGCTTTGAGACCGTCATATATGGCCTTTATTCTTTGAGGTACAACCTTTCTACATCTCATTGGTTGAAAGTTTGGGTCATGAAAGGATGCTGAATTTTCTTAAGTGTAAGAAAGCCTTGATTTTTATATATTATTTGGTTTCCCATCCCAAGGTTGTTAATTCCAATCATTCATCAATTACTCTGGGTTATTTAAGGAAGTCATAAAAATAAACCTAGAGTTTGTCTCTCAAAATTTAGCATTTTACATTGTTTAAAAGTGTTTTGGTTAGCACTTTCAGAACAATTTTAAATAATGAAATTTTGCATTAGACACATGGTTTATGCTTTATTTTGGTGGGAAGACCTCTCTCTCTCTCTCTGCCTCTCTGCCTCTCAAATAAATGAATAAATCTTTTTTAGAAAAATTATATACATATTCTACCAAGATGACAGCATGGGTACATGCCTGGTTTTTGTCAATAAGAACATGATTGAGGAGGAAATCAGTATTCTTACTTTTGCCATGATTAATCCTTCCAAGTGTGATTAGTACAATTCCATAATTAATTGTATTATTGTTATTGTTTAAAGAATAGACGTATTACTCAGCTTAAGGTCAGGTGTTTTTAACTGAAATGCAAAAGAGTAAAATAGGGGAAAGCTCTAACTAACCAGCTGACTATTTTCATTCAGGGTTTAGAAACCAAATAAGATCCATCCAAATGTCACTGCAAGCAGCCCTAAGTAGCTTTCATACATTTCACGTATGATTACACAGAAAGTAAACATCACACACATTTGTGGTTTCAGTAATTGAAGTGGCCACTAATGTGGCTCCCTGTTCCCAAACTGCTCTTTTTGTCTTTCATTTGGCTTTAATATATGAGGTACAGAGTCAATGATCTTTGGCTTGTTCCCAAAACAGAAATGAAGGTGGTGCCTACTGCAGGTTATTCTTAGACTTGGCTAAAAAAAAAAAAAAAAATCATTTCCTTTTTTAAAGTAGCTACATAATTCCACTCCAAAGTGAATTGGGGTTTTAGGACTCAGACATAATTACACAAAAGGAGAACTTAGAAATTGGCAAGAGACTCTACATTACAGTCAAAGAAGACCAACATATCCAGCAAGATAAGTCTGGATCTTTTCAATCTCTATTTGTCACCGCTTTACTTTTCAGTTTTAATTCATGTATACACTACCCAGAAATATAATCTATAGTGGTTTACCTCTCTGCTTTTTCCAAAATTCTGTTTGTCATTTTACCCTTTGTGGTCAAGTTGTAAGCACTCTGAAAATAGAAGCAAAGGGCGCCTTGGGAGACTTCTCTGAGCTTCCTCTGTAGAACCACTGCCCTGAGGCACTAACCCCATCTCACCCCTGCTTCTGTGCATACATCCACTGTTGGACTTGCCTGAGAAAAATTACAGACTAAAGTGGACCACAGCCACACTGCCACTCATCTCAGCCTTCAGAGAATCTGCTAGCCATCTCCATGTTTCAGATTCTATATACAGGTAATCACAGAGGCTATTCCAGACCCACGCTGGGCAGGTACAGCTGATGAGTCACCAGCTCTCCATCTCCAGGAATAACTTCTGCTCCTACTGATCCAGGAGCTCTGGAAATGCCCTGACAGGAAAACACCCAAGCACGCTCCTGGTGCAGATGAGCTTTGAAGCAGAGCCCTGTCTGACACAAGTTAGCATCTCTGCAAGAATGGACAAAAATAAGTGGTTGATAACACAGTGCACTCCAGCAACTCTGAGATGCATTTCTGCACATGATAACCTCTCTGAAATCAGAATGCATCTTACAGCCAGCACCTTTTTGAAACCGCTTTCAGCTAGAAGGTAAACATGGCAGAATTTCTAAGCCCTTTGTGTTTTATTCAACACAACATTGAGGGACTTAGAGGAAGAAGCATCAGTGCTGCATCAGAGTTGTCTGAAAATCTTCTTGGGACATATTGTGGGGAGATTAAAAAAAAAACAAAACTGCAGAATGTGTCTCAACAGCTTGGAAGACAGTCACAGAAGCAGATGAGTGACACAGCTCCACAAAGTCCTTGCCACAGTCTGCTGCCAAGTGTGGTGGTCAGCACAAAAGTAAGACACACAAGACAGCAATGGGGGATGGCGCTGTGGTGTAGTGGGTAAAGCCGCTGCCTGCAGTGCCAGCATCCCATATGGGTGCTAGTTTGAGTCCTTGCTGCTCCACTTCTGATCCAGTTCTCTGTTATGGCCTGAGAAAGTAGTAGAAGATGGCCTCAAGTCCTTGGGCCCCTAAACGGGAGACCTGGAAGAAGCTCCTGGCTCCTGGCTTCGGATTGGTGCAGCTCCAACTGTTGTGGCTAATTGGGGAGTGAACCATCGGATGGAAGACCTCTCTCTCTCTCTCTCCCTCTCCCTCTCCCTCTCTCTGCCCCTCCTTCTCTCTCTGCATAACTCTAACTTTCAAATAAATAAATAAATCTTTAAAAAAAAAAAGACCAAGCAACAGAAGTGAACTGGAAGAGAAAGACTGGAACTTAACCAACTTCCTGATCTTATATTTTCATTTTTAAAATAATGAACAGGGCCGACGCCGCAGCTCACTAGGCTAATCCTCCGCCTTGCGGCGCCGGCACACCGGGTTCTAGTCCCAGTCGGGGCGCCGGATTCTGTCCCGGTTGCCCCTCTTCCAGGCCAGCTCTCTGTTGTGGCCTGGGAGTGCAGTGGAGGATGGCCCAGGTGCTTGGGCCCTGCACCCCATGGGAGACCAGGAAAAGCACCTGGCTCCTGGCTCCTGCCATCGGATCAGCGCGGTGCGCCGGCCGCGGCGGCCATTGGAGGGTGAACCAACGGCAAAGGAAGACCTTTCTCTCTGTCTCTCTCTCTCTCACTGTCCACTCTGCCTGTCAAAAAAAAAAAAAATGAACAATAATAATATATGATAAAGAATCCAAAACTACATAAATCTAAAAGCACTTTTCAAATAGGCATAAAAGAAAGCATGTGTCACAGTCTGAGTTTTCATTTATTTGTTTCTAACTCTTGTTTCTGCCTTCCTTCCTTCTCTTTCTTCTTCTCCCTCTCTTTCCTTCATTCCTTTCTTACTTTTTTCTTCCCTTTTTACTCTCTTAGCAGCACATAAAAGTCATGTTTTAACATAACAAAGTCTCAGATGTTATGACTTTTAGCAATACTTAAATACTAGTGATTATAACAATCAATTAGTGACAGTCTGAAGACACACAAAACAAAAAGCAATCTTTTAGAGTAATGAGTTTTCTTACAAATACATTTTAAATGACTTTATTTCAATTCGTAGACCAATAAAATACTCCAAAAATATTTTGATAAGTCTATTGTGTATAAAATTCTAACACTCATCAACTTAATGTTTTATTACTGAATGACATAAACATTTGGGCTTTCCCAATTAAGTTCCTGACCTTTATCTTGTAGTTTTATGTAATGTCCTTTTTTTTTTAAACTACGAGATTGCCTGTATGGTTTACACTGCATTTCTGTTGTGCAGTGGTGACCAGACAGTCATCCTCTCCTTTGGAGAGCTATTCATAGTTTTCTAGATTCCTAGTTGCCTCTACAATGCCCATAGGTTGAAGCTTGAAATCTTTTTCTTAAGATTTATTTATTTTATTTGAAACTCAGAATTACAGAGAGAGAAGGAGGGATGGAGAGAGACATCTTCCATCCACTGGTTCAACCCCGAGATGGTAAAAATGGCTGGGTGCTGGGCCAGGAGCCAGGAGCCAGGAATTTCCTTCAGGTCTCCCAAATGGAAACAGAAGCCCAAGTACTTGGGCCATCCTCCACTACTTTCATTGGTGCAGTAGCAGGGAGCTGGATCAGAAGTGGAGCAACCAGGACATGAACTGGCGCCCATATGAGATGATGGCACTGCAGGTGGCAGATTTACTCATTACACCACAGCACCAGCCCCCATAATCATTTTTAAAGTGGTTGAAAATTGTCTTCTTAAAACCATCAGCCAGGAGAAGATTGTATATGACTAAAGAAAATTTTTTATTTCTGGAAAGTTTATGAATTTGTTCATATATTTTTAATTTATTGGCTACAGAAGTATCTTCTCTTCATCTCTACCCATCAATTATAATAACCTTTCTCTTCCAGTTTCACAAAAATTGTGAAATGTGTATTCTTCCATTTTTTTCTCCATGTGAGAATATTCTTCCTGCGCATACGAAGATATGTGTGTGTGTGTGTTCGCATGACAGGCCTTCACTGTATGGGCCTAATCTAATTAACCTCCCACAGACAAGGAACAATACAATCTCTAGAAGAGAGAACAAAAAGCCAAAGCTGCAGAAAACTGCTCAGACTCTCAGGGTATGGGCGGAGGGTTCTGTCCTAAGACTGTGGGTCATTCCAGGGTGGGTCAGATGCAGTCACATGGAATTACTGACAATCCACAAACAGAATCCATTATTGGGAAGCTCTTATCTCCTGGCTTCCTGTGCTGTATTCCCTGCTGTATTCAGTGGGAAACTCATTAAACTGAAAAAAAAAAAAAAAAAAACCTGCCATTTCCCATCTTCGTCAAGGCCCTAAAAACATTACAGTCAAATGTCACCTAAGGCCCCATGCACTCTGCTTGCAAGCTTTCCTTAAAGCAGGGATGACTGCTGGCGGGAGGAAGTGACAAATTAGTGAATTAAAGATTCACACTGTGCTTTGTGAACTCATTTCCTGACAATCAGCATCCTTAGCTACTAAAATAAGTTTCAAAAATATACAAAACTTGACATTTTAAAAATAAAACAAATTAAAGAATCAGTCTTGCTGATAAACACAAGTCACATCTTTATTTCGTTTACAAAGGGTTAATGAAAAGAATTTAGAGAGATTATGAATTCAATATTATCATAAAGCAGATTTCAACTCATAACACCCAGCAGTTATGTAAGAGTTTAATAAAAGTTTAAGAAAATTCATTTCAGTAGACTGTGGCTTGGTGGTTGAATATCTTCTTGCAAATATTTTTACACTTTATTTTTATTGGAAAGAGAGAGAGAGAGAGAGAGAGAGAGAGAGAGAGAATCTCCCATCTGCTGGTTTACTCCCCAAATGTCCACAATGGCCAGGACTGAACCAGGTCAAAGCCAGGCATCAGAGACTCAGTGTGGGTATCCCACGTGAGTGGCAGGGACCCAGCTTCTTGAGCCAGCAACTCCTTATTATCAGTAAACTGCAATCAACTGGGACTCAAACTCAAACACTACAAATATGGGATGCAGACATTATATAACCAGTATCAAATGCTGGTCCATTATTCTTTTTTCTTTTAAAGATTTTATTTATTTATTTGAGAGGTAGAGTTATAGACAGTGAGAGGTAGAGACAGAGAGAAAGATCTTCCTCCTATTGGTTCACTCCCCAGATGGCTAAAACGGCCAGAGCTGCACCAATCCGAAGCCAGGAGTCAGGAGCTTCTTCCTGGTCTCCCATGTGGGTGCAGCGTCCCAAGGACTTGGGCCATCTTCCACTGCTTTCCCAGGCTATGACAGAGAGCTGGTTTGGAAGAGGAGCAACCGGGACTAGAACCGGCGCCCATATGGGATGCTGGCACTGCAGGCAGAGTATTAACCTATGCCACAGTGCTGGCCCCTGGTCATTATTCTTAGTGTGGTATATGCAACTAAACAGAATCTTTTATTTCTATAGAAAAAGGAGGTTAGACATGGGCTGTGAACTTCAAGGCAATTCTCTTATTTTTCAAGTGTTGGCCCATGCATTAAGATAAGGATGCTCGGGTGGTCCATGGCGTGCAGGTAGAACCAAATCCAGGGAACATGGAACAACTACAGAACAACTATGTGTTGACTCTCCTGCAAAGGTGCAGTGGCTTCTCCACATGATGGAGCATCTGGCTTGTTAAGGCCAAATGCAACCAGGACTGTCATTCCTCTCTTAGGGCTGGATGTTTTTACCTTTATTCCCCTCTATTTTCCTAATGTTTGTTTTTCCCATTGCCATTCAGAAATGGGTATCTTTAATTTTCACTCCATTTCCCACTATCCCCCCCCCCCCCCCCCCAGGACTCAATGTTAGTAGAACGGAACTGAATTGTTCAGTCTTGGGAATATCTTCCTGCCTTCAGTATGCTACCTTCCTGCTTTGTTTGAAAACTGACTACGAAAATGGCATTAGGTTCTCAACTTCACTACATTCCATTGCTATATTGTCTACACTTACACTCAGAACACACTAGTTATTCAAATATGCTATAAATACAGGTTTGTCATTTACTTGTTGAGTCAGTTTCCTCTTAGAAAAGAAAGTTAAAATCTCCATCTGTGGTTGCATTTTGTATTTCCGCCTTGAATTCTATCTTTACTTTGAAATTCTGTTATTAGGCATGCCCACATTAGGGTTGTTGTGTCTTTCTGTCTCTTTATAATAACCTTCTGAATCTTGACTTTTGGTTCCTTAAAGTCTACTTTATCTGAAAATAATCAGCTAATTAATTGGCTTCTGATATTTATGCTTGCTTTTGCATACAGTAAATGTTTTGATTTACTTTCAATTTATCTGTGGCTTCATATTTTAATACTCCATTTACAATAATATATTGAGTCTTGTCTCTACACGATATGCCAATTTCTGTGCTTCACATGAAACACTTGGAGTGGGCATTTTGGTGTAGTGGGTTAAGCTACCGCTGAAGACATACCCGCCCCATATCAGAGAGTGTCCTGTCTCCACTTCTGATCTATGTTCCAGTTAATGGGCCCTGGGAGGCAGCAAATGATGGACCAAGTACCTGCCACCCATTTCAGAGACCTGAATGGCAATCCTGGCTCCTGGTGTGGACTGGTGCTGGTTGCTGCAGGCATTTGGGGACTGAACCAGAGGACAAAAGATCCTTCCCTGTCTCTCCCTCTCTCTGTCATTCTGCCTTTCAAACAAATATTTTTGAGAAAAATAAATGGAATTTAGTAATAAAGTTGGATTTAATATATCATCTTTCTATGGTTTCTGCTGATGATTCATAGTAGATGTATGGATTACCTTTCTTTACAGATTGATTTACTTACTGGAAAGACAGAGTGATAGAGAATGAGAGAGAGAAAGCTCTTTCATCCTGTGGCTCACTCCTCAAATGGCCACAATTGCTAGGGCTGGGTCAGGCCAAACCCAGAAGCCCCAAACTACATTCAGGTCTCCCACAATGCAGAGGCCTAAGCATCTGGATCGTCACCCACTGCTCTCCCAGGCACAACAGCACGGGGCTTGGCTGGGATGCAGGCCTAACCCTCCTTGCCACAACAAAGGCCCCTAAGGCATGTTAACTTTCTATGCAACAGGGACTTGGGATATAGCAGGAGCACAGTGATTCTGTTAGCCTTGATTCTCTGCCCTCTCAGGGGCAGAGTGATGTAACTTTTTCTTTAGCGACTCTAGGCCATGGTTCTTAGTTCCCTAATGGGGCTTTTCTGTGGCCTCAGGTCACTGCCCAGATCACCACGTGAGCTCTGCTGTGACCGTTCACCTCTCAGATCCACATGCACCATTCTCCTGGAGGCTGCTGTGTCTCGCCCTGTGCAGGGCCCTGAACCCAGGACCTGAGTGGCACCTCACGCAGGCCTTGTGTTGCCCCTGAGGGGACATCTCAGGCCAACAGTACACGGCCCTCTTCCCAAGAGCCTGAGAGTCAAACTCCAGTTTCTTTCACAGCTCCAGACTCTGCTCCTTGACTCACACAAGCATCCCCACCTGGATGCTCCCTCCTGTGTGTTAGGAAACCCTGCCATGCACAGCTGGGACAAACGGGAGACTCAACCCCTCCCCTCGCCCCACCATCACCCCAGGCCTCCTCTCTCTCCTCAGCCAGGTCCAAACCCGGAACATATAGTCTCCTATTTCTGTCTGGTCATAGAATTGCTCGTGTCACTAGTTCTACATCTGCCGCTGCTCCTACTTTAGGACCTGATGCAGAATTCCAAAGGCATGTTAAGAAGATCTGTTACTGGGGCTGGCGCTGAGCAGCTGGTTAAAGCCCCCGCCTGCAGTGCCGGCATCCCATCTGGAAGTCAGTGGGAGTCTCAGCTGCTCCACTTCTGATCCAGCTCCCTGCTAATGCACCTGGGAAAGCAGTGGAAGATGGCCCCAGTGCTTGCACTGCGTCCACATGGGAGACCTGGAAGAAGCTCCTGGCTCCTGGCTTTGGATGCTCAGCTCCAGCTGTTGCAATCACCTGTGGGGTGAACCAGCAGATGGAAGACCTCTCCTCTCTCTCTGCCTCTCCTTCACTCTCTGTGTAACTCTTTCAAATAAATAAAAATAAATCTTTTTTAAAAAAAGACCCATTACTGGTACAATAATAAGTTATAACTACACTTAATGAACACTTGCAGGTGAATAGTGAACACTAAACAGGTTAGAATATTGACCAGTTATGCTGCAACAGTGAATAGCATGGAATCAGATTTTGGATTCCATTAGCTGTCAAGGAAGGGTCTTGATTACATTGGCAGTAGGGAGGCCTGAAGGGCTTTGTGCTGAAGGGATGAGATCAGTAGTTTGTGCCTGAGGAACTTTACCCAGCCTGAACTTTAGCAAGATTTTCTGATGGGATGTGATATCCACAGAGGACCAGCCAGGATACTGCCAGCTGAGGTGGCAGGGCCATGAGCCGAGTGGGGGATGTGAGAAACTTCATAAAAGGAGGGGAAGAAATAACGTTCTGAAGGTTGACAACTGGATTTTTGTGGTACCAGAACTGTATACATCCAAGATCAATCAAAAGGTGCAAATCTGCCTGATTTACCCAGGACAGTACAACCACCTGAAAGAAAAGATTTAGGAATAGGTGGTTTTATCAACAATTCCATTAATGATGTTATCTTGCATGGGAAGGATGACAAGCTGTCAAATGTAGAAAGACGGGGTGCCCAGATGGAAATGATCAATAGATGGCTGAAATACGAGGCTCTGCAGAAGGTTGTGCTCCAGAAAGAAATTTTAGAACTATTTGCACATATATCCAAGATTAGCAAATTATACAAGGAGAGAAATGGGTTATAAATATCAAACAGAATTGGGGGTGGAATTCAAATCAAGAAACAGTACTTCCATTATTCATACCATATGTGGAACCATTAGAAAAAATGTGTATATCTGAAAAATTAACCTCATTTTATGTGCATTGCCAGCTGACATATTAAACACTAACATTGTATTGGTTCTAATGGCACAAAATTATCCAAGTAATACTAACTGAATTAAGTTAAAGCACAAAGCCTAGGCAGGATCAATATCATTGAAAGTAGAATTTTTTGAAGAATTTTATAGCTGAAATATGGCTGAATTTCTGAAACTTGGATACTCAGCAACTGGATCAGAGAATTATTCTAGTAGCAGATACTGAAAACATTACACAGCCCATGAAATATGCAAATTCAAGAAAAGAAAGGGGAAAAATTAGTTTGGCTTATATGGGGGAAAGCTTTTGGGGACAACAAGTATATGATAATTCCTTATTTTTTTTTATTTTGACTAGGCCCAAAGAAAGCAGGCTTTAACAAAAACTACAGACTGTAAAGTCAATGATTTTTAAAAAACTGATCTTTAGTATAGTAAGGAGATAGATATGCACAGGAGACTCTCGATCTGGAAACAGCACTACACAAAGGCAAGAGCAGCCTATGCTGCACTTAGGTTCTGAAAGGCTACTAGGAAGACATCTTGGATACTATTCTAGAGACAAGAAAATAAGGTTCAGAAAGGGAAGTGCATTTGCAAAACTTCACACTGAGAAAGTAGCAGAGCTGAAACTGTCCTAACCATTTGGAAACCCAGTTGTAGAAGGCACTATATTCTACAGAATCCATCACCTGTATGTTTCTCGAAATGTCAAATTTTTAAAATACTTCTTTGTATTTTCTTTAACATGGTCTTTTCAGAAGTTCATATTTCTCAAAATTTATTTTCCCAAATAATCTCAAAACTATTTTAGTGTAGAGCTAAAAATATAAAGGACTAGCAGTTAAGGCTAGTTAAAAATATGAATTTGTACTAGTAGTTAAGACACCCCTGTACCACATCAGAGTACCTGGGTTCAATCCCTAGCTCTGGATCCCATCAGTGCAGATCCTGGAAGCCAGTGGTAATGGCCCAAGCAATTGGATGCCTGCCACCCTTGTAGGAGACCTGGATTAAGTTACTGGTTCCTGGCTCTATTTGGAGAGTGAAGCAACAGAGGCAGGTTCTCTATGTCTATCTCTTTTTCTCTCACATATATTTTTTAAAAATTTGTTACAAAAAATGTAGACAAATAGAATTAAAAGGTAAGCTTCCTTTGGTGTAAAAAAAAATTGAAGCCCTTGACAGTTTTTCTATGCTTTTCACAAATATTTTAAAGATTCTTCATAGGCAAAGTTGCTGATAAGTTGCATTTCTGTTAGCTCATTGGGAACACCAGTCCCTGCAGGATTAAGACAGGAAAGAGATTTATTTCATTCATCTATAAAATACAATTAGTTCTTTCTCATTGGAAAGACCAAATAAGAAATATTTATGATTTCCATTGCAGATATGGAAATATCTAATTTCTTCTTTAGTAGTACCTTTTAGAGACATAAATAAATGGTTCAGAGTGAAGAGTAATCCCTCTAATTGATGGAGGCAATAGGAAATCCTAATTAAATTTCTCATTTTAATTCATTCAAAAAGCCTAAATATAATTCCTACAAAAATTTTTAGGTGACAGCCACCAACAGACAAATAAAGAAGCCAAACCATTTCTAGTGTTTTCGTGCAAGAAGGAACATGCTAGAGTATATGTCAAAGCCAGGACTCTTCTGAGTTCTGAGATGAAGGGGGCCAGGGGAGTGAGGAAGGCGGAAAATGGTAAGATGCCATTAAAAGAAGTGTTTCTAATCTGGGCGCTAGAGGAAGCAAGCAAAAGCACTCATAAAATCACTGCTGATGGTTTTCCATGCTGTTTCCCTTTCTTGAGACAAAGCAGCCATGTCATTGCAGGAAATGTGTCCACCTAATTGATCTGAAATTAAACCATCAATAAAATCAGAGAATCCCAATACTTTCTACTGTCTCTGAATTGATGTATAGTGAGAGAAGAATAAAGTTTTCTCATTAGAAATCCTCAGCCATGAAGTTTAGTCCCATTCCTATCTGTAATCAACACTCATTTTTATTTATTTTATTTGGGAGCTAAAAAGACACAGAAAGAGAGAAACTGGCAGAGAACTTTTATCCGCCTGTTCACCCCCTAAAAGGCTGTAGCAGCTTGGGCTGGGCCAGACCAAAGACAAGAGCTGGAAACCAAACCTATGCCTCACATGTGGGTGGTGTAGATTCAGCATCTTCATGCATCACCTGCTGCCTTCCAGGGTTCACATCTGCAAGCAGCTGTAAGAGGAGCCAGGACTCAGCTACTCCAATACAGAGGCAGGGATTCAAAAAAGCATTTCGGTTGCTAAAGCTAATCATCTAGCCCCAAGATTTTATTCTATATTGTCTGTCAAGATCTGCTGTGGAACACAGTTACGTAACTATTAAGGAGCTTAACTTGTAGGATGAAGTTATTCCTCAAATAAAAATATATATTCTTCTGAAAAACAAATGGTCTTTTTCTTTACAATAACCATGAGGAAAATCATTAAAATATAATGAATTCCCAATATCATGATGTCAATTATGTTCAAGTACATGTGTGTGTGTAAAATATATGCATTTTCAACTAATGTAATAACATGTTCTCTTGATTACAATTCTAAAATACTATTCTAATTCAGGATTTAGAAATGGGAGACAAAATAAAATCTTAAATCTGCACAAAGCCATAAAACATGCTTATTCAATCAAAGATTACTGTTAATCAAATAATCCTAGAAGGAAGCCAAACTTGACCTGTTAAGAATAAGAAAATAATTCTACAGAGTTAGATATGTAATATCTAACAGTAATAATCAAATTTATTCCTTATATTACCACTCTATTCATGGCTGATAGCATTAAGGAACTAAAATTATTATGTTGCCAGCGCCGCGGCTCAATAGGCTAATCCTCCGCCTTGCGGCGCTGGCACACCGGGTTCTAGTCCCGGTTGGGGTGCCGGATTCTGTCCCAGTTGCCAGCTCTCTGCTATGGCCCGGGAGTGCAGTGGAGGATGGCCCAAGTCCTTGGGCCCTGCACCTGCATGGGAGACCAGGAGAAGCATCTGGCTCCTGGCTTCGGATCAGCGCAGCACACCGGCCGCGGCGGCCATTGGAGAGTGAACCAACGACAAAAGGAAGACCTTTTTCTCTGTCTCTCTCTCTCTCACTGTCCACTCTGCCTGTCAAAAAAAAAAAAAAAAATAAAATAAAATAAAATTATTATGTTCCTAAATGTTATCAGTGTGTGGAATTAATTTTCATGCTGATAGAGGGGACACTGATTGGCAACACCCCACATCAGCACTTCCTCATGAACCAAAGCAGTGGAAAACATCTCAAGACTAGATGCAACTCCATCTTCAAATTTCATTAATAGTTTCTGTATCTCAAAGCTACAAAGGAAGTTAATGAAAAAGCTTTAGTCTTGAAAGTCATGCAGATCTGAATACCTGAGTTGAAACTGTTATTGAAAATGCTATTTCATAATAATATGTTGTGTGCTTCCATTGATATCTTTATTCAAAACATCATGCATCTATCAAATACTGATGCACATATTATTATCAAAACATTGTTTCAGGAAAGATCACTTCTGCATTATACAATGAGAAAAACAAAAATGTTTTCAGTGATGATTGTATTAAATAGACTTAAAAATCAAAAGATAATTTACATTTTATGTAATAAACATGAATATATAAAAATAAGTTATTATAGAAACATGATTGCTCATTTCCGAAGTCTCTGTTGGCCTTTGTGCTAGGTCATTTTCATCAAAATTGTTAGCACTAGTTCATCTGACTTGTGATTTCCTTCCCTGGATACTTTTTGGGGAAGTCTAGAATGAAGACTTCATCTTCCATTCCTCATGGAATAATTTGCCCCAATAGATTTGTTCAGGGAATGAAGCAGGAAGTCATCTTCATTGTAGGGTTAAGTGTGTAATTATAGAGCAAAAAAAAAAAAAAAAAAAAAAAAAAAAAAAAAAAAAAACCAAAAAATAAAATGCACTGTGAAGTCACTGCTTTGACTAAAAGAACCCAAGTGAGAGGAATGGTTCCTTGTGACAGGAAGTCATGGAAATTTACATATTTGTTGTCACCTTGGTTTCAAGTACTCAAGGCACCGGTTCTCCTTGAATGGTGAGCCTTAATGGGAATTGAAAACTGATTTCCCTAAGCAGATTTCCCATTAATAACAAAAGTCATGCTTGAATTTATAGATAACTGGCTTAATATTAAGATTGATAGTGGTCAATCTTGAACAGTGAAATTGTATGGCTCACATATAGGATGATGAGTCCATCAGCTAGATGTAAACCTTGCCTGTACATCTGAATTCTGTTACTTAGCAGCTTTGAGAAAGCATTACTCCAACTAGCAGCTTCACTGCAGTATTTTTAGTTTTAACACATTCAATGTGATTTGTAGACACAATTCTAAGAAGAAAATGATGTTCCCTTCTTCCCTCCCCCATTCCTTCTACTGCTCTCCTTCCCACTCTCATCGCTCCTCTTTTTTTATTTTTTTAGTTTTTGAGATAACATATTTTAAATCAGATATTGATTCTTGAATTGTCGTCATACTGGTTTCCATACAGTCTTTAGCAGATAGTACCTTATTTAATAAAAGCAGAACTTTTGAGACCTGTGTATAGTTCCTATTACATTTCCACAAACACAAATGTTACTTTCTTTATGGATTTCTCTTGAGGAGAAAATAGATTAAGTGGTATGAGGGTCTTCTGTCTTTTCAGGGGCTATAATTCGATTTTATAGTCCAATGCTCTGCGTATGGGGGATATTACATTTAAACAGGGTTAACTTCTTGCATAGCTTAAGCCTTCCACAATGACAGATTTACATAATTGCTCATGTATTCAATTTAATCTTCTCCTTCTTCTATCTTAATATGAGAACACAGCAAGATGGGAATAAAGGAACCTGCTGAGCAATGCCAGGCAGAGAGTAAAGCCCTTTGCCTGTCCTGCTGCACCTTGCGTGAACTCCTGTGCTGTGATCACCCAAGCGGAGCAGACATTACCCTCCTGCTTCCCAAACACAACACCATGTGCAAGACGTGACAGCTGAAATGTGTCAGCGAGAAATAAATTCCACTCTATTTTTCTTATGTAATCATTGCAAAATAATGACTTAATACTTGTGCATAAAGGTAATCTGATGTTGACAAACCAGTTATTTTTCTGTTGTTCTGTCTCCTGGCTCAGCTTTAAAAGGATAGTAACTCTGAAATGAACAATTCACTCTTTGTTCTTGTTGCCTGCTTTCTTCCAGTACCCCTCTGTCTATAAAACCAATGGCTTCTGCTCAGTTCACTGGGACAATTACTATGTTGTTTGATTCTAGAATCATATACAGAGCCAATGATACCCTTTAATTTCATCATAATTTTGTTCTTTTGCATCACTGTTAAGTAATCATATGCATTACAATCCAGGAAATCTAAAAAATTGCCAAAAAATCTGAGCTCTTCACCAGATTGTCATGTAATGACCATTTGACTCTACATCTGACGTTATTCAAGCTGGAGAAGCACTAAGATGGATGGAGAAGGGACAGATGAGAGTCCCAAACCAAAGGTTTAGGGGGATGGAAATATGTCCACGAATTACAACCAGAGACCAAGAGAGGTAGAGGTCTGGTTGCACAGTTCATGTATTGCCAGAAAAAAGCACTTGGAGGCAGAGGTAATTAGGGGCTGAACCTGACCCTCACTACATGGGGTAAGCCCAGGACTAATGCAGTCGTCACAGGAGATGGATCTGATTTTCCCAGCAAAGCAGGAAGCAGAGGACAGAATGTACTTCCTACAGACTTTTGTTGCCTGTAGTTATCGCTATATATTTATCTCTGAATCTGTGTATAGAATTGTCTTTGCTATACAGAGAAAGATACAGAAATAAATGCTACTAGATTAAAAATGTTTGTGTGGCTTTTGCAGTCTTTTTTTTTTTTTTTTTTTTTTTTTTTTAGTAAAAGATGCTTCCAACTTGAGCAAAAATCTACTTGAAACTTCAGCAAATAATTATGCAGATGCATTGGTTTTTATGACTTAAAATTAACTAGTGATATTGTTGCTTTACATTCAGGAATAGAGTCTCATCTTTTTTCTCATATTTTAAAATCTTATTCTGAAGGCTGTGTGTTATTGTTTTGAAAGCTGTATAATGGCTTCAAGCCAAAGCATCAAGCAGCACAGTTGGTATTAGCATGCAGTTTTTTATTTGACATAGACATTAGGAAGTTAGTTGATTATTAGATTAAAAGTAAAGTTCACAATTTAATAAGACTTTTCTTAAAATTTCAGATAAAAGACAATGGCATACCAAAAAGAGAGAGAGAGAGGGAGGGAGGGAGGGAGAGAGAGAGAGAAAGGAAGAGAGAGAGAGAGAAAGAGGAAGGGAGGGAGGGAGGGAAGAAGGGAGGGAAGAAGGGTGGGAGGGAGGGAAGAAGGGAGGGAAGAAGGGTGGGAGGGAGGTAAGAAAAAGAAGTACAAACCTTAATGTTAATTGGAAGTTCTATGATCAGTACACAATACTAAGTCAGGACCAAGAGAGGTAGAGTGAAGTGCCCATAGGGGCAAGGATTTTGATTTGTGTATCTCCCACAAACCATGACTATGGCTGCGTAAATTCAAGGCTTAGGGAACATCATGTCAACTTAGACCACACTGACCAGACCTAGCCATATTCAAGTTCATTAAAAAAACAAGAAGCTATATTATTCACAAAGCTTTGGGAAACAGATAAATATTAAATAGCCTGAGAAGGTAATCTATTAATTACAGTGAGTAAATGTGGTGTCTTTTAGGCACCCAAGCAATAGCCCAAGTGAGTTAGTTGAGATGCTGGCTCTTTGAGGATCTTCAGGAATTGCAGTAGATGTTAATGTGAAATAATATCTACAGTTTTCTTCTTAATGAAATAATCCATGGCTTCCTCAATCTCAGCTGGTATAAAAAAAGAGCCCATTTGATATAACATGTGCCAAGTACCATAAAGGGAGATTTATAAGCTATTTAAAAGGCAAGCAGAATTTTTCAAGTGACTCAAATATTCAAAGTAAGATTGCAGATGCAACTATTCTGAAAGACAAGGAACTGCCAAAAATACAAGCATTTGCTCCAATCAAAAAGAAGCAGGGCAATGGCAGCATTTGATTGGACACACTCAATCTTAAAATGGTGACTATCAGCTGGGCACAATTATGTGAAGTTGGAGAGATATAACCTCGCCTTCTAAGGTACCCAACTCAACACCTGCATTTGTTTAAAATGCAGAGATATGGAAAGTCACCGGAAAAGACAGAGGTTTTGCATCCTCTGGTCTGGGACAGGTCAAAGCCAGGAACTCCATCCTGGTCTCCCAGAGGGTGGCAAGGGCCAAAGACCTGAATTGTCCTCTACTGGCTTCCCAGGCACAGCAGCAGGAAGCTGGATGGGGAGCAGAGCAGCAGGGACAGGAACCAGTGCTCTGGCACTCTGATACAGCATGGAAGGTGGCAAGCACAGGCTTAGCCAGCTGCAACCCCACATGTGCCCCCAGGTTCTGTTTTAACTTTCTGTTATGCTAGTCTCCAAACAGCTGCTGGTACTACCAGTCTTCCTGCATTTGAATCTAGGGAGGGAAGGATGCCATATTTCAGAAAGTATGTGGAGGGAAGGAATTCAACAGGAATTGTCAGAGAGGCCTGGCAGAACTGTCTTCTCTTACTGCACATGTGTAATACTACTCTACTCCAATTTTCATCCTTTTTGTTTTTCTTCCTTTCACCCCTGAATTTTCCACTTGCGGCTCCTTCAAATCATGGGTGACACTGAAGAGATTTTAATGTACCAACAATCAAAACTTTTTCCTGTGAGTGAGACCCTCCTAAGGGCACAAACAGGACTTTTTCAAATCCTGTTGTGGCAAGCATTTGGTTGAGCTGTTAAATGTTAAATGCTGAGCTGTTAATATGCACCCCATATTAGAGTGGTTCCAGTTCTAACTCTGCTTCTGCTATTTAGCTTCCTGCTAATGTTCTTCCTAGAAAGCAGGAGCTGATGTCTCAAGCACTTGGGTGCCTTACACCCACATGGGAGACCTGGATTGAGTTCCAGCCTCCTGCTTTTGGCCAGGCCCAGCCCCAGCTGTTGTGGGAATTTGGAGAGTGAACCAGCAGATGGAAGATCTATCTTTGCCTCCACTCCTCTCTTCCCTTCTCCCTCCCCTCTCATTCCCTTCTCTTCCCCTCCTCCCTGCACCCAGCTCTCCTCCCTTATGTCCTCCAAGTAAAGTGAAAACAGATCAATTTTTAACAAGAATGTGTACCCTCAATATTTTATATATTCCAAAGAGATGGGTATTTAGAGATGCAGTAAGGATGTCCTCAATCCAGCTTAATATTGTCACCACTGCTTTGTCACTGTCAGCTCTGTCAGAATTACTAAGACAGGAGGGGGACGTTGTAGAGTCACGACAGTGAAGTAAATGTTTCAACAGCTTCCTCATTGTTCATTCTGGGCTTTTAGAGTCCAATTTACGAGGACTGGGACTAAGAAGGAGGAGAGTGGAGTGAAATTCAGTAATCAAATATAAGAGGGATGAATTCACAAAGCAAGTGAATTTTTATGAGCAACAAAAATCTATAAAACTTAAGAACGACAATGAGAAAACTTAGCAGCCTACGTAGTCCTTGGATGTTGACAAAAGTGAAAGAAAACAAGATGGGTATCTTCTGACCTTTTTTTTTTTCAAGACTTAAAATGGTCTTAATTCCATGGAAGTTTGTGACATTTTTATCATTCATTCACAGAGTTTTTATCTCAAGGTTAAAAAGCTCTTGAGCCATTCCTCTTTGGAACAGATAAATTATATTTCACATACTTCTACAGTTTTCTACTGTTTTTCTTGATTTCTAATTCCAGTGCTTGGAAAGTTTCTAATGAAATATATGACATTGATTAATAGTGAACCTGCTCCTCTTTCGTGTGAATTAATACATTACCAGTAAACAATACTGTTCAACAAACATTTCTCAAAATTATCTCATCCTCTGTAGAAGATAAACCCTAATTAGGTCTTCAACTAGTTGCTTCTCCTAGCTCACCTAATCGCTTCTGTACTTCTTTTGGATTCTAAATGATTTCCAGGAACATGACACTAGACACTGAAGTGATTGCCATTCTCCATAGGAATGGGTTAGTCTGAAGACATATTCAGAGGAAGAAAAGGAGCTGACTTGGAGGAGAAATATTAAGTCCTGATGTATAATAATGTAGTTATGAAACAGAAAGAACACATCGTTATGGAACCCTGAAATTCAAAGGTTACACATCATCTTATGCAAACCCATGCATTCAAGCTTTATTTATTTGTGTTCAAGTTGTTGCTTCTCAGAAATGTGTAAAGGGCCATCATGAGTAAATTCTATTTTGATCATGAGTGTGTGGTCATTTTCACACAAAGCATATAGATTCTGTCCATGGTCTTCCAATATCATCACTGACATTTCTAACAAGGAGTGCAGATTTGTAACAAAGGTCAAGTGAATCTGATCCAGGGATATCAAGCAGAACACTGTAGGGGTCCTGTTTATATAGCAAAATTATTTAATCCTTATTTTCTACCTTGTCGAAATAGTATTCTGGTTCAATATTCCATAAATATAAGCTTTCTTCCTGATGTCAGGGAAAATATTCTCTCTACCCCAGACCCTATATGAGTAACGCATATGAGACAGATCTTTGATACTAAACAATTAAACAATGAAACACTGCATTGAAAATAAATATGTAATCACAATACTGACGGCTATCAGCAAAACTATCAGAGTGTTTAGAAAACGAATGAATCTGATCAATTCACTGTATGCCAATTTGAAGTTACTTCCTACTCCGACAGAAATACCTTCTCATTTACTCTTCAAGTTGCTGCTCCCAAACAAATCTAGTATCTCCCAGGAGGGGACTCTTTTTTCTGAAGTGGCAACTGAAAAACTTTAGAATTGTATTTTCTAAAAAAAGATTTATTTAATTATTTGAAAGACAGAGTTACACAGAGAGAAAAGGAAAGGCAGAGAGAGAGAGAGGGAGAGAGACAGAGAGAAAGGTCTTCCATCTGCTGGTTCACTCCCCAAATGGCTGCAACAGCCTGAGCTGGGCCAATCTGAAGCCAGGAGCCAGGAGCCAGGAGCCAGGAGCTTCTTCCAGGTCTCCTATGCAGGTGTAGGGGCCCAAGCACCTGGGCCATTTTCTACTACTTTCCCTGGCCAGCTATGGGAGCTGGATCACAAGAGGTGCAGCCAGGACTTCAACTGATGCCCACGTGGGATGCAGGCACTGCAGGCAGTGGCATTACCTGCTACATGACAGTGCCGGCCCCAGAACTCTGATTTTTTTTTTAAGAAACCTTTTTATTTAGTGAGTACAAATTTCATAAGTACAACTTTAGGAATACAGTGATTCTTCTCAACATATCCACCCCTCCCACTCCCACCCCACTTCCTACTCCCTCTCCCATTCCCAGTGCTATTCTGACTTAGAATAGTTTTCAATTAACTTTATACACAGAAGACCAACTCAACTTATTGAGGACACAGAGCTGTAGTTTACATTGATAAAAATGGCTAGAGCTCTGGACCTGTTGAGTCAAGAGTTAAACTAAAATTCTCTCACCAGCAACCCATCATCTGCATGGCACAAGTGGCCACAAGGCTGACAGTGGAGTCTTTAGGGGGGGTGTCAATTGAAATAAGGAGGATTAATTAATGTTCTGACAGTTGTTGGCCTTGATAGGAAATTAAGTAATATTAAGGAAGAGCCCTCCAGCACTGTTGACCATGGATATGAGAAGGGAATTGCGTTTAACATGAGTTACTGCATCCACCCCACAAATTAATCTCACTAGACTAATGCAAATCATGCAGACCACAAAAGAGTTAGGTAGGGCTAATATTCCTTTAGTAGACAGCAACAACACTATCTTAATGTACTATATTAAAACTGTGGCAAGTTACAGATTAATTTCAAGATAAAAGTAAAATTTGCTGGCTTTATATATGAGAGTACTTCAAAAAGTTTGTGGAAAAATTAATTAGAAGATACTTATTATGGTGCATTTTTTTTGAAATCCATGCATACAAGTAAGTCCAGAACACTCATGTTTGTGTCACAGTTAGCCTAGGGACAAAGCACAGGCATATGTGTGATCCGAGCCCTCCCCCTTCCTATGCCTCATTTCCATTTCGTTTCTTGCCTCTGCTTGGTCACTTCGGCAGACACACATATTCTACACTGTGGCAAGATAGACAGCAGTGGTCCTGAGTGACATCATTCTCCATGTCTGAGATCTCAGAGGAAGAGAGAGACTCTGGTTTCTCAGTATCTCTGGCATAGTCCATGAAAACCTCTGCCGGGTTCTTCCTGGAACAATGCCCCTCTAGGAACCACTGACTGTAATCAAAGAGATGAGGTCAAAACTGGCCACCATCAGCCACACCCCATCCCTGAGAACCAGGGTTCACCTTCCCAGTAGAACCACACAGAACGAAACTAGCTACCTCAATAAAAGCAGCCATCTAAATATGATTTGTCTATGACAGATACACTGTTTATAAAGGCCATTCAGACAGTGTTTGTGGAATACCTAGCATGGGCTGGGCCTTATGCTAAGCCCTACAAGGCTAACAATATGGGGATGAAAACTAATGTTTCTTTCCTCTCCTATCAATCAGAAATAAGTTGTGGGGGTGGGGGGAGGGCTGGCACTGTGGAATGGTAGGCTAAGCCTCCGTGTGTGGTGCCAGTATCCCATATGGGCATGGGTTCAAGTACAGGCTGCTTCTCTTCCAATCCAGCTCTCTGCTTATGGCCTAGGAAAGCGGTGCAAGACGGCCTAAGCATTTGACCCTCTGTACCACGTAGGAGAGCCAGAAGCTCCTGGCTCCTGGCTTTGGATTGGTACAGCTCCAGCCATTGCAGCCATTTGGGGGAGTGAACCAGCAGATAGAAGACCAGATTTCTCTGCATCTCATCCTCTCTTTGTCAATAACTCTACCTCTCAAATAAATATATCAATCTTAATGAAAGAGAAATAAATTCTGCAACTTAGTTTCATACCTTGTTTAGGTCCATTCTGCTGGATCATCTATTAGTAAGCATATCTGGGACAAAGCTTGTAATAAAATCTAGGATCTTACATCCACAGGTGTTCATGAGTTTACAACACAAAACTTGAGCACTAAACTTGGGCATCACTCCTTTATTGGCTGCTTTCAAGTGGACTAATTGGATGGCCACTTTCCTGCCTCACACTTACTGCACTCCTCAGGCTCAGCATCCAGGCATGTTCACATCTTCTACATACTGCTTCCTTCAACAGGCCAGCAGACTGCTACTATGATAGTTCAGGCTTTGGCGTACAACCCTCCTATTTGTGGCTAATAATATTTATAATATGTCTGTTAAAAAAAGACTACATCCCTGGCCTTCATAGATCCTGCATTTTAGTGAGGGAGAAAGAAACTAAACAATTCATTACATACTCATTAAACTGTAAGTAATGCTCTACAGTATGATTGCCAGATTTATAAGAATATGATTCAAGCACATGACTTATTACAGAATATTAGAGGGAAAAATTGAGGAAGCAAAGTTGGCAGTAAAACAAGAAGGAAATAGAACTGCATTTAATTGGGGAATAGGAGAATGTGTATGAGGGAGACTGTTCTAGACAAATGGGCAGCCTAAGGAAAAATTCTGAGATATGAAGACCATGTTGCCCTGAGCAACAGTGAGAAGC
Source organism: Oryctolagus cuniculus (assembly GCF_051225735.1). Lineage (NCBI taxonomy): Eukaryota > Metazoa > Chordata > Mammalia > Lagomorpha > Leporidae > Oryctolagus > Oryctolagus cuniculus. The sequence continues at coordinate 41,079,213 of NC_142880.1, forward strand.
CCCAGGTGGGAAAGTGAAGAAAGCAAGTAGGGGCTGTAGAAAGTAAGTCTGAGGAGGCGACACAGGGACCAGATGATGTAGAAACGCAGACTTATGTTAAGGAACTTGCTCTTCATCTCTACAGCAGAGAGATTTTGCCCGCCACCCAACTCTGAACACACGGCACTGAGTGGGGGACGACTGTGGGGGTGGCGGTGCTCCTGGCATCTAGCAAGTAAAGATCAGCAATGCTATTACGTGTCCTACAATACAAAGGACAGCCCCCAGCTGTCAAGCCAGTCATCTGGCTTGAGTGTCAACAGGGCTGAGGTTAAAAACCTGTGTTAAAACAAAGGGAAGACAGAAAGGCTCTCAGCACAGAACTGCCATGCTATATGCATAGCAGCCTCTTAAAACAAGGAAACTGAGCAGAAAGAGAACAGGTGTAGACATGAGGCTGGGCTGCAATCCTCCAGGAAGTCTGGATATAAGCAAGGGCACTGGGCGAACATGCTGACTGTACACGTGGCTCACAAGGACAGTCACAAGAAGTATCACGGAGAACACCAACAGGCTTGTGCAAAATCAGCCAGGGGGAGCAAGGAAATGGAGGGTTCCAAGAACTACTGTGGCTTTGGCTTTTGCAGTTGAGTAGAGGCACCATTCACCAAGGGCAGGAAGGCTAGAGGAGGACCGGGTTTGGGAAAGAAAGCCCTACACCCAGTTCTGGACATGCTGGGTTGGGTGCATATGACAGGACAGTGTAGATTTCAAGTCAGTAGAGGGAAGGCAGCCAGGTTGTTGAGAGATTGGTGACAGCCACCAGTGAGCACACTGAAGAAACAGAAAAGGAGGCTAACTAATCTGATTTGATCACCAAACCTTAGACACATTTCAAACAATCACATTGCACCCCATAAAAATGTACAATAAAAATTAAAGAAAAACAAACACAATTCCTATGTGACAATTCATAAATGAGCTATATCAAAATTATACATTTCACAATTGATTATATTAGTAATAGTATGATTAGCAGATACAGATTGCTAACCAATTTAATTGAATTGTTTTGTTTTCGTTTGATTACTTAACTGACTGATTGTATTTAAAAGGCAGAGATGTAGAGAGAGACAGAGACGGAATGACACATAGACTTTCCATCTGCTGGTCACCATCCAAATGCCTGCAACAGTCAATGCTTGGCAAGGCCAAACCCAGGAACACAGGGCTCTGTCTGGGTCTCCCATGTGGGTGGGAGGGACCCAAATTGTTAAGTGATTGCCTGCTGATTCACAGGGTGCACGTTAGCTAGATACAGACATGGAGCTGGGACTCACAACAAGGCACTTCAATTTGAGATATGGGCATCCAAAACAACATCTTCAAACAGCATCACTCACCCCATGAAGAGGACTTTGTTTTACTACAATGAACAAAATGGTGAATAAAACCAAACAGGGATTGGCACTGTGGTGCTGCAGGTTAAATCACTGTTTGTGATACCAACGTCCCAGATCAGGGTGTTGACTTGAGTCCTGGCTGCTCTGATTCCCATCCAGCCTCCTGCTGATGCACAAGGGAAGGCAGTGGATGACTGCTCAAGTGCTTGGGCCCCTGCTACCATGTCACTGACCCAGATAGAGCTCCTGGCTTCAGTCTGGTCCAGGCCCTGTTGTCCCAACCATTTGATGACCTAGCAGTTGAAGCTTCTCTCTTCCTCCCTCTCTCTCTCTTTCCTCCCTCTCTCTCTCTCTCTCATCCTCTTTCAAATAAATCTTAAAGAGAAATTAAAAAAAGAGATGTGCAGAAAGCCTCAAGGTAAACACAGTGTAGTGCCACTTCACATTTAAAAGCTGAGTAGGAAAGGATAAACTGGCTAAGGAAACTGAAGGAACAGCCAAGGCATAAAGTATTTCAAGAAGGATGAGTGTTGAACAGTAGAGAACACAGCCTGAGGATAAATTAATTGAGCACTGAAGCATGGCCATAGCTCACACTCCAAAAGTACTCAAATGAATGAGTCTGAAATTGCAGATTAGCCTTCTGACTTAATAAAACCTATTTATTTATTTAAGTCAAAATGACAGGAGTAATGCCTTTTCATATTACCATTTTCTTTTTTGGGTCATCTTGTTTAGCAGATCTGGCATTGCTACTTACTCTGGGATCTTGATAGAAAAAAAAAAAAAAAACTTTCGTTCCATACCCAAAAAGGAAAGATAATAAATGTATCAGAAAACATAAAGGCTGCTTTTCGTTAGAGAGTCATTTACCACAATATAACTACCACCTACCATGCTTGTAGATCCATGTTGCAATCTTATGGGTAATGCCTTAAAATACATTGGTTTACACTTGCCAAAGAGGCTGAGCTTGCCAGCTACCTGCAAGTTTAATAATTACCTGCTTGAAATCTACTGACCTGTCATGAAAGGGTTCCATCTTCCCAGCAGCTTTCCTGTGGTCACCATTTGAAGTAATTATCACACAATACAGTAAGAAACAGACAAGCTGTCCACAGAGGAGATGACAGGAACAGTGTGTTCTCCTTCTGAGCAGGTGAATGCCAGCTTGTTCTCCCTCAGGTCCCTGGGAATAGCAAGTGGCCTATCTGTAATGTCCTGCCACTGAGTCATGTAGCATTTGAATTTCATGGTTTCTACAGAGAAGGCATGTGGAGGCTGCACTCTGGTACAACGTACGGCTGTCTCATATTCTCATACTAGATGCTCAGGTCTTCATCGTAAAGTTACTCTCTGTACCTGAACCCCTGAGCGTTTTTATTGGGCTGAGAACAATATTTATTAGAAACCAACAGATGGAGGCAGATGATAGAGACAGGCCAGGTGTTGAGGACTGCCCTTGCAGCATTGCATGCAATATTCCATAGGTGAGCAAACTTAATTTACTCAGAGCCATTTGCACATCATACCAATGGCATCTGGATGAACTCATAAAAGTTAGAGACTGTACTCAGGGATGGTGAAATGATTTTATCAATGGATACTGGAAGAACTTTTCTCTGTATTTTTTCTTAATACTCTTCTTGCAGTCTTTTTAAAGATGAACAAATATAAAGGACAATAAATATAAGTCATAATACATTTCATGACACATGCAAGGTGAGCAATAGCAGACAAAGTCATCATACTCAATGGCAGCACTGACATTACTGAGCACCTAAAATGTACAAGTTAAACACAGGGTCTTTGCTTTGAATAGAAATGCAAACAGACCACCATGCAAGAGGCTACATTTGTTGGCACACAGTTTGCTGTTCGGAAAAAAAAAAAAAGCCCTGTCCTTTGAAGTACTCAGAAAAAAGCAACTATTAAAGGTAAAAGGCATAAGAATTTACATGTTTGGCAAACATAGTAATTAAATAAAGGCAATTATTAAATTACTAGGAACAGAATACACAGTCCCACAACACAATTCAACTCAACTCACATTTTCTCCATCGCTTATTTGCCAGTCAATCATGCCTGGATTTGTCATATATCCTGTTGCACCTGCTGGTCCATTTTGTACTCTAACCTTACCACGTGCTCATGGCTTACCTGACTTTAACTTTCACTTAGAAATCCACCACACATCCTAGAGACACAAGGCCTTCAAATACTCATTTAAAAGCAGTGCATTAAATAGAATACAAAGCTTCCATACTGGGACATTACCACAACAAGGTGATAAAAATTTCACCAAAGTAATTTATGTCTTCTGAGCAGTGTACATGGCATTTATCAAACAGATGCAGAGAATAAACATGTTCCACTGGCCCTGGCATTTACTCTCTTTTAAGTCGTAAGTTTAAATCTCAAATTATAGCCTATGATAAAATCAATAGAATAAACATAATCCAGTGTAAAGACAATGTTTTTCTTCCAAATTCCAAATTTATTATTTTTAATGTTTCATAACATTAAAAGTATTAATTTTAATGTTAAGTATTTAATGACTCTTAGGTTGTAACTTTCACTTTTGCACAGATTTGGTGAACAATTAGTATTTGTTATTTACCTTCTATTTGTTCTTTATAAAGCCCTCAGTGATAGAATAAATGTATGTCTCTAAATTTTCACTTGAAGGTGAACATAGGTGGAAAGTGAATTTCCTATTTCTTTTCCTTGAAAAGGCCATGTGAGCCCACAAAGAGTAAACCAGATCTGTGCTGAAACCCCATGGAGAAACAACACACGGAGCTCAAGGCAGTGCAACCATGCATTTCCATCATGAAACTGAGCCACAGACAAAGCTCAAAGCCCCATTCAGTGTGTTCTGCTCAGGTCTCTGTCTCCTTCCTAGAACCTGATGGGTTTGGAGCCAAGAAACTCTAAGCTCTTGACACGTGTGTCATTATGGTAAAAGGGCTAGGATTGTATCATTGCAGGGAAAAAAGGTATAGATGTAATAATATACCATGATAACGTTGATATCAGCACTTGTAAACAAAACTGACAGTCACCTGTTCTAATAAATTATTGGTTTTTTTTTTAAGATTTCTTTTATTTGAAAGGCAGAGTGACAGAGAGAGAGGGAGAGACAGAGGAAAAGAGATATTTCACCCACTGGTTTACTTTCTAAACGGTCACAATAGTCAGGGTGGGGCCAGGCAGAAGACATGAGCCAGGGACTCCATCTGGATCTCCCACAGGGATGTCAGGGACATTAGTATCTGGCCATCACCTGCATTATCTGCATACATCTGCTAACATATCTTCCAGGTACATTAGCAGGAAGTTGGATTAGAAGCAAAGAAGCCAGGGTTCAAACGTGCACTCCATAAAGGATGCAGGAGTTCCAAGAAGTCACACAGCCCATTGTGCTACAACATCTGCCCCAATAGATCATTTTTAACAGGAGAGAAACAGCTCAAAATACTTGATGAGAAATATTTTTAAATTTTAAAATTTATTCTCATTTTATGTGAAAAGCAAGGAGACACACACACATCAGCAACAGAGAGAGGGATAGAGATCTTCCATGCACTGGTTTGTTCCTAATATTTCCTCAGCAACTAGGGGGACCAGACCCAAACCAGGAACTCATAACTCAATCCACACCTCTCACACATGTAGCAGTGCCCAAGCACCTGAGCCATCCTCTGCTGCCTCCCACAGTATGCATTAGTAGGAAGCTCCAAGAGAAGTGGAACCAGGACTCAAACCAGGCACTCTGATACGGGATGTGGGCATCGCAGGCAGTGTCTTCACCACGGTGCCAAATGCTCATCCCACATGGGAAATATTTTTAAGGGATCCTGTTTTAATTGTAAGAAATAGATTACCTTTTTTTGACAGGCAGTTAGTGAGAGAGAGAGACAGAGACAGAGAGAAAGACCCCCCCTCTGTCAGTTCACCCCCAAAATGGCCGCTACCACCGGCGCGCTGCGCCAATCCAAAGCCAAGAGCCAGGCACTTCCTCCCAGTCTCCCATGTGGGTGCAGGGCCCCTGCACTTGGGCCATCCTCCACTGCCTTCCTGGGCCACAGCAGAGAGCTGGACCAGAAGAGAAGCAACCGGGACAGAATCCAGCCCCCCAACCGAGACCAGAACCCGGTGTGCCGGTGCCACAGGCGGAGGACTAGCCAAGAGAGCCATGGTGCCGGTCAAAAATAGATTATTTTAAACTAGGTTGGAACATTCAACAACATTTTCTTTATTTTAAATGTACATTTTTCCTTCAAACACTATTTCCTCAATGATGTCAAACATATGAAGTCATATATCATGATAGTCATTAATTCATGGAAGCCAGCATACATGCTGTACCTCCTGCAGTCTCAATGCCTAACATGGGCGTGACAGAGTTAAGTTGTGTGTATGTGTACATAGAGAATTTTTTTCTGTGACTAAGAACACAATGGTATATAAAAATCCATTATATGAAATAATAACTTAATAGCCTGTAAAAGTTGATCTACAGGGGCTGGTACTGTGGTGTAGCAGGTTACACTGCTGCTTGAAATGCTAGCCTCCCATACTGTAGTGCCAGTCCAAGTCCAGATGCTCCTTATATCTATCTATACTACAAACAAATCAACTTTTGTTTTCCCTCTTTTTTTTTTTTTTTTTTTTTTTGGACAAGCAGAGTGGACAGTGAGAGAGAGAGAAACAGAGAGAAAGGTCTTCCTTTTCCGTTGGTTCACCCCCCAGTGGCCACTGCGCCTGGCGCGCTGCAGCTGGTGCACTGCGCTGATCCGAAGCCAGGAGCCAGGTGCTTCTCCTGGTCTCCCATGGGGTGCAGGGCCCAAGGACTTGGGCCATCCTCCACTGCACTCCTGGGCCACAGCAGAGAGCTGGACTGGAAGAGGGGCAACCGGGACAGAATCCGGCACCCCAAATGGGACTAGAACCCGGGGTGCCGGCGCCACAGGTGGAGGATTAGACTATTGAGCCATGACACTGGCTTGTTTTCAAAAAGTCTAAAACTTTCCATGTCCACTGCTCAAGTTCTCTATCAGCCCTGTCCCCCAACCCCCATCACGGGTCACTCCAACAACCCCATAACTGGCTTCCCAAACACCCAGATTTCATCAGATGCCTTCTTTGTGCTATTATCTCAGTGACTTTCTGAAACAGAAACCTTGCCATGTCAGCCCAAGCTGAACATCCTTCAGTAACCATTATGTGAGCCATCCTGCATTGCTAGCCCAATGATGCATTATCACTGCCTCCTGCCCACTCCACTAGCCTCCATTCCTGGTTCTCCCCACCCACAACCACCAAAACCATCACAGAAGCTCTTCCTGTGCCTCTAACTCTAGGGTCTAGGTCAATACCTGACTCTCGTGATAGTCTTTCAAGATGCAAAACCCTTCAACCATGCCCTAGCCAGAGCTGAGGACAAGCTACTAGACTCTTCAAAGCTATAGCTTCTGCTGTAACGTGGAGCAGGCAACTGGATCCAACTCTCAACTCAGCAGTAAGGATGAAGGCATTTATGGAAAACTTTCCACATCGTGCTTGGTGCATGCACAGGTAATACTTGAGGGAGGGGTTTCCTATTCTGAAAACTACGAATGTGTTAAACTTTACAAAATAAGGAGGGAAATGCCAGCCCTCATGGCACACACATTCCAGAGGAGAGACTTGGGCAACTGCAATTTACAATGAGACCCACAAACTCCCATGAAGGTAGGTGAAGTGGGGCTCCCCTGGACTGTCCCTTCCAGCAGGCACAAGAGAAGACTTAACTGTGAAAGTGGGCCTGCAGCAAAGACGGGGGAGGAAAGGAGAGGTGAGCCACAGGGAGGAGAGAACAGGAAGGCAAAGCTGGGATATGCCTGCAAGTTTGGGGGAACACCAGGAAGAATGGGGAGTGCCAGAATGAAATCTGAGAGAATTTGGTGGTGAGGCAGATGGCACAGTGGTTTGGGGAGCATTTTGAGGTTGTTGGCTTTTACTCTGAGTGAGATGGAAAAGCATATGACTACTACTTGTTACTTTTATTTATTAACCTTTCTGCAAAATTTTGACCAAATCTCTCAAGCTGGGTCAAGGGTCCTTTGTCGGGGCCAGCGTTGTGGTGCAGTGAGGGTAGCCACTGCTTTGCCATGCCAGTATCATAGAGCACTAGTTCAAGCTCTGGGTGCTCTACTTCAAATCCAACTCCCTGGTAATGCACCTGGGAAGGCAGCCGATAATGACTCAAGTACTTGGATCCCTGCCACACATGTGGGAGAACAGGATGGATTTCCTGACTCCTGGCTTCAGCCTAGCCCAGCCCTTACTGTTGCAGTCATTTGGGAAGTGAACTTGCAGATGCAAGTCTCATTCTCTCTCTTTCTCTGTTAAACTGCCTTCCCCAGTGCCAGCAGACCATATGGGTGGCTGGTTCGAATCCCAACTGCTCCACTTCTGATCTAGTTTCCTGCTAATGCTCCTCGGAAAGCAGTAGAAGATGGCCCAAGTTCTTGGGCCCCTGCTCCTGTATGGGAGACTTGGAGGAAACTCCTGGCTCCTGTGTTTGGACTGGTATAGCCCTGGCCATTGTGATCATTTGGGGAATGAAATAGCAGATGGAAGATCTCTCTCTGTCTCTCCCTCTCTTTCTGTAATTCTGATTTTTAAATAAAACAAATAAATCTTCAACAAAAAAAGAAATGAATAAATGTCAAGGGGGAAGTGAAAACTAAGCAGTGCACTTTGGAAGATCAGCAGCAGTGTTGATGTCATGGTGAATTTAGTATCTTCTACAGAATCCTGAAAATAGTGATGGGAAATAAGCACATGCCTTCCACTGACATCATGTTTGACTTTTTAGCAACTTCAGCAATAAGGTTCAGCAACGCTAGACTATTTTGATAAAATTATTTCACTTTATAATTTTCAAAATTCTTGCATGTGTTATCTAAATCTGCTTCAAAAATAACCTTGTGCTTTTCAGATTTAAGTATCTTCGTTTTTCTGAAAAGGAAATTGAGGCCCGAAATATCAAGCAACTAATGGAAGACTCAGGCCTATATTTGAGGAACCCAGTTGTTTTGAGAAGAGCTTTGCTGCTGACTCAGAACAGAGCTTCTCCCACAGCACAGCAAGCCGAAGTGAGGTGGAAGACTGGCATCAGACTGAGATAATGAAGCAATCCTTGGGGGCGAGAGGAGAGAATACAGGCTGAAAAGAACCCCACTCTGCACTCACAGTTCACAGATGGAGTTGCCATTGATGAATGAGAAAGTGAGGATCTCAGAATAAGAGGTGTTGCCAAGATGACTTGGAAGAGTGTTGACGCCCAAGTTCCAACGGATGGTACCTATTCTCCCTATTGCTTCTTTCTCATATCGCATTTTTGTCAAATTCTAATTTCTCAGGAGCAGTATTATCTGCAATATATATCATAGAGCAGCTGTAGAACTCATCCTAAACCAACCAAAAACTAATTCTATACTTGGGCACAAGGGAGAATGCAATCACTCCACGGGAGATCTTAGACATTTTGCTTTTAAATCCTGGGACTTGGTGTTTTAATTTATAGAATGGGAATGATAATGTCTATTTTAGAGGTCCATTACAGGACAAATAATGCAGTAGAGTATGAAAATGATGACATGTTGTATGGAGGTAAGAGATCATTATAATATCTCTTCTCTCCATATAGTTTTATGGATTAATTATTTTACCTTAAGATTAAGTCATAATTCACTTGATTATAATTATAAAATATACATTAGAAACTGTTGTGATATCTACATAATTATAAATACCTAAAAACAGAACCACACTCTACATCCATTCATTTCTTAACGTCATTGTTCAGTGAATGGATCAATTTTTGAATGCTATTGTAGAGAATATTGTGACTTCCACTTTTATTTCTTGTGTTCAATGCCACAGTTCTATGCAGTGAATAATCACTATATTGCAGAAACAGTCTATTAGGTGTTTCAGTTAGCAAGATCACTATTTTATTATGGTGATATGTGACATTTGACAAGAAGAAGTGGTAAGAGTTTGTCATCATAAAGAAATGAAGGATAGGTTACATCAAATTACCTTGAAAGTGGAAGTAATGAAATTGATTTCCTCTAGTGTAATGTGAGGATCATGATCCCATCATCTCTTTTCAACAGTGCCCATTGTCACATAGCAGGAGCTATTCTGTCACTGCAGCACTACAACCCCTGGCCTTGAGACCCACAGAGTAAATGAACCACATGGAGGGTTCGCCATTCATCTCCTTCCTACACAAAATTGTGAAGAAAAGTTAACACCAGTCAAACACTGGGTGAAATACGTCTCATTCCTTTAAAAATAATAAGTTGGTTATAAATCATAAAAGATTAACATTCCAAGTTTGGAGACTTTACATTGCTGCAATTGTAAAATGACTTAAATGAAAGTGACAAAGTCAAAGAAAATTGCACTTTGATGGGGAAATAAAATCAGCACCAGACGCAGGTTGGAAGAGGATGGCATGCAATGTATCAAGCCACTGGCAAGGAATTCAACATCATATAACTGTAGACAAATATTTAAGCAGAAACACATCAGGTTAAATGCACAACTAAATAACAAAACAAACCTGTCAATGTTAACAAATAAGAAAGCATAGTTATTGCAAATCATATGATCTTTGACTGCTGAATAATTTTTACTTTAATAGAGAAATAAAACAAAGTGAGAAGCACAGGAGATCCTACAGCCCTGGCTCTTCCTCCCCCAATCACCAGCAGGAGTCAGCTCCTCTGACTTAAGGAGCCCACACTTGCAACAACAGGCCTTTCCACCACTAAAAGTTGGATTGTCTACAATTATTACATAAACTATTGCTCTATGCACTATGGGTTTAATAGGAAATTAATAACTCCAAGTAAAAGAAGCATAATAAATTGACCTGAAAACATGCCGAAAAGGAAAAGGAAAATTTTAGTTAACAGTATGTAATGATTTGACCATGCTAGTAGCTGCCTTGTTTTGACTTTTTCAGAATCCATCAGACAGTGAGTCTCCACAAGAGAAAGAGAAAGGAATGTGACTAAAGCAAATATCTCAAAAGAAATGACACATTTGGCTAACAGATGACACAGCGGTATTTAGTGTGAGTTTTGATAATTACAGTTTCCCCAGACATACTAGTACTCCACAGCAGCTCCTGTTCTGAAAAGTGACTTTCATCTTAAAAACAGTCCAATCAGATAGAGATGGAATTGTGTTTTAATGAAATTTCAGATGCCTAATGAAAAAAGAAAGATTTTGGTTCTCAATTACGCAACTGTATTTTTAAAATGTGATCAGTGCCCTTTCCACATCCTATACTAACATTGTTGTTTAACAGTTTCTCTAAAATGCAAAGTTTATGTGCTAATAATCAAATAGTATATGGCTGAAACTTTACATAAAATTCACCTAATATCTGAGAAAACAATATTTTTTTCTGAAAGATACTGCCATCATTAAGCCATCATACTCCTGCAGAAGAACATTTAACAAATTTAAAGCATGGCTACATATTTTTGAAATTTAATCAGTTACTTCTGAACATCTAACTAGTAGACATTTTCATTTACCCTATTCTGTTTCAAAATTCCCATCGAACTGCTAACTATTTTTAAATAAGGGACTATGACTTCTCAGCATAAAAAATGTCAAATTCAAATTGGAAAAATATTGGTAAAATTCAGTGTTTTAAAATGAGGTAGCCAGAGGCACACTAAGATTGGCCACCACATACAGTGGTCTCTGACTTTGCTGGAATCTCCTTGATAACAATTTGTGACATTGGGAATGCAGCAAAACAAATATTTGCCGGAGGTCATAAGCTCAGGGAGAATCCTGAGGATGGTTCCTGAGGCAGGTGGGGGGCTGCTTAGACAGTAAACACTGGATGCAATTTGGAAATCTATCAATGTTTACATAAGATCTGATGTGTTGTAAATATCTTCCTTATCTACTGAAACTAAGGCTTGCATCTCTTGTCAAAGTTCTACCAGAAAGAAAATGACTGATTTGTCCATTTTCATAAAGTGATACAAAAACAAAAACCCAAGAATGTCTTAAAAGTTAAAAATGAAGATGACAAAGAATCAAGAGTAATAAAAATATTTTTGAATGTGATGAACTGCTTCTCTGTATGAATCCAACTACTTAGCAGGAATGAAGACATCTCTGAGTCTTTATATTCATCAGATCAGTAAGGTAATTAAAAATAAATGGTGCCATAACTGCATAATACTTAAATACTCAATGCTGTGAAGTAAATGCTTGTATCACTTCACAATTCATATGTTGAAATCCTAACTGCCAAAATGATGACATTAGGAGGTGAGGGTTTGGGGAATGATTAGGTGTTGGGGCAAAGCCCTCAGGACTAGGATCCATGTCCTTTTAAGAAAGCTCCAAGGGGTTTCATCAGCCCCCAACACCACATAAGGAAAGGGGGAGAAGACACCTACTGCGGACCAGAAAGTGGGCACCGCCCAACACTGAACCTGCCTGCAGCCTGATCTTGGACTTGTAGCCTCCAGCACGTGAGAAACAAATCTCTGGTGATTTTAAATCCCCAGCTGATGGTAGTTTACCATTGCAGCCTATCAACTCAGGCAAGGACTTGGGATTCTAGTCAATGTGGATTCAAAACTCAGTTTTGCAAGACATGTTTTTATCTTGGACAGGAAATCTGAATAATTTTAATCACTGTTTCTTTCCCAGGTAGGGCTAAAAATACCCGCTTCATAGCACCATTGAAAGGATTATATGATGCACATGAAGTGATGTGCACAGGCCCTCAGAATTTAATAAATCTTAATCGTTTTAGAAGCTTAACAAGGGCAGGGGCATTTTGGTTTGCCAATAACAGCTGTCTGCACAACACAGAAAATTGTAATTTGTAGTTGGTGAATAAATGAATCAATAGTGAGTAACTATGGTTGCTATCGATAACTATTTTAATAATTTTCCATAAACTTGAGTAACAGCCTAAATAGAGTATAGTTGATTCTTAATATCTGCTGTAGGTATGTTGTACAAAGTTAGTTACGTTGTATAAATCAGTGAATTCTGAGCCACTGCTCTTGGAAAAATGAGCAGCTAAGCTCCTGCAAGCCTCTGGCCACATCATTTCTGCTTGGGTACTGTTCAAAGACATCTTATTTAATACGCACTGTTGGAGGGGGGGGCAGGTGTTGTGGCACAGCTGGTAAAATCACCTCTTGGGACAGGTGCATCCCATAGCAGAGTGCCTACTTTGAGTCCTGGCTTCTCTGCACTTCCAATCTGGCTTCTTGCTGTTGCACCTGGGATGCAACAGATGATGGCCCAAGTACTTAGGTTCATGCCACCCATGTTGGAGATCTGAATAAAGTTTTTGGCTTTTGGCTTTTGCCTGATCTAGCCTCAACAATTGTAGATATCTGGGGAATGAACCAGTGAATGGAGTATGTATTGGTCTGTCTCTCTCCATTATTATCCTTTTCAAATAAATAAATACTTTTTTTAAAAAAGTTTATATAAATATATGTATGTGAGTGTGTATTAGATTCATTAACACTGAACTCACAGCCAGTATCTCTATGACTTCTGCCTGAACAAACCTTCTTAACACCTGTATTTTCAGTGTGCAGTGCATCATATGAAGAACATTCAAACACTTCATGGAAAATGTGGATTATGAAAAAATTGCATATGTGTTTCTAATTTTTTGCAATAAAATAAACACCTTTTAATTTCACTTTTCTACAACCTTTTTACAGTAATCTTGTAGTTTTATTGTACTAGGAACACTAGATGCACATTAGCACTCTAGTTGAGGTCCACATTAAACAAGGAAAGAACCCCTCCTCCCCCAAAGAGAGCACAAAAATGACAAAATGCGTTCAGCACTAAATAGAGTCTGAAAGAACACTTGTTTAGGAGAAGTGAAAGGAGACAGCAGAATGTTTGCCTTGTTAGACCTCAGCTGGGAGTGTGCAGGCCTGGGCATGGCGAAGGGCAGGACCAGGACAGCACCTTGGGAATTGATTACTGAGTTACAAATGCATGTAACAGGCAAGCTCAAAATCCTGGAATTCACTAGTCCCAAGGATTGACTGCATTCTAACAAGGAATACAGGCATTCACATAAGGACTGTAGCTTCTAACTCTGAATATCTCTGCTCACTCCTTCTCCCTCTATTCACTACCCTAAAGACTCACGCAGGAAATATCCACTGCTTGCTGAAAGGAAAATGAGCATACGTTTTGAGAATTTTCAGCCCAATGGGGACTAAATACACAACAGACCTGAGAACTCCACTTTGTCATCTCAAATGCTCTGGGTAATCACTCAAAAATATTTTAACTGCAAGCTATTTTTTAAAATGTCACCTACAGAAGTACGGCTTTCAATGAATCCTATCGCCTGAAGAATGGTTAGAAGAAACAGAGATGGGTTCAATGAGACTGAGTCAATACAGAGTAGATAGAAAACTAGATAGCTTTGGATCACAGGCTATAGCCTGCAACACAGTAATTCCTCTTTATCTGTAGTTTCTCTTTCTGAGGTTTAGTGTTAGCCATAGTTAACCACAGGCTAAAAACAGCACATGAAAGTCCTAGAATTAAACAACTCATGTTTTAAATTACATGTTTTTCTGAGAAGTTTGAACCATCCTGCTCCATCCTGCCTGAGTCACTACCCTTTTCATCCACTATAGCCATACGGTATATGCTGCCCACTGGTGAAGCACTTAGAGAAGCTATCACAGTAGTGCTGTGCTTGTGTCCAGCTGACCTTTATTTTAACAGTGGCCCCAAAGCACGAGCATAGTGATACAATGGAGGCACCAGGGCATGAAAGACGGAGGTCAGATTAGCTCTGGCACATTCTGGCAGTGCAGCAGAGCATTTAGGAAAAAATACACTGTACTTAGGATTTCCCACTATTTGTGGTTTCAAGCACTCATCGGCAGTCTTGGGATGTATCCCTGTGGATAAGGGGAGGCAGGTACAATAATCCTAAAAAAAGGTCAGATCAGGAAGAGACAGCCTGGAAGAAGAGGCATAGCACAATGGAGGAAATAAGTTACAAAGTGTTACTGAAAATGCCAATTCTGTCATGGCCTACCACATTGTTTATTATTCATGACGAGTATGTAACAACTGGCTTCAGAGAAATTAATACCCTATCATAATTGATCCAATCTATTGCTCAGTGGCAAGCAATGAGGGGAAAATCCTTTTGTCTTGGCAGCTCCACACCCTGGTTATTGCTTTTCATTCCACTGAAGCTCACGGGTTGGATTATTCTCTATAGCATCATTAAAATCTAGGGACAGAGCACCTTACTACTTCTCTTTTCTTCTGCTATAGCAGAATGAATAAATAACAAGCTATTTATATATTATAACAATGCTTTTCTATTTCTGGAGAATAAGCAGAATATTGTATTCCCTGTCAATGGCACATTCATGTTTACCTCACTAAAAAGAAGACCATACACTTAGCTTTGGCAGGAGTTTGATATCTGTATTACTAGGTAGTTCTGTTATTTTAAAAGAGATGCAGATTTATTTGGAATTGTGGGCAATAAATAAAAACAATGTTACCATAATCCCTCAAACTGTTTTTTTTTTTACTTTCACTGGAACCATGTGAAATATTACATTATGTCTATTACATATTAAACTTGCGATATAGTCTTTGTCTTTTACTATCTCTAAACTCTGAATAATGAGTATTGTCCAATGGCAGTAAAAGATTTGACAAGACAGTTCCCATTACCTCTAATGGCCAAGTTACTTAAACATTTGCCACATTCACTTTTATGAATATCTATAATTCAAAACATTTAGCTCAGTTAGTAATGACACTGTCTACATGTTAGTCTAAGCCAAGGGTCAGCAAACTTTCTGTAAAGGGCCAAGATAATACATATATTTGGATCTACAGGTCCTGTGATCTCCTCTGTTCAACCCTGCCCTGCAGTCACCACAGTGAGCGACAGTGCATAAGCAATGAGGGGCTGTGCTCTAAGGAAATTTTGTTTATAGACACTCAACTTTGAATTTCAGGTAATTCGCACAACACGAATGTTATTCTCCTTTTGAATTTTTCTACAACTATTTAAAAGGGTGACGGTCACTCTTAGCTCATAAATCACAGACAAATGGGCAGCAGGCTGGATCCTGGCCCTGAGCTGCAGTTTGCAGGTGTCTAGTTTAACCACACTGCAGAATTAGCTGCCCTAAGGAGAACCTCCTGCCCCTCCACTGGCAACTCCCCTCCCAGTCAGAAGCCCCTTCCTCGAAGGGGGCCGCCACAAGGGTTTCCCTCATCTTTATATCTGAGCAACAGCAGATATTTTTAATAATTTGTATGGGAATGAATTTTCATGAGTGAAAGCAGTGGTTTGTTAGCATAACAGATGTTAGAAAAGAACTCTCATTGTCAAATCCATGGTATTCAAAGGCAGCCTTTAGCCCTGTTTTGGATGTTTAGTTTGAGCACCTGGGATCCACAGGGAGGTCAGAGACACTCTGGAACTCAGATAGTAATTACATATCAACAAGTATGAACAAGGAGTGTTTAACAACTGATAAGGTTGTACACTGCATAATAGCAGAAGATCAGCCATGCCTAAAAGGGCTTTATCTGATCTCTCAGGCAGCTGGATGAACTCCTTTGTGCTTGCTCCAGGATAAATGTTTAAATGCCTTCAGGCATGGTGGAATTTGGTGTGAGAATTGCTTTCCCTTTCACCTGTTATGCAGAGGTTGTTGAAAAGTGTCTAAGCCTCATCAGATTCTAACCATAACAGCTGCCATCCCATCCCCAAAAACAAAACAAAACCAGTTGCACCTCAACACACAGGTTAATTTAATTCCCAAAACTTTGATTTAAATTCACAGTTCTTCAATAAAACATTTGCTGTTTCTTTTATTTGCCATGCCTGTCTGCAGAAGCAGTGTTGGAAAAAAGGCAATGATAATCCCTGCCCTGACAGTTACTCCAGAGGAGTTCATAAAAAATAAGTACTGGAAATGTATTAAAAAGTCTTTATAAACTCCTCACCATCTCCTAGGACAGTAACTGCCACAGGCCTCTGTGTGCCTGGCACTGTGTTGAGCATGTAGCATAGGCCAACTCCTCAAAAACCTCCAACTTTCGAGGTAAGTTACGAACACTTTTGGGATAAGGAAATCAAGGGACAGAGGGACTAAGGAATCTTTTGTGTGTAATACAATCATAAAGTAGTGGGTATGGATTTTCACCCAGGCAGTTAAGGTTACTTTGAGGCCAAAGCCTGTGTTCTTGGCCTTCACTCTACAGGTGTGGAGGGGTCACCTTGAGGTGGGGAGTGGGATTATTAAGTGCCTTTTGTTCTAAAGCAATGCAAAGTCATTGCAGGGTTTACTGAAGTAGAGTCACACATCAGATTTGGTTTCACAAATCACTCTGGTGGCTGTGAAGAGATGTGATAAAGAGGGTTGGGAGCTCAGAGTGCAAAAGAGGAAGCTAACTCAGGGCTACTGAGATGGGGGAGAATTGTGGCTCTGACCAGAGATAAATGTTGTAGAGGAAGAGAAAAAACTGTCCTTTATGTATGCCATTTACAAAACAGTTCAGAGGCTCCCAAACAATACTCCCCCACCTAACCCTACTTGAAATCTACTTGACCTTGAAGATAAACAATGCTGTATCTCTTATTAAAGCTATATATTATTCTAAGTGAATTACACACTTTCTTTTTGCTTTGGGCTTATGGTTTTCTATGAAGCACTGAACAAGAATAAGGAACTGAATTTAAATATGAAGAAATTTTTCTTTCTTATCCAACTAAAATACATTGAGATGCAATTTCAGCTAAAATGTTACAAAACCAATGGAGCTAGCATCACAAACAAAATTTAAAATATCAATTGGCAAGTGTAATCTATTATGTACATTATTTTTGGGAAACCAAAGTTTTAGAAAACTCACAAATAGACCCATTCACTCTAAATTGTAAATCTAATTGTTTACATGCAATTAAAATAAACAAGCACATTTCTTGCAGTATGACTACTGCCATATTATTCTGAGCTATTATTAAAAGGAATTTAAATATATTATACTTTGTTTGAGTGAGCTAATATGCATACATAGATACATACACAAACATCTCTAATTATATCTATATATCTGCTCTTTTTTAAAGGAGAGCAAACTTTTACAAATCCATCTAGGAATGTCACTGTTATCAAGTGCACAGCTGTTGGATAGGTTAGTTATACTCAACCATAGTACTAATTCCTGGGACAACATCATCAGGTATAAACTCTGGAAACATTGTTCAGAGATTATATGAACAGGTTGGAATAAGCCTGAGTAGAGGTCAAAAATCCTCAGGGAGACAAAGGGAGAACAGGGAATCACAGAAGCACAAACCAAGCAGAAATAGGAGGAAGAGAGAAGAGCCAGGCTTGGTGACTCACTGGCTGTGTGTGATAGAGAAGGGGCCCGGGTTGCCGAGGCCTGTGTTGGGGGACCTGGGGGATATCGAGGCCACCTGAGGAATCTTAGTGGGGAAACAAGAGGAGGAGAAAGTTGGGGGCTACTGGGGAGTGAGGTCAGTCATGGGTACAGAATTCAATCCATCTCTGGGGCAGAGGCAGTTGAATGAAAATGTCTAAAGGTCTGAGGACAGTACTAGGCCAAGTGCATGCAGATTTTCAGCACTACTTGCAGGAAAACAAGGGAGAGATATGGTGAGAGACAGAAAACAGCCGAGATGAAAGTAATGTTTAGAGGACTGAAGAAGAGGAGTCTCCAGCACACTCTGCCCACTTTTCTTCCTCTTACTGCCATCTCTTTAAATCCTGCCATGTTGGGATGGGTGTCGTAGTGCAGCAACTTGAATCCCATATCAGAGTGCCTGGTGCAAGTCCTGGCTGCTCCAAATTCAATGCAGCTTCCAGATCATGTATCCTAGGTCCCTGCCACCCATGTGGAAACCTAGATGGAGTTCCAGTCACCTGGCTTTGCTTGGACCAGCCCTAAGTGTTGTGGGCATTTGGGGAGCAAACCAGCAGAAGAAAGATCTTGATCTCGATCTCAATCTCTCTCTCTCAAATAAAATCAAAGAAAACATTTTTTTTAAATGTGCCATCCACAAGCTTCTTTGCAAAATAAAAACATTTGCTTAAGCATTCTAACTTGCACATTCCTTAACAATCTATTTTCGGCCGGCGCCACGGCTCAGTAGGCTAATCCTCCGGCACACCGGGTTCTAGTCCCGGTTGGGGCGCCTGATTCTGTCCAGGTCACTCCTCTTCCTGTCCAGCTCTCTGCTGTGGCCCGGGAAGGCAGTGGAGGATGGCCCAAGTGCTTGGGCCCTGCACCAGCATGGGAGACCAGGAGAAGCACCTTGCTCCTGGCTTCAGATAAGCGTGGTGCGCCAGGTGCAGCGCACCAGCCACAGTGGCTATTGGGGGGTGAACCAATGGAAGAGGAAGACCTTTCTCTCTGTCTCTATCTCTCTCTCTCTCTCTCTCTCTCTCACTGTCCACTCTGCCTGTCAAAAACAAAAGAATTTATATTTTCTATGAAGTTAGAAATGAGGGTGAGCATGAAATGAGTGTAATGCACTAGAGCGAGATTCAGTCAAGTCCTTGGAGGGGGTTTCCGCTTTGCTCCGTTATCATTTTTTTTTCTTTTAAGATTTATTTATTTATTTGAGAGTCAGAGTTAGACAAAGAGAGAAGGAGAGGCAGAGAGAGAGAGAGAGGTCTTCCATCTGCTGGTTCACTCCCCAATTGGCTGCAATGGCTGCAGCTGTGCCAATCCGAAGCCAGGAGCCAGGAGCCTCTTCTGGGTCTCCCACACAGGTGCAGGGGCCTGAGGACTCAGGCCATCCAGCAGAGAGCTGGATTGGAAGTGGAGCAGCCAGGACTCAAACCAGTGCCCATATGGGATGCTGGCACTGCAGGCGGCAGCTTTACCTGCTACACCACAGCGCTGGCCCCTCACCATCATTCTTTTATGGAAGATGGAGAAGGTGATTTTTGGAAAATATTTTTTTTTACTAATCTTGGAGGCTCTGTCCAAATAACTTCCATTTAGATTTTAGAATGTTGGGTATGGGTGTTTTAACATATCATTCTCAACTGAAAATTTATTTTTGATTCAAAGATTTAATTATTGAAGGTGACTGCCACTAACCATAAGAAACTCACAGTTCACTGTGGGATCAGTGAAAACAAGTCAAACTGTATTTGGGTGCTTGGGAAATAACTGAGGGTGAACATTTGTTACATGTGACACTAATTTATGAGTTCTTTTAGTCTGCACAAAACTGTGTCATCTTCTTGTGTTGACAACCTTTTGTTCTGGGACCTGTTCACTCACTGGAGCCACCCGGCAATACAGGCACCAGTTGAATTGAATATTGTTATGGAGAGAATATTCCCATAATCTCAGGAGATATCTAAAAATGCAACCATAACTGGTGGCTGAGGAAGAGAGAGGACCCTGAATAAAGCCCTCGATGGAAAAGAGGAGCTAAAAAGAGAGAAGGACCTTCTGAAAGCAAGTGATCTACTCGAGATTTCAAAGTGTCAGCTTCAACGTAAACCTCTCATGTTGAGAGAATGCTTAAGAAGTTGTTGAAGACAGAATCTGTGCTAACTCAGAGTTACTCTAAAAAGATGATCTGTGTCTCATTGACATCATCCTATATAATCAAAAGGAAATTATTTTATTAAACAGATGCTAACTTTGATTAAATACTCTGTGACTACTTGAGACCCATTTTGTGTACTTTTGCAGTGTCTAAATGAATCGTCAAAATTATGAAGAGGAACTTCACCATTACACATAGGCCACAAGTGTCAATGTCTCTTAATCTGGTGGTAGCAGGATTTCTGAGAGATTTCACTATTAGGAACCCCAGCATTGCCCTTGTATGCAGAGAATTCCACCATCAGATGCCAAGGACAGAGGCTCATTTCACCCAGGCTCCTGGAAGCTTAGGATGAATGTGTGTGAACTATAGATAAATCCAAACAAACTTATTGACAGCTTAATAATAATGCCATAGTAGTCAACTGATATAAAAAGTCACTGGAAACCTCTCAAAGTGTTTCTAGACATTCAATATTTACATTTATTTTACCATGAGATCAACTGCTGGAATTATGAAAAACAGAAGCATTGAATTTTATTGATTGCAAATGTAGTGAATGTATGGACTCCATTGATGATAACCTAATATGTGTATTAAAGCTCAAAAGGACATATCTATATATAATAAAAGAATGAAAGTATAGGAAAGGGAAGTTTTATGAGATAGTCCTTCATATGAAGGTATTTTAACAAGTTCATGAAAAATGAAATTAAAAGATAAGTGTATTGTAGTATAAAAACATCCACACATAATTCCCCTAATGGGAATTTTCCATTAAATTTTTGAATTCTCTTCATATGCATGAATTTCAAATTAGCTTTTACCAAAACACATTTACATTTCTATTTCATTTTCCACAAACGTTTGAACTATTCTTGTATAGGACCCCTGTAGTATAAGTACAGAATTTTTGTTATAGTCTTATAATATATATATCATTTGTATAATTTTTCATAACATCTGTGAGATTAAAAATAATATTGTGTGCCTACTTAAGGAGTCTTAAAGTAGACTGGGTTGTGCTGTAGTAACAACACTGTCGCTCCCCGTCTTCATGGAGGAACGACACAGGACCCTGCACTGTTCTTTTGTCTGCTCGGCCCTCCCCGGGTTTGCTGCTGGTTCTTCCCGGGTTGGCTACCGTCCCTTCCACCTCCATGGAAGGGCGGTTCCCCCTGCCACCTTCCCCACTTCCGCGGGGGAGCGGCACACCGCCGGCTGGCTCTCTCGGGGGCTGCTCAGGTGTTCCTTCAGATAGCTGTTCCTCGTGCATGTTGTCTCTCTCCTCCTTTATAGTCCTCTTCCACCAATCCCAACTCTGCTACCCACACGCCGAGTACGCTGCTCTCCTCCAATCAGGAGCAGGTCCTGCTGTTTATTGGTTGAACTGGAGGCAGCTGTGTAGAAGCTGTTTCCTCCTCTCCCAGCGCCATATTGTGGGAAAGCAGATGCATAGAATAAGTCTTAATTCGAGTAACAGTCTAGTCCGAGTTGCTCCCCACAAACACCCTGAACATCTCAAGTTTTCAATTCAATAGGAATTTAATAGGAATTAATTTTACAATAATTAATTCCTACTTTGTTTCTGGGCTTAGCCTTACAACATGCAGTGGAAAACATACATAAGCCAAGGCTCTGAGAAGCACTTGCACAGTTATGTTTGCTCACTCCCTTGTGCCCCAACTGTTGCTATGAGACATGCAAGGACTGGAGTCCAACAGGAAGAAGCACAGTGAGTAGAGCTTGGGTGTCCAGCTGTCCAGGTTGACATCCAGTAACACTTTAGACACATGACCAAGTCCAAACCAAACAATCACAATGGAGCTACCCTTCCCAGTCCTGTGAGCAATAAATACTTCTGGCTGTATACCACCAAGGTTTTACAATTCCTATCACACAGCATATGTCTGCATCTGTTTTTTGTTTCCTTATGCAGATACTTTAGAATGGGTAACTTACAAAGATAAGAATTTTATTTTGGCTCATGGTTCTAGAAGTTCAAGAGCATGAAGCTGGCACCTGCTGGATTTCTGGTGAAGGCCACATGAAGAGAAGTGATAGGCAAATACGTAGATGTGAAAAAGAAAAGGAGAGGAGGTGTGCGGTTTGCTTTACAACAACTCAATCTTGCAGTAACTGATCCTAAGTGGGAAATCAGTACCTTAAGAGAAGCATTAATCCTTTAGCCTAGCCACCTGTTCCAGGCCCCAGCACTTCTTGACACCATTACACTGGTTGTTAGGAAACTGGCGCAGTTGTAGCCAGGTGGCCAAATGGTCCAGCTACCTGAGCCAGGCTCCACCCC
Source organism: Oryctolagus cuniculus (assembly GCF_051225735.1). NCBI lineage: Eukaryota > Metazoa > Chordata > Mammalia > Lagomorpha > Leporidae > Oryctolagus > Oryctolagus cuniculus. Next base: position 41,101,579 of record NC_142880.1, read on the forward strand.
CATCCTAATGGGATTCGCTGCTCCAGCTTCCCTGCCCGCCCTCAGGCAAAGTTTTAAAAGGGCCTGTTCCTGAACATGTGCTCTCTCTCTCGGTTCCTCTCTCTAGCCTCCTCCTCTGGGCTCTTGGCTCTGCTCTCCTCTCTCCTCTTCTCTGCTCTCTCTTCTCCTCTCTGTCTCTCTCTCTTAGAGTCTCCCTCCCTTTTTTCCTTCGCCACCCCTTCGCTCCGGTCTGTAGGGTGTTCCCCAATAAACCCTTTCCTTTACTCCGGTGTCCAGTGTGCTTTGCGACGGCTAACATTAAGATATAACACTGGTGACAAAGCTTCAATGTGACTTTTAGCAGGGGCAAACCACTTTCAAGCCATAGCAGTGTAATTGTGGTGAAGGACAATGAATGGAGCTAGCAAGCCGCTGGGATCTGCAGTTCTCAGGAGCTCTGCTGTTTGGACATACTGTGTTTGTAAACAATTTCCAACCTACACGTACATGTCAATTTCCCCAATCTACCTCCCAAAAGTTAAATGGAGTACCTGAAGGAGCTCTTGTTTTATGGTGGTTCCTTAATAAGATGCCACATATTGAGACAAATTCTTCTCTTGTACATAGTTCTGCTCTCTTTTTTCCATACCAAGTGGTGCTCCTAACAACAGTCAATATGGGCCCTCTTCCTCTTTCCCTATGGACTGCAAAGTCAGGAACACGTCACCATCTCCAAGCCACTCCCTGGATGTCAATGGGCTCCACAGTGGACTCTGGGGTTGGGAACCTAAGAAGATCTTGTTTATTTGTCTACCATTCCCTCCATATCTTCAGGACTTTCCCTAGGCCCTCCTCAAAAGATACAAGTTGTTAACTGAGTTCCTACCTCTTTGTGTAGACAGTGGAAGCCCCCTCTTCCTGGGATGCTTTTTTCCGTTCCTCTTTGGTCTAATCTCTGAAAACACAAACTAGTCCTAAATTCCATGATTCTGCAGTAGGCCAAAGAGTCAAGTTCACTATTTAATTTGGAGGACAGGCTAGGTATCTGATTATGTCAACTTTGGTACCCTATACTCCCAGTGCTCACATGCTTCAGTGTGAACCCTAAATCGTGGCAACAGGAGAAACCTGCCACAGGGAAATTCTAGGAAGAAGCATCTGGAGTCCTAAAAGCAAACAGCCCCAGGCTCGGGTAGGTAATCAGGAGAATAGTGGGAAGGCTGGAGCTAGAGTCTGCGTGCTGCATCAAAAGAGGGTAGGAGCTCCTCAACTCTTCTATATTTTCAAAACTAATTAAAAATACAAAGTTGTAAACTGATTTTTTAATCTTAATACCATCTAGACAGAATATATCCAGGCCGCAGATCTAAATTTAAATCAGGAAATGCCAGCTAACTCTAAGGGTTTGGTCTATCCTTATGATCTCGCTAGCAGGAAAACCGTGTCTTTAGCTTCAGGAGACCTCTGTGTGGTAGCCCAACTATGCTATTTGCTGGAAGCAACTTGCTCTCACCTTGCCTTAAACTGGGTTATAGAGTCAAAACCTAACACAGAGGGTGGCGCAACACAGGCAAATCTGCATTGCCACTGGAAAGGAGCGTCTCCTGCCAACATCAAATACATTTGAAATTAGATCTCCACCTGAATTCTCATGTTTATTCAGCAAATGCTAAGCTGGAAGGATGGCTCTGGTTGTCTCAGAGATTTAGAGTGGAATAAAGCATTATCTCACTGCTCTCAGGGACTCACAGAGAATTTCCCAGAGGCATTTTGCAAATAAACGAACAAAGGACTTTCTGTATATGGGGTCTGATGGAGCTAATTTTTAACAAGCCTGAATTTGAACTATTTGTCTAGATATCTTGTACATCTGCCAAATAATTAGAATTCAGAGTAAAAATACAAAATCTAATTTGGTCAGATTCTAGCGTCTTGGACCAGATCAATTAGTAACTAAAATGGTAAAGATAGAACAAAGGAAAATTCCTCTAAATGGAGGAAATTAAAACAATCATCTTCTTTTCTGAGGGTTATTGTGGAATCTTAAAAAGCCATATACAGTGTTTTAATAACACATATTCTAGAATCTCATCTCAAAACATTATTCTACAATCCTATAGTTTTTGCATCTCTCATGAAGATAGAAGAAAAAAAGAAAACATTTGAACATGCTATTGTAATAGCTATGACTAGAAGCCCAGATATAGTCAAATTCACTTGAAATTAATTATCTAAGACTCAGTGGCACTCATCTCATCAATCTTGTATGGGTTTGACCTCACAGGACCACATACAAGGGTGTAAAGACAGCTCACTCTTCTGAACAATTCAACACACGGCCTTGGCTGACGTTCATTTCATGAAGATTAATTAAGAAGACTTCTCAGAACCCCCTTCATCAGGGCTGAAGGGACACACACCATTTTTCACTTAGGTTAAGAAACAGATGACTGAGAGCAGCAGATGGTTAACTTTAACATGGGCTTGGGTGAAAACATGAGAAAGTGTTTGTGTGTCATTGTTTTGGGGGTGTGTGTATCTGTGTGTCATTGTTTTGGAGGTGTGTCATGGATGCAACTCAAGATCTGGTTTCCAGGTGAAACCAGATTTAAGTCAACTTTAGTGGAAGCCCCTTGGGTGTGGGCTGGAAATAGTTGGTTCTAGAGAAGTTCATTTATAATGGCTTCAATGAATATATCCCAACCTTTATCCCATAATAAGACAAATGTACTTAAGCCCACTCCCATCTAAACGAGGGTACATCTGGCTGGTTCCTTTGAAGGCTCCATGTCTGGTACAATTATGATGTGGTTTGAGCACTTCAGTGACAGCTCAGGAAAGGCTGCCTTTGTAACATGCACCTGTTTGGCCTCCATCCCAACACACACTAAGATAAAGGAAAATAATATGATCACATATAATAAAATGGAAGCTATCTCCAATAGAAGTGCAAGCCCAGTGCAACTGAACTGAGGATGCGCAAAGCCAATATGCTTCTATCATAACAGAGCTGAGCAGAAAGAATATTTTTCTAGAATTAAGTAACTCTCCAGTGTCTCAACCAATGATCCGTTGAACACCTTTGAAGTTTAAGCCAGTGGGGAAGGAAAAAGAATGTAGGCAGATGTTTTTGAAGAGCTGATATTTATTGATGGTGCAAAAATAAATCATCTCCATCAACCAATCAAATGCCTACAATAGGTATGCAACACACAAACCCTTTGCCTGGGTTATCAATTCCCCTGCCTGGACATGAGTCTCCAGTCTAAAAGATGCTACAAACTGTGTATGGAAAAGGAGGATACATCTGAGCACTACATACTACACCAGCCACACCCAACTCCATACCTGGGCAAATCTGGGATAGAACTTTCATCAAATGACAATAAGAATATTTACCAGAAAAGTAAAAGGTTAAAGTCACATAAAATTGAATAAAACAAAAACATTTGAGAAAAAATAAGCTTTAATATGGAATATAATATATGTATATATCAGATACATATCATCAGGTATCATCTGTATATAGAGCAGTATATAATAGTCAGACCCAACTACCTTAAAATGTACACAGCATAGCATGTATCTGAGCAGTTAGCAAGAGGGGAAATTAACCTTGTTTATTCATATCTGTAAATTTGGTTCCCCTGAACTATCATTGTATACAGAAAACATCTGAGTTGAACGTAATCTCCAGAGTGGACACCCTCACCAGCCAGGAGGCTGTTATATGCTGTGTCAAACCTGAACACTTTTTCTACCCAGCCTCCTTCCTGCTTCTGACCCAGTTCTCCCATCTGTCCCCATTTAACCCCCTGCTGTCACCATGCCATGAACTGTGCCCTTTATCTTCCCCTTGACTGTGGTGGACCAACCTGAGTGAACCTGGAGGCAGATTTTTCTCCAGTGGAGCCCTAAGTAAAACCAGCCACTACTATGAGTGCAGCTGTGTGAAGCTGCACTTCTAATTCAGAAACTGTGCAATAACAAATGTGTTGTTGCAGTTCAAACACAGGACCAAATATAACCCCTGAAATGGGTTTTCTGCGGGTTCAAGCTCTAAATCGTGGTGGTAAATTAAGGGTAGGGTAGTGAATGGAGATGAGAAGGTCTTCCCAAGACCTGTGCTCTCCAAACGCTCTGTAAAAGTCATGTGTATTATGGGAAAATGTACATACAGTAAAATCCACCCTGCTTAGAAAAAAGTCTAACAAAAGTTGACAAATGCATAGTGGTGTAAAACACCAGCAAACCAAGATAGGGGTCTCTCTGCCACTCCACAGAGTACCCTCACCTCTGTCCCACTTACTGTCAGCCCCCTCCTCTGACCTCCAGGTTTCCATTGATGGGGCCTGTCTATAGTTTTATGAATGACATGTAAGTAGAATCATATATTTTATAGTGACTATGTCTGTCTCTACTCACTCATATAACACTTTTGAGATCCATAGCTGTTATGGCATGTAGCAATCATGAGTTCTCATTTCTGAACTTCCTTGCCAGGAAAGCTGTTAGAAGTCAGTAAAAACTAGATGTCTGGGCCAGTGCTGTGGCATAGTGGGTAAAGCCGCTGCCTGTGATGCTGGCATCCCATATGGGCACTGGTTTGAGTCCCAGATGCTCTACTTCCTATCCAGCTCCCTGCTAACGTTCCTGGGAAAGCAGTAGAAGATGGCTCAAGTCCTTGGGCCCCTGCACACACGTGGGAGACCCAGAAGAAGTTATTGGCTCCTGGCCTCACCTCAGTCTGGCCCAGCCCTGCTGTTGTGACTATTTGGTTACCCAGAGGATGTAATGTCTGTCTGTCTGTCTCTCTCTCTCCCTCTATCTCTGCCTTTCAAATAAATAAAGTTAATCCCTTTTTAAGAAAATTCCCATCACTGTGATGCTTGATGACTGACTTCAGAGGCACAGGGGCCCACCAGACTCATCCTCCACTCACTGCCCACAGCCCTAATGATGCTTGTGCAGAACCCCCCCCCCCCCACACACACACACAGCCTACCCTCTTATCTCATTTCTGTTATTTTCTTCCCGCATAGTAATTCTGCTGGTCGACCCTCAAGCAAATCTGAGTCTAAATGAAAAGGAACCTGGGGAATGCATGTATTCCTTTCTAACCTCAGTGGTCCAGGAAGATACCCCACAGTAAAATTAAATTGATGATGAAATCATGAGTGACAGCCTGCCATGCCCCAAACTAGGGTTGCAAGACATGTAACTGCCACCCTACACACTGAAAGCTGAGTTCAATTATGTTCCAGGAGAAACCAAAGTGGAAATAGAAGTTTTAGTATTTACTTCCCACTCTTGTGATTATGAAAACTGTTTTTTACAGGGCCAACATTTTAGGCTGACAACAATTTATGATTAAAAAATGTCAAAAACTGAGTGTTCAAAGAGCCTTGAAGGTCTTCAAGTGTCGCCACTGCATGTAGCTCCCACTGTTGGACTCTAATTAACCTCTTACAGCCTTCATTTTCACCTCTGCAAGGTAATGAGGCAAAATTAAAAATTCCTTAGAACTTTCCAACTCTAAATTTTTGTATTTGGTCATGTTGGGGCATTAGTTATGGCACTGTGTGGCAACTCAAGTATTTTCAGAAGAAATGTATGACCAAGATTAAAAAGAAGCTCTAAATGGAAATTTTGTAAAGATTAAAAAAAATAGTTGAGTAGATTTCTCAGCAGTAAAATGTGCAAGTATCCAGGGGAAAGTAGTCAGCTGGTTTTTGTTTCTAGAATATAAACTATACCTCAGCTTACCATGGAAAGAAAGCTATTAGACCCTGACAAAGGAAGCTGCAGTCTCTGACTGTAAAAGACATCTATCTGCAAAAGTATAATTGTGGTTCTCTCCAGACATTAAAGACTCTAGTATTTCTACTAATTATAATAGCACTTGTAAGAACTCTTCTGTCTACACATAACTGTAACAAGATGTGTACCTCTGCACTACCTGGAAAACAAGTCAAAAACGCAGAGGTTGGAGACATTTGGTCTAGTGGCTAACTAAGCTGCCAGTTGGGACACCTGCATCTCATATCAGAGCCCCTGGGTTCAAGTCCCAGCTCCACTCCTGATTCCAGCTTCCTGCTAATGTGTATCCTGGAAGGCAGCAGCTAATGGCTCAAGTAGTTGGGGGTTTCTACCACCCATCTGGACAAAGGTGAGTTCAGCTCTTGGCTTCAGCCTGACTCAGTCTCAGCTGTTGGGCATTAGGGGAGTGAATCAGCAGGTGGAATATCACACTCGCTCTTGCTCACTCGCTGTCTTGCTCGCTCTCATTTTCTCTCTCTCTCTCTCTCTCTCCCTCTCTCTCTCTTCTCTGCCTATCAAATAAAGATTTTTCAAATTAAAATATAGAGTTAAACTTTCTTTGCATGGTTAAGTCCAAAAGTGATGCTTTCCAGGACTTGTGAACTGTAGCTCAAAGATGCCTAAGTTCCCTCTTGAATGCCCCCCCCCCCCCAGCCTGGGAGCACTGCTCAACAGCTCAGGGCCAGGGGCTGGGGCTGCAGTGCCAGGCACTGTTTTGCACTCACAGCAGGGGTCATGAAGAATGGGAATGCATGGGCTGTTTGCATGACAGCAAGCACAGTCTCAAAGTATGCAGCCGGGTTCTGCTTTTATTGATCAAAGCTATGCTTCATGGCATACCTGGCTATAGAAGAGGCTATGAAGATAAAATTCAGCTTTTGCAGCCTTTGTCGGGAAAGTTGGCTTAACCTGGTCACTGGACAATGTCTGGCAGAAACTTTACAAGATCAAAGTGTAGCTGTTATTCTTAAAGAGCATTAGAACCAGGGTTAATTTCAGGCCCAGCTATGCAGAAGACAGAATAGAATGATGTCTTATTCTATGATTGCTGACTTTGAAAAAATCCTCAAGTACACAGTGACATGGCTTGTGTGTTTCTTACTATAGTTTAATTACGTAAAACACCTTTTTTTATCTAATCTGTTAAGACCCTTGTCAAAATGTCAGATAAAGGATGAGCACTGTATTCTAAAACTGTGCACAATAATGTCTAACACTTTGAGTTGTTCTAATTTATTTTCTTCCTGCTTGCTAAGTACACAGAGTGAGATGCAAAAACAGTATAAAAGTCAGAAGTTATATAGAAAGGAAAAGAAAAATACAGAGAGAATTGCTTCAGTCATTTAAAAACCATTACACAAAGGATTCAGATGACTGAAAAGAATGCAAATGATGCTGGCAGTAGGGACAAAGCTGGGCTCATTTTGATATGGATTGATCTTTTTCAGAGCAGTATCATAATACATATGAAATTCATGTTGTGTTAGCTAAAACATCCTAAAGGGAAACTGTCATCTAATTACATATTAAAAATAGAAAATATGCTCATTTAATAAAATTAAATGAAGATACTATAAAAATCATATTTGTAGACTATTACAAAAAGGCAATGATTTAGGAAAATGGCCGTGGTGCTTCACTTAAAATCCATAAAGTGATGCATTCATTAGTAGATGGAAAATGAAACCATTTTCACTGTCAGAGCCCATGGGGATCTTTCTGATGGGGGTGAGAACAGGGATTCACACACTGGAAGTAAGAGCTCTGACACCAGCGAGAAAGCGCCCAGGGTCACACGTGGGGTGAAGGCAAAGCAGAGATGACAGTTGCTCGGCTTTCAGGAGCTAGTAACAAAGAATTCAGATCTGATCTGCTTGCTTTGTCTCTGTCTGCTAAATCACTGGAAGGTACTAGGAGCCCCTCATTTCTTCAGATTGGAAGGAGGTACTGACAGCTCCCTGTGCTGTCATGGCCAAACCCTGTCACCACCAGCCCTCTATCCCCCAGCTCACATCCTTGGGTTGGCAATTGTTCTCTCTTTCCTGAACTTCTGCAGAATCTCTGCCTTCTCCATTTGATACTCATCAGGGTTGTTAGGGCCCATTTTGCTGAAAGGAAGATGTGATTTTAGCATTCCCCATGTTTAAAACACCATTGCCACCATCTTGAAATGCCATATTTTCACTGGAACAGAATGAAATGCCTTGTTTGTGATGTTGCACTATCACTGGTTCCCCATTCTTAAGTCAGAGGGAGAGAAAAGACAGCTGGGCAGTGGTTTCCTGCCCTTCATTCCTGGAAAGCCTCATCTCCCTGGGTCCCTTGCCTGTCTGTGATGCAGCAAAACACTATAGTGTTAGCGCTCAGTCAGAGAATTCCCCTGATGCCAAGAGCGAACTCCCACAGGCATCCTCAGACTGTTGCTTGCTCTCCAGGGACACAGATTGCTACACGACCTCAGCCTGAGATTGGCAGGCTGAGAGCTTGCTTCATTTGTTGGAGTAGGGGGTGGGAGGGTGGCCATGGGGGGAAGAACCATTATATTCCTAAAGTTGTACCTATGAAATTTTCCTTCATTAAATAAAAGCTTAAAAAAAAGAGGCTAAATACTGAGGTCTAAATGCTGGATAGCAGCCAGACAAGACTTTCACTCAAAGAAGCTTGTAGAGTCAACAGGTTCTACTTCAAGAAGAGACATTTTATTGTTGTAACAGGTACTCTTTCAGAAAAAGTAACATATCTTCTCTCAAACAGTACTGTTAGGATTGTTGCTTTTCTTTCAGCAATGTCATGATGGAGAAAACCCGTCATGTGATCTGGATGGTGAGTACAGGACACAACACAGCGATGCTGCTCCTGATCTCCCCTCCTGTCTGGTCCATAGAGTCTATGAGGCCCAGACTCCAGCAGGGCACTCATGTTCCCCCATCAGCCCAGGACTAGCCATCTCCCTTTTTGCACCATCACTGAGCACATTTGTTTTAGTTTTTATTGTGCAATGTCATCAGTTGTTGCATGTGTGTTCTCCAGTTCTACCCTTTTAGAAACCGCTTGAAAGAGGAATGTTTTTTCATTAATCTTCCCACTTCTGACGTGGAACAGGAGGTTGGTAAATGTCTGTGCTTGAGTGAATCCACACAGAGTTGCCTTTTTTTTTTTTTAAAGAGTTCATGAATTACTTCCTTTTCTTCGTTAAGGTATACAAATTTCATGCATTTCTTATTAGGAACACAGTGATACTTTCTACCCTAGTGTCCCTCCTGCCCACACTCCCACCATTCTTCCTCCTTCCTCCCCTACTCTCACTCTTAATTTTTACAAAGATCTATTTTCAGTTCATTTTACGCTCACAAGATTAATACTCCACTAGGTAAAAAGTTTAACAAATAGTATGAAGAAAAAAACATGGTTCCTCAACAGGAGAGACAAGGGCTGAAAATGATCATCAAATCCCAGAATGTCAATTTCACTCCAATACATTTTTTTTTTTTTTTTGACAGGCAGAGTGGACAGTGAGAGAGAGATAGAGAGAAAGGTCTTCCTTTTGCCGTTGGTTCACCCTCCAATGGCCGCCGCGGCCGGCGCACCGCACTGATCTGGTGGCAGGAGCCAGGTACTTATCCTGGTCTCCCATGGGGTGTAGGGCCCTAGCACTTGGGCCATAGCAGAGAGCTAGCCTGGAAGAGGGGCAACTGGGACAGACTCCAGCACCCCGACTGGGACTAGAACCCGGTGTGCCGGCGCCGCAAGGAGGAGGATTAGCCTAGTGAGCCGCGGCGCCGGCTTCATGACAATACATTACATTTTTAATACTCTATTGGTTACCACAGATCAGGGAAAGCATATGGTATCTGTTTTTTGGGAACTGGATTATTTCACTAAATATAGTGGTTTCCGGTTACATTGCAAAAGAGAGAATTTCACTCTTTTTCTTTTTTTTTATTTATTTTTTTACCACTAAGTAGTGTTCCATAGTGTGTGTATACCATAATTTCTTTACCCAGTCATCAGTTGATGGAAACCTGGGTTGATTCCATATCTTATGTATTGTGAATTGAGTTCCAGTGAACATGGGAGTACAGATTACTTTCAGATGCTGATTTCATTTTGTTTGGGTAAATTCCCAGGAGTGGGATGGCTGGGCCATAGGGGCATCTCCATACTGTCTTCCACAATGGCCGCACCAGTTTCCATTCCCACCAAAAGTGGAGTAGGGTACCTTTTCCCCACATCCTTGCCAGCATTCTGATGCATGAGGATGGGGTCCTGAGATCCACAGTGGATGCCAGAGACAGTACCGGACCCAGAATCTATGGTTATCGCCTCTGTATGTGCACCTATGATGAAGTTCAATTTACAAATTAGGCCAAGTAAGAGATTAATAAAAATAACTAAGATAAAAATATAGTTATAAAAATATACTATAATAAAAATTAGTACTACAGGGACATTATAACTAATATAACAGCTACTTCAATACAAGTTCTGCAATTCTATGAATAACTTTTCATGAAACAAATTAAGCACATGACAGTACTAATAACTAATATTTATTGTGTATTTTACTGTTTAGCATGCTCTGTTTCAGCCTCTTTAGATATATCAATTTTGAAAATCTCACAACTAAATGAGGTGGATACTATTTTTAACTTGATTTTTAAAGAGAGTTTAAATGAAGTAACCACATATACCTTGTAACACTTTTGGTTATGATTAAAATGCAGAAAATGCAGAGTTCCATCTTATGGATAATGGTCATATCACAAGTATTTCATCCTTTGCCACATACTAGACACCCAGCCTAAGTTTATGTACTAAACTTCATTGTATTCATCTCTCAGGTGGTCACTGATAATATATATGATTCAGTGGTAGGCAGGGGTTGACATGATCTGAGGAAACTCCAGAAGTTCATGGAAAATGAAATTAAAAGATATTATTTTGGTAAAAAAAATTTTGGAATATGTACATATCATAGTTTTTAAAATAAAATTATTGGAAAATATGCATTATAAAAACTACTATGCATGATGTAAAAAAACTCTTGCACCAAAACAAATATCTTTTTATTCAGTTTCCACAAACTTTTTGAATTGCCTTGTATTGTGTGAAGCACACAGTCTATTTTTGGAGTGAGTGTTCAAGGATTTTTCGTTAACATTATTATGAGCAGTTCAAACACTGGCTCCTCAGCTTAGCCTGGGCATGATGTTGGAGGAGAGACATCAGCCCTGTGTCTAGCTTCTTCATCTGTGGAGTGAGATGAACAACTAAATGTTCCCTCCCAATTACATCATGTTGGGCAAGGTCAAATCAGGCAACGTTTGCTGAAGTCATAGTTGGTAAACTGTACAGAAATATACAGGCACAAACTATTACTTTTATTAAATCAACAAGGAGAAAATTGCTTTGACCTTTTACTCCACAATTACCACTTTAGAAAGTTTCAGGGTCCCTGAGTTCAAACAGATAAATGCTTTCATTACATTTTTCTTATGGAAAAGAAGTGGATGATTTTAGAAAATAGCCTTAAGAAATATTTTTACATAAAACAATTCTGAGTTTTGGGAGATACAGACCTGCCTCTCTGAGTTTGACAGCTCCTGGTCCTGTAATTATGGATGAAATCCAGTATACTGAATAAGGTATCAAGAAAATGTTGGAGCATTTCCATTGTTTTGCTATTATTTCACTAAAGGACACAAAGCAAAGTTAAGATAAAAATAATTTTTAAAAAAACAATTTAAGCAAAAATAGTACAATGTTCTAAAAGGTCAATTGCTAATTAAATGTAAATTCTATTTATTTGAAACTCCTGATATTACAAAGACGCTGAGCAGATGGCTATAATTCAACCAATATTTTTATAAACTAGAGGACATAAAGATTACTTTTGAATAAAACCAACAGAGGACAAAATAAATAACACTAAAGAGTTATTATTTCTGCCGGTGCCATGGCTCAATAGGCTAATCCTCTGCCTGCGGCGCCAGCACACCAGGTTCTAGTCCCGGTCAGGGCGCCGGATTCTGTCCCAGTTGCCCCTCTTCCAGGCCAGCTCTCTGCTATGGCCCGGGACTGCAGTAGAGGATGGCCCAAGTCCTTGGGCCCTGCACCCGCATGGGAGACCAGGAGAAGCACCTGCTCCTGGCTTCGGAGCAGCGCAATGCACTGGCCGCAGTGCGCCAGCCGCGGTGGCCATTGGAGGGTGAACCAATGGCAAAAAGGAAGACCTTTCTCTCTCTCTCTCTCTCTCACTATCCACTCTGCCTGTCAAAAAAAAAAAAAAAAAAGAGTTATTATTTCTACAAATTGGCTTTCAGTAACTTCCTACAGTTACCATACTTGATGTTTTTAAAACAGGTTTAACATAAAATCAAGAACTCATTGGAGAAGAAATTTGTTAAGTTTTTTTTTTTTTTCTTTACGTGACTAAATGCCATAGTGAAATGTCTAACAGTAGTCTTTTGTATTAGCCTGGAGGTCATGCTGGTGATGAATGGAAATGAAGCTGTAATCACATTCTCTGTATATAAACAGTACTGTAACCTGGGTAGAAGGAGGAAGAAATGGAAGCTGAAGAAATCTGTATCTTCCTGTGAAATACAATATTGACTATGGCCAGACAGAAACAGTAAATGCAGTTAGAATTTTATTTCCTTATTTTAGGATGAAAGGAATGAGTGATGAGCAATTTCTCCAATAGCATTTGTTCTCATTATTGTAAATATTAGTGTTCTTGGAAGTATAAGTGCTAGATTAAAAATTCTTTATTCTTTCCAGACATATTTACCACCTACCTACATAGGGAATGCAAATACACTCATGCAAAGATCAGTCTTTTTTCCTAGTACTATATATTGAAGACAAGCCTTGTATACCAACAACCACAATATCACTACCCTACTTAGAAATCAGCTGCATTTCAATTGCTATGTTCTGCGATTTTCTCAGAGTGTGAATTACAACAAAATGTGTGATGGAAGTAAAGAATAAAATAAATGGCTCAAGAGTCCCTTGATAAATGCTAAATTTGCCCTCTTTTGTGATCAAGTTATCTTGACCCCTTATTCTCTTTGGGGTGTAGCACAGAAACCTAGGGGTGGGAATTAGTGCTGCTTTGGGTTTCCCTAAGGAGTCCAAAGCTACATTCATTCAAACATGAGAGATCTGCCACAAGCCTGTAGCACTGAAAGCAAGTACAATGTAGTTTAATTGTAAATTACACACTAATTTTGTTACATGAGGAGTGTATGTTTGCTATGAGTGATGGCTTAATTTATTTTCAACAGAACTTGAACGATTTTTCTCCTGCCTGTATCTGAAGAAGTGAATGACTCTGATAGAACCAGTGTTCTGTGGAGCTAAAATTGGTAGAAAATGAGAAAGGGAAACCGAGCAAAATCCGATGACAGTTGATCTTCCAGAGAAACAAATGTCTCAACAAATCTTTAAATGTTTTTATCTTCCCAGGGATAATGACATGTTTTAATGAAGAATTCTGTATTTTTCTAAAGATTACTAATTGGATTTTTTTTCTCTGTAACACCTAATTAATAACCCTATAGATAACATAGAGACTAACTTTGGTTGTTAATAAGTGGTCTTACTTTAAAAGTCATAAAAGAATTAGGCTGGGGCCAGTGCTGTGGCACAGCAGGTTAAAGCCCTGGCCTGAAGCACCGGCATCCCATATCAGCACCGGTTCTAGTCCCAGTTGCTCTTCTTCTGATCCAGCTCTCTGCTATGACCTGGGATAGCAGGGGAAGATGTCCCAAGTCCTTGGGCCCCTGCACCCACGTGGGAGACCCGGAGGAGGCTCCTGGCTCCTGGCTTCAGATGGGCACAACTCCAGCTGATGTGGCCATCTGAGGAGTGAAACAATGGATGGAAGACCTCTCTCTCTGTCTCTACCTCTCTCTCTAACTCTTTCAAATAAATAAATAAATCTTAAAAAATATCAGGCTGAAATCTCACTCCAAAATGTAGTATTCTGTGACCTAGAATAGGCTGTACAATCTCTCTCAGCCTATGTAACCTTCCCCACATGTAAGTTATAAGGAAATAGAAAGACAAAGAATGAAGACTTGTATGCTTTGTGTCACATTATTATCAGCTATCACTATTATGATTATCATTATTAATTACAATAGCAGCTATATAAAAATAAAACACCTTAAACTTTTGTGTCTTTGACTGGCTTTGTGTCGTTTTTAGATTGAATTCCTTCCCTGACCATAGACAGAGTGGCGGGGAAAAATAAAAGTGCTTCAATTTAATACTTTATACTCTCTAATACCTTATACTCTCTGGGCAAGAGTTTTGTTCCATAGTGAGAGCATATGTGAATGGTACTATCATGCCTGAACTTTTCACTTTTACAGAAGAATATCACAAGACACTGTGTCACACAGATCACTCATCGAATCATTCCTTCTCCAGGCTGGCAGTTGGCAGTGTCAGATATCTTTCTAGTAATCTAGAGAGGGCAGGAGAGCAAAGCAAGCGAAAACAGGGCAGCTTGGAATGGACCCTTCTTAGTCAATCCTGACCGACTCTTGTGATGGCTTCTCCACAATGTGCTCACAAATATTTGACTAACAGTTAACTACAGGACTGTGCTGCTAGTCAACAGTCTTTTGGCCTAAGGAAAAGACCTTTTAATCAACTGCAGAAATGTACAAGTCAGATACATGCGAAAAAGCACTGTCAAGTCTACTTTTCGTTGGGAATCAGCTCTAGGAGGTCTTCCCAGGAAGTGGAATCTGGACTGCTTCGATTTATTAGCAGCTTTTTAAAAGCATTTTATACATGTCTCAGGGCAGCAGAGGAAATGTCACGATACAGCCCTTAAGGAAATCCATCAGGACTCTCTTCTAAACAATGACTCATCAGGTTGGCTAGAACTCATTTAGTTGTGACAATGTTCAACTAGTTTAAGGAGAAAAAAACTGGAAACAACAACAACAAAAAGAATGCATGGGGAAGATATTGGAATTTGTGAGTCTTTCAAAAAGTTGAACAAATACACAATAGGATCATCTTCGCAGAGCAGAACACAGGCTTCCAAGTACCTAAACTTTCTGTTTTAAACCAAGAGACTATTCTCAACATGTAGTATGGAGGCAAAAAGACGCAGAAAAATGGGGTAATGTGTTCACATTTGATTTGGAACAGATTTGAATCAGTTCCAAGGACCACACTCAGGCCATCAATGCTTTATGTCCATAAGAACCAGGCATCTGAGTCTGAGCACAGATTGGGTGATTGCGGTGAGCTTGGCAGGCATCCCTGAGGTACCAACACCGTAACTTCCAGATTGCTTCATGCCAGGCTTAACAAGATATTACCTCAATATAAACTCATAATGCTTCTTAAAAAAATGTAAACCTCAGCAAGGAAAAGAATAGTAATTTAGTTATATATACAGCTAAATAGTTTAGATAATGAAATAAATGAGAGAAATTAACAAAGTAAAAATGACTCATTCACTTTTTATGCACCTAGTATCAGAAAGGTCAAATTCCAGAAAATATCCAGGTATACCTCATTACTATAAGAAACATCATTTCCTTGCATTAAATTACTTTAAAATTAAATGTGACGCATTTACTGACATTGAATATGATGACCATGAACCTTTGAATTTATCTAAATATATTCAATTTCAGTTATTCCTTAATTCCTGCTTCTGTAGGAAAACCCTCCCTCTTCATTCACATATCACAAAACTCTAAGCACAGTCCAAGATGAGAAATACCACTTGCTCTATTTAATTTCCCTCAAACCTCTTAATATTGGACACTGGCATGTGCTAAGACTTGCCTACAATTTTGTAGTATCAGAGGACTGGAAGCAAGAGAAATATAAGTGAATGACCTGATTCTCAAGGGTCCTGAATAAATATGCTTCTTTATAGCTTTAAGAAGAATTTCATTAGAAAAGTAAAAGAATGATATACATATTCTTCCTGACAGTTGAAATTTAACATAGGAAGGTATATACAAAGAACTTAAAGAACATCTCCTACACTCTCTCTCTGCAGCATTATATTTATAGAATGCCTCATAAATTATCCAACGAAATTCTCAAAGTTAATTTTTATGTTATTTCTAAACCAATTATTTTCTTCCTTACTCATAGTTTCCTAAGTTAGAAGAGAAATTTCAGATTTGTTTTTGGGTTCTATGAATTCATTCCAACTTTGAGATTACATATGCATTTAATTGTATAAGAAAGGCTGGTGGGGCCAGCATTGTGGCACAGCAGGTAGAGCCACTGCCAGTAACACTGGTCTCCCATATCAGCACCATTTCCAGTCCTGGCTCCTCTGCTTCAGGTCCAGCGCCCTGCTGATAGCCTGGGAAAAGCATCAGAAGACGGCCCATGTGTGGGCCCCTGCCACCACCCAGGTGGGAGACCTGGAAGAAGCTTGTGGCTTCTGGAAATGACCCAGCACTGGCTGTTGTGGCCACCTGGGGCATGAACTGGCAGAGGCAAATCTGTGTGTGTATGTCTGTGTGTATGTGTGTCCCTCTCTCTCTAGCTCTGACTTCTAAATAAATAAATAAATCTTTATTTAAAAAAGAGAAAGAAAAAAGAGACTGGTGAGGAGCAGTATTCATGAAGCTCATTTGAACTAAGGAGCATAGATTTCCATGGGCATTACAATAAACTAATTAACTGATGCTTCTGTATGATTTGTGATATAATTTCCACACATTCTACCACCACTCTGTGGCATATCTTCATTTAAGTAGAGAAAAAAATTTACTTTCAGAATGTTACACAACTGAATGAAGCCATTCAGTAGATAAATGCTGGAGTGATTTGAACCAAGTGCAGGGAAGCCAAATATACCTCTTCTTTCCATCATGCTGAATATTAGCTCAAGTCCCCAAACCATTTAGGAATAAATTCTGAAAACAAAATGACATACTTTACCCAAAGGAGCCACTAACAGTTTACTCTGTGCTCTGCCAGGAGCTCTGAAAATTTAACTTGTCCTTGAAACTGTAAGAAACATTTTCAGCCCAGCAGTACCAAGTCCTTTCGCTTATCAAAGGCTCACTGGAAGTTCTAGCTCAAGTCTTTATCTTTACTCACCAGGGAGAAGATAGTTTCTCATGATACACAGCAGTAACTGTCGACAGACACCAACTCTGTATAAATTACGAACATCTATGACCACTGAGGAAAGAGCTTCAGCAGGAATCAAAAATTGATGTGGACTTAAATGCGGCTGTACGAGTTAACTGTTCACCATTTTAACAAAATACCCTACACAGTAAACTTACTCAGAAAAGAAGTTTATTTAGCTCACAGTTTTGGGGATTGAAAGTACAAATACAACAGCATGGGATCTGGGAAAGTGGCCCATGGTGGTTAGAGGATGTCAAGAATGCCTGTCCAGGCAAGTAGCCACATTTTAGCCAGGAAACAGATGGAAGGAATGACTGGGCTTGTTCCCTTTATCATAATTGTCTTGTGAGAACTCAAGGGTCACACAAGAAATGCTTGATCCCTTTTACGCGCAGGGCCTACAACAAACCAAGTATTTGCCACTATGCCCATCTCTTAGGGGTCCCAGCACAGCTTCTAATATCCCCACCCTGAGGACCAAGCCTCCAGTCACAGGATCTTTGTTGTATACCATACTCATATGCAAATCATAGCAGTTGCCAATATTAGAAAATAATTTGCAACATTCAGCACTAGTGATGGAATACTACTTTGATGGGTCTTTTAAAAGCTCTTGGGAAATGTGTATTATGAAAAAGTCATGCCTGGATTTAAAAAAAATTCTATTCAAAACTAGATTATTTTAATTCCAATTTTCTCCTTCTGAGTAGATTTTCTTGACTAACAAGTTAAATATCAGACTTGAAAAACATCTAAGACGTGAAAAAGTTCTTAGAACATTGAGTTATTTGATCCAACATGAGTCCCTGACAGGTTCCTTCAGATTCTCCTTGGTTAGTTCCAATGACTAGGACTTCACTATTTCTTGAATTTACAGGCAGTTCTGACATTTATTTGTTTGTTAGATTAATGCAATGCTACTACACATACTCCTCCTAGTTTTTCTTCATAGTAAAGGATATTTTTATTCATGTCTCAGTATGCTAGTTCATATCCTTGTTAGAAAAGAGAAACAGATTTTCTAGCATGCTTTGCAAAGGTAGTGAATGAAATTGGCATCAAAGTGCCCACCCGGCTTCAGCCTAGTGCGTGGAACGATCATATATCAGTCCTTTTACAGGCCAGTCATGCACATTTGTACTGCCTCCCTCCCTGCACTGGTCAGTCTCCCACTGATCATTGCTTGTCAGTGAACTTCCTGAAGAGACACAAGGAACCCTGTATATTCTCCTAAATTTGTCACTTTCTAACATCTTTTAGAACCCATCTTCCATTTATAAAAATGTGCATCCTATGAACACATCTCTAAGGCAGATCTGCAGTGAAACTGGCCAATTGTCCTAAGTAATGTAGATACCAAACCTGACTCACTGCTTACTGGATCTTCCAAATATTTGGTGAGTTCCCTTTGAATGCTTCTTCAGCCTTGAAGTTGCTGGAATTTACAGTATGAATCACGTCTGATACAAAACAAATCTGCATTGTGTACATTTTGATCCTTTATCTTAAGTCTCTTTTCAGCTGTCCAACAACTTCTTGCTTTTGCCTAACCATGCTTGACAACAGCTCTTTCTGTAGCCCTCCTTCCCAACCCAACCTTCCTTAATAGTTTGTAAGTGAAGTGCCACTGGTTTCCCTGACACACATAATTTGGCTTCTAGACTTTTCACAAATACATCTATGCTGCCATCGAAATATGGGTATTCACAACAACTCATGTTTTATAACTTATTTTTGTCTACTGAAGAAATCTATTGCTAAGTAGTTTTTTTTTTGTTATTGTTGTTTTTGTTTTTTTTTTGTTTGTTTGTTTGTTTGTTTTTGACAGGCAGAGTTAGACAGTGAGAGAGAGACAGAGAGAAAGGTTTTCCTTCTGTTGGTTCACCCCCTCAAATGGCCGCTATGGCCAACGGCACTGCACCGATCCAAAACCAGGAGCCAAGTGCTTCCTCCTGGTATCCCATGCAGGTGCAGGGCCCAAGCACTTGGGCCATCCTGCACTGTGTTCCTGGGCCACAGTAGAGAGCTGGACTGGAAGAGGAGCACCCGGGACAGAATCTGGCGCCCCAACCGGGACTAGAACCCAGGTTGCCTGCACTGCAGGCAGAGGATTAGCCAAGAGAGCTATAGCGCCAGCCAGCTAAGTAGTTTTAAATGTAATATTTAAATATTATAAAATTTATTACTAATCTGCAAAGGGGTTTTTGCTGTGTGTCTCTAGTTCCACTTTAATGGTCTATTTAAGTTTCCTTCACCCCTATTATGACTATAATCAAACACTTGACAAAATTTACATGTTGGGAAGTATATGAAGTAACTGAAGTTATCAGAACTCTGGTAGGTACAGGTTCTTTTCCAAAACTGTTTGAAATTTCTTAAAATGTTAAGCCTAAAGTTATCATAAGAGCAGCATTGCCATACCTAAGTATTTACCTAAGAGAAATAAAATGGTGTATACATATATCCATACCAACATTTTTCCTAATAGCCCTCAAGTAAAACAACCCAAAGGACTATTAACAAAGGAAAGGAAAAATGAAATGAGGTATATTTATACAATGGAATCTTACTTGACAATAAAAACAATGAAATCCTGATGTTTTCTGCAACATGGATGAAACTTGAAACCTGATAAAAGAATTAATTCACCCAAAATCAAGTATTTGTAATTCCATTGACAGGAAATGGCCAGCATAAGAAAATCTACAGAGGCAGAAATTGTGTGGAATTACATAATTCAAGGGAATGGGGAGTGGTTGATAATGGGCACAGGGCTTCTTTTTGAGGGGACAAAGGTATTTCAAAATTATGTTGTAGTGATGGTTCCACAATTCTGTGCATAAAATGAAACCACTGAAATGTGCAAACTGTATAGTATGGTACATAATATTTTAGTAAACTGGCTTTTTTTAAAAGAAGTTGTCCAAGGATACAGGGAATCATAACACCTAGAAGTAGATAAAACCACAGAGAATGTCTAAAGGCAATGTGCCAACCCTTAAAAATCATGCAAACAGGGGAAAAAAAAACTCACTTCAAAATCTATGGTAGTTAGTACAATTTAACACAGCAACTTTTAAGAGTTTCATCAAGTACAACTTGCAAAAAGTCTCCCAAACACAAAGGACATAGAAGATAAACATGAAAGTAAATTATTAGAAAGCTTTGAGACTTTGGGAAAGCGTGTTTTCAAAGAGCAGCTGAAAATCATTGAAGGTGAGATTCAGCAAATACAACACACTTGGCATAATTGTATAAATGAGAAATTTTTAATGTGTGAAGTTATAAATTCGTGTTCTAACCTGGTAGAACATCTAACATTGTCTTCTTTTTATTTTTTTTTCTTTTTGACAGGCAGAGTTAGACAGTGAGAGAGAGAGAGAGAGAAAGGTTTTCCTTCTGTTTGGTTCACCCCCCAAATGGCCGCTACAGCTGGCGCACTGTGCCAATCCGAAGCCAGGAGCCAGGTGCTTCTTCCTGGTCTTCCATGCAGGTGCGGAGCCCAAGCACTTGGGCCATCCTCCACTGCACTCCCGGGCCACAGCAGAGAGCTGGACTGGAAGAGGAGCAACTGGGACAGAATCCAGTGCCCCAACTGGGTCTATAACCGTGGGTGCCGGCACTGCAGGCAGAAGATTAGCCTAATGAGCGCCGTGGCGCTGGCCAACATTTTCTTCTTTTAACTGAAACAAAGCATACAATCTACTTAAGGTAAAAAGACAACTATCTTCTATTACTGAGTGGCTTAAGTTCATAAATCTCATTTTAAATTGAAAATCGCATTCTACCTGATCAAATGAATTTTGACTGTGGTTATTTATAGAGGAAATTGCAATTTGGGGGTAGAAGATTCACCAAAGTGAGTGGGTTAATTCTGAAGTATAATGATATGCCAGCAGCCCAACTGGAAGACGTTTGTCCAATACTTTCATTAAAATAAGTGTAAAAGAATACGATAGGCACAAGGATACTTCAAAAAGTTCATGGAACAAGGGAAAGAAAGATAAGCTTATATTAATGGAAAAGGAAATTGTAAATCTATGCTTTTTAAATAAAATATATTTTCCATGAACTCTTTGAAGACATCCCCTCATATAAAAATGGAGATGACACCTTTGACACCAAACCAAGCTAAGAATTTTTAACATAATTAGGCAAAGCATCTATCTGTGAGCTAAAATAGAAAAGGAAAATGTGGTAAGTATTCTTGAAGCCATTATCTTAATACAAATATATGAAATATCTCCTCCCTGGTCTATACTGCTCCAGGGCTGGTGATAAGAGTGAGAAAGGGAAAGTTAGCTGCAACCTCCTTCCATGAATTAACCAAGAAACTTAGGTGTTGATCAAAAAGGAACATTACAGTTGTTGTCAATTACCATCACTAGTATGTATTAATGGGACATTCCCAGTACTAAAATGTTTCATTTTTATTAAGTCAATTGAAAATAGCATGAAAAAGATTTTCACTATCAGCCTTCCTTACAATGCAGGAAAGCTCCTAGGTGATAATTTCTTGTCTTGAGTCTCTATAAAAGTGGAGTCACCCAATACTGCAGCAATATTAACACAGAGTTGGAGGGCATGCCTGTGGAAGACTGAGTTGCTGCTCCCATTAGGAGCATAGTTGCCCAAAGAGGGAGATTATTAATTTTAACAATGCATTGCCTATGGCTTTTCATAGGGGGATGATAAGGCAGTTCCAAGTCTGACACATACCTGGAGAGCATGGTTTGTTTTATTAAAAGTGTCTGCTTTTAATAAGTTAAGATCCTGCTGCAGACAACTGCATCTCATATCCTTGTGCCTGCATTTGAGTTCCAGATTGGCTCCAACTCTAGCTTCTTGCTTATGTTGGCTGTGGGAGGCAGCAGGTAAAGGCTCAAGTAATCGGGTCCCTGACATCCATGGGGGAGACCCAGCTTGTGTTCTGGAATTCTGGCTTTGGCTTGTCCCAGACCCAGTTGTAGCAGGCATTTGCTAGTGAACCATCAGAAGGGAGCACTGTCTGTCTCTGTATCTCTGTCTACTTTAGCAAATTAGTGGGTTGGATACAATGTCCCTGTTTTGTTTGGGCTTTTCTCTGTGATGGATGTAGTTGGACCAGGTGCCAGCAAAGAGGAATACAACTGTATCTCAAAAGCTCAGAAACAATGCAAAGACTTCAACTGAATTGATTGATATCTCAGAATTCCCCTTCCCAGATAAGAAGAGACATCAATGTCAAAATGGTATATGGAATTATTTGTGATTTACCTACACCAGCTATGGAAGACTGGCGTTTACATAATTTTAATTTTTAATTTGAGCATAACAACTTTATCCAGCAGACATTGCAGGATGTGTAAATTGTAAAACTCATTCCCAGATGACTACATCTATTGACTGGGTGAATGGAGCTATTTAGTATTGTTCGTCTAAATGCGGAAGATTACCTGTCAAAAGTGAGTTTTTTCTGCCTTATTGATATTGAGTCACTCTTTCCCACAGTAATTAGGCAAGTGGTCCAAGGCCAGGAGTAGAATGTGAAAGTCAGTACTGGTCATTAGTGAAAAGGAAGAATGCTGATCCTCAGTTTTCCATGACAGCAGGCCACAGGGCCAGCTCATTCAGAGCCCAGGGCATGAACCTGCACGTGCCTTTTATGAGTGCCACTGAGTGACAGCAACTTGAGCAGGATCGATGGGCTGCCTCGGGCATGTTTACCTGTGTTGCTGATGCATGCCGGAGATAATTCCAGTCCCAGACACTGACTCTGAGCCACAGGAATGTTCCCCGAAAGCAAGATTGCATTTAACCCACTGCATTCCCTTCACAGCACTGTTTCTCTACGGACATTACTAATGAACACAGTGTACAGAAGTTCCTTGAATTACTTTTATTTAGATTCGCATTAGTGATTCCTTCAGATTGAAACAAGTACTGCAGATCAAACTGCTGTAGTGTTCCTTCATTCCTCCTAATTAAATAGGAGACCAGCAGGGGTGCCATCTAACAGCACCATGATGGTGGAGATACCTTGGTAGCAGAGAAAGTTTTCTTGTGGGAAGAATAGTGAACAATATAGCACAAGAACATCGTTATATCTAAATTATATAAGACAGTGTAGCCTAGTAAAATAAGCACTGGATTCAGAATAAAACAATCTAACTTCTCATTTAAATTCTACTGCAATTTGCTATGTGGCTTTCAGAAGACAAACATGATTTTTTTTTAAAGTCCTGTTTCTTTGCTCATGAATAATAAAAATTATTAAACAACAAAGGAAAAAAGTTATTAATTATGTGAGTATACCTGAAAGCTCGTTTCACATATAGATCTTACTGAAACATATGCATATATTTTAGAAAAATATGTAAATTGTAGTGAAAATAAATAACTTTTTAGAAAACATTTTTGAGATAAGATTTAACATTTTTATGATTATTCCTGCATTTATCTTGACTATTCCTAACACACTTGGTTCAGTTTCTCAGAATAATTAGTATATTCCCAATATGTCTTCTAGAATGTTCTATGTGTTAATTTCCTACTCTGTGAAAACCCTGCACAAGGCACTGCATGATACCCCAAGAATCCCCGTCTGTGGTCCTGCCTGCAGCCCTTATCAGTAATTAATTATGACATATTTTCCCAGTGAGTCTGTAAGGGTCCTTAAAGTCTTTTCAAAACTTTGCTCCAGGCAGCCTCTGTCAAAGTCTACTCAATGATTTATGAACAAGGAAGTACGACATGTCACTTTTTTTCATGCTGAGAAAATTGAATCAACCTAAGAGATCAACAAAGGTAGAAAAGTTAAATAAATTATAATATTACTCATAGTGCATCTTTATTACATGCCCATCATAAAAATGTTTAAAATACTAAATGATATGAAAAATACACCTAATGTAATGCTGAAGGTATAAAGAAGAGATAAAATATTTATAAAGCCAAACAAAAATTATGTATAAGTAATCATGTATTTATATAAAAATTTAGAAGGAATCTCATAAATATTTGCAACTACCTCTAGAATGGTATACTCTCAAATAAAATTTTCATTTTTTTCCTTTCTGACATTTTCAACTTTTTCACAATATACACGAGAACATTCATAAAAATTACTAAAACATCACACTTAAAATATGTAATGTGATTTCACATATGGATATTTCACAATGGATTTCAATGGTAAATAGGAAAGCAGCATAAGTAGCACCATGATGTTATAAGCCCCATATACTAAAGCTTATCTTCTTATTTGGTGATTTAAAATTAAGTGCGTTTTTGCTTTGCCCAACATGGTCTTCAGGATCCCATAAGACCAACACTAACACTGTCCAAGAGAACAGAGCAGAAGGCAACTGACGGACTTGACAATCCTTCCCCACTTCCTGGACTATCAGAACGCTATCTATACACTTGTTTTCTTTCTTGGCCTTCCTGGAAGTCTACACAACCAATTGGGTCCCTTTGACTACACCCATCCCTGTCCATCCTGTGTCTGTGACACTCACAAGGCTTTCTGATCCTGGCTGACACTGGAACCCTGCCCCCTTTCTTGTTACAAACAGCATCATTTATCATGCCACGACTGCCCAGACTCCCAGCAAGCACCTTCATACTTAAGCCTCGTCTTGACACAAGCAGTCATGCCCCAAATATAGCTGATATCCTAGCAAGCAAAGCTAGGTGGAAATGGTACATTTTTAAAATGCACACCTCATTTGAAAAAATAAATTAAAAAATCAGCAATCAGTTAATTCTCATTTTAACTTAATGATGTGCAAAACTTCAACTGGCCACACTATGTTATGTTCAAGTCTTTCCTTCTCGGACTAAATGAATGTGAAGTTCA
This sequence comes from Oryctolagus cuniculus, assembly GCF_051225735.1. NCBI lineage: Eukaryota > Metazoa > Chordata > Mammalia > Lagomorpha > Leporidae > Oryctolagus > Oryctolagus cuniculus. The sequence continues at coordinate 41,126,360 of NC_142880.1, forward strand.
CTGGTCTTTACAGACAGCTCCTGATCGTCTTGACATTTCCTAAAGGTGTTTTAATTTCCTTTTTTCCATGGATGATAATCTAGTCATTAATTTCATAAAAGGCTTTTCCAAATTAAACTTTGGAAGTTGACTAAGAGTTATAGGTCATATTCCACCTTGTGTTACCAGAAACTATTGTTGCACATTATAGTAAACACTAATAATGCTGAAAGATTTTGCAGTGATATCTGGCAGCAGAACAATTCTAGTTAAAGGAGTATTTTCTAAGGTGTTCTTTCCAAATCTTTTTATATAGAATTTAGGTATTTTTAAACTTACAAATGTAGAAGCTAACTAAAAACGAAGGCATACTATCCTCATACATGAATCAACGTAAAAGATCAAGATTTCTCTACAGTTTATGTAAGACACATGTTTTCAAGTGCTTTCTTGGTTTCTTCACGTGATATAACCTATATAAAATATTCAGTGCAGTTCTTTCTGCATAGTGGAAGCTCAGAAATGCCTTTATCTTGCTCTCCTGTATTATGCTTTATAATAAAAATGATTAAAAGCAATTTTTGTTTTACTAACTGGAAATCACCCACATCCTAAACAATGGTTCATGAAAATTCCTCTAAAATCAAAAATATATTCACATTGTTTGGGAAATTTAAAAAGCAAGAAAAATTCGCACAGCAATTGCATGGCTGGGCTACCACCCGCTCTTATGTCCAGAGGTGTTTTCTATCTGTATAAATCATTTGGAGTTTGATAACATATGGACTATAGAGTTTTCTTTTTTTTTTTTAGATTTATTTATTTATTTGAAAGTCAGAGTTACACAGAGAGAGGAGAGGCGGAGAGGCAGAGAGAGAGAGAGAGAGAGAGAGAGGTCTTCCAACCATTGGTTCACTCCCCAAATAGCTGCAATGGCCAGAGCTGCACCGATCCGAAGCCAAGAGCCAGGAGCCTCCTCCGGGTCTCCCATGTGGGTGCAGGGGCCTAAGAACTTGGGTCATCTTCTACTGCTTTCCCAGGCCATAGCAGAGAGCTGGACAGGAAGTGGAGCAGCTGGGTCTTGAACTGGCGCCCATATGAGATGCCAGCGCTTCAGGCCAGGACGTTAACCCACTGCGCCACAGCGCCAGCCCCAAGAAACCTGTAACTGGCTGTGATCAATTAGTTGTAAACACCACTGCACTCAGACCAGCCTAGAGTTTTCTTAAAATGTCATGTATCATTTTTTACATAGTAAAATTCTTGGGGGTGGGGTCAGGCATTTGATGCAGCAGCAAAGGCATCCCTTGGGACACTCATGTCCATATCAGAGTAGGTAGGTTTGTGTGCCCTCCACTCTTGACTCCAACTGCCCATGGATGCACACCCTGGGAGGCATAAGATGATAGCTCAAGTAGTTGGTTCCCTGCCATCCAAGTGGGAGAGCTGGAATGAGTTTCTAGCTCCCAGCTGTAGCAGCAGACGAAGGGTAAACCAGCAGAGGGAGGATTTCCCTTCTGTTCTGTCCCCTCACTCTTTCCTCATCCCTCCCCCATCTACTGCCATCTCCATCTCTCCTTCTGCCTCTCAGATAAATAAAATGAATCATTTAGGAAAATCCAGTTTCTGTCTTAATACATTTTTAAATATTTATTTACTTATTTGAAAGTTAGAGTTACAGAAAAAGGGAGAGTTAGAGACAAACAGGTCTCCATCTGCTAGTTCACTTCCCAAGTGGCCACAATGGCCAGGGCTGAGCCAGGCTGATGCCTGGAGCTGGGAGTTCCATCTGGGACTTCCATGTGAATGGCAGAGCCCAAAGCATTTGGGCCATTCTCCACTGCTTTTCCCAGAACATTAGGAGGAAGCTGGATTGGAAGTGGAGCGGCTGGAAAATGAACCAATGTTCACATGTGATGCCTGCATCACACAATGCCAGCCCCGTCTTACATCTGTAACCCTACTGTTAAGCCCTTGAAGGTGAATTCCTAATCTGAGAATCTCCAATGCAAGCACAGAGTTGGTGCTGCATAAACACTATTAGATAAAGGCAATGGTGACAACACATTTGGTCAGCCTGCTATTTGCTTAGACAATTTCTATGTAATCTCTTCATTATGAAAAGTACTTCACAGTACAACTTAAAAATAAACATCTTTTCTACCTAAGCCTTAACAGTTTACAAAGATCAAAGTGTTCTAAATAGTCTAAACAATGTGCCAGTTAATTTTCTAGTTATCTTTGAAGATAATTTATAGACCTTTTGGAAGTATATGATGATCAAATGAAACGCTGATCAACTGAAGGGAAAATGTTATTTTGAAACAAATACATTTTCAGGAAATTCAGTTTTCTGAAGAGAAAATTAGTACTCATATTGATTTATGATAAAGATTAATGCTATAAAGCATGATTGAATATCAATTCTTATCTAATAGCACAAAACAATATTACAACAATTTTTTAAAGAGACACACAAATGACAGCCCTTAGGCAAGGTGCAAATATGTCTGTCTTACTCACGGTCAGGAAGCACATCCCGGGCTTCCTTTCTCCTCCTGAGCAGTCTGAGCTGTTGCTTGCTTCTGTCGTCATCCTCACACTGTGTCCAGGAGCTGACCTGGATTGTGCACTTTCTCTCTCCTTTCTGGTTTTAATGTCCTCATTTCCTAGAGTCTACTCTACTTTCTGACATTAACACTACTTACTGCGTATTTTCTCTATTCTCAAGCTTCACCCTCCCCACATATTTACTCTATGCATCCTCTGCCTCTACCAATTCTGTTATGCCTCTCCTCCCAACACCCACTACAAGACCCAGTGTTACAATCACTCTCTTGCATCCCTTATGTCCAACATCCTTCTCCTTCTGCACCTTTGCTATACAGGTCCCAAGCAGGCTTCAACTTAAAACAACCAGACAGTGCTCATCTGATGACCACAGAAGGAAGCCCACAGGTTTCCAGCACTAGCATAGCCTCACTGCACCTGTACCCAGGACCTTTATCTCACTCCTGCTGCCAGGAACCAACTGTCTTCATACCAGAGGCCAGTCCTCTTTTGCACTAGATTCCACTCACTTTCACATCCTCTGTGACTTTTCTTCTAAAAGTATGCCCTCCCCTCTCAAGCATAAGTGTCTCCTCTTATCACTGCCATCTCCATTGGATAATCTCAAACATACAGAAAAAGGACCTCAGGGTTCTTCTTCTCCCTTTAGCCACTAAGTTGCATTTGGCTATACACTGTAATGAATATCAGTCACTTCTCAGTTGTTTCTCCAAACGATCTCATAGGACTCATCACATAATCCATGTCCACCCTCCTCTCCTCTTCTGGTGAGGGACATGCACTCACAGAGAAGACAATGGGGATTAGATGCCTCCTCTTAAACTCCACAGGAGGAAGGGCTTGATAACTACTAGAAATAAGATCAATGCATCTGAAAACGAGAAAATTACTGATACAGTGAGGCAAAAGTAATGGTTCTATGTCAACACAAAAGCATAAAAATCACCAATTAAAAAGCAATCAAGATGGGAATCATGTGCGTGATCCTGTGCCAGGCTGGGAGACTGCCTGCCTAGCCCACACAGGAGGTTAAGAGGGCATGGCACACCATGCCTCCTGGGAAAGACCTTGGTTGGGGGCTCATCACACCGAGACCCACATATGACCTGAATGCTAGCAGGTGGCAGTGGCCCCAGGCACATGTCCCTCACCCTCACTTCCCATTGAAGGGCTTTGTAACTGTCAACTAGGTAAACAGTTCCTGGGTGTGGCCAAGACCCAGGAGACCACCTGGAAGGCTACATCGGCTACGTGACCTTCAAGCTGATTAGAGAAGCATAGAGGTGCCAGTATCAGTTTTATCCTACATATTTAGTGTTGCTAATCTGAGCTAGCTACTACCCTTTGCTTGCCCTATAAAAGCTTGTGCCTAATTGTTAATAAACAGACATGTTCACCGAAACAGTCTCCAGTGCTTTTTGTTGAAGGAACGTCATCACCCCACCATCCCAACAGCGTGAGCCTCAGAGGAGGAGCCCACAGAATCAGAACAACAAAAAAATATATAAATATGAACACCTTTGCATCAAGCAGTCATGACTGCTGTGTTAATGGACTCAGATTACAAATATTTGTCATGCTATCACATGACATGGGTCACATTTTATGACTTAAGGTTTGGCATGACTTAACTTTCAATCTATGATTAGACACTAGAATTTATTTTCATGCAATGTTGACCAACTGCTTAGGAACTTCTGTTCTTAGTATCAATCAACAACTTACTCCAATGAACTCCAAAGGACTGATTTTCCTTACATGTATATTATCTTGTATCGTGCTTTGCAGACTTCTATAAGGTGCTCATAATGTTAAAAGAGTAAATAAATAGGGCAATTTATTAGATGGCATTGAGTTCAGCATTATATGACCAAAGAATGGCTTTTGTCCTAAAGAAGTAATTTACAAGGAGACAGGACAAGAGCAGTACATTGTGTGTTACCACGAAATTTCATACTTAAAATTCCCAAAATTAATAAATGGAAATTCTACTTCAAAGTTTGTTCTCATGAGTACCTAAGCAGTGCCAGGAAAGTGAAATTCTTTAAGGAAACAGATTTATAAATATTCTGAGTGTATAATTTTTAGCAATCAAAGAAGCTATCAAATTTCAGAGGAGTAATTCTTAATCTCACCTAACACTCGTAATAAATACATTTAACCTAGTTTTAACTCCATAGAAAATAGTCTACACTTGAGAAAAAGAGAGGGATAAAACCTAAAGAATGATTTAAAACAGAAATATCCCAGCGAAGTATGAGGTTGGTTGTGTCCATCAGGCCACCTGAAGCCAGTTCGTGGAATCTGCTAGTGGTTGAAGTTTGCTTTCACTCACGCAAAGACCTCACTAGGAACCTGACTCTGAACCTGACTTGGGTCTTCATGTTGCTCTACCTCCCATTTCCAAAACAAATTTACCTTCCTCCTCATATTAGTTATCCAGCACAAAGAATCCAGCTTTGCTGCCCAAAACAGACAATGTTCTCATCACCATGTTTTCAGACAAAATTTCCATCACTTGGGAAAAACTTTTCACAAAAGATTTTTATTAAACTCTCATCATCACAGATGTTGACTGGTCATTGTATTCATCACAAAGCAGCCCATCTGAATCTCAGCTGAAGAAACATCTCCTATCATCCAGACTCAACTAATATTGGTTGTAGTCGCCCTATTTGTTTTTCTAGTTTGATTCTCCTCCAATGCTATATGTCATCAGGTCATTCCCACCACCTCATTGTAAACACATGTAGTAATCAGTGTTAACACTTGATTTGTTTCTTTCTACACATCTTCAAGTGCTCATAAACACATACAAGCTAAAAGCCATATTTTGTTTTTAGAAAACAGGATAATACCATTCTATGTAATTTCACTCTAAAAAAACCATGGGTGTTTCCGCTAAAAGTCAGACATATAACCCAGTCATTTTTATTAATTACAAAATAGTTCATCAATAGGATATGCCGTTTTCAAATCTTTCACAATCAATATTTTTTCACTTATTATCCCAAATATTTTTGTTATAAATGTCCATAAACATAAAATTCTTGGTCAGGGATACTCATTTATGTACAGTGTATGTCCAACCATGACTATAGCAAAAAATACTACACAATTCAAACGTCAATAGAGAAAAACAGATCAGTTAACAAAAAATTACAGCAATTCACCTTTGTATTGGGATTGTAAAAGAATGTGGATTTCCCCAAACTGTAGCATTCAGCTAGCATACAATCTATTCTATTTTTTAAAATTGATCTACTTGGTAGATTAAAAATAAATCTCATTTTCTCTTAGAACTTAGTGTCCCTGATTAGTACATTAGAGTGAAAAATATTCCCATGAATTCATTGTTTGCATTTTTGTTCTCTGAACTGTCTGTACTTATCCATCACCTAGTTTTCTATTATTTTAATCATTTTTTCTCATGAACATAAGGAAGTCTTAATGTATGAATTTTATCAAAATTTTATCATAATGCTACATGCATTTTCTCTTGGCTCATTTCTCTACTTTTTATGTGGGATTGTGCTTTGCAATTCTTGTCTTTACTATTAGTATTCACATTGCCAAATGCATCAGCCATTCATGGATGGCTTCTGAGCTTCCTGTCTTATGGCAAGCCTTCCCCACCTTGAATGTACATGAATACCTTCCCAACATTTCTTCTACTGTATTTATAGCTTTATTTCTGCAGTGACACTACTTTTCCCTTGAGATTTATCTCTGGATACATTGTGAGTTAAAAACTTTAATTTTCTCCTAGATACTCAGCTCGTAAAGCTAATACTATTTAAACCACTACCTTACACTTAACTGAAATACCACCTTTAAGTGAATTAGGTTAATACATATTTGATATTTATATTTACATTTTTTAATCTGTTCCAAACTCTAAGATATGTCCTACAGAAATCACTTTTCCTATTTTGACCAAGGGTACTGCAGTGGCTAATATGTGTGGAAAAGCAAAATTTATCAATTTTCCTTGTACCCTCACATATTTATGATTCTGTACGATATTTAATAAACTAGTTTGCTACAGTTTGCCACAGAAACAAATAACCATCCACATGGTACTATACAATTGCCAATATTTTATACATTAATTTGGGAAAGAGTAACATTGCGATGACACCAAACTCTTCTACATGGGATCAAGACTTTTCATCTGTTCAGAATTACTTTATGTCCTTTGATAAACTGTTATAACTTTCTTCATTCAGGTCTTACAGTTTTCTTATCAAATTTAGTCCTGCTTTTTATGTTTTATCACTACTCAAACACCAACAGCCTTTCAGGATTCCAAATCACACCAGAATGACAAACCATGACATGACCCAATCACATCAGAGCCGTAACTTGAGGAGGGTGATTGGCACGAACACTCTTTTTTGTTTTGTTTTGTTTTTTTTCCCATTTCCACTTAAAAATAATGAGAAAACTCAAGAGTGGGTTTTTGGAGGCAAACTATTCATGCCTTACAGACCAAATCTCAAGGCAATCTCCTGCTTGCTGACCATTTTCACAAACTGGACTACCCTATCAATCTATTCAGCTCTCCCTTATGGATACTTAGCTGCACACTTCCTAACTGGGTTCTTGACTGATAGCATCATTGATTCCTGCTGCCAGTGGGATCTTTCCTTAGCTGTTTTATTGATAGCTTGACAGTGCAGGAGGTCTCCTACCTTTACCCAAATCAGTCCCTGCTTATTAAACAGAATCAGTTGCTTCAGCAGCCCATCTTCTTTATGAGTAGAGTTACTAAACTTACATGTTCCATTCATGCTACTGCTTTCCTGTGATGCTCCCAGAGTTAGGTAAGTTCTATCACTCTCCCCTCATTGCTACTGCTAATTCTTCCTCATGGAATCATATAGCCCAAATACAGACTATGCTTTGACTCTAAGAAAAACACTGATTTATTTTTAGTACATATTTGAACAAAAAGTAAATAAAAAGACTTTCTTCAATCTTCCAACTTTTAAATTAATCATCAGTTTTTATTTATAAGAAACATGGCATTTATGATTTCTTTTAAATATAATATCCAGATTTTAATTACTTATCTATTTTATGTCAAAGTCATACTGGGGGATGACTCCTTCAGACTTTGGTTCATTTGAGAAGGAAAGTTCTGGAATGTATCCTTCAAATTCCATCTCAGAAACACTAAGAAAGCCAATTTTCATTGACTTAACATATTAATTTGCTGTCACGCACACTAGTTTTGTTTTTTTTTTTTTTTTAGCATACTGGATCTATTTTGACAGTTTACTAACTTTATATTTTCCAAAGACCAATTATTTGGTTTCATATATTTAATATTATTAAATGTCAGGTCCATCAATAAATCTGCCACAACTTCACCAATGAGGAATTTTGACTATAAACTTTTCTTTTCTTTTCTCCATGGAATTTTTTGTCCAGGTAAGCTAAATAATTAATAAAAACATGGGATCAAAAGCAATTATAATCATATATTGGAATGATTTATGTAACAGACACCAATGTTCTGCCATAAAATTATGATTTTCTACCTCTGCAATTTAATTATCACTGTTCACCTGCAAATACATCTTTAAATGTCTCCCTAGGCATGCCAAAAAAATTGAAATGTTTCTACCTGTTCTTTGACAGAGGCAAGGATGGCAGAGGTGGTTTCCGTTTCAGAGCCATCCCCATTGGAGGTGTTCAAGCCAGGGCTCAGGGAGCTGGTCTTCTCTGAGGCTGAGGAAGGCTGGTCTGGGACAGGCATAGCTCCTGCAGAGCAAGAAGACAAGGTCAGCATACCGCCTGCTGTCATTATAAACAGACCTATGGGGAATACATATTATAAAAATCACCACTACAAACTCTAGTGAAGCAATATGACATAATTATAGGAGGGAAAATACAACCATGTTTACTCCTTACATCAATCCCAACTAAATTCCAGAACACATTCACACCTCTGTGATCTGTTTTTAGGGTAACTGTGCAAGCCAGTGATGAGAAGGAAGAGCGAGTTAAAAGTATAAGGAACAGTAAAGAGATAAAGCAGTACTGAGTTGCAGAAGCTTGTCCAACTACAAATTTACATCTGTTTTAGGCAAATGCATTCTCTATTGATGTATTTCTAATTCAAAGGAAAATCTATTAGACATTATCTTATGTAAAGAAATAACACAAAATAAACAATCAATGCCTTATCAATAATTAAAGAGCTATGTGAAGTACCTTAAGAGACTTAGCTAGTATTAAGAGAGACAGTAAATAACTACCCCACTCCACAAATATCTGCCAAGCTCCTACTCTGTGACAGTCAGCAGATGAAAACTCTTTAAAACTGGCAAGGCCTGCTGGCAGTTTTGTCTGAGTTTATTTTTGAAGGAAAGAAAAAATTCAAATAACATTAGTCTCAACACAAGCATAGATACACACATGCAGCTTCAGAACAAGACCCCCAGAAGTCATTTGGCTCTGCTGTGTTTCTCTGTTTTATACAAATAAAGGAGACTGCTGTGTTCTGAATTATTAAGCCACCCCATCACTCTCACATGCTAAAATCCTAACCCAAAAAGTGAGGGAATCAGGACTTGGGGCCTTTGAAAAAGTAATTTTTGCCATGAGGGTGGATCCCTCCTGAACAGGATCAGTGCCCTCAGGAGAGACCAGGAGAGGCTCCTCATCCCTCCCACCACCTGTGGACCAGAAAGCTGGCTCTCACCAGATACTGAATAAGCCATCACCTTGATGTTGGCCTTCCCAGCCTCTAAAACTGCAAGAAATAAAGCTTTCTGTTATAAGCCTTGAAGTTAATGCTATTTTTTTATTGCAGTTTGAATGGATTAAGACAGAGACTGAAATATTGGCTACATATGTCATTTAGCAACCATCATCAACAAAGGAAGCAATAATTAACTCGGAGTCATTTTTGGCAAGACATTACAAAAAACCTCATGTTAATAAAACACTAGGAACAAATAAAATTGTTTTCTGACCTACAGCAATTATCTTACATATCCCTCCAGAAACCAGTGTAGGTGATTTTGTAAAAGATATTTCCCATTGTGCTATTTCTGAGGAATCTCCTTGTCTACTAAGTGATGTGCTCTCACAGAAGCCCTTGTCCTATGTTATCAGGTAAATTTCATTAATAATTCGTTGTTGAGGCATAGCAGATAAGCAACAGCCTGTAGCATTAGCATCACAAATAGGCACCCCAGTTCCCTGCTAATGTGCCTGGGAAAGCAGCAGAGGATAAAACACTTGTTTGTGCCCCTGCACCCACATGGGTGACCTAGAAGCAGCTCCTGGCTCCTGGCTTCAGCCTGGAACAGCCCTGGCTGTTTTTGGCCATTTGGGAAGTGAACAAAAGATGGAAGATCTTTCTCTCTCTCTCTCCCTCTCTGTAACACTTGTTTATTTATTTCAAATAAATAAATAAATAGTTTTTTAAAAATTTAGGGGTATGCAAGACTAAAAAAAAGTTCAGTTACAGAATTTGACTTAAAATGTTGGAAATAAAGGTAGCCATTTAAATTTCTCATTAAACATTCCCGGTAACTTTTTATTTAATTTGATTATTTATTTTTTTTAATATTTATCTTTTTTTTTTTTTTTTTTGACAGGCAGAGTGGACAGTGAGAGAGAGAGAGACAGAGAGAAAGGTCTTCCTTTGCCGTTGGTTCACCCTCCAATGGCTGCTGCGGCCGGCGCGCTGCAGCCGGTGCACCACGCTGAACCTATGGCAGGAGCCAGGTACTTATCCTGGTCTCCCATGGGGTGCAGGGCCAAAGCACTTGGGCCATCCTCCACTGCACTCCCTGGCCACAGCAGAGAGCTGGCCTGGAAGAGGGGCAACCGGGACAGAATCCGGCGCCCCGACCGGGACTAGAACCTGTGTGCCGGCGCCGCAAGGCGGAGGATTAGCCTAGTGAGCCGCGGTGCCGGCCCATATTTATCCATTTTTTACTTGAGAGAGTTACACATAGAGAGGAGAGGTAGAGAGAGAGAGATCTTCCATCCAATGATTCACTACCCAATTGGCCACAACGGCCAGAAATGTGCTGATACGAAGCCAGGAGCTTCTTCCGGGTCTCCCACATGGGTGCAGAGACCCACAGACTTGAGCCATCTTCCACTGTTTCCCAGGCCATAGCAAAGAGCTGGATCGGAAGTGGAGCGGCTGGGACTAGAACTGGCACCCATATGGAATGCCAGTGCTTCAGGCTAGGGCATTAACCCACTGCACCACAGAGCTAGCCCCTTAATTTGACTTTTTAGAGATTTATTTATTTATTCAAGGGGTAGAGTTATAATCAGAGAGAAGCAGAGACAGAGAAAAAAGTCTTCATCTGCTGGTTCACTCCCCAAATGGCCCCAATGGCCAGAGCTGAGCCAATCCGAAGTCAGGAGCCAAGAGTTTCTTCCAGGTCTCCCACGTGGGTGCAGGGGCATGCATTTGAGCCAGCTTCCACTGCTTTCTTAGGCCATCAGCAGGGAGCTGCATCAGAAGAGGAGCAGCCAGGACATGAACTGGTGCCTACATAGGATGCCAGAACTTCAGGCAGAGGCTTAGCCCACTGCACCACAGCGCCAGCCACTTTGATTTGATTTTTTGAACCATGTTACTTATAATATCATGAGTGGGAAGAAGAAAAACACTGGAAAACTAAACCTGTGACAAACACAGAATATGTGAGAAAGGTTGAGGAAATGACATTAGCAAAGTAGAACTTGAGCAAAGAATTAGGATGAGCTTAAATATCATTTGGTAAAACACAATACTGGGGGCCAGCACTATGCCATAGTGGGTAAAGCCGCTGCCTACATCATTGACATCCGATACGGTCACCAGTTTAAGACCAGTTGCTCCACTTCTGATCCAGCTCCCTGTTATGTGCCTGGGAAAGCAATGGAAGATGGCCCAATTGTTCCAGGGGGAGACCTGAAAGAAGCTCCTGGTTCCTGGCTTCAGCCTGGCCCAGCCCAGGCTGTTGCCACTATTTGGGGAGTGAACCAGTGGATGGAAGATCTCTCTCTCTCCTCACTTTCTTTCTTTCTCTGTAACTCTGCCTTTCAAATAAATGATATACTTTAAAAAAAAAAAAACCTTTAAGCTTTAAAAAAAAAAGGTGGCAAAAATGTTCAAAATAGCTGAAGTAATGGAAACCAATAGAAGGCAAGACAGAGGCTTAAGGAATTATGGAGGAGGGACTGAGAAGACCATTACATTGTGGATATCCAAATTGCTTTCCTGTGTGGTTTTCTTATTTGATCAAGTTCTCATAATTCTGCACAAATCACAGATGAACCAATGGGCCCAGGTAAAACTGCTGAAACCCACAGGCAGAAAGTAGGCAGACAGGGAAACAGGAGCTCTTGGGCTCAGTCTCCACGGGGCCCTGAGCACCCACCCTGGATCGTTCATCTCCACCTACATCCCTGTCCACGGTTTCTAAGGGAGGATCTACCCAAGGAGAGCTTTATGCTCAGACAGAGGAGGCCTGCCTATTTTAAATTCTTATTTTAATTTTTGTGTTGTGTTAAGTTGCATTTGGCCCACGCTGATTTAGGTTTTGGGCTAATATTATCAACCTAATTTTGAACAAAGGAACTAAGGTTCCAAAGTTACTAAGCAGGATAAATAGATCTAGAATTCAGGGTTCCTGCCTTTTCATTCCAATTTTAGTATGCTTTTCTGTGTCTGCCTACTTTCCATAATCCACACTGTCTCTTACATTCTAGTCTGCAAGTTAATTTTTATAAAATGTAACTCTTAAAAGTACAACAGTGACCGGTCATAATGAAATACTGGATTTAATAGGCACTGGATCAAGGCTTATCCTTAGGCACTTGGCAGGTCTGACCCACACAGTATAAAGAATAATTAGGCCTATTTATGTACCCACCCCGCTTCTTCTTATAGCAATAGCAGAATGATAAGTGTAACATTCAAGGCTAATTCCAATATACAGAGATCTGTTACCCAAGGCAACCTCTATGCCTGAATGCCAATGCCATGGGGGTATCTTTCACGGTTTATAACCCTTTACATCCATATTAAACAACGAACTGCCCATGATGACATGCGGACAGAAAAGATTGTCTACCTCCACTCTCACTTTTAGTGCAGAGCATCCACAAGAGACAGAAGAAATATGTAGAAGACCTGCATTGACCAAGGCTTCATGGTAATATGGCCAAGTAGTTTAATCTTCATCAGAGCTAATCCAGTAAAAATTAGAAATTTAGTCTGTGCTAAATCTGGGAAATCTGGAAAGTACTGAGAAATGAAAAAGCAAAAAAAAATATAAAGGAAGAGGAAAAGCAATGCCAGACACACAAGCATTTTACTTTGAATAGGATTGTATTAATTTTTTATGTAACATATTATTTTTCCATCATGAGGAATTAATATAATATTTTTAAAAAATTTTATTCAGCAACATTGCAGGAAACATGTCTATAGGCCGGCGCCATGGCTCAATAGGCTAATCCTCCGCCTTGCGGCGCCGGCACACCAGGTTCTAGTCCTGGTCGGGGTGCCGGATTCTGTCCCGGTTGCCCCTCTTCCAGGCCAGCTCTCTGCTGTGGCCCAGGATTGCAGTGGAGGATGGCCCAAGTGCTTTGGCCCTGCACCCCATGGGAGACCAGGAAAAGCACCTGGCTCCTGGCTTCGGATCAGCACTGTGCACCGGCCGCAGTGCGCCGGCCGCGGCGGCCATCGGAGGGTGAACCAACGGCAAAAGGAAGACCTTTCTCTCTGTCTCTCTCTCACCTTCCACTCTGCCTGTCAAAAATAAAAAAAAAAGAAAAAGAAACATGCCTACAAAAATTATTTCATAATTTAATTATGTGGTGAATACTTAATATTCAATAAGCAATTCAGTGCATCAACAGTTTCTTGTCTCTCCTTCATTTATAGTTTTTTCCCCCATTTTTTACATTTATGACATGGTCAATGCATAAATTCCTAGATGTAGAATTCAGGGGATCAGGAACCTATATTTTTCAGACACTGATGAGTACAGATGGCCCTGCTGCCAAGCTGGTCCAACACATTTGAGGACAGAGTGTTAAGAATACTGGCCTTTATTATCCTCTTTTGCTTTTGCCAGTCTCCTACAGGAAAATACTTCTTCAATTTCTCAGCTCCAAGTACTCTAGACACTTTACACAAATTCATTTATCCTACACACAGTGCTTCTACACACCCTTCACAGAACTAATGCGTAAGAAATTTTTGTAACCTAGTAGGTAGAACTGTAATCTGTAAATACCCAATGTACATCTTGAATACACCTAACTGCCACTTGAGAAAATGAAATAGTAGTGAGGACATACAAAAGCTTTCAATTTCCAGCCACTTCATTCTAGAGAATGTGGACTAACAAATCCTATATCCAGAAGGCCAGAAAATAATAAAATAAACACTTATGAGCCCGTGTCCTGCCACTCAATGCACACACACACACCAGCACTGTTAAGGACTGAATTCTGTCCACCCACCCAAATCTCCAGTGTGACTTATTTGGAGATGGTGCTTTTGGTCAGAGAATTAGGCTAAATGAGATCACAAGGGGGAACATGGGTGTCCTGTGAGAGGAGACGACTCTGGAGGTCTCTCTCCCTCTGTGCACACACAGACAAAAAGGCCACGTGAAGACACAGCTGGGAAACAGAGTGGGCAAGCTAGGAAATGAGTCCTCACCAGAAATCAACCCAGCTAACACCCTGATCCTGGGCTTTGTCCCCAGAACTGCAGGAGGATACATTTCTCTTGTGTATGCATTCCGTCTGCTATTCTGATAGCAGTCCAAGGAGTCTCGCGCCAGAATGGCTCCACTTTTCTCTGCTTCATTTCCCTTCATTCCTCCTGGGCATGGTCATGGGAGTTTTGGACACTAACAGGAGCTGGGGGGTACAGCCTGTGTTTTCTGTAGCTCTTGTTGACAGCTTCAGCGAAAATGAATTGCAGTTGTCAAGAAAGGCACTCATGCCGCCCTGCTTCAAAGCAGCACACCCGCATGAGACCACGTTTCACACACAGCATGATTCACTATACAGAAGCAGCCTCGAGAATAAAACACTATATATTTTAGAGAATTAATTAACTATTTATATTTTTTTACAACTCTGATTAACATGTAAGAATTGTTAATCTTTGGGCACAGTGTAATATTTCAACACACACACATATAGATAAACTGACTAAATCAGGCAGGGACTATCCAGGTCTCCCCACCTTTCCTCCGTGTTTACAGACTACCAGTGCCCTCCTCTGGTCCTGTAAACAGCACATAATACATTATTGTGATCTATAGTTACCTCATTGTGCTATGGGCCCTTGGAACATGTTACTTCCATCTGTCTGTGCACTGGTTCCTGTTAACTCACCTCCTTCTGTCCTCTCTCCTTACACCTTTCCTAGTCTCTACCAATCACTAGTCTAAGTTCAGATCTGCTGTTCTGAACTTCCACATAGGAGACTCAACGTGTGGTATTTGTCTGTATATGGATTATTTCACTTCACATAAAAATGTTCACTTCCATCCATTGGCTTCAAATTTCAGATTTCATTCTTTTTCCCAACTGATTGATACTCCACATTGTAACACTTATTCCATCATTTTCTTTATTGATTAATCCATGGATGTCCACCTAGATAGATTCTCTATTATAACTACTCTTAGTAGTGCTGCATTGAACATGGGGTACAAGTATCTCGTTGGTATTCTGACTTCATTTCCTTCAGGTATAAGCCCAGAAGCGGGATAGCTTGCCCAATTGATAGAACTATTTTTAGTTTTTTGAGGAACCTCAATACTGTTTCTTGAGAATGGCTGTATCAACCAATCTATAACACTACAACTTTCATAGATAATGCAATAAGAAATTCAGACAAAATTCACTAGGATGACAAAATGGTGAAAACAGACATGTCCCATATCTAGAGCCCCCTTTTCAATTTGAGCTCATATCAATAGAAGACTTTTCAATGTTTAATATTATAAATGTTTCTTTGATAACCATGAGTCTTTATTAGTTTAGGTTACACTTAGTGGCCTGTCAAAATCTTATCTCCTTTTTGAAGCCAAACTCTCTTGCTCTTTTTTTTTTTTTAACTTATCTGACAGGTAGAGTTAGA
Source organism: Oryctolagus cuniculus (assembly GCF_051225735.1). Lineage (NCBI taxonomy): Eukaryota > Metazoa > Chordata > Mammalia > Lagomorpha > Leporidae > Oryctolagus > Oryctolagus cuniculus. The sequence continues at coordinate 41,142,051 of NC_142880.1, forward strand.
CAATGAGAGAGAGAGACAGAGAGAAAGGTTTTCCTTCCATTGGTTTACCCCCCAAATGGCTGCTACGGAGCTATGTGGATCCGAAGCCAGGAGCCAGGTGCTTCCTTCTGGTTTCCCACACGGGTGCAGGGCCCAAGCACTTGGGCCATCCTGCACTGCCTTCCTGGGCCACAGCAGAGAGCTGTATTAGAAGAGGAGCAACTGGGACTAGAACCCAGCGCCCATATGGGATGCTGGTGACGCAGGCAGAGGATTAACCAAGTGAGCCATGGCACTGGCCCCCAAACTCTCTTGCTCTTAATTCAAGGAATTCACTCAATATTATATTTTATTGGCATCCATCAGAAAAAAAGAAAATCAAATTTGTATATTCTCATACACACTTTAGCCACTACTGTCTAGCATCTGATGAGTATGGAGTTAAGACATGGCAATCTTCAACACAATGTGATGATCTCTGTGTCATAAGCCCAAGCAATTCAGGGCCCCACGCAATATTCCTGGGTCACAGTTTCGCTCTTCCTTTCCAACTCAGAAATAAGTTCCTTTGGACAGAATGTGCTCTTTGCTCTTCCTGAGCTGCTCACCCTTTCGGTGTGACCTATGACCTCTTCTGCTTTCAATTCCTGTCTTTCTGCTACTTCCTGAACACATGGGCGTTTTCACATCACAGATACTTTTTTCATCTACTTTCCAGGTGAGTGAGTCCCCTTGCCTCAAATTCCAGCATTTCTCAACTCCTGGCATGTTGTAGGGCTCAAGAGATACTCCGTTTGTTATATGTGCACTGCTCAATGGGGCTCCTGCTAGCCACACGCTAACATTTAGTTAATTAAAATCATATAATTAAAAAGCCGGTACATCTGTTGCAGTATTTGTATTTCAAGCTTGAAATAGCCACACGTGGTCTCTAGCTACTGTATGACACTGAAAATTGTAAGACTTCTATCATTATACCAGGTTCTATTGGCGGCCCTAATCTGTACTCACTGGTCAGCTCTTTAAGGTGTGCCATCATCTGCAGTTCTCATCTTGGTTAGAGGTCCAAAGAAGTGATTAGATTATGGAAAAGAGCTGAGGGAGAACTCGGAGGATTGCTGATAGAGTCCAGCTGGTACATGAGATAGAGATACAGGAAAGAAGGGCAAAAATGATTCCAAGGCTTTGGTCGAAGTGACCCCATCAGCCAAGATGTCCAAACCATGCGTGGTATGGATTTAAGGCCGAGAAAGGTGTCTTGGCTCCAACCCTCAACCCAAAATCCATCCATCCGTGACTCTTCTCTGCTGCTAACATTTTGGCAAGCTAACCTCTCAGAAACGAAATCATGATATGACTCAGGAAAGATAAATCTTGGTGACTTTTTTAACACTGCTGGTAAAATCCTGTTCCCTCTGTTTTCCTTCTCTTTAGGCAAATCTTCCAGACCTGTTACTTTAGAATTGCAAGAACTTTTATAATCATTTTCACATTTCTTCCTTTACCTTAAAGGTAATGACTGGTATCTTGGAGACTGTGATGTTAAATTCCTGGACCTTCTGCCCTTACACCAAATGAACAAGCAAGCTCTGTATGTGGCCATACCTAGCCTTGTTTCTTTCTGCCTTGTAGATCAAAAAATATTTCCCATCTTCTCTGATGGTCCTCTTCCCAGCACTGATCTTATGTTCTAAGACAGGAAAACATTAGCAAAATACTCTCAACTTTGAGGCTTTATTTCCAACACTGGGCATCAATTCCAGAATACGCCATCATCTTACACCTGGGTGCATAATGAAATAGGTCATTAAAATGTTCCTGGGGCTGGCGCTGTGGCATAGTGGATAAAGCTGCAGCCTGCAGCGCCAGCATCCTACATGGACACTGGTTCGAGTCCCAGCTGCTCCACTTCCAATCTAGCTTTCTGCTCTGTCCTGGGAAAGCAGTAGAAGATGGCTCAAGTGTTTGAGTCCCTGTACCCACGTGGCAGACCCAGAAGAAGCTCCTGACTCCTGGCTTTAAATTGGCTCAGCTCTGGCCATTGCAGCCATTGCCATTTGGGGAGTGAGCCAGTGGATGGAAGACTTCTCTCTCTCTGCCTTTGCCTCTCTCTAACTCTGCCTTTGAAATGAATAAAAAAATCTAAAAAAAATGTTCCAAATAATAGGTACATACATACATATAGAATTCAATGTTTTTAAAATGTAATATATTTTAACATATTTGATTTTATAAACTTCCACTCCACGGGTGATATTTAAAAGGCTACCAAAGGGGCCAATGCCATGGCATAGCAGATAAGGCCACCATCTGCAGCACGGGCATCCCATATGGGTGCTGGTTCAAGTCTCAGATGCGATGCTCCCCTTCCAATCCAGCTCCCTGCTAATGCATCTGGGAAAGCAGTGGAAGATGAATCAAATGTTTGGGCCTCTACACCCACGTGGGAGACCTAGAAGAAGCTCCTGATTCCCGGCTTCCGCATGGCCCAGCCCTGGTCATTGCAGATTTGGGGAGTGAACCAACAGATGGAAGATCTCTCTGTCTCTGCATCTGCCTCTCCTCTGTAGCTCTAAATTTCAAATAAATAAATAAATCTTTATTCAAAAAACTATAAAAATTCAATAGACATAATCATCCTTTTACTATTATTAGAATCCACAGAATGTGTGCAAATCAGTGACATCAGAAACAATGTTGAACACTGTGGTCATCAGTACTGCCTTTTTTTTTTTAAAGTTGCCTTTCTTATTTGTAACTAGTATATGTCACTACCAATAGAAATAGGTATAGCTTCATTCTCACTTAGATGTGTTTTGTGCACACAACAATATAGTCATCCTTGCATCTTACTTTTTAAAGAGAAGTTTCAAATTATCACCTGTCATAGTACCAACACTAAGATAATTAACAGTTGCTAAAACTACACACAATTAGGACAAAAACTCAATTTCTCTTGGTCTATGTTCAATTCCCACACCAGCTCAGTATCTAATATATAGCAGTCAGTAATAAATATTTGTTGAGTTAATGTATGAACTATTAGCCTAAAATCAATAATGGTTGCTTACTAGAGCACAGAACATAAGTAAAACAGACAACGCATTAGGGGCATTTCTATGACACTTGAAATGTTATACATTTATTTCTGTTCAAGAAAACGCTTTTCAGAAATTCTAGGACTGGTCAAGGGCTCTTGACTTGTTCAACTGCCAAAAAAATGTACACCATGGGCAGCTGGCCTCTGAGGTAAAATCATCAATCAAGCAGGCTCCAGGACTTGATACTTGGAACTATCAGCCTGCAGACAGAATCGGCGAGACGTATGGAGAGCGCCCTGCAAAGACAGGAAGCAGCAGCCCTGAGCCATATTTAGAACAATCCAGCAGGAAAGCCAGGAGGTAGAGAAACGTCCAATCTCCCTGAGGAGGTACACATCCAGGGAATCTGAGACAGCAAGTGTAACACCCAGGGGCAGGGACGGCTGCTGGGCTGAGGGCTGAGTTCATCTGCACACACAAAGGGACTATTGTCCACTCTCACGTTCAAAGAACCAGGAATGGGGGCAGGTTGAGCATGTGTGGGAGGGTCAGCAATCTGTCCACGTCAATGCATGAGCTATTAATTGTAGAGGAGAATGGACCACCTGCATATCACCACAGGCTTAAGGCCCAACTGAGCTGCGACTCTTCACAGCATAAATGTCGTGCAGATGCTTCTGGGAGGCTACCACAAGGTAAGATGCAATGGCGCTCACAGGTGGGAGAGCAACATCAGTACCCAAATTCAGGCAACATGGGGTCAGTGAGGATGGTCTGGCTACTTTCTCTGAGAATCTCAGTTCTGTTTCCAATGGCAGAAGCTCAGGTATTCTCATTTACTCTTGGGAAACATTCAGTCTGCCAATTATGCATCTTTAAAAAGTACTGTAGAAAACTGGAGGCATCTGAAAACAAGCAAGTGAATGAAGCAAGCAGTTGCCCCTCCTGAGCCTTGCCCCAGGCCAGCTCATCAATGGAGACACCAGACCTAACATCAGAAAGAAGCAAGGCCAAGCACAGGGTAAGGCCCTGTTGCTGGGAATGGACAGACTGCTCCGTCCAACGAGGGCCCCTCCAGAGCCTAAAGAACAACAGGAAAAGCTGAAAGGAGGCGGAGTTAACTAGTTGACAGTGGAAAGGCAGAGATGCAATGAGCAGAGAAGAAAGGGTCAGAATAAAGTCACTGAATGGAAGCCAAGGAGCAGGACAGGTGAGCTCCCAGGCTGAGATTCCAGGAGCATTGGGGCAATCCCCAAAACACAGAACAGAAAGGAAAATGGAGGCTATATTGCTGGGAGATCCTTGAAGACAATGGTGATGACCTTTGTTAATGATCTTGAAGCTGCTAAATATAGAAAATAATCAATCTGCAATATGCATTATATCATATACTGTATTGTTTGTAACATGCACTCGAATGACTTCAGACATTCTCTAAAATTGTGGGATTCCAGTGGGCCAGTACAAAGAGGTTGAAGACATGAAGGCTTTCCATGTGTGAGTTTCCAAGAGATCCATATCTTCTATTTCCTCTCAGGGAACAGTTCCTTTACGCAAATCCATACATGCCTGAGATTAAATATGCAAGCAATGCTGAGTTCTGGAGCTTGAAGTCCAAACAGGCTACATCCTCTTGGAAAAGGCTCCTTGAGAACCCCACAAATGCACCAAATTCAGCAGGACTCCTTGTCTCTTCTGTGTGTAATTGCAAAAACTTCCTGTCTTTCCTCCACTGCCTGTAGCATTCTCTCTTCCAATCAATTCTCTACATGATCTGGGGAGAGTCAACCTTCACCAACAATGTGATCAAAACATGATTTATTGCCAAATTTATTTGAGTGGATCTGCACATCTAAACTTGACGTTTACTAAAATTTTTTGAGATAGAAAATGTTTTATACTGTGACAGACACACTGCCACATACTGTAACTGGGGCAATAGTTCATAAAAAGAGAAGCTTTATTATATGTGATGCACTACAGAGGGATCTTCAGAAAGTTGGTGGGAAATGAGCAGTATCTTTTACTTCCACATTTTCGTGAGCTTTTTGAACTGTCTTCCTTTGTTTCTATTCTATGTTGTTTAATTTCAAGAAATATGTTAGTGGTACACACTAAATTAACGGAGGCAGATGGTGGATAAACCAGTGGCATCAAGGCTGGCATCTGACCTGTTGTGCAAGATGCGGGAGGCTTTGCTCATTGTGGTCCTCACTCAAGCTCTCCATAATCAGGACCTGTTGCTTCTCCACTCATGCCCTACCCTACAGATCCTGAAGTTTCTTGAAGTCCACAGTACATCTTACTAACTGAATTTTTCCTGCACGCCTGTGTCATCCCCAGGGTTGTCTGCTTGTTAAGTCCCCTCCGTCTCTGCTCTTACTTTCTGCAGGATTTCTGGGAGCCTCCAGACCCCATGAGTCACTTTCTCCTCACTGTACCATTATAACCCGAACTCTCCATAAACACTGCATTTAGTACTAGGAGCTGCAATGGTCACACAGGTTGGAATTAAAAAAAATACTTTTAATGTTGAAATCAGGATATTTCTTAATGTGACTGAGGTCTCCTTTTCCTTTAAGCCATTTAGGATTGATTTCCTGTCACTTGCGATTAAATTTGTTTTTAAATCAATAGTAAACTCAATATCTTGGATTTATGGAAATACCATATATTTTATGCCTCCTAAAATTACTTCATTAATTTTTTCAGTACAGAAACTGTATTTATTCATACAACTTATTCATATTCACAATCTCAGGCCTACAATAGTACCTGGCGAAGTCACAGTGGCTTCATCAAATGCTTACTAAATAAGTCAGAAATGAGCAAAAAATTGTAGTTCATCATCAGTCTTAAGTAAAAATGTCAAGGAATTTCACACTCACAATGCTGGTAAATAAACGTCCTGTAAGTCCTTCCAGGTTTATTAAAAAGAAATGTTTAGAATCACTATGTTCCCAAAGCTGTAGTTATGAGATATGTGAAGTCTGTATACCTTAATTAAAAGTGGCTGGGAAAAAATGTTCAAATTAATGCATTAGGGTAATACATAACACTAAGGCAGCCACGCAATATGTATAACTACCATGCACACCAATGTCTACATGTATAAATTTAATGATCATGAAAAGACAATATCATTTTCAGGTTTCCTTTTTACTAAAAATTAGATCATGACCCATTTTTGGAATGAACAGCAATCCTAGTTTTCCCAGATAAAACCAATATGTCTCAAGAGCTGACAGATGGGTTTTCTAACACATGGGGACACTTCTCCCTATTCTAGAGAAATAAAGCCTGAGATTCTGCACTGACAGACCCATCACAGTAACAGAAATTTGAAAAGCTATTGAAATACGCATAGTCACTTGAATTTTGACTCTCTAAGAAGATAAAGAGAAGTTCTACTGCATCCTACAATAAAGAACTTCAGTGTAGCCAAACTATTTTTTGGATGAAACATCAAAGAAGTATGCTTAACAAAGCTCCTCATCAAGTCGTCATCATATACAGTGTGTCCAGAACACTCTGTCACTGCCAACTATGTCACATCTAAAGTTTCCCTTCACCCCTACAGACTTAGAATCCATCTCATACCATGCATCCATGCAAGACATTGAACACCAACATCTAAGTTTTTAAGTGAAAAACAACCTGTGTTTTCAAGTATTGTTCCTAATAATATTTTAAACAAACATGCAGCTTTCTACTTTATAGTCCTCTACTTAATCATGGTTGTGTTACAGTACCTAAAAAATCATGACCTAAAGCCAGTCTACAACACTTTAACCACTGTGAATTATCAGCTGTACATGTCACAATCTATTAAACAGAAAGGTCCCCAATGCCAGCCTCACACTGGTCCACAGCATGTTCTTACTTCCTAGTACTTGAAAGTGTCCATTCAAATTATGGCAATTTATTCTTCAAATTGATGGCAAATATGCATCTGCCACTTCACAATTTCTCAAGATACTGGCGTGCAACTTTCTTTTATTTTTTTGTCAAGAACTGCCATCAATGGGCATTCAAGGACAAAATCCCATACTGTAAATAGTATCTACAATCAGCCAAAACACTCACTGCATCACAGCAAAGAAATCATCAATTACTTTTTAAAATTTAATTATATAACAAGGAGTGTAAACTATTATACAACTTTAGTCATACCACTGACCTGGAAGTTTTCCAAATGGGTATCTCTAGAGACCATAAAAGAACAAAAATAAAGCAAAAACTGAGTGGAACCATAATAACTTCTGACAGCTGCCAAGATAATGTCGAAACTTCTTACTCACAGAAAATAAATTTTCAAACTATGTGATATAATTTGCTTACTACAGCACACAATTTTGGAAAAAGTAAGTTTTAGATACAGCATTTAAATTATATGTATAAAATAGGTTTCATTGTACTTGTGAAAGTTATACAACCAAAAAACTCTGATCTATGTGGGCAACTATATACATTATACATTTTCATCAAATACAACACCTTAGAGATTTAAATATCTTAGATTTTAATCAGTAAATAATTTTAAATAGACAAATAATTGGATACTATGGAAAGGTGAAAATCAATCTCTAACCTTACTTTTGCCAATTGTGTTCTTTTAATTTTCACAAATTAACACATTACCCCCTGATAAGCCAAAATTATAGTATTTTATTACAGAATTCTCTTTTTAAAAAATCTCTCATACTCTCTCCCCTTTATCTTTAGTTACCCCTAGTGAAAATATTTTACTTCTCACATGCATATCTTGTTGTCTTATTAGTTACAATTATCTCTTTTAGGTTTGGTTGGGGACAGTGTGACAATTTCCAACTATAATGCACATTCTTGTATATTCTATTCAAGGAGATGAGATTAACTCACCTCTCCTTGAGTGTGGGCTACACCTAATGACTCTTCACAAAAAAAGTAAGATATAATTGAGGGCCATGACTTTTCAACTCACAAGACTCCTATCTTGATTTCTCTCACTGGTTCACTTTGGGGAGGTCAGCATTCATGCTGAGAGAACGCTCAGCAGTAATAGGGAGAGGGCCAGGTTAAGAGAACTGAAGCAGCCTGCCAACAACTGGTGAAAAGACAGATGCTGACAGCCAACAGCTTCAAGAGTGAGCCATTTGTGGAGCAGATCCTCCAGGCCAAGACACGCCTTCAGATCACACAGAGTCGGCAGACATGTTGACCACAACATTACATGAAACTCTGATCCAGAAAGACTTATCCAAGCTGCCTCCGACTTCTTGGCCCACAGCAATAATGAGATAAATACTACTTTGTGCTAAATTCTTAGGGTAATGTGTTCGGTAGGAATAGTTAACCAACACTGACAATATTCATGTTCTTTTAGGGTTCATTAACACTGAAATCACTGCAATTTCGTGATGGTCTTTTGGACAGAGTTACATGAAATGTAACAAAAATTATGAAAGCCAGAGACTGTATGGTCTCTCACAGTATATGACTTATCACAAATCCCTGATTTCTTGCATCCATTTCCAGAAAATAATCAAAGGTAGGAAGAAATCAGGGAAGAGAATGTACTAAAGAATGTAATCGTGGCTTCACAATACATTTTATATTCATCTGTTTATAGATTTTTAAAGCTGTTTAACGATTTTACTGATCAGTACACACAGACATATCACAATAATCGCTGAAGTTTAAGATGCTAATGTTGGATATCCTGTTAAGTTGGATAACCATTCTCTACAACTTCCATAAAATGTACATAAAACAACAGCTTTTATATGTGAATGGTAATGAGGACACAATGTTTTACTATCATAAGATGATTCAATCTTATTTATAAACTGCACTTCATTTTTCAAAAAAAAAAAAAAAAGAGTCTTAGTATATTCAGGTTTCAACAGTTCTCTCTTGGTGAATGCTTAGCCTAAGCCTCAATTATGCAGCCCTGACCGGTGCAAAGTTTCCGCTGATTCATCTTCTGGCAGTATTTCCACAGGATTCTCTTGACAAGCCCTTTTCACTTTTTATTATTATATATTCACATTCAAGCCAGTGTCATGGCTCTTAACTGTCTCCCCATTCTATAACTAGTGTCCTTCTGATCTTGGTATGAACTACTGCATTCTCTTCCACCTCCAGGCAGAGCGAGAGAATTCTGTCTTAGCAAATATTAGTGATGCTTACTAGCTTTCCATTTTTCTTTTTCAACTGGGAAAGCATTTAATTAAAATCAGTCTCGCTGTTATGACTTGCTTTGGTCAATGAATTATGATTAAGTACCAGCATTTAAGTCAGTGCATGGTTCTTCATTGTCCATTTGTCCTTGCTTTAGGAAACCCTAATCACTGAATTTTGGTGGCCAAATGATAAGAAGCTGCCCGTGACTATGAGGAAAAGGGGTTTTGTCCATCCATCCTGGGCAACTTATATGAGTCATTAAAGGTGAAGGGAAATCAAAAAGTTTGTGGACAAATGGATCTAAAATGTGTTAATTTTGGTGCAAAAAAACTGAAATCCATGTATAGTTTTTTATAACCTCCATGTTGCATAAAATTTTAAAGATTCTTCATATGCATGGATTCCAAAAATTTTTGCACCAATACAAATTAATCTTTTAATTCCATTTTCCATGAACTTTTTGAGTGCCTTTATAGACTGCTTGGATTAAGTCATTGACATTGTGGCACTGTTTGTCATTATGGCATACCTAGCCCATACTGACTGACACTCTCTTCAGAGTAACCAAAGAGTATGGTTACAAAAGTCTCTCAGTAGAAAAGATACAGTAATATGAATTTCTCTTAGAAAATAAATTTTGTTTGGCTCCATTTTTAATTTACTTTATATTGTTCCAAGCATTAAAAACCCAAGTATTATAGACCTAAGAGCAACAGCGTTAACATTTAATTCTAATCCTACTGGGAAACTATTTCTCTAGATTTATCATCAATGTAGGGCCCATTCTCTGTTATAGATTTGTGTGGAGATGAAAAAACATTAATAATTATGCTACTTTGAAAACTATAAACTTCATTAAATATTGGAAAACATTATGGCCTTTAGTCTTTAAATTACCCTTTGTCAAATATCTTTAAAATTTATCTTGTACATTAAAGTGTAACCAATAGCAAATGATAAATGAACTAGAATTGCACATACTTATATTACAAAACAATCTGTGATTTAAACATGCATTCTTCAAAATTAAAATGCATTTCTCAAGTTCCTGGTGTGACAAAATTCAAATCACATATACACACACTAGTTCAGGGAAATATTTAAGCATATATCATCATATCAAGCAATTAAAGAAGCACTTCACCAAAACGTATACCTGAAAACGCTACTGAGGGAATTGTTGGATAAGTCAATCATAAGTCAAAAGAGATTTACCAGTGTATCTTCTTGATGAGCCTACAATTTACCCAACATTAATCATCTTTGCCATCGTTCATTCTGAGATTTCTCAAAGATAATAAAGTAGGAGAAGCTCACTTTTGTATACTAATGTCTTTATACATGAATTCACACACACACACATAAATCAGAAAAGGAAAGAAAGCTAATTTAAAAGAGTCTGTATGCCCACAATATCAGCACTCCAAGATTATTAGCTAGAGTCTGCTACAGGAGCATAAACATTCATTTTCAAATTGTAATTTCTATATTCATGTGATGTGACTTAAAAATATAGTATAGAACTCAAAATGCAGTATATTTTAAGAATAAAATATTTAAGCTAAGTTAAAGAAATGCAGATGTAATTTTCACACCTGTAGTACCATCAGAAATATTTCTTAATACATAATTAAATTCCACAACATCAAGAAGGGCACTGTGATGGGGGCAGGTATGTCCAGCTTCCTGTCAATGTACCTGGAAGACAGCAGATGACCCAGGCTCGAGCAGTGGGGTCCCCGCCATGACGTGGGAGATGTAGGCAGAGCTCCTGTTCCTGTGTCTCTGTCTCTCTGCCTTTAAAATAATTATTTTCTTAAAAAATACACAATTTTCAAACATTCAAATATATAAACCAACAAAAATAAGATACAAATTCCTCAGCAACCACATAATCAGTATGCTGTTGGTGCTACCCTGTGGGGAGCAACTCGGACGAGACTGTTACTGGAATTAAGACTTATTCTATGCATCTGCTCTCCCACAATATGGCGCTGAGAAGGGAGTAACAACTTCTACGCAGCTGCCTCTCAACAACTTGAGTGATGACCTGCAGGAGCTGATCCTGCTCCTGATTGGAGGAGAGCAGCGTACTCGGCGTGTGGGTAGCAGAGTTGGGATTGGTGGAAGAGGACTATAAAGGAGGAGAGAGACAACATGCACGAAGGAACATCTAAGAGGAACACCTGTGCAGCCCCTGAGAGAGCCGGCCGGCGGTGTGCCGCTCCCCCGCGGAAGTGGGGAAAGTGGCAGGGGGAACCGCCCTTCCACAGAGGTGGAAGGGACAGTAGCCAACCCAGGAAGAACCAGCAGCAAACCCGGGGAGGGCCGAGCAGACAAAAGAACAGCGCAGGGTCCTGTGTCGTTCCTCCGCGAAGAGGGGGAGCTACACAATGGTGCCGTGACTCGGATAGGAAGCCTAGGCAGGGTTTAGTGTCGTTCCTCCATGAAGAAGGGGAGCGACACTACCCAGCACACTTACATATATACATGCATGTAAAAATAAACACATATCCATGCATGCATGTAAAGATACACACATACACATATTTGTATGAGCATACACACAAACCCACAAATGCAGATAAATGCATATGAAAACAAAACTGCATATATTATTCCATCATGTTTTTCCCCAACACCATGACTCTGCGATCATCTCAGGTCATAACTTACAGATGTATCATGTTTTTTTTTTTAAGTCTGTAAACAACTATTTCATTGTATTGATATATCATATTTTTAAAATATTTATTTATTCATGCTTTGATCTGAAAAGCAGAATGACAGAGACAGATCTTCCATCCATTGGTTCCCTCTACAAATGACTGTAACAGCCAGGGCTTGGTCTGATAAAGCCAGGAGCCAGGAACTCCATGTGCTCTCCCATAAGAGTGGCAGGGACCTAACTACTACAGCCACCACCTGCTGCCTCCGAGGGTGCCCATTGGCAGGAAGCTGGATCAGATGCAGAGTCAGTAAGCAATCCCAGGCACTTTGATATGGGGATGTACATATTGCAAGCAGTGGCTCAACCTGCTGCACCAACACCTGCCCCTGAAGTAGGATATTTTTAAACTCTAACTCTACAAGGGAGATTTTTATACTGTTTTTTTTTCTTTTTCCTGGCTTTTTCTATTTCACTTATTTTATATGGTAAAATCTTTAATCCTAAGTGCATCTGTTTATTATTTTAGAATAGATTCCTGGAAATGAACTTTCTAGGTCTAAGAATACAAACACCTTAACTGATAGACATTGTCATCCTTCCCTAAAATCCCTCCCAGTAGACTCCAGCAACAATATAAAAAATGCCAACTAACATGCATTTTGGCAAACATGAATATTAGTGGTCATTCACATGTTTATAATACAAAGTAAAAATGATTTATAAATTTTTGCATAAAATAACATTTTAAACGGTAAAATCCATCAAAATGCTGATTCCAGCCATAGAGAAACAAGCATCATCTTTCATTCTGTGACTGTCAAGTGAGAATGATGCTCCTTTCACAGCAGCACTTTATACATTTCACTGCAATTAAAGATAAAAATTTTCTGACCTTCATGTCAAATATATAATTAGTAATAGTTAAATTGCACAACTGGTGACAAATGAAACTCCGGAAAAATAAGCAGCAAGTGCAGTTTTTTTTTTTTTAACTTTTATTTAATGAATATAAATTTCCAAAGTACAGCTTATGGATTACAATGGCTTCCCCCCCATAATGTCCCTCCCACCCGCAACCCTCCCCTTTCCCACTCCCTCTCCCCTTCCATTCACATCAAGATTCATGTGCGATTCTCTTTATATACAGAAGATCAGTTTAGCATACATTAAGTAAAGATTTCAACAGTTTGCTCCCACACAGAAACAAAGTGAAAAATACTGTTTGAGTACTCGTTATAGCATTAAATCTCAATGTACAGCACACTAAGGACAAAGATCCTACATGAGATTTAAGTGCACAGTGACTCCTGTTGTTGACTTAACAAATTGACACTCTTGGTTTATGACATCAGTAATCACCCTAGGCTCTTGTCATGAGCTGCCAAGGCTATGGAAGCTCCCTGAGTTCACCGACTCTGATCATATTTAGACAAGGCCGTGGTCAAAGTGGAAGTTCTCTCCTCCCTTCAGAGAAAGGTACCTCCTTCTTTGATGGCCCATTCTTTCCACTGGGATCTCACTCGCACAGATCTTTCATTTAGGTTTTTTTTTTTTCCCCCCCAGAGTGTCTTGGCTTTCTATGCCTGAAATACTCTCATGGGCTTTTCAGCTGGATCCGCATGCCTTAAGGGCTGATTCTGAGGCCAGACTGCTGTTTAGGACATCTGCCATTCTATGGGTCTACTGTGTATCTCACTTCCCATGTTGGAGCAAGTGCAGTTTTAAAAGAAAAATCAGGCCGGCGTCACGGCTCACTAGGCTAATCCTCCGCCTGTGGCGCTGGCACCCCGGGTTCTAGTCCCTGTTGCTCCTCTTCCAGTCCAGCTCTCTGCTGTGGCCCGGGAGTGCAGTGGAGGATGGTCCAAGTGCTTGGGCCCTACACCCGCATGGGAGACCAGGAGGAAGCACCTGGCTCCTGGCTTTGGATCGGCGCAACGTGCTGGCCATAGCAACCATTTAGGGGGTGAACCAATGGAAAAAGGAAGACCTTTCTCTCTGTCTCTCTCTCTCACTGTCTAACTCTTCCTGTCAAAAGAGAAAAAGAAAAAGGAAGAAAGAAAAGAAAAAGAAAAATCAACAATGCACGTAGCATTTTCACTAGACCCTAGCACTGTCAATGTTTGAAATTAACCATTATTTTACAACACAAGCCCTTTTATAAAACACTCATTAGCTTCCAGAAAGCTTTTTTTAGTGTTTGATACATTCTTCAATTTTATCACAATACACTATATTAGCTAATGATCTTGAAGATAGAGTATCAAAGCTTTAAGTCACCATAATACTAGTTTCTCTTTTTTAAAATTTTAGTTGACAAATGATAACTGTACATATGGATGGGGTACAATGTGATATTTTGAGTATATAATGAATAAATCAAGCTGATTCAACTTAGCACCTCACATACTCAAAAAATTAAAAAATCTTTGCAATTTTGAAATATGCAAAATATTATTATATATCATAGTCACCATTCTGTACAGCAGATGGCTAACACAGATTTCTCCTGTCTCACTGAAACTTTGCAGCCTTTGATCAACATCTTCTCTCCCACCTCCCCTCCTCCCCAGGCTCTGGTGACCACACACAAAATCTCTTTACTGTGCTGCAGAGTCAATCACTTTCTGAGAGATCAAGTTTAGTGAAAAACCAATCTCAGTAATATTGTATGAAAAGCAATTTCTCTACATGTTTACAATTATTTTATGCAATGATATCATTCTTTACATCTTAGATACGAGTAAACAGGTTTAAGATGATACCATATTTCTAGTCTAAATGTAGAATATAGCATTTTAAAATTACTTGTATTTTTCTTCTATATTTTAGAAAATAATTTTTCACTTATTAAATTATTCTAAATTTAGAAAAACTCTCTTCCAAGCATTCAGTCTCTCACTGCTTTTTAATCCCTCCTTTTCCAGAATATTTACAATGTCTCATATAATAAGAAGTTATTATTGCTAACAAAAATTATTCAAGAATAAAGGGTCAAATAATGTAACATCTAATTGTTATAAAATCAATGACATGGTCAAAATGTTAAACAAATTTAAGGAACACAAAGATAATCCTTAGAAAAAGAAACTGTGACTCCATGTGCACATTAAAATAAAAACTCTGCCAATTAGGTAGGTGGAATCTACTTACTTCCATGGAAATATTTTAACACTAATGGTCTTTTTTCAGGGAGCAGTCCAAGCATAAACTTGATGATAATACATGAGTATTTTTTAAAGATTTATTTATTTACTTGAAAGGCAGAGTTACAGAGAGAAAGGGGGGTGGGAGGGGGAGAGAGAGAGGGAGAGGGAGAGGGAGAGGGAGAGGGAGAGGGAGAGGGAGAGGGAGAGCGAGAGGGAGAGGGAGAGGGAGAAAATCTTCCAGAAATAAATGATATTTGAGGAGAATGTTTACCCTGATTTAACACTGCACAATGTAGATGTGTATTTAAGCATCACACAGTATTTCATACATACGTACAATTTTTGTGTGTTAGTTTTAAAAAGTGACTTTTTAACCCCTAGGGTCTCAATATTTACTTGCTGAATGAATGAATGAATGAATGATTAGGAAGTGAGTTGGTAATGTTTAATCCATTCTGTCTGTTATGTGATTGTTTAGTTTGTCTTTTCATTGTATGAGCATTTGTTTTGCCTAGAATCATTTACTTACTGGATCAATTAGTCATTTATTAACTTAATTAAGAAACAAGAGGCTACTAGTACTTGATGAGGTCAATAATTCCACCAAAAAAAAAAAAATGCTGGGTTGTGAAGGGCCCTTTTGTTTTCCCATGGATTCTGTCTCTGCTATCTTGTGAATGTCTCTGCAAGGCATCTGCAGGAGGCCATGCAGTCAGAGAGACTGATTTTATGAAACAGTAATTACTCTGAGAAAGATGCTAAATTTAAATTGTACCAGTGACTGAATTTCAATTTAGAATAACAAATCCACACATCATCTTATTGGAAAATCATTATCTAATTTCTGTGTACCACACATATAATTTGCACAATTGAGAAAAAAATGCCTCTCAATTAGCTATTTTTAAATGTGGTACAGCTCTCTGAACTTTGAACACAGGATTAAAGTTCCATTGATACACTGAACAAATTTAACAAAATATGAAGAAGAACATAAGTCAGGAATTAGCATGTAGATCTTATTTTCAAGATGATACTATACCTAGCCATGTTTTAAACACTGTGTAAGAACCCTGGGATAACGGAATAACAAATAATCACATTTTAATTTAATACATTTCAATTTGTATCATGACGTACAACTACATCGCTAAATTCAAGTTACTGGAGTTACTATGAAATGATTTAGGAACAAACAATGCCAGTGCAATGATGAGCCTGCTCTAAATACTGCTGACTCTGTTTCAGCTGCATAAGACCTCATCAGTTTGCTATGGAACACAGAGAGGACCCCAAGTCAGCTATCTACAACAGGTACTACTGTATACAAGAACAGTACAGATGTAGCTTAGGTTGGTCATCATGAAAAATCCCAATTTAAAATGTAAACTGCCCACATTAGGTAATATAGGGTATACAATCTTTTAAGGTATACTAACCATGATGATTAGAAAATGTGGTATTGAATACTTGAAGGGAATGAACCTTGTATTGTTTAATTGGCAGTGATCGAATTCATGAGAGAAAAACTATTACCCACCTGATACATGATTTCCACTCTTTAGTGTTTATGTGGAAGAATGACTGCACCTCCACATACAAAAAAAAAATACATTTACTGGCATAACTTGGTGAAATTTCAATTCTACTTTGGCAGTTCTTGAGCCCCACATTGATGGCATCACTTAATGCTTCTCACTGGCACAGAAGAATGAATATATAGGCATGAATGTCCCTGAAGCAACCCCAGAAAGAACGAGGGCTCCTTGCTGAGACATTTTATGACAGGAGGGTGATGAGGCATGCAGGAATTAAGTAACATTTTCAAGGTCACACTCCAAGTCTTTAATAGAGCAGCGAATAAAACCATAAGTTTTGGCCATTAGATACATGCTATGATGTCCGGAGCAGGCTTCCAATCTTACACTCTTGAACAATGAACTGAAATGAAGTGCCTGGCACTAGACAAACCTACACATGATATGAAATACCTACTTCTCCAAGCCATTAAGTGATCCAAAAGAGAATTATATTGAAAAATAAATGAAAGATGTAACAAAGGTGCATTACAATTTCCAAATGACATCTTGCTTTAAGATGGATAACAATGGCCAAATATATCTCCTTGAGCTTATTTTTATTCACATACTTCAGAACAACCTTGTGAATGTAATCTAGGCCTGCATCAACATTAGACACTATATATGTGAAAATCTGTCATGGTAGTCGTGGGAAACTCACACACCAGCCTTCCCTGGCCAGGTGTGGCATGTTGCTAAATGTGCTTCTTGAGATGTGAACCTTAAGAAAGCAGCACGAGGATGGAAAACAGTTCAATCGGATTCTGCTGATGGGACAGCCCAAGGTAGCTGTTTGCTGGTCCTGCTGCCTATTTACCCAGAGTTCCCATGGGTCCTGCTCTTTTATGCTTTTTGGGCATTTCCTTTCCTTAATGAGCATTTCAGAGTTCCACCAAATACTACTTCTTTTCTGCCTTAGAGAATCAGGGGTCTCTTCACTCGCAACCGTCAGTCAGGTGCTGAACCTGGCTGTAGCAATGCCGTTGACCATGTTACTAAAATGTACTTTCTGAAAACCAGTCACTGCCTGGCAGTAAGGACCAAGACGTCAGGAACAAAAGAAGTGTTTACTACAAAGTACTTATAACATAGTAGCCAATATTGCAGACTCAATTCTTTTGAGTAAAAATTAGGCTCATCCCGGGGCAGGGGGGGAGGTCTGGGTAATAAAAGGTAAGAATGATCTAATTGGCACTAATGCAGATCTTAAATTTTTTGATTCTACTGGCCACGGACGTAGTGAATATTGTGATTATAAGATCTGTCCTCCCTTCTCCCTCTCCCCCTCTCCCTCTCTCTCTCTTCTCTCTGCTCCTGTCTGCTCTCTCTCTTCTCCTCGATAGCTCCTCTCCTCTGTCTCTCTTACACTCTCCTTCTCCCTCTTTTTCCTTCTTCGCCCCTTCCCTTCAGTCTGCCGGGCTTTTCCAGTAAACCCTTCCCCTTAAAAAAAAAAAATCTGTCCTCAAGAAGTAAGATGCTAAATCTATTATGAGTTTGGACCCTTCCACCTTCCTTTCTCCCTTCCTGCAATTCACTCAACCAGCAAGTGTGCATGATGCACTAAACACAGGGATTCCAGAACAATGAGGGCAGAGAAGCAAAGTCGCAGCATCTGGCAGTTCTGTGATCCTTGGTGGGACAGTTACAGAAAGTAACAGTTACTACAGTGGGACAAATACTCCAATGACTAGAGAGGTATGACAAGGTCAGGGACACGGCTGGGGAATGCAAGCCAAGTGCTTTGGGACAGGAGGGGCAGAATGTGGTCATTGGGAAGATGTAGGAGAGGTTCCCAGTCACCAGGAGCCATGAGCTAGGCTGAGGAAATACCACATACAGCAAATTTCCCAAGCTGTCAAATGGATCAAAAAAGTGGAACAGAGTTCCAGGGCCTGTCATTATGGTGCAGCAGATTAAGCTGCTGCCTGCAATGCCAGCATCCCATATTGGAGTGCCAGTGAGAGTTTCAGGGCTCTGCTTCTGATACAGCTCCCTGCTAACACTCGGGGTTCTGCAACCCATGTGCGAGACCCAGCTGGAGGTCCAGGCTCCTGGGTTCAGTCTGGCCCAGTCCTGACCATTGCAGCCATTTGGGGAATGAGCCAGTGCATGGAAAATCTTTTATTCTATTTCTCCCTCTCACACTACCTTTAGAATAAAAGGAATCTTTTTAAAAAATATGGAGTGAAGATATGAAGAAGAAAATCAAAGATGTGAGTGGGAAGAAAAGTCCAGGTCAGAGACTTTTGCATTTTTACTTCTTGGATATCTTGACGAACCTACTGGTGAAATAAAACACGTTATACGTGGAACAATGCTCTTCAAGATCAGACCCTTAACATTCGGAAAATATTATTCTAAACTCCAGTTTTAAAAATGAGGGCAGGACTTGCAGCCAAATGCAGTTCCAGGGTTCTTGTCGTCACGTGTTTATGGAGTTAGCGCAATTAAGAAGGCAGGAAAAGATGATCGGTAATGACAGGAATCAACAAGAAGTCCATTTAATGATTAAGAGATTCCAAAGTGACTCAGAACTGCTAGGGTCAGATCACAATGCAAAATAATTATTAATAATGTACTAAAATACTTATTTAAATATTTAGATTTAAAATAATTTTAAATAGTAAAAAGTAATCTATTTATTATATCAAAAGAGATCCAGCATACACTGTGGATTTTTAATTGTTTATTAATAACATTTGACATAGAGACAGAAAACAAAGACTTGGATTTCTTTTTTTTTTTTTTTAAGATTTTGTTTATTTTATTTGAGAGGTAGAGTTACAGTGAGAAGGAGAGACAGAGAGAGATCTCCCTTCCATTGGTTCACTCCTCAGTTGGCTGCAATGGTCGGAGCTGGGCAGATCCGAAGCCAAGAGTCAGGAGCTTCTTCTGGGTCTCCCACACGGGTACAGGGGCCCAAGGACTTAGGCCATCTTCCACTGCTTTCCCAGGCCATAGTAGAGAGGTTTTGAAGTGGAGCAGCTGGGACTCGAACCAGCGCCCATATGGGATGCTGGCGCCACAGGTGGAGAATAAACCTACTGCGACATGCTGCCAGCCCTGACTTGGATTTCTTATAAAAAAGATCCATCAGGCCAATTTTGGGGGCTCTCATGGTATACATACCAAGTCATTTAACTATTTATCTTTTATAATAAGGACTAAAGTTATGCATGTCTTTATTTTTCTATTAAATTTATAGTGGATAATATTTACCTTGCCTTGTATACTCAACAGCTTGCCAACTGGGTGAATGCAGACCTCATAGGGAGAAGAAGTAAAAAGTATTCCACAAGAACACTAATGCAAGTTACAACAGTGTTGGTGCTGGTAGCTCAGAGTCACTGGGTAGGCAGCATGGGTGCTTTGGGGAGCAGTGGACCCTCAGAGCTGATGAAACTTCTGTTGGGAGCCACTTCCAAGTCATTCAGAAAAACCTTTCAGTCACATCACAAACAGGCCTGATGTGCTATAAATTCTACTTCTTTTCTGCCTTTGTTTTTAAAGCATGGTAACAAATCTCAAACCTATGCTGTATTTCAGAGTGACACCTATGAGTCAGAAGTCTTCACAGTAACATGCATCTTGGGTAAAGAATCCCAGGAAATCGGCCTATCTCTTTGGCAGGCAGCTGTGGCCAAGAATGTATATATCCCAACACACAACTCTGGACAGTACCATCCCCACTGTCATATGGGTCCTCACTACTTGGTAGGATTAGTATGCCTACAGCATCAGCCATCACATGGCAGCTCAGTGAAATTAACAAGCCTCACCTCTGCCCTGGCTTGCCAAGAGGAATAATCATTGTTACAAAAAGGTAAGCACATCTGGGAAGCACAGATGCTGATGAATAGCTAGAGTTGTATAGTGTACAACCTCTGCAGCCTCAATATCACCACTGCTTCAGTACCACTTTGAAAACAATTATCCTTTAATAGCTAATATGTCACCAAATAGAAAGTGTGAGACTGGTGGGCATCTGTTTATGTACACCCATTGAATTTCTCCAATTCCACCACAAGAATCGCAAGTTCATGCCTGAGCACCTCTGTCTCTATGATAAAAGACCACAGAGTGGATACTATACTCACGAGATGAGTTAGAAATGAGGCACAGATGGAGATGGCACTGTGGCATAGTGGGTAAAGCCACTGCCTCTGATGTTGGCATCCCACCTGGGTGCCGATTTGAGATCCAGCTGCTCCATTTCCAAGCTTCATCTTGGACCATCTTACACTGATTTACCAGACGCATTCATAGGGAGCTGGACTGGAAGTGGGACAGCCAGGACTCGATCTGGCACCCATCTGGGATGCTGGTGCTGCAGGTGTTGGCTTAACCTGCTAAGCCATAATGATGGCCCCAAGACTGCTTCATTTCTATTAATAACCCCAAATGGGGGTTGGCATGCCATGTCAAACCAATTTTTTTCTAATTTCTGTATTAAGCATGACAATTCCCTTGCATGAACTCTTGCAAAAGTAACTGAAGCAGGCTTTCTGGGGCCTCTTCATCAGTCCATCAGCTTTCTGACAGCCACTCTACTGTATTCTGGATGGATTACACTAAATCATAGGCAGTGAGCCTCCCTCCAACTTGGACAACAGCTTATTATTCTAATGTTCACATGAATGCTCAGTACTAAACAGAGTAAACATAATTAAAACATGTAAGGATCAGGAAATACTTGATGATTCAGATTTAGTTTGTCACCTGTTATGCAAAAGTTGAGGGAGGGGAAGGATCATTCATTATAGTAGATATATTTTCAATTTTATTGGGACAAGACTCAAGAGCCAAGGTCACTGCTGACATTCAGATAACCAGTGAGTCACTAAGCTTGACCCAAGATGCAAACTCTCTACCTTGGCATTTGAGCTATCAGTAGGATTCACCTTACATCTTGGTAATACATAATATCCCAATTCACGGACAGAAACTACCTGCAATCATTTCTGAGGTCGAACAAGTACCACAGATGAATCACTGAGATGCCCTGCAAATTAACACTGCCCATACAGGCTCTGATGCCCAGAGTCTTTGAGACTCCAGCCCTTCCTCCACCCTTTAGACATCTGGGGAATCCAGTGATGAAATGCTGTGTGGAGTGATTCTGCCCGGACTCACATTTTGACAGAAAAGAGGTCACTAAGCTAACATATAAATTTCCTTTAAAGGGGAAATAAGATTGTTTTGTTTTCTTATTTTTTGACTTTTATATACCACAGAATGGATGCATTGCCCCTTGGAATAAAATTAACGGTTTGTACACTGCAATATATGTCAGAATCTTCATGTGCCCTTGATAAAAATGTTGAATTCTAGGTAGCACAGTCAGAAAATCTGACTTATGTGCTCTGGAATTTCTTCAGGGATCCAGTCCTGGGTTACTTAAGGACTTACCTGCCCTGCACTTGGCTTTGAAAAGCCAGACCCAGAAAGTACATGGAGGCTAAGTGTTCAGTGGCAACCTTGTGAGGGTCCAGTGCAAGTACCTCCAGGGACCTCACTACAGGCTGGTGCCACCATACCATACACAGTATCAACAGAAAATTACCTGGAGAGCATACTTGTGTTTACCAATAACTATAACGACAACACATCAGTCATTCCACATTATGATCACAAAAACTATGCCACTAAAGGAACTCAGTTTATATGGTCTTTGAACAATTCCCAAACATACTCAATGTGTATACTACACATCCATATTAAAATACTGTAAAACATAACAATCTTCTTGAGCTTAAAAATGGCAATTTATTTTAGTCTCCATTCATCCCAGCACTGAAGCAGAAACCTAATTCACTGGAATCTGAATACATTAATGAAGGCTTAAAGATCAAATCAGATGGTAACTAGAGATACCATTCAGTGGACGGTATATATGTGCAAATTCACATACACACACACATAAAATACATGTCCCAGGATAAGGCATTCAATTGAAATCATTATATTATAAATGATTAACAATGACATTTTCAAATCCTAGTAATAGGATGATTTGGCCATTCATAAATATGTATAATCTCTCTCTACCAACACTGCCGACACATAATTTGTTTTCCAACCTCACTGATTTTCTCCATGCAGATGTATAATTTTCCAATTAGGAAATTAAACATTTGATATGAAAACACGTTGTCAGTTTAATTCCAGGTTTAATAATGTTTTTGTATATTTTAGGAATATACTCTTCTGGAATTCCAGGGGAAATCCTGAAATTGGAAATGTCTAATACATTTTAAGCAATGTATTCAGTCTTGGGAGTCTCTCCTAACAGGAGTTAAATGGTAGGAAGAAGATGAACTTTGGGGGTTGGGAAAGTCTTTGGAGAGGAAAGCCAGGGTCCCAGTAGAAGGGGATAGTTTAGGAGGCCACACAAACGTCATGGATGTGGGGAGGCACAGGAGAAGCACTGAATCCTAAACTCTGTATTGTTCAAAATACATAACTAGAATTCATGGAATTGGACATCGACTTATTATTCTATTATACTGAATGCTAGGTACTCAACTAATGCTACACAGAGTAAACATAATTAAAATACACAAGGACCTTGCAATAGTGCCAAAGATACAGATTTAGTTTGTCACCTTTTAACAAAGAAATAAAAGGATTAGAATGATTATTTAATATGCTAGATTTCAACTTTCTTGACTATCTCCCAAAATTGAGAAATTACCCACAAATGCACTCTGATTCATGGGAACAGGACAGAACTGACATGTTCTTATCTTATTCTATACCCCTGTGCAGTGACAACTCTATAGCCAGAGACATCTGAGCCATTGTGCACAAGGTGAGTCAGACCTGAGATTGTTGGATCTGGGGACCCAGAGAGGTTATCTGACCCTCCAAGACTACAGATGTGAGATGATAAAGTCTGAGAAGACTGAATGCTTGCATTTTTCACCACACAAATCAAGAAAGCAGACAGAGAGAGAGAAGGGAGGGGGATGTGGCTAAGCAAGGTAGAGGAGGGGGAGGACATGTGGAAAGAACATAGCAAGTGCCCAAATGTAGGTAGAGAAGTGACCAGTTTCAGTTGTTCCCTGAGATTCAGCTATGCTTTGTTTCTTGGTTTATGAGCGATAATAACTAGACCCTTTCCTACAAATCTTTTTTATCTAATTAGATGATGCTTTATAATCTTTTTTAAAATTTGATTTATGTATTTGAGAGTCAGAGAGATATAGGCAGATAGTCAAAGACAAAGCTTCAATCTGCTGTTGCACTGCCCAATGCTGGTAACAGCCATGGTTGGACAGGGCTGAAACCAGAAATGGGGAGCTCATTTTAGGTCTCTTAATGGGTGTAAGGAACCCAATTACTTGAGTCATCACTAATGTTTCCACGGTCTGCATTAATAGTAAGCTGGATTCAGGAGCCAGATCCAGGACACAAAATAAAAATGGTCAATATACACATTGAAAAATGTTCAGGGTGACTATCCATCAGGGAAATGCAAATAAAACCCACAATGAGGTTTCACATCACTCCATTTAGAATGGATGTTATCCAAAAATCAAAAAGTAATAAATGCTAGTGAGGATGTGGAGAAAAAGATACCTAATCCACTGGTGGTGCAAATGTAAACTACTAAAACCATTACAGAAGACACTGTGGAGTATTTAAATTCAGAAATCTGAAAATAGATCTACAATATGACTCAGCCATCCCATTCCTGGGAATCTACCTACAGAAAATGTGATCAGCATATGCAAGAGCTATCTGTACCCCATGTCTATAGCAGCTCAACTCACAACAGCTAAGATAGGGAATCAACTCAAATGTTTATCAGCTGATGACTGGATAATGAAAATGTAGTTTATATAAACTATGGAATCCTACTCAGCCATAAAAAAGAATAAATTCTATCTTCTGCAAGAAAATAGATGCGACTGGAGATGACTAATCTTGATCTAAGGAATGCGGTCTTCATCTGTAGAGTACTATTCAATTTTATGTTACTTCATTGGTACTATTAGTACTAATTTCTTCAAGGGCTAAAAAGTGGTTATGTCCCTTAATCAGAGCATCTAACCAATCTAAGATGTGGTTATTTTTAACCTATGACATGGTTTTGCTAGACACATAGTCATCAGCTCCTCAATTCTTACATGCAAATCAATGCTACTTTTCCTACTGCCTTTTACAATGTGCATCTCCTCTGACTTTGGGTATTGTCACCACAGATAGCAAAATAGGGATGAAAAGGAGCTCATATGTGAGTTCTAAATCCATCTTTCATAGAGAATACAGTTCTCACCACACTGCCATCTCGAGGAGTATTCTTTTACCATTCTGATATCACATAAGATGATAGAAATTCAGGCATCAGTTAAACAAAAGAGAAAAAGGCATTTCCTAAGTTCTTGGGAAAGAATAAAGAACCTGGATATCTGGGCCGGCACCATGGCTCACTTGGTTAATCCTCCGCCTATGGCACCGGCACCCCATATGGGTGCCGGGTTCTAGTCCCGGTTGCCCCTCTTCCAGTCCAGCTCTCTGCTGTGGCCCGGGAGTGCAGTGGAGGATGGCCCAGGTGCTTGGGCCCCTGCACCCGCATAGGAGACCAGGAAGAAGCACCTGGCTCCCGGCTTAAGATCGGCACAGTGCAGACTGTAGCAGCCATTTGGGGAGTGAACCAACAGAAAGAAGACCCTTCTCTCTCTCTCTCTCTCTCTCTCTCTCTCTCCCTCCCTCCCTCCCTCCCTCCCTCCCTGTCTCACTAACTCTGTCAAATTAAAAAAAATAAAGAACCTGGATATTTGAATTAGAGAAAGCTGGACTCAAAACTGTCCTCTGCCATATACTAGGGACATCAAAAAGTTCATGGAACATGTGCACTGCCCCTGAACTTCATCTTCCCACGCAGTCCGTGAAGCCCCCCTGTGTGAGCTATAGGACCTTGGAGAAGTTGTGTCTTCCTTGAGTATCCATTCCTCATCTATAACACTGGGATGACAGTAAGTTTCCTCAGGAGGTTAAGACAGGAAAAGCACATGAAGAGTTCAGTAAACATTCAATAATGGTGAATCCCTCCACTGGGGTTTGCTGCAATTCTCTAGATGTTAGATATTACTCTCTCTTCTAGAATATCTCCCTTTGGAGTATTTGCAGCTTACAACATTTTACCTAATGAAGTGACCTGGCCTCTTCCCTTCCTACAGAACTCCACACAGGGCTGTGGGTTGTCCTCAGGGGTGCTCCTGTTTTCAGGGAAGTCGAAGGGCAAAGCAAGTGCAAGGTCCTGGTACCTGGAGACAACTGATGGGGCATGTGCGTGAGACCCTGGAGGACTGGGTTGAAGAGTATCCCTCAAAATGTACATAAACCTAGAATCTGTTCAAGGGATCTTATTATAGGATCTCTGCAAATGTAACAAAGTTAAAATGAGATCGTACTGGATTAAACTGGTACTACTCCAAGGACTAATGTCATAAACAGAGGGAAGAAGTTCATATATGGAAAGGGCAGAGCCTGGAGAAACCTCCCCTGAGCTATGGCATTCCAAGGATTGCCAGCAGTCAGCAGAAGCTGGGAGAGGAGAGCAGGGATTCTTTCCTGGGAGAAAAGGTGTCACTCTGACACAGTGACTTGGGAATTCTGACCTCTCCAACTTCGAGAGAATCCGGTCCTACCATTTGAGTCACAGTTTGTAGTAACTGATCACAGCAGCCCTAGGGAACAACACCTGGGAGAAGGTGGGGTAGGAATCACAGTTTTGCTGTAGTCACAGAGGACTTGGGGCAGAGGGCACAGAGAGCAGAGCATAAACTTCCATCTCATCAGCCAGTAAGTGAAGCTAAGGATACTTAAAACACCAGAGGCTGAAAACATCAACACCCATATGTAACCTACCATCAGTGCATTTAAGGAATACATTCCACTAAATTCCTAACCTCTGCTGAGTGTGCTAGTGTTGTGGAGGGACAGAGGTAGGGGAAAGTAATAGAAGCTCTAAAATAGCTTCAGTGATTTTAATACATACCATGTGTATTTATTAATTTAAAAAATTATTTATTTATTTAAAAGAAGAATTACAGAGAAATAGAAGTAGAGGCACATAAAGAGATATCCTCCATCCACTGGTTCATTCTCCAATGGCCACAATGTACAGAGCAGGACAGGCCAAAGACAGGTGCAAGGAGCCTCATCCGGGGCTCCCACATCGGTACAGGCGCCCAAGCCATTCTCCACTGCCTTCTAAGGCACATCAGCAGGGAGCTGGATCAGAAGTAGAACCACTGGGACCCGAACCAGTGCCCACATAGGCTGCTGGAGCTGCAGGTGACAACTTTACCTGCTGCACTATACCACAAGCTCCTGTCTATATTATTTTTATCCACAGGCTCAGAAAAGAAATATTATAAATCCCAATTATTTTACAAATGGGAAAACTAAGATTCACAAAGGTTAATTAGGATACTCAATCACACACAAAGCTGTTGAAGGATTGATATGGGATTTCCACTCAAAATATATCAGATTGTAGCTATTAAGTGATGGCTTATCCCAAGACGATATTCCCCCCAAGAAACTCAATCAGTCAACAAAGATTACTCAATTCCTTTTCAAATAAAAAAGCATAATCTGGGGTCGGCACTGTGGCATAGCACATGAAGCTCCTATCTGCCGTGCCAACATCCCATGTGGGCGCCGGTTCAAGATCCGGCTGCTCCACTTGCAACCCAGTTCTCTGCTATGACCTGGGAAAGTGGTAGAGGATGGCCCAAGTCCTTGGGCCCCTGCACCCATGTGGGAGACCACGAGGATCTCCTGGCTTCAGATCACCCCAGCTCAGGCCATTGCAGCCAACTGGTGAGTGAATCAGCAGATGGAAGACCTCTTTCTCTCTGCCTCTGCCTTTCTGTAACTCTGGCTTTCAAATAAAGAAAGAAATCTTAAAAAAAAACAAACAAACATAATCTTAGTAACCAGAACATAGGAATATCTTCTTTTTAAATATTCTGAGATGGCAAATCCTTAATAATAATGATCAAAATAAGTGAACAATTTTATAATATCTTGAGAAATAAGGATATCCTTACAAATAATTAGGCAAGTTATACCACTGGATATTCATGATTCCAATAAAAGCCATATTTAAAAGATCCAGATTTAGAGGATGCTCGGGAAAACTATTCTTGTTGACTAATTCTTAACAAGTATATGATACCACATATTTTTATTCCAAAAATATATAAACAAGTACTCAATTTCAGTTGCTTTAATATGTGCAATGAATTATTTAAGTATATTACCATAATTAATCAAATAATCAAAATGTCAAGAAACATCCCTGGAGTACTGGGTTGTGAATTTGCGTTTCAACTACAAATGCATCACTGCTCTCTTCCATAAACAAGGCCTCTATACCAACTGCTTTAACAACAGCCTTGTACCATTTAACAAAGATGGCATGTTGCCTATGAGTAAAACCTTTGACTATGGATTTTAGAAAACTTCTTGATTTATGATTACCTTGGTATTTTATGTATTAAGATTCCATTCATTGAGGTTATAGATTCAATGTTTAAATTCATATTTCCCATTCACTTGCCCCATCTCAGTTAATGAGATCATTTCTGTTCATGATTCCAAACCTGAATCAACTTCTGAGGCCAGGAAAATGATGCTGGTTAATGGTGAGGTTATAGAGGTCAATGTAACAACAGAAGTGTGTGTTTGTGGGGAGAGAGAGTTTTTCTAATAGATACTGGGAACTGCACCTGAGGCAGGGGAAAAGGCAACAAAAAGAGGCGTCATCCCCCAGTGAAATTATCCTACATCCTACAGACTCATGTGAACTGGTAGACAATACAACACGCAGGTCTTGGCTCTATGAAGAGCCTGAGGTCACCGTGTTCTTCACCTGCTCTCCCGGCTGTTTCTGAGAGACCTAGCTAAATGTTTGGGAACTGCTTTTTGATTCCATAAACTTTTGCATTCAGCACTTGGTTCTAGGTCTGAGTTGGGCCAGGAATACAAGATTTTCTGAATCAAAAAATCTTAACAATATTTAATTTGTGCCTGTTCTCTTACTATTTGTCCCAGACCACCTGTGATCTACAGGTTTTAATTCTGTAAGCAAAATGTTGAGACCACAGGTTTACGATGCCCAGCAAGTTCTCCAGGTGACTGACAGCAGCAACCCCAGGCAGGTAAGCATCATCATCCTCACCAACAGAGATGAGTCCCAGTGACAGCAGCAACCATCATAGGATGTAATGAGAACGGCATTTCACTTTGTGATCTTCCTCCAAAAACCCACAACCCCAAGTCTAATCATGAGAAAGGTATCAGACAAACCCCAACTGAGGGATACTCCACAAAGTTCATAACCAGTACACCCTCAAAGTTGTCAAGGGCATCAAAAAAAGCAAAGTCTGAGAAACTGTCACATCATAAGGAGCCTACTGCAATATCCTGGACAGGATCATAGAACAGAAAAACATTAGGGAAGAACTGAGGAAATGTGAGTACAGCACGGACCTTAGTTATTAATAATGTATTGATATTGGCTCATTAATCACGGCAAATGTACCATACGAACATGAGGTGTTAATTATAGGGCAAGCTGGGTGTGTACCATATGGAAATTCTCTGTACTATCCACAGTAATTCCTAAGTCTAAAACTGATCTAAAATTTAAAAGTTTACAAAAAAAAAAAACCTCACGAATCACTTAAGACAATAAAATGGGAAGAAGTTAATAATATTTAAGCATTTTTTTCTACTTTAAAATATAATATACTTCCAATCTCCCATCTGTTCATGGTAGGACTGGATCTTTCTAGGGCTCAGCCTTGGGTCAGGAAAACATATCATCCTCACATATGAAACATGATGAAGGTACATTCCTTATGAGCTTACATTTCAGTTAAAGAGGTGGGATAATTTAAAAACAAAAACCTGAAATAGATTGAGTGCAGACCAAATTTATAATTCTATGACATTTCTTGACCATATATTTATTTTTTACTACTTTCTCACACACCTGAATCCCACAGCTATCTTTTTATTCTCACCTTCTAGTATTTAGGGTGGCTTTCAGGGAAACAATGGCTATCTTTCACACTTTGTGCTCACATTCCATTGGGTTAGTGATATTGAGTGAAATCACCAATTGATGATGACAAAACAGTCACAAACAGGCAACCAAGTGTGGAAGCAAGCACTGCAGACTCATTCACCTGGCAGTGGGAGGACTGTGGGGTGCTTTGTAGAAACAGCACACAGCAAGACACTGAGGTCAGTTCACACACAGCATGGGCTACAGCATAGATTCCATCAGGAGTCATAACATCAGTTGGTGGACCAGCAAGTCACTTGGATAAAGGTCAGCTATTATCACAGTTTTTCCTGCACTTGTAGTATCTACCTTTATGACACAAAGAGGCACTACTTGTTGGTGTAATATATATTTTTTGTATATAATATATTAACATTAACATATATTAACATATTAACAATTATATAATATGTTAATATATAAATATATTATAATACTCTCATGGGCTTTTCAGCCAGATCCGAATGCCTTTAGGGTTGATTCTGAGGCCAGAGTGCTATTTAGGACATCTGCCATTCTATGAGTCTGCTGAGTATCTCACTTCCCATGTTGGATCACTCTCCCCTTTATTTATTCCATCGGTTAGTGTTAGCAGGTACTAGACTTGTTTATGTGCTCCCTTTGACTCTTAGTCCTTTCATTATGATCAATTGTGAACTGAAATTGATCACTTGGAATAGTGAGATGGCATTGGTACATGCCACCTTGATGGAATTGAATTGGAATCCCCTGGTATGTTTTTAACTCTACCATTTGGGGCAAGTCAGCTTGAGCATGTCCCAAATTATACATCTCTTCCCTCTCCAAGACACTCTGGCAAAAGATCTCTGCGAGTGAGATCCCAGTGGAAAGAACAGGTCTTCAAAGAAGGAGGTACCTTTCTCTGAAGGGAGGAGAGAACCTCCACTTTGACTATGACCTTGTCTAAACAAGATAAGAATCGAAGAACTCAGAGGGCTTCCATAGCCTTGGAAACTCATGACTGGAGCATAGGGAGATTACTGATGCCATAGACAGGAGTGTCAATTGGTAAAGTCAACAACAGGAGTCACTGTGCACTTACTCCTCATGTAGGATCTCTGTCCTTAATGTGCTGTGTATTGAGATTTAATGCTATAACGAGTACCCAAACAATATATTTCACTTTGTGTTTCTATGGGGGTGCAAACTGTTGAAATCTTTACTTAATGTATACTAAACTGATCCTCTGTAAAAAAAAAAAAAAAAAAGAAATTATCAACTCCCAACTTGACTCTCACTGGCATTAAACATGACAATAGGTCTGATCTGATTTCATCATCATTTAAAAAAAATCATCTATTATTTTTCACTTTATGTTTCTGTGTGGGAGCAAACTGTTGAAATCCTTACTTAATGTATACTAAGCTGATCTTCTGTATATTAAGATAATCGAAAATGAATCTTGATGTGAATGGAAGGGGAGAGGGAGTGGGAAAGGGGAGGGTAGTGGGTGGGAGGGACCGTATGGGGGGGAAGCCATTGTAGTCCATAAATCGTACTTTGGAAATTTATATTCATTAAATAAAAGTAAAAATATATATATATAATAATAAAATATATATTATATCATACAGTTATATATAATATATATAAAAACTTCATATATATATGAAGTTTTTTTTACAATACTTTTACAATATATAAAGTTTTTTTTTTTTTTTTTTTTGCAACAGCAAGAGGATTTTATTACCAGCTAGCTGGGGCTCCTACCTGCACATATGATGTAGTGCAGTGCTGAGGTGAGAAGCCCCATCCCTCTCCCAGCATTTTTATGTAAACAGTTAACAAGTACAAAGGTCATTACACATGTAGGGGAGTTCCTTATTCCTTATATGGCAATTAGCTAAATTTATGCATTTTATTGGTGCATTTGAGTACCAGTAAAGTATTTTTTTTTTTTTTTTTGGACAGGCAGAGTGGACAGTGAGAGAGAGAGACAGAGAGAAAGGTCTTCCTTTTGCCATTTTTGGTTCACCCTCCAATGGCCGCCGCGGCCGGCGCGCTGCGGCCGGCGCACCGCGCTGATCCGATGGCAGGAGCCAGGAGCCAGGTGCTTTTCCTGGTCTCCCATGGGGTGCAGGGCCCAAACACCTGGGCCATCCTCCACTGCACTCCCTGGCCACAGCAGAGGGCTGACCTGGAAGAGGGGCAACCGGGACAGAATCCGGCGCCCCGACCGGGACTAGAACCTAGTGTGCCGGCGCCGCTAGGCAGAGGATTAGCCTAGTGAGCCGCGGCGCTGGCCAAGTATTTTTTTTTTTATAGTAACTCCTAGCTGTGGTGGTTTGTTAAACTTCTCTTCCATGCTGGGTCACTGGTTTCCTTAACCATAACTCAGCCCAATT
The DNA here is from genome assembly GCF_051225735.1 of Oryctolagus cuniculus. Classification (NCBI taxonomy): domain Eukaryota; kingdom Metazoa; phylum Chordata; class Mammalia; order Lagomorpha; family Leporidae; genus Oryctolagus; species Oryctolagus cuniculus. The sequence goes on from NC_142880.1 coordinate 41,174,089, forward strand.
TATTAAATCTTCAGCAGCGTTGGCTACTAAAGCACTGTCATTTCAGTGAACAGGATTCAACCTTGTCAGTTTCAAGACTCCAACTTCATTCTCAAGTCAATCCTCCCCTCTCCAGCACACAGAGCTGCAGCAAGGTTTATCTCCCCCCACATCTGCAACTTCTTTCTTCCCCAAGGGTGCCTGCCGTGATGTTCTCTGTTGAGTGTGACATCCCCTTCTTTGCAGGGAGCCAATTCATCAAGTTCCTAAAAAGCTAGATAGACACTTCTTGCCTTAAAGGAGGAGCCTAGATGTGAGCATCTCCCTGGGGTATCTGCTCTTAGAGGTAGGGCCAAGTCTTCTAGCTGTTGTCCCTGAAGTGGTCAAGACCCATGCTTGTGGAACATGACATAGTGTCCCCAGTGTGCCTACAGCTCCAATCCTACCTACCTTCTGTTGCAATGTTGAGCCTCCAGTACTGGTTGTAGCCATCTCTCTACCTCTCAGAAACGGGGAATTCAATGCAATGCCGATCACCATCCTACCACAGTTTCCCCACTGTAAGCTCAGTGAGTGTGATTCTTTCTCCATGTCATGCTGGCATTCCTCAACTTTTTCAGTGACACGGGAGGGGAACACCCTCTGGTCTTCCTTCAGCCTCCCCTCCACTGGGAGAAGAAAGGAAAGACAGAGGGTGGATAACTGAACTGTCCCCAAGGCCCCCTTGCCTGATCCTTCTGCCCTAGGATGTGCTGAGGCTGAGGTGGCCATCCTGTGAAGTGTCATCTCTCTCTCATCAACCATGAGGTGGACCCTTTGGTGGACAAATCTGAATTTCAAACCTGAGTCCATCTCTGGCATCTCGGAAGATTCCACATAGTGCCCATTCCATTACACAGGCATCCCTCACCGGATCACTCATGGAAGGAGCTGAGGGCAGGCTGCTGGTGCAGGGTTTCCTACAGAGCCGTGAAAGAGGCACAAAAGCTGGAGCTACTTAGAACAGGCAGCATGTTTCCTATGGCTGCAGGACTAGGCTGTGGAAAACAGTCCCTCACAAAGATCTGACTTACAATTTTTGACTTTACACTGATGCAAAGAGATATGCACAGAAACAGTACTTAGTATCTTGAATTCAGATCTTATCCCCAGTCAGAGTTACATGGGCAATCCTCTGTCACAAGCTTGGGCAGTCCCAATGAGTGTAGCTCCCAATAACCCTGGGATACTATCACCAGTGACACATCCAATGCCGTACAGTGTGCTGCACTGCTAAAACATGATGTGTGGTAGGTTGGGGGGATTCCATGCATTTCCTCCTTATGGTACTGACAACTTACACTGGGTTCTTCAGGATGGAACTACTCTGTAAGATGAAGAGCATCTGCACTGGGCACTGCTGTCACCGATGACCCAAGAAGTCCACCCCAGATAAATCAGTGATTTTAGTATAGGGAGAATAAGTAAGGTGCCTGGGGACATGTTTCCCTACAAGAATTTGTTTCCAAGTGAGGGGTTCTTCATTTCCTCCAAATTCAAATGTGAGAATGTCCTTAACATTTGTTCTTAGCCAACTACTTTATTTTTATAGGCACGACACTAATTTAAAACTCGATATGCTTAAAAACTGTTTTTCAGCTAGGTGTGGAGTAGGAAAAAGATCATTAGCACACACCTATTCTTGCCAGACCCTAGAGACTTGACAACTACTACCTCACTTAACTTTTCTAGAAAACAGGTAAGGCAGAACAGCAGTGCCCTTTACAGGGGAGGGAAGCATGCAATGCTTAGCAGGAAGAAGGTTGAGTTTAGCCCCACTGAATAAACAACTCCTATGCCTTTCTGATCTTCTGTGGCCTTTTATATTCCAGTAGGCTAATCTGTAATTCCTCTAACAGGACCACTTTCCCCATGCTGGATTTAACAGATCACAAGAATATTCTGAAGATTCTGAGAAACCCAGTCCCTGTCCTTCGAGGAGCTTATAACCAAATCCTGAGAATTCCCTTGCCACCACAGTCTGGCTTTTACTTCTGATTGCACTTCAATTGTCTTTTTACAGGAAGGTTTATTTGAAACTATTTCACGAAACTGCAGGATGCTCTCTACACGTGACCTGTGTTAAGACAGGTTTTGAAATGGACAACATATATGAGCAAGGATCTGCTGTTCTGTGACATATCTGCCAAGATAATTTACACAATGATTTACATATGTTTACAACTGATTTCTTAACTGCAAATGCAGGTAAACTATACATTTATCTGTGATCTTTCTTCCTTCAAATTTCTCCATATTTAATTATATTCACAATGCATCATATGATCGTGTTTTGTTTTCCTCTCATAATTGGAAGCCAATATCTCTAATTTCTAAATACAATTTGTAATGTACAATGTGACTATAATGATTTTTTTTTTGATAGGCAGAGTGGACAGTGAGAGAGAGACAGAGAGAAAGGTCTTCCTTTTCTGTTGGTTCACCCCTCAATGGCCACTGTGGCCAGCACTCTGTGGCCAGCGCACCGCGCTGATCCGAAGCCAGGAGCCAGGTGCCTCTCCTGGTCTCCCATGCGGGCACTGGGCCCAAGGACTTGGGCCATCCTCCACTGCACTCCCGGGCCACAGCAGAGAGCTGGACAGGAAGAGGAGCAACTGGGACAGAATCCGGCGCCCTGACCAGGACTAGAACCCAGGGTGCTGGTGCCGCAGGCAGAGGATTAGCCTATTGAGCTGCGGCGCTGGCCTACAATGCTTTTAAAGCCTTATTTGAAAATCATTAGAGTTTTCTAAAAATTGATTGCTCTGCTAAATATTAAGAGCAAAATTATTGCTACTTTATAAGCTTACCATCTGTAGAATTTTCTTTACAAGAAATGAAATTGAAGAGTAGCTAAACCTAAACAGTCCAGATATTTGAATGCTCACTCATGAGGTAAATAAAGGCCTGAAAATATGATCAAGAAAGATTCATTACCCAAACCGTATTTGAGTGTATTTCCATGTCCACCAAGAGACAGGATTAACACACACACACATATCAAAAAGTTCATGGAAATGCATATTAAGAAAGTATGTATTATGAAAAATGTGTGCATGGACTTTAATATTTTTCATTCCAAAAAATGTATCTACTTTTTAAATTCATTCTTTCCACAAACTTTTTAAGTACCCTCACATGTGTGTAAAGTTTCATCTTCTGAAATTTACTACTGGTAACCTACCTTAATGAAGGGGACATACACTGTTACAAATTTCTGTCAGTCAACATTCCAAATAAATCATTTGGTTGGGCCTAATTCGACCTTTACCCTTTCTGGACCACCTGAGTTCAGCAGGAAAAGATCAGTCCCCTCCCCCTTTCCCAGCATCGTGTTTCGATACTCAGATTCCACTTCTCTTCTACATGTTGAGCTTTCATTCATATGAGCACAACCAATTCCCCAACATCTGGGATATTAATATTTTAAGGGACTGAGTACATCGCCCTTGTGTTCAGTGCCCAAGTTTAGAAACGAGTATGAGAGTGAGAAAGGATCCAGGCAAACAGACATAAAAAATTCACTTTTCGTGCTAGTCTAGTGGACTGTGAAGAATGTGGCTTAGCACTGTGGCCCACTGGGAATCCTAATGCTGGGGCATAGGCATCGCTAGACCCACAAACTGAGGCTGCTTCAGGCCAACTTAATGAATAATGAAGTGAATCAATGGAGAGGCACAGACCAAAGGGAAAAGAGAGGGGAGGAGGTTAAGGAACCTGAAGAGCCCAGGTCCTGCCTCCAGGCTCTCTAGTCACCCTAAGTATAGATGCGTGAGGAGCCAAGCAAAGTAGGGTAGATTTCTTAGTTGGTGAACTTTCCAAATGGAAAGAGAAAAATGGCCAAGAGAAGTTTCTCCTCCATTGCATACGTGTGTTCAGTGTCCTGTAGACTAACTCACTCTCTCCACCAGTAACTGTCAAACATGCACTGCTGTTTCATCTGGGCAGCCCTTCCCATCGGCCACTTGCAATGATGTCACTTTGAAAAACACATTATCCTGCTTTATAGCTCATGGAATTTCTAATTTGCCACCCAGGGTCATCAGGGGCAGAGACATAGCCCCAACCACCAGGACTTTATGACTCCTTGCCTCTGAAGGGTGCCCTGGGCGAGAGAAACTCAGGAATACACTTGTCAGCCCCCAATGCTGCTGTCACAAAACAAAGCAAAACCAAAACAAGGGTGGTTGACAGCTCTCAGTAGAAAATGTGTCAACGACTCAGTGGCAAACAATACTGGATAATGTGCTGGCAATGACAGAAGCTATGGAGAAGCAGTAACAATAACTGACATGATGGGGAAAGAGAGAGTACATGGAGCAAATGCTCGCGGGAGTCATATGGACAATGAGAAAATATAAGAAAAATTTTAAAAGCGGCATTTATAGTTTTTATGAAAAAAATTTATTTTAAGTGCTTAATGGATTAAAAAAGACTCCAGGTTCTTTTATATATCTGGGACTGAAACACTGTCAGTGGCAACTGATTTTAGGAGGGTGTGTTGTAGGCAATGTCGCTCCTCCTCTTCATGGAGGAACGACACAGGACCCTGTGCTGTTCTTTCGTCTGCTCGGCCCTCCCCGGGTTTGCTGCTGGTTCTTCCCGGGTTGGCTACCATCCCTTCCACCTCCGTGGAAGGGCAGTTCCCCCTGGCCACATTCCCCACTTCCGCAGGGGAGCGGCACACCGCCGGCCAGCTTTCTCGGGGGCTGCACGGGTTCCCTTTAGATGTTCCCCATAGATGTTCCTGGTGCATGCCGTCTCTCTCCTCCTTTATAGTCCTCCTCCGCCAATCCCAACTCGGCTGCCCACACGCCGAGTACGCTGCTCTCCTCCAATCAGGAGCAAGTCCTACAGTTTATTAGTTGAACTGGAGGCAGCTGTGCGGAAGCTGTTTACTTCTCTCCCAGCGCCATATTGTGGGAGAGCAGATGCATAGAATAAGTCCTAATTCCAGTAACTCAGTCCAGTCCGGATTGCTCCCCACAGGCAAAACTCCTAAGTGACCTCTGAAGAATCACACCCTTTTGATACTCCTCTTCATGTATGGGCAAGACCTGAGAATTTACTGGATGTCACTCAAAGGGTTCAGCTCTGTGATAGGAAAAAGATGAAGGGATCTTTTCAAGTGTAATGAAAGTCCCTCTGCAACTCATCAAAGGGGAAAATATCCAGGGGGCCTGACCTAATCAGGTGCATGCCTTCATCATGTGTAGAGCTGGGAAGCCTGAAGAGTAGACTATTTCACCATCACTGGCTCCGTAGAAGGAAGCCACATGAATGCAATCACCTACAGATCATTTCTTCCAACAACCTGAGAGAGCTTGTAAGAGGCCCATTCCCCAGGTGAGCCTGTAGATGAGACCCCAGCCTGGCAGACACCTCGAGGTCAGCCTGCTAAGGCGTGAGCGGAGGATGAACTGAGGCATGCATGCACTTCTGGCCCTCTGAATTGTGAGAACATGAGTTTTGTCTTTTTAAGTTGCTAACTTTATAGTCATTTGTTAGGTAGCAATAACATAGGGATAATTTGTACCATAGTTTTGTCCTATTACTGATGAAAATTAAGTAACAGCATATATTTATATCTTGCTCAGATGAGCAAATAAAGTAAAAATAGAAACCCTACTCCTCATTATAGTCATTTAGCTAACTGCAACATTTCATACAGTTTTTTTGTTTCTCAAAACAAAATATAAACGAATTGCATTTTATATTGGAATTATAATACATTGAAACATCATTAGTATTTTCCAATATCAAAAATATCCACATATATCTAAAACATGAAGATGATGGTGTGCTTGCCCAGAACAGTCACAAGTTATTATAAAATCCACCACTTTGGGAAGAAATGAGGTAGGGATTTTTAAAGGAAATACCATAAATGATAACAGATGAAATCAGGAAGGGCTATTATAGCTTTAAAAAAGTTTTTCAGGCCGGCGCCACGGCTCACTTGGCTATTGCTCCACCTGAGGCACCGGCATCCCATATGGGCACTGGGTTCTAGTCCCAGTTGCTCCTCTTTCAGTCCAGCTCTCTGCTGTGGCCTGGGAGGGCAGTGGAAGATGGGCCCAAGTGCTTGGGCCCCTGTACCCGCATGGGAGACCAGGAAGAAGCACCTGGCTCCTGGCTTCAGATCGGTGCAGCGCCGGCTGTGGCAGCCATTTAGGGAGTGAACCAATGGAAGGAAGAACTTTCTCTCTGTCTCTCTCTCTCACTGTCTGTAACTCTACCTGTCTAATAAATTTGAAAAAAAAAAAAAAGTTTTTCAATACTTTTCAGTAGTAACAAACATCATATGTAAAAGTTATTTTTAAAAATTTGTTACAATTTAAAGTAAACAATATATGAGTTGATTGCGTAATGTATGCTACATTAAAATAAGCCTGCACTAATGGAGTAGAATGGAAAAGGGAGATGGACATATGCTACTATTGTACATTGTTAATGGGTTAGGAGGGGAAATTGTAAAAGAGAATATATAAGAGTATCCCCAAAGTGCAGGTTAAATAGGGAAAAAAGCTCTTAACGACTATCAAAATGTATCTTCTATAAAGAAGGACCCTGGTAGAGTTTGGGGGATAGGCTATTAGCATCATCCCCTACTTTTCTTTTTTTTTTTCTTTTTTTTTTCTTTTTTTTTTGACAGGCAGAGTGGACAGTGAGAGAGAGAGACAGAGAGAAAGGTCTTCCTTTTTCCATTGGTTCACCCCCCATTGGCCGCTGTGGCCGGCACGCTGCAGCCGGCGCACCACAATGATCCGAAACCAGGAGCCAGGTGCTTCTCCTGGTCTCCCATGCGGGTGCAGGGCCCAAGGACTTGGGTCATTCTCCACTGCAATCCTGGGCCACAGCAGAGAGCTGGACTGGAAGAGGAGCAACTGGGACAGAATCCAGTGCCCCAACCGGGACTAGAACCAGGGGTGCCAGTGCCACAGGCAGAGGATTAGCCTATTGAGCCATGGCGCCAGCCCATCCCCTACTTTTATCGGGTGAGAATTCCCTCCCCCACTTCTCTCCTCCATAGGGAAAGGAGAGAAGAGAGTCAGTTGCTTGACCTCCAGATGACAGCCACATGAGACTTCCCCATGGCATGATCACTCATCAGTCAGTCCCATAGTGGACAGTGAGCTCAGTGGTCATGGGCATCTGTTCCACTGCTGTCACTCTTTCCACAGAGCTCCCTGCAGTAAATGCCAGGTGCCTGGCTGAGTGTGAGCAGCAGCCTGACTCACCCTGTTGCACTGGAGCATCCATTCTGCAAGTGTGCATGCGTGACGCGCAAGCAGCAAGGCCAGGCTCAGATGTCCAGCCCGCCCACGGCGAGCACAGGAGTGGATGAGAGCACCAGCCCAGCCCTGGGAGAGCAGGAGCTGCATTTCCTAGCTCAGTGATCACAGCTCCTTTCTACAGCTGTCATAATTCCATTTTAGAAAAGCAAAGTCTAAGATCGTCCTCTCAGATGGGAATTCTTCAATTTGCATATTTCCTGGAGACTTCTCTCCATTACTCTATTAATTTATTAACGCTTTCTAAAGTGATGCCGCTTCCCAAGATGCTCTCTGCCAGATAAATCACTGCAATGGTTATAAATAAAGCATTGCACCTTAAGTCCCTGGGTAGCTAACCCAGAAAACTAAATGCTACTGATTTTCCAAAGAGATGTTATAAAAATTAATTGATGATAATTCAAATCTTTTCTAAAGTTAGGAGATGCTGGAGTAAGATGGACTGAAAAAATGTTTCCATATACTAGACAGAATAAAAATGACAAAGGCAATGTCAAACTATGCTAGGATTGTTAAAGCAAATTAGTTACTTATTTTGGACTCAAGAAACTGAACTCAAATAGATAAGAGAACTTTCTCAAAATGTCTCTTCTTGAAATTTGGCCTTTTTTCCCCCTTGATAGCTTCTATGAATAAATATTTAGCTTTAATTACCCAAAATTCTCAACACTTAGCTAACTAACATACTGAGTTTGTGATTCCCAGAGAGATTATGGTTAGGCACACATTTCAATTTTATTTTTGCACTAGAGTTATGACATTTTCTCAAAGTATTCTAAGAGATCTGGGGGTGAAAAGTAAGATCATGGAGCTGTCAGAGGAAAGGGTCCGCATTCCCAGTGCTGGTCTCCACCACAACCCAAGCAGCTTCAACAACAAAGTCCATCACAGAAACGACAGAGACTGTCCCAGAGCTGGCGTCAGCTGGTGTCTGTGGTGTGTTACAGACAGAATGACCCCATGATCCCATGTGGGACTTGGGGACTACTCAACAGTGAGAGATCACGAAAGTCCCTGATGTGTTTAGGGGAGAAAAAGAGTGCCTTTCTTCATACCAACAGATATTCTGAACTTACACAAAGGTACACATATACATGTAGATAAAAATAATGGTAATAATATTTAAATTCTTAGAAACAAAACTCTTTATATTCTGGTTAAAGAAACTAGGTGATACTATTATGCATATGTATACCTAGAATGATCAGTCTGTTCAAAAGACATGCTAAATGTTTTCAACTACATTGTAAACCAAGCAAAATATTTGAAAGTGAGCATAAATCAGGGATAAAATAAAAGCAACAGTACTAACAATTGTAATTGATGGTTTATTAAGCACTGTATTTCAGCCACATTTATAGGGGATCATTTCTATGCCAATATATTTATACCAGCATGTACACAGCATGAAGTAGGTTCTCCAGTTTTGACTATTCTAATCAATCTGCAATTGATATATAGAGCATTTACAAAGCTTAATTTTTATTGCTCCGTGTATTGAGTTTTGGACATTAACAAAAAGTACTAAAACTCCATTTGAAATACTTGTCAGTTCATATTAGAAGTCACTAGCATTTACACAAATTTCCATCACTTAATAAAGGACTCCAGGTGTACATGCACATGCCTGACCAATATCAATTCTAGATTCTACATGTTAGGATGGATTACTTCTAGAAAAAATGTCATTTATAGCTACTCTTTGGCTTAAATAAGTAAAGTGAAATACAGTTATAATTTTTTTGATGGGGGGGGCAGATTTTGTTTCTAAAGAGAGAGGGCAAGACAAGGAGGTTTTTTTCTTTGGTTCACTCTCCAAGGGCCATAATGGCCAGGGCTGAGCCTGGATGAAGCTAGGAGCCAGGAGCTTCATCTGGATTTCCTATGTGGGTGGCAGGGCCCCAAACACTTGGGTCATATTCTGCTGTTTTTCCAGGGCCATTAGCAAGGACCTGGATCAGAAGCTGGCCAGCCAGGACACACATCAGTGCCCGTGAGAGATGTTGGCATTGCGGGCACTATGCCATAACATCAAGCCCTGAGGTGGGAGTGGGACATTTCTATGTCTTATTGACAATGGGTTTAATTTTCAAGGAGAGTTTTCTACTTAGAAGTGTAAAGAAATGAATGTATATTGAGAGGGTTCTCTATGTTAATAAGATTGATTTCCAAAAAATGCAGATTTTCAAGAGAAAAATATATTGTTCCTTTCATGTCTACTGCCTTGGAAGAAGATATGCTTAACACCCAGCGATCTTTCTCCAGTTCAAATGCTATTTGAAAATAATTTAAAGACTTCAAGGCAGAAGTCATCACCTTTTTTAGCATGGTTTTGCTCAGTTTGGCTATCTACTCTTTTAACCCATTTTAGCTTCAAATAACTTTGAGGAAGTAAAAAAAAAATAAAAATAAAACCATATACAATGGTATTTTTAAAGCTTATGGAAAACAAAATTAAGTTAATTTTGATGCAAAACAATGTTAAAATCCATGCAGTTTTTTTCATAATACACATTTTCCTTGGACTGTTTTGAAGCCCTTTGTATGTGCGTAAGTCGGTGTGTGTGCATGTACATACAATATTCCTGAATCACAGTGTGATTATTAAAGTCATTCTCACATATTAACATTAAAATAATCTAATCGATTCATCCTCAGAACAGTGCCATGGACCTTCACTTTTTGTTTCAATCTGAAAGAGAGCTGCCTTCAAACATAGCAAGACCAAGCTATCTAACTTTACCCAGTACTTTATACTTTACAAACATTTAGGACTGTAAGCTGGAATTCATGTTTAAAATGGGAAGGTAGAAGTCTAATTTACTTCCCCATTCCATCTAGAGAGCCAATGACAGACTGTAATAATAGCACTAATTGAAATGGTGTCCTTTTGCTCTACTTCTCATATATAACACTCACACAGTGCCGTCTTTAAGGACTTAATGACATGATTTATGTAAATAAAATCAGCACAGTGCTTGTGCATACTTTTCCGTGTTAACATTATTGTTTTATAAACTGTCTTTGATGGCTTTGTTCAGTTAAATTTAAATACATTTTTGAATCAAATGTTTGCACTCCTCACCAATCTTGAGGTTTCTGAATGAGGGAACATTCAATTCATTTATTAGATGTAATTCTGCCCTTTATATGCAAGGCTTCTATAGTAAATCTTCTCATTCTTGAACTTTGTACTGTCTTCTTTTATTCTTGTGTACTTTATGAATTTCCATAAAATTTTATAATTTTCTCCTAAATATTTTTGCATATTTTGTTAGGACTTTACCTACACACTTTATTATTTTATTATTCTTACAAATGGGATTGCATTTCCCATCTCGTCTAATTATTTATGATTGGTATATAAGAAAGTTTCTGATTTTTTTGAGATCTGACCTGGATATAATAATGAACTCACGTTATCAATTAAATTGGTTTATCAGTTACTCCCTGGGATTTTCTGAATATACAATATCTGATTATAAAGTCTGTCCTTGAAGATTAGGATTAATGTCTCAAGTAAAATACTGAATATTACAAAAGAAATAATGTATAATACTCCCAATTTTAATGAAAGTACTTCTAGTATTTCACCACTAAATCTAATATTCTGGTTAGTAACTTCTTAGCAAGTTAAAGAACTTCCCTTCTCTATTTTCCTAAGATAATTTTTTATGGTGATTTTAGGCATTTGTTAAGATGATCATTAAGCTTTCCCAGTGATTAATATTAATAAACCCAATTTCATTTACTAGTTTTCTTATGTGGGGCCATCACATATATCTGAAATAAAATTTGCTTTGCTATGATTATTTTTAATACTTAGATAAAAATTTTTTTGAGGTTTTGCTTCAATGTCTAAAAGTTAGATTTATATAGAATTTCACTTGCTTTTCTTATTAGGGTATTGGAATCCCATATTACTTATATAAAAGTTAAATTTCTATATAATCATCTTCCTTGGGTGAGTCAGCTTGAATCACATCATGTCATTCCCTATCAGTCTCTCCCTCATTCCCCACCCCAGATTCTTCCTCTCCCAATTTGATGCTCCATGTGCTTGTCACTGCTCTGGGAACAATATTCCACTATGCAGTCCTGGACCTCTGTGTTGAGTGGCAATGCCACTGAGATACTGAATACAGCATCTGGGATGATATGTTCCATTACCATGTTAATTTAGACCTATCTTCCCATCCTCCATATAAATGAATGTGACTCATACTCTACTTGCTGCTATAATGGCTAAAAAGGGTATTGTTCATAGAGTACCTGCTACATACCCCAGACTTTCTATATATAAAATGATGGTAACAGTGTTTCTTGATGAACATGGAAATATATATGTTTCTTTGGATATGACAGCCTTGAACTCTGCATGTCTACTGGTATGCAGGGTTCACACAGCAAATGCACAAATACCATCCAAGAAAGACAGACTGACTGACTGTTTCATGAGAATAAACTGAAGTCAAAAATGAGATAAGGATTCTGAGATATTTTGGCCATGTAGCAAATCAAAGACTAAATGGTAGGGTTAGGATCACAAGTAGACAAGTGTTATGGGTTGAACTGTGATCTCCAAAAAAAATATGTTGACAGCCTAACCCCTAAGTACCTCTGAACATGACCTTATTTGCAAACACAACTTTTGCAGAGGTAATTAGTTAGGATGAATTTACACTGGAATAGTGTGGGCACAATTCAGTATGACCTGTGTCCTTATAAAGAAGGTAATATGAACACAAGCACACAGTGAGACGCCATGTGAAGAAAGAGGCAGAGATTGAGATGTTGCATCTACAAGCCAAGGAGCACTGGGGCTATCGGATACTAGTAGAGACAGTGAAACATCCTGCTGTACATGCAGAGCTCCATGAACACCTTGATTTCAGATTTCTGGCCTACATAAGGGTAGGGAAAATTTCATTTGCATTCATTAAACTTTATAATACTGTCTATTTATTTAAACGGTATAGATTTTGTGCTTTGCAAGCAGTAGATACACTTTTATTTGAAGCATGTGGTGGCCTCAATGAGAATCTTAATAAATTCTAAAAAAATACTTTGTATCCAACAAAATCGTACCACAGAAATTTTGTTTCTTGTTTTTTTTTTTTAAACACAATATTTTTGTTTAAAAAAAGAAGTTAGGGGGGCCGGTAAAGCCACCACCTGCAGTGCTAACATCCCATATGGACGCTGGTTCAATACCCGGCTGCTCCATTTCCTATCCAGGTCTCTGCTAGGGCCTGGAAAAGCAACAGAAGATGGCTTAAGTGCTTGGGCCCCTGCACCAGTGTGGGAGACCAGGAAGAAGCTCCTGACTCCTGGCCTCAGATCATCCTAGCCCAGGCCACTGTGGCCATTTGGGGAGTGAACCAGAGGATGGAAGACCTCTCTCTCTTTTTGCCTCTACCATTCTGTAACTGTCTATTTCAAATAAATCCTTTTAAAAACGTGTGTTTTAAAAATAAGAGCTAGGATAAGGTTGTTTATGAGGGAGGACAGGGCTAATATTAGGGAAAGACAGTTCGAGAATGTTTAGCTGGTGTTACTTAGTTCGAGAACATTTAGTTGGTTCAAGAACAGCACCCCAGGGAACAGGGCCTCTTAAAGATCAGTGCTAGAAAAAGGCTTAGAGCTGAGGTTGTCGACGCTGTCAGTGAAGTAAACCAAGAGGAAGATGGTACAGCACCATCAATGGGGAAAATGTTGATAGTACATGAAATATTATCTGAGCAAAGGCACAAAGATCTTGCTCTGAACTGTGCACCAGCCAGAACAAATGGGGAGGAAGGGCTGGAAGGGGACATGGAACACAGCTACGAATGCCATGAAGGCTGACCATGATGCAGAGTAACTAAAAACAAACAGCATGCTCATCAGTTCAGTGACAGCAGGTGCAATTTTAACTGTTAGATATACCTGATAGTGTATTTGTTTAACATTGGCATGGAAATACAATTTCATGGGGGTACAGGCATAATAACCAACGTGATTCTGCTATGAAAATTGTTCATGAAAACACAAGTCTGACACGGAGAATCCTTCTTGCCTTGTAATTCACATTTGTCCTATTGGTTCACTACTGCAAAACTTTGGGGTCCATAACCTTTCTTGGATAGCGCCAGCCTCATCATCACTCCCTGTTTTATGATTGACCATCACTGTGTCTGGGTCCTCCAGACAGGCAGAGGCAGTCACACAGCTTTTGCTCTGGTCAAACAGGATCAAAGATGCAGACACCACGCCAAGAAAGCGGAGACTGCGTTTGCCATTCTACAAATAGAATTAATTGACTTGCTTTCCAAATCATATGACAGAGCTATTCTAAATCTGGGAATAAAACCAGAACTTCTCCCCATCAATTCTCTTTTCTTTTCTCTAGACCATGTGGTCTCAAAGTTTTTCTTCTCTGATGATAATCAGTTTAAATGGGAGAATTCCTGCCAAACTCAATGCTCTAATTACATAGTTAGGAAGTACTGATAATAATTATTGCAATGTTCTACCATCAAAAACTGTCAGGCAATGCTGACTGATTCAGACATCAAAATCTGATTTTTCTGTAAAATACACAGACATATGTATTTTTAAAGCTATCTAAATGTGCAAATATCCAAAAACCCATAATTCATGATTGTTAGCACACATTTGAACTATGAAAATTAGTCCTGAGGCTTAGGACTTGCTTTCAACTTTCAAATAGTTAAAAAAATATCGGCTTAAATCAATGAACACACAAGCATTTTATTATTCTGTGGTGTGCTAATATAAGCAAAAGAAAATGTCCTGAGACACTCCTTCCGTATCTCTTTGTGCAAGCGTGAAAGCGCTGAGACATTCAAATATGATTACAGCAGGGGTCTACGGAAAAGCATGGCAAGGCCAATGAATTGGGTGTTCAAGATATTATTCATGCTTGACATAGCTTTTTATAAAATTCTTACTTCTTGTCGCCTGGAATTTTGCTTATTCTGTCTTCTAATTATCAAATTCCATGGTTACTTCCACCAATAAAACAGCAATGTCTTCTTAAAAGAAAAAAATATCCTAGCAGTGTACAATGCTTCCCTATTCTGCTTCCATATCCCCATCCCCTGAGGGAAGCTTCCTTGCCAGATCCCATTCACAGCCAGCACACTGGTGCCAGAAAAGGCTCGAAATGATAAACTAACTCAGGGCTAAAATGCACAAGCTACATTTACTTAGGAAAAAAATGCAAACTCCCTAATACATATCGTGATATATCAGTGATGCTTTTTTAGTAAAAATATAAGTGCTTTAGATGGCTAAACTCCATCTTATGCAATCAATGCAAAAGATGTTTTTTTTTGAGATAGTAGAATTGTTAATATAAATTTTAGAGATAAAGAATTAGATTAATCTTTTATGCTTTGTTTCATTGGTTAACAGTGCCCTGACCCTCACTGTAAACACACAGTGCCAGTCTTTCTGAGGTCCTGTATCTGATCCATCTCACCTACTTGTTTCTTTCAGTACATGTTAAATCTGAACTCACCCTTGATTCCTTTCATAGTCTCACACAGTTAGGGGTTAAACTGCATCTCCCCAAAATTTGTAACTCCCAGTACATCAGAATGTGACCTTAGCGATTATTTCAGGAGGGGTCACACTGGAGAAGGGTGCGCCCCTAATCCAATATGGTTGGTGTCCTTTTAGAAACGGGGAATCTGGACAGAGATGTGTGCAGGCAGAACACCGTGCAAACATCATGAGTTTTGCTGCTGCCAGCCAAGGAGCTACCACAAGCTAGGAAACAGACCCTACCCGAGTACCATCAGAAGCACAGCAGCTCTTCTGGAGCCTTGATTTCACTCTACTGGAATCAATAACTCTAAGAAATACATTTCTGTCATTTTAAGAAACCTGGTATGTAGCATTTTGATATGGCAGACCTAGCAAACTAAGGGAGCAACCACTCCAAAAGCCAACGCTATTGGCTTTGTGTACCTATGAAATCACATGCAAATATTTCCCTTCTTCTAACACTTAGGTTAAGCCTAGATTTTTACTTCTTATGAGGAAGTGTTCATAGCAACCGTATGTTTCACCCTGACTCCCACACACGGCATGTAATTATTTTCAATTTGCAATTATTTTCAATATGGTGTGGCATGAACCATGTTGTTTTGATGAACTTCCCACCCTTGCAGAGCCAAAGGACCCTGAAATCAGACCACAGGGTGGCTGCCCTTGGGTAGCCAACAGCTGAAACTAGTATTCTTTCTTCACAGCCACACTCCCCATAGTAAGTCTCTTTCCCATGGAGTTTTACTTTTGAAAGAGGTTTGTGCAAAAATGTTACCTGAAGTACTCAGAGTTACTAAGCACTATCATTTCTCACTGTATTTCACGACATCCACTGGGTTTACAAATTTCCTATCAGTGTGCCAAAAATACACAGTGATAAACCCAGAAAAGTGGTCTGTGGAACTGCAATGCAATAGCTACTGATACAGGCATTACATAATTAGGTGCTACACTGTGCCCACAGATGGTACTTACAAGAAGAGACCAGAGCTGCTTTATATCAGTGAGGGCTTAACAGACTGCAATCCTGCTGTGTAAGTTTCTTTCTCTCTCCTGTTTGTTTTGTCTTCTGTGGATTCATCTCTGATTGTATATTTTTGAGCCCTTAGAATGAATTTACAATATGAAAGCAAACTTTAACATCTTTGTCCACAAGGAATGCTGGTTTTTTAACAAGACTGAAAGATGATAACTTGCCAAGCCATGGAGAGAAAGAATTATAAACACCGCTCATTTACACAATTAGATTTCATACCATCTTTTCTCTAGTGTATGGCTGATTGGCAGGAAATGAAATGGATGCTTAGGACCACCCAGACATGTTTTTACCACTTGCATGGCTCCAGGCTTTTCTGGATAAGCAGGATATACTTCAGTCCCTTATCTAAAATGGTTTAAACATTCCTATTAATGATTAATAGGCTCAACATAGGAAATCTCATGGCATTAGCTCCATAAATAACAAATTTACAATTATTCGCCTTCCAACTGCTACTATGCTTGTAACTACCAGTCTCATATTTTCCTGGTTTTTTCTTTTACTTATCTCTTTCAACATCCTTATGCAACTGAATGAAAAATGAAAATATTCTTCAGGGATTATAAATGTATGTTTATTCATTAAACAAATACTGAGTGATCTTACTGTGCTAGCCAATGTACAAGGTGCTAGGGATCCAGTAGTGTGCAGGTACACCTTGCTGCCTACCAGAGTGGGGAATGAGATGGAATGAAAACTACAGATTTCTTTATTGTAGTCCCCCGTCATCTGTAGATGATTGTTCCACGACCCCCACTTGAGGTCTGAAACCATGGATTGTACTGAATCCTGTGTACTTTGTTTTTTTTTTTTCTAACAGACATACCTATGATAAAGAATAATTCATAAATTAGGCACAGTAAGCAATTAGCAATAACTCATAATAAAAGTGTGATAATGATAATATTAGTTAGAAGTTATGAATTGTTTATTTCTGGAATTTTCCAGTCCATATATTTGGACTACAGTTGATCACAGAAAGGAAAACTGTAGATAGGCCTCTGGGGGAACTAAGCACCAAACAAAGACAGGAATAACCACAGGAAGAGGTGAAGACGCAGCCCACAGGGAGGAACAGAAGTGCAGAACCAAGAGGAAACATGCATCACGGAAACTTGTTTTGCCCAGAGCTACTGAAGAGCACTGAAGAGTATCCACTGAAGAGAACTGGCATCATCAAGCTCCATTTAGGACCTCATGACTCCACACCTAACGGGCGGGAGAAGGGAGTGGATAATGGAGATCATTCTGCATTAGCTTCACTCAGCAGGTTCTAAACACGCTGGCAGGAGAGACAGAAAAGAACCAAATCAACCTGAGACAGATTTGGGCTGTGGACCAGCCCTGACGCATGCCAGATGGCACATGGTGGCTGAGCAAGAATCAGATAAAGGTATCTCAGGAAACAGAAATCCAAAATGGTAATCTATGCAGACAACGTATTCTTCCTTAGTGAAAGATTGGATTCTTCTTTCTTATCTCTTTATTCCTCTGCTGCTGATGGCAAAAACTATCATAGGGTTAGTGATTCAAGACAACACAGCTCTTCAGGTCAGAAGTCCAGTATGTGTCCAAACAAAACGTGGGACTGCACTCCTTCCTGGGGGTCCCAGCCGAGAACCTGGACCCTGGCCTGTATTCCATCCTCCATCGTCAAAACCACCAACCAACGAGTCAAGTCTTTCTCCAGCCCTGCTTCCATCATCACTATCTGAATGGCACATCCACTTTTAAGGACGTGGCTTGTTACATTAGGCCCAGCAGGGAAACCAGGTTAGTCTTCAACTCTCCCCATTAGCTGAGGAGCAATCTTAATTCTGCCCACAACATTCTGCCACATAACATCTGAAATGTGGAAATCTTTAGGCACTGTTCTGCCAGGCACACTTCAGTGTTTCTGCCTGCCCAAACACCACTTCATACACAGCCCAGTAACTTTCTTAGAGATTACTTTTGCACAACTTTGTTCTGAACAGAACAATTCACGGGTCATGTTCTTAAGAATCTTGTCTGAGAAGTTGCATTCACAGCAGTATTTCTGCATAGGTCCTACCAAGAGTAATTTCCAAGTGACAGTTACTTTGTTGTTCTTCATGTATAGCTTTGCTATCCATTGTGTCATCTTGAGAAATGCTCAGTTTACTTCTTAAAGTTTTCCTTCATGGTGACACAACATTTTAAACCATAAACATTTGCCAGTATTCAAGGAAACGGGTTAAATATGCTCCATAAAAAAATGAAATAATAGAATTATCATGTGTGTTACAGCCCTTTGGAGATGTCTTAATTCTTCAAATGCTTAAATTTCTTAAAAAGCTGTACAAAATCTAAACATTAACTCATACAACGCATTTTCATATATTTTTCAAACAAAACATTCAATAGGAAAAAACATGCTGCTAAAATTTCAGAGCTATAGAAACCATCAAAATCCTTCAGGAGAAAAAACAGATTCACTGCTACTTCTGTTGGTAAAAAATAAGAAGCACTGGGTACGGCGCCATGGCTCCATTAATCCTCCGGTTAATCCTCCACCTGCTGCACCGGCATCCTATATGGGCGCCGGGTTCTAGTCCCGGTTGCTCCTCTTCCAGTCCAGCTCTCTGCTGTGGCCCGGGAGGACAGTGGAGGATGACCCAAGTGCTTGGGCTCCTGCACCCGCATAGGAGACCAGGAAGAAGCACCTGGCTCCTGGCTTTGGATCGGCTCAGTGCTGGCCGAGGCGGTCATTTGGGGAGTGAACCAACGGAAGAAAGACCTTTCTCTCTGTCTCTCACTGTCTTTAACTCTACCTGTCAAATAAATAAATAAAAATCTTAAAAAAAAAAAAAGACCATAAGAAGCAAACCACGGAAGACTTGTATGCAATAATTGTTATTTGACTCTGGAGTGAGGAGTGAGACATACACAGAACCATCACCCACAAAGACAGGACTGTATTTGTTTCTTTCATCACTAATAGGAGTAGGGAGGCAAATAAACCAGGAAGAGAACCAATACACTCCTGAAAAATGACAAAATAATGTTTAAAAAGTTTGCTTTAACTTAGAGTATTATACGAGTATTTTTCGTAAATGAGCTTTCTTAATCAAACAACTGGGAAGAGATGTTAGAAAGTCACCACCATTCATCACAGGCAAACAAAGGATCATTGGTTATTTCAATGTGAGTGGAATAACAACATGGGGCAGGAGGCAACTGGCATGTGTGTCACTGCTCAGCCCTGCACCACCAGCGTCCACCCACAGACAACACTCCAATAGGAGGCAAGGGTAAGAGGGATTAGTTTTCTCCTTTTTAACATTTCAAAACTTAGGATTTATTTTATTTTATTAAAATATTAAATTTATTTATTTGAGAGGTAGAGTTAAAGACAAAGAGGGGGAGAGGCAGAGAGAAAGGTCTTCCATCTGCTGGTTCACTCCCCAAATGGCAGCAATGGTAGGATGCCAAGTAGATCCAAAGCCAGGAGCCAGGAGCTTCTTCCAGGTCTCCCACATGGGTGCAGGGGCCCAAGCACTTGGGCCATCGTCCACTGTTTTCCTAGGCGTATTAGCAGAGAGCTGGATGGGAAGAGGAGCAGCCGGGACATGAACTGGCACTCTAATGGGAGGCCAGTGCCGCAGGCAGAGGTTAGCCTACTACACCATAAAGCCAACCCCAAGCCTTAGGGTAAATGGTATCATTAAGAATACAGTTATGTTCAAAGATAAAAATGTATAAGTACTTAATTTCATAATCAATTCATAACCATAATTAATCATAAATATAGTTTCTCAAACTAAAATGTTCTGTATTAAATCTTACCTTCAAATAAATCATATCTAAACTCGCATCTTCTTCATTATGGATCTGAATAACTGAAATATGAATACACAGCTGAAAGCCAGTATGTAGAATTTTAAAGTAATAAAATTATAAAAAATAATAAAATATTTTCAAGTGTGTTAGCAGTAAACACCTACCAGTGTCTTAGAAATTTAGGACGAAGTAATATTTAGAGGTAATTTTTAATTATTTTCTTACATATACAAATTTTAATAACATATATTTACATCACAATTGCTATAAAAAGACTGTCAAAATTGCCTTTCCTCCTAAGTAACCATGCTATAATACAATACATGTTTTTTGTATGTTCATGCACAGCTTTTTAAAAAAATGATTGTGGAGCCATTACTGTGGCGCAGTAGGTTAATCCTCTTCCTGCAGCACCAGCATCCCATATGGGCACCAGTTCTAGTCCCGGCTGCTCATCTTCCAATCCAGCTCTCTGCTATGGCCTGGGAAAGCAGTATAAGATAGCCCAAGTGCTTGGGCCCCCATACCCACATGGGAGACCCAGAGGAAGCTCCTGGCTCCTGTCTTTGGATCCACCATTTGGAAAGTGAACCAACGGAAGGAAGATCTTTCTCTCTGTCTCTCCCTCTCACTGTCTGTAATTCTACTTCTCAAATAAAAATAAATAAAATCTTTACCTGTTGGAGTGATGATTTGGGTCTTTGCTAGTTTGTATCCCTTTGTTTTGTGATATAGTTCCATGGTTTAAAGTTAAGCCCAAACTTTCCCTGCTGTTTCCTGCCTTGGAAATGTCTGTTGTTTCTTTTAAATACTGAGTCACTTGCTATGGCTTTTAATCAAATTCTATTCCCCACTTATATTTGTTACATTATACTCACTGCATTTATTTTCTTTGAAACCATAGATGTACACATTTATATGGAATTTAATGGTACCCGACATTAATGTTTGACTACCATACTGTGAAATATCTCTTTTTATTTTCTTTTTTTGACAGGCAGAGTAGACAGTGAGAGAGAGAGACAGAGAGAAAGGTCTTCCTTTGCTGTTGGTTCACCCTCCAATGGCCACTGTGGCCAGCGCGCTGCGGCCGGCACACCGCGCTGATCCGAAGGCAGGAGCCAGATACTTATCCTGGTCTCCCATGGGGTGCAGGGCCCAAGGACTTGGGCCATCCTCCACTGCACTCCCTCCCTGGCCACAGCAGAGAGCTGGCCTGGAAGAGGGGCAACCGGGACAGAATCCGGCACCGCGACCGGGACTAGAACCTGGTGTGCCAGCGCTGCAAGGTGGAGGATTAGCCTAGTGAGCCGCCACGCCAGCTGAAATATCTCTCTTTTATCTCTCAAAATCTTTACTTGGATAAAGAACAGAATGATGTTTCACATGTACTGGCAGTATCTCAGAACATCGGAACCATTCCTAACAGTATGGATTGTAATAATATGCACTACTTTCTTAACAGTATAGATTGCAACAGATATTACCTAAGTGACACTTAAACCATGACAGGCAAGTTACCACCTGCAGATAAAAATGGGGCTTGCAAAGCTTACTCAAAGTCATAAAATAAAGACAAATATTGCTGCCCATCTTATGCCAAAGCCCTCCATGTACTTTCTAATTTGTCACTATCCCTCTTAAATCATTTTAAAATGGAACAAATGATGGTGGAAGAGTCTGACTTTTCAGAATCTTGGACTGGCTGCCTACTCAGTCAGCTACATACTATTTTATCTAAGTCAACTAAATTCATTTCCCTTTGCCTCAGTTCTACTTTCTCTAAAATTTGAGTGGCAATATCAACCTTAAGGGTCACTAAGATGATGAAATGAAATAAAATATGTTTAAAAATCTAACAAACAGGGGCCAGCACCGTGGCTCATTTGGTTAATCCTCTGCCTGTGGCGCCAGCATCCCATATGGGCACCAGGTTCTAGTCCCGGTTGCTCCTCTTCCAGTCCAGCTCTCTGCTGTGGCCCGGGAAGGCAGTGGAGGATGGTCCACGTGCTTGGGCCCCTGCACCCGCATGGGAGACCAGGAGGAAGCACCTGGCTCCTGGCTTCAGATTGGCGCAGTGGCCATTTGGGGAGTGAACCAACAGAAGGAAGACCTTTCTCTCTCTCTCTCACTGTCTAACTCTGCCTGTCAAAAAAAAAAAAAAAAAAAAAAAAAACTAACAAACAATAAATATGGATGAGACTATTGGATAGGATTCAAATCTCAAATACTTACTCATATTGTGGAGTACTGGCTTTGGCTTCTCCTATGGAGCCATCTGTCAGTGTACTGGGTACTTTCGATAAGAGCTGTAGGCAAAGGTATTCCAGTGTGTTTGGACTTAAAGATGCCTGGTTTCCTAACACTGACATAGACTGTGTGATTCAAAATGCTTAATGACACTAAAAACATATAGACACACCCATCAAAAATCAACATAAACGTGACCTACCCAGCACTGTGCTCATGAATCTCAAAACATGTATTAAGGATATTATTGAACCTGAGAATCTAATTAGCAGAAATAATAATGAGAATCTGACCAGCACAAGTTCTTTAATTCATTCATGTATGATGCAGATATTTATTGTGGTCCCACTGTGTGCCAGACATACCACTGAATACCAGATTGCAGCAAAGAAAAATGGCATACCCTTCAGTCAACAAAAGAAATGCCTATAACAATGCTTTCATTTGACTGTTCTGACATCTATGAAATAATGATTGACACAAAGGAACCAACTGAGATAATTAGGGACAGTTCCTTTTAGTAGAATAATAGCATATTCTCATAATATTAGCAGTATTTGGAAACCTATTGTTTTCATTTAAAAGTGGGTATTATATTTGAAGCCAATGATGCAGTCTTTATAAGTCATACTTATAAATCATAAGTACATTTCAGAATTGCCTTCTTTACATCTAGAGAGTACCAATGTAAGCTAGCAGTAATATGCTAACTGCCTGATGAGAAGGTGGCTGTTTTCATGAGGTTGTTCTTTACATCTATCAGTGCTAGAAGAAAGAAGGTACTTAAGAAGCTAACTTCCTACAGGAATAATAGAAGGTTTAGACACTTTGAGAGCTGTTCTTCCATAATTATCTTTTACAATTTTATCTTCCAAATACATACATTCTTTTGTTGTTGTTGTTTCTGAGTGAAATAGCATGCTGGCAAAATGTCCTGGTAGGTGATAGGTACCAGTTAAGCATGGAGCTTTTGTGTAAGTTGCACAGTGGCTTTCTTCCCGGAGCAGAGCCAACTCAGAGGAAATGTAATACTGAGCCAACTTTTACTCACCTACGGTGAGCAACGGTAATAGCTGCATTTACAAAGAGCAAAGCACTGAACTGATGACACAGCTGCTTTTGTATCTCTTTTAACTCACATCTGGTTTTGCCTCCATGTTTAACAACAAAATCTGGGCTTTTCAATGACCTAATTTGAGTAGGCACAGAGATGTGTCAAGTCAGAGCTGACTTTTCCTTACCTATGATAATTCAACAATTATAGTTTCCATTTTTGCAGTGCATCTGGGGGAACACTGTAGCTAAGAGCATTTGAAGTGAGAAAGGCTGGCACCATCCAGATATGTAATTGGAGAAAATCCATAGGCGGTAACTGAATTTCTTATGCCCCAGCTTATATATCATTTCCTAGTATTTAGAGTTGAACAACTGTTCTATGTAGACACTAAAAAACTAGTACTTTATCAGCAAAGCAAAATTCAATTGATCATACTTTATCAAATAACTGGGCAAGTTCCAGTAATTTTGAGTTGAACATAGTGATCTAAAAAAACAACTGTATATTTTACAGTGATTTTATTAAAATAAGCAATTTCATTATTAATCATAAGGTTTTTGGAATATACCCAGAAAGTATAAAAGAGAAATAATTCTGCCACTCTAAGAATATGACATGCTTTCCCAAAAATTTTCTATAGGTCCTTGTAATCATACTGTGCAAACATACTGATCTATTTTTGTAACTTGTCAGAATTTATGTACTTTACCAGCCTGTATATAATCAAAGCATGATTTTTATTTAATTTTATAAATTTTATTTGAAAGAGAAAGATGTACATAATTTCCCATCAAATGGTTTATTCCCAAAATAGCTGCAACAGCTGGGGCTGAGCCATACCAAAGGTGGGAGTAGAAAACTCAATCCAAGTCTACCATATGGGTAGCAATAACCCAAATACTGGAGCCATCACCTCTGCCTTGCAGGGTACACATTAGGAGAAAGCTAGAATCAGAAGCATAAACCAGGACTCAAACCCAGGCACTCCAGAACCAGTGCTGTCATGCAGCAGGTTAAATCCCCTGCCTGCAGCACAGGTATCCCATACGGGTGTCAGTTTGAGTCCTGGCTACTCCACTTCTGATCCAGCTCCCTGCTAATGTGCCTGGGAAAACAGCAGAGGATAGCCCAAGTCCTTGGGCCCTTGTACTTGCGTGGGAGATCTAGAAGAAACTCCTGGCTTCTGGCTTCAGATTGGCCCTACTCTAGCCATTGTAGCCATTTGGGGAGTGAACTCATGGGAGGGAGACTTTCTCTCTCTCTACCCCTACCGCTACCCCCCTACCCCTACCCCGACCCCTACCTCTCTCTCTACTTCTCTTTGTAACTCTTTCAAATAAATAAAATAAATATTTAGTATAAAAAAAAAACAGGCACTCCAAATGGGATGAGGGAATCCCAAGTGACATCTTATCTACCACACCAAGCACCTGCCTCAAAGCAGGACTTTAATTGCTTTACAGTTGAAGTCCATTATAGTGCCATACACTAATTTCTTTAACATTTTATCATCATTCTCTATTTGGAAATTTTCTATTTATTGTCAACAGGTTAAACTTCTAACCAAATCCTAACTACTGATCTTCATTCTGCGGAGTCAGGAGTTCTTCCCTTATTCAAAGCCCTGATGCTTTCTGGTCTTTGCAGGGACTTCCAGGCAGCTGCTACTTCAAGCAGAAGTCAAGGGCTTCTGCTTAACAACATTTTGACCATTAAAACAACAATGAAACAGCACTACATAGCTGCAAGAACAGACATTCCAAAAACCTCACAACATTAAATACTTTCAAAGATAGAGCACAAGGGGAAGGTAAAGCCACCATCTGCAGTGCTGGGATCCCATATGGCTGCTCCACTTCTGATCCAGCTCTCTGCTATGGCCTGGGAAGGCAGCAGAAGATGGCCCAAATCCTTGGGCCCCTGCACCCACATGGGAGACCCGGAGGAGGCTCCTGGCTCCTGGCTTCAGATCAGCACAGCTCCAGCTGTTGCAGCCATCTGGGGAGGAGTGAACCAGCAGATGGAAGACTGATCTCTCTCTCTCTCTCTCTCTCTCTCTCTCTCTCTCTCTGCCTCTCTGTGTATAACTCTTTCAAATAAATAAATAAATAAATCATTAAAAAACAAAAAGGGCACAGTAAGCACTTTCACTCATTGCTGATAGGAATGCAAAACGGTGTAGCAGTCACTTTGAAAATCTGGCAGCTGATATTAGAAAGCTAAATACAGACTTACCATGGTGTCTGGTGAGTGTACCCCAGAAAATTTACCCAACTCATTTGAAAACATATTCACAATAAAAATTTACATGGGACTATTTATGGTAGTTCACCTCCATGCCCAAATACAAACATGCCCAAATACAAACAACTAATACTGAGTGGATTAATAGATTATGGTACATCCACACAAGGACATATTACTCAGCATTAAAAGATAATGAAGTATCAAGCCAGGGAATGATGTAGGGAGATTTAAATGCATTTTATTCAATGAAAGTATCCAATGTGAATTGGCTGCATGTTATTTTACTCTAATTATATGGCATTCTGGAAAGGAAAAACAATAGAAATAACAAAATAGATCGGTGACTACTGGGATGTGGAGGGAGGAGAAAAGGGTTGAACAGAGGAAGCTCAGGAGAATTTTTAGGGCAGTTAATCTCCAATCCATTAATCTGTAATCCTGGATACACAATCCAAGGCATTTGTCAAAGCTTACACAGCTCTCCAGCACAAGAGGATGAAGTTTAATGAATGCAAATTTTTCAATCATTAGGAGATCAAGGAATCTGAGGGCAGAAGGCCAAAGGTGATCAAGTTACCTAAGTGATGGGACAACCTCACTGCAGGAAACAGGGAAAGAGAAGCAGCCTAAGAAACTGGAAATGAATGGAGCCCACAAGGCTAAGTGGCAAATAAGCTCCTTCGTCATTCTCCTATAGTTCACTACAGGCACTAATCGTCATGATCCTATTATACACATCTTCTGTATTTGAACAATTAAGTAAATGAGTCATTCATGGTTTGAACCAAGTTTCTCATTTTTGAAGCAGAGAGATACATATAAGAGAAAGCCAGAATTATCTAAGTGGTAATGGACTAGAATTGAAACTATCAATATTTAGTCATGTAAAGGTTCATACAAATACATATGATTACTTACAGAAATACTTACAGATGCATGTACATGCTTCATTCCTCAACAAAAGGAACAAGAGATCCTTGAAAAAATGGCCAATACTAGGGCTGGGGCAGAGAAAATACAAGACATACAGGCCCTTGGATCAACTTGGAAGAAACTGAAGAACAAAATAAACAGAGTAGTACTGGATTATAACACAGAGTGTAGAATAAATATTCATGTGCCTATACTAATGTATATTTTAAAAAAACTGAAGAAATTTAAAAATGGAGAGAATAGGGGCTGGCATTGTAACATAGCAAGTTAAGCCACTGTGTGCTAGTTCAAGTCCCGGTTGCTCCATTTTCAATCCAGCTACCTGCTAATGCCTTGGGAAAGCAGTGGAAGATGGCCCAAGTACTTGTGCCCCTGCACCCACGTAGGAGACCTGGATGAGGCTCCTGGCTGCTGGTTTTGGTCTGGCCCAGCTCCAGCAGTTGCAGCCATCTGGGGTGTGAACCTGCGAATAGAAGACTTCTCTCTCTCTGCCTCTGCCTCTCCCTCTCTGTAACTCTTCCAAATAAATAAATATTTTTTTTAAAAAAATGCAGACAACAGAGAAATCTATGTAGAAAAGTCCCAAGTAACTCACAGAGACAGTAGCACTTGGAGGGTAAGGGCATTCTGCCAACTCATTAGGGGTGGGCTACACAGAGAGAATGCCTTCCAAAGAGAATAGAAATGGTGGAAACAGTAACTTGACAGGAATAAGGAATACAGCGGACAGATACTATCTCAGCTAAGCAACCAGGCAGGATATTTGCACTAACCCCATCAGACAAATTTCTGTAGAGGAACATCTTAAAATATACATGATCAATACTCCTAGAAACTGGTAAAGACACTCAAACAAGAAAAGTCTGAAAAACTTCCAGAGCCATGAGGAGCCCAAGGTAACCTGACGACCAAATGTATCACTGTCTCCTGGATAGGATCCTGGAGTAGGAAAAAGGTCATTGATTGAAATATGAGATCAAAAGAATGTATGGACCTTAGTTAATAATAATGTATCAGTACTGATTCTGAGATTTTAAGTAGGTGTACCATATGAATGTAAGGTATTTATAATAGCGAGGACCAGCTGTGGGGTATACAGACCACTACTCTCTTCTAAACTTTTCTATTGATCAAATCTATTCAAAAATTCTTCTCTACATGTGTTTAAAATGCACTAAATCCCTAACAATGTAAAACAAAATCAAAAGGAAGAAATTACTCTTAATAAAGAATAAATACTTCAGTGAACTTTAAAGTGATCAAAGATATCACACCATCCAGTTTGCCTTTAGTGAGGCAGAACCCACTGATTCAAAATTTAGTTGGCAAACTTCTTCCATTTGTGGTCATTCATTTTCTGTATCTGTCATCTAATAGCAATGTGACTTGGGTATGGTTTTAACACTGTGGGTTTTGGATGCCTCATCTGTGAGTTGAGGGTCATAAAAGCACTTAACCTTATGTGATTATTGGGGAAATAAGCTAGATATATAAACCATTTAGGAGGATGTCTACAGTTATAAACACAAATGATAGGTTTTAGTATGATTATGTCCATTATCATACAGAAGCAATCCTGAAGGAAAAAATGGTCATCAATTATCTCCCCATTCCATTTTCATTCTGTAAACTTTGGGAGGCGGAGACGGGGTTAGACACTGCAGAGCAGGTAGTAATGATATTGGAGAGGATGAACCACAAGTGATTTTCTTTTTCTTTACATTTTTCTATTATCCTCAAGTTGCTAATAAAGATGTACTGACATGTAATACAAATAAACATTTAAAATCTTGAATCAATTTTCTATTATTAGATCAATGGTTGCATTCCATGTTTCTAATTTTGTGTTATTAAAATAATGAATGCACACATTTAAATGCTAAATAGTTCAGTAGGATTTCATAATGAAAAACAATTGGCCGGCGCCACGGCTCACTAGGCTAATCCTCCGCCTAGCGGCGCCGGCACACCGGGTTCTAGTCCTAGTTGGGGCGCCGGATTCTGTCCCAGTTGCCCCTCTTCCAGGCCAGCTCTCTGCTGTGGCCAGGGAGTGCAGTGGAGGATGGCCCAGGTGCTTGGGCCCTGCACCTCATGGGAGACCAGGAAAAGCACCTGGCTCCTGGCTCCTGCCATCGGATCAGCGCGGTGCGCCGGCCGCAGCGCGCCGGCCGCGGCAGCCATTGGAGGGTGAACCAACGGCAAAAGGAAGACCTTTCTCTCTGTCTCTCTCTCTCACTGTCCACTCTGCCTGTCAAAAAAAAAAAAAAAGAAAAAAAAAAGAAAAACAATTCTTCCCTTCCTTACCTCCTTCTATTCTCATTTTCCCCATTAGTGCAGGTGACTTTAACACTTTTCTATTTTTGCTTTTCCTAATGGTTACTTCCACATTTCTTGAATAATGCATCAAGAATACCTGCTGTCTACAGATACTGTCTTTTGATGCTCTATTTTGATAAAGAATAATTCAGCTTGTCTACACTAGCTTTTCTAACATCTTCCTCTCCATCTTTTAATGTTTATGTTATAAATTTAACTTCCTGTATTATAATGATGATAAACCTCTATGTCTTTGCCACCAATATTCTCCATCAGCAAACAGTGCATAGCACCAAAGTCGTCAAAGCCACAGAAATCAGGATTATAACATACGATTTAGAGTTGTAACCTACATGGTGGGATTTATGGGCAATTTGGGAAAATGCACACTTTAATAGCTAATGTAACCTTAAAAATTGGTAACTACATAATCATTATAGACTTGGGTTTTCAAAGCCAACTCTGAAACACTGTTTATTTCCCCTTATTACTCTGTCCACCATTTACATGCATTAAGACCTATGAACAAAGGCACAATGGTTATGTCTCTGTTCCCATAGGCCTACTTAACCAAAAGGAAATGTATGGCATGTTTTCCTCTCCAATGTATATTAAAAGAGCCACCATGATTAGAACTGCGAAGTCTATAAATTAGCTTGTATTATTCATGATCGTGTTTGAGCAGATTATGTACTCTTTGCAGCGGTGGTTCTCAACTTTATTTTTCACTTTGGTATAAAAGAAAAGTAGGAACTATTATACAGTAATAGTGGCTCCCTGCAACAGAAATCTTACTGGGTACATGGTACCCTTATGTTTAGAATTCAAATGGGATGTCATGAGCATTGTGTATTCAAAATAACCCCCTCTTCACCATCCAAAGGGCTTCTGCCACAACTTCTCAAAGCCCATGGCCTTTTCTTTCCTTTCCCCCAGCTGTAAAACACATTAAGCATTGTAGACTTGAAATGTAACATGCAGGTTTGCGGTTATTGGACCATCACTAAGAATACTTCATTCATTTATTGCAAATATTTAACAAACACCTAGCACCTGTCAGCCGATGTTTGAGGAGCTGAGAGCCCCTCCTGCAGCATAAGAGATAGGAGCAGCTATGCTCACACAGCTTACAGTCCAGAGGGGTCCAGAGATGCAAATAGGCAATTAAAATCTAGCACAATCAAGACTAAGAGCAATCATTACTTAAATCAACCCTAACTTTCTCTGGGAATTCTTTCTCTCAGAATCAGATCCTCTGATAGTGTTTCTACAACTCTGGGTCTGCAAACAGTGTCATACCAACTGTTTTTCTGAGTTCCTCAGAAGTTGATTTCTATTACAATCAGACGATTATTTTTATATTTTCTCCTAGCCTGCCTATCACCTTGGATTCACCTGGATCTGCTTTCTTCTATCTCTCTACCACAGGCAAAGGTATTGAGAACAATAAAATATTCATTTACTAGTCAGCACATGAATAAAAACGTCTGAGTCTTCCTAACTGTAATTGCATTGCTCTGTGCATGATCATGACACAATCATTTTCTCGGTAAAAACGACTATTAACCTATATCTAGTACAGGTTCTCCAGAGGATTGTCTGAGTCCTTAGTGCCACACGTGTTTCCATGTTCTATCATTGTTTGGGGTCATTGGATGCATGTGCCATTTCTACATAACTCTCCTCTCGTGGTCTTGAGTATTTGTAGTTTATAACTGACTTTTTAAAAAAATATTTACTTATTTATTTCAAAGTCATAGTAACAGACAAAATCAGAAAGAGATGTTCTATTGGCTGAATCACTCTCCCAAATGGACACCACAGCTGGGGATGGGCCAGGCTGAAGCCAGGGGCCAGGAACTTCTTTCAGGTCTTCAGGTAGGTGGCAGAGGTCCAAACAATCAGGCCATCTTTTCCTGCTTCCCCAGTCTATTAGCAGGGCACTAGATAGGAAGTGGAGCAGCCACATACTGGAGCCCATATGGGATGCCAGCATTGCAGGAGGTGGCAGCTTTAAGCATAATGCCACAATGCTGGTCCCTTTATAACACTGGTATTTGATACAGAATACTAATATTCATATTACATAAGGTAACATGTAATAAGTTACCTACAAGTAACTGAGTGAATATCAAACCAGGCCAGACTTTGTCCCAAAATGACTTTTCTCTGAACACAAGGAGTTTCTGTTTTCAGAGCTCTCGGCATCTTCAACTTGCAGGTAAGGCACTAAGAACTTTCACTCCCACACAGAGCCCCCTGAATAATCACACATTATGTCTCAAATCTGGTATAAGAACAGATGTTTGCACTCCCATGTTCATTACAATAATAATCAAGAAACAAGTATCCACCTAATAACGAATGGATAAAAATGTGAGATACATGTGTGTGTGTGTATGTAGATAATGGAATACTATACAGCTATAAAAATGAATAATATCACCATTTGCCACCACATGGATGCAATTGAGGGGGCCACCACATGGATGGAAGTGGGGTGGTCATCATGTTAACTTAAATGAGTCAGGAACAGAAAGACAAGTAATAAATTACCTCATATATATGCAGATCTTAAGCATTTAATTTCACAGAAGTTGAGTATAATGGTGGTTATCAGAGACTGTGGATTGTAGGAGCTAAGCAGGAATAGGGAAAGGTTGACTAATGGGTACCAAGTTACAGTTAGACAGGAGTAAGACTATTCGGGTGAGTGCAGATAATGATGTACCAAGTTACAGTTAGACAGGAGTAAAACTATTCGGGTGAGTGCAGATAATGATAGTGTGCTTGTATGATGCACATGTCTCTAAAACAACCCCTAGAACAAAGAATTTTGAACGTTTTACCATAAATGCTTGAGAAAATAAATATATTTACTTTAGATAATATAAAATATGTGCATGTATTGAAACACCATATGGTACACCATAAATACATATACTCTTTATGTGTTAGTTAAAAAATTAAAATTAAAAAATGTGTTTTCCTTAAAAAGGTTATATCCTCCTTTAGTTATTTATCCCAAATCTATGGGACCATGGACTTAAAACCTTTGTACTGAACTAATTAGTACATAAACAGAAGGTATATCTTCTTCACAAGATTCAAGTGACTAGAAACTCAATGGTTAGAAATAAGTTTCATTACATGTATTATTAACAAAGTTGTTGAAAGTGGAAATTGGAATATTGACAGCTACAAATAAAACATCCAGGAAGATACAAAGGAAATTAATTTGAGCCACTAATGAGGCAAGTGCAGTCAGAAGGCAAATCTACCAGAATGACTCTGCTGAAGGTGATTGTGTGGGGGCTTTGATCTGTGGACATAACGAGAAGAGGATTCTTGGAACTGAATTACTCGGTAATGGTAGGAGCTGCAAATTGTGCTAAATTCTAAATGTTTGAATTAGACTCTGGATATTTTCACAGTGGTTTTTAACCATGGCTACCTTATTTTAGGCCTCTTAGGACAACTGAATGTCATATTCTAGAGAGGTCATTTATTTATTCTAGCATGTCACGGAATTACATCAATTTCAAAGTGACATAAAGCCATCGATCATACAATGGGTTACAAAGGATGAATTTTGAGGAATTCTTACAGAATTTAGGCTCCAAATTCTAAAAGCATGTGAGGACCAATAAACTTTCTGGAGTCTTAGCCATCTCTACTTAGAACATACATGAAAAAGTTATTTGAAAATCAAGACACTTGGAGACAGCTCTACGGCGCAGGGTTAAGGCCATGCCCTGCAGCACTGGCATCCTATATGGGTGCTGGTTCAAGTCCAAGCTGTTCCACTTCTGATTCAACTCACTGCCAGGAAGGCAGAAAGGATGGGATAAGTGCTTGGGCCCCTGTACATATGAGGGAGACCAAGAGGAAGCTCTTGTTTCCTGATTTCCATTTGGCCCAGCCCTTGTTGTTATAGCCATCTGGAGAGTGAATCAGCTGATGGAAGACTTCTCTCCCTCTCTCTGTCCTTCTGTCTGTAACTCTGCCTTTTAAAAAATAAACAAATCCTTAAAAAAATCAAGACATATGCTCAAAGTTTCATTACCTTTGAATCTACTCACTTTCATGGGATATCCATAAAGCATGAATCTAACAAAAGCCAAAGAAACATGGTAGAAATGTATATGCCATGCCAATGAAAGAACTTACTGAGTCAGAGTGGGTCACAGGTCTCCAACCAACAAACAGAACTTCTTTAATCATCACCAAATATTGATTTATCACAAGACACACACAATGGACTAGGAAAAGTTCTGTTCCACATCGGGATACAGTTAGAAGTCAAGGTTTGTAGAAGGCTCATTATTTAGTTGGGGATAACCAGAAAACAACTGTAAACAACCATTGGTGTCTTTTGTGAAATGCATGGTGTAATCTGTTATGACTTAGAGATTACAGAGTATGCAGCAGATCATGGAGCCCTGTTGAGCTGGGAGGAAGCACTCTCACCAGTTCTGAGTGAAGGAGGACTGAAGCAACAATAGCAGCTATAAATGCTGGCCTTAATGACTCCATACACCTATCAAAGAAACTGTCCACCCCTGAAGCAGAAGTACAGAATCTGACAATATCTTCGTTTCCAACCAATGAGAAGACCACATACTCTGACAAACTTGGCAGAGAACTTAAATATAAGAACTTAAATATAAGACCTTTTGTACCTAACTTGAACTTCATATTCTTTAAGATATTAAACATATAAACATAATATGCTATTTTATATACAAAACCCCTCGCTAGTGTGGGGAGCAAACCGGACTAGACTGTTACTGGAATTAAGACTTATTCTATGCATCTGCTCTCCCACAATATGGCGCTGGGAGAGGAGAAAACAGCTTCCGCACAGCTGCCTCCAGTTCAACCAATTAACTGTAGGACTTGCTCTTGATTGGAGAGCAGCGTACTCGGCGTGTGGGCAGCCGAGTTGGGATTGGCGGAGGAGGACTATAAAGGAGGAGAGAGACGGCATGCACCAGGAACATCTATGGGGAACATCTAAGGGAACCCGTGCAGCCCCCGAGAAAGCCGGCCGGTGGTGTGCCGCTCCCCTGTGGAAGTGGGGAATGCGGCCAGGGGGAACTGCCCTTCCACGGAGGTGGAAGGGATAGTAGCCAACCCGGGAAGAACCAGCAGCAAACCCGGGGAGGGCCGAGCAGACGAAAGAACAGCGCAGGGTCCTGTGTTGCTCCTCCACGAAGAGGGGGAGCGACATAATGGTGCCGTGACTCGGATATGAAGCCTAGGCAGGGTTTAGTGTCGTTCCTCCACGAAGACGGGGAGCGACAGCTAGTATCTGCAGCAGTAGTTTGAAATGGTGTTAAAGTACATTGCCTGAGCATTTGCTAAAGTTGACTTCTGTGCTATCATGTTAACTTGAGTTAAATTGCTGAGATTATGACATAGCTTAAAAGGTAATTAACAATAACTATGACACTGACTATGAAAACAAAGAAAGCCCTTCATTAAGTATGGTTGTGAAGTTTGGGATGCTAGTCATATTTTTTCAAGGATTTACTATGGCAAATTAATTTTTAGCTTAATCTAGAAAAGCAATCTGATAAATTATATGAAAATGTCAAACTACTGCCTAAAGCAATGTTTTGAAAATTAAATGCACATTGCATTAAATGCTTAAATGTGGATTATTACTTTTAACAAATGTTGATTTGTAAATTGAAAATTAGCATACTTTCATTTACTATAAAATATAATTTGCATTTACATCAACTGTGTCATGTGAGAAAAATCATTAACTTGAAAAACAACTTTGTTTCCAATGCTTATTATATGGCATGACTGTAATTAGGAAAGCAACCAATTACTTATTTATGTGGATGTATGAATGTATAAAGGTATGCCATTGATTAAAAACGAAAAGCAATGAACCTCTTAAATTAGCCAGCTGAATACTGTCACTTTTAATGTGAACTTAAAATCCTGGGGTAAATTTAGTCAACATCTGGGGATGGCATTTGTTTTTAAAGAAAGACATTTTGTGGTATGCAATGGAGAAAATGGCATTTATATCTATCTCTATAATGGTATATGTTATATAGATCATTTGAGCTTTACTAGTGCTTATATTATGATATGCTCCTCACACTTTAAGCCATAAGAAGTCTTCTTGAAATGAAATGCTTGTGTTACTCTATTTGAAGGTTTTACAATCAAATACTGGATTTCCGAGGAAGAAGTTGCTCTTGGGGTTTGTATCTTCCAACTCGAAATATCATGCTCTCTCTGGATAGCTACTCAATTGAGAACTAGGTAGACAGTACTAAAAATAGAGAAGGTGGTTAAATACTACTTTGGGAACTTAAAATACCAACTCCAATTCTCAGTATAATGAGGTAGTGAAATTGTTGACAGGATTTGGCTATTTCATTTCAAGTTATTTATCCTGATTGGGTGTACATATATATAACGAAATGTACCCATCCATTAGATATCTTTAAAGATCATCATGAAACATGACAGTGTATTAACAGAAGTAAGTCCAATGGGCTACAAACATTCCCCTAAATTAAGCAAGATGTTTTATACGTGGCAAAAGCTTCCACTTTGTTCACTTAAAATCTACATCCATTCAACTCCAAATTGTATTACATATGCATAGAAACTATGCAGTGCTCTAGTCCTCTGTTAGGTTTTGTTTGCTGAAGTGATGAAAAGCATAAGCTTCTGATCTATTTTCATCTTGCTATCTAAAGATGAAGGAGAACTATTCATGAATTCTCAACTTTCATAATGGGAGGACCTGATAAGCAACATGATATGGAATCTCGTTGTTACTCTATTCCAGTTTGGTAGTCAGCCTCTTTGTATGTACTAAGGTACCTCTTTTTAGGTACTAGATCCCTTAGTCCTTAGTTGAACTAAGGTAACTGGGAAATGTTTTTAGTTAGAAATGGCATTGCACAGCATCCTGAGAAAGGTATGTGAGTGTTCTTCTATTCAATGATATTTTTTAAAAGTCTTTATTAAGTGCTAATGTAACATAAGAAAACTACATATGATAATGTATCCATAAATTTGTATTAAATTCCTACTAAATGGAAGCACTACTTCATTCAATGTTTTAAGCAGTCAAAAAGTCCTGCCTTGTGTAGTTTATCTTCTAGAAGAGCAAAATAATGACCAGAAGACCTCCCCACAGGCCCATTCCCCAGATGCCATGATTAGATCAAGTTTCCCCCTTTAATCAGCAAACCTTTATCCATTACCGGTTAACCTGGGAGTTGGGCAGCCAAATCCTGTTCAAGTCATAACAGATTGGAAGATAACAGTCAAGCTGAACACCTTTGTTTGATGATTAAGAAGAAGGTCTCTTTCTACAGATGATGGATGTGAAAATATAGAGTGGGGAAGCCACAACCTTGGGATAATGGCATCCATTTTGGACAGTGGTTAGAAAGCAGGCTGCTCCACTTCTTATCCAGCTCCCTGCTAATGCACCTGGGAAAGCAGTAGAAGATGGCCCAAGTGTATGGGCCTCAGAAGAAGTTCCTAGCTCCTGGCTTCAGACCAGCCAACCCTGGCAGTTGCAGCCATTTGGGGAGTGACCCAGGAGATGGAAGATCGATCTCTGTGTGTGTGTGTGTGTGTGTGTGTGTGTGTGTCTCCCTCTCTCTCTCTGTAACTCTGTCTTTCAAATAAAATAAAAATTAATCTTTAAATGCACAAGGAAATATAGATTCAGAATTTGTTTTATGAACATGGATATCAGCCTATGATCAGTATGACTCTGAAGAAGGCGCACACCAAAGGCAAACACTTGGGAAAATTTTCAGAGCCCTGATCAAACAGCACCTGAATCCTATAATATCAGAAGACTTTCCAAAAATACTAAGCAATGAATTACTATAATTAACTTAGTGGTTTTTCCTGCTTTGTGGAATCAAAAACAGTCTGAACCACCACTAATATCTACCCTAACCCCACCCCTACACACACATTATGTGGTCATATAATCAGACTTCTTTTAGAATCCTACACGAACTATATTGCTCGAGAACACAGTGAAAACGTATAGCTTAGCATCAGCCACTCAGCCTTGGAATGTTTTAATAACCTGAAGTGATCTCTGTGACTTTTCAATTTAGAAGCTTGAAAAACCTCCTTCCCCCAACTACTAGTTACAGAAACATTTCAACTGCTTCTGTCTCAATCAAGTCTTACATAACTGAAAGGCATATCTAAATGTCTCCTTAGCAACTGATATTTTTGGAGATAAAAATATTTCATACACGTATGTGTGTGTATATATATATATACAGCATCCACTTTCTAAAATAACCTACATCTGTTTTAGAACAAATATTTTAATAAGCATTTCAACTGAAAAGTTAACAACATTCTAAAATGAAGCTATAATTTACATGCTTTACCACAAATCATTGAGGGTCACACTTATTCAACGATCCAGGTAAATCATATAAGCTTTTATAGTTATTTGAGAAGTAAAATCTATTACACCTATCAGATAATCACTACCATAATTAGAATATTGCCTTAATTTAGAGGCTTATTTTTCTTCATGCTTGCCTATTTACTTGACAAATATTTTCATCACCTATATATTTTATTTACTTTCTATGTGGAGTTTTCTTTTTTTTAACTTTTATTTAGTGAATATAGATTTCCAAAGTACAGCTTATGGACTACATTGGCTTCCCCCCAACCCCCGATGACTTCCCTCCCACCCGCAACCCTCCCCTTTCCCGCTCTCTCTCCCCTTCCATTCATATCATGACTCATTTTCAATTTTCTATATATACAGAAGATCAGTTTAGTAGACATTAAGTAAAGATTTCAACAGTTTGCACCCACATAGAAACACAAAGTGAAAAATACTGTTTGAGTACTCGTTATAGCATTAAATCTCAATGTACAGCACATTAAGGACAGAGATCTTACATGAGGAGTAAGTGCACAGTGACTCCTGTTGTTGACTTTACCAATTGACACTCCTGTTTATGGCATCAGTAATCTCCCTACGCTCCAGTCATGAGTTTCCAAGGCTATGGAAGCCCCCTGAGTTCACCGACTCTTATCTTATTTAGACAAGGTCATAGTCAAAGTGGAAGTTCTCTCCTCCCTTCAGAGAAAGGTACCTCCTTCTTTGAAGACCTGTTCTTTCCACTGGGATCTCACTCATAGAGATTTTTCATTCAGTTTTTTTTTTTTTTTTTTTTTTTTTTGCCAGAGTGTCTCGGCTTTCCATGCCTGAAATACTCTCATGGGCTTTTCAGCTGGATCCGAATGCCTTTAGGGCTGATTCTGAGGCCAGAGTGCTATTTAGGACATCTGCCATTCTATGAGTCTGCTGTGTATCTCGCTTCCCATGTTGGATCGTTCTCCCTATGTGGAGTTTTCAAAAAGTTCATTAAAATGCACATTAGGAAAACAGCACGGATTTAAAAAAAAGCAATAATAAACTTATCACTTAATTTCATTTTTCATGAACTTTTTAGTACATATTCCAGAATATGCCATTTTAATAATAAAATGAAAATAAAACATACACAGTTCAACTAACCGATCCCTAAAATATTTTATATCCTGTATAATTACTAAATGCATCTATATTTTGAAATAGAATACATCTCTGTGTAGCTATGTACAGAATATTCAGGAATCTCATATATAAGAGTGAAGACATGGGGCTGGTATTGTGGCACAGAGGGTTAAAACCGATGCCTGCAGCACTGGCATCCCATATGGGAACCAGGTTAACTCAGCTGCTCTACTCCTTATCCAGCTCCCTGCTAATGTGCCTGGGAAAGCAACAGAATATGGCCCAAATCCTTGGGCCCATGCACCCACATGGGAGCCCTGGATGAACTTCCTGGGTCCTGGCTTCAGCCTGGTCCAGTCCTAGCCAATGTAGACATTTGGGGAGTGAACTAGTGGATGAAAGATCTCTCTGTGGGGGGCGGGGGGGGGACCTCTCCCTCTCCCTCTGAAACTCTCTCTTTAAATAAATACATCTTAAAAAAAAGAGAGGACTTCTTGACATTACATGAGTTTCCAGTGGACATGCACTTAATTGAAAGATAGAGTAGACAATGGCAGTCCAAGTCCACATGGGTAGGGTAGGTATCATTGATGGACATATTAGCACTGTAATGGATCACTAATTTAAAAAGTTCTATTACAGTGAGGCATACCTGTCTAAAATTTACCTTACAGTTCGCAAGCAATGGTGACAGCAGGTGGGCTGAAAGGGATGTAGAGTCACTTAGCACATGTGGAAAAGTAAAGTGAGTGGCACTGGACCAGTTGAAAAAGAAAAGCTACACAGCAAGGGATGTGCGTCCATTGGTTTATGATAAGCTACTTCAATTTACATCTGAGTTTCAGTTTTAATGGGCAAATGTCAAGGATCTTGCTAGCAATCCCTATGTCTCACTCTGAAAGCTTTTTCTAAAGCTTTCTGCAAACTGACAAAATAAAATAAAACATCAAATGAAAGTGTAGCAGAAATATCACTATATTTCTAGTTGTAAGATCACAATACAGATAATTATATTTAAGATTTTAAATGAGATAACTGAATTGGTATTTCTATTATGATCAACAGGAACTAAGTTATAACTGAACATGGCAGATTAAATAGATTTATACTCCAGAAATAAATACTATTTGATGAACTTATTTTACAAGCTCTTATTTCACAGATTCCAATTAATGAGTATTTTATGGATGCCAGGATCTTACTTTCTAAAGGAATTATAGCAACAAATTATATCTAGGTACCCAAATCCCTTAAAAATGCAGGTTCATCAATAGAAAACAGATGTCAGTAAGGAATTATACATATCCACATATAGAATTTACATTAAAATTGACATGAATGCAATGAAAAGGGAAAAGAAGTTCACATTAATGCAAAACCATAGAGAAATTTGATGTTTATATCCCAGTGAAATAAAATTAACAAGAAATACTAGTTACAATTAACATTAATACAGAATTTTTATAATATTTAGCATACTATACCCATTTAACTTGCAGGAACTATTGCCATATCTATTTTCATAATTATAAAAACAGCAAATATTTATATGACAGATGCCATTTGACAATTTCTGTTTCAACCAATCAACAACTATTAATGAGTTCTATGCTATAAAATCCTAATGACATTCAAATTAAGTTCTTCTGATTATGTCTTTATATTACCTAATAAATAGGAACTGATTATAATTCAAATTTCTTTCTATTTCATTCTGTTAAATGGGAACTACCACTGTTCTATGAAAACAGTAGTATTCGGGGATAGATGTGATCAAATCCAGTATTCTACTAGTTACAGGGAGACAGAGCTAGCAATGTGTTGGCACAACAGGCTGAGGAGTAGAACTGCTATGTATGCATTTATGAAAAAGCCCAAAGTGGGTTCACATTCTCAAAAAAGTTTCTAAGAAGTGGACACCAGCCTCCCCCAAGACACAAACAGGTGGGAATGTGTTCCTTCTAACTTTAGGGCACCACGTGCCACTAATGGAAGCTCCCAGACACCCACTGAGACACCTGGGTGAGCCTGTGAGCAGGGAGACAGCTTTTGCTGCTGAGCTGCAGAGCCCATGAGCCCACCAGATACCCCAGCACAACATGCAATTAAATGCTCTTGTGAGCCTGGCAGGTGGTCCTGGCTCTGGGGACCCCACCTGCAGCAGAGGGCTGGCACTCACCTCCTATCTGGGAAATCTGAAAACTGGCAGTGTTGATCAAATGCAGCAGCCATCACAGCCTGGGTAAGCACACACGATGAGAATAGAAGTCTGTTGCGTTCCCTGGTGAGATAGGCAAGCAAATGTGAAGTTGCCATTGGCAACTTAGATGATAAAAATTTACTAAACGTGGGCCTTTTGGTGGGATCCTGTCCTCAAGGGCTACCTGAGAGGGAAAGGAGACCATCGAAGATGTGGTTGGGAGAGGGGTGGAGGTATCTTTTGCGCATGGGAATAGTCGAGGAGAGGAAATCCCATGTCTGTACAAATGTGACCCATGAAGACTGGATGGGTCAGGGGTACCTGTGAGAGCTGCACGATTCAGCATTCCATGCCTTGGTACACACTCAGAAGTTCCAGGTAACATGCTGGGATGCCTGCAATAGCAGACTGCCTGTGGCTGGCCAGTGTCAATGCAGCCGCTTTTCCCTAAGTTTTCCTCTCCTTGTTCCAGACTGGAGAAGTGGATACCAGAATTAGAGACAGCAAACACAACTCCACCCCCAACAGGAAGCCATGGGGGTGGGGTAGCTTTGACTTGCTGCTATGGGAGAAATTTACAAACAAATGGGGCTTAACGCATGAACATTATGTGTGGTTATTAATATCAGACTGGTTTTCTATGTGAAAACAGGTCTTCATGCTCTGTCTCCAGCGACTAGGGAAGAGAAATTCAACAGTGTCTGCTGGGAGGCAGAGATTGAACAGAGACATGACCTGTTAAATGATCACTGGGCTGGACACAGAAATCCAGCTCGGTCAGGGCCAGGAACATACAGGGGACAGCGCAGGAAATTTAATTTTTTATTAGTATAAAGAGAACAGATTTCATGGATTTCATAGATACAATTCTAAGAAGTTAACCATATTTCCTTCCCTCTCTTTCTCATTCTTTTAATCCCCCTCCTTTCTTTTTTCTTTTAATTTTTGCAATTCAATGATTTTTGCAATTCAATAATTTCCATCTACTCTACTTAAGGAAAACCCAGATCATAAAATAAGAAAACTGGTGCTAGGGAAGAAGCATACCACCAAAATAATGAATAGGATAAAAAAGATTAAATTGCAACTTCATTCAAAAATATCTCTCAGAAGGGTTTCCAAATTTGACTAAGGAAACACAAACACTAATTTGTCATTTTATTGTTTCTCCTCCTCATGTCAAAGCTCCACCATGGGTTTTCTCTCAGAACACAGAAGTGCTATTCATTGGGCACACAAGTATGGTTCTTTAACACATGTTTAAATCCAATGGACACCAAGTAGCATCAATGAAACTGTAAGAGAGAAAGAAGCATGAATAGATGGAAAGAAGGAAACTGTAAAGAGTTTCATGCTAACAGTAATGTCAACGAACTTATCAAATCATTAAATATATTTACTAGTAATAGAATGTTTAGATATCATAGGTAGTACTTCAAGGGATGCCATCTGCAGCAGGCATGCTGGCTTCAGCAGCATTCTTAATCTCTAAGACTGTTGCAAATTTAACAAAATAGTGTACCAAAGATTCTTCCTAGGAGAGTATATTATAGACATCCAAGTGGGAAAGCTCATACTTCAGCTAACACTGAGCTGTAAGTCTGAACCATATACATGTTCAACTTATAAATGGAGACGTCAGACAGTTGGCTATAGCAGGTTTTCTCTCCTTAGCAGGAAATAGTGGTTACGTAGTGATTTCATGGATGGAAGAAGACGCGATGTATTTCAAAAACCTACTTGTTTTCTTTTTGAGAATCTGTTAAGAGACTTACCAATGGGAATTTTTTCACCCATAGATTAGTGACTTGTGAACAAGATCTGAGTGTCATTCCCTAAAAGACCATATACTCAAAATACAATGTGTATATATAGGAGTTCAGTAAAGGTTTCACTGATATTATTATGCCAGACTTTGTGAATGTGAGAAAGTATGTGGAATTTTAAAAATCTCTTTTCACATTCTTACTTCAGAAAAAAAAAAAGTAACTCCAAAAGCATAAGCAATTTTCTTATTTTCTTCCTGGAAAGTAGGTACAGGACCAGTGAATCCAACTTGAGAGGGCTTCACAGCTGTGCGGCAGCCACATATAACAAGATTTCACTGTTTTCATCTCCAGATGAGTCTTCTCAAAGATAAGCTGAGCAGCTGGGAGAGTGAAGCAAGGAATTCAAAGGGATTGCCCTTGTTTCTTAAGGTTTTTGTATGTATTAGGTAATATCCTGGCTACAGTTTTTATTATAATACAGTGGATATACTTTTGAATCATTTAACTACTAACATGACAAAGTAGGAAAAACACTAGTCAGAGGTCTCAGATGTGCTCATTTATATACCAGTATAAAAATATTTAACTTATTTCTCATAATAATTCTATTTGTTCTTGAACTAAACCCGCCAGTGGGTATTGGAAAACACAATTTTACTGCATGAAGTGACTCTCGCTAGACCAAGTAAACACTAGAGTAGTCTTTCTCTGTGTGTTTGGAGTCAATGTTCCATAGTTCCGACCTCTGGCCTTCCTCCATTCCTTCACAATGTGCTGTCCAGTGCTTACGTGACCAGAATGCAAGGGCAGAGTCTCTGAACTCGGAAATTCTGGGGACCCAAAGGGCTGCTGGTGACCTTCCTTGGCCTTCTGTGAGGTTTTCCTACAGAAACGGGAAGATGGTGAAAGTCTGCAGTCTTCTTTCTCTCTGGTTAGTCAGGGACAAACCATCTTTCCTTGGAGTCACTGAACCAACAGGTACCGTCAAAGATCATGAGTGCGGGAGGAATCCAGGCCAACACAGTCCCTCAGGCACTCTTCATTTATGGTCCCTTTGTCAGTAGTACAGCAAGATCTCTGGCAAACTCTCACCCGACACCCGGGTTCTGTCTTGGATTTTTATGAAATTGCCTGGTGAGGGGGTCTCAGGGTGTTTTTGGACGAGGTGCATTAAAAGTCTCAGAATTTTTCTGCAGAATGAGGAGACCTCAGTAGCCCTTGGCCACTGGCTTTCACCTATACTTAAGCCCCTTATTTCAAGGATTTCTGGTTGGAAGAGAGGGCAGGGGCCTCATATATCTGAATGCCAGCTTCTCATACTTTACTGTTCTCTCTTTGTGACACACACAGGATAGAAAATGTGAGTTCCATGCTTCTTCTTATGTGACTTGGGACTCAGATATGAAACTCTATAGTGTAACTGGCCAGAACCAGTTATTGATATCATATATGGGAATAAAATGATATGGAAAATAGTAACCTATGGCATTTAGGACTTTTGTATTAAAAGCTCAAGAAAGTGAACCTGAAATCCAAAACTGTCTCTTCACTTGACACAATATTTAACATCTCCTTCCATGGGAATATAACCCTCAAACTTAGAAGAATTATTATTCAAGGGAAAAAAAATCCATAAATAGAAACCAAAATGTGTAACTTTCTGTTTTTAGGAAACATTTTCC
Source organism: Oryctolagus cuniculus (assembly GCF_051225735.1). Classification (NCBI taxonomy): domain Eukaryota; kingdom Metazoa; phylum Chordata; class Mammalia; order Lagomorpha; family Leporidae; genus Oryctolagus; species Oryctolagus cuniculus. Next base: position 41,217,791 of record NC_142880.1, read on the forward strand.
ACATCACATTAGTTTTCTGCTCCAAAATTATTAGCACAGCCTATATTTAAAAATCACAGTTAACTCTAATGTAAATTAGTATAACAATCATAGTCCAAAATCTCAAATTTAGTTGTACTTATAAAAAGATTTTCATATTGTAATTAAATTCCCTTGGCTACTTACCCTATACAAAGGATAAACTTTTTGACAGTTTACAGAATTGATTCATCCCCAATTCTTAATATGGTCTGTAAATTAATGCCTGCCCTGAGAGAAGTTCTCCTATCAGTAAAAGTTGCTCTACTTCTGTTACACAAGTTGAATAAATTCTTCAACACTTCAGGCATTGTAGGAGGTGGATTTTAAAAAGCGTTCAATGTCTGCAGTTGAAGTCAAGCCAAGTCTAGTCCACCCCACAGGCTAGTCAGCAATAGTCTCACAGTTCCAGCATTATGGTGGTAACAGGAACAATCCTTAATGCTAAAGTAAGCTTTCAGAAGGATTTTCAGTTCAAAAATTAAACACCACTGGTCAAATCACTAATGTCTACAGTATTCTCTGAAAGTGTCTTCCACATATTTTAAAACAGATCTATTAATATTTGTAATTAATATTGACTTTTTCAAGGTACAATTTTCTTCAAATGTTGGCCAGTTGTCAAAATATCATTTTCTGTTATTTTCCCACTAATTTTTTTTAACATCTTTCTCATATAAATTGGGTCTAAAATCCCCTTTTCAGAAGTTCTTCAACAGTACATTGAAGTTTTTTCAACTCACTTTATGTAAGTTTTATTTGAAAATAAACCATAACAAAAGACTGAGTTCTGGCTGGTGGTTTTCACTGAAGTGTGCAAGTGCACAGTATGTATAGGGTACTTTATTTTTGTAAGTACTTTGAAGGCAGCAACAATGGACTGATGAAAGAGTAAGGCAAATGGCAAGGGGCACTGACAAGTGAAAAGGATAACAGAATAAATGGCTGATTGCATAATCTAGGTCTGGGTATGATTGTTCACTAAAATTCTGCCAACACCTCCGTAGTTTTAAAGTTTTCCCAATAAAATGCTAGAAATGTATTTCAAGTCAACCATCAAAATAAAATAGCATTTCACTGGAACCTGAATTTGTTATCTCTTAAATAATCTGTTGGCTGACCCCTGTGTCTGCACTACTTTTTTTTAACTGACCAGCTTCCTTTACAGGAAGATTTACCATCTGGCAGGCCATGTCCTCCATAACAAATCACTTTCGAAAATTATTTCTGAAAAAAGTGTCAGTGGTGATGCCCTGGTAGCAAAGGAGATACATCTAAATTCCAACTACTGGGTCAATTAAGAAATACTGACATTCTATTAACCCAGGAAATACTAAATCAATTCTGACTTTGTTTAGAACCGTATTGTTTTAACTGTTTTATGTTGTGCTGCATGACTTGAAGCTTTTCCCAAAGAAACCATCACACCAGCAAAAAGGGTCCCCAAATAAGTAAAAAAGAAATCCAGTTTACTAAAACTTAATAGCTTTCTATCAAAAGTATAGATTCCTCATTGTTTAAGTAATGGCATTCATAATGATGATAAATTCCATGTATATAACAATTATACTAAGGGCTTTAATTTTAGGAACTTACATACATGGTAAAAACCATCAAATAGGATGGCACTACTTTCTCCATTTGAAAAAGAACTTAAGTCTCATAAATATAAAATAAGTGGCAGGGCAAGAATTTAAATAAAATTATATCTTGATCTCTATGTAATACTTTTTCCATTAAGTTCCCAATAGCTGACCCTTGGTCTGTATTTCTAACACCCTGTCTTAGAGGATTACCATAAATTTTGGTACAATAATAATACTTTTCATTAAAGAAGAAATTTTTATGAAATGGTAAAATGCATGAAGAATAGTGTAAGAGCTTTTTTTACAATTAATCCTGCTCATGGCTTAGCAGAATATCGATGCATTTCATTCAAGGCTCAGCAAACAAATATTCAATTAAATTACTTGATATTTTCCATTGTATAATTTTAGATATATGTATCTTCAAACTGGAGATATGAATGGTAGCTAATTTCATTCTTTTTTTCTAAGATTTATTTTATTTATTTGAAAGGCAGAGCTACAGATAGGGAGAGATCTTGCATCTTCTGGTTCACTTCCCAAATGGCTGCCAACAGTCACTGAGGGGCCAGGTCTAAGCCAGCAGCCAGGAGCTTCTTCCAGATCAAAACACTTGGGGCAAAAACACTTGGGCCATCCTTCACTGCTTTCTCAGACACACTAGCAAGGAGCTGGACTGGAAGTAGAGCAGCCAGGACTTGAGCAGACACCTGTTAATTTCATTGTTAAGTGTTTGACATTTAAGTTTCCAATAAAAAATATTTATTCTAAAAAATCCTTAAGAAAATTTGTGTAAAATAATGAATTTTAGTTACCCTAACAAAATATTGGTTCATCAACTTATGTTATAGCAAATGGGAATCTCAATATGGGAGAGTTTATCAGAAGGCCTCTGATGAATTCCACATTCTATATTAATGGACTTGTATAATACTGACTTGAATAACATCCCATAATTAGCTTACAAAACCTGTGACTTTCCATGTTGATAAAAGTCTCTCTAGTGTACCTTGGCTTGCACACTTCAATAGAGCAAACTTCCATGCTGGAGAGATCAGCACGGCAAAGAACTGAAGGGAGCTTCCATTTGAGAGTCGGTGAAAATACGAAGATTTCAGTCCAACAGTCTGTGAAGAACTCAACATGCTAACAACCAAGGACTGAGCACAGAAGTGGATCCTTTCCCAGAAAAGCCTTCAAGTGAGACTGTGGATCTTGACTCGGGACTTGTGAGAGATCATGAAAAGGAGGACACATCTAAGCCATTCCTGGATTCTTAACCCACAACAGCCATAATACGATGAGTATATTTTGCTTTACACCACTAGGTTTAGGGTATCTTCATTATATAATAACTGATAACTAAGACATTTAATTGCCTATGATTCAATTAATTTAGCCATTGATGATTTATATTTAATTGCAATTTCTGTAAGCCATTTTCTATGCATCATTCTAATACCCATGCCTAGAATTTAAATATATATTCAACAGAATGAGAATTAGATGCAGAAAGTAAAACATGGAATAAAATGAAAAGGATTAAAGAACTACATGTGGAGAACATTTCAAATTCTGACACTTAGTGCCCTCCAAAATGCTGATGAAAAGAACAAATTAAGTAAGTCACTAATGATGCGTGCAATTTTTTTCCAATTACTGTTTTTGGATTTGTTCTGGATGTGCACTGAGAAGATAATTGCAGTCAATCAAGAATTTTATTAACGCAAATTTGTCTTCAAATATGTTCAAAGAAAATGTCTCATTATTTATTTTTAGTTACAGCCACAGTTACAGAAATATACTAGTAGCCTACCCAAATTATTAACCACTGAAGGCATTTTCATTGCTGAATAGAATAATGATGAGAGCATACAAACCAGTCATTATGAAATAATTGACTTTTAGTTGTTATATGGTGATTTTAATTAATCAAGTTGATATCATATAATTTATTTACATGATAAATATTTCACAACTTAGAAAAATGTTCCCATATTAGTGAATTTTGGAAAAGTTATTATTCATGATAGTACATAAAAAGTTTCTAGGCCATTATATACTATCATAGTGCCATACTGTAAAGTTATACTAAAAATTAAATCTTTGGGAGAAATTATAAATGACATACAATAAAATTCTATATAAAAACTATAACATGCAATGTGAAGTTCCATAAAAATATTGATAAAATTTTTTTAATATTTGAAAAATATTCTTGTTACCAGGTTCCTCAGTATTCATCCAGTTTTAAAAGAAGTGATTAATATTTAAACAGTTTCTGCCAATGAGAGATCATTTCCTAATGACCATAGAATAATCCAGTGAATGGATATAAAATCCAGCCCAATTCTTCAGATGTCTGCTATAGAAAACAAAGCCATTACACCAGGCCTGATGAAGGTGGTGGTAGAAACAAAAATGTCTGTGTCTGGAGGAGATGAAGAAGAAATCCTCCAACCACCACCTGGAAGCATTAAACACCCACTGCTTCTGAGAGAGGAGTAGAAAAAGAAGCGATCTGCTTCTGGGAGAAGGTTAGAGAAGTATCTAGGCTCTGAGTTCATCACAGTCACCAAGCAGAGGTCAGCTACAACTCCTCAGCTCCACAAGAGAAAACCAAGGCACAAGGCAGAATTCAATTATCATGCATCAAAGGGAAAGGAATGGTAAAAATGTCCTAAACTCTACATTCACAAGAACAAAATCAGTAAGATGGAGACTGCACTTGGAGAACTCAGAGTCCTCTTGGTCCACACATCTATTACTGAATAAGAGCCTCAGAATACTAACCCTAAGGAGAAACACGAGTATGGGTAAAGACGCTGTTCTGTGGTATAGGTAATCAGTCCATGTGAAAGGTAAGAACAAAGTACGAGAAGTGAGAACAATGCGGTCCACACCAGCCTAGCCCTAAGCACAAGATGATAGGAGTCCATCCTCAGGGCAGTCAGACATCAGCACTGTGAGGATAGTAACAGAAACAAAACCCAGCCAAGGTAAATTGTGACAATTGACAGACACCCCAAAACAGACAGCCTGACAGATACGGTCCCATTCCCAGATGTAGCATTTGCATTTCACTTTATTGTACTCCTTCAAACAAAAGAGGAAATTACTCAGGGCTGGTGCCCTGGCATAGCAGGAAAAGCTGCAGGCATCCCATACAGATGCCAGTTCAAGTCCTGGCTGCTCCACTTCTGATCCAGCTCCCTAATGCACCTGAGAAAACAGTGGAAGATGGCCCAACTGTCTGGGTCCTTGCATCCATGTAGGAGACTTGGAAGAAGCTCCTGGATCCTGGTTTCAGATTGGCCCAGCTCTGGCCATTGTGGCCATTTGAGGAGGAAACCAGTGGATGGAAGATTTCTCTTTCTCTCTCTCTCTCTCTCAAATAAATATATAAATACATAAAGGAAATTACTCAAGGAAAAAATCTACAGTATTAGACTTAGAAATGACTCAAGTACTGAAATTATAATGGACTTTTAAATAAGTACGATTAACATAAAAATGGTGGAAATCATGCACAACGTGGCGGGAATATCAGCAAAGAGTTAAACTATAAATAGAAAAGAGAAATTATGAATCAGTGGGAAAATGACAAAAACACAACACAACTTCCTTCTACCTGATCATGCAAAGAAAACATGGCAGAATAAAAAAAAAAAAGAAGGTGGAGGTAAATTATCAAAAAATGAAGAAGGAAAATGGAAGGGTGCATGCAAGTGTTGAGGAAAAACATCAAGAAACCTAAAATGAACTTTCATAAAGAGAGGAGAGGCTTGGTCTGAGGAAATATTTGAAGATATAAAATCTGAGCATTTCTAAAATAAGTGAAATAAATAAATGAAAACCAGATAACAAATCAGTAACTATCACAAAACAATAATCTTAAAATCTAGATCAATTATAGCAAAACTGATATTATTATCATTAGTATAACTGAACTGCTTTTGTTGAAAAGCAAAGAGGTAAACCATGATGGCAGACAGAGATAAACAGAAAGCAATATTCTGCAGAGGACAACCCTAAGAAAGCAGCAGACTATGAAAACTGAAACTATGAAAGCCAAAAAGCAATGGAACAAAATCATGATGGGGTGAGAGGAAAAAATGAAACCTGTCAACCCAGAATACTGCACCTATTGGAAATTACAATAAATAGAAAGTAAAAATAAATTAAAACTTCACAGTAAATAAAACCTTCAACATTTTTCCAGTAAATATGAATTATAGAAAAGAAAGAAAATATCGAAGAAAGAATATACTAACAGAAGTAATCTGAATCTACACAAAGAAATGAAGAGCAGTATAAACAGTAAAAATTGGGGCTGGTATTCTGGTATAGTATGTAAAGCTGCTACCTGTGACACCACTATCCCATATGTCCTGGCTCGCTGTGTGTGTGTGTGTGTGTGTGTGTGTGTGTGTGTGTAAAACTCTGATTTTTAAGCACTGGAGGCTTAAAAAAAATAAAGAAAAATGAATTGAAATCACAGCTAGCCCAGAGTATGAGAGGTATTATATAGAAGTCTACAATTCTTTCTTAGAATAGATAATTAGTATTGCAATGCAACTTGAAGTAGCCAGACTAAGATATATATATTTATCTACCTATAATAATCATTTAAAGATAAAAGAAATAACTGTATCAATACTAGAATTAGAGTAAAACTTTGAAAAGAACCTAAATTAATCCAAAACAATGGAAAATTTTAGAAAATGTAAGAAATAGATCGGGAAAATGCAACACAGCAATCCAGTGGTTGATGTGCTCCCTAAATACCAGCAATCCCCTACTTACAATAGTTCACCTTGTGATTTTTTAATTTAAGATGATGCAAAGGTGCATTTATACTTCAAATCTGGAATTTTTATATTTTCCTCGGTTTTTGATATATCCTGTGTTGCTCTATTGCAATGCCAGGCAGCAGCAGAGTCCCATGGCTCACAGTCAGCCTTGTGAGAATGATGGTAAACAACATGTAGTATACAGTACACATTTTTTGGATATAGGAACTCAGCATGTTAATGAGATATTCAACACTGTATTTACTACAAAACAGGCTTTGTGTTAGATGATTTTATACAAGACTAGGCTAACAGAAGTATTCTGAACACACTTAAGATAGGCCAAGCTAAGCTAAGATGTTCAGTACATTAGAGATTTTCAGTAGTTTTCAGCTAAATGAGATTTTCAACTTACGAAAGAGTTTGTTGGGCTGTAACCTCATCATGAGGTAAGGAGCATGTATACCTGAAATTCTCATAATTTGAATATCCACAAATTAAAAAAAAACAGTGACACCCAACCTCATGTAATCACCTTGAAGCCAAATTTAAATATAAACACAAAGATAAGTAAAGAAATGGAAATGATGTGTCATCAAAAACTACCAAAAGAAATCTAGGGCGGCTTTATCATATCAAACAAGATAGACTTTAAAGTAAGAAATATTCTTGAGTTCTAATGATAGAGGGATTACTTCATTAAGAAATAAGAATTTGACCTGCATATTGACATGAAATTTCAAACTATAAAACAAAACATACAGAACAGAAAGGAGAAAAAGACAAAATCCATAATTACAGTTGAGAAATTCAATACTCCTCTCTCAGTAAATGATAAAATGATAGGAAATCAGTAAGGATCAAAGAGTTCTTTTTTTTTTTTTTTTTTTAAAGACTTGGCTTCCCTAGAAGTGAAGAGTTACTTTTTTTTTTTTAATTTATGTTTGACAGGCAGAGTGGACAGTGAGAGAGAGAGAGAGAGAAAGGTCTTCCTTTGCCGTTGGTTCACCCTCCAATGGCCGCCGTGGCCGGCGCCCCGCACTGATCCGATGGCAGGAGCCAGGTGCTTCTCCTGGTCTCCCATGGGGTGCAGGGCCCAAGCACTTGGGCCATCCTCCACTGCACTTCCCTGGCCACAGCAGAGAGCTGGCCTGGAAAAGGGGCAACCGGGACAGAATCCGGCGCCCCGACCGGGACTAGAACCCAGTGTGCCGGCGCCGCAAGGGGGAGGATTAGCCTAGTGAGCCGCGGCGCTGGCCAGGATCAAAGAGTTCTTACAACATCATTAAGGAAAATATAAAACACTGTACACAAACATAGCTGAATAAGTGGTTTAACAAGCCAGTTGGGGGGCCAGCGCTGTGGCACAGCAGGTTAATCCTCTGCCTGTGGTGCCAGCATCCCATGTGGGCCCCAATTCTAGTCCCGGCTGCTCCTTTTCCAATTTAGCTCTCTGCAGTGGCCTGGGAAAGCAGTAGAAGATGCCCCAAGTCCTTGGGCCCCTGCACCCACATGGGAGACCGGGAAGAAGTACCTGGCTCCTGGCTTCGGATCAGCGCAGCTCCGACCATTGCGGCCATTGGAGAGTGAACCAACAGATGGAAAACCTTTCTCTCTGTTTCCCCCTCTCACTGTCTGTAACTCTACCTCTCAAATAAATAAATAAAATATTAAAAAAAAAAAAAGAGGCCAGTTGTGACACCTGGGACACCCATATCCTTTGTCAGAGTGTGTGGTGTCAAGTCCTGACTCTACTTCAAATTCCAACTTTTTGCTAATGTGCCACCCACATAGAAGTTGTGGATTGAATTGTCCATTCAAATAACAAAAGCAAATAAATAAATAGTTTCAAAGACAGTTTTACACTGAGCAAGTAGACCATAGTCTTTGACATAAATTAATTTTAATAAATTTAAATAATTAAATATTCTCTCTAAATACAGTAGAATTAAACTTCTACAATGAAAGATAGACTGGAAAATATTTTCAACTGAATGAAAATGAAAAACACAACATTTCATAATACAACTAAACGGGAATAAAATAACTGTAATGAGGAAAATATGCAGCACCAAAAAATCTTATTAGAAGACAGAAATATTTTAAACCAACAATCTAAACATCTACCTCTAAAAAAATAGAAAACAAAAAGTAAATTGTATGCAAAATAAGAATATGAATAGTGATGAAACAAAGTTAGAAGTCAATGAAACTGAAAAACAAAAATAATACAGAGAAATCTATGGAACTAAAAGCTTATTCTCTCAAAATGATAAAGCTGATAAATCTGGAGATTCACTGAACAGGGTTAAGGAAAAAAAAATGGAATGCACAAAATACTAATACCAAGAGGAATAGGGAGATATCACTATGTAACCTGAAGATATTAAAGGGGAAATTAGGGGATTATTATACACAATTTATGCCAGGCATCTTTGGGAACACAGGTGAAACCACATACCTCTTGAGACAGCCAAACTACAAAAGCTCACTCAAGCAGAATTATGAAGGCATTTCAAAATGTTCACAGAAAGTGGGATTAAAAGATAAGTTTATCTTGGTTTGAAAATAGTTTGAAATTTATGCATAATTCTTAAATGGTATATATTTTCATTAGCTTTTGAATACCCCATGTATTAATGGATTTCAAAACTTTCTGTATCAAAATAAGAATATGTTTTGATTTAATAACTTTGTGAAATACCTGCATACTTGGCAAAAATAGAATTTATTTCTTAAGAGTTGAAATCACTGATCCAAAGAAAACACTAGATACAGTTTACTTCAATGGTGAATACCGATATATATTTAAGGAGAAACAGCATCTATTGTGTAATATTTTCCAAATATACTGGGACAGAACACTTCCTCAATCATTTTATGGGAGAATATTTATTCTGATACCCAAACCCAGACACAGATATTGCAAGAAAACTAAATTCAAATGTTGTAAAGCAAGATGGATAAGTTGTCCTTTATACATCATTAACATACTAAATCCAGAAATATATACTAAATTTAACATATTATGATTTCCTAGTATTAATCCCAGATGTAATAATCATTGTATATTCAAAACCTAATAAATATAATCTATAATACCACTGCAGAAGGTAATAAAAAGCAAAAAACAAAATCATCTCAATAAAGAAAGAAAATAAATGACCAAATTCAATAAGATGATACACGCTCTGCAGATTAGCAAGAAAAGGGAAAGGACTCAATATGACAAAATGGATCCAGAGAAAACACTTAGAGCTGAAATCATATGTAGTGATGAAAGCGTGAATCACATTCCCAGAAGTGGATGTACAAAGATACAATCTCACTTTTATTTAACACAGTTTTAGACATGCTAGCTAGTACAATAAAAATAAAATAAAATAAAATGCATTGGAATGAAGGAAAAAAGTGACCATATTCACAGAAAACACAACTGGTTATATATGGATTCCAAAAGAATCTACCAAAAATTACCAGGACTAGTGAGTTTCTGATCAAGATTCATGACACAAATTCAATACAGAGAAATTTACTTTTAAATATATACTTGCAGGGGATTGGCACTGTGGCATAGAGGGCTATGCCATCACCTGCAACACTAGAATCCAGTATGAACACACGTTTCAGTGAAGGGGTTTTAGCTCCTTCACTTCTGTTCCAGCTCCCTGCTAATGCTCCTGGCAAAGCAGAGAAAGATGTCGCAGGTCCATGTGCCCCTGCTGCCCATGTGGGAGACCTGGATGAAGCTCCTAACTTTGACCTGGCCCAACCCCCCTGGCTGGTATAGCCTCCTGGAGAATGAACCAGCTGATGGAATATATCTACTTCTCTCTCGCTCACTCTGTCTCTGTCACTCTCTCTGTAATTCTGCCTTTCAAATAAATACATATTTTATTTTTTAAAGCTTTATTTTTTCATCTGAAAGAGTTATGCAGAAAGAGAAGGAGAGACAGAGAGAGAAGGAGAGGCAGAGAGAGAAGGAGAGGCAGAGAGAGAGGTCATCCATCCACTCTTTCACTCCCTAGTTGGCCACAATGGCCGGAGCTGCACTGATCCGAAGCCAGGAGCCAGGAGCTTCTTCTGGGTCTTCCATGCTGGTGTAGGGGCCCAAGGACTTGGGCCATCTTCTACTGCTTTCCCAGGCCATAGCAGAGAGCTGGATCAGAAGTGGAGTAGACAGGACTTGAACCAGTGACCATATGGGATGCTGGCACTTCAGGGAGCAGTTTCACCTGCTATGCCGCAGCACCAGCACCATAAATACTTTAAAAATATATAGACTTGTAGTGAATAATTGAATACTGAAATCAAATGTATCCATTTATAGTATCTAATCATACAAAATACATAGGAATAAATATAATAGGATATCTTTCAGGTTTACATAGTGAAGATTGTAAAAAAAAAAAAAGATTATGTCATAAAGTGTGTGTGTATACGTGTGTATGTGTGTGTGCGTGTGTGTCAAATTGAAACACTTAATAATGCCGAGCTGTCAATTCTCTCCACATTGCTGACCTTTACATTCAGTGCAAACATAATCAAAATTCTAGTTGGCGTTTCCGTAGAAATGGACATGTCAATACTAAATTTTGTGTAGTAAAGAGAGGGACCTAGAATAGTTTTTAAAAATTAAGGAAGATTTGGAGTGATTACATTGTCTCATTTAAGCCCTACTGAGAAGCTACAGCAATGAAGACAGAATCATTCTGACATGTGAACAGAAATATAGAATGAGGGAAAAAAGAAATACATCCACTGAAATACAGGGGTCCACGGCTGTTGGACGAATGTGCCAGTGTAAAGAAGTAGGGACAGAAAAGTCTTCTCAACAACTAATGCTAAAACAACTGTACATATTGTTAGATGTATGCATAAGAAATTCGTACCACAAGAAAAGTCAACCTACAGGATCATGGATATTCCTGAAATCTAATATGAAAAGGTTCTAGAAGAAAGCTATGCATTAGGTGAAGACTTCATAAATACAACTCAAAAGGTCTGAGCCATCAAAGAAAAAACCTGAAAAACAGAATTTCTTAAAACATAAAAGTTCTGTTCTTTTAAATGTACTGTGAAGAAAATGAAACGATAAACCATAGACTGGGAAAACCTATCTCCAAAACATATCTGATTTAAAACTAAAAACATGAGTAAAAAAAATCTTACATATTCTAGAAAGAAGCACAATTCAATCAAAAGAAATGGTGAAGAATTTAAACAGACACTTCACCAAAAAATTATACATATAGGAAACAGAACATAAAAATGTGTTTAACATCAACATCTATTAGGGAAACATGAAGTAAAACCTACAAAGAAACTCCATTACTCACCTCCTACTTGAATGGATAGACCAAACATTTATTTAACCACACAGTGATGAGAAGGATATGGAAAAACTGGAACCTTTACACATTGGTAGAAGGAACAGAAAAGTGACTTTTGGAAAAATTCTAGTTGTTTATTAAAAAGTAAAGTTACATTTAAAGATGTGTATCATTCCTAGGCATTTATCTGAGAAATGAAAGGAAGTTCCCTATCTGAAAGCAAACCTCCATCATAGACTTATTCATAATAGTAAATAATTGGAAACCACACAGAAGTCCATTAACTGGTGAACAGATAAATAAATTGTTGCATCCACACAATGAATACAATTCTGTAAAGTTTAATGCATTATTGATTTATGATACAAAATAGTTGAATTTCAAATGCACTGTGCTGAGTGAAATAAGCCGGACACAAAAGGCTATGGGTGGTGTGATTCTATTTATATGTCATTCTGAAAAAGGCAAAATTATAGGAACAGAAGTCAGATGAAGTCACCAACACAGGGAAGGAATAGGAGGCATAACCACACAGGCAAGAGAGGAAGCTTTGTGGGATGCCAGACCTGTCATTCACTCCCTTTTGGCCATTTCTACATGGTAATAAATGTTTATCAAAATGAATTGAAACCTAAAAAATGGAACATTACTGTATACATTATAATCAAATCCTGCGGCAAACTTGAATTTTAAAAAAATATAAAGCACCTGAGAGATTAAAAGGACTAATGTCATGTGTCATGACAAATGGATAGTAAATAACTGCAAACACTGTAAAAGTCGACTAACTGGTGAACATATCTGCTTGTGAGAGAGGGTAGAGCAGCCTGCATTCTGAAAAGCCAGAGAGTACATTTTTTAGGAAAAAACAAAAAGGACTTTGGGGAAATAAAATGAAAGCATTTACCCAATCACAAAAAGCTAGCACTGTTAATAATCTGTGCCATCAGAACACATGCAAAAATAATAAGTCCTTTTAGTAATATATGCATGGGAAAATAAATGCTATACAAAATATCATCATGCCCTCTGTCTCCCTCTTCCACTCCACCCAATTTTTTAAAAAAATACTTATTTATTTGAAGCACAGACAGAGGGAGATCTTCCATCCACTGTTACCCTTTACAAATGGCCCCAACATTTGGAGCTGGGCCAGGTTGAAGCCAGAGGCCAGGAGTTCCATCTTGGTCTCCCATGTAGGAGGCAGGAAAAGAAGTACTTGAGACATCATCCACTGTTTCCCAGGTACATTATCAGGAAGCTGGTTCAGAAACAAAGGGACTTGAACCAGCACTCCAATAAAGGATGCAAGAGTCCCAAGTGGCAGCTTAACCCATGGCCAGGACACCTGCCAACACCCCCACAAATCCTTAATTTACAACACCAGTAACTAGCTGGTATATAAAGAAAAATCTGTGCATTCTAAGTTTTCCTCCCCAGAAATCATAGGAAGCCAAAAAAATAAAAACAATAGTATAACGTTGATTTCTGAACATAATCACTAACTACTCACCATAAAAACTGAGAAGTGAGATAAACATTTTAAGGTTTGCATATATGTGTATTATAGATTATATATGCAATGTATATCAAAACATCATATTGTATCCCATTAATATGTACAATTTACTTGTCAAGGAGAGGGACAGAAAGAAAAAGAAGTAATGAAGGGATAAAGAAAGTTATCCTAAATGGACTCTGAAATTGAATACGTGAACACCTGTGTGAAACATCTTGGGGAGGACTGGGAGTGTAACCTTTCATGCATCAAAGGCTGAATAATCAATTCTGACTCCCATAGTGGAGGAATCAAAACTATAAATAAAGGCATTATACCCTTTAAAATCTCCTAATTCACAGATCTTTTAACTTGCCCTCTTTCAAAGTTAGATCCCTTGGAGCAAACACAGGCTAAGGAACATTTTAAAGTGGATGGATAAAAACATAAAGGAACCAAATAATAATGTGTCGAGGGCTTCGCCTGCACTGTGCACACTAATCCTAGCTTACGGACAGCACAGCAGTGAATCCTTAACAACCTCCACCAGACCCCTTGATTTCAAAAGAAATCCCATGCCCATACATAGTATACAACCAAACATTATAAATGGAAATTTAATACTGGTAACTGATAATAATAAGAAGATAACACTACCACTTGAAGATAAATGAATTTACCCTTAAAAAAAAAAAAACAATTCATTTCCAACCAATTATTTTGACAGAATATCTAATGAGGGTTCATTCAAATTAAGTTAATCAAATGTTTAAGATAGGAATCACTGAAGAACGGGTTGTATGCTTACACAGAAGTAAAATTCACTGCCATTCTGTTGCCACCACTTCCTATGTGTATTGGCGTCTCAATTCCATGGAGAACTTTTACTTTCATGCAATGTTACTGCAATTCATGATTTAGATAGGTTCCTAGAGAACAGCACATTAACAGTCTATTTATAGAGCATATGATCTTATCAGAAGCATTATGACATACTTCTTCAGGCGGTGCTGACTATAAATTTTCCAGCTTTATAAGTTATATATCATTTCCATTCATGTCTATACAATCAGACATATACGCACACATTTGGTATCTGTGTGTACACATACACACACACATACACAACACACACACACACACACGCAACTATGTAAGTCCAAAGAGAAAGTTCTGGAAATCCACTGTAGGGTTTTTCCTGCTGTCCCTTAATTTCAGGCTTCACATTCTAAAAATTTTTTCAAGATAACATACCACAAAAATATCTTTTATGTACAGTTCAGTGAACTTAATACTGGTATGAACTTGCAAAATGACCACCATCACCAGGATACAGAACAGATCCACCACCAACAAAATATACTTCTGCATGGATTTGCAGTTTACCCATCTCTCCCTGGCAGCCTCAGATGTGATCTCTGTCACTTATCCTTTGATCCTTTCTGTAACACTGTATAAACGGAACCAAAAAGTGTATGAGACTGACCTCCTTCCCTTGGCATAGTGCCTCAGATTTGTTCAAGTGACTACATATATCAACAATCCATTTCTTTTTATTGTCTATACATATTCCATTATTTATATGAATCAGAAGTTATTTATCCTTTCACAGTTGAAGAATGTTGGGTGATACACCAAAGCCAGAGGCATCACAATTCCTGCTTTCAATAGACATACTACAGGGCAGTTATAATCAAAACCTCCTGGTACTGGCACAAAGACACACTTGTAGACCAATGGAATAGAATAGAAACTCTAGAAACCAATCCATGCATCTACAACCAACCTATCTTTGACAACAGAGCTAAAATCAATCCATGGAACAAGGACAGTCTCTTCAACAAATGGTGCTGGGGAAACTGGATCTCCACATGCAGAAGTATGAAACTAGA
This sequence comes from Oryctolagus cuniculus, assembly GCF_051225735.1. Taxonomy (NCBI): domain Eukaryota; kingdom Metazoa; phylum Chordata; class Mammalia; order Lagomorpha; family Leporidae; genus Oryctolagus; species Oryctolagus cuniculus. The sequence continues at coordinate 41,232,911 of NC_142880.1, forward strand.
TCTCTACCTTATACCTTACACAATAAACCACACAAAATGGATTGAAAAACTAACTCTATGACCTGATAACATCAAATTACTAGAGAACATTGGGGAAACTCTGCAAGACATTGGCATAGGCAAAGACTTCTTGGAAAACAAATGCGAACACACAGCATTCAAAGCCAAAATTGACAAATGGATTACATCAAGTTGAGATGCTTCTGCACTATAAAAAGAAACACTCAGCAAAGTGAAGAGGCAACCGACAGAATGGGAGAAAATATTTGCAAACTATACAACTGATAAAGAGTTAACATCCAGAATCTATAAAGAGTTCAAGAAAATTCAACAATGAAACAAACAATCCAGTTAAGAAATGGGCAAAGGACTTTAACAGGCATTTCTCAAGAGAGGAAATTCAAATGGACAACAGACATTGAGAAAATGATCAGGATCACTAGCCATCAAGGAAATGCAAATCAAAGCCACACTCCAGTTAGAATGACTCACATACAGAAATCAACAAATGACAAATGCTGGTGAGGATATGGGGGAAAAGTTACCCTGGTTAACTGTTGGTGAGAATGTAAACTGGTTCAGTACTGTGGAAGACAGTATGAAGATACCTCAGAAATCTGAATACAGACCTACCATATGACCCAGCCATCCCACTCTTAGAAATGTATCCAATCCAAAAGAAATCAGTATATGAAAGTTATCTGGGCTGGCGCCGCAGCTCACTAGGCTAATCCTCCGCCTTGCGGCGCCAGCACACTGGGTTCTAGTCCCGGTCAGGGCGCCGGATTCTGTCCTGGTTGCCCCTCTTCCAGGCCAGCTCTCTGCTGTGGCCAGGGAGTGATGTGGAGGATGGCCCAAGTACTTGGGCCCTGCACCCCATGGGAGACCAGGAGAAGTACCTGGCTCCTGCCATCGGATCAGCGCAGTGTGCCGGCTGCAGTGCGCCAGCCGCAGCGGCCATTGGAGGGTGAACCAACGGCAAAGGAAGACCTTTCTCTCTGTCTCTCTCTCTCACTTTCTACTCTGCCTGTCAAAAAAAAAAAAAAAAAAAAAAAAAAAAAGAAAGTTATCTGTACCCCCATGTTCACTGTAGCACAATTCACAATAGCAAAGATATGGAATCAACACAGATGTCCATCAACTGTTGACTGGATAAAGAAATTACAGTATATATACACTATGGAGTACTACTCAGCTATTAAAAAAATCCTGTCTTTTGCAAAAAGATGGACACAACTGGAAACCATTATACTTAATGAAATAAGCCATTCCCAAAAAGTCAAGGTATCAGACGTTTTCCCTGATCCAAGGTAACTAACAGAGTACCTGAAATGTAATGTATTGGAGTGAAATAGACATTTTTAGAATCAATGATAGTTTATAGCCCTTGTCTCTTTCATTAAGGAACAGTGTTTTTTGTGTTTTGTTTTGTTTTCTGTATTTTTTTTTTGTTCTCTTCATGCTATTTGTTGAACTCTTTTACTTAGAGTAGGGTTAACTATACAATCATTAAGTAAACTGAAAACAGATCTTTGTTAAGAGTGGGAATGCGAGAGGGAGGGGGAGGAAGGGTTGGAGCATGGTGAGGAGGGAGAGTGGGGGGAAATTGTCACTACGTTCTTAAATATGTATATACAAAATATATGAACCTTTTATAACTTTCATAAAATTCAAAAAGAAATTGTTTTACCTATTCTTGCTACTTTTCCTTTCAATTTATTGTACATTTGAGAATCAGCCTGTAAAAATTCCTGTTCTATTTTGTCAGCATTGCATTAGACCTAATAGTCAACAATTTGAGGAGCTCTATCTCTGTTGATTTTTGTAATCTACAAACATGACTCTATCTAGTCATTTGGGGTTTCTTTGACTCCTCTCATAGGCATTTATAATTTTAAGAATAAATATGAAGTGCATGTTTTGCTATATTTGTACCTAAATACCTTACTTTTATTGTCTTAGTAATTTTTGAAGTTTCTAGTTGCTCATTGTTTTTACATATAAAAATAGCTAATTTTGTATGATAACTTTGTATCCAATTACTTTACTAAACTCATGTACTTACTGTAGGTTCCTTGACAATTTTTTACACAGGAAATAATTTCTTCTGCAATAATTTTATTTTTTCCTTCGTAACCCATGTGAATTTTATTAACATTTCTTGCCTTATTACAGTGGTTAAAACTTCCAGTAAGATACTGAAGAGCACTTGTGAGCATGTTTTCCTAATTCCAATATTAGGGGGAAAACATACAGTCTTTTACTGATAAGTAAAATAGTTGTAGAGGGTTTTATCTTTATGCCGCCATTTCAAGTGAGGGGGTTTCCTTCTATTCATGAAAATTATCTTTTTAATCATAAATAATCACTGTATTTTTCAAATAATTCTCTACATCAGTTGATATTATCACAGGAATTTTCTTCCTTAAACAGATTATGTCAGATTAAACAGATATGTTAAAAATTGAAACAATCTTGCATTTCCTGATTGGTCATGCTAAATTATTCTTTTTATATACTTAGATATATTTGATCACTTTTGAGAGTACCTTTTATAATTTTGGAGGGATAACTGTCAGGGGTTTTATTTATTGCAACTGAATTGATATCTGGGTAACAGGATTAAGTAAAATGAGTTGAAAAGTATTTCCTTCTATTTGCCACTCAAAAGGATGTTATTTCATTTTTAAATGTTTTATGGAATTCTCCCATGAAAGCACTTAGGCCTGGAGAGTACCTATTTTGAAGGTATTTAACTATTAGCTCAGTTTCCTTAATAGTTACAGGAATACTCCATTTACCCCACCTTAAGGTTAGTGTTGGTAGTTTGTTTCTTGAGAATTTATTTCATTTCATCTAAATTTCAAATTTATGTACATAGAGTTCCTCAGACTATTCCCTATTATTATGTCTAGGTCTACAAGTTATGTATTAGTATCCCCTATTTTATTCCTGGCATTGGTAATTGTGTCTTGGTTTTCTTTTTCTTGATCTTGTTAGAAGGCTGTCAACAACCTTGGTCATTCCAAAGATTCTGCTCTTGCAATAATTTTCTCTATTATTTGTCTCTTAAAATGTCACTGAGTTTTGCGATTATCTTTACTCTTTTCTTCTTTCTGCTTACTTTGGGCTTATTTCCCACTCTGGTTTTTCTTGTTTTATGGTTGGTTGGTTGGTTTGCTCCCCTTGTTCTGTAGTTGGGAGAGCAGAGAAATGGGACTTGTCATTTTTTCTAATGTAAGCATTTAGTGGTATAAATTTACCTCTCAGCACTACTTTTGTTGTGTTCCACAAATTTTTATATTTTTTTTATTTAGCTAAGTGTAGCTCTTACATTCCCCTTGAGTATTCCTCTTTGACCAATGGGTTACATAGAAGTATGTTCAGTTTCCAAATGTTTAAGAATGTCATCCTCTTTTACATCAACAAATAACTCCTCTATATTTGTTGAAACCATATCAAGAACAAATCAAAATTGTTTATCAGTCAGAAAATGTATGCATAATGTAGAAAGAAGAACTTAGAAAAGCATTGGAAACTAGGAGAGTGCTTCCCTGGATTCTAACAGAAATCACCTACGGAATGTGGTAAATAGGCTTATCCTGTGAAATCTGAGGAAGGGAGAATGATGTGTCAGTCTTTGATAGCAACTACTTGGTTTATCGGAAAGGCTGGTGACAGAGAAGTGTACACACAGACCTTCTGTCTCCTACGGGCTCCAATAACTGATCCTGCAAATTCTTACTCCACTTTTGTTTTAAAAAATGAGATAATCCCACTAAAGCAAATCAAAGTAAAAAAAATACTATTCACCTACCATATATATATATATACACATATATATATACACACACACACATATATATAAAATCTTCATTAAACAAACATCATACAAGTTAGAATTCAAGCCAACAAATAAAGGACTTATAAAGAAATTCCCCACAATTAAAAACAAAATATATTATTTCTTATCATATGATGATTAGGACAAAAAATCCTCATTTTCTAAAAATTCCATAAAATCACCAAATTTAATGCCTTAGGGTAGACTTCTTATGAAAACAACATATTTGTTTGCTGCACTGTACTGAGCTTTGCCAAGGTGTATATATTGCCAGTGGAAATGTGTATGAAATAAATTACAAGAGAGCTGGCAAAACATGCTAGCTCTGATCCCATACTTGAAAGGAATGGGAAGCACACATCCCAGGGAAAATTATCCATGGAGACCAATCAGCCAATCCTGAAAGTCCACACTCCAAGCAAAGGAGCTCTGAGAAAGGTGGTCAGCAGCAGGAAGTGGAATTCGCCTCCAGGTTAATTATCAGGATAGGAGCATTCACAGAATAACCTGAGAATCAGCCGCAGATCAGCTGCTTGTTAACTTGCTTTGTAACACTGGCTAAGTCACCTCAATTCCCAGAATGCCATTTTCCTTAGCTCTAAGGTACACCAAAGGGAATGCGCACCTTTAAGCTCCTTTCCAGATGAAAAACAGAAGATATTACCGTGATTCCAACAACTATCAGATATCTGCTTAAAAAAACATGGAAAAAGCTGGTGAGAACAGGGAAAGAGGAAAGCATTTGGAACGAAATTCCCGATATCAGATCCTCACTTTATACTGTACATCTGAGCAGCTCCAGCCAGCACAGGGAAAAGGTGAGGCTTGTCTTAGGCAACACTGAAGAACTGTTCCACAAATATACATAATAATGGGAGTTAAAGTGCTTTGTAAATTGTAATATAAAACAGGACATTATTGCCAGGGGTGAGTAGTGAAGAACAGAACTGGTAAGTCTTCATGAAGATAAGTCGTAGTTGCAAACACTAGTCATAGTAAGAGGTAGCAGGGAATACCAGGCATAGTAACAGGAAGCAAGCTCCCACCTCAGCTCAGAGCTGCCCCAGCTGGCTTTTTTTAAAGATTTGATTTATTTACTTGAAAGGCAGACTTACAAAGAGACAGTGAGAGGGAGGGAGGGATGAAGTGGCAAAGAAGGAGAGAGAGAGGGATGTGGGTAGAAAAAAGGGAGAGACAAAAGAGATTATCTTCCATTCAGTGGTTCACAATCCCAGATGGCTACAATGACTTGGGGCTAGGCCAGGCCAAAGCCAGGAGCCAAGAACTCCATCCAAGGGCCCAGGTATTTGGGCCGTCTTCTGCTGCTGTTCTAGGCGAAGCTGGATTGGAAGTGGGGTAGCCGGGACTCGAACCAGAGCTCCAATATAGGATGCCGGTGTTGCAAGTGGCACCTTAACTTCTTGCAGCACAAGATTGCCCCACCCCCACCAAGCTGTTGGTTTTAAATAACTGGATCTGCACACGTTTCTTGGCTTTTTCAGTGTATCCCTTGGGGCCAATCAGGTCTTTTGAACACGAGATTTGAAGTTTTGGGGCTTTATTCTTTGTTTGTTGTTGTTGTTGTTTTTTTCCTAGTTCAAATACTTTTTTTCTTTTGGAAGAAAAATATTTTTAAAAAAACCATGAGATTCCTGAGTATACTGTAGTGAGTGAGATGTCCACGTACCAACTTTCAGTCGTCAACATCCTCTTTCTCCCTCCCAATAGCCACTACCGGAGCACAAGCTCTCGTGTTCAGCGTGGAGTATGACCGGGCCCTTGCTGCTGCTCTCCCTGACTGCAGTCTTGCACTGGGCTAGAACAACCCATTCTGCCTGCAGCTCCTCTGCTAGAAACTCCCCACGGTCTTCGCACTTTGACACCTGTACACCTCATGCACACTTATAGAGAACCTGCCCTTTCTAAGGTCCCAGTGCAGCCTCAACTGTCTTTGTTCCCCTCTGCTTCTAAGGGAGTTTCCTAACTGCACTCAGAATTTCTGCTTTCACCAAATGTTACAATTTCTCCCATTCAAGCACTAACCAGGCCCGACCCTGCTTAGCTTCCGAGATCAGACGAGATCGGGCACGTTCAGGGTGGTATGGCCGTAGACCAAATGTTAAAATTTCTAAGATTTACTTGTAAGCTTTTGAGATTTCCTTTCTCTTAGCTCTTTATTTTTAGATCCTACTGTCTGTTAAGCATTTCAAACACACCAAGCACATTTATTTTCTACTATCTCTGCCAGATATGAAGCTAAGCATGTTCCAGAGCAGTATTTTTCAAATTCTGGTGTGTCTCAGAGCCACTAAAGCAATCTGGCAAAAATACAGAGGCCTGATCTCCTCCTTGCATGAGCCCAGTCTTCTTACGATTTACGGGTTCTCCAAGTTAAGGATTCCGAATACACAGATATTGGAATGGTACTACTGGAATCTTCCATAATATGATTCATCTGCCACAGAAAGGTTCAGCTTCAAGTAGCTGACCACTTAAGTTCCATGCTTTATTTAATTTTTAAGATTTATTAATTTAATTGAAAGTGAGGGTTTTATGGTGAGGAGGGAGGGTGGGAGGGAGATAAAGAAAGAAAACTTTCTACTCACTGGTTTACTCCCCCATATGTTGGCAATGGCAAGGGCTGGGTCAGGCCAAAGCCAGGAGCCAGGAGTTTTCTTCAGGTCTTCTACATGGCATGGCAGTGGCTCAAACACTTGGACCTTCTTCCACTGCTTTCCCAGGCCATTAGCAGGGAGATGCATTGAAGCAGCCAACTCTGGAACCAGCACCCATATGGGATGCCAGAGTTGCAGGTGGCAGGTTTACCCACTACGCCACAGCACTGGGCCTAGTTATACATTTTAGAATGAAGGTCATGGCCTAGGTCATACTCACCAACCTCATGCCTGCAGCCTATCCTCAATTTTTTAAAATACTATTTGGTAAATGTGACAGTTATCAATCTTAACTATTATACTGTATCCATTTAAGAGATGTATTTTTCACATATTAGGTAATGTCTTAAATCTACTATATTTTAAAATCACTTAGCAGCATCTTTCACATTAGCACCTAACGTAATGGTGTATCTTTCAGCTGCATTTCCTCAGAGCTGATGAAATATACAGAAATATATACAGATTTTTAAAACCTTGCACTATCTTCTTCCTTTTTTTTTTTTTTTTTTGACAGGCAGAGTGGACAGTGAGAGAGAAAGACAGAGAGAAAGGTCTTCCTTTTGTCGTTGGTTCACCCTCCAATGGCCGCCATGGCCAGCGCGCTGCAGCCGGCGCACCACGCCTACCAAAGGCAGGAGCCAGCTGCTTACCCTGGTCTCCCATGGGGTGCAGGGCCCAAGCACTTGGGCCATCCTCCACTGCACTTCCTGGCCACAGCAGAGAGCTGACCTGGAAGAGGGGCAACCGGGACAGAATCCGGTGCCCCAAATGGGACTAGAACCCGGTGTGCTGGCGCCGCAAGGCGGAGGATTAGCCTACTGAGCCACGGCGCTGGCCACCTTGCACTATCTTAAACTCTAAAACACTTGATTAATATTATGGAAGGTGGTATGATGACATAATATTAAATGATTAATTCAGGATGGGATATTTAAATATGAAAGTATAAATGAAAAGCTGATATCACAATGATACAATATCCAATCAGCTAAAGAACTAAAGTATATTACCTCCAATGCCAACGTGATGTGCTAGGAGCCATGGGAGGGTGGGGCTTAGACCGAATTCAAGAACTGTTTTTGACTTTGGATCACAGAACACAGAAGGTTCACCTTCACATCCCTTCAGAAAATAGAGTGCTATGGAGTAGTCTGTTACTATGTAACAAACTACCCAGACTTACTGGCATAAAACAGCATCAATTTGCTATTACTGTTGTTTGTCCTGGCTCTGGGGGGGTTCCTCAGGCTCAGCCAAGTGGAGTTCACTTTGAGATTAGCACAGAGTTGCAGTCAGATTATGAGTGGCTGGGACTAGGGAGAGCTCACAAATCCGGTGCCTGGACTAAAAGGCACAAAAGGCCAGAGGCTGGAGAATCGGGGCTACGTTGGTATTTCTTTCAGTGTGAATGTGGTCCATTCTGGAGGTCTCTCCAGGACACTGGCTGGCTGGCTACATAGATATTTAGACAGATATTTAGACAGAAATGAAGGAAGAAAGGAAGGAAGGAAGGGAGGGAGGGAGGGAAGAAGGAAGGAAGGAAGGAAGGAAGGAAGGAAGGAAGGAAGGTGGATGGGTGGATGGGTGGGTGGGTGGATGGATGGATGGAGGAGCCTGTGATGGTGGTACAGCTCTTTGTGACCTGGCCTCAGCATTCACAAGTCTCCTGCATCAAACAGGTTAGAACTGAGTCACTGTAGAAAGTCTATGTCCAAGGAAAAGACAATTTAATTTATGGATAAGCTTTAAATGTGCCACAATGATGCAATTTATATATAACTGCTCTTCTCTGAATAAATTTAAGTCTTCCTTTTTAAATAATCACCACTGGAAAAGTTAATCACCACCAAATTTGATTTTTTTAATTCTTTAAAAAGTTTTAAAAAAATCACTGCAAGTCTTTCAATCAGTAGGAAAAAAATTCATATAAATACTCTACTGAGGCCAACAGAATTATATTAAAAACTTTAGAAAATGCACAAATGTGAAATGTATGTCTTTCCTAAATGTAAATTGAATCCATATAAAATCTCTCAACAAAGTTGCTTAAAATACTGTGATGCATCTTTATAAAACATTATTTTCCATCATGTATGGAAGAAATTTTAGAATGCATTATGAAAGGATTTGTGTCCCTCAAAATTAAATATCATAAGTTAGTGGATGATTTTACTTATTATCTATAAACTGTATCTACAGAAATTTGAATCTTTATAACATGAATAGTCAAGACAATAAATATGTTCTATATTTTCACATTTTTCCAAAGAAATAAACATTAACTAGGCAGATGCTCATTCTCTGTGACTTTCAATCAGCTTTAAAAACTCCCACATTTGGGTTCAAACGCTGCAAAGTAGAACCATCAAAATAATTCTGCACTATGTCACATTATTAACCATTTTGATCGTGCATAGGAATCCACACAATTTAGGATTAGCACTCTGAGGCTAATAAGATAAAAGCAAAGTCCTCGTTAACATCTATTACAGCTGTAATAGGGGCATTAGTCCATAAATAATGTACATAACATTAAAACAGAAATACCTGAATTCTGTCTATCCAGGTACCTACAGATTCAAGTAATTTAGAAACTCCACTTTTTAACATGTATATCTGTCCTATCCGGCAGCCACTGACAAGTTTTAAAAATGTCTTTTCTGGGGTAGGCATTGTGGCAGTCAGTTAACCCGCCACTTGCAGCACCAGCTGTATGTGGGAGCACTGGTTCCAGCCCTGGTTACTCCACATCTGATCTCCAGCTTCCTGCTAATGCACTTGGGAAGGGTGCAGATGATGATGATGATGATGTAAGTACTTGGACCCCTGCTGCCTGTATGGAGACCATGATAAAGTTCTTGCCTTCATCCTGGCCCAGACCTGGTTCTTGCAGGCATTAGGGAGTAAACTCACAGATGGGATGAGAGGCATCTCTCCCTTTCACTCCCTTCCTTCCTCCCTCCCTCCCTCTCTCTCTCTCTTTTTCTCTCTTTCTCTCTCTTTCTGTGTGTGTGTGTGTCCTGCTTTCCTTGTCATCCTGCCTTTCAAATAAATGAATCTCTAAAAATATTTTTCTGAATAACAGAGAAACTGACAACACAAAATATCTAAATTAAGAGGTTTTCATGCTAATGTTAATATCTTTTTTTCTGAAGATTTATTTATTTGAAAGACAGAGTTACTGAGAGAGACAGAGACAGGAGAGAGAGATCTTCCTTCTGCTGGTTCACTCCCCAAATGCCACAAAGGCCAGAGCTGAGCTGATCTGAAGCCAGGAGCCAGGAGCTTCCCCTAGGCCTCTCACACAGGTGCAGGGACCCAAGGATTTGAGACATCCTCTGTTGCTTTCCCAGGAATATCACTTCTGGATCAGAAATGGAACAGGGGTCAGCACGGTGGTGTAGCAGGTAAAAGCCACTACCTACAGCGCCAGTATCCCATATGGGCATCAGTTCAAGTCTCAGCTGCTCTACTTCTGATCCAGCTCTCTTCAATGGCCTGGGAAAGCAGCAGAAGATGGCCCAAGTCCTTGGTCCCTGGGACCCACATGGGAGACCTGGAAGAAGCTCAGTTCTGGCCGTTGCAGTCATTTGGGGAGTGAACCAGCAGATGGATGACCTCTCTCTTTCTATCTCTACCTCTGAAACTCTTTCAAATAAATAAAATAAATCTTAAAAAAAAAAAAATGGAGCAGCCAGGACTCAATATGGGATGCCTGCACTACAAGCCAGAGACTTAGCCTGCTGTGCCATAGTGTTGGCCACCAGTGGTATTCATCGTACAAACTTTACTCTGAACCCCATCCTGAGTCCCAGGGACCCTTGGCAGTCTCACTACAAACCTACAGGGCCACTCACATCCTGTCTATTTTTACCTGAGACATCTGGTATATAAATCATGCAACTTTCAAAAAATGCTAAAGGAATCATTTCAATTGTTCACAACAACAGTAAATAAAAAAGCAAAATAAGTTTCCAATATGCAATCTTCCCCTCTCCTCCTTGCTCATCTATTTCAGACAGATTTTTTTTTTCTCCTGCCAGTCCTTTTTTGGTGTCAGCATTATCATCAGCCTTAAAGGCATCCAAAGATCAGTGCTTAATTAATCTCAGCCCCAAAACACTAATGAAACATCCTCCCCCGCAGTCCTGTAAGGCATTACAGTTAAGGAATCCTCTCTACTTGGAATACAGATCCCTGTGTTTTTGCTGAAGTTGACTAAGCCATTAAAAATATTTTCTGACCACATACTGAGCACCAGGCATCAAGATAAAACAGCAAAACAGAACAAAGTGGTGGAGCTTACATTTTACTGGGTGAGCTAAACAAAACATAAATAATGCAGTAAAGACATACATACTAACAACCAAGGGTAGGAAAGAAAAATGAAGGAGGGTGAGGAGTGGAGACAGTGATGTTTCCAGGAAAGGACTCCTGGGAAGGTGACATTTCCACGGAGGTGACATGGTAACTCACCTAGAAACTTGTAGGCTGTCCCTGGACAAATCACATAATCTCTTTCTGCCCAAGCTTCCTGAGCTCTAAATGTAAGGAATAATCTAGAATGGCTTTGATGGACCTTCCAGAGTTATGTCCCATGATTCTGAGACATTTTATTCATAAGAAAGCCTTACCAGAGAGAGCTTTCATTAAGAGCTCATCGCGCAACCACTCCCTGATGCCAGTGGAACCAGCAGTCTCTATCTATTGCAATCCCTTCTGAATAAGACCTTTCTCCACTACAGCTGAGGGTCTACTGTCTTATTTTTAATCTGTTAAGGCTTTTGAGCAAATACCACAATGCAAGAGAGGCAATATTTGAGGACATCAGCAAGGAATTTGTCAGCACTCCACACTGGCTAATCTTGTTCACCACATAGAGACAGTGCTGTAACTTGGTAAATTATTTATTGCCTCAAATATCACAAGCTGAACAATACTAGTGAATCAATCTCCATGAAGAACATCATGAGTAAATAGTATCAGAATAGAGAGAGCACCTAAGGGCTTGAGGAATAATTCTGAAGACACTGCATAATTAAGATCCACAACGACCTCTCAAGCCCTTGTGGGGAGCAACTCGGACTAGACTAAGTTACTGGAATTAAGACTTATTCTATGCATCTGCTCTCCCACAATATGGCGCTGGGAGAGGAGGAAACAGCTTCTACACAGCTGCCTCCAGTTCAACCAATAAACAGCAGGACCTGCTCCTGATTGGAGGAGAACAGCGTACTCGGTGTGTGGGTAGCAGAGTTGGGATTGGTGGAAGAGGACTATAAAGGAGGAGAGAGACAACATGCACGAGGAACATCTATGTGAAGGAACACCTGTGCAGCCCCCAAGAGAGCCGGCTGGCGGTGTGCCGCTCCCCCGCGGAAGTGGGGAAAGTGGCAGGGGGAACCGCCCTTCCACGGAGGTGGAAGGGACAGTAGCCAACCCAGGAAGAACCAGCAGCAAACCCGGGGAGGGCCGAGCAGACAGAAGAACAGCGCAGGGTCCTGTGTCGTTCCTCCGCGAAGACGGGGAGCGACAAGCCCTGTTTAATAGGATGAGTCCAGTACGATAAATCAGTAACAAGTGCACAATTTCATACTGGGGCTTAGAAAACCAAAAGTGCAAGAATAGTGTGAAAAATCTTGATAGCCATGCATACGGACAAAGTCTCCTTAGGAGTTTCAGAAATAATCAGGGCAAGCTATAATAACCAAACAGAGGCACCCTAAGCTCTTGCTACTTAAAGTACAGTCCCTGAACTGGCTCTATTAGTAGCCCCTGGGAGCTATTCCAGACCTACAGTAGAAAACTCTACATGTTATAGATTCTCAAGTAATTTAATATGCACAACCAAGTTTAGGAAGCATCCTACTAACCTGTTACACAGATCAGAATAGGCAAAGTTCTACAATTATCCCAGGGAGGCTATCTCTACAGTACAGGAGCCACATGCATCATTGAGACACAGATCTGATAATTCAGGGCATGGACAAACTCGTCTCCAAAATTACCAAGAAGATTCAAAGGCTGGAGATGTCTCCCCTAGAATGTGTTATCCAATATGGTAGCCACTAGGTTCATGAGGCTGGTTAGCACTTAAAATGGGGCTAGTCTGAATTAAGATGTGCTGTGAGCACAAATAATGCCAGTCTATTCCTACAAATAGAAAATGAATGTGAAATATTTCTTTAATAATCTTGTATTGAATATCTTTAAATAATGTGTTGATGTGTGCATTCAACTCAAATATATTACTAATGCGAATTTCACTAGATTCTGTTTGAACTGTTAATCTGGCTACTAATATATTGAAAATCACTTATAGAGTCCATGGCAGGCATTTGACATCTACTGGGCAGCACTGCTTTGGAGACAACCAGATGTGAGAGTTCTTTTCAAACACAGGAAATGCTGTGTGTGGAAGAAATATTGACATGGCTCCATCCAAGGATAAGAACCAGGTTTTAGGGCTGGTGCCATGGCTCACTTGGCTAATCCTCCGCCTGCGGTGCTGGCATCCCATATGGGCACCGGGTTCTAGTCCCAGCTGCTCTTCTTCCAGTCTAGCTCTCTGCTGTGGCCCGGGAAGGCAGTGGAGGATGGCCCACATGCTTGGGCACCTGCACCCACATGGGAGACCAGGAGGAAGCACCTGGCTCCTGGCTTTGGATTGGCACAGCGCGCTGGCTGCAGCGTGCCAGCTGTAGCAGCCATTTGTGGGGCAAACCAACGGAAAAAGGAAGACCTTTCTCTCTGCCTCTCTCTCTTACTGTCTAACTCTATCTGTCAATAATAATAATAATAAAAAAGAACCAAGTTTTAATATACTGCTTTATGAGCAAATGCACAGTAGGGGATAGAATCATGCTTACAGAGACATTGTTGAATTTGAGACTAGAGAAAAGGTTGCATTTCTCGTCTTACATACAATCTGAAAATATGAAAATGAAACAAGAAAACTTCATATCAAAAAGGAATGTCTCCCTCTTCCTCCACAGAAGTATCACAACAATTCCTTTTATTTTCTCTTTAGACAAAAATGTGTGGAAGCCCAGGCAGGAACAGCATCATCAGAGGAACTGACATTCATGCTTGCAAAGGAATCCTTGTGGAGGGAGGCACCTTACTCTTGTTAATCGTCCACAAATAAATTACATAGCAACTCATGAAAGAAGTATTTGCTATATTGAGACTGGCAAGCTTCAACAGCTAGACTATTTCTGGATTACAGGAGGGAAAAAATAAATAAATGAAATTCCCAGTGTCCACAAACCTGATCGTAGCAAAATAAAATCAAAATTGACAATAAAATTTAGCAAGAAATATCTATCTCACCATTATGATATTGAAGATAACAAACAAGAAAGTAAATATCTTACCTCAGTCACAAGGTAAAGCTACATTTTGACCTATATTTCACCAATGCCAGCAGTTCATCTTCTAGATGCATATAAAAATGCTAAAGGATTATTTATGGTTCTCAGAGATTGACTCTTTGACCTTATCTGGGTCAATGAAATAGAAAAAAAGTAATTCTTTCAGAAGTTGCTTGATGTTCAATAGAACAAATCTTTTAAAGTGAAAATAAAAGATTATTTGTTCTGGCTATCTGAAGGGTAGTTTGATCTACCATCAAATTATAAAATATCAATAGCCCAAAGTGGTTCAAACATTATTGTCTTTAAGAAAACAGTTTACATTCAAAAGGATTCAGTTTGGGTTCCAGTTCTGTCCCGTTCCATCTGCTTTTTGAACCTGTAGTTTGTTCATTACCTACTAAGGTCATCAGTTGTTAACACTATGACTGCTCCTGCCTCTAACTTTCTCTATTCCACATTTCTAGGTACATGGAATAGGAACAAAAGGCTTTTTCCATTTAACTAAATAGACCTGTATTTATCCAAATACAACCTAGGTGATATTTTAGAATGAACATCCTTACAGAATTTTTTATACATATTTCCAAAAAAGCTGTGTAATAGCTCCCTGAAGACCTTTTAAAATTTATAAAGTCATCTCTCTTGAATGCATTATGAATACCCTTAAGGAAGGGGATAGACTGAACTGCACACATACACATACACATACAGAGAAACAATCCTTGCCAGATTTTGAAGTCTAATAATGCATCTCCTGAAGCCAAAGTAGGATTTGCATTTGTAAATTCCCATTAGAATGAAAGCAATCTCCAGGTATAATTATTTCACTCATTCTGCAAATTGGGAAACCTGTTACAGTACAAAGTCGCATAGCTCAGAACTTCTACATCATTTTGTTTTTTAACTGTAGAACTAATAGATTCATGGAGCACCTGCTGTTTACTTTAATCTGATCTCTTTCAGAGATGCTATGTATATCCTGTTGGTAGCTTTTTGATAAATTGATGGTTTAAAAAATCAAAGAAGTAGTTTCTTTTTCAAATGAATCATTACACTTATGTGGGAAATTACTTTTTGAATAGTAAGCTTGATATATGGTAAATCAGAGTACCATCTTTGACCAAGCTTCACAGGAGGTATCTGAGTTGAATTTGCATGTTGCAAAGTTGACTGTAAGTAAAGGCAAGAAGGTATCTGTTATTGTCTACAAGAGTCAGGGAGCTGTCATCTTCATGGATAGAAGCTGAACTGTGCTTCCAACTGGGGCCTCATCGTTGGACCCACAAGAGAGCTGACTCTGCAGGGACACTCCAGGTAAGGACAAAGTAGGTAGATGAAGTGTGTTAGGAGGGCAGCATTAGAGTGGAAAGCATTGAGGGCTTGGAGTAGCCAGGATGCCAAGACCTACGAGATCTGACAATCAGCTTTCTAAAATTTGGAGCTTGAGGCCGGCAGCGCAACTCAAAAGGCTAATCCTCTGCCTGCGGCGCTGGCACACCGGGTTCTAGTCCCGAACAGGGCGCCGGATTCTGTCCCGGTTGCTCCTCTTCCAGGCCAGCTCTCTGCTGTGGCCCGGGAGTGCAGTGGAGGATGGCCCAAGTACTTGGGCCCTGAACCCACATGAGAGACCAGGAGAAGCACCTGGCTCCTGGCTTCAGATCAGCACAGTGCGCTGGCCGCAGCGCGCCAGCTGTGGCGGCCATTGGAGGGTGAACCAACGGCAAAGGAAGACCTTTCTCTCTGTCTCTCTCTCTCACTGTCCACTCTGCCTGTTAAATAAATAAATAAATAAATAAATAAATAAAATTTGGGGCTTGATATGCCTCTCCTCTTTGGAAGTATTAACTGGTGTTATCATCCACATATTGCCTAATGTTGACATTTAACTAGGTATATCAAGCAATTACGCAATAAATACTTGTTAAATGAGTACGTGAATATCACCCTCTTCATAGTGGCTGTTGTGGATTGAGCTGTGCCCCCTCAATAGTCATACTGCAGCCCTAACTCTATATCTCGGGATGTGACCTCACCTGGAAACAGTTGTTACAGATATAATTACTCAGGATGAGGTCATACTAGATGACAGACATCCTTATGAAAAAAAAAAAAAAGCCATAGGCAGATAAGGGCAGAATCCACCATGCCCCCATTACCAAGGAACGCCAGACACATGCATTCACCCCCTTAGGCTGAGAGACACCTGGAACAGACTCCACCCGACAGCCTAAGAAGGACAACTTGGGCTCGCACTTCTGGTTTCCAGAATTGTGAGATATTAAACTTCTGTTAGTAAACCACGCTGTTTACGGTTCTTTGTACAGAAGCCCTGCAAATCAAGACAGTGGTCAAGACAATCTATGGCTTGATATTTATTAACCAATAATGGGAAGCTTAAATCCAAATAAAATCATAAGAAATCAAGGTTAAGAGGAGATTTTCCAAGGGGTCTCTAATACATTGTACATACTCCACATTTACAAAAGAACAAAAAAATCAACTAAGCTAAATCAGCACACCTAAAATATAAGCCCTTGAGAAAAGCAATTTTGATGTGTACATTGACACACCCCCAGACCCAAAAATGCTACCTTGCATTTTATAGCCATGGACCATAATGATTTGTTTAATGGAAATGTCTGGCTAACATAATGTACAATTCAAAATACAGCAGCACACTGGTGAACTTGCTTAATGAAATATTAAAAACTAGAAAGTCAAACCAGAAATCAGTGTAAAAAGCAATTGTTTTTTTACCATTTCTGTTGAAGAAGTCTGTGATTTTTTTTATCAAGTGGATGTCAGCCACTGAAAAAGATGCTGGTGGAGCAATTAGAAAAGTGCCATATGTTGTCAACTTGAGAAAAATACAAGTACCATGACATTTTCTACATTTCAAAGAATTATTTATCAAAAATTTGCCTCCTGCTGTTCAGATGGCAAAGTTGCTGTGTTTTTTAAGGGGCGATTAAACAGTGTGGAAATAGTTGCTGAATTTTTAAATAAGAAGCATTACTATTCCTATATATATATACACACATATATTTAGGCATGTAAACATATAGATACATAGACATAGATATCTTCCTTACTGAATTTCTTGTGGCTCTAATTGTCAAAGGACACACAGAAAATAATTCAAAAAATAATAATTTTGGTTAAAACTGGTAATTGTTTAGGATTCTAATTTTTTATATCTGAATATTTATCTTTTTTTTAATCTTTTATTTAATGAATATAAATTTCCAAAGTACATCTTATGGATTACAATGGCTTCCCCCCCATAACTTCCCTCCCACCCACAACCATCCCCTTTCCCATTCTCTCTCCCCTTCCATTCACGTCAAGATGCATTTTCAATTCTCTTTATATACAGAAGATCAGTTTAGTATACATTAAGTAAAGATTTCAACAGTTTGCACCCACATAGACACACAAAGTGAAAAATACTGTTTGAGTACTAGTTATAGCATTAAATCACAATGTACAGCACATTAAGGGCAGAGATCCTACATGAGGAGTAAGTGCACAGTGACTCCTGTTGTTGACTTTACAAATTGACACTCTTGTTTATGGCATCAGTAATCACCCTAGGCTCTTGTCATGAGCTGCCAAGGCTATGGAAGCCTTTTGAGTTCACTGACTCTGATCATATTTAGACAAGGTCGTAGTCAAAGTGGAAGTTCTCTCCTCCCTTCAGAGAAAGGTACCTCCTTCTTTGATGACCTGTGCTTTCCACTGGGATCTCACTCATGGAGATCTTGCATTTAGGGTGTTGTGTTTTTTGTTGTTGTTGTTGTTTGTTTTTTTTTTTTTTTTTTTTTTTTTGCCAGAGTGTCTTGTCTTTCCATGCCTGAAATACTCTCATGGGCATTTCAGCTGGATCCACATGCCTTAGGGCTGATTATGAGGCCAGAGTGCTGTTTAGGACATCTGCCATTCTATGAGTCTGCTGTGTATCTCGCTTCCCATGTTGGATCGTTAGGATTCTAATTTTAAAACTTATTTAATGCTTATTTTTAATATATCTTAAGAAACCAATGAGAATCTAGGATCCTTAAAAGCAATGAGAATTTTTCTATTGTATATATGTAATCACAGATTTTATCTATTATAAAGCAAAAATTTACCCTCTGTTTTTTCTACGCTAATCTCTTTTGCTGATAATAATTGGTAAAATATTTACCAAATTGTCTTCTTTTGGAGGAACAGTGTGTCTTTCAAGAAGAAATAATTTAAAGACTTTCAGTTTTAAATTATGTTTATTATAAATTTATCTAGGAAAGGACAAATATGCAGGCAGTCTAAAAGTTCTTAAATTTACTACTTATTTTAAATGTTTTAATTATAAAATAAATATAAATGTTATATAAAATTTAAAAATTCAAATTAACAGCATACAGTATGTTTGGTTATGCCACTGGAGAAATAAATTTGCAGCAGCACCACAAATTTGGGAGTGACTACTGGTATGGAATAATTTAATGGTAAATCTGATTTGTCATTAGATGACTCCATTCTCCCAATTTTATTCACACAGTGGCAAACTTTACTTGTTAAGGACACATAGCCCTCCCCTTTGCATAAACCCTTCATGGACGTCTAAGGTCATCCTGGTTCTTTCCAGTATAATCGCACCAGTGCGTAGGGATGCTGTCACAGCACAAGATTCCCTGCTCAACCCACTGCCACCTGGTTCCTCCCACAGTACTCTGCAGCCTGAAAACCTTAATTCCTGCATCTCCAGTCTGCCAGTTTTCTTCACAGACTTTCGGTCTTGCCAGTTCACTTGACCATGTAAACCAGCTCCCTAAAACCATATTCATTCCATAGCTGAACACACATGAGGGTAGTTCAAAAAGTACATGGAAAATACAACTAAAAGATAAGTTTATTTTGGTGCAAAGTGTTAAGAAATGCATGCACAGCTTTTTCATAATATTCATTTTAATGAACTTATTGAAGCCCTCCCTACCGTATGCATGAATTTGAAATTGTTTTGTACCAAAGTTAACTTACATATTAATTGCTGCATTTTCCACAAGCACACTGAAGTACCCTCCTATATTTTATATCCACATTTCTGTATCTATATCTATATCTATATCTATATCTATATCTATATCTATATCTTCTGATTCTCTGGAGTTTACTTCTCTTAATAGAAAGATCTTGACATAAATTCTGCCTTCCAGGAGAGGAAGAGTCTTCACTCTACATGATTTAAAGAAATGGAGCTTGGTGATCCCAGCCCTGTTTTTTCACCCTACTTATCTCTGAGAGAAATTTCCATACTTTCTATGCAGCCCCATGGTAACTGGTTTCACCCAACCCTAGGCAACAAAAGCAGCTGGCTCTCTGCTCCTTTGTTAGTCAATATGGGTTCTGATCCTGCTTTCAAACCATTAAACGTGGTCTATCCAGGACCTGCTCAAGAAGGGCTGGATTCTGCTTGTGGACCTGAATCAGCTTGCAACAGTGTTTATATTTCTGGAGAGTTCGCTTGGCCTGAATGCTGCTGCCAAGTCCCCATTTTGGCAATGTGCAATGCCATTTGTGATTCTGGTAAACACAATATGTTTCCTAAGGTGCTGATGGTGAAAGGAATCCCAAATATCTAAGTCTTGATGTTCAAAAAATCTGACCACAAGAAGTATTGTATTTTGAGCAGTCGCAGATAATTTTATTTAGGACAGAGGGCAGTTGGATGCATCCATACTCTCCAGAAGGGCAAGTTTGAGCATAATTTCTAGTTCCACAGTCGTGGTAGATTTTCTCCTTCCACATCAAGTCAACCTCCGGCTTCTCCCCACTCTCCATCTCCTATTTTCCCTTCTTTCCACGTAGGATTAGCTTCTACCTCTTACCTCTGCTTCTGCATTCACTGTATTCAACGTTCACACCCCAGCCTCCACCTTTCCGTAGCTTTAGCTTTCCGTTGCTAATTTGACATCTCTCAGTGCTCAGCATGGGCCATGGTCCTGAGCTCAGCCCCAAGACTTCCCTAAGAATGTCATAGGAGACTGACCTGAAAACACTCATAGTAAAGCTACTCACTATAATCAAAGAGATTATAAAAAGTCCAAATGATATTTTTAAAGTACATTCTTAAAATTATAAAGATCGCAATCTTGTTTAATTCACACTAGATAAAACTTAATGACCACAATTGTAAACCATCATTTTGCTACCATTAGCCTCTATGATGGTCTAATGGCAATGCAGGACAAATGATAAGAATTGATAGAGAACCAAGGAAGATGGTGTGTGAACACCTAATCTGAGTGAACCTACCTCACTTCTATGCTCATACTCCCAAAGGGACTTGACACTGTGACACCACTGGTCAGAAAACTCTGAGCTCTCAAGATGATGCAAACAATATCAAATTCAAAATCATTTATCTAGTGAAAAGATACTGTGTATTTAAATGTTAAGACTTCAAGCTTCCTGTTCACATGCAGTGGAAAACAGTTTCCTAGACCTTGAAACGACAATGACTCTTCAGAAATCGCTTATGGTTTACATGTGAAACACAGGCAGGTGCAGAAGAACAGTAACAGGGGCCAAGGTGCTTGGACTTGAATTACTTGTTCACAGAAAATCCAATTAATTATTCAGCAGAAGGAAAACAGGCAGATGGAAATGAAGAATAGGAAACCAATTTGATAATGCACTGGCCCTTAATCTGTGCACTTTAACAGCTGACGGTCCCACACAATCTCAGGATCATTCTGTCTCTCTTTCTCTGAGTGTCTTTCTCTCATCCACTTCTGTCTCTCTCTCAATGGTTTTGTTCCCCCCCTTCCTCAGTCTGAACCAAATCCAAATAACAAAATCCCATTCAAACCTGGGAAATTTAAACTAAGCCTCTCAAAATTAGAAAATGAATATATGACTGTAAAGAATCCACTTGCTCTCCGACCTGTCCCTGAGTCTCCCATTGTATGGAAACTCATTCCGTTACAGTTTTCTCCCATTACTCCACCAAAATTGCTTTCAGCAGCAGCTTCAAGGACCAATCCCCTTGCTAAACCCATGGTCAATTTTCAGGCCTTCTTTACCTATCTACCTATATAGCATTTGGCAGGTTTAGTTACAGCTGAGTCCTCCACAGTCAATCTTCCTGGACAGCATCCATGTCTGGCCACTCAGCCCACTGTCTGGCTCCCACCAGGACTCAGCAGTCCTATAACCTTTTCTCTGCCTACACCCAGTTCCCTGGACATTTCATCCAGACAGGGGGCTTTAAGCATCACACGTATGTTGGTGCATCTCAAGTCACTGTCTTCAGTGTGACGTCAGTCACCCTGCCTCCCAGTGCCACCTGCCTGTTCCACACTCACATTCAGAACTTCAGAACGCTTCAGAACAGATCTCTGAGGTTGACCCACCAGGCACGCCTGCTCCACTCATGTTTTCCTCCTCATTTGGTGCCAATTCCATCCCTCAAAGTTTCTCAGGCAAAGGATCATGGAAATCTCCAATGCCTTTTCTCCCCCACACTACAACGAACCAGTCACTCCAGTGATTCTACCTTCCACATACACCCCATGTATTGTCATATCTTGCAACCTCCATTGTGTTCATTCTCTCTCTCTCTCTCTCTCTCTCTCTCTTTCTCTCTCTCTCTTTTTTTCCCTAGTCTGTACCTGGCTCATCACTCAACAGGATTGAAGATACAGCCCCTTACTGGGTCTCCTGGTGTCCACACTGCTTTTCTATAATCTACTCTTCACAGAGCCACTGGGCAGATCTAAACCTACGACAGATCATGCCACTCCTTAGCTCAAAACTTTATGTCAGATGTACAACCATCCCTGGCATTCAAGATTCTAGAAAATCTGGTGACACATTAGATATTTTTTTAAGATTTATTTACTTATTTGAAAGGCAGAGTTATAGAGGGACAGAGGCAGAGAGAGAGAGAGAAAGGTCTTTTATCTGCTGGTTCACTCCCCAAATGGCCACAACAGCCAGAGCTGGGCAGATCCGAAGCCAGGAGTCTGGAACTTCTTCTGGGTTTCCCATGTGAGTACAGAGGCTCAAGGACTTAGGCCATCTTGCATTGATTGCTTCCCCAGGCCATAGCAAAGAGCTGGATTGGAAGCAGAGCAGCTAGGACTTGAACAAGTGTCCATGTTATGCCAGCAATGCAGGCAGCAGCTTTACCCGCTATGCCACAGTGCCAGCCCTGACACATCAGTTCTTGAAAATAGCCTACTATTGCTCTTCTAATAGCCACGGGGTCCTCCTTGCTATTCACAAAAATAAGGCACCATAAGCCTGTTCCCCATGGCCCTTGTCCCACAATGCTCTCTGTGCCTGGGCCAGGCTTCCTAGTAGGTCATGAACTCCCTCATCAACTTTGCTCCTCACTTAAGTGTCATTTCCAGTTAATAATTCAATGTGAAGTTCCAACTGCACCCCACCTTGTCCAGATGCCCTTCTCTCTGACTAGCTCGACTTTTACTTTGTTTCTACAGCATATATCAGCTTCTAGCCCACAAAAGAACTTACACTTTTCTGTTTGCTCCCTATTATCACTCATCCACCATCACGCTGTGAACTCCACTGAAACAGGTGCCTTTGTGGTTTGTTTACAGATATATTCCAAGCACCTCCAAGAGTGCTTAGCTCAAAGAAGGGGCTTGGCAAACACTAATTGAGCAAATAAATAAGTAAAACCTAATTTAACAACTGTACTCAATAATTGCAAAACCTGTGCCAAAGGATAGACAAGGTACACATGTCATCTGAATCTAATATATGCAGTACCATCAACACAGAACTAGGAGTTAAAAACCTGGGCTTGAGCCTGTTTTAGGAACTGGACTGGAAGAGTTTCCTCATACTCCCTGAGACCCAGTTCTTTGTAAAATCAAGATGATGTTTCACAGTTTTCTGTTGTTTTTGTTCTGAAGACCAAGGCCAAATACAATGATGCTCATAAAATGACAAATTCAAAAGTGGCAAGATCATATAATAAGAGGAACCACTATTCCCTCCTGAACTGGTCCACTTGAGATGTGCTGTCATTTTTCATAAAGCAAGTGATAAAAATATACTGTAATTGTAATGTACAGCTGCACTCACAGACCAAAATAAATCTGATTAAGACACAGTTTCTTAAAGAGTGATGGTTACTTGGGTTTTCCCATTCAAGCATAAAAATCCTATGATGCCCACAGGGCAGCCTTAAGCTAAGGATTAACTGGAGATGCCAAAAGGATTTGAGGAAAAGGCATCAACCCATAGGTTGAAACAAGGACAACTTCAGCATATTTGACTGAGAGGTAACAGATGAGACCAGTAACGAGCTTGGGCTCTAGGGATGAACTTCCCAAGCTCGCACCCTGGTTCACCTACCTTTCCTGTGTGTTTAAAACCACCTTAGACCCAGCCGGCGCCGCGGCTCACTAGGCTAATCCTCCGCTTAGCGGCGCCGGCACACCAGGTTCTAGTCCCGGTTGGGGCGCCGGATTCTGTCCCGGTTGCCCCTCTTCCAGGCCAGCTCTCTGCTGTGGCCAGGGAGTGCAGTGGAGGATGGCCCAAGTGCTTGGGCCCTGCACCCCATGGGAGACCAGGAGAAGCACCTGGCTCCTGGCTCCTGGCTCCTGCCACCTGATCAGCGCGGTGCGCCGGCCATTGGAGGGTGAACCAATGGCAAAGGAAGACCTTTCTCTCTGTCTCTCTCTCTCACTGTCCACTCTGCCTGTCAAAAAAATAAATAAATAAATAAATAAATAAAATCACCTTAGACCCACAACCTAATCTCCCCTCATCTGAAAAGCAGACAAAATCCATAGGATTAGCATGCGGATTAAATGAGCTTTCACCTATGCAGCTCTTCTAAGACCTGAGTTCAACAGAAACTCTCTGAGCAGCCAAGGACACGAAAACAAATGAAAGTTTGTCGTACACATTCAATGGGTTAAATAATTTTCCCTTCCAATTAATAAAGGCCAGTGGGGAGGATCTCCACTAGCCCCATGCTGTTAACTGGAAAAACAAAGAAAACCTCAAGCCACGGAGGTAGATATATGAAACAGAAAGGTGTCGGGCCCACTTTTCATTCTCAGCTGAATGCTCTGACTTAGAAACTTTGGGACTCAGTATCCAGTGACTCCTGGTCCCACCAGACTGAAGTTTTTTTGTTTGCTTGTTTGGAAGGCAGAGTTAGACAGTGAGAGAGAGAGAGAGAGAGAGAGAGAGAGAGAGAGAGAGAGAGAGAGAGAAAGGTCTTCCTTTTCCGTTGGTTTACCATCTAAGTGGCCGCTACAGCCGGCGCGCTGTGGCCAGCGCACTGCGTGGATCCAAAGCCAGGAGACAGATGCTTCCTCCTGGTCTCCCATGCGGGTACAGGGCCCAAGGACCTGGGCCATCCTCCACTGCACTCCTGAGCCACAGCAGAGAGCTGGCCTGGAAGAGGAGCAACCAGGACAGAATCCGGCGCCCTGACCGGGACTAGAACCCAGGGGTGCTGGAGCCACAGGTGGAACAAACTGAAGTTTGCTCGGTGGGTTCAGGTACAAGCATCCACATCACTTGGCAACCTGCTAGACATACATATTTGAAGGTCCCAACCCAGACCTAATGAATCCGAAACTGGGACAAGCAGCCTGAGTTTCAACAAGCCCTCGTGTTGATGGAGGAGACAGGTCAGCATCTGAGAACCCGCTGCCCTAAGCTATCCACTCCAGAGAGAGAACAAAAGATACTGGTGGAGAACTGAAGTTAACTCTTCACTGCTTTATCCAAGCTACAAGGTCATAAACTTTAAGGAATATCGAATAATAAAATATTCATTTAAAAACTACATTTGGTTTGGCAGAAACAAAACCTTCCAAATCACAAATATGTGTCCAGCAACAACTATATGGGGCTACCATGTGGTAAATTTCAAGAGACCAAAATAAATAAATAAACAAAAATAGATCTTGTCCCCAGGGGGCTTAGATAATCAAATATTCAGAGACAGAACTCACAAAAACCTAAAGCCAAATATAGTTCCTGCTGTCACAACCAAGAAAGCTGAGCCACGTTTCTGGAAGATGGACTACACAAAGCATGCTCGCAAGAGAAACTCTCCTGGTGTGGTGAGAGGGGCAAAGTCAGAGGGATACCGTGGGCGAGGGGCCTGGGAATGTCACTGGAACGTGAGTGTCATCCTGACGAGTTTGGCTTTTAGTTCTTTTTCAGTGGAAAGTTGTGGAAGATTTTAAGAAAAGCCTGTGCTTCCACCCCGCACACTCAGCTCGGGATGACAATTCAGCAGCAGGAACCTTCTCAGAGTAAAAAGACTTAAACAGGGGAAGCAGGCAACTCTCCAGAAGAGAGAAGTAGGGTTAAATGGAAGCAGACATTGCAAAATATACTTAGGACAGACTGCAGAATCAAACAAAGATGGCCCAGGCTTCAAACAAAAAGACACCAAGAGTATTCCCCCCTTTAACATGTTTGTAGTATGTGACACATTTTATTGACTGGTGACATGCCTGATTCTGAGCTATTTATATTTGTAATCCCAAGACTACAATAAAATTTGAGTTTTATGTGATGAATGTACTGGCACAAGAAGTGAAACCAAAATCAGAGCAGTTTAGGAAATCAAAGCACTACAGAAACATGATTATGAATATCTCTTTCATATTGAATAAAACTGTTTACTCATTAATTTATCAAATTCCCAGACTTATATTGTTGAAATTAGTGTGTAAAGATGTATAATGTCTAATTAGCAGATTTCCAAACATGCATTGTTAGGTATCTGCAATTAAAAAGCGTTCTTACACTGCTGACATCAGGATTGGATATCTAAATTCTAAAGACCATACTAACTACGTATCACAAATTTTTGCACCAAAGTAAATTTACTTTTTAATTGCAACTTCCAGAAACTCTCTGTAGTGACCTTATACTAAAAAGTGGGTTCTCATATTTCTATTTTCTTTGCTCCTGTATGATTAACTAAATCTTATGTGAGAAGAGAGTCCAGGATGGCCCAAATACGCCAGATTGTATCAAGGTATGACATCTGCCAAAGATGTTCATAGTAGACTGTACAGCAGATGCAAAGGCACTGAGGCAAACAGCAGCCCAGTTCGAGTGAAAAGCAGAAAATCATCAACATGGCTGTGGTCAACATGGCTGTGGCACTGGAGTCGGTGAGGGCCATGTCTCTGCAAGCCAAGGTGAAGATGCACTTCTGTGTACACGTGAGAGCCTGGGACAGCTGAGAACAGGAAGAGAATGTGATCTGACTACCCTCTGCCAATGAGTTCATCCTGGTGTTCTAATGAGACAGGCAAATCTTGTCATCTGAATGCAGAGTAAAGTAAATCTCTTGACTTGTGTGAGTGTCTATGATCTTTGGGGTCAAGAGACAGAAGAGCTAATATACATTAAGTATGGGTTAACCAACTTAGTGTCATGTTTAATGAATTGAGCTGAGCTCCAAATGTGCTTATCTGAGTAGGGACAACATGAAAAAATACTGTGTCTATGTTATGGAAATTGCACCTATCTGCTCAACGATGTGTTTTCAAATAGTGCATGTATATATAAGAAAATAAAAAACAGACGCCACAACAGGCTACAATTTCCACAACACATTATGATGACTTTCCAATCGGGCTCTACGAAAGGCTGAGTAGGTGTTCTCATAGTACAACCCTCGAAGGGCAAAGAGGCTTTTCAGATAAAAAACAAATACAAGATTGCTTAGGGAACGGCAGTAAGTCTGGGGCTCCTTATAACATATGTCTGGTTGTCAGAATTACTCCTTCAAAGCAATTGTCAAAGAAATTGCAGACAGCATGGTTCAACCCAGCTCTGTGCCATTTCCTAAAGGAACTTTATCCCAGGATCACTCAAGCTGTTGTACAATCTTATTTCCCTGCACTGTTAATTTGATCTTCTTGTCACCAAAACAGTCCTAAAATCCTTCTTAAATGGGGCTCTATATAATTAACAACAAACATGCATAGCATCATTGGTTTTATTTAATACCTATTCAGTTACATCGGTATTCACGCACCTAGAGACAATTTTACAAGCAAATATCCAGTTGGTAAAGATAGAATAAGGGGAGACATGACCAAGGAGTGGAAGTGATAGGAAGAATCTGCTGTGTTTATGACATGAGTGACCTTAGAATCGCTGTCTCAAGTGCCAGATTACACTAGAAGCAGAACATGAATATATGCCCTATTCTTTCTAATCTTACCTACTAATATCACTTGAAATGAACCCTGCCTCAAGCTTACTGATCTGCTTACCATGGATTCATTTTCCTGTGTCTAGGAAAGTACAGACAGCACATGGTGCCTATTCAACACATGTAATAGATTCACACTCTCTCCAAGCCTTTCCACAATAACAGGTCTAGAGAAATGAGGGAAAACAAAACACACAAAACAACAACCATGACAAGAGTAATTAAAGCATCACCCACCCATTATCAGACCCAAAGATCATATTACTATGGGAAGAGTAAATCCCTGTTCTTAGAATGTAACCGAGTCTTACATCATCTGCCCCCTCAACCCTATACCCCTAATCCTATGCCTCTGTCAGTCACTATGCTGCCTCCCACTGGTCTTCCTCCAGTTCAAGGAAGGATCCAAGATTTTCCCTCCCTAGCACATGTTCTCGCCTGAAGTGTCTCCTACATTAAGCCTTGATAATTACCAAACATCCACTACATCCACTCACATGCCTGCTACACAGGCACACCTCACTCAACAATGGCCTTTGTCCCAATACTCTCCGCCAGCATCCTGTTTTCTTCTCACTTACTCATTTTATAGCAGCAAACATTCATTCATAAATGCCATGAAATCTGTCTGCATCACACTTAAAGCACCACAAGGCAGATATCACATCTATCTTGTGTTCAGCTCTCTGCCATTAATACTTACACTCAACACAGTATAAAAACACTGCAGATAATACCAGAAACACACTGCAAATTTTACACCACCCTTCATTTGTTCCTTTATTTAAAGAGTTGTCACAATACAAATGAATGAATGATATAAACAGGTGCTTATCTCTATATATAATCAGCTTAAATTGTTGCTGTATCTTTATACAATTCTCAATCATACTGGTTCTTTATATAAACTAAAATCAGATTAAACTTTCAAAGTATTTAAAATAAAATTGGGATACTGGTGCTGTGGTGCAGTGCGTTAAAGCCCCCGCCTGCAGCGCTGGCATCCCCATATGGCACCAGTTCAAGTTCCAGCTGCTCCTCTTCACATCCAGCTCTCTGCTATGGCCTGGGAAAGCAGTGGAAGATGGCCCAAGTCCTTGGGCCCCTGCACCCACATGGGAGACCTGGAAGAAGCTCCAGGCTCCTTGTGGGGAGCAACTCGGACTAGACTGTTACTGGAATTAAGACTTATTCTATGCATCTGCTCTCCCACAATATGGCGCTGGGAGAGGAGGAAACAGCTTCTACGCAGCTGCCTCTCGCCAACTTGAGTGATGACCTGCAGGAGCTGATCCTGCTCCTGATTGGAGGAGAGCAGCCTACTCGGCGTGTGGGTAGCAGAGTTGGGATTGGTGGAAGAGGACTATAAAGGAGGAGAGAGACAACATGCACCAGGAACATCTATCCAAATAACACCTGAGCAGCCCCCGAGAGAGCCGGCCAGCGGTGTGCCGCTCCCCCGCGGAAGTGGGGATAGTGGCAGGGGGCACCGCCCTTCCACGGAGGTGGAAGGGACGGTAGCCAACCCGGGAAGAACCAGCAGCAAACCCGGGGAGGGCCGAACAGACAAAAGAACAGCACAGGGTCCTATGTTGTTCCTCCGCGAAGAGGGGGTGCGACAGCTCCTGGCTTCAGATCAGCTCAGCTCCAGCCATTGTGGCCATTTGGGGAGTGAATCAGAGGACAGAAGACCAACCTCTCTCTCTGTCTCACTCGCTCGCTCTGCCTTTCTTTCTAACTCTGTTTTTTAAACAAATAAAATTAATCTTCAAAAAAAAGTTAAACTGGATTATGCCACCTTATAAAAAAGGTGAAAACTCAATTTCCTTGGACAGTGAATTTTAAGTACAAATTTCGTCAGAAACTTGACTCTGCTTTGTAAGTCATGTGTTTGTAATCTGCTACCAAATGGCACAGGAATAATGATTCTATCAGAAATTCAGCACTCAGACTTCAATTTTCAATGAAAATAAAAATGGCAGAGGTGGCAAAAGTGGAAACAAAAATACTGCTTCTTGCAACCTATTCTTTTGGTAAAATTCATTTTCCTAAGAAGCGTTCTTACTCTATTATATGTGCTCACTCAAAGTGAAATTAACTAGGAAGTGATTTTAGCAAGTATTATATGGTATTGTAATGTTTTTGAATTGAGAATGCAAATGTATGGACAGTACATTTATAATAATACACAACAATTTTTTTTAAAAAATAGAGATGTTTTGTAACCAAGGCTTGCCAGCTATAAAATATTTAAATCTCATTTCCAATTCTTTTACTGAGATATATTACATACTTGAACCAAAATAGTACTCCCATTCTGCTATATACAACTGCCTTTTACAGATTTACTAATGTCTCAACCACTGGACACTTCTGTAATCACATTTGCTGAACAATTAATTCCCTTCTTAGTCAATTTTAGAGCTCAGTTGTGAATGCTGTTTTAATAATACAATACTGTGAAACATTTTAAAAAATACATTATCTGTAGTGTTTAGCACAAAGATTTATAATAAATTCTTTATTAAAGTTGAGTACTTTTAAGCTGTAAATTTTACTGTTTTAGCATTTTAATTGGATTTTTGGTAATTATACTAAAAATCTATAACACATGTAAGAAGTGTTCCACCTACAAAATAGGAAAAAGTAAAAAACATCCATATACCTCTACTGTTAATAACAACTGCATACCATAGAAGTCAGAGATTGTTTGGTTGCTTTTATACAAGTGCTACTATTTATAACACACATATAAAAAAGCTAAATCAGGCAATGCAGATGCCAATTAGAACATTTAACTTATATTTATACAGTGAACTGAGCTATTATGATATAGCATTTAAATGTAATAGTCCTGGAACTGGCATTTGGTGTAGTGGTTAAGATGCCACTTGGGATATGCGCATTTCATATCTCATTTCAGAGTGCCCAAGTTTGAATCCCAGCTCTGCACCCGACTCCAGCTTCCTGCTCACGCATGCCATGGGAGGCAAGAGGTGATGGCTCAAGAGGTTAATACCCTGGCTCCATTACAGAAGACCCAGATCTTGAGCTTCCAGTCCAGCCTCGCCCATGCCCAGATGCTGCAGGCATCTGGAAAATGGACCAGGGGGTGAGAGATCTCTGTCTCTATCTCTATGTCTCTACCTCTCAAATAAACTAACTAAATCTATAAATTGAAGCACAATAAAATAGTAAAGACAGTTAGTTGACAAATCTCTGTTGGTCTCATATCTCATGTAAAATACATACTTTAAGTATGGAGCATTCAAAGTGTCTGTTTAAATTATCTTCAACACATTACTATTTCATTAAAATTTTGCTCTCAATAAAGCATAATTTCTTTTCACCATAATAAAGTAAATAAAGATGTTTTCAGAAATCTCTTTTATGCAAAACAAAATCAAAATAGTAATCTGAATATTTCTAAATGCAGTGTTCCAAAAGGTATTGGAATACTCTTCTGATGAGTGCCCTCTGAGTTATAAACTGTAGAAAATTAACAGAAAAGGCCAGCGCCATGGCTCACTTGGTTAATCCTCTGCCTGTGGCACCGGCATCCCATATGGGTTCCGGGTTCTAGTCCTGGTTGCTCCTCTTCCTAGTCCAGCTCTCTGTTGTGGCCCAGGAGGGCAGTGGAGGATGGCCCAAGTGCTTGGGCCCCTGCACCTGCATGGGAGACCAGGAAGAAGCACCTGGCTCCTGGCTTTGGACCAGCACAGCACGCTGGCCATGGCGGCCATTTGGGGAGTGAACCAACAGAAGGAAGACCTTTCTCCCTGTCTCTCTCCTGTTTAACTCTATCTGTCAAATAAAGAAAAAAGAAAATTAACAGAAAACAACCCCACCATATAAACACATTCTTACATGTTCTAGCATCACCACCTGTTTATGTCTACGTGGTACAGTCACCAACCACATGCCCTCATGTTTGAGTCCCATTCATCCCTTTCTTCTCAACCAGACTTGCAGAACCTACTGCCCACTGGACTCCTCCACTGGAGCATCTGATAAACTTCTACAACATAACAGAATGCAACACAACACACTATAACTGTAACACAGCAACATAACCAAAGTGTACCGAACTTCATTCAATCTGTCAACCAAGCTTTGACCTTGAGAATACATCCAGAACATGGCTGCTTCTCATATCACTTCAACTAGGGACACTACTCTCCCAACTGGTGTCATCGACTGTCCATGAATCTCACCCCAGCCCCCACACAATTTAACAATCATAGAATCCTTTCAAAATGAGAACTGAATAGTGTCACTTATGCCTAAAACCAGAAAGGATGAAAAAAAAAAAAAAAAGAACCTTCCCAGGGGCCTATAAAGCCTCCTTGGTTTGTGCTTCCATTTACCACTGTGATACCATTGCTACACTTCCTATTACTTATCCCCATTCCTGCATTCTGCCACAGTTGGCGTTCTTGGGTATTTCATGTGTATATTCTGCAGTTTCACACCCTAGGGATCTAATCTACTCTTTCCTTGGTCTTCACCAAGTTGTCCACAAGACTATTGACCCCATTTGCTTAAACTTTAGTTCTGATGATATCTTCTCAGTGTAGCCCATCCTGAGCAACCTATTGAGACTGTCAAATAAGGTACCCGATCTTTTTGTACCTTGTTCCTTTAAAATTATTCTACATCTTTCCATAGCATTTAACATCTCATAAAATATATTCAAGTTATGTGAAATGTAATTCAATGGAAGATAAATTATTAGTTGAAATAGCCTTGACATTTAACTAAATGTCCACATTTATATCTTAGAAATATGCATGAATTGTTATGAAATTTTTCTCAAAGATTATAATTTCAATATAATACTAGTAAATTTCCATTTAAAATCAGGTTATTTACTACATTAATCATGACTATTATAATATTTTCAAAACAGCTAGCCAAATTTGAGTGAGATTCCTTGCAAGTTCTGGAATCTATTCAAGTGCTCATTAACAACATCAACTTTTGTTTTTCAAAGGCATCATTAAAAAAAAACATATTTCATCTGTTCAAAGAGTTCACCCCAAAACTATACTGGCATAGCATGTCATTGGGAAATTGAAAAAAAAAAAGATGCAATTTTATTAGTAGTACCAAAATAGACATTTTCTTGCTTTACTGACAGTCCTAAAAATTTGATATTTCAAAGATTTACCAAAAAAATTTAAAAAAGCATACTACTGCCACTTCAACATTTTTTTTCCCTCTCCAGGCCTTTCCTCAAAAAGTCTTCATTTTTTTCATAATCATTAGAACTGTTTTTTGGTTATACTCCAAGTTATTTCCTTTGACACAGGAGACAAGTTTTCTGTTTTTAGCCTCTTGACAGTCCTCAAACTCCCTATGATTATTGCCAATCCATGTTGAATACATATAAGGTGATACAGATGAGCTATATTAAATTGAATATGAATGAATACGGTGAACATTTTTTAAAGACACAAAATTTAAAAGTCTTCTTATCCCATTCAATACAAAAATTAAGGGTGAAATAAAATATAAATGCCAATGGAACGTCAAGACTCAAGTTATGCAGTACGGAATTAGATTAAGAGACCCTCTACAGCCTAGTGCTCCCTAGTTAAGTGATACTATCTAATTATATCTATTTTCGTATATTTCACTTAACTATTGAACTTATATGAAAATTTTCATGTGTTTAAACTGTATTTTCCTAATAAAGTAGAAAGCTTTCCCTTTAAGAAAATAAACCATGAGGGATCAACATGTTTTGCTAGGCTAAGGATAAACAGTGTAGAGAAAAGTATAGGAAGTACACTTTCAGGGGGAAATTGGCGAGAAAACCCACATGGGAAGCCCCACAGGAGATGAAACGGCATGAACCTGTGTGGGTGGTGCCAATGCACAGCACGAGCGTGAGCAGAGCTGCAGCAGGCAACAGTTTGGAGACGAAGGTGAAGCCGACTGCAGCAACCGAGGTGACAGAGCTGGAGGGAGAGAGTGACGTGGGCCCAGTGGAAAGGGACATATGATTCCCCAAATCTCTCTGGAACAGTGCCCACTGTCCGCCTAAGCGTAGGCAATCAGTGCCTACATGAAGAAACTAGAAATTTACCAAATAAATGAGCCATCAATGCATCTCAAGGACCTTGAAAAACAACAACAAACCAAACTCAAAATTAGTAGGAGGAAAGAAATAATTAAAATTAGGGAAGAAATAAACAAAACAAATAAAAATATATAAAAAATCCGTGAAATGAAGTGCTGTTTTTTTTTAAAAAAAAATAAGCACAATTGAAACACCATTGGTGCCACTAAACAAAAAAGTAAGAAAAGGCCCAAATCAATAAAAATCAGAGATGAAAAAGGAAATTTAACAACAGACACCACAGAAATAAAAAGAATCATCAGAAATTACTACAAAGAGTTGTATGCCAACAAATTAGGAAACCTAAAAGAAATGGATAGATTCTTAGAAACATACAATCTAACAAAATTGAATCATGAAGATATAGAAAACCTGAACAGACCATTAAACAAGATGGAAACTGAATCAATAATAAAGACCCTCCCAACAAGAAAAGCCCAGGACCAGATGGTTTCACTGCTGAATTCTACCAGACACTTAAAGAACTAATTCCAATTCTTTTCAAACTATTCAAAACAACTAAAATGGAGAATTATCCCAAACCCCTTCTATGAAGCCAGCATCACCTTAATACGTAAACCTGAAAAAGATGCAACACAGAAAGAGAACTATAGACCAGTATCCTTGATGGACATAGATGCAAAAATCCTCAATAAAATATTAGCTAATCAAATTCAACAACATATCAGAAAAAACATTCACCCAGACCAAGTGGGATTTATCCCTGCTAAGCAGGAATAGTTCAACATTCGCAGTTCAACAAATGTGATATATCACATTAATAAACTGAAGAACAAAAACTATATGATTATTTCAATAAATGCAGAAAAAGGATCTGATAAAATATAACACCCTTTCATGATGAAAACCTTAAGCAAAATGGTATAGAAGCAACATTCCTCAACACAATCAAGGCAATACATGACAAACCCATGGCCAGCATCCTATTGAATGGAGAAAAGCCAGAAGCACTCCCCCTAAGATCCAGAACAAGACAAGGATGCCCACTCTCACCTTTTCTATTTAATACAGTCCTGGAAGTTTTAGCCAAAGCCATTAGGAAAGAAAAAGAAATAAAAGGGATAAAAATTGGAAAGGAGGAAATCAAACTATCCCTATTTACAGATGACATGATCCTATACACAGGGGATCTAAAAGACTCCATTGAGAAACTATCAGAACTCTTAAAAGAGTTTGGTAAAATGACAGGATATAAAATCAACACAGAAAACTCAATAGCCTTTGTATATACAGACATTGTCTAGATAAGAAACAGCTTTTAATATCAGTCCCGTTCATAATAGCTGCAAAAAGAATCAAAAACCTTTGGAATAAATTTAACCCAGGATGCCAAAGATCTCCATGAGGAAAATCACAAAACACTAAAGAAAGAAATAGAATAAGACATTAAAAATGTAAAAATCTACGATGTTCATTGATTGGAAGAATCAACATCATCAAAATGTCCATACCACCAAAAGTAATTAACACATCCAATGCTATCTCAATCAAAATACTAAAGACATTCTTAGTAGATGTAGAGAAAACTATGCAGAAATTCATATGAAAACACAAGAGACCCTGAATAGCTAAAGCAATCTTAAAACAACAAGGCATCACAATACCTGATTTAATATATACTACAGGGCAGTTATAATCAAAACATCCTGGTACTGGCACAAAGACAGACTTGTAGACCAATTGAACAGAATAGTAACTCCAGAAATCAATCCATGCATCTACAGCCAAGTTATCTTTTATAATGGAGCTAAAATCAATCTGTGCATCAGCATGGACACTCTCTTTAACAAATGGTGTTGGAAAAATGGATCTCCACGTGCAGACGTATGGTACTAGAACCCTACCTTACACTATACACAATAATCCACTTGAAATGGATAAAAAACCTAAATATACGACCTGATAACACTAAATCACTAGAGAACATGGGGGAAACTCTACAAGACATTGGCATAGGCAAAGACTTCTTGGAAAAGCCACAAAACACAGGCACTCAAAGCCAAAATTGACAAACGGGATTACATCAAGCTGAGAAATTTATGCACCGCAAAAGAAACTCAGCAAAGTGAAGAGACAACCAACAAATAGGAAAAAAATTTGCAAACTATGCAACTGATAAAATGCTAACATCCAGAATATATAAAGAGCTCAAGAAATTCAACAACAACAAAACAAACAAACCAGTTAAGAAATGGGCAAAAGATTTAAACAGACATTTTTTAAGAGAGGAAATTCAAATGGCCAACAAACACATGAAAAAATGATCAGGATAACTAGCCATCAGGGAAATGCAAATCAAAACCACAATGGGGTTTCAACTCACTCAAGTTAGAATGGCTCCCATACAGAAATCAGCAAATGACAAATGCTGGTTAGGATGTTGGGAAAAGTTACCCTGGTCCACTGTTGGTGGGAATGTAAACTGGTTCAGCACTGTGGAAGACAGTATGGAAATACCTCAAAAACCTGACTACAGACCTGCCATACGACCCAGCCATCCCACTCCTGGGAATTTACCCAAATCAAAAGAAATCAGTATATGAAAGACTTATCTGTACCCCCATGTTCATTGCAGCACAATTCACAATAGCAAAGATATGGAATCAACCCAGATGTCCATCAATCGTTGATTGGATAAAGAAATTATGGTGTATAAACACTGTAAAATATTACTCAGCTGTAAAAAAAAAAAAAAAAAAAAAAAGCCTTTTGCAACAGGATGGTCACAACTGGAAACCATTATACTTTGTGAAACAAGCCAGTGCCAAAAAGACAGATATCATGCTTTCCCTGATCCAATATAACTAATAGAATACCTGAGCTGCTATGTATTGGAGTGAAATAGACAATTTGAGAATAGATGACTGTTTGTATCTCTTGTCTCTTCCATTGAGGAACAGTGTTGTGTTTTGTTTTCTTTCTCTTCATACTATTTGTTGAACTCCTTTACTTAAAGTAGGGTTAACCGTATGATCATTAATTATACTGAAAATAAATCATTGTAAAAATTAAGAATGGAAATCTGAGAAGGAGGAAGGGTTGGAGAATGGGTGGGAGGCAGGGTGAGGGGAAAGTCCCACTATATTCCTAAATATGTACATATGAAATATATAAAACTTGTATAACTTAAATAAAGTTTAATAAAAAGAAATGGACCATATATAAGCTATTATCTGAATTCTTCATACTACCTGGCATACTCTTATGCAAATAGATGTTCAATAATGAACTACTGATTGACAACAATTGCTATCTTCTAGCATAAAAATATATCCTGAAAATACTGTCTTTTAGAACATGAGACCTGGAGGTTTCAAAGAATTTTACTGAAGGGGAATAAACAGAATTACAGGGCCAGATAAGTCACAGCAGGACACCATACACAATAGCTTCCCTAACTTAGTAACCAATTATTTTTGACTGATATAAGCATTACATAGATAGATGCTGCCATGACAATAAAATTATTAATATCTTCCAGCAATAAATTCAATTATTACACTAATAAGTGCCTACATGTATGTTACATGGGCAACAGAAAGAAAATAAGTTCTTTTTTAATGCTGATTTTATGAAAACAATCGAATTTGTGCTCTGGAAGTCTCACTTAACAATTTCTTGGGAAATATCAATGTGCTCCAAGCACATAATCAGCATAAAACTGTAATCACCATCTAGGTTTTACTTCTTCTATCAAAGCTCTGTTTCTTTCCAAATTTAAGAATAATGTAATCACATATTTGAAGGTGACATATTAAACAGAATATGACATAGAATGAAGGATAGCTTTATTTAGGGTGGTTTGAAACAAAGGGATGATTTTACATTCACAAATTATGGAATTCTCTTCAACATTCTATGAGATAGGAATAAAATATATTTAAAATCAGCAGAAGTACATCTTCCTAAGGTTTTATTTAGGATCCTCCTAACACAGAACTTTCAGTTCTCTCAATAATTGGAGACTGTTCTACTGTTTCACCATAACCACGTCATGAACTGGTCACAAAGATGAATCAAAACACTACATTATTTTTTTTCTGCAGTGCTCTATATTTCCAGTTCCTAATTAATCCTGGACTTGATCTGTCTTCATCAATCACAGGAGGATAGTCCCCGGAGACTTGTGGTTCCAAGAGCTAAGCCAAGGAATGTCACCAGCAAGAGCCCTTTTGGACATCCAATTCCTGAAAATAAGGTTCTGTTCACAGAGGCAAACAGTCAAGTGATTTTAAAGGGGAAAAAGTGATGCTACTCTTCTAAGAAATTTCTATTGAGGTCATTTAGTAGAAATCATTATTTTACTACCAAAAATATGGGAGCCACACTAAGCATAGGTAAAGTATTGCATTTTGCATATTTACAAACCCTCTGACCATGATTTATGAAGGAATGAACAAAAGACTCATATGCAAGAAAAGTTGAAATTCTATCACAAAGTATAGCCTTTCTTGTTGCTAGAAAGACAATTCAGTTTCCTGGTGGCTGGCATTCAGAGTGACTTTCCTCAGTCCAAGATTTAGCTGTACAGTCTATGGCAGTGTTTCTAAACATGGGGCTATGATCACAGGCTGGGGAATTCTTTCGGGAGGGGCTTCTCCTCTGTTTTCTAGAATGTTAGCATCATCCCTTGACTAGATAACCAGTTCACTGCCACCAACCCTCTTTAATAAGGGCTCAAAAATTTTGTGGAAAAACTAAATTGAAAACTAAAAAATATAGACCCTCATCTTCAATATAAGCTCAAAACACTTTTGTAAGCAATAATATATCCATATATTCAATCCATAAAGAAGCTATAGTCCTAGGAATCTAACCATGTTTAAGTAGTCTTTTTTTTTTTTAATTTGTTAACTGAAGATAAGTGAGAGGTTTTAAAAGATTTTTTCAGGAGCTGGCACTGTGGCATGGCAGGTAAAGCTATTGCCTGCAGTGCTGGTATCCCATATGGGTCCTGGTTTGAGTCCCTGCTGCTCCTCTTCTGATCCAGCTCTCTCCTATGGCCTGGGAATGCAGTAGAAGATGGCCCAAGTGCTTGGGCCCCTGCACCTGCGTGGGAGACCCAGAAGAAGCTCCTGGTTTTGGATCAGCCCAGCTCCAGCCACCGCAGCCATCTGGAGAGTGAACCAGCAGATGGGAGACTTTCTCTCCCCCTCCCCCTCCCCCTCCCCCTCCTCCCTCTCCCTCTCATCTCTCTCTCTGCCTCTGATTTTCAAATAAATAAATCTTTTTAAAAAGATTTTTTAAGATTTGGAAATAAAAAAGAACTCAGAAGAAGCCAAATCAGGCCTCCAACGTGGATGTCTAATGATTGTTATCAAAAGTCTTGCAGAAGTGCTCTTATTTGGTAAAAGGCATTGTCTTGGTGAAGGACCTTCTGGTTAAGGTTCCTGCTTATATGCTGACTAACTTTATCAAAGCACTCTTCTAAGAAGCAAATGTTATTGTTCTTTGGCCCACCAGAGAGGTAACAAGCAAAATGTATTGAGTATCCCAAAAAACTACTGTCATGACCTTTGCTCATAACTGGTCCACTTTTGCTTGAACTGAATCACTTCTCCCTCCTGGTAGCCATTAATGTGATTGAGCTCTGTCTTCAGGATCATATTGGTAAAGCTATGTTTCATCTCTGCTATGATTCTTCAAATAAATGCTTCAGGATCACGGCCCCATTTGTTGAAAATTTCCAATAAAAGCACTGTTTTTGTCTGCAGCTGCTCTGCTGCAACAGCTGGGGCAACTATCAAGCAGAAAGTTTGCTCCAGCCTCATTTTGCAGTCAGAATTGTTCAAGATGAGCCAATTGAGATGTCTATGGTGTTGGCTCTTGTTTCTGCTGTTAAGCACCAGTCTTCTTCAATTAGGACATGAATAAGATTAATTTTCTCATTACAAATTGATGTAGATGGTCTGTCACTGTGGGGACCATCTTCAACATCATTTCTTTTTCCCTTCTCCAAACTAGTTATCTATATGTAAACTGTTTATTTCTATGGGGCATTTCCCCCGTAAAATTCTCATAAAACATCAGTTCTACAATTCAAGCTTCATTATAAAGATGATATTTGTTCTGGATTCAATTTTAGAAGGAGTTATTTTGCTTTTATAGGGGCTCTTTTCAAACTGATGTCTTATCCTTCTTAGTGCAACAAACTAGATCCTGTTCAGATATGCTTTAACAAGTTACCATGAGTTATTCTGGCATACAAAAAACTTTAAGCCATGCATAAGTTTTTCAGAATAAAAATTTTCCATGGAATTTTTGAAGTTCTCTTTTATCCAGGATAAGCAAAATGTCAGTACCAAGTGTCCCTTGGGACCAAATTATTCCCAGTTGAGAATTACCTAAGCCACCTGGTCTCAGTTGTTCTTATTTGGTTGTAATCTGTAAAGTGGATTAATAGGAGGTGGAAACTCATATTCACCAAGTTTTCTTCAGGATGAAAGCCATCTAGTTCTGAAGTTC
The DNA here is from genome assembly GCF_051225735.1 of Oryctolagus cuniculus. Lineage (NCBI taxonomy): Eukaryota > Metazoa > Chordata > Mammalia > Lagomorpha > Leporidae > Oryctolagus > Oryctolagus cuniculus. Next base: position 41,272,638 of record NC_142880.1, read on the forward strand.
CTTTTTTTTTTGTTATTTCTTTTTCGTAGTCCATCTGTTACTGAGACAAAGAGATTTCATGGGGCCTAAGATGGGTAGAACTATTTGGCTTTGGGGGAGGTTTTTCTTTTTTTAAGGAAAGGGGCAAGCATTGTGCTACAGCAGACTGAGCAGCCACTTGGGAGAGCTTCATTTTATACTGGAGTGCTGGTCTGAGTCCCAACTACTTCCTACTTCAGATTCAGCTTCTTGCTTCCACACCTGTGAAGGCAGCAGATGATGGATTGGCATTCCTTGCCACCCAGGCAGAAGATGTGGCTGGAGTTTCTGGCTTCAGCCTGGTGTAGTCCCAGCCATTGCAAGTACTGGGAGAGTGAACTTTTCTCTTGTTTCTCTCTCTCTCTCTCTCTCTCTCTCTCTCTCTCTCTTTCTGCCTTCTAAATAAATGTTTAAAAAAGACAGGGGGATATCAACACTTCAGAGACAAAGGAAAATTAAGAGGCATGAGGCAGAATAATCATCAATATCTCTAGGCTTCAATAATCTAAATAAACTTAACATAACTAAGATGTTTTTAATAATAGAGACCAGCAAAGGAGCTAGATTTTTCACTTCTGGCTTGAATCAGCAGTGTAAGATGCAGAAAGACCCCTCAAAGATACCCACACCCTCAGTTCTGGAACCTGAGGATAAGGGATGCTACATGCAAGAGGAAGTTGAGGTTTCAGATTGAGTGAAAGCTGCTAGTCAGCTGAACTCCAGGTAGAAAGATTATCCTAGAGTAGCTAGATGGGCTCAATTCAATAATAAAGGTCCTGAGAAACGGACAGAAGAGGGTGTAGTGGGTAAAGCTGACCAAGTACTTGGGCCCCTGCACCAACAAGGACACCTGGAAGAAGCTCCTGGCTTCAGTCTGGCCCAGCAGTGGCATGTGGCCATCTGGGGAGTGAACCAACCAATAAAATCACTTCCCTCCCCTCTCCCTCCTCCCCTCTCCTCTCCTCTCCTCTCTCCTCCATTCCACTCCCTTCCCCATCTCCCTCCTCTCCTCCTTTTCTTTTCTCCTCTCTCTCTTTCTGTCAATCTCTCTTTTCTCTGCCTCTCTCTTTCTGCGTCTCTCTCTCTCTCCTCTCTCTCTCTCTCTACAACTATGCCTTTCAAATAAACAATTTTTTTAAAAAAAGGATTCAACTTGTTGTCATTGGCTTTGAGAGGGAGGAGGGGTTACCAGCTGAAGAAATGGGGCAACCTCTGGAAGCTGGAAGAGGCAAGAAAAGGACTGTCCCCTAGAGCCTCCAGAAAGAACACACTTTGACTTATTCAAACTAATTCAAGTTGGACTTCCAGCCCATAGATCTTTAAGAGAATAAATTTGTGTTGCTTTAAGACCGAATTTATCGTGGCTTGTTATAGCAGCTCAAGACTCAACCGAGGTAACACATGAAGGCACAAAATGGACTGGCTAAACAGAAGTCTGAGAAAAAGAACTATCAGAATTAACAGAACATATTCACTCCAGGATGCTCAAATTTCAATGGTGCACAAATGGAAATACAGGTCAAGGTTACCCAGCTGTGAAATCAGGACATAATAGCTGACACGTGTGATACAGGAAGTAAAAAGAGAAATTAATCTCACAGAACCATTAGGACAATTTTAGAGGATTTTTGTATATGAAGTATACAGCACAGTGCCAGGCACATCCTAAGTACTAAGTAAAAGTCTACGGTGCATCTTGGACTGCATTTTCCCTGTAGATAAACAGAAAACGTTTTGCCCAGTGAAAGGCTCTCCCCTGTATTGGCCCAATAACAAGCGCCACTGCTGCTCAGTAAAATGCAGTGGGAGAGACAGAAATCACGTGCCATCAGCCTTCTCTTAGAATTCTTAGAATGATCAATAACTCTGTGTTATTCTGTGTGGTCTCAATCAATACATGATTCCAGTCATCATGAACTCCCTCCACGCTGCTGCCTCCCTGACACCTTATCAGGAGCAATAGATAAGCTGTAACATTTTTTCTAGATATCAGCAAGCATATCTATCATTGTGACAAATGCATGATATGGCATTATATGTTCTCTTCCCAGCCTCGTTTTAATAGTTCAAGTCTGTAATACCATACAATTTTGATCCAAGCTCACATTTTAATGCTCTCTGGACTGCCAAAGCATAATGTCCTTGCCTAGAACGTCCAGCTGGTTGGCTGATACAAAATACAATGAAGCCAGGGACAGTTCCAACAAGTCCAGTTACTCCAGAGAAGCATGAACTTGCTGGAGGCAGCAGTATAATTTTGCATCATGTTAATTCTAGCCAGGAAAATTGCCCTTTGCTCAGGCTTTGGACGGATTTCAGAAAAGAAGTTCAATAATTATTTGAGGAAATAAATAATTGCTGTTTTGTTTTTATTTGAGGGGGAAAAAGATACAGAATCACAGAAAATATTACAGGCAAAGAGGAACATCTCAGATTATTATAATCAGCCAATCACAACTTTAATGAGCTGTTTAAGACTTTCTCCTACATATAGAGATAGCAATTGTGTTCCATTAACAGGATGTTCAGTCACACTGGAAGAAACAAAGTGGCCACTGGTTGAGAGATGAGTGATCATCAGATTAGAATCTTTGTGTAGCAGAGCTCCAAGTGACTCAAAAGACCAAGGACATTTTCTATTAGCTACATAAAGGGTGATTCTTCATTTATTCATTGGGGCAACAATGGTACCTATGCTGTATAAGGCCTGAACAAGTCTTGAATAGCCAATGGTCCCAAACAACCAGCAAATCAGTAATCAAGATATAAATGATGGCTGTGTTCAATCACAGCAATCCAGCCACTTATTAAAATGCCATCTGACACTGCAAGTTGGTAAAATAATGTATCATTGTAAACTGTAAGACTTTATTAAAAACAGAAATAGAATGCAAACAGTGCTGAACATGCACCCTGGTTTCAGGATCTGAAGCACATGTGTTTTCCTCGGCCACCATGCGGTTGGCTCTATATACTTAACTTCAGCACCATCTTTTATCAACCAAAAAATAAATAAACAAACAAAAACGAGTTATATAGAAGCAGGAGCAGCATAAACAGAGTTCCAAGGTGGAGGATTAGCTCTGAGGTTTGTGATGGTGTGTGTGTCTTCCAATAGGTCACTCTTACTTGCAGCCATGACCATGGCAAAAAATGCAGGAGTGCGGCAGGTGCCCCTGGCCTCATAAACAGCCACCATGCCTGCAGTAGTGCTTCATGAATATATCAGCCATGACTAACACCAGGATCTTTGTTCTAACAGCCCTCGAGTGCTCCATTGTGGCCTGATTTTTATGAGAGTTTCCACCTCAGGGAAATCTGAAGTGGGAAACATTAATGACAGTACAAAGCTATAGTGTTACCTTCAACTGAGGGATGAACCCCTTATAAACTCAATGAGTCTAACTAATGGCTTTTGATGTTAAAGGACTGGCTATTCAGATACTTTATAAGTATCAAACTCAACAACATCAATTAAAAAAAGACTTGAGTGGACATTGTTCCAAAGAAGATAATGGACAGCAAACACATTAAAAAAATGTTCAACATCATTAGTCATTAGGGAAATGCACATGCAAAAGTGAAATAACACTTTATACCCATTGGAATGGTGAGAATTTAAAAAGTGGGAAAGAATGGTAAGAATCTGGAGAAGTCAATGCCTTACACATTGCTGGCTGGAGTGTAAAATAGTAGAGTTTAGATGCATAACAGACTGGTGGTTTCTTTAAAAGCTGGTCAGACCATGCCCATATAACCCAGAAAACCCATTCCTACATATATATGCAAAAAAATTGAAAACAGAGACTCAATGAGACACTTGCATACCATTTCATGGCAGTTCATAGCAGTGTTATTCACACAGCCAAAACATGAAAGCAACTCAGATTTCCACTGATGGATAAACAAAATGTGGTATACACACACAATGAAATCTTACTCAGGCATCAAAAGGGACCAAACTCTGATAGATGCCACAACACAGATGAACCCCACATACACCATGTGAAATGGAACATTTTTAACAAAAAAAAGACCCAAGAGGACACTGTGTGATTCTTATATAAGATATTGAGAACAGCCAAATCCATAAAGGCAGCAAACAGAAAAATGTTTGCTAAGGGGTAAGAGTATAGAGGAAAAGGGTGTCATTGCTTAATGGATTCAGAACTTCTATTTGGAATGATAGAAAAAATCTGAAAATACAGAGTGGTGATGGTTGCACAACAGTGCAAATGTAAATAATGCTCCTGATTTGTATACCTAGAAATAAAGTGGTGAATTTTATGTACATTTTGCTACAATTTTTAAAAGGGGTTCTCTATTTTTCCCAAGAGGTGTACCACGGTTATGAAGAGACAAATAAACTGAGGCCAAATAACAAGCACAATTGCTTTCCTACTGCCAGGACAGGGGCACTGTGGTGTTAGGAACAGTACCTCAAAAACAAATAACATTAACAACAACAACAAAAAAGAGGAGTGTCGCTCCCCGTCTTCATGCAGGAACGACACAGGACCCTGCGCTGTTCTTTTGTCTGTTCGGCCCTCCCCGGGTTTGCTGCTGGTTCTTCCTGGGTTGGCTACCGTCCCTTCCACCTCCATGGAAGGGCGGTTCCCCCTGCCACTTTTCCCCACTTCCGCGGGGGAGCGGCACACCGCCGGCCGGCTCTCTCGGGGGCTGCACAGGTGTTCCTTCAGATAGATGTTCCTGGTACATGTTGTCTCTCTCCTCCTTTATAGTCCTCTTCCACCAATCCCAACTCTGCTACCCACCCGCCGAATACGCTGCTCTCCTCCAATCAGGAGCAGCTCCTGCAGCTTGTCAAGTTGGTGAGAGGCAGCTGGGTAGAAGCTGTTTCCTCCTCTCCCAGCGCCATATTGTGGGAGAGCAGATGCATAGAGTAAGTCTTAATTCCAGTAACTTAGTCTAGTCCGAGTTGCTCCCCACAGAGGAGGACATGGAGGTAGGAAATATTACAATTTCCTTGTAACAGCAGTTAAATCAGAATCAGGATGGGAAGCTCAAAACGCCTGTACTTTGAGAACATGAGGGAAGCCACGGTGGAGCATGACAGCCACTCACAAACATCAACATGCAGAGTAACTAAGCATGGGAAAGTGGTGATGTTCACCCCCTCCTAGGAGAGAGGACTGCAAAGGAGAACAGACAGAAGGCTGCCAAAGGCAATGGGGCCACTTGAAGACTCTCTGAATCTCACCCACAAATAATTTCATAGCCCTAGGAGATCTCTGGCAACTCCTTGAGACATTACTGGTTGTGCCAACTGGGCAGTACTAGCATCTCATTGGTACAGGCTAGGGATGCTGTTGAAGATACTACAATGCAAAGGACAGCCTCTGACCACAGAGTTATCCAGCCCATAATGCCCACGGTGCTGATTTGCAGAAACCCTCATATATGTGAAACCTGAGACTTCTTCAGGGATGGTCAATCAGCTGAATGATAGGGTCATTCATCATTGAGCTGCACAGTCAGAAAAACTGGAGGCCAGGTATGGTTACAAAGAATAAGCTTTTGCAAAATCCCTGGACCTAAAAAAACTTGATGACAAACAGAAGCTCCCTTGGCTCAATTCCCTGTAAAAGAGAATTGTTAAAAATGCATCAAGTGCCAGGTTGGCATTTGCAGGTCAGAACAAAAAGACCTGTTAATTCTGCATCTCCTGAAGAACAGAGGATACTGTTTTCCTGCCTGTTGCTACCATGCTGCTCAATGCAGTAATGGAGAACTGACCACAGTGTGTCAAAGCGCTTGCAGGAGAAGTCTCACCGATTCACACAGTCAGGTTCAGAGGTCAACTTTACTATTTCTTGATCAAGAAACAAATGCATTAACTTGTGGAAAATTAACCTTTGGTGGACATTCAGGAACAAGGCTTTTGTAAGGAAATGTATGTCTGTGTCCTCCCAAAATGTGCATTTTGAAAAGCTAATTCCCAAAGTGATGGTATTTGGAGATGGGATTTGGGATCTAAAGGTGTTTAGATCATGAGTGTGGAGCTCCCATCAATGGGACTAGTGCCCTCCCAAGAAGAGGTCAGAGAATCAGCTAGCTCTCCTAGCTTAGGAAGTTATGGAACTATGACCCTGAAGTGGCCCTCACAGAACCTATTCATGCTTGCACCTGATCTCTGATGTCCAGACTCCAGAACTGTGAGAGATAAATATCTGCTATTCACAAGCCACCCAGTCTACAGTAATTTGCTATAGCAGCCCAAACTAACAGACATGGCAGCCACCTGAGCCATCTCTCCTTTCTGATGCCTTCTTTGGCCGCAGTGTCACAAAAAGGGAGAAGAGTGCTTAACTTCTCTATGCCTCAGTTTCCTCATCTGGGAAACAGTGATAAAAACAGTATCAATCTCATCAGGTTATTAGGGGGGTTTAAGGACTCAACATTTATAAAGGACTCAGAATAATACCTGGCACATAAAAAGTGCTGCACAAGTATTTATAAAATACAGTCAATAGAACTTAATGTTAGAGGCAGAAATCTCACTGCCTGAAGGGTAAAGAATCTTAGAGAGGGAATCAAATCTACAAAATGCATGCAATAAGGGGATATTTCATGGATTCCTTCCTTTCTGTTTATCCTGTCATATCTCAGAGAAGTTCTGTATTTATAACAATCTGTACTGTGAGACAGAAAAGATGGTGACATCTTCAGAAATTTAATCGACAGATAAACAAGTCGTTATCATTGTACCACGGAAAGACTTTTTGGTACCCACCAGAGGCTTTCCTTTTGTCTCTAAGCAATCGCCATTGAATATTTGGTTCCTCCTTGTGATGCCGTTAAAATTTAAGTAATTTTAAATAAAGCAACAATTCATAATTCATTGTTAAACTTGAGATTGGATAAGAATAAGGCATGGTATTAGTAGTAAAAGGTTTCGCTGGCAAATTTCCTGTTCCACAATCGGGAAGGAGGAACAATTAAACACTTTTGAAGGGGGTAGTGGTAAAGAAATATGATTTAGCAATTTCTGGGAATTTTCTGCGGAAAACCTATTCATTCATAAATAAGCATGTCTCAAATTCCTATGCAATAATCAAAAGCACCTGAATGAATGCTGACAGATGAAAACAGGTACATGAGAACATGACCATCTTTTCCAAATCAAACAATGCAGATACAGACAGTTAAACTGTAGTGCATATGCACTCAGTTGGTACATGCAGACACATCCTGACGATGCTGAACTTCCTGATCACTGGCCTCTATATATTTACTTTTCAAAGGGAATTAGGTCCCAAAGATATTTCCCTTAGCTGCTTATGAATCTAACATTTTATCATAACATTAAAAATATAAATATGCTGCATATAAGTCAGCTCTCTATTCTTAATAAATTAAAAAGACAGCATGCACTTTACTGCTGATAGAGCTCAACTCTAAGCTTGGGCTAAGGCCAAAGCAGCCACCCTGCAGCTGTTGTTTCTGAATGGAACCCTCCCAATTGAGCAAGGTACCAGAATGGAGACCACCCCTGTGACACGCGCCCCAGGAGGTGGTGAGGGGAAAGGGGGTATGTGCAGCTTGACACATTACAATATTGCATCCCAACACAGGCATTTCATCTAACAAGAGGTCCAGGGATGACACGTCCTTCTCATAGCCAAGGAGAATAAAAAGCAACAGAGCAGACTCACAGAGGAGATAATCAAACACTGTTAGCTACAAGGGAGCAGAAGGGATGGGGAAAGAGGGCAGTCCCCAGACATTGACTTTACGGCCCTACTAGTCAGCTGTAAATGGAATTCTGAGTGCTTTTCCAGGCTGGCTTTGAGGGGAAAGGAAACAAAAGTGGAAATTTTGGAATTCATTAATCATACATTGATGTATAAGCTATTTTGGGAGAGGGAAGTATCTTCTTAGAAATGTACCTATGAAATGTGTGTGGTTTTTTTCAAGAAAAAGAAAAAAAGTTAGGGGCCAGTGTCGTGGCTCACTTGGTTAATCCTGCGCCTGCAGCGCCAGCATCCCATATGGGCGCCGGGTTCTAGTCCCAATTGATCTTCTTCCAGTCCAGCTCTCTGCTGTGGCCTGGGAGGGCAGTGGAGGATGGCCCAAGTGCTTGGGCCCCTGCACCCATGTGGGAGACAAGGAAGAAGCACCCGGCTCCTGGCTTCAGATGGGCACAGCTCCGGCCATGGCGGCCACTTGGGGAGTGAACCAACAGAAGGAAGAACTTTCTCTCTGTCTCTCTCTCTTTCACTGCCTGTAACTCTACCCGTCAAATAAAAAAAATTAAATCAAATTTTTAATAAGGCTGTCTCATTCTTATAACCTCTTTGAAGGAAATTTTTCATAACCTCTGTCTACACAAGAACATGGTGGCAATATCCAGTATGCTTAAGGCCAATAAAGTTAAAGGCCACCTTTAACTTGGGAAACTATCACCATAATCATTCACCCCAGTCATAGGAAATTCCACTATGGATTTTCAGAGAGAACAGAACTCAGACATCTTTTAAGTTAGATATGAAAGAATGTTCTGGGGACTGACACTGTGGTGTAGTGGGTAAAGCCGTCACCTGCAGTGCTGCTATCCCATATGGGCACAGGTTCAAGTCCTGGCTGCTCCACTTTCAATCCAGTTCTCTGTTGTGGCCTGGGAAAGCAGTAGCAGATGGCCCAAGTCCTTGGGCTCCTGAACCCACATGGGAGACCTAGAGGAAGCTCCTGGTTCGTGGCTTCAGATTGGCTCAGCTCCAACCATTGTTGCCATCTGCGGAGTGAACCAGTAGATGGAAGACCTCTCTCTCTCTCTCTCTCTCTCTCTCTCTGCTGTTGCCTCTCTGTAACTCTTTCACATAAAATAAATAAATTTTAGAAAAAGAAAGAATGTTCTGTACTAGTGATTAACTTATTCTTTCAAACATCTTTTAGAAGGAAAGTATCATTGTATTCTTGGAATAGTATCTATGAAATTCTTGAAATCTGTTCTCTATATATTAATAAATGAAATGCAATAAAATTAAAAATTACCTGAACCCAAAGTGGTTTACACATGTAGAAAACAAAGAAACATTTTTTACCTCATATGGTATTCATGGATATATTCTTTCACTTAAGTAGACACCACCAAAATGATTTTTCTGTAGAAGCATAAAGCCTTTATCCACTTAGGAAAAAAGTGTTTCCAAACTGTCAAGTCACTCTGGTAGAAGCCATGTTCTTCTGAGTTTAACACTTTTTGTAAGGACTAGCTATTAACTTACTGATGTATTCAGTTCTTCAGCTTCCTAATTACCTTCCTTATCCCAAAGCTTCAATTTCTTCTTCCTAAGCCTGTAATTCACTACTGCGTTTGTACAGGTACATTGCTTCTTGTGATTGTTACCCTAAGAATGCATTAACTCAATCTGAAATATTCTCATCCTTGGAAAGAAATATTTCTGTCCCAAAAAACTTTAGCACTTGGGAATTAGGGGCCATAACAGAGTGAACATTTGCATTCCACTCCCCTCTCTCACCCCACCAAAAATATGCATATACTTGTCCTGGAGCCTACCTCCCAAGTGATAGAATTCTGAAGCAGAACCACAGGTAAGAAATTAGGCCTGAATGAGGACAGGAGGATAGAGTCCCTATGATGAGATTTTTGTCTTGGTGAGATGAGGATAAGGATACCAGAGATTGTTTTCTCCACCATGAAAGGACAAAGAAGAATGCAGCTGTCTGCAAACCAGGAAGAAAGCTCTCACCAAGAACCACCCCAGCTGGCACCCTGATCTTGGGTTCCCCAGCCTCTAAAATGTGAGAAATAAATGTTGTTGCTTATAAATCACCTAGCCTATAGTATTTTGTGATAGCACCCGGAGAAGACTGATACAGTGACTTTGATTCAATGTCACATATAGTGTCTAACCCATCAACACTGCCAAGAAAGCAACCAGGGTCATCAAGACCACATGCTGGTTCACCATCAAGCTTACTTTGGCTTTTACACAGCCTTACAGGAAACAATCCTGATAGAGAACTAACACATGAAATTGTGAAGAAAGCATGTAAATGCTAACATTTTCCCAACAACTATATCATGATTGAATAATGCTACTGAATGATTCTCAATTATAAGCATTCAACCATTCATAAAAAAAAAAAAGTAGACAGGCCAGTACTATGGTATAGCAGGTAAAGCCCAGCCTGCAGCGCCAGCATCCCATATGGGCACCCGTTCCACTCCCGGCTGCTGCACTTCTGATCTAGCTCTCTGCTATGGCCTGGGAAAGCAGCAGAAGATGGCCCAAGTCCTTGGGCCCCTGCACCTGCATAGGAGGCCAGGAACAAGCTCCTGGCTCATGCCTTCAGATTGGCACAGGTCCAGCCATTGCGGCCATCTGGGGCGTGAACCAGCAGATGGAAGACAGACTTTCTCTCTTTCTCTCTCTCTCTCTCTCCCTCCCTCCCTCCCTCTCTCCTCTCTCCTCTCTCTGTGTAACTCTGCCTTTCAAATAAATAAATCTCTCAAAAAAAAAAAGCAAACAGAAAACAAGATATATTCTTCATCTCTATTCCCCTGACAGAATGGACAAACCATGTAATGTTATGATTTTAGATGACAGAGATAGGTCGGTAGATCGGTAGATCAATGACAGAAATGAAATATAGATAACAGAGATGACAGATGACAGAGATACATGGATACATGACAGGAATGATACAGTTGAAAGAGTCTATGATAGGTAATTAGGTAGGTGGGTAGGCAGAAAGAAAGGAAAAAAAGAAAGTAAAGAAAGTAAAGAAAGTAAAGAAAGTAAAGAAGGAAGGAAGGAAGGAAGGAAGGAAGGAAGGAAGGAAGGAAGGAAGGAAGGAAGGAAGGAAAATACAGTAGCCCCCAATCCACAATTTTGCTTCCTGTGCTTGAGTTACTCATGTGCAATCACAGTCCAAAACATTACATGGAAAATTCCAGAAATAAACAATTTCTAAGTATGAATTTGTGTACCAGTCTGAGTAGCATAAGATCTCATGCAGTCTCACTCCAGACATGGATCCTTCCTTTGCCCATCATATCTACACTGTATATGCTTACCTGTCCTTTAGTCACTTAGTAGCCATTTTGGTTATCACATCATAAGAAGAAGGGTGACTACAGTACAAGATATGTTAAAAAAGAAATAGAGACTATATTCACAAACTTTCAATACAGTATAGGTATTATTGTGCTATTTCATTATTATTCTTAATCTGTCACTGCACCTAATTTATAAACTTCCTCAAAAATATGAATGTATAGGAGGAAATAGTATATATATATATACATAGATATATATATCAATATTCAGTATTATCAATGTCTTCAGGCATCACTGGGGATTATTTCCTTATCTTTCAAAAAATACTTCCTTCTCACATTAAATGACTTATTTCTTACATTCTAGAATTATAATGATAATTCAAAAAAAGTTGACTCTTTGTAGATTTATTTTTTAATTTGTTTGAAAGGCAGAATTAAAGAGAGAGCAGGAGACAGAAGTCTTCCATCTACTGGTTCACTCACCAAATGGCCACAAAAGCAAGGGCTGGGCCAGGCTGAAGTCAGGAGCCAGGAATTCCAGCATAGTCTCCCACATGGATTTAAAGGGCTCAATTATTTGGGCCATATTCTGCTGCCTTCCCAGGTACATTAGCAGGAAGTTGGATTGGAAGTGGAACAGCCGGGACTTGAATTGGCACTCCAATATCAGATGCAAGTGTCATTAAGCGGCAGCCACAAAAAGAAGTTAGCTTTTCAAAGTTTACTTTGAGATATAATAATGAATTTTATAAGCTGTTTAAAATAAGTGTCAATTAAAGCAACAAGCAGCAAAACTTGAAGGATGCAGCTCACATGGTACATAGAAAGCAATACGCAGTATTTAATGTATATATTGGCAAAGAACAATTGATAATTAATGAGATAAGTGCTCACCTCAAGAAATAAGGAAGCATGAGGCAGTGAAAGTAAATAAAGGAAGAAGACAACAATCAGTTGCAGCAAGTATGCCTACAACTGTCACTCTTAAGAACCCAGGTTAAAGTGGAAGTTCTCTCCTTCCTTCAGAGAAAGGTACCTCCTTCTTTGATTGCCCATTCTTTTCCACTGGGATCTCACTCACTCAGAGATCTTTCATTTAATTGTGTTTTGGGTTTTTGTTTTTTGTTTTTTGTTTTTGTGTTTTGTTTTGTTTTGTTTTGTTTTTGCCAGAGTGTCTTGGCTTTCCATGCCTAAAATACTCATGGGCTTTTTAGCCAGATCCGAATGCCTTAAGGGCTGATTCTGAGGCCAGAGTGCTGTTTAGGACATCTGCCATTCTATGAGTCTGCTATCTATGAGTCTCCTCACCTCCCCCTCCCCCCCTCACTTAGCCTCCTGGGCCCTGGAATAGCCACTGAATGGGCAGTGAGGCAGCTTCCCATGTTGGATCGTTCTCTCCTTTTTAATTCTATCAGTATTAGCAGACACTAGTCTTGTTTATGTGATCTCTTTGATTCTCAATCCTATCATTAGGATCAATTGTGAACTGAAACTGATCACTTTGACTAGTGAGATGGAATTGGTACATGCCACCTTGATGGGACTGGATTGGAATCCCCTGGCATGTTTCTAACTCTACCATTTGGGGCAAGTCCGATTGAGCATGTGCCAAACTGTACATCTCCTCCCTCTCTTATTCCCACTCTTATATTTTACAGGGATCACTTTTCAGTTGAATTTAAACACCTAAGAATAACTGTGTGTTAATTACCGAGTTCAACCAATGATATTAAGTAGATCAAAAAAAAAAAATACTAAAAGGGATAAAGTATTAAGTCATTCATCGACAGTCAAGACAAGGGCTGATAAAGTCACTCTTTCTCATAGTGTCCATTTCCCTTCAACAGGTTTCCTTTTTGGTGCTCAGTTAGTTGTCACCGATCAGGGAGAACATATGATATTTGTCCCTTAGGGACTGGCTTATTTCATTCAGCATGATGTTTTCCAGATTCCTACATTTTGTTGCAAATTACCAGGTTTCATTTTTTTTTTACTGCTGTAGAGTATTCTTAGAGTACATGTCCCATAATTTCTTTATCCAGTCTACTGTTGATGGGCATTTAGGTTGATTCCAGGTCTTAGCTATTGTGAATTGAGCTGCAATAAACAAACTTCCACTTTGACTATGACCTTGTCTAAATAAGATTGGAGTTGGCAAACTCAAAAGGTTTCCATAGCCTTGGCAGCTCATGACAAGAGCCTAGGGTGACTACTGACGCCATAAACAAGAGTGTCAATTGTTAAATCAACAACAGGAGTCACTGTGCACTTACTCCCCATGTAGAATCTCTGTCCTTAATGTGTTGTACAATGTGAAGTAATGCTATAACTAGTATTCAAACAGTACTTTACACTTTGTGTGTCTGTGTGGGTGCAAACTGTTGAAATCTTTACTTAATATATACTAAATTGATCTTCTGTATATAAAGATAATTGAAAATGAATCTTGATATGAATGGGATGGGAGAGAGAGCCGGAGATGGGAGGGTTGTGGGTGGGAGGGAAGTTATAGGGGGGAAAAAGCCACTGTAACCCAAAAGCTGTACTTTGGAAATTTATATGTATTAAATAAAAGTTAAAAAAAATCTTAAAAAAAAAGAACTCAGGTTAGGATTAACTAGAAAATTATTATATCAATCACAAACCACTTCAGAATTTCCAACAGAGGGAATTTAATGTAGGGGATTGATTACACAGCTGATAGAAAAGCTGGAGCTTTTTTGATTATTTAAAATTATTTATTTTTAAAATTTTATTTAATGCATACAACTTTTATGTATTTCATGTATACAGATTCAGGAACATGGTGATACTTCCCACTCTAATCTCCTGCCCACCCACATTCCCACCCTTCCTCCTCTTTCCTTTCCTGTTCCATCCGTTAATTTTCATAATGATCAACTTTCAGTTTTTTAAACTTTATTACACATCTTTTAAGATTATGTGTTTATTTGAGAGGTAGAGCTACAGACAGAGAGAGGAAGAGACAGGGAAAAAGGTCTTCCATATGCTGGTTCACTCCCCAAATGGCCGCAACAGCCAGGGCTGGGCCAATCCAAAGCCAGGAGCTAGGAGCTTCTTCTGGGTTTACCAAGTGGGTGCAGGGGGGCCCAAGGACTTGCGCCACCATTCACTATTTTCCAGGCCATTAGCAGGGAGCTTGATTGGAAGTGGAGCAACCGGGACTCAAACTGGCACCCATATGGGATGCAGTGTCTCACGGAAATGTGTAACCTACTATGCACAGTGCCTGTCCCTTTCAGTTTACTTTATACTCGTAAGATTAACTCTACACTAAAGAGTTCAACAAATGGTAAGAAGAGAAAAACACCATTCCTCAACAGTAAAGACAAGGGTTGTAAACAGTTATCTAAGCTCAAAATGTCAAATTTCACTTAAAAAAAAGCAGAGGATTCCAAGGAAGGCAGAGAAGTGTCTCAGTGACTAGCCCCAAGAAGCAATTACACCTTTTATCATAAATCATGGATTGTCAGCTGAAGTCGAATTAACTCTCCTGCACAGAGATATTTTTGATGGTGATGAGTGGTTGGGGAAGGCATGTTATTGATATGTGATGTGTTGGGGACAGGAATGCTACTGGACATCCTGCAATACATAGAAAAATCCCCTCAACAAGGACTTATCTGGCCCCAAATACCACTAGCGCTAGGATGCAGAAACCATAGCCTAGAAAGATAGGAGGAAGCAATGCCATATGAACAGCAGCCCTGGGCTGCACAGAGGAAGAATGATATCTTACAGGACACAGAGTTATGGAGGAGATGGAACAGTTGTTAGAGAGGCTGCTGGAGGATGAAAGGAAGAGAGGGCAATATTGTGACTCTTCTCCTCCGCATCCAGCCAGAGCCTTCCAGGTGCTGAACTCAACCAGAAGCATGCAGCCATACACGCACAGAAAACTGCCTGCAGGACAACCCCATGATGCTTGACACAGAGAAGGAAAAGGAGCAGAACTGGGGTGCATGCAGGACAGGACCCGGCAACAATTACTGAGATTCACCGTGTTAACAGATTAAGGAAAGAAACCAATTGCCCTTTTGTTCAATGCCTTAAGAAGTGATAAATTTCAATATTAGTTCTTAATTACTCATCTTAACCCAGAAATTAAAGTAAAATAGTGTTAGCTTAAGTAATACTGAGATCCTAGGCTTACAGTACCATTTTAATCCCAGCCATCAAATAAAACAAGAAAAGACATAAGAAGCAAAAGATTAAAGAGAAGAAAAACTTAAAATGATGTGCAGATGATATGGTTACCTATAAATCTCAAGGAATTATAAGGACTAACAAAACTAAGTAGAGAATTCAGTAAGTTTTGTGGATTAACTATGGTTTATTACTTTCATAACTGCTTTAAAAGGAAAAGACAAAATTACTTTTAAAAGTTAACACTGAAATGGCCCAGTGAATTTTAGAAAATTTTGGTAACTCACTGCCAATGAAAATTGCAAAATTATAAAGTGAAACAATGTAACCTTTGAATACTTGTTTCAGTTCCTTGTATCATTAAATGCGCATAAGTATGTGGGGGTTTTAAATGCTGTTTTACCCAAATCAGGCCATTGGGCTGTTTCTCTCAACTTAACTTTCCACACGAATTAATCTTTTCTTTAAATAATTATAAAATTCTGAATGTGCATGTACATACATGTACACATATTTATCATGACTATGATTATACTGATTTTAACTTTTATGGTTAAATATTAAACTTGTTGACCTTTAAATGGAATTCTTAAGAAATGCATTTGTGACCAAAATCAACTTGGTGATCTATCACATGCATGATTTTTAAACTGTCAATATTATCAATATGTGAAAATACACTTGGAGGTGATCTCTGCTGTTTAAGATATCTATGGTTGGGAAGATTTTATTTCACATTAGTGCACAAATCAGAGGTTCAAAGTAAGAGGTTAGGAGCAAAAGAATTTCTAACATTCAATGATGATGCTTATCATCCCCATCATTGTAGTCACTGGGTTCTATGAAAAGACATCACTCTCTTTAAAACAAAGTCATAGAGCACCCAAATTTAGGAAATGAAAGGACTAAATACTCCACTAAAAAAAAACAAGCACTATACTACAAATGGAAGAAAAAAGTAATGTTCCATTATAAACATAAAATTTCATATAATATAAATCAACAGAAATAGCTAAAAATATGCGCTAAAGGGAAGCTTGCAAAACTCAGACTTTCTGAATTGCAGATCAAGGCAGTGAATCTGGGCGTCAAAAGAGAAATGCAGAAGACAATGATTTTTTTTTTTTTTTTTTTTTTTTTTTTTTTTTTTATCTTTTATTTAATGAATATAAATTTCCAAAGTACGACTCATGGGTTACAATGGCTTCCCCCCCCATACCGTCCCTCCCACCAACAACCCTCCCCTTTCCCACTCCCTCTCCCCTTCCATTCACATCAAGATTCATTTTCGATTATCTTAATATACAGAAGATCAGCTTAGTATACCTTAAGTAAGTATTTCAACAGTTTGCTCCCACACAGAAACATAAAGTGAAAAATAATAGATGATTTTTTTAAAATGATGATGAAATCAGATCAGAACTATTGTCATGTTTAATCCCAGTGAGAGTCAAGTTGGGAATTGATAATTTCTTTCTTTTTTTTTTTTTTTTTTTTTTTTTTTTTTTTTTTTTTACAGAAGATCAGTTTAGTGTACATTAAGTAAAGATTTCAGTCGTTTGCACCCCCATAGAAACACAAAGTGAAATATACTGTTTGAGTACTCGTTATAGCATTAAGCCTCAGTGTACAGCACGTTAAGGACCGAGATCCTACATGAGGAGTAAGTGCACAGTGACTCCTGTTGTTGACTTTACCAATTGACACTCCTGTTTATGGCATCAGTAATCTCCCTATGCACCAGTTATGAGTTTCCAAGGCTATGGAAGCCCCTTGAGTTCTCCGACTCTTATCTTGTTTAGACACGGTCATAGTCAAAGTGGAGGTTCTCTCCTCCCTTCAGAGAAAGGCACCTCCCTCTTTGAAGACCTGTTCTTTCCACTGGGATCTCACTCACAGAGATCTTTTTGCCAGAGTGTCTTGGCTTTCCATGCCTGAAATACTCTCATGGGCTTTTCAGCCAGATCCGAGTGCCTTTAGGGCTGATTCTGAGGCCAGAGTGCTATTTAGGACATCCGCCATTCTATGAGTCTGCTGAGTATCTCACTTCCCATGTTGGATCACTCTCCCCTTTATTTATTCTATCGGTTGGTGTTAGCAGATACTAGACTTGTTTATGTGCTCCCTTTGACTCTTAGTCCTTTCATTATGATCAATTGTGAACTGAAATTGATCACTTGCAGTAGTGAGATGGCATTGGCACATGCCACCTTGATGGGATTGAATTGGAATCCCCTGGTATGTTTCCAACTCTACCAATTGGGGCAAGTCAGCCCGAGCATGTCCCAAATTATACATCTCTTCCCTCTCTTATTCCCACTCTTATGTTTAACAGGGATCACATTTCGGTTAATTTTCAACACTTAAGAATAACTGTGTGATAATTACAGAATTAAACCAGTCATATTAAGTAGAACAGACAAAAAAAATACTATGAGGGATAATGTATTAAGTTGTCCATTAGCAGTCAGAGCTATGCTGATCAAGTCACCATTTCTCATAGTGTCCATTTCACTTCAGGAGGTTTCCTTTTTGGTGTTGAGTCAGTTGTCACCGATCAGGGAGAACATATGGTATTTGTCCCTTTGGGACTGGCTTACTTCACTCAGCATGATGTGTTCCAGATTCCTCCATTTTGTTGCAAATGACTGGATTTCGTTGTTTCTTACTGCGGTATAGTACTCTAAAGAATACATATCCCATAATTTCTTTATCCAGTCTACCGTTGATGGGCATTTAGGTTGGTTCCAGGTCTTGGCTATTGTGAATTGTGCTGCAATAAACATTAGGGTGCAGACCGCTTTTTTGTTTATCAATTTAAACTCCTTTGGGTAAATTCCAAGGAGTGGGATGGCTGGGTCGAATGGTAGGGTTATATTCAGGTTTCTGAGGAATCTCCAGACTGATTTCCATAGTGGCTTGACCAGTTTGCATTCCCACCAACAGTGGGTTAGTGTCCCTTTTTCCCCACATCCTCGCCAGCATCTGTTGTTGGTAGATTTCTGTATGTGAGCCATTCTAACCGGGGTGAGGTGAAACCTCATTGTGGTTTTGATTTGCATTTCCCTGATTGCTAGTGACCTTGAACATTTTTTCATGTGCCTGTTGGCCATTTGGATTTCCTCTTTTGAAAAATGTCTATTGAAGTCCTTGGCCCATCTCTTAAGTGGGTTGTTGGTTTTGTTTTTGTGGAGTTTCTTGATCTCTTTGTAGATTCTGGTTATTAACCCTTTATCTGTTGCATAGTTTGCAAATATTTTTTCCCATTCTGTCGGTTGTCTCTTCACTCTCCTGACTGTTTCTTTTGCAGTACAGAAACTTCTCAATTTGATGCAATCCCAATAGTTGATTTTGGCTTTGACTGTCTGTGCCTCCCGGGTCTTTTCCAGAAATTCTTTGCCTGTGCCAATATCTTGAAGGGTTTCTCCAATGTTCTCTAATAACTTAATGGTGTCAGGACGAAGATTTAGGTCTTTAATCCACGTTGAGTGGATTTTTGTGTAAGGTGTAAGGTAGGGGTCTTGCTTCATGATTCTGCACGTGGAAATCCAGTTTTCCCAGCACCATTTATTGAATAGACTGTCCTTGCTCCAGGAATTAGTTTTAGATCCTTGATCAAATATAAGTTGGCTGTAGATGTTTGGGTTGATTTCTGGTGTTTCAATTCTGTTCCATTGGTCTATCCATCTGTTTCTGTACCAGTACCATGCTGTTTTGATTACAACTGCCCTGTAGTATGTCCTGAAGTCTGGTATTGTGATGCCTCCGGCTTTGTTTTTGTTGTACAAGATTGCTTTAGCTATTCGAGGTCTCATGTGCCTCCATATGAATTTCAGCATCATTTTTTCTAGATCTGCGAAGAATGTCTTTAGTATCTTGATTGGGATTGCATTGAATCTATAAATTGCTTTTGGGAGAATGGACATTTTGATGATGTTGATTCTTCCAATCCATGAGCATGGAAGATTTTTCCATTTTTTGGTATCCTCTTCTATTTCTTTCTTTAAGGTTTTGTAATTTTCATCGTAGAGATCTTTAACGTCCTTGGTTAAGTTTATTCCAAGGTATTTGATTGTTTTTGTAGCTATTGTGAATGGGATTGACCTTAGCAGCTCTTTCTCAGTCATGGCATTGCTTGTGTATACAAAGGCTGTTGATTTTTGTGCATTGATTTTATATCCTGCCACTTTGCCAAACTCCTCTATGAGTTCCAATAGTCTCTTAGTAGAGTTCTTTGGATCCTCTAAGTACAGAATCATATCGTCTGCAAAGAGGGATAGTTTGACTTCTTCCTTCTTGATTTGTATTCCTTTGATTTCTTTTTCTTGTCTGATGGCTCTGGCTAAAACTTCCAGAACTATGTTAAATAGCAGTGGTGAGAGTGGGCATCCCTGCCTGGTGCCAGATTTCAGTGGAAATGCTTCCAACTTTTCCCCATTCAATAGGATGCTGGCTGTGGGTTTTTTATAAATTGCTTTGATTATATTGAGGAATGTTCCTTCTATACCCAATTTGCTTAGAGTTTTCATCATGAAAGGGTGTTGAATTTTATCAAATGCTTTCTCTGCATCAATTGAGATAATCATATGGTTTTTCTTCTGCAGTCTGTTAATGTGGTGAATCACATTGATTGATTTGCGAATGTTGAACCATCCCTGCATACCAGGGATGAATCCTACTTGGTCTGGGTGGATGATTTTCCTGATGTGTTGTTGTATTCTATTGGCCAGAATTTTATTGAGGATTTTTGCGTCTATGTTCATCAGGGATATTGGTCTGTAATTTTCTTTCAGTGCTGCATCTTTCTCTGGCTTAGGGATTAAGGTGATGCTGGCTTCATAGAAAGAATTTGGGAGGATTCCCTCTTTTTCGATTGTTCTGAATAGTTTGAGAAGAAATGGGATTAGTTCTTCTTTAAATGTCTGGTAGAATTCAGCAGTGAATCCATCTGGTCCTGGGCTTTTCTTTGTTGGGAGGGCCTTTATTACTGTTTCAATTTCTGTTTCAGTTATGGGTCTATTTAGGTTTTCGATGTCTTCATGGTTCAATTTAGGTAGGTTGCATGTGTCCAGGAATCTATCCATTTCTGATAGGTTTTCCTGTTTGCTGGCGTACAGGTCCTTGTAGTAATTTCTGATGATTCTTTTTATTTCTGTGGTGTCTGTTGTTACGTTTCCTTTTTCATCTATGATTTTATTGATTTGGGTCTTTTCTCTTCTTTTTTTAGTTAGTTGGGCCAATGGGGTGTCAATTTTGTTTATTTTTTCAAAAAACCAGCTTCTCGCTTGGCTGATTTTTTGTAATGTTTTTTTGGATTCAATCCTATTAATTTCTTCTCTGGTTTTAATTATTTCTCTTCTCCTACTAGATTTGGGTTTGGTTTGCTGCAGTTTTTCTAGGTCCTTGAGGTGCGCTGAAAGCTCATTTATTTGGTACCTTTCCAATTTCTTGGTATAGGCACCTATTGCTATAAATTTGCCTCTCAATACTGCTTTTGCTGTATCCCATAAGTTTTGATATGTTGTGTTGTTGTCTTCATTTACTTCCAGAAAGTTTTTGATTTCTCTTTTGATTTCTTGAATGACCCAGTGTTCATTCAGGAGCATGTTGTTCAGTCTCCATGTGTTTGCATACTTTCTGGGGTTTCCTGAGTTGCTAATTTCCAGCTTCATCCCGCTGTGGTCTGAGAAGCTGCATGGTATGATTCTAATTCTTTTAAATTTGCTGAGACTTGCTTTATGGCCTAGTATGTGGTCAATCCTAGAGAAGGTTCCATGCGCTGCTGAGAAGAATGTGAAGTCTGTAGATGTAGGGTTGAAAGTTCTGTATATATCTGTTAGATCCATTTGGGCTATAGTGTCATTTAAATCTGCTGTTTCCTTGTTGATCTTCTGTCCGGATGATCTGTCTATTTCTGAGAGTGGAGTATTGAAGTCCCCCAGTACTATTGTATTGGAATCTAAATCTCCCTTTAAGTCCCTTAACATATCTTTTAAATAGACCGGTGCCCTGTAATTAGGTGCATATACATTTATAATAGTTACATCTTCCTGTTGAATTGAACCCTTAATCATTATATAGTGTCCCTCTTTGTCTCTCTTAACAGTTTTTGTATTAAAGTTTATTTTGTCTGATATTAATATGGCTACACCTGCTTTTTTTTGGTTTCTGTTGGCATGGAATATCTTTTTCCAACCTTTCACTTTCAGTCTGCATGCCTCTTTGTTAGAGAGATGTGTTTCTTGTAGGCAACAAATAGTTGGGTTGTGTTCTGTGAGCCAGTCAGCTAAACGGTGTCTTTTAACTGAAGAATTCAGACCATTAATGTTCAATGTGACTATTGATACGTAGTGACTTTGCCCTGCCATTTTCCCGGAAATATTTTCTAGTATATGCTTTGAGCTTCCCATGCTCTTTTACTGGTAGGTGTTCTTCCCTTCCCTTCTTTCATATTGATGGCCGTGTTTCTGTGTTTCTGAGTGTAGCACATCTTTAAGTATCTTTTGCAGGGCCGGACGAGTGGCCACAAAGTCTTTCAATTTCTGTTTGCTATGAAAGGTCTTTATTTCACCTTCATTCACAAATGAGAGCTTGGCAGGATATAATATTCTGGGCTGGCAATTTTTCTCTCTTAGCACCTGTGCTATGTCTCGCCATTCCCTCCTAGCTTGTAGGGTTTCTGATGAGAAGTCAGCTGTGAGTCTGATTGGAGATCCTCTGAGAGTAATCTGACGTTTCTCTCTTGCACATTTTAGGATCTTTTCTTTATGTTTCACTGTGGTAAGTTTAATTACCACGTGTCGTGGTGAGGATCTCTTTTGGTCATGTTTATTGGGGGTTCTATGAGCTTCCTGTACTAGGATATCTCTGTCCTTCTCCAAACCTGGAAAGTTCTCTGCTAGTATCTCACTAAAAAGGCCTTCCAATCCTTTCTCTCTCTCCATGCCTTCAGGAACTCCTAGAACTCGAATGTTGGTTTTTTTGATAGTATCCTGTAGATTCCCAACAATATTTTTTAGGTTTCTAATTTCCTCTTCTTTTCTTTGGTTTGACTGTATGTTTTCCTGTGCTCTATCTTCTAAGTCCGATATTCTCTCTTCTGCTTCACCCATTCTGTTTTTAAGGCTTTCTAATGTGTTTGTCATTTGATCTATTGAGCTCTTCATTTCATTTTGATTTCTCTTCACTATAACACTTTCCTGTTCTACTAGTTTCTGAGTTTCATTTTGACTCTTCCTTAAAATTTCGTTTTCACGAGAGAGATTTTCAATCTTGTCCATTAAGGATTTCTGTAGTTCAAGGATTTGCTTTTGAAAACTTCTAAATGTTCTTATCATAAATTTTTTGAAATCCGTATCTTGCATTTCTTCTATCTCATCATCTTCATACTCTTGGCTTGGGGTGTTTTGCTTATTTGGAGGCATCATAGTGTCATCGTTGATCTTGCTCCCTCTATTTCTGTGTTTGTTACTCGGCATAGTTAATTCTTCTTGCGTCACTGTGCGTTTTTTTTTTTCTTTTCTTTCTTTTTTTTTTTTTTTTTTATTTATACTGTGTCCGTGTTAAGTGGACTGCCTGCTGTTGGAGGAGCCTTGGAGGCTTGAGATGGGTGCGGCCTGAGAGCTCTGCCTGGTTCTTCCAGGTTAAGGGTGTGCAAAGGTGACACCCTCAGGTTATGCGTGGTAAATCTCTCTCTTTTTATTTATTTATTTATTTTATTTATTCAGGGGGTAAGTAACACCGCAGGGCACTGGCTGTGCAGAATTGATGGTATTTAGCTTCCAGTCTTTGGCTCCTCTGGACTCCCACTGGGTTGCCTAGGCTACTGAATTGTAGTGACTCAGTTCCTTAGCTCTCCCCCATTGATATGTAAATCACGAGCGCAGGCCTGCTCTTTGTCTCTTGGGAATTCTAGCCTTCCAGCCTTGTAACCTTTGCAAGGTTAGGGGGAAGAGAAACCCCGAAGCCTTTTTTTTTTCCTTCTTTACGGTAGTGAGTTTGCTGCACTTTCCGGCCCCCCTCTAGATTCTGACCCCCGTTTCCCCATCAATGTCTCGGGTTATTGAGCTCACCTCCCCTTCCAGCGCCGATGTGTGGAGCGTCCCAAGTCTCCCTGCTGTTGTCTGTGTGGCATGCACTCCCCTTGGAGCACTGGGGCTTCTGCGGCTCCGTCCCGCGACTTGGCTTCCGCGCGGTGGGCGACCTTGTTCTCCCAGTAGGTCCTCCGATTCACGATTCCCGTGCAATTTTTTCCTGGTTCTTTTTTCTGCGGCTACCGTAACTCCCCTTGTATTAAACTAAATTTTCCCGGACTATCGGTGCGCGCCCTCACTATTCCGCCATCTTGGCTCCGCCCCCGACAATGATCTTGAATGCAAGCTTTCTTCTTTTCAAAGTGCAATACAGAATATCAGTGTCCATGCAAAGATACACACAAAGAAACAGAGATGTTTCCAAACTTGCAATTATATTTTTCTGATTTTTTTTTTCATTTTACACTTGGTAAACTACAGCAATATGTATTAACAAATGTAAAATAACAACTTTACATACAATGTGTATAAAAATGTCTCTCAAAACTATTGCACCTTTTCCTTGGTTCTGATCCCTAAGGAATTTCTTCTTTCTCTTCCTTGCTCTCTCCTCACCAATCTGTGTTATTTCTTGTAAAAGTTTGCTTGCTCGTCTCCAGAATGAGCTCCCTGGAGAAGAGGTCAGGCCCAAGCAAGGCAGAGTTTGGAGGAGCCCAAGAAACAAACTGCAGTTGTACTTTCCTGTACTTCACATCCTCAGGAAAGATCAATGCTTAGAGAAAACAGGAGAAGCAAATGTTTGGCAGTGTTCTGTAACCCAGACCTCAAACTCAGTACAACTGAATCAGAAACCTCCTCCGAAGCTCATGCCATTGCAGAAGGCACTACAAGTTATTTCCAGCATCCTGAGCTGAAGTTTGCAGGGTAAAATCCACTAGCCATAGAATTTCGCCCCTACACCTTTTCCAATTACCATCTCATAAGAGCCTCTGCATCTTCGTGCCTGCTAGCAGTCTCCCAGTGCTGAGACTGGCTCTTGCCCAGCCTCCACCCTGCCCACTCCATGTTTCCACAGAGAAAAGCAGAGAAGGCTGCACACAGACAATGGTTTGCACACCGACCATGGTTTGCAAGGTGCAAAAGAGAGATGTGGCCTCCTGGGGGTTTCACTGCTAGCCTGGATGTCTCAAATTAATAGCATTTTTCATTTCTGTCTCTGCAATTATGCTGGAAGCCTTTTCCAAGGCTCTTCAAGGCCTCCTCGCTCTTTGATTGCCTCTGCCAGCTCCAGCTGCCCCACAAGGCAGAGCTGCCTGCAGAGCAGCCCACGGTTGTCATGGAGATGGTGCCCGCAGGAGGAGGGGGTGAGGCAGATACCAAGTGGAGCAAGGACAGGTATGCAATGACTGCAGCAGCCCCAACTCCTGAAGTCCTGGGCTGGACAAGGCCATGAGAAGAGGATGGGCAGGGAGTGACAGGGCAGAGAGAAGACACAATGAGGTGGGAAAGTGGGGCACTGAATATCGACCACTGTCTGTGCTTCAACCAAAATAAAACATAAGGAAAAATCGGGTCTTCAGGTTTATTCAAGATCTCTATCTATACACACACTGTTTTTATGTATGGGTTTATGGATGTGTTTGTGTGTGTATCTATAGGTATGGAAAGTGTGAACTGCCTTCTCCTAACATTTGGGAATATCATCTCCAGAAAACAACAAGATGGCTTTGCAACCTGCTACCATTTTATTTGAGCACACTGTCCTAATACTTATTTCCCAGCCATGATTCACATCCTAATCTGTGTCAGTGATGAGGCTTTAGCATCCATTGCCTTTTTCTTTTATACAAAAATCTCAGCTTCTACTTTAAGGGCAAGAATTCTGAAACAAGACTTGTTTTACAAAAGAAAACCCTGAACTCATAAAGACGTGAGTCCTAATGTTAAAATCTATCTAAGCTACCCAGCTCTTGCAGATTTCACAAATATTTTCTTTAAGTGATGTGCTCAAGGTGGTTTCCCAGATACTCAGATCCTTTTGCTTTCTGAGCACATGCCTGGGATAAACTTCTCTCCCCCCTTGCAGTAGGGCATGGCCACAAAGCTGGCTATGCCAGAAGAAAAGGGGTTGAGAGATATATGACTCAATTGTCAATTCTTTTCCCTGCCTCAGTGGCCATGGAAGACTGCAGTGAGAAGGAAGATCTATTAGCCTGCCCCCTAATATCACCAGGATCCTTCAAGTTTCCATCTCGACCTGTCACCAAACAAGGATGAAAATGTGCTTTTATTCTCTTGAGCTGCTAAAACTGGGAATCATTTGCTAAAGCAGCATAACCTAGCTTATCCAATCTATATGCAACCTCCTGATGTAATTTCAAAACATATTATGACGTTGTATTCAATTTTATAAGGGACACAGAGAATTATAACAGATTCTCTCTTCAAAGTCTAGCAAGTTGTCAAACAATTACAGTGAAAGGCAACCTAATCAAGGATTCTGGGGTCAGCCTTGTGGCAGAGTTGGTTCAATTCCTGGCTGCTCCACTTTCGATCCAGCTGCCTGCTAATTTGCCAAGGGATACAAAATGTCCAAGTGCTTGGGCTTCTGTACCAGATGGGAGACCTGGATAAAGCAACTGGTCCCTGGATTTGGACTGGTCCAGTTCTGGCCACTGCTGCCATTTGGAGAGTGAACTAGCAGATGGAAGATTTCTCTCTCTCTCTCTCTCTCTCTCTCTCTCTCACACACACACACACTGCCTTTCAAATAAATATTTTTTAAAAAAATGAAATACTCAATATTAAATGGAAAATCAAAGTTCTATAATCATTTATAATGGGACTAAGTTTAAAATATGTGGGAGGCTTAGTACAAAAAAAAAAAAAAGAACTTAACATAGTGATGGTGAGAATTAATAAACCAGAAACACCTCCTGTCACAGGTTTGTAACTGCCATAAAGGCTAGATAATTACTATACCCATTATCACTACCATTATTAGTAGTGGTAGCATGGAAAGGAAGAATTGCAGGCCACTTTGTGTCCAAGATATTCTGTACTGGTATGTCAAGTTGAATTTAGATTTTGAAAAAACAATTCTTTAGGATATATGTGACCCATATACTATTTGGTATCCACCTATATTGAAAAAAATATTGTTTATCTGAAATGGAAATTAAAGGAAGCATCCAGTATTTGCTAAATCTGGAAAACATAATAACAATGCAAACATCCTAGGGGATGCATGCATTGTGCAAAAGGGCTGGTGGGCAGCCATTAGGAGGTTGTCTTCAGAGACCAGTAAGATGATTCATGAAATAAATGCTAATTATACTTTTTGGTTTGTAAATCAAAGAAAGAAAAAAACATTTTCACTCATTTGTTAAAATAATTTCAAAACTAATGGTAAAAATGTCCTTTGCCTCTGCAAAAACATACTATAAATATCTTAACTGAGAAATTCTGAAAATCCTGAATTATCTATTTCTTCTTTCAAGCCATCAAACAAGATGCAACATTTTTCCTGTCTTATTTTATTTATTTCTTTTCTTTCCTCTCATTTTATTCATAAAGCCGTGACTCAGAGGAAAAAATGATGCTTTTCTATTTACTAAATAATCAATTTGAATAAAAATTATGAAATATGTGGACATAATCCAAACTTATGAAAGTCAAACAAAAATATCCTTTTTTTCACGGAGGTCCTTGAAAACTTCCAGAGGCATTTAAAAAAATTCTACTGTCAAATTTACATTCAAAAAGAAATACCCTTTAGCTTTTGGGACCCACTTTCCTTTGTTACAAACATCTCACATTGGTATTGTACATGCATTACAATTAATGAAGCAGGACTGACACATTATTATGCATGCAGTCCATATTTGCTTGATTCAGATGTTCTTAACGTTCCCCTAAGGTCCTCTTAACTGTCCAAGAACCCTGTCCAGGACAGCCCATTACAGTCTTCATGTCTCTCTGGGCTCCTCGCAGTTCTGACAGTTTCTCAGACTGTCCTTGTTTTTGATGACCTTGATGGTTCTGAGCAGCACTGGTCAGGTATTCTGTTGAATGTTTTCCACATGACTAGACAGAGGTTATGTGCTCTGGGGAGAAAGCCATGGGTGCAATACCATTTTCAGCACATCGAAGGTATAAACTTGATTTTTGTAACAAGTGGTTTTTATGAATTGCTTATGCATATTCTTGGATACTACATTATATTCAATACACTCAAGTCAGTGCAAGCATCCCTCAGCATCTTTAAGGCATTGATTCCAGGATTCCCCCAGACACCAAAAATCTGTGGATGCACAAATTCCCTACAAAATATGGTGGTAGTGGGGCTAGCACTATGGTGCAGTAGGTTGTCTCTACCTGCAGTGCCAGCATCCCATACAGGTGCTGGTTCAAGTCCTGGCTGCTCTTCTTCTGATTCAGCTTTCATCTATGGCCTGGAAAAGCAAAAGATGGTCCAAGTGCTTGGGACCCTACACCCACATGGGAGACCTGGAAGGAGCTCCTAGCTCCTGGCTTTGGATCGGCCCAGCTCCAGCTGTTGCGGCCATTTTGGTTGTCAATCAGTGGATGGAAGACTTTTCTCTCTGTCTCTCCCTCTCTCTAACTCTACCTCTCAAATAAATAAATAAAATCTTTAAAATTAAAAAAAATTGTGGTAGCACATGTATATACTCCACCCATACTCTCCCATATGCTATAAATCATTTCTGCATTACTCATAATACCTAATATAATGTAAAATCCATGAAAATAGTTACTATTTTGTATTGTTCAGGAATAACTGCAAGAAATAATGGATACAGGTTTTTTCTTAAGATTTATTTATATTTAAAAGAGTTAGAGAGAGGGAGAGACAGACAGATAGCATCCATCTGCTAGTCATACCCTCCCACAACCCCCCAGATTGACAAAACCACTGGAGCTGGGCCAGGCTGAAGCCAGGAGCCTGAAGTTTCTTCTGAGTCTCCCACAAGGGTGGCAGGGGCCCAAACACTTGAGCCATCTTTTGCTGCTTTTGACAGATCATGAGCAGGGAGCTGCATCAGAAGTGAAGCAGCCAGGACATAAACTAGAGCCCATGTGGGATGCAGGCATTGTAGGCCACAGCTTTACCTGCTACACCACAACCTGGCTAGCCCACAGCTTTTTAAGAATATTTTTAGGCCGGCGCCGTGGCTCAATAGGCTAATCCTCCACCTAGCGGCGCCGGCACACCGGGTTCTAGTCCCGGTTGGGGCGCCGGATTCTGTCCTGGTTGCCCCTCTTCCAGGCCAGCTCTCTACTATGGCCAGGGAGTGCAGTGGAGGATGGCCCAAGTGCTTGGGCCCTGCACCCCATGGGAGACCAGGAGAAGCACCTGGCTCCTGCCTTCCAATAGGTGCGGTGCGCCAGCCGCAGCGGCCATTGGAGGGTGAACCAACAGCAAAAGGAAGACCTTTCTCTCTCTCTCTCTCTCTCTCTCTCACTGTCCACTCTGCCTGTTTAAAAAAAAAAAAAGAATATTTTTAATATACAGTTGCTTGAATTTGCAGATGTAGAACCTACTGATATGGACAGCTGACTTTTTACAAATGTACCCTACTTGATGCAGGCATTTGGACAACATTCAAAAGTTCATGAGTGCCATCTTACGTGACTTCTAACCTCATTTGGAACAGTCATATGGACACTTTAAAGTGCAAACATGCAAAAACAAAAAATGGAGCTTAGAAAAAAGTTTCATGAAAATAATATCATACCACAGTGGTCCTTTAATCAAGTCCTCTGAAGCTTAGAGGCCAAAAATTACACTCTTAGAGCCAGGTGAATAACCACAGCAAAGACAGAACTGGTGATTAAGACAAGAGGAATAATTTCCCATGGCAGAAAGTGGCAGCCTGCCTCCGACTCGCTAGTGCTGAACACATCCACCCAGAATTCTTGAAGTTCTCAATGATTCAAGCTAAATCTGTCTAGTCATGCCAACTTTAATCCAATGGACAGTTTCCCCCATGACCTAAGAGCTGGTACATCTTCCTCATACTTGAAAACAAAGAGGATTCTAATAGTTGGTAAATCATCCAATCGAGAATGTTAGGGGAAAGGAGGAAGCATAACTATCATTTTTCAGTTACTACACAGGTCTTCGATTAAAGCAGCATGTAAAGAATGAGGCTGAAATTGTCATTTTATAGTTCGAAGATGGTTGCATGTCAAGAATTTCACAGTCTTATCTAATTGGTCTTATCTAAAACTATGAGCAGCAACTTAACCATGTGTGCCTGGAGGCATCTTTCAAAATCCCAGAGTGACAAAACCTTTTCAAAAAAGCACAGACTACTCTTGGTAAACAGACAAGGTCCTTTCCCCTCTCTAACTAAGACAACAGCTGAAATAACTGGATCAGATGCAGAATGCCAATGGCACAGCTGAAGGGGTAGAAGGACCTGAGTAAGGCTTCCCACCCAGGCTCATGACAGCTTCCAAGCATGTTCACAGAGGACACATTTGCAGCCTCAAACCCCAAACTGCTCCCCAAGACTCCATTGAGTCAAAGATGTTAACATATCATGAGCAGATTCAAAAGAAAAACATACCCAATACTGTGCTCCGAGGCAGAAAAATTTAATCAAATGTGTTGTTTCTTTCAATAGATAGCCAGTTCACACAATAAATGGGAGCCACCTTAAAATGCTGTAGTTAGGCATGAAGAACCACCCAAATCTACTGACATCTTTGATGCTTCAAACTTTTTCCATGTGTAGATTTTAATATTGCAAAGACAATTCACTAAAGAAATAATGTAAGTAAACAGGATTTTGTTATAGTGCAATTCATGCAAGAGCAAATACTAAATTTTACATTAACTGTGAGTTATAGATATTCATTATAGGAAACAGAATAAAGGTAACCATGAAATTACTAAAAGACCACTCATGAAACACATAAATTAGGTTTTCATAATTTATTATGTGCCAGTTAAAAATTATACTATATATCCTAAACATATTTTTATTCTTTACAAAAGATGTGACAATGTTTTCAACATACCATTCAAGATCTTATGTCAGAATAAGCACTTGACTAACTTTGATAATTTAAAATAAATTATTTTTTTCAATAGCAATATTCCAAATCATAGAATGTCTTCAATTTAAATATAATGGGAAATGCAATATTAATTCACATTCAGAACATGAGTCTACTTTTCATAATTCTATGTGCTTTATTCCCAATTTCACCATTATTCATTTATACTTTCTCTTAAGAGGCAGCCATAAAAGATATACCTCAGAGTTTCCATCCAAATCAGTATTTCATTGAGCTTCATAGTTCACTACTTTTCTTTGAAATACACAGACATGATGTCACTCTATTTTTTGGTTCTAAGAGTATGTTTAATATCATTCTGGCATATTTGTATTCCAATTAGTATGAGATAATCTGCCCTTGAGAAACAACCTGCTGCACTTGAGAATTCCAGGAAATACATGACAGCTGACTCAACAGGCAAACGCATTCTATTTGAGCTGCACATGGAGCCACATGCAGCTCTCGGTAACCAGTCACCAAACTGCGCTCTCCTACACATCAGTGATAAATTACCTGTCTTGTATCTTGTCTTCTCCCCTCAACACATATCCATGCTGTGATTCAATGATGATCATCTATTAACAATGTATCCTTCACAACTACCAGAAGCCAAGCAAGCATTAAAGCTCATGAGTTCCTGATGGAACTATATCACTGTATGATCCAATTTAAATAATTTTAATGACAAACTCTCAAAGGGGTTACACTCTAATAGAAGGAGACAAAAACAACCTTTTAGATCATTAAATAAATGAGATGATTTCTATTCCTCATACACATTATAAAGAATGGGCTAATTTTTAGGAGAAAAACATCTTTAGCACAATGATTAGGAGAAACACAAGTCAAAGTGGCTGCACCCTGATAAACCAGAGGGGCAGAGAGGGTGAGGAGATAAAACATGGACTGTGCAGACCTTTCTCTGCTTGGTGCTGGAAGAGAGTTTGGCCTTGCTTGGTATTGAGAATCCTCTAGCTTTTGGCTTGTGGTCTCCATTACAAACTGAATGTTTATGTCCCCTAACCCACTCAAATCACACGATGAGTCTCCAATCCCCGATTAGATGTGGTGGTCTTTCAAAAGTAATTAGGTTATTTCCTTTCCATCTGCCAGCATGCATCAGGCAAGCCAGGATGGATGGATATAAGTACATCCAGGAGATGTGGAGAAAGAAGCTGTCAGATGTGATGGTCTTTCTCCCGAGAATCCCCAGCTGGCAGCACCACCAGCTCTCCATGCAGCACAGGGTGCCCCACCTGACCCGGCCCAACAAGGCCAAGCAAGGTTATGTCATACATAGGATCCGTATGCACCATGGTGGCCACAAGCACTCAGTTCCTAAGGGTGCAACACTACAGCAAGCCTGTCCATCACGGTGTTAAGCAGCTGAAGTTTGCATGAAGCCTTTAATCTGTTGCCAAGGAATGAGCTGGGTGCCAACGTGGAGCTGAGAGTCCTGAATTTTTACTGGATTTGTGAAGACTCCACATATAAATCCTTTGAGATTATCCTCATTGATCCATTCCATAAAGCAATCAGAAGAAATCCTGACACCCAGGGGATCACCAAATTGGTCCACAAACACAAGGAGAAGTGTGGGCTGACATCTGCAGGCCACAAGCGTCTTGGCTTTGGAAAGGGCCACAAGTTCTACCACACTGTTGCAGCCTGGAAAAGACACAGTACCCTCCAGCTGCAGTATTATTGCTAAAGTCAGTCAAGTTTGTAAAACTCAAACCTAAAAAAACATTTAGGACAGTCTCATCTGCTTAAAGATGCTATTGGCCTGTTAAATCTATTCTGCAGATAATTTCATGAATGCTTTGTCAAATTATGAAAGTTTAAAGTACAATAACATTTGAAGACCAAGTGGTGTATCTTGTTTCTAGTAAGATAAACTTGGTCTACTTTATCTTATTACGGAGTTATATGTCAGTGTTTAAAACATGCTGCGAAGTATAAGAGGTGTAAAATAAATTCTTAAGTAATTAGGTCATGATGATGGGTTTCTCCCATAATGGGGCTGGTGGCTTTTAAGAAGAGAGTGAAAGAGAGAGAAATCGATGAAGGCCATGCGAGGACATAGCGAGGAGACAGCCACCTGCAGACCAGAAAGGAAACCCTCCTCAGGAACTGAATCCTGAATCGGCCTTGACCTTAAACTTCCAGTCACCAGAAGAGCAAAAATAAATGTCGGCTGTTTCAGCACCCAGTCTGCAGCATTTCTCTGTAACAGCCTGAGCTGACTAAGACAGCCTATTGCGGTGTTTTGATTTACAAGTTCTTCCAAAGCCAGGTTGCTCTGCGTTTGGATGTGTGGGGAGCAACTCGGACTAGACTAAGTTACTGGAATTAAGACTTATTCTATGCATCTGCTCTCCCACAATATGGCGCTGAGAAGGGAGAAACAGCTTCTACACAGCTGCCTCCAGTTCAACCAATAAACAGCAGGACCTGCTCCTGATGGGAGGAGAGCAGCGTACTCGGTGTGTGGGTAGCAGAGTTGGGATTGGTGGAAGAGGACTATAGAGGAGGAGAGAGACAACATGCACCAGGAACATCTAAGGGGAACACCTGAGGAACACCTGTGCAGCCCCCGAGAGAGCCGGCAGGCGGTGTGCCGCTCCCCTGCGGAAGTGGGGAATGTGGCAGGGGGAACCGCCCTTCCATGGAGGTGGAAGGGACGGTAGCCAACCCGGGAAGAACCAGCAGCAAACCCGGGGAGGGCCGAGCAGACAAAAGAACAGCGCAGGGTCCTGTGTCGTTCCTCCACGAAGACGGGGAGCGACAGGATGTTTTCCCTAACTTCTGCTAGTGAAGTGAACGAGGTTTGTTCTTAAATTTGCACTTAGGTGACATGCATGGTGTTGAGTATGGGTGGTGTCAACGATCCACTCACTGCCACCCAGCATCCACAGGTCCGCTGTAGATACATGGTGCTTTCTTTTCCAGGTGATTCTGGAAGAGATTCACGAATCCTTCCCACATCATGATATTCTGCTAACACCACATCTGCACATGTAAATACCTGAAAACTTATATATCTATATGTTAGCCAAATACGCATGTGCAGATTAAGATGGGAAACTTTCTACATGCAGCAGTGCCCCTGCAAAGTGTTGAGTATGCACACACCCTGGACTGTCCTTCCCCGCACCTTTCAATGGATACAGAAACAGTTCCATGTTATTTTGTTAAATGACCAGCAGCATCTACTCTCAAAGATACATTAGTAATAACAATATAGGCAAACAAAATTACTCAGAAAAACTGAAATCATTCCCATAGTACAACAGCAGCTATTTAACACAAATTATGGGCACACTTAGTAAAAATTAATAAGAAATAAAAAGTTCCCTCATAGTTCGGCAATTTGCTCTATACAGTAAGAACAACACAGAAAGGAAATGGGCAACAGTGACTTTTTAAGCATAGAGGCAATTGGGAGAAATTGCAAAAATAACTCACATATAGATAGCACCATTTCTGTGCCAGAGCTGGAAGCACTGGGTCTCATATGCATGGATTTCAACATTTTTTGCACCAAAACAAACTTATCATTCAATTACATCTGCCATGAACTTTTTGACATGCCCTCATATAGCCACCAAATTCTAGACTACCACATCTTAGTTAACTAAAATGAAAAACAGCTGTAAGGAGAGGATATACACTTATATTTCAAATCAGTAACTATCACCTATGGGTATTCTGACAGTCAAGGAACACACACACACACAAAATCTACTACCAGTCCAAAAATGTGCTACATTGCTTTAAAAACTCTCATCCTCACTTTCAAGAGGTAAAATATGACAAAACACTTAAATGATTAACACCCTGCAAAACTCAAAGGAGGGACTTTGCTGTTATTTCCTCCCTTACCCTGTTCTCAAGACAGCAGCCTAACCTGTGGCACCTGCACTCCACTGGCAGCTCTCTCTTAACCACCACTCTGCATTGGGAGCTGTGCAAATGCAAAATGCACAATTTGTCAGGCCATGGGGAAGCCACATGAACTCATATTAATATACTGTATGAATGGGTTCATGTTTAATACTGAAAGCTCTTGAATCTGAGCAGCAAGTAATGCTTGTTAAGAGAACTGGTACATAGAAAAAAGGAAGGATTTTGACATGTGATGGGAAGTCAGGCCCCATGGCCACCTGAGTTTGAAATCTGCTCTGGAAAAGGTCAGCAGCAGTTACTTTCCAACTAGAGGAGATGATTAAACCTCTCAGATAATCTAGATCTGGATGTGCACACTCACTGCATATTTTTTTAAACTTTTATTTAATAAATATAAATTTTGAAAGTACTTTTGGATTATAGCAGTTGCCCCCCATAACCTCCCTCCCACCTGCAACCATCCCAACTCCTACTTCCTCTCTCCCATCCCATTCTTAAGATTCATTTTTAATTATCTTTATATACAGAAGATCAACTTAGTACATACTAAGTAAAGATTTCAACAGTTTGCACCCACACAGACATACAAAGTATAGAGTACTGTTTGAACACTAGATTTACCATTAATTTGCATAGTATAACACATTAAGGACAGAGATCCTAAATGGGGAGTAAGTACACAGTGACTCCCGTTGTTGATTTAACAATTGACACTCTTATTTATGATGTCAGTAATCACCCAGGCTCCTGTCATGAGCTGCCAAAGCTATGGAAGCCTCTTGAGTTCACAAACTCCGACCTTATTTAGACAAGGTCATAGTCAAAGTGGAAATTCTCTCCTCCCTTCAGAGAAAGGTACCTCCTTCTTTGATGGCCTTTCCACTGGGATCTCAATCACAGAGATCTTTCATTTATGTCATTTTTTTGCCACAGTGTCTTGGTTTTCTGTGCCTGAGAAACTCTCATGGGCTTTTTAGGCAGATCCAAATACATTAAGGGCTGACTCTGAGGCCTGAGTGCTGTTTAGAACATCTGCCATTCTATGAGTCTGCTATGTATCCCTCTTGCCATGTTGGATCGTTCTCTCCTTTTAATTCTATCAGTTATTATTATTAGATACTGATCTTGTTTATGTGATCCCTTTTACATTTAATCTTATCTTTATGAGCAATTATGAACTTAAACTGATCATTTTAACTAGTAAGATGGCACTGGTACATGCCAACTTAATGGGATTTGGAATCCCATGACATGTTTCTAGCTCTACCATTAGGAGTAAGTCCGAAACTCACTGCATATTGTTTGTTATTCTTTATAACTTCTTGCTTCCTGAAATCTTACATTCTGCCTAGTTTGCTGAAAGAAGGGATAAACTAATGAACTACCGATTAACCCATTAATTTTTAAGGCACTGTTGCCAAAACAAGTTTAAGCTACTTCTCCTTCCCACTTCTTGAATTCCCCCAGTTCTTACCCACTATTTCCAAACTCCCAGCCCCTAGCTCAGAGCTCACCAGATCTGGTTAATCTCCTGTGTCCACAGGCTGCATGAGGGGACTTCAAAAAGTTTGTGGAAAAAATGAAATTAAACGATGTTTATTTTGATGCGAACAAATCTTGAAATCCATGCATAGTTTTTCATAACATGCATTTTCCATGAACTTTGTGAAGTCCTCTCGGGTCTACAGAAGAAGAAAGGACATCGTAACTCAAGAATCATCCTCCTCATCCACCTGACTGCTCCCAAGGTTCCCCCCAACTGCTGAGAAACAAAGCGCACTGCTCTACAAATTATCAACAACCAGCTCTAGATGGCAGAAAACAGATGTTAGATTTTTTTTTTAAGATTTATTTATTTATTTGAAAGTCAGAGTTACACAGAAAGAAGGAAAGACAGAGAGAGAGGTCTTCCACCGGCTGGTTCACTCCCCAATTGGCTACACCGGCCAGAGCCGCACCAATCTGAAGCCAGGAGCTAGGAGCTTCTTCCAGGTCTCCCATATGGGTACAGGCACCCAAGGACTTGGGCCACCTTCCACTGCTTTCCCAGGCCATAGCAGAGAGCTGGATTGGAAGCAGAGCAGCCGGGACTTGAATCAGCACCCATATGGGATGCCTGCACTGCAGGCAGCGGCTTTACCTGCTACACCACAGCACCAGTCCCAAGATTTTAGATTCTTAAGGAAAAATTAATTCATCTGAAACTTCTATTCGCAATGAATAAAACAATCATCAAAATCTCTTCTCAAGTACCTTAAACTTTGTTACTCACTAAGGGACACTCAATGAGGGATTTCAACTTCCTTTCTCTACTTCCTTCGAAAGCCTGGAGAATAAGGAACATTTTCCATTTTGGCAAGTTACACATGATTTCCTCCTATCTGCAGGCTAATTCTCTGCAATTTTGCTCAAAGTATTTAAGGAAAGATGCTGAAAAAATGGAAACCAGCTATGGTTCACACTTCTGAAACTGTTCCGATAGAGCCTCATAGGTGCCAGACTCAGCAGCCCACCAGGAGAGAAAATAATATTCTGAAGAGAGATCTACAGACTTCATTCTGAGAACAATAGGGCTTCATCCTATTTCCTTTTTAAGCAGCAAATATGTATGTAAGAAAAAAATATGCAGGGAAACTTTTTGAACCATTTTGAGATACTCACAATTTTGGAAATATGATAAAGAAATAATCAGAGGGGCCCAGCGCTGTGGCAAAGCAGGTAAAGCCGCCACCTGCAGTGCCAGCATCTCATATGGGTATTGATTCAAGTCCTGGCTGCTCCTCTTCCGTTCCAGTTCTCTGCTGCGGCCTGGGAAAGCAGTAGAAGATGGCCCAAGTCCTTGGGCCGGTGCCCCAACATGGGAGACCCAGAAGAAGCTCCTGGCTCTTGGCTTTGGATCGGCGCAGCTCTAGTTGTTGCGGCCAGTTGGGAAGTGAATGAGCAGATGGAAAACCTCTCTCTCTCTCCCTTCCCTTCTCTCCCTGTGTAACCGTGACTTTCAAGTAAATAAATAAATCTTAAAAAAGAAAAAAAAAAAAAAGGAAGGAAGGAAGGAAGGAAGGAAAGAAGGAAGGAAGGAAAGAAGGAAGAAAAAGAACCAGAAGCACTGTCTCTGATAGATAAAAGGAAATTCTTCCTCTAGGCAACAACCAACAGCATGGAATGTAGCATACTGGCACAACCATTAGGGTCCTGGGCATTTTATAGCCACACTCATAACAGAGTTGATAGATTTAGTTTTATGGACAAAAAAGACTTTTTGATTCCAAGCCATATCAAAAAATTTCTCTATTTTTGAAGTGCAACAAAAGCTCCAGGGAATATAGTTTATATTAAATGTTGGTTATGATTATGCTTCCCAAAGTATTTTCAAATTATATGACATTCACACACACACACACAAACCCTGTGAGTTTTTAGCTCATTGAGAAAATGAAAAAGTAAGCACAGATGCAAGGTCACAGGAAAAAAAGAAGTGATGAGAATAATTTGGATCCTAGAACTTGGAATCCTAATCCAATGATCTTTTTTGAGTGCCCCAGTGCTCAGTACCCAAAATGAATCCAAAGCAAACCAACACACCTTGCTTCATGAAACACTGTTGACAATAGAATCAAATGTGTTATATAGTCCAAAATTATTCACTGAGTATACACTATGTATCAATGACCATCTTAGAATCTGAGGATCAATGATATAAAGGGCAGATTACCAACACAGCAAGGGGCTGAGAAAAAGCACGGTCCTGCATGACCAAGGAGAAAAGAACAGGCACCTGGGCCTTGGGTGGCCCTAACAGAAAATCATGTATTTGCCTCCGAATGGTGTGCTAACTCACTCTTCCCGATGGACTTGAACTCGAGAAATGAGGCACCACTGAGAAACACCTGCAAGGTATAAGCCATACACAACATGTTTCTCCCTGTGAGCTCTAGCCTGCCATAAACACCTTATATCTTCACCCAAAGGTCCCTGAGGCTGTGCATGTGTAGAGAAATGCAAAGGTCAGAACTACAGGAAAGTATCTGGCTTCCTTATCATTTCATGGGAGAAATATGTAATGAAGGCCCACTACCAACACACAAGTACTCTGTTCTATATTTTAGGTATACTCTTTTCTCTTTGAAAATTCACTCCTGGGGCCAGCGCTGTGGCAGAGTAGCCACTGCTTGCAGTGCCAGCAGTCCATATGGGTGCCGGTTCCAATTCCAATCCAGCTCTCTGTTATGGCCTGGGAAAGCACTGGAAGATGGTCCAAGTCTTTGGGCCCCTGCACCTGCGTGGAAGACCTGGAAGAAGCTCCAGGCTCCTGGTTTTGGATTGGCCCAGCTCCGGTCGTTGCGGCCATTTGGGGAGTGAACCATGGATGAAGACCCCTTTCTCTCCCTCCCTCTATCTCTCTGCCTCTACCCCCATGTTATTCTGCCTTTCAAAGGAATAAATAAATCTTTAAAAAAAATTCACTCCTGTTTAGTTGCTTGACACAGAAAAAGAAATGTATCTCTTATCTATGGTTTACTCCCCCAAATGCCTGCCATGGTCAGGGCTAGCCCAAGCCTGAAGCTAAGAGCCAGGATCTCAAAACAGATCTCCCACATGTGTGGCAGGTAACCAATCATTTGGACTATCACCACTGTTTTCTGAGATCCACATTAGCAAGAAACTAGAATCAACAGCCACTGCTGAGTATCAAAGCAAAGCACTTCAGATGTAGGTTATGGGTGTCTTCATAGCATTTAAAGTACCCACCATAAATACTCTTTCAATGTTCCACAACAACAACCTGAATATCCAGAAATTATTTGCTTTTAAAAACAAACAAATATTTATTTATTTGAAAGCCAGACTTAGAGAGAGAGAAACCTTCCATCCACTGGTTCATTCCCTAGATGGCCACAATGGCTAGGGCTAGGTCAGGAGAAACCAGGAGCCAGGGGCATCTTCCAGGTCTCCCATGGGGGTGGCAGAAGCAGAACACTTGGGCCATCTTCCGCTGCTTTTCCCAGGCCATTAGCAGGGACCTGGATCAGAAGTGGAGCAGCCAGGACTCAAACTGGTGCTCATATGGGATGCTGGCACCGCAGGTGGTGGCTTACCCACTACACCACAATGCTGGCCCCCAGAAATCATTTTCTGTCAACCAAGATACTCAGTAGTAATTAGGCCAATTGCTTAAAAATAGGATAATATGAATTCCGTGGGTTGAGATGCAACTTTTAAGCTACCTCCTCAACAATTTGCTCCACTGTCCTGCTGTGCACTTCTGAGACACACAAAATCAGAGTGATAAAATGTTGCCTTGCCCCAAGAAAAGGGGAACAAATTTAACTTCAAGTCAAAGATGATGCTCCCAAAATAATAATTAACACAAGAAGGCATATATTGGCTGGCGCCGCAGCTCAATAGGCTAATCCTCCGCCTGTGGCACCGGCACACCGGGTTCTAGTCCCAGTCGGGGCGCCGGATTCTGTCCTGGTTGCCCCTCTTCCAGTCCAGCTCTCTGCTGTGGCCCAGGAGGGCAGTGGAGGATGGCCCAAGTCCTTAGGCCCTGAACTCGCATGGGAGACCAGGAGAAGCTCCTGGCTTCGGATCAGCAGGGTGCACCGGCCACAGTGCACCAGCCACAGCAGCCATTTCGGGGGTGAACCAACAGTAAAGGAAGACCTTTCTCCCTCTGTCTCTCTCTCTCACTGTCCACTCTGCCTGTCAAAAAAAAAAAAGGCATATATGGTTAAGGCATGACAAAGAGTTAAGTATTTACTATAGACTGACCATATAAATCAATAAGAAAAAAGTAAATAGACCAAATGAGAGATGAACATATGACATGAAAAGATACTTCCCAAAGGAATTAGAAGAAGGGAAAGAAACTAATGATACATTTAACTTCAGCAATATTCAAAGAGAAGGAAATCAAATCATAGGGAAATAGAAACCCCCCTCGTCTAATTATATATATTTTTCCAATTAAAATACTCAAGGTTGTTGAAATTACAGGAAAACTGGCATACCTGTGTACTGCTGAGAGCAATATAAATTATATAAGCTTGATGGAGGACAAGCTAACAACATGTGTCAACAGCCTTGAAAACATCCGGTTCTAGGAAATAATCTAGAGTGAACGACCTGATGAAAACTTTTTACTACTTTTAACTACCAGGATTTTAGTAACAGCAGCAAATAAACTGCCAAAGAATGAAAATGCCATCTCCATCCATATTCAGAAATAGTTATTTAAGTAACTTATGTTACATATAGGTATGGGAAATAGATACTAAAAATAAACGCTAATTCTATGAGAAATGCTGCCTTATATGTTAATAGTAAAGTGGCACAAGAGCAACCTACATAAAAACATTTAAAAATGTGTACAGGCCGGCGCCGCGGCTCACTAGGCTAATCCTCCGCCTAGCGGCGCCGGCACACCGGGTTCTAGTCCCGGTTGGGGCGCCGGATTCTGTCCCGGTTGCCCCTCTTCCAGGCCAGCTCTCTGTTGTGGCCAGGGTGTGCAGTGGAGGATGGCCCAAGTGCTTGGGCCCTGCACCCCATGGGAGACCAGGAAAAGCACCTGGCTCCTGCCATCGGATCAGCGCGGTGCGCCGGCCGCAGCGCACCGGCCGCAGCGTGCCGGCCGCGGCGGCCATTGGAGGGTGAACCAACGGCAAAGGAAGACCTTTCTCTCTGTCTCTCTCTCTCACTGTCCACTCTGCCTGTCAAAAAAAAAAAAAAAAAAGTGTACAAATTGGGAATTCTAAAAATAGTATGCATTCTGGGGTTTGAGACCATGAATGAACTTTAACTTCTTTTTTTAATTTCTATATTTTCAAACTTCTAAACAGCATAAGTTACTTTTGAAAACAAACAAAAAATATTTGAAAAAGAGAAAAACCTTTCACTCATGGACTGTAGAGTTCCCTAAAAGATGCAAAGTTTCTAAACCTACTAAAAACCATGTAAAATTTAAAACAGAAAATGTAACTATGGGTGATTAGAAGTGCACAGTGTAAGCATGATAAGTGAACCTTGTTAACTTCAAATCATGCATCCATCTAATTAATAAAATTTACCCTAAAGCAAATGTGCAATAACCTTTCCAAAAATTAAAGGTGTACTTCTTTGCATAGTGATATAATACATATTAAACGGTATTAATTGGAAAAACAAGATATAAAGAATAGAACATTCTCATTACACTGTTTTTTCTGCAACTGTGGTGAGTATATATGCTGGGTATCATATTCAATATATAATTTTATGCCATGGTTTGCTTCTCTTCCTTAGGTATCAGGCACATTTCCCATATAATGCTATTTTTTCAAAAGATAATTCACAACTGCATGATAGTTCTTAAGCTAGAGATGGCAGAGTATATGTATGCATCTACTATGGGTATAACAACATTATTCTTTTCCAAACCAAGTCAAGATACGCAATCCAATCCACTTACTACAAGCCCCAGCTCTCCTGAACCACCTGCCATGTACTGAGTAAATGTTATATGAGTCACTGCCTCTGAGACTTCTTACTTTTCTGTCTGATTTTCTACAGACCTCCTTTTCTTTCTCACTCAGTCTCCCCATGACAACAGCAACCACGCTCTGCAGCACCCAGGCCTGTGAAGAGTGTATTAGAGACAGGAGAAACTATATCCCAGCTCTTTTATATTTGCACAACTTGGTTTGTTGCCAAAGACGTTGCTCTTCCTGGAAATTAAATTATTGGGTATTGCTGAAGGTAATGACTTCAATGTTATTCTAATATTTGAAAGTCCAAATAAAATATTTGATAGAGAAGAATACAATTTATGTTAAGAAGTGGACATTGGTAGGTTGAGTAATTATGCTCAGAAGCAAATAAAACATACTGAGTTGGAAATGCAAGAATTTTTCTTCTTTCTTCACTATGTCTACAATGGCTCCCATTAATAGTTAAATGTTAAACACCAGTCAAACTGATATCTACACTGGAAAATAAATGCTATGGATAATAGCTAGCTGGATCATCATTTATATACAGCTTAGGAAGTCAGATTCTGGCACTGTCCTACTCTGTGCAATTCCACCACTTACAAAGACATCCAATTATGAGCAGCTAAAGACCAACACGGAAAGTAGGGAAGAAGTTCTGAGAATGAGTAAAGCTGGATACACATAAATCAGCAGAATTTCAGAGACCATACTCACTATAAATCAGCCAGACATTAGACACTCCCTTGATAATTCCTGATACAGTGTCAAAATACCATGAAATATTTAAAGAGTTCAACTACCAAGTGAAGCACAGTGAAAGCTACTATATTCTATCCACTGGATTCTTTATAAACAACGTCAATGGGGAACACTTCTTTCCTCCTTCCAATATTTCCTTCCAGGTAAAGGGAACTTAATTAATGAAACACTTCTGGTCTCTTGCCAACCCATCACTTTCTCTGCCCCTGAAGAATAAAGGAGCAGTCTGCCCTGCTGCTTTCTTTCCCAAGAGAACTCCTGGCCTGCACAGAGCAAGACTTGGCTCTATCCAGCTCTGATACTGTTGCGGGGTGGAGGGGGGGTGGGGCAGGAAGACTGCAGATCTGAGATGTCATTCAACTCCCACAGCAAGCTCTGTCTAATCAAAGCTGATTTTTTACCCAGGTTAGCCATTTCTTTATCTTTTGTCCATTCATTAGAGTCGGGGAGGGAAACCTGGTATGTTTGGTTCCTTAAAGATATCAACAATGCACATTTCTGCACACTTTGTAATTTTTAGAGTAATTATGTGCTTTGCTTTATTGTTGCACATTGAAATAGAAAGAGACACTACAATGAACATCAGAAGATATGAAGAGGCGACTAAGCAGAAAGAATAAATTACATAAAATCTGTACAAAATGCAATTTTCTTAACACATATCCGATAGATCATATTTCTAATAATGGCCTGATATTCACACCTATTTTTAAAAAACATTACCAATAAGAAAAACTCCTGTCCTTGCCTATGCAGGATAAATTATTTTTAAAATTTCAATGGTAGGATTAAACTGTTCCTTCTCATCTAACATTATAACTAGCTATCCTATTTAGTAACATGTCCATATAATTCAAAACTGACAATTTGACATGATTATATTAGACCAAATATAATTGGCTCACCTGCTTATTTTGATCCCAAAAAAACCAGAAATGCCTTTTGTTATAACATGTATTTTACTCTGCTAACTTATAATTGGCAGTTCCCACAACAGCACATAAATTTGAATATAAATAACCACATTTATTGTCAAAATGTTTTTCTGAGTGAAGATAAATTAGTCCTCTGTTATACAGGTCACACTCTGTAACAAATTCTAAGATACATCAAAGCATGATGATGATAAAAAAAAATCCTGTTGCCACAGATCACAGTGCTACAGCCAACTCCTCCGGAATTGATGATGCAAAAGGAGTTGGGTTGCACTGCATTTTCTCTGTGGTTCCTAAAAGTGAAACGACCACTGAACGTCACCATTTATTTTCAGAAAGATCCCAATGCACATAGTTTTTCTTTTCTTTTGAAGGACTTGACTTTAATTGCAGAAGAGGGAATCTTTTCTTTTTGCAATAAATGTAATTGTTTAAAGTTTCTTCCTTCCTGTACAGTAGTGTTATGATAGGATTCATGCTCTGTGGTTCTAAACTGAGCAGCTGGTTAATATTTGACCTCACAGAGGGATGCTTATTAAGCTGTCTATAATATTCTTTGTACAACATTCATCTCTGTAGAAAATTTGATCTTAATCAGGTGACTAATATAGTACTAAAAGTGAATATCAATGTTTTGCAATTCCTGTCTATTATATTATAATCTTTTTTTAAATAGTGGAGCTTGGAAATATAATTTACTTTCCCTGTAGCTGAACTATTATATATTTTAATACATAAAACAAACATTGTATGTTTCAGAACACAAAGGTTGACAGATTTTATATGCAACTCTATACAATAAAGCCACATTCCAAAAGGCCTGTGGGGATGGTATATCCCAATAGTAGTTTTTGTTAGAGAAGGTAGCCACCTATATAACCTATTTAATAATACATGAATGAAACATAAGCATCTGGGCCCTGCACCCGCATGGGAGACCAGGAAGAAGCACCTGGCTCCTGGCTTCAGATCGGTGCAGCACACCAGCCGTAGCAGCCATTTGGGGGGTGAACCAATGGAAAAGACCTTTCTCTCTGTCTCTCTCACTGTCTAACTCTGCCTGTCAAAAAAAAAAAAAAAAAAAAAAGAAACATAAACATCTATCTTAGTATATAAATACATATCTTGTGTTTAAATAAGTGTTTACAATTTACCAAACACTTCTCCATACACTTATTTTATCCTCAAGCCAAGCTTTTAAGATGCTCTGTTTTATTATATCTATTTCACAGCTAAAGAAACCAAGTCAATGTCTGAAGATCACATAAATGCTTAAAGACACACAGCTAAAAGGAGAAATATCTGGATTCTGCCCAAAGCCAATTCTCTCTCTTCACCTCTATACCCACTGGGAGCAGAATGTAAAGGAACATTACATTATAGAAAGTTATTTTCCTAATCATTGTTATTTCAGATGAGAAATATATTTCTAGAGAAAAATTTGAGT
Organism: Oryctolagus cuniculus; assembly: GCF_051225735.1. NCBI lineage: Eukaryota > Metazoa > Chordata > Mammalia > Lagomorpha > Leporidae > Oryctolagus > Oryctolagus cuniculus. The sequence goes on from NC_142880.1 coordinate 41,317,517, forward strand.
TCTGCCACACAACCAGAGTGTGTATGTGTATTTCATGGGTATAGTAAATGCCAGAGTAAATAACATATATTGAAATCTATGTGGCCTGCCTGGTGGTACAGCTAGTTAAAACTCTGGCCTGAAGCGCCAACATCACATAAGGGTGCTGGTCCGAGTCCCGACTGCTCCACTTCAGATCCAGCTCTCTGCTGTGGCCTGGAAAAGCAGTAAAAGATGGTCCAAGTGCTTGGGCCCCTGCACCCATGTGGGAGACCCAGAAGAAGTTCCTGGTTCCTGGCTTCAGATCAGCCCAGCTCCAGCCACTGCAGCCATTTGGGGAGTGAACCAGTGGATGGAAGACCTCTCTTTCTGTCTCTACCTCTCTCTCTGTAACTCTTTCAGATAAATAAAGCAAATCTTTAAAAAAGGAAATCTAATAGGGGAAGTTTACATATGTGTAATTTATTCTGCAGATTACTTACAAAGGGACACAGAATGATTCTAGGAGCCAGCGCTGTGGCACAACAGGTTAACGCCCTGGCCTGAAGTGCCAGCATCCCATATGGGCGCCAGTTCAAGTCCCAACTGCTCCACTTCCAATCCAGCTCTCTGCTATGGCCTGGGAAAGCAGTGGAAGATAGCCCAAGTCCTTGGGCCCCTGCACCTGTGTGGGAGACCCAGAAGAATCTCCTGGCTCCTGGCTTCAGATCAGCACAGCTCCGGCCATTGGGGCCAATTGGGGAGTGAACCAGCAGATGGAAGACCTCTCTCTCTCTCTCTCTCTGCCTCTCCTTCTCTCTCTGTGTAACTCCAACTTTCAAATAAATACATAAATATTAAAAAAAAGAATAATTCTAGGAAGCATCTTCCTCTCTTATTTAGTCATTACTCCCAATTTGTGGAAAACTGATATAGGGTATATCCTCAATATCCTAATAAAGCTAAGACATTCCCTACAAATCAATTAACCATGATGGAAAGCTTAAAATTACACTTAACTGAGATGTGACCAAAAGACAAAGAACTGAAGATGTCATAAATACAGTTTTGTTACAAGTCTTAACACTTAATGAACTAAAAGCACAACATGAAACAACGTTTGTGTTAGGTTCCTGTGTTGGAGCTACTGTTTGTGAATATAATTGGATTCATTAAGATCAGTCAGGCAGTTTATTAATCAGTAGGCTGGATTGCCAGACAATGTGATAGGATCTATTTATCTATGACATATTTAATATTTTATATTAAACTAAAAAGTTATTGCTTTGGCATATAATCTGATAAACTTAGAGCAAGCAACAAGTGTCATGAACTGCTCCCTCCCCAACTTTTCACACTCAACCACATAACTCTTACCATAGAACCATCACTGTGGCCCTCATAGAACAATCATGGCAGCCAGTGGAATATAGCTTGAGACCATATTTCTGGCTTTTAAATCAGCCAGCGAAGACCACTGTTCCACATCTTCAACTGAAGTTCTCAAGTTAGAACTAACTGCCAGTTAATTCATGGTTTTTGTTCAATGTCTGAATTATGGCATTCGAGTTTAAGTACTCTCAACCACGTGGAATCCTTCATAAGATCTATGTTGGAAAGTGATAGTAGCATCACCAATTTCCCTCTAAAAAAAAAAAGTAAAAAAAAAAAAGTCCACAAAAAGAAACAACCATAACTGGAAGTTCACCTCTTTTGTGGCTAATCATGAGGGAAGAAGAAAAAAAAATGACTTCGGATATTCAAAATGTAACAGTATATTTTAGTTCAATTGACTGCAACTAGTTACAACTAGAAACATAATGGCCAATACAAAGTACATATACATTGTTTCAGATGTAACTGGTACTTTCTTATGCAAGGACACCTTATGAAACTACACTGCAAAATCGCAGCAATTCCACATAAGTACATACCATTTAAAAGCACAACAAACAGCAAGTTCTATAACATTTTCAGGGAAAAAGTACTGCATATTTAACTATAGCTAGAAGTAATGCAATATTTGAGAATATTGTTATTTCATTTTTAATTTTAGAGGTCATTATGAAGGGATACTATCCAGAGAAATTACTTCACAAAACTATAAATTGTCCTTTCCAACTAATATAATTTGAATTTCATTTTTCCTGTCTGATGAACAATTTCATTGGGGGAAAGAATTGGCTTTTGTTCTATGGCAAAGATATGAAGTGGATGGAAATATCATAATTTGATAGCACATGACTCTCATTACAAATAGTGAAAACATCCATGACATCTGTAAAAACTGAGCCATACAACTACAGACATACACCAAATTAAGTAACTACTTTCTGCAAGGCTACAACAATGTCTTTAGAGCAAACAATCTTGTACTTACTACAATTGCCACTCAGTCCAGTACTAGCATTTTCAATCTAAATAAAACGTAAAATGCACATCTAGTTTTAATTACGTCCATCAACAGCTCTCTGGTGCACACACAGGCACAGAGCAATATCAACTGGTCCTTTAAGAATCATTTAAAACAAACCCTAGAGTCAAATGGGGAAAAACAGAACAAGAGATGAATGTCTCTATCATGTATGGCTTCTTTTGAAATATATTTTATATTTAAAGAATGCAAGGAACACAACAATGTCTGAAGTGCTCTAGGAAAGTTCTCTGAATGTGATAAAGTTGAAACAAATGCAATATTGGTGAAACTAACCAGTGTTCTGTTAACTTGAGCCACTTGAGACCTGGCTGATCATTCTGCAGCACTAACTTGTTTTTGCTATCATGATAGGGCCTCCCAAATTTCAGCAGCAAATTCTGAATGCAATCATATTCATTCAAGCCCTGACATCTCATAATCCACAGACCACTATGGATATCACCTAACAGGTCTTCCAACAACATTAGCAATGGATTCTGCATATGGCAAAGATACGTTAACGAGAGATTTCAGCACAGTTCAAAGCAATCAATCCAGATATGAAGACACTCTCCCTTATTTGCCATACTTCTATAGCAAAGCTCCCCAATCATGCACAGCTTCATCCCTCTAATTCCTATCAAACACTTCTCCATGGGATTTTAGAAGTGGCATGCTCTGAAGCCTTTCAATTATGTAGGCGAATGACTAACAGCAGAGATTAACTGACCTACCACCACTAACCTAAGCTACCGATGATGGAAGGCGCACAATGAGATAACTCCCGGGTAGTTCCGGCACCTCCTCATTTTCAGGGAAATCGTTACAGAAAACTCCCAGCATATTAAATATTGGTCCCATAGTTCCACAAAGTGAAAATCTATGCCAGCCAGGCCCAATTCTATGCTTCAAACAAATCTCTGTTCAGAGCCAACCTAGCTGCTCCAGAACATCAGACATGCACGTGAACAACCCCTCTCAGAGCCACAGCAAATCCCATCAGTTCAAAAGGAGGCACCTTTTCCAGGCAGGGAACCCGCAACCTGCTCCTCTCTCGGCTTCCACACCCCTCGCCACCCCCACACTTGCAGCGAAACACAACTTTGGGCATTAGGGAAGTAACTGTTCTTTGTGGGAACGACACACACACACACACACGCACAGACACACACACACCCTAAAAATTCCCAAGTCTGTTTCCCCACCACGCAGACCAGAGAGGCTGCACCCCCCGTGTCTAGACTTGGTTCTGAACGCGGTGGCTGAAAGCTGCCGAGGAGCAAGCCCAGGAAACCCATCGCACCCCAGAGGAGGAGGAAGGTCGGGGAGCAAACCCAGCAGCGCCGCGTTCAGCCATTGATTACGGATCGCCCAGATCTCGCATCGCGCACCGCCCAGGCTCGCGCGCAGCTTCCCCAAACCTGGGTCTCGCGCGCCGCTCTCCAGAGCCTCACGATCTATTGTCAGGACGCGCGAGCTCCCGAAACCTGTGAATCGAGCTGCAAAGGCTTCCCCCGAAGCCGCTAAATATAGACCAAAAGGGACTCGCGGTCTGGCGGGCGGCGGCAGGCGCAAGACTCGGCCATGGACGCGTAGGACCAAGTCTTTCCATTTTGTTCTAGCCAAACATCGTAATGACATTGAGCATAAGGGCAGGAGACGCGAGGGAGGTCCTCCCCACCCCCACCCGTCTTCTCTCGTATATTAGGGACGTCATGAATGCCACGGGTATGTTCTGGAGGGTGGCGGGGAGCAGGATGGTCGGGTTGCCCTATATACGCCTCCTTCGGGGCGGATGGGTGGCAGGGAGGCGGCGCACGCACAACAGCCACTCGGTAACCGTTCCGAGAACCGCACCTGCCCTGGACCCCGCGCCGGGCAGAGCCGTCGGCCGACAGGGGACCGGGCGCGCCCGCGGCCGGCAGCACCGCGCAGCAGCCACCGCCGCCGCCGCCAGCCGGCCGGGAGCCCAGGGCCAACCCCCACGGGCGGCGAGGAGGAGGAGGAAGACGCCGAGGCGCAAGATGCGCCGGCCCCGGCAGCCCGGAGAAGGCAACTCACCGAACGGCGCGGCGCCCGGCTGCTTCCTGGCGAACATGCACCCGCCACCGGCGACAGCTCCTCCCGTCCGGGGAAAGGCGTGCGCGCCGCCGCCCGGCTTCAGGGCAAGGTCCTGACCTTGCCCAACTGCGGCATCTTCCGCTTTTGTTGTCTGAGCGCGGCCGCGGGACAGGCGATGCTGGCGGGGAGCAGGGGCGAGCGCCGCGGGCGAGAGGCGGCTCCCGACGCGAGTGCGCAGCGCCCGGCCCGGCGGCCCCTCCGAGCGCGGCGAGCGCAGCGCCCCCTGCCCGACTCCGCGGGCTCCCCCGCGCTCCTCGGGGCGCCTCTGGGCTCCGGGCGCCGCTGCCGCGGAGGGCCGGCCGGGCTGGTAGAGGAGCAGCCGCCGCCGCCGCCGCGCCCGCCGCTCTGATCGGCCGGCTACCGCCGCGGGCGCGAGCCTGGGGCCGCCGCGGCGCCCGGCGCCGAGCGCTCCCGTGCTGCGCCCCGCGCGCGGCCCGCGCCACCTGTGCCGCCGCCGCCGCCGCCGCCGCCGAGGGCGAGGCTCCTCCCGCGGCGCGCAGCAGCCTCAGCCTCCACCTATGCCTCCGCGGCCGGCTCGGGCGCCCGGCTAGTGTAGAAGCGTCCGCCCCGCCGCCGAAACCTGCCCTGGGTGCCGAGCATGCCCAGTGCCGCCGCGAGAGCGCGGCGCTTTGCCGCGCGCGCTCCACTTCTGGTTTTCGCGGCAGCAGCGGCAGCGGCAGCCGCAGGAGAGAGGGGAGGAGGCCGCGGGCTGGGAGAGGGCCGCGCATCCTTGGGAACGCACGCCCTGGGCGCGAGCCGGGGGGATGCAGGGGACCCGGAGAAGGGCTAGAACCCCGGTTCTGCAGGTGCCAGATACTGGCATTGATTCTGATGGGGCAGATGCCGGCCTGCAGACAAAGGGGAAGGGGTGCGGGGGTCTCGTGTGCCTAGGGGCCGGGGAGGAGCGGGCTGGACGCGCCTGCTGGAGGTGGCCCTGGTCTCCGGGCAGGTCGTGGGGTTCTAGAGCCAGAAGCCATGGCATGGGTCAGAGAGGGGGTCCCGGCACCTGCCCGGTCCCATCGCCTCCAGTGTTCTGGGGCCACGTGTTGTCGCGGGTCCTGAGACGTCCTTAAACAAAGTGACTCCGGTTGTGAGTCTAGAATTCTGTGAACTTCCAGCCCAAAGGACCCTTGACCAGTGTGGAGCTTGAAGCGCAGGTGGCAGCGATGAGTTCGCCTTTTCCTCTTCCCCCCTCTCCTCCTTGCCACCTTTTCCTGTTTTCCAGTCTTCTACACCTCTGCTGCCTCCTCCTCCTCCTCCTCCCCATTTTCCACGCTACAGTGGAATTACTGACCTGCTGCTTCCCCTGCCCCCACTGTCTCCCTGCACACCCCGCGTTGCTTTCTTCGTTTTCAGATTGATTTTCCATAGGGCCTCATGGTTTGACAGCTCATTGAGTCCATGGAGACTTCCATGTGCGATTCTTGCTGTGAAATTCTTGTTGGGAAACCAGACCCACACCATGTGCCAAGAAGCCTGTGTCCCTCGATGCACTCCTGAGACATGGCAAGGCCCAGCACAGGTGGGCCAGGGGCTAGGACCAAGGTGCCTCCTCTCAGCACAGTTCAGCATCCCTGACCCCAGAGGCCTCCACACTGTGAGCCGCCAGCTTCTCCACTACAGCCCTCCCCCGAGCATGTTTCTATGACAGAGACAAGCAGGGCAGAATACAGAAAATTGTAATAGCTGGGATTTGGAGCTTATGATTCTCAGTCACAATGCGCTTTTATTGTGTGTTGGAAGAGATTATCCAACAAAGTTAAATGACCTGAATATTTATTCGGTGCTATTCTCCACTATCCTTTGGAGTAGGATAAGATATAAGTTAAAGTAAGAGGAGAGGGGGAAGCTTTAGACCGGTTAAATAGGTAGAAATTAGTGGAAGGAACAGCAGGGTGAGCAAGGACTATTATAGTAGTGCAGTTGTTCAGTTTCACCCTCCTGTCTCAGAGTTAGACTTGCAGCCACAGGCTTGGTTTTCCCCTGTAAAGGTGGTTCTGCAGCCTCACTCCAAGTCTGAAAGCCAGATTGGTATTAGAAAACCTTGATTCTTTGGAGGGAAGACAGGCAGGACCAATGTTCAGCACATGTTGAAATGTATGTTCTATTTTATTTCTTGGAAAGTCAATTCAATTACTCTGAATAGTTGGTTCAAGACAAATTAGTGGCAGTGTATCCATTAGGCCACATTAGATTTTTAAATGCTCCTTTTTCTTACCCTAGCCTTTCCCAGTCCTGTTGTTTTTCTTTTTGCATCTTTTGACTCAAAGTGAGAGGGAGGAGGGAGGAGGGAGAGGGGAAGAGAGGGAGATCAGTAGGTCTTTGGATTAAAATTGAATTGGTGCATAGATAGGGTTTGAAGAATAAATGTGTCTCTCCTGCCTATATAAAGTTTTTTCTCAATTTGGTAGGATCACTGGCACACCTTGCTCACTAATTGTGCATACTGGGGGTGGCCATTAGGCGGTCCCTACAGACTTTGAAGTTGAGGGGGAGCTCTTTGAGAGGTGGGCAAGTCACGCCATGGACTGCTTTGTTTTAATTTGCTCTGGGCCTCAATTCATTGAAACATTTATGATTTCTATCCTTCTAGGATAATTTTTAACTTAAGATATTATTAAATTCAAAATTAGATGATATGAAAAAATAAAGCAAAATGGCCATGTGTAATGTTAGATCTTGGAATGACTCACTGCTGCCATCTTTTGCCTTCTGCTTCAGATAGTTCCTGTAAAAAGGAGTTTTCTCAATTCACATATTCACTGGGAAACCAGAAAGTCATTAGTTTATTATTTTCTAATCATTCTAATAATCTTAAATAAAACACCATTATTCTGTTTCTTCTATTTGTGCAGTTAGGTGATATAAAAATCACATCTAAAAATAAGTGCTATTTTTCTTGATTTTACAAATCACTTTTCAGAATTTGAAGCAAATGTATTTTTATATGGAAGTTTAACTTGAATTTTAGGACTAAAATGTAGCAGTTCAAAATATTTTTATAAATTAATGAATCTAATAGTTCAAAATATTTCCTTTTGAGGACACTTAAATACTTATTTGAGTTATAGCTATTTAAACATAGTATTGTATCCTGACATTGAGGTTCAAATAAAGGAAAATTTTTTTTCAAAGATTCTTTTTTTAGAGGCAGGCTCTGGTGGCATAGGAGGCTAAGCCTCCACCTGCAGGGCGAGCATCCCATATGGGCACAAGTTCATGTCCCAGCTGCTCCTCATCTGATCCAGCTCCCTGTTAATGGCCTGGGAAAGCAGTAGAAGATGGCCCAAGTGGTTAGGCCCCTGCACTCATGTGGGAGACCCAGAAGAAGTTCCTGGCTCCTAGCTTCAGATTAGCTCAGCTCCAGGCCATTTGGGGAATGAGCCAGCAGATGGAAGATGGATCTCCCTCTCCCTCTCCCTGTCCCTCTCCCTGTCCCTCTCCCTGTCCCTCTCCCTCTCCCTCTCCCTCTCCCTCTCCCTCTCCCTCTCCCCCTCTCCCCCGCCCCAGTATGTTATTTATTAATTTGAAAGACAGAGTTACAGAGAGAGAATGGCCACCCTCTGCTGCTCTCCCAAGCACATTAACAGGGAGCTGGATCAGAAGTGAAGCTGGCAGAATAGAGCTGGTGCCCATATGGGATGCTCGAAGTGCAGATGGTGGTTTAGGCTGCAGCACCACAGCAGTGACCCCACAGTTTAAATTTTAGAACCAAACAGGATCATCACAACTATGTATGTATGTTTGGGACACTAATGAACAGTTTGCTGTTGTTCATAAAAGATGAATTTGTTGAGGCTGGTGCCATGGTGCAGTAGGTTAATCCTCCGCCTGCAGCACCAGCATCCCATATGGGCGCCAGTTCAAGTCCTGGCTGCTCCGCTTCCGATCCAGCTCTCTACTATGGCCTGGAAAAGCAGAAGATGACTCAAGTGCTTGGGCCTCTGCACCCGTGTGGGAGACCTGAAAGAAGCTTCTGGCTCTGGCTTCAGATTGGCACAGCTCCAGCCATTGTAGCTACCTGGGGAGTGAACCAGCAGGTGGAAGGCACCTCTCTCTCTCTCTCTTCCCCCACCTCGCCTCTCTGTAACTCTGCCTTTCAAATAAATAAATAAATCTTAAAAAGAAAAAAAGATGTATTTGTTACTTGGAAGTGCTACTTTGTTATTGAAGTTTTGCAAAGAAGTTATCTAATTTGAATTAACCATTTTAATTAAGGTCATTGTCTGGGTCATTTTTCTATTCAATTCTTAACTTTACAACTTCATGCAAACTGCCTTTTGGTACTGAGTTTTGTTTTGTTTTTTAAGACTTATTTATTTGAAATCATAGTGAAAGAGAGAGAGGAAGAGACAGAGACAGAGAGATCTTCCATCTACTGGTTCACTCCCTCAGATGACTGCAAGGCCAGAGCTGAAGCCAGGCTGAAGCCATGAGCCACAAACTCCATCCTGGTCTCCCATGTGGATGTCAGAAACCCAAGCACTTGGGCCATCTTCTGCTGCTTTCACAGGCACCTTAGCAGGGAGCTGGATTGGAAGTGGAGCAGCCAGGACTTGGAACAGCACTCTGATATGGGATCTGGTGTTGCAGGTAGCGGCTTAATACACTGCACCACAAACCAGCCCAGGTACTGAGTTTTGCTGCTAGTACAATTCACTCATTCATTCAGCAATGTTTTTTGAACTTCTATTGTTGTTCAGCACTGGGCTAAATTTGGAGAATCAATAAGAAACAATAGAAAAGAAGAAAAAAATTCCTGGGCTTCACAGAGTTTAACTATAGATTGAGGTTATTGGATGGGAAAAGAAAAGAAAGCACACCAAAGAGGTAGCCCCACAAGCCTATGACACCCAATATCCATATTTCTTTCCATGGTCTGCATGCTTTAAGGATTAATAGTTTTTTTGTTGTTGTTGTTAAATTCCTTTTCTTCTCATTTTGTCTCATTTCTCTCCTCAAGGGATTTTGTGTTTTATGCCAGGCCATAGGCAGCAGAGTGAGGATCTAGGATCTGAAGTCCTCAAGCTGAGCCTGGAGAAGCTACCCATGGTAACAGCTGAGATTCTTGGAAGTACAATAAAGTCAGAGATATGCTGGATAGAGGACCTGGATCAGTCAAATGAAGGACCCTGCAGGTATAGGCTGGGGGGTGGGGGGAAGCTCTTAATGATCTGTTGGACTGTAGATCAGAATTCTAAGTCAATGGGCATTGAAGAGTTTCATATACAGTTGCATATACATGTATAATTTAATATAGATATCAAATTGTGGAATGTGAAGCTAGGCACAAAATTTTTATCATAGACATTGGCAGCAAGGAGAAATTAACTTTAATTTATGCAATGCTTATAGATTTAATGGGCTTCTAGTGCATGAAAACTGTGCATATTGGGTGGCCTGAGGTCTACAGAGAGAAATAGGTAAAAATAAGTGCATAAAATGAGATCCAAGGAATAGAAAGGAGTTCTGAAGTTCATGCAGACCTTCTAGATAAATTTTAAGGGAGAGTTGTTGTAGTATAAAAATTTCATAAGCAAAATTACAGTTTTAAACCAAACATTAAGGTCAGTGGTTCTTAATGAAAGATTTATTGCCTTCCTGGGAGGTATTTTAGAAATGTGTAAGAGGGATTTTCTGTTTGTTGCTAGCATTTAGTGGTCACAAAGCACAAATGCTGGGCACTTGGAACGACTCCGCCTGAGGAATTGCCTGCTTCCTCCCTGACTTTGGGGTTCCCACCTGTCATCTATAGTTGTTAAGAACCATAAATCCACTAGTATTAAGGCTATATTACTCCATTTTATATATAAGCAACAATCATTTTTGTGTGGTTTTAATAAATATTGAATTTTATAGGAATATAAATAGTGAGATGTTTTAATGTTGGTTTCTCAGAAATCAGCCAAAGTTTGTTCATATGTTTAAGGGCAACACTGTGTGACAGCCATTTGGTGCAACAGTTAAGACAGTGCAGAAACCTGCAGCCTGTGTCAGTGTCTGGGTTTGAGCCCCAGCTGTATTCTCAATTCCAGTTTCTTGCTATTGCACACTCTGGGAGGCAGCAGGTGATAGCTCACATATTTAGATCCATGCCACCCACATGGCATGGTGGAAATTCATGGCTTCCTGCTTCAGCCTAAGCTGTTGTGGTCATTTGGGAGTGAACCAGCAGATGGAAGACCTCTCTGTGTCTCTCTGCCTTTCAAATAAACTGAAAAGAAATAGATTTTTTAAAAAAGGATAACATGTGTAGTAGTATATACCTTACTAAGGGAGCACTCCTTATCTGTTTGAATAGCTATTACAGTTACACTGATAATACAAACAGGAGCAAGTTTCTGAGTATTGGGTTAGTTTTTTTCTTTTTTTGCCATAGTTGTAAACCAAGGATCCACATAAATAAAAACACAATATTTTAAGTGATTTTCCTTTATTCTCAATATTTATGTTAGAATATTGTGCCTACATTTAAAATTGGTAAATAACTGAATTCTTTCAGGATATAAAACTGAGCATTATACAATATTTGCTATAAAATCAGACAACTGGGTTTCAATAGTTTTGAGAATGAAATACCTAAGTGGTTATCTTAATAAAAATCAGTATATTAGTCATATATCTGTGTCCACATGATATTAGCACTCTGGAGAACCTTAATGCAGGGGACAGTATCCACTTTACTACAAAATGTTACTATCCTGACAAAAGTAATTGACTTTGGCAGTTAGGGTAGTTATGGGATTTAGATGAGGGTAGAAGAGATAATAAAATTTAAGACATCTCTAAATACATGTTATGATTTTATTGATATGTTTATATTTTCTCATATATTCACATTTCCATTTTTTATTGAGGTATAATTTACATACAGTAAAATTAATTTGAGAGAGTACAGTTCTGAGTTTTGACAAATTTACTGGAAAATTTTCTTGGCTAAAAAAAAATACAACTTCCAGGGTTATATAGGAAACATGACTTTGTACTTCTAAATCATCTTGGTAACCCATATGGTGTTTACTATAGTGGCATATAATGTATCAAAGCAAGAAGCTCATATTTCATATTGGTGAAGCTGCAAAAACTATTCTCCATGTTACAGAGAAATGGTATTAAAAACTGCATCCACACATGTTGTCAGGCACCCCGATAATACTTCCACCAAGACGAAGGGTAGCATTGCAAGTCCCTCCTCAAGTTTCTCTCAATCATGACCCTGAATGCCATGGATACACTACCCTTTGCTTGGCTGTCACCAAGTTGTTCTGGCACTGGTCTTATCAGCACTGTGTTCATAGGCTCCACAGGAACTGCCACAGAAGTTTACAGAAACTCTTCCATGCATTGCACTAAATAATTCTCCTAGTCACAAGAGCAGTTACTCTCATAAGCAGTCAAATGCTTTTCTTGCCCCTTCATTATTATTGTCAGAAATAGGATCATATTGAGACTCTCTTAAAACAATTTAGTAGGAAACTCAGAGGAGCATTATTAATTATTGGAAAATGCATAAGCTTCCTTTTGCTCTTTCAATTCTGAAAAATCCAGAATTATATTTTTCACATCCAAAAGACAAAGAAATGAAAAAGAAAATAAAAGGTCAAGCTTCAAAGTCCTGCTCACCAAGAAATTGAAAATCTACCACCCACTTGCCTAATTATGTCAAGTACTGTTCCCCCTCAAAAATGCTCAAAGCCTCACAAATTCCCTGTTACTTTCACTCAACAAGTAAAGGTAGGCAGTTTATTGTATTCAGGGACTTTTCAAGATGCAGTAAGCTCAAGCATAAGTAGTTGGAGCCTATTGCTAAAATATTACACACAAAAAATTGAATTAGTATTACCAAGTGTTAAAAATGCTGTACTTTCCCAAATACAACAACAAATACTTTGCCAAAAGTAAAAGAGAACTTTGGATCTGAAAGAAGCTTGAGTGTTGGTCCATACAACCAAACTAGGTAGAAAAGAGAATGAGTTGAGGAATGGTATTTTACACAGAAGGAAATTATGAACAAGGGAAATCAAAAATTTTAATCCTATATCGCAATGACCATTCATGAAAAATTTTTAAAACTCTCTAAGCAAGAACTGGGTAGGTTGCCCATTATCATCACTTCTTTTCCAATATTACTCAACATTTCCAATGAGAGCAGTAAGATTTTTAAAAAGAGAAATTTTAAAAATTGTCTAATATTTTCAAAGGAAAGCAAGAACCTGCACTTATATGGTAACAATACAATTGTCTACTTGATTTTCTACTTAGAAATTCCAAAGGAAAAATCTTCAACCAACCATTAGAACTAATTAGAGAACTCAGAAAGGTTGATGATTCATGTTGTAAATGTCTGATTTGTAGTTATCAGTATTATTCCCTCTTCTAATCTTTCTTCAATTCATTATTTTCTCTCCTCATCACATTGAAGTAAAGCTCAATTTTTCCATGTAGATTTCATTTATCACCATTACTATGACTTCCTATATCTCAGGAAAAAATTTGTAATATTTATAAGTGTATTTATTCTTATATAAAAGCAAAATTACCATACCCCAATTTATGAATACATGCATTCCACTGACTGAACTTACTTGATGATTTCTACTTTGTGTTTTATACCAGCTAGCATTTCTACCAGTGATCCCACAAGTGATCATTGTTCTGCAAACTCAGTAGATGGGAGGGAAACACCTGTGTCAAAATGGAACTGGAATAGGTATCCATACCTCTTTGTACAGTACTGTTCCACCCCGAGTGGGACTTCTAATCACAGGGGTTTATCAGAACCTTCCAGCTCGGTTTGAAAATCAGTAAGGTGGCGATTGTGAAGCATCACCTTGCTCTCTACAACCTGGGGAGGTTCTGCCTTGTTTGTAGAGTTCCAAAGTACTCCCCAGGCATGAGGTGCACAGTCACTGGTCCTGTCTTTAGGCTTCAGTGACCAGCAGCAGATATGACAGAATGCTGATTGTGTGCACAGTGTTCTTGTATGTCCTGTGTTGCCTTGCTGGGGCTGTCCTAACAAAGTTCCACAGGCTAGGAGGTGTAGGTGGGTCTTTGCCTACAGTTCTACAGGCTAGGAGGTATAAGTGGGTCTTTGCCTACTGTTCTACAGGCTAGGAGGTGCAGGTGGGTCTTTGTCTACAGTTCCACAGGCTAGGAGGTGTAGGTGGGTCTTTGCCTACAGTTCCACAGGCTAGGAGGTGTAAGTGGGTCTTTGCCTACAGTTCTACAGGCTAGGAGGTGTAGGTGGGTCTTTGCTTGCTTACAGTTCTACAGGCTAGACATTTCAAGACCCAGGGTGGCTTTCCCCTGAGCTCTCTCTCCTCGGCTTATAAATGACTCTCTCCCTGTGTCTTCACATGATATTTCCGCTGTGTATGGCTGTGTATTAAGCAGCTCTTCTTATGAGGCCTGCATTCAGGCCTCACCTTAATGACCTCATTTTAACTTTTATTGCCTCTTTAAAGGACTTTTCTCCAATATAGTCGCATTCTGGGTTACTAGGCGATAGGAATTCAACACATGATTTCAAGGTGGTGGAGCAGCACAATTCAGCCCACAACATGCCGCAAAGAAGCATCCTCCAAATGATTCCATTGAACATGATTTTGTCATTTATTATTATCTTGTGGACTGAGTTATAAAAGTTAACCAGGTGTAGAGTCGCTATTTGCTGGGAGGAGGGGTGGATTTGGTTCTGAAATATAAACAAAGGATAAGGTCTCTAATCTAGAACATGGACAGTAGCTCCAGGGGAGTTAAGGAAGGAGTTTAGGAGTTTTGCCATAACGTAAGAAAATTTCCCAAGGGTAATGCCTAATATTTAACTCCCAACATGTGTTTGCCAGTCAACCATGCTTTAATGCAAGTCATCAGCACATTTTAAAACCCCAGATTGTGGAGCTATGTGTAAAGATTCATAGAGAATTGTTTCCCCTGCAAAAAAACAATGAAAACAAAAACCACACCCCTCCATGTTACCACCAGCAACAGATACTTGGAAATGTTATGAGGTTCCCAAGTAGCATTATCACACCCAACCCATGGAGTGGCTCTAGCTCCTTTGACATCACTTCAATTTTTCCCATATTTAGGCAGCTTAGTTTATGCTGTAATCTGACAGAAGCACCCTAATCTGTTATATCATAAGGAGCAGATGTCATGTGGCCACTGCGCGGCAAGAATTCATAGCATGCATTTTTGAAGAATCCATCAAACATTGTTTGCTTTTACTGGAGAATCCTGAATCTGATACTTCTTGCTGCTCCTACCTCCATCTGTAGCAATCTCTTCTATACTACCATCACCTTCGTCCAGGAGGATATAAGTACATCCCACTGCCATGAAGTCTTCTCTGTAAGTTGTTCTCAAAACAGCTACTATAACTGTCCATTTAGTCTCCAATTTGGATCATGTCCCAGGCCTAGTCAAAACTCCCCAGTGGCTGCCCATCAAACTTCCAGTGCAAAGGCCTTTCTGTGACCCACATGCACTGTATTATCTGGCCCCTGACTGCCGGCTGGATTTCTTCCATTCTTTGAATTTGTTAAGAACGTTCTCACTTAGGATTTCTGCTGTTACTATGTCATTTGCCTAGAATACATGCATCCCAGATATTCAGTATAGCTTTCTGTCTTTGTGTATTCAAATATCACCTCATTTGAGAAATATCTAACTGAACATTCCATAAAGATATCAATCTTTGTATATCTAGCACCACTTCTTTATTTTCCTCACTGATCTTACCATTTAGAACCTAAAGCTTTAAAATGGAAAAGGAGGATTCTGCATTTACTGTCTTTTTCCTCCCCTATAATTTCAGTCAGTTCCGCAAAGAATGCTCGTAGATCTTCAATAGCTAGCACACTGCCTACCACTGAGTAGGCATTTAGTAAGAGTTGATGTGCAAATAAATAAATAATGCAGTAGTATGCCAGTGGAATGAAACTGTATGGTGACTGAAGGAGAATTAATTGATCAAATAGCATTAAAAGCAATCAATGCATGGTGGATCTTATCAATTGAATTTTGTTTCTTCATATTTATAGATTAGAGCCCTAACAACTCAGTGACTCAGAATGTGTCTGTTTTTGGAGATAGAGTCTTCAAAGGAAAAATAAAACCAAAAGGAAGTCATCACCTTGTGTTCCTAAACAATGTGACTGCTTTCTTTGGAGGAAGAGGAAAATTGGACACACAAAGGGGCACAGGCACATGGAAGCAAGAGAGTGTGAGGATAAGCAGCAGATGACCATCTGTAAGCCAAGGAGAGAGACCTAGGAGAAATCAGCCCTTTCACCACTAACATCCTGGACTTCTACCTTTTAGCATCATGAGACAAAAATTTGCATTGTTTAGCCATTGGGTCAAGTCTGTGCTATTTTGTTATGGCAGCTCTAGAAAATCAACACTGTTGCTAAATTGGATAGAGTAGTAGAGAACCTAATCAATAAATGCATAAATGAGCATAGTAGAAACAAATACGCATGAAGGAACTCGTTTTCAGTATACTAGACATTTGGACTTGAGATTTAAAAGCCAGGCTAAAATATTTGTTAACAAATGGAAGAAATCAAAGTTCAGAGGAAGTTTTATCAGGAAACACAAGTAATATGAGTTTCTAAGTAAAATACATTTGAATTACCTATTGTTAAATTTTCACTGGGAAGTAGAACAGATGTTACCTTTAGTTAGAGTGAATAGAGTTAAATAAGCACAATCTGTTTGACTGTTCATGATGGAGAGCAACAGTTGCATGTCTATTTTGTCTACGTTAGTATAAACAGCCCAGTAGTCATCTGTTTACTTTTGTGCAGAGAATATTTTTTGCATTCTTTCCATTCAATATGCCTGCTTTTGTATGTATCCTTCTTTTTAAGATATTGTACCCTTGCAACCATATAAGTTCCTTTACCCTGCCACCAATTGAAACGTGTTTTGTAGTTGTTAAATATATTATACCTAGGAGCATCAAAAGACATGCCAGAAAATGTTAAAAATTTTTAGTTGCGACATTCAAAATTATATCATCAAACTTAAGAAGAAAAAATTGTGTTATAGTGATCCAGATATTTACTTTCTGTTGCTCTTTCTTCATCAAGTTCCAAGTTTTCCTCTACTCTAATTTCCCCTCAACCTGAGGAACATCCTTTGCACTTCTGCTGCAGCAAGACTGCCATCAATAAAGTCAGCTTCTTTTCCTTCACTTAAGGATGTCCTTTTTGGCAGGCGCTGTGGCTCAATAGGCTAATCCTCCGCCTGTAGCACCGGCACCCCGGGTTCTAGTCCCGGTCGGGGCACCGGATTCTGTCCCGGTTGCCCCTCTTCCTGTCCAGCTCTCTGCTGTGGCCCAGGAGTGCAGTGGAAGATGGCCCAAGTCCTTGGGCTCTGCACCCACATGGGAGACCTGGAGAAGTACCTGGTTCCTGGCTTCAGATCAGCGCGGTGCACCGGCCGCAGCGGCCATTGGGAGGGTGAACCAACGGAAAAGGAAGACCTTTCTCTCTCTCACTCTCATTGTCCACTCTGCCTGTCAAAAAAAAATGTCCTTTTAAAGGATATTTTTACTACATTTAGAATATTTTTACTACACTTAGAATTCTGGGTTGATAATATTTTCTCCTGCATTTAAAAACTGTGTTCCATCATTTTTTGATCTTCATAATTACTTCTGAGGAATCAATACATTTAACAATTGGGCCTTCCTATGTGTAGCATGTTATTTTTTTCTAGTTGCTTTCAAATCTTTTTCCTTTTTTAATATTTGATTTTCAACAGTTTCTTTTTGATGTCTAATATCCTTGTCCTTTTCTTTGGTTATTTTTCCTTCTTTTTTCACACCTAACATTTCTATCATATTTTTCAAATTTTGTATAATACCTGGAAGATGCATCGGATCATACTATTTTCCCAAGGAATGTTGACTTTTATGTTGGCAAACAATCGAAATACCAAGGGAATACACTGATCTATGAAGCCAGGTTTAAACTTTCTTAAAAGATGCTTCGGTCTTTAAGTTACAGTCCTCGATTCTGCAGTGTTGTCATCTTTACTCTTTTTATTAGTTTGTTGGGGCTACCATAGTAAGTTGCCACAAACTGAGTGACTTAAACAACAGAGGTTTGTTGTCTGGCAGTCCCTGGAGACAGAAGTCCCAGATCCAGGCTGCAGGAGGTTTGGTTTCTCCTGCAGTCTCTCTCCCTGCTGAGCAGATGGCTGTTTCTTGCTGGGTCCTCCTGTGGCCTTTCTTGCTGTGAACATGCATCCTTGGGTTTCTTCCTTTCTTACAAGCTCACAAGGCCTAAAAAAGATTAAAGCCTCACCCTCTTTGGCCTCATTTAAACTTAGTTACCCCCTAAAATCTCTGTTTCCAAATACAGTCATTTGGGGAGGTGGGGGTCTCAACACACGTATCTTGGGAGAACATCTTTCAGTGCACAGTCCGTCACTAGAGGTTGGTTCTGATATCTCCAATCACTCTTCCATCTGTCACTCAAGTTACTCCACTGTAGTTCTGACTATACAGCTCTGAAGAAGCTCTGGTACCTCTTCTCAGTTCTCTGCCTCCAAGCACTTGGCTGTTTACCTAACTTCTTGGAATCTTGCCCCATTTTTGTAAATCTAGGATTTGGTCCAGTGACCTAAGAATGATCTCCATGGAAACTTTTAGATTTCCCTGTCCATGGCTCCCCCTTTTGTATGGCTCTCCTTTCTCCAACACCTTCTCCTCTTAATCAATGCCACTTTATTAAACCCTAACTTTAATAAAAACTTCTTCCCTAGGGAAAACACAGCTCTCCTTGTGTTATATATAAATATCCTACATGTCAGAAATTTCCCTAGGGAGAAACCTCACATAAGCAGGGGATCTTTGAATGTGTCCTCTCTCAAGGAGTTGTGGTCTCTTCTGTGTCTTGATGAGTGGGATTGGCACAACCAGATAATGAGTGTGCTTTGGTAAAGCAATATGGCTACAACAGTGTAAATGAAGGGGCATTTTAATGCATTACTCATGCTAGCCATCATTTGCTAATTGCTTACTGTGTGCCAGGCATAGTGCCCTATGTTTACTGTAAATGTATTCATACTCTTAATTCTCACAACAAATGAAGAGGCAAGATGTTGCTTATTTCTGGGCAATAAAATGAGACCTTCAAGGGTTTTATTTTAATGAGTAAATTGATTTCAGAGCACATACTCTATACAACTTTGAGAGTGACATTGGAATGAGTGGGAGACATTAAGAAGACCAATTTCTGAAGATGAGATAATAATTTTGGGAGATAGCATAGTGAGATAGGTTCATTGTGTGAAGCTTGGCACTCATCTTCATTTACTGTGTGGTGATAATGAATATCTCATCTGTATTTCACACTGTAGGAGGAAGAGGGGAGATGTAGATGGGAGCCCCACCTCTGCAAAGGTAAAAGGCTCTCCTGTTTGTGCCCCTGACAGATTCCTTGTGGCAGCAAGGGAGTCTGAAAAGTATCACTTTATAGCTGGGGACATGAGACTTAGAAAACCGAGGTCCTGAAAGAAAGGACGAGGAGATGGTAGATACTGGGAGGGCAACTCACACTGGCTATTAGGTTTGAACTTGATCAGAAGAATGAACTAAGAAAGTAGGGCACACGTTAAATGAGAAGATCAGATACAAGTCCTAAAACCAAACAACACAGTCCTGTGGTATTTGGGAATGGTTTTATTTGGGGGAATATTCTGAATCTGAGACTCTAAGGCTGAAAAAATAATGAGCATTGTTTTGCAGATTGTTACTGTACACACATAATGATTTTGAGGACTGCCTTTTTGGATAGCCTTTAATTACTATTATTTTCTTCTTACAAACTATTCAATTCTGAAGGACTAGAGGTGGGGTCCAAATTTTCTTAGTGAAACTTTCTTGTGTAGAGCCACAGTATACAAATAGGGCTTCAAAAAGTTCATGGAAAAGGCATCATATGAAAATACAAGGTATGGTCTGCAAATTATTTTGAGCACCAAAATAAACTTTTCTTCTGGGGCCAGCATTGTGGCATAGCGGGTAAAGCCGCCGCCTGCAGTGCCAGCAACCCACACAGGCACCGGTTCGAGTTCTGGCTGCTCCACTTCTGATCCAGCTCTCTGCTATGATCTGGAAAAGCAGTAGAAGATGGCCCAAGTCCTTGGACCCCTGCACCCATGTGGGAGACCCAGAGGAGGCTCCCAGCTCCTGGCTTCGGATCGGCACAGCTCCAGCCAATGCGGCCAACTGGGGAGTGAATCAGCAGATGGAAGATCTCTCTCTCTCTCTCTCTCTCTCTCTCTCTCTCTCTCTCTCTTTCCCTCTCCTTCTCTCTGTGTGTAACTCTGACTTTCAAATAAATAAAATAAATCTTTAAAAAAAAAGTGAACCCAAGTACTTGGACCCCTATACCCATGATGGAGACCAGGAAGAAGCTCCTGGCTCTTGGCTTTGGAATGACCCAGCTGCAGCCATTGCAGCCATTTGGAGAGTGAACAATAAAAAAGGCTTGGGGCCGGCACTGTGGCATAGTGAGTAAAGCTGCTGCCTGCAGTGCCAGCATCTGGTTTGAGTCCTAACTGCTCCACTTGCAATCCAGCTCCCTGCTATGCACCTGGGAAACAGTGGAAGATGGCGTAAGTGCTTGGGCCCTTGCACCAAGGGGGGCAGAATTGATGAATTTCCTGTCTCCTGGCTTCAGCCTGACCCAGCCCTGACTGTTGTGGACATTTGGGAAGTGAGCAAATAGATGGAAGATTCTCTCTCTCAGTTTCAGTCTCAATCTCAATCTCAATCTCTCTCTCTTTCCATCTCCCTCTGCCTTTCAAACAAACAAATAAATAAATCTTTTTAAGACATCTCTGCTTATAGTGGCTAGAAATTCATGATGAATGACTTTGGCATGTAATTTATTTATAGATCTGCTTTCCCAGGCAGTGAATTTATCAGTGGTATTAATTCTCTTTCCTAAGCCCTCATCTGGGATCTAACTTTCTTCTACTGGCCAAGCACGCCCTGTCCTCAGCAGATAATATCCTCCAAGGGGCATTGGCAACCAATGATGGAGAAGCTCTGCTGAGGGTTGTTCTCCTTGCCTCAAGCTTTGCTGCACCAAGCATGCTCTGCCACTATTGGAGACTAATATTATTCTAGCTCATTCCCCACAGTCAATCGGCAGGCTGTTCACACTCAGCCCACTGAACCATGTGAGTGGGAATGGATTGTGAGCTGGCTATGAGTGGCGAGATTTTTGATTCATAACCAATGCACAGGTAAGAGAATTATGAAAACTTCAATGTCAAAAAATTGTTGTTTGCATTTGGATAAGCCATAAATGGAATAAAGAGTTGGGTACTATTTATTTGACAGTAAAATTATGAATTGTGATTTCAATTTGATGTAATTTTAAATATCACACACTTTAAACACTGTGTGTCTGTATGCCTGTTATGTGTGTAGAAATAAACACATTTGTTGTTAGAATTTAAAACTATAGAGCCGGTGCCGTGGCTCAATAGGCTAATCCTCCACCTTGCGGCGCCGGCACACCGGGTTCTAGTCCCGGTTGGGGCGCCGGATTCTGTCCCGGTTGCCCCTCTTCCAGGCCAGCTCTCTGCTATGGCCAGGGAGTGCAGTGGAGGATGGCCCAGGTGCTTGGGCCCTGCACCCCATGGGAGACCAGGAAAAGCACCTGGCTCCTGGCTCCTGCCAGGATCAGCGCGGTGCGCCGGCTGCAGCGGCGGCCATTGGAGGGTGAACCAGCGGCAAAGGAAGACCTTTCTCTCTCTGTCTCTCTCTCTCACTGTCCACTCTGCCTGTCAAAAAAAAAAAAAAAAAAAAAAGAATTTAAAACTATATTCAGATATAATTTCTATTCTGTTTTTTTCATCTCTTAACATAAAAATGCATCACCTTTGACATCACCTTTGACACTTTTGACATCACCATGTGTCTGATCACACAAAAGCCACAGGAATACATAGATATCATTAACAACTAAAAAATGAAAACAAAGTAAATATCTATCAACTGATGAATGGCTAAAAAAAGGAGACTATCTTATAGTCTATTATTATAATAGTCTATTATTATCCTATAGTCTATTATTCACCTAGAAAAATGAATGCAGTAGTAATACATGCTACAAGACCAATGAAAATGAAGCCATTATGTGATGCAAATGAAGCCTGATACAAAAGACAACATATTGTATCAGTCTATGTATGTGCAATGGGGAGAACAGGCAAATCTATAAAGTGAGTAGACTGGGAATTGGATATGGGGGAGGGGAATGGGTAGGAATGCTAATATTTAGCTTTTGTGTGTATGGGGGGTTAGGATTATGTGAATATTCTAGGATTACTTTGTGGTTGATCACTGCTACGAAAACCACTGAACTGTACTCTTGAGATGCGTAAATCTTATGGCTTGTAAATTATATCTAAATCAAGCTATTTAACAAAATAGAAAATACCAGAATTGAAATAATGCACTTCAGTGGGCTTCTATTAAACTAGTATTGGATCTGTGCCCGAGATACCAATGATATTCTTCAGTTTCCCCTTCCCTTTTGTATGTGTGCATTCCTTGGGCAAATTCCTTGTTGGGAACACGAACAAAAGACAGGTCCAGACTCTCCCATATGCAGCCTTGGTCTGTGCTTGAGCTACTTCCCTAAGGGTAACTCTACCTTCTACATGAGAGGCAGTGGGGATTCTATATATGGTCCCTGAGAAGCAGAAGGCAAAGAGGTACATTAAGAAAGTTTTTATTTTGCCTTTTTTTTTTTTTTTTTTACAAATTTGGAAATGCCTTTATATCCACTATGACAATTAGAGATTTACAAGCCAGTATTTCAAAGTTGTCCCATTACATATTATCTCACTATGGTCAATGATTCTTTGGGACAATAGGAGATCAATTGAGTAATTTTTATAATTAAAAAAATTCTGTTCCTGTACCAGGAGATGTGTATGTTGAAAGCTAAATTCAATGTAATGGGTTTGTAGGAATTTCTTATTCCAATTACCATGTATTTGTATTTTGTGTCTCATAAATGATACGTGCTTTTTTTAAAAAAAGATTTATTTATTTGAAAGTCAGAGTTACACAGAGAGAGAAAGAGAGGCAGAGAGAGAGTGAGAGAGAGAGAGAGAGAGAGATCTTCCATCCGCTGGTTCCCTCCTCAATTGGCCGCAATGGCCGGAGCTGCGCCCATCCAAAGCCAGGAGCCAGGAGCTTTTTCTGGGTCTCCCACATGGGTGCAGGGGCCCAAGGACTTGGACCATCTTCTACTGCTTTCCCAGGTCATAGCAGAGAGCTGCATTGGAAGTGGGGCAGCCGGGACTCGAACTGGTGCCCATATGGGATGCCGGCACTGCAGGTGGCAGCTTTACCTGCAACACCACAGCTCCAGCCCCTGACATGTGCTATTGACATCAAGTTATATATGCTATCAGTGTGAAGTTAAAAGAAAAATTACTTTCCTTGTTGGGTATAGCATAAACAGAAACCAACCTATGTCTTTGGTTCTATTTTAAAAGATATCTTAGCCATTTTAGAAGTTAGAAGTAACTTTAGAAAATGCTCATTTCAATGTTTTTATTTAAAGCAGGAGTTTGAGAGAGATGAAGGCACCAAGGTGGTAAGAATCAGATTCTAGTTTTCCTAATCCCATTGCATCAGAATAACTAATAATGAGCTAAACTAACCTAATGTACAAACAGATGACAGATATTCTAATTCTATATGAGCCTCTTACTATCTGTTAGTGATAAATTTATTCAAACTGAATCTAACCATCTTAATTTTAACACTACCTTACCTAATTAATGTGATCTTTGTGATGCTCAAGTTGAATTACACAGAAAAATATTTCACAATAAACATAACAAATATTAACATTACCTGTAAAATTACCTAGGCTGAAATGCAGGGTCCACTCTTACACAAACCAGCTGCGGGATCACAGGACTGACACACTTGCCACACCTCAGTTGTCACAAGGGTGTCTAACTCGGAATTTGTTCTATGATGATTCAATGACAGTGGGTTTTGAAATGTGTTGTGAGTAGGACTTGATACTAGGAGTCATTTTCATTGTTTCAAAAATTATCAATATCACCATTGCCATCATGAAGAACTATTCACTGAATGTAATGACTATTGGTTTCAACATCATTTCCACAAAAGTTTCAAGATTGTCAGGACTTTGTGGAATTCTGAAAGATATTTTATATTTACATATTTGGACTTGGTCTTTTTTTTGTGTGTGTGTTTATTCATATTCTTTATTCATGTATTTCATAGCTTTAGACAAATTAGAAATTAAAATCTGGTATATTCTTATTATCATTGACAAATATTTATGATTTGAACTGTACATCAGGAAATATTTACCTTTTATTTAGAAGAAACCCAAATATATTTTGAAGATTAATGTATTTTAGTTCCCTTGATTGTAAGTTATGTAAAATGTCTGTTTTGACTTTAAAAATTTTATTTAGTAAAGAGGTATTTTATTATTTTAATTTCTTCCAGAGAGAAAATGCTTGGGAATTGGTCAGTCCCAAGAAATGAATACCCTCTTTCGTTTCTGGTCCTTTTTTCTCAGAGATCACTTCAATAAAAAAATGTACGAGGAATTTAGACAACTTGCTTGGGAAGATGCAAAAGAAAATTACAGGTGAATATTTTATTACGCTTCTGCACTTGGCAGGAATACTGAAATAGCCTGCTTTGGACTGTAAAAGTAGTACAACACAACTGGCACAAGGGCTATATTCGTTCTGCATGGCTGCATACCAAATTACTACCAAGACTCGTGTTAAAACAACTAACATTTATTCGTTCATACCGTCTTTTAAAAAAATGATTGATTTATTTGAAAATCAGAATTCCAGAGAGAGAGAGAAAGAGAAATCTTCCAGCCACTAAGAGCTTTCATCTGGGTGTCCCACGTGGGTGGCAGGGGCCCAAGCACGTGGGCCAGTCTCCACTGCTTTCTCAGGCACACCAGCAGGGAGCTGCATCAGAAGTGGAGCAGCTGGGACAGGAACAGGTACCCATATGGGATGCTGGTGTCACAGGCTACAGCTTCACGAACTACCACACTACAGTGCCACTGCACTACTAGTTCATACCTTCTAGGTATCAAGATTCCAGCAACCACTTAGCTAGGTGTTTTTTTATTCAAGATTGCTTTGAGGTTGTAGTCCAGATATTTGGCAGGAGGGGCAGACGCAACGGGTTAAACCTCTGCTTGGAACACCAGCATTCCATATAGCAGTGCCTGGGATGGAGTCCCACCTCTGCTCCTGAACCACCTTCCTGCTGATGAGCCCGGGAGGGAACAGATGATGGCTAAAGTACTTGGGTTCCTGCCATCTACGTGGGAGATTCAGATGAAGTTCTTGTCTTCCGGTTTTGGCCTGGCCCAGCTCTGGCTTTTGTGGGCTTTTGGGGATTGAACCAACAGTTGAAAGATTGCCCTGTCTGTCTCTGTCTCTGACTGTCTCTCTGTCTGCCACACTGCCTTTTAAATAAATAAATCTTTATAAAATATTTCTATATCAGTTCATATGCAAACTTATTGTATTTTTTTAAAGATTTATTTTATTTATTTGAAAGACAGAATTATAGAGAGAGGTAGAGACAGAGAGAGAGGTCCTCCATCCACTGGTTCACTCCCCAGTTGGCCACAATGGCCGGAGCTGCGCCGATCCGAAGCTAGGAGCCAGGAACCTCCTCCAGGCCTCCCACATGGATGCAGTGGCCCAAGGACTAGCACCATCCTCCGCTGCTATCCCAGGCCACAGCAGAAAGCTGGATTGGAAGAGGAGCAGCCGGGACTTGAACTAGCAACCATATGGGATGCTGGCGCCTCAGGCCAGGGCTTTAACCTGCTGCGCCACAGTGCCAGCCCCATCCGCCATATTGTATTGTATCAAGTAAAATCTAGTTGAATTCTAAAATGTGTGTGTGTACACATTTATATATATTTATATATATATATATTTTTTTTGACAGGCAGAGTGGACAGTGAGAGAGACAGAGAGAAAGGTCTTCCTTCTGCTGGTTCACTCCCTGATGGGACTTGGTCTTTTTTTAAAAAAAAAAAAGATTTATTTATTTATTTGTTTGTTTGAAAGTTGAGAGTTACATAATGCTTTCCAAATTCCTAACAGGGATCACTTTTTCAGTTACAATTTAAACAACTAAGAATAATTGTGTGTTAATTACAGAGTTCAACCAATGGTACTAGAACAAAAAACAATACTAAAATGGATAAAATATTACATTGTACATCAACCGTCAGGACAAGAGCTGATCGAGTTACAGAGAGGGTGATGCACAGGCAGAGAGAGAGAGAGAGAGAGAGGGAGAGACAAAGATCTTCCATCCACTGGTTCACTTCCCAGATGGCTGGGCTGGGTCAAAGCTAGGAGCCAGGAAATTCAACTGTGTCTCCCACATGGGAGAAAGGATCCAAGGACTTGAGCCAGATTCCACTGCTTTCCCAGACACATTAACAGGGAGCTGGATCAGATGTGGAACAACCAAGACTTGAACCAGTGCCCACACAGGATGCCGGTGCTGCAGGCGGTGGCTTTTCTCATTACAGCGCAGCACCAACCCCATGGACCCAAAATAAAAATTAGGTAAGATCACATTTGATAATTTACAAAAATTGTGTGAAGTCAAAATTTTAAAGACTGTTTTAAATATGCTTTGCGCTGAGTTGAAAAAATCCAATCAGCAAAATAAGAAGCTTGAAATTTCAGTATTGTTTTTATTAGTGTAATTACCACAAAAAGCAACATGATCAAATGAACACTTGAAACAAATTGTAAATGAGTTAGTATTGTACTTTTATTCTCAATTCCACAGCAAATGTGATTACTAAAGCAAAGGAATCATTTGACAGAGGCTTTTGTTATGAACATGGATACTAAACAAAGATTTGTATAACTATGACAGTTTTAAATGGATTTTTTTCACATGAAATTAATTTCAGCTTTTATGGTTCCAATATACATGGATAAAATAGTCACAGTGACTGAAAATGAGTACCAAGTGACACAGCAACTTTCAAAAGAGATTTTTATAATAGTTAAAACCAGTGAACAATAAATAGTAAAAAAATTATACTTACATAATCCCTCCTGGATAATATGAAGCCACAAACTTATTTTTATAAATTAAATTTGAAAAGCAACATGGCAATTATGTTATAAGCCTGTATTTAAGGTTAACTTCTTAGTAGGAAGACAATTGTATTAAACATTATTATGCTGGATTTATTTGTCAGAAATGTTTCTGGCATCAGCTTAACTTCAGTATCTAATTAGGCAACATATGTCTGAGAATCAGTTTTCCTTTGCAAGAGACTCCTGTTTTGATAGAAACCCTAGGCCTCTGAAATCCAGAGTTGGCACTTCTTTGTTACATGCCTGCTTAAGCCAAGAAGGCTGTGCAAGCTACTAAAGAATAGTTAGGAGTGTAGCAATGAGAATGATACCTGGGGACTTGAAAAGGTTTATGGTAAATATGTACCATGAAAAAAAACTATGCACCAATTTCAAACTTCTTGCACCCAAACAGATTTATCTTTTCATTTCATTTTTCACAAACTTTTTGTAGTTTATCATATAAAATATTGATATGAAGCTTATAAAAAAAATGTGCTGACAGTGTGGGTAGCAATAGTGCCTGTCTTGCCTTCGGCTTATTTCCTGTGTTCTCTTTTGGCCAATTAATCTCAAATTCTTCATTTTACAGATGAAGAAAATAAAAACGTGAAGGCTTAGAGAAGGAAGATATTTTCTCCGAGGCTCACAGGCAGTTAACCAGAGGACTCTGATGCCCTGTGTTCTAGTGTGGTGTCTTTTCTGCTATACCATGGTATAATTGCCCAAGGTGCATGATTAGAATAAACACTGGAAAAGTGCATAGAAGTTAAATCACTAGCAGTTAAGTCTCCTAACAGTGGAAACGTTGTTGAAACAAAGGAAATTAATGTGACTTGTATAAAGTAATACTGTGAGGAACTGAAGAAAAATAAAGACTTCTTGAGCATCACACACTGTAGTAAATGTAACCAATAAATAAGTCTTCATGAGCACATGCATTAGTGTGGGAATAAACTCAACTGCATTCCTCATTCAAATAATTTGATTTTGAATAGCAGGCTTTCACATTGCTAAAAAGTTATTTTTCTAAAAAAGATCCATTCATTTATGAGAGAGAGAGAGAGAGAGAATGAGAATCTTCCATCCACTCATTCATTCCCCAGATGGCTGCAACAGCCGAGGTGGGCCATACTGAAGCCAGGAGCCAAGAGCTTCATCTGATTCTCCTTCATAGCTGCATGGGCTAAAGCACTTGGGCCATCTTCTGCTGCTTTCTCAGGTGTATTAGCAGAGAGCTGGATCAGAGGTGGAGCTGCTGGAACATGAATTTGTACCTGTATGGAATGCCAGCATTGCAGGCAGCAGTTTAACCTGCTGTACTACAATGCTGGCCTCTCTTATTCTTATAAAGACAATAGTGATGTTGTATAGGATGCCATTCTAATGGCCTCATCCTAACCTGTTTCTCTTTTTAAAGAACCTACCTCCAGTTATGGTCACTTTTTGAAATACTAGGGGTTAGGATTTAACATAGGAATTCTAGAGGGCACAATCCAGCCAATAACACAGGTGTTTGGGTCTCCTACCTTATGGAGCATAATCGGCCCATTTGAACTCTGAAATAAAAAAGCATTTACTCTAAGGCCACACATTCCCGAGATGGGCTGCTCCTGAGCCATGGCAGTGCACTACTAGAAACTAAGGGAAACCCATTTCTCTACGACTTAAGGACTCCTCTTGACTGCAGATAGAACTGCACCACATTCTGACCTTCCTAAGTTCCTCTCTTCCTTCTTTCACAGAGGCAAGTCCAGTACCAGTGTCTGAGACCTCACTCAGTCTTATCCAGCACAGATATTTCCCTGAATACATCTCTTAAGTGTATAATATCTTCTAGGCACCAGCTTCTCAGAGGTCCTGAACTTATTCAATGTGTCAGATAACACACAGCCCATGGAATATATTCTGCATTGGACAGGAGAGTGGGCAGGCTTGATAGCGGGAAAAGGAGAAGGCTTCTGGATTCTCTCAATGGAGGCTGCTGGTGTGGTGAAGCTGGAAGTGAGCTAACTAGAAGGACTCGGTCCTGAGACAGAATGAAAGGCAAAAACTCAGAGGACTGTCAGTTACTACACAAGTCCTGAGTATTCTGGGATGATTGCTTCAGAGGCTGTGGTCTGGCATCCTGAGTTCGTAGCTAGAGAGATTGTGGTCAGAGTACTATTGTTGTATATGGTCAGGTCAATTGTCCACTTTTCTATTCAAATATCAAGTTGTATATTAAAGTATTATTCCCCCTTTTGGAAGTTATCTTGCTGTGAGAAGATGACCAACTCAGAGTAGGCTAGTTATCTAGATCTTTACTGTTCAGGAATTGTCCATCAGTCTTTTTTTTTTTTTTTTTTTGACAGGCAGAGTGGACAGTGAGAGAGAGAGAGACAGAGAGAAAGGTCTTCCTTTGCCGTTGGTTCACCCTCCAATGGCCGCCGTGGCCGGCGCCCCGCGCTGATCCGATGGCAGGAGCCAGGAGCCAGGTGCTTTTCCTGGTCTCCCATGGGGTGCAGGGCCCAAGCACCTGGGCCATCCTCCACTGCACTCCCGGGCCACAGCAGAGGGCTGGCCTGGAAGAGGGGCAACCGGGACAGAATCCGGCGCCCCGACCGGGACTAGAACCCGGTGTGCCGGCGCCGCTAGGCGGAGGATTAGCCTAGTGAGCCGCGGCGCCGGCCAGGAATTGTCCATCAGTCTTCTGAGTCAACTTACTGTGAGGTCTTCTTGGACCATTTGTTGTGATATTGTGGTAAACAACTACAGAGGGTAGCTGTGCAGAAAAGTTTTAAGAGTTATCGGTAAAAAGCAATGGATAAGCAATATGACCACTGTGACAGAAATACCACTGAGTAAGATTCCCTGCAGGATGCTTTGGAACCTGTAGACTTAAATTTCCCAACTCAGGTCAGGAGAACAAATTCCATAGATTATGAGGATCAACTTTAGAGTTGAATAGCTTTTTCCTTAAGGTGATGTAGAGTCATTGTCCCTTGCCTATTCCATTGAACCAAGCACGTCAAACAGTATTAGCCATGAAACAAATAGCACTGGTGATTAATTGACAAGAAATTTATAGCAATGTGATTATTCATGATGTTTGCTAACAGGTTGAGGCTGATCTGTATTCCATCTAGAGCAAAAATTTTATCATTAATAGCCAGTTGATAAGTTTCTTGTGGTCTTTTTTTCTCACCAATAGAGTGTTTGCATAAAGAATTAATCAATTATTATCCCAAGTAGAGTGTGAAGGAAGTAGTCTGGTAGAGGCACACAGAAATTCACAGAAAAATAAGATATTCATCATATGAGGGTAGACCAAAGCCCTATACCAACAGGCTATCTGTGTGAATCTCTATTAGTATTTTCCAAATGCCAGTAATTTGCTCATTGTACTATGGGGGCTGTTGAATTCAAATTTAGAATTACCTGGGGTCAAAGGAATAGAGTGTAATAATTGGCTCTTTTTCTGGTTCTCGGCTGATTTGTTTAAGGTCATTTTTCCAAGGAGGTACAAATGGAAACACCATCAACTCTGATCCTTATAGCCCTGTTAGATGAGACCAGCATTGTCCAGAGGCAATTTTGTCTTAAGGGAGGGCCTGGTTATGGGTGATTCAACAGGTAATCTGTAAATTTGTAGGCAGTGGCTACTGTAAGTGATAATCTAAAAATGGTGTTAGAATGTGTATGCCTGACTTCACAATTTTAATGGGGGGGCGGTGAAGAAAGGGAAATCAAGGCTTTTATCATTGGAAACAGCTGACAATAGAAGTATGATTATAAACAAACAAACAAGGAAAACCCAGGATTTTTAGAGGGGTCTTTGTTTGTGTTTGGTAGAAGCTATTCACTACCTGAATCCATTAATTTGTTCTGAAGGCCTTAGGTAAGTTATTTCTTAGGATAAACTGCTTCCAGGGCACCTTTGAGAATTCTTGGTTTGGAGTCCCCTAATGGAATCACCTTAAAATTGTGTAGAATTCTGACGATTTCTTAGCTGTGAGCTGTGAACCTAAAGACTGAGTTCTTGGATTTTCACTGTTATACTTTGTTAACAGTATCAGTAACAGCACTCTGGCCTCAGAATCAGCCCTTAAGGCATTCGTATCTGGATGAAAAGCCCATGAGAGTATTTCAGGCATGAAAAGCCAAGACACTCTGTCAAAAAAAAAAATGACCTAAATGAAAGATCTCCACGAGTGAGATCCCAGTGGAAAGAACAGGTCATCAAAGAAGGAGGTACCTTTATCTGAAGGGAGGAGAGAACTTCCACTTTGACTATGACCTTGTCTAAATATGATCAGAATCGGTGAACTCAAAAGGCTTCCATAGCCTTGGCAACTCATGACAAGAGACTAGGGTGATAAAAAAAAAAAAAAACAGTATTAGTAAGGAACATTAACTAAAACATATTCTAATACCATGGAATGGAAGCTGGATCAAATCCATCAGAAGGTGTTTAAAGGTCTTACCAACAAGATTTGAAAGCAGTTTTTCCTCTGACATTTCTGTCATGTGTGAACTTTCCAAATTGAAGATTATGAAGAGACTATATGGGAAGATTTTATAGGAAAATGACCTAAACTTGTTGGTGTTAAGTCTGGATATTCTACATAAGTTCTTTGCAGTACTTTTCCATGTCTGAAGGCAACAGGAAACACTGTAGTATTGGAAGGGAAAACTCCACAGGTGTGTGTCTCCCAGCTACCAATTCATAAGGGAATAACTGATGTGGCTTCAAGCAAGTAGACCACATGATCACTAAGAAGAGTCTGGGTATCTTTGGACAAGAGAGCTAAGAGTTTCTGAAGCCATTTCTGATTCTAATTTTTGGTCTTTTCAGCCTTTCCAGAAGATTTCAGATAGGAAAAGTAGTGTAGTTTTGAGTAGGTGATGACAGTTAATAGAGTTCTTTTATAACTATTCCTGTAACGGTGTGCCTGGGTCACTTGACATAAAAGTAGGTGTGCCCCAGGTTGGAGGCAGAATCAAGCAGCTTTTCAGCAACTGTAATTGCTGTAGCTCTTCTGAAAGAAAATGCTTCCACACATCCTGAAAACAGATTTGTGATAACTAGAGTATATATAAATTCCGTGGAGAATAGAACCTGGATAAAAATCCATCTGAAAGTGTTGAAGGGACCTAGAAGTATTGCTTTCTAGCCATGTGTTAATTTTAAAGTTATGTTGATACATGTCAAATGCCATGAAAATAACATGCTTTAAAGTTCCTTCCACAAGATGACCTAAGGTAATGACTGAGTTATACCATGATGAGTAATTCAATGGAGAAAGTTATATGATATGCATTTGAAATCATCTGGTGCCACCATGAGGCTATCGTGGGAGTGCCAGAGATTACCTGAGTGAAGGACACAATCAGATAATTTCAACAATTCCTTTCCAAAATCAGAGCCTATACAATGGTATTTTATACTGGCTTATATGATTCACCTAGAGATTTTTTCTTCTGGGAGGTTAGATAAGATCATAGCATTGGTAAGACTATTTGTACAGCAAGATGATTTGCTTGAGAATTGCTTTTAGCCTTAATATTACCTCTTTTCCCATGAACCTAAACTTCTGCAATATCTTTCCAGGAATTAAGAGTGTATTGGAACATTCCTTAGCAACAGTCCCTGGGGCTGGTGCTGTGGCACAGCCGGTGAAGCCATAGCCTGCAGTGCCAGCATCCCATATGGGCTCAGGTTCAAGTCTCAGCTGCTCCACTTCTGATCCAGTTCCTTGCCAATTTGCCTGGGAAAGCAGTGAAAGATGGTCTAAGTCCTTGGGCCCCTGCAGCCACATGGGAGACCTGGAAGAAGCTCCAGGCTCCTGGCTTAGGATCAGCTCAGCTCCAGCAGTTGCAATTATTTGGGGAGTGAACCAGTGAATGGAGGATCTCTCTCTCTTTCCCCTCTCCTTTCCCTTCCCCTCGCCTCTGCCTCTTCGTAACTTTGCCTTTCAAATTAATTGATTAATTAAAAAAATAGCCCACTTGCAGAGTGGGATTGGAGGTTCCAGAAAATGAGAGACCTCACTGTTTCAAAGTATCCAAGAATAATGTTGTACTCCAAAAACAAGTGATTCTCTGGATGTTGGCTAGTTAAAAATCTCTTGCAAGTGTAATAATGCAATAACTTTTTTCATTTAGGCTGATTCATCTCAGGTATAGGGTTGCATTCTAAAAAGGAGCTTAAATTAGTGAGAGTGCATCATATTTGATAATCTCCACTTTGGTTTTTGAAATGTGACTCATCAACAAATCATATTAGCTTATGATTCTCATATGAGGTTTCTAGTACATCTGAGTGAACTACTGCAGAGTTCTGATAGGTAGTGGCCATTGTCTTAGGACAGGTGATAATACCTGGGTTTAAGGTAAGACATGTGAGTTGGGTTTTTTATGTTTCTCATGAGCCATAAAAGGGAAAACCAACTTGAGCAAATCATTCGTGCATAAATAGAGCAAAGAGTTTTTATAGTTAAGGAAGACAGGAGGGAGGGAAGGAAGCCAAGGGAAGGAAGGTTATGAAGAGTTTTCTTGTGGTGGTGGAAGGCTTGTTCATATTTTAGTTCCTAGAAGAATCTCTTACTTAAGATTCAGTCAATTTATGAAGAGTTACTGTACTATCTGAAAAATTGGCATCTGTTACCAGCAATATCCAGTTTAACCTAGAAACCGTTTCAGTAGCTGTTTTGTAAGAGGTTTAGGATGAGTTTGGCACTCTTTATTTTGTCTGAATAAAGTACTTTTTTCTCATTGCTTATAATTCACTGTGCCTTGGTAAAATTACAATTTATCTTTTGAACTTTTATGTTCTTTTCTGTGAACACAGAAAGAAAGTAAATTGCCTCCTTTTTTATTTTTACGGATTTCCTTTTTTCTTGCAAAATAACGAATCATCTACAGATTATATCAGAACTAAACTAACAGGAAATTTAGATCTTTAAATATTGACTTAGAACTTGGAAAAAATATAAGTAGACTTTAGCAAACTTTTACAGCTTAATCGCCCAAGCATGTTATTGTTCCCCCTAGGCAAAGGCAAGAAGTTATTTTTTTTAAAGATTTATTTATTCATTTGAAAGTCAGAGTTACACAGAGAGAGGAGAGGCAGAGAAAGAGAGAGAGGTCGTCCATCTGCTGGTTCACTCCCCAATTGACCACAATGGCTGGAGCTGTGCCAATCCAAAGCCAGGAGCCAGGAGCTTCCTCCGGTCTCCCATGTGGGTGCAGGGACCCAAGAACCTGGGCCATCTTCCACTGCCTTCCCAGGCCATAGCAGAGAAATGGATTGGAAGTGGAGCAGCCAGGTCTTGAACTGGTGCCCATGTGGGATGCCGGTGCTGCAGGCCAGGGCATTAACTCGCTGTGCCACAGTGCCGGCCCCAGGAAGTTCTTAAGTGTCCTAGTCTAATGACACACTGAGGATGGAAGCGCAGACAACCCTGCTAGTGAAGTGTGTAGCTTGATAAGGAATGGGTGACTTTGTAATATTTGGGTCACATTCTCGTGGGAACCAGGAACAGTTTTGTTGATGGGCTAGACATCTCAACAAACACCACTTGGTGTCGGTGATGACTTTTTTTTTTTTCTTAGAGACTAGGAATGTTGCAAGGGCTAATTCATAGTATGGGAAAGCCTTTGGATTCAAGCTTTTTAACCACAGGCTTGAATTTTTCCATTGCTTCTGGCTTCAAATGATATTGGAAAACACTGAGTAACAAATTGGTAGATGGCAATTTAATAACTTCTGCTTCAATTATTTTGCTATGTCAGTAAAACTTATAGCTCAAAGAATGTTAGATATGATATCAAAATCTCTATGTGAGATCATCACATAGAGGATGCATCAGATTTAATGGAGGAGGCAAATGTATATAAAACTATACTCCAAAACTTAGTCTTGAATAGGGAAGTTCTCTTGAAACTTCAGCAATAGCTATAGCTTTTGATATGCATTTGACATCACCATTTCATTTTCAAACAACTCTTTCTCTATCCAATTTACAAGGATGACATCAGAGAGTATGCAAGAATGTATTTCTGTCAAAGGCCTAAGCACCAAAGTTAAAGGCTAGAATATAACAGATGGGTTATTTGAAATACTTTTCATCTGTGTGGTTTGCCAACTGTGAGGAAGAGGGAGGGTATACGGTGTAGGAAACATAGTATAAAGCCCATAACCATCAGAAATTGATGATATTTGATTGTGTATATTTATAGTTAATTCACCTTGATTATGTAACAATAAGGCAAGACCCTTGATTTTTTTTTCCTTCCTCAGAACACCTCTATTGATTTGAGTGGAGGAATTTTCTTTCTCTTGATTTTCCTCTTGTAAGATGAAGTAACTAGTGTCCCTCAGTTAGAGGGGACAAGCCTGATTGTCAATTGATGATCTATTGGGAAGTAGCCCATTTTAGTCTTGAACTTTCATCACCATAATTTGATCTGGGGTCTTTTCTTAAGGTTGTTGTAAAGTCACTTCAGTGTGTTCTGAGATTGTAATGACAGTGCATGTATGAATCAGCATTTCTCCTGGAAGAGGAAAGGATTTAGATGACCCATGGTTAGTCAAAAGCAATGCATTTGTACTGTGTGACTTTGGCCCCAAACTAAATTGTTATTAGTCTGCAAATTCAGACCTGATAATCTGTGTTTCCTGAAAGGAGGAAAACTAGAGAGGATTATTTCTCTAGCTCAAAACCACATTCTCAGAAAAGATATATGATATGATTTCATTTTAAAAAATTTGTTTATACTTATTTTATGCCCTAGTACGATGTCTCTTCTAGAGAATCTTCCATGGTCTAATAAAAAAGAATGTGTATTCTGCAGCTGTGGGAGGGAATATTTTGTAAATATCTATTAGTCCTTTTGGTCTATAGTGAAGTTTAGCTCTGTTCCTTCTTTATTGATTTTTATCTGATTGACCTGGACATTGATGAAAGTGGGGAGTTGAACTCCCCCAGGATTACTGTGTTGTAGTTTCTATCTTGCTTTAGATTCACTAACATTTGTTTTATAAAATCAGGTGCCCTGGCATTGGGAATATATGCATTTACTATAGAGATATCTTCTTGGTAAATTGATCCCTAAATTATTATATAATAACCTTATTTGTCTTGTAACAGTTTTTGTCTTAAAGTCTGTTTTCTGATAACAGTATAACTACTCTTGCTAGTTTTTTTAATTTCCACTTGCATGGAACATCTTTTTCCATCCTTTCACTATGTGAAACCAGCACATGGAAGTGTTACCCGTATTTATCACAGCTCAATTCACAATAGAAAAATACAGAGTCAACCTAGATGCCAATCCACTGAGGACTGGAAAAAGAACATGTGGTATATGTACACTGTGAAATATTACTCACCCATAAAAAAGAATGAAATCCTGACATTTGTAACAAAATGGACAGAACTGGATATCATTATTCAAGGAAATAAGCCAGTTTCAGTATGGTAAATATCACATTTTCTCTTATTTGTGGTGGTTAGTATGGAGTATAAAAGTTGTGTGGATGTCAAATCATTTGTTATGTAGTTATAAATAGTTTCACTGAATTATATGATGTAAATGACAATGTACCTTTCTTTCTCCATGTTCTAATTATTATCATGAATACCTCACTTTGATATGAATATATCTGTTTTCAAGAGAAATAAAATGAAAAAAGTTCCTGACTCTAACAAGAAAAAAAATTGAAGAGAAAAGAGAACTTCATCAGTTTCATTGGTGACCTGCAAGAGCAGTGTCTGGGCGGCTGTTGACCTGCTGAGAAATGCACATTTAGCCCTCTCTGAAGTCAGCCCAAACCATAGGTTGAGAGGGACAGTAACAGTGTGCTATGCTGTGGTTCCCATTCATATGAAGAAGCAATGATAAGCAGTGCAAAATAAAAGCATCAGGACAATAAAAACAGGATGAAAGATAGAGACTTGATTCCACTGAGCATGACAAGAAATTGGAAACTAGGGGCTTCTTGCTTTTTACTTGTTAATCATATTTGATGAAGTACTAAGCCTTTTTACTGTAATATAATTTTAAAAAAATGTTATCTCAAAGACAAAGAAAAGAAGGAAAGAGGGAGGGCAGGAGGGAGAATGGTGGAGGGAGGGAAGAAAGGAATATCATTATGTTCTTAAAATTGTATCTACAAATCACATTGAATCTTTTAAAAACATTAAAATTTAAAATTTTTTAAAAATTAGAAACCAGTGATGACACCTAGGTACTAAACTGCATAGCCAAGTAACCCAATGGGGGGACTGTCTTCAGACCTCTGCTGAGTTACCACATTGGCACAGACTTGAGAAACCATGCCAGCAGAGCACAAGACCCTACCATGGGTACTGCAACTGCTTAAAGGCTGGAGTCTGCAACAATGGCAGTGTAGATAATTTCCCAGTGGGGCTTTTAGGAAAACTGTGGGAATAAATGAAATCTACCCAAATGAGAAAAAAACAAAAGCTACTTATTCAGTTTGCTAAAGAAATGAAGTCAGCCCTATTGCTGGTGCTTGGCAGAAATTCAAAGGCAAGCAGAGAATTGGGAAGGTTTAATAGTGCAAAATAAGGAAAACTAAAGGTATGCTGTGACAATGGGGTGTTGACATGGGGAAGCAGGAGGGAATCCAGCTAGAAGTGGGACGTCTCATGTTGGCTTTGGGAGCATATTTGGCTTTCCCTAGTTGGTCCTAATGCATGTCTTACTATCTTTCAACAAAATACAAGAAAGCTGAGAGTCATTGAGTAAGTTGTGATCTTCCTGGAGCCATGGGTGTAGAGGTTTTTGTTTGGCTTCCTGGGCTGGCTGCACATGGAAGCCAGCATTCTATTATCACGATAGTCTAGCCATTGTCCATTTGTCTACTCAATCCCTTGATCTTCATTGTTAGTAACATTGTCAACAAGATACCATGACCCCAGTTTTGTTGCCAAGAAAGAAGCAAACATTGGAGCTGAGGATTTTGGAGCCTAGCCTTGGCTCTTCATTATTCTCTCTATAACAACTTGTGTAAAATCCTTGGCACATATTTTCAGATGATTAAATGCCATAAATATATTTTGAAAATCTGCCTATAAAAAAATCTCTTGAAAGGCAATACTATTTGTCCTTGTTACCCTAGAGTTTAGCCCAGGGATAAATAATCCTTTGGCAATTTTCCCTTTAAGAATCCCTTCAAAATGAAGCATGTCTTTGGCCCACTTTACTTTTTTTCTACACATTTCCCTTATATGTTCACTATGTCATGGATTTATGTCTCTCTGTGTGGATTTTGGGGGAAAAGCATTCATATCTCTTAAAATTTGGAAGCATATTTTACTAACCCTCATTCTGTATGTCACATCTAAAATTATCATCTTTTCCAGAATTTTTTTTACTTGTTTTTCAAACTATTTCAGTCTATCAAACCAGTCGTAATTCAGTGCCCAAAATTTGAGGCAATCACTCGCCTGAGACAAGGGCTCCAGCCCCTGTTTTCAATGCCCCATCATCACTGTGTGGAGCTAACTTCTCCTTTAAAACAGATCTTGAATCTATTTCTACCTCTTTAGTTTCACTGACATTTCTCTAATTTGGAGTCTCATTAAATTTCACATAGGATAATGCTGACCTGTAGACCAGCCACTTTCTGTCTGATTCAATATGACTATTATTGTCAGGCTAATTTTCCTTAAGGCTAGACCTGACGAATTCACTTTCCTGGTGAAGAACTTTATTTATTACTTTTATCATACAAAGTAAAGCCCAAACTTCCTAGCCATGTAGTATACTGTACTCTCCATCCTAATTTTCTGATGCCCCTTCTTATTTGTGAACCATTATAACTGATTCTGAGTCTATCATGTTACTGTGTATGCTGAGCTCAGCATAAGTGGTATGTATGTGGGTGTCTAATCTTACATATTGAACAGAAAGATTTGTGAGTAAAACATTTCTGACTCATTTTCTTTCTAGCATGTAGAATATTTCATGCCACATATTGAACAATAAAAACAAATATAAATATGTAGGTATAAATCATGAAAATGCCATGATTATAGCAAATTGCAAACTTTGATGAATACTATGATTATGGCAAATACCATATGCTCTAGTGTTATAGTGATAATTTCTACAGTGAAGAATTTGAATGGAGTTTGGATTTGAGGTAAATCCTGATTGAGTTTTTGAATTTTCCATGAAAAATCAATAAAATACCACACAAAGGAGAATAATTAATATTAGGGAAGTTGTTTTAAAAATTTCTTTTGAAAGTCAAAGTTATGAAGAGAGAGAGACAAAGAGAGAGAGAGAGAGATCTTTTATCTATTGGTTCAGTCCACAGGTGGCCTCAATGGCTAGTCCTGGGCCAGACTGAAGCCAGGAGCCTGAAGCTTCATCCAGGTCTCCTACTTGAATGCAGGGGTCCAAGCATTTGGGCCATCTTCTGCTGCTTTCCCAGGCCATTACTAAGGAGCTATGTTGGAAGTGGTGTAGCCGGTACACAAACCTGCACCCATATAGGATGCTGGCATCACAGTCACTGGCTTTACCTGCTGCACCACACTGCTGGCCCCAGAAAAGGTTTTGTTTGATAAGCAGCTATGATGAGAATCTGTCTCTAGTTCTATAATAGAGGGTCTTGGGTATCGTTGGAATGAATCCCTATTTCTTCCTTTTTCATTTCTTTCCTTCTGAAGTGTCAAAAGGCAGAGAGGAAAAAAAAATCAATGCTGTGAAAATTCAGTGTCATGATAATTTTAACATGATTTAAATTTACATATTTTACACTAAATGTGATAAACAGTCACATGAAAGTTTGAAATTACTATGAAAGTAAGGGCATTGTTTGCCTTTCTAACAATTCTCAGTTTCTGTTGTATGCTGGAAGCCATCACTCTGCTTTGTAATGAATTTGAACACTACTGGCTCCAGGGAGATAGGAGAAGCCAGTTCAATCAATATCTGGAGAGGAAGCTCTTCGGTAAAACAAAACTCACAGCTGTGATATCTGGGATTGTATTTCCATCTTGGGAATTTTAAAATAGTGGAATCACATTCCTGGAAATGTGGAATCAGCTATGACCCACATGAACCTAGCCAGTATTTACCAAGGTTGCTCTGCTTATTTTATGAGAATGTGGTCACTTTTCCTAAGAACTAGTTCTGAGCCAGGTAATTTGAAATCATTGGGATTGATTCTCAAATTTTCCCCAAGAGAGGTCAAGTGATGGAGTTTATCAAGGAAGAAAAACCTCTCTTGGTTTCTGACAACCAATGCATACTGTGCTGTTTACTGCCATACCTCTGTGTGGTACTTCATTCCTGACAGCATTGCCTCAATGGTATTTCATAATAGCCTGGAACAGAAAGATGTACATACCTTAATGATGCCTTGCCATCCTGGCCTGGATCAGAAAATACACTGGCATTAATTTAACTTGTCTAGGTATTTTTGAGATTCCAAAGAAAGGATGAAATTCAGATGAAGTGCGTTTTTTTTTTTTTCTTTTTATAGGGTCCCTGGCTCCCTGAGAAAGGATAAAATTCAGATGAACTGCTTCTCTTTTATTAGATAGTCCCTGGCTACTCCATTCGGCAAGGTTTGCCTCACTTACAGGATGTTAATCACATCTCACCTGGAAGTCACTACCTGTCCAACCTCCTCACTAAGTCTCTTCCAGGTAGAATTCTGCATTAAGACTGTGACAATACCAGTACCCAATTCTACTTGGGATAAGATTGGCATTCCCTATGTTTTCTATGCATGGGTTAACAAATATTGATTCTTAAGATTCCTCCCCCAGTTCTCCAAGCTGTCTTTTATATTGATATAATATATCTGATCATATATTTTTGGTGTGCATTTTCAGAGTAGTGTCATCAATTTTATATGCTTAACTGAATATTCTAAAGCACCTGTCTTGATGGTCTGTCTTCACTTCATGAATGTCCATAACTGAGCTCTCTTTCCTCTCATTGATAGATGCTTCAGGCTGCTTTGTTGGGAATGCCTGTGTTTAAGGAGGTCCAAGGGCATGAACAAGCCTCAGAGGTGAAATGCAGTAATGGACCAATAATTGCAACTGATTAAGAAAACAGATTTTCAGCCTTTAGTGGGATAAGGTAGAGTATTGTTACTGCAATGTTTACCTGGGAATCTAAATATGGTTTTGTACTGATTGCTGATTATCATTTTTAGGTCTCCATAATCTTACATCTTAATGTGCTGGTATATGAACAGTCTGATAATACTCTGAAATAGTCCCATTAATTCCATTAACATTTTGCCCATTTTCACAAGACAGGTCAGTGTGTGCAGTGTACTTAAATTTTTATTTTTTAAAAAGGCTACATAATCTAGTATGTATAAGAGAGAGGAGTTATCAAATTAATGAGATGGAAGCAACATTTATTTTAATAGATTTGCACTTATTATTGTATGAACCCTTATCTAAAGGATGGAACAATTCATTAAAAGCCAATATGGCAAATTCGATTCTTTCATGGTAGAGATGTTAAAAAATAGTTTTAAAGACAGTACATTATCTTATAGTTGCTTGGAATTAACTTTATTTCCAAGGCATCCAAGTTTTAATCCTCACTAGAATCCTTATTGTTGATCCTTTCCTGCAATTTCTTCCTATCTTATTTTTTATCTTTCCTGAAAATAGACGAATATATATTTTCATTTCAGGCACATTTGCAAAGTAATTTGAAGCAAAACAAACACAAAAGTAAATAGCATGAAGCAAATTATTATTATTCTCAACACTTATCAACAGATATCAAAATTGCAAGTATTTCAATGGTAGCATGTTTTGTCATGGAACAATAAAGTGAGCACTGCACTAGAGATTTATTCCATTTATTCCCTGTCAATAGCTATCTGGGTACAAGTTCCAGTCATTACATCTATCTGCACTTCAGTTCTCCTGTCAACAAAAGAATGGCTTTAGATTATTGTGAAGGCAAATGTTACATCCACTAATCACTAAGTGTGTTGTTTGCGTCCTGATGTGTGTATGTGTTTTAATAAAAATGTCAGAGGTGATAGCAAAAAATGTCACCACGTTATGCCATTGGATGGATGAATATTTCTTAGAAAGCTTCAACTTGTTTTTGAAATCATGAAGGAAAAAACACATTTTAAACAAATACGTGAGAAATATTTCTCTTTAGAGATAATGAAAATTTGCTGTTTAAGGAACATTTTCAAACGTCAGAAACATTTCTGAAAGTTGTTCTAAGTACCTCTCATACAACTCTGATCAATTGCCATTGGGTTATTTCTTCTTAATAGAGATTATAGGATTTAAAGTTTTTCCCTGCCAATATTATTTAAGGTAAAATTCCAATGCTGCTAATGTTTACAAACTTTTGTAAAGGAAAATCAAGATTTAGGTAATTCACAGAAAATGACAAGATTCCAGTTTGTGATTTGTGTGAATGATGTTAATTTTAAGAAGCATAGGGGTTCAAATAACACAAAACTTACACAAGAAGAATTTTTTCCTTCAAGGAAGTCGAATTAGCTTTATTTAGCTGATTTCCCCTTTGATACCCACTTGGTTGGGAACAGGATCATACCCAGCATCCCTTTCACAGTAAGGGAGCATGGAGACCTGGGCGCCAAGGTCCACTGCCAGAGAAAAGGGAATCTGCTGGCAAACAGCCCCCGGCAGAAATGCCAGAGCCCTGACGGGCTGAGGCTCTCGGGTGCCCAGACCAAATTCTCTCACAGGACACTCTGCACAAGAGGCTTTTGGGGGTGACTCTCCTAGTGATGCTGCTCAAAGGAAAGAAACAAACATGTATCTCACACCCAAGCGTGCAACAGAAAAACAGCTCTACATCACCCTCAACTCAGGTTTCTCCCCAAAAGAGGCACAAAGAAAACTCTAAAAAAAATCTAAGTTTTACACTCTTGTGGATAGTTTTTTTTTTAACTTCCCCCGATTCTTTCTTTTGAAGTATCACTTAAAAAATACCTTTGAGAAGAATATTTATAAGGTTTGGATTTGAATACAATTACTGAGAAAATTAACTACATACTTGAAATGATGGAGGTTTCTACACTTAAATCTTTTCCAGAAGATTGGTGTAAAACATGTATTTCCAAAAAGAGAACATTTCTCATTATAGCATCCTTAGAGAAAACCATGGATTGAGGCTGGTTTTTCACAGAGGAGGAAAGATCAATTAACTTGTAATCACTTGAAGCCGCCTAACTTGTGGAAGGCTAAAGTGGGCACCTCTTTCTGCCTCAAACAATTGATCCCTGTTTTTGAGTTGAAACAAAGGATTTGTTGGTTTCTATAGATGCCTGTTAGTCACTTAGAGACAGCCCACCCTGAGCAGTCCTACAGCCCAGCAATGCAGCAATGGCATGTTTTGTAGGTATTCTGTTGGGTACTTCTTACTAATAATATTCCAGAAATGGCAAGATGTTTTGAAGTACCTCTTTCTATAATATTTTCAAAATATGATATGTATTACTGTTTTTAAAAATGTGAATTATTGGGGCCGGTGCTGTGGTGTAGCAGGGAAAGCTGCCGCCTATAGTGCCAGCATCCCATATGGGCACTGGTTCGAG
The DNA here is from genome assembly GCF_051225735.1 of Oryctolagus cuniculus. Classification (NCBI taxonomy): domain Eukaryota; kingdom Metazoa; phylum Chordata; class Mammalia; order Lagomorpha; family Leporidae; genus Oryctolagus; species Oryctolagus cuniculus. The sequence continues at coordinate 41,360,785 of NC_142880.1, forward strand.
TCCCCGCTGCTCCACTTCCCATCCAGCTCTCTGCTGTGGCTGGGAAAGCAGTAGAAGATGGCCCAAGTCCTTGGGACCCTGCACCCGTGTCAAGATCCAGAGGAAGCTTCTGGCTCTGGCTTCAGATCTGCACAGCTCCGGCCGTTGCAGCCATCTGGGGAGTGAACCAGCAGATGGAAGACCTCTCTCTCTCTGCCTCTGCTTCTCTTTAATTCTGCCTTTCAAATAAATAAATAAGATCTTTAAAAAATGTGAATTATCTCTTTTCCTTTAAAATTTAAGATCTCACTTTCCATTATCGGCTCATTCATCAGAATTTTATACTCATATTTTTATTTCTTTCTTTTTCTTTTTCTTTTTTTTTTTTAGAAGAGAACTTCTTTGTATCACTTCTTCTTCTTCTTTTTTTTTTTATTTTTGACAGGCAGAGTGGACAGTGAGAGAGAGACAGAGAGAAAGGTCTTCCTTTGCCGTTGGTTCACCCTCCAATGGCCACCGTGGCCAGCGCGCTGCAGCCAGCGCATCGCGCTGATCTGAAGCCAGGAGCCAGGTGCTTCTCCTGGTCTCCCATGCGGGTGCAGGGCCCAAGGACCTGGGCCATCCTCCACTGCCTTCCCGGGCCACAGCAGAGAGCTGGCCTGGAAGAGAGGCAACCGGGACAGAATCCGGCGCCCCGACCAGGACTAGAACCCGGTGTGGCGGTGCTGCAAGGCGGAGGATTAGCCTATTGAGCCACGGCACCGGTCTCATATTTTTATTTCTATAATGACTATTGTATTGTTAGTAAAATCTTTCCTTTGTTAAAACAATAATACTGGTCTTTGGGTTTGTTATACCATTTTAATCTGAAAGAGTAATAGAATATCATGTTTTAGAATTAGAATGTCTTTGTAGATGGTGTTACTGCCTCAGCATTTCATTTTTTAAAAAACCCTTAGGCTAATTTTAATATAATTATGCACATTTTTAGACAATTAATGAGTGGTCCATAAAATAATAGATTATGGAGACAAACCACCACTTTGGAGACAGCATGACTGAAGCTTGTATAGTTAATTTTCCTTCAGAAACACCTACAGACATAATATTCTGTTGCCTTTCAATGTGGCTTCCAACTGATTGCAGTTGTTTTAATTACTATTCTAGAAACCAGTGAAACTTCCTTCTAGTGAGTTCCACATCAATTTGATATTCCCACATCATCACCAATTCTATGGTACACATGGCAAGGTAATCATTTTTAACTTTCTAAGAGTGTTATGATGTTGATTAATGATTCATAACAAATCTTATAATATTTTCTTTCAGATGAAAAGTCCACATATGACGAATGGAAAAGAATACATGGATATCTATCTTATTTCACAATAATTTTGTTCATTTGTTTCTTTTCATGGGGAAAATCAAAATAGCCTATAAATTAAAAATCAAACTAGAGGCTTATGAAGCCAATAAAATCAAATAAATTGGCCAGAATTATTTTTTTAAAGTCTGAGCCTTTTATGTGCACTTGGCCTTCACTATTATTTTGGGGTATCTGTAAAAGGAAAGTAAAATATTTAAGAAGTATAGTTTTTCACTGTTTCAAGAATATTTACATGGCTAGAAAAACTAAACATAAAGAAGTACTAAAGCAGTTATATGGTTTGTAAGTTTTTGAGCATTTGAGACACTTGAATTCCTACAGAAAAGGGCATGAATATGTCACGCAGGATGGATACACTTGCAAGGCATCATTAGGGGACAGATGACAAGGGATTCTTAAAAGTACTTTATATACTCGGTTGCCCCTCTTCCAGGCCAGCTCTCTGCTGTGGCCAGGGAGTGCAGTGGAGGATGGCCCAAGTGCTTGGGCCCTGCACCCCATGGGAGACCAGGATAAGCAGCTGGCTCCTGCCTTTGGATAGGCGCGGTGCGCCGGCCGCAGTGTGCTGGCCACGGCGGCCATTGGAGGGTGAACCAACGGCAAAGGAAGACCTTTCTCTCTGTCTCTCTCTCACTGTCCACTCTGCCTATCAAAAAAAAAAAAAAAAAAAAAAAAGTACTTCATATGTGTGTGAGTCCATAATCCTAACTCTTTATTTTTTTTAAAGAAATGCTTTATTTTTTTATTTTTTGATAGGCAGAGTTAGACAGTGAGAGAGAGAGACAGAGAGAAAGGTCTTCCTTCCATTGGTTCACCCCTCCACCCCACCAAATGGCTGCTATGGCCGGCACACTGCGGCAATCTGAAGCCAGGAGCCAGATGCTTCCTCCTGGTCTCCCATGCAAGTGCAGGGCCCAAGCACTTGGGCCATCCTCCACTGCCTTCTCCGGCCACGGCAGAGAGCTGGACTGGAAGAGGAGCAACCAGACAGAATATGGCTTCCCAACCAGGATAGAACCCTGGAGTGCCGGCGCCACAGGTGGAGGATTAGCCTAGTGAGCCGGGGCGCCAGCCCCCTAACTCTTTCTTGAATATTCTGCTTTCCAAACATCTTTGAAAGAGGTTATGTTTTCCTCATGTAGGATCTCTGTCTTTAATGTGCTGTACATTGTGATTTAATGCTATAACTAGTACTCAAACAGTATTTTTCACTTTGTGTTTCTATGCGGGTGCAAACTGTTGAAATCTTTACTTAATATATGCTAAACTGATCTTCTGTATATAAAGAGAATTGAAAATGAATCTTGATGTGAATGGAAGGGAAGAGGGTGCGGGAAAATGGGAGGGTTGCGGGTGGGAGTGAAGTTATGGGGGGGAAGCCATTATAATCCATAGGCTGTACTTTGGAAATTTATATTCATTAAATAAAAGTTAAAAAAAAAAGAGGTTATGTTTAAAGAACTCCTTCTTTAAAAACAATAAATGAGCTATTGGTGAAGAGTGACCTGTTCTCTTCCAGAAACAAGAAAAGCTGACTATTATTTTCAAAGGAGTTTAAAATTGGTTTGAAATAATTTGAAAATAGCCTAACTTAAGACACATTAAATCTTCATTATCTCTTTGTATAAAGAGCTGTGTTAGTTTCCATGCATATGATTCAATGTATGTGCATACACAGTTTGTTTTCTAGTTTACATTACATGTTAGTATAAAACAATTTTATCAGTTGCAACTATGTAACTCTGTGAATGAAAAGCTTCTTCAGTTCTTATTAAAATATTTTAAGTGGACTATTAAAAACTGTAGATATCACCAGTCTAAAAGCTCATTCTTGCTATTGTTGTTTTATCTTTGCAGTTGATTTCATCCTATTTTTATTGTTCTGTATTGTGTATGGTTACTCAGTCAACCAAAGTATTCATTTCTTCGGCGCTGGGCGCTGATTTGCATGAGACTGTGGAAGGGATAGCAGGAGTAGTGGCTGAGGAAATCCCGCTCTCAGAAGCAATCACTACCTGAATAGTTTGGAGACCACAACTTGTACTACTGGCTAAGGAGCCTAATGATGGGATTTTGTCCTTTTTTTCTTCCAAATATTTTTGTTAGCTGAATTCATTGCTCTCGATGTCTCAATTACCTGGAGGAAAAAAAAATGTAATAGGGATTGCAATCTTGGGATTGACTTTATACCAGATATTTTAATTCTGCTATTTTAGTTTAATGACTTTTGAACAAGAACTGTATGGTTCTGTATACAGATATGCAAATTCTTCTGGAAACAAAAAGAAATCATCTTACAAATAAATATGCTTCAATTTCAGTGTCTAGAATAGTAAATATTTACATAAATAATAAAAATTAATGGTGACTCTAAGCTTACATATTTAAAGAAAATGAACCCAGAAGTGGGGAATTTGTTACCGGCTTTCAACAGGAAGTTCTCCAAGAACTTGAAGAACCTGAAGTGGAGTTACCAATCCAAAGTGTTTTCTCCTTTAGTGCAGCCACCTTTGAACACCGAATTTTTAATTTAGTGGTTAAAAACTCTCTTGCATGTCGTCTGTGAAAATTGTCTCAGAGGGCTGCAGACTTAGGGCTGGTGCAGCTCTCCAGAGAGCAGTTTGGGAAGCCCTACAGAGAGGTCAAGCCACCAGCAGGGCGTACCAAAAGTCAGTCCGATATATGATGTCCCAAACTGTGCCAAACTCCCACCCATTCAATGGGTTTCCAAATAAATTGTCTCATTCTAATAGCATATAAAAATACCATAAATTTTGATGCTGTATTCATTTTATTTATACATAGACTTTAGAATTTCTTCCATGGCAGCCTTACATATCATTTAATAACACTTACCCTTTGATATCTTCTATTATCTTTTACTATTAGAATGGGCTACTTATTTTATTGAATGAGTTTTCTATTTCTTAACATTGCTTTAATAAAATAGAAACTACATATTTTAAACATTTATTGTTTAACCAGCAGCACTGAAAATTTCATGATCAGTTTAACCTTAATACTTCAAAATAGACATATTTTCTCTTAGCAATGATAGTTTTATTTTTTCTTTCCTATCTCAAATATTTTACTTTTTGTTTTATTGTAAAGGGCAGTCTTTATTGTCTTTTTGTGTTGCTAGTATTTCCAAAAGGGGTCATCTTTATTTTGGTTTCAGAAGAATGCCTGGAAGCTTTCTAGGTTAAGAATGGTGTCCACTGTTGGTTTTTGATAGGTAGACTTATCACAGTAAGGAAGTTTTTGGGTTTTTTTTGCAACTTATCATAAATCTGTGTTGAGCATTTCCAAGTAACTTTTTCACTTCTGCTGAAGGTTTTATTATTATTATTTTCATGCTATAGTTAACATTATAAATGTTATCATTATAAATGCTTACAAGGGTGCAAAGCCAGGAGCCAGGAACTCGATCCAGGTCTCACCTGGGTGGCTGGAACACAACCGTTTGAGATATCATAACTGCCTCTCAAGTTCTGTGTTAGTAGGAAGCTGCAGTCAGGAGCTGAAGCTGGGAATTTATCCCATGTACTTTGATGTGGGACTCCAGGTCTTAACTGGCATCTTAACCAGGCCAGACTCTTGCCCCATATGATATATTTTAATGAATTGCTGAATCTAGCTTCCTGATTTGAATGTTTATTTCTTAAATATATGTTTGCATATGATAATGAACTACAATTTTTCTTCAAACTTATGGTTGCTCACAGTTTTCAAAAAACTCTCAAGTAATAATCTTATTTTCTCTTACATTGCTTGATTTCAAGGAGATAGCCATTGAGTTTCCCTCCTTTTTTCCCCAGCTTTATTAAAGTGTCATTGACAAGCAAAATTTACACATATCAAGGTGTACAATGAAATGTTGTGATATGTGTGTACATTGTACTATGCTACTATCAAGCTCATTCACATATCCATCACTCTCACTGTTAGCATTTTGTTGTTTGTCAAGAGAACCATTAAGATCCAGGCTCCTAGCAAATTCCAAGTAAACCATGCAATGCTGTTATATTTATGAGAACTGACTCACCTTGCATAACTGAAACTCCATACATTTTAAAGAAATGACCTTGGGTTTTTGTGTTATTCTTGCTGAATATCTTTTGTTTTCTATCACTTCTGTTAATCTAAAATAATGCATCCTTTCTGGTTTTCTCAGATTTAGTTTATGGTTCTGTTTCTAACTTTTGAAATTAAATAATTACTTTATTAATTCATTTCTCTTAGAGACAAATTAATATTTGGCCCTGAATATTTCTCTGAGTTCTACTTTGTTGTTATTCCATGATTTCTGATAGATAACATCTTTGTTGTTTTTATTTTCTGTATGTTATAAAAATATAGTTGATTTACTTTGGCCTTAGGGTTCCTTAATTAAAAAGCTTCTAAGGAAAATAGTAATTTATTTTCCACATTATTCTTAGTTTCCTGCTTTCCTGAAGAATCCAAGGAAGTCTTATCTGTGTGCTTAAATATGAAAAACTCTTAATGTTTTAGAATGGATAACTGCTTGGAAGATATACCAATATGTACACGTGGAGTAGTTAATATCAATACATCCATTAGCATTGCCTCACTATTTTATATTATTTTGTAGATATCATGTGTTTTCTCAGTTGCCCTGGGCTGATAGAAGGGATGCCAAATTTCTTACATCTTTGCCTTCCTTTTGTACTTTCCAAAGTTTATACTTCATGAATTATAATGTTATCTAATGTAATAAATAATACTTTTCCAATTATATTTTCCATGGAGGTTATTATATTTATGATAGTAAATTGTATTTCCAGTCTTTATTTAATGCCTTTGTCTTGCATTTAACCTCAGTAAATATCAGTATTATTACCCGCATTTTCTTAGGAAAAGAAAGAGTTATCCTGTGAATATTATGCCCAACCACCACCCTACACTATTTGCAGATACCTTCATCAACATATCACTTGGGGGCATGTGGATGTAACCAGATGCAATGTAATCCAATCTTGGCTCACTGTGGAAGACAATAAGCCTCCTCTCTGTCTCTCTCTCTCTTTGTGTTTTGTGTGTGTGTGTAGTGATGAAGCTATGCTCCTTTTCATCTAAACCAAATTATCAGCTACAGGAAAGCAGCTTCCTGTATCCCCCACCTCCCACTGTCCTGTATCAATAACTTCTTATGGACGCTGTGCTTGTTGACTCAGCTCCACATTCCCCAATTCCTGCTCAGCATTGGCAATCTGGTACAGAGACCTCCTTGTCTGTGCACCTGTTCCCAGGCTTTCCCCCACATCTTTACTCCAGGCAGAATTGGAAGCATTGTTAGTTCTGCTTGGGGGGTTAAGAGGTCAGCTTTGTTTGGGTATGCTTACTCCCTCTATTCTGATTGGGCACTGGGAAGACTTCTCCATCATTAAATATTAATATTGTTTTCTAGTTACATGGGCTCTAGGCTTTCCTGTTTTGTTCTGCAGTATTTTTGCTGCTTTCCTTAGTTTCAGAGAGGTATCAAATGGATTTACCTCCAAATTAATCCGAAATTCTCAACATATTTTGACGAGGTTACTGCTATATGCAGAAGATAAACAGGATTAAAATTTAAAAATTAATGGTCTACAAAATAATTTACACAGTAAGGTCTTTTTCCATGTATACAAACTCTATAACATGCTTAGGAAATACTATGAGAAAATATTATCTTGTCCAAGTTTTACAGGTAATTGAAAATAGAATCTTGCAAACGTCACATGAGTAAATTTGGAGTCTTAATTAGTTTCTTTCAGGGTGGGCATTTGGCCTAGCAATTGCCACTGGTTGGGATGCCCACATCTCACATCAGAGGGCCTAGGTTTCAATTCTCTGCTCCTGATTCTAGCTGTCTGAAAAAGCGTACCTCGGTGGGCAGCAAGTGATGGCTCAAGTAGTTGGGTTCCTGACACCCTCCTGGGAGACCTAGATGAAGTTCTGGGCATCTGGCCAGCACTAGTTGTTGCAGGCATTTGGGTTGTGAACCGGCAGATGGGAGATCTCTTTCTGTCTGTTTATCTTTCAAATTTAAAAAATTAAAAATAATATTTCCCTGCTAAACTCAAAGAAAATGCATATCATCAAATTATTTGTAGTCAAAATGTTTTGAAATTTGAGAATAAAATGCAATAAAATATATAACAATGGCCTGTGTTGTTGGTGCAACGGGTTTGGGCCTCAATCTGCAATGCTGGCATCAATTCACTGCTCCACTTCCAATCCAGCTCCCTGCTGGGAAAGCAGTGGAAGACAGCCCAAATGCTTGGACCCCTGCACCCACATGGGAGACCTGGAGGAAGCCCTGGGCTCCTGGCTTCGGCCTGGGCCAGCCCTGGCCATTGCGGCCATTTGGGGGGTGAACCAGTGGATGGAGGATCTCTCTTTATCTCTCCCTCTCTCTCTAATTGTATCTTTCAAATAAATAAAATTAACAATAAAAATTTTTAAAAATAAAATACATAACAGTATAACAACAGATCCATAGTTTATAGTAACCCACACTACAAATTGATTCTCATTTTCTTAAGCTGAGAAAATGACACACGTATATAAAAGTATATGATTCACTAATTTGCACACTTTCTTACCTACCTGTATATTGCTGAATTAGCATTTATGAATATAGCTCATCATTTTTATGATGGCGGGGACCAGTGCTGTGGTGTAGCTGGTAAAACCGCCACTTACAGTGCTAGCTGGTTCAAGATCTGGCTGCTCCACTTCTGATCCAACTCTCTGCTATGGCCTGGGAAAGCAGTAAAAGATGGCCCAAGTCCTTGGGTCCCTGTACCTGCATGGGAAGACCCAGAGAAAGCTCCTGGCTCCTGGCTTCGGATTGGCACAGCTCTGGCAGCTGCGGCCAACTGGGGAGTGAACCAGCAGATGGAAGACCTCTCTCTTTCTGCCTCTTCTCTCCTCTCTCTGTGTAACTCTGACTTTCAAATAAATAAATAAATCTTAAAAAAAGGAAAATATGTTATTTGCCTCCATAAAAAACATTCAAACATTTTGCTGGATTTGCCATTAGATAGTTTGTGAGGCCATTGCTATGGCATAGCAGGTAAAGATGCTGCCAGAGCACCAACATCCCATATAGACACCATTTGGAGTCCCTGCTGCTCCACTTCCAATCCAGCTCCCTGGTAATGTGCCTGGGAAAACAACAGAGGATGTCCCAAGAGCCTGGGCCCCTGCATCCATGTGGGAGACCTGGAGGACACTCCTGGCTCCTGACTTTGACCGGGCCCTGCCCTGGCCATTATAGCCATTTGGGGTGTGAATCAGTGAATGCAAGAGCTCTCTATCTCTGTCTCTCCCTGTTTGTAACTCTGACTTTCAGATAAATAAATAAATCTCTAAAAATAGTTTATATTTTATTTTTATAAGTAGCATCACAAATATTATTTTATACTAATTTTTTCCAAGTTAAGAAACTGTTATTACATTTACTATATTTACCTTTATTAATTAGCTTATTAATTATTTAAACTCATTTATTGTCTAGGCAGTTTTATAGTCATGGTCTGAACATAATGGAAACTTGTTTCAGTTTCATTTCCCTCCACATTATTTCATTTCTTTTTTTTCACACTCAGGGTATTATTCAGCGGAGTCAGGCATTGGTGTGAGAGGTGTATGTGATGCTGGAGATATTTCAAAGAATTAATCTTGTTTTTTTTACAAAGCCATAGAAAATGTCTTATCTTCCTTTCTGAAAGGTTGATTTCTTTTTTCTTCCTGAAATTCAGCTTTTCATTGAGGGTGCAGTTTCCTAAGAGAATCAACTTTAAGCAGGGTCCTGGTTTCCAGACCTCATTTTGCAGATTCAAGGATATCACACTCACAACATGAGGCAATTCAAACTCCAGCCTTTTAATTATGAAGCCAGGGGATGGCCCCCATAGCATCGTCTTTACATTTCCTGTTCCTCTTTCCAGTTCCTGGGCATTTTTGGTCCCTGATAGTTTCTCCTACTTCCTTAGCCACATGCTTAACATCACTGCTGGGCGTTTTATCCGTGTGTTGCTTCACCTTCATTATTACTATTACTTCTACTTACGTAGAAGGCATGGTTTACATTAAAAAACTAGAGCCCTTTGAAACGGATAGTCAGTCTTAAATTCATAGCATAATGCAACAAATGCACTTTGAGTGGTCTTGACTGTTTTCATCTACTGATGCTTTTTCTTAAAGATTCTTCTGTTTGTTTTGCCCCTAAAACTTATTATTTCTTTTATAGTAGTTACCAAATAAATCTTTGAAAATGTTTTCCTTAAATAAGGTAATAGTCATTACATGAATTTTGTAAAGTATAGAGAAAAATTACCAATGAATTTTTCAAAGTATCCATAAAATGCTTCACTTTATGCACTTTCATATGGCTTCTTTCTCTAAGTACTTTACTTCAGTGTATACATTTTTATGCTGTTAAATTCAATTTGTCCTATTGATTGCATCTGTGCTCCTTAGTTGCTGAGAATGTTCTATAAATGAAAAATTTAATAATGTGATTAAAAGATCCTATTTAGCCTTATGTACTTACTAGGCAAGTTAGCACACAAAATATCAGAGAATGGATTCTATGTTTGGGGCTTGCTCAGAAAACAGAAGAGTTTCAGACACAGGTTTTTTTGGGTTTGTTAATGCAATGTTGCTGAAATGGATATTTTTTAACATACATCATCCCACACCTCCTTCTGTAGCTACATCCATTAGACATGACATGATGCTAGATTTTAATGTTTAGCATTACAAAAAATGCTTGTGTTTATTTTTAATAAAACCTATCAAAAGACCTTATATAAAAGGATAAGGTTGTATAGAACATGGTGTTTAATTAGTCTGAAAAAAAATCCCTGTATATTAGAATTAATGTAAATTGATAGTCAAAAGCACAGCATTTCTTTGGATTTTTTTTTTTGACCATCTGGATTATAACCCCAAGTGCCTAAATTGCAACTGCCAACACTGGTTAAAATCATTGTGTTTGATAAATATCTTAGCCAACTGAGTTGCAAAGGAGGAAAAAAGCCTTAAAAATAATTCATCCAAATGAACTCGGTGTGTTTCAGTAGCACACGTCAATCTTACATCACTTTCATGCTAGGTCATTTACATGCTCCAAGTAAGCATCTTCATTCTTACACTGTACTCTGGGTGTGAAGATTTAATTCTAGTAGACACCTCATTAATCTCTTTCCTTTGGTACATGAGTGAGCTCTGGGCCCTTTTGGACAACACATAGAGGTAGAAAGGGAGTGGGAAGATTTCTGGGTATGAGGTTAGTGAGGTTGATATCGAACCCCTATAAAGCAAAAGCTAGACAGTTTCTTGGCTATCCCCTTTAGCTCAAGGTTTCTTTGTCTGTCCTTTATCAGAAGGATTCACTGTCTTGAGGAAGTGATCCGGCTGGCCTTACAAGGTTCTCATCAGCGGACTCAAGGAGTCATTTGCTGCTCTAACAGATAAGAGCCTTGATGACCTGTATTGTCCAGGGGCGGTTTGTGTAGAGGAAATCCAGGTCTGGACAGAATGTAACTGTCACCATCACATAATCCCGAGAGCAACTGGAGCCCACCTGGCAATCATAAATTCCCTAAAGAGCATGGCATCACTGACCAATCAAAGGAAGATCATGAGAACACTAAGTAACCAGTAACTTGGACAGGAGCTGATCACACACCTCTCAGCCCCAATTTCATTCTATAAGAACCTTCACCTCTAACTCCTTGGAGAGCCCAGGAATTAAGCAATAACAGCCTGGCTTCTTGCTCTGCACTTTGCAATAAATACCTACTTTCTTCAACCATTCTGATGTTAGCAATTTGCTTTCTGCACTGCAGGTGGGTGGATCTAGTTTGGGGGTTTTGCTGCAATGCCGCCAATCAGTTTGGGGTGTTGTTCAGTAACAAGATTGGGGTGGGTCTCTGACTTGTCTGTGAGAAGCTGCTCTCCCAGGTGCTGATTCAAGGGGTACCAGAGCAGCCATAGGAGTGTGTGTGCGGTGAACTGTATGTGAACGCACCTTGGCACTGGCCTGAGGCTCCCTGACTGCTGCCTCTGAGAACTGCATGGTAGGATCACACACTCCAGGCAAAGGTGGAGCCCCTCAATTCCACAGAGGATGAAGAGGGGAGCTGGGACTGAGCAACCTCTAGTCTGAGCACAGGCGAGCTAAGAGAAAATCAGCATGTGGAAGTTGGCCAAGTTCAGGGGGCAAAGCCTAGGCTTGCATCTGTGTCTGCCCCTCAGCCCTCCTCCCTGTCTTAGAGGAGGCACTTGAGAGACATGAACAGAAAAGGAAGATGAGCAAGGAAGCCATTGTGCTAGCTCCCCAGTTTCCAACCGAAGGCCAGACTCCCAAGGCTGCAGGAAAGTATCCACTAGGGGGTAGCAGGAGTTTCAATGAGGAAACAACAGGAAATCAGCTCAGCAGGATTTTGGAATGAGTGGTTTAATTCAGAAACAACAATGTTGCTTCTGTGAAAGTGGCCTGGGGCCTGACTGAAAAAGCTAGGAAAAGCTGTTCAAGTTTCCATCCAAAGTTTGGGGAAGAAATAGCCATGTAATGGAGTGGTGGGGTAGTGAAAATAACTACATAAAAGATTATGGTTGCACACTGCTCAGAGATTTCTTTTCCAATGAAAATATAGTAGATTGCATTGTATTTAACAAGCAGTTCTAAGTCCATCATACAGATCTTTCTCATTAGGACCAGACTGACAGCACCTCTGCATGATATTATATGAGCTACCATAGATTATTTAAGGATATTTATTTTTAGCTCTTGCTATATAAACAATGCTGCAATTGAATGATTGATTCAGTTATTCAGCAGACATATGAGCAGTGAGTATATACCAGTTTCTCCTAGGACCTTGTTAAGGAATAAATACAATCCATTTGCTCATGGAATTCTGCTACCAGAAAAAAAGAGACATTCTCAGGGCAGTATTGACAACAGACAGATATTTTAAATTCCAAGTAGAGAAATTATTGAATAAAAGAGCATTTGCTTTTAAAATTCTGCTATTAAATTGCCTTCCATGCATTTTTGACATGTATATCCATTCTTCTGATAGACGTATTGTCTATCCTTCTGAGAGCATGACAACAAGAAGACCATAGTGTCACTTTATGTCTCATTAATAATTTTCTTTCATTACTTACTAGTGTTTTCTGAGCTTGGCCTCTTTAATATTATAATTTTTTGTCTTCTAATTAATAATACACTGTGAGACAACATTTTGAGACTATGTAAATATCCAAAGTTTCATAATAGATTAAAATACTAATTGTAGCCTCTGTTAATGGTTCTTGTCTGCAATAGTCATTAGGGTGGAGATTGTCAAAGGGCATTGTTTTTTAAAAGGTAAGGCTTTATATTTTGAACTTATAACACAGCAGCAGCAATAGAATAGCAACTGAATTTGGGAGTATAGTTTGTCACACAATTTGCTTGGCTGGGCAAATCCTTGGATGCAAAGGTCATGTTCTAGATTTTATGAATAAAAAATAGATAGTTAAAAATTTGAAGGGCTAAAGGATTATTTCAGTGTTATCTTCAAAAGATCATTTATTTTTGTAATGAATCTTGCTTGATAAGCATAGGTTCACATAAAGGATGAATTGAGAATCTAGACTATTTGGAGTGGGGTGTTGTGTAGATGTGAGTGGTAGATTTCTACCAGAATTGACATCAAACTCAAGGAGCAGCTCTCCGGATAAATATTGTTCAAAACTTTCTTCCACAGTATGAGTTGAATTCTAGATTGTAAGAAAAATCTCATGTTCTGAAAATCTTACCACTGTTCAAAAATATGTTAACCACATTCCTTTGTATCAACAATAGACTGTTAGATGAAAAAGTTAGGAACTTTTAGATCTGTCATCTTTACAACCTGCTTGTGCTTTACCCGCTTAAAAAATCTTCCAGGCAGCAATTGCCAGTTTAAAACTTAAATACACATTTCAAACCTAATTATTTGTCAAAGCAACTTTGCAAAAATGTTATTTTTGAATGTCATCCAAAATCTTCTAAAATACATTTCTCTTAAAATTTAACTGATATAAAAGACAAGTATAATTGCATTTTGAAGAATATTCAAAACGAAAGAAAATGAGATTTTTTTGTTGATGAAATTAACAGAATGAGCAATTGACAATAATACAGACTTCTACCTCCAATTGTTTTTAAAACACTTGAGTATTTATCTATAAATTCTTTCTAATGCCCTTCACATAACATAATCCAATTTTTAATCACAACATTAAATTTGTATACATTCAAGCAGTATTTAAAATAACAAATATATCAATGACTTTTTAAATAATTGACCTCTTTGATAGCTAAACTGGTCCTTAATCTGAAATGTTGTTAATTGTTTTCTTGGCTTCAGGGCGGGTATGGGGCAGAATTCCTATCATTTCAATGTGGGCAGGCAGAGATTTAATACCCCTTGTGTTAAATCTATGATATTCTGGGTTTCTTTGTTATAAGAATGTAAATCTAGCTTTCTATGACTAAGAAAGCTATTATATGTTCCCCTACCCTCTCCTATTACAACTTGATTTTTCTTAAACACTCATAGAAGGACTGGTGTACGTTTAAACAAAATAAGTAGGAATTCAGTCAGAAAATCAGCATGTAGCTAGGTATAAAATGCGTTCCATGCAGTCAATGAGCTAGTAAGCATCTACTAACTGGAAGATTGAGAGTAGGAATTCTCAAATGTTCTGTTCTCAGTTTATGCTGCATTCTTAGACATCTTTGAGAGTCCCAAAAGCTTTTGTTTAAAAGAGTTGCATCTCTTAAAAGAAAAAAGGAGCCCACGCTGTAGTGTAGCAGGTTAATTCTCTGCCTGTGGTGCAGGCATTCCCATATGGGTGCCAGTTCTAATCCTGGCTGCTCCTCTTTGCATCCAGCTTTCTGCTAAGGCCTGGGAAAGCAGTAGAAGATGGCCCAAGAGCTTGAAACCCTGCACCTGTGTGGGAGACCTGGAAGAAGCTCTTGACTCTTGGCTTTGGATTGGCCCATCTCCAGCTGTTGTGGTCATCTGGGGAGTGAACCAACAGATGGGAGACCTTTCTTTCTCTCTCCCTCTCACTGTCTGTAACTGTATCAAATAAATAAATAAAATTTTATTTTTTGACAGGCAGAGTTAGACAGAGAGAGAGAGAGAGAGAGAGAGAGAGAGAAAGGTCTTCCTTTTCCGTTGGTTCACCCCTACAAATGGCCGCTATGGCCGGGGTGCTGTGCTGATCTAAAGCCAGGAGCCAGGTGCCTCCTCCTGGTCTCCCATGCAGGTGCAGGACCCAAGCACTTGGGCCATCCTCCACTGCCTTCCCGGGCCACAGCAGAAAGCTGGACTGGAAGAGGAGCAATCCGGCGCCCCAACCAGGACTAGAACCCGGGGTGGCGGCACTGCAGGTGGAGGATTAGCCAAGTGAGCCACGGTGCTGGCCTATAAATAAAATCTTAAAAAATAAAAAGAATTGCACCTATCTATTTACTCTATATAGTTAATATTGGCAATTATAAAAATTATTTTGTATTCTTTTAGAAATAGCAATAGTAAATCCATTACAAGTTAAGAAAAACAACAATTTGATTAATTATTTATTTTGACAGGTAGAACAATGTTGAGAAAAGAAGACATACACACACACACACACACACATTCACTCATAGAGTTTCTATCCATAAGTTCACTCTCCAAATGGTCACAACATCCAAGTTTGGGCCAAGTTGAAGCCAGGAGCCAGGAACTCCATCTTGTTTTCCCATGTGGGTGGCAGGGACCCAAGTACTTAATACATCATCCACTACCTGCTAAAGCACAGTAGTAGAAAGCCAGATCAGAAGCAGAGTAGCCAGGACTGGAATTGACATTGAAATTTAAAGTTTAGAACGTCTTTTAACGTCTGTCTTAATTGAAGATATCTGGGGTTTCATAGCTGCTTCTATATTCAATCTCTTCTGATATCCCATATCACACAGCCCCTGGAAAACACCACTGTGTGCTTTTGGGATCATGATAGTAAAGAAAGAAGCTGAAGTGTTAGCATCATCATGGAAACATTTACGACCTTGCTATCAGTCACCTACAAAACATAGAGAAATTGTGATTGAATGTGTGTGCCACCAAAAATAGCATAGTTTGAACTCCTAACTCTTGAGGTGATGGTAGTAGGAAGTGAGACGTCATGACAGTGGATCAGATCATGAGGCAAGGGTCATGGGATTGATGTCCTTGTGAAAGAGGCATGGAGGAGCTCTTTCACCATTCCTACCACGGCAGGACATAGGAAGAAGGCACAATATCTGAAGCTAAAAGCAGACTTCACCAGACCCTCTCAACCTCTAGAACTGTGAGAAACAATCCACTATTGTGTATTCACCACGTTTTCTTTCAGCAACTCAAAAAAATCAAGATGGAACTGTCAACTCATATCACTAGTTATTGACTTGACAGAATAGCCAGTCTGCAATAATTGAGGAGGCAATCCTCAGAGATAAGTAAAACAAATGTATTTATTTATGTGAAACATGTAGAATATTGCATATATGTGTATGGCCATGTATGTTTGTGAGGAGTCTTCAAAAATCCACTGAATGCATATTACAAAAAATTATGCATGGATTTCAAAATTATGTGCACCAAAATTAACATCTTTCATTTTCAGTTTCCACAAGCTTTTTGAAATACTACTGTATAAGTGGCATATATTTTAAAAATCCACAGAGATAAAACTACCACACTGGTGCTTCTCTTTGTACAGAATTATCTTAATACTGAGGGATGTCTAGGGAGAATGTACCTCAGGAGGCTAACGCTTGCTACCTGGGTGTATTAGTCCTTGTTGCTTCTTAAGAGATTGCCACAGACCTAGTGGCTTAGAAACAACAGCCTTTCATCAGTTCACAGTGCACAACGTGAATGGGTTCTCCACTGAGGTTTTGTGACAATGCTGAAATCAGTGCTGATAAGTTTGTGATGGAGGCTCTGGGAAAAGATCTGCTTCAAAGTTTGTTCTTGCTGGGGGCAGAATTCATTTCCTTGTGGTTTTGAGACTAAGGTCACCCAGCTCTTGCTTGCTTTGAGTCTGTGACTCTCTTTAGTCCCTACAGGCTACTCTCTGTCTCTTTACATGTGAACCTTCCTTTGTCAAAGTGAGCAATGTAGAAGCTTCATCCTAGGAGAGGCAGCTCCTCAATGGCCCTGAGTGACTGCTACCCTTGTGCATTCATGCCCTTGCAGAATGTCCTTCTCTAAAGTGAGTTACTTCTAACAGAAGGATAGGATAGCAACAAAGGATAGTTTGAAGCTGTGTTGTGAATATGATATGTCTCAAACTCATGCAGATGGTTAAATCCAAAATCCATAAGATGATGGTACTAAGAGTAGACCCTTAATCCGAATGTAGGACCCTTAATCACATATGCCTGGTGGGAAGTCTTTAGATCCTTGTGAGTGTGCTCTTGGATGGTAATTCTCCTCAGAGGGTTGGTGATAGAAGCTGAGTTGTGCCTGTTCACTCTGTTTCCGACCTCTCCATGTCATCCTGCCTCTCATGCTCTCTGCTGTTGCCCTCTCATAGCTACATCAGACAACTGAATCTTGGGACCTGCCCAGCCTTGGATTGTGAACTTTCAAAATCACAAAGGAAAAAAGCCTGCTTACTTTCAACTAACTTCAGATAGTTTGTTATAGTGACCAAAAGTTTACCAATAAAATGAAAACAGTTAAAATTTGTACATTGACTCAAAAATCAAATGGATAATGAATAAAGAACATGACTGGTCATCTTTGTCAAGGAAGAGCACCAAGAAATGGCTAGGTGAGCCAAGATGGAATGAAGAAATATAACTGGAGATACTATGAATTTGTCAGCAGAGAAAATATGAAAAGTATACATATGTGTGGTGGTAAGACAAGGAAAAAATGGGTGTGTAGGAATTGTAAAAGCAGAAGTAGGAATACTTGCTTTATTTTAATTCTTAACGATGGGCAGTCTTAAAATTATGGATGGTTCTATATGAATTACTTATTTAAAAGGCAGAGCAACAGAGAGAGAGAGAGAGAAAGAGAGAGAGAGGAGCCTTTCATTTGCTGGTTTACTCCACAAATGGCTGCAACAAACTGAACTGGGCCAGACTGAAGCCAGGAACCACAAACAACATTTGAATTTCCCACAAAGGTCACAGAAAGCCAAGAACTTAGTCTATCTTCTGCTGCCTTCCCATGTGCATTAACAGGAAGCTAGATAACAAGTGGAATACTAGAGACTACAATTGACAATCAGGAATAAGACATCAGCATTGTAAAAGGTGGCTTAACCTATGGAGCCACAAGACTGGTCCCAGATGGATATTCTTTGTTAAGAATATCTACTATAGGGGGTGATTAAGATGGCAGAGTAGGGAGGGAACTTGCTGCTCTAGTCTAGGAGAAGATTATTTTTAAAAAGTAGAAAGAGTACAGTTTCAGGGAAGAGTTAGGAAGAAAATAACAGAGGAAACTCTACACAAATTGAAGGGACACAGTGGACCTAAGTGAAGGGCAAGGACACGCACAAGTCAGGATCTCAGCAGCTGAGAACCTCCATACCCGTGTTGAGACCAGACTTCAGCAGCCCAAGACCCTGGCAAAAAAGCTGCAGGAAGAGCCTAGAGGGAATCTGGCTTGGAGCCCTGCGGGGGATAGTGTTCCTGCCAAACTAGAGGAGAAAAAACAAAGTGGGGGCATGTTTTCTCTCTCCCCAGTCATCCTGCAACAGCGCCCTCTAACAACCTGATACAGAGAAATTGCCATTTTGGACATACATAACAGCTGTGCCAGCTCATGTCTGCACCCAGCAACCAGCCAAGCAGAGACTCCTGAGTCTGGAGGGGAGAATAGACATGTCTGGATGCTTGCGACTTGTGGTGCTTCTGTGCTGGGGCTGTGAAAACACTGAAGCTGCATGAGAGGACTCAGGGTGTGGCTGGGACATTAGGCAGTCACTGTGGGAGGCTCCGCATGATCAGGGCTCCCTGGGTACCTGGTGAGAGACATTGCTGTGGAATTTGAGATTACACTGAGGACTTAACAGATCCATTGTGTGGTCCTTGTGACAGAGAGGATGAATAATATACCTATGGGTGCTAATGCCCAGGCACTGGTCTCCTTTGAGGAGAGGAGCTCAGCTGAGCCTACACCAATGACAAGAACAAACCACCCCTCTGATAAAGAAAAATGAGATTTACCACACCAAACCTGGGTGTGTCACCTCAGACATAACCTTCACCCTGGAGCACTGAACAGAACCCTTGGCCACATCCACCACAAGCCTCTAAGTATTCCCTGAAAACATCCACTCCACTAATCCACTCAGACATAGTCCAAAGATAAAAGCTGCTGAGGGGAAAAAAACAAAGAAGAAACCAACAAGTATCTCCAAAATTACCAAATAACAAATGAACCAATTCAAGATACAAGAATAAGGAAGACACCATGATGCTTCCAAAAGATCACAACACTTCAATACTAGGTTGTGAAGACGATGAGATTGCAGAAATGCAAGAAATGGAATTCAAATAATTGATCATAGGATTATTTAGGAAGTAATAAGAAGCAAATGCATACACTAATGAAATACATACATGGCATAAAAGAAAACTTCTCCTATGAAATTGAGAATTTAAAGAGAAATCAAAATGAAATCTTGGAAATGAAGTATTCAATAGAACAAATAAAAAATGCAGTGGAAAGCTGTAACAACAGAATCTGTGAGGCAGAAGAAAGAATTTTCAATGTAGAAGACAAAGAACAGGAAATTGTACAGTTAGGCCAAACACAAGAAGAAGAAATTAGAAAATTGAAAAACGCTGTTGGGAATCTACAGGATGATATTAAATGACCCAGCATTTGGGTTCTAGGAGTTCCTGAAAGCGTGGAAAGAGAGAAAGGATTAGAAGGAATTTTTAGTGAAATAATAACAGAAAATTTCCTTAATTTAGAGAAAGAAAGGACATCCAAGTGCAGAAAGCATACAGAACTCCTAATAGACATGAACAGAAAAGATCTTCACCATGACACATTGTAATCAAACACTTCACAGTAAAACATAAAGAAAAGATTCCAAAATGTGCACAAGTTAAACATCAGATTACTTTCAGAGGATCTCCAGTTGGACTCACAGTGGACTTCTAATCAGAAACACTACAGGATAGGAGAGAATGGTGAGATATAATCCAAGTCTTAAGAGAATAGAACTATCAACCCAAAATACTATCCCCTGAAAGCTCTCATTTATGAATGAAGGTTTTCACCTTCCATGACAAACAGAAATTGAAAGAATTTGTCACAACCTGTCCAGCCCTGCAGAAAATGCTTAAGTGTGTGCTGCACACAGAAACCCAGAAACATGGTCATCACTATGAAAGAAGGTAAAGGAAAAACATCTTCCAGTAAAAGTTCAAAGGAAATCCAAAGTAATAAATAGGAATATTTATGGAAAAATGTCAGGGAAAAGTTGTTACTTATCAATAGTCACCTTGAATGTAAATGGCCTCAGTTTCCAATTAAAAGACACAGATTGGCTGAATGGATTAAAAACAAAACCCACTGGGCCAGCGCCATGGCTCACTTGGTTAATCCTCTGCCTGCGGTGCCGGCATCCATATGGGTGCTCGGTTCTCGTTCTGGTTTATCCTCTTCCAGTCCAGCTCTCTGCTGTGCCCTAGGAAGGCAGTGGAGGATGGCCAAGTGCTTGGGCCCCTGCACCCACATGGAAGACCAGGAGGAAGCACCTGGCTCCTGGCTTCGGATTGGCACAGCACCAGCCATAGCGGCAACTTAGGGGGTGAACCAACGGAAGGAAAACCTATCTCTCTGTCTCTCTCACTGTCTAACTCTGTCAAATAAAAAAAAAAACATTTATTTGCTGCCTACAAGAAACACATCTCACCAACAAAAATGCATGCAGACTGAAAGTTAAAGGATGGAAAAAAGATATTCCATGCTAACAGAAACCAAAAAAGAGCTGGTGTAGCCATCCTAATATCAGACAAAATAGACTTTAACACAAAAACTGTTAAAACAGACAAACAAGTGCATTATGTAATGACTATGGGATCAATTCAACAGGAATATGTCACTACTATAAACATATGTGCACCTAATTAAAGGGGCATCAGGCTATATAAAAGAAATGTTAAGGTATCTAAAGGGAGACATAGACTCAAATACAATAGTAATGGGAGATTTCAATGCCCCACATTCAGCAACGGACAGAGCACCCACACAGAAATTCAGCAAGGAAACAAGATAGTTAATTAATACTGTAGACTAAATTGAAGATTTAGAAAGCCTAAACAGACCCTTTACCCAGATGGAAATTGAATCAGTAATAAAGATCCTCCCTACAAAAAAAAAAAAAAAATCCCAGGACCAATGGCTCCACTGTTGAATTCTACCAAACATTTAAAGAAGAACTATCTCCAATTCTTCTCCAGTTATTCACAACAACTGAAAGGGAGGGAATCCTCTTAAATTCTTTCTATGAAGCCAACATCACCTTAATTCCTAAATGTAGAAAAGACACAACAGAGAAAGAGAACAACAGACCAATTTCCCCGATGAATATAGACACAAAATCCTCAACAAAATCAGAAAATGAGATTATATCAAACTGAGAAGTTTCTGTACTGCAAAATAAACACTCAGGAAAGTGAAGAGGCAACTGACAGAATGGGAGAAATTATTTGCAAACTCTGCAACTGATAAATGATTAATAAACAGAATATATAAAGACATCAAGAAACTCCACAACAAAAAAAGGAGAGCTGTAGAACTGAAATTGACACTTTGAGAAACAATGACTTGAACAGTCCTTATCCTGACTGTCGAGAAAATATTTTTTTCCTCTTCTTCAAACTATTTGATGAACTTTTAACATAGAGTTGATCATATGTGTATAAAGTCAATTGAAATTAGAGCTCAGTAAACAATAAGAGTGGGAATAAGAGAGGGAGGAAGAAATTCATCACTGTAAAGCTGTATAGTCCTGCATATATTCCTATGGACTAACTTTGTATGGCACAGTTTAAAATCTTGCCATGGGACCCATAATCCCACTATGCTGAGTGGTAAAAATGCCATCTTAAGTGTTAAAGTGACCATATTAAGTGCTAAATTGATCATATAGTTATGATTAAGTGTTAAAGAGATAATATAAATGGGATCAAGTGTCTGGTAATAACAATAGATAGAATTGAAAAGAGAGAAGGTTCCAACATGGGAAGCAGTCCATACAGCAGACTCATAGAATGACAATCACTGTAAACAGCACTCTGACCTCAGAATCAGCACTTAAGGCACTCTGGATTGGCTGATAAGCCCATGAGAGCATTTCAGGCGTAGAAAGCCAAGACACTGTGACAAAAAAATCCTACAGGAAGGATCTCTATGAGAGAGACCCCGGTGGAAAGAAGTGCCCATCAAAGAAGGATGTACTTTTCTCTGAAGGGAGGAGAGAACTTCTACTTTGCTCAAGGCTTTGTCTAAATACTGACAGAGACTGTGAATTCAAAAGTCTTCCATAGTCTTGGCAACTCATGTCAAGAGCCTTGGGTGATCACTGATGTCATACACAAAAGTGTTATTTTTTAAATTAACAACAGGAGTCACTGTGCACTTACTTCTCATGCAGGACTTCTATCCTCAATGAGTTGTATTATGAGAATTAGCTGCAAACCTTGTTCTCAGGTTTTTTTTTTTTGTGCTATATGTGCAAATTGTTGAAATCTTTACTTAGTATAGAGTTTTTTTAATAAAGTTAATTGAAAATGAATCTTGATGGAGAATGGGATTGGGAATGGGAGTGAGAGGAGTAGGTTTGGTGGGAGTAGGGGTGGGAGGACGGGAATGGTTGGAAGAATCTCTATATTCCTAAAGTTGTTCTTTTGAAATTTGTACACATTAAATAAATGGTTTCTCTGGGGGTAAAAAAGAGTGTATACTATCTTTCTGTCCTGACAACACTGAACTAAATGTGTTTGGATAATACTGTTATGAATTTCTCTTCAGATTACATCAACATTAAATTAATAAACAGAGACACACAATATGTTATTTGAATTTCTTCTTGAAAATGCTGAGGGGAGTCTGTTGCTTTAAACTTTTATGTTGTATGGTAAAATCAAGAATTAAACTCCTAACTGAAGCTTGAATTTAATAAACAACAAAAGTAGCAGAGTTTTAGATATACATGATTATATGCTAGAAAATTCCATTTCATTTGCTTCTGCTCATCTTTGTCTTATGAAACATAACTTTTTAAAAATTAATCTTAGATTCCAAATATGAGACTATATACAGTCTATTTTCTTTATCTGCTTCTTTGCTTTTACTACTCCCTAGGGCCATTTTTGTCCTTTCTCTGGTAAGCCAACTTCCATTGCTGGCCAAAATATGATATATCAAAATTTACCATCTTTCTGTGTTATTGCTTAGCTTCATTGCTCTATTCATTTTTAGAAGCTCCCACAAACCCTCTCCTTTTTATATTTCTATACTTCTCCTGAGGCTACTTTTTCTTCCCTTATGTCCTACACTGGATTTTTATTTTGAAAAAGAAATCTGCCTTTTTTTCAGCCAAAGTTCAGCTATAAATTTATTATATTTTCAAGAGTTGTCAATTAACTTTACTAATCTTGCAAAAACATCCATTGGCTGTCAATACTTTTGTCACCATGTCCTGGGCAGGGAGACTGTTGACTAATGCTCTTTCAAAGAACAGTCAGTATTGCAAGGTTTAATCAGATTGCAGCATTCCTAGAATCTTCTAAGTAGAAGGTTAGGTTCAACCTCCTGGTCTTCGAAGTTTAGGGTTAAAATCTTTGAATTTTAAACAATTAAAGTTGAATTTTGTTCTAAACTTCTTTCCTGTCCTTGTTTTTTTTTAAACTTTTATTTAATAAATATAAATTTCCAAGTTATAGTTTATGGATTACAATGGCTTTTCCCACCCATAACTTCCCTCCCACCTACAACCCTCCCATCTCTCGCTCCCTCTCCCATCCCATTCACATCAAGATTCATTTTCAATTATCTTTATATACAGAAGATCAATTTAGTATAAATTAAGTAAAGATTTCAACAGTTTGCACCCACACTGAAACACAAAGTGTAGAATACTGTTTGAGTACTAGTTATATTGTTAATTCACATTGTACAACACATTAAGGACAGAGATCCTACATGAGTAGTAAGTGCACAGTGACTCCTGTTGTTGACTTAGCAAATTGACATTCTTGTTTATGGAGTCAGAAATCTCCCTAGGCTCTTGTCATGAATTGCCAAGGCTATGGAAGCCTTTTGAATTCGCTGACTCCGATCTTATATAGACAAGGTCATAGTCAAAGTGGAAGTTCTCTCCTCCCTTCAGAGAAAGGTACCTCCTTTTTTGATGACCTGTTCTTTCTGGTGGGATCTCATTCGCAGAGATCTTTCATTTAGGTTTTTATTCTTTCTTCTTTCTTCTTCTTCTTTTTTTTTTTTTTTTGCCAGAATGTCTTGGGTTTCCATGCCTAAAATCCTCTCATAGGCTCTTCATCCAGATCTGAATGCCTTAAGGGCTGATTCTGAGGCCAGAGTGCTGCTTAGGGCATCTGCCATTCTATGAGTCTGCTGTGTATCTTGCTTCCCATGTTGGATCGTTCTCTCCTTCTTAATTCTATCAGATAGTATTGGCAGATACTAGTCTTGTTTATGTGATCTCTTTGACTCTTAGACCAATCATTATGATCAATTGTGAACTGAAATTGATCACTTGGATTAGTGAGATTGCATTGGTACATGCCCCCTTGATGGGATTGAATTGGAATAACTGCCTTCATGTTTTTATTTTTTCTGAATTCTTGTAATTGCTTTCATGTAGAATGTATGCAATCTTAATATTTATTAGGTCTGATGGTTTTAATTATTTGATTTCATGCATCTGGGAAAACCTTGGTGCTTAGAATGAAGGATGGTCAAATCCAGGAGAACTCAAGAAATTTGGGCTGAAATTTCTAAGACAAACAGCAGATAATACACGGGGAAGTGAGCTGATTTACTCTCTCATCATGCTGTTCCAAGCGATGTCCCATCTCCCACTAAGGATGAAAATATATAAGTGTTTGTGGTTTTGAAAAATGAATAAATTGGTGATAACTGTATGTCAATCAGTTATATAGTCTTTGGAGATCTTATGAGCAAAATAATACTTTCATATGAGAAAATTGGTCTCAGGCTTCTGTTTTGTATATAACTCAGAACCCTGTTAGACTGTGAAATTAGATTCCCAGAAAGAGTAGAAGATATTTATATATTGGCTAGTGTGTTTTGTAATGTAAGTATATTAATTCTTATTATCAAATCAAGCTAGGCTCAATATATAATGTGTGCTGTTCATGGTCATTTAACTCTTCTTATCAAGACCAAACACCAGTCCTCACACATGACACTGGTGAGTTAAATAGGATATGGAAGCAAATGCTTGATATTAGAGAATCCTGATTATAGTGCATAATGTCTTGACAGGTAAGTGTTAATATAGAAAATATTGTCACATTATGGAAAGCAACAGGAGCATAATATAAGATAAGCCTAGCAATGCAACTCTAGTCAAGTAGTACATGGCAAGGCTGGAAAATAAGAAGGAAGTGATAGGCAGAGAGGAACTTATATATACATCCCAAAACTCCTGTGATTTATACAGAGAAGTAAAACCAAAACGTGTGTATTGAAATCTTTAAGACCATAATGATCCATATTACAAAAAGTAAAATTAAAAAGGAAATTCTAATGTGAACATGTAATAGTGTTGTTTTGACAGCTCAGGGTGAATTTTATTCTTACGTTAGTAAAATTTGGGCTGAATAAATATTGTACATGATTAAAATTTCACAATGAATCATAATTTAGAAGTAAAGCACAATTTCTATTTATTTTATAAAATTCGAATCATAATTGGGTGATACTTTGAATTATAATGTACACCAAGTATACAAAAAGAAAAAATATATTTTAGGGGGAAATTTCTCCTTTTGAAAATATGATAAGGCAAGAAGGCACTGGGTAGTTGGAGTAAAATTGTCATTATCTGCATATTTCATGTACTGCCTTAAGCTGCAGTGCTTCATTTGGAGAGGAAGATAAAGCCATTGGCAACACAGAGAACAGGGAAAACAAAACAAGCAAACAAACGAAAACTTCTGAGAGCAAAGCAACCAAAACCTATTGGGATTTATCAAAGGATTATGGACTCTTCGTTCTATAGACTTGGGACATTTGAAGTAAGTCTGCTGCTAAAAAAAAAACAGAGATGATATACCATGGGAAGAGTTTTGCATATCTTTTGTTCCAGTGAATAAACAATGTAGTCTGAATAGATGCTCAGGCATGGAGATAACTCTTATAGAACAGGAAGAAGGAGTTGAGTGAGTACCTATGAGTACATGGAATTAGTTCTACACTGAGTAACCAACTTCCAAATCCAAAATCATGAAAATCAGTCAAGAGTTTAGTTTTAAGCATCAGACAAGGAAAAGTAATCAATATACTTGCATAGAGAATTGATGTCAACACAACATGTTTCATTATGTTGTGAGTATGGGGTAGGGATTCTTTTTCACAAAATTATGACACACTGGTAGTAAGTCAAAAATGATTTGTTGTCAATAATATAAGGAATAATAATATGCTCAAGTGATATTTTAAGAAATTGACAGAATTTGGCCGGCGCCGCGGCTCACTAGGCTAATCCTCCGCCTAGCGGCGCCGGCACACCGGGTTCTAGTCCCGGTCGGGGCGCCGGATTCTGTCCCGGTTGCCCCTCTTCCAGGCCAGCCCTCTGCTGTGGCCAGGGAGTGCAGTGGAGGATGGCCCAGGTGCTTGGGCCCTGCACCCCATGGGAGACCAGGAAAAGCACCTGGCTCCTGGCTCCTGCCATCGGATCAGCGCGCTGCGCCGGCCGCAGCGCGCCAGCCGCGGCGGCCATTGGAGGGTGAACCAACGGCAAAGGAAGACCTTTCTCTCTGTCTCTCTCTCTTACTGTCCACTCTGCCTGTCAAAAAAAAAAAAAAAAAAAGAAATTGACAGAATTGTGATAATTCCTAAATCCTAGTAATGTTTACTGAGGGGGCAAAACAAGTGTAGAGTTGTAGCTTTGCGTTAGCTGATTCATGTGCAAAGAAGTGTGCAGTGCTGGTTCTCATTGTCTATTAGTTATTCTTCAGAAAATGAAAATTAATTATTGGTGAGCAGGTTTAGAAAATCTTATGTCTCGCCATGTGCTATTTACACCATATTAAGACAATTTGTGAAATTTTGCGAAGTGTGGATGGGGGACTGGGGTGAGAATAGAAGAGGAAAGGACACATAGAAGGGAAAGTAAAAGTTTTGCTATTTCTGGAAGACATAGACATTTGAAGTCTTCAAATATTCCTTTCACCTCGTGTTGTGGTCCTAGTACACCTGATTTTTCCTGGATGTATCTTTGTCTAGAACAAAGACTACATTCCTCATTGCTGTAAACCACTAGGTGTAACCATATGCCAAGTCTTAGTTGAAGAAGGAAGCTATGTATTCAACATAGTGGTTGTGTCCTTAAAGAGAAAGAAATTGACCTTTTCTTATTTCCCTAGGCCCCTCCTGTGTGCTGCAGTACAGACGTGATATTGATAAATTACATTTGGAGGGGTCGGCACCGTGGCGCAGTAGGTTAATCCTCCACCTGTGGCACTGGCATCCCATATGGACGCTGGTTCTAGTCCAGGCTGCTCCTCTTCCAATCCAGCTCTCTGCTATGGCCTGGGAAAGCAGTAGAGGATGGCCCAAGTCCTTGGGCCCCCGCCCCCACATAGGAAACCATGAAGAAGCACCTGGCTCCTAGCTTCCGTTCGGCACAGCTCCAGCCATTGTGGCCATCTGGGGAGTGTCATTGGAAGGAAGACCTTTCTCTGTCTCTCCCACTCCCTGTAACTCTACCTCTCAAATAAATTTTAAAAATTACATTTGGAGAGGTGACAGAACAGAATTGAAAAAAAAATGACCCACTGTCATAACCTTATGATGGGGCCTAGTAATTAAAATAGTACCTACTTAAAAGTAGGTACAAAAGATAGAAGAAAGTGACAAAGGATATATAGAACAGACAAATAGTATTCTGAATGAATAGTAATGAGTGGCTAGAAATAAGAAAAAAGTTACATGAAAGCAATAGTAATTTTAATCAAATTCTAAATTTGATAGATATTACGTTCTTGCATTGCAAGGTAAAATATTACTTTTACAGAGGAACTGATTAAATTTTAAATAAGGCATTGCTACCAGCATGTGGAAAGTAAAATTTAGGAAAGATGGAGGAAATGGAAGTCAAGATGAAAACCTAGCAGAGCAAATTCTAGTGAAGAATATTTAAATTTTCATTCATGAAGGTAACATCATGGGCAACTGTGAAGATTATAGCAGAATACCTCAGTCTCTAAAACTTACCTTCCTATCTAAGACAGCATCATGAACATCATGAACATAACTGCCATGAATGGAATACTGTATTGAATCTTGTAGCTCTATTGCTACGAAGAAGCAGTAAATGGGGTTGGTTGAATTACAGTCTAGAACAGAGCTGTCCCTTGGTATCTGCAAGAGATTGGTTCCAGGGCTACCCATTGATAGCAACATCTATGAATGCACAAGTTCCTTATGTAAAATGGCATAGTGTTTGCAAATAACCTATGCATAGCCTCCTGTATACTTAAATCAAACCTCAATTGTTGTAAATACTATGTACATGCTTGCTAACTATATTGTTCAAGCAATAGTGACAAGGAAAAATGCTTGTATGTGCTCAATATTCAGGCATTGATTTTCCTGTACATTGTCTATCTGTAGTTTCTTGTATCCAAGGAAGCAGAATCTGTGGATATGGAAGGCCTACTTCACTCTTCCCTGTGTCTTTTTCCATATACCTTATCATCAAAGGTGGTGATATTATAATTCCCTGCAGAAGACTTTCTCCGGCCTATCAAACACTAGAGAGCAGTACAGGAGCAAATGCTTGAAGTGTGCTTGTTGGCTTGCTCACTTGCACTTTTGTGCTTGTCAATACAAGCACTTGCCCTGGTTGGTCTACTCATCCCTAGAAGATGAAAGACACTTGGAGCAGATTTGATAGCCTAGAACTACCAGCCAAGTCCTGAGGAACCCAGCACAAATCAGCCAAGTCCCAGCCAACTTGAACACATAGATTAGAAAATCATTATTGTATTAAGCTTCAGTTTTGTGGGGATCTGCAATGCAGCTTTAAAAATGTTAGTATGTGACCAGAGAATGGTCTATTAACCCATACTTGGGGTATCTCCACATAGCCCAACTGGGTTTATATCCAAGAGCAGAAGGAATATTGCATTCACTGCATATGTTTTATTTGTTTAATTTATTTATTTGAGAGAAAGAGAGAGTGCTCCTGTCTGTTGCTTCACTTCTCAAATGCCCACTTGCGTAAGGCCTAAGTTGAATAAATGGCTGCTGGGCCTCTGCATCACTTGTCACAATATGGGTTATTGCCCTTTGGGAATCTTTTATCAGTTGATACAAAGGATGGGCTAGTTTCCCATATCCAAGAATCTATACTTGACAGAATCTGTGACCTAGGAAGCTACTAAGGTATTTAAGGTTCTCAGAAGTGAA
Source organism: Oryctolagus cuniculus (assembly GCF_051225735.1). Taxonomy (NCBI): domain Eukaryota; kingdom Metazoa; phylum Chordata; class Mammalia; order Lagomorpha; family Leporidae; genus Oryctolagus; species Oryctolagus cuniculus. Next base: position 41,389,888 of record NC_142880.1, read on the forward strand.
AAGGAGTTTAATTATGTCCTCTCCCAGTGCCTGAGTTCCTGTGTATAAGATTAAGCCTAGATACTTTATGGAATGTCAGCAGAGTTGGACTGCAGATTTCAAAACTATATAGCCTCTTTTTGCCAGAACGTTGAGAAGCACCTTACTGCCCTCTGGAAACCCTCCTCAGTTCAAATGAAGAGGAAGATGTCAAGTACATTTTGAAGGACAGCAGACAGTGGGAAGGAAAACTCCAACAGGTCTTTGGATAAGCCCTGTACAAATAATTGGGATCTGTCTCAAAATCCTCATGGCAACACAGTCCAGGTTAACTTAGTGGACTGAGTTGAGGGGGTCCTCAAAAGCAAGCAAATATTGGAAGTTGTGGTGTAAGTTTACATCTTTTAGTTCTAAAACTATAAACAATTTAGACTTTTCTGCCATTTGGGACAGTAAAGTATAAAGTATTAAGAACCACCAAGTGAATGGGGATCATGGCCTCATTAACAAGATGAAGATCCTGTGCAATCTCCATTATCCACTTGGTTTTTGTACTTCTAGCATTGAGTGTTACAAGGACTCTGCATGGCTTTAAATATCTCTGTGACTTTAAGTTGTCTTTTATGGCTTTTATTCCTTGTTGGGCCTCTGGTTTTAAGGGATATTATTTTTTGATGGGGAAAAGAGGAGAGATCCTTAAGATAAACTTGTACTGCCAGGGCACTTTTTGCTTGGCTGATCTTTTCTGCAGTTAGAACTGATGGTTCTCATCTGGCTTAAGAGATCTCGCCAAAGAAAGGATTTTGGACTCTCTAGTATGTTCAGAAGTGAATGTGTAAAAAACAAGTGGTACCAGTTGCATCTTATGGGCTGGGTCAAACATCTAATTAAGAGCTTTCCTGAGACACCTCTCATGATCATACTACGGAAAGAGTGGACACCTAGGTTTGAGGGAAGGAAAGAAAAGTGGCTCCAGTATCCAGGAGGAAGTAAACTTCCTTCTTTTCAACAGTTAGGAACACTTGGAGCATCTCAGTGGTGATGTTGTTGGTGGTAAGAGCTTGTAGGAGAAGTCTGGGCCCCTTCATTCATCTTGTGTCATTCAAGGATGTGGGTCCAACCCCAGAGGCCTTGGTGTCTGAGAGCAGTCAACCATCCAATGATACCCACTGCAAATAGGACAGGGTCATGGAGACTTTCTCTGGCATCTCCGCCTTTGTCCTTGATTCTCTGCGATCCTAATCCCATGTCCCTGACCTCTAAGTCTTTTCCTTGTCTTGTAGGACTGCCTTTGAAACATGGCTCCCTCGTCACAGTCTGTATTAGGCTTTTTAAAGCCAGCGTTTATAAAGACGAATGGGTGTCAATATCCATGATCCTGCAGGGAGAATGTAGGGATGGGTCTGGTTTGGAATCAGGTTTCATTGACCCAGGAGCATAAAACTTCAAGCCCTTATGTAAGCACAAAATAAGTTTGGCATGATTTTATAGCCTTACAACCCACTAATCCATTTACCTAAGCATTTTAACCACATATGTGAGCTAGATCAAATCAGAGTTACTGTAATTATTGTGACAATTAAAAATAGGTAAATAATGCTAACTCCTTTAAGACTTAGTTCTTCTAAGTGATCCAGACTCAGTAAAGACAACAAAAAACACATGACATTTTTCTGGTGATGCATAATTTTTTTTTAACTTAAGTCAGTTACAACAGCACAGAAAAGACTTGATGAAAAAAACACATGACATCAATATATCATCAAATACATCATGGAACAACTACACAGAGAATCAGATAATCCTATTTTATATTTTATAATCAGATAATATTTTATTATTAGATAACCCTCTTGACAAATAGCTGAAGAAAAAAGTCATCAATAAAATATAAACTGCAGAGAAGGGAGAAATTATGGGTCAGGTTGAAAAGGGATTAAGGGCTCTCTTACTGGGTTAGGCAGTGGAACTGGCCAACCATAGGCAGAATCACCCCACTCCTCCTTTCCTGACATCTGAGTCCAGTGAAGAGGGGCAGCAAACAGGGGGAGGGAGAGGGAGAGGGAGAGGGAGAGGGAGAGGGAGAGGGAGAGGGAGAGGGAGAGGGAGAGGGAGAGGGAGAGGGAGAAGGGAGAAGGGAGAGGGAGAAGGGAGAAGGGAGAAGGGAGAAGGGAGAAGGAAGAAGGGAGAAGGGAGAGGGAGAGGGAGAGCGAGAGGACAGATTTTAGTCTAATACCTTAACAAGTGGTTGGAGTCTGGATTTTATCAGGGAGCCTTCAGGCAACATCAGGGAGCCATCCCAGCCAGGAACCTCCATTTACTCTAAGACCTTCCTCTAGTTGCCTGTGTTTGGCCAATTCTGCAAAAGGAAAATGAGGCAGAACAAGACCAAAATTCCAATTGCCAAAAGGTGAGGGGAATTAATCAAGTTTGCACCTAGCAAGCTGCCCCGTGAATCTTTAAGACTAGCAGCTGCACTAATCACTGTTATTATTTTTTATTTTATTTATTATTTATTTGAAAAGCAGAGTTATAGAGAGGCAGAGGGAGAGAGACAGAGAAAGGTCTTCCATCTGCTGGTTCATTCCCCAAGTGGCTGCAATGACCTGAGCTGGGCCAATCTGAAGATAGGAGCCAGGAGCTTCTTCTTGGTCTCCCATGTGAGTACAGGGGCCAAGCACTTGGGCCATCTTCTGCTGCTTTCCCAGGGCACAGCAGAGAGCTGGATCGGAAGTGGAGCAGCAGATACTCAAAGCAGCACCCATATGGGATGCTGGCATTGCAGGCGGTGGTTTTATCTTCTAAGCCACAACACGAGCCCTGCTAATCACTGTTAACTGACTGACAGAGCCCCTTTGTTTTTAGTTGGTAGTGGACTAGATTGGAGAACAATTTTTTTTTTAGAGAAAAAAGAAGCAGAGGTAATCTGTCTTTATTCACCCTTCTGACCATCCCAGACAGGCTCTCAAGAAATGTTGCATATTTTTCTTTCTACTGAATTTTTGAAATGTTATGGCTCTTTTAGACTGCAATAATTTTATGATATATTTTCTTTTTTTATTAAAAGCAGACTTCATGTATTTCTTAGATATAATTTAACAACATAACAATGCTTGCTTCCATCCCTCCTCCTTCCTTCCTTTCTTTTTACTTCTTAATTTTTCTATTACTCTTTTTCTCCACAGGGTATTTTGCCTTGTGTCCACAAAGAATCAGGAGCACAGACAAGGACGTGTGTGCAGCATAAAAGAAGCTTATGAAATTTTATTGAGTGAAAAGGAAAGCAAAAGAGAAAAGAAAAAGCCTCTGGCAGTACTGAGAAGGGTCTCAGAAGAGATGCCTGCTGGGGGATGATTGTCTAGAATTTTCATGAGCTGTAAACTGCCAAGTTCTCAAGAGAGACATTGAGAAGCTGATTTTGATTGGTTAATGGGGTGAAAGCTAAATCTATCACAGAAGTCCTACACAGAAGTTGATTGCTTGACTTGTCTCAGGTCCTCTGAGACTTATCTCCACATGGTGGGTAGGGGGCCCCCTGGTCCTTACCTGTCTCCCTGTCAATAAAACAATGGTTTCAACTTGTGATAGTTTAATACCACTTTGTGACAATCAGAAGACATCATTGTTGGTTTCCATGTGTGACACTCTGATGTCACTTTGGTTTCTTCTTCTGACAATTAAAAAGTACTACTGTGGTTTCTCTGGTGACATTCTGAAATTAATGTGGTTTCCATTGGTGACATTCTCTGGTACCATTTTGGTTTCCATTTGTCACAGTATGAAAACACCACTGTAGTTTCCATGCATGGCAATCTCTGATATGACTGTGGTTTCCAGTTGTGACAATCCAAAGACACCACTGTGGTTTCCATTTGTGATTGCTGGTTCCAGTGTAGCTTCTGATTTTGACAGTCTGGAATCACTGTGGTTTCCACTTGTGATGGTCTCAGGTACCACTATGGTTTGTTGCTCATGTTAATAATTGAAAGAAACAGTATATTTTAGTCAGTGTCTAATGAAAATGAAGATGCTAATTTCTTCCAAGCAAGTATTTCAACTTCCTTTGCAGCAGTGAGATTTTATGACTTATAACCAACACAAACTTCAGATTTTCTTTAATTTTTGAATCACAAAATATAGAAGGGAAAACTCAGTCAATTCATGCTACTTTTCCATTAACTTATTATTCCTGTTTTTGTACCCTCTCATAATTCATCTTTGAAGAATTTACTACATCTCTTTCTCTCTCTATATATATGTATATACACATATACATAAAATATATCTCTATAAATACTTTAAATGCAGGTGTCATACATGGGAAATCACAATGTAAGTTGCTAGAACATCCATGATATTTAAAAAGTGGGCATTTATGCTTAAGAAAATTATTTATTAAAATTAGCCATGTGTTTATGTAAGCTTCAACTGCTAGAGTGTAAATCTTAATAACAATAAAATTGAAACCAATAAAACTGCACAATAGGGTTTATAATGAAGATTGCCTTGTGTTTGGGGAGTACTTTGAAGTTAATAACACATTTCACACATAATCTCACTTGATTCTCCAAATCAGCCTGGATAGCAAGGGTGGCAGGATCATTGATCATATCTTATAAAGAAGAAAATTGAAGGTTGCATATTTGGTATTTAACTGACACATCCAGGCGGGGCTCAGTGCGGGTTATTATTGTGCATATACTTACTTAGCATCTCTTTTTTCCTAATCACAGCAATAAAAGAGAAATATCAAAGAGTTTTTGCTTTTTGTGGTCCACGTTTGCTGGAGGAGACTTAACATGATCAACACTGCCGACCTTATCTGGTGTTGGGCCTTATCCAAGCCTGTAGCAGGAGAAGGAGGTATTGGATGCACTGACTCTTTAAATCAGCTAGGAAATGGTAGGGCTTGTGTTTGCAGATTTTAATTTAAAGTTAATTTTTAATAAGTCATATTGTGTGAGCTTGATTGAGCCTGTACCTTCTAAATCATTTGATTTATGGCTTCCATCCTGGAATAAACAACTCTTCATGACAAGTTAAGTAAAATTCCTCGGAATAGGAGCCATTCTAACCATTTGGTATTCAAAAGAACTCTTTGTGTTATACAAATAGATTTGAGAAATAATTTTCTATATTTCTGAGTCTTCTTTAATGTCTTTCAATAAAGTATTACAGACCTGCGCCGTGGCTCACTTGGCTAATCCTCCACCTGCGGTGCCAGCACCCCAGGTTCTAGTCCCGGTTGGGGCGCCGGGTACTAGTCCCGGTTGCTCCTCTTCCAGTCCAGCTCTCTGCTGTGGCCCAGGAGGGCAGTGGAGGATGGCCCAAGTGCTTGGGTCCCTGCACCCACATGGGAGACCAGGAGGAAGCACCCGGCTCCTGGCTTTGGATTGGTGCAATGTGCTGGCCATGGAGGCCATTAGGGGAGTGAACCAACAGAAGGAAGACCTTTCTCTCTGTCTCTCTCTCTCACTAACTGCCTGTCAAAAAATAAAAAAAAAAAAAGTATTATAATCTAATTCATTCTTTTTTACACATATTTTATAAAATTTACTCCTAGCAATTCTTTATCTTTTCCTAACTATAGTATATGCTGTAGTTCTTTTTTAAATCAGTAAGTCACTTTCTAGTTTCTAGAAGATATTTCTGGCTTTTTTTTTTTTTATCATAAAAGGATTTCTACTTAGCAGTTTTGAGTGTGAAAAGATAAAGGAAACATCCTTAAAATTCTTAAGGGACAGTGCTGGAGTTATGGTGTGGTGGGTTAAATGGCCACTCGGCAACCCGCCCCCCCCGTAATGGAGTCAGTGTTGATTTGCATCCCCACTACACTACTTCGAATCCAGCTTCCTGCTAATGTGCCTTGGGAAGGCAGTGGAAGATAACGCCAGTGCCTGGGCTGCTTTCACCCACATGGGAAGCCAGGATGGAGTTCCTGACTCCTGGTTTTGGCTTGGCCCTGACCTGACTGTTGTGGCTATTTGGGGATTGAACCAATGGATGGAGGATGTTTCTCTCTGTCTCTGTATCCCACTCTCTCTTTGTAGCTCTGCTTTTCAAATAAATAAATGAATAAATAAATAAATTGTAACAGGAAAGAAATTATGACTTCAAAATATTTTATCCAGCCAAGACAATAATAAAAAGTCTCTTGTCTTATGTCCACAAAGAATCAGGAGTACAAAAAATTTTATTTTTATTCAAGTCAAGATGTTAGTCAAACGCAATATATACACCAAATAGATGCTTTAAAATATATAGAAACAAGATTATCAATGGAACCTCCTTGGTCAACAAAGAACATGAGCAAAAAGAAAACAAAACAAAATAAAATAAAAAAAATAGAAAACATTAACCAAAAAGTACTAAGAACCATAAGATCCACCAATTAACAGTCGTTTCAAAAAAAGAAAGAATACTGGAATCAATAAAGCATAGTGTGTGCATTACCAAATATTTCAGTAATTTAGAAGTCCACTTGGACTGGAATGACAAACTTGGGAGCTGTTAGATAATGCAAATCTGTTTTTCACAGCCTTGGAGGCAGATGAACAGTCTGGGGAGCATCATTTCCTGGCTTATGAGATGGCACCTCTCACTGGATCCTCACATTTTGGAAGGGACAAGAGGTCTTTCTCAGGCCATTTCTGTTTAAAAGGGAAAAAAAACCATTTTTGAGGACTCTGACCAATGCTCTAATCACTCCAAAGGACCCATCCGCTAATACTACCATTACCTTGGGAGCGAGAGTTTCAACATTTGAGGGATTTATACATATTTAGGAATTTGAGGGAGATATACATATTTAGACCATAGCACTAAACATATCTAAATATGACACACATTAAATAATTTTGAAAAGCATGGCTTTATAAGAGAATATAATATACCTTGAAATGTCATTTTTTACAGCTGGACTCACTTTAACAATGTTTATATAGTGTTTAATATGTGCAGGCATTGATTTAAAACTTTAACTCTTTAACATAAAGGAAAAAAATCAACTAATTAAAAGGTAAAAGAGTGGAAGTGAGAATAAGTCTAATAATGCTTCCACAGCCAAAATTTTTTTTTAAAAAAAGACTCTAAACTGGAAGTGGGGGCAACAAAGAAAAAAGTATGACCCTGATCTAATTCCATAGGGAAGTTTTGGAACTATTCCTTAAAATCCAGTTTTTCCTTTAGTGATGGGGGTTTTATTTAAAGTCTTAAATCTTTCAATTTATAATTATTTATTTTAACAGTTAAGTCTGAGATATGAAGGCATTTCAAAACATTCATGGAAAATGGAATTAACAAATAAGTTCATTTTTCTGTAAGATAATTTTGAAATTTTCTCATAATATGCATTTTCCACAAACTTTTTGAAGACCCTTCATACTCTATTATAATAGAATCTATACTAGCATAATATCCATGGTTATATTTAAAAATAAAATGTATTTGTACATATCAATTTTTTAAAAGATTTTATTTATTTTATTTGAGAGGCAGAGTTACAGACAGTGAGAGGGAAAGACAGAGAGAAAGGTCTTCCTTCCGTTGGTTCACTTTCCAAATGGCCACAACGGTTGGAACTGTGCCAATCCGAAGTCAGGAGCCAGGAGCTTCTTCCCGGTCTCCCACGCAGGTGCAGGGGCCCAAGGACTTGGGCCATCTTCTACTGCTCTCCCAGGCCATAGCAGAGAGCTGGATTGGAAGAGGAGCAGCCAGGACTAGAACTGGCACCCATATGGGATGCCGATGCCGCGGGTGGAGGATTAACCTACTGGGCCACGGCACTGGCCCCATCACTTTCTTAACCTGAGTTTCCATGTATATGTGCAGAACTAGATTAAAAATCTTAATAGCAATGTTGATTAGCCCCAGTAAGATGGGTATTCTTATACATTTTTTTCCACCTCTTGACCAAACACAGTACCTCTGGGTAACTATTGGCTGATCTTTGTACAAGATTTCCTGTTGGTTCTAAAGCCTAGTGAAAGAGTTTATAGATCAATACAGATTATCATGGTGGGAGGGAAGCTCTCAAAATGAAAAAATGTATGCCTCACAGTACATGAGACATGTGCTATGACTCACATAATACACTCACATGTAAAATAGCCCAGTTATTTATAGGAAAATTAGTTGGTCATCTCCAGGACAATCTTAATCCATTTAAACCTTTACTTTAATTCCAGCAATATGGTTATCTGCTGTTCAGTTTTGTTTGTTATTTAAAAATACCAAATGGAAATTACATTTTAGACTTCTACCTCACACTCTCTACAAAGGAAAGTACAATAAGCTAATGTGTTGTGTAAAAAAAAAAAAAAAACAAAACAAAAAAAACAAAACAAAAAAACCTCTAATAAATCAAAATGTGTGGAATCTGTCAAACATTGATAAAAAATAGAATTTTATATGCATATAGAAGACCACAGAGCAATAGGGATGAAAATTACATCCTTGTTCAGTAAATGGCCTATTGGCAACAGTCTCATTCTAGTGTTCTTCACCTCTATCTCTGCCTGGATGAGGACTGAAAATTGCCATTAGCGGTGAGGACAGAAATTGCCATTGGTGCTCTTATCAGCTTCACTGAAAACAGTTGGAGTCTTCTTAATGCACAGGGACAGCTCCCTTAAAGTGTGCTGCAGTGGACACTCCTGGCAGCTCAGAAAAACCGGACTGAGAAATCACATTTTGGGAAGTGACCTGCCAGGTGTCATTGAAGGTATGATGTTTTCATTACTGTTGTTGGAGTAAATCCAAGGAAATGGAATAGCAGCAACATTCTTGCACTGAGAAGCCCTGGAGGTGGAATTACATGGGCTTCATGTGGGTGCTTCCATACATACGAAGTGCCTGTATTTAAAATTATCACATAGCAGAATAAATGAAAAGGACAGTGCCTTATTACTTCTAATCCTATTCTCAAGTATCATCTACTGTTAATAGAGTTTTACATATATTATTAAAGTATTTATTCATAAACAAATTGATATAACTAGGGTATTTTTTGGAGGGGGAATAAACTGTATATTAGCTACAGATTGTCCATGCAGTAAATATTTTCAGTTTCTGCAGGTTAGAATTGACAGGAATAAGTCTATTCAAAATCTATGATTTGAGTAACTTTCCACTAATTGGAAGAACCTCTCCCAGAGTTTGAATGGGAGTTCTTTGTTGCCCAAAACTGTATAAATATTAGATATCAGTATTTTTAATCATTGATAATATATTATAACAAAATTGCTTTATTATAACAAAACCTTCTGTAACTATTAAGTGAGATAACCTTCATTTACTCCTATTTGTAAATTGTATGATTTCATTTGTGATTGTGTTAACATTTTCTCATACATTGCAATTATAAAATGCCATGTTTTTAATTTTATTGTGGTATTTTATTCTTCATGTGAAAGTTATCAATTGAAATATAATCATGTTCTGCTTTATGGCAAAAAAGGACAATTGTAATATGATTAGAATATAAAATCAGCACAGAAAATTTTCTACTTTTTCTCTCTGATGAAATGTGTGGTGTGATTATTTTTCCTTGATTCTGTAGGACTTTTAGTATCCAGAAAGTGGAGTAAAATGAAAGGAAATGGAAGGATATTCTTTTAAATGGGTAATATTTTATAATTCAAAGTTTGGATATTATTTAAAAGATCCAATTTCTTTCACTTCAGTTCACTCATCTGCAAAACTATCCCATTTATATTGGTTCAATGAGTTCCAATTCTAAAATGGAAAATTCAGTAAATGAAAAGGTAAGAAAGTCCCACTCTGTGGGTGAAAAATTTCAGGAATGGTAATATGATTTTTATTATAGTTTCTAAGAAATTTGTATTGCTTCAAATGGTCTTTCCAAAATTTAGAATACAACATAGAGCATTGTTTTCCTTTACTCCTAAATTTTTTTTTCAATTTTATGTAACTATAATGTTACTCTCTGTGATTTCAGAATGGCATTGCACATTTTATGAGTTTGGGCAAATGTGTAATGATGTGTGTGTGCCATCACAGTACCATACACAAGACTTCCATTGCCCTGAAATTCCTCTCCCATTCATCTGTCTATCCCCATTGATCTTTTGTTTTACCTTTTCCAGAATGTCATGCAAATTGAATCATTCAATATGTTATTTTTTCTAACTTGTTTCTGTCCCTTAGTAATATGCATTTAAAGTTTTTACGTCTGTTCAAAGATTGACAGCTCTTTCTTTTCAGTGCTGAATAATGTTCTGTTTTCCATCTGGCTCCACCACACTTTATCCATTCAATTACTGAAGCACATCTTGGTTGCTTATAATATTTGGCAATTATGAATGAAGTGGCTATATTCATATACAGGTTATTATGATGGCATAAGTTTTCAACTCAATACCAAGGAGTATGCTTGATGGTTTACATGATAACAGAATATTTAAATTTATAAAAATCACCAAACTGTCTCCCGAAGTGGAAGTAATACTATTAAGTAGCATGAATACTGTTTTAAGTAAAATCGTTTTCTTATATTTTGGATTATTCTTTGGTAATGTATAAAAACGCAGTTGGCTTTTTGTAGTGGTCTTATTTACTGCAACCTTGCTGAACTCAATCATTGGTTCCAATTCTCTGCATATGCGTCTGAGTGTGTCTTGTATTTTGAGTGTCTATATGTCATCTTTCGTAAGATGTTGAGACTTTTTATTAACTCTCATAATTTGCATGGATTTTTGTAATTCACCCATACCAATATGTGTGATCAATATATTTTCATTGTACTTTATGTTGTCCATACAGTAAAAGCATTGATTCATTTACTGTCTTCCTATTGAAGGAATTTGGCTGTTTTCAATGTTGTTAACATGACAGAAATGTTGCACTGAGCATTCTTGCATAAGGCTTTCAGCACACAGTGTTAACGGTGTTAGATTCTTTCTCTAACTCCTGATCCCTCTCTGCCCTACCTCCCTCTTGCCTTCATTATTTTCTGATTGATACATAATTAGCAAGAACATTTCTGAGTCATAAGTTGTTACTCTCTCTTCTTTTAGTGAGAACACAGAACTGTGTTTTAAGTGGTTGAGGCAATTAGCATTTTAATCTACATGATACAAACACTTCCTCTTTTTTGCCAAACAGGTTGATATTAAATGTTATCTCACTGGTGTTATAATGTGTCTTTTTCTAATGGCTAATGAATTTGAGGAAATGTTTATTTTTTTTTAGAAATAATATGTTATCGTGCTTGTGGAAATCATATCTTTTGCCCTTTTTTTCCTGTTACTTATTTGCGGTTTTCTGAACAATCAATTTTCAATATCTTTATATATTCTGGATATTAATTAATTATCTTTCTAGAAAATACTACTTCCTAGAGTATATTTTGTTTTGTACTTCTTCTTCTTTTCTAATGTTCCCAGGTAAAAGCACATTTTATTAATATTATTAAAATAGAAGTTTATTTTAATTCATAGTTAATGCTTTTTTAGTATTATTTAAGCAATATTAATGTACCCTATGAACATAAATATTCTATTTTTTTACTTTTTCAAATTTTTATTAATACATTTTTTTAACTTTTATTTAATGAATATAAATTTCCAAAGCACAGAATATGGATTACAATGGCTTCCCCCCCATAACGTCCCTCCAACCCACAACCCTCCCCTTATCCACTCCCTCTCCCCTGCCATTCACATCAAGATTCATTTTCAATTATCTTTATATACAGAAGATCAGTTTAACATACATTAAGTAAATACTTCAACAGTTTGCTCCCACACAGAAATATAAAGTGAAAAATACTGTGTGAGTACTAGTTATAGCATTAAATCTCAATGTACAGCACACTAAGGACAAAGATCCTACATGAGGAGTAAGTGCACAGTGACTCCTGTTGTTGACTTTACAAATTGACACTCTTGTTTATGGCCTCAGTAATCACCCTAGGCTCTTGTCATGAGCTGCCAAGGCTATGGAAGCCCCCTGAGTTCACTGACTCTGATCATTTTTAGACAAGGCCATGGTCAAAGTGGAAGTTCTTTCCTCCCTTCAGAGAAAGGTACCTCCTTTTTTGATGACCCATTCTTTCCACTGGGATCTCACTCACGGAGATCTTTCATTTAGGTTTTTTTTTTATCCCCCAGAGTGTCGTGGCTTTCCATGCCTGAAATACTCTCATGGGCATTTCAGCCGGATCCACATGCCTTAAGGGCTGATTCTGAGGACAGAGTGCTGTTTAGGACATTTGCCATTCTATGGGTCTGCTGTGTATCTCACTTCCCATGTTGGACCATTCTCTCCCTTTTTGATTCTATCAGCTAGTATTTGCAGACACTATTCTTGTTTATGTGATCCCTTTGGTTCTTAGTCCTATCATTATGATCAATTGTGAACAGAAATTGATCACTGGGACTAGTGAGATGGCATTGGTACATGCCACCTCGATGGGATTGAATTGGAATCCCCTGGTATGTTGCTAACTGTACTGTTTGAGGTAAGTCAGCTTGAGCATGTCCCGAATTGCACATCTCTTCCCTCTCTTATTCCCACTCTTACATTTAACAGCAATCACTTTTCAGTTAAGTTTCAGCACTTAAGAAGAATTGTGTATTGATTACAGTATTCAACCAAAAGTATTAAGTAGAACAAACAAACAAAAATACTAAGAGGGATAACATATTAAGCTGCTCATCAACAGTCAGGGCAAGAGCTGATCAAGTCACTGTTTCACATAGTGTCCATTTCACTTCAACAAGTTTCCCCTTTGGTACTCAGTTAGTTGTCGCCAATCAGGGAGAACATATGATATTTGTCCCTTTGGGACTGGCTTAATTCACTCAGCATGATGTTTTCCAAATTCCTCCATCTTGTTGCAAATGACTGGGTTTCATTGTTTTTGATTGCTGTATAGTATTCTATAGAGTACATGTCCCATAATTTCTTTATCCAGTCTACTGTTGATGGGCATTTGGGTTGGTTCCAGGTCTTAGCTATTGTGAATTGAGCTGCAATAAACATTAAGGTGCAGACTGCTTTTTGTTTGCCAATTTAATTTCCTTTGGGTAAATTCCAAGGAGTGGGATGGCTGGTTTGAATGGTAGGGTTATATTCAGGTTTCTGAGGAATCTCCAGACTGACTTCCATAGTGGCTTAACCAGTTTGCATTCCCACCAACAGTGGGTTAGTGTCCCTTTTCCCCCACACCCTCTCCAGCATCTATTGTTGGTAGATTTCTGAATGTGTGCCATTCTATCCGGGGTGAGGTGAAACCTCATTGTGGTTTTGATTTGCATTTCCCTGATGGCTGGTGATCTTGAACATTTTTTCATGTGTCTGTTGGCCATTTGGATTTCCTCTTTTGAAAAACGTCTATTGAGGTCCTTGGCCCATCTCTTAATTGGGTTGTTTGTTTTGTTTTTGTGGAGTTTCTTGATTTCTTTGTAGATTCTGGTTATCAACCCTTTATCAGTTGCATAGTTTGCAAATATATTTTCCCGTTCTGTCGGTTGTCTCTCCACTTTCCTGACTCTTTTTTTGCAGTACAGAAACTTCTCAATTTGATGAAGTCCCAAATGTAAATTTTGGCTTTGACTTCCTGTGCTTCTGGGGTGTTTTCCAAGAAGTTATTGCCGGTACCTATATCTTTCAGGGTTTTTCCAATGCTCTCTAATAATTTGATGGTGTCAGGTCGTGGATTTAAGTCTTTAATCCATGTTGAGTGAATTTTTGTGTAAGGTGAAAGGTAGGGGTCTTGCTTCATGATTCTGCATGTGGAAATCCAGTTTTCCCAGCACCATTTATTGAATAGACTCTCCTTACTTCAGGGATTGGTTTTTGGATCCTTCATCAAATATGAGTTGGCTGTAGATGTTTGAATTGATTTCTGGTGTTTCTATTATGTTCCATTGGTCTATCCATCTGTTTCTGTACCAGTACCATGCTGTTTTGATTACAACTGCCCTGTAGTATGTCCTGAAATCTGGTATTGTGATGCCTTCAGCTTTGTTTTTGTTGTACAAGATTGCTTTAGCTATTCGAGGTCTCCTGTGTCTCCATATAAATTTCAGCACCATTTTTTCCAGATCTAAGAAGAAGGTCTTCGGTATCTTGATTGGTATTGCATTGAATCTATAAATTGCTTTTGGGAGAATGGACATTTTGATGATATTGATTCTTCCAATCCATGAGCATGGAAGATTTTTCCATTTCTTGGTATCCTCTTCTATTTCTTTCTTTAAGGTTTTGTAATTTTCATCATAGAGATCTTTAACGTCCTTGGTTAAGTTTATTCCAAGGTATTTGATTGTTTTTGTAGCTATTGTGAATGCGATTGAGCTTAGAAGTTCTTCCTCAGCCATGGCATTGTCTGTGTATACAAAGGCTGTTGATTTTTGTGCATTGATTTTATACCCTGGTACTTTGCCAAAATCTTCTATGAGTTCCAATAGTCTCTTAGTAGAGTTCTTTGGGTCCCCTAAATAAAGAATCATATAGTCTGCAAAGAGGGATAGTTTGAGTTCTTCCTTCCCAATTTGTATCCCTTTAATTTCTTTTTCTTGCCTAATACTCTGGCTAGAACTACCAGAACTATATTGAATAGCAGTGGTGAGAGTGGGCATCCCTGTCTGGTCCCAGATCTCAGTGGAAATGCTTCCAACTTTTCCCCATTCAATAGGATGTTGGCTGTGGGTTTATCATAGATTGCTTGGATTGTATTGAGGAATGTTCCTTCCAAACCCAGTTTGCTTAGATTTTTCATCATGAACGGGTGTTGTATTTTATCAAATGCTTTCTCGGCATCTATTGAGATAATCATATGGTTTTTCTTCTGCAGTCTGTTAATGTGGTGTATCACATTGATTGTTTTGCGCACATTAAACCATCCCTGCATACCAGGGATAAATCCCACTTGGTCTGGGTGGATGATCTTTCTGATGTGTTGTTGCATTCTATTGGCGAGAATTTTATTGAGGATTTTTGCATCTATGTTCATCAGGGATATTGGTCTATAATTCTCTTTCAATGCTGCATCTTTTTCCGGCTTAGGAATTAAGGTGATGCCGGCTTCATAGAAAGAATTTGGGAGGACTCCCTCTTTTTTGATTGTTCTGAATAGTTTGAGAAGAATTGGAGTCAGTTCTTCTTTAAATGTCTGGTAGAATTCAGCAGTGAATCCATCTGGTCCTGGGCTTTTCTTTGTTGGGAGGGCCTTTATTACTGTTTCAATTTCTGTCTCAGTTATGGGTCTATTTAGGTTTTCTATGTCTTCCTGGTTCAATTTAGGTAGGTTGCATGTGTCCAGGAATCTATCCATTTCTGATAGGTTTCCCTGTTTGCTGGCATACAAGTTCTTGTAGTAATTTCTGATGATTCTTTTTATTTCTGTGGTGTCTGTTGTTACGTTTCTTTTTTCATCTCTGATTTTATTGATTTGGGTCTTTTCTCTTCTTTTTTTAGTTACTTGGGCCAATGTGGTGTCAATTTTGTTTATTTTTTCAAAAAACCAGCTACTCGTTTGGCTGATTTTTTGTAATTTTTTTTGGATTCAATCCTGTTGATTTCTTCTCTGATTTTAATTATTTCTCTTCTCCTACTAGATTTGGGTCTGGTTTGCTGTAGGTTTTCTAGATCCTTGAGATGCATTGAAAGCTCATCTTTGGTGCCTTTCCAATTTCTTGATGTAGGCACCTATTGATATAAACTTTCCTCTTAACACTGCTTTTGCTGCGTCCCATAAGTTTTAGTATGTTGTGCTGTTATCCTCATCTACTTCCAGAAAATTTTTGATTTCTCTTTTAATTTCTTCTATGACCCATTGTTCATTCAGGAGCATGTTGTTCAATCTCCATGTGTTTGCGTATGCTCTAGGGATTCCTGAGTTGTTCATTTCCAACTTCATTCCTTTATGGTCTGAGAAGCTGCATGGTATGATTCTAATTCTTTTGAATTTGCTGAGACTTGCTTTATGGCCTAGTATGTGGTCAATCCTAGAGAAGGTTCCATGTACTGCTGAGAAGAATGTAAAATCTTTAGCTGTAGGATTGAAAGTTCTGTAGATATCTGTTAGATCCATTTGGGCTATAGTGTCGTTTAAATCTACTGTATCCTTGTTGATCTTCTGTCCTGTTGATCTGTCTATTTCTGAGAGTGGAGTATTGAAGTCCCCCAGTACTATTGTATTGGGGTCTAAGTCTCCCTTTAAGTCCCTTAACAAATCTTTTAGATAATCCGGTGCCCTATAGTTAGGTGCATATACATTGATAATTGTTATATCTTCCTGTTGAATGATCCCTTAATCATTATATAGTGTCCCTCTTTGTCTCTCTTAACAGTTTTTGTGGTAAAGTTTATGTTGTCCGATATTAAGATGGCTACGCCTGCTCTTTTTTCATTTCTGTTGGCATGGTATATATTTTTCCAGCCTTTCACTTTCAGTCTGTATGGATTTTTGTTGAAAGATGTGTTTCTTGTAAGCAGCAAATAGATGGGTTTTGTTCCTTAAGCCAATCAGCCAATCGGTGTCTTTTAACTGGACAGTTCAGGCCATTAACGTTCAATGTGACTAATGATAAGTGGTAACTTTGCCCTGCCATTTGCCAAAGATAAGTTCTAATATATGCTTTGAATTCCCTGTGATCTTTTGCTGTGAGGTTTCCTTCCTTTAGCTTCTTCATATTGATGACCGTGTTTCTGTGTGTAACACATCTTTAAGCATTTTTTGCAGGGCTGGACGAGTGGCAACAAATTCTTTCAATTTCTGTTTGCTATGAAAAGTTTTTATTTCACCTTCATTCACAAATGATAGCTTTGCAGGATATAATATTCTGGGCTGGCAGTTTTTCTCTCTTAGTACCTGGGCTATGTCTCGCCATTCCCTCCTAGCTTGTAGGGTTTCTGATGAGAAGTCAGCTGTGAGTCTGATTGGAGATCCTCTGAGAGTAATCTGACATTTCTCTCTTGCACATTTTAGGATCTTTTCTTTATGTTTCACTGTGGGGAGTTTAATTACAATGTGTCGTGGTGAGGATCTCTTTTGGTCGTGTTTATTAGGGGTTCTGTGAGCTTCCTGTACTAGGATTTCTCTGTCCTTCTCCAAACCTGGGAAATTTTCTGCTAATGTCTCACTAAAAAGGCCTTCTAATCCTTTCTCCCTCTCCATGCCTTCAGGAACTCCTAGAACCCGAATGTTGGGTTTTTTAATAGTATCCTGAAGATTCCCGACAATATGTTTTAGATTTCTAATTTCCTCTTCTTTTCTTTGGTCTGACTGTATCCTTTCCCGTTCTCTGTCTTCTAAGTCCAATATTCTCTCTTCTGCTTCACCCATTCTGTTTGTAAGGCTCTCTATTGTGTTTTTCATTTGATCTATTGAATTCTTCACTTCATTATGATTTCTCATCACTATCACAGTTTCCTGTTGTACTAGTTGTTTCATTTCATTTTGATTCCTCCTTAATATTTCATTTTCACGAGAGAGATTTTCTATCTTGTCCATTATGGATTTCTGTAGTTCAAGAATTTGTTTTTGAGAACTTCTTAATGTTCTTATCAATTTTTTGAGATCAGCTTCTTGCATTTCTTCTATCTCATCATCTTCATAATCTTGAATTGGGGTGTCTTTTTCATTTGAGGGCTTCATGGTGACTTCCTTGTTTTTATTACCTCGGTTTATGCATTTGTTATTTGGCATATTGGAGATATTTGGTTTCTTCACTGTGGTGCTTTTTCTTGTTATACTATGACTCTAGATTAAGTGGACTGTCTGTTTTTGATGGAGCCTTAGAGGCTTGAGATGGGTGTGGCCTGAGAGCTCTGTTTGGTGTGCCAAAGGTAACACCCCCAGGTTAGGCGTGGTAGATCTCTCTCTCTCTTTCTTTTTTTGATTCAAAGGGGAAGTAAATCCGCACAGCTGAACAAAGTTGGAGGTAGTTAGCAGGCAAATGATATACCCACAGGAGCCAGAGATCGGAAGCTCTTTCCCAAGGACCACCCAGGGAATCTGTTCTGCCCTCAGAGTGGGCTCAAATTCTCCTTCAGTCTCCCACTGGGTTGCCAAAGTTATGGAATTGTAGTGTCTCTGGATAGTACTCACGTGAATTCCGTGAGTTCTCTCCCCCACCGTCTCTTTTTTCACAGTCTCAGTTCAGTAGCACCACAAATTTATTAGGTCCTAATCTCCTGTTAATTTGCCCTGCCCAGAGTCAGGTTTTTCTGCTAGGCTCGGGGCCGGTGCAGACCTGAGGTCGCTCTGCTTATGACGTATGTCCAAGATGGTGCATGCTCTTTGTCTTGCTTGCCTTTGAGAGGTGAGCGGAGAGAGAGAAACCCGTGTCCGTATCAGTCACTTTTTTTTCTCTCTCTCTCTCTCTCTTCTAGTTAGCCTGGTGAACTTTTCCCCCCGGGGTCATTCCCTCTAGTCTCCTCTTTCCGCTTGCTTGCCGGTGTCTCAGGCTATTGAGGTTCGGCTCACCTTGCGTTCCAGCGCTGGTGTGTTGAGTCTGCCGCTGGTGTCCAGAACTGTGGACTCCTACGCTCTCCACGCAGGTCCACTGTGAATCACTCGTTCCGGAAGAGTTTCTTCTGCTGTTTCTTCCCCTACTCTTCCTTGAACCTGCAGTATCTCCACTTTTATTAAACTGTCTCTCCCCGGACTATCAGTGTGCTCCCTTCCTATTTCGCCATCTTGCCTCCTCTCCATAAATATTCTTGTACATTAGTTTTTTAAAGTTTACCTTTTCAATCTTTAAAAAAAATTGATTAATTGATTTAAAAGGCAGAGAGAGAGAGGTGGAGAGAGAGAGAGAGAGGTCATCTATCCACAGGTTTCTTCTCCAAATGCCCCCAACAGCTAGGTCTGGGACTGGACAAAGCTAGGAGTCAGGAACTCCAACCTGGTCTCCTTTGTGGGTGGCAGGTACCCAAGTACTTAAGGCATCATCAGATGCTTTCCCAGGTGCATTAGCAGGAAGTTGGATCAGAAGCGGAGAAACCAGGACACAAATAAGCATTTCATATGGGATCCAGTATCCTAAGCAGCAACTTATCCCTTTACATCACAATTTTGGCCCCTACATTTTAAACCTTTAACATTTAAGTTTAATCTAAATGAACATACTTGATTGTTCCCTGTGGGATGATAGAAAATTCATGTTAATTCTTTTCCATGTGAGGGTCAGAACTACATATATTGTAGTGTTTCGTTGCCTCATACATTGGCAAAAGAGATGCTGAATCTCTTTTATATCACATTTCCATATTTTATATTTTGTGTCTTTATGTTATTTGTGTGTTCCTTCACCACAGGTTTATAGTATATCTTATTGCTTGGCAGGCAAACCCACTAACCTCAATTCCTAAAAGGTACCTAGGCCATTTGTAGGCTTTTGCATATTCATACTTATTTTATAAATATCTATTCAGCTATCTAGTCAACTAAGTACACACTTGTGATGAAATTGCTTTTAATCTACAGATCAGAATGGTTGACACATTTTGAGTCTTATTTTTAAAATCCCAATGTAACCTCTGATCATAAAGACCTTTTCTTTTTCAACTTCAATTTTATTTCTTCCTGTGAACACTGTGTTTTTGTTGCTATGGTAAAAGGGAATTCTTAATTAGATTTTATGTATACTGCCTTATGTTGAAAACACCATTTTTCTTTTGATATTCCATATAGCAACCATTATTTATAGTACTTTGCAGTTAGATTCTTGGATTTTCTATGTAGGGAGTCATTTAATCTGCAAATAAGACAGTTTTGTTTTTCTTGTTACAATCTTTATCTGTTTAATTTTCTTACGGTTTATTGATTAGAAGATATAATTGTTTGCACTATGGAAGCACAGTGTGGATATGACTGTGAGATTGTGTAACTTGATCTGTTCCCTGAAGTCCTTATTGCCACATTGTCAGTTTGAGCCAGAAGCTTAATTCTTTCTATCTATCTATCTGTCTATCTATCCATCCATCCTTCCATTTTGGTGTTCAGCTGGAATTGTATGCTTACACTCTAGAATGATCTACTTCTAAAAGATTTGTGATTTCTATTTGCTTTGCTTTTTGAGTTGTGAGCCATGCTGGAGGATCTCTGCCTATAGCTATTTGGTAGATGTTAAAATGTAGCCACAAATTCTTCTCTTGTCTACTTGCACTACCGTCTTTGGAATGGCTTTCTCACTACTCCCATTAAGATACAGGATTTGCTTCCTACTCTCTTGATTCTGGTCTGGCCCTGCCTGTTCTGCTGCCATTCTTGTCCTCTTGCTGACCTGAAACAACTGGAGTGAGAAAATTCAGGGCGGCTTCATTGAGCATGATAAGTAGAGCAACAGGTTGAGCTCAGAGTCAGTTCCAAATGACAGATGTGTCAATGAAGTCCTTATAGACCACCTGTTTAGTTGATTTCATGTGCAAGATTCAGAAAAGAACAGCAGATTTGCCTGATTGTTTATTCACAGAACTGACTGTCCAAAGAATTTAAGCAAATGAATGACTATTCTTTAAAATGACTATGTTTGGGGAAGGTTTGTTACATAATAATGAATAAGTAGAATAATCTCTTCATTATACATTACTAAAAGAAGTTAGCCTAATCCCATTAATTTTTATTATTTGGAATACCTTTACAACATCAGCTAGTTGGTTATCATATTGTACATGGAGAAAGATATAGAAAACAAATGAATTATTTTCATTTGTCTGTAAGCTTTGAAATTAACTTGTTAGTTTCTTAACTCACTATAAGGGTTTAAAATTATTTTCTCCATTATTCATGCATTTTAGCATATTTAATGGATTTGGGCTCAAGAGATATCCTTTTTAATGAATAAAATTTATAAATGGTATTTAGTAACTCTTGACTTCCACTTGCTCAATCAACTTCTGAAGTAGCAAAAGTTGACTCACAGATCCTGGAATGGCAGGTTTGTTTCTCTGGTGACATTGGGATGAATAAATAGATGGCTGTTGCTTTAATGTTAATAGCCTTTTAATACAGTTACCCCTCTATACCTGCGGGATTGGTTCCAGGACCCTTATGGATATCAAGTCCTCAGATGTGCATTTCCATTACATAAGGTGGTGTAGTATTTGCATAGAACCTACACAATCCTCCTACATACTTTAAATCATCTCTAGATTACTAATGCAGTGTAAATGTTATATAAAGGATTGTTAAACTGTGTTGCTTTTTAAATTTTTATTTATTTGATTATTTTTTTTTTCAGTTGAGAGGCACAGAGAGAGAGAGAGAGAGAGAGAGAGAGAGGGAGGGAGAGGAGACTGACAAAGAGAGCTCTCATCTACTTGTTCAGCATGGCCAGGACTGGGTCATAGCAATGCTGGGAGCCAGCATTCTGTCCAGATCTCCCATGTGGATGACAGGGGCCTAAACCCTTGAAACATCATTTGCTGCCTGTATTTAAAAACTGTATTTATTAATTTGAAAGGCAGATAGAAGAAAGATACAGAGGTAGACATAGAGAGATTCTTCATACACTGGTTCATCCTCCAAATGCCCATAAGGGCCAGAGTTGGGCCAAGCTGAAGCTGCCAGGTGAGAACTCAATCCAGGTCTCCCTCACTGCGGGCAGGGACCCAAGCACTTGAACCATCACCTGTTGCCTCTATTTGTTTTAGAATGAAGTTATTCATTTTCATTTATTTGAAATACAGAAGGAGCAAGAGAGGGAGAGGGAGAGATGGAGAGGGAGAGAGGGAGAGAGGGAGAGAGGGAGAGAGGGAGAGAGGGAAAGAGAGAGAGAGAGAATCTTCCATCCACTTGTTCATTCCCCAAACGCTGTCAGCAGCTGCTATTGAACCAGGTTGAAGCCAGAAGCCTGCAACTCAAAAAGGTCTTCCAGGTGGGTGGCAGGAACTGAAGTATTTGAGCCATCTGCTGCCTTCCAGGGTGTGTAGGAACTGAAATCAAAAGTGGAGCCTGTACTCAAACCCAGTCAGATACGGAATGTGGGGATCCCAAGCAATCTCTTAATGACTGTGCTATATGCCCAAACCAATTTTTACTTAATTGTTTCTTGTTGTTCTTACATCTCATTTTCTGAATATGTTAAATCCAAAGTTGATTCAATCCATGAATGGTGTCCTTACAGATACAGAGGACTGACTGCAGCTTGCAGACATGCCTGAATAATAATTTCAGAAAAGTTCAGCCACTTCTTACTTGTGTGAGTTACATCAAGATTTTATTGTTTATTATCACTAATATTTCACTAATCTAATATGAGGATGCTTATATTCAATAAAATATTTGTAACAATTAGGTTAGGTTTCTCTGACATGACTGGTCCATAGTCAATACTCAGAAAATTTTAAGATTGTTAAGCTTACCATATTTTTTCTATCCTTCCATGTGCTAGAAATTGTCTTGATTTCTTTTTAGTACTAGACTAGTTGATTTGACTGTTGTTCACTGGAAGGCAGGAGGTAGAATGTGCTTTGTTTCTATTCTCATTTTTTATATATTCTAATCAGATCCTGTTTGGGCACCACACAACTCAGCTGGAAACTCCTTGAACTCTTTAACAATTTTAGTAATTTAGTGTTCTTTGAAACCAATTTGGGGTGACAGAAATTTTTAAAAAATTTAATATGTGAAAATATTTAGATGGCAAGTCAACTGTCCAGTTTACTCTGCTAATTAAATGATTGTAAATGCAGTCATCCTATTTTGAGCTATTTATCAGGTTTAAAGGACATGACAGAAACATTGTTTCCCTTCACTTTCTTCCCTTGCCCTTTCAGTAATCTTCAGACTGTACCACATGGTGACAAAATAGAAAGAGAGAAATGAAGAGTCTAACCATGAACTTTGCTGCTCACTTCTATAGCTGGCCCAATTTTAAGAACATAATGAAAACATTCTCCTGAATAAGACCCCCATGAATATCTGTATGGTTTTAGTATCTCTGATTTTAGATGAATGCCCTGAATTTTCATAGAAAAAACAATAAAGAACCAAATTCTGATTCTTTCATAGCTATCAAATTGTGCTGAATCTCATTTTGAGACCACTCTGGAAAACTACTATTTGTCTCACAACCTGAGAATACCATCAAATCTCTGGGATTTGCAAGACTGAAGTTGATACAGACAGAGGATGTAAGGAATGTCGGTTGGGAGATCAATACTGATTGATCTTCTCTGACCTCCTCCAATGCATGGGCTGCCTGCATCTTATTTTTAAAAAACACCCCCTCTTCGTTCTGGTGTCCTCTTCTAACATTTTTGTTCCTATGAGGTAATGTCATTATCTTTTCATCCCACAGCTAAGTCTTTCCATCTTTACTATCTCATTGAGTGGGGAAGTTTTGGATTTTAAAATTAATCCCTAGGTAGGTGGGTTTCAAAGTGATTTACAAATGTCCTCATCCTCATATATTCACAAGTTCTTTGTCTGTTTTTGTCTTTGCTGTAAGTCATGCAAACAAGTACAATGGATTCCTAAAAGCTATACTGCAATGCACGAAAGCTCCATACATCTTAGGTAATTGTTGAGTATTTCTTGTGATTAAAAATGATTTCCACTACATGTAAATATGCTGGGTGGATTTAATTTGTTGGAAAATTTGTTTGATGTATTATTTCCTTTTTAATCTTTTTTGTTAACTTTTATTTAATAAATATAAATTTCCAAAGTACAACTTTTGGATTATAGTGGCTTTTTCCCCCCATAACTTCCCTCCCACCCTCAACCATCCCATCTCCCGCTCCCTCTCCCATCCCATTCACATCAAGATTCATTTTCAATTATCCTTATATACAGAAGATCAATTTAGTATACACTAAGTAAAGATTTTAACAGTTTGCACCCACACAGAAACACAAAGTATAAAGTACTGTTTGAGTACTAGTTATACCATTAATTGACATAGTACAACACATTAAGGACAGAGATCCTCCATGGGGAGTAAGTGCACAGTGACTCTTGTTGACTTAACAATTGACACTCTTATTTATGGCATCAGTAATCACCCTAGGCTCTAGTCATGAGTTGCCAAGGCTGTGGAAGCCTTTTGAGTTTGACAACTCTGATCTTATTTAGACAAGGCCATAGTCAAAGCGGAAGTTCTCTCCTCCCTTAAAAGAAAGGTACCTTCTTCTCTGATGGCCCATTCTTTCTGTTGGGATCTCACTCACAGAGATCTTTCATTTAGGTCATTTTTTTTTTTTTTTGCCACAGTGTCTTGGCTTTCCATGCCTAAAATACTCTCATGGGCCTTTTATCCAGATCTGCATGCCTTAAGGGCTGATTCTGAGGCCAGAGTGCTATTTAGGACATCTGCCATTCTATGAGTCTGCTGTGTAGCCCGCTTCCCATGTTGGATTGTTCTCTCCTTTTTAATTCTATCAATCAGTTAGTATTAGCAGACACTAGTCTTGTTTATGTGATCTCTTTGACTCTTAACCCTATCATTATGATCAATTATGAACTTAAACTGATCACTTTAACAAGTAAGATGGCACTGGTACATGCCACCTTGATGAGGTTGGATTGGAATCCCCTGGCACATTTATAACTCTATCATTAGGGGTAAATCCGATTGAGCATGTGCTGAACTGTACATCTCCCTCTCTTATTCCCACTCTTATATTTAATGGGAATCACTTTTCTGTTAAATTTAAACACTCAAGAATAATTGTGTATTAATTAAAGAGATCAACCAATGGTATTAAGCAGAACAAAACGTACTAGAAGGAGTAAAGTAGTAAGTTGTTCCTCGACAGTCAGGACAAGGGTTGATCAAGTCATTGTTTCTCATAGTGTCCATTTCACTTCAACAGGTTTCCTTTTAGGTGCCTAGTTAGTTGTCACCGATCAGGGAGAACATATGCTGTATTATTTCCAAGTGCACCAGTATGTTGTAGCTCTTATAAATTCTCTACTCATTGCACCTAATCACAATGCATGATGTTGTACTTTGAGACCAGAATCACTATTATTATGTTCACCAGCAAAGAAGGCAGAAGAATATGGCTCAAATCTTGGCCTTGATTGGAAAGTGGGGAAAAGCTTTATGGATTAGGTAGGAGAAAGCTGGTATTTGGAAATACTGGGCAAGGCCAATTTGGATTGGAGAGACTTGGAATCAAGTAATATGGTGAGATTGACTTTTAATTCTGAATTTCCATGTTTCAGAGACCAGTAGCTTCTGAAAAGGCTCTGTTGTATTCAATTCCCAGTGTCGCCCTGGCTTATGGCTTACCTTCTTTTGTGCTATCTGGCTTGTGTGATATAGAGCTACCTACTCTGGGCTCATTTAACGAACATGTGGTCAAGTCCTAAATGTCAGAATCATCAGATCCGTTGTTAAGGTGTAAAATGGGTAAACATTCAGGAAATGAATGGGGAAGCATGACAAGAGAATTTTGAGGGGGCTGGCACTGTGGCTCACTTGGTTAATTCTCTGCCTGCAGCGCCAGCATTCCATATGGACACCGGGTTCTAGTCCCGGTTGCCCCTCTTCCAGGCCAGCTCTCTGTTATGGCCAGGGAGTACAGTGGAGGATGGCCCAAGTCCTTGGGCCCTGCACCTGCATGGGAGACCAGGAGAAACACCTGGCTCCTGGCTTCCGATCAGCCTGATGCACTGGCTGCAGCGCGCCGGCCGCGGTGGCCACTGGAGGGTGAACCAACGGCAAAAGGAAGACCTTCTCTCTGTCTCTCTCTCTCTCTCTCACTGTCCACTCTGCCTGTCGAAAAAAAAAGTTAAGTAGCTGAGACTTGAACCAGTACTCTGATAGGAGATGTTGGCATCACAGGCAACATCTTAACCCTCAATGCCAATAATGCTTCCCCTATATTCCATTTTTTTTCTCAAAAGAGTCTGTTTAGATTATGTTTTTGCAATAACTGAAGTCACAATTCCTTGTAAACACGGTGATTTATGAGGTTTAACTGAGATACAGCATTTGATATAGAAGGCAAAAATAAGAAACAACTAAGGTCACTTCCATAATATGGTTTAACAAATAAGTGTAATAATAATTATATGTTCGTTATTGTTTCTACTAAAACAAATGCATGTTAATGAATATTGATGATTTCTGCTATAGGATGGGATACAGCTTTGAGTGTGTTCAAGATAAACAGAGGCAGGCTTACTGCAAGGATCCCACAGTAGTCAAAATCAGACTTAAGGCGGGAAGAGCATTGCTGAGGCTGAAACCTGAAAACTTTGGGGTGGAAGTTTCCTTTCTTTCATCATTAAGGCACAGGTGGTCTTTTTTTGTTGTTGTTTTCTTATTTTTTTGTCTTTGAAAGGCACAGAGTCAGAAATCCATAGGGAGAGAGTATCTATCTGAAGATCCACTCCCCAAGTGCCCACAACAGCCAGGGCTGAACACAAAATGAAGAGCCAGGGACTCAATGTAGACCTCCCATATGGGTGACAGGGACTCAATTACTTGAGCCATCATTAGTTGAATCCCAGGATGTTCATTAGCAGGAAGCTGGGATTGGAAGCAAAGCTAGGATTTGAACCTGGGCAGGTGTCCCAAGTGGTGTCTTAGCTGCTGTGTCAAATGCGCACCCTGTGATATCTTTGTATTTTGCTGTTTTTCTGCTCATACCTCCATGTATGGTCCATTTTCCCCTTATGTGTCCATATTTCATTGTAATTATCTCTCTGACTGTGGGAAAGTTCAGTGAAAAGCTGCTTGGAAAGACAGGACTGCTGTCTGCTCATAGATTATCACTGGCTATTGACTGAATGCTTGCATCCACCAGAAATTCATATGCTGAGATCCTAACATGATGATGAGGAGATGGGGCCCTTGAAAACAATGACATCATGCGGATGGAGCCCCCAGTGGTTTAGTGCCATATACAAAAGGTTCCAGATGGATCCCTCCTTTGCTTCCACTGTGAGAGGAGATAGGAAGAAGTCAGCTGTCTGCTGGCACCAAACCCAACCACGCTAACACCCTCCTATTGGGCTTCCAGATCGTCAGAAATAAATCTCTGTTTATGAGTCATCCAGGCTAGGGTGTGTTGTTCTAGCAGACCAGACAGACCAATACAGTAGTTTTTACCCTCATCTCTTTTACTCCTGATTCCCCCTTTCTCTGTGCATCTCCTTTTGATCTGTCTACATCACTGCATTAGCTTCCCTTTCCTGCGCTCACTGCTCCGTGAAGCCTGACTCATTCTCAAAGCTCCAGGACCTCTGCAATCAAGACCCCATCCCCACCCATCTTCCTCTTGGGTTTGGATTCACAAGACAGAGGAAATAATTATACCAGCTTCACTTTGCGAAGCAGGCCACATACTATTGATTAATGGTATTTTCTTGCCAGGAATCCATGCCTAGTCTGGCTGGCTATGATTTCACAATGTATGCTCTCTCTAGTAAGAGAGGTGAAATCAGCAGAGGGCATGAGATAGGTAAGGAATGATTGGTAATCCTAATAGGAAAATATAAATTTCACATGTAAGAGAAAGAATCATCATGTGTATTTGGCACATTCAAAAATATAACATACAAATCATTTAAAATGACATAACAAAGAGAATGGAGTTATTGATTAATGGGCAGATTTGCTTCACTTATGGTCCAATCTCCATCAAATATTTCACCTTGGAACTCTCTGATTAGCATTATCCTAGGATGATTTGAGACAAGATATAATTGTGGATGACTATGAAAGATCAAGCTGATTCTCTGTTCCTTGAGATTTCATCCATTAATTAATTCAGATCACCCGAGAATTACAACCTGGGAACATATGGCCCTGAAAACTTGCAGAATTGCAGCTGTACTTTGGCAGCATTTCTACTGACTCATGAAAGGCTGCTGCATGAAATGTTAACTAAGAACTTACTGAATGACCTGCAGAGAAGTCATCCTTCCTCTCAATATAGTAGAACCCTACTGTGTCCTAGAGACAATATCCAAGGAACGGTTTGCTTTTCTAGGATAATGGCTTCTCTTAGACAATTATGAAAACTACAAAGGTAATCATAACAACTCTCAGAATCATAATCTGTACTTTTCTCCCTGCCATCCTTTAAACTTCTTTTTTTTTTCTTCTTAACCTCTTCCTCCTCAGCATCATAGCGATAGCCTGTTATTTTAATGCATTTTTCCATCTTTTTTGTTAGAAAATGCCTTTTATTTGCATTTTATAGCCTTATCTCAGGTGATCACACATGTATATTACACAGGCACTTCTGTTACACAGTGACAACCATCACAGGTTCCAAGCCAGGTTGATTCTTTGCAATATAAGTTCCATTATAGCCCTTTCTAAATGTTGGCTACCACCCACAAATCAAGGAAAACATACAATATTTCTATTTTTGAGACTGGTTTATCACACTAAACTTAATGGCTTCCAGTTGCATCCATTTCATTGCAAAAGAAAGGATTTCATTTTTAAGGCTGAGTAGTATTCCATGGTGTATATATACCACATTTTATTTATATTGTCATCAGTTGATGGACATCTGTGTTGATTCCATTTGATACCTTTATTCTTTTACATGCCTGATAATCTAGACATACCAGTCAATTTGAGCAACATGGTACCACATATGACATCTATATAAAAGGAAGTGATTTGAAACAACTTGGCAGCTCCAGTTTTGTATTAAATTCTCTCCCACACAGCAATGACCATAGGTAACTATTTTTTTGCACCAGACTCAGCCTTGTGAAGAGTTAACTGCTCTTAATTCAGTCCAATAGGGTATTTTCCTCTGCATCTGTTTTGTCTACTTCTGTAAGTTTGGCTTAGGAATGAACATTTGTTTCTATCTTCCATATGGCAGAGGAAAAAAGCAGCAAACCTGATAAAGGAGAAGATGAGATAAAAGGAGCTGAGATGAGCTACGACAAGAGGTGGGGAATGAAAAAGGTGCCAGCCCTGCTTCAGTCCCTGGTACAGGTGTGCCTTCCTCCCTTTCTCTGAGTCTCTGCATAACCTGGGTTCCCTTGTTCTGATTAGCTTGCCTCCCATGGGAGAAATGAGGCCACTGTACACTGCCTTGCACTGGTTTTTCAGTTGGATTGTGATTAAATTCCAACTCAGATAAAGGTATTAGAAGAGTAGAATTTTATTTTAAAATGTCCAGCACTTGGCACATTACTAAATACATAGCACATTCTTGCTCCTTCACTCTCTTAAATACACATAGTGTATTATATTACTAACACAGCAATTACTAACATTAGTAGATATACCAGACATGTAATACCGTAAGTTAAGAATTAGTATTTTCTCTTTTGCTTGCCTCAGTTTGCACTCTGAGATCTCAAAAATCGTGAACTCTAGCCCTAAAGCTTGCAGCCAGTGTGACTTGATGTGGTTTTCTCATATCCTTTTACAACTGTTCCCAGCTTTTTACCCACCTTAGTCAATCCCTGACCTGCCAACAGTCTTACCAGCAGGGGCTGTCTCCCACTCTGTTCAGAGCGTTCTCAACCTAGTTCTCTGCGGGCCCCCTGTCTTTCAAGCCTCTCTGGAGTTTTACCCCTATTACCTGCTCTGTGAGGACCTCATGCCATGTAACTTAGCTCTGGTTCTTCTTAAACCACCCACAACCTCTGCTTCTTATCCTATCCGCAGCCTACTGCTGGATTCCTCTTAGCTCCAGCAGTAGAGCCCAGAAACTTTTCCCTCTACTCCGACTGAGCAAATCCCATACTTCTTCATCCATAAGAATGCTGGGAAGATCAAACTGAAAGAGTAAATAGATGCCAATATATTCTTTTAGATGACATAACATGTCACATTGGCATGGATTGTGATACAAGTGCTAAAAATGCATGTTACCGTTACAGAGTCCATCTTTCAGAATAATTCAGTGTACAGTGATGATTAAGCTTAAGTCACAGGTCAATTTAGAAGATAAAACATTGAAATTTTGGCAAAGGAAGAAAAAGGTGAATATTTCCAAGTCAGATAATGTTTGAAAAGATAAAAGGTGTTTCCAACATAAGATGCTAATTTTGGTTTCTATTCACAGTGAGAATTATAATTAATCTGACATATCTTAGGCAGTGTTGTTTGTTCCCCAGTACTCTGCTCTCATCTAGATGTTTTAAAACTGACATTTTAGTTCAAATTTCTTGTGCACAAGTGTATAAATAAATTGAGCTTCCTCGTGCATAGAGTATTATCTGTTTTTCCCTTTTCAATTAAAATTACCACATTGACTTCTTTATAATTTCCAGGCGTCTTGCCCATCTTTCAAATTCTAGAAATTATAGCTAAAAGCCTTGCAGTCACTTTCGCCAACACCTTAAGTAACAGATTAATTGGGGTTGGAAAATTATATGTAGACTGGACATTCAACTCATTCAATTAAAATTAATGAGTATCCATGGGGCTGCTGTTTCAGAGTTGAGTTCTTGCTAATTCACCTCTAATCAAAAGTAAAATTTTCTCCCTTTTGGACAAAATCTGTCACAATCAGCCAATGTTTCCAGAGCTCTTCATCACTACAGCGATTACCCAGCACCATTCCCCATGATTTCCAAATGCCTGTAGCCTCAGGGGACCGGTGAAAATAAGTCACCATTTCTTGGCCATACCTTTGACACATAATATTACAGAGTATCCCAATGCCTGTTTCTTTAGCAGATGATTAAATATTCCTAAACTGGCTGAAAAGATTTATTTGAAATTTAGGACATAAATGTTTGAAGAAACATGTTTAAAAGCCAAATTTACAGAATATAATTTTAGGACATTTATATTTTTATCTTTTTGATGTTTTGTAGAATCTAATTCTCACCATATAGAAATTATTCCTGTGTTTCCAGCTGAAGGCATAGTTACACTGGAAAGAAAGAAACATATTGAAAGCAAATAATTTTATTCTGACCAAAAATAAAAATATCTTAATTTTGAGCTACCTATGTAATAATGGCTTTATCATTGTTTGACATAGTAACAATGTCTATATGGGTTTACATGGCATATAAATAAATATCAAAGAAGGGGAAAATTTATATCATTGTATTCTTCCTTCTTAGAAGACACTTGGATGTAAGTACTGTGTTTTTACATATTTTCTTTCCCATATAGTTCCTATTTGAATGCTATGTGCTTGAATTTGACCATTCAAATATTTCTCAAAAAATGAAACAAAAGAAATGGGTTAGAATTTACCATTATACCTAAGGACTAAAGCACACAGTAACAAATGCAATCCTGCCTCTAAAATTTTGAATGTCACAAACTTAAAGTGCATGAGATAGACATTTTGGTCTCTTATCTAGTCCTGAAGCTGGCTCTGTAACCAAAATGGAATAGTTATGGGTGCAGCTGGGCGACTGCCATTTATCACATTAGTCTAGAATTCCTTCTGTTCTGAAACAAATACTCAGACATTATTTTTAGCTTACATTATACATAACTTGCAAAGAGCTGTGCTTGGATACCTACCAAATGAAAAATAGAACTATAGAAATGAAACTTTCTTATTCTGAAGAATAAAGACATATCATGAAATTAAGAAGAATTACATGGTTTTAACTAATTATTATTTAATTAGTAGAAGCAATGTTTGCGGATCAAGGGCATTTCACCTCTTGTTCTCTTGAAAAAAATGTTGAAGAGATGTATTACCAAGGATAAATAGACTCCCATCATTGGTGTGAGTGTGGTGATGCAAAATCTAACATTTGTCTGAATCTCAGCTCCATTTCTAATGTGCTAGGTCATTGTGTACAAAATGTTCAACTATCTGGTTCTGAATTTCTCATCACAATGAGTAGGAGTTGAACTAGTTGGCTTTCCATAGATTACATCTGCATAGTTAACTATCATCTCTCTCACTCATCTATCTATCTAAATATCTATTATCTATCAATATATTTAAATATCTATCAACTACCTATTACTATCAATAATTAATCATCTATCAATCATCCATCTATTTAAATATCTATGTATCCACCCATCAATATCAATACAGTTGGTGTGATTAGTGTGCACGTTAAGGGATGTTGGAATTTTAGTGTAAACAAATAAATAAACTGATGAACAGATAAAGTATTAGAAATATCCCTGCATTGACCAATGTTGTGTGTTTAAGCAGAAAAATGTTCTTTTTAAGGCAGCCCTGAATAAGCCTTTTGAGTATGCAGAATTCCAGGGTTGTCCAGTGGAGAAGGTCCTGTGAAGTTTGGACGTTAAAAGCTCCATAGCACTTTAGTTCCAAGATGGTCCCTGGAGTACTTGGCTTGTGATGGTGTCTGTCAGGTGCTGACCCTCCAGACAGATAGAAGATGGCTATTCTACATTTGCATTGCCTTCTACAGAGATAAAAGGTTCATGTCAACCATGTACTCAGTTCCTAAAAGAACTTCCAAGAAGGGATGCTCACAGTAATTCTGAATCTAAATCCCTACCACGTTGGCAATGGCTTCTTCACTAATAAATTGCTAGTAAAATTTTCTGAGTGAAACGTTGAAACTCATCTATTTTTAATAATGTATCATATGTAGAAACTGGAAAAAAATCCACTCAGTCTAAACACAGGGAGGATTATTAGAGGCTGGGAAAAGCAGCAGGCTTCAGGGAGTTTGGATAATGGATACCAAATCTGAGTTCGACTGACTAAGTTTCTAGTGTTACACAGCACAATGAGGTGACCATAGTTCACAATAACCTGTTGTATATTTTATGAGAATTGGAAGAAAGGAATTGCAAGGCTCCAATTATAATATAATGTCAAATAAGGGAAAATATTTATTAGCCTAATATAATGGTAACTTGTAGCCCACAAATGCATGCCACTTTCATTAAAATATAGCAAAATTTAATTTATCTTGAAGTCATATACTTTATCTACTCATTCAATCATCAACACCATTCTGGGCCACTAAGTCAGTCCATCAGCAGACAGGCAAAACTTTGAAAAACATCATTTCCTCAAAACAAATAAATAATGATCCTGGTGCTATTCATAATAATCTGCTCTCTATAAGCCAATATACTCTTTTCGTTCAAAATGAACTTTGCAAGAAATTTCCTGAGATAATGGAGTATGAGATAGAGTTTTTCTCATGCCAGCCTTAATTCACATCTATTTCCTGATTAGTTATATTTGCTAATAGGCTTAGAGCACTTTGCCACTTGCAAAGTGATTTCACCCCATTAGCATTTACTATCTCCTTTCTAATTTACAGCCCTACTTGGAAAGAGAGGTGAGTACTGTAATTCCATATTGAAGATCCAAAGATCCAAAGAAGTAAAGAATTTGCCCATACCAAGTAAAAAGTGATTTGCAGAGCTAGTAAGAGTCTTTCATGGCCGGCGCCGCAGCTGACTAGGCTAATCCTCCGCCTTGCGGCGCCGGCATACCGGTTTCTAGTCCCGGTCGGGGCGCCGGATTCTGTCCCGGGTGCCCCTCTTCCAGGCCAGCTCTCTGCTGTGGCCAGGGAGTGCAGTGGAGGATGGCCCAAGTGCTTGGGCCCTGCACCCCATGGGAGACCAGGAGAAGCACCTGGCTCCTGCCATCGGATCAGCGTGGTGTGCCACCCGGAGTGCGCTGGCCGCGGCGGCCATTGGAGGGTGAACCAACGGCAAAGGAAGACCTTTCTCTCTGTCTCTCTCTCTCACTGTCCACTCTGCCTGTCAAAAAAAGTCTTTCATGTTGACTAGGCTATGATCACATCCTGAACATTACATATCCATTTCCCTGCCATGCCCACATCAGCCTCCAAGGAAGCCAATGTTGCCCTCCATTACGTGACAACTATGATAACTGAGGCTGGCTCCGGTAAGTGGCCAGGCCTAGAACTATAGTCAAAGCATGTCATTGTAAGTCATAAGCTGTTTTTTTCTCATCCAGATTAGCCTTTCTTTTATCACCATTTCATAGTTTATATCAATAATTTTTTATAATGACAGAAGGATTTGGGCTCATATTTTTCAAATAATTAAATACAAAAGAAATTCAAGCTGATTCAATAGATTTCTGCAGTGTCATTTTTAAAGAATGTAACTGTTTTTAATGATAATTTTCTATCAAATTATCAATTTGTTCTCCTCCCCGCAGAGCACTTTAATAGGAAAGTATATGGTGGTGTTGATTTGTGTGCTGCAACATAAAATAGATGGAACTGCTTAACTGACTCACTGTTAGTTAAAACTTCTTAATCAAGACTTAAATACGGGAGTGGAGAAGAAATCTGAAGAAGGCCATCATATTCATCAGTAAATATATCTAGGGAATTCCACAAAATAAGGAATCCTTAATTCCTTTTTTCTAAATCTTATATCTGAAAATAAGGGATAAAGACTAAACATCCAGAAGAGAGTCCTTTTGAAACAATTAATTATACTTCTGCTTACAAATAAAAAAAATATGAGTTCTAAAAAAAGATAAAAATTTAGAAGCATTGTGGAAATGTTTGAATGTTGTGTCAAAATTGTATAATTTACAAATTAAGAAGAATTTTAGGAGTTGGTATGATAAGCTTATAGAGTAGAAACAAGCTGTGTATAACAGAAGAGAGTATATGTATTTTCCTATATCAGACACAAACGTTACAACTACTGGTTTTTTGAAGTAAGGTGATCCATAGGCCAAAAAAAGAAGATATTTTTAAAAATTATTATTTCAGTATTTCTGAGAAGAGGTTTATTAGGAACTGTTTTTTTTTTTTAAAAAAAAACTTTTTGTGCTAGGATTTAGATAACATTATCAGATATGTGGTGAGCTAAAACTGAATCATGGCTATGGGATTCTTAGTTCAAAAGAAAGAGTCAACTGCCATAGATATTCGACTGCAGTAAAGGCGTGAATGCTAGAGCTTGCATTCAACCGAATCATGATGTCGTTCACAACACTAGTTTCAAGGAGATATTAGTTGCCAATTCTAGCAAGCAGGGATGCAATAAAATATAATTTATAATTTATTTAATATTTCTGGAGCACCCTCTAATTTCTTACTTCAATGTACATTTCTATTGGGCTCATTATTTGAAAACACCTCTAGAACTCAAATTAAGCCATCCTATCAGTGTTATCAGTGCTGCCACTGCCCTGCAGCCATTGCTCAGCTGTGTGCGTTTCTTCTCAGTATCTCCATTGCCTCTTTGTTCCCTTAGAGTTGGTTCTCTGTTTCAAGAAGCAAAATTCTCACGCTCTAGGTACTGGTTCTTCATTCACAAACTCTTGTGGAACCTAGTACTCAGTATGTTTCTTTCCATATGTAGCAGTGCCCTCTACTGGACAAAGCAAACTCTGCTGTTATTAATGATCTTAATTATCTAAAAGGGCTTGGAAGAGAATATTTAACAGGATCCTTCAAATTAACCTGACTGATATACTTTGAGCTGACGGGACAGAGAATTTTTATCCTACAGTACAGTTGTCTCCAGTGTTTTCATACTGACCTTTTTACTTCCTTTTGCTCTTTTTTTGAACAAATATGTTCTTGGATTTGAATGTAAGAAGTCCTATATTTGACCTTACATACGTTTGAGGTTTAAATGTAAGAGGGATAACTGGTAGGAATTTTAATTTGAGCTCGAGTTTGGGAGGCAGGTAGAGGCAAATACTGTATCTTTTAATCTGTTGATAATTTATTATTTGTTATAACTAATTATATTTATGATCAGATCATATTTGCATGTTGGTATTATGTTGTTTGCTTTAAGTCACACATTGTGAAGAGATACCATTAGGAATATCTCTCCTCTTTTTCTCCCTACT
Source organism: Oryctolagus cuniculus (assembly GCF_051225735.1). NCBI lineage: Eukaryota > Metazoa > Chordata > Mammalia > Lagomorpha > Leporidae > Oryctolagus > Oryctolagus cuniculus. The sequence goes on from NC_142880.1 coordinate 41,425,549, forward strand.
CTGGTACAATGATTTTTATAACTTTAACATCCAAACAATACTGTGCTAATTTCCTCTTAATCTAAATGCAAGGGTGTGCTTTAAATTTTAAGGGTTTTGTATAAGTCATGAAAATATTAGCTCTAGCACTAAATAAAAAAATTCTGAACAAGCTGAATGATAAGGTCAGCATTAAATATCACAATATTCAAAGTTGGCAAAAACACACATCACTTTTTCCCATGTTGTTTCTATGATGTTCATCCAGCAAAGCTATGTCTTTGAATTTTGCATATTGTCTTAATGTGTTTGTCCCAACAAAACTTTCACAAGATACAGAATGACAGCTAGCTCAGTATCATATTCCCTTACAGGTACCTGAAATTTTATTACATGGCAGGTGTTACATAGCAAACAAATTTCTTGAAGAAGGTGGGTGATACCCTCCCGTGAAAACAGAGGGAATTTGAAATGAGGAGCAAAAGGGTGTCTGATGGTGGAGTATGGATTCTCTTTTGAAAATAATTTTTGATTAAAAAATATTCAAAGCTGAAGGCAAAATGTTACAGATGACTTTCAGTGGGGATGTTTTTGCCTGTAAGGTTTGCTCAGAATTGTTTTGAATAAGGACAATCCCATAAAACTGGATTCCAAGTGGAGCGATTTTCTTATGAATTCCAAAGAGATTGGGCTGTTAACTATATCAATTTATTTTCCAAGCCCCACGGGTGGTAGGAGTGAAATGGAAATGCCTGGTGTTGCTACTGGGGGAGCTAATTCTGCCTGGGCTATTATTATGGACACTTATTTGGCATTCAACGGGCATTTCTAAATTAAAAAAAAAATCTGGCATGACATCACAGAATGGGTATCTCAGAGAGCCTCTGTCACCTTTCGGTTAAGTCGCAGAGCCCCATGAGAAGGAGACGCTTCAGACCCTGCCTCATCTCTGCAGCCCTCCTGCTCACCATACATACAGGTTACTCAAACATGTCACACTTCCTCCATCTGTCTAAATCAGGTGCATGGGAGGGCATGGGGAGAAATTCAGTGATCTATAATAAATATGGTACAAAATACTGAAGTTTTCACTCTCTTAACTGAAATTTAACATTTCTTCCATTTACGAATGCAGTCATACAAACCATCCAAGAAACACTTGAGACTTTATCATTGACAGAAATCATCTTTATATCATTTAGTACTTTTTGCAGATATTAAAATTACTATGAATTTGTTATTATTGTATAACTACAGTTAATATAAAAGCCAATACTAGATTTTGTGATTTAATGCATTAGAAATAAAACACATACTTCATTATGTAATTTTTATATGATTTGACAATTTTGTTTATAACTGATTTTTGTCATCATATTTCTGTGAATGTTGTGCATTTACAAATATTACTTTATGTTTCTGGATAGGAAAATGTAACCAGCAGTTATGTAACACTTCCATTGAAAGCAACTAGAAAACAAATTTAATTAAACAATTTACATTTTAAAAAAAAATCAGAAATTTGTGGAAGAAATAAAAATTAAATGGACAAGTTATTGAAAACTGAGACCAAAGAGAAAATTTTAGATGTCCCCAAAGAAAAAGAAACCACTACAACTTTAAAACTAACCATGACAAATGGCCAAGAGGTATATGAAGAAGAACTGAGTATTACTCATCATCAGGGAAAGGAAAATAAAAATCGTGATGAGACATTGCCTCGCAGATTGGCTATTATAAAAAAAGATAACAAGAATTGACAAGGATGTGGGGAAAGTGGAATCTTTGCATGCTGTGGGTGAGAATGTAAATTGATAACCCATTGTGGAAAAACATCATGGAAATTCCTCATAAAAGTAAAAATAGAATTAGCGATCTCACACTTTCACTCTTGAGTATATTTCCAGGGGAAATGAAATCTGTCTATTGAAGAGACAGCTGCAATCCCATGTTTATCCACCATAGCCAAGAAACGGAAACAAACTAATTGTTCATGCACCAATGAATGGATAAAGGAAGAGTGGTGTATACTCACAATGGCATATTACTGTCTCATAAAAGATGAGATCTTGTCATCTGCAAAAGCATGTAGAGATCTGGAGACCATTATGTACAGTGAAATAAGAAACACAGAAATAAAATATCTCATATCTCACTAAGAATGTGGAATCTGAAGAAACAGGTGACCTCAGGAAATTAAAAATATATTGATAGTTACCAGAAGCTGTGGAGGAAAGGGGGAAGGGGTGGATGGGGAAAGGTTGATTGATAAGTGCAGGTTGGTAGCTAGACAGGAGTAAAAAGCTCTGAGGTCCTATTGCACAGTAGTAAGGTGAAAAGAGTATTGTTAATTTACTGAATATTTCTCTATTAAAAAACCAAGAAGATAGGATTTTTGGATGTCTGCACTATAAATAAATGCCAAAATCTTGAAAGTAATTCTATTTATGTTAATTGGACATTCCACATTCCACATTCCACAATGTATATATGTAATATTACATAGTACCCCATAATACATGTGTTTTTTCTCTGTATCTGTTAAATTTCATAATTTTTTAAAAAAGAGTTGAGGCTCACTTCTGAATATATTACAGTCTCCAAGGTTACTATTAAAATAATATGTAACTAAAATGTAATTATAGGAAAGTAATAAGTGTATGTGTATATGAATAATCAAAAAAGGTTGGTCTTTTAATAAATACCACAATGTCAAGTAATAGCAAATTAACATATAGTACAGGGGCCTGTGCTGTGGCATAGCAGGTTAAGCTGTGGCCTGCAGTGCCTGATCTCATATGGGTGCTCGTTCGAGACCCGACTGCTCCACTTCCAATCCAGCTCTTTGCTATGACCTTGGAAAGCAGTGGAAGATGGCCCAAGTCCTTGGGCCCCTGCACCCACATGGGAGGCCTGGAGGAAGCTCTTAGCTCCTGGCTTCGGATCAGCTCAGCTCTGGTCATTGCAGCCAATTGGAGAGTGAACCAGTGGATGGAAGACCTCTCTTTGTCTCTCCTCTCTCTGTGTAACTCAGACTTTCAAATAAACAAATAAATCTTTAAAACATATATATACTACAATGGTGGCTCAAAAGCTCTTTGCCCAATCAACAATGATACAGTTATCTTTAAAAACATAGTTAAAAAGCTTCACCTATTTGATGTGTGTATATGTGTACGTGTATTGCTGAACCAGACCCTAATACTGACATAATTCACATTTTTTCAAGTGCACTGAAACTATAGGTAATAAAAATTGAATTTATTTATTGCAAAAAGTTAAAATTTAAATGAAGTAGATAAATTTCTTGAAAAGGACATCTTAACCAAAACTTACAGAATAATTACAAAATCAGAGCTACCCAGTATCTACCATGTATTTTAAATCAGGTATTAAAAACTTTTCCATTTCGAGTATGTTGTCATGTTACTGGGAAATACCCACTAAAAAGACAGTGGCAATTTGAAATAAAACTGTAAAGCTAATGAAGATTTTAAGAGATAGAAAAGATTAAATGAGCTTTAAGGTGTATTGGAACAAAAAGGCAGCACTAAAAATAATAAGAGATGGCTTAAAATAATGCCTTTGAAAGGAAAATTTGCAAAAGAAACTGACATCTTAAGAAATTAGATAATTCAAGGGGATTTAACATATATCTGAATAAAAATACTGAAAATAATAAGTGCTGACTAAAAATCATGCAGATCTGGGAATGATAAATTCACTTGAAAAAGAACACGAATCCTGAGCTTATTTCCTGACAAATTATTGGAAGTATTGATCCAACAATGAAAGGACTGCTAACTGCAGAGAATATAAGCTGATTGCAGATATCAGCCATCCACAGACCCAGACGCTTGCCCACACGGAAAGAAAACCCAATATATCTAATCAGGTGAGTTTTAATATTTTACTCTAAGTTTATCAGGTATCAAGGCAGATGTTATGTGCCCATTAATTCTTTTGTTCAAAGCATATTCACTTTGACATTCTCACACATTATCATAATGATGTTGGCTGTCTAAACTTCAATTTTTAAGATATTTATTTATTTGAAAGGAAAAGTTGTAGAGAGAGGCAGAGCTAGAGAGTGAGAAAGGGAGTTCTTCCATCCACTGATTCACTCCTGAAATGAATCCCATGGCTGGGGCGGGGCCAAGCCAGGAACCAGGAGCTTCATCAGGTCTCCCATATGGATGGCAGGGGCCCTTGTACTTGGAGCATCTTCTGTTGTGTTCCTAGGTGCATTAGCAAGGAGACAGATCAGAAATGAAACAGTCAGGACTCCAACTGGTACCCATATGGGATGATGACATTGCATGTGGTGGATTAACCCATTGGGCCATAGTGCTGGGCCACTATAACTCAATTTTTTTGACAGGCAGAGTTAGACAGTGAGAGAGAGACAGAGAGAAAGGTCTTCCTTCCGTTGGTTCACCCCCCAAATGGCCTCTACGGCCAGTGTGCTGCGCCTATCTGAAGCCAGGAGCCAGGCACTTCCTCCTGGTCTCCCATGTGGGTGCAGAGCCCAAGCACTTGGGCCATCCTCCACTGCCTTCCCAGGCCACAGCAGAGAGCTGGACTGCCCCAACCAGGACTAGAACCTGGGGTGCCGGGGCCGCAGGGGGAGGATTTGCCAAGTGAGCCGCGACGCCGGCCTATAACTTAATTTTTAAATTTAATAAAATCTTAAAAAATCTAATAAAGTTTATTTTGAGATTAAATAATTGGCACTAAAGTTCACATGGAAAAATAAGCATGTAAGAATTGATGGGGTTACCCTGAAAAGCCTAGAATGGGGTAAACCTGACTTACAAGTTCTAAAACCATAATATGAATCTGTGATTTAGTCTGTTATTGGCACTTGAATAAATAGACTCATTTAATAGACTACAAAGATCAGAAACCAACCTTGGTACATATGGGAATTTAATCTACTTCAAATGAGTCAGAGATATAAATGTAAAAATGATACCATTGAAGTACTGGAAGATTTCACATTAGGTGAAACAAGCCTGGGAAATACTTATTGCTGTATTCCAATTCTAGCTACAAAAGATAGATGTCTGACTACATTAAAAAATATTGCATTGTACTGTCACCATAAACAAACTCAAAACACAAATGAACATCAAGGGGAAATATTTGCAATGCATAACAAGTGAAGAGATGATATCTGTATTATGTGAAGAGTACTTCCAAATTTAAAACATAGAAAATAAAAAAAAATGTAAAAACGGGCAAAACATTTGAATGCACACTTCATGAGAATGATACACATACACAAACACAAACACACTTATGCATTCACACTTGTAAAAGAGAAACTTGGGAAACATAAAACAAGAAAGTAAGGGATGGATGATGTAAAAATAATGAGAGGGTGGGGATTAACACAGTGGTTTAGAAGTCCACATCCAATATCAGCATGCCTGGTTTGAGTTCTGGCTCCTCCGAGACAGCTTCCTTTTAATTTGCATCCTAGGAGGCAGCAGGGGAGAGATCAGATTCTTGGGTCTCAGCTACCCATGTTGGATACCTGGGCTGAGGTAGAGGCTCCTGGTTTCAGGAAACCTAGCCCAACATTGTGGAAGGTGTTTGAAGAGTGAATCTGCAGATGAAAGATTTCTCTCCATCTGGCTGTTTCTCTTTCTGCCTCAGAAAATGAAAATAAATAAATATTTTTAAAAGATTTATTTATTTGGTTGAAAGGTAGAGTTACAGGCAGAGAGAGAGGGATAGACAGAGAGAAAGGTCTTCCATCCACTAGTTCACTCCCCAAATGGCGACAACGGCCCGGGATGTTCCAGGCCGAAGCCAGGAGCTTCTGGGTCTCCAACGTGGATGCAGGGACCCAAGCACTTGGGCCATCTTCCACTGCTTTCCCAGGCTATTAGTAGGGAGCTGGACTGGCAGAGGAGCAGCCAGGATGTGAACTGGCGCCCATATGCAATGCTGCTGCAGCAGATGGAGGCTTAGCCTACTGCGTCACAATGCAGGCCTTAATAAATACATATTTTTTAAGAAAATGGTTGAGAAAGATATTTGCATAAATATTCTGTCTGTAAAATATGTATCTATACTCAGTTGTTATGATTCTAAATCTGAAAAGTTTAATGGAATAAGCTAAGTAGACAAAAAGGAAAGCAATTGGGAAAAATTTGAATTTGACTTAGGGAGCATAATGTTTTTTTTTTTTTTTTTTTGAGAGGTTGTGAAAAGTATTTTAATTCTTTTTGTCATACTTATTTGGGGAAAGAAAAACAATCCTTATTTTTATATCAATAAATTAATAATTTGTATGATTATTCTGTGTCTTCTGTGGAAGTTATTAGGTCATCACTCAATGTTTACCAAATATGATACTCAATAAAAAATGATTCCCAGACAATCCCAGGCCACTTCAGATAACAGCCCCCCATCAACTAACTCCCTAACACTTACTCCAATTTTCTGTCTCCCAATGTTCTTTTTTTTAATTTTTTTTAACTTTTATTTAATGAATATAAATTTCCAAAGTACAGAATATGGATTACAATGGCTTCCCCCCCCCCCTTAACGTCCCTCCAACCCGCAACCCTCCCCTTATCCACTCCCTCTCCCCTTCCATTCATATCAAGATTCATTTTCGATTCTCTTTATATACAGAAGATCAGTTTAACATATTAAGTAAATATTTCAACAGTTTGCTCCCACACAGAAATATAAAGTGAAAAATACTGTGTGAGTACTAGTTATAGCATTAAATCTCAATGTACAGCACACTAAGGACAAAGATCCTACATGAGGAGTAAGTGCACAGTGACTCCTGTTGTTGACTTTACAAATTGACACTCTTGTTTATGGCCTCAGTAATCACCCTAGGCTCTTGTCATGAGCTGCCAAGGCTATGGAAGCCCCCTGAGTTCACTGACTCTGATCATTTTTAGACAAGGCCATGGTCAAAGTGGAAGTTCTTTCCTCCCTTCAGAGAAAGGTACCTCCTTTTTTGATGACCCATTCTTTCCACTGGGATCTCACTCACGGAGATCTTTCATTTAGGTTTTTTTTTTTTCTCCCAGAGTGTCGTGGCTTTCCATGCCTGAAATACTCTCATGGGCATTTCAGCCGGATCCACATGCCTTAAGGGCTGATTCTGAGGCCAGAGTGTTGTTAGGACATTTGCCATTCTATGGGTCTGCTGTGTATCTCACTTCCCATGTTGGACCATTCTCTCCCTTTTTGATTCTATCAGCTAGTATTTGCAGACACTATTCTTGTTTATGTGATCCCTTTGGTTCTTAGTCCTATCATTATGATCAATTGTGAACAGAAATTGATCACTGGGACTAGTGAGATGGCATTGGTACATGCCACCTCGATGGGATTGAATTGGAATCCCCTGGTATGTTTCTAACTCTACTGTTTGAGGTAAGTCAGCTTGAGCATGTCCTGAATTGCATATCTCTTCCCTCTCTTATTCCCACTCTTATATTTAACAGCGATCACTTTTCAGTTAAGTTTCAGCACTTAAGAAGAATTGTGTATTGATTACAGTATTCAACCAAAAGTATTAAGTAGAACAAACAAAAAAAAATACTAAGAGGGATAACATATTAAGTTGTTCATCAACAGTCAGGGCAAGGGCCGATCAAGTCACCGTTTCTCCTAGTGTTCATTTCACTTTAACAGGTTTCCTTTTTGGTGCTCAGTTAGTTGTCACCTATCAAGGAGAACAAGTGGTATTTGTCCCTTTGGGATTGGCTTATTTCACTCAACATAATGTTTTCCAAATTCCTAACAGGGATCACTTTTCAGTTAAAATTTAAACACCTAAGAATAATTGTGTGTTAATTACAGAGTTCAACCAATGGTACTAGAACAAAAAAAATACTAAAATGGATAAAGTATTATAAGGTTTATTTTTTAAATATTTATTTGAAAGTCAGAGTTACAGAGAGAGAGAGAGAGAGAGAGAGGTCTTCCATCCGCTGGTTCACTCCCCAATTTCAAAGCCAGGAGCAGGAGCTTTTTTGGGTCTCCCACATGGGTTCAGGGACCTAAGGACTTGGGCCATCTTTCACTGCTTTCTCAGGCCACAGCAGAGAGCTGGATCAGAAGTGGAACACCTGGGACTTGAACCAGCATCCATATGGGATGCCAGCACTGCAGGCAGCAGTTTACCCACTGTGCCCTGGGAGCATAATGTTGATAGCAGGCATTTAGGCATCTTGAGGAGCCTGTGTTTGACTTGTGGCTCTGTTCTTGTCTCTACCTTCCTGTCAGTGCAGACACCGGAAGGCAGCAATGATTGCTTTAGTATTTTAGTTCTTGTCACATAAGAGGCCTGGACTGAATCCCAGCTCCTGGTTTTGTCACCCAACCTGGAACTGTGGCAGGCATTTGGAGAACAAATCATTAGGCGTGAATCTCTCTGTCTGCTTGGCCAGCTTGTTTTGTCTCTCGACCTCTTGAGTAAACTAAGAATTTTTTTAAAAAGTGGGCACACTGAGGGGGCTGGTGCTGTGGCATAGCGGGTGAAGCAGCCACCAGCAGTGCCAGCATCCTTTATGGGCGCCAGTTTGAGTCCCATCTGTACACTTCTGATCCAGCTCTCTGCCATGGCCTGGGAAAGCTGCAGAAAGTCCTTGGGCCCCTGTACCTGCGTGAGCGATCTGGAAGAAGCTCCATGCTCCTGGATTTGGATAAGCCCATTTCCGGCCATTGTGGCCATCTGGGGAGTGAACCCATGGATGGAAGACCTTTCTGTTGCTCTGTAACTCTGCTTTTCAAGTAAATAAATAAATCTTAAAAAAATGAAAAAAGAAATAGAAACACTGAAAGATTTTATGTATATAGCCCAGAATTTAGCAAAGGAAAATTACCTAAATGATTGGGAACCAGAGTTCTCATTGGAGGAAGAGGTTGTGTATACCATTTGAGGTAAACATCAGGAGATCTGGTGTCAGATGGCATTGGAAAAATATGCATTCATATCTCTATTGACATTTGATGTGTAACCAGCACATTTAAATTGTTAGGGTGAAGAAATGCTACTCCCAGATTTGTGCATCCTAGGCAACTAAGTTTCTTTTTCTTTTTAGAAGATTTATTTATTTATTTGTAAGGCAGAATTACAGAGAGATGGAGAGACTGAGAGAAATTGAACTTCCATCTGCTGGTTCACTCCCCAAATGGCCACAATGGTCTGGGCTGGGTCATGACAAAGCTAGGAGCCTGGAATTCTGCCCAGATCTCCCACATGGGTGGCAGGGTCCCAAGCACTTGAGCCATCTTCTGCTGCTTTCCCAGGCACATTAACAGGGAACAGAATTGGAAATGGAACAGCTGAGACTCGCATCCATGCTCATCTGGGACACTGGCAGACTGTGGCTTGACCTGCTGTGCCACAACGACGAAGGCAAAGACGTTTCTAAAGGGAAACTCAAAAACTGGATTGTCAGACTCAGACAGAAGGAAGCACTGCTGTGCTGGAAATGAAGAGCATTGGGCCTAGAAGTGGGAGGTGACACCATGGCTGTCACTGGGCTGGCACCTCAATAAAGGTCCCAGAGCTGTGACTGAGTGGCTATTACTCAAGGGAGAGAGGCGGGGCCGGCACCGTGGCTCACTTGGCTAATCATCCACCTGTGGTGCCGGCATCCCATGTGGGCGTCGGGTTCTAGTCCCGGTTGCTCCTCTTCCAGCCCAGCTCTCTGCTGTGGCCTGGGAGGGCAGTGGAGGATGGCCCAAGTGCTTGGGCTCCTGCACCTGCATGGGAGACCAGGAAAAAGCACATGGCTCCTGGCTTCGGATTGGCGCAGCACCAGCCAATTTGGGGAGTGAACCAACGGAAGGAAGACCTTTCTCTCTGTTTCTCTCTCATTGTCTATAACTCTACCTGTCAAAAAAAATTTAAAAAAGGGGGAAAAGAGGAAAAAATTGTGGATCCTGCACAAGGCGGGAAACTTAAAATGAGATCCCCACCAAAAGTTGATTGTCCTGGTATTGCCTTGTTCATGGCACAAAGGCTAGAGAAATGCCACACACTGGTACAGGGAGGCAACTAGGATGGTCCATGAAAGAAAAGGAGAAAGCCAACTACAAGAATGAGAAGATTCCAGTTGTGAGCTACAGTGTATAAAATTAATATAAAGATGAATGAAATCTTATGATTCTATTAGAGAGCAAATCAGATCTCAAAAAACACATATGCTCTCCATAACTGAAAAAAAAATAAGTAGTAAGTAAATCAACACACAAATAAAGCAATCTTCCATTAAAATTGAACTTACACCAGATAGTCACACAAAGAAACAGATTAACATGAAGGAGAATCATCAAACAAGAATTAGGAATGATAGGATAAGGTGGCTCTGTCATGCAATGGATAGTGCATTGGACTTCTAGGAATGATAGGATAGACATCTTGAAAGAAATTAAAAAAATGTTACAGCAAGTAAAGTGATAAGAGAAGCAATAGTGGTTTCATTTGTATCAATGGTTGAGTAAAAATCTATTCCCCTAAAATTACTATCCAAAAAGAGTCATTTTATTTTGCTCACATTGTTGAAAGTTGGAGAGTTGGGAAGAGTTGAAGGTGGGTAATGTTCCTCTCTGACCCACAATGAGGGCCAGAGTCAGGGAGCCCACTGGTGGCTCAGCTCCAACTGGCCCATCTAGCATACTGGGGCTGCACAGTTTGTCTCTTTCAGTTCATGGCATGAGGCATTGTGTCTTCCAGACCTTCTCTGGGTAGTTGCTCCTGTGACATGGCAGCTGTCTTCCCAGAGGCGGCTTCCCATGAGACTGACTTTGGAAAATACTGTCTGTCATGGAAGGCACAATGCAAGCTTCCACACAGGGAAATAGAGACTGGGAAGTATGTGTAGAGCAAACACACAATTAGCAGGAGAATATGAAACCTGAAGATGCTGAAGGAAAGTAGAGGGGATACCAGCAGTGTTTCCTTACATCTATTGGGAATATCATAGGGAGAAAGCAGAAAAATTTTAGGAGAGGTAGTACCCAAAACGTGCTTGATCAAAGGTATGCTTTTAATATTGAGAATGCTAAAAAAAATCCATTCTGAGACACATTGTGGTGAAACTCCAAAATATCAAAGACAAAGAGAGACATTAAAACATTCATTCACTTGGCAAAGAAGTCACACTCCCTATAGAGAAATCCCAAAGCAAGAACCCTCAGGAGCTGTCTGAGTAACCACAGTAGGCTTCCTGGAAGAACTGGGATTAGATTGGTCTGCAAACATCAGGTTTTGATTGTGATTAGAAAAAAGTTTCTCTGTTGAGCACAAACGTTCCCCAAGTATACGATTTGGACATGGTAGAGTATGTTATTATTTTAAAAATGATAATAGTAATACTCAACATTTAGTCCATGTTGCAAATACAAGATGTTTTCAGGGACATTTCAGACATCACTTGATTTTTTGTTTTTTGAAAATTTTTTTCTTTATCTGGGTAATGTAGTCCTTATCTAGGCAAAATAAATAAATACATAAATAATCCATGAATTTAAATGCATATCTGCAATATTCCCAATTTTCTTTTTCCCCCTTTTAAAAAAATTTTAAATTTATTTATTTATTTTTAAAGATTTATTTATTTACTTGAAAGTCCAAGCTACACAGAGAGAGAAGGAGAGGCAGAGAGAGAGGTCTTCAATCCACTGGTTCACTCCCCAAATGGCCGCAATGGCCAGAGCTGTGCCGATCTGAAGCCAGGAGCCAGGAGCTTCCTCTGGGTCTCTCACGTGGGTGCAGGGACCCAAGGACTTGGGTCATCTTCTACTGCTTTCCCAGGACAGAGCAGAGAGCTGTAAAGAAAGTGGAGCAGCTGGGTCTTGAACTGGCACCCACATGGGATGCCTGCACTGCAGGCTGTGGCTTTACCCATGAAGCCACAGCGCAAGCCCATCTCCTTTCTTTAAATTTTATGTCAACACATAATAATTGTACACATTATGGGGTGCAATGTGATATTTTGATGAATGTGTATATCACTGCATAATGTCCAATCAAGGTTAATATATTTATCTCCTCAAATATTTAACGTTTCTTTTATGATGAAAACATTCACAATTCTTTGTCTTTCTAGAGATGAAACAGTACGTTTGTCATTATCTACAGTCATCTATCTTTACAATAGAAGATTAGCTTATATCATTAATCTTTAAATAATGTCGAGAAGTATCGACAGGTAATAAGAAATAGAAAAATCAGCATTAAAGCCCAGGTCTGCTTCTTACTCAATCCTGAGATCCTAATGGCCAACAATCTTCTAAAGCGATCAAGAGCCACACCTTTTCTTAACATCCCCACAATGCTTACTTTCCATGAATTTAACCATAGTTTATCAACTGTGGATCTGCACAAGAAGGGTGCGATTTCTCCCGAAACACAGCTGTGAACAAACAAAGTGGTAGTGTGGTTTTATTTTTTATCTTGACTTTCTAATAACAAGGATCCTCCAAAAAAACAAATAAATCTCAGATGCAATTTTCTTTATAGAACAGAAAGTACCTTGCCTTACCATATTCAAGCTGATGGAGGAAGATCAATGTTTTTACCTGTCAGTTCTATACTGTTTACAAAATAGTGGATATCAAAAGTTACTTTAACACTTCAGACTAACCCAAATTTCAGTCTTTGCCCTAATTCCTCCCTGCTCCTCATCAATCATTACACTGCAGCAAAGACTTTGAAATTCTGTGATATGCCTTATTAATAATTTACATACACACTTACATGGATCCTTGTGGATTTTAAACTCTTACACAGGCAAATGATTAATTTATTTGAAATATGTTAATCTTATTGAAAATAGATTCCCCTACTAATGGTGAAATGATATACCAGATTTCTAGCCATGCTGCTATATCCTATAGAGTCTGGACAAGACGTTAGGTATAGAATACTGTCAACCTTTCACTGAATTTGCTCCTAGCTGGTCACAGCAGCTCCAAAAGTTTATATACTTCAGTCTTGGGTTAGAAGGGAAGGTTAGAATCTTCCAAAAGTTTTTCCTCTACCCTTGAATATTGAAAATACTTTCCCTTGGTGTCTTACATACATGATGTCTCTGGAAACCTCCTTGCTGTGGTTGAGGACACTCATTCCTGGATCCATTATGGAATGGTTGTGACAGATCTTTGTTCTCATTGGAGGGAGCACCGGTAAGAAAACCATCCTCTTACAGTATCAGTTCCTTCCAGCAATGTTTCATCCATCAGATTATGGTTCAGTACTAATACTTCACCTATATGTCATCACTTGTCTTTTCCTCCTTTCACCTGGATGGAAATCAAACAATAAATAAGTGAATAAAGTATTCTAGTGGAAGATACTTGTTATGCTTTTATATTTGTATATTTTGAGTAGAAGGAAAATTGTAATCAAGGTTCTGGAAAGATCATTATATGAAGAAGAAAAGAAGTAGATTCTGGTTTGTAGTCCATGACTGACAGACTGCCTATGTGATGGTGGGCACTTGGCAGAAATCTGAGACTTCACATATATTTTCTATGGAAGTAAAATTAATAACAAATAATCAGTACTATTGCCTACTTACTATATGCCAAGCACATTTGAGAGTATCATATGCATAAACATATTTCATTCAGATTACAACTATTTGAGTAAGTAATAATGTTGTCCCTTCAAATGGAAAGAAAATGGAGGCAAAGAAAGTTGAATGACTTCTGAGCCACACAACGCTTAGGGAAGAGTCTGAATGCTTACACTCTCTACGACAAATGCTTACTCAATAGGGAGATAACTTCCCAGTCTTTAAGTTCCTAAGTCTGAACGTGGCACAGTTCCTAATTTTCTTAAATGTCAGGAAGTAGAATAATCAGGTAGAAAGTAGAATCTCTGGAAAGTCAAACAGTTAAACAGCAGGAAATTTGGCCAGTAGAAAATTGATGTCGCTCCCCCTCTTCGTGGAGGAACGGCACAGGACCCTGCGCTGTTCTTTCGTCTGCTCGGCCCTCCCCGGGTTTGCTGCTGGTTCTTCCCGGGTTGGCTACTATCCCTTCCACCTCCGTGGAAGGGCAGTTCCCCCTGGCCACATTCCCCACTTCCGCAGGGGAGCGGCACACCGCCGGCCGGCTCTCTGGGGGGCTGCACAGGTGTTCCCCTTAGATGTTCCCCTTAGATGTTCCTGGTGCATGCCGTCTCTCTCCTCCTTTATAGTCCTCCTCCGCCAATCCCAACTCGGCTGCCCACACGCCAAGTACGCTGCTCTCCTCCAATCAGTAGCAAGTCCTACAGTTTATTGGTTGAACTGGAGGCAGCTGTGCGGAAGCTGTTTGCTTCTCTCCCAGCGCCATATTGTGGGAGAGCAGATGCATAGAATAAGTCTTAATTCCAGTAACTCAGTCCAGTCCGGGCTGCTCCCCACAATTGAAATGGATATCTTGTAGAGATAGTACACCTTTTCAAAATGAAAGCCATTTGATTAAGAAATAGTACCAGAATCTATACCATTAGTACTGTATGCTTCAAGCACATGTATTCAAGTACTATCAGCTTTCTTGCATTCTTTCTTTTTGCTACAACGAGTATACAGAGGAACAATCAGGAAATATAATGAGCCATGAGATTAAAAAAGGATGTTTCCTTCTATTCTGCCCCTCACCTTTGGTGAGTAAAACCTCTGTTTTTGTACTGTGGGTGATTCTACTGTTTACAAGCCAACCCACCTATCAAATTTTCTTATAGCAGCTGAAACTCATTGATCAAAAAACTGTTCTATTCATTAAAACATTGTTAAAAACAAAATAATATACAACAGTTCAGAAAACAATTGTCAAACATCAAATCAGTAAACTGCATTTATAAAATAGAAACATTCAAGTATAAGTAAAAATATATGAATAATTAAATTGAACAGAGTAAGTAAATGAACAGGAACTTTTTAAGAGACAATGTAAGAATGAGCCATGAACATATGAAAGATTCATACATGTGCTGATAGAGAGATGCAAAAGCCAGAAAGTAATAGTCAAAAGCTGGATACTATCAAGCATCATGTGAGGAAATGGAGTGATGGGCTTTCCTACACAACAATTATGGAAATATAAGTTGGAATACACTCTTTCAGAAATAGTATGACATCACCTAGTAGACATTAAAATATGCATAGTTTCAATCCTGTAATCACCCTCCTAAGAATATTACCTTCAACAACACTATGAAATACATGAAGAGGTTTCAAAAGTTGTAAAAATGGAGGTTAAATTTAAGTTTATTTTGATACAATAAAAATGTGAAATCTGTATCTAATTTGTTTTCATAATGTCCATTTTTCTTTTTTTTAAGATTTTTATTTATTTATTTGAGAGAGAAAGTTACAGACAGTGAGAGGGAGAGACAGAGAGAAAGGCCTTCCTTCCGTTGGCTCACTCCCCAAATGGCCGCAACGGCCGGAGCTACTGTGATCCGAAGTCAGGAGCCAGGAATTTCTTCCTGGTCTCCCATGCGGGTGCAGGGGCCTAAGGAGTTGGGCCATCTTACACTGCTTTCCCAGGCCATAGCAGAGAGCTGGATTGGAAGAGGAGCAGCTGGGACTAGAACCTGGTGCCCATATGGCATGCTGGCGCCGCAGGCAGAAGATTAACCTACTGCACCACAGCACTGGTTATAATGCTCATTTTTCAAAAATGTTTTGAAGACCATTTGTATGCATGGATCTCAAAAATCTTTTACATCAAAATAAATTTATTTTTTACATCCATTTTCCATTAATTTTTTGAAACACTCTTGAATAATACAAGTATATAAAAAGTTCTTCATATCAGTCAATGATAGAGAAAAAGAGCAAATAACTTAATCCTTCCACTTTCATATTTGACATCCCTTATAGAGAGAACTCCTTCCTAGACACTTAAGCATTGTCCCTTCCCTCTTCCTCCCCGACCTTTAAGAACTTTTATTGCTCCAAGCATTTTACCTCCCTGATAGTCAAGACATACCTTTGCTTACTCATAGCAGTGACTGCTAAATCATTTTTCTGACTCTCTATATAATAATCTCATTAGTATTAAAAGTCTCATTGAGGGTTTTACCTTGTAACTGAACACAATAGGACATGCCTTTTAGTTCAAACCAGTATTTTTTCAGGTTTTCTTTTTTATTTCTGTTTGTTTTGTTCTCAAAAACATTTATGACTCAAAAAACTGGCTTACTCTGGAGAAGAGATGAGTAAATGTTGACTTTGCTGAGTTTAATTTAGGTGAAAAGTAAATTATTCAAGTACAAATAACTTGAGAGTGTAAGCAGGACAAACTTTCAGCTCCATGGTAGTCCTGTACTCCACATCGTCTTGTTTTTGTCACTTTGGTACAACATGCAAAATAAAAGGCCAGAAGCTCACTGTTGTAGTCTTATTTTTTTGTAAAGAGTATACTTAAGCAAATGCTTTGGGTGGGCACTGCTAATTTCTTCTTCCTCTTTGTCCACTGTTCAATGTTTTGATGAAATGGCTCACAGCCATAGTAAGAAAATCAACCAAACAAATGAGAAAAGGCAATGCTGTGAGGGAAGTCTTAGGAAGTGTCTGGCAGTCACGTTTTACTGTTTGTTGTCAAAGGTTTATATACTTTGCAGTTAATATTTGAAGAAAATATTTACCTTTTAGTTTCTGAAGAATGTTACAAGGCACTCATTATAAATAACTGTACTAAGCTGTACTTTTTTGAAATTTTTACTTGTTATTTGTTTTATTCTACTTGAAAGGAGGGAGAAAGAGAGAGGGAGGGCGAGGTGGGGAGATAATTTTCTATCTACTGAAACAACCAGGTCAGAGCCAAGAGCCCTACGTGTCTCCACATAAGTAGCAGCGGTCTAAGTGCTGCCCTCTCAGGTACATTAGCAGGAAGCTGGATCAGAAGTGGAAGTGGAAGGACCGGTGCTGCAGTGCAGTAGGTTACTCCTCTGCCTGCGGTGCCAGCTTCCCATATGGGCACCTGTTCTAGTCCCAGCTGCTCCTCTTCCCATCCAGCTCTCTGCTATGTCCTGGGAAAGCAGTGGAGGATGGCCCAAGTCCTTGGACCCCTGAACTACTGTGGGATACCTGAAAGAAGCTCCTGGCTCCTGGCTTTGGATCAGCCCAGCTCCAACCATTGCAGCTATTTGGGGAGTGAACCAGTGGATGGAAGACCTTTCTCTCTGTTTCCTTTTCAGTCTGTAATTCTACCTGTTAAATAAACAAATAAAATCTTAAAAGAAAAAAAAAAGTGGAAATGGAGTAGCTGGGACTTGAACCTGCACTCTGATATGGAATGCAGGTGTTTCGGGCAGTGGGTTAATCTGCAGTACCATGATGTCTATCCTCTGAAGAGCATCTTTTTGAACAACACCGACAAACTGTCTTGCAAGAAGACTTGAATAGTATTGTCATTTTGTGTGAGATGATGAGATGATGTGTCATACTCCTGTGTATGAAATCTCATTTTCTGGCTTCTGTTGTCATTGAGAAATGAAGATGAATCCAAATTAAATATATTTGTATAATTTTATCCTAAGCAATACACAAATAAAAATGTATTTATCGATAAATATTTTCCCCTCAGATTTTTTTTTTTTGGCTTTATAGGTTTATTTCCATAGGGCAAAACACTTAAACAATTTAAATACAAGTCCGACAGAATCACTGTCAAGGCCAGAGAGCTACCAACACGCTTTCCCACTTGCAGAGCCTTGCGGGGATCTTGCAGGTCCTCCCCGGGTGAGGAAGGGGTCTGCCATTGTATTCATAAGCATCCGTATTATTTGCAATGTAATCTACTATTTCTTGTGGACACATTAACTTTCCTGCATCTATATCAGGGATTTCGAACTCAAATTCGTCTTCTATGGTCATGATAATCTCCACTTGGTCCAAACTGTCTAAGCCCAGGTCTTTCATGAAATGGGAATTTACTGGACGCTTCGGTCCCTGATCCCCTCCAGCGTCAGAGGGGGCTCATGGCTGTACTGGCGGCACAGCTGTGTAACACTCCCTGGCACCTGCACGAGCACGGAGGACGGCTGCAGAGCCCCGAGCCTCGTCCGGGTCCCTGAGGAACACGAGATGGTGCCGAGAGGCCGGACCGAGGCCAGCATGGGGACGCTGGGCAGCGGGGAGAAGACCGCGGAAAGGTGGTGGACACAGGAGGAAAGGACACAAGCCGCCATGGCTACACGGACCCAGGATGCCCCGCTCCCCTAAGTTTTCAGTAATTTCTTTACTCCCCACTTATGTATGCAGATGTTTAATCTTCAGATCCACTTGCATATTCCTAGACATTATCTTAGTACATAACAAAGATTCAGGAGTATTCTTGAATAAATTAATATCTACAGCTGCCGTTACTATGTGGTGATTTAGAAAAGAATAGGAATAGTGATTCAGTATTAACAAGAAATCTCATGAATATACTTAAAATCTATAACATTTAGCTCTTGAATTTAAGTTATATTTATGTGAGTAATTGTCATCTGGAACTCTTTTTTTAAAAAAAGTTTTATTTATATATTTGAGAGGTAGATTTACAGAGAGAGGGAAAGAAAGGTCTTCAACCCACTGGTTCACTCCCCAAATGGCCATAACAGCTGGTGCTAAGCTGATCCGAAGCCAGGAGCCAAGAGCTTCTTCTGGGTCCCCATGCTGGTGAGGGACCCAAGGACTTGGGCCATCTTCCACTGCTTTACCAGGCTATACTGGAGAGCTGGATCAGAAGAGGAGCAGCTGGGACATGAACCAGAGCCCATATGGGATGCCAGTGCTGCAGGAGGAGGCTTAGCCCACTATGCCACAGCCCCGGCCCCAGTCAGCAGAAACTTTCGATCATGTCAATTCTGCTCAGAAAGATATGTCATTGTCATTTAGAACTACTCTTCAGTAATCTCTGGCAACATTTTAATTGATATTTTGATTTATTGCATGAATTCGTTCCATTCCTTAGAATTTAAAATTAAATAGCGTAGATGCAATAAGACATGATGTGTTAGGGCACTAGCAAAGATGGTACCAGGTAGAAGCTTGGGAATTGGTACGTCAAGTCTTCAGAAAAAACCCTGAGTGAATGACTTGCTCTATATGCATATTACCAATTTTAATAGCTACAAAATAAAACAATATTGTTATAATTAATGGTGCAGCACACTTCTGTACCACCCATAATAACTTAGTGTTAAATATTTTCATTGGCTCAATAGACATTTTTTCTGTCAGATATATCTTCCTGCTATACTTAACCATTTATCACATTATTACCTCAAATATGTTTTGAAGAATGACTCAAAACTTTTCTTTACAACATCATCCAAGGTTCTATATAATGAAAGCTGTTTTTTAGCTTTGTGTAGTCATTTCAAGCAATAAAAATTTCATTGGCATTTCTCCATT
Source organism: Oryctolagus cuniculus (assembly GCF_051225735.1). Lineage (NCBI taxonomy): Eukaryota > Metazoa > Chordata > Mammalia > Lagomorpha > Leporidae > Oryctolagus > Oryctolagus cuniculus. The sequence continues at coordinate 41,444,919 of NC_142880.1, forward strand.
TATAAAGCTCCTGTCCAGTCCTTTGCAGGATTTCTGAACTGTCGATACTGCTGTATTGATGACTCCTGTTACAATTGAGATTGTGCACTGTCCAGTGGAGAATCCGGAAGTATCAATTACCTGTCTTTCCTTATTCATACTTTTTTTAACTGAAATTTTCCTGCAATTTGTAATGTAAAATTAGATTAGACTAATGTTCAATGTAATGTTTGATGTAGATTTAGGTAGAAATTGGGAAGGTTGACATTGTATGAAGACCCTGTCTAGAGCCATGTTAAATTATATCAACTCAAGTAGTGGTATGTTTATCAATTTGAGTTTCTCTCTTAAGAATATGAGCCTTATTTCTCTCAGATGAAGTATTCATCAATTCTAAAACATTAAAAGATCTCTCAGAACCATCCATCTAAGATTTCATTGTGTGTGGTTGTAGAAAACTAACTATAAGATGGCTTTGTTACACACTAATGTGCAGATATCTTTTTGGATTTTCCTCTGATAAAACAAAATAAAAATTGATAGAAAACAATATTGAAGTTAATAGATAAATCACAGAATTATCAGACTTTTCCCTTAGATTTTCTAAATTATTCCTAATGATACATATGGGATCTTGAAGTGTGAGGAAAGTAATACTAACTTTACTATATTACTATCAGTGTATGATGTGATGTTTCAAAGGTGTTTTTTATGTTCCTGTTTGCCTCTGGAGTGTAAGAACTTTGAAATCTTTACTTAATATATGCTAAACTGATCTTTTGTATATAAAGAGAATTGAAAATGAATCTTGATGTGAATGGAAGGGGAAAGGGAGAGGGAAAGAGGAGGGTTGTGGGAGGGAGGGAAATTATGGGGGGGGGGAAGCCATTGTAATCCATAAGCTGTACTTTGGAAATTTATATTCATTAAATAAAAGTTAAAAAAATGTAAAAAAAAAAAAAAAGAACAGAGCTCTTGCTGTTTTTACTTTGCTGTCTCTGTTGAGTTTTAGTGGAAACCAATCATAGTCTTTGTGTCAAATAAATAAAAAGTTCATATGGGCTTAGTCACTTTTAAGTAAAAGTTTCCATTAGCTTACATGCAGGTATAAAGATTTTTTCTCCCATTTTCTATTGTACTATATGTTTACAGAACAGCCCAAAAAACTTGTAAGCAATTATATTTATTTTTTTAAATTTTTTAAAATTTTATTTAATGAACATAAATTTCCAAAGTACAGCTTATGGATTACAATAGCTCCCCTCCCCCATAACTTCCCTCCCACCCACAACACTCCCCTCTCCCACTCCCTCTCCCCTTCCATTCACATCAAGATTAATTTTCAATTATCTTTATATACAGAAGATCAATTTAGCATATATTAAGTAAAGATTTCAACAGTTTGCACCCACAAAGAAACACAAAGTATGAAATACTATTTGAGTACTAGTTATAGCATTAATTAAACACCTAAGAGTAATTGTGTTTTAATTACAGAGTTCAACCAATAGTTTTAAGTAGAACATAAAAAATACTAAAAGAGTAAAGTATTAAGTTCTTTTTTTTCCTTTTTTTTGTTTGTTATATAGTTACTTTTTTTTGTTTAATAAATGTGAATTTACAAAGTGCAACTTTTGTATTGTTGTGGCTCCCCTCCAACCTCCCTCCCTCCCGTGGCCCTCCCCTCTCCCACTCCCTCTCCCATCCCGCCCTTCATCGAGTTTCATTTTCAATTACCTTCATATACTGAAGACCAACTTAGTATATACTAAGCAAGGATTTCAACAGGCTGCACTCACACAACCACACAAGGTATAGGGTATTGTTTGACTAGTAGTGTTGTTTTTAAGTTTCATAGTAAAACACATTAAGGACAGAGATCCTACGTGGGGAGCATGTACCCAGTGACTCCCGTTATTGATTTAACAATTGGCACTCTTATTTATGACGTCAGCAATCACCCGAGACTCTTGCTATGAGCTGTCTAGGCTATGGAAGCCCCTTGAGTTCACCAACTCTGAACTTGTTTAGTCAAGGCCATATCACAGTGGAGGTTCCTTCCTCCCTTCAGAGAAAGGCGCCTCTCTCCTTGATGGCCTGTTCCTCTACTGGGGTCTTGTTCACCAGGATCTTTCATTTAGATTGTTTTTTGCCACCGTGTCATGGCTTTCCATGCCTGTGAGACTCTCATGGACCTTTTAGCCAGATCCGAATGTCCCAAGGGTTGATTCTGAGGCAGGAGTGCTGCCGTTCTATGAGTCTGCTGTGCGTCCTGTTTCCCCCGCAGGATCATTCTCTCCCTTTTAATTCTATCCTTCATTATTTGGTAAGCAATTATATTTCAACAAAACTTCTCTGTGAACCCACAGTGACTGTCAATCATTTTCTTGTTCTTACTGTCTTCACCAGAGGGTGTCAAAGAAAGGGAAATGTAATTCAATTAACAGCACCACTAATGACAAAGAAGCAAAAACAAAGACAAGCAGATCAAAGCTTGAGGTAATTCCAGTTGCATTTAGGAAGCTGAAGACCAGAAGACTGCGTTACTCACAAACTGTAACTGAGCAAAACCATGCAATTGACAGAATCACGTATTTTTTGTGCCCCACTAGAGAACATATTGCAAGGAAGACAGGTGATATGTCCATCCAAAGAGAGGCGGGGAACAAAAATTGTTCCATCTTTGGAAAGGCAAAGCAGGCTTAGTGTCAGCCATGCAAAGAATGAGAAGAAAATAACAGACATTTTATGGAACTGTAAGTGTGGGTTCGTGTGATAGATCAGAAGCCTGAGATTCCCCTACACAGGAAGTGGGTCTTTACAAGTTACTTCCATAGACCTCTACTTGGTATCTATGAGAAGCTGGGCAGTGAGTCACACACACACACACACACACACACACACACACACAGGAAGGGAGGCAGAGAAAGAGAGACAGAGAGACAGAGAGATGAGGGGGTGAAGAGAGAGAGAAGCTCATCCCTTTTCTTATCTAAGAAAAATTCAATACAAGAAAGACAGAAAGCCCTGTGAACCCAAGCTTCAGGCAAACAGCATCAGTCACCAGGGGAAGAATAGAAACAAAAGCCATCTGCTGCTGATGGAGGGCAGAGCACCTGCTGGTAACCGGGATTCTGCAGGGAAGTAGAAAAACAAACAAGCTTGCAAACAACTGCTGCAGGAGAGGCAGGTTTGCCCAAGCCTCTTCTCCCTGATATAAAGCAGGTTTGAACAGACGTGGAAGGAGTGAGAGAGCTTTACCCCCAGACTCATCGCACGGGATCTGCCTAGCTCTGAACCTGATGTACAAGAACCCCGAATCTGCACCTTTCTACAACAGTCTGCACCTACGGCAAAGGAGGGTGACTCTCTCCCTAAGAAGGGAGAGACCAGGACATAGAGAGAATTCCCTGTATGGAATGTCTATTCAGGGTTTGCTGATGGCAGAGGCATAAACATTTAGAGAAATCCTCCGATCATGCAGGCAACACTCTGAGGACATGGAGGCAGCAGCTCACAGCTGGAGAAACTGTAGTTTTCAATGCACTAAAGGTAACTGTAAAACTCCAAGCACATCCCAACTCCTGAGTAAATGCACTCATCCCCTGACATTAAGAACTTGAGAGAATCAGAGAAATGACCCAATTCAAGCACACATGCAATATGCTTTAATATACAAATATTCACCATTAAAAAGCTATGGCATGCAACAGAAACAAGAACAGTAGTTATTCGTTCTCAGGAACCAAACCAATCAACTGAACTCCATCCAGAGATGGTTACTGGAATTATCATCTCCATGGTTACTGGACTTATCATGGAGGCACTTTCATATCCCAGTGGTTAGGATGGCAAAATATCTAATTGGAAAGTGTGGCAACATGTAGAAGCTGATGGGAAATTTAAGCAAGTGTATGTAAATTGTAAACAGGAAAAGGTTTTAGAAAAGCTACACTACCAGTGAGGAGGAAGCCCTTTCATGAACATATTATTACACTTTAAACAACAGAGTACAGGGTTGGTCAACTAAAAGGTGGGTCATTAGAACTTCTTTTCAAAGTGAAATGCAAAGAGAAAAGAGAAATACATTAGGGTGTCCCGAGCTGTGGAATGATATCAGATTTATTTGCACATAATATGATTGCTGTCCCAGAAGGAGAGGGGTGCAAGAATACAGCAAAAGCAACATTTTGAGGGGAAGAGATAGCAAGGACTTAGGCACATCATAATCAAACTGAAGACTATTCATGATGAGAAAACCTTGAAGGCCATGGGAGAAAAATGCTGCATTTCATGGAGAACGACTAAGACTAAAATGTGAGTAGGATCTTTTCAGAAACTGTGGACACCCAGAAACAAGGGTGTGATATTTTTAGAGTCCTACAAAAATAAAGATAAAATGCTCTCAACACAAAATTTTGTTTTCAGCATAGTTACAAAATTTCTGCACCACAGGAGTTATATCCCTTGCCAGGTCACATCACCTTTCCCTACTGACATAACCATGACAGTGGAACTTACTGAAATATTAAAAAAATTATCCTTTCTAGTTGTTCACCTATGCATTGCTATAGAACTTAAATATAATCACTCTTGTTTTGCACTTTTGGTCAACATTATATCTGTAGGCACCCTTTATATCATGGTACGTAGTTTTATTTTCCTTCATTTTAATATCTGTATGGCTTTCCCATTATTTATCACATCTTATTACACATTCTTAGGTGGAGAGACATCACTTCTGTGGTCTTCCTGGCTTGAACTCTGTGATACACCCTTCCCTCTCGATTTTCTTCTTATTTTTCTGATGACTTTAGTTGAAAAATTCCCATAAATGAATGTATTATTCCAATTTGTTCTTGTTGATCCACATATGTGGCCTGAAATAACTCATTCACTTGTTGACTTAGCTAACAAATAAGATGACTTCCTATTCCAGATTTATTCACTGAGCATGTTAACTAACTTTTCTAAACAAACAAAAAACACCTTATCGATCAAGAAAAGCCACTGCCTACTAAGCCGTTTCAAGGTAGTATACTACTTTGATGGAATTTTAGTAGTATCCTTTTTTTTTTAAAGGTTTATTTATTTATTTCAAAGTTAGAGTTACATACAGAGAGAAGGAGAGGCAGAGAGAGAGAGAATCTTCCATCTGCTGGTTCACTCCCTAATTCGCCTCAATGGCTAGAGCTGCGCTGATCTGAAGCCAGGAGCCAGGAGCTTCTTTCAGGTCTCCCACATGGGTGCAGGGGCCCAAGGACTTGTGCCATCTTCTACTGCTTTCCCAGGCAGTAACAGAGAGCTGGATTGGAAGCAGAGCAGCTGGGACTTGAACTGGCGCCCATATGGGATGCTGGATTGCAGGGGGCAACTTTACCCGCTATGCCACAGTGTTGGCCCCTTTAGTGATGTCTTAAAAAGAGTCAGAAAAAGATATTTATAGGATTGTAGACCTTGAACTATGTGATTTTTAGGTCAGTTCTTGCAAATTGAGGGATTAATTGCATTTAGGCAGAGTTTACAACTTAGTAGTTTTTAGTTGTTGGCTATAATAAGGCAATGATTTTAATTTTCATTATCTATTTTATTTATTTGCAAGAGAGAAAGACAGAGACAGATGGAGATCTCCCGTTCACTGCTTCACTCCCCAAATGCCTGCAATTGCTGGTGCTAGGCCTGGCTAAAACCAGAGCCAAGAATTCAATCCAGGTCTCTCATGTTTGGCAGGGGCCCAAGAACTTGCACCACCACCTTCTGCCTTCAGGGTGTGCCTTAGCAGGAGGCTGGAAACCAGAGCAGAACTGGGACTTGGGGCACTCTGATTTAGGATGAGGCCATCCTGAGTGATGCCTTAACTACTGCACCAAATTCCCTCACCAAGGCAGAGATCTGAATCAGACCTTAGTCTTGATACGTAAGAAATTTTTGTCTGTTTTTTTTTGTTCATTGTAATCATCTGAGGCAATGTATTTTCTGGAGCAAGATGGTAAGATATTTTTTATTTGATCCTAGAATTATATAACACAGGTATATAAAGTACTCCTTGTACCAACGTTATTTAATACAGGGACCATGGCTATGTTAATTTCAGTTCTAACACACTGAACATTTCCATGTGAGTTGTTATTTACAGTACACTTCAAACATTTGTCCCAGGCACACCCTGAAATAAATGATGCCCCCTTGTGTGTGGGTGAAACCAGCCACTTGCTAATTCCCTATTTTAGGAATTAAATAAGAAATTTTTACAAATTCATTTTCCTTTTTATTTTTTCTTTTCCTTTTCTCACACCAGAGCTGGGAGGAGCCAGCGTTACAGCAGAGTGGATTAAGCCACTGCCTGCAACACAGGCATCCCTTATTAGTGCTGGTCATGTCCCAGATGTTCCTCTTCCAATCCAGCTGCCTACTAATGTGCCTGGGAAAGCAGTGGAAAATGGTCCCTGGCACCCATGTGGGAGACCTGGATGGAGGAGTTCTTGGGTTCTAGCTTCAGTCTGCCCCAACTTTAGCCATTGTTGTCATTTGGGGAATGAACCAGCAGATGGAAGATATTCTCTCTCTCTCTGTTTCTCTGTCTCTCTCTCTGTCTTTGTCTCTCTGTCTCTCTCTCCAACTCTACCTTTCATATTAATAAACAAATCTCTTTGGGCATCCTGCTGTTTTAGTGAATGAATGTCCAGAGGACGATCTCCTCTCATCCAGCACACACTTGGGACCTGGACTCACACCTGAAGGGCAGCCCGAGCATGGCTGTCACAGGAATTAATCTGTCCCTGCAATGGCATTGCCAGTCTGATTGTAACTTTGACACAAAGGTGATCTCATGCTGTTGTTGAACAAAATGGAGGACTGGGGAAAGCACACATTCTTTATTTTCCTCCTTTCCACTGTCATGGTTTGATTTTGGACATTGTTCTAAAGCTCAGATATTATGGATAGGTTTGGAATTTAGACTGCAGACATGGGACATTTGGAGGAAAGTAGTTGAATATGTGAAAAAAAAAAAAAGTACCAAAAGGAGCAGGTGTTTGGTGCAACTGTTGAGCCCCTGGCTACCCGGTCTACATTCCATAGTGGACTGCGTTAGTGTGAGCCTGGACTCTGTACTGGACTTTAGCTACCCGCTGATGCACATCCTCGGGGGAAGCAGGATGGCCCAAGAAGCTGGGTTACTGTCGCCCACACTGGAGAGCTGAGTTGAGTTCCCAGTTCCTGGCTTTTGCTTCTGGCCGTGGCAGGTGTCTGGAGGAGTAAATTGGCAAATGGGAGCTCATTCAGTCTGTCTTACTATATGCCTCTCAAATAACTCGCTGACTAGCTAACTAACTAGTTTTAAAAAGTGAATTAGAGCCGGCGCCATGGCTTAATAGGCTAATCCTCCACCTAGCGGCACCGGCACACCAGGTTCTAGTCCTGGTCGGGGCGCCGGATTCTTTCCCAGTTGCCCCTCTTGCAGGCCAGCTCTCTGCTGTGGCCCGGGAAGGCAGTGGAGGATGGCCCAAGTGCTTGGGCCCTGCACCCCATGGGAGACCAGGAGCAGCACCTGGCTCCTGCCTTTGGATCAGCGCGGTGCGCTGGCCGCAGCGCACCAGCCGTGGCAGCCATTGGAGGGTGAGCCAACGGCAAAAGGAAGACCTTTCTCTCTGTCTCTCTCTCTCTCACTGTCCACTCTGCCTGTCAAAAAAAAAAAAGTGAATTAGGGGGTTGGCACTGTAGCACAGTGGGTTAAAGCCCTGACCTGAAGCATTGGCATCCCATATGGGCGCTGGTTCAAGTCCTGGCTGCTCCACTTCCACTCTGTCGCTCCCCCTCTTCGTGGAGGAACGACACAGGACCCTGTGCTATTCTTTTGTCTGCTCGGCCCTCCCCGGGTTTGCTGCTGGTTCTTCCCGGGTTGGCTACCGACCCCTCCACCTCCGTGGAAGGGCGGTTCCCCCTGCCACTTTTCCCCACTTCCGCAGGGGAGCGGCACACCGCCGGCCGGCTCTCTCGGGGGCTGCACAGGTGTTCCTTCAGATAGATGTTCCCCTTAGATGTTCCTGGTGCATGTTGTCTCTCTCCTCCTTTATAGTCCTCTTCCACCAATCCCAACTCTGCTACCCACACGCCGAGTACGCTGCTCTCCTCCAATCAGGAGTAGGTCCTACAGTTTATTGGTTGAACTGGAGGCAGCTGTGTAGAAGCTGTTTCTCCCTTCTCAGCGCCATATTGTGGGAGAGCAGATGCATAGAATAAGTCTTAATTCCAGTAACTTAGTCTAGTCCGAGTTGCTCCCCACACACTCCAGCTCTCTGCTATGGCCTGGGAAAGCAGTAGAAGGTGCCCCAAGTGCTTGGGCCCCTGTACCAGCTTGGGAGACCCAGAAGAAGCTCCTCGCTCCTGGCTTTGGATTGGTGCAGCTGCAGCCATTGCAGCCATGTAGGGAGTGAACCTGCGGATAGAAGACCTTTCTGTCTCTGCCTCTCTGTAACTCTGCCTTTCAAATAAGTAAATAAATCCTTTTTTAAAAAAAAGTGAATGAGGAACTTGGAAAAGTGGAAGCAGATGTAATGGTATGTAGTAGGGTGTGTTTTCCCAACCATTATCATAGTATCCACACTTAAGTGCAAAAGTCTAGCAGATCCTGTCTCTGGACAGCTGAATCTAAACTAGTTCCTTTTCTCACTTTTCAGTCATCGTGTCTAAAACCACATGATTTTCTCCTGCTGTCTGATCAATGTTAGCAATCCATTTCCATCATCTGTAGCCCTTCCAGGCCACTTATTAACACTGGCTGTAACATGCACCGTTGCCTTGGGATTTGTTTTTCCCATGGTTTCCATATCAGAATGCCCTGCCTTCCCATGTTCACTTTGACAGAAGAGAACCTTTCATCCTGCCTCATCAAGTCATTTCTGATCTCAAAGTCTGAATTAGAGCCGAACCTGACCTCCACGTGGCTGCAGCTGGCTTTCCGGCACTGGATCCTACCTAGAAGCTACCGTGTATGTCACTGAGTCTGTCTGCCTTAGCAAACATCATGCTTCCGGAGAGGAAATTGCTCCTTCTTTTATTTTCTTCTCTGGAGGGCTTGTAGATTTCGTAAAATATTAGCTCAATATTTTTGGATGCCAGTTCTTCTCCAAATTTAAGGTAAATATCCACACTCCCCTCCAAGAAAAAGGATAATTCATTTTCAAGTGGCAAATGAACATGTGGCTTTGTGAAGTTGTTACAAAAATCAATATTAATAAATCAAATATACCAATCGAAAGCATGTTCCCCAAGCAATTGAACAATAATTTCCCAACTCTATTTTTTTTCCAAGCCATTCTCTGTGACACAGCATTGGAGCGCCTGTAAAATTTAGGTCAATTTACCTTCTGCACAGCAGGAATGTGATTGTAAACTTCAGCAACTTAGGGAACAAAAAGACACTTGAGTTTTCTTTAGGAGTCCTTGGATGCTAGACTTTCATAATTGACAGTTTATGATTGGCATCCAATTTTCTCTGGGGATGGGTTAAATATTCCTTTTGATTCACCATTTATTCATTTAAATGCTTTTTTTTTGGGAAACAAATTATATATACTTATATATAAATTCACATTTTAATTAACATTTTCAGTTTAAATGATGTCTAATGAAGTATCTGGTTCTGTAAAGCAATCAGAAAAAAACAAATATGAACTAGAAAATTACTAGTATTTTAAACCTTATTATTTAATCACATTTATTTAGAGGACTTGTGCTTTTAAAAAGGTTGTTTTATTTTTATCTGGTATATAAAAATTGTATGCACTTATGTGATAATATGTTATGTTTCATATGTGTACCTATTGTGTCATGTCCAGTTAGGTTAAAGGTATCTGTCTCTTCAATCATTTGCCATTTATTTGTGGAGATGGTTCACATTTTCATTCAGCTGTTTCCACTAATTTTTTAATCATTGAAGCTATAGCAAATGAAATCCAGCCTAAGATATTTTCATCAAGTAAAAGGGACACATTTCAATATATTTAAAGCATAACTAATTTTCGTCTATTTTAAAGATTAAACTATTTCAGTTAATACTTTTTTAATTGGAATCTCTTTTATTTTTCCTGATAACAAAATGTAGGTAGTCAGTAATGTTTAATTAATAATGTTCACTTTGTATTAAATATGTGTTTTAATATGAAAAATAAGAACTCTGATTGAAAAATATTAATATAGAGTTTAGAAATACAAAGTGATTGGGCATTTGAACTTCACAGCTTGTTTGGAAAGTGTCAGTGGGGAAAGGTACAATGTGCCAAAGACATAGGTGTGAATTTTGAGCAGGGATATGATAAGTTTTATGTCTGCTGTGCTTGAGCCTTTTGGAAGATCATCCATTACATGGCATCATTAATTTTGACAACTTGAACATTTGCTTTCACTATTAAATTGGAAGTATGTTAAAAGTTTTCTAAAGCATAAATTTCATGAAAGTTAATGAATGGTTATTTCATAAGAAAAAAGTGGGTTGAACGATTAATACAAGGAGTAAGAAAATTTTGCTTTTTAAGAAGTCGAGCAAGTATAAATAAATTCTTTTTTTTTTTTTTTGACAGGTAGAGTGGACAGTGAGACAGAGAGAGACAGAGAGAAAGGTCTTCCTTTGCCGTTGGTTCACCCTCCAATGGCCACCGCGGCCAGCACGCTGCAGCTGGTGCATCGCGCTGATCTGAAGGCAGGAGCCAGGTGCTTCTCCTGGTCTCCCATGGGGTGCAGGGCCCAAGCACTTGGGCCATCCTCCACTGCCTTCCCGGGCCACAGCAGAGAGCTGGCCTGGAAGAGGGGCAACCGGGACAAAAATCCAGCGCCCCAACCGGGACTAGAACCTGGTGTGCTGGCGCAGCTAGGTGGAGGATTAGCCTAGTGAGCTGTGGTGGCAGCCAACAAATTCTGATTTAATTAAAGCATATACTACAAAACCCAACCATGGGCTGGCACCGTGGCTCACTAGGCTAATCCTCCACCTGCAGCGCCGGCACACCAGGTTCTAGTCCCGGTTGGGGTGCTGGATTTTTGTCCCGGTTGCCCCTCTTCCAGGCCAGCTCTCTGCTGTGGCCCGGCAGTGCAGTGGAGGCCTGGGAGTGCAGTGGAGGATGGCCCAAGTACTTGGGCCCTGCACCCCATGGGAGACCAGGAGAAGCACCTGGCTCCTGGCTTCGGAGCAGCGCGGTGTGCCAGCCACAGCGCGCCAGCTGTGGCGGCCATTGGAGGGTGAACCAACGGCAAAAGGAAGACCTTTCTCTCTGTCTCTCTCTCTCACTGTCCACTCTGCCTGTCAAAAACAAAAAACAAACAAACAAAAAAACAATAAAACAACCCAGGTATCAGTGGATTTTTTCAAACTATGGTAGTATTGTTTTTGAATTTAAACTCTCTTTCATGTAGTGTATGCTGTACTTCAAATGTTTCACCCAAAGTCCATGTGTTGGAAACTTAATGTCCAACACATTGATCTTCAGAAGTGGGATTTTAAAAGTGATTATCACTTTCCCAAAAGGATTAAGACCTTTTGAGATTTTATTATTGTTTATATCCCTTGGCTATATTCTCTAGAAACAGTGATTTTTCTACTTATTACTTGTTGAATTCCATATTTAAGGGAGGGTTAAGCCTGTTATTATAAAGAAAATTGGAGGTATGTCATATACAAATTAAAAGAAAAATAAGAAAAGAAGGAGGGTGGGAGTGAGAAAGAGGAGGGTAGGTGGGAAGTATCATTATAATCTTAGAACTGTACATATAAGTACATGACATTTGTTCTCTTCATATAAATTTTAAAAGATATGGGGCCAGCATTGTGGCATAACAGGTTAAGCTGCAGCCTGCAATGCTGGTATCTCATAGGGGTCGCTGGATCAAGTCCTGGCTTCTCCACTTCCGATGCAGCTTCCTGTGAATGCACCTCAGAGGAAGGTGTACCAAGTACTTGTGCCCCAGACCTACATGGAAGACCTGGAAGAAGCTCCTGGCTCCTGGCTTCTGTATGGTCCAGCCCTGGCTGTTGGGGCTAATTGGGGAGTAAACCAGCAGATGATAGCGCAGGCTCTCTCTCTCTCACTCTGGTGAACCTGTAAATCTGCCTTTCAAATAAATAAATAACTCTTAAAAAAAAAAGATCATTATTGGAGTGTGTTAGCTATAAAAGGGAAGAGTTAGTCCCTTGTCCAATCTCTGTCTCCGTCTGTGTCTCCTTCTCTTTCACACTCACCTCCTGTGCTTTCTACCATGAGATGACATGGCACAAAGTTCTTTTTCTGATGTATCCAATAATGTTTGAGATGGAGGTTTTGCAAAGGTATTAGAAATTTATAATGCATTTTAATATACATTTTCCAGCATAAACATTTAATTGAGCTCAGATTCAAAATAACATAATTACTCATTGCAAGAATTCCATAAATTAAAAAATAAACATTTGATTGTATGAGATTTAATTTTCTTATGTATAATTGTTTGCCTGAAGATGCATCAAGACTAGCAAACTGTTTTAAAATATTCTTGGAGCCTCTGTATCTAGATCTGTTGAAGCATATTCCAAGAACAATACAACAGCACTGCAATGTCTCTCTATCCTCTTGTACATCTGCGCTCCCCACGGCTTCCCGCCACACAAGGCACACAGAATGGGTTATCTCTGTAACTCATCTCCTAAACACTCTGGAAGTGTGTGTTTCATGCCCAATGCTATACGAATATCTTCTAATCAGAAGCCCAAATCACTGGTGACACTGGCAAGGGTAGTTTCAAAAGAAGAGGGTGACTAAAAATAAGATGGTAATAGATGAAATGTGAATGATGAATACAAAACACTTCCAAGAGTGCTGGCAGGGATGGGGCTGGTGTTGTGGCACAGTGGGTTAAGTCTCTGTTTGAGAAGCCAGCAGTCCATATCAGAGCACTGGTTCCAGTCCTGGATGTTCAGCTTCCCATCCAACTTCCTACTAATGCACTTGGGAAAGCAGTGGAAGATGGTCCAAGCCCTTGGGCCTCTCCATCCAGGTGGGACCAGAATGAAGTTCCAGGCTCCTGCCTTTGGCCTGACCTAGCCCTGGCTATTGCAGCCATTTGGGGGAATGAACTAGGGTATCAAAGATATTTCTCTCTCTCTCTCTCTTTCTGTCACTTGTCTTTTTAAATCACAAATAAATCTTTATTTTTTTTAAGTGACTCCAAAGTAAATGTCACTGGGTTACAGTCAAGGTGTCAGCAGGCCTGTGTTCCTTGTGGATGCTCTGAGCTAGAAGCACCAGAAGCAGCCTGCATACCAGGGCTGTTTTCTTGGTCCATCTGCAGAAGTAGCAGAGTGGCAGGCACAGATCTTTCTCTACCATGGACTTCCTCCTTAGTCCCCTTCTTCCAGTGTAAAGGACATTTTGGATTGCACTGAGGCCATGTAGACAATTTAGGACAATCTCTTTTATGAATGACTTCATTTGATCTGTATCTGCATCTACAATCTTAATTCCTCCCAAGCCATTTTGCATTACATATTCACAAGTTGCAGCCATCAGAGTGTGGATATTTTGTGGAAGCATTTAAATATTTTCTTTTTGATCTATCAAACTTCCCGAATTTCATGTCCTTTAATATGCTTATATCAATTTTAAGCATTTTTTATTTTTTAAAAAGATTTTTAAAAGATTTTATTTTGTGCAAAAGGTAGAGCTACTCCCCAAATGTCTGCGATGGCCAAAGCTGAGCTGATCTGCAGCCAGGAGTCAGGAACTTCCTCCAGGTCTCCCACCTGGCTGCGGGTACCTAAGGACTTGGACCATCTTCTACCGGTTTCCCAGGCCGTAACAGAGAACTGGATTGGAAGGGGAGCAAAAAGGGACATGAATCGACACCCATACAGGATGCTAGTGCTGTGGGTGGAGGCTTAGCCTACAACGCCACAGTGCTGGCCCTACAATTTGTAAGCATTTTTGTAGGGAGATTATATCATGCAATATTTTTTAAGAACATCTGATCAAGGCAAATCCTTTTGTTGATTTCTTTTTCTTGTTCTTTTTTCTCTAAAATAGATGCACTTTTTGAGACTTTCTGAAAAGCTGAGCTAAGCCAACATAAACTTCATAGGAACTATGACTTGAAGCTGCAGCTCCAAGCCCACTGCCTTCACTAATAGGGCTCACTCAGCAAATCCTCCATAGCCATTAACTGGGATAATATTTGTGGGATGCTATTTTAGTTCAGCTCCTCCGGAAGCAAGACTTGTGGTGCTGATTCTGCTTTCAGTGATCCGTGATGGAGTGCTTTCAGAGCATGAATGAAGGGAGTGTAACAGGGGGCACAGACGGTGTGAAGCAAGAATGTGGTCTCAACCAGGGCCCTGGCTTTACTTTGATCCCATCGAGGAGCCCTGGAGTGCAGATTGGACTGGAGAAGTAATCATCTCACGCTGGTAACAGTTGGGCAGACTTTGGTACCCTGTGTCAATCATCAAAACAAAGTTCCATGTGCACTTGGGGCGAGAATCAGGGAGCTCTTTGGAGAAGGCAACTGTGATTAGTCAACATTCACTCTACCTGCAGTATGGATGCACTTGTCACAACCAGGATTTGGTAGGCCATTACTGGCATTCAATGTAAATGCCATGGAGAAGCCAAAGAACTTTTTAAAATTTAATTAGTATAAACAGAACAGATATCATGTATTTCATAGGTACAATTTTCAGATAACCAAATTTCCCTCCCTTCTTCTCTCCCTCCCTCAATAACCCTCTTTCTCTCCTTTCTTTTTTTTTCTTATGTTTTGCAAATATATAATTTTAATCCCCTCGATAATCACAGGCTTACTTTACTACTAGTAACCATAATATTCAACAAGTAAAAAGTTGGAAAACCACAGTTCCACAGGAGTATAAACAAGGGCTAAAAACAATAATCATATCACAAGATGTTCATTTCATTCCTATACTTTTTAAAAATATTCTATCTTAACTGCTACATATCAGAGAAAACATGTGATATTTGTATTTTTGAGACTGGCTTATTTCACTAAACGTAATGGTTTTCAGTTGCATCCATTTTGTTGCAAAAGACAGGATTTACTTCTTTTTTTACAGCTGGATAGTATTCCATAGCATATATACATCACAGTTTCTTTATTCCGACTTCAGTTGATGGACAGCTTTGAGCATTTAATAAGGAGTGGGACAAACAAGATGCTGCAATCCTGGAGCCTGCTATCTAGGTGGTAAGAGAGTAAACAAAAGGTAAAAATAATGTGGTTTAAGATAATAATGATTGCTATAAAGGAAATTAATCAAGAGAGTGATGGTAAAGTGCAAGAGTAAATTGGTTGTCAACTCTGTGTCTGTAAAGGGAACTTGAGAGCAGAGATTTCAAGAGTGAGAATGATCCTGTTGCGGGGAGAGCTGGGATAAAGGGTATATTGTAGAATTGTCTGTAACTTTGGAAGCCCTGGCGGTACAGATGGGTGTGCTTTGTTGATTTACAGTGAGAAAGGTTAAGAGTTATAGAAGATAGAACTGAAGGAACATGGACCAGGGCTTTCTTGGCAATGTATATAGGTTTCATTTAAAATATAGTGTTGCATATCATGAAAATTATTTAAGACTTACAAGCAAGATAATGTAATTTATCATATAGAATATGCCCCTTGGTGGTTGAGTAGATATTTGGCTATAGTCAATCAAAAGCGTAGAGAAGAAACAGAAGATGGCTGTGATAGTCTCCAAGTGAGAGATGACAGATCTTGGACAAGTAAGGTTCATTTGACGGTGTAAGAAGTAATCAGATGAGGATGTATTTCAAAAACCACTCTGATGTTTTGAATGTGGGAGTTGAGGAAATAAAAATCAAGTTATTAGAACAATCAACTGGTTCAATCACATTACACTTAAGAAGATGGTACAGTGGTGAGCAGAGCTGTCTTTTGATTCACATTAAATCACACATAAAGCATGTAAATTCAGCTTAGTACATTTAGTTAATTAAGAATACAAGAATATGTGTAATCACAAGAGATACTACTGAAGTTCTATTGAAGTATTTAAAAAATAAGAACAAATATTTAGACTTTGGGTTACCTGAATAATTTTGGCTTCATCATAATCTCAGTAATAACCCTTAACTTCATGATATTGTATCTTGAAATCAATCAGTATACAGCTTTAAAAAGATTAGATCAGGTCATCTAAGACAGAAATCCAAAGTATCAGCATACTAGGATTTTATCACCCCTTTTCCTTGCCTTGCCTTGCCTTGCCTTGCCTCGCCTCGCCTCGCCTCGCCTCGCCTCGCCTCGCCTCGCCTCTTTACTTATTTGACAGGTAGAGTTAGACAGTGAGAGAGACAGAGATAAAGGTCTTCCTTCCATTCCTTCCAAATGGCCGCTACAGCCAGTGCTGTGCCGACCCGAAGCCAGGAGCCAGGTGCTTCCTCCTGGTCTCCCATGCGGGTGCAGGCGCCCAATCACTTGGGCCATCCTCTACCGCCTTCCTGGGCCACAGCAGAGAGCTGGACTGGAAGAGGAGCAACCGGGACAGAATCTGGTGCCCACATGGGATTCCACCACCGCAGGCGGAGGATTAACCAAGTGAGCCAGTGCGCTGGCTCCACACATTTCTTTTCATACACAAAGTTAATTAAATGTGACAGCATAGACCCCTGGATAATGAATTAATTCTATATTAAGTATTAGCTTTCTTAGTCTCCAGAATTTATCAAACAAGAAGCAGTTTGGCAACTGGGAAAGAACTCTTCATTTGAAATTCGAGGATCTGAGTTTGGGATCTTTCTGGAATTTAAAACCTTGGCAAGTGAGCATCCCTCAGTTTCCTCATCTTTAAATACAATTAGAATTACAATTTGTGTTATCTTCTTGCATGTAAAATACTTTGCAACCGTAGGTACAATCAAAATGTTTTTTCTGTCCATATATGTACACCAGTTTATCACACATTCTTTAGTTAGAAGCAGAGGAATTCCAGGAGTCCTGGCCCCACCTGACTTCTTGTTTTGCATGGGACTTGTCAGTCCACACAACTGGTCTCCTTTGCATTTCCTGTCAGACTCCAACTCTGGGGCATCCCTAGGTGTCAGGTTCTGGAAAATTTTGTCTGCATTTTCTTGAATCGTCTCTTTGATCTTCCTAACCATTTAGGAAACTAACCTTCCTGGGCATGCATTCTCATTACCCAGCCCAAAACATCCTTGATGACTGTAATTGCTATGGCTTGTCTTAATGCTAGCCCCAGAGGTTCAAATATCAAACAGCATTCATAGATTGAGTGTTTCTTACTAGTGTTCTGTAGTCTTGAAAAGAGAGAACTCTAGATCCAGACTTTCTATTTCCAAATTCTAGCATTGTTACCAGCTGTCAATCTTGGTGAAACTTTTTGTGATACATCATGCTGTTTTATGAAATACGGAGATCAAATATAAAGCAAAAAATAAGTAATTAAATATAATATTAGAAATAGGAAAACAAAGACTATCTGATAGAGAAACAGTGGTAAAAAAGTAGAGTCCAGATCACGAGAAAACTGTAGCAAATTTGCATTTTAAAATACAATATTTATGAGATAAATGAATATTTTAATTGAATCCAACACTTTTATTGCCAAAATCATGAGTAGTCTCTCCTCTTCTTCGGTGTCTCAGAAAAAACTCACTTTATGTTCTCTTTATTTTATTTTAAATTAGAATTGTGATTTCTTAAAATTGGGTTCTGTTACTAAGCTTTTTCAGATAACGATAATGTAAGTAATTACTTTGATTTTAAAAATGCCAATGTTAAAGCTGATGGACAAAAGTGTGTTAAAAGCAATTAAATAACCCATGACTATATCTGCATCTGTCTACCATATATCATCTACTTATTTGTAGACATACATAAAATAATTCAATCACATGTGATGACCTCATTGTATATACTTAATCTACTAAATGTTTATAATTTCTGGCATACAATAGGATAATATAGTTCAAAAAGTGAAGCAAAAATTTTCTGTTTAATTTCATCTGTATATGGAAATTATCAGACATGACTTTCTCTCCTTTTTTAGATCAAGGTTTTATTGAAGCACATTAAAAGATATCCTTTCTAATTTAGTTTTTGTGTTTTGACACTCATGTAACGACATCATATTCAAAATGTAGAATATTTCCATCAAACAAAAATTTCCTTTCCATCTTTCTTAGCCATTTACCATGGAGGTCACCTAGGCCTCAGGCAATAACGAGCCCCTAGTGAAAATCCTTAGCAATGTCATAGCAATGGCATTGCTAAAGGTGGAACAGGCTCTAGCCAGCAATAATCTGCCTCAGATATATAAACCTCCAGATTATACTCCATGTTACAGCAGTTGTCAGCTATAACTCGCCTGCTTGCCCACTGCTCCCTTGCCGTGTATTTTTATAAATCCATCTCCGTTCACTCCTTTCTGTGTTTTACTGCTGGCAAATTCATTGTACCACCCACAACACTGGCCTCATTCAGTGGCTTCAATATTTACCAGATGCATTTTGAGGCTGCCTTATTTTTTTTTTTTTTTTTTGACAGGCAGAGTTAGACAGTGAGAGAGAGAGACAGAGAGAAAGGTCTTCCTTTCTGTTGGTTCACCCCCCAAATGGCCGCTACTGCCGGCCACGCGGGTGCAAGGCCCAACCACTTGGGCTATTCTCCACTGCCTTCCCAGGCCACAGCAGAGAGCTGGACTGGAAGAGGAGCAACCGGGACAGAATCTGGCGCCCCAACCGGGACTAGAACCCGGGGTGCCGGCACCGCAGGCAGAGGATTAGCCTATTGAGCCACAGCACCAGCCATGCCTTATGGTTTTTATTTGCATTTTCTTGGTGGCTAATGATGGTAACCATATTTTAATGTATTTTCTTTTTCTTTTCTTTTCTTTTTTTTGACAGGCAGAGTGGACAGTGAGAGAGAGAGAGAAAGGTTCACCCTCCAATGGCCACCGCGGCCGGCGCGCTGCGGCTGGCGCACCGTGCTGATCCGATGGCAGGAGCCAGGTGCTTATTCTGGTCTCCCATGGGGTGCAGGGCCCAAGGACTTGGGCCATCCTCCACTGCACTTCCTGGCCACAGCAGAGAGCTGGCCTGGAAGAGGGGCAACCGGGACAGAATCCGGCGCCCCGACCGGGGCTAGAACCTGGTGTGCTGGCGCTGCAAGGTGGAGGATTAGCCTAGTGAGCCGTGGCGCTGGCCCTTAATGTATTTTCATCCTTTTTTTTTTTTTTTTTTTTACTGGATAGCTTGTGATTGAATTTAATTAGTTTTTTTCTGTATTATTGATGTAAATCCTTCACCAGATATGTCATGTGCTAATATTTTTAATGTGTTTTTTGTACATTCCATTTAGAGTGTCATTATCATTTTGAAATAAATTTTTAATTGTTCTTATGATTTATTTTTTTTTCTTATGTAAGTAATCTTTTGGGGCCGACGCTGTGGCACAGTGGGTTAACTCCCTGGTCTGAAGTGCTGGCATCCTATATGGGGGCCAGTTGGAGACCCAGCTGCTCCACTTTCCATCCAGCTCTCTGCTGTGGCCTGGGAAAGCAGTGGAACATGGACCCCTGCACTCACGTGGGAGACCTGGAGGAAGCTCCTGGCTCCTGGCTTCGGGTCAGCACAGCTCTGGTCAATGTGGCCAACTGCGGAGTGAACCATCAGATGGAAGACCTCTCTCTCTTTTTCTCTCTGTCTCTCTTCTCTCTGTATAACTCTGATTTTCAAATAAATAAATAAAAAATCTACAAAAAAGAAAAAAGAAATCTTTCCCCAGTCATGGTCACAAAGTTGTTTTTTTTTTTATATTTTACTTTAAAAGATTTATGGATTGAGTTTTTAAATTTGGTCTACAGAACAGTTTCTGTGAATTTTTACACAATATAAAAGGTAAGAATTGATGTTAATTTTTTATTATAAAGATAATTCATTGCCTCAGCACTATTTGTTGGAAGTGCTTTTCTTTTTCCATTGAATTGTTTTTGTCCTTGGTTAAAAATCACTTGACTGTGTATGTGTGAGTCTGGTTTTTGACTACATTTTATTATATTGATTGATTTATCTAGTTTTTCTTCATTAGCATACTCTACCACCATTTTGAAAACAGGGATAACTTTGTTGTTGCTTTTTTTCAAAATTATTTGAGCAATTTCAGTTCATTTGACTTTCCAAATAAATTTTAGAACCTTTTTGTTAACACTTAAGAGTACATAGTTAAAAAAAAGAGTACCTTGTGCTAGAATTTTGACAGAAATTTAAATAAATATGTAGATGAATTTGTGAAAATATTCATGTATTAATAATGTTGAGCCTCCCAATCCATGAATATGGTATATCTACTTTGATATGTTATTATTGTTTCATTAATGTTTTGGATATTTTAACAGATAGCTCTTGTCAATATTTTGTTGGATTTATCTCTCTGTATTTCACTTTTTAATGACATTTTAATGACACTTTTTCTTTTATATCATTTTAAATTACAAGTATATAGAATCATAATTGATTTTTGTATATGACCTTTTATCCTAAGTTATTGCTAAATTCACTCCATACTTCAACTCGTTCACAGACTTTTCAGTGTGGAATATTATGTTTTCTGGAGAGAGAGCTTTTTAAATCGTTCCTTCCAATATGAATGTCTTATACTCACTGTTCTTATTTTATTGCACTGGATAAGCTCTCCAACACAATATTAAATAAGAATGGTGGGGGCCAGGATTGTGGTGTAGCAGGTAAAGCTGCCACCTGTGATGTCAGCATTGCATCTGCTGGTTCATGTCTCAGCAGCTCTACTTCTGATCCAGCTCCCTGCTAATGGCCTGGGAAAAGCAGCAGAAGATGGCCCAAGTGTTTGGGCCCCTGTCACCCATGTGGGACACCTATATGAAACTCCTGGCTCCTGGTTTTGATCTGGTTCAGCCCTGGCCAATACAACCATCTGGAGAGTGAACCAGTGGATGGAATAGCTCTCTCTGTCTCTCACTTTCTCTGTAACTCTGACTTTAAAATAAATAAATATTTTAAAAATGTAAGGGTAGTGAAGAATAACATTTTTGTTGTATTCTTTTTCCAAGGACAAAAACATTCAATCTTCTACCAGTAGGTGTGATGTTAGCTCTAGAGATTTGTTGTAGATGCCCTTTATTGAGTTAAAGAAGTTCCTGTGTGTTAGATTACTGATGCTTTTTTATGAATGAAAGAGTAATTTTCTCACAGGCTTTCTTCTGCACCTGTTGGAAATATCAAGTGGGCTTTTCTTTAATCTGTCATAAGCTTGCACCAAGATCTTAAATTTATTTTATTAGATGAATTTATAATGCTTTTAGGCATAACTGTTAGTCTTTGCGGAAGATAAGTGGCATAAGAGTAAAGTATTAAAATTATTTTATAAATATTAGACCATAAAAATGAAAAAAAATACATGTTTCTTATGAGAAAGTAAGCTAATTTAATGAAAATAGGTTGATCGAGGACAAAATCACTTTAATGGGTATATTATGGTATGATGTATTGATAGAATATTGACATAAATCAGCCGGCGCCGTGGCTCAATAGGCTAATCCTCCACCTTGCGGCGCCGGCACACCGGGTTCTAGTCCCGGTTGGGGCGCCGGATTCTGTCCCGGTTGCCCCTCTTCCAGGCCAGCTCTCTGCTATGGCCAGGGAGTGCAGTGGAGGATGGCCCAGGTGCTTGGGCCCTGCACCCCATGGGAGACCAGGAAAAGCACCTGGATCCTGGCTCCTGCCATCGGATCAGCACGGTGCGCCGGCTGCAGCGGCGGCCATTGGAGGGTGAACCAACGGCAAAGGAAGACCTTTCTCTCTCTGTCTCTCTCTCTCACTGTCCACTCTGCCTGTCAAAAATTAAAAAAAAAAAAAAAGAATATTGACATAAATCATTGTTTTCCATTTACTATTTTTAGGTTTGTGCTTAAAGCTATGGGGGACAAAAAGATTCAAAAGTAATCTATTATTACCTTTCCAAAAAGTTTAAAATTCAATGTGTATGTGGAAGAGGGGAGGACCAGATACAGTGATATTTCATTAAAAAATCATACAAAACATAGAGGCACAAAGTAATGGTATAGTTTTAATTTCAGCAAGGGAAGTCAGAAGAGGTAACTCATGGAGGAGATGCCAACTTAAATGTACTTTCAAGGATGAGTATATGTTCTTTCTACTAACAAAGAGGTAAGGAAAATGTGTATGGGTCAGAAAAACCAGATGAACAAAAATATTTAAGGAATGAAATTCTTGGGAGGCAGCAAGAGCAGAAAATGTAGATCACAATGGGAATGAGTGGTTTGGAAGAGTCTAAGAAAATTTTCTCACTTCATAGGAGAAAGGTCGAAAGAGACAGGACAGATGTAGAAATTTGTATCTAATAGAGTTTCCACTTGTTGTCACCAATTTTATCAATAAAGAACAAAGTGAAGATTTTGAACCCAAGAAGCTAGGAAGGATTTGCAAATACTTTGTTTTGGAAAAGGAGACAGTAAAATCAGAAGGCATACATAGCAAGTTCTTGTGGCTGATATGAGAGGTCCACTTGAAAGCCATGGTCACATGTCACATGGTATGGTGAAAATATCCAACAATCTCTAGCTGTTAGGATCAGATACAGAGAAAAAACAGACACAGATTTGCAACCAGGGTTGGGGTGTCATCAGCTAAGTAAAACAAGAGAGACCAAAGAGGGTCTTGATTTTTAGAGCAGCGATTGTGAAGAAATCCAGTAAATGGGTAAATGAAAGCTAATGGGAAACCAAGGAATTGGTAATGTCTTTGATTTCAGTAACACTGAAAGTTAAGATAGGATAGTTAAATAGTGGAATATTTGGAATTGAAATTTTCATTGGTCATGCAGTTTGCTGGTGGCTACTAAGGTCCGTCATGGATGACTGAAATAGGATAAAAAAATGTTGTTGAAAGTGAAATAGTCAAATAGCTGCCCATTGAGATATGTATGTTGATTTTGAAATCATTGAGGTTGACTACTAAGGGTGGAGAGAAAAACTGAACCAAGAACAAATCTTTTCAGCAAATGCAGTGGAGGGAGGTATTGCTGCGGATTCGTTCTGAGAGGAGGTGCGCAGTGGGGGCAAGAGGCGCGGAGTCACCACACAGACCCTGGGAGCTGGGTGAAAGCCGGCGATAGTTGAGCAGCTCGCAGACTCATTTATTCCAATTGGCTCAGCAGCTTATATAGCCGAGGCAGCCAATCCGGTTAAGAGGCGGTTTATGCCCTAACCAATCACAGCCTGTTGCCAGGCAGGCTCCTTTGCCAGGTGGGTTCCGAAGCCATTCCTGAGTAACTGATGCTCACTTGCCAGCGGCCATCTTGGCATGGCCTTCTCATTCCACCGCAGGGAGGGTTTGTTGAAAAATTGATATTGATTAAAACACCATTTGGGAGATGATAGCTAGGTGGCATGGACTTCAGGAAAACAGCAAAAGTTCAAAGGAGGTAGTAGTTGAGGTAGTTTGAGGGCATCAGTGGGAATCATGAGGGCTCACACAAGAAAAAAGTAGCCTCCAGCTGCATGGAAAAGCATTCATGGAATCGGAGTAAGCAGGCTTCAGGGGCAAAGGCAAGAGGATGAGGGTGGGAAAAACTGACAGGGTGTGGGGAGCAACTCGGACTAGACTGTTACTGGAATTAAGACTTATTCTATGCATCTGCTCTCCCACAATATGGCGCTGAGAAGGGAGTAACAACTTCTACGCAGCTGCCTCTCGCCAACTTGAGTGATGACCTGCAGGAGCTGATCCTGCTCCTGATTGGAGGAGAGCAGTGTACTCGGCGTGTGGGTAGCAGAGTTGGGATTGGTGGAAGAGGACTATAAAGGAGGAGAGAGACAACATGCACCAGGAACATCTATCTGAAGGAACACCTGAGCAGCCCCCGAGAGAGCCGGCCAGCAGTGTGCCGCTCCCCTGCGGAAGTGGGGAAAGTGGCAGGGGGAACCGCCCTTCCACGGAGGTGGAAGGGTTGGTAGCCAACCCGGGAAGAACCAGCAGCAAACCCAGGGAGGGCCGAGCAGACAAAAGAACAGCACAGGGTCCTGTGTCGTTCCTCCATGAAGAGGGGGAGTGACAACAGGGGAAAGTTGGATATATCCTGTATTGAGAGTTCCGGATGGCCATTCTTTAGGTGCAAAAGTAGGGGGAGTGTCTGGGATGGATTGTGTCAAATACTATGGATATCAGACATCTCAAAATCATGAAGACACAGAAGCTGAACATCCAGGAGAAACTGAGATAAATAGAAGAATAGCTAGTAATGATCTTTAAGGTGCTGATTCCTTTTTGATCAACACTCATATCTAAAAATCATTTTGAGCATGTTCTGCCATCCTCATATTAAAAAAATATTGGTGTTTCATGGAAATGTATAGCTTTATTAATTTTTATGAATTCTGTAAATTAAACATGAAATAGAATTGAAAGTTGAGAAAAGATGAAATATTTTAAAATTGTAATATGTGAATTTGTATCAGCAATCTTTTGTCTTTGCACAATCAATTGAAGGGCACTATTAAAAAAAACCTATGAAATTCATCTAGACTTATGAAGCAGTTTGTGAGCATGGGGAATACTTGAGGAATGTGAGATTCAAACTGAAGTTCTGTAGCTGTACTAAAAATCAGCAGCAAGTCAATGCAAGAAGCTGTTTCCAGGGCTGCAAATGTTACACTACACAAAAAATTAACATAGAGACAAAATTTGTTCAGAGAAAATCACTTCAAGTTTTCCATAGATCTTCAAACAGGTTTTTTAATTAGAATAGGTGTTGCTATCAGGACCCAAATTTTTAAAAATATGCTTAAAAAATGACCTCTAAAGTCTGCTTTCGGTTTGACTTCTGAGTGCCCTCTAGTCAGGATCTTGGAATTGCCTGCATAGAATAGAATTTTATGGTAGGTCTAGGTTTAAACCCTGGCATTTAGCTTCATGATTTAATAGTTATCATATGAGTTTCCTTAACAAGAAGTCAAAGAAGGTGAAAATGCAATAGGGAAATTTTTTTAAAATTAAAGATGGAAGATGTGGTTGTTCTCAGGGGATTGGGTCACCTTACAGGATTTACTGAATGTTCATAAGGTTAGTTATAGCTCATCCTAAGCTACATGAAAGGAAAATTTGCCTGTTCATGTTTGTATTGGAAAAGTGATAACCTGATTGAACAAATTAATTTATCTTTGGTATCTGTGATTTGGAATAAGAAAGTTATGAACATCTTAAAATATTCAAGATTGCACTGTCACATCGGAATGATTCTCCCAGTGTTGTCTCTTCCAGAGGCAGGGTCCTGCTTTATCCAGAAACTATTTGTTCCTGATAATCTCTACTCTGCCTACCTCTGAAAGTAAACCAAACCCACCTTCTTTGCAGAGGTGTTGGTCAGAGTGGGCTATCACTTACTTCAGGCCAATCAGGATAATTCACTGGGTTTTGTGAATGGCACTTTACTGGAGACTTCATTGTTCTTTCTGGCCACCGAATTGTAGAAAGAAGAGCCTGTAGCTGCTGATAACCCTTGTTCCTGCAATGGACAGTGTTGCAATATAAAATGTAGATTAAATAAAAGTGGAAAACTTTTTTTAGAAACTATTAAATATGCATGATAATTAAATCATTAAATGACATTGCTTTTATGTGTGATTCCACTTACATGTGTTTGTAGAATAGACACAACCAACTTACTTTGATAGAAAATTTATAAAGGATTTTTAGAGGATTGATTTGCAATAGACATCTGTGTAGAATAGGATTAACATAGAAGGCCTGGGTCTTGGATCCTTAGAAAGGCCTGCATGAAAGGTTGACCTTGGCAGAGTCAGGGAACTTGTATTTCTTTTCTTTTTTTTTTTTTTTAAGATTTTTTATTTATTTATTTGACAGGTAGAGTTACAGACAGTGAGAGGGAGACACAGAGTGAAAGGTCTTCCTTCCGTTGATTCATCCCCCGGCTACAGCTGGAGCTACTCCGATCCGCAGCCAGGAGCCAGGTGCTTCTTCCTGGTCTCCCACATGGGTGCAGGCACCCAAGCACCTGGGCCATCCTCTACTGCCCTCCAAGGCCACAGCAGAGAGCTGGACTGGAAGAGGAGCAACCGGGACTAGAACCTGACACCCACATGGGATTCCGGCGCTGAAGGCAGAGTATTAGCCAAGTGAGCCATGGCGCCCGCCCCATGGGAACTTACATTTCAAGCAGCTTCCCATCATTCTCTGATAAAAATGGTTCACTGTTCTAAAGCGTGTAAACAATTGGTTTATGTTGAACATGTGCTTTTCTCCCTATAGTTAAAATTGTTATACATTCCAAGCAGAGTGTGCTTGTGTGATCAACCCCAGTGAAAGCCACAAGCACCGAGTCTCTCATGAGCCTTCCTGGTAAACAGCATTACACACTCACTGTTGGAGGAATGAAGCTCATCTTGAGTATCTCCAATGGGATAAGAATCTTGGAAGCTTGCACATGGTCCCTTACAGACTTCACCATGTGCAGCTTTTCCTTTTGCTGACTTAGCTTTGTATCCTTTTCCTGTAATAAATCACTGCTGTGTGTATAACTATATACTGAATCATGGGAGTCTTTCTAGCTAATCACCAGTCCCTTGGTACTTAATAAAGGAACTTTTTATCTTAATAGGAGTGTGATTTGTGTGGTATATTTATTTGTCAAAAGCTATTGAATGAAGGGTTGGTGCTGTGGTGCAGCTGGTTAACGCCCTGTCCTGAGGTGCTGGCATCCCATATGGGTGCCGGTTCTAGTCCCAGCTGCTCCTCTTCCCATTCAGCTCTCTGTTATGGCCTGGGATATCAGTGGAGGATGGCCCAGGTCCTTGGGCCCCTGCACCCATGTGGGAGACCTGGAAAAAGCTCCTGGCTCCTGGCTTTGGGTCGGCTCAGCTCCGGCGGTTGCAGCCATCTGGAGAGTGAACCAGTGGATGGAAGACCTCCCTCTCTCTCTTTCTCTCTCTCTACCTTTCTGTAACTTTGTCTTTTAAATGAGTAAAATAAATCTTTTTTTAAAAAAAACTATTGAATGATACACGTAACATCTGTATAGTATTCACAATAAAATTAACATGAGGAAAAATGGTCAATACAGATTTTGAAAATCAATGAAGGCTGGCGCCATGGCTCAATAGGCTAATCCTCCACCTTGCGGCGCCAGCACACCAGGTTCTAGTCCCCGTCGGGGCGCCGGATTCTGTCCTGGTTGCGCCTCTTCCAGGCCAGCTCTCTGCTGTGGCCTGGAAGTGCAGTGGAGGATGGCCCAAGTGCTTGGGCCCTGCACCCCATGGGAGACCAGGAAAAGCACCTGGCTCCTGGCTTCAGATCAGCGCAATGCGCCGGCTGCAGAGCGCAGGCCACGACGGCCATTGGAGGGTGAACCAACCGCAAAGGAAGACCTTCCTCTCTCTCTCTCTCTCACTGTCCACTCTGCCTGTCAAAAAAATAAATAAATAAATAAAAAAGAAAATCAATGAAGCTACAGTAGATGTTGATAATTAGTTGTATGCTCCATCAAAGGGAGAAGTGGGGTGGCATGTTGCAAAGGGCAGTGCTACTGCTGATAATTGCAAAGACAAAAGATTCCATCGCCTGTAGGATGAAGCAAATAGCTCTGGAAGGGCTTCTGCAATTCCTCAACTTGCCACACCCAAAAGTGTGACATCAAATGGGTCTGTAGACTTGCTGGTCTGTTTAGCCATATACACATTTAGAAAGAAGCCTACCACATTTTTTTTTTTTTGATGGGAGAGGTAAGGGATCAGGGGTCGAAAGACACAGCCTAGCTAGATTCATACCTTTTATACCAGATTTCCAACTGCTAAATGGCAGGGGGAATTTCATGGCTTTTACACATGTTATCCCAAGAATGTCAGCCCTTCAAGGCAGACAAGACTTTACTGTCACCTGAAGAGCTATTGAGATTTATGACCAAGGTTCTTCTTTGCAAAAAATAAATGGAATTAAGATCAGTGAATAATTTAGGACAACTTGCACCAAAATTTATTTGAATAGGTATGTTATAGGAAAAAACAAAAAAGTTATATTATAAAAAAGACTTCACTATGATAATCATTAGAGATGTTACTATATAGTTGGAAATGTAACCATTCTTGATAGAAAAAAGAATTTAGTATTTATCAGATTTTAAATCATGGATGAAATAAATAAATTTTTCTCATGTATAGAATCATGTGGGGTCCTTTCTGAAATCTGTTTCTTCAGGAAGAGATATTTTCCTAAGGGAAAAAAAAATGATTGGTTGTATTGAAATTCAAAGTCCATGATAATATAAGTTTAGTAAGAAGTTATAAACTGAGTTTATTTTAATATTTTATTATTTGAGATGATGAGAAATGAGAGAATGGGAGAATGGGAGAATGGGAGAGAGAGTTCCCATTCCACTCCTCAAATACCTGCAAAATTTCAGGCTAAAGGTGAGGTCAGGAGCTGAGAACTCAATCCAAGTCACCCACGCAAGTGGCAGAAACCCAACAACTTGAGCCATCACTACCATTCTCGATCTGCAGTGACAGGGAGCTGGTTCCAGGAGCTGGAGCCAGGTCTTGCGCCCAGGTACTTCTATATGGAATGCAGCACCTTAACTACCAGGGCAAATTCCGCTTGTAGACACTGAATTTAATAGTTATACCACAAAATTAGCGTACAAAAATGGTGTATTTTTGCACAGCAAAAACTAGAAAAGGGAGTTGATATTCACTTTGTAACAGAACACAAGGCAGTTGACTGTTTACATTTAAATAGATTTCTCATTTCAATGACTTTTGTTAGGTTTAGCAATGAAGAGTACGTAGAGATGGGTTTTGCTAATAATAAAGCCTTCTCATCAGTATGTATAGTTTAATGAGGAACTTTCAGGTGTCAGATGGGTTAGCAGTAAGGGAATCTTCTCCTGCTGTTTGCTTAATTAGATTGGTACATCCAGATGTTATCTACTGGTATGTAAGAAGTCACACAATATTGAGGAAAAACAGGAATTTTACAGCATTCTTTAGCTCACGTTTAAATTAATTTAATATCTTGCCCTTTAAAACTATTATACAGAATGTTGTGTTTCAGCATAAAATATTGGAAACCAAATGGAAAACTCTATGAGTCAATCATTTTGTATAAGGCATAGACAAAATTTATTAAGTTAAAAGCTAGCTTATCCTCCACTATGCCAACAGGTGTTGGAAAAAAGGCACATAAAATGTAGAGTTAGGGTTGTGTATTAGGCAGACAGAATAAATCCAGAAGAAAAATATATTTTCCCTTAGAAGCATCAAAAGTCAATGATTAGGCCGGTGCCGCAGCTCACTAGGCTAATCCTCCGCCTTGCGGCGCCGGCACACCGGGTTCTAGGGTTCTAGTCCCGGTCGGGGCGCCGGATTCTGTCCCGGTTGCCCCTCTTCCAGGCCAGCTCTCTGCTGTGGCCAGGGAGTGCAGTGGAGGATGGCCCAAGTGCTTGGGCCCTGCACCCCATGGGAGACCAGGAGAAGTACCTGGCTCCTGCCATCAGATCAGCGCGGTGCGCCGGCCGCAGTGCGCTGGCCAAGGCGGCCATTGGAGGGTGAACCAATGGCAAAGGAAGACTTTTCTCTCTGTCTCTCTCTTTCACTGTCCACTCTGCCTGTCAAAGAAAAAAAAAAAGTCAATGATTAGGAGGCAGGTTTGATTAGAAGGGAAAGAGTCTGGAGTTGTCCTACAAAGTAATGGGTACCTGCTGCCATGTCCTAGCATCGGGTTTTCAGTCTTAGGATCTTCTGTGATTCCACAATAGAAGGAAACTGACAGCTTCACTTTAAAGTAAATCACTGATTTTATGATGCAGTATCTATTTGAGCATAGTAACATCACAAATCTATTTTAACAATGTTTCCAAAATCCCTAAAAGTTCAAAGATGTGTAGGTTTCATGTTTTATTACTATGTTTTAGCTTCAGAAAGGTAAGTTTACATAAATTTTCAGCTAGGCAGGAGCCATAGTTTCTAGGGATTTGTAGAATGATCAATTCAGTGGGCTTTAATGGCTGTGAAAAGAGGAAATCATGTGTAAAACAACTAAAATGTACCAATTTAGAGTTTACAGAAAATCATGCAACCTATAAAACAGTTATCATGCTTCCCATTCAATTTATTAATTCTTTATGGGAACGTGGTGCTTCCTGTGTCACACAGCATCTGGCCTTATCTTTTGAGCATTGTGATGCTTGAATCGACCGATTTAGAGGACACTTGGCCTGCTCCATGCCTAACTCCTTTTAATAATTATGCATTGAGGAGTGATTATGCAATCCAGTGATTATGGAAATTAAGTTCTGTTAATGATGAGACAGGTGATGGATAATTTCAGTTGACAGAATCATTATATTTCTGCCTATTTTATAACTGCTTGTAGACAGGTACAAATTCTCAACATGATGTTCATCAGCTTTCTTTGTTCCAGCAGTGAAACTTGCAATATGCTTCAGCAGTTGGTTAGAAATATATTGAAACCTGCATGTAAAGATAGACAGGATATCTGTGGATATTCAATACAGAACTCACACTGTATTGTCTTTGCTAGCCATTGGAGGTATAAATCCTAGAGGTAATAATCACATTAACAAGCTTTCAAGATCACAACTCCCAATAAGTATATCAAAATATTATTCTGCCTGAATGGTATTTATGATGGGTATCAATTCAGTCAGAATATCATATCCTAAATAACAGGAACTACATTTGGAGATACTTCATATAATAGTAATTAGCTATATTACATGATTGAATGGTACAAATATCTTCTTTAAGAATGATGTATTTAAGTAAATATTTGTCTAAATAAGAATTTCAGGCCGGTACTGTGGCTCACTAGGCTAATCTTCTGCCTGTGGTGCCGGCACCCCGGGTTCTAGTCCCGGTTGGGGCGCTGGATTCTGTCCCGGTTGCCCCTTTTCCAGTCCAGCTCTCTGCTGTGGCCCGGGAAGGCAGTGGAGGATGGGCCAAGTGCTTGGGCCCTGCACCCGCATGGGAGACCAGGAGGAAGCACCTGGCTTCTGGCTTCGGATCAGTGCAGCACGCTGGTCGTAACGGCCGTAGTGAACCAACGGAAGGAAGACCTTTCTCTCTGTCTCTCTCTCTCTCTCACTCTCTAACTCTGCCTGTCAAAAAATAAATAAATAAATAAATAAGAATTTCAGACAATGCATCAATCCTTCCAGCATCAATAGTGGATGACACTAGTGATAGAATACCTTTACTCAAAATCTGCCTTAACCAGAGACAGTGACACATTAATAGGTTTTCTAGTGCATACACATACCTGAGTGTAATTAGGTGAAAAGTCTATACACAGATTGAAGAATAAATCCAAAGAAAAGTATGCTTAGACATACTCTTATCAAACTACTGAAATTAAAAGATAAATAGGAAAAACAATATGCTTGGGACTTATGACTTGAAGGGGTTGTGAAATTCTATAAATTACTATTACAAGAATACAGTGCAACAACAGTATCAAAGTGTAGGGAAAAAAGGAATATATCAACTCAGAATTCCCTAAGTGGACAAGATATCCCTTCAAGAGCAAAGGCAAAATAAAGACATTTTCAGCTGAATTTAAATTAACAAAACTGATTTCCATAAATTGCCTAACCCTGGTCCCAGGTAATCACTTAATTATTTTATGTCACTACATATTTGCCTATTCTGGACATTTGTTTTCATATTCCTCCTAATTGTATGACATATCCTTTCTAAAGAGAGTTTATGAAATAATGACATATTTTAATCCTTATAGCAATAAAATATAGTGCAGACTTTAAGACACAAATTATTATCAAAGAATAAAATAAGCCAATTAATAGTGATAAAAAGTTCAGTTTGTCAATAACAATCATAAACATGTATGTAACTAACAACAGATATTTCAAAAATCTCTGAGGCAAAATTGATAGGATTAAAGGAGGAAATCGGTGACAGATTGAAAATTACTTAACATAAGATTAATAAATTGGATTCAGAAATGTGTCAAGAAAATTAATACATCCTGTGTAAATCAGTAGGATGTATCACAGGAATGCAAGTTTAACATTTAAACTCAATCAATATAATTTATTTCATTAAACTAATG
The DNA here is from genome assembly GCF_051225735.1 of Oryctolagus cuniculus. Taxonomy (NCBI): domain Eukaryota; kingdom Metazoa; phylum Chordata; class Mammalia; order Lagomorpha; family Leporidae; genus Oryctolagus; species Oryctolagus cuniculus. Next base: position 41,477,060 of record NC_142880.1, read on the forward strand.
AAAGACAGAAATCTTAAAATCACTTTAATACATGTACAAAAGCATTTAGACAAGTCCCTTACCTATTTCTGATCATATAGCAGTAAGCTAGGAATAGAGAAAACATCTTCAGTCTAAATGACACCACCTGAAAGTAAATACATGGGGAACCCAGCAGGATGGCAGAATTGGGAGTCAGTGTGATGTCCAGAATGTGCAGCCAGCCTCCAGTCACAAACCAGAAGGAAACCATCTGTGTGGTCCACAGAAGTGAATAAGGCTGAATGGAAAAGGTAAGAATGGTCTTGTTTCTACTGCACTGCTCTCTGCAGCAGCACAAGGCTGGATGTAGAGGATTGCCATGGGTCAATGTTTTCTACAGGGTTAGGGGCTAAGAAAAGCTGAGACAGCCATCCAGCTTCCATAACTCCAAGATACTTCCCAGGAATCCCACTCCAGTCTCCCCTCATGGGCAGCTTTTGCAGAGGCTATACACTTACACTTCCCCTTTATCTTCTTCGAATGTGTGTGCCCTGCAGATATAACAGGGTACCCTTGTATTTGTGGTTGTCCGGTATTTAGTGTGTTTCTTTTTTATCTTTTTTTTTAAATTTTTTGACAGGCAGAGTGGACAGTGAGAGAGAGAGACAGAGAGAAAGGTCTTCCTTTGCTGTTGGTTCACTCTCCAATGGCTGCCACAGCCGGTGCGCTGCGGCCAGTACACCGCGCTGATCCGATGGCAGGAGCCAGGTACTTATCCTGGTCTCCCATGGGGTGCAGGGCCTAAGGACTTGGGCTATCCTCCACTGTACTCCCTGGCCAGAGCAGAGAGCTGGCCTGGAAGAGGGGCAACCGGGACAGAATCCGGCGCCCCGACCGGGGCTAGAACCCTAGAACCTGGTGTGCCAGCGCCGCAAGGCAGAGGATTAGCCTAGTGAGTCGCGGCGCCGGCCTAGTGTGTTTCTCATCCTTACTCCACATTATGTGCTTCAGATTGGTTGGTGTGAGGTAGAAGAGGATCTTGTCACACTCTCACAGCATAAACTTAAGACAAATTTTGCTAAAGCAAAGGTTCACTGGCCTGAATATCTTAAGACTTTTGAACTAGTCAATTCAATTCCCAGGCTTGACCTACACTTGATTCTCCTTCTAAATCCCAAGAAGATTGGAAATTCAGGAAGGGGAAAATCTCTTGTGGGATCAGAATAACTCCACTGTATCAGTTTTATGAAGGGATTCTGTAAGTGGGCTGGTAATGCCCTTGTTGTCTATTCTCATAGAGAAAAGATTAGGCTAAAGACATTTTGCTGGACATAAAAACTAGTAGGCCTAGAGCAGTATTTCCATGGATGATGGTTTCTCATATTAGATTAAGAATGATTTTAGGAAAACATTAATTATGAAAATATGGATTGATTCAGAATTTTTCTGTTTTTTATTAACATAAATTTTTAGTAATTAAAATTTTCTGCCAATCTTTAAATGTTCCTGGCTCTTGTGAATGCTACCCACCTCATGGGTGAACATAAATGAACAAATAAGCAAAAGCCAAATACCCTTTAGTTTTTAAAAGCAGTATAATAGAATACAAAATGATTCTGGATATAAAGAGAATAATTTTTATCTAAGTTAATTCTTACGAAGAGATTTTTTTTATTTGAAAAGCAGAGTTAGACAGTGAGAGAGAGAAAGACAGAAAGGTCTTCTCTCTGTTGGTTCACCCCCTAAATGGCCGCCACGGCTGGTGCACTGCGCCAATCCGCAGCCAGGAGCCAGGTGCTTCCTCCTGGTCTCCCATGTGGGTGCAGGTGCCCAAGCACCTGGGTCATCCTCCACTGCCTTCCCGGGCCACAGCAGAGAGCTAGACTGGAAGAGGAGCAACCGTGACTAGAACCTGGCACCCATATGTGATGCTGGCATCGCAGGCGGAGGATTAACCAAGTGAGCTATGACATCAGCTCCTTATGAAGAGATTTTAACATTTATTACATTACTATTTTAGATCAATTCTTTGCTCAGGAATTTTAATGCAGTTGGTCACCTAATAGGGCAGTACTCTTGATTTTCAGTTGTTGCCAAGTAGTGTTTACCGATCTTAGTTGAGAGAAACCACAAGTAAGAGGATTTGATTGAACCAAACACTCTAAATGATTTGAAGTATAATTTTGTATCAAATTATATTTACAAAGGAGGTCACAGGATAATTTACTACTTAACTCCCCCTGTTTTACACACACACACACATACACACAAACACACATCAAACTTACAAATGCACACACCCAGAACTCCTTTCACTGAATATTATTGTGTCTAAAATCATGAGATTATGCTAAATTTTGATATATTATTGTGACTGAAACTATTTTGAGGATATATTTATGGACAGCACTTCTTAATCGGACCTATTGTTGTTGTTATAGGTAGTAGGCATGGTTCTAGGCAAATGGGATTCCTCAAAATTATAACAAACTCCCCATCCCCACGCAGCATGGTTCTTTAATAATCCCCCTGTTTGGAGACAGTCTTCTAGGTATGGTGATCATATTCTTTATTATTCAAATTGGCACACTTCTGAGCGTTGAGGGGAACATCCATGACAATGCTGGGGTGATTGATACTCCTTGATGTATAAAATCACATTTTCTCTAGGCATATTTCATTATGGGTAAGTGAAATTTTTAGCTAGATCACCTTGACTGGTGTTTCTGCTCTACTTTTTCATAGACATTTCTCCATAATCAAGTTATAGCTTCTAATTAGTCTTCAGTTTCTTCATGTGAAATGAGAGTGTTCTTAGTTTTGTAAAGATTGGGGGAGGTGAGCCATGTAAAGTGGCACAATACCTACTGTGGATTAACCTACCTTTTCCGTGTTGTTGCCTTTGATTATTTTTGTAGAAATCAATTTTTCTTAGAAGCAATAGTTTCATCTGTGCTGAATCCATATTAGAGATAAGTTAATTTGGCCCTCTTAAGATTTTAAGTTTTCCAGTTTTAGTTATTCTCCCAAAAGAAAATCTTTATTATTGGTTACCTTCATACAACATTTTATGAAAGGAACTACTCCATAAACAGATATTTTTGGCTTATTTTAATATTTTATACAGCTGTAGGAAACATTTTATAATGCTAAGGGCCAATTCTGTATACTGTATGTTATTAAATATTTGATTAATTACTATTACCACTTGTTATTCATTACTACTGGAAGATCACTTCTCGGCCTTTAGGCTAAGATCAAGTGCATTACCACTGAAAGAATCTATCATTTTGTTTGCTACTCAAATTCTGGTTATGATGTTAATAGTTTTCCTTTGAATTTCTTTTTTCTTAAGATTTATTTTTTTACTTGAGAGGCAGAGTTACAGAGAGAAGGAGAGATGGAGAGAAAGGTCTTCCATCTGCTGGTTCACTCCCCAAATGGCCACAATGGCTGGAGCTAGGTTGATCCGAAGCTAGGAGCCAGGAGCTTCTTCCAGGTCTCCCTTGTGAGTGTAGGGGCGCAAGCTCTTGGGTCATCTTCTACTGTTTTCCCAGGCCATCAGCAGGGGGCTGGATCAGAAGTGGAGCAGCCGGAGTCGAATTGGTGCCCATATTGGATACCAGCACCGCATGTGGAAGCTTACTCAACTATGCCGCAACACTGGCCCCTACTCCTTGAATTTCTCTTCACAGTTTATGATCTTCTTTCCAATACTACCTTCTAACAGAGGTGTACTCCAGAAAATTGACCACTTGCTAAAGCATGACTGAAAAGATTTTTGTCACTTGTCCATGACTGTATCTGTCACTTCTTAGAATGTTTGGTCAGCAGGAAGACATGAATAAAATGTAAGTAACTACTGAATAAGTGGTAGATCACTTTTCTATAGTATTCATTTTGTTAAAATTTATTTTCAACTCCTTGTTTTGTAAAACAATTTTCTAATAATGTAGATAATTAAACAAACACTATATGTAAAGGACAATATGATTCCAGAAATGAATAAATACTGCATATGTGTAATAAATTTTAAATTCTATCTCTAGTTCTATCATAATTTATCAACAACACAACGAAAATCTAATTATCCACAATAATAATGATATATGTGAGTAGATGAATTGAAATCTACAAGTACCCCCCCAGTCACATTTTAGACAGTATATTAAATGGCTGCAGCTCCCAACCTTTCACTATGGCTTCAAGGAGGGAGACGTGTCCCCATCTGTCCAATGCCTCCTATCCTGGAGGAACTAAAAAGTGGGAAATGTAAAAATGGCGACAGGAGGGACAGGTATAGCAAAGGGCATTGTTAATCCACAGGAAACCTCTAAATAATTAAATATGCAATTGAATGAAAAGTCCATGTCCTAAGACTAGTTTCAAACACATTGCAGTCCCAATAATTTGCCATGGACCTTAGCATTCTGTCACTTAATGTTTTCATGCTTATTTTTTCTGTTTACACTGGGAAACTGGAAGTACTTTAGACATTGAATATATAAATTCATTATATATATATGGGGCAGATATATATGTAGAATATATTGGTACACATAATTTCATATATAAAATTATAATAAATCCTGAATATAAGGCCAATAAATAAATAGATATTAAATACTAGATGGATATACCTCTCTTTCTCATAAAGTTCTAAATTTAATGGGCAGGAATTAATATTTCATGTATCAGTGTTCAGGTTGTCTTCCTTTGCACCTTGTACTGTTTCTCTCATAATGGAGCCTGGTATTGCAGACATAAGAGAAATTGCAAGGACTGCACTTACGAGAAAGTCATAAAGAACAGAATGTGAGTTTCGGGTAGGTAGCTCTATCCCAGGAATCAGAGTCAGTGTTCTGCACAGAATAAAATGAATGCATTTGTAGGAGTACATTTTTCATTGTTACAGCCAAGTGCCTGAGACTTCATGAAGACAGAGGTGTGCTTAGCTCCTGATTTTGGAGGCTGCAAGTCTCCTATCAGGTGGCCACATCAGTTTGGCCTGTGCTGGAGTCTAATGTCGGATGGCTTCAGGGTAGGAGCGTGGGGGAGTGAGAGAGATCACATGGAAAGACAGAAAGTTAGAGAAATTGAGGAATGATCAGACTTATTCTTTTATAGGAACCCTATAACCTGAACTAGCTGGGGTCCCACAAGAACTACAGTGTCCTTGCCCTTCTTGGGGCAGTGGCCCCTAGAGGCCATATGATTCAAGCAAGCCCCATGACCTTTTAAGAGTGCCAGTTGGGGACCAAGCTTCCAACACTTTAGGGGGAACACTAGCCATATCCAAACCACACAGCATGTAATAGGTGAGAAATGGATAAATATTTTTAAGATAAGAAAACAATTGAGTAATATGCACTTTTAGAGGGAAAAGGGACTACTGCTGTCTTAAGGGGGAGAGAAAACAACAGAGAATAGATGATGCAGAGCTAGGTTATGAAACAAGAATAAAACATATTTTGGTCAAAAAATGCTGGATTCGAGGTTCCATAAAATGAGGTCATATGAATGCAAAAGCACAGAAAGTGTATTGAAAGGCATGTTTGGCTCTTATTAATGACAAAGGCATCTGGATGTTTCTGGAATACAACTCGTAAGGTGGAGATCCTTCCACAGTTGAGCAGCAAGAACTCATCGGAGGTTCCCTTTAGCTGGTTTTGTTTGTTTTCATGCTTGCAAACCACAATCTTGAGCATTTACTTTCTCACACTTTTTTTTTTTTGCCCTTTTAAAACTCCTTTAGTTTGTTATTATATTTACATTGTTACAGTTCCTCGGTTTATTGTTTTTACACTCATATTGTAATCCCCTCAGTGATTTTTGCCTAAACATCTCATTAAGTAAAACTTAATTCGTTGCTAATTCTTTGAAAAACACATTTCTAATTTCTTTTGTTAGAGAATATTGTCCTCAGCTGTCTTGAAAGTGACTCACGTAACCTGGCTCCTGAGGACGATGCACTCTTTTTTTTTTTTAACTTTTATTTAATAAATATAAATTTCCAAAGTACAGCTTTTGATTACAGTGGCTTTTTCCCCCCATAACTTCCCTCCCACCTGCAATCCTCCCATCTCCCGCCCCCTCTCCCATCCCATTCACATCAAGATTCATTTCCCATTATCATTATATCATTATATACAGAAGATCAATTCAGTATATATTAAGTAAAGATTTCAACAGAAACACAAAGTGTAAAGCACAGTTTGAGTACTAGTTATAGCGTTAATTCACATTGTACAACACATTAAGGACAGAGATCCTACATGAGGAGTAAGTGCACAATTGACACTCTTGTTTATGGTGTCAGTAATCACCCGAGGCTCTTGTCATGAGTTGCCAAGGCTATGGAAGCCTTTCGAGTTCACCAACTCCGATCTTATTTAGACAAGGTCATAGTCAAAGTGGAAGTTCTCTCCTCCCTTCAGAGAAAGGTACCTCCTTCTTTGATGGCCCGTTCTTTCCACTGAGATCTCAGTCACAGAGATCTTTCATTTAGTTTTTTTTTTTTTCCAGAGTGTCTTGGCTTTCCATGCCTAAAATACTCTCATGGGCTCTTCAGCCAGATCCGAATGCCTTAAAGGCTGATTCTGAGGCCAGAGTGCTGTTTAGGACATCTGCCCTTCTATGAGTCTGCTGTGTATCCCGCTTCCCATGATGGATCATTTTCTCCTTTTTAATCCTATCAGTTAGTATTAGCAGACAGTAGTCTAGTTTATGTGATCCATTTGACTCTTAGAATTATCAGTATGATCAGTTGTGAACTGAAACTGATCACTTGGACTAGTGAGATGGCATTGGTACATGCCACCTTGATGGGATTGAATTGGAATCCCCTGGCACGTTTCTAACTCTACCGTTTGGGGCAAGTCTGATTGAGCATGTCCCAAACTGTGCATCTCCTCCCTCTCGTATTCCCACTCTTATATTTAACAAGGATCACTTTTCAGTTAAATTTAAACACCAAAGAATAACTGTGTATTAATTAAAGAGTTCAACCACTAGTATTAAGCAGAACAAAAAAAATACTAAATGGGATAAAGTCATTCATCGACAGGACAAGGGCTGATCAAGTCACTGTTTCTCAGTGTCCATTTCCCTTCGACAGGTTTCCTTTTAGGTGCTAGCTAGTTGTCACTGATCAGGGAGAACATGATATTTGTCCCTTTGGGACAGGCTTATTTCATTCAGCATGATGTTTTTCCACTAAAGTCATAATGGATATTACCACCACCATTTTATACTACTGAGTGATGGTATGCAGAACCTTGGAGTTAGCCAAATTTCTGTCTGTTTGTAGATTATTTACATTTTTCCTTTGTTTATAGTGCCCTAAAATTCATAATGATTTTCATTTTACTTTGATTTCTGATCAAAACTGTAAGATGTGATTAGTATGAATAACTGCACATCAGTTTGGGAGGGAATACTGGATTACCTTTAATTCTTAGATCTGAACCTTTTTTTTTTTTTTTGACAGGTAGAGTTTAGTCAGTGACAGAGAGAGAGACAGAGAGAAGGGTCTTCCTTTTTCAGTTGGTTCACCCCCTAAATGGTTGCTACAACCGATGCGCTGCGCAGATCCACAGCCAGAAACCAGGTCTCCCATGCGGGTGCAGGGCCCAAGGACCTGGGCCATCCTCCACTGCACTCCTGGGACACAGCAGAGAGCTGGACTGGAAGCGGGGCAACCGGGACAGAACCCGGTGCCCCAACTGGGACTAGAAACCGGTGTGCCGGCGCCGCAGGCGGAGGATTAGCCTAGTGAGCCGTTGCATCTGCCATAGATCTGAACCTTTTTAAAAATAAAATCTGTGAATTATGTCATTGACTTTTTGCCTCATTTCTTTTGTATTTCCTAGGGATACCAGTGATACATATATTGAATTTCTTTTATATGTCTATTCCTTGCATTTAACACACCTCTTGTTAATAATCTGCCATGTCTTTATTTTCTCTTTGCATTGTCCTTGCTTCCAATGTGGCTGAAAGTTCTCTGATGGCTTCCTCTTTCTGTTAGATTTATCTCCCAAGCATCGGTTGCTTATTTTAAAACTTCCCTTTTTAAATTTTTTTTTCTTGGGAATTTGCTCTGTTTTAAGCTCTATTCACAGAGGTCATTTTAATTATATTGTTGACTTTGGGAGAAATTAATAAATCATTTTTGAGATCGATGATGAAGTGATTTTCCCTTGAAATTATACCTCAATTTTTGTTTTTTCTGTTCACTATAATTTTCTCCCTCACAGTGTATCAATAGAATTCCTGCTATATTCCCCTTCACTTTATTTCATTTGAAAAAATAATCAATATTGTAAAAACTATTTAAAGGAAAGTAATATACAAGAGTGCTTGTAAGAAGATGCTGTACCTTACAGTCCAGTCCAGTCTAGTAGTGAGTGGAGTGTGTGTGTGTGTGTGTGAGAGAGAGAGAGAGAGAGAGAGAGAGAAAGAGAGAGAGAGAGGGAGAGAGGCAGAGAGAGGGGCAGAAATGGAGGAGGTCAGCGAGACACTGATATTTGTCTTCTGGATGCATACATAATATCCAAAAGATGAATAATGCTTGGTACATATTGCATATTCAAATAAGCATGTATTGAGCAGACAAGTGAATTAGCCTTGATGATCCTCAGCTTTAAGCTTAGAAGCACAGTGCTATGCATCATCACTGGAGGGCGTCCTTGCATTGTGTCTTGCAGAGGTGTCTTGGGATTTCTGTGCCCTTACAGACTTCCTTTGACTTGACCCTGATGTGTTATCCAGCAGGGCTCAAGCTATCATCCTGTGCATCCAGATGCTGTTTCTAAAGATGGATTTTTGCTTTTGGTCTTCTTGGACCACCAACTGGAGAGTGCTCCTCTCTGTGAGTCTGCAGGCCAAGATTTCTTCCTTTTGCCTCCACTCATCACCTGCATATTCAGTGACCCTGGCAGCCCTGCTACATAGAAGTGGTGTTTGGGTTATACATTTTCCTCTTTTTTTATTCCTTTCATAGTTTTTGTTGTTTGTAGACAGGAAGGGAGAAATGGACTTTTTTTTATTATTTTAAGGGTATGCATTTGTTTCTTCTGCATTCTGTTGGGTATGTATTCTTATCATTCAAAAATAGCTTGTGGTCATGAGGCTATATGTCTCAGTTTAAAAGGGATTAGAAACATAAATACCATTTTATATACTAATGAAAGAGGATTGGCTTCAACAAATATATGATATTGTCTGTATGTTCTCAGCAAGAATGAATTAAAACCAGGCAACCCCCAAATTCACAGCATTACAACGGTTGACCCACTTTTCTTAGTCTTCCTGTAGCCTAAGTATAGTTTTCTGGCTGATATGTCAGTTTTGTTGGAACTTACTCTTGCAGTTATAGTGAACAACATTAGAACGTAGATGAGATCATCAATAATGTTTTCCTGTTACCAGGTCTGTTGACGGGTAACAGCAGCTTGGAAAATTTCAGGTCCAACTGCTGTAAGTGATGGTGGCAAGTGTGAAACGATAGGGATTTTAATCATTTCTTTAGTTTGTTTGACCAAGAAAGGTCTTTTTTTTAAGATTTATTTATTTATTTGAAAGTCAGAGTTACACAGAGAGAGGAGAGGCAGAGAGAGAGAGAGGTCCTCCATGCGAAGGTTCACTCCACAGATGACCACAACGGCCAGAACTGCGCGGATCCAAGGCCAGGAGCCAGGAGCCAGGAGCCAGGAGCTTCTTCTGGGCCTCCCATGTGAATGCAGGGGCCCAAGACCTGGGCCATCCTCCACTGCCATCCCAGGCCACAGCAGAGAGCTGGATCAGAAGAGGAGCAGCCGGGACCAGAACCAGCACCCACATGGGATGCCAGCACCTCAGGCCAGGGCGTTAACCCGCTGCGCCACAGCACCGGCCCCAGAAAGGTCATTCTTGTATCTTGCTACTGGATGAGATAGCAGATCATCCACTCGTCTGAAAGTGATGGTTATAGTTATTAGTTATTGGTAGGATAATTGCAACCTTATTAGCTCTACTCCTTTGTGAGATATCACAGATGAGGAATTGTTCTTTATGAGCAATACAGATTTTTTTACTGTATGCACTTAAAAGAAAAAAATGGTTGCTATTCTATAAAGTCTATCAAAGCATATTTATAGAAAGTGTTAATAGGCAGTATAGTTGCATCTAAGTATGCTTGCAAACTGTGTATTTATCATAAACCAAAAGTCAGACCATTTAGAGCCATAAAAATTAATTATGGTTGAATATTTTCTCTGGGCAATAGAATCTTCATGGGTGGTTTGAAGGAACTCTCTAAGATGGCAGATTGGATGGATTTGAGTAGAAGGGATGATGGGTTGGAATAGAGTGAGATAAAGGTGCAAATGAAGGAAAGAGGCTACTCTGGTTACCTAAGAAGCATACACTATGGTTCTGAGGTAAGCCTGGGCAACATTGATGACAAGGAAAGATGAACAGAGCTGAGATAATTAGTCAAGAAGGGAAATCCAGAGGTTTTTGTGATAGTCTTAGTGAATTTGACTTCTACATTAGTTAAACAATAAAGATTTTTGTTATGTATTATAAATTTACATAATTGCATAACTTGTCTCAATAATTAACCACTGCTTTACACGTAGGAGCAGAAAACCCTTTAAACCATGCTCCTCTTTTCCATTTTAATACCACTGTTTAAAATCTTGGAGGTGAATTAATATCTAAATTTTCAGATACAGAAATCTTACTTTGGCCAGTAATATCACATTTATGTTCAAAGGAGAATTCTGAATAGAGAGTTATGCTCCAGAAATCAATTGGTTTCACATGGTAACTAATATTCTCAGCACTACTGAGATGTCTCAAAAAGCAATTTAACATATTTAGGACTCTGATATTTTTAACACAAGATCAAATACATTTTGGCAAGTTATTAATTGTTTAACATTGAAATGCGTGTCATTTTTATGAACTCCTTACCTACTGTGCTTTAAAAACACAATTCCTTGTGAGTATATTTTAATACATTGCTTATGTATTTATGAAAAGAATAATCAGAATTCAAAATGTGTCACATTCTCACTTTTGCAGCACTGAATTGATAGGGTTGGCAGCGTATGTTTTTAAAACTTACATGGCTTTTTTGATCTACTTTTATCAGTATGGCTCTATAACCAGGCCATTTGAAAACACATGTCATTTTATCACAAAATATTAGACATACAGTATATTTGGTTGAAATTTAAATCAATCTTACACAAATCTGGAATCCAGCCTAAGGCACAATATGTTTGCAAAAGTCTACAATTAACCTAAACCCATGAAGTGTATTCAACGGCTATTGACAGCATTTTGAGTAGTATTATTTAATGGAAAAAGACATATTACACTTAGAATATTTGGTTTAGCCATGGTATTTAAGATATATAAATCAAACAGCTTATTATAGTCACGTAATTATATATTCAAAATCAAAGGGATTATAATGTAAATAATTCAGATACTTTTCAAACATATATATTGACATGATATTCTAGAGATGAGAATGCCCTGTAGGATAAGATTGGATCTGTGTATAAGTTAATTCATTTTTATAAAAATGTTCACTTTATATTAACTGTACAGAAAGAATACAAATATTCCCATTAAGGTTAGGAATAGGAAATTGTGCCTAATATCATGGATATTATTTCACATTATTATTGAGCATTTTATAGAATATAACAAAGTTAAAGAAAATATAACAGGTAAAAGATAAAAATGGAATACTAAGGGGATATAAATTAAAGAGATCTACAAAATGCTAAAAGCAACTAATAAATATTTAGCTCTTAAGTAATAAGTAAAGCCATTAGTATTTTTATATCAGAAATAAACAAATAGAAAATGCAATAAAGTTTTTCTTTTTAGGGCTATTCTCAAGTTCAACAAGAAACAAATGATCCCCTAGAGGATGTATACAACGTATATGCATGTACATGAATTATGCTAGAAATGTATAATTTTAATGAAGACCTTAAAGAAGGAATGGAAGACACACAGTTTTAAAGATATAAATTCTCTACAGCTGAATCTGTAAAATAAATGCAAATTATAGCCGAATCTCAATAGGACATGCTGTGGGCCTTGAAAAGCTGATTTAGAATTCATTGAAAGGAGAACATTTGATATAGCAGTTAGTATGCTTTTTGAAACTCCAACATCTCGTACCAAAATGCCTGGGTTCTTGTCCTGAATCCACTTCTGATGCCAGTCTTTTGCTAAAGTGCAAGACAAATGATTAATCAAATTAAAACTATTGAGCATATATGTGAAATTTACTGATTGAAAAGGCAGAGAGAGAGAGAATCTTTCATCCACTGGTTCACTCCCCAAAGTGCTACAAGCCAGGGCTGTGCTGGGCTGGAGCCAGGAGCCAGTAACTCCCTCCAGTTCTCTAATATGAATGGCATGAGTCCAAGTACTTGGGACATCCTCTGCTACCTTCTCAGCCTCATTAACAGGATGTGGATTGGAAATGGAGCAGTTGGGACTTAAATGAGCACTCTGATATGGGATGCCAGTATCGCAAGCAGTGGTTTAACCACTCTACCACAATGCTGGCCTCTCATCTGTAATGCTTACATAAAAACTTTAAAAACATTATTTAAAAATCTAGAAAAAAAGCCCTAAAATTCATACAGAAATAAAAAAGATTCCAAATAGCAAAGTGATTTTGAACAATAAGAATAAAGCTGGAGGCATCACAATGCCGGATTTCAAGACATACTGTAGAGCTATTATAACCAAAACAGCATGGAACAGGCATAAAAATTAGACACATAGACTGATGGTAGAATATGGAAATTCCAGAAATGAATTTTCACGTATACAGCCAACGTGTCTGACAGTGGCCTAAAAACAGCCTGGGAAGGAGACAATTTCTTCAATACATGGTTCTGGGAAAACTATGTATATAGTTATGAAACTGTAACCAGCCCCCTGCATACACATACCTTATACAAAAAGCATCCCAAAATGGATCAAAGATAAACAATTAAGACCCAAATCTATTAAACTATTAGAAGAAAACATAGGGGAAACATTTCAAGAGATTGGCTATAGGCAAAGCACAGGAAACAAAAGCAAAAATAAATAAATGGGATAATATTAAATGAAGAAGCTACTGAAAAGCAAAGGAAACAAGCAAGGGAGTGGAGACAGCCAAAAGAGTGGAAAACAACATTCACAAAGTAGTCAGGCCCCCGCCACGGCTCAATAGGCTAATCCTCCGCCTGCGGCGCCGGCACACCTGGTTCTAGTCCCGGTTGGGGCGCCGGATTCTGTCCTGGTTGCTCCTCTTCCAGTCCAGCTCTCTGCTGTGGCCAGGGAGTGCAGTGGAGGATGGCCCAGGTCCTTGGGCCCTGCACCCGCATAGGAGACCGGGGGAAGTACCTGGCTCCTGGCTTCAGATCAGCATGGTGCGCCGGCGCAGCGCACCGGCCACAGCAGCCATTGGAGGGTGAACCAACGGTAAAGGAAGACCTTTCTCTCTGTCTCTCTCTCTCACTGTCCACTCTGCCTGTCAAAAAAAAAAAAAGTATTCATCTGAAAAAGGATATATATCCAGAATATATAAGGAAGTCAGACAACCAAATAACAAAGTAACAAGCAATCTGGTTAAGAAATGGGCAAAGGATATGAATAGACATTCCTGAGAAGGAGAAATACAAATGTCCAACCAACACATGAAAACATGTTCAACAACTCTGGTCATTAGAGAAATTCAAATTGAAACCACAATGAGATACTATCTCATGACTATCAGCAAAAATTAAAACAGCAAATATTGCAGAGTTGGAGAAAAGGTAACTATATACTGTTGGTGGAAATGTAAATTAGTGCAGTCATTATGGATAACAGGATAGTGGTTCCTCAAGAAACTAAAAATAGGCTTACCATATGACCTAGTTATTTCCCTTCTGGGTACATATGAAAAAAATGAAATCAGCATTTGAAAGAGGTACATACATTCCCGTGTTCATTGCTGCACCTAGGTGTCCCGCAATGGAGGAATGGAAAACGGACATATGGTACAGATACTCAATGAAGTATTGCTTTCCTATAGAAAGAAAATGAACTCTTGATATTTGCAGTAAAATGCGTGGGAATAGAGACCATTATGTTAAGTGAAATAAGCCAGACATGGAAAACACAGAAAGACCATGCAGCGTGCATGTTCCCTCTCAGTGTGTGTTTGTGTGTGTGTATGTGTGTGTGTAATATGAATTTAAAACAGTGATTACTAGAAGCTGGAGGGAAGCTTGGATAATGGGTACCAACATATCTAGGTGAACATAACAGGTTATGATATTTTGAAGCATAGTGGGGTGACAATCACTCATGAAGATGTATAATATTCTGTATAAAAAAGTAGAAGAGAGAACATGGTAGTCTCCAAAAAAAAAAATAAGGAATTAAAGGTAAGATTATTTGCCATGTTCAGTTTAAACTAAGAAAATGCACTGAAATGTTGTTGCTTTGCATATATTAAAATCTGCAAGTATTGTTTGTTTGTCCAAAATTTAAATATATACCTATATAACAAAGCAAAATGTGAATATAAAATTGGCACTGTCAGTATGTATATTTTATGCTATTTTTGCTCTTTGTTGCATAATTTTCTTTTTCTTTTTTTTAATATTTTATTTATTTATTTGAGAGGTAGAGTCACAGACAGTAAGAGGGAGAGACAGAGAAAGGTCTTCCTTCCGTTGGTTCACTCCCCAGATGGCCGCAATGGCCGGAGCTGTGCCAATCTGAAGCCAGGAGCCAGGAGGAGCTTCTTCTGGGTCTCCCACGTGGGTGTAGGGGCCTGAGGACTTGGGCCATCTTCTAGTGCCTTCCCAGGCCATAGCAGAGAGCTGGATTGGAAGTGGAGCAGCCGGGTCTTGAACTGGCGCCCATATGAGATGCTGGTGCTTCAGGCCAGGGCGTTAACCTGCTTTGTCACAGAGCCGGCCCTACATAATCTTCTTAATGATATCTTTTGTGAGTTTTAGAAATCATAGATGAGTAGGAGATGTTGGTGATTCCTAGAGCAGGGAAGCTCTGTGCCCTGCTCTCAGCAGTGACAAGGGCACACAAATGAAAACTGATGAAGATCAGATGATAACAAGTCAATAGTAGTGAATCAGAAACGGGAAAATGGACTTGTCACATGTACATTGTGACCTCTCTGAGTTGAGTTTTTTTGTTAGACCTTCCAGATTTTTGTATGATTAGATGAATCTAAATTGACTAAAGGCCTGTGTCTTTTTTTTTTTTTTTTTTTTTTTGACAGGCAGAGTTAGACAGTGAGAGAGAGAGACAGAGAGAAAGGTCTTCCTTTTTCCTTTGGTTCACCCCTGAAATGGCCGCTATGGCCGGCGAGCTGTGCTGATCCAAAACCAGGAACTGGGTGCTTCCTCCTGGTCTCCCATGAGGGTGCAGGGCCCAAGCACTTGGACCATTCTCCACTGCCTTCCCGGGCCACAGGCACCCCAACCGGGACTAGAACCTGGAGTACTGGTGCTACAGGCGGAGGATTAGCCTAGTGAGCCGCGGCGCCAGCCAGGCCTGTGTCTTATACCCGTAAGAGAGAGGGCCAGACAACTTGAGTTTCATTAAAGAAAATGATGAAACAGTATCTTTATAGATACCAGCTGTGAACCTATATGTAAAACTGAAAATGTATGCTCTTCTCCCTCCTTTTTATAGCATGGTAGTCTAGCTATAGATTGGCTAATTTATTTCAGTCTCTACAAAATCAAGATAATATCAATTGTGATGTCTGGAATTACACATATCTATGAACATATATGATATTATATGTATACATGCATATAAGATAATAGTTTTCTTTTCCAGATAAACATGGAATGTAGAGTATTAAGAAAACATTTTATTTTTGATCTAAAATCTAATTTTTTATGGAGCTAGATGTGTGTTTATAGTGGCTAGCTACAACCAACATTTAGTTGTGTGATCTACAATTTTCACCTTGCAAGGTCATACTTACAATATAAATATTAATTAATAGATAGCACGTAAGGGCTTTTTATCTCCCCTGTACATTACTAACAATTTTTTTAATCCTCTCAAAACCATGGGGGCCCTAACTTCTGTAGGATGAAAAGGAAGGTTATATGAGGTTCATTGGGAACGAAAGTAGTTCAGAATGTGTCTTCACATATATTTGCCATATCCATCAACGTTAAATAGGAGAAATAAAAGGGAAAGAAATACATGTAATCCAGTTTGTCTTTATCATGAAGTTGTTGATTTCTAGGAAAAATGTCCTCTTTTCCTATACCTAAATTGAGATGCACTAAATTCAAACTTAATAAAGTGTGGAGTTCAGTTCCACAAAATTCAATAAAAGAAAAACATAACTGGGCCATAAATCTATTTATAACACTGTAAGAGTTCATAATTATTTTTATATGTATATTTTATTTCAAGATTATTGATTCCATATTTCCTTTGTTAAGCGTTAAGGTTGAGACAAATAGCATATTTGAAAGTACAGCCCATCTTACATTGCTGATCAATCATGATTTTCTCCATCTATTTATCCAAAATCCTGGCAGATTTTCTTATTCCCTGTTATCATTTATTTTCTTCTCTGTTATCATTTTGCCCATATTTAGGACTTACTGTCTTGAAAGGAGATGATTATATGCCAATAATGACAACACTAATGAAGAGATTCCAACATTCAATATTATCATTCTCTTAATGCAGCTTAAAAGTTTCTACTAAGGGCTTATCTAGGAAAATATTTTTGGGTAGATAATCTGCTACCTTCCAGAGAAGAGTTGTTTTCAGTGATGCTACAGGTTCAATATATTATTGACTTAGTGCTAAGGAAACAATTCTTGGACATTGCCCATGATGTTGACTGGTAGGCACAGAGTGGCTTCTTTTCCAGTATAGGAATTTCAGGGAATTCTGACTGTTTTATAACCCGGTAATTACAGATAATCCTAGAATTTATGTGATAGGATAAATAATGACCCCAAAGATACCCACATCTTAATCACTATAGTTGTACATTTTAACTTATATGACCAAAAGTGCATTGTAACTGTGGTTGGGTATCTTCAGTTGAATAGCCTCTCTTGTATTACCTTGCACTACATGGATTCACAAGTGTTATTAGAAGAGGAAGGGAGAGGGAGATTTACTGCTTGAGGATGAAGAGATGTGACTACAGAAACAGAGAATAAAGTGATGCAGTCAGGAACCAAGGGATGTGGGCATCCCTTAGAAATTCAAGAAGCATGGAACAGGTGTTCCCTTGGAGCTGTGGACAAACCAGTGTTGATTTGACTTTATCCTAGGGAAACTGATTTCAGACTTCTGGCCTCCAGAACTGTAACACAGTAAATTAGTGCTGTTTTATGTCACTGAGTTTGTGGTAAATTGGTATAGCAACCATAGGAACATAATATGAGATCCTTTAAAACCTTTCCCCACTAATAAATTTCAGCAGCCACTCCAACCCAGGAAATAACTGACTACACAAGTGCGGAACACTAATATTTAATCACCTCCACAATTTGGATATTGAAAATTTTTTGTTTTAGGATTTTGTTTCACACTAGATTTTCTTTGTAACTTGAATTTCTTTTGTAATCTTCACAAAGCAATGATAACGATTCTCCATCTGTGTGCAATACAAACCACTCAGCTAGTTCATGAGTACAATTCGTTTTTGAAGTAACTGTATGGTTAAGATGATTTTAATGGTATATATAACTAAGACATTTGGCTGCTTAACAATGAGACTTCTTCTTTACAGATAGACTATTTTAAAAGTCAGGAGTGAGATGTCTCTGTAGAAAATCTGTCTGACATTTCTCTATCCGTATTTGGTTGCATACGTTTTAAGAAGTTGAAAAAAATACAACCAGCCCTATAAACCCAAGGTGCTGTTTTGGTAGCATATTGCACAGAAAGTCTCTGGTCACACTTGTCATAAAAAACTATTGTATTAACCCCTTTGTTCCAGATTCGTAGACTTAATGGGTAGGTGCTTCAAAAGCATATTTAAAAAATAATTTAATAATTATGTTCAGCATAAACTTGTTTATGAATAAATATAAACATTTGCTAGATCTCATTTTATCAACACTACTGGCTAGCCATGGAAAAGAGGATTAGATATTCCAGATGTAACTGCAGTTGAATTGCCTAATCTCAGTCTTCACATCTCAGTTTTTCCCCATAAAGAGGGAATATTGAGCTGTATTATTGCTCTTGGCTGTAGAAATTCTTTGAATACCATATGGTCAAATTAATAAAAATATTCTCTTTGTGACAGCGACCTCCAAACTCTGGTGCACACCATGGAAGGCTGATTCCAATGAGCAAGGAAGACAAAGCTCTTTGGCTCCACTCCCTAAAAATACAATCAATACTTATTCTCAGAGAGATGGCCAATATTCTTTTCAAAATTGTACTGGAAGCAAATCTTCTAAATGGCAATGTTTAGATAAATGACTTGCAAATACAACCATCAGGAAAAGTTCATACAATTTTCTATGAACTGTGAATGTTCTCGGGGGTCTATGGAGACTCCTGTGACTTACAGGAGTAAGTACAATAGAGAAATGGATACTCAATAATAAATTGCCTGACAGTTTACAATCTTTATGCCTTCAGTCTCTAGGAAAAACACAAGCAAGTTGGTATGCGTGTATGTGTATGTGTATGTGTACATGTGTGTGTATATATGTGTGTGTAGGTGTGTGTGTGTGTGTATGTGTGTGTGTGTGTGTGTGTGAATGTAGGAGGTGAGTGGTGGAGGTGCAGATAGTACATCTATAAAGAATGGATGGGAAATTGGCTTGACACCATTTAAAAATACATGCCAGGAACTCTGACCTACATTTTATTTTCAAATTATGTATTGGATTTTATTTTTGACTACATGAACATTTCAAGTCAAAGCATAATTTTTTTCTCTTGGGATTTTATACACCTAATGCAAGCCAAGATTTGCACAGAATTTTAAGAGATCTGTTAGTGAGAGAGCCAGAGGGTAAGAAAGGAAAAAAGAGAAGAGCTCTTACAAGGAATTTTATTTCAGTGGTTGAGGAAACACAAAGATACGCTGGAGACAACTTTCCCACAAAGTGTCACACAGAAACTTTAGAAAAAATTTATTGGTGGGCTCTTCACCATGGCTGCTAGCAATGCTGCCCCTGCCTGATCATTGTCCCCGGTGTTCTTGTCCACTAAAGAGTTCAAAGGGTGTTCACCCTCCACCCTCTCTGTTCTCTTCCTTTCAACACTGAACATTTCTTCCCTCATGCCATGGAAAGCTGCTGCAGCTTAGATGGACACTATATCCACAAGGACACTTGAAAGTCCAGCTGTAAATTTTGGGTCCCCTATTTTTCCATTTTTGAATTGGTTGCGGGTGGGAGGGACGTTACGGGGTGGGGAAAGCCATTGTAATCCATAAACTGTATTTTGGAAATTTATATTTACTAAATAAAAGTTAAAAATATAATTGTCCCAACATGAATGCTCCTTCCTGAGATGGGGGTGGGAATAGGGGAATCCATCCCAACTCAGTGACCTTTGATTGTGCTGAATGCAGATGTTCTAAGGGACTGACAAAAATACAAAGCTGCATGAGACCAAGGACCTGCATTTGCCATCTAGGACAGCTCATAGCATTCACCCGTTGCTGGGCCTATTTTCATAGTGTATGACTGGCTACTTGGGGGCAATTGGGCATGGCACAAGTGGGTGACAAAAGCATAACTGCTTTCTGGCACTTGGAGTCCATCATATGTTTGTTTTTTTTTTTATTTTTATTTATTTATTTATTTATTTATTTATTTATTTATTTATTTATTTTGACAGGCAGAGTGGACAGTGAGAGAGAGAGACAGAGAGAAAGGTCTTCCTTTGCCGTTGGTTCACCCTCCAATGGCCGCCGCGGCCGGCGCGCTGCGGCCAGCACACCGCGCTGATCTGATGGCAGGAGCCAGGAGTCAGGTGCTTTTCCTGGTCTCCCATGGGGTGCAGGGCCCAAGCACCTGGGCCATCCTCCACTGCACTCCCTGGCCACAGCAGAGGGCTGGCCTGGAAGAGGGGCAACCGGGACAGAATCCGGCGCCCTGACCGGGACTAGAACCCGGTGTGCCGGCGCCGCCATCATATGTTTGTACGTAGCATATTAGACAACTGCTATAAGAGATGCAAACAAAAGGACCATTCATTTATTTATATTTATATGGTGGTGAAATCTTTTCCCAAAAGAATATGAAAAATTTTTAGGTTCCCTCATATATCTCTTCTCTCTTAGGTAATAAAAAGCCCCATGCTCATTATCCATCACAAATACCCCACAAGTTGTAAGTAGAATGCTCAGTTCAATATGTTAAGCAACCCCATGAACTTATTCCCAGACTTGTTTACATCTGCTAGCTCTGGCCTGCTTGAGTCTGGGCCCCATCATTGGGAAGAGGCAGTGGATCTCTTCCCTGTAATCTGTTCTGCCAGTTTCCTTCACCCTCACAACATGCCTGCTTGCCTATATAGGACTGTTCCAGGGGCAGAAGAGGTGAGGAGAGAGATTGGTCTTGATCAGGCAGATACTGGAACTGTGACTCTCTGGTCACTTTAGTGAACTCAGCTTTCTACCATCCAGGATCTCTCTGTTGCCATTAGCTGTATCTGGAAGAACCCTTCTCTAGTTTGAGTGCTGGCCTGCCAGTCACTCTCAGTCTCTGGAATCTGATTCTTGGATCCTAGTGAGCAGAACCCAAGAAAACTCTCCATCCCACAATCTCACATCTGTTCCTCAGTCCACTAAATCATGCTTTTCATGCTTTAGCAATTAAATGCACACACAGAGAAAGGAAAAATGATGCAAAATGGCTGCAAATACTCTAACTTTAGAAGTGTATTACAGCATTATGAAAATTGAGAAAGCCAAAAGAAGGTTCTACTTGGGTTGGAGGAATGTATGCTTTACTCCTGGTTACACATTCATAGGATCCTTTTCTTGCATTTGTTAGAGATGATGCTGGGAAGACAGTGTGCTGGTAAGGTCAGACAGTAGGCAGGTGAGATGACAAGGAAAAAGAAGACCTTTGTGAGAGCCATTTGTGTCCAGTGGAGGTGAGGTTTGTGTCAGGACAAAGGGATCTCAAAGAAAAGCCTTCTTTATGCAGTTTATTGTTTTCACCAGGATTGGCAGTAAGAATAGCAATAAAAGATGAGGCTAGAATTGCTACTGGCTCTTGTCAGGAAAAATCAATCATGTTTCTGAAGTGAAGAAGAGACCAAGCATTGGTTTAAAAATTTAAAGTTGTCTTCAAACAAGAGTGAGTAATGATAGATGAAAGGAGACTTGAGTTGCAGAAAAAGACAATGAATAGGGCTAAAGTGTGGGAGCAGGAATAAATATGCGGTGATGAATCTTGAACATTTCGTGGAAGAATAGGTACCATTATTACTGGGCTCCAGTCATAGTGAGGGATGAGGGGTGGCAGGCAAGGATGGTAGTGTGACGGTCCAGAAGACAGGGAGGTTGAGAGCTGCATCTTGTAGATAAGAAAGGGTGAAATAAGTCAAATTTAAAAGTTCTCAAAACATATAGGGTACTTTAATTTGAAGTGTTGCAATATGTTATACACTGCACTGAAACTTGAAGGCAGGCCTTACCTATATCTCAGCACAAGTAGTTATGCCTTTATTTTATCTAACTAGCTATATGACCCTGGAGACTGTTACCTAACTGCTTTGCTTTTCAAAATTTTAACCTGTGAAGTAGGCATATAGTAGTGTATACCACAACTATGTGGAAGCCACATTTCTTTTTATAGGTAAAGTTTGTAGAATAGTCTGTGTTAAATCAGTATAAATAAAGTAACTTGTGGGAAAATTATTACTCCAAATCAAAAGAATGAATTTCTGTAGAATGAGGGGTCCACAAGAACTCCCATCGTCTAGAAATATCTTCAGTCCTGAGAATCTGCCTAACAAATTTGCTTTTCTCAGTGTTGCTGAGGCCCTGGGAAGTCAGGGTTGAATCTCAGGGATGCGAGGGTCCCAAGATTTCCAAGATTTTGAAAATGGCACATCGGGTGCCACTCCTGCCAAAAATAAGAGAAAGAAAGACTAGACAAGAGAATTACAGAGGAAATGACAAGTACGAAATTAAAAATGTTTGTGTACATGCTTACTGTGATGTCTCTGCAGAAAATTTTTTCTTCATCTGTATTGCAAGTAAAGATTTCATTTCAAATTGGGTCCTGAGGGTTAAGTGGAATAAATACAGAACTTCAGAGTGCAGAGAACTTAAATTACTAATATTCTCTGGGACGGTGAAATTTATCACTCTGTCTATCCTAGAGCAGAATTCGTTTGCTTAGAAATTATCAAAAACATAAATTATGAAGATATATTCCACAAAGATTTATATTGATCTCATTTTCAAAACAGAAAGGATTTCTGCAGTTAAACACCAAAGGAAAAAGACTCTTAAAACATGAAATGAATTATGGTGATTTTTGGAAGGTGTATAATTTCACAGATGCTAAGGGTATATTTTTCTACAAAGATAATTTTTTATGATACCTTACTTTTTCATGTCAATGTGATATTAATACAAAAAAGACAGATTTAATGTAGTTCACGGACATAATTCTAAAAGTATAATGATATTCCCTTACTCCTTCCAACTATCTCTTCGTTCTCTCTCTCTTCCCCTCCTCTTTCTTTACTCCACATCTTTCTTTTTCTTCACAAAGAATATCTTAAAATAGCATTAAATCATTAAAAACATAGTATGCTTAGACTTTTGGGTTTTTCTCTAATATTTGCTATTTAGCATCACTACCTGTTAAGTACATTACATGTTATGAAACTCCATTCAAGTTTCATACTCAAACCTCAGTACTTACACATCTGTTGAATGTCTTATTTATAAGTGTGACCCATACCAAGTTTTATGATTCCAGGATTATTGTAGGGTAAAATGATTTATATTAAAAAAAAAAAAAACCTTGCTGCTTCCTATGCATAAAATCATCACCAGCCACATCTCTATAGAAACATTTGTGACATGGGGTAGAGGGAGGGTAAAAATAAAAATGGGGAAAATGATGAAGAAGTAAGCAAAACAAACTGGCTCATATCAACTAGTCATGACACAAAACCATTTTTATTTTAAGAACTTCTAAGTACAATGAGTGAATATTTTTGTCTAACAAACATGGATTTAA
This sequence comes from Oryctolagus cuniculus, assembly GCF_051225735.1. Classification (NCBI taxonomy): domain Eukaryota; kingdom Metazoa; phylum Chordata; class Mammalia; order Lagomorpha; family Leporidae; genus Oryctolagus; species Oryctolagus cuniculus. The sequence goes on from NC_142880.1 coordinate 41,500,270, forward strand.
ATGTTGTTTGGGTCACTTAATGATTTGGTGAACTGGGGCCGGCACTGTGGCATAGCAGGTAGAGCCGCTGCCTGCAGTGCCAGCATCCCATATGGGCGCTGGTTCGAGTCCCGGCTGCTCCACTTCTGATCCAGCTCTCTGTTGCAGCCTGGGAAAGCAGTAGAAGATGGCCCAAGTCCTTGGGCCCCTGCACCTGCATGGGAGACCTGGAAGAAGCTCCTGGTTCCTGGCTTCTGATCAGCTCAGCTCCGGCTGTTGCAGCCAATTGGGGAGTAAACCAGAGGATGGAAGACTCTCTCTCTGCTTCTCCTTCTTTCTCCATGTAACTCTGATTTTCAAGCCAAATAAATAAATCTTTAAAAAAATAATAATTCAGGAAACATGGCTGGCTATCTTTCATTCTCTATGTATTGAATGGTGACAGTGTCTCCTCTCAAACTGTTTAAGAATTAAATGAATAAAAAAGTATGTGAGACATGTAACGAGAGCAGAGGTGCAGGCAGTGCATTAGCTGAGGAAATTGTATCTTTCCAAGATAAGTGACTTTTGCAAAGCCTCACAGTGGGTAATGGTCCAAGCTAAGCTGAGTACTCAAGTTTATCTCACACTCAGACACAGTTTTATTTTCCATTTTTAAATCTCAATTTATCTTATTGCTGCATTAATGTTTCTGTTCAGATTCCATCTTTTGAACCCTGCAGAGTGCAATATGACACACATTGCCATGGTTTACAAGATGTCAACCACCTAATCAAGGTTTGAATACCATTTCACATATTCAGATAAAGGTCTTGCAAACTGATAATACTTCTTTACAGGCAATTAAATATTAATATATTTATGTGTAATATAGCAATATAATATGTAATAATATAATATAAAGCATAGTATAATATATATGCATTATATATTAAATTGTTGCTGATCATGCTTGTGCTGCCCAAGTTTTGCCCAGAGATTGAAAAATCTGTATGAGTGCATTATCTGAGAGATATTGTGGTTTGGAAGGGCTGATCTCACTAATTTGAAGTCTGTGTTTGAAATACTTTGATTTTGGCTTAGAAATGACCTGACCTCTCTATAAGAACCTTTGACTTTTCTTCCTTAGGGAAAAACTGGAAGTTACTATAATTGATATTCCTGTTACATATTTCCAAAAGAGATGATGCTGAAGTCTCTGAAATTGTAAATGATATTAGTTGGGCAAAGAGTATTTTTCTCATATATATCACCTTTTGTAGTTGCCTAATGTATACCAAACTCTTTCCTGTTCTTTGATGATTACTTCAGAGGCTTTGCCCAATTAGTTCTAGCATTATGAAGAGGAGGGCATGAGCCCCCAGTCTTTCTGCTGCCACTTGGCATTTGCTAATGTCCTGTCAGGCGTGCAGAGATTCTCGAAAACTGCCTTTCCTGGAAGGACCGGAGGACTAGCGCATGGCCTGCCATTCCTATTCCTGAGGGTAAAATGTGCTGCCCACCATCCTGAATCACTTAGGACAAAGCCTTTATGAGCTTACTTGTAAGTGCTTTGTGCATCAGACCATAAATTGCCTGATACAATTTATCCACCATCAAGAGCTAAAGATTGACATGTTTGTGTTCCATCATACTAAGAACATTCCTTTAACAAATTACCATCTGTTGATTCGATCAGGAAATCACATCTGATTCTCAAAACCAAGTTTTTAAAGCAGGATTATTCTAGATATTAAGTCGATGATGACTTATTTGGATAGTACATTAGTTTCCTAGGGGTTCCATAACAAAAAATCCACAAACTGGGTAACTTAAACCGACAAAAATTTATTCTTCCACAGATCTGCAGGACCAAGTCCAAAATCAAGGTGTCAGCTGGATCATGTTCCCTGTGTAGCATCGAGGGGGGACTTTTTTCTATGTATTTTTCAGCTTCTGGAAGTCTTACGTGTTCCTTAGTTTTTGGCAGCCTGGCTCCAAAGTTTTATTCTCTCATCACATAGCTTTCTACTCTGAGTGTGTTTTTACACTGTGTGTGATGTGTGTGTATGCATCCAAATTTCTCTCATATAAAAACATCAGTTGTGTTTGATGTAGTGCCCATCTTATTTTAGCATGACCTCATTTTAACTTTGTTAATTATACATGCAATGGCCCTGTTCCCGAACAAGTTCACATTCTGGACTACTGGGGGTTAGGATTTCCACATATCGTTTGGGGCACAATAATTCCCCCATAACCTATAGTCATCTAAAACTATTATATGTTGATTGGTAATTGTTGGCTGTATACTTATGGGAGGTCATTCACAGAGGAAGTTACATGTGGAATGGAAATAAAATTGTTATTTTTTATAAACTAGAAACTCATGTGAAAATATTTGCTTGATTTAACTGAATAATTGTGTTATGCATAGTTTGCAAAAAAAAAAAAATCAGGAGCTGGCACTTGGTGCTGTGGGTTAAACCACTGCCTGCAAGGCTGGCATCCCATATGGATGCAGATTCAAGTCCTGGCTGGCCCACTTCTGTGTAAACTCCCTGTTAAGGTGGCTGGGAAAGCAATGGAAAATAGCCCAAGACCTTGGGTCCCTGCACCTACAGGGAGACTCGGATGAAGCTCCTGGCTCCTGGCTTCAGCCTGGTCCAGCCCTGGCTAATGAGGCCATGCCATTTGGGGAATAAACCAGCAGATGGAACATATCTATCTCTGTGTCTGTCTCTCCTTCTCTCTCTCCCTCTGTAAGTTTGCCTTTCAAATAAACAAATAAACACATTTTTAAAATAATTTTATCATATTCATCAAGTTAGGAAAACAATCTCACTCGATAGTCACCTACTCATTATTCCTTAATAATTTGTTTCTCTAATGAGTGTTCCTTAATTTGTTAAAATAAGATTAGCTTGATTACTGTCCATATAGTATTGGTTTCATATGCCTTATAGAGGTTAAAAGCAGTTTTCTGGAAACAGGCTGTGTACTCTGGAATTCAGGCTTCATTGCTTTCCAATGATGCAACCTCGTTCATTTTCTTAACCTCTCTCTGCCTCTGTTCCTTTAATTGTGCAACCCGGATAACCACAGAAGCTACTCAATGAGGTCATTTTTGAATTAGGTAAGCTGTAAAGTATGTAGAAAAGTATTTGACACATAGAATATTCTTAATAAATATTTTATATTCTGGCCATTGTTAAAATGCTCAATTCTCATTTGATGTATGAAATAATTATTTTCATTTAGACAAGTACAGATTCTTAAACTAATTATATTAAAAAAAACTGGAACAATTTAGAGACAATCTGTATATCCTTAACCAATGTCATCCATGCTTATCTCCCTTTGGGTTTCTGTTAGCTTGAAGATCTTTCAGATGTTCTGCGTATGTCTATTCTTATTTTTTAAAATACACCAAAAAATATTAATTACTTTATTGAGATGAAAGCCTACAAGCATTCTGTTATTTATTTATTTATTTATTTATTTATTTATTTATCTTGACAGGCAGAGTGGACAATGAGAGAGAGAGACAGAGAGAAAGATTTTCCTTTTGCCGTTGGTTCACCCTCCAATGGCCGCCATGGCCGGCGCGCTGCGCTGATCTGATGGCAGGAGCCAGGTACTTATCCTGGTCTCCCATGGGGTGCAAGGCCCAAGGACTTGGGTTATCCTCCACTGCACTCCCTGGCTACAGCAGAGAGCTGGCCTGGAAGAGGGGCAACTGGGACAGAATCCGGCGCCCCGACCGGGACTAGAACCTGGTGTCCTGGCGCTGCAAGGCGGAGGATTAGCCTATTGAGCCGCGGCGCCGGCCTGTAATTTATTTTAGATTCTCCTTCCACCTCCAGCACATCAAATCATGAGAAAATGTCCAGGGATGTCCATTCTTTACAATCCTGGCAAAAGAGTGAATCATACAAATTGACTGTGTATTTAGAATTTGCTTACTGATGGCACATGAGTGACTTCTAGTCTTAAGTGAAATGTTTTATAAGAAAATCTCAGATACAGGTATACATTTTTGACTAGAATCAACTCTAAGAAGCAGATTTTGCTATGACACAAATTATGTGATTTAAAATATTGCCAATTTTATTAAGTTGGCTTCTGAAAGAGCTATTTTTAGTGGTCTTGCACCTTTACAGTGTCTGCTGGTATTTATTTTCAAACATCCTCAGAGGTAATTGATAGTCTCTAAATTTTAAGATCTGACATATCATGTTAAGAATATAGTTTGATTATTTTCATTTTGTTTTTCTAAGTATAACAATGTTGAAAATCATCTTATATTTTAATGTCATTAGATTTTTCTGTGAATTTCCTAATAAAATTTTTTGTTAGCCTATTCTGTTCAAGGCATACTCTTGTTTTCTGGTTGATTTATAGATTTTTGTGGGCTTTAATTATTTTTCTTTAAATACTTTTTTAAAAATTTTATTCTGTCAGCTATTTTTCTTTTTTTAAATTAAAAAAAATTGTTTTGACAGGCAGAGTGGACAGTGAGAGAGAGAGAGAGAGAGACAGAGAGAAAGGTCTTCCTTTACCATTGGTTCACCCTCCAATGGCCGCTGTGGCCAGTGTGCTGCGGCTGGCACACCGCGCTGATCCGAAGTCAGGAGCCAGGTGCTTATCCTGGTCTCCCATGTGGGTGCAGGGCCCAAGCATCTGGGCCATCCTCCACTGCACTCCCGGGCCACAGCAGAGGGCTGGACTGGAAGAGGAGAAACCGGGACAGAATCCGGCGCCCCGACCGGGACTAAAACCTGGTGTGCAGGCGGAGGATTAGCCAATTAAGCCACGGCACCAGCCTCTGTCAACTATTTTTAAATTTTTCTAACAAGGTCATACTTTACAGATCAGCTTTAATTCATATATGTATACATTGTTGATTTCCATGTTTACACGAAGGTCCCCAAAATAACATATTTTCCTATAATTTCATCTAATTTTTTTAAGGATCCATTTATATATATTGATCTTTAATCCACTTGAAAATCACTATAGAGGGTGTGAGGCATTATTCTAATGTAGTTTTTAAGATATAAAGTTTATTGTTCAAGAATTATTACTAAGTAATTCACCTGATGAAAATTGACAATTCTGAATGTGGACTGAGAATCATATTTTCTTAACCACAGTCTTCCCGGGGGGAAGAAAACAGTTTTATGGAGTTTGTTAACAAAACGAAGCCAAAAGGCAAGCTTGATTTTCCACATGGAAAATCTCTGAGGTCTAGTGAGGGAAAAAAAAATAGGCTGGGCCAAAAGCAGAGGGACATTGCCCATCACTGTGCATTGCTTAAGAGTGAAAGAATTACTTGAGGAAGGGGCTGCCATAAGCCCAAAGCTTATCATTACTGAGGACATCTACCAGAGCACCAGGCTTCGTCATCGAATGAGGTTGAAGTCTGTAGATCAACAAGAACAACAAAACTTAAGAAACATCCTGATACTGATAAAAACCTGACAAGACCAGGGCTTGCGTTGTGGTGTAGTAGATTAAACATGCATTTGCAGTGGTTTGTATCCTGGCTGCTCCTCTTCTGAGCCAGCTCTCTGTTTATGGCCTGGGAAAGCAGTGGAGGCTTGGGGCCCTGCACTCATGTGGGAGATCTAGAAGCAGCTCCTGGCCCCTGGCCATCTGGGGAGTGAACCAGCAGATGGAAGAAGACCTCTCTCTCTCTCAATGTAATTTTGCCTCTCAAATAAATCTTTAAAAGAAAAAAAAAACCTGATAGGATCATGCATGTAAAAAGGGGTGATATTTATGTGGATGGAAAAATTCAATGTTTGTTGGGCCCAGATTAATATTTGGTAGGATTGAAGTGATCATTTCTTTACCCTATCTGCTTAGTGTAAGAAAGGAGAAACCCTCTGCAGAAATATATCACTTCTAGTTTATGATGATTTTATACACAATGTCCAGCATATAATAATAAATTAATAGGTACATGAAGAGACAGAAAATGTAAGGTGACTTATGATCAAAAGAACAGCATAGAGCTTTATATACTTAAGGGTGCATATTTCAAGATTATTAATATTCATACACAGATGCTCCTTCACTGATGTTGGAGTTACATCCCAATACACCCATATAAGTTTAAAATAGTTAGTTGAAAAGGCATTTAATACACCTAGCCTACCAAACATCAAGGTTTAGTCTACCTAACATAAATGTGCTCAAAACATTTCCATTAGCCTACAGTTGGGAATCATTAAAAGAATATCATTCTGCATGTTGCTTGTCCAGGAAGAAACCAAAATTCAAAACTCTATGTACAGTTTTACTGACTACAAATTGCATTTTTACCCTAATAAAGAAAAAAATTGACTCAGGGATATTTGTACTTGGAACCTGAAAAAACGAGCAGAGATACTGAGAAAAGAAGAATTATTTAAAGAGATAATGGCTGAGAATATTCCTAAACTAATGAAACGCATTAGCCAAACAGTGCAATTAATATATTCAATTTTTGCATTCCTGCAATGAAATACTTTACAGCAACAACAATAAACAAGCCACTACTACATGCAATAATGTAATTTCATCTCACAAATACAATTTTGAATGAAGGAAATCAGTTGCAAAATAATAAGTAGTGTTTTTTTTTTCTAAAATTCAAAACCCTACGAGTAATACTAATTTACACCATTAGAAGTAAGGACAGCTGTGCTTTTTAGGGAAGGGAATGCGTATTGATTAAAAAGGTAGATTTTGGGTTTTTCTGGAGTGTGATTTTAGATAATTTCGTGCTGTCTATAATGTAAGGATTATGTTAGTGTGGAATAGGGAAGAATAAACCTGAAAAAAAAAATAACACAGTCTCTTCCACTAGTCTCTGAAGTCTTGACTTTGGTTTGGCTTTTTCACTTCATAAGGAGAAAAGTCTGGTGCTACAGACTGAGGTGTAGAGGAGGAATAGATGGAATTTTTCTGTTTGTTCAAGGAAATTATTGCCTGGGAAGGCATCAGTAAAATTTAAATTAGAAAAAATATTCAATTTTTGATCCAGAAAATTTTTGCAATCCAGTGTATATAGGCAATGAGTAAATTCATTTGAGGCAATAGCTCTCATATAAAACTAATAAATCGCTCACCTAGAAAACAATTGTTCAACAATAATACCTTCACTAAATTTGCCAATGAAAATTTGCTCTTAGGTCATTCAGTTTACTGTGAAAAAGTAACAATTTCAATAAAATTAGTGGAAAAATGAACTTGTCAAGAAAATAAGGGGATTATTGTAGTAAAAGGTAGACTTTCTTTTTGAAAATTAATTAATTTTTTACTTATTTGAAACAGAGAGAGAGAGGAAAACTGACATGCAGGCATTCAAACTCCCATCCACTCATTCACTCCCCAAATGCCTGCAACAGCTGGGACTGCCCAGGCCAAAGTCAGGAGCCCCAGACTCAATCCAGGTTTCCACATAAATGACAGACTCAACTAATTAAACCATCAGGTGATTCCACCCAAGGTGTGCATTAAAAGGAATCTGGACTCCAAAGTGGAATCATGACTTGATCCCAGGCACTTGATATGGCATGCAGGCTTCTCAAGTGATGTCTTAGCTGCTATGCCAAATGCCTGCCTCCTTTTCTGGAGAAATGTGTAAGTTTTACACCGCTGGAACTGCAAAAGGGCATTGACATCCAAGGTGACTGTCCACACTTTGCTGCCTTTCCTTACTAGAATGGAAAGGCAGGGCCACATCACACAAGCTGGTCTGGAGCAGCCCCTCCCAAAATGAGGCACAGATAACCGGTTCAGATCTTAAATTAAAAAGACAATAAGGGCCAGTGCTGTGGCTCACTAGGCTAATCCTCCCCCTTGCGGCGCCGGCACCCTGGGTTCTAGTCCCGGTCGGAGTGCCAGATTCTGTCCCGGTTGCCCCTCTTCCAGGCCAGCTCTCTGCTGTGGCCAGGGAGTGCAGTGGAGGATGGCCCAAGTCCTTAGGCCCTGCACCCCATGGGAGACCAGGATAAGCACCTGGCTCCTGCCATTGGATCAGCGCGGTGCGCCGGCCACAGCGCACCGGCCACAGCGGCCATTGGAGGGTGAACCAACGGCAAAGGAAGACCTTTCTCTCTGTCTCTCTCTCTCACTGTCCACTCTGCCTGTCAAAAAAAAAAAAAAAAAAAAAAAAAAAGAAAAAAAGGCAAGAAGGTATTTGATGTTCATCCAAGATTTAAGGGAAGTAACTAGACTTCCCCCTAGTAAGACTGTCCCTTTCTAATGGTGTTCTCCTTACAAATGTCCTTCAGGCCCCAGCATGACCAAACACTCCTAATCATTACCACTGACACATGGGAATGGCTCTGAGCTTGATTCATTCATACAAAGGACCAGTTGTTTGTCACGTGGTATTTGGAAGTGAACTTTTAAATTATTCTATTATTGAAGTGAAGAAAATTATAAATCCTCAAATTACCAACTGATCTGATTTTCTTTATACTAAAGAGAATATTTTAGTTTGACTCTTTTCAGCATTGTATATGTATAGAAGAACTATTTGAAAGTCCTAATTTTAGCATTATTACAAATTTAAACCTGCACCTAAAGAGATTACAAAGATACAAGGACTTTGATTAGCCATAGATATGACTATCTTGTCATCTATCAAAGTATATCACATTAGGGATACCCTTAAAATCCTTAGATTGTTTTGTGTTGCATATCACAAAATTCAACTTTAGTTAACTAAATTACTAGCTCAAAATTTTAAACAAAGAATATGATATTTGATCAAAATTTTTGTTTTGATTACCAAATTTGTTTTAAAATTGATATTTTAATTGTATGTAAAAATTATACATTATGCATATTTTCAAACTTCATAGAATTTCTTGAAGGCATGGCATCTTTTGGATTATGCCAAAACAAATAAGGCAAAGGTAAAATTGAGTTCAATTTTCTTTTGAATGTACTTACACATCCCATATTCAGCTAACAATTCCTATAACCTAAATAGAAGGTAAGTTTAGACATCTTTTTTATTTTTTATTTTTTTAACTCTTATTTAGTAAATATAAATTTCCAAAGTACAGTTTATGGATTACAATGGCTTTCCCCTCATAACTTCCCTCCCATTTGCACCCCTCCTATCTCCCGCTCCCTCTTCCATTCCATTCACATCAAGATTCATTTTCAATTATCTTTATATACAGAAGATCAATTAAGTATATATTAAGTAAAGATTTCATCAGTTTGCACCCACACAGAAACACAAAGTGTAAAATACTGTTTCAGTACTAGTTATAACATTACTTCACATTGGACAACACATTAAGGACAGATCCCACATGAGCAGTAAGTACACAGTGGCTCCTGTTGTTGACTTAACAATTCTTTCCACTGGGATCTCACTTGCAGAGACCTTTCATTTAGTTGTTTTTTTTTTTTTTTTTTTTTTTTTTTTTTTTTTTTTTTTTTTCCGGAGTGTCTTGGCTTTCCATGCCTAAAATACTCTCATGGGCTCTTCGGCCAGATCTGAATGCCTTAAGGGCTGATTCTGATGCCAGAGTGCTGTTTAGGACATCTGCCATTCAATGAGTCTGCTGTGTATCCCGCTTCCCATGATGGATCGTTCTCTCCCTTTTTAATTCTATCAGTTAGTATTAGCAGACACTAGTCTTGTTTGTGTGATCCCTTTGACTCTTAGACCTATCAGTGTGATCAATTGTGAACTGAAATTGATCACTTGGACTAGTGAGATGGCATTGGTACATGCAACCTTGATGGGATTGTATTGGAGTTTCTAACTCCACCATTTGGGGCAAGCCCGATTGAGCATGTCCCAAATTGTACATCTCCTCCCTCTTTTATTCCCACTCTTATATTTAACAGGGATCACTTTTCAGTTAAATTTAAACACCTAAGAATAATTGTGTTCATTACAGAGTTCAACCAGTAGTACTAGAACAAAAAAAAAATGCTAAAAGGGAGAAAATATTAAGTTTAGACATCTTAAAAACTATAATTCTTATAAGGCATTTATTTAATATGAAGTTATACTTTCTATTAATTCAATGTGATCATGTAGTACTCATAAGTAGGCAATTCACTTCTAAAATGGAATATTTTAGAAAACATAAACATTATATGCTTCCATTCAAATAGCACAATTTCACAAAGTGATGATGAGAAAAAATAAAATCACAAGATGTGGTCTCCTTTGTGACTTTATAAGATGTAGATGGTCTCAGAGTATGATTGTGCAGTTTTTACCCTTTACAAATATGCCTGACAAGCTCACAGTTTCAATAAGACTGAAAATCTGGACACAGTCTGTAGTCTGAGCTAAAGGACATAGTTCCAGGTTGTACCAGCCAAGACACAAAACACCCTTGCAACATTTCAGGAACAGTCTTGAGGGTGAGCATTAGTCTACCCATGTGAGTGATTAGTCCATCCATCAATTGGTGATTGGCCTGCCCATCACTAGGTATTGCCCTACCCTGCCTGGCAAAGATTAGTCCATGAACAAGTGATTAACCTACCATTAAGGGGGGTGATTGACCTGCCCCTTATGAAGTGATTGTTCTTGAGTAAAAGTGGAAAGTGAATTTGCTACTATAATTTTTAGAGTACCTGAAAGACACAAAGTTATCAGAGTTGTATTATTTGTAATGCTTTTTTCATTTATTAAAGATATCATATCAGGGCCAGCACTGTGGCATAGTGGGTAAAGCCACCGACTCCAGTGCAGGCATCCCATATGGGTGCCAGTTCGAGTCCCAGCTGCTCCACTTCTGATCCAGCTCTCTGCTATGGCCTGGGAAAGCAGTGGAAGATGGCCCAAGTCCTTGGGCCCCTGCACCAATGTGGGAGACCTGGAAGAAGCTCCTGGATCTGGCTCCTGGCTTCAGATTGGCCCAGCTCTGGCCTGTGTGTACATTTAGGGAGTGAACCAGTGGATGGAAGACTTCCTTCTTTCTCTCTCTCTGCCTCTGCCTCTCTGTAACTCTGTCTTTCAAATAAATATATAAATCTTTTTTTTAAAAGTTCCCTCTGTTAAAAAAAAATAAAGATATCATATCCTAGGAAGGATCTATTACTGAATACTGAATTTTGTCTGACCTCAAAAATATGTAGTCCATCTAATATAACAGCCCATTAGTTCACAGTTTTGGCGAATCTGGCCTGATTAGTAAAATCTCAAGGCAAAGAATGCACATGGCAGGGAGATAGTGCTCTGAGGGTTGCAAAAATATTTCAAGGGAGCAGATGAAATTAGAGTTTATGGATATGAGCTATTATGGTAGAAGTCTTTTAAAATGTGAAAGTAAGTAAATCCTAGATTTGATTGTGTACTGGGTTTCTCTAGAGAAATACATAGTGGCATAGATAAACAGATGTAGATATAGTTGTAGATATAGACATAGGCATATATATATATATATATATATATGGCTATCATGCATGTTTACATGTGCATACATATATTTACCTCTAATGGATTAGCTCACTTGACTGTGGACTTCCAGGATGTGCCATCTGCTAACTGGAGAAAGGCAGTGAGACTGGGTTGAGCTGAAAATGGTGCCTCGTTGATGTAAATCCCAGAGTATGAAGGCTTGAAAGCTAGGAGTCCCAATGTCCTGAGGCAGAGAAGGTGGTGGCTTCAACTCAAGAAGAGAGAATTCATCTTTCCTATGCCTTAGTTCTATTTAAGCCCTCAATGGATTGAATGATGTCCAGTCACCACTGAAAGAGCTGATTGCTCTACTGGATTCAAATACCAGTCTCTTTCAGAACCTCGCTAACAGACCTGTCCCCAAATAATGTTTATCCAACTATCTCATCATCCTTTATTCTGTCAAGTTGACATAAGATCAACCATCAGAAACATTAAGAAAAGTGCTGATGGCCACTAGAGACTTATTAGTGCTCCCAGGGGATGACACATTTTGCAGAGTTCCAAGCTGTAAAATTGGATGAATTTTAATTAGACACCATTGCAATACAGACACGTCCTCTTTTACAATCAATTTACCTCCTGGTTAAACATACATTATTTCAAATATCTTAGTATTAGGTGATATAATAAATGAAACTCCAGACATGGGAATAACTCAGAAGCATTTCCCCGACTGTTTTCTAAAGCTGGATACTTTGACAACATTGGGACATTTGCTTCCTCACAACTGGGGAAGGGTCATTAGTGTCATCTCATGGGTTGAGCCCAAGGATGATATTTTTCCTCAATAAAATCCCAGAGACATATACAGATGAGTTCTATGCCAGCTTTACTCCCTTAAATGGAACTGTTCTGCAGGCACTATGTTCACTAGTAACCTTTTTGAATTTGTAATCATTATACTAAGAAGCCCTTAACATTTAGATAAGATATTCAGCAACTGCTTCATGGTGACTGCAGACATACTTATGTTTTTGACTCTGATTCATTTCCTGATCAATGGTTTTTAGCATAATTGAAGTACCAAAATTCTTCTGAGGTTAATGTTAATTAATAATACAGCTCTGGTCTTTGAAAAACATGCATGTCATTGATGCTGTTGATTTTCTGTAGTACTGCTGGAAATTCCTAGCAACTAAACTCAAGTACACCAGATCATTCAGACCTCTAAGCTGATGTCCTAAATCTGAAACATTTACTGAGATTTATATGATTAAATCATCTAATTGAGACAGGAATACAAGATCTAAAAATAGCATTGATATGAGGAAAAATTAAGCTATTTTTAAATAATGAATAAATTGTACTCTAAAAGTTTACAGTTACTATTTTGGACTAAGAACGGCCTTTGTCAGGGAAATAGTTTTAGAAACAAAGGCGACGTTTTAATTTTATTTCTGGTGTAAAATACAGTGTCTAGATCTTCAAACAGTCTTGCCATTTTCTGATGTCTAAATGTTTACTCTATTGAACACTGTACCACTAAATCTGGTAGAACTTTTAGAAATTCAAATGACAAGAGGGATTATCCATGAAAAGCTCTAGTATTAGTGTTATACTGGGAAGAGTAGGTTAGAAAAATCTTTATCAGTTTAGAATGTACCCTAAAGTAACAGAAATGCTAAAAGAGATAATCATCTTAAACACAAAACCATGAGAAAATCAGAGTGAGGACAGCACTCAGCTGGATATTGATTGCCAAATATGATAATTCTAGTTTTTGGATTGAAAATAATGGTTAGAAAATAGTCAATCCCAGGGAAACTTTGGATTTTGTCCCGAAGCTAGCAACAGTGACAGCAAGTGTTACAGATCATCAGTCATCAGGAATGAGAAAAAATAATTTTCAGAAGTAGTTACTAAATATATGATGATCTTATTATTATACATTAGCTTGAGATGTACTCATTAAATCTATTATTCATTATAGAGGAAAGTTTGGCATTGAATATAAACATATTGAATGGTGGATCTTGAAAACTTGTTAGTCAATTCTGTGCCCTGTGTTTCTATGCATCTACTTATTTGGTTTATGTATGATCAACTCATATATAAATAATACCAATTTGTTAAGAAGTTATCTTTAGTTAATGTTTTTTCTCTACTAAAATGACCACACTGTTCAGTCACAGTTAACCTGGCTTTTACAGGAAGCTAAAGCACTTAGTGGACTTTTTGATCAAACTAGTACAAGTTTGGAAGAAATGAACACACAACAACTCACAGGTACATGCATCCATCCAAAATACAGACACGCCCTGTTTAGAGAGGAGTGCTAGAGCATCATCACCATCACAGTTGTGTTTTTGTCTTGTAACGTGTTTGCTGGCAAGTGTCCTTAGGTTATTTGAATGTTTTGTATGTTGTTTTATCAATCAGAGGCTTCCCTCATAGCTTTTATCTAGAAGGCATAAATGGATGGATTATATTTAAGTGGAAGAAATTTAATTAACAGAACTGACCCACATTTTATAAACATTATGAATATCACATATACTTAAATTTATCAAATGGAGATGGGTGTTCAGCATTGATGTTTAGCCATCACTTGAGATGGTTGCTTCCATATCAGAGTGCCTGGGTTTGGGTCCTGGCTCTAGTTCTGATCCAGCATCCTGCTGATGAGCATATTGGAAGGATGGTGTCGGGGGTGGGGAGAGAATATTTATATTCATTGTTTCATTCCCCAAATTCCTGCAATGACCCCCAAGTGGGGCCTGTCGCTCCCCCTCTTCATGGAGGAACGACACTAAGCCCTGCCTAGGCTTCATATCTGAGTCACGGCACCATTATGTCGCGCCCCGTCTTCGTGGAGGAACGACACAGGACCCTGCGTTGTTCTTTCGTCTTCTCGGCCCTTCCCGGGTTGGCTGCTGGTTCTTCCCGGGTTGGCTACCGTCCCTTCCACCTCCGTGGAAGGGCGGTTCCCCCTGGCCACTTTCCCCACTTCCGTGGGGGAGCTGCACACCGCCGGCCGGCCCTCTCGGGGGCTGCACAGGTGTTCCTCTTAGATGTTCCCCTTAGATGTTCCTGGTGCATGTTGTCTCTCTCCTCCTTTATAATCCTCTTCCACCAATCCCAACTCTGCTACCCACACGCCGAGTACGCTGCTCTCCTCCAATCAGGAGCAGTTCCTATAGTTTATTGGTTGAACTGGAGGCAGCTGTGTAGAAGCTGTTACTCCCTTCTCAGCGCCATATTGTGGGAGAGCAGATGCATAGAATAAGTCTTAATTCCAGTAACTTAGTCTAGTCCGAGTTGCTCCCCACAGGGCCAAAACAGGGAGCCAGGAGTTCAATCCAGGTAACCCACTTGGTTTTGCAGGAACCCAGTTGCTTGATCTTTTACAGCTACCTTCTGAGGTTCATATGAGCAGAAAACTAAAATCAAAGCAGAGCTGGGAATGAAACCCAGGAACTCTGATACAGGATACAGGCATGTTAACCTCTAGGCTAAATGCTCACCCCCAGATAACTTTTTAATTTTAGAGAAACAGTTATAAATATAGCAAATTTATGTTTTTGACTATCCATATTTCAGGCTTATGAATATGCAGCTAATTCTTTTCATTGATTTCAGTCCTTAAAATCCAAAGTATACAACTTAGGACTCTTTTTAAAAAATATCATTATTATTAGATATTATTGTTATTAGACAAAAATATTTCTTGTATAAGCTATATTTTGGAACAATGATAAGAAATTGTGTCTAAAAATGAACTGTACAATAGGTCCCCAGAGATGTTAAATCTTTCCTCTTTCTTCCTTTTAAATTTTGTTGATTAAAATATGGCTACCTTTCTGGACTCAGATTAGCAAATTGTCAGAGTTTTGATGAATTGTTTAAATTCTGAATATAGTTGCAATGTAAGTGGGAGGATATGCAGAGGCTCTTGGGAGAACTCAATGTCTTTCTAGAATAAAAAGTAACACTGCAGCCATGTTGCAAAACAATATAGAAGGGAAAGTTAGGACATATTTTACTTTAATAGAAGTAATTGCCTGAAAAACCAATCACAGTGCAAACTGCTTCAGAATGAATATTTGATATGCAATAATAAGTCCTTTAGATCATGTGTGTAGTCAACCAAAGACTACTAAAATCATTCACAGATTGAAATACACTCACCTCTGACAAAGAATTGATGCTAGTGTATGAAATAAGTCCTGCAAAGTGAAAGGTAAATCTCTTTAGCCTTGGAGATTATTCTAATAGTTTAGTGGCTATAAAGTTACTACTGCCATGAGCAATGAGGCAAGTGTTCCTACTTACAAATACATCCTTAATTTTAGGGAAAATAGGAAATGATTTATCACTTTGGAATGGGCTCCTTGGTTCCTAGTCAATTTCTTCCATAAAAATCCAATGTAACATCAGATTAAGGAGTGCTCTGTAAATATCAAGGTACAATGATGATGTCTGATTGTAGCTGTTATAATTATTATTCAAACTGGGAACATGAGCTATTTCTGCTGTCAAGGAAAATTATTATAACTATAAGCAAATGTGAGAAAGTGTCATATGATTACCCCATTATTCAAGACCGTGATATACTTTGTTTTGGTGACAAATGAATGTTATTTCATGCTTTCAGATTTAAGTATTTATAAATAACTGATTATCAAATTTTGGAAGCCTTAAGTAGATAATTACACATCTATTAATTGTCTACATGAAATACTGTATCTTCTACCCTGAAATTTCTGCTAAGATTCATGGGGAAGACTCATTTCATAATTTGATAGGGACCTCCTTTTGTTTAGGAAGTTCACAGAAATCATTTTACCTGGTTTTCCATAATTAATGTGAATATTTCAGCATATTATCTTAAAATATTAATGAAAGTACCTCTTTCAATATTGTCTGACACCCAGACCTCTGCCCCTACTCAGGCAGGTGGACTTTTCCGCATTCATCATCTCAGAGAAGGGATGGCATAGCTAACTATGGAGCCAATTATTACCGGAATTTGTTTCACCAATGGGAGAAGGCAGAAAGGGGCAACCACTGCGCTTGAATAACATATTTTTGAGAATGCTTAATGGAGTCTTCCTGTTGCTGAGTTGAGAAAATTATCTCAGTTTGGCACTAAGAGTTTTAATGCACAGTTGTAAAACTGAAAAGTAGCTGTGGTATTCAGGAAGGAGGGACAGAGTTCTGTCCACCAAGTCCTTGACCCCAGTGACAGTGTCAAGAATAGGTTTGATGGGATGGAGGAAATCCAATGTCTTGATGTGTCTGGAGAACATAGCATCTAAAGTTGAAGGAAAACGTGCCATCTCTCCAAGAGAGAGACTCAAAAAAAGTAGAAAGACCTAAACAAAGAAATAATTTTTGGTATATCTAAGCAGTTATGACCTCAGACACTTCAGGCATTAGAAATAGCTGAAAAACATGGAAAGATCCTGTGATGTAGAGGATATCATTTTGTTGATCAATGATCTAACACTCTTTATTTGCATCTGAACCCATGTATGTATTTTCATTCATATGCTGTGTGTAAGTCAGTGAAAATCTGCTCCTCACCCACCTCTTCACTACTGTCATCCCTACACAGTGCTCCCCAAATCCCTGTCCAACCCACAAAAATATTTCAAAGGGCTTGTGGAAAATGCCATTAAAATTTCATTTTATTTTGGTGCAAATTATTTTCAAAACCCATGCAAGTTTTTCTCACAAGCACATATTTTCGTGAAGCGGTGGAGCACCCCTGGAATGTATCATGGAATTTGATGAATCCCTGGAGAAAGAGGGAGGTAAGGATTAGAAAGTGACCTAGCTTAAATGTTCACTGTCTAAATAAATGGGCGATAGAAGTAGATATTCTTTTTAGTTCTTGTAAAAGACAATTAAGGATGCTACTTGAGTTTGTGTTCTAGACTGAAGCCTGTTAGTAGGAAAAAAGTTAATGGGGTATTAGCGGGTGTCAGCAGTTTCAGGGACGGTCCACAATCCAGACACAGTAGCTGGCAATGCTTGGACAGAACTCTTAGTAACAAGGGCAGTTGCAGAAGCTATCTTCTCAACAGTAAGCTCCTTCTACTTCCTGCTCTTGTGTTTCAGCCTCATGGTGACCCAGCTCCCCAATTTCTGCTTTGATAGTCCTTGCCAGTCATCAGGTGACTCTACTCTCTGCTTCAGAGTCCTCCTTACTGATGTGCCTATGGATGTGCATTTGCTACTTCTCTGCATTCCTGTCTGTATCCTTTTTCTCTATTTATTTGATATCCAAACCTTCTTAGACATTTGGTGGGTCAGGAATATCCAGTATAGATTTCATTTCTTGCTACAGCATTCCTTTCAGGCCGTAACTGAATGAATTCCCATTATTCAACTTATCATACTGTGGTCCAGATCCCCCATTCATGTGATACCAAAGCAGGTTCTCTCTGTACTGTTAAATTTTAGGATATACTGTGAACTTGATAGAGGCTTCATGTGGGAAGTTGAACTCCCAGGCACCCGTATTGCTTTAAGTCTGTTTTCTACTGTTGTTTCCTATGCAGCAAAGCTCTTACTAGATTAAACAACTTCAGAGCAGACCACCTGGAATGTTTCACTAACAGGGAAATATCATCACATTTACTCACTTTCATATAAATAGGTTAACAATCTAGACTTACTTCTAGTTATTGTTGCAGAGGGAAAGCAAAGCATTCACTGTACAAGTTTGCCCTGAGCCAACCTCTGCATTTTTCTGTCTCATTTTGTTCATTCATTCATTTATTCAACTCTTATAGGTATTTTGATGTATAAATAATCAGAGATAAGCATCCTGACCCAGTGCATTACACTCTCGCATGAGAAGTACATATACAATAAGAACACTAAATGAGAAAATACATAGCATGTCAAAAGGCAATATGTGCTAATGGGAATTTATAAAAGGAAGACAAAGCAAGACAGCAGTTCTATTTTATAAATAGGATGTTGTGAGCCTCATTGAAAAGATGACATTTGAATTGTTCTCTGATTCTATTTACATCCTATCTAGTGACCTCTGCTATAACTATTCTACTTAACAGAGAATAAAATTATGATAAAACAAGATCTATCCTTAATTATTGAGCAAATCAGCTTATGCTTCTGAGCATATGTCACAAACTGAAAAAGTGAATAGCAGTATATTCAGACTACGTAGCTGAGGATCCAACCTCCCAGCCCTACAAGACCTTGGGTAGGATCAGACCAACCTGACATCTGTGTAGTTTCTGGGGGATGTGACAACTTCACTGGAGCTCTAGAAGATGATGGGAAATGTTGGGGGAAATACAAAGTGTGTTTGACATCTCTTCTTTCATGCAAAGGAAGCATGTTTTAATGTGGGGGAGTTTCCTGAGAGAAGTTTGATTGTAACTAAGCCATGATTCTTTTGTCAACTATGGAGCTCAGGTTATCAGACACATCTGTGGTCTCTTGACTTCTGCTCAGTCCACTGTTTGCTCACCCTGTGTTGTATTGATCAATTTCACAAACATAGTCAGTGTTTTCTTGTCTCTGGTGCTCCACTTGTCAACAGCTCTCAGTCCTGCACATTCACATTCTCTGATTCTACAACCTGGGGTCTGTTGGAACTAGCTTGGAACTGAGTCTGCACAGACCAGGAGGTGTGAGGAAATCAACATCTCACAAGCTAGCCTTTGAATCAACCCTGTGTGTGTGTGTGTGTGTGTGTGTGTGTGTGTGTTTGCTGGTGTGAGGGGGTGTCTGTTGAACACTGGCACATAAATTATCCCTTTTCTATTTCATTGTCATTGAATTCTGTGATGTATTATTCTTCTTGACTCCTCATTGACTCCTAGCAGGATCAAGACAAAGTTTCTCTCAGTGGTGACCAGCTTGAAAGGTCTACCATGCATTAGTTTCCTACCTTCAGTGTATTAGTCCTCAAAGTTTCCTACTTTCTATCACTTGGGTATCAATTCCCAAAACAAATTACTCATAGACAAGCTCTTTTCCTAGGCTTTGCTTTCTGGCTAAAACTAGGCTAAGATACTCATGATCTTTGTTGCATTCCTGTTGTCATGTGTGTGTGTGTGTGTGTGTGTGTGTGTGTGGACAGAGAGAGAGAACGAGAGAGAGAGAGAGAGAGATTAATTATTTCATAGTTTTTTTGATGTTTGCAAAATTACAATGTTTATTTTGTTTAATTTTATTTTTTAAATTTTCACTTAAAATTGTTCATTTTCATTTTAGCATGGTGTCCTTTGAGATACAAAGATAATTTATTTTCAATGAAGATAGGGCAACAGGAGAGATGGAACTGTTCTGTTGCATATATTGGTGGTGGTACCTACAAGTGGCCCATGCAATGAAAGAATCACACACATACGTAAAAGTAAAATTTAAATAAGATCTATGTCAATTAACATTGTAATATTATAGCTCTGCAAGGTGTTACCATTGCAGGAAACTTATAAAGATCTTTATATTGTTATTTATAATTACATGCCAATCCACAACTATCTCAAAAGAAAAATTTACATTAAGAAAAAGCCTGTTTTGCTTTTCTTTGCAGGAGCCCTTCAATTTACACACACAATAAAACTGCATTTCTTTGGCAGGTTAATGAGCAGGTTAAATACTAATGTGTGCATCTGTGGGAACATTTCACTTAAATTATGAACTCATATTCAGAATCCTATTTGGCTTTTATATAAAAATCACTTATTAGGCTTCTGTGCTTTGGATGACTAGGAATCTAGTAGAAATAGTTACATAGTCTATTCATGATTAAATTAATTCAAAAAAGAGCATGTATTGCTTTTAATATTTATTAAGAAGAAAAGCACTTAAGCTTTTGGATCTGTGTTGACTATAGTCTGGTTGCAAAGGAAACTTTATTAAAATGTGTTTAGTTTTGGGGACTGAATTTCACCTTTTTTGTCTATTTTTAAAAATGAACTTCCATGCTCTGTTCAAACCATTAGAATGGTTTTTATACGGAAGATATCATTGACTGTTTTCATTAGAAAAGATGATGGTGTTGCCTGAACAGATCAGTTACCCACCTGTTTTCCAAAAGTCCAGTCCAAAGTGAATCTGTTTTCAGTAAAAACTGGTTTTCTTCCCCCTAAAAAACTCATTAATCATGCAATTAAACAAAAATTCTACATCAGTGCAGAATTTTAGGGACTGACTTTCTTTAGAATTATTTGTCATAACCCAGGATAAGTTTAGAAATGGAAGAAATGAAAAAAAATAAATGGATTCAATGATTTCCCTTCTCATATTTGTTTAAAATTAGTACTGTCATTTTTCTATAAAAGCTTACCCACTCCCAATACGTGCCTAATCCACAGTTTGCATTTGTCTATATCACTTTCCAATGCTCTCTTTCTCTGTTTTAGTTACCCTTGGCCTCTCCTTTGACCTCCTGTTGCCTGTCTCAATAAATTCAGAGCATAAGCATTTACCTGCAGCAAATGCGAATGGCTCCTCCAAAAATATAGCATCCTATAAAATCTGAAGCCAAAGGGAATGGAAGGGTGAGGTCAGGGATAATTTTCTCATCACAGCCTCTCTTGATTTTTCCTTTTAGGCTCAGACACTGTGTTGACCTCTGTCTATTTTTATGGCTAGATTAATTCTGCTATTTCAATGAGTCTGAGTTTTTGGAATCATATGGTTGGGATGACCTTAAAAAGAGCTGACCTATGAAAAAACCAGGTGAAAACAATGAAAGAAAGATGAAAAAATTGAGACTTTCAGACCAAGAAGATATCTTAGCCACAATCTTACCCCCAACCATCTAATTTTACAAAGAAGAAGGTGTGGAAAGCTCAGCCAACTGATGATGTTGGGCTTATAGCCCCTTCATTTTGGCTGCCCAGTCCTCTAAGGCTTGCTCTGCCAGTTTTCTAGACTCAAAGGCAATCTTGTCCCAAATCAGAAAGGAAGAGGGGTCCTAGATAAAGGACTGAATAATTCAGATTAAGGTCAAAATTTCTAATGCTTAAACTTTGGGTATTCATCTTCTTGTATCCAAATGCTGGAGTTTTTAACCTGTTGCCTTGTGCATTGCAGATATCCATGACTGGGTGACTTTTGACCCTGTTACGTAAAGTGTCCCCTTATCTCCTTGCATAATGTCCTGTAGGGCTTTGGTCTGATTTCCTCTGCTCCTCTCACAAACCAGACCTGGCCTTTAGAGGGACACCCACTGTGCTTCCCAATTGTATGAGATGAACTGGGTTCTTCTGGGTGTGGATGTCCTACTAACTGCTATGAGACCTTTCCTTTAAACAAGACTCTGCCGCTAGGTACCTGTGTGAGGCCGAGGCAGGGATGTGGCTTTGACTACTACTTAGTGGGATTCCATAGGCTAGGCAAATTGTCTTTCGAAAATTTATCTTTGTATTTAAGAGTCTGCTTGGTAAGTGTTTAACTTAATAGTTACCTTCTGCCCAAATCACGGTCAAAACTGTTTTAGGGATTATCGGAGAGGAATCTAGGATCAGGGGATCCAGGATGTCAAAATGATATCTAAAATTGAAAAAGAGAATTAAAGCTATTATAAAAACCCACCATTGTCTTCTCCTAATTTGTTTTCCTCCTTCTCTGGTTTTTTATTCTGTGATGTGTTAGACTATTTAGTTCCCAAACTGTTTCCCTTAAGCATCATAACTATAAAATCAAGTATTATTTTGTGCTTGCTGTTATTTGCTTTCTAAAAATATCACAATATTAATTAGTATTATATAAGACACATAAGAATACTTAAGAAATACTTGCCCTTTCTGAGTTTTATAGGCTATAAATTAAAACATTTTATTATCTTTCAAGCATCATTCATGTTATAAAAATCTTTTTGTAATAAAGACAATAAGCTTAATACAAAGAAATGTAACAAACTAGAATTGTAATTATTTTATAAAGCAGTTACATTTTCTGTGTAGCTGGTTAACAGATATTGTCAGTGTTTTCTTTGGTGCTACATTTCATCTATAGTTTTAAGTAGTGAATATAATTGGAAAAAGCAGTATAACAGTGGCAAAGAGCAGTAAATATAGTAAACTTTTCCTTTTTTTTTTTTTTTTTTCAAAAACTTGTAAGGGCATGCATGTAGCACAGCAGATAGGATGCCTCTTGAGCTGCCCTCATCCTGTAACTGTATCTGGTTTGAGTCCTGGCTCTACTTCTGATCCAGTGTCCTGTCAATGCACAGCTGAGTAAGCAGATGATGGCGCAAGTACTCCAATCCCTGCCGCTCATGGGGGAGTGAATGCCTGTCCTCTAGCTTGGACTTGGCTCAGCCCTGGCTCTTCTGCCTTTTGAGGATGAACTAGGGCATAGTTCAGAACATACATAAAAAGGACATAATGCATTTTAAGAACAGGCTTACACTGAGAATTAATCAAATTAATACTAAAGGTCTCACAGAGTACAAGGTAAATGTGATCTTTTTAGTCTGAAATAAAGGACACTCACATAGAAATATGTTGATTTCTCAAGTTAGTAATATGTATGGTGACTTTTACATGTAGAATAAGCAGAATTGCCTATGCATTTATTTATAGGCAGGAGTGTTTTTTATAGAAGGATTATTAATCTCCAAAGACTCTAATACTACAGATAATGAAATAGACTTATAAATTATGCATATTGATCTGAATAAATTACTCATTCAAGATATTAAAAAGACAAAACAGAATGAAGTAATAGAACAAAACTGATGTCTGAGTTTTATACTTTCAGTGGTGACAAAGTCAGGCAATGAAATGAGCAGGTATAGCTTGAATCACTTTTGTGAGTCTAAATATGACTTTGTAAGAAAATTGAATGCCAAATAGCCACATAAAATAGAATATTGATGTGTTTATGTTTTTATGAATAAAATTTCTCTTTATGCCAATTACTTTATGTTAGTATTATACCCTGATATGTAAAAATTCTACTAATGTAATAATTATTTTCACAAAATATTCATAAAATATTCTTATGAAAAGGAATAATGTAGTGCAATTTATTTTTGAATCTAGTTTAGACACCGATTTATACTGTTTCTGATATCTGCTATTGTGTTTAAAGTAGTTAATATTTATAATTTTAAGTAACTGCATTTCCCTGGTCTTTATTCTAGGTAAAGTATGTTTTTGTTCTCCATTTAAGGTTTCTGAAACTTTTTTCTTCAGGCAACTATTGATCACTAATAAGGCACCCCCAAAAGCCTGGAGATTCTCCTGAACTTCTCTCTTGTTGTGGGCAGGGCTACAAGAAATACAGCAGAAGCCACGTTCTAAGGGCAAAGGCAAGTGACAGTGTCAGTTCAGATTCAAAGGGAAGAACTGCTAAGTCCTGTTGCCAAGAGTGAGATGACACTGGTGTGGTTGGAGAATGGAGACTTTCTTGACATTAGCTGAACACATATTGTCTGTTTTAATTTTTAGTTGATTACAAATCTTTCAGGACTTGAGAAGGGATTATTTTTAAAACTATAGTAATTGATATTGAAAAGACTTTAGAAGCCATAATTTAAATATGGATATTTTATTGATTCTTATGGGTTGTTACAAATCGTATAATGCCTTAAAGATTTCATATTACCTTTGATTTAGTGAATTGATGCCCTATTTATTTTTGAGCATTTTTCAAGTAAAGTACTTTATAGATATGAAGATAAAACAACCCAACTTTCCTTTCAATGAGTCCAGTGAATCTGGGAGACAGTAAGGACATGAGAAAATGATACATTCTGATTTTCCCACTTTTATGTGAAATTCACTGTGGAAGTCAGGGTGAAAGGCCATCTAGCCTTTCTGTAAGGCTTAGGGAGGTTTTCCTGAAGACATCGCCCATGGAACTCTTGACCTCCAGTGGCAGAAATGAGCAAGAGTCCACATGGGAGCAGAGGATGGGCAGGAGGTGCTGAGGCTTCAGGTACACCTTATGTCTGCATGGATGAGTACATTATGTCAGTGCAAGCAACAGCCAAGTGCAGGGGCTGTGTGAATGCGGAAAGCTGATGGGAAACAATGTAGTAAAGAGTTTACAAACCTTGGTAAGGAAAGTGAGTCTACCTTGTGAGAATTGGCAAATTCTTTTTTTAAAAAACTTTTATTTAACAAATATAAATTTCCAAAGTACAACTTTTGGATTATAGCGGCTTTTCCCCCCATAACCTCCCTCCAACCAGCAACCGTCCCATCTCCCACTCCCTCTCCCATCCCATTCACATCAAGATTCATTTTCAATTATCTTTATATACAGAAGATCAATTTAGTATATACTAAGTAAAGATTCCAACAGTTTGAACCCACACAGAAACACAAAGTATAAAGTACTGTTTGAGTACTAGTTATACCGTAAATTGACATAGTACAACACATTAAGGACAGAGATCCTACATGCGGAGTAAGTGCACAGTGACTCCTGTTGTTGATTTAACAATTGACACTCTTATTTATGATGTCAGTAATCACCCCAGGCTCTTGTCATGAGCTGCCAAGGCTATGGAAGCCAATTAGCAAATTCTGACTCCTAGGAACATCAAGAACATGTATCTTTCCTATCCCACTTGGCTTTATCCTCATAAGGATTTGTTAATCTGACATTGGACTCTAAGAAAGTAATTAAGCTGTTTCCCCTTTCTCCTTCTCTCTCCCTTTCATTAATACAAGTTCTGTGGTTACCTGGGGCGTCGCTCACCTGTCTGCCTCACACATACGTTCTTGAAGACTAGTCAGATGAACCCAGAGGGTGGTAATCTCTGCTGCTTCCACCTGTGATGCCAGGCTCTGGCCTGTGGATGGTCACAGCCAATTTGGATTTGGAGTTTATAAGTTAAGGAAAAGCCATGGTAAGCCCAGAAATGTATTCCAAATTCTGTAATCCACAAAAGCCAGAGTCTAATATTAGGTGTTGATATCAGCTCTGTTAACAGAAGATGTTAACTTGCTTCCAATTTTAAACTTCTTTAGTATGGCTAGCTCTCAGAACTTCCAAGGCAGATTTGAGCACCCCGAGTCACTTTTTATTGATCCAGTAACTACCTCAACACCAACCCCATCCCAAACATACAAGCTAGAAAAATTGTAGAGCTGGAAGAGGGGTGATCTTTAGATTGTGATCTCCCTAACACCTAGGATGGTGTCTTGTCTATTCTATTGTTTTATTTCTCAGTTTATTCTCTGGTGTAATATTGGTACTCAGAAAATCACAACTTTTTTTTTATCAGAAAAGTTGGTCAAAGTCAATGTCATATTTTACCATAAAATCACTTGTGGGTGTAATAGCTATATTTTTTATGGATATTTTCCCTCAAAATCTATTGTAACTTTATACTTCTTTCCTCTACTCATGAATAATGTGATGTTGCTCTGACTCTGGGCAGTGATATTATTTACATCTCACTATTTCCAAAAGCTGTTGGTAATTCTTTAAAAAATGCAGTATTCTATAGTTATAACCTAGTACTTTCAGAACTGTAGTTTTTACATTGCACATAAAAACACAGTACCCCACTGAGTTGTAAAATGAATTCATTCAGCTAGCTCAGATTGGTGTACCATTAATCTTTTTACCCTAAATCTACTTTACTAATTCTAGTAGAAAAGTTAATAACTACCTCCTATGGAACCCCCTCCCCCATGTAGAATATCTGTAGTAAATCAAAGCGCCAGTCACCTTTCAAGTTCTGTCTTTATTTAGGAGTACTATTAACCCTTTAAATAATACCACAGGGATGGAATTTTGATCCAAGGAACCTAATATATGTGCTATGATGAATGAGTCTTTCCAAGTCTATAAAAATTTGAATTCATTTTCAAATGAATTAGGTTAATTAGATCATAATAGATGTTGGATGTGAGTAGTTATTTGGAAGTAAATCCAGAGTGAATTAGGTGGCATGCTATAGCCATTGGGGAATAGTGAAGGGAGGCTTCATCAGCAAACTTGTATTTTGAGAGAAGTAGGAGTGAGATTTACAGGGAGAGGCAAGAATGGAAAAAGAGATGGCCTTATCTTCCTAATTTATTTCTTAATGCCCAATTTCAGATCCATATATGTTAGGTGCATAAAATCACTTACATGTTTTAAGCAAAAAAAACAACTTCTGTACATATATTAGCATGAATGTCTTTTTGTTCTTATAATTAAATAACCATTGGGGTAGGCGTTTGATACAGCAATTTAGACATACCTTTGGATGCCTACATCTCAAACTGGAGTGCCTGTTTCAAGTTCTGGCTCTGCTTCAGATTCCAGCTTCCTGCTATTGTGCATTCCAGTAGGCAGCAGGTGATCACTGAAGTATTTGGATCCTTGCCACCCATAAGGGAGACTTGGACCAAGTTTCTGGCTCTGGCTTCAGCCTGGATGTTGTGAGCGTTTTGGGGAGTGAACCAGCGGATGAAAGATCTCTCTGTGTCTGTATCTGTCTGTGTCTCTGCTTTTTAAATAAACAAATGAATGAATAAAAATTAAAATGAACTCACTCAATAATGACTAACATGTTATAGCTTTTTACAGCTTCTTAATTGAAGCCACACTTAGACATTCTTTTACTAAAATACTTTTCAACTATAGTGCATTTTTTATGTCCCTTTGTACCTGAGATTAGTATAACTTAAGATGACTTTGTTTGAACCACTCTCTTTTCCCGTTTTAACCTGAGCTTTGGTTACAAAGGGCACCTGTTCTGTTAGGCTCTGCAATATTGAGAAGGGGCACTATCTTGCTGGTGAACCACCACATATTGCAAGACCAGTGTTTGAAATTGGGTTTACTGCTCAATTTTCCATTCTGTAAATGTGCTTTGGCTTGGAGGTCAAGAATGGTACCACCGGGACTTTTGATTGCATTACTCGATTTCTCAGCTATGAATCACTTTCTTTCCAAAGCAATAGATGCAGAGGCTCTAAAATAAATTTAGTCATTACCCCTTATGATATTACCTCAGTCTTTGCCTGTCTGGTAAAATGCCTGATATTGGCTGACATTGGAAATGAGCTTTTCAATTCTGTCTTGGAAAAAAGAGGAAGAGAAAATAAAATAAACAAAACAAAATTGGGTTTCACAATACTCCTTTTTACCTTCTAGTGTTTGTGAGTAAATGATTTTAGAATACTGATTATATCTGCTCTAAATGGTCAAATCATAGTTCCTATATAATTTAATCTGCTAATAAACCAATTGATTTATTCATTAATGAAGGGGCAATAACATTTCTTTACTTTTTCAGAGTAAATCACTTATTTGCTTCCAGGACACATATTTTCTCATAGAAAGTATATAAATCTAATCAGAAAATGGCAAAATATGCTTGTATATATGTTTATGTGTAATATAAAGTTATTCAAATTTTTAGCATTATTTAATATGGCATTAAATAAAAATAGGCAACCATGGCTAATATATAATTAATTATCACATTTTTGTTTCACAAAATGTAATTATTTCTTTTGCTTGATGCTCTCATCACAAATTGATCTGGTAAATTCTTACTTCCAGTGTAGTCTGTCCTGGTCTCTGATGCTCTTGTCTGCTCACTCTGTCTTTCCCTTTTTCCTTAGCTTCCTAACTTCATGTATTCTTGGCTTCCTGCTGAATAAGGGTCAGCCATCTATCTCCATCCAGGTCAGGCTAAGGATTTGCAAACAGAAATCCTAAGTGAACTTTGAGAAACAAAATGGTAAAAGGCAGAAATTCAATAAATCCACCCAGTGTTTTAGTTACTTCCAATTCTTAGGAGACTCAACATTATTTTCAGTTCCACTTTGATATATTTTTATTCAACACCATTTCTCCTTCAAGCCACCTCTATCTACTCACATTACTCAGGGTTTCGAGACTCATAGTGTTACTTGTTGGGTTGAGACTGTAGCAGAGATGGGTGTGTGGATGCAAACCTCACACAATGCTGTCTACTCCCTGAATTCTCCTAGGGATAGGGATATGGTAGGAAGAGGGAATGGGGAAAAGAGACTCAGCTTGTTAACTTCTTGTGGATGTGAATGAAATGTTTTCTTGTTGCTCGTTTTGTTCTGCAGTACTGCTACCTCACAGAAGCAATCTCAAGTCAGGATTTGAAGATGAAAAAGAAGAGATTTATCACAGCACTCTTCCTGTTCCTCACCCATCTATGGGGGGATAAAGCAAGAAATGGGAAGTGAGCCCAAAATACACTGATCTCTTACATATTGCAAAGCACAGTTCTCAGGGAAGGGAGTCCATATCCTGATGTTAACATCTGCACTTAAGCAAGGAGTTACTCCAGAACTCCATTTCTGACACATTGTTTTTCAGAAAGGGAGGCAAATAAGGACATGTTCAAATAATCAGTTTACCACCAACCAGCACCTTCAGGCAAGAAGATGGATTGTCAACAACAAAAGGAGGAAGAGTAGGAAAATATCTTTGTGAAAATGGGAGTAAAATTTAGCAAGTATGGATTGCATAAAAGCAAGAAAAATGGTAGAAAATAATGTAACTTAAAAATTTTAAATTTACATATATTAAAGTAGATGTTGAAGATAGAGAATGAGAGGAGGAAGCCTTAACCAGGTCTACATCTCTAGGGAAAAAAATTTCAGTGCTGTGCTAACTATTCCTTATGTGTTAGGCACATTGTAGATTATCTTAATCATAATAAGATCATTGCTATTTTTACTATTCTGAGTACAGTTTCTTTTTTATTGTTTGGTGCTGAATTTTAGGAAATGGTTTTTAACATTTATTCTAAATGATCATGTAACATTCTTCTTATATTTTTCACCTACATGAATAATTCACATGATTTGTTTTGGGATGTTAAACACCTTTGCATCTTTTAGCATATTGATTTTCATTGATCTATTATGTTTTCATATTTGGCTAACCAATAATATTTGGCTTAAAAATAAAACCTTAAAAAGAGAATAAGTATTTCAATTGAGCCCTTTAAAAAAAGTAAGCACAAAATAAATATGTATAGATAACACTCTAATAAATAGAAAAGTAAGGGGAAATGTTTGAAAAGCAAATAAAACCAATTCTCTATTGATACAGACGTTTGGGAAAGGTGAGGAAGGTGGAGGTATGGGGTCATTAACCAGGAGTACTGCTGAAGTGACAGAGATCAGCAAGCTCTGAGAGCTGTCAGGTGCATCAGCTGGTCCTGCGAAATTAGAATAGGGGCTAATTAGCACCTTAGAGCTCAGCCATTACCTCTTGCTGCCAATTCAGGAAAACATAAATAACACCCTAACCCATTCTTCAAAATTAATTGGGAAGGGGCAGAGTTCACTTTGGGAATAGATTTTTTTGGGGAAGCAGTGAATATTAATATGAGCAGATTTTAATGTGAAGCTACATCTGTTGACCACTCCAATTAGCCACAACTTCATATTTACCTTCTTTTGAAATATAGAAAGTGGAATTTTTAAAATTGAATAGTGTTTCATATTATTTTGATCATAGTGTTGGGTATACACTGTTCTGTATAGGACATACATTACAAAGGTATTGAACTTTATTTTTATTCAAGTCAAATATTTCTACTCTAAACCACAAGGACTTCTTTCTTTGTGGTCTACTATTATTTCCTCTAATGCAGGAATAACATGCAAATGCTGCTCTTCTCAGAATTTGTTCTTATGTTAGGGGTTACTGTTTCTCTAAAGTCGGCAAGATTTTACCAGTGTTAAAAAGCATAAGGGAGAATTCTTTTCCTCAAGTGCTTAGAATTTGAATATAATTCTATTCTCTTAGAAAACTTTCTTTCACATGATATATTTAGTAAAATGAGCTTAGAAAATTGTTCTTTCATATTTATTTGTTTTTGTAGACAGGTGACATTAATTGATTACATAAGGAAAAAGCTACTTTATGATTTAAAGTCTAATCAAAGTAATTAGAGCTCTAGTGCTTCAGTTATTTGATTTGATTAATTTGACTCATTTAATATTTTTTATTTAGAGAAATCAAAAAGTTTAAGGAAAATTGAAGAAAGTAAGATGAAGGATATAATAAAACAAAAGTATAGCTTCTAGAGAAGTGAAATATTAAAATATGCTTGATACCGTTAGATTTTTCTCAAATTTTCATCTTTTTAGCAAGAATATCAATTTTAATTTTATGGCTTTTTGATGTATAACTGACAACAGTTGTATATATTTACAATGTACAACTTTTTTGATTCATGTGTACCTGTTCAATTGACTACCATAGTCAAATATGTTAATTATGCTAATTAACATATTAAATAACACGTTATTAAATATGTTAATTAACACATTATCACTTTGTACGGTTATCAATTTTTTTTTTTGACAGGCAGAGTGGACAGTGAGAGAGAGAGAGAGACAGAGAGAAAGGTCTTCCTTTTGCCGTTGGTTCACCCCCCAATGGCCGCCACGGCTAGCGTGCTGCAGCTGGCACACCGCGCTGATCCGATGGCAGGAGCCAGGTGCTTCTCCTGGTCTCCCACGGGGTGCAGGGCCCAAGCACTTGGGCCATCCTCCACTGCACTCCCTGGCCATAGCAGAGAGCTGGCCTGGAAGAGGAGCAACCGGGACAGAATCCGGCGCCCCGACCGGGCCTAGAACCCTGTGTGCCAGCGCCGCTAGGTGGAGGATTAGCCTATTGAGCCGCGGTGCAGGCCTCAATTTTTTTTGGTGGCAACATTAAGATCTCTCTGTCTTCAACTATACAATATACTATTATTAACCATAGTCACCGTGGTGTAAAATTGGCCTACTACTGAAACTTTGAGATGCTCTTTAAACAAGGTTTCTTACAATCTCCTTCCTAATTCACAGCCAGTACAACCACCAGTCTCTGCTTTCATGAGTTTGACATTTTACGACTCCACGGTAAGTTAGGTCATGTTATATTTCTCTTTCTGTGCCTGGATTATTTCACTCTGCATGGTGTCCTTTAGTTTCATCTGTGTGCTCTCAAATGACATGTTTTCTTTCTTTCTTAAAGCTGAATGGTTTTCCTTTGTGTGTATGTGGGTGGTGTGTATCTCACTTTCTTTATCTGTTCATTTTCAGACATTTAGGTTGATTCCATGATGAACATGTGAGTGCAAATATTTCTTGGAGATGGTTTCAAAATTCTTAAGACACGTACCCAGGACTGACTTTGCTGGGTCATGTTTGAGTTCTGGATTTAATTTTTGAGTCTTGGCCATACTGTTTTCTGTAATGGCTGTCCTTGCTTATGTTTCTAACAACAGTGTACAGTGTTCTCCTTTCTCAATGTCCTGGCCACCACTAGTTTTCATCGGTCTTCGTCGTAATGACCAATCTAACTGTTGTGAGATGATAACTCGTGATTTTAGTTTGCATTTCCCAGATAAGAGATCTTGAGTACTTTTTGTACACCCATTCAGCATTTATATATATTCTTTTGAAAGATGTCTATTCATGTCCATTTCCCATTTTAAAAACCAGGTCCCTTTGTTGCTATTGAGTTGTTGAGGTTCTTACACGTTTTGAATATTTTTAACTTTTATTTAATGAATATAAATTTCCAAAGTACAGCTTATGGATTACAATGGCTTCCCCCCCACAACATCCCTCCCACCAGCAGCCCTCACCTTTCCCGCTCCCTCTCCCCCTCCATTCACATCAAGATTCATTTTCAATTCTCTTTATATACAGAAGATCAGGTTAGCATATATTAAGTAAAGATTTCAACAGTTTGCACCCACATAGAAACACAAAGTGAAAAATACTGTTTGAGTAGTGATTATAGCATTAAATCACAATGTACAGCACATTAAGGACAGAGATCCTACATGAGGAGTAAGTGCACAGTGACTCCTGTTGTTGACTTAACAAATTAGCACTCTTGTTTATGGCCTCAGTAATCACCCTAGGCTCTTGTCATGAGTTGCCAAGGCTATGGAAGCCTTTTGAGTTCACTGACTCTGATCATATTTAGACAAGGTTGTAGTCAAAGTGGAAGTTCTCTCCTCCCTTCAGAGAAAGGTACAGAGATCTTTCATTTAGGGTTTGTTTTTTTTTTTTTTTTTTTTTTTTGCCAGAGTGTCTTGGCTTTCCATGCCTGAAATACTCTCATGGGCTTTTCAGCCATATCCACATGCCTTAAAGGCTGATTCTGAGGCCAGAGTGCTGTTTAGGACATCTGGCATTCTATGAGTCTGCTGGGTATCTCACTTCCCATGTTGGATCGTTCTCTCCCTTTTTGATTCTGTCAGTTAGTATTTGCAGACACTATTCTTGCTTATGTGATCCCTTTGTCTCTTAGTCCTATCATTATGATCAATTGTGAACAGAAATTGATCACTGGGACTAGTGAGATCACATTGGTACATGCCACTTTGATGGGATTGAATTGGAATCCCCTGGTATGTTTCTAACTCTACCGTTTGGGGCAACTCAGCTTGAGCATGTCCCTCTCTTATTCCCACTCTTATATTTAATAGCGATCACTTTTCAGTTAAGTTTCAACACTTAAGAATAACTGTGTATTGATTACAGTATTAAACCAAAAGTATTAAGTTGAACAAACAAAAATAATACTAAGAGGGATAACGTATTAAGTTGTTCATCAACAGTCAGGGCAAGGGCTGATCAAGTCACCATTTCTCATAGTGTTCATTTCACTTTAACAGGTTTCCTTTTTGGTGCTCAGATAGTTGTCACCAGTCAGGGAGAACATACGATATTTGTCCCTTTGGGACTGGCTTATTTCACTCAGCATAATGTTTTCCAAATTCCTAACAGGGATCACTTTTCAGTTAAAATTTAAACACCTAAGAATAATTGTGTGTTAATTACAGAGTTCAACCAATAGTACTAGAACAAAAAAATACTAAACTGGATAAAGTATTACATTGTACATCAACAGTCAGGACAAGAGCTTATTAAGTAATCGTTTCTCATAGTGTCCATTTCACTTCAACAAGTTTCCCCTTTGGTACTCAGTTAGTTGTCACCGATCAGGGAGAACATATGATATTTGTCCCTTTGGGACTGGCTTAATTCACTAAGCATGATGTTTTCCAAATTCCTCCATCTTGTAGCAAATGACTGGATTTCATTGTTTTTGACTGCTGTATAGTATTCAATAGAGTACATGTCCCATAATTTCTTTATCCAGTCTACTGTTGATGGGCATTTGGGTTGATTCCAGGTCTTAGCTATTGTGAATTGAGCTGCAATAAACATTAATGTATAGACAGCTTGTTTGTTTGCCAATTTAATTTCTTTTGGGTAAATTCCAAGGAGTGGGATGGCTGGGTTGTATGGTAGGGTTATATTCAGGTTTCTGAGGAATCTCCAGACTAACTTCCATTGTGGCTTAACCAGTTTGCATTCCCACCAACAGTGGGGTAGTGTCCCTTTTCCTCCATATCCTTTCCAGCATCTATTGTTGGTAGATTTCTGAATGTGAGCCATTCTAACCGGGGTGAGGTGAAACCTCATTGTGGTTTTGATTTGCATTTCTGTGGGGAGCAACTCGGACTAGACTGTTACTGGAATTAAGACTTATTCTATGCATCTGCTCTCCCACAATATGGCGCTGAGAAGGGAGTAACAGCTTCTACACAGCTGCCTCCAGTTCAACCAATAAACAGCAGGACCTGCTCCTGATTGGAGGAGAGCAGCATACTCGGCGTGTGGGTAGCAGAGTTGGGATTGGTGGAAGAGGACTATAAAGGAGGAGAGAGACAATATGCACCAGGAACATCTAAGAGGAACATCTGAGGGAACACCTGTGCAGCCCCCGAGAGAGCCGGCCGGCGGTGTGCCACTCCCCTGCGGAAGTGGGGAAAGTGGCAGGGGGCCCGCCCCTCCACGGAGGTGGAGGGACGGTAGCCAACCCGGGAAGAACCAGCAGCAAACCCGGGGAGGGCCGAGCAGATGAAAGAACAACGCAGGGTCCTGTGTCGTTCCTCCACGAAGACGGGGAGCGACATAATGGTGCCGTGACTCGGATAGGAAGCCTAGGCAGGGTCTAGTATCATTCCTCCACGAAGAGGGGGAGCGACACATTTCCCTGATTGCTAGTGATCTTGAACACTTTTTCATGTGTCTGTTGGCCATTTGGATTTCCTCTTTTGAAAAATGTCTATTAATGCCCTTGGCCTATCTCTTAAGTGATTGTTTGTTTT
The DNA here is from genome assembly GCF_051225735.1 of Oryctolagus cuniculus. Lineage (NCBI taxonomy): Eukaryota > Metazoa > Chordata > Mammalia > Lagomorpha > Leporidae > Oryctolagus > Oryctolagus cuniculus. The sequence goes on from NC_142880.1 coordinate 41,534,736, forward strand.
GATGTTGTGGAGTTTCTTGATTTCTTTGTAGATTCTGGTTATCAACCCTTTAGCTGTTGCATAGTTTGCAAATATTTTTTCCCATTCTGTTGGTTGCCTCTTCACTTTCCTGACTGTTTCTTTCGAAGTATAGAAACTTTTCAATTTGATGCAATCTCAAATGTTAATTTTTGCTTTGACTGCCTGTGCTTCTGGGGTGTTTTCCAAGAAGTCTTTGCCAGTACCTATATCTTTCAGGGTTTTTCCAATGCTCTCTAATAATTTGATGGTGTCGGGTCATAGATTTAAGTCTTGAACCCATGTTGAGTGAATTTTTGTGTAAGGTGAAAGGTAGGGGTCTTGCTTCATGGTTCTGCATGTGGAAATCCAATTTTCCAAGCACCATTTATTGAATAGACTGTCCTTACTCCAGGGATTGGTTTTGGATTCTTGATCAAATATAAGTTGGCTGTAGATGTTTGGATTGATTTCTGGTGTTTCTGTTGTGTTTCATTGGTCTGTCCATCTGTTTCTGTACCAGTACCATGCTGTTTTGATAACAACTGCCCTGTAGTATGTCCTGAAATCTGGTATTGTGATGCCTCCGGCTTTGTTTTTGTTGTACAAGATTGCTTTAGCTATTCGAGGTCTCCTGTGTCTCCATATGAATTTCAGCACCATTTTTTCCAGATCTGAGAAGAAGGTCTTCGGTATCTTGATTGATATTGCATTGAATGTATAAATTGCTTTTGGGAGAATGGACATTTTAATGATATTGATTCTTCCAATCCATGAGCATGGAAGATTTTTCCATTTCTTGGTATCCTCTTCTATTTCTTTCATTAAGGTTTTGTAATTTTCATCATAGAGATCTTTAACATCCTTGGTTAAGTTTATTCCAAGGTGTTTGATTGTTTTTGTAGCTATTGTGAATGGGATTGATCTTAGCAGTTCTTCCTCAGCCATGGCATTGTCTGTGTATACAAAGGCTGTTGATTTTTGTGCATTGATTTTATATCCTGCTACTTTGCCAAACTCTTCTTTGAGTTCCAATAGTCTCTTAGTAGAGTTCTTTGGGTCCCCTCAATAAAGTATCATATCATCTGCAAAGAGGGATAGTTTGAGTTCTTCCTTCCCAATTTGTATCCCTTTAATTTCTTTTTCTTGCCTAATAGCTCTGGCTAGAACTTCCAGAACTAAATTGAATAGCAGTGGTGAGAGTGGGCATCCCTATCTGGTACCAGATTTCAGTGGAAATGCTTCCAACTTTTCCCCATTCAATAGGATGTTGGCTGTGGGTTTATCATAAATTGCTTTGATTGTATTGAGGAATGTTCCTTCCATACCCAGTTTGCTTAGAGTTTTCATCATGAAAGGGTGTTGTATTTTATCAAATGCTTTCTCGGCATCTATTGAGATAATCATATGGTTTTTCTTCTGCAGTCTGTTAATGTGGTGTATCACATTGATTGTTTTGCACACATTGAACCATCCCTGCATACCAGGGATAAATCCCACTTGGTCTGGGTGGATGATCTTTCTGATGTGTTGTTGCATTCTATTGGCGAGAATTTTATTGAGGATTTTTGCATCTATGTTCATCAGGGATATTGGTCTGTAATTCTCTTTCAATGCTGCATATTTTTCCGGCTTAGGAATTAAGGTGATGCTGGATTCATAGAAAGAATTTGGGTGGATTCCCTCTTTTTTGATTGTTCTGAATACTTTGAGAAGAATTGGAATTAGTTCTTCTTTAAATGTCTGGTAGAATTCAGCGGTGAATCCATCTGGTCCTGGGCTTTTCTTTGTTGGGAGGGCCTTAATTACTGTTTCAATTTCTGTCTCAGTTATGGGTCTATTTCGGTTTTCTATGTCTTCCTGGTTCAATTTAGGTAGGTTGCATGTGTCCAGGAATCTATCCATTTCTGATAGATTTCCCTGTTTGCTGGCATACAAGTCCTTATAGTAATTTCTGATGATTCTTTTTATTTCTGTGGTGTCTGTTGATACGTTTGCTTTTTCGTCTCTCATTGTATTGATTTGGGTCTTTTCTTTTTTTAGTTGGTTGGGCCAATGGGGTGTCAATTTTGTTTATTTTTTCAAAAAAGCAGCTCCTCGTTTGCTGTTTTTTTGTAATTTTTTTTATTCAATCCTGTTGATTTCTGCTCTGATTTTAATTATTTCTCTTCTCCTACTAGATTTGGGTCTGGTTTGCTGTAGGTTTTCTAGATCCTTGAGATGCATTGAAAGCTCATTTATTTGGTGCCTTTCCAACTTCTTGATGGAGGCACCTATTTTTAAAAACTTTCCTCTTAATACTGCTTTTGCTGTATTCCATAAGTTTTGGTATGTTGTGTGCTGTTATCCTCATTTACTTCCAGAAAGTTTTTGATTTCTCTTTTGATTTCTTCTATGACCCATTGTTCATTCAGGAGCATGTTGTTCAATCTCCATGTGTTTGTATATGCTCTAGAGATTCCTGAATTGCTAATTTCCAACTTCATTCCTCTATGGTCTGAGAATCTGCATCGTATGATTTTAATTCTTTTCAATTTGCTGAGACTTGCTTTATGGCCTAGTATTTGGTCAATCCTAGAGTAGGTTCCATGTACTGCTGAGAAGAATGTAAATTCTTTATGCCAAGGATGAAAAGTTCTGTAGATATCTGTTAGATCCATTTGGGCTATAGTGTCATTTAAATGTACTGTATCCTTGTTGATCTTCTGTCCTATTGATCTGTCTATTTCTGAGAGTGGAGTATTGAAGTCCCCCAGTACTATTGTATTGGAGTCTAAGTCTCCCCGTAAGTCCATTAACAAATCTTTTAAATAAACCAGTGCCCTGTAATTTGTGCTTATATATTGATAATCATTATATCTTCCTGTTGAATTAATCCCTTAATCATTATATAGTGCCCCTCTTTGTCTCTCTTAACATTTTTTGTGTAAAAGATTATGTTGTCCGATATTAAGATGGCTACACCTATTCTTTTTTCATTTCTGTTGGCATGGTTTATCTTTTTCCAGCCTTTCACTTTCAGTCTGTATGCATCTTTGTTGGAAAGATGTGTTTCTTGTAAGCAGCAAATAGATGGGTTTTGTTCCTTAACCCAATCAGCCAATCTGTGTCTTTTAACTGGACAATTTAGGCCATTAACGTTCAGTGTGACTATTGATAAGTAGTAACTTTGCCCTGCCATTTCCCAAAGATATTTTCTAATATATGCTTTGAACTTCCTGTGATCTTTTGCTGTGAGGTTTCCTTCCTTTACCTTCTTTCATATTGATGACCATGTTTCTGTGTTTCTCTGTGTTACACATCTTTTAGCATTTTTTTCTGGGGTGGACGAGTGGCGACAAATTCTTTCAATTTCTGTTTGCTATGAAAGGTCTTTATTTCACCTTCAATCACAATTGAGAGCTTAGCAGGATATAATATTCTGGGCTGGCAGTTTTTCTCTCTTAGTACCTGGGCTATATCTCACCATTCCCTTCTAGCTTGTAGGGTTTCTGACGAGAAGTCAGCTCTGAGTCTAATTGGAGATCCTCTGAGAGTAATCTGACGTTTCTCTCTGGCACATTTTAGAATCTTTTCTTATGTTTCGCTGTGGTGAGTTTGATTATAACGTGTTGTGGTGAGGTTCTCTTTTGGTCATGTTTATTAGGGGTTCTATGAGCTTCCTGTACTAGGTTATCTCCGTCCTTCTCCAAACCCAGGAAGTTCTCTGCAAGTATCTCACTAAAAAGGCCTTCTAATCCTTTCTCCCTCTCCATGCTTTCAGGAACTCCTAGTGTCGGGGACCACGCAGCATGTGGCCTCTTAGTGGAAAGACAGGACTAGACAGCCCTGACTGGATAGTACTGATAATGCAACCTTGTGTGACCTTATGCCTTAAGACCTTGTAACCTTTCCCCTACTTGCACAAGCATTGCAGCTACAAAATAAGCTCCCCCTCCTTCCCTCACCAGATGTCCTGCCCTCCTAATCGCCCCTCCTTCCCCTGCCCTACACCCTGTCTTTATGATATATAAGTGTGTGGTTGAAAAATAAAAATTGCAGCTTGATCAGGACTTGTCTTGCTGCCATCTTTGTGTCTCCTGTCCCTTTCATTTCTCCTTCTAGGTGCTTGGCCCCAGTTGCCGTCCTGTGGGACGGGACATCCTAGAACCTGAATGTTGGTTTTTTAATAGTATCCTCTAGATTCCCAACAATATTTTTTAGATATCTAATTTCCTCTTCTTTTCTTTGGTTTGACTGTATTGTGGGGAGCAACTCGGACTAGACTAAGTTACTGGAATTAAGACTTATTCTATGCATCTGCTCTCCCACAATATGGCACTGGGAGAGAAGAAAACAGCTTCTACACAGCTGCCTCCAGTTCAGCCAATAAACTGTAGGACTTGCTCCTGATTGGAGGAGAGCAGCGTACTTGGCGTGTGGGCAGCCGAGTTGGGATTGGCGGAGGAGGACTATAAAAGAGGAGAGAGACGGCATGCACCAGGAACATCTAAGGGGAACATCTAAGGGAACACCTGTGCAGCCCCCGAGAGAGCCGGCCGGCAGTGTGCCGCTCCCCTGCGGAAGTGGGGAATGTGGCCAGGGGGAACTGCCCTTCCATGGAGGTGGAAGGGACAGTAGCCAACCCGGGAAGAACCAGCAGCAAACCCGGGGAGGGCCGAGCAGACGAAAGAACAGCGCAGGGTCCTGTGTCGTTCCTCCACGAAGAGGGGGAGCGACATGTATGTTTTCCTGTGCTCTGTCTTCTAAGTCCGATATTCTCTCTTCTGTTTCACTGACTCTGTTTTTAAGGTTCTCTAATGTGTTTGCCATTTGATCTATTGAGCTCTTCATTTCATTTTGATTTCTCTTCACTATCACACTTTCCTGTTCTACTAGTTCCTGCGTTTCATTTTGATTCCTCCTTAAGAGTTCATTTTATTGAAGGAAATTTTCTATCCTGTCCAGTAAGGATTTCCGCAGGTAAAGCATTTGTTTTTGAAAACTTCTAAATGTTCTTACCATAAATTTTTTGAAATCCGTATCTTGCATTTCTTCCATCTCATCATCTTCATAATCTTGGCTTGGGGTGTCTTGTTCATTTGGGGGTGTCATAATGTCTTCCTTGTTCTTGTTTCCTCGGTTTCTGCATTTGTTGCTTGGCATTGTGGAGATATTCTTTGGATTCTTCTTCCCTGAATGTGGTGTTTTTTTCTTTTTATACTATGACTGCATTAAGTGGACTGTCTGCTTTTCATGGAGCCTTAGAGGCTTGAGATGGGTGTGGCCTGAGAGCTCTGTTTGGTTCCTCAGTGTTAAGGGTGTGCCAAAGGTGACACTCCCAGATTAGGCATGGTACATCTCTCTCTCTTTCTTTCTTTCTTTCTTTATTTATTTATTTTTTTTGATTCGGAAGTGAAGTAATTCCACACAGCTGAGCAGAATTGAAGGTAGTTAGCAGGCAAATGATATACCCACAGGAGCCAGAGATCAGAAACTCTTTCCCAAGGACCACACAGGGAATTTGTGCTGCCCTCAGTGTGGGCTCAAATTCTCCTGCAGTCTCCCACTGGGTTGCCAAAGTTACTGAATTGTAGCATCTCTGGAGAGTACTCACATGAATTCCGTGAGTTCTCTCACCCACCGTCTCTTTTCAGTCTCAGTTCATTAGCACCACACATTCACTAGGTCTTAATCTCCTTTATTTCACCCCCCTCCCCCCAGAGTCAGGTGTTTCTGCTTGGCTGAGGGTGTGTGCAGCCCTGAGGTTGTGACGCTTATGACGTATGTCCAAAATGGCGCCTGCTCTTTGTCTTGCTCGCCTTTGAGAGGTAAGCGGAGAGAAACTCGTGTCCATACCGGTCACTTTTTTTTTTCCTCTCTCTTCTAGTTAGCCTGGTGAACTTTTCCCCATGGGGTTTCAAGCCTCGTTCCCTCTAGTCTTCTCTTTCCACTTTCCTGCTGGTGTCTCGGGCTATTGAGGTTCGGCTCACCTCGCGTTCCAGCACTGGTGTGTTGATTCTGCCACTGGTGTCCCGAGCTGTGGGCTCCCACGCCCTCCACACAGGTCCACTGGGAATCACTAGTTCCGGAAGAGTTTCCTCTGCTGTTTCTTCCCCTACTCTTCCTTGAACCTGCAGTATCTCCACTTTTATTAAACTGTCTCTTCCGAGACTATCAGTGTGCTCCCTTCCTATTCTGCCATCTTGCCGCTCTCTCAAGCCCACATGAGTCTTATACAGGAGCAGCAGTGAAGGACCCACTGTTGGTGAACTGTAGAATTAAATTAATCCAGTGATCTCGAATACATGTTTCCTAATGTTTGCCTGAGAAGCACAGTGTTATTTTGTTTTATATTCCTGTTTCTTCTGCATTTTAACTTAAGTCTAGTTTATTGCCATAATTGTAAAAGAAATTTGTTACCTGCAAAACAGAAAAAATAGTTATTAATTAGTACTTGCCAGTGTTTCTGCATAATCCAATTTACTTGTATGCAAAATAGATCTTTGATAGAGATTATTTGTTCACCCACAATGACTCAAATTAATTCTTTTCATGAATAATTTCCACTCAGCATTAAATATTTACCTAAATAAAACTCTTAATAGTTTTGCTTGGTTCAGGATTAGGACATGTAAATATTTACAACAAAGATCAACTACTATATTTACATGTTGAAAAATATTTTCATAATTTAAAAAGAAGCAAAATAACATATTTTCCTTTATCTCATATATTTTTAATGTATTAGCATATCACATAATCTAGAGACCAACTTTAAAATGTATGGTATTCTGATGCAATTTACTAATAGCAAGGGTTTTCTGGAAGTATGAATAACAGGGGTACCTTAGACACTCTGAATTCAAAAGTATATCATAATAAATAGTGATAACTGATTTTGAGTGAAACAACCAGCCTATCACAATTTTTAATGATCTTATATTTGAATTATAGATGATACCGTCTCATTTAACTTTTAAAATTAATTTGTTTATTTTAGAGGCAGAGAGAGAGAGTGTGTGCACTAAGTTCCTGCACATGGAATTCACCTGTGAAGTCTGAACAAAACACACTAGCAGCTCTCCCAGGGTTCCTGAAGTTGATATCTCCCGTGGGAGGCTGCCTGTGTGTCAGTACAACTTTTCCTCTGGCTGAGCCTGTTTGTATGTGTTTTCGTACAATACAGTACTAACGAGTTGTGTGATTTCTGCCTGGCGTACAACCTGGCTCTCCACCAGTCACAAATGTGGAGAAGGTGGAATATGCTTTGTTCAGTGCTGTCTGGAGCACTCAAGAAAATATCCAAGGACGGCCATGAAACTGATCTGAAAGTCTAAGACTATGGAAAATCAACCTTCTGTGAAACACTGTGAATTTCCTTGGCTGTAAAGAAATTCTTAAACTGTCTTAAACTAGCGGTAATTTTGTTAATTTCCCCCCCACAGGGATCTTTCTTCGGTTATCATCTGTGCTTTTGGACTTGAGTTTATAAGAAATAAAGCAGTCTGTTCTCTCTGCCACTGTGTTGTCAAACACCTCCCTCTTATTTACAGAGGGATGCTAATTAGTCATTTACAATAGTCTGCTTGTATATACAGCCTTTTGTTGCAGTAGTCAATTCTTCAGGATACTTTCTGAGTTTAACTGTTGCTTGTACTCAGCAAGGAAATTGGACAGATTAGCATAGAGGAAACGTAGGTGAACATGTGCTCTGACTTCCACATGGGCTTCCCCAGATTGTATGACCTTTGTATGACATCGCATGAGTGTGCGTTTACATCATGACTTTTAGAATTGGAAAACCAACGGAATCGGATCATCCACTACTTCTGGCCTTGTGATGCTCTGTAATTGCAGCTGTAGGACTGGAAGAAATAAGGAAATTCCAAATAAATTACAAAATGTATAGCTCAAGACCTGAGGACACCTTCAGCCTTGGGAGGTGGCTGTGAGTCCTAGGGCTAAGCCCTGGCTCAAATCTCAACCTGCCCAAGGAGTGCCACACGGAACAGCGCGTGAGGACCAAGGCAGAAACCTAGCAGCTGTCTGCTTTTTCCATGTTTCTTTGCTTGCCAAGAACTTCATGCAATGCTTCTATGTTGTATTCTGAGGAAACAAATGAGTATTCTTCCTCAATATAGGTTTATAAATCAGGGTATAAAATCTCTAAAATATAAAAGGACTCCTGTCATGTTTGGTCTGAGAGACTGGTAACCATTTATTGAACCCAGGATAGAGAATTCTTGCAGTTCTCAGAGAAAGAAAAAAAATGAAGATCTCATGCTTTGAATGAGAAGCTGTATGATGACTGTGCTCACACTGTGGTGGTGCATTTTATTTTCTAATTAGTTATTTATTGTTTGAGAGGGAGGGAAGAGAGAGAGAGAGAGAAAGCTCACATTCACTGATTTGCTCACATTCACATTTGGTTCATCAGACGCCCACATGGTCACATCTGTGCTCAGCTGATGTCAGGAACAGGGAACCCAGCTCAGGTCTCTCATGTTGGGGGCCAGGATCAATTACTGGAACCACCACTGCCTTCTTCCAGGGTGCACATGTTCAGGAGCTGGTGCCAGGAGCTGAACCCAGGACTTCCGATGTGTGGTACACTCTTCCTGACCTTTAGGATGATGCTAATGCTGGAGACGTCCAGTTGCTGAGTGAGAAAGAAAAAGACCATAATAGGCATTGAGCTGGAAATCAGCAGCCATGATAAATCTCTAAGAAAATTTCTTACACATTTCAGTGCATGGGAAATAGATAGGAAACTCTGTGAGTGAGTTCATAAAGATCTCTAGTCCAGATAAATCTCTGGACAATACTAAAATATATTAAAATATTAAATATTTAAAATAGATATTTTTATTTAAATAAATATTATATATCTATTATATACAAAAATAAATAAAATAAAATCTAATAAAATATTGGCCTAGAAACAGCTATTCGTATTTCCCTAATTTTGTCAAAATCTGAAAAACTGCAAGCATGTCGTATCTATTTGTCTGACACTTAAGTTTATTTTCCTCACCGAAATCCTAATTATTCTGTGCTTCCTATGTTTCCTGTGCTGCTTTTGAGGGATCAGATAGTTACTCTTTCTAAAAAATATTTGAAGTTTCAAGAATGCCATCCTATTTGGAGCTTAGTACTGCTGTTTTGTAAGGATGCATTTCTGTGATCGGTAGCTAAAGCTGAAAATCATGTGCAATCGTGTCCTCAACCTATTCTACCTGAGTGTGGCAGACACTTGCCATTTCAGTGTGTGTCACTCAATTGCCAACGCTGGCTCCTGTGGCTCTTTGCCTAAGGGTTTTTTCTTGCACTTAGGCCTGGATCACTGCCCATGGAAGAGGCTGGCAGAGCCAGGGACTTGATCTCTGCAACCAGCCTTCAAGCAAAGCCTGATGGGAATTGACACATAAATAGCTGTGGTCTCTTACTACCAGGATCTGCTAACACTGAAACTTGTGCTCTTTATTAGTTCCCAGAAATTGATAATCTTCATTGACCCACAGCAGCACCTGACTTGATAACGCAAGGTTTATTAATTTCCAACCCTTCCCAGAGTCTCGCCCTGCTCCTGTTTTATTTACTTCCCAAATAAATGACTTGCGTTTCCATTTTCACCTGGGTGTCTGCCACTGGAGGAGCCAAGTCACCAGCTACAATCAGTAAATGTCATCTCTCTGACAAATGTTTTATCCGTAATTGGGTTACTCTGTCTTAACAGTAATTGCATTACTCTGAGCTATCAAATGAAAACCTAATTTCCAACATTTTAAATTGACTTTACAATCTTGAGTTGTCTGAAATTGAATTATAAGTAAAATTTTATTATTTAGACAATTTAAAATCCATGAAGAGAAAAAACTGAAATACTTATTAGTCAGAAAGCAAAGTGTTGTTTACTTTCCCTCGTCTATATAAAAAAATGGTGAATCATTAAACGAGGTAAATCCAATGTGCTTTATGAGTTGCTCATAATATGCTTAAATTTTCATGTTCCAGCTGACATTTCATTATATATTTACTTGGATATTTTAAGATATCAGAGGTGTATATGTATATTATCATTAACAAAGTACGTTTATATATAACAGTGAAAATGGCTTAGAAGAAAATAATTCTTGAACAGAAACAGTGTATATCATAGTGCTCAGCCTAGGAAACAGATGCTCATAGCTCATTAGATCACTCATTTTCTGAGAACTTTTTAAGTCACTGTGCTTTTGATATGAATTTTGACACATTATTGAATTTTTAAATTTATTTTTTTCTTGAGAGAGAGAGAGAGAGAAACATCTCTCCCCAATTGCCCATGTCAGCCAGGGTTAGGCCAGATTGAAGCCAGGAACTGGGAACTCTATTCAGGTATTCCATGTGGGTGGCAGGGACCCACTACCATACCAGCATCTGCTGCCTCCCAGGGTATCACATACAGGAAGCTGAAACTCACCGTGTAACCAGTATTCCACTCAGGCACCACAGAAGTGGACGAAGTTGTCCCAAGTGGTGGACAAACGTGTCACTGTTGAGTTGTTTTAAATTAACAGTTCTGACTTCTGTAAAATATCAAATTTATAATAGTTTTACTTCCTTCATTTGAAAACTACTATGTAACAGATTAATTATGTAAATTGATTGCAACCATTCCTTGTACTAAGGCATCTACAATTTATAATCATCTGTTAATACAACTACTCTTCTCTGATACATTTTTTTAAGATTTATTTTATTTATTTGAAAGAATTACAGAAAGAGGTAGAGACATAGAGGGAAAAAAAGGAGTCTTCCATCCACTGGTTCACTCCCCAAATGGCTGCAATGGCTGGAGCTGAGCCAAACTGAAGCCAGGTGCCAGGAGCTTCCTCCAGGTCCTCCTTGTGGGTGCAGGGACCCAAGAACTTGAGCCATTCTCTGTTGCTTTCCCAGGTAAATTAGCAGGGAGCTGGACTGAAAATGTAGCACCGGGTAAGCTAACTAGCACCCATAGGTGGTGTGGGGGCTTTAACCCACTACACCACAGCGCCGGCCCCCTCTGATACATTTTTATGTTGTCTTTCTGAAATAAGTCCTTCAACTAAAAAAATGCTGCTGAGTATCATGAAAGCCCCACTCTAGTATCATGGACCAGTGAGGTATGATACTCTGAAACAAGACTGATGCTAAAATTATATCACTGCTAAAAAATTAATTAATTAATTAATTAAAAAAAGGGGGCTGGCACCATGGCTCACTTGGTTAATCCTCCTCCTGCAGCGCCGGCATCCCATATGGGCTCTGGGTTCTGGTCCCGGTTGCTCTTCTTCCATTCCAGCTCTCTGCTGTGGTCAGGGAGGGCAGTGGAGGATGGCCCAAGTGCTTGGGTCCCTGCACCCGCATGGGAGACCAGGAGGAAGCATGTGGCTCCTGGCTTCCGATCGGCACAGCGCCGGCCTTAGCGGCCATTTTGGGAGTGAACCAATGGAAGGAAGACCTTTCTCTCTCTCTCTCACACACTGTCTAACTCTGCCTGTCAAATAAATAAAAAATAAATAAATAAATTATATCACTGCTGAGGATGCATAGTGTCATCCTTGACTTCTTATTTCGAAGTGTCAACTGCTGGATGTTATTTGGACATCTATGACCTTATTTGGGGTTAGATAAGGTCATGGGGAGTGGTGTTCCTATCAGGCTAGTGGCTATAAGATGATACAGTGAGGTGGTGTGTATCTTAGAGAGAAGCCCTTCACTAGGAACTGAACCAGTCAGCACTGTGATCTTGGACATCTTGGACTTCCCATCTTACAGAAATGTGAAAAATAAAAATATGCTATTAAACCTCCCAGTCTATGATATTTTGTTATAACAGCCCATGCAGTCTAATACAATTACCTATATTTTTAATTAGTTCAACAATATAATGAAAGATTTTTTATTCAGACCACAATTATAATAAATATAGTTCAGCTACATTACAAATTAAAGTTAATTAAAGTTATATTACATCATAAAGTTATAATAATATAACTATATTCTAGTCATTATAATTTGGCTGCAAACACTAAAAAAGCATTTGCCACAAGTTGAGTTTTAAGAAAATTTTGTTTCTGGGAATATAATAGACTTATCAATGTTTAAAATGTTAAGACATGCTTTATAAAAGAGATTAGAAGGCCTGAGAAGCTTGCAAATGCCTTCAATGATTATAAAATTTTCTTATCTCCATGGTGACCATTGTCTGACTTCATAAGATATGGCTGTGGCTCGTGCTAAAGATCCTATTTTTCTCCATTCTGACTCTGAAAATTTGGCCAGCATTATTCTCTTATTGCTCTAAAACTCCTGCTATGAGTTACAAATCAGAGGTTGGATCTCCTTGGAGAGACAGCAAATTAAACTTTCCCAGAGTATTGGTATAATAAGTTGTAGCAAGTACTGTTGATCACCGGTCCAGCAAATAGTCATGGGTTCAGGTTTTCAGTGCCAGGTGGCATTGGTCCTCGAGCAGCTGTCTCTCACCTAGGGACTGAGTCAGGATTTCCAGGTTTATTGATGAAGCAGGTGGTTTCACGAGCTGAAATGTTGACTCAATATCAGACCACCAAGAGTTAGTACATTTCACAAGCAAGATAGTGAGTGTTTTAACCAAGCTTCCAAATCTAGTATTTAAGAGTTTTGTCAATCATACCCTAAGGATATATTTATATATTAATCAACATGATTGGTTGTCCCTAAATAAATTAGATAAAATAGAATGAGTTATCAAATCAATGGATCTCTCAGGAAAGTTATTTAATCAAATCCGGGCCTTAGCAGATGATCACTAGCAGGTGGGACCAAAGTACACTTGAAATTTTGCCCTTAGCCCCACCACAAATTTTAGCTTCAGAAGCACAGAAAGTGGGTCAGAAAGAGCTCCATTTCCTCAAAATATGATCAGCAATGAACTGTAACAACTTGTTGAAGGCTACGGAAGATAGAGTATTCCCAACACCCTACATCCTGAGATTGGCCTTCTAAGAACCACTTCTTTTCTAGGGAAGCAGTTAAGATGCTGTTGGGGAGGGGCCGGCACTGTGGCGCAGCAGGTTAATGCCCTGGCCTGAAGTGCCAGCATCCCATAAGGTCCCAGTTGCTCCACTTCCGATCCAGCTCTCTGCTATGGCCTGGGAAAGCAGTAGAAGATGGCCCAAGTCCTTGGGCCCCTGCACCCACGTGGGAGACCTGGAAGAAGCTCCTGGCTCCTGGCTTCGGATTGGCGCGGCTCTGGCTGTTGCAGCCATTTGGGGAGTGAATCAATGGATGGAAGACCTCTCTCTCTCTCTGCCTCTCCTCTCTCTGTGTAACCCTGACTTTCAAATAAATAAATAAATCTTAAAAAAAAAAAAGAGAGAGAGAGATGCTGTTGGGGAGCTGGCACTGTGGCAAAGCGGGTAAAGCCGCTGCCTGCAGTGCTGACATCCCAAATGGATGCCAGTTCAAGTCCCGGCTGCTCTACTTCGGATCCAGCTCTCTGCTATGGTCTGAGAAAGCAGTAGAAGATGGCTTAGGTCCTTGGGCCCCTGCACCCACTTTGGGACTCAGATGAAGCTCCTGGCTCCTGGCTTTGGATTGGCCCAGCTCCGGCTGTTGCGGCCATTTGGGGAGTGAACCAGTGGATGGAAGACCTCTCTCTCTCTCTCTCTCCTCTCTCACTGTATAACTGACCTTCAGATAAATAAATAAATACAACTTAAACAAAAGATGATGCTGTTGGATGTTTGTATATGAGTTAAGGGAAAAAATGTGCAACTAGAAAAGTGGGGCTTCAATGAGTGTACATGAAGAACCGAGATTAGTGAGGTGGTCAGGGGAAGATCAGGAGGACTTTGCATGACATGTTGAGAACATTTGGTTTTAGGGAGTGTGGAATGAGGTCAGCATGGGATTTACATGATCATCTTTGATCTATGTGGATTAGAGAAGAACAAAATGGGGCAGGGAGACAAATGACAGTTTTGTGCAGTTGTGGTGGACTGAACAGAAAATTTCTACACACAGTGGGGCTTGAGGAGAATTCCAGAGCTCACAGCAGGACCTGGATAAACAGGACTGAGTTTATAGGCATCAATAGTAACCTACGGCAGGCGCCGTGGCTCACTAGGCTAATCCTCCACCTTGCGGCACCCGCATACCAGGTTCTAGTCCCGGTCGGGGCGCCGGATTCTGTCCCGGTTGCCCTTCTTCCAGGCCAGCTCTCTGCTGTGGCCAGGGAGTGCAGTGGAGGATGGCCCAAGTGCTTGGGCCCTGCACCCGCATGGGAGACCAGGAGAAGCACCTGGCTGCTGCCATCAGATCAGCACGGTGCGCCGGCTGCGGCAGCAATTGGAGGGTGAACCAAAGGAAAAGGAAGACCTTTCTCACTGTCTCTCTCTCACTGTCCACTCTGCCTGTCAAAAAAAAAAAAAAATAGTAACCTGCATGAAATCTGATGATCAAATAATAGAGATCTTTAAGGGTCTTGCAATGACTTGGGGTCAAAGTTAATGGTTACAAAAATATTTTATAATTGCAGAGATTAATTGAATATTAAACAATAGAAATTTATTTCATAATTTCTGCCTTTTATATATTCTATTGGAGTCTAAGATGTGGTATTTTTATGGTTAATATTTTCTTGGCTTTTCAAAAGCTTTTATGGGGCCAGGGTTTTGGTGTAGTGGGTAAAGCTATCACTTGCGATGCCAGCATTCCATATGGGAGTGGCTTTGAGTCCCTGCTGCTCCACTTCTGACCCAACTCTCTGCTCCCATATGGAACCAGTGGATGGAAGATTTTTGTTTGTGTCTTTCCATCTCTGTCTGTAACTCTACCTCTCAAATAAGTAAATAAACAAATATTAAAAAAAGACATGTAGAATTTGATTAAGCAGAGATTAATGAATTCCAGCCCTTTAGATCAGCTCCAGCTTCAAGTATTCCAAAAAGAAGGATCATTTATTTTAAATTCAAATGCAAGAAAGGATCTGTATTTTCAACTTTATATTACTGATATTGAATGATACATTATAATCTGTGATCTTAGCACCAAAAGAAAAGCTGTTTATTTTTATTTAATTTATTGTCAGTGCTTGGGACTTGCTACTACTAAATTACATTTTATTTATGAAGGCTTAATTTCTTACCATCATTCCATTTTTTGTTAATTAAAGAAACTTTGTGAGCCCTGCCAAACATAGTTCATTCAGCTCATGTTTAGAGAGAAAACAAGCTTGAGGGGGGCGTGGCCCAGCCTGAACTTTCCAGTTGGCAGAGCTGAAGAGGATAGAACTGAAAGGACAGCTGGGTATCTGAAGTTCTCTCATGAGCGCAGGTTTTCCTTGGTCAGCTATCCATTTGGTCAGCCCTTTGGTATTTTCTCTGATTTTCAAAAATTGAACACAGCTGTGAAAGAAATCGATCTAAGGTAGTGCAAAACTGGGAATTACTTTTAATTAGCAGCCTTGAATTAGTAGATGTTCATTATCAGGCACATGGTTGGCACTAAAAATAAACTTTGAAACTTCTTTTATTGTTATTTTTTATATGCTTTTGTGGTAGGTCTTGTTTTCATGAATGATTATTCTGTAGTAGTTTTCAGCCAATGTTAACATGAAACTTTTATGTGAATGGACATTTCTGTGATTGGGATGTGCTCTGTCCTGCAGGGTTCATGTGTTGGAAGCTTGTGTGTGACAGTGGAGCTGGTGGTGGGCCTTTAAAAGGTCATGAAGTCCTTGAGGTCACTGCCCTGAGAAGGGATCAAGGTACTTCTGCAGAGACAGTGGATCCCTGAGTCACTTTCTGGCTTCCTGTTGGGTAATGAGATCTCTTCCCTACCACCCATGCTCCTATCATGATACCTTTTGTCATGGGGCCCTCACAAGAGGCCAGAGTAATTGGGACTGCCTTATCTTGGAATGTCAGCCTCCAAAACTGTGTGTAAACAAATCTCCAGGTTGTAAAGTTAGCCAGACTTGGGTGGTTTACTATAGTAATAAAGAAGCAAACAAAAGATAAATGCAGTTGATAAGGAGCTTGATAACTTGGTGTTTCAATGATATACACGATATTTCAGCAAACATTAAAATGGTTCTTTTACTTTACATTTTTCACGTTAGTGTGATATTATACAAAGAGAGCAGTTTCTGTTAGGCCATCACAAAACACACCAATCACTGGAGTAAGGGAAAGGGCTTATTGGGGAAAACCCAGCAGACCGGAGGGAAGGGGCTAAGAGGGGAAAAGAAAGAGAAGGAGAGTGTAAGAAAGAGAGAGACAGAGAGGATAGGAACTAGCAAGGAGAGATGAGAACAGGGAGAAGAGAGAGCCAGGTCCCTTTAAAACTTTGCTGGAGGGCAGGTAGGGAAGCAGGAGCAGTGAATCCCATTAGGATGGGGGTGGAGTTTGACACCGGTGGTTGGGCCACGAGGCCACCTGGCTTCGGCAATGGCGGCAGGGGCTAGAGCCTAGGATGGGGCCAGGGTGTATGTAGATTGCACCATAGATAAAACTGCACCATTTTCTTAACAGTTTCAGTGTAGTTCATAGATACAACTCAAGATATGATAATCTCTTCCTCCTTCTCTTTTTCCCTCCATTCTTGTTTCTTTCTTCTTTTTAAAATTTTTTTGAGATTAGTTTTAATTATCTACAGTTTTATTGACCTTTAAAGATTTCCTAAAAAAATGGTATTAAGAAGCTTTATATTTAAGACCAAACAAGCAAGGTCAAAGTCATGACATAAATTGCCTAAAATGATATAATCCATAGCGGTGGATCTGAATTCTAAACTACCCACTGTAGTTTTCAATTAAACATTGTCATGATCATTCCCACTAATTAATCACAACTCAATGGATAAACTAGATAATTTTAATACATTTTTTAAAATTTCCAAATGATGATATTAGAAGATATGTTACTAAGGAAAAAATGGAAAATAGTGAGTAAAATTGTGTATTGATTGTTTAATTACAAGATTATTGTCCTAAAATCTGCAGAGTTTTAGTATAAAAACTTCATTCTCAGATTTTTTTCAATTTATTTGATAATATAAAGATTTGCCTGACATTTTTATTCTATACATTAGTGTCATTTTACTACATCGAAAGTTGAGACATTATTATAACTAATAAAGACAAAACACTCTGGGAATTGTCTGGATATATCACTTGTATGGTTGACTGATTTTTGTACAGGAAGGTAAAAAAAATCGTTTAGATGCTCTCAGTGAAACATCTCAGTGATTCACTTAGACAATGGAGAATTCTTTTCTAAGTCATATAACTACACAGTTTAATCAATCAGCAGTTAGTAGCTGAATTCCATGTATAATAAAAAATAACTTCCATTTCTAGGGAGTCGGACAGTTAAGGTGCTATTCTGTAGATTTTTTTTTTTTTTACAGGCAGAGTGGACAGTGAGAGAGAGACAGAGAGAAAGGTCTACCTTTTGCCATTGGTTCACCATCCAATGCCCACCGCGGCCGGCGCGATGCTGAAGCCAGAAGTGATGCTGAAGCGCTGATCCGAAGCCAGAAGCCAGGTGCTTTTCTTGGTCTCCCATGCGGGTGCAGGGCCCAAGGACTTGGGCCATCCTCCACTGCACTCCCGGGCCATAGCAGAGAGCTGGCCTGGAAGAGGGACAATCGGGACGGAATCCGGCGCCCCGACCAGGACTAGAACCTGGTGTGCCGGTGCCGCAAGGCGGAGGATTAGCCTATTGGGCCATGGCGCCGGCTTATTCTGTAGATTTTTATCTTGCTAAATCATCATAGCATCTCCTAAAGTTGTAAGGTGAATGAGATGAGTACATTTTACAGATACAAAGTAGTCTGTCAATGACCAGTGTTATGTGTCTCTGGTCTTCTCATTGCAAATCACTTTGTTATTTCCTGCCTTTTATGCCGTGGTGGAAATAATCATCAGCCTTCACACTGTGATGAGGGCCAGTAACTTCAAAACGTTTTTCACCTGGTACTAGCTACGGTCTACCACAAATGAAGAAAAGAGATTTCCCCAGTGACTGCACTGGTCAAAGAAACTTAATATAAGATACAAAGCTTGAAGCCTAGTGAGCTCTCTGCTTCCTAAATAGACATTTGGAGATTTTTCTAGCTCAGAATAGTCTTCCTATCCTCTCCACTGTTGCATCATATTATTTGAACTTGCCTATTTTACTCCCCCTGATTCATCTTCTATTTAAGTTGTACATCATGTGGTTGATTCTCACCTTAAATTGTTAAGATTTTAGTAAGCAAAAACCATTATTTATTTCATCCTTACATGACCTGTACTCATAATATCCATCAATGTGGTCTTCAATAATGTTTATTAAATTAAAAATATGAGAAATCTTTATAGGGAGGGCTGGTCCAGATTTCAGTGATGGGAGAAGTATTGGCACCTGTTGTGGATTAAACACTGGGTAAAGTGCTTTTCAATACTCTGCAGTCAAAATAACTTAAGATAGATATTATAATCATCAGCATATTCAATATGAGTAAACTGAAGATATGTAACAGTAAGATTTGCTGTAGGCAATAAGTATCAAAATCAGGAAGTAATCCACTTTTATCTATCTCCAATGCACCTGCTACTTTCTATTCCCAAATTCTTCCCTCCATCTGAGACATTCTTTAGTTGTAAAAATAATCCATAGTCTTTGTGAGCACATTGCATTTACGATTCTAGTTAGAAGTGTAAGAAGTCCTTGAAACTGTTTTCAAACAGTTCTGGGCTTACTACAGGTTTATACTTAGAAATTTTTATTTTTGTTTTTGTTTTTTGGAGTCTCATACCAAATCTAACAGGAACTCATTCTACCTTTAATAAATGAATTATTTTCATGGAATATACCACAGCCCAGTCCTGATTCTCAATTTTGCTAAGAATAAGATGTCATACATACCTTCAATTCAGTCTTGGAGGATGATTTGAATTAACTAATAAGCATGGAAAGTAAAGTTCTTGCTTTATTTATTTATTTATATTGAAAGATACAATTGCCAGGCAGCATCAATCAACACACCTTGTTCTCTAAATGCAGTAGAAAATCTCTAGAAGTCAGTGAATCAGACTTGGAGGATATTGGTAGCTTCCAAGAAAAAGTTTAAATTGAATAAGAGAGAAAGGAGACTGAGATGAGCCAAAGGAAAAATAGCTTTTATTTGATTCAGCTTTGTCAATAATTTGATTCATGAATACCACCCACTGAATACCTCCTACATATTCCTCACAATCTTTGCATATCCCTTGAGGCTTGCAATGAGTTCTAAACCTAAATATAATATAAATACACTAAGTGTTTATGTAGTTTTCCTGATGGTCTTATGCTATCAAAGTAATAAAGTGGTTAACTACTTACTTTAACAACCGATGGAAGCCATTTGGTATTATTTTAATAGTGAATCCAAAAATAAATGGTAGTAAAATGTGAAAAATGTTCACATTTCTCTCTAGGGACAATATAAGAGAAACAGGTGATATACAGGATTTTCTTGTGTGTGAGAACTGAAAGACAAGCAAGTAAAACTTTACACTGGGTTTAAGATTCTTAAGACTATAATTACTTTATTTTTCCAAAAAATTCCCGTTGGCTTAATATATCTTCTTGTATATTGTAAACACTCAAGAACAAATATAAAGTGTGTGAAGACAGAAAAGGGGAATATGTGTGTGTGAGAGAGAGAGAGAGAGAGAGAGAGAGAGAGGGAGGGAGGGAGGAGAGACAGAGAGAGAGAGAATGAGAGAGAGAGAGATGGGAGAGAAGGAGGAACACAAGGACTTAGGGAGAGAAAGAGGGAGGAAGGTCCTTGCCAATTTTTGACCGTGTGACTCCTACAAGTATTAGTTAGGTGATTCTTAAAAGAATTACTCCTGTATAGACAAAGGAAAGCTTCAAAAGAAATTACTTGATTTCATATAAAAAGCAATGCAAATTAAGGACAGTAGAAAATATGTGCAAATAAATGCATAGACATGTGGCTTTATTCTTTTCCATGTTACCATTATTTCCCTAGATAGAAAAAAATCTAACAATTCCTTCTAAATGTGGAAGGGAAGGAAAAATATGTTGATTTTCAAGAAACAGCAATGTGCTATTTATGCCGCCTTTTATAAAGCAAATGATTTTCTTGAAAGTGCTGACGGCCCTGCTTTTGGCAACTTCTCTTCTGCTCATTAGCTATTTCACACAAAGTGCCATGAGAGACCCCGCTGTACCTATTAATTCATTAGAGAACTGATTCCATTTTCATCTTCACCTCTTCACGCTATCAGATGCATATTTATTCCCTATAAAAATATCTTCACTTGTCTGCTTCACTTTTGGCTTTTGTTTTAAGCAGAAGTACTTTCCCTTCCTTTTGGGTGCATTTTAATATGCTGTTTGCTCAATTCAGCAAAGAATAAATTTTTCTCTTTCTTCTCTATTTTTTAGCAAGTTCAAAACAGTTGATAAAGACATTTCTTGTGAGAAATGGAACAACTTGTCGTAGGTGTTTTTACTTCCAAGCTAAATAGAAATTCCTGATAATTTGCCCTGCAACTCAAAGGAAATTTTTTATTTTACATGTAATGGATAGATTGGATAATATGTTCTTGAAGATTTTTATTATGAAGAAAATTACAATGTGGTTAGGAAAAGATATCTAAAACTGATCTCTAAATTTGAGACATTTCTCTGAAATTCTAAGTTCACCATATAAAAGATTTCTTAGATTGAAGGCTTATAGTAGTCGTTCCTATTTGGACAGTTTTAAAATCCAAACAATATGGTGAACTCATGAAGTACTCTATTGTTTAAATCAATTAATGCAAACATGAATGAAATCATAATATTTGTTATATATTTATGCTAGCCGTCACAAAACACACCGAACCCCAGAGTAAGGGAAAGAGTTTATTGGGGGAAAACCCAGCAGACTGGAGGGGAGGGGTGAAGAAAGAAAAGAGAGATGGAGACTGTAAGAGAGAGAGACAAAGAGGAGAGAGAAGAGAGACAAGAGGGGGAGAGGAGAGCAGAGAGGAGCCAAGAGAGCAGGAGAGAGGAGCCAAGAGAGGAGAGCAAGCAGGAGAGAGCAGAGTAGGAGAGAAGAACCAAGAGAGAGGAGCCAAGAGAGTCCCATGTTCAGGAACAGGTCCTTTTAAAACTTTGCCGGGGGGCGGGCAGGGAAGCAGGTGCAGCGAATCCCATTAGGATGGGGGTGGAGCTTGACAACAGTGGTTGAGCCATGTGGCCACCTGGCTTCCAATGGTGGTGGGGGCTAGAGCTTAGGATGTAAATCAGAGTGTAGATCACGCCGTAGATAAAACTGCGCCAGTTTCCTCATAGCCCTGAGTTTTTGAAAATGAAATTGTCAGCAGCATAATGAGAATCTGTTTCTTTCAATATCATATACTGATACAGAATTGATTTTACCTCTAAAATTCTTTTGCCTACTTTTAATCAATATGAAGGATTCATGTCACAGTAAACAGTGGATCTTATGGTGTGTTTTGGTAAGCAGAAAAATGCACCAAACCCATTACCATCTCAAAATCCTTCTCATTTTGGTTTCTGTTTGATAAGAATTACTCTTGAAATCTTGCAATGGTTCCATTAACCTTATGCCCAGAGCAGTGAGATCAACTTTTTATTAGTCAACTTGTGTACACACAAGTGAGTTTTCTGTTTGTATTAGTTATCTATTTCTTCATAACAATCACTACAAGTTTAACAACTTAGTATTATACAAGTTTATTGCTCAAAGTTTAGGCATGACTTTGATATCAGAACTGACTCCCTAAAATATATACGAAAATGTGGCCTCTTAAAGTTCCCCAGAAGTGCCACCTGGGGTGCCACATATGTTACCGAAATTTGGGGTGCCATACGATATCACTATATGCTTATTAATAAATCCCCAATATTAATAAGCCCGAGTGGGTTCTTGCCTAATATTTAGAGAAGAATTCTAAATACCTGCATAAATGAATAAGGCAGCATAGTACATTTTAAGCTTTTATTCAGTGAGAGAAATCATAGGAGAGTGAGAGCTTTATCTATAGGAGAGAAGTAGATCTGGGTTCATACCAAGTACCAGGAATCAGCCACATGGAAGAGCATCCAGGCCAGGAAGCCTAGGGTAGGTAGTCCAGGAAGCCTAGGGCAGGTTCCCTGAGGGCCACATGCCCTGAGGGTGCAGGGCTACAGCCAGCCCCCTCCTGGCTAGAGGCCAGGGAAAAGAAGAGGGTGGACACACTGTGTCCCAGGCTTTTAACCCACTCAGGTGTGGCCAGGTAGGGACATGAGGTCACACAGGGGCGTGGCGAAGGCGTGGTCTTCCAGCTCACAAAGCTAATCAATTTTAACCTGTATGCCTGCCTACTTCAACTTGGCTTGATTGAGTGTTTTAAGTGTCTCTAGTGAGGCCACAGTCAAGATGTTAAACTGGGTTAGGGTATCATCTGAAGACACTGAAAGGGTGGAGTGAACCCCAAGGACATGTAACTGTTGGTGGAATTCATATCCTTTTGGGCTATTTGACAGAGGATGATGTTTCCTGGTTGGCTGTTAGACTGCAGTCACGGGATTCTTCAGCACTTGGGTCTTCACAGCATGAAAATTTGCTACATTTAATCTGGCAAGGGAGAGCATAGAGCATAATCATGGAAGTTGCATCCCTAACCTTTGCCATATTGTATTCATTAGGAATATGACACAGGTCCCATCCACAATAAGGAGGAGGAGAGAATAGAAAGTATGAATACCAAGAAGTGGGGAATGATGGTGTGAGGGGTCAGATGAGTTAATAGACAGTCAGGGTGGTCCCAGCAGAATCTGGGGTATAAAATTATTGCTTCCCCCCAAAAGGTTCTCTTTAACAAGAACAGAATGGCCCTCCTTCCTTAGGAATCTCCAAGTTTATCATGAGAACGGCCGGGGAGTGGGCTCCTCCAGAACTCGAAATTACCTGCTCCACCTTCTGGATGGATTTCTATTTTATCCTGAGCAAGCTAGACAGGTTGGAGAATTGTAAACCAGGTCTTTTGATGGGTTCCCCCCTCTGCCCCCACCTTTAACTGAATGCCAATCTAGCTTTCAAGTTTTTTTTTTTTCCTTTGAAATTGTACTTAAGTGGCCACCGCTGTGGGTTAGTGGGTAAAGACGCTGCTGCAGTGTGGGCATCCCATCTGGGCACCCGTTTGAGTCTGGGCTGCTCCATCCCATCCAGCTCTCTGCTGTGGCCTGGGAAAGCAGTAGAAGATGGCCCAAAGTCCTTAGGCTCCTGCACCTATGTGGGAGACCCGGAAGAAGTTCCTGCCTCCTGGCTTCGGATTGGTGCAGCTCCGGCTGTTGGAGTCAGTTGGAGAGTGAACCAGCAAATGGAGGCCCTCTCTCTCTCTGCCTCTCCTTCTCTCTCTGTGTAACTCTTTGAATTAAATAAATACATCTTAAAAAATAAAGAAAGAAAGAAGTTGTACTTAAACACCCCAGAGCCATGGAACCTTCTGGGATTTTGCTTCTCTTGAAGCCCAGCTCCATGCCATGCTGAAGTATTTGACTCTAATAAATCTTGCTTTTTATTTATTTATTTTATTTTTTGACAGGCAGAGTGGACAGCGAGAGAGAGAGACAGAGAGAAAGGTCTTCCTTTTGCTGTTGGTTCACCCTCCAATGGCCACCGCGGCCGGTGCGCTGCAGCCACGCATCGCGCTGATCCGATGGCAGGAGCCAGGTACTTATCCTGGTCTCCCATGTGGGTGCAGGGCCCAAGCACTTGGGCCATCCTCCACTGCACTCCCTGGCCACAGCAGAGAGCTGGCCTGGAAGAGGGGCAACCGGGACAGAATCTGGTGCCCCGACTGGGACTAGAACCTGGTGTTTCGGTGCCTCAAGGTGGAGGATTAACCTAGTGAGCTGCGGCGCCGGCCAAATCTTGCTTTTAAGCCTTTAAATCTAACTTTCTCTTTGCTTTGTCCACTTGGATATTCTTCCATGTTAGACAAAGAATTGAGGCAACAATAATTTCTCTGACACTGTTTTCCGTAATAGTGGGTGTTTTCTTAGTCTACCCACCTTACTAGTATATGTATATATGTATAAGTTCAGTGCTATGTAGATCTTTAGTCTATTGCACCATTCAATTTGAAAAAAAGAGCCATAAAAATTGTAAAAGTATGTTTTCCATCTTATAAAGTTTACAAAAGATGCATAATAATGCATTGAACCAATTTTATTATTTTAGTTATTTTGTTATTTATTTAAATAGTACTTTTTTTTTTTTTTTTTTTTTTTTTTGGACAGGCAGAGTTAGACAGTGAGAGAGAGCAACAGAGAGAAAGGTTTTCCTTTTGTTGGTTCACCCCCCAAATGGCCGCTACGGCTGGCACGCTGCACTGATCTGAAGCCAGGAGCCAAGTGCTTCCTCCTGGTCTCCATGCGGGTGCAGGGCCCAAGCACTTGGGACATCTTCCACTGCCTTCCCGGGCGACAGCAGAGAGCTGGACTGGAAGAGGAGCAACTGGGACAGAATCCGGCGCCCCAACCGGGACTAGAACCCGGAGTGCTGGCACCGCAGGCGGAGGATTAGCCTAGTGAGTCACGGCGCCGGCTACATAATACTTTCTTTAAACTTCATGATATGCATGCAGTGTGATGATGATAATAAATTCTCAAAGTCTATGAAAAACAAAATTAACCTATTAGCTTTTCTGTGACTATACCCATAGGTAAGAAATTTTTCAGTTTAGGCACAGGTTGATAGATGTTAGAATTAGTCATTTTGATCAATTAAGACAAAGATTTCATTTTAATAAAGAAAAACTGCCAATCTAAAATAGTCCATGAGTATGCTAAAATAATTTGGAAATATCATCAGAATGTGAGGTAAATTAAGATGTGTAATAATAGTTAAAAGGAACATTTGTGATTTTCAAAGAAAAAAAATTGCCTTATATGGATCCAATGAAGCATCATTCTTTAAAGAAAAAATCAACTACAGTTGAGTGAGCTAGCTATCCACTAGACAGCTTACTTGGGTGGCATGTTATTTGATATTAATATAATGAATATAAACGCCAATAATGAGCAAAAACAGATCTTGATTTATAAATTCATCATTTCTGAAAACATGTTTCGGATGTTATTATATAAGATATTGCATTAACCTCAAATTTTCATATTTATAAAATCTGTTTAAATAACAAGCTCTGAAAAACAAATGACTTCTGCTTTTGGGGATACTTCCAACAGAATCATTTCCTGAAGTGAACTGAATTTTAAATTTTATGGTCCATATATTTACTTGACTTCTTTATTTGAAATAACCTGAATTTTATAGCCTATTATATTACAAGTTTATAATCTTGAGGCACATTTGTTCAGGTTTAGGGTCTATTTTAAGGGTTTATAGGTGATTTACAGGCCAATTTTCTGGCTTTTGTTCAGGTTTATTGTTATTTGTATACAATGTCATTGTTTATTGTTATTGTATACACTTTATCCAATTGCTATTATATCTACTAAATGAAAAATATGGAAAAATTAATGGGATATAATATCCATAGCTCAGTTGTTTAATCTCTAGACTTTCTACTACGTTAAAGCCTTTGGACATTTTGGATGTATATTTCTATTAATTATAGTTTTTTGTATTTTGTCATAAATAATATTTATCTACTATTAACTTTTTTACATGTAATCTTACATTAATGCATGATTTGAAAATCTCCATTCATGGTTTTATTTAAAAGGCAGTTGAGGAACTTCTAAGATGAAATAACTGTAAGAGATAGTCCAATGTTTTCTTCCTTCACCCACTTCAGTGTTTTTCATACCTAGCTTTAAGAATCTATATAGGGGCTGGTGCCATAGTATAGCAGGTCAAGCCTCTGTCTGCAGTGCTGGCATCCCATAAAGGTGCCAGTTCAAGTCTCTGCTGCTCCACTTCTTATCTAGCTCTCTGCTAATGGCCTGGGAAAGCAGTGGAAGATGGCCCAAGTGCTTGGGCCCCTGCACCCATGTGGGAGACCCAGAAGAAGCTCCTGGCTCCTGGCTTCAGTCTGGCTCAGCCCTGGCCATTGCAGCATCTGGGGAGTGAAATAGCAAATAGAACATCTCTCTCTCTCTCTGAAACTCTGACTTTCAAATAAATAAATAAATCTTTAAAACAAAAAAGGAAATCTAATGTGACAAATCACAAATAAAACATTTTTAAGTTTAAATATATAATATTTATCCTCATGTAAATGATAATGTAATTATTATTAAAAATATCTTCTGATTTTTATAAAAGTGCTATGTCAATTGTAGATTGGTTCATTTGCTTTAAAAAAAAGACCACAAAACAAATATATACACTAGAAATTGTGTCTGTCCAGTTTATATTTTTTATTTTATTTTTTTTATTTTTGACAGGCAGAGTGGACAGTAAGAGAGACAGAGAGAAAGGTCTTCCTTTTGCCGTTGGTTCACCCTCCAATGGCCACCGTGGCCGGCGTGCTGCGGCCGGCGCACCGCGCTGATCCGAAGCCAGGAGCCAGGTGCTTTTCCTGGTCTCCCATGTGGGTGCAGGGCCTAAGGACTTGGGCCATCCTCCACTGCACTCCTGGGCCATAGCAGAGAGCTGGCCTGGAAGAGGGGCAACCGGGACAGAATCCGGTGCCCTAACTGGGACTAGAACCTGGTGTGCCGGTGCCGCAAGGTGGAGGATTAGCCTATTGAGCCACGGTGCCGGCTGTCTGTCCAGTTTCATAGGGGTGTTTGGTGCACTGAGTTCATTGGCTCACCTTTCCTCACTGGCGGGAGCTTCGGATTATGCCTCACATCTGAAGCCTGGCCCTGCTTTCTCCATATGAATGCATTTGTATTAGTCTAAAACTATCTCATCTTAAAGTTCCTACTGAAGTTAGTTGTTTTCTTCTATGTCCTATCCTTGCTATTTACAATCTCGTTCTGCTTTTGTACTATTGTTAACAGTTGTGTCATGGAAATGCAAGCTGCCCTGCTCTGACTTGTGCTTTACAGCACATGCCATACATAACTAGGAGCCGAAGGAATAGAATGGCATCTTGGGATGATTTGTTCAGGTCCTGTAAGACAATATGAACATCATTACACATGACCACTTGCACTGCCCTTCTCTGTGTACAATGCTGGTACAAGGCAATTGCCTTGTTGGAAGCAGAGACTGTATAGGTAGAGCCTTATTTGAAGGTAGGAGCATGGCACCATGGGCTTGTCTTTCCTTCAACTGTTATTCCTATAAGACTGGTCTCTTTCAGAGACTCTTTGTTGGCAAGGAAGACTAGATTTTTCTAGTGTAACACAAGAGCAGTGCAGTAAGATTACTCACATATGAGGTTCACTCAGTTTGGCAAATCCATTTTGAATGTGTTAGGTAAAAAGTCAGAAATTGAGCCTACCTCAGACAAGGTGACCTGCCTTCTGGACCAAGCAGGACAATGCTTCCTGAGGCCACTCTCAAACACCATAGGACACATAGCAAGAGAAAAATACCCATATCCATCTCTTCACCCGTTAGTCAGGTCTGAAGTAGCTACAGAAGACGAACCTCTGCCCATTTACCACCATAAGATTATGGGTATTTTTTTTCTCTTGAGGGGAGATATGTTAGGTAGGAAGTCAGAAATTGAACCTATGTGTGTATGAGAAAGGCCTGAAGACAGCACCTATGCGGAAGCTCCAGAAGCTCAGCATCTTGCACTTCAAAGTCCTGCCCAGACCCTGATAGCTTTCCGGGTGGTCCCAGCCCTTTCCCCAAGGAAAGGTCCCAGGAAAATTCTCTCTCCTCAGGACCAAATGGGTTACCTGATAACATGGGGCAATCAAACCTTCACAGACACCATAGGGGAAGCCACCTACTTTGCCTAGGCACCAGCAAATCTGGGGAGGAATTTGCTAATTTCACCCTACAAACCCTTCCACAAGGACTCTCCATCCTTTATCCTTGAGGAGAGGGAGAGGTGGGTAAACAGACTCCCTTAAAAACCTAGGGAGTCCAAACGGACTGCATGCTCAGCCCTCTGCCTCTCTGCTGAACCACCCTCCTGGCCTGCCCAGGCATATTCTCTCCACTCAACCACATAACCTCGCACAGACCTAGCGACTATGTGCTCTCTTTCTGTCCCTTCTGTTATGACGGATGCTCTGTCCCCAATAAAGCCGTATCATTCCGCTCTCTTTCTCACTGCTGAACTCTTTGTTGTGTGAAGACAAGAACCCTGTGGCTTCCACAGCCTTCCCTCTGGTAACAAAGGTAGGTTTTGAAAACAGGGCAACCTGAAAGAGAATTACATTAGGTCCATGAGCTATAGGACTAGGTATCACTAAGGTTGAGGAGAGGAGATGATTGTGCAAATATATTTTATTATTTTCTTTATAGAAAAATATATTGTGAATTTCCCGGGTCCTTGTTTCTCTCTGGCCCAACTCTGGCTATTGCTACCATCTGGGGAATAAAACAGTAGGTTTCTCCTCCTCTTTCCCTCTCTCTATCACTTTGCCTTTCAAATAAATAAATATATTTTAAACAACTAAAAAAACTTCCAGTTTCATCCATGTTGTTGAAAATGGTAAAGATGTCATGCATTTTTATGGCTGAGTCAAAATACATTTTTAGTGCAAACTCATGAACTTGTAAATACTCAATATGCTTTCACCTAAAAAAAACTGTATCATTTAGTAGAATAATGTGATAGATGAACACATTCACACTGTTTGTGAAATTTATATTGGTGTCTGAATAAACTTCAGTCCTTTACTTTTGCTTGCATATGAACAAATTTGGGGGTTGATAATGGTCAGAGATTACTTTATAATGTCTAGGATTCTTGCAACTACGTATGTTACTTAGTCTAATAGTAATAGTTGTCAAAAGGAGATTTAGATTTATAGTGCTAAGAGACAGTTTACAAAATTGGTTTTCTTATCTAGTGAATTTTAAATAGCACTTCAAGCTAGGTGATCTTTGCTATTCTGGAGAAGAAAAGTAAGTTGACTCAGATTTTAAATGGCAATTCTAATTACCAGGTGACCTTTAACCAAATCTGATTGAATTGAAGGTGGAAGAATCATGGTTGCTTGGGTATATCCCATGGTAGTGGCTATTAATTTTTTCTGCAAATCTGAAAAATAAGACTTCCTATATATGCAGGAAAGGTGAAAGGATTTGCATCACACAGTTATTTGCCTTGTTGGAAAAAAACTGACCTAAATATTGGTGAAAATTATGTAACTAAGTTTTGACTAATTAAGAAATTCATAGTATGATTGCTGTGGCTGATTTACTCTCTACAAAAATGTGGCCTCTGTTTCATCATTATTTTCATGAAATAAAAGCTTATTGTTATTTGGACTTTAACTTGTATTATACATAGAAACTGAAAAAACTGCTCGAAGACCCTTACATGCCTAGAGATAAAGGTGTAGTGTAACCAGAAAATGTCTTGAATTTTAGGATCATATTTAACCTTGTAAGGTAGATATGTGACTGACACTTGTCTGATAAGTACAAAATATTGCTTTTGCTTGAGGTGTGTTACCAAATGCTAATTTTATCATAATTCAGGGTCATGGTCTACATTTAATAATCAAGACATTATTGAAATTTTAAAAGTTACTTTTATAATTCAGTCTATATGTTCAGTAACTGAAGCCTGCAACCCAGCTAATGTACATCAATTACAGAATGGATATTCTTTCTAGTTCAACTGACTCATGTGTTTTTTAAAATGTCAGATACACCTGGTTTGCTGTGATTTGGTGAAATATTCATATAAGATGAACAATGAAGGTAAAGAAAAATAAATATTAAGGCACTGCCACTTAACACATCAGTGTACTGGTTAAACTTTGAAACATTAATCAAAGCACATTAAGCACTAAATTTGGAGTGTGTGGAAGAACAAAAGGAACCTCTAAAAATTGAAAGCACAGGCGTCTGCACCAGCCCTGTCATCACGTGGCTGCTGATCGCCATAGTAACAGACTGTGTTCTGTTACATCATGGGAATCAGGGGTGTGTGAACCCTGAGTGCAACATCCCACAAAGCTCCACGGGAAGGAACAACAGAAGGTGAAGTCAGAGGGAAAGAACACTCTGGAACGGGCAATACAAAAAGCAGATTCATGAAAATGCAGGCTTCTTGTTGGAAGAGGAGCTTGTATTTGAACCAATCCTTTTTTTTTTTTTTTGCTTTTTGTTCTTGTTTCACATTACAAGTTTTCTTTTTTTTTAAGATCTATTTATTTTACTTGAAAGTCAGAGTTACACAGAGAGAGAAGGAGAGGCAGAGAGAGAGAGAGAGAGAGAAAGACAGGTCTTTCATCTACTGGTTCACTCCCCAGATGGCTGCAATGGCTGGAGCTGTGCCAATCCAAGGCCAGGAGCCAGGAGCTTCTTCTGTGTCTCCCACGTGGGTGCAAGGGCACCAGGACTTGGGCCATCTGCTACTGCTTTCCCAGGCCACAGCAGAGAGCTGGATGGGAAGTGGAGCAGCCAGGACTCGAACCGGTACCCATATTGGATGCCTGTGCTTTAGGTCAGGGCGTTAACCTGCTGCGTCACAATGCCAGCCCCTGAACCAATTCTTAATCACTGTTGTCACCGGCTTATTTTCTTTCTTCTTTTTTAAAAAAATGAGACAACAGCAAACAGCTTCAAAAAAGCATTATAGTTTTTACCTCTTTCACTTCATGAGGGCCTATATTTCATACTACTGGCAATTCAAAGAAATACAAAGACTATTACCTTATATATATTGTAAAGATTACATTATACTAATGAAATGTGCATATTCCAAAACATGTACATGTATTCCACTATTATGAAGCATATTGGACTTCAGATGTGTTGACACATTATTACATACAGTGTTTATTGGTATAAAAAACATGTGTTTCAGAACCTGAGTATATACAGAATTTTGCTTCCCATAGCGGTTATGTAAGCTCCCAGTGCACGGTTGTTGTCAGTGACAGCAATGCTGAAGTCTGGACAGGACGAAGTCAGAGCTGCCTCAGGGCACCAACAAGGAAGAGAAGCAGGCGGGTGTGGAGCCCACATTCTAAGGGAAGCTGAGCCTGTGTCGCCTTCTGCAGCTTTTGCAGTTTATACTTCCTGGAGGACGGGAGAAATCGCCACAGGTGGAGGTAGGGAGCCGGGGAACAGCCAGCCCCTCTGGTCCCAGGTCGGTGTTAGGGTAACCTTGCCACGTTGAAGACAGGGTGAGAGACCAATGACGATACCTTGAGCTGTGCTGCGGATCTTCTCTGAGGATGCCGTAGAAAGGAATCCCAGGTTTCTCTCTGCCCACATCTTTGGCTGATCCTTAATCATGTGAACCTCAGAGAAACTCAGGTAAAGAGAACACATCTGGACTGAGATTGAAGCTACTGTTGAAGAAGCAACTCATGTTTCATGCCCAACTAAATTAATTGCTTTCCAAAACATAAAAAATAGTGCTTACAGAAAAAACAATAAAATACAGATTCTAATTTCCCCATGTTAATATATGTCACAATGTATGTCAAGAAAGGTAAAACTATGAGCAACACAGAGATAAAATGAATATATGTGAAAGAAATTATTCTACTTATTTTTTGGAGTTGATGAAAACTAATTCAACAGATAAATTAGAAATATTGAAATAAATGGGAAAATGGGATCAAAACTCTTTTATCCACATCAAGGAAAGAAAACAATTGAACCTTTACCAGACAGAATATAATTTTCTAGTCTATAAGTTAGTACAAGTTACAAAATAGCTCAAACTTGTTGAAAGAATGAAGTCAGATGATTTGGAGAGTAGTCTTTATATTTTCCATTTAAATGTATTTTTCCTTAACATAATGTGAAATTCCTAATATAAGTAGAATCAGGAAACTGAGATGCATGCTAAATTGAAAAGACAATTAATTGACGTCAACCTCAAAATATCCAGAGGCTGTAGTGAAGAAATAAGGATTCTGAGGCCCATGGTGATATCCTCAGAGGTGTGAAGGGAAATTAACTTTCAAAAAAGGAATTCTCATCAAAGCACAGAAATAATAAAAAGGTAAAGCAGGAAATTATAGCACTGTAAACAGAAACACCTGATATAAAATTAATTGGGTAGATTTAATACCGGAAAGGACACAAGAGAAAAACATCAGTGAGCTTGATTGAGACCGTGAGTAACCAACAAAGCTGTAGAACAAATGACTGACAAAGCAAGTGCAGAATTCATGACTCTATAAGGCAATATCAAAGGGTGTGAAGCACATGAAATCATAATCCAGTATACACAGAAAAGAAAATGATGTTGAAGGAAGAATAGCCTAAAATTGTATAAATTTGCTGAAAGTTAATCAAGTTAAATATCCATGATTCTCAATAAATATAGGGAGTAAATACAAATAAGCCAGATATAAACAGCAAGTCTTAAAATCATTAAGAACCTAAAAACCCAAAATGAGAGGTGAAACAATGATTCAGTTAGCAGGAGACTCGTGGAGACCAAAAGTACTGAAACAAGATGGGTAAAGTGCTGAATCGGACAAAAGTGTCACTCAGAGCTCTGTGTCAAATGAGAACTTTCCACAAGATTGCCGTGGAGGGGCTAACGTTATAGTGTAGCCGGTAAAGCCGTCGCCTGGACATAGGCCTCCCATATGGGCACCGGGTCCTGGCCCAGCTGCTCCACTTCTGATCCAGTTCCGTGCTGATGTGCTTGGGAAAGCAACAGAGGATGGCTCAAAAGCTTGAGACCCTGCCGCCTACATGGGAGATGCGGAAAATCTCCTGGCTTTGGCCTGGCCCAGTCCCTACTGTTGCGGCCATTTAGGGAGTGAAAATGCAGATAGAAGATATCTCTCTCTGCCTGTCTTTCCCTTTCTGTCTCTGGAACTCTGCCTTTCAAGTAAATAAAAAATACATCTTTTTTTTAAAAAAGCAGAGATTCTGCAATTCTTAATGAAAAAATATAACATTGTCCTGTAATATTTATAACATCTATAATTATATATAATTCTATATGCATATATATAATGTAATTATATATAATAGTAGCATTAAATAAGGCAGTATAGATAATGTATATGTTTGCATTTAATATTTTAAGAAAATGTTATAACATTAGTTCTAAGTATATGATGTCTATTGAATAACCATTAAAAATAAAGTGCTGAGTTTAGCTAATCATTCCTTAGGAAAAAATAGATTGAATTAAAAATATACTCAAATAACCAAAGAAAAAAGCAAAGAGAGAGAGAGAGAAACAGAGGAATAAAAGGTAAAGAAAAATAATATGATATGTGATGTAATTTAGTCATGTCAAGAGTTACATTAGGCCGGCGCCATGGTTCACTAGGCTAATCACCCTGCCTGCGGCGCTGGCACCCCGAGTTCTAGTCTTGGTTGGGGCACCGGATTCTAGTCCCAGTTGCTCCTCTTCCAGTCCAGCTCTCTGCTGTGGCCCAGGAGGGCAGTGGGGGATGGCCCAAGTGCTTGGGCCCTGCACTTGCATGGGAGACCAGGAGGAAGCACCTGGCTCCTGGCTTCGGATTGGTGCAAGGCCCTGGCCATAGCAGCCATTAGGGGGAGTGAATCAATGGAAGGAAGACCTTTCTCTCTGTCTCTCTCTCTCACTGTCTAATTCTGCCTGTCCAAAAAAAAAAAAGTTACATTAAATGGTAACAGAATAAAAGCTCTGATTAAAAGGCAAATTATCTGAATGAATAAATGAGAGAAACACTTTAAATATAAAGAGTTTCAAAGTGAATGGATGAAAAAAGATACTCCAGGGGCTGGTTCTGTTAACAGGCCTGGTTAACACCCTGGCTTGAAGCGCTGGCGTCCCATATAGGCACCAGTTCTAGTCCCAGCTGCTCCACTTCTGATCCAGCTCTCTGCTATGGCCTGGGAAAGCAGTAGAAGATGGCCCAAGTCCTTGGGCCCCTGCACCTGCTTGGGAGATCTGGAAGAAGACCCTGGCTCTTGGCTTCAGATCTGTGCAGTTCCAGCCATTGCAGCCAATTGGGGAATGAACCAGTGGATGGAAGACCTCTCTCTCTGCCTCTCCTCTCTCTGTGTAACTCTGACTCTCAAGTAAAAAATAAATAAATCTTTAAAAAAAAAAAAAAGATACTCCATCAAGGAAATGGTAAACAAAGATAGTTTGTGTGAGCAGATTAATAGCAGATAAGAGACCTTGCAAAAGGATTAATACTGGCTTTGGCCTGACTTAACTGCAGCTGTTGCAGGTATTTGGTAAATGAAACAGCTGATGAGAGAATTCTCCTTCACACTCTCTGCTTTTCACGTAAAATAAATAAAATTTTGTTTTGGATAGTCTGTACATTGGAGGAGTGAACCAAAGGATGGGAGTCTGTCTCTCTGCCTTTCAAATAACTTAATTAAAAAATAAATGTAAACCTGTACTTCTGATATGACCGACCTATTATTTCCATTCTGAAGTATTTATTCAAGAGAAATGAAAATGTGTGTTCTTGTAAAAGAAGTCAAGGAATATTCATGGCAATTTTAGTATTCCCAGTTTGGAGAATACCGCAGTGTCCAATAACTAATGAATGGCTAAACAAATACTGGTCATTCCTATAGTGGAATTCAGCTCACCAACAAAAATAATAATAGACCACTAAACCACGCAATAGCATGAAAGAATCTCCAACATTTTTGAAAATGAGAGAAGCCAGAAGTAGAAGTCTATTTACTGTGTGATACTACTTATATATAAAATGTTATGAAAAGCAAGATCTGAGTGACAGTAAACAAGTCAGTGCTTGCCAAAGATTGGAAGGATGGAGATTATTTGTTACAAAGCAATTTAAGGGAATCTTTTTGGGAGATTCAAATGTTCTATATTTTCATTGTGGTAGTGAATTTGGAATAGAACCTGTTTGTCAAAATACATCCAAGAGTACACGTTAAAAGTATATTATTTATTGCATGTAAATTATACTTCAATAAACTGGGTTCCTAAAGTTCCTTATAGTTTCAGGTTGTAGATGCTGAAACAATATGCAATTTAGTGGTAAGATTAAATTCACGCAGAAATTGATGCACTGCATTGATTGAGGTGGTTGCTACTCTGTTAGTGATTTTTGTAATTTTTCTTGATATTAAAGCAAGTAGATGGTTATAAACAAAGGAAATTAAGTAAATACATTCCAGAGAATTTGTTGTACTTTTCCTGACAATCTCTGCTCTCTCTTTCCCCCATATAATGGTATATGAGAGAAGGATGCAGTCTGATGTACACGTCATTGAGACTGGGTCCAAGGGTGCAGGGAACTCTTGACCGGAAACGTGAATTGGACCCAAGTCTTTTGGCAAGGCCTTCTAAGGCATTGACTGCCCTTTTAAGAAAAAAAGTTGTTCATGATGTTCAGGGAGGAAAACCTGGAAGAAAATGTTAAAGCCCAATTCGATATCAGTTAGCGGATAGGTACATGTAACCGAGGTTGCCATGGTGATGGTGCTGGCCAAAAAAGGAAACAAGAGTGCCCTGGAGTGCCTGAGCCACATGTTTCCACTTTGCAGCTCAGCCGTGACTGGGAGAGATTTGCTCTCAGTGTTATACTGAAAGAGTGTGTTCTTTGCCAAGTGTGTGTGTGTAGACAGACCTGTGTTTTCAGCCAAAGCGTAAATTTAAGATGTTCTCAGTACAGAAAAAGTATTCAAGGTGGTGATATGCTAATTAGCTTGATTTAATTATTCTACATTATATTCACAAACCATAATCTTGCTCTAAATTTCATAAATTGCAACAGTTCTGTTTCATGCATGCTTCATATTTTTATTCCATACATTTTTCACACATTTCAATTTTTTTTTCTACAATGAATTTGGACAAGTGAATTTCTTAGTGAATCAGAAACAATGTTGTATGTGGTGGATTTATTTATGTTTTCAGTTTATGTCACTGATTAGTTGCCTCTATTCCGTGAACAGACTCTAAATTGGAGGGTAGCCTGCAGAATACGTACAAGGAGTGCTCTTCAGATCCTCACCTACGGGAGTTAATGGGAGGAAGCAGTAGTGGGTAGCTGACAGAGAAATAAGTGGGCCTGAGGTATAAACTCAGAAACAGCTTGCACTGTCCTTGTGGGGAAAGCTTGAACTATTATGGTCTTTGGGTGTTGTCCCACGATGGAGCACGTGCTGAACATTATGCTCTTGCTCCAAACGTCTTAGATATCAGTGACCTTGGAAAGGAACATCGCCTTTGTGAGGCAGTTTTCTGCAGCGGGGCTAACAGGTAAGTCTGCCTTCCAAAACACTGACACAGTCAAGCATAATTTTATTACATTGGTTGCTTCCACTGGGCAGAGGGGGATGTGCTAGTATGTCTGTGGCTTATCATTCTTTGCTGTTTCTATAAAACAAGGGACTTCTCCCATCTGCCTCATTCTTTCCCTTCACTATTGGGTCTCCAAAGAGCACCTCTCATTCCAAGTGACTGCCACTCACCCCCAGGAAGCACTACTGCCTCCTACGAACTCATGAACTTTCATGTCTTTTTCTTAATGATTTACAAGCCCGTTGTTTTGACATGGATTCTCCAGAAAAAAAAAATTTTTTTGTCCAAATGCTCCCAAGGGAAACTGGGAAGGAAGTTTGGAAAGCAGGGCAAAAAAGGGAACTAAGCCTGTGCACCTGGCAGAACTGTGCAGATTTGTGGGACTGCTGGATCACGAGCAGTGGTGCTGAGCTGCTGTATTCCATGCTTTGCAACTCTCGATTAAAGGCCACCTCTAGTTCTCTGCACCTGGAAGCAAACAGGGCCCCAGAAGTCTGGGAAAGTAGTTCAGCTCTTAGCTGTTGGAACATACAAAAATATCATACAAAGGCAGCTAATTTTAATGCTTCATTGTCTTTATTGAATTGACTCAAAAACGAAGAAGTTATTTGTAATAAAAACACATATAAGAGACAAGAGTAGCCACAATTATATGACTTTTTCAAGCTAGTGACTTCAATGCAAGATGGTTAAGAGGATCTGATGTCGTGCCGCCTCATCCACTGCCAGGATCTCACAGATGTTCTCAGGTTTTCAAGCACTCATGGCGGTGTCTCCTACTGTGCTTTACACCCTCTCTTGTTGTGTGCATTCTATAATGTACCTTCTTGACTTCCTCACTTCTGAAAGGATGTGGGAAGTTGCTTGTGTGGATTGGGATTTTCTCTACTTTCACATCATATGGAGTCTAGATTATTTTCTGTCTCCTGGTTATGCCAATTACTTTGATTAAAGATGTTGACTGGGGCCAGCGCTGTGGCACAGCAAGTTAATGCCCTGGTCTGAAGCGCCAGCATCCCCTATGGCTGCTGATTAGAGACCCAGCTGCTCCACTTCCAATCCAGCTCTCTGCTATGGCCTGGGAAAGCAATAGAAGATGGCCCAAGTCCTTGTGCCCCTGCACCTGCCTAGGAGACCCTGAAGAAACTCCTGGCTCCTGGCTTCAGATCAGTGCAGCTCTGGCCATTGTGGCCAATTGGAGAGTGAACCATGGGATGAAAGCTCGCTCTCTCTCTCTCTCTCTCTCTCTTTCTCTCTCTCTGTTTAACTCTGACTTTAAAGTAAATAAATACATCTTTAAAAAAGATGTTGACTATTTTGTGTTTTTGTTAGATATGGGCATACTTTATTTTTGTGTGTATAGATGCTATGAGTTTGAAAGGAAAGATTTTAATTTAGGTAGTTACAAGCTTCTTAAGGAGACTGAGTATGTCCTTAATACCACCTTTAAAATAATTATAGTTATGTCCCACATATGTTTAATACTTTATCTAATATGAAATATTTAAAGTCAATATTTTAATACTTATACCACTTTGATATTTTTATAAACACCACCTTATTTTAAAGTGAGTAACTGGTTTCATAAACTTAAATGGCTTGCCCTAGGAGGCATGCATGAAACTCCAAATTCAGGGATTTATTTATTTTTTGACCAATGATTTACACATGTAGTAACCTCATACCATGCTTCTGAAAGCCAAGCATTCTGACTGGCAGCTTCAACTCAATTTAACCTGTGCAAAATCCTGTTGTTACAAGACAATCAGTATATTCATCAATTAAGACATTTCTTGAATTTTTACTATAGGCTGAATTATTATTTTAATATTTCTTAACTTTTCATAAATTCTTCTTCTAGGTTCATATATTTTTAAAAAGTTTTATTAGAAGTACTTATTTATTTCAACTTAATTTTGTGGCATGACTGGAGTTCTTGTTGCTTTTTTTTCTAAAGCGTTCTTAGTTTGACTCTAAAAAGAATATCTTTTTTTAGAAAAGGTTGATTTCTTTTTTGAAAGGCAGAGTTACAGAGAGAGAGAAGAGAGACGGAGAGAGAAATCTTCCATCCATTGGTTCACTTCCTAAATGGCCACAACTGTCGGGGTTGGGCCAGGCTGAAACCAGGAACCAGGAGCTTCTTCTGAGTGTCCCACATGGGTGCAGGGGCCCAAGGATTTGAGCCATCCTCCACTGCTGTCCCAGACCACTAGCAGG
The DNA here is from genome assembly GCF_051225735.1 of Oryctolagus cuniculus. NCBI lineage: Eukaryota > Metazoa > Chordata > Mammalia > Lagomorpha > Leporidae > Oryctolagus > Oryctolagus cuniculus. The sequence goes on from NC_142880.1 coordinate 41,573,248, forward strand.
GAGCTGAATCAGAAGTGGAGCATCCAGGACTCAAACCGGTGCCCATATGGGATGCAGCCACTGTAAAATGGTGGCTAACCTGCTGTGCCACAATGCCAACCCAAGAATATGTGTTTTATGAAGCAATTATTTCTTGCAAATTTAATGTGTTTATATATTCAGTAATTGAGATTGTTGGTATGAGTAATATTAATAAATTTCTATAACTATACTTTCATTTTCTATGCTATCATTTCTTTTAAAATATATAGTTATTTTATTTGTTGAAAGAGAGAGAGAGAGAGACTTTTCCATCTGCTGGTTCACTCCCCAATTGGCTGCAACAGCTAAGTCTGGGCCATGCTGAAACCAGGAGCCAGGAGCTCTGTCTTGGTTGCTCACATGGGTGGCTGGGTCCCCAGCACTTGAGCCATCTTCCTCTGCCTTCTCAGGTGCATTAGCAGGAAGATGGATCAGAAGCAGAGCAGGAGGAACTTGCCCTGTCATTCTGATATGGAATGTGGGCATTGCAAGCAGCAGTTTAACCACTTCTCCACAATGCCAGCCTCTGTTATAATGTCTAATGCTCCCAACGAACCTAATGTTTCAGTCAACGTTATGCTTAATGTTGATAAAAATAGTACTCAGCTTCAAATTTAATTTGTCTTTAATTATTTTTATTTTTTGTTTTTTAAATTTTTTAACTTTTATTTAATAAATATAAATTTCCAAAGTACGACTTTTGGATTATAGTGGCTTTTTCCCCCCATAACCTCCCTCCCACCCACAACCATCCCATCTCCCACTCCCTCTCCCATCCCATTCACATCAAGATTCATTTTCAATTATCTTTATATACAGAAGATCAATTTAGTATATACTAAGTAAAGATTCCAACAGTTTGCACCCACACAGAAACACAAAGTATAATGTACTGTTTGAGTACTAGTTATACCATTAATTCACATAGTACAACATGTTAAGGACATAGATCCTACATGGGGAATAAGTGCACAGTGACTTCTGTTGTTGATTTAACAATTGACACTCTTATTTATGACGTCATTAGTTTGTGTTTTAAACATTAGCTTTTTGTTATTATTATTTTTAAGATTTATTTATTTATTTGAAAGGCAGAATTACAGAGAGGCATAGCCAGAGAGGAGAGAGAGGTCTTCCATCTGCTGGTTCATGCCCCAGATGGCTGCAACAGCTGGAGCTGTGCAGTTTCTAAAGGCAGGAGCCAGGAGCTTCTTCCAGGTCTTCCACGTGGGTGAAGGGGCCCAAGGACTTGGGCAATCTTCTGCTGCCACAGCAGAGAACTGGGTTGGAAGTGAAACAGCTGGGACTTGATCCGGCACCCATATGGGATACCAGCACTGCAGGCGTTGGCCTTACCCACTACACCACAGTGCTGGCCCCTAGACTTAATTTGGATAAATTGAGTTTGGAAAATATTGTGAAGGGTTTTTAATTTTACAGGTCATATTTATTTAGGTTAAAAACTGTATAGATTTCAACAGTTATATTATATAAATATAGAACAAAGTAATGGTTGTCTTATATTTATTTATCTTTTCCATTGAGTCTTTCTCTGCGGTATTACTGTGCCTACTACAGTTTTTTTTTTAAAGATTTATTTTATTTATTTGAAGGACAGAGTTACAGAGAGAGATAGGGACAAAGAGAGAGATCTTCCATCTGCTGGCTCACTCCCTAGATGGCCGCAATGGCTGGAGCGACGCTGATCCGAAGCCAGGAGCCAGGAGCCTCCTCTGGGCCTTCCATGTGGGTGCAGGGGCCCACGGACCCTGGCCATCTTCCACTGCTTTCCCAGGCCACAGCAGAGAGCTGGGTAGGAAGAAGAGCAGCTGGGACTAGAACTGGCGCCCATAAGGGATGCCGGCGCTTCAGGACAGGGCTTTAACCTGCTGTGCCACAGCGCTGACCCCACCTACTACTGTTTTCTAGGACTGTTTCATTCTATAGATTCTTACTGAATTTCTGCTAAACTATCAGGTACTTATCCCAACAAGCTATTTCACTAATAACTTAAGTGCCGTATGTACATATGAATATTAAGGATTGAAAGTATTGAAAACCCATAGACACAAACTGCTTTTAGAAGATTCTATACTAGTGTAACTTCTAAAAAAATGTATTAATATGAAAGGCAGATTGACAGAGAAAGAGGAAGAGACATTTAAGGAGAAACATTAGGAGAGGGAGAGAAAAAGAGAGAGAGAGCGAATGAGAGCACCTACACCTGCTGTTCAGTACCCAAATGATCACAACAGCCAGGAGCCAGAAACTCCATTTGGGTACTTGGGCCAATACCAGCTGCTTTTCCAGGGTGGTATCAGAAGCGGAGCATGACTCCATCGAGCATGTCAATATGGGATATTGGTGTTGGAATACTCATCTCAACAATCTTAATGGCAGCGTAACCTGCTGCACCACGATGCCAGCTCCTAAAGTTTTCTGACAGGTAAGTAAATGGAAAGGGGTGCGTTAAAGTGGCACTGAACTGTCAGGAATGGGAATGTCTAGAGAGTGGCGACTCGTAATCTCAGCTGTGCACATGCCTGGAACTAAATACAGAAGGCTGGCTTGTCTAATGAATTTAGTAAATAAATGAATTCATTGTCTAGCTTGATCTTTTATTGAGTGAGTTCTGTCTTCTGGTAGTTCATGAGAATTTTTTTAGATAATCTTAATCATATTAATGAGATCTGAAATCTGCCAATTTTTCATGTGGAGTTAAACATAAATTAATAGTAATGACTCCATTTCCATTTTATTCATTTATTAATGATGCTTTCAATCACAGTTTTGAAATAATTTTTTTATGCTATACCAGATGGTTTAAACATCTGTACTTAGCCATCTTATGCTATTGGATGTGCAGTATAAAGTGAATATGATTTTCAGATCTTAAGAGAACCATTCAGGAAAGAAAAAATAGAAACAAAAATGTATGTTATTAACAAATGCTTCCATCAAATGTCCCTGAATGTTATCAAAAGAATCCTGTTCAAATACAAAAACCTTTAATTTTCCTTGCCATTTAATATAATGTTTTATTTTCATGATTCCAGATACAGTTTAGTTTTTCAGTTTCATATAATCACATATCAATTAAAATAATTAAAAAATTAAAATGTTAAAAATGATTTTGTTTTTTGAGTATACATGGAATTGCTTTTTTCCAACCAAAATATTTCATTTAGTTAAGAAAATTATAATCAATCATAATTTTAGTTGTTTTAAGATTTAATCTTCTGGGTGTGTTTCAGTTATATCTGACAATTATTACTAAGTCTGAGTCTACGACTTCTATAGCAATACCATTAAAATTATGTAAAATATATGGTAAACTCAGCTTTTAAGACAAACGCTGAGGCTGAGGGTGAACTACGGGCACAGCTCCTTGATGGTGCTTCTATGAACGACGGCGACCTCCAGATCACCATAGGAATAAATCCAGGGGAGGGGCCCCGGAACTCACGATCTGAGGCGTTCTCCAGCCAACGTCTGTGTGCATGAGGATCACGGGGCGTGATGTGTGAAGCTCAGAGGCTGGAGCCCCGGCCCCAGACCTTCTGAATTAGTCCGGTTTGGAGCTGAAGGATTTCTATTTCTAATATGTTTGGAATTCACTTTTGCCAATGTCGTGGTCCAGAGAACACACGCGATGTGGAAACCTGACTGACAGGTGCTCTACAGAAGCCCAGGTTCATGTTTCACTGTCATTATGGCTGAAGGGAACTGGAGCCTTCAGAACACTGAGTGCTTCTGGTAGGTCTCCATGGTCTGTGGGGAGCAACTCAGACTAGACTAAGTTACTGGAATTAAGACTTATTCTATGCATCTGCTCTCCCACAATATGGCGCTGGGAGAGGAGGAAACAGCTTCTACCCAGCTGCCTCCAGTTTGACCAATAACCTGCAGGAGCTGATCCTGCTCCTGATTGGAGGAGAGCAGCGTACTCGGCGTGTGGGTAGCAGAGTTAGGATTGGTGGAAGAGGACTATAAAGGAGGAGAGAGACAACATGCACCAGGAACATCTATCTGAAGGAACACCTGAGCAGCCCCCGAGAGAGCCGGCCAGCGGTGTGCCGCTCCCCCGCGGAAGTGGGGAAAGTGGCAGGGGGAACCGCCCTTCCACGGAGGTGGAAGGGTCAGCAGCCAACCCGGGAACGACCAGCAGCAAACCCGGGAAGTGCCAAGCAGACGAAAGAACAGCGCAGGGTCCTGTGTCGTTCCTCCGCGAATGGGGGAGCAACATAATGGTGCTGTGACTTGGATAGGAAACCTAGGCAGGGTTTAGTGTCGTTCCTCCATGAAGAGGGGGAGCGACAATGGTCCATTCTTCCCTCACAGTCATAGGCTGACCATCAGTGGAGCTTCTGGAGAGCTGAATCTGAAGTTATGATTCCCAAATACTTTCTGTGTCTATTTCTGGCTTGTCTTCCCTCCATAGAAGAACCATATGTATTAATTTTTAAATTTGTAAAAGAAAATAAGCAACTATATACTAAAACCTAAAAAAGAAAATGAAGTGTTCTGAGGAAAATGCTATTCTTAGTTTTTTTTTAAGAGACCCGAATATTTTTTTTTTTTTTAATTTGACAGGTAGAGTTAGACAGTGAGAGAGAGACAGAGAGAAAGGTCTTCCTTCCGTTGGATCACTCCCCAAATGGCCGCCACGGCCGGAGCTGCGCCAATCTGAAGCCAGGAGCCAGGTGGCTTCCTCCTGGTCTCCCATGCGGGTGCAGGGCCTAAGCACTTGGGCCATCTTCCACTGCCCTCTTGGGCCACAGCAGAGAGCTGGACTGGAAGAGGAGCAACTGGGACTAGAACCCGGCGCCCATATGGGATGCTGGCACCGCAGGTGGAGGATTAACCTAGTGAGCCATGGCTCCGGCCCCTATTCTTACTTTTTAATATGAAAAAATTGAAAGTAAATGAATAGTGCTTGCTATTAAAAAAAGCAGTAAAACTAAAAGATAGGCATATAAAAAGACAATGATAGGATTTTATAAATATCAAAACAGAAATTAGTTCCAAAGTTTTAGAAAGATAGAAAATGAGAGAAAGACTTAGATGTCCTAAGGAATTAATAAAGGAAGAAATACAGTTTGGGACATGAAAAGGAGAATAATTGAATTTATAAATACAGAGATAACTCAAAAAATCAAGAGACTCAATTGAAGAAATATACAATTGATTTTACAGCCTGAATTAAACAAATAAAATATAAGTGAAAAGTGACATATAAGACATAGAAAAGCTAAGCAAATCACAACAGAAATCAGGATAGTTGTCAATATGCCATTTCCCATGATTCTTCCACCATATTGAATTCTCAATTTTATTCAAAAGGTTGTTGTGGGGAGCAAACCGGACTAGACTGAGTTACTGGAATTAAGACTTATTCTATGCATCTGCTCTCCCACAATATGGCGCTGGGAGAGAAGTAAACAGCTTCCGCACAGCTGCCTCCAGTTCAACTAATAAACTGTAGGACTTGCTCCTGATTGGAGGAGAGCAGCGTACTCGGCGTGTGGGCAGCCGAGTTAGGATTGGCGGAGGAGGACTATAAAGGAGGAGAGAGACGGCGTGCACCAGGAACATCTATGGGGAACATCTAGCTGAAGGAACACCTGTGCAGCCCCCGAAAGAGCCGGCCGGCGGTGTGCCGCTCCCCTGCGGAAGTGGGGAATGCGGCCAGGGGGAACTGCCCTTCCACGGAGGTGGAAGGGATAGTAGCCAACCCGGGAAGAACCAGCAGCAAACCCGGGGAGGGCCGAGCAGACGAAAGAACAGCGCAGGGTCCTGTGTTGCTCCTCCACGAAGACGGGGAGCGACAGTTGTTGTGGGAATTCTTGTATCATCATAATATTCTTTTTTTTTGACAGGCAGAGTTAGACAGACGGAGAGAGAGAGAAAGGTCTTCCTTCCTTTGGTTCACCTCCCGAATGGCTGCTACGGCCAGTGCTCTGTGCCGATCCAAAGCCAGAAGCCAGGTGCCTCCTCCTGGTCTCCCATGTGAGTACAGGGCCCAAGCACTTGAGCCATCCTCCACTGCCTTTCCAGGCCACAGCAGAGAGCTGGACTGGAAGAGGAGCAACTGGGACAGAATCCAGTGCCCAACCGGGACTAGAACCTGGAGTGGCAGCACTGCAGGCTGAGGATGAGCCTACGGAGCTGCGGTGCTGGCTATTATAATATTCTAACAGAAGAAGTAAAACTACAAAAGCATGCCCACAACCATCCACTTAAGTTCATGTGTTCAGAAATTTTACCTACTTGCTAGGAAAATTGAACAATTCTGACTTTTTTGAGTAGCAAAGTGTCCATGGCTATATTATGGAGGAGAAAAGGGGAAATGATGGTAGAGGGAACCATCTAGAGATTCTTACTACAAGGGCAAAAAATGATATCAGTGTAACGATGCACATATGATCCCATTACGATGCTAATACCCCCAGAGGGTTAGATCTGCCTTACCAGTTACTAACACACATTGCACAGCAATAGGGATAGCAGTAGTATGGTGCTAATATGGGAATCAATAAATAAACAAAATAAATCCATTTAACTAGCAGTAGCAGAAATTGTTATACCACACTTGTGGCAGAACATGTTGTTTGGTGGAAATGTGTGAAATGTAGGCGTAAGTGAGATTATAGAGATAATTAGCTCAATTATATGAGGACGATAATATCCCTATCTCACAACCTGTATGCAAACATTTCCCACAATATTAGCTATTTAAATATGAAAAGATGATATAAAAATGAAAACAATGCGAGGAATGATTTATGTTATTTCAATTACAGAAAAAGTTTCTTAATGAAGACCACAAACACTAGATAGTTAATCATTGGATAAAATGACTCCACCACCAAAATTGTCCATTTTTACTCAATGAAGACCACTGTAGACAAAGCAAGGTGATAACTGAAATTGTAATTTTTGAAATAAGATTAAATATTTATGTACTGTATATAAATAACATACAACATTTTAGTGTTGTTTGAAAGAAATCTAGACTGAGCCCTGCCCAACTTTTTTTTTTTCTTTTTTTGGCAGGCAGAGTGGACAGTGAGAGAGAGAGACAGAGAGAAAGGTCTTCCTTTCCCATTGGTTCACCCCACAATGGCCGCTGCGGCTGGTGTGCTGCAGCCGGCGCACTGCGCTGATCTGAAGCCAGGAGCCAGGTGCCTCTCCTGATCTCCCATGCGGGTGCAGGGCCCAAGCACTTGGGCCATTCTCCACTGTACTCCTGGGCCACAGCAGAGAGCTGGCCTGGAAGAGGAGCAACCGGGACAGAATCCGGCGCCCTGGCCGGGACTAGAATCCAGTGTGCCGGTGCTGCAGGCGGAGGATTAGCCTATGGGCCACAGAGCTGGCCCTTGCCCAACTCCCAACTCTTAAGCATCGTTATTTTACTTCTTACATATACCAGATTTTCCTGTCTCATTTTCTCGTCTGCTGTTCAATTCACCTAAAGGCTCATAATCTGTTTTCACGTGGATGCTCCTTTCCGTGTTCACGCGTGATTGAAAATTTTCTTCCTCCGAGATGACTCTTCCGATCATTTAAAAATACTCCACACCTTTATTGCCTATTTTAGAACTCTGCTACTTTTCCTACAGTTGTTATTATAGTATATCTGTTTTCTCTTGTGGGCTTATGGAGAAAGAATCTTTGTTTCCATGTGGCTCAGCTTTTCTGAATGACTTTTGCTGAAACCTGGGCTCTTGGGCTAACAGCAGCCTCTTAATTCAACCCCACAGATAGAATTTCTCAGAGATTTACGTAGTTCCACCTTCCAAGGAGGCATTCTGCTAAACACCAGAAACATCTCTGCCTGGAGAAACATAATTTTTCTATTGCTGGAAGAGATTTGCTTTTCTACTAAAGAGTTAGAAGATGGATCCAAGTCTCGTCACATTTTCCAAGGAGGGAAGGAGAAGCTGACTTTTTCTCCCTCATTGGTAGAAAAGTTCGTTTTTTCTTCATTCTTTTCCCATAACACAGATATCAAATTTTGCAGGTAGAGGACATTTTACCTCGCTTTCGTTGTGTTGACCCAGGATAAGAAGTGAGATGTGGAGGACCCTGTGGTTACTTTTTAAAGTAGACTTTTACAGCATGGTCCAGAGAACCTTATGTCTTCAATGCAGTAAAATTAAGATAGCTGATTAATGCTGAGTAATGTGATAGTGTGTATGTGTTTGTGTGGTGTGGTGTGTGCCTGTGTTGCTCATAAGCGTGCACTTGTGACAGCCATTTGTTCCCTCCAGGGATGTTATTCTTTCTTCTCTGGATATCTTGCCATTCAGTTTTTAAAATCTAATGCCAAACTGATAGCTCAATTTCCATTCTGTGTGCTTGTTCATTGTGAAGTGACGACATATTTCTGTGTGTATCTCATTCAGGTCTCATCATCATTGTCAGTCTTGTTGCTGCACAAGAAGGTAGAGAATTTGTCTGCTTCTATGTTGCTCTACCTTTTAGAATAATGCTCAGCATAGATCAGGGCCATCACAGACATTTATTTCATAAATACATACAATTGCAATAGTCCAAATGTTGAAAAATTAAGCTAAAGGAAAAAAAGGTTTTACAGCTTTCCACAATGTCTTTTAAATATGTACTTCAATTACTCCTATATACTTTCACCTGGAAAATAAAATTTGTTCAATATATTTTGATTTAATTTTATAAGATTGTAAGGAGTTATTAAATGATGTTTAGAATATCAGAGTATAGCAGTATCTTTTTGAAATTTTGGTTATTAATTCCATTCAGTACGTACCAATACTGTTTTTTTTTTTCTATTGGAAAAAAGGCAGGCAAATGGAAGATATTCAGGATTTTTGACTCTATGTGGAATTTACAGTGTTGTAATGATTCCTAGAACTGCATAAAAATCACTTAAACTCTGTAGTTGATAAATACTCACAAATATTTATACCTCCTCACTTTTTGCCAAATGCTTTTTTTCTTTGATGCATAACTCATGAGGTATATCATGACACTGTATCTCTATATTTGTTCATGTGTCTCATTTTTCTTACCAATAATGTATTTTATAGTTTTTATGCATTTTTAATTAATGAGTAATAGATTTCTTTCTATACTGATGCCTATCTCATGGCAATAGCCATTTGGTTTGTGTCCTATTTTTCATGTATTTTATTGGCAAACACTTTAATATAGCTTCATCAAATATAAATTATAATGATTAATTTAATGCAGCATATAGTAAGCATTTTCATTTAGAAAACATTTTAGTAATTCAACACAAGGGCATACAAAGTGGTTTCCTTGACAACAAGAGATAGTAAGATTTATTTGTGATTTTAAAGTAATACCACCTTATAATTTGATGCAGATTCTCATTGTTTTAACATTTCTGTGAAAAAAAGATCTTGTCTCTATAAAATAAAAATATTAAATTTACCCAGCTCTAAAGGACATAAACGAATGGGGCTAGGTAAAATAGGCCTGGTTCAATTTAAATTGAAAATAGTTATAAAATATGCACCTAGTATTTTTGAAACACTAAGTAGTTTTAGATGAATAGGTATTTAATTAAATGAATCTAGAATTAAGGTAATTTAAATCAGTTAGTTGTTCAGTCACATACTGAATATAATAAGTTCTTTCACACAAAGAAGCAGGCAATGAGTTTTACATAATTATTTTGATTATCAATTGTTATTATTACCTATTATTTGAAAATATTGCTAGCTATGAACTATGACTATGTATTGGTGTCTTATTCATGCTTCTCCAGAGAAATATAACCAGTAGAATACATATATATTATGAGGTTTATTTTATGGAATTGGGTCAAGTGATTGTGTTGAGTAGCAGGTCTAAAATCTGTAGGGAAATCTTGCCGCTTGCAGATTTAAGTAAGAAGAGAAGTTATCGCATAGATTCTGACTATAGGAAATTCAGGCAGAATTTCTGTGTGGCAATTTGGAGACAGAAGTCTTTCTTTCTGGGAAACCTCAGTTATTACTTTGCTTATCTTTTGCTTCCATTTTCCATGAACTTTTTGATTACCCGTGTATATAGTGCGTGTTCGTGTGTGTGTGTGCATGTGTGTTTGTGTGTGCATGTATTTTATTTATAGCCTCCCACCTTCATGTTAGCATTTTTCATGTAAAACACGGTTTGCAACATAAACAGGGCCTAAACTGTCACTCATCATTCCTTCATAAGCACGACTGGTCCCAGCTCGGGGTCCTTTCTTACTTTAATTTCCAGCCCATAGGGAACTTACTTACTCTGAAATTGTCAAAGTTCTCAATCAATTTTATATACTCAATTCAAGTATAAATCCAAGCTGTTGGTTACTTAATAATCACGTAAGGGCACATCTGACTTGCTCCTTAGAGGGGAGAAAAAAACCTCCTCCTTCTTTGTTGCTAGCTCTGCATTTCCACTTCGCTCTGTAGACTGGGACCAGCCTGGAACAGGGACTGACACTCAACCTTGTATCTCAGAGGCCAACACAGGGGCTGCTAGATAGGTGATGCAGATAATTACGGTCTGTGGACAGTTGTAATGATGTTTAGAAAAAAACAGAATGATTTCTAGGACAGTACAAGGATTTACAGGTGGCCAAATGACTCTAATGGATTAAGCTATCTAATGATTATAATAACTTTATGATCCATGTAATATTTTTATCCTTGTAAGAATTTTAGGGTTAAAGTAGGTGTAGCAAAGACAAGGCTCAAACCTAACCCAGTCAGTGTCCACAGGTTATTCCTAAGATCCTCCTCATCTATCAGGGATGGGAAGGTCCAGCACATGGGGTCAGGGAAATCATTTACTCTGGCCCTGCCAAGGCGACTGCAGACAGGACTCAAAATTCAATAAAGCTATAGCAGGCTAATTTTTAAGTGCATCATTTTGTATGGCCCATTAATGATGTTACAAATATCCAAATTTTGGTCCTTGGCAGGAAAAAAAATTTCCCCATTCAGGATGAATAAATAAATCAATGGGGAATGACACTGCCCTATTTATATCATCACATTGAGTGTCCTAAACAACATATTTTGCAATTATTCTGTTTTTTTTCCATAAGTATTTTGGAGAAATACCAATTATTTACCAACTCAAGAAGTCCAGATAACCATGTTTCAGTATGGAAAGATATTTTCTTTGCTAATTTCTTATTCTTAATATTCACTATTTTACTCTTTACATGAAAATAGGTTACTATGCCATCATTTTTATTATTTAAAACTGAGGATTTGTGTTTATATTATGAATGCTATTGTCTACATTTGGAAATATACCTGTTTGTACTACCTACATATATTAGAAAAGAGTATACCTGTTTTAAAATAGGAGCTGAAGGAATAATGAAAATAAACATACACATAAGTGAAAAAATAGTACAAAGATGACCTCCATGAATGAACATTTTTAAATGGCAGGCATAATTTATCTCATTCTGGAAAATGATGATACTATTCCTATTCAGAATGAATATTATTAAGAGAAGTACTTTTTAATTACCTTTTCAAAGCTTAAAGAACCTTACTAATGACTGAGAAAATTACTGATTTAATTAAAGCCAGTGAGTTCTTCAAGTTCAAAATCTTACACAAAGAGAATCTGAGAATGGATCAATAGGATACAAATATTTAGACAAGATTTGCCTTAGCAGTCTGGCTCCCTCATTGCATGACCCTTTAGTAGTGAATGATTAGATACATTAAGTGAATTACTATCTGTGTTGTGGAATACACTTTGTTAAGTAAACGTGTACAAAAGCTCCATGTTTACATGCATAAGATTCTAAAGATTCAAAAGTCTTTATGCTTTACGTGATATATGAAGGGTAAAGCAAAGTCTAGAATTTATTGTTTTAAAAAAATAAAAACCACAATTTTCAAGGAAACACATGGAAAAAAACGTCCTAGAATTAGACCAGAGGTCTCAAAAACTGAAAACAGACTACCTATCTCTGTCCACTTCAGTGAAAAATTAGCTGATCAATAACTCTTCTCCCCATCCTGGGTGAAGCCGCAAGGCAGCAAGAGTGGAGGCTCTTTCTTTGCAATGATGCCTTCTGGTCATCTTTAGGCAGTGGCTGAGGCCTGACCCAACTTTATTATCTGAATCTTGGACTATGGGAGTCCACTGAGAGGAAAGGACTTCACTGTCAGTTGGATAAGAACTCATTTTTCATGCAAGTCTCTTGTTGTATTAAAGACAACCAGAAACTTAAGACATGGCAGGAGTTGTATCAGTCAGTTCTTCCTGAGAGAAATCAACGGAAGAGAATGCATGTTCAGAATCCCGTGTTGAGCCGGTGGATTGGAGTGCCTCCTTTTACCTGCCTTGAGTTATTTGAGAATATACTTTTCCTACACTCTTCATGCAACTTACCCCTCATGGACACATCTCTGCAGAAAACGGAAGTTACTTCCTCAACTTCAGGATCAGGAAACACGCACGAGCTATGCCTTCTTTTTTGTCTCTTCTGTTATCACCATGAAGACACTCTTGGCCATTCCATAAGTTTGGCAAAAACAAAAACAAAAACAAAAACAAAAAAGCTTCTGGGATTTCAGGATAATAACGTTAACAACACAGGACTTTGATTTAAAAACTAAAACACATGGAGGAACTGCGCATTCTGATGTGGACTCTGCATGTAGACACAGGCCAAGACAGTTCTCAAGTCTGGTTTCAAGTAGCTGTTCATAATTTGTAAGACACACCGCTCCCATTTTGCTGTTGTCATTGCTTCCATTTGTATATTTTGCTCTTACTTTGAATAGCCAAGCAAGTAATTTGTAGGGTTAAAGAAGCATGCTATGTTATAAATATACATAAAATGACAGGATGCTTTCATACAGCCAAGGGGATGTTTTTATAATGTCTATAATAATATAATATAATATAATATAATATAATATAATATATAACATATTATAATATAATATAATAATTGTATAATGTTATATATATATATACTGGTTAAAAAAAGGCAAGCAGAGCATGAGAGGTTTTAGGTCAACAGCAGAGAATCTGCTTTGAATATTATTAAAAGAGTCTAGAGCACTCAGGGCTATTAGCTGATTCTATGTGTGTGCAGGCTGCTGTGGATTATCCATGAATGGCATTTGCCCAGTTTTAGTACATACAGAAATAAATGGAGAGGGAGAACATGATTGAGTTCCTGACCCCTGGCTTTGGCCTTTTCCAGCCCCCATTGTTGTGGTCATTTAGGGAGTAAACGAGTGGATGAGATTTCTCTCTGTTTCTTTAATCTCAAATAAATATTTTAATTGAATAGATTATCAAAAAAAAGGAATTGAATGAAATTGAAAAGATGATCAAAATTTGCAGGATGTTGCAAAACCTGTGTTTAGAAGACTGTTTACTACATCAAATATTTAAAATAGAAAACAATAAGGATTTGAATCAACAAATTGTCTTCATTGTAACTGTAAAGCTGTACAGTTCTGCACACATTCCTACAGACTTACTTCTAAGGGTACAGTTTAAAAGCTTGCCATGGAACCTCAAATCCCATTAAGCTGGGTGGTAAAAATGCCATCTTAAGTGTTAAAATGATCATATTAAGTGTTAAAATGACCATATAAATGAGGTTAAGTGTTAAAGTGATCATATAAATAGGATCAAGTGTCTGGTAATAATAATAGATAGAATTAAAAAAGGAGAGAATGTTCCAACATGGGAAGCAGTTCATACAGCAGACTCATAGAATGACAATCACTTTAAATACCACTCTGACCTCAGAATCAGATCTTAAGGCATCCTGGTCTGAGTAAAAAGCCCATGAGAGCATTTCAGTCATGGAAAGCGAAGACCCTGTGGCAAAATCAATGTCTTACATGAAGGATCTCTGTGAGTGAGACCCCAGTGGAAAGAAGTGACCATCAAAGAAGGATGTACTTTTCTCTGAAGGGAAGAGAGAACTTCTACTTTGCTTATGGTCTTGTCTAAATACTGAAGGAGTTTGTGGATTTAAAAGGCTTCTATAGCCTAGGCAGCTCATGTCAAGAGACTCGGGTGGTCACTGACGTAATACATAAGAGTATTAATTGATAAATTAACAACAGGAGTCACTGTACATTAACTCCCCATGCAGGACCTCTGTCCTCAATGAGTTGTATGAGAGTTAACTGTAAAACTTGTTCTCAAAGTTTTTGTGTGTGTGTATGTGGTGTGCAAACTGTTGAAAGCTTTACTTAGAGTAGAGTTAGTCTTCTGTGTATAAAGTTAATTGAAAATGAATCTTAATGGAGAATGGGACTGGGAATGGGAAAGGGAGGAGGAGGAGGGGAGTGTGGATGGGAGGGCAGGTATGGTGGGAAGAATCACTATATTCCTAAAGTTGTACTATGAAATTTATACTCACTAAATAAAAGGTTTCTTTGGGAAAAAAGAAACCAAGTAAAGAAGAGCAAAATAAGCTAAAACAGGAAAAAAATAGGAAATAATGATGAGTAGGAATCCATACAACTTTTTAAAAAATAGGGAGAATCAACGAAGCCAAGGGTTGATTCTTAGAAATTGTCAATAAATTTGATAAATTGCTTTCCAGATGCATTGAGTGAAAATGGAGTGCAGGGTAATTACAAATGATCCATAATAGAAAAAGGGGTCTCTCTATAGAACCTACTGACTTTAAAAGGAAAATAAGGGAATTCTGTGAACATTTATTTTTTTCAAATTGAATCACTCCTCTACAATCAGTACTTACAGCGCTGCTATAGTCTACCACAAGACTAAGCACATGTTCTAGCATTAAAATTCTCTTGGGAGAACTCTTTAAAGGTCAGATTCCAACATGCATATTACATTGGTAAGAGCACATATTGAATTGGGAAAATAATGAGCATACTGTAGATATTTGAGAGTTTAGATACTTTAAGAAGTGAAAAGTGCACCTGGGATTTGGCATCGATCTAATAAAGCATTTGAGAGCCTAAAGGGACCTTTCTGATCTTGTGAAAAGTGTCGCTCCCCCTCTTCGTGGAGGAACGACACTAGACCCTGCCTAGGCTTCCTATCCGAGTCACGGCACCATTATGTCGCTCCCCCTCTTCGCGGAGGAACGACACAGGACCCTGCGCTGTTCTTTGGTCTGCTCGGCCCTCCCCGGGTTTGCTGCTGGTTCTTCCCGGGTTGGCTACCGACCCTTCCACCTCCGTGGAAGGGTGGTTCCCCCTAGCCACTTTCCCCACTTCCGCGGGGGAGCGGCACACCGCCGGCCGGCTCTCTCGGGGGCTGCACAAGTGTTCCTTCAGATAGATGTTCCCCTTAGATGTTCCTGGTGCATGTTGTCTCTCTCCTCCTTTATAGTCCTCTTCCACCAATCCCAACTCTGCTACCCACACGCCGAGCACGCTGCTCTCCTCCAATCAGGAGTAAGTCCTACAGTTTATTGGTTGAACTGGAGGCAGCTGTGTAGAAGCTGTTTCTCCCTTCTTAGCACCACATTGTGGGAGAGCAGATGCATAGAACAAGTCTTAATTCCAGTAACAGTCTAGTCCGAGTTGCTCCCCACAGAAAAGCAGCAAGGCTGTGGGTTGTGTAGAAGCAGCACTGTCACTCAGGTATCATCAGGAGCATCTCTGGTTGTTAAGATTTAGAATAAGAATATGACACTGTGGGCAGATTTGTTTAAGATATATAGATTTTCTTAAAAATAAACCATTTTATTTTAGATAGTATTTTACTGCATTTTACCATTTTAAGAGGTTTTGATTATTGCTAATTAAGATTTCGACTTTTTCTATGCAGCTGTCTTTCATTATTCAGATATTGTTATGTAGCATTTATTCTCACAGCAGTTCTCAGACAAAGTATACAAATATTTGGTTTAAGATACAGTATTCAAGTGAATTCTCATCCTTGACTGAAGACAGTTTGATAAATACACATTTTAGTGCCTTTTGGGCATAACAATTACTAACCAACAAGAATCCCTTGAAGGAGGCTGACAAGTGAATGGATTAGTTCAGGGTCAGTCAGGCTTTGAGTATTTAGAAATAGATTGGCCATGATATGATACTGATAACTTTTCCAAGAGGGATAGAAGAACATAAGTAAACATAGGAGAGATTACAACTGTATTTATATGAACATTGGCTAATGTTAGAATGGGTATGTTTTTTTCCATGCTTTATGCTTCTAGACAACATTATTATTTTCTTAAACACTGCTGGCCTCTGGCACTTAGGAGAGGATGTGTCACCTGGTGTTTGGTAGAAGCTGGGCTGGCAGGATGAGCATCTTCTCTCTCTGGGTCTCCACCTCCTAAGTGGTTTTCTGCTCTGTGAATTAGATTTTATATGGAACAAATTCCAATATTAGGAGCCATTGGTTGTGGAACTGTGCCTAAGAATGGGGGAATGCAGAAAAATATTCAGAGGCTTAGTGTTAACTTTTAACCATGCCATGTTCTCAACTATAAGTTCTGTAAGTAATAATGCCAGTATTTTTCTCTCAATTTGACTTTTTAGCTTTTAATTTTCAACATCAGATGCTAGGATAATGGGGAAATGGGGCTACTTATCAATTCACCTATGACCTTCCAATTTTTCCCACTTCTGGACCATTCATAACAGAGAAGTGAATGTTACATAGCAAAACTTAACTTTGCACTTAGTATGTCACATTAATTTATTTCAAGAAGGAATTACCTTATTATCAAAAGTAACAATTTGAGTTAGGTATTACAGAAATTATTACTTAGCATTTAGTTATTAATATAGGATTTAGACGTTCAATATTTATCCTACATATTTTGGAGTTAATACTTCATGGTATGACTGGAACAATTACTATTCATTAACATTTTATTTTGTTATCTTCTGTTGCCAAGACAACCTTTCATCCCATACTTAATTACTAAGCAGTAGAAAATTACAGTTTCTTAGGCTCACTTAAATAATGGGTCTATAACATGCATTTTAAAAAATTTTTTGACAATCTTTATTAGTTATCATTACTACATTTTGAGAGAATTCAAAGCATTATGTATGTTTGTGTGATTTTGAACAACTAATTTATTATCAAGTCTTTATAAGAGAAGGGCATCAACATCTCAAACTAAGTAGAAGAAATGTATTATGTAACTGTGCACTGAGTGTGTGTTGTTACTTCAATGGCACTATAATATAAGATGTGGCAACAATGATCATCCACAAGTATATATTTTAACATGATAATATTTCAGTATGTGAGAGAACCCTATAGCAATGGCATTTCCCTGCAAACAGAGGTGCCATGTAATGTGCAGAGACAAATTGTTCTTCCTTCACATGTTTGACTGGCTGTCTCCAGTCAGTACTCTCACTGGGCTCTTGTATGGTACATTTGTTTGGTAATTAACTGGCACAATTAATTAATGCATTCACTTGTGAATTACTTCTGCAAATACTTTTCAATCCCTGTTGGTATTGCATGTTAGAGAAAGCAATGAGAGGGAGACACATTTCCTGGACTCTGATGGAGTTTTAGGAACTGCCTGCTCACATACTTCTCAAATAGTAGCACAAAGCATTACTGGATTTTTGAAGATTTGTATTCAACATTTGTTTTAAGGTTTTAAAAATTTATTTGGCATCTGGGGCTGGGGCTGGCGCCGTGGCATAGCGGGTAAAGCTGCCACCTGCACTGCTGGCATCCCATATGGGCGCCGGTTTGAATCAAGGCTGCTCTTCTTCTGATCCAGCTCTCTGCTATGGCCTGGGAAAGAAGTAGAAGATGTGTAAGTCCTTTGACCCCTGCACCCTCATGGGAGACCTGGAAGAAACTCCTGGCTCCTGGCTTCGGATTGGTGCAGCTCTGGCAGTCGTGGTCAGTTGGGGAGTGAACCAGAGGATGGAAGACTTCTCTCTCTCTGCCTCTCTTTCTCTCTCTCTGTGTAACTGACTTTCAAGTAAATAAATAAATAAATCTTTAAAAAAAGTTTATTTGACATCTATTACAAACAACAATCATATTGTTCTTTAAACACATAAAAATGGTGGAAATTGTGGAGTTTAAAAAATATTCTAGGTTTTTCTATTTTCTATTCTGAACACTAAAATTAAACATTCAAAAATGATTGTTGTATATCTAAACCAACATTTAAAAATTAGGAAAATGTAAATTTTTATTTAATGGCAACAAAATATGAAATTGCTTACTTTTGTCTGAGTTACTTTTCCACGTATATAAGCAGAAATCCTTCAAAAAATGTTCCTTCCTATCTTAAAAAAAATAAAGAAACTACAAACTCCAAACCACATACAGGCCCCTCACACATTGGTGGCAGAGACTCAAATGCTTGTGCCATTATCTGTTGCTTTCCAAGGCACCTTAGGAAGCCGGAACTGGAACTGGCGCCCATATGGGATGCCGGCACCGCAGGCAGAAGATCAACCTACTACACTATGGCACCGGCCCCAAGGGGTTTGTAGTTTCAACCTAGCCTAGCCCCAGATGTTTGTGGGTTCTGAGGGAGTGAGGCAGCAGACAGAAGATTTCTCTCTCTCTCTCTCTCTCCCCCTCCCACTCTCTCTCTCTCTTTCTCTGAAAATCATCTCTGGATTACATGAAAAAAAAAAAAACTCCTAAAAAAGGGTTTTCCTCATATATAGACAAATAGATACCCTTGGAACTTCTTAGTCCCCTCAGTTGGTGTTAAAATATTAAATCTATATCTTGTGATAGTTAAGGTACTGTGTATGAACATAGGGGAACCTGGAAGTCCAAGAGAATATGTTTTTTAATCTATTAAATTACAACACAGCACAATTGATGTGTCTATATAAATTATTATTCTTAATTTTAGTAACAAGTGGAATATAGTTGTGCAATGTAACACAAGTATGTTCACTTTTGTTAAGTTCAATAGGAGTTTTCAAAGTTTAGCTTGTTCTCCATAGCTAGTATCAGCTATGGCTTTAATAAAGCATCATTATTTCATGAATTTACACATCATTTGTTCAGATTTTTAAAATATATATTTTTGTTTGAGGGAAAGAGAAAGAGAGAGAGAGGGAAGGAGAAAGAGAGAGAGGGAAGGAGAGAGAGAGAGCGAGAGAGAGAGAGAGAGAGAAAGAGAGAGAGAGATCTTCCAAACACTCAAACAGGTAAGGTTGTGTTGTGCTGAAGCCAGAAGCAGGGAATTCAATGTAGGTCTCCTGCAAGGGTGGCAGGGATTCAAGTACTTAACCTATGACTTGCTGCCACCCAGTGGGCCCATTAGTAGGAAGCTGGAGTCATAAGGATATCTGAGATGGACCTAAGGCACTCCAATGTCAGATGTGGGTATCTCAAACAGCATAGTAACCACTGTGCCCAAATGCTTTCTCTGGGCACCTTGAGGCTGATCAGCTTGACACAAAATTAACTATCACAGTTCAGAGGTGCTTAATGAGGCCCGCTCACTACCGAACCCCAACTCACTGCCATCTTTACTCTCTTCCAATCAGCCCATGTGCATAGAGCAGGGACACAATTTTCATATCAAAGGAGGAAATCAGAGCACATACTAGCTTCTGCCCTCACTTTCTCATGACTTCCCATGCGTTCTAGGAATCAGAATTATTATTCATCATATTGTTTTTAAATATCTGGGACTATTTACTTTTTATTCTTTAGCTGGCAACCCTCATCCCTTGCCTATGGGTTCCATGGTGCCGGAATATCTGTAGAACGTGAATTGCTGGGAGAGTGAAAACACACATCTGTGAAAAACAGAGTTTAGGGGCCAACATTGTTGCACAGTGGGTTAAGCCAGCACCTGCAACGCCAGTATTAGATATCAGTGCAGCTGCTTTGAGGCCCAGCTGCTCCTCTTCAACTCAGCTCCCTGGTAATGCACCTGGGAAAGCAGTGGAGGATGGCTCAGGTACAGGAGCCGCTGCCATCCATGTGAGATACCAGAATGGAGTTCTGAGTTCTTGGCTTTGGACTGGCCCAGCTCCAGCTGATTAGGCCAACTGGAGCATGAACCAGCATATGGAAGATCTCTCTCTCTCTTCTCTCCCTCTTTCTCTGTCACTCTGCCTTTCATGTAAATAAACCTTTAAAAATAAAATAAATAAAAGAATACACTTTGATTACATCAAAATAATTTCTGCATGACATTCATTATACAATGTATTATTTCTTCATCTCTCAGCAGGATTTTTGATGATAGATCAGAGAGGATGACTGATAGCCATTGTTACCACTGGTGAATTTTAGGCACAAATTAAAAACTCAGACAGATCTCCTGATTCCTGAAACAAGTGAACATTTAAAGGAGCATTTACATAACAAAGTCTAATTTAGACTGAATATAAGACAAATGATTCATACCAAAGGTATTAAGAGAGAAGTTAAATTTATTCAGAATAAAATTTCAATGTTAGAAAATGTTAAACTTGGTTTCCCGCTGTCTTTGACTGAGATACCCTGTAAGAACTGATGATTTTTCAGGTATGGAATGCAAATTTCAAGGGTATTTTGGATGTTTGTGAAAATTCAGCACATGTGATGAATTTCTGTATTTGATGTGTTTTAGATTTTTTTCCCCATACATTGTTCTCAATAAAGTATCATCAAAATCTCTACACACATTGATCAACTCAATTTTGGCTCCTGGTTTATTGTTATTAAATGATGTTTACATCCAAACAATAGGTTGTGCAATACTTTTGGATATAATTTCCTAAGTGGTGTTTTCCTAATCTCTTTGATGAGGGTTTTTGAGATCCACATTAATTGATGATTGTTATTCTCTTCTCTTATGTTATATTCATGCCTCCTGTGGCCTTAGCTGTTTTGTTTAATTTTAGTAAAAATAATTCCCCCTTAGGATCACAATGTTATATTATTTTGTCACATGCATATATAATGTGTTTGCAAACAAAAAGGATAGAAGGAGATGATGAGTATTTATCTGAATTTTGCTATTGTTAGTCTCGCTTCTTGTCCTAGGGTCTTGAAAACTGTTGGGACGATCAACTAATTAATTGTCTGACCTGACTGATATGTAAAATCACTTTTCATCACCATTGGTGTAGAATTGGATGAGAAACAATGTATGCACAGCACAAGATTGCTCACACAGCCAGTACATTTTTAGAAAGATACTTTAAATATGTTCGCTGATGGGGCTCACGCCCATCTTCCCTCCTATTTGACATCAACTTGAAAACAATGTCATCTCCTCTAAAATGAGGAGAGCCTGTGCCAAGACACTCCCCTCTCCCCAAGTAAAACAAAAGCGAAAAAAACAGGAACATGGAGTCAATTTATGGTGTCTGGACATAGATTCACGGAACTGTTACAGGTGTGTTTCTTCATGGCTTCTTGTGCCTGCTCTGCTGTCAATCACACTTTCTTCCTCCTCCTCTTTCCCGTCTGTTGCTGCGGCCAAATGGACTTGGTTTTAAGCCTAGTCCCTACTCTGAAGACCATCAATCTACTTTGCATGACCATACATTTGCATATGTTTTATATCATTTTATTTTTAAAATAAATGCTTATAATCAAAAAATGGTATCTCATTCTTATTTGAATGGCTGTGATTATGACTCTTAATAAACATGTCTTTCAAACTGTCACAAATGTCCTTGGAAGATTATTTCACTGAATTTTACTCATCCACCCCCTGCCACCTCTGGGAACTCTTCCCAAGGGTCCTATTGCACTCTGCTCTTCACCATAATAGAGCTGTTTGCTCCAGGTGATAATCGCTTATATTGCTTGACTTTCTCCAGCTTAGAGATCCCTTGAGGTTAGAGTCTGTGGCGTAAATCTCAGTGGTGAACTCCAGCAGCTGGACTCTCAAAGGTGCATACCAAACTGCCCTTCAGGGTGGAAGTGATTTTTTTTGAAACTTTAAAGACATCTAAACAAAAATTAAATATATAAAAAATCAAACATACATATAATAACGGACCTTATTCAGTGCTAATCACTTGCTTTAATTAAACATGGAGCATTGCAATATTTGTATTGGAGGCACAATGAACACCTTAGATAGTTGTCGGGAAATAGAATGCCTAATTTTTAAGGAAGTGACTTGTGTGTTTATTTGCAGTGTGTATTCAAGAGAGGAGGAATGGAAGCGACAGTTACAGAGCTGTTACTTTCTCAGTGTGGCCCATTGTAAATCACTTTTCCTCTTCATTGACATAGAATTCATGGAGAAACAGAGGTAATCATATATGTATTATTATTCATGCAATTAGTACTTTTTACGAAAACATCTGAATATTCTTCAGTCATCCTATAGGAAAGTTGGCAGAGCAGCAACATTTTCATTGTTAATGTGTCATGTGGACATTCAGGGGGCTGTTGACAAGATAGATTTTATGGCTACACCAGGATATATGTTTTTAAAGTTATAAACCATGCCTTTTCTGTTTTGAAGACAGAATTATGATTATCTGTGTTTTGCTATATATATATACATACATACATACATATATACACATACATATTTTATTTATTATAAAAATTTTGAAATGCACTGAGAAATGTTTCATTGTTCATTATCTGGGAATCACTATTGTCATTTGATAGAATATTCTCATACTTTAACAATGAAGTGCATAACATATATGAGATCATTTTTATTTTTTAGTTTTTAAATTATTTCCTTAAATAGTGAGCATTTATCATTGGTCAATACAAGTAGGTCTACCTTTTAATTTAAATGGCCACTAAGTATTTCATTTAATGGAAATATTATTATTCCTCACCATTTTAAGCACTTGAGTGCTTAGACTGTTGGAAATATTTCATTATTTTACCTTATGTTGCACTGATACCCTTGAAAGTGCTTGCCCTTAGGAAAATACTCTGGAAGTGTTGTTGTGAGATTGAAGCATCTGCATATTGTAGAACTGTTCACATCCGTGGGATTGACTTTTAGACGTGGCAGCCTGAGGAATAGGAGGAGTCTTCCCATGTCTCCCTGGAAGAGTGACTAAAAGGCAGACCTGCAAACATAGCATTTGGTATCCAAATGGAAACGTTGTTGTTTTTCAGGAAGAGGTGCAATTCATAACTATTTTTCCATAAAATCTATATAATCAAATTGTTCATATTTTATATACTACTTATATTTTTATATTGGGCAAAAACATCTACTTTCCTAATGTAGATCTAAACTGTCGCTCCCCCTCTTCGTGGAGGAGCGACACAGGACCCTGCGCTGTTCTTTTCGTCTGCTCGGCCCTCCCCGGGTTTGCTGCTGGTTCTTCCCGGGTTGGCTACTATCCCTTCCACCTCCGTGGAAGGGCAGTTCCCCCTGGCCACATTCCCCACTTCCGCAGGGGAGCGGCACACCGCCGGCCGGCTCTCTCGGGGGCTGCACAGGTGTTCCCCTTAGATGTTCCTGGTGCATGCCGTCTCTCTCCTCCTTTATAGTCCTCTTCCACCAATCCCAACTCTGCTACCCACACACCGAGTATGCTGCTCTCCTCCAATCAGGAGCAGGTCCCACAGTTTATTGGTTGAACCGGAGGCAGCTGTGTAGAAGCTGTTTCCCTTCTCAGCGCCATATTGTGGGAAAGCAGATGCATAGAATAAGTCTTAATTCCAGTAACTTAGTCTAGTCCGAGTTGCTCCCAGTTGCTCCCCACATAAACCAGTGTATTAATGCTGCTAAGTGAATTTGAGAATCGCTCACTTTTTCTATTGTTACAAGTATTAACATCTATTTTAAATAGATAAATTTAATCTGTCCTTCTTTCTGGTCTTCTGTTTTTTCTCCTCCAGTACCCAAAAAACCTCACTAAGCTCCATGCCCAAATATTTTTGTCTGTGCAGTGACCCTAAAGCACAAGCTGCTTGGGTAACCTGAACTTGTTTCTTGGGAGAAACCAATCCAAAGCAACTGACTAGCTAAAGGGTAAATGGCTTCCTTAATGAGCCAATATGATAGCTGCTCTGAAAGGAAGTGGCTAAAAAGTAACCTAGGAAGAATATAAAACCAAAATATGTTGAACTGAATTACTAAGTAAGCCATTTTAGGCAACATGAGCAAATACTTAAAACATTTTAAAGATTTAGGAATCACATATATGCAATACTGTGCTTGCAGTTTGCTAATGTGAAGTGGGTGGCTTGATGACTTCATATATGTAGACACACATGTACACATGTTAGCCACCAACCAAACCAAAATAGAGTGCAAATATGGATCCACAAGAAGCACTCAGGTACTTTCTGGTCTATACAACATACATGTGCACACACGCACTCGGAAAGTAACTGACTTCTATGCCTTAGTGGATTGTGTGTTCTTTGGATCATGCTGCTTTTAACTGATTTGTGTCTGAGTTTTAAATCCAGTTTATGTCTATGTTATTGTATGTATGAGCAATTCATCTTCTCTCATCATTGCTCAGTATTCCAATACGTCAGCATTCCATTTGTCTTATTTTTTTAAAGATTTATTTATTTGAGAGGCAGAGGCAGAGAGACAGAGAGGTCCTCCAGCTGCTGGTTCACTTCCTAGATAGCTGCAACTACTGGAGCTATGCCAATCTGAAGCCAGGAACCAGGAACTTCTTCCTGGTCTCCCACGTGGGTGCAGGGGCACAAGCACTTGGGCCATCCTCTTCTGCTTTCCCAGGCCATAGCAGAGAGCAGAGGTGGAGCAGCTGAGACTTGGACTGGAGCCCACTTGGGATGCTGGCACTGCAGGCGGTGGCTTTACTCACTACGCCACAGTGCCAGCCCCTCCATTTGCTTTTTGATGAGTTTGTCTTATAAGGATATTGCTATCATGAACCATCACTTACAAGTCCTCATGTAGATCTATGCTTTCACTTATTTAGCAGGGGAATCCTAGCACACAGGGTAGGAGTATGTTTCACTGTATTAGAAACCTCCGAACTATTTTCCAAACTAGTTTACACTCTCACCAAATATGCAAAGGGTGTTTTGAACTTCTGTGTACTTATGACTTCTTGACTGTCATTTTAGCCATTTTGTAATGTGTAGTGAAATTGTACTTTTTTTGCATGAGACCAGGAAAGAACTGAGAATAGCTTGCTACAGGCAATCAAAATACTATATATCTTAGATTTTCCGAGTTCTTTAGTATTTTATACACATATATTTTGACATTTTCAATATTATTCCTGTTTTTCATTTATTCTAAGATTTTTTTAACTTTTATTTAATGAATATAAATTTCCAAAGTACAGCTTATGGATTACAATGGCTTCCCCCCCATAACGTCCCTCCCACCCGCAACTCTCCCCTTTCCCATTCCCTCTCCCCTTCCATTCACATCAAGATTCATGTGTGATTCTCTTTATATACAGAAGATCAGTTTAGCATACATTAAGTAAAGATTTCAACAGTTTGCTCCCACAAAGAAACATAAAGGGAAAAATACTGTTTGAGTACTAGTTATAGCATTAAATCTCAATGTACAGCACACTAAGGACAGAGATCCTACATGAGGAAAAAGTGCACAGTGACTCCTGTTGTTGACTTAACAAATTGACACTCTTGTTTATGGCATCAGTAATCACCCTAGGCTCTTGTCATGAGCTGCCAAGGCTATGGAAGCCCCCTGAGTTCACCGACTCTGATCATATTTAGACAAGGCCATGGTCAAAGTGGAAGTTCTCTCCTCCCTTCGGAGAAAGGTATCTCCTTCTTTGATGACCCGTTCTTTCCACTGGGATCTCACTCGTGGAGATCTTTCATTTAGTTTTTTTTTTTTTTAGCTTTTTATCATTTATGTTCTTGAGGTTTTTCTTATGATTGAGGATACTTATTGATATTATTAACTAGGCTCTGATGTTTTTGTTGTTGTCGCTGTTTGTGGCACTTGTAGGCTTTTTCTCAGTGTTTATATTGCCATGGCTGTGGTTGCAGTTAAATTGCATGCAACGTGTTTCACTGGCTTTTGAAATACATTTTAAAAGATTACAGCATAACAGGTGCTTAAAAAGACTACTACATATAGAAAATAGTATAGAAACTGGACAGGGGATCAATATTGTTTTTAATGACAAAAATAAAAATTGTATGGAATATATCCTCAACTGCCTTCTCTTCTTGGCCAAATAATCTCTTATTTATTTTGTTTGTATTTTATTTTTTGTCTATGAAGGAGAAATGTAAGTGATAAAAATACTTGCCTTACTGTAAAAGAGCACTCAAGATAGCAACAAAATTAAAACAGTAAATTAAAAGAAAATTCTGTTTCATAATTTGTTATTCTTCCAAATGGAAAATAAATAATAGGGCATGGAAAAATATACAGCATTATAAATTCAATGACTTAGAGTATTGCTGTCTGTTCTCTTAAGCTACTGATGCTCTTCAGTGCCTTGCATTTGCCCCAAGCTCCCTCCCCCCAGGATTAATTTGGTCTGCTGTCTTGGCAAGGAAGCATGGAGTTCTCCATGTGTGGAATGAAATAATCTATTTTCTAGGTAAAAGTCAGTTTGCAAGTTGAAGATGGTGTATAACCAGCTTTTACAGGATGAGAAACTGAGTGAAATGAAAACCTAATGACAACTATTCCTACTTAAAGTTTTTCTGAATTCATCTGCCCATTTTAGGTGATAATTTCAGCTACTAAGGCAACCTCTCCTTTGTTTCTCAGTTTTTTATCAGTCATTTTCTGTAGTGTTTTCTGCTGCGATGGTTGAAATTTCACATTTGGAGACTTATATTTTCCATAGGCATTTTGAAGGAAAGCTGCTAATTTTTCTACTCGTTTACCAGAGGCCTCATAATTTTCCTTCCAGTGTTGACTCATGGAATTTGCATTTCTACCATGGTCTGCACACTTGTAAATGAGTTCCTTGTAAATGATTTCCCTATTGCTTTCCTGCATCCCTCTCCAACATCAGGTAGCCTTTGAATAGTACTCTCTCCCTTTTTGCAGCTTGAAGTTGTGTAAAAAAATTTTTTTGACTTGCACAACTCTACACAAAACTACTGAGAAAACATTTCCATTTTTCACATATGATTATTTTTTTTTCTTGGATGAATTGAGTCATCTCTCTAGAAACCATTTTTCACAGAATTTCTTAAAAAAGCAAAGATGTTTATCACTTTCTAAAAAAGTAAATCCATATGCATGAACTTTGTTATGATTGTTTAATGATATTTTGTAATAGAATATATTTTGGTCTTGAAAAATATATGCTGAGGGATGCATTTGGCTTCTAAACTTTAATTTATACATAGTGTATAAGGTTGAGTTATGCAGGAAGAGGAATGAAAGGAAGAGAAGGAAGTACCTCTTTTTGTCTAGTCCTTCCTCTTGGGTGTCTCGCATAAATGAGATTTAAAAAAATACTGAACTGTGCAGTATTTGGATATCCATATAATTTTGATATTATTATTAATTTGAATTAGAATAAATTGCTGTTGTAAATAAAGGATGATTACAAATTGCATTATAATATGCTTTAATATAATACAAGGGAAAAAGTTAAATTCTGTAAAAATATATAGTAAAGAAGTGAAAATACAGTTGCTTTAATTACAATAGGGAAGTAGAAATGAAGAGATTATTTGTTACTTATGTTCATATAATATCATCATTTTGTTCTTTCTCTGTCATATACATACATGCTTATAAATTATTAGCAATTAGATTAATATCTATAAATTAAAAAAATAACTTACATGATCAAATAATTACTACCAGAGTTGAGTATAACAATGTAACACTGGAAAATCCACTTGACTCTCTACAGCTTATTTTTCTTTTCAGTAAAATAATGATAATCAAGCCCTACTTTCCTTACAGAGCTGTTGAGAGTAAATGAAGGGCTCAGAGAAAAAAATAAATCTAAGAAATGCTGTACAATTCAATGGATTATTATGATTACATTCTCCTAAACAGCTTATTTAAAGAACTTAGATAAATTTTTGATTTTTTGTTGTTGCTTAGAGATAATGTTTGAAGCTGTAAGAAAGAAAACACTCCCATTGCCTTTATAATTATAATTGTTAAAACCATTGGTTAAAATGGTTTTTTATTTTTTATAGAAAGCTTTTATTTAATAAATATAAATTTAATAAGTACAACTTTTGGATTATAGTGGTTATTCTCCCCATACCCACCCTTCCACCCCTAGACCATTCCATCTCCTACTCCCACTCCCATCCCATTCATTTTTAATTATCTTTATATACAGAAGATCAACTCTATAACAAACAGAGATTTCAACAGTTTGCATCCACACAGACAAAGTATAAAGTACTATTAAAAGACTAGTTTTACCGTTAATTTTCATGGTGCAACACATTAAGGACAGAGGTCCCACATGGGGAGCAAGTGCACAGTGACTCCTGTTGTTGATTTAACAATTGACACTTATTAATGACGTCA
The DNA here is from genome assembly GCF_051225735.1 of Oryctolagus cuniculus. Classification (NCBI taxonomy): domain Eukaryota; kingdom Metazoa; phylum Chordata; class Mammalia; order Lagomorpha; family Leporidae; genus Oryctolagus; species Oryctolagus cuniculus. The sequence continues at coordinate 41,601,617 of NC_142880.1, forward strand.
GTGATCATCCGAGGCTCTTGTTTTGAGCTGCCAAGGCTATGGAAGCCTCTTGAGTTCACCAACTCCGATCTTATTTAGACAAGGCCATAATCAAAGTGGAAGTTCTCTCCTCCCTTCAGAGAAAGGTACTTCCTTCTTTGATGGCCCATTCTTTCTGCTGCGATCTCACTCACAGAGATCTTTCATTTAGGGTTTTTTGTTTTTTTTTTTTTTTCCCACAGTGTTTTGGCTTTCCATGCCTGAAATGCTCTCATGGGCTTTTTAGCCAGATCTGAATGCCTTAAAGGCTGATTCTGAGGCCAGAGTGCTGTTTAGAGCATTTGTCATACTATGAGCCTGCTGTGTGTCCAGCTTCCTATACTGGATCATTCTCTCTTTTGGATTCTATCAATTGTTATTAGAAGACACTTGGTCTTATTTATGTGATCCCTTTAAAACTTAATCCTATCTTTATGATCAGTTACAAACTTAAACTGATCACTTTAACTAGTAAGATGGCATTGATACCTGCCAACTTAATGGGATTTGGAGTCCCCTGGCACGTTTCTAGCTCTACCATTAGGGGTAAGTCTGAAGGAGTGTGTGCTGAACTATACATCTCCTCCCTCTCTTATACCCACTCTTATTTTTAATAGGGATCAATTTTCAATTGGATTTAAACACCTAAGAATTCAGTGTTAATTAAAGAGTTCATCTAATGGTATTAAATAGAAAAAGAAAATATTAAAAAGAATAAAATAGTAAGCTGTTCCTTGACAGTCAGGACAAGGGCTGATCAAGTCATTGTCTCTCATGGTGTCCATTTCACTTCTACAGGTTTCCTTTCAGGTGCTCAGTTAGTTGTCACCAATCAGGGAGAACATATGATATTTGTCTCTTTGGGACTAGCTTATTTCACTCAGCATGATGTTTTCCAGATTCTTCCTTTTTGTTGCAAATGATGGGATTTCATTTTTTTTTTTTTTACCACAGTGTAGTATTCCATAGAGTACATATCCCATATGTGTGCTGGCCTGCAGCACAAAGAATCGGGTTTCCTGAAACAGACAGTGGGAAGTGGGGACAAGGATGCAAAGAATGGAGCCAAGAAAAATCCTGATCAAGGCTCGTTTATTCAACAAGTCCAGTAGTATTTAAACATGACCAGTTGTGCACAAGAAGGCACACAGAGGATTTACATATCTAAAAGACTTTTGGGGTTACAAAGAGTTCCCGATAAAGTTCTTCCGCTTAACAGATCACAAAATGTTATCAATCACAGATTACAAGGGTATCATAAAACACCTAGGTAATAAATGCTGGTTTCAGGTGTGGCTGATTATCTACATCATCTCTTGTGAGAAGTCTAGCAGTGAGATACGGTTCTTCCTGCCTCTTCCTGGAATCTCCTTAGCCTAATTGTCTGTGCCGGGATGTCTCCATCCATATGTTTAAGTGTAAACAAAAGGGGCGACTGCCTGTGGCTGCCCACACATATGGGATGACTGGTTGTATGGTAGGGCTGATTAATTGTTAAAACCATTGGTTACTCCCTAGGTGCCAGATTTTGCCATAGATGATTCCAGTGATTTTATATTATTTAGCCCTTAGAATAACCTAGATCAACATGATTTTGGTTTTGTAGGATTTTCTTTTATAGTTCAATATACTGCTGAGGACTGTTAGGGCAATAAGGCAGTTTCTGAAGTTTACACAGCAAGGACCACCCAGGACATGGTTTCAAGCATGGAAGACCTGACTTTGGAGATAAGCTCGCCTACTTGATGCCAGACAGCTTTTCATTCCCGGCCTTCCACATTTCTCTCTTCATCTTATAATTTCAGTGCACATTTTTAGAAGGATTTGTTTATTTGAAAGTCAGAGTTACAGGGAGATAGAGAGAGAGACACACACACAGAGAGAGACAGAGAGACAGAGAGAAAGAGAGATTTTCCATCTACTGGCTCATTCTTCAGATGGCTGTAATGGTCAGCACTGGGCCAGGCCAATGCCAGGAGCCAGGAGCTTTTCTTCTGTCTCCTATGTGGGTGGCAGAGGCCCAAACGCTTGGACCATCTTCTGCTGTTTTTTTTTCAGGCCACTATCAGGGAACTGGATCAAGACCGGACCCAGTGTCTATATGGAATGCAACCATCGCAGGTGGCGGCTGTACCCACTATTTTGCAATGTAATGCTAGTCCCAACATATAGTCTTAAATTCTTTATTTCTTTACATTCTTTTCCCCTCCCATAATCTCTAATGTACCTATATATATTTGGGTGCAGGTGCCACCAAGCTAAGTAAGGGATACAGGGAGAAAACTTTCTGCTTGGCTACTATCTTGTTTGCTGAATAGGAGCTTCAGTTCCCACACTGTTTTCCCTGTAACCAACTCAGCAGAAACACAGGTAGTTAGACCCATGGCTGGAGAAAACGGCAGAAGGCACAACAGGCAGCAAGGATGTAGGGATACTTGTTATATTAGCTGTTGTATGCCTATGCCGGGTCAAACAAAGGGACTCTACAGGGCAAAGGGAAATTCCTTGGAATAGGATGTATAAAGGGACTTCAAACCATATGAGGCAAATAGAATTTTTGGTGCAAAAATTTTTGACATCCATGCACAAGGAATCTTCAAAAAGTTCATGGAAAATGCATATTATCATTTCCCCCCAGATTTTGTAAAATTTTGTGCATCAAAAATGAATGTATTAATTCAGTTTCTCATTAACATTTTGAAGAATGTTGTATATACTTTTTTTTTTTTTTACAGGCAGAGTGGACAGTGTGAGAGAGAGAGAGAGAGAGACAGAGAGAAAGGTTGTCCTTTGCCATTGGTTCACCCTCCAATGGCCGCCACGACCTGTGTGCTGTGGCCGGAGCACTGCACTGATCCGAAGGCAGGAGCCAGATGCTTCTCCTGGTCTCCCATGGGGTGCAGGGCCCAAGCACTTGGGCCATCCTCCACTGTACTCCTGAGCATAGCAGAGAGCTGGCCTGGAAGAGGGGCAACCGGGACAGAATCCAGCGCCCCGATCGGGACTAGAACCCGGTGTGCTGGCCGCTAGGTGGGAGATTAGCCTACTGAGCCACGGCGCCGGCTTGTATATACTATTTTTCTGTATTTTTTTTTTCTTTTTGACAGGCAGAGTGCACAGTGAGAGAGAGAGAGAGACAGAGAGAAAGGTCTTCCTTTGCCGTTGGTTCACCCTCCAATGGCCGCTGCGGCCAGCGCGCTGCGGCTGGAACACCGCGCTGATCCAACGCCAGGAGCCAGGTGCTTTTCCTGGTCTCCCATGCGGGTGCAGGGCCCAAAGACTTGGGCCATCCTTCACTGCACTCCCAGGCCACAACAGAGAGCTGGACGGAAGAGGGGCAACCGGGACAGAATCCAGCGCCCTGACCGGGACTAGAACCCGGTGTGCAGGTGCTGCAGGTGGAGGATTAGCCTATTGAGCCGCGGTGCCGGCCACTATTTTTTCAAAAGTGCCTTCATGGGTCTAGAAATTTCCTTCTTAAAAACATTTAAAGAAAAGCAAAGTGGCAGTTTGTCAAGAATGAAATCAGATGAGGACTACAAATTTCACTTCCTCATTTTATTTTGCTTTACTATTTTATTACTATATTTAAAATACAGCAGGAGGACTGGGCCACCAGAGATCTTAAAAGCTGGTTCATTTTCCAAATGCATGCAACGATCCAGGTCGAAGTTGGTAGTCCAGGAACCCAACACAGGTTTCCCATGTGAGTGCAAATACTTGAGCCATCACCTGCTGCCTATGCATGCACATTAGCAGGAAGCTGGAGTAAGGTGGGAGAGCTGAGAGTTGAATCCCAGCACTCAGATGTCAAATGCAAATATCCCAGCCCTTCTTACCATTAATCCAAATATCCTCCCCTTTCTTCCTCATTTTACATTACTGGATATTTATCTACTAAATTGATATGCAATGTGTATTTAGTGATTAAAAACTATTTTTTAATACTTGAAAATTTCAAAGCGAAAAATACTATAACAAAAATTCAGTTTATTAAATTTTACATCTTGTAACTCACTCCTTCCTATCGGCAGCTTAGCAGGAGATTTTCTTAGCTTCCTCTGCATGGGAGGTTTATTCAGTGTAACAAAAGCTACTCTTTGAAACTTAGCAACACACAAAAGGGCATTACAAGACTGAGATCCTGTGTCAGAGTGTTTTCCACTTGCTCTGAGAAAAGAATGAATTTCTTGGCTGAGATAGTTGTTCTCAGGATCTATCACTTTTCTTGGCTTTTGAAACTCTGACTATTTTCTGTCACCAAGTGTAAACCATCAAAATCACAACAAAGATCAGAGCAGTGGCACGGCTTGATTGCAGCTATTATATTTTCCCTTTCTGAGGACCATCTCTTAACAGGTAGCTTGCTCCTGTGACATTTTTGGCAACTTCCTGATGCCAGTCCTGCATACTAAGAGAGGCCACAGAATTCCACGTTACTTCTCATATAATTTTCAATTTGAAGTATTTTGATTTCTAATCTGCAGCACCATTATAGATGTAATCTTAGATTCCATTTTAGATATTTTTCTCTCCCAATGCTTCAGGATTCTTTGTTAACTCTGATGTGTTCCTCTAATTGTTGTGTAGCATTTAGGTATAGAAATGATGTTTTATAGACCTGGTGTTAATTTATGTTCATGTTCATTTTTATATTGATATTTTCCCCTAATATGGTGCTCTTAATTTTCATAGATGAGACTGCCTAGATTCACATATTAGACATTACATGAGCATTTTCTAGTTAATCTTGCAAACTTCCCTTCAATATCGCTCCAACGATAAATCCAGCTGTGCTATTAAGCCTAATGCATCTTGTCACCTAAGAGTATTATAAAACTAAAATGCTGCTAAATCAACTTAGAGATTGTATTTAGGTACAGGCAAGGTCAAGAACCTTTTCAATGGAATAGCAAAAAAGTCAGGGATGAATATATCACCTGGATTATATTCAAATATGTATTCATCATTACTAAAGTGATAGTAAACACATCTATGCCCTGGTCACCTGTTTTTTCCTTCAGGATTCAATAGCAGACACAAAAGATAAAAATTTCTACTAACTGTGATTAGTGACATAGAGTTGGATTCTCCCGAAATAAAGGAAATGTACAGGATGTTTCTAATATGTCCATTCTGAAGGAAACATAAAATGATCTGGCCAGACCCTTCAATATTAAAAAAGGTATGAAGGAATGATATTACTCACCCAAAATTATCATAATGTGACAAAATTATTGCATCCATATTTGAGAATAATTAATTTAGCCAAATATAATTATAAATAAGATGTTAGTCCATATAAAAACTGCAATAAAATAGAGGCATATAAGAATAAAATTTTGAAACAATATTAAGTGATTTTACATTCCTAGTAATTGCTTTTAGCCCACAAAATCTCCACCATTAGATTATAGAATTATGGATTTCTCTAGGAAAATGTGGTTCCCTGAATTTCATAGCAAATATGTGGCAGAAAAATTAATGATGCTGTTTTCCTATTTATAATATTATTCATGAATGTACTCAGTTAGGAAACCTGAGCTGTTACCTGGGTCAGATCGTACATAGACACATGATTTACTAACTATATGTCCAGAGTGATAGGTGGGTAGTTGTGTTCTGAGGCTAAGGAAATGGAAGCAGTAGTCTGAAATAATTTCTTGCTTGCAACAACTCTTTGTGGTGACTGTAAGGGGTGCATGTCAGAATTTATACTATATGGCTTCCAGAGTTCTGAAGCAACCACTTTTGGGTGTGTACTCTCCTCTGCTCTGTATTCTTTAGTTAAATAAGCTGAATATATTGCACCATATGCATCTTCTCATACTATATAAAGTTTTTCACTGATTTCAAGGTCCAATGGATACTGTATTGTATCAGTGGCAAATACAAAATGAATACCCACATATTCATTTTTATCTATATAAGTCTTTGTATATCATACAGAAAAATAATATTTTACAAAGAAAATGTAAAAGAGATGTCTACAGTAAGATGACACAGGATATAAGAAATAAAATATATCAAATGATTATAATTTTCCATAACTGATAGCCACTAAGAAGAAAACTGTAACATATCATTGAACTTAAATTTGGTAACCTAATGTGTTTGGAGATATGATGATTCATTACACACAACTGTAGAACCAACAAACACAACTAATTTCATGGTGCCCCCAAAAAACCAAAACAAAGTTTGAACAAAAACAAAGGAGTCAAAAAGAAATTAAATAAATATATAAACAAACCAGAAAATAAATTGGGCAAAAAACCAACCAAAATAATTGCATTATACTGAATTGCAAAATGGTTAAAAAAAAAGAGATTTGGCAAAAATATAATAAAAACATTCAAAAATAATGGAATAAATTATTTTGAATTATGTAAAAGGGATCAAAATGAAAGATTGCTGTCTAGAAGACACATTTTTAAAATCCATTATACTTTCAATAGAACTCTGAATCAAAAGTACAGATGTTAAATACATTTTTTTAACATCATAAACACAATAATTACTTTGGGAAGTAATGCAAGACCTGATTAAAATAACATCATGTACCTGTAAAAATATATCTAGAACCTTTTAAAAAGTTTTATTAATTTACTTGAAAGGCACTGAGAGGTAAAGGGGAAGAGAGAGAGGGAGAGAAAAAGAGAGAGAGAGAGGGAGAGAAAGAGATTGAGAGAGCAGGAGGATTTCTTCTATCCCCTGGCTAACTCCCCAAATGACCACAACATGGCTCAGGATGAAGATGGAACCAAGGAACTCTATCTTGGTCTCCCATGCATGTAGAAAAAACCCAAGTATTTGGGCTGTCATCTACAGCCTCCTAAGCTTATTAGCAGGGTCCTGGATTGGAAGTGGAGTTGGGAACCCAGGCACTGTAATTCAGGATGTAGGTGTCACAAGTGATGGCCACTGTGCCAGCCACTTGCTGCTTTCTAGAACTTTTAAAATCAAGACATTCTCATAAAATAAATAATAATAAATAAAATAATAAAATAAAATAATAATAAATAAAAATAAAAATTTTAATAAGATATTAGTCCCTAGGCAAAAGGATCAAATCCAAGGAATTCTGCAAGTCTCAAAATCCATAGATTTTGAATGTAGAGAAGCATTCAATGCATTTCATAACTATTACATTGATATCAAAACTTCATAAAATACCACAATTATAGACTAATCTCACATATGAATATCAATGCAAAGGCACTAAATATGTTGTTAACAAATGATTCACAAGAAAAAGGTACATTATCTTCAAATGGGATTCACTTAAAAAATGTGAAGACAGGTAAGTATTAGGATAACTACTGATAAAATATCTTATACAAATAAATCAAAGTAGGAAACATTCTCATCCTAGATGCTGAAAGACTTTCAATAAAACATTAGTGTTTGAATAAAATACTATCATCCCAAACATCCAAAAGTACCTAAAAGAATGAGAAATTTAAAAGAGGAAAATCTGACAAAAGATTTGAAAAGATGATTAAAGTCTATACAAATGAATATTTAAAAATATGGTCACTTGCAATCATAATTAGCAAAATGTAGGTAAAAATTGTAACACAATGGCATGACTCATTGTGAACATTCACAAAACTCAAGAAGCCAGATAACCTGATGCTGTTGGCAGTGCTGTGGAGATCCCTGTGTTCTCATCCACTGCTGGTAGAAGTGCCATGTGGAATGTCCTATCAACAAGAGCTTTACAATCTCCATAAATACATATTGTCAACTTTCTCATTGATGTGGTATCTTCATCCCTAAGAATTAACATCAATGTACAGGGTACACTTCTAATAATAAGTAAAGGATTGTTCATGTGACATTATTAGTTGCAAAATATCAGAAACTATGCAGATACACTGTAGTCTGATTAGATTGCCTATGGTTTATGCACTTAATGAAGTGCAAGGTCTCTATAATATGGAAAGAATTACTGGATACAGTATAAAGAGATAAAATCAGAATACAAATGAGTATAATATTCTACCTCTGCTGTAATACCATCACAAAACACACGGAACACTGAAGTAAGGGAAAGGGCTTATTGAGGGAAAACCAGCGGCTGGAGGGAAGGGGTGAAAAAGAAAAGAGAGAGGAGAGTGTAAGAGAGAGAGACAGAGAGGAGAGGAGATAGTGAGGAGAGAAGAGAGACGAGAGGGGGAGAGGAGAGGAGAGGAGCCAAGAGAGCCACGTGTTCAGGAACAGGTCCTTTTAAAACTTTGCTGGAGGGCAGGCAGGGAAGCAGGTGCATCGAATCCCATTAGGATGGGGGTGGAGCTTGACAACAGTGGTTGGGCCATGTGGCCACCTGGCTTCCAGCAATGGCGGTGGGGGCTAGAGCTTAGGATGTAAATCAGAGTGTAGATCATGCCATAGATAAAACTGCTGCACCAGTTTCCTAACATCTGATATATGGTTTTCCAAGGAAAAGGATTCTAGGGAGATAAGCTAGAAACCAGTGAACCACAAAGGAAATCTGGGAACATGGTATATGGAAACTGGAAAATAGGATTCCTGTGAGTGAGTAGAGCTTTGGCTTTTAAGTTGCATTCACATTTAAAGTCTTCTAAAAATAAAATTAGACAGAAATGACAAAATCCTACAGCCATTAAAGAAAAAAAAATGTACCTAGACAAGATGGGGAGACAAAAGTTGATTTTACTCCACAATTTTTGCCAGAAGCCAAGAGAGAGCCCAGATGAACTCTAAATATCCCACTCCGCCAAGGCTAGGGCCTGGAAAGCTGTGTGTTTTATGTTTCATTTTGATTTTGCCATTTAACTATTTAAAATGTATTTTTTTAAATTTTGGGTTAACATATACTAGCACGGTTTCAAGTGTTTACAATGCAACTTGTAAACACATAATTGTAGTGTAAACTAACCGTACTAGACAAAGGACTGCTTTCTATTTGCTAATCATTTCTTTGTATTGGGAAGTTTTTAAGACCCAAGTGTTAGCAAAATGGCACTATCTTATCTGGGGCACCATCTTAGGCTCTGGCCTAAGCTTTGATCCTAAGCCCAGCCTGGTTTACTAGAATCAGGTGATCAAATGATGCAACCCCAAGCATCAACTCCACCCCCACCCTAACAGCATTTGTTGCTCCCACTTCCTTGCCTTTGCAATGCTCTCCTATTACAGGCTGCTGTTCTCTCATGCACCTGGGGGGGGGGGGGGCTGGAGTGGGGGGAGGGGAAGTCTGTCAGGTTTCCCCCACTGGGCAACAAACCTTTGCCCTTACTGCGGTGTTTGATGTGTTGTGATGGCCTGGGACCAGGCACTCCCATCAATTTGCTCTCCCCTCGGGGATCTGCTTCAGGATCCTGGACTTCTGCCAGCCACAAAGCCCACCCCTCCACTCCCTCTTCACCACTGAACACTCTCTGAGTCCCACCATACTCTGGTCTTTCAAAATCCTGATGTAAGGCTGGGCGGGGGCGGGGGGGGGCGAGCTTCTCATCATGACTTTCTATGGGGTGTAGTTCTACGTGACTTCACTCCAAAGTCCTAGTATCAGGCACCACAATCCCTCTGGCCTGTGCCCTCTATGGATTTGTGTCCTGGGCAATAATGGGTGTGGGTGATGACCCCACTCTCTGCTCCTGTACTCTCCATAGGATGGCCGTGATTCCAGCGATGCCCGATATCCACCAGTCTGACTCCACGGGTAGCCATGAGAGCTTCTTCATCCCGTGTTCCCTCCAGCTGTCCTCTTGGTTGTCTCCTACCTCAACAACCTGTCCAAATGGCCACTTAATGGCATGTTCAACCCTGGCATTATTTAGGATCTTTGCCACTTCTCTGAGTTTTTGGGAAAATTGTAGGAGACTCCCTATGTCTAAGCCTTCTCCTATCTCCATTCTAAACCTTCTCTTTATACCTCATGTTCTCTATCTCAAGTTCTCTTAACTTCCAAAGCTCTCACTAAAATGCCAAAACCCCTTTCTTTTACATTCGCTGTTCTGGCTCTCACTGTCTTGCTCACTGTACCTCCCCTTCCTGCCTGGGAATTCCAAGCTCCTGCTCACTCTTATCTCAGAAGCAGCCATTGTCCCTTTCTATTCCCCCTGCCTTATCTATGATCCTTTTTTTTTTTCTTTTTTGACAGGCAGAGTGGACAGTGAGAGAGAGAGACAGAGAGAAAGGTCTTCATTTTTCCGTTGGTTCATCCTCCAATGGCCGCTGTGGCCAGCGTGCTGCGGCCGGCGCACCACACTGATCCAAAGCCAGGAGTCAGGTGCTTCTCCTGGTCTCCCATGTGGGTGCAGGGCCCAAGCACTTGGGCTATCCTCCACTGCCTTCCCGGGCCACAGCAGAGAGCTGGCCTGGAAGAGGGGCAACTGGGACAGAATCCGGCACCCCGACCGGGACTAGAACCTGGCGTGCCAGCGCTGCAGGTGGAGGATTAGCCTATTGAGCCATGGCGCTGGCCTATGATTCTTTCTAACACCCTCCTCCCAGAGAAGCAAAAGCGAGTTTTCAGCAAGCCCATGTCCATGCCAATGAGACTCATCAGACTGATAACTCTCCCAATGGCATAATGTCCAGAAATCATTTTTTTTGTACTCAGGTAATTTTCACCCTCCAGCCATCAGCCCCATCCTACAACTTGTCTTTGCACCTCCCTTCCTGTTAGAGAGTGGCAATTCCATCCTTCTGAGCTCACAGTTTACTGTAAACAAGTCACCTAACCCACCCTTCTGATGGCTCTCTCTTCTATCATGAGCAAGCCAGACAGGATAATCTTTTGATGGGTTTTTAGCCTGTTAGGGTGTTGGCTGAAAAAGGAGATTAATTTGTTGGGGAGACTGGGTGCAGCCTGGAGCAAGGCTCCCATACCTTATCAGGTCTCCTCAATTCCTACAAACTCAGTTTCCTGGTTACACTCGAGGGCATTTCTAGATATTTCATTCATTAGCTCTAAGTTAAAGTCTAATTATTCCATTTGCAAACAGGTACTTTTTTGATCTGAACTCCCATTAGATGCAGTCCCCAGGTGGCCTGAACTTGTGTAGACAAATTTCAGCATGTCTCTGGTATCTCCTATTTTCTTTCCCATCTTTTGGGTCACTTCTGTCTCAGAGGAGTTTTACTGGGGAGAATTTTATTCCCCCACTATGCTTCTTTTTAACTTTACCTGCCTGGTCACCAACTTAGGTGGTAACCAGGCTGGTACTCTTTGCTAAGGCTCTCATCATGAAGGCTCATTGTTGAAATCAGGCCTATTAGACTCAAGGCTAAGGAGCATAGGTCAACTATTTTTCCTTACCTATAAGAACAAAGTGACAGTATATATTTGGCCAGGAAGAGGCCCAGTCCAGCACACTGCTGATAATAGCAACTAATCACTCCTCCCTGCATGTGCTAATCTGACTAATATATGCCCTAGGCTACAGCTGTGGAAGGCTGATGAGGCTAGATAATACATGCTAATCCCATCTTCACCTTCTTCCCTTCCCTGTGGGCTTCATGCAGGTCTGGATGACACAGACAGAGAGAGTTTTGAGAGATGTCCCCAATTCAGGAGAGATAAGACCTGAAGTATACTTTTGTTTTTATGCTCTCATTCCAGCCAGGAGGTAAACCATCTACTTTATTTCTTTGACTCCTGAGCTTAAAGAAAAATGCCTCATCTTTTTCTCGACCATCATCTGGCCTGCATGATATTTTGTTCGTTAGCTCTGGGTTAACATTCAAATCTGCCACTGTCACATCCTAAATCTTCCTTCTCCATTCTGCCACTCTCTTGGCACCTCTCCTGCCTTGCACCAACCTATATGAACCAGCAGGCTTACTGGGTTAATTACTGTTTCCAGACATATTTCCTTTTCCATAATTGCGCCTTATTCTGACACCTATTAGATTCTCTTTAGGAATCTCTTGGAGGGTGCCCATCTGCTTTGATGGATGCCATCTCCCATTAAAACTAATGTAATGGTAAACAATAACTTGCTGAACTTGTTTTGCAACTTGGTTTAACAGGTTTCTGATAAAATAGCAATTGGTAGTCAATGCTTGTTACAGCCTCGCTAAGGTAGATTTTGAAATCTCTGGTTTAATGTCACTGATTTATAGCTAAAAGGAATAGAATTCCATATAAATGCCATTTTGACCTTAATTCAGATGGAGGTATGATATAATATCAGCATCTTCAGTCATCTAGGTGTAATTGTTAAAGGTATATTCAGTAAAGATTGATGATAAATGTGTCTAAATATAAATGTTGATACTCTTAGCACCTTATATCTATAGAACGACTATTTGGGTTTGTTAACAAATATGTTTTCATAAACTGTCTATGAAAAACAGTTCAGCACTGCTTGAAAGTAACTAAGACTGAAATTAAATGTGTTATCTTATTTAGAAAATGTCTTAGAAATTTTTAAAAGGTTATTTCAAAATGTAAATCAAAGAAATCAGTAGTATAGAAATGTGTTCTTGGTAAGGAAGGTTAAGAAGGAAAGGGTTTTTATTTTTTTAATAAAGAAAGGACATGGCTTGTAAGATGACTAGTTTATTCTAGTCTGGAATGAAGAAGATAGAAAGCTTTAAGTAAGTTGCAGAAGGTATGTGGAAGTAGCAGAAGGTTATGAAAGACATTTTTGGATGTCTGTATGGGAAAATTTATTAAGAATTCTGTTATAATTGGCTTTAGATAAAGATTGCTCATAAATTCAATCAGCTAAATTAATAAAAGATACATTTTGGTTCATGTGACCTAAGTCTCTGTATCAGATATTTTAAATTTGGTAGAAAGAAACTAAATCAGTTTAAGTCATTGACATGTTATGCTTGGATTTTGCTGGTCAAACAAGTTACACTTGTGTTAGATACTTAAATGATGTTTCCAAATACATGTACTTTTGCCTTGAAATTTATAGAAGACATTGGATCTTCTGGTAAATGTTTTCATGTTATGTAACAGTTAAAATTGCTTGCTAAGCTTTCATTTGTTATTAAGCTATTAACAGTAAGTGATCTGAGAAGTCTGACTTATTCCCTCATTGATCTATTCTCTTCAAGATAAGAAACTGACTATACTGAAGGACTCTCCAGGATGTACAGTTATTAAAGGCATGGCTGGGGTCGGTGCTGTGCTGTAGTGTGTAAAGCCCCAGCCTGCAGTGCCAGCATCCCATATGGGCACTGGTTTGAGTCCTAGTTACTCTGCTTCCAATCCAGCTCTGTGCTATGGCCTGGAAAAGCAGGAGATGGCCCAAGTGCTTGGGCCCCTGCACCCACATGGGAGACCTGGAAGAAGCTTCAGGCTCCTGGATTCAGATCAGCCCAGCTCTGTTCATTGCAGCCATTTGGGGACTGGAGCAGTGAATGGAAGACCTCTCTCTCTCTCTCTCTCTCTCTTTCTCTCTCTCTGCTTCTCTATAATTCTGCCTTTCAAATAAATAAATACAGCTTAAATAAAAAAGGGATGGCCAACATTTTTCTGTAATAATAGCATAGATAAACTGAGAGCTCAAATAATGATTTCACAGCTAGATTTACTTCACGTTGGGCACAGTAAACAGGCAAAACCTCCCTTTCAGACCTAATGAAGGGAAAGAAAGTTTAAAAATGAGGACACAGATTTCCTCATGGGCATTGTCTACTTCACTAGTGGAATGTGCCTGTAACTATTGATTTCTAGTTTAGGCCACCAAAGATTAGGGATGGAACACTCTCTTTACTTGCATTCTCTCAAAGGATTACTCTGGTTTGCTTCAACAAAACCAGGAGGAAGAGAAAGCTAGGTAGTAGAAACAATGTAAAGATAGGTGGCAGGTCAATTAGTGGCTGTACTACATAGTGATTTGTCATCAGGAGACCCAACCAGCCAGTTCACTGCATTAGTTTTCAAGGTGCAAAGTCAGGGCCTCAGCTGCAGGCAGCTTGTAAAGAGAACTGATAGCTCTACCAGCCAAGAGTTGGGTCACTGGCAATGAAACTGCCCTGGGGTCGTAGGGTGCCCAGGTCAGAGCTGCAGACTTTGCTGGCTCTAAGCTGAAAGGCTCTTCCTTCTGTCCAGCTTTCAAAGTAACTATCACTGCAGAGAGGATGGCAAAGTAGGATCAGCACCATTGCAGACAGAACTGTAAATTTCCTGTTAGAGATGCCACCTGTCATTACTTGTCCAACTCTCCTCCCAGGCCAGTGAGGTAATGGATATCAGCAGGGTGCCTTTCCTAAGATGGATCATACCTCCCTTATGACATACCCATAAGAATATATGGATGAGTCTGGTCCTCATTACTGTCAAGGCCTTGGAGCCCACCTGATTATTGTCAAACCCCTTCTGTCAGTCTTTATTTGCCTCTCAGTGTAAAGACTTGCTCATGGTTTGGACAGTACCTTTCTTAGGTCCTCTAACGATGACTCTGTCCTTTGTTTTTGGATCATGCCTAGCCCACTTGGGGCCTCATTGCTTTGTAATTATATCCTCTACTCATACGTCAATAGCTCTGAAGTAGGCAGGCATACAGGCTAAAATTGATTAGATTTGTGAGCTGGAAGACCACACCTTTGCCACACCCCTGTGTGACCTCACACCCTACCTGATACCCTAACCACACCCCCAGGCGACATCAGGCTCTACCTGACCATACCTGAGCACCCACCTGCCCACAAGCCACTCCCCTGTGGAAAATATATAAAAGGCAAGGAGTGTCCCAAAAGGCCCTCTGCCTCTGCTTTGCTGCCAGTAATAAGCGGTGGATAGCAGTTCAAGGTGCTTGCTGCACATGGTTTTTGGCCTGCTCTCTGCTTGGTATGGACCAACTGACTCCAAAACAACTCCAACAGTTACAAGAGGAGGTCACTGGGTCCATTGAGCCCTCAGCCAATGCCATCCAAGGGAGTGATAATGGACCAGCAATCAAGTGGTCAGACAAATGTTACTACAGGGATATACTCAGCTCCCCACCCAGGAGATCATGACTTGAGACTTCGCCCATGCCAGTGGAGAACAACTCATCATCCCAAGCCAGAAGGAAGGAGCTCTGGAAGACAGATCATCATCCCTCCACCCCTTCTGGACTTTTGGGCCAATGTAACACCATACAATACTTGCTTTATAAAAAACAAAAGGGGGAAATATTAGTAAAATGGTACTGCCTTATCTGGGGCCTCATCTTAGGCTCTGGCCCTGTTGCCATCTCGTACAATAAGCTTTGATCCTAAGCCCAGTCTGGCTTACTAGAAGTCAGGAGACCAAATGACCAACCACAAATGTCAGCTGTACCCTTACCCTAATGGGATTTGCTGCTCCCACTTCTTTACCTCTGCAAAGCTATATGAGACCTATTCTCCTAGTTCAGGCTGCTGTTCTCCTGTGCATGGGGAGGAAGCCTGTCAGATTTCCCCCACCCGACAACACACCTTTTCCATCACTCTGGTGTTTGGTGTGTTTTGTGGTGGCCTTAAACCAAGGTTTAGGAAAATATTAGGCCGCATGTGAATGTGCCTTAGTCTTCCTTAAACTAAAAGGAAATTTTCTCCCCACAGGTGGTGTTTTTACAACTTAGAGCAAGGTGCCCTAGTGAAGTTAGGCTCCTGCCCTACCTCAAGACTAGGACACAGGGGTTGTATCTTTTTTGATGATTGCATTTCAAAGGCACAGCTCCCAGGTCCTTGAGAAAAAAAAAAAATTCCCAGGCAGTAAAACTGGCTAGAGACTTATAAATTTTACATTTCAAAGGGGTAGAGGAAGGGCTGACAATGAGACATTTTCTAAAGTAAATGCTTTAAGATAAGGGATGGGGGTGCCTAGGGGTTGGTGGAAAGCTGTCTAAGGTTTATTGAAGCTGAGGGGAGTCTTAAGGCCTACTTAGATCTCTGTCAACTTGATTAAAAAAAAAAAAAAGGCCTACTAGGGGGGCGGGCACTGTGGCTCAGTGTGTTAAGCTGATGCCTGGGATGTCAGCTTCCCATACTGGGGATCCACTTAGGATCCTGTTCCTTGCTAATGTGCTTAGGGAAGCAGCAGCTGATGGCCCATGCCATTGGGTCCCTGGGCTCTTGTTGGAGACCCAGATGGAGTTCCTGCTTCTGGCTTCAGCCTGGTCCAGTACTGGCAGCTGTGGCCTTTAAGGAGCAAACCAGAAAATGGAAGTTCTCTCTCTCTCTGTCTCTCCCTCTCTCCATCCCTCTCTCTCTGTCTCTCTTTTAAATAAATTTTAAATTAAATCTTAAAAAAAGAAAACTCTGAAATGTGACTTGCATTCTTCAAGACAGAACTTTGATGAGATGCTGGTTTTGGCAGAATTTGAAGTGATGTGTCTTGTGCCTGTCTTCCAAAGAAGGAGCCTAGAGGTAATTGTAGACCTCTTCCAGAACTGCATATCCCATAATGCACCAGAGAATACAGTAGGCATGCCCAAATGAATTGTGGTACATCAATAGCCCAGTGGATCCAGGTAGATGATTGAGAGTGGAGGCAGAGTCACAGTGTTCAGGGTGCAGTGATGGCAAACAACACGCTGGTGAATGTGAGCAAAAAACCAGGAAAAAGAGATTTAGATATGTGGGTATAATCAGATCAGTTGAGCTGTAGCTGTCAATTGAAATAGTTTCAGGCTTGAAATGAATTTGGAATAAAGTTGAATTTCCTGAGCTTTTATAAAGTGGAAAAAATCATTTTTTGTTGTTATTCTGTAGTAGAATGGAATTAAGGTTAAATTAAATGAAATAACTTACCTCTTGTAAGATTAAGCTTCTAGGAAAAATTTCCATTTGCTACCTAAATAAAATTGAAAATTCCCTTTGTTCTATCACCAGAAATAGTCATCATTTATTTTATGAGAACTTTCTTCCATTTGTTAGAATAACAAAGATAAAAATAAAAATCTTACAAATGGTAGTGTTATGATATAGTGGGTTAAGACACCACCTGCATCCCCTTCCCTCTCCCCCTCACCCTCCCCTTCTCTTTCTCCTCTCCACCTTGCCTCACCTCCCTTTCCTATTTTTTTCTTCATATTTATTTATTTATTTGAAAAGCAGAGTTACAGAGAAAGATCTTCCATCTGCTGGCTCATTTCCCAAATGGCCGCAATGGTTGGGGCTGGACTAAATTAAAGCCAGGAGTCAGGAATTCCATTCCTGCATCCCACAAGAGTGGCTGGGGCCCAAGTACATGGGCCATTTTCAGATGCTTTCTCAGACACATTGGCAGGGAGCTGGAGCAGAAGAGGTGCACCCAGGACTTGAACCAATGCTTATTATGGCATCAAACCGCTGAGCTACAACTTGGTCCTATCTTCTTGGATATTTATCATAAGATTTCAAGACAACATTACCATGAAAAGAAAAGGATCAAATGCAAATAGATTATCTATATTTTTTTCTTGTGGAGAAATTATGTTCTCTAGTAGAATAGATCAAGTTCTAAATATCTGTCAGCTGCAGGCTGAAATTACCCCTAGCTGTTAACAGCCCTTTGGAGACCTGTCACATAAATTCAAAGTAATTTTTATTATGCCACTTCAAGTTCCTTTCAAATTGCTGTATTATGTTCGTTGCTGCTTCTCATTTATTTTTACAGACTTTTAATGTAATATAACTATTTTTTCTTGGAAAACAACCTCCTTTTACTCAAATAATACTGTTTCATCATAAATGTAAGTTCTTGATTTATTAATGTATTCTTATTTTTGTTCATTTCTGTCTAGAAAACACTCAAGGGAATTTCCTTCTGCTTCCTGGAATATCTTCTTTCACTCTGGGTTTCTTCCCAGACATGTGCACTTGTGCTCCTTTAAAAAGTATCCCCACAAGTACTGTCTGTTAAGCAGCGTGTGGTTGAGCCCACATGGCTCAGTGCACCAGGCACAGTGCAGGACTCTGGAGAGTCAGCACACTCAAAGCAGACAAGATCTTTGTCACAAGATCTTCGTCATGAAATTAATAATTCACCTAGGAGACAGAAAATAAGAACACGAATCAAAGACCCAACATACTAGATAGTGAAATGATCCAAGAGAAAAACATATGCAGGGTAGTACAATTTAAAATTCTGAGGGTGAAGCTAAGATTTTAGAGAAGGTAAATGAGGAGGTGATTGCAGAGGGTGTGAGTTTTGAATCCAGAGCTCTTCCTTCTCAGGTACAGTGGAAGGGCCGGAAATGGAAAGGCTGGAAATAGCTTACCACTCAGGGTGGGCGGGTCCAACTGGGCTGCCACTGTCCTATCTGTGTAAAAGTTTTGATTTCTATTTGGACACCCAAGTAATTGATCTGTGGGTATAAATTATTTCCCTACAGGGCAGAGCTTTATAGAATGCGTGTTCTGAGCTCAGTTCTCTACCTCAATTAGCATGGGACTCTTGTTTAGAAGCTCTTTTCCTAGAAGATTATAATTATGAATTTTTCCTTGCTGCAATCTTCCCTCCCACTCCCCTTAGTTTTTTTAAAAAATTATTTTAAGTATAAATTTTCATCCATCTGTAATTTAGTTTATAATTGGAAGAACTCAAACTGTTTTATTTGGTCAACTATTTTTAGATGATGGAACTAAAGTCACCTTAAGGGAAAGAAAATACTCAAAATCTAAAACTAATTCAACAAATAAGAGTAATAACTTGCAGCATTGTTTTAGACAACTGAGCTTTGATGCAACTTTTCTTTTTCTGAAATATTCCCTTGTTTGTTGGCTGTGATCAATGGATTGCTAGGATGAGCAGCCCACATACAAACAGCTGAGGGACCCTCTAGATGCTGAGGGTGGCCTGAGCCAACAATCTACAAGATAACCAGGCGTGTAGTCTTTAGGTGCAACAGAATTATGAATTTATGAAATATCCACAGAGCATCCTTCACAGCTGAGCATTCAGGTGAGATCCTCACCCCAAGTGACTGCAGTTGCATAACTAACTCAGACAGACCATGCTGGACTCCAGCACCATAAGTTGAGATACTTTGTTATGTAGCAGAAGATGGTTAACATAGCAATTGTGCAGAAAATAATCAGTGTTATTTGTAAAAATAACTATGAATGCACATTTTAATCCCATAATTTCTATTTGAGGAATTTATCCTCTGGTTGTAGTTTAGATAGGTACAAAGTTATATGTACAAAAATCATCTATTTTACTAAGTTTTTGTAACAACAGCAGAATGGGAAAAAATCTTCCATACTCATTGTATTAGTCAACCTTTCATTATTTTGAGAAATTCCTGAGTGGGCTATTTAGAAAGAGGTAGGTTTTTTTTTAGGTCATGGTTTAGCAGGTTCACAGTTCAAGATCTGGAGGTTTGCCCTTGGTTCAACATTTGATGAGGGTGTTGGTTAGCAGAAGATGTGGAGTCAGAAATCAGAGACACAGCTCCAGGATTAACCACACTCTTAAAACCAATCATCTGGACTGAACTACCTTCTGAGGGCATGCCCTTACTGACCTAGAGAACTCCCACTGAGCTCACCTCCCAGAGTATCTAATTAGATCAATTATTCACTCAATCCCTTTACCCATTAACATAAACTTTGAGGGTCAATTCCTCTATACATGGGCTTTTGGAGGAGCATTGAAACTTTCGTGCAAGTCAAAACACCTATTAATAGGTGTCAGATCATGCATAGATTGTGGTATAATTACTAAGGAGTGTTATCAACAGTGAAAATAGTATGCATATTAAAAAATCTCTGAGTTGAGTTTTCAGTGGAAGCATAGGATGCAGAATAGTATGTATAGGAAGATTACCATCTGAAACAGCACAAAATAATACACAGTAACAAGTTTTCATAGAACTGTCAAAACAGGTAAATTTTTAGAAAGGGCATGAGGCACTGGAGAACAGGACTAAAAGCCTTTTAGTTTTCACTTTATTATATTTTTGTCTTTCAGAATTTTTAATTATGTGTGCATGTTTCATATTTAAATAAATTACTAAATTTATATGATACAAATGAATCAAATTTTACAAAATAATGAACTTAAATTCTTCAAGAAACTATAGCTGGCTTTCCCAAAAGGTGTGTTTACAGGGATAGTAAATTCTTTGATGGTTAATGCATTTGTGAAAGTCTTCATGTTGTTTCCTTCATTTTTTAATGTATGTACTGCATTATTCATTTACTCAACAAATAAATATTTGAGTGTTTGTAGGATATTCTGTTACTTACCACAGTTTTAGTTTCTATGAGTAATTCATATACAAATGATCTTTAGTCCCAGAGCTTTATAATTCAGCACAGATTAGTGAAGCAAGAAGTGTAGTTCAAAGCAATATGCAGTAGAAACAAAAATGAAGCACAAGAGATGGATTTATTCAAGACCAGGAAGGAGAGTGAATTTAATCTGATGCTAAAGTGTAAAGTGCTACATATTTAGATGCATTCACAAACGCATTTCAAACAGATGGAATGGGTGAGACAAGCCATAGATGTTAGATGTCCCCAAGAAAAAAAACACATGTGCTTTCTGGCTAGAAGTTAGCATTCTTTTAGGAGTGCAGTGAAAAGTAGGGTTAAAGGAAAATAAGATATTTCTGGGGATGACTTGAAAGTAAGTGACTATTTAATATAAGAAACAGTGAACTGTACAAGAATTCTGAGCAATGTAATTGAATAGGTAGAACTGAGTCAAGAATCTTATTCTGACTCTGATGTAAGGATGACTTAAAGTGAGCCTAATTTTGGTGACACTGAGTTAGGAGTGTTGTTATTTATGAGTTAAAATTATAGTAATTGTATAGGAACTTGAGAGTTGAAGTGAATAGAAGTGCAGCAGAAGATTTTGAAAATATACTGTCATTGGAAAAATGGGAAACAGGAACAATTTGCAAGCAATCAAATATTTGTTGTTGAGCAAATAATGCAGCAAGTACATAAAAGGGACCAAAAAGACAGAGACCATGAAATCATATTTGTGAAAGCCCTAATTTGAAAGATAAAATGAGCCATAAAGTCCTCTGTGGAATATTTTTAAGGAAGAACTGAAGATGTTGCAGCATGAAAGAGAGATGAAAAATTTCAAGGACACTATCATAAATTATAATGAATCAACATTTTATGGTCCCTGGTAAAATTTTAATTCAAAATTGAATAATCATGTGGACCATATCATATATTTCAGAAATAATATCATGTCTTTTTAACAAGAGCAAACCTTGTGTTGTTAATACTGTTATTTCAACTGATTGTTTCAATGACCAATTTCTTATAGAACATTAGAAAATACCTAATATCTGCTTCATGAAAATTATTATTCAGCAAAAGATTTATTATGTATAAGTGAGTTTGTCTTCAGGGATCTATGTAGAGAACAATTTTAAAAAAATCATTCAAAATGTCACAGAGCTGATATTTCTAATTTGTAGCTTCAAAGACAAATATAACATATGTTACTTGAATATTTTGCCAATCACATCATGGGGAAAACGAAGTAAAGGAGTATCATTTGTTAGCTAATTTTAGAGCTTCTTTAACAGTGAAAGCAAAAAAGGGAAGAAGATTTTTAAAAATTCATCAGCAGTTTGGATTAACATTCAAAATAGATTACAGTTGAACTTTCAATGAATCTATTATATTAATTTGCTTGTCAAGTTTTCACAGCATGAGATGCCTTCTTTTTAAGCATAAAATAACCAGTATCTCAGCCTCTGTTCTAATTATCATGCGTACTATCACAGAGCCAGTGCTTTTCTTTGAAGGCAAAATGCTATTAGGTTCCCTTTCAGAGACTGTTTCCCAACCAATCATCTTGGCAACTGCGCAAAATCCTACTACGTGTAACAAACTCTAGTAGGCAGAAGAAGGAGAACACAGATAGTATCTTTAATATTAAGCAATCTGGTGGGGACTGGAAACACAATGTTGGGAGGAAAGACACCATTCCTGCCTCAAAGAAGAACTCAGAGTATTTTGTAGACAATTTTCAAATAATTCTAACAAATTAGGGGTATAAGAGCTAATAGGTGACCCAACTTAATCAGAAATATCAGAATGCCAGACTGTTAAGGATTTAAGGAATACACATTTGTGAAAGTAACTCATGGAAATATTTTTAAAAAATATTTATTTTTTTATTTGAAAGCAGAATGACAGAGAGAGAGGGAAAGACAGAAAGAGGTCTTCCCTTCACTGGTTCACTCTGCAAATGACCACAACAGCCAAGACTGAACCAGTTTGAAGCCAGAAGCACAGAACCTTATGTTCTGGTCTCTGACATGAGTAGCAGTGGCCCAAGCACTTGGGACATCATCTGCTGTTTTCCTGGGCACACTGACAGGAAGCTTGGTTTGAAGTTTAAAAGACAGGACTTGAAACACCATTCTAATATGGGATGTTGTGTGCCACAGTGCTGGACCTTGGAAATACTTTTAAAATAGGAATTGCTTATATAAATGTTGGTGCTCCTTAGAGAGACAAAATTCAAGAGAAGACAATGGTGTTGGTGGTGGGATGTTGTATGGAAAAGTAACTTAGTAGGCTTTCATGTAGTCTATTAAGAAAAGTATTCTAGAGATCATGAAATAGAAATATTAACAGACAAGATTATGATGCTTTATTTAACTCATTTATGACACACACAGCCAAACAAGGAGGAGATGGGGGAGAATGGAAGGACCAAGCTATCTGGCCCATCGGAGGGGTATCTGTACTTCATTGCTTTACTGTTTTGGCTCTTGCTCTAGTGGTAAAAGAATATACTTCTAACTTTATCCAGTATCTCCTTAGAATTAATATTCTTCTGATTGCAAATGATCTAGGAGTCTTACAAAGTAATTTTGTAAGTAATATCACCATCATTAAGTGTTGTAGTTCACAAATAGATGATATAGTTGATACAGATGATACAGTTCTTATATATTTTAAATACCATTAGAAAATGGTATAATTTTTCTCTAAATAACCCTCTGTATTATAAAGAAAGTTGGATAAAAATAATCTTTCCTATTTACACTGATATCTACCTTGCCCATTAGTCTTCATTTCTCCTGAAATTCCAGATCTCCATGTATCAATGTCTTCCTGAAAGAGGAAGCTTCTGTTACTATTATATCTATACCTTCCGGTAACAGATTTGCTTACTTTGTGTTAGTTGTAAAGGTTTTTATTTGCTCTCATATTTAACGAATATTTATGTTAGCTAGAGAATATTGATCAATCTCATTTTACGAAATTTCGACCCTTACAGGCACTGTTCTGTCTTCTACTTTTCAAAAGAAATCAGCAGTTATTCAAACCTTTGCCCACCCTCAGAAAACCTCAAAACATAACAGTTTTCATTAGGAATAGGTTAAGATAAAGAATTCATATCAAATTTATACTTGTTTGGCTCATATTACTAAAGAACTATCTCTATTTATTTTACTTTTTTAAACACCCTAGTTCTAAATAAGTTGTGAAGTCAGTCTCCTTCAGTTAAAATCCGTGTTAAGTGGCTACAGTCCTGCAGCGCTGCTTCCCGTTTGACACCAGTTGCTGAGTCAGAGCACTCCCAGGACCACCCTCACATCTGATAATTTGCTGGATGTATTTACAGAACTTCCTGAAACCTGTCATGCTTGTGCTTAGTAAAGAGAAGGGTTGCAGATCAGAATCAGTGAAGGGAAGACACACATGGCTTAGCCTCCAGCAAGGTTCCAAACACAGTGCTCCCTGTTGTTCTCTCCCGTGGAGTTATGGACAGTGTTCATTTTCTTAGCACTGGTGGGTGAAAATACGTACAGAGCATTGCCAACCAGGAAGCTTTTCTGTGCCTGGGGCTCTTGAAGTTTTACTGAGCTGCACGGTTCACTGCCCACTGGGCTGGTCTCAGTCTCTGCTACAGCTCCTTTGGAGATTGAGCTGATACTGCAGGACTCCAGTGTCCCCATCCTGTAACCTGACTCACACTGTTAGACTCCTTGGTGTGGTCCACAGCCCTCAGATAAGCAAAAACTTCCATATCAGGCAAGACATTTCAAGGGCTGGGGATCTTTGCCCTGAAACTGGGCAAAATTTCCTTATATGCATGGTTAAATTCTACATGCATTCTGTTTCTTTCTCTTTCTCTCTTTTAATCAGTATTTTGTTCTATATCTTAGACCACAGATTTTAGCATCAGTATGGTCTACTTATACCATTAATTATTAGTTGAGAATGAACTTTAAATTTATTTTTGCTAAGTTTTAAAATATTTTTCATATAGTATATTAGCTGTAAGAATAAACTTATTTTATTTTTATTTTTAGATGGTTGGGGTGGAGATTTAATTAGGCAATTGGGTATGCACCTAGCCAAAGATAAATTGATGAATGGGAAGTAGTATCTTGATTTTCTACTGCAAGTTAAACACTCTAAAAGTGATTTAAACAGTGGCATTGAATGGCGAATTTTACATCTGGGGAAGATTGGAATGAAACAGATGGTGAACAGTTATTTTTCATTTCCACAGGAGATCAAAGGTAAAACTACACATAAGTATATTTCCATTTGTTACCTTTTCATCTGATAGTTCTTAGAGATTGAGATGGGCAGGAAGAATATCAATAAACGTCATGAAACTTTTTGACACAGCCAGCTATCCACAATTGTGGAAGGCTGGGCTAAATCATAGTTAATTTCAATTTATAGGATCCTATTAGCTCCAGTACAGGTACAGTTTTCTTATAGATGCTCAATAAATATTTGCTGAATGAATGAGCACATTTGTGATTAAATGAAGACTATCACTCTTTTATTCTCCAGGCATTAAGGTTCCTTCTTGAGGAACAAGCATAAATTCAACTTTTTCATCTAACACCTGTTCTCCAAGAGCCACTGTTTTAAAGCCTAGAGTTACCTTCACTGCTTGAGCCTTGATGTTTTGCTGTGTTGCTTGGAAAAATATCTCCAGTCAGCTCAGTCTTACCTTCCATCCCTGCCTTTCACTTCTTCAATATGTTAAAGGGCCTCACCATTTTACGTTGAGATTCTCTGCCCCTGTTTCCTCCACAGCTGTGAGTGTAATCTGCTCCTGTGTCCAAGGTTTAGTGTTCTTGGAGTCTCTGGGCTTATGCCTTCTCCATGTCATAAATAAATGCCATGGGGATTTACTTCAGCACAGTGCTTCAGCTTTTCAAAGAATGCTTGGTTTAGTTAGAAAGAATACACTTCATTAACTGGGCATTGACTCCTGTACTCCCAGTGACAATTCCTCTTACAGTCATCTTTGGGGAAAAGGCACCTCTACCTTGGCCTCGGAGGAATTGATCTGCCTCCTTACCGTGTTCCTGAGGGCACATCTGTTCTACAAGTTATGGGTCTACCCTAAATTCCCTAAAATATACAATGGGTCATCTTCCCAAATATTGTATGCAAATATCCCCATTCTCCTGAGATAGGCGGATCTATTTTATACCTAAATTCATTTAGCCTGCATTGCTTAGACCTGGACAAGTATGGCCAACGTGTTTAGTAATTTGAAACAATAATGGAATAATCATAATTAATCATGTACTGTGTACATGATAACTCATAGGCCTTATGTGTTCAGTATTTTTATTGTTAGATTATTTACTCTCCCTTAAGTATCCAGACAATGCTAGCTTTCCTGATGAGTTAATGAGGAATAGGGGAATTAAGCAATTTTGAAGGACAAGCGGTCCTTTCATGGTTAATTGAA
This sequence comes from Oryctolagus cuniculus, assembly GCF_051225735.1. NCBI lineage: Eukaryota > Metazoa > Chordata > Mammalia > Lagomorpha > Leporidae > Oryctolagus > Oryctolagus cuniculus. The sequence goes on from NC_142880.1 coordinate 41,627,238, forward strand.
TCTAATTGCTCCTCTCCGCTATGCTAATACAACATTTCCTGCCCTGCTCCTGAAGTTCATTCAATCAACACAGATCTGAATGCCTCGCCCTTGCAGAGCTCACATTCTAATGAGATGCCCCAAGAATCAGAAGAGATGACGTGTGCAAAGTGGCCCCTATTTCTGGATAAGAAGTAGCATAGTGGCCTCTACACTGGGGGAAAGTTTTGGAACACCTGTGCAAGGTTACTTTGCTCCTTTTTAGGGACATATGAGGACAAAGCAAATCCAGTGACCTCTGTTCTAAGAGCTGGTTCAGTTCATCTACACTGGTTCCAAGTGGATGCATTCCATCCTTCAGATGTAATTGGAAAGTTGTAAAAATCTCCAGATAAATTCAAAGAACATGGGCAATAAAATTGAGCTAGTGAGAAAAGGGAAACTGTTCACTCTGAGTATTTACCATCTGGGAACACATCTTTCAAAAATTTTTGTTTTTCATTTTGTTTTGTAAACACTGGTTGCATCACAGCAAGAAAGTTTGGTTATACCATGCTTTGAATGTGTTTATTACTTTGGAAATGTATCAAGCACTAAATGTGCATGTTTTCTTCCTCATTTACCATTGATTTAGGCATCAGGTACTAAACCTGTAACATTTACAACCAGAATCATCAAAAGGGGCATTCACATTAACAAAACATTTTTAAATAATCTATGGAAGGTCCATAACTAAGGGGCAATGATGAGTGTATTAGTGTAGCTAAAAGAAACTGGTCTACGTTCAAAATTCTCTGTCTGGACTACAGACTGAGAAACCCTCATCCTCAAAAACTCTAAAAATAATTTTTCAATAATTGGAATAAATTACTTCCTTACAAACATAACTAAAACTGTAAGTGAGGGGGGCATTTTGCACAGTGGTTAACATACCTCTTGTGATGCCTGTATCCCATATTGGAATGCCTTGGCTTCATATTGCATTCCAATATGCACCCTGGGAGAGGGCGGTAGTGGCTTAAGTATTAGGGTCCTTTCCACTGATGTGGGAGACCTGGATTAGGTTCCAGGCTCCTGGTTTCCATCTGGCTCAGCCAGGTTGTTGCAAGCATTTAGGGAATAAACCAGTGGACAGAGATCTGTCTCTGTCTCTCTCTCTCTCCCTCTCTTTCAAATAAACAAAAGGAAAAAATAATAAAATAAAAATAAATATATCTGACTAATGACATTTATTAAATCAACCTATTAGAATATTTTACATGAATAATTTATATATGAGGAACACTTTGCCTAGTTTTATTTATTATTTAACAGTTTGTTCAGAAATTTAACAATTTAACAACAATGATTTTTACTTATTGCTACATGTTTGGTTTTATGAAAAAATATGAAAAACTTGCTATAGATCATGAGAATCTCTATTTAAATTAAGTGAGTTTATTCCTGGTTTTAAATTATCTCACAACATTATAGCAATCAAAACTGTATTGTATTGGCATAAAAATAGATACATAGATCAATGGGACAGAATAGAGTCCAGAAACAAACCATACTTATGTAGTAACACAATTTTGATTGAAGATGGCAGGAATACATAAGGGAAAATGAGAGTCATCTTTGGTGTTGGGAAAACTGGTATCCATATGCAAAATAGTAAATTTGGGTCCTTATCATAAAACTTACACAAAAATCAACACAAAAATGACTAAAGACTCAAGACCTGAAACTGTAAAACTCTTACAAGAAAACACGGAAGAAATGTTCTTTGGTTTGGTCTTGGCAATAATTCTTGGATATGATCCCAAACTTGCAGGCAACAAAAATAAAAATAGACAACTGAAACTACAACATACTAAAAAATTTCAGGACAGCAATGGCTGCAAATAACAGAATGAAAAGGTGATCTACAATATTTACAAATGCTATATCTAATGAAAAGTTAATAGCTAAAATATACAAGTAACTTATACAACTCAATAGTTTCAAAAAATTGTGCAAAGACCGCAACAGGCATTTTTCCAAAGAAGATGTAAAAATGGCAAACAGCCACACAAAAATGTACTCAATACCTCTAATCATCATGGAAATCCAAATCCAAATACATCATGCCTTGCAGCTTGCTATGAAAGAAAAGAAAAAAACAATGTGTTGGTTAGGATGTGCAGAAGATGGAAAATGGAATCATGAAATTGTAGAAATGTAAATCGAGATAGCCAAATGAAAAACAGGATGGAGATTCATTTAAACCTTAAAAATTGAGCAAAAATAAGAACCAGAAATTCCACTTCTGGATGGATCCAAAGGAAATGTATTAATTATGTAAATAAATGTCTGTTCTCTCACGTCCATTGCAGAATTTTTCACAACAGCCAAGGTAAAGAAATAACTTAAATGTTTGTTGATGGATAAATGGAAAAAAGTGTGTGTGTGTGTATGTGTGTGTGTGTGTGTGTTTGTATACACAGTGGAATATTGCTCAGCCTTAAAATGAAGAAATAATGCTGTTTTTGACAATATGGATGACTGGAGGACATTATGTTATTTGGAATAAGCTAGACACAGGAAGAAAAGTACTGTATGAACTTATTTTTATGTGGAATTTTGAAAAGTCAGATTATTAGAAGCAGAGAATAGAAGGATGGTTATCGCTGGTGCCGCGGCTTACTAGGCTAATCCTCCACCTTGTGGCGCCGGCACACCAGGTTGTAGTCCCGGTCAGGCGCCAGCTCTCTGCTGTGGCCAGGGAGTGCAGTGGAGGATGGCCCAAGTCCTTGGGCCCTGCACCCCATGGGAGACCAGGATAAGTACCTGGCTCCTGCCATCGGATCAGCGCGGTGTGCCGGCCGCAGCGCGCTGGCCGCGGCGGCCATTGGAGGGTGAACCAATGGCAAAAGGAAGACCTTTCTCTCTGTCTCTCTCTCTCACTGTCCACTCTGCCTGTCAAAAAAAAAAAAAATGATGGTTATCAGTGGGTTATGGGAGAAGTATATGGAGGAAATATTGCTCAACAGGTACAAAGTTTCAGTTATGCAAAATGCCATAGTTCTAGAAACTTTGGTGTCTATTATTAATGATAATGTATTTTATATTTGAAATTTTCTAAGAGAATAGATCTTAAATGTTCTCACCAGACACATCAATAATTGCAAATCTGTGAGAAGGCAGATGTGATAATTAGCTTGACTATGGTGATCCTTTCACATCATACATGTACATTATGTCAAAAGATACAATGCATACCTTAAATATATATCATTTCTATTACAAATAAAGAAGTAAAAAGCCAGTCTAGTGTGTTCTGCTTGTGGTTATTTGTGTCTGCATGAAAACAAGGAATTGAGAAAGAAGTAAGCTTTGTTCACATTTAATTCTGAATGAAGAAACTGATGGTGGTTCAGGGGTAGGTCTCGATATGGGAGTCATTCTCCAATACCTAACTGTGACAAGGACCCAGTAATAAAGTTCATACAAAAAGATTTAATCTTGAGGCTGGCACTGTGGTGTAGAAGACTGAGCCTCCATCTACCGTGTCAGCATCCCATGTGGGTGCTGGTTTGAGTCTTGACTGCTTTGCTTTTGATCCAGCTCCCTACTGGTATGCCTGGGAAGGAAGCAGAGGATGGCTCGAATGCCTCGGCTCCAGTATCCACGTCCCAGATGCGCCTCCTCCTGGCTTAGATCAGCCCAGCTCTGGCTGTTGCAACCATTTAGGGAGTGAATCGGTGGGTAGAGTATCTCTCTCTCTCCTTCTCTATCTCTATCTCTGCCTTTCAAACAAATAAATAAGTCTTTATCTTAAGTATAGGAATACGGAGCATGAGTGTTTAGGGCAAACAGCTGTCATTTCTAATATTCAGAGAAAGAGGGTTGAGAATCCCAGTTTCACGTGGATTTGAGCCAGATCATTACATCAAATTCTCTGGTGTATGCTGTACAGAAAAGGCCATTGAAGCCACGTGTCTGCTGAGAATCACAGCAAGAGCCTCTCTGCATTACAGTGACATGGTAAGATGAGAGGGAGGGCAGCTGCTATGTTAAGAAAAAAAATAACACACAGCTACCAAAAGCAATATAAGAAGTGAGAAGGGTCAATTCTGGAGTGAAAGGAAGAAGCCAAGCATCTGGGGGTCTCGAGGGGGTGGTGGTAAAATTGCATTCAATTTCATTTTGGTAGATTGTGGATATTAGAGATGTTTGTGCCTTCTTTGGCACTTGTATAGCTGTTGAACATGGCCTTAGACGATGCATTTAGTTCTGTAAATTGATTTTGACTCTTGACCCACATATCCCAATCACAGGACTTAAAAATCCTTTCAGGGTTTCTACAGAGCCTTGAATAAGTTTCAGTACCATCAGGCAGCAGTACAAACATTGGGGAATCAACAGCATTTCCTTTTTTTTTTTAATTTTTTTTTTTTTTTTATTTTTGACAGGCAGAGTGGACAGTGAGAGGGAGAGAGAGAGAGAGACAGAGAGAAAGATCTTCCTTTACCGTTGGTTCACCCTCCAATGGCCGCCACAGCCGGTGCACTGTGCCGATCCGAAGCCGGGAGCCAAGCGCTTTTCCTGGTCTACCATGCGGGTGCAGGGCCCAAGCACTTGGGCCATCCTCCACTGCACTCCCTGGCCACAGCAGAGAGCTGGCCTGGAAGAGGGGCAACCGGGACAGAATCCGGCACCCTGACTGGGACTAGAACCCAGTGTGCTGGCACCAGAAGGCGGAGGATTAGCCTATTGAACCAAGGTGCTGGCCTCAACAGCATTTCTTGAAAAGTCATGCTTTCGCTGGCGCCGTGGCTCAATAGGCTAATCCTCTGCCTGCGGGGCTGGCACGCCAGGTTCTAGTCCCAGTCAGGGTGCCGGATTCTGTCCTGGTTGCTCCTCTTCCAGTCCAGCTCTCTGCTGTGGCCCGGAAGGCAGTGGAGGATGGCCCAGGTCCTTGGGCCTGCACCTGTATGGGAGACCAGGAGAAGCACCTGGCTCTTGGCTTTGGATCAGTGTGATACACTGGCCGCTGCACGCTGGCCGCAGCTGCCATTGAAGGGTGAACCAATGGCAAAAGGAAGACCTTTCTCTCTGTCTCTCTCTCTCACTGTCCACTCTGCCTGTCCAAAAACAAAACAAAAAAAAGGTTGTGCTTTCATTTAATATCCTGATTGGCAGGATCACATTTCTTTTTCATTTTTGTTAGTATGTGCTCTCTAATGTTTTTATAATGGGCATACATTAAATACATCAGAAGAAAAAAATAGTAACTAAACAACAATAAAAATTATCATTCCTCCTGTTTCTGTTTTGCATGCTTTGGTTCAGTGCCTGTGAAGGGAAGTAAACTTTAATTACTCTTTTCTACTTGCAAAGTTCATTAGTGCTGGCTTCTAAAAGTCCTAATGCAGCTGTTTTGAAGCCATGCGTGGGAATAGCAGCCTTGGTCTCCTACCTATTGCTTTTTCTATTGTTAACTCCTGGAGCCTGGTGCTGCTCACGTCTCTTACTTTCCCACCTCCATGTGCAATAATATAGGATGATCCATTGTGGGAAATAGCATTCAGTAGCCACCAAATAAAACAGAGTCTAAGAAGCTGCAATTGTTAACAAATACTCTCCCCATTTTTACCCTGGGAATGACACCATCATATTAGTATACATACAAAAGGGCAGCCTATGTGAGACCCTGGTTTGCCATGTAAGCCCTGGAATATGAAGGAATAACCCAACATTTGAAATAATATTAAAGATGATGGAAATTTTCAAGAAACTTTTAATGTCTCTTTTGAGAAAGCAGGTGAAATTAAGAAACGAAAGCTAAGTAGAATAAAGGTGAGATTTGTTGTAGGGTAAAATCTAATGGAAATCCAGGGATAAAGTATTTGGTTCTCTTTGTCTTAAATAAATTCATCTGATGTTTATCCTGCATGGACTCATCATTTAATAAAAGTTTGGGTAGCAACATATAGTACCCCATAAATATGTACAATTTTTATATTTCTGTTAATATTTTAAATAAAATCCCCCATGTTTCATTTTTAAATGAAACTAACAGTTTCTCTTGAAGAACAGAAAATTGTTGTTTTTTAAAGATATATGAGTGGTTTATAACTTACATTAGTTATAAATGTCTCTGTGATGTTTATGCTATTTCTAGGCTGATCCTAGGTTTATTTCAATTTCCATTTGATTTATTTTTATGGAGGTTTATGAAAAAATTATCTCAACTAGGTAATGATAGCATTTGTAGTATCTTGAGGACACCAGATATATTTTAGTGAAGGCTGTGAAGACGTTTCTCATATTGGGGAAAAACAGATCACTGTTTGTAGCAGTCCTAGATTTTCCTATTTATCTAAGTATTAAATTCAATTTAGGTCAATGCATGATGCCTTTCACATCAAAGTGTCACACGCCACATTCTTTATTACCCACATGAGGTATGTGTATTCCTAATTTTTTATTTTCAATATATTAGCAAGTATAGAATACTTGATAGTCATCAACATAATTGTGGCTACCATTTAATAAGTTTGATTTAGGTCTCTGGCAAATATCGTGTTTATTTTTTGTGTTCATTTCACAGATATTTGAATTGAGATTTCATTACACTGAAGCATTTCCAATTTTTTTGCAATAAGTTAGCAAAAAACTGAAACTACCCTTTAGTTCAGTCTGATGATGAGCCTGTTGATTTCTCCTGTACTCTACATGAGCTGTTTGAATTTCATTCCAAATTAAAATTTTCCATCTGCATAATATTCTTGGGATTAAAAATTACCTTAAATACAAATCAATGAGCTCTCAGTAAAAAGTGGAAAGAGTGAAGTGAGATTTAAATGATTAATGGACGTTCAGTAGGACTTTCTTACTATTCTGATTATTTGTTTGCTTCCCCCTTTTCATGCCTTGTGTGAAAACATCTATCTTTATTTATGTAATAATGAAAAACAACACATATAACCACACTAAGAGAAAAATTATGTATACACACAAACTGTTGAACATATGTAATCTTTATAAATTTGGGGGTTTATATTGATATATATCAATGCCTAATAAATGGGCAATAGAAAAGGTAGATGGCTGAAAATAGTAGCCACTTCTAAAACAAGGTAATTATTAATTTTATAATTCTTTGATCTATCCATTGCTCAGAAGGATGGCTTGTCTTTGCTCTGTAAAACAAGAGCTGTAACAGCTCCACCATGAATGAATAAGCCATGTCCATGTAGACTGGCGACTCAACCTTGACCTCAAACTCTGAGGTCCATCATGGCTGGGCTGTGGAGACTCAGCTCCTCTCCTCTTGGTTCTTTCTGTTTCAGCATCTCTGATAGCATCTGGGGCCTCTTTAAAGCCTTGTGACTCAGTTTCACATGAGAGCATCCCAAGACAAAGCTGTGTTAACCTTTATGACCATCCTCAGAAGTCCTATAGTGTCCCTTCCACTATAATTACATGGTAAAACCACCCAGATTAAAGGAGAAGGCATTATAGACTCCACTTCTCAATGGAGTGAGTGTCCAACTCATCTTCCAGGAAGCGCTCATATCTAGAAAATATCATTTCCCAAAATTCGTGTTGAAAATCCTCTTTATTGAGAAAAGTCATTAAGGCTTCAACATGTGATGGTGATGTCACTGGGCAACAGGAATAATGTGAAAGTAAAATTAAAGAAGAGCTTTGGCCACCTGTTCTGATTAAGCTTTAAACAGGGAAAGGAAAGAAGCAGTCACCACAATCTAAGGTTGACTTTACAACCTGAGCATTTTGTTGCAAAACCAATCTCTCCCTGGGTACACATCTAGTAGTGTATATATTTTAAAGTATCTAGTTGAAGGTTGCAAGTTTTTATGTTCCTAACAGTACATGTGCTAGTTCTTTAAGGTATATGTCTGATGGCCTATAAGGATTTTATTTCTGCAAAATTTACTTAAAATTATGATTTTCCTTTCTAGGATGGCACTGAACTGATTTCAAGCTGATTTCATTATGCTCTGCTCAGCACCTGACATACTGCCTTGCACACCTGGGTGCTTAATAATGTGATTCGATGATGAATTCCTATTATAAACCCTTCATGGGATTCAAAGTGCTTCCCTGTATGATTTGGGTTACAGCATTTTACTGGAGTCTTTTCCCCCTTTTATTCATTTAATAAATATTTATTGAGGATTCACAAGGTCATAGTTTTTAATTATGGGCTTTGGGAGCAGAATAGAGTGAATCTACTAAATACCCTATCATTGAAATTTTAGAAGGTTCAGGGCAGATAATACATTTTACATCTATTTATTCAACTTAAATATATATGAGGCATAAAGGCCATACCCTTGTCCTTTGAGAACAGGGACAACATGTTCATGTCATTTTGGAAGATTCGACAGTTATACACGTGGCTAATTCAGAAGCTCAGACCCACAAATAGTCAACTCTGTCCTATGAACATCCTTCTATCTCTGTCTTTGGGAGTCTGATCTGTGATTCTGGTCAGTGCCATGTTTTCTGTCTATATTTTTAAATTCTGAAATCCATTTTTAGAACACATCCCTGTGATCATTTGGAGAAATCTAATTTTTCATTACATAGCTACTAAAAATTAATTTGGGTGGTAAACTGAAACTAATATTACTTATCAGAGAAACTTTTGTACATTTATTTTAAAAAAATATTTTCTTTTATTTATTTGACAGGTGAAGAGAATGCAAGAGCAGAAAAGACAGAGAGAAATGTCCCATCTGTGGGACTGACTTATCAGATGCCTAAAACAGTTATGGTTGGTGAAGGCTGAACCTGGAAGTCAAAGCTACTAACTTGATCTGTATTTCCCACTTGAGTGGCAAGGACTCAGCTTCTTGAGCCATTACTTGCTGTCTCCCAGGGATTGCATGACAGGAAGTTGGAACCAGGATCCAGAGCAGGAATCAAACTCCAGCCATATAATACAGGACACACTCATCCCAAGCAGCATCTTAACCACTATGTCAAATCCTCATACTGCTTTTGTATTTTAAATACTCAGTATTTTAAACATATTTTCCATAAATCACCATGAGACTGGTCCTGCTTTGGGCAACTAATCATGACAAAGATGGTTATAAATCAGACTCTGCTCAGTGAATGATTTTGAAGACCATATACCTGGTTCCATGCATAGTTTGAGCATTTATTTAGTTGTAGTTTAATATTTCAATGTTCACTATATCAGGAAGATACTATTTCAGGATGTTTTATGCTACTATAATAGAGTATTTGAAATTAGATAATTAATAAAGGATGGAGATTTATTTCTTACAGTTCTCTGGGAACTGGAAAGCCAAGTTGAGGGGTCACATTTGCAAATTTTATCCTATGGTGGAAGCTGAAGAGAGGAGGGAGAAAGAGAATAAGAGAGTGATGAACTCATGTTTACAATAAACCCACTCCTATGATGGTCACATAAATCTGCTCTTTATATTTTTTGAAATATTTACTTATTTATTTGAAAGGCAGAGCTCCTGATAGGGGAGGGGGAGACAGATAGTTCGTACATCTGCTGATTCATTCCCCAAATGGCGGCAATGTTTGGAATTGGGCCAGGCCAAAGCCTGGGGATATGAACTCCTTCCAGGTCTCTCACGTGGGTGGAAGGGGCCTGGGCATTTGGACCATTTTTCTTCTGCCTCCCAGGCACATTAACAAGGAGCTATGTCAGAAATGGAGCCACCAGGACTCAAAACTGATGCCCATATGGAATGCCAGCATTGCAGGTGCTGGCTTATTCCCCTGTGCCACAATAATGGTCCCAATTACTCCATTGTTACTCACACCTTAAAGGCCCTCTCTCAACACAGGTGTATTAGAATTTAAGCTTTCTTGGCCGGCGCCGTGGCTCACTAGGCTAATCCTCCGCCTTGTGGCGCCGGCACACCGGGTTCTAGTCCCAATCGGGGCACCGGATTCTGTCCCGGTTGCCCCTCTTCCAGGCCAGCTCTCTGCTGTGGCCTGGAAGTGCAGTGGAGGATGGCCCAAATGCTTGGGCCCTGCGCCCCATGGGAGACCAGGAGAAACACCTGGCTCCTGCCATTGGATCAGCGCAGTGCGCCAGCCGCAGCGTGGTGGCCATTGGAGGGCCATTGGAGGGTGAACCAACGGCAAAAGGAAGACCTTTCTCTCTGTCTCTCTCTCTCACTGTCCACTCTGCCTGTCAAAAAAAAAAAAAAAAAAGAGTAGAGTTTAAGCTTCCAACACATGAACTTTGGGGTACTCATTTGAATGATAGCAGACATTGACTCTTCTCCCACTTGCCAAGCCAGATTATATGTTGCATTTATATATTGAACTTCCACTGAAATTGAAGTGTTGACTCTACCTCATTCCTCAAAGAGGGGATCTTGTTTAATTTTGAAGAAGAGAGGTGTGTGACAGTCCTACCCTGAGTCCTTGGCCTGCCAGTGATCTCTGTGTGTGTACAGCCAGCATTCATGGGCCCCAACTGGGTATATACTCTTCTGACTGAATGTGTCCAGGCTGCAGGTGTGGCTATGAGAAAGGCCAGGCTGCCTTCCTTTATTTTACCCTGGTTGATACACTAAGAAAGATGTTCAATCTTTTATTTATTTATTTATTTTTATTTTTTGACAGGCAGAGTGGACAGTGAGAGAGAGAGACAGAGAGAAAGGTCTTCCTTTTCCTGTTGGTTCACCCTCCAATGGCCGCCGCGGCTGGCGGGCTGCGGGCTGCGGCCTGCACACCGCGCTGATCCGATGGCAGGAGCCAGGTATTTCTCCTGGTCTCCCATGGGGTGCAGGGCCCAAGTACTTGGGCCATCCTCCACTGTACTCCCTGGCCACAGCAGAGAGCTGTCCTGGAAGAGGGGCAACCGGGCCAGAATCCGGTACCCCGACCGGGACTAGAACCCGGTGTGCCAGCGCCGCTATGTGGAGGATTAGCCTAGTGAGCCGCGGCGCCGGCCGAGATGTTCAATCTGTAAGTGTATTCTCTTTTCTCCCCTCCAGGTAAAAAGCATTAAACTATAATTTATTGCTTATTTTCCTTATAATGCATTGTATTAAGTAAAAATTATTGTTCACATCTGGGCAGCACAAAGTGTTTCTTTGGTACAGTTCTGTGGCCTCTTTCAAATGTGCATTGCTTTCTTAATGATCTCTAAGTATTTTAATGGGAGAACATTTATGCAGCTGGGGGGTTAAGTGAGATTAATATTCCTTTTCCTGGGTTGTAATGGCTTCTCTTATTAATTCAGCTGTGCTTTTATCCCCCTTGCAATTCACTTGGATTGCTCTTCAGACATGTGTAAAGTTAAACTTTGATTTTGTAATGATCCACTTCAACTTCAAATAATAGGATTTGAGCACAAATTTTGTAGTTCAATTCGTTTATTAAACACGTCTGTTGTTGCTGTACGTTGACTTGTCTTCTGCTGCAGAGAACAACTACATAAACGAAATCTTCTGCCTTTGGTGTAAACCCAATTTTCTGAAGAAATTAACCAGGTTAAAGGGGTTATTAGGTGATGATGAGATGGAGGCAAGGAGTGGATGCACTGGCATTTGAGATGTAAAAGGAGGTTCTTAGGAAATTCATTGCTTCTTCTTAATAATTTATCATTATACTAAAATTATTTACAAACCAGGATTTATTTTTCACACTCCCCTTTTCTGGGTTCCCTGTCTCTACATCTTCTGGGATCCTACCAATGGAGGAGGTAATGATCCTCTGGCTCAGTCTTCCTGGCTCTCCGCCAATAATCACACAGCACCAACACCCACGCTGGATTCCTCAGAATTTTCATAGTCTGTTTAAGAAGAATTGGCAATAAATTGAGCAGACATCTAAATTACTTCCTAATGATTTAGAATGGGAAAGGAGACTGTATTGACTTGCTGACCTGGTATAAATTTTGGAGATCATTCAAATGGGATACAAAAAAACTATTAATTCATCTTTATCCTGGAATGTCAGTCAAAACAAGGCATCTATGCTTGGAAGAACTGATCTAAAATTAAAAAAAAATTATATTTAAAATGCTATTCTTCTCCCCAAAGAGTAATTAATATGCCAGACTATCAATGGATATTTATTTTCACACAAGCTATTTTCCTCAAACTGCTTTCTTTATACATTGCTTTCTTTATAAATAGTTACAACTCTTAGGAAACATGACTAATTATTTCCTTTGTGTAAAATTCTGTGTAAATAACGTATTTGCGTAGTGTTTCAATTTCTATCATTTGGATAGTAATTTCATTTTTTAATTATTCTAAAATGTAGCAAACAGCCCATAATATAGAATGTTTCCTGTTGTTTTATTCTTTGTCTTTGCATTGATGTCTGAGAAGAGAATAATTTGTTTGTTCTTAGGGGAATATTGGAGAAAAACAGTGGTCCCTTTGGTCTCATTAAGTTGATCAACAACAATTTCTATAAGTGACGCAGGCTAGTCAATGGTGTCGTGGGGTGTGAAGCTGAAGACAACATTCAAATTTACCTTAAATTGTGGAAACATTATTTCAGGATGTTGTCATTTCCTCATTATATTTCTAACTTGGAATGACAATAGAATCTAAAAAGTAAAAGCAGAAAAACTATGCTAAATAGCCTTATTTTTCTAATATCTTTTTTACATGTTGTACATTTTCCCAATAAATATTATTGTATAAGATAGGGTAATCAAAGGATGACTTTTTCTCTTTTTCTGAATCTTGTACTAATAGCTAAAATGATATATAAAACCATATAACAGTGAGATTTAGCAAGAAGTTCCATGTGTTTTATAGGAATATATCATAATACCTTTGAAGCATTGCCCTTCTTCACCTTGATTTGGGGATTTTTGTTTCAATTTGTTTTTTATTTTTGCTCAAAACATATATCTACTGGTCTAAGATGCATGGGTTAGCTAGGATTGCCTTCTTTAAATTTGTTTTTTCAGAGTTTGAACACGGAATTGAATAATGAAAGATATATTTCAATTTGATGCCCCAGTGTTGCAGAGATTTTTCACCTGCTTCATTTGTTTTACCCTACTCCAGGTGTATCTTGGAATGTTCCACTTAACTCTTTTATCTCCATCAGCCCTGTGAAAGGCAGACTAAAGTGATTGCCACAGTAGAGAGGAGGGGCCAACAGAGAGCCTTTCTTTCTTTCTTTCTTTCTTTCTTTCTTTCTTTCTTTCTTTCTTTCTTTCTTTCTTTCTTTCTTTCTTTCTTTCTTTCTTTCTTTCTTTCTTTCTTTCTTTCTTTCTTTCTTTTAAATATGGAACGCTTCACGAATTTGCATATCATCCTTGCTCAGGGGCCATGCTAATCTTCTCCATATCATTCCAATTTTAGTATATGTGCTGCCGAAGCGAGCACTTCATTTGCTTTCATACTGACATCAAGTCAGTAGCAGAAATGAGGTTTGAATCCAGTTCGCCCCACTCCAAATTCCTGCTCTTTAATGCTCAAGAGGGTCACCTCTCAGATTGTGGAATAATTATGACTGCAACTCCGTAGTTTCCTGTATTACGTGGCTGGGAGAATCTGATTTCTTTGCAATAGATCACTTAATCTTTGCAGAAAATCTGCAAGGTAAGAAAATCACCTTATCCTCCTTAAAAAATGCTAAAAGCTTGGTTCAGACTGCTGCATGCATGTCCTAGTTGCCCAAAACTCTGTCATCAGGTACAGAACCTGCATCAGAACTGTCACCTTTAGGCCTAGGTGCTTCAGTCACTTGTTCCAAAAGTTTTCAGGGTTATCATTTTTTCCCCTTTTAAGATGTTACAATGCAAATCTAAAGTTGAGATTATGGCCCAACATAAGAGAGAAGAAGATGAAGGAGAAATTGAGGCTCTTGTAGCAAATCACATGGAGGATGAACTTTGGAGTAACTATGGTTTGGCAGAAGCAACACACAGAAAAACAAAAGCAAAGGTAAGTAAAAGGATCAGTGTTGCGATACAGTTTCCTGGGTACAAACTCTGAGCTGGAGATTAGTGTGTGGAGATTTCCTAGGAAATTATCTAAGCCACACCTGTATAAAGCAGTTTAACAGGCACAAGAGAACTTGATGCTGACCACAGGAACTGCCAATTTTTATGATTGAAGACTTGGAACAAATCTGAATTTGAGTCAGAGAGCTCTCTGCTCTGGGTCCCACACGCTGCTGGCAGCCCTTTGTGGATTACAGCAATCTCCCCAGGTTTGGAATTTGCTACCTTCCTAATCCACAGAGGCCTCACGCCTGTTGTACTTGTGCTGGAACTTACATGAGACAACAATGATTGAAACTTTGTGGAAGATAGTCAATTTTCTCTTCAAGAATAATACAGTGACAAAATATATTTCTACATATTTATACTTTTCGACACTCTTCATTCCTTTAGATAGATGCAGATCTCCATCTGGTGTCATCTCCCTTCTGACTGAACAGCTTCCTTTGATATTTACTTATAGAGTAAATCTTCTGGCAATGAGTTCTCTGAATTTTTCTTCATTTGAATATGTTTTTCGTTTGCTTTGATTATTGAAGATTTTCCCTGAATATGTAATTCTTTGTTGAAGTATTTTTCTAGCACTTTGAAGATATAGTTTAATAATTTTTTGACTTGAATACTTTCTGATAAGACATTCACAGTGATTATTGTCCTAGTCTATGTGTCTGTTTCTCTTCTGAATCACATTGAATCTTTCCTGCTCAACATTGATTGTGATGTGCCTTAAGGGTGGTCTTACTTTTATTTTTTAAAGTTATGGATTGAGGTGTATTTATGTTGCTTTAAATTTATTGATGGATTTTATCTGTAGTTTTATAGCTATTATCAAATCTGGAAAACATCGAACAATATTTTTCAAATATTCTCCCTGGTCTTCAGCTCTCACTTCTTTCTGAGATTCTAGTTACACACATGTTAGCTGTCTCAACAGTGTAACAGAGATCACTGAAGCTTTCATCTTGTTTGGTCATCAAATGCAGGCTACTCTTGGTAGAAAATGTGATGCTGGTGAAGACAGTCGCTTTCAGTTGAGCAATCCAGGAAGTAGGCTGTCAGTGGCCCACATTCTGGCACCAGGTAGAATACATTCTTGATTTAAAAAGGAGGATCTGGGCATTGGTCACAAGTCCGGCAGAAGCAGCAACCAAAAATTCATCCATCCATCTAATCATCCATTTATTCAATAACTACAGATCATTTACACAAATCTTCAATTACCATTACTTTGCAAGAAATTGTAGACATCTTGTAAAATAAAGGGTGGTTTTGTACTTGAAGATTTTACAATTTATTTTAAAATTTTATGTCTTCAAATTTTTGAAAGACAGAGTAAACAGGGATGGAGAGACAGGGCGAGAGAGAGAGAGAGAGAGAGAGAGATCATCCATCCACTGATTCACCTACCAAATTCCATCAACAGCCAGGGCTGGGCCAGGTCAAAGCTAGGGGCCAGGAACGCAGTCTAGGTCTGTCAGATGGATGGCAGAGACCTATGTAATTGAGCCATCATCTGCTTCTTCCCAGAGGTGCATAAGTGGGACTCTAGATTGGAAACAGTTTCTGGGACTTGAAACAGGCACTTCTAGATGGCAGGTGAATGTCCCAAGTAGCAACTTCATCTCTATGCCAAACACTCATCATTTTTTAGTTTACTTGCAGTTATGGACTTGGGAATAAGTGTAGTGTATCTACAGGAAGAGAGTAAAAACTCTGACACAAGTAGCCGAGCAAACTGATAGAGCTAGCATTACAGGTAGAAGAAATGAAAAATTAGAAGCAAAACTTTTAAGATAATTTTTTTTTGCTAGGAGGTGATAGAAAGTAATTTGTAACTAAATTATAATTTGTAGAAATTTTTAGGGGCTGTTAATAAAAAGATTTGTTTTCAAATCTCATCATGGTAATGTAGCACCTCATCACAATTTTTCAGAATTAACACTGACTGTAAAAATGTATGACATGGCTAGTCTTAAATGGTAAATTCTTTTGAAACCTCATTCACTTGTATTTTGTTTCAACAGCATATGTATCCTATATTTAGTTTTAACAGAAAACCATGTTGATAGACATGTGGTCTTACAAATCCTATTCACTCCCAAAAAACATCAAAATGAAGAAGGAAGCTGGAAGGTGATGTCTATCCTCATGTCTTGAAAAGGAAGCATACTCTTCCAAAATTAAGAGTGTGTGCACTAAGAGGCCTATCCTAGCATAAACTTTCATATTTTGTCAGCAGTGAAACCAGGGTGATGGATGTGCCATTGGAAAGACAGTGAATGGGGCTGGTGTTGTGGTATAGGAAGTCAAACCACCACCTGCGATGCCAGTATCCCACATGGGTGCTGATTTGCATCCCGGCTGCTCCACTTCTGATTTAGCTCCCTGCTAACGGCCCAGGAAAGCAGTAGAAGATTGTCCAAGTGTTTAGGCACTGCCAACCATGTGGGAGAGCCAGAAGAACTCCTGGCTCCAGGCTTTGGCCTGGCCTAATCCTGGCCTTTGGAGCCATCTGGAGAGTGAACTGGCAGATAGAAGCTATCTCTCTCTGTGTCTCTTCCTCTCTCTCTCTCTCTAACTCTGACTTTTAAATACAATAATTTTTTTTAAAAAAGAAAGGGCTGTATATGCACCTGAGAAACCAATTTGATATTTTATATAGATATCAAACTAACCTGATTTTTCTTGTGAAAAATCTACCATTCAAAGTCAATGAAGACTGGCAGATGAAGCATGTTGGAAAGTGGTAGAAAAGATCAACCCAGTTCAATACAAAGAACTTAGGACTTTGAGATTATGCAGTGAGAAACATAGACTGCTTAAATGCCATGTTTTTAAAAATGATATATTCCTATTAATGTTTAATCATATAATTTTATATATTATCTGTCATCTACTTGCATGTCTATCATTTCTGTCACTTGTCTGTCGTGTATTATTTCTGGCATCTATCTTCCTATCTCTCTCTATTTACTTGTTCATCTATCTCCACATGTGTTTCTGTTCTCAGGAAGATGTGAACGATTGTTTCCATCACCTAGTGAGTCAGATTGTCTTACATGGTTATATTTAATGCATGTTTCCATTTCCTTTGTTCTTTTGCCTGTTCTTTGAAATCTTTTAATTAATAGCTGTCAAATTTGCAAAAACTTCATTAATCTTAGGAAACTTGCTTTCTATGAACGAATAACAAGACCATGAAAATGTCTTACCATTTGCTTGCAAGGCAGTGTAGCATTATCTATCAATTAGAGGATTTGATCTGATTTGACTAGATTTAGTCCCTGAATATTGAGTTTGTAATCTGGGTAATTTTTTTTGTCTCTTTTTAAATAATGGTTTGATACATATATAAAATGATATGTGAAATATGTATGTATTCATTTTCCTATAGATGAAAAATCACCATGGCACAGTTCTCAGAAAGTAGCTGAATATAAAATATAGTATTTTCATGCTTTGTAATGCTGGTGGACACTTTTATTGGTTTATCTTGCTGACAGATTAAGCTACCCATTCATAAGGCAGATCATAATGTTTCTGGCTCACGCTACTCAATCAATATGCTGCCTCAGAGAAATACTTGTCATGTCATTGCTATCAGTGAGAAACCACTTATGGTATACCTGTCCTATGAGTAATAATCACATTTTTATCACAAGTATATTTACAAATGATCTTGTAATTCTTGGTCTATAAACTAACTTCAACTTTTAGCCAAACTGAGAGGGGGCATAGAGGAAGAGCATAGAGGATTTTGGTGTTGAGACATAGTATGTTATTGGTGAATTTATTTAACTTTTAAAAATCTCAATCTTTTCACTTGTGAAGAATTATGATTATAAAGAATAAGTGAGAAAATGTGTGAAGCATTAAAACATTTGTCATATATATTTAATAAGCCTATTATATGACTTCTGTCTAAATGAATCAATGTTCCTTTAGCCAAAGAAACACAATGGACAAAGTAGGGCAGTAAAATTACCCCAGGGCTGGCAGCATTGTCAAGAGAGCCAAGGATTTGCTACTGCATTCTCCACCTTGAAATAGATGGAATTGTATAAGGAGCAGATGGTCCCAGAGGAGAAATTGGAGAGAATAATTGGTTAGAAAATTTAAGCAACAAAAAGGGAAAGAAAAAATGAAAACCGTGAAATACCATTCTGGAACTTCATGTTTTCACTAATCTTGTGGGTCACAGAATGCCTTTACAGATCTTTGCACTTGTTGAGTTTGGCATTGTTTTACTAGTATGTTAGGATGGTGGTGAGCAATAAGGGGCAATCTGGATGTACATTCTGGGCTTCATGTACACTCCAGTTGAGTTTGGGAAGTACTTATGCTACACTACTTCATTTCCCTTATTTGAATATTAAACAATAGTAACCATGAGGAACATTGATCATTAATCAGCTAATGCAGATTATTTCATAATAAGATTGTATTGCTAACTAACACATTGCTAATTTTAAAGTTTACTAATTGAAAGTGTTTAGACTAGAAATGGGCTTTCTAAATGAGTTACCTTGGGAATATTTATTATTGTGATGAACAATGAACTCATTACTTTGTGGGTATTTGTATATGTTTTCCCGGTAAGTCCTTTTTCCTTCATGAAGGAAAATAAAAGCATTCACATCTAATATAAAGTTCCTGACTGACCCCGTATTCTAGCCAGTGTATCTTTCTTGGTTTCACACACATACACACACGCAAAATTGTCAAAGCAGAAGCTTGCTCAATCTATTGTTCTGTTAATCTTTATAGGAATTGCTGTGTTTTCACATTGCATTCCTAATTCTTAGCAGACATACTGGTGAACATAACTGGAAAATCAGGTTGATTTAATGAATCACTCAAAGAAAAATTGTGAGGCATGTTGTATAAAATGCTCTCATACAGCAAAATATGCTGAAATTTTAAATTAATTCGTGCTGCATTTAGAACTTTACATATTTCTTAGTATCAAAAATAGATTTAAACATGGTTCTTGGAAGTGGTACTTACTATACTATCATTGTGAATGGCTGAAACTTGCAGAATACACTTAGGATTTTTTTTTATTTCCAGTTAATTCAATAATTCCTGCAACATAGTGTTACAGAACTGAAGCAAATATCTTTGATTACTAGTCTAGCTTTACATTTAAATTTATTATTTACTTTCTTCAAATTTTTTTATCAATTCTATAGAAATGATTTTCAGTATTCTTGTTTTAAAATGTTTTAGAAATCAATGTATGACAATACATACTATGGTTTTTATTTTTTACATCTAGATATTTGATTATGTGAACATAAAAATACTGAAAACCTAATGCAAGTGTTTCAATTTTAATGATTCCACAACCAATTTGCATATTTTATGCTAAAGAAGTGTTTTGATTTAAATTTTGAATTGCCATTTTGTGATGATGTTCCTTAAAATCATACTTAAGGGTTTGCATTTATCCTAGCGGTTAAGACACTAGCTAATATGTGAGCATCACATATCAGAGTACCTGGGTTTCACCCCAGGCTCTGAAATTTTTTTTTTTTTTTGACAGGCAGAGTGGACAAGTGGACAGTGAGAGAGAGACAGAGAGAAAGGTCTTCCTTTGCCATTGGTTCACCCTCCAATGGCTGCCGTAGCTGGCGCACTGCATCCAGTGCACTGCGCTGATCCAAAGGCAGGAGCCAGGTGCTTCTCATGGTCTCCCATGGGGTGCAGGACCCAAGGACTTGGGCCATCCTACACTGCACTCCCAGGCCACAGCAGAGAGCTGGCCTGGAAGAGGCGGAGGATTAGCCTAGTGAGCCGCGGTGCTGGGGTCTCTGACTTCTAACCCAAACTTCCCACTAATGTGAAGCTTGATGACAATAATGATGCCTCAAGTAATTTTTTTAGAAGATTTATTTATTTATTTGCAAGTCAGAGTTACACAGAGAGAGGAGATGCAGAGAGAGAGAGAGAGGTCTTCCATCTGCTGGTTCACTCCCCAATTGGCCGTAATGGCAGGAGCTGTGCCGATCTGAAGCCAGGAGCCAGGAGCCAGGAGCTTCTTCCAGATCTCCCACTTGGGTGCAGGGGCCCAAGGACTTGGACCATCTTCTACTGCTTTCCCAGACTAGAGCAGAGAGCTGGATCAGAAGTGGAGCAGCTGGGTCTTGAACCAGTGCCCATATGGGATGCTGGCGCTTCAGGCTAGGGCATTAACCCACTGTGCCACAGCGCCAGACCCTCAAGTAATTGTTTTTCTGCCACATGTATGGAAGACTTGGATCTTGTTCCCAGCTTCTGGCTTTGGCCAGGTGTTTGGAGTGAGAATCAGTGATGAGATTCTATATCCTGTCTGTCTGTTTCTCTGCTTTCCAAACAAATACATTAAAAAAATAAAATCATGCTTAATCAAAGAAAATGTATGTAAAAAATAACATGAGGGAACTTTAAAGTGTTCATGGAAAATGCATTTTAGTAAGAAACTATGCCTGTGTTTTAACAATTCTTGCTTATCTTTTAATTCTGTTTTTTTTTTTCCACAAAGATTTTAAAGGTCCTTCATGTGCAAGCATGTGTGTTTGTATGTGTGTATATATGTGTTTTAGTGCCACACACATATCTGATGGCTTCAGACCACAAGAATTTATCATCTCGCAGTGTAGAGTACAGAAGTCTGAAATGAAGATGCTGGAAGGGTCAGTGTTTCTCCAGTGACTGTCGTGGACTATCCTTTCTCGCTGTTTTCAGCTTTTTCCATTGCCCAGCATTCCTTGTCATTCTTAAGCTGGTAGGTGTAGCACTCCTGTCATCTGAGCATCTTTCCCTGTGTGTCTTCACCCCATTCTCCCTTAGTGAATGTCTGCTACTTTTTCCAAATCCCCCTCTTTCATAAGGGCATGAATGATAGTGGATTAGGACCCATCCTAATGGGCTTCTCAAGATTGTCCACCAAAGCAAAATCACATTTTGAGAGAGCAACATCAGATCTTCCATATAACTGTTAGGCATGAGACAATTCAACTTCTAAATTTGTTAAAGAATGCACAGTTCAGTAGCTGTTTTCTTCCTTTGATCAATTAACGTACTAATGAAGAGCAAGATAATTTGCAATTACTAACCACATTTAATTATTAAAGGAATTTTCGGATGGGCATAAATCTTGAAAATATGGCCTCCTTTACATTTCTTTTAAATATGAATCACGATTTTTACTTTCATGGGACTATTTTTTGTTAAAAATTAACTGAACACAAAATTCATTTTTACATTAGAGGCTTGATGCTTGGGTTAGCAGATCAAGTTGTGCATACTTTTCAGGGAAGAGGCATGTTACGCATAAACTTTCATCAAACAAGAGAGATAGTCTATTCTTAAATGACATTGTCTTATGTTAATGTACTTAGCTACAAAGTTCTCTGAGAAAGGCTTTCAAACCATGACACATTCAAGGAGGAATAATTCCAGCAAGGGGCACAGCTCAGCACTGTCCACATCAAAATGGGTGATCTTGCTCAAAAAAACCCATAATCGCAGTTTAGTCATGAGAAAAACACTAGATTAATATTGAAGGCTATTTGAGAAGACTTGTGATCAATACTCAAACTCGTCAAGATCTTCCCTTCAGAGAAAATCTTATAAAATGTCATAGATAATAGGAAGCTAAAGAGATGTGAAAAATAATACAATATGAGTTTCTGAATGAGGTCCTGAAACAGCAAAAGAACGTTAGGGGAAAACTATTGGCATATGGATTGTCAATATTGTCAATATTGATTGATTAGATGTGACAAATGTCACATGTAAGCTTTCCACAACAGAGGAAATTGAATGAAACCAAAAATTCTCAATATTATATCTATGATATCTCTGTATTATCCTTTAAATATTAGTAATTTATTTTTCTTTAAAGGAAAATAAAATTGACATTTTGCCATATTGGGCTCCTCATTTAATGAAAATGTTACTATACCTACTGTAGTATTTAACACTAATTTTCAAATAAAAATTGCGTTGCCACTATTCAACAGGAGCAGGGGGCATTTGTCTGGAACACAGTGCTTTGGAATGCCTCTGAATACTGCCATATTCTGAATAAGTAATGGAAAATTACAGAAACACAAATATGAACAGAGTCCTAATGGCTCAGAACCTTATTCATTTTTGCTAGTTCATTTTCCAAATTCCCTCAATGCCTGCAATAACCATTGGTAGCTAAACCAGGAGCCAAAAACTCAATCAGGTCTCCCATGTAGATGGAAGGTAGCCAGCCATCACTTCTGCCTTCCCAGTGTGCATATCAACAAGAAACTAGAATTGGAAATGGAGCCAGGATATGAACCCATGCACTCCATTATGGGATGTGGGTATCCCAAGTTGCATCTTCAATACTGTGCCCAATGCTGCCTTCTCAGAATCTTTTTAGACTTACTTATTTGAAAGTGGTACAGAGAGCCAGAACCGTGGCTCAATAGGCTAATGCTCTGCTTGGGGCGCCGGCACACTGGGTTCTAGTCCCGGTTGGGGTGCCAGATTCTGTCCCGGTTGCCCTTCTTCCAGTCCAGCTCTCTGCTGTGGCCTGGGAGTGCAGTGGAGGATGGCCCAAGTACTTGGGCCCTGTACCCCATGGGAGACCATGAGAAGCACCTGGCTCCTGGGTTCGGATCACTACGGTGCGCCGGCCGCAGCACACCGGCCGCGGCTGGCCATTGGAGGGTGAACCAATGGCAAAGGAAGACCTTTCTCTCTTTCTTTCTCTCTCTCACTGTCCACTCTGCCTGTCCAAAAAAAAAGAAAGAAAGAAAGAAAGAAAGAAAAAAAGAAAGAAAGAAAGAAAGAAAGTGGTACACAGAGAGAAAGAGAGATCTTCCATCCAATGGTTCACTCTCCCAGTGGCCACAATGGTCAGGGCTAGGCCAGGCCGAAGCCAGGAGTCAGGAGCTTTCTCTGAGTCTCCCACATGGGTGGCAGGAGCCCAGGGACTTGGGTCATCTTCTGCTGCTTTCACCGGCCATTAGCAGGGAGCTGGATCAAAAGTAGAGCAGCCAGGACATGAATTGATGCCCATATTGGATGCCAGCTTTCTCAGAATCTTTAAAATTGAAGATGATAAAGTGATTCAAAGCCAGATAAAAAGCCACAATCAGACAAGCTTCTTGTGGGCAGCAAAGAAAATAAGGCATGGTTAGTGAAAAAAATTGTAAATATGGCAACAATATGAACAATTACAGAATGATAATTATGATACTTATGCATCATTTTCTTGACTTGCTATGAATATATTCCTTTTTAAACTAATTTATCCCCTTCTATATACTATCATCTCACATAGGAAGTATGAACAGTAGTTAATATTATATCTTAATGTTTAGTTTAAGCTATAATAAACAGAATTTTGATTCAGCTGAAAATAGAATGAACTTGACCTAAAGGGAGATTATATAACTATGCATCCTCTTTGGGTGAAGTTCATTTGCAAGAGAGATGATTGAAACATTGCAGATGAAGTAGGAGTTTCTTTATTTGAAGAGTAAGTATGATGAGGAGTGATATACATAACTGATGTCGACAAGATTTGGACTGTGGTATTGTACCAACTTAGACAGGTTTTCTGGAATTCCCCCACAGCATATGTTAGTTTAGAGGAAGTTGGGAAGATTTGAAGACAAAATGAAGCAGCAGCCATTATGGTCTCAAGATTACTGTTCAATTCCATAGGCGCTGTCACTCACTATGTCCTCATAGGTTGACTACCTTTGCAGTCCTGTGAGGTCTCCTTCAGATCCCATAGCTTAGGCTAGACACCTGTGCAAAGGTTGCCAGTTTTGTCTGCAGGTATTTATTACTGTCAAAGTTGCAGGCAGTCAGAGACAGATGCAGGCCCTCTTTGTTCTTGTTGGTTCTGGTCTGTTTTAGATTTTAATTTGTCTTTGCTCTTCCCTGTTGCACATCAGTTATTTTCCTAGACTCAAAGCGCTGCCTACCCCGAAGGCTCACTATGACAGCTGGAGGCCTTGTGAAGAATTCTTTGTAATTTTTCACAGTTTGTAAGGATTAATGCATACTTTATTTAATACCTTTCATGGTAGTTATACTTATCTTATCAAAAACTAGCAGATGAAAAAGGCCTAAAGAAAATTTTTGGAGATGGAACAAATTTTGCATCATTACACATGTAGAGAAGAAGCAGGGACAGGCATGGGTAGCCAGAAGCTGTGTCTGAGTGTTCATGTCCTCCTATATTCAAATGCTGAAAATTCAACCCACATGGTAAAGGTATTAGGAATTGGGATCTTTGGAGGTGATTATGTCATGGAAGTATAGTGAGAATGGGATTATGTTACTCTTTTTATTTAATAAATGTGAATTTACAAAATCAACTTTTGTATTATTGTGGCTTTCCCCCCCCAACCTCCCTCCCTCCTGCAGCCCTCCCCTCTCTTCTCCCTCTCCCATCCCGCCCTTCATTGAGTTTCATTTTCAATTACCTTCATATACTGAAGATCAACTTAGTATATACTAAGCAAGGATTTCAACAGGCTGCACTCACACAACCACACAAGGTATAGGGTATTGTTCGACTAGTAGTGTTGTCTTTAAGTTTCATAGTAAAACACATTAAGGACAGAGATCCTACATGGGGAGCATATACCCAGTGACTCTTGTTGTTGATTTAACAATTGGCACTCTTATTTATGACATCAGCAATACCCCGAGGCTCTTGCCATGAGCTGTCTAGGCTATGGAAGCCCCTTGAGTTCACCAACTCTGAACTTGTTTAGTCAAGGCCGTATCACAGTGGAGGTTCCTTCCTCCCTTCAGAGAAAGGTGCCTCCCTCCTACATGGCCTATTCCTTCTGATGGGGTCTTGTTCACCAGGATCTTTCATTTAGGTTGTTTTTGCCACCGTGTCATGGCTTTCCATGCCTGTGAGACTCTCATGGGCCTTTTAGCCAGATCTGAATGTCCCAAGGGTTGATTCTGAGGCTGGAGTGCTGTTTGGGGCATTTGCCATTCTATGAGTCTGCTGTGTGTCCTGCTTCCCCCGCAGGATCATTCTCTCCATTTTAATTTTATCCTTCATTGTTTGCATACACTGATCTTATTTGTGAAATCTCTTCGGCACTTACCCTATCTTTTTGATCGGTTATGTACTTATACTTATCACTTTACCAAGTGTGCTGGCATTGGTACATGCCTCCTTGATAATGTTGAGTTGAAATCCCCTGGCACATTTCTAGCTCTACCATTGGAGGTAAGTCCGAGTGAGCATGTGCCGACCTATATATCTCCTCCCTCTCTCATTCCCATTCCTATATTTAACAGAGATCACTTTTCTGTTAATTTTAAACGCCTAAGAATGATTGTGTATTGATTACAGAGTTCAACCAGTGGTAATAAGTAGAACAAACAGAGCAACAACAACAACAAAAATACTAGAAGGAATAGAATAGTAAGTTATTCCTCAACAGTCTAGACAAGGGCTGATCATGTCGTTGTCTCTCATAGTGTCTATTTCACTTCAATGGGTGTCCTTTTAGATGCTTGTTTAGTTGCCATCGACCAGGGAGAACATATGATAGTTGTCCCTTTTGGGCTGGCTTATTTCACTCAGCATGATATTTTCCAGATTCCTCCATCTTGTTGCAAATGACCGGATTTCATTGTTTTTTACTGCTGTATAGTGTTTCATAGAGTACATATCCCATAATTTCTTTATCCAGTCATCCATTGATGGACATTTGTGTTGATTCCATGTCTTAGCTATTGTGAATTGAGCTGCAACAAATATTGAGGTGCAAATGGCTCTTTTTTTCTCCCCTTTAATTCCATTTGGGTAAATTCCAAGGAGTGGGATGGCTGGGTCCTGTGGTAGTGCTATATTCAGGTTTCTGCGGACTCTCCAAACTGTCTTCCATAGTGGCTTTACCAGTTTGCATTCCTACCAACAGTGGATTAATGTCCCTTTTTCCCCACATCCTCGCCAGCATCTGTTGTTGGTTGATTTCTGTATGTAAGCCAAACTAACCGGAGTGAGGTGAAACCTCATTGTGGTTTTGATCTGCATTTCCCTGATGGCTAGGGATCCTGATCATTTTTTCATGTGTTGGCCATTTGGACTTCCTCTTTTGAAAAATGTCTGTTAAGGTCCTTGGCCCATCTTTTTATTGGGTTGTTTGTTTTGCTTCTGTTGTTTTTCTTGATCGTTTTATAGATTCTAGTTGTTAATCCTTTATCTGTTGTGTAGTTTGCGAATAACATCTCCCATTCTGTTGGTTGCCTCTTCACTTTCCTGACTGTTTCCTTTGCTGTAAAGAAACTTTTCAATTTGAGGTAATCCCATTTGTTTATTTTATCTTTGATTACCCGTGCCTCTGGGGTCTTCTCCAGGAATTCTTCGCCTGTTCCAATGTCTTGAGGTGTTTCCCCTATGCTCTAATTGGTGCTGTGTCATATCTCTAGTTCTTTATGTTACTCTTATTAGAGACACTAAATGTAAACCACTCAAGTCTTCTGCCATGTGAGAAACCAGTGAGTCTGGTGTCCATGAACTGGAAAGTGGGCCCTCACTAGACAATCTGCAAGTATCTTCACCTTGGACTTTTCAGCCTCTAGAACTACAATAGATAAAATTCTGTTGTTTATAAACCACACCAATCTATCATATATTGTTATAGTTCATGGAGAAGATATTAGGATCACTAGTTTGAAAGAGAATTTGGAGAACCAAGTTGATTTCTCTTTCCTATGCTGCAGCACAGCTTGAACAAGCAGAGAGCAGGTATTTTTGTGTAAGAGGTAGAGCCACTAGCAACGGCTGGGGATTCAAGGAGTGTTCCAGGAAGATAAGCCCATCTTTAAGAGACAAGGAGGTCTGAAGAGCAGAGGCCAAGCTGCCCATGTGCCCTAATAGGAAGCATGCCTTTTCCAAACTGTTCAATTACCAGAAAAAAGATCCTGTTATCAATCATACCCAGGCCCACAGTTGAACACAGATGATCAAGTTAAAAGAATAGTAGAAAAATCAAAACTCTTTAATTACTTGAAAAAAGGCAATAACCTGACAGTGACATCAGCCTTAACTGACGGAATAATTAATGAGCACAAGACTGCTCAAAAGCAATCGCAAACATTCAGGTGAGCAAAGTGTTTTTTAGAGATCGGGTTTAATCCCACAAAGAGCAATGTTCACAGACGTGAATAAGTGAGCTGAAAGTTAAAACACCGATGCTGACCCATTAAGAATGAAAACAGCGCAATGTACAGCAAGAGAACAAAGGTGCAAAGTCAGTCTGTTGGAAATGTGACTTGGATAACCAGTGAGTGTTTATTATATTCACTGGCTGCGAGATGACAAAGCAGCATCTTGAGTATTCCAAGGGAAAATTAATTTTGGAACTAGATTCTTCTGTTCAACCATACTAAAATTGTAAAAAATATAAAAAAAAACATTTTCAGATAGTAAATAACTGAGAAGTAGTTATCAGGTACAGAATCATTTGAAAAGAGTTATTCAGAAATGGATGGTTTTAAGGAAATTTTATCCTGGAAGAAATGATACTACTAACAATAGCAGGGAAACTTTAATATATGAGGGTAATTCAAATATCCATGAACAATGTAGTTTCTGAAAATCTAGGCATGGATTTCAAAATGTTGCACATAGATAAGCTGATCCTTGCACAGCCTTTTCCCCACAGAGTTTTTGAAGTACTTCCATGTATTTAAATAATCATTTCCATAACTTAAAAAGATCTAAAAGATGATTCACTAGAAAATACATTTTAAATGTGAGATGAAGTGAAACAAAGAAAATTCATTCTTATTATCAGAACAAAAAATAAATTAGAAAGCATAACTAGATACAAACTCGGAAAAAACCAAGTAAGTCAATGTAATGATAAGGATGACCTGTGGATAATCTCAGTGGTTAATACTGGTTAATACAAATGAGCAAACAATCTACCAGATCTATAGGCTATTTATTATAGGATGATATTTAGACTCTAATAATTAGAAAGTTAAATGTGTTGAAATATAAATATTTGGTGTACAATGAAAAATAAACTATGTCTTGTACAATTGATATCAGGTAGAATTCAAATCAGAAATCTTTACCAAGGTTAGAGAGTGCATTTAAAAAAGTGCCTAATTGTATTTTGAGTGAAAGAGAGTGTTCATTAGGTATGACTGAAAGTGATGCCAAGGATAGAAGGTCTCATGGACAGAAGTGTCAAAGATTTTGTTCTTATGAGAGAGATTGAAAGGGGAATGAACACAGTTATTTCCTTATGTGCAATGAATGACAAGTGGCTTCTAATTTTAAACTCTGGGGGAGCATTGTCTTTAAGAAGAATCCAATTTCCCTCAAGGCATGGAATGCTACAAATATTCCAAAAATTTCTCATGATAAGGCAAGTGTGCAGGTTACCAAGAAAGGGGTGACCCTGGAAGAGAGGACTCAAGCCTGTGGAAAGAAACTTGGGGTAAAGGAATCCAAACTGGGATGGGACACCATCCTGGAGAGATTTGCCCTGGGATGTGGGCTTGCTGGCATCACAGCAATCAGTTTTCTAGGTGAGGAGCTCCGCCAGTGAGAATAAGGTCTTTCCTTTGCCTCCAAGCCACCAGGAATCAGTTACAGTAATAGAGGTGGCAGACGCATGAAGGCAAGGGCAATGAAGTCAAGGTGGTGCTAACGGAGGGTTTTGAGTTGACTTCTGCATTATTTGTGCCTGACACTCTCAAAAGCAGGACAGTATTTTCTTCCACTATGTCTGCCCCTCGAGAAAGCTTGAAACCTTAACATTTTGAAATTTTACAGGTTGTAGTTGTATCCTTTCTTTGTAGGAATTGCAAATGACAATTATTATGATATTCCTCTCATAAATATTAGTGTCTGGTGAAATATAAATTCAAAAAGGAGAAATTCAAATACATTTAAAGATATGTGTTGTTTCTTGTGGAAAAATGAGGGAATGTGGTTATGAATACACGCACACACTCACACATGACTCATCATATGCTCTGTGAAGGCAGAGCTGGCTAAAACTCATTATGTCTATACATGTGGAGGTGGGAGGAGGGGAGATGGAAAATGAGGGTTTCCTCTTATGTGGCATCCTAGTAGCTTCTCAATTGGTATAATTGTTATTAGCATGGGCTATACAGACAGCAGGGTAGAATCACAGCTCCCACATATACTGGATTTGTGATCCTAGTATGCAAAATTAGCATAATAATGTTAACTAATTCATAGGAGCATCGTCAGAATTGTATCAGGCAACAGAGGTAGTGTGCTTAGCTTTATATATAACTCAGTGAATGTACAATAGCTATTACTATGATGATTACACCTTTTCCTTCTACTTGATTATTTGCTAGAAAAGGAAAGAATAAACAAATAGATGCCCAAAGTATGAAATCTGGAAAAACTGTGAAATTTTCATGGGAGCTTATTTAATATAAACATTGGGTGTATTTGTAGCAGAGCTAGTAGGGACACAAGTATATCTATTTATGAATATCTGGTATAAGGTACATATGCAGTCTCATAGAAAATTTTTCACCAGAACACATTTACTTATAAGTCTACTTGTTGTCATGTATTAAAATATATAAAATAATTTAATATAACAATTGTATATTTTCTTGTGTGAAAAATAATGATAATAATAGAACTATAAACAAATCCAAGTCTCAAAAACTTTCCATTTTTTATGAAAAAAATTCAACCTTTAAAGAATTTAGTTTGGGAAGCAGTGTTTTAAATACCTAGCACAAAAAGTGTGACTGAAAAGTTAGGTTTTTTTTCCTCCATAGAGGAAAATATCATATAGTTATATTTCTACCAGAGGTTTCTTTTCTACAAAATGCATTAGTTTCTTGTTTCCTGGAGTGAAAACACCAATAATTTCCCTTTTTTGATCATCTCTCTTGCTCTGTATTTATATGCTGTATATAGAATTTCTTCCTGATTATTGCATATTTTTTTTTCTTCTAGAGGAAGGGGTAAGGAAGAACACAAGATTTTTAAAACATTTACTTTCATTTATTTGACAGAAGGAGATACAGAGAAAGACAGAAGAAGCTACTGATTAATTTCCCAACTCCCACACATTAGGGGCTGGGTCAGGTTGGGACCCTGAGCTTGGAATTCAATTTTGGTCACCTACTGAAATGGCAGGGAACCATGTTCTTGAGCCATGATGTGTTGCCTCCCAGAGTGCACATTAGCAGGAAGCTGGAATTGGAAGACGAGCTAGGACTTGCACCAACATACTCTGATATTAGATATGGTATCCCAATTGGTGTCTTAACCACTGTGCCAAACCCCTGTGCCCTGAGATATTTTTAAATGTAGGGTACAAGTAATATATTTTTGTAGGCTACAGAAAAGCTTTGCTTTATTTTTAAACTTTATTTGAACTGTAGCAAACATAGAGAAGAGAAAAAAAACATTCTGACAGAACAACCCACTGAATTCCCACAAAGTGAACTCACTTATAATCAAGAGCAGATCATTAAATTGACCTTTTTAGCACTTAGAGTGCCTCTTGTGTTTCCTCCCCATCATTAACCCTTCACTCTTTCAAAAGGAAATAACTATCATTAATTTTCAAAATTGAGTTCACTTGTTGATGACTGGCATCTTTCACATATGATTCTGAGTTTATTTAAATTGTTCCATTTAGTTAGCTTTTGTTTCTTCAAATGCTCCGAAGTTAGTACTCTGCGGCATTGATGATTAACATTGGGCTGTTTCAGCACTTGGCTATTAAGCAGAGTTCAGCTATAAGCCATTTTGTACAAGTGCCTTGCTGTATGCATGCATATACACATTTCTGTTGAAGCTGTACTGATATGTGGAATCACTGGACCAAAGCACAAGATTACATTCAACTTCAGGATATCTGACTGACAGTCATCCAAAATGACTGAGAATGTACACTAATAATGCAGGAGAAATTCCCTGTTGTACTGTTCTGCCAACACTGGCCGTGGTGAATAGTCTTTATGTTTAATCATTCTGGAGTGTGTGTAATGATAACTCTTGTAGAATTTGTTGGTCAGTTTTTTGCTTCCTCTTTATAGGGTATTTAGGTAATGAGCTTTGGTGCACTGTCCATTTCCTGCTCTTATTTCTATTGGGCTGTAGATCTTTTCCTTTTTGTCTGGTAGTATTTAATTATTCTTCCTAATGCTGTTTTTAAAAATTCTGTATCCTACATATTTTTCCTCTTGCTCTGTTACTTTCCTTTTCAATCTATTAAAGATATGTTTTGATGAAGAGCAATTCATATATGTTTATATTTTTAACTGATCAAGTCAGGCAACCAGCCTTTCCACTTTCTTAACTTTTCTGTGTGTTTAGACCCTACTGTTCCTCTGTTTTAGTTATTTATACAGAGTACTCCATCATGAGCCAGAGGCATCCACTGTGCTGCAAAGCACCAAAACCTATTAAGTTCACCCTACTGCATTGTAGGGCTCATTATTCATCTTCTCTAACTCTCCCCTATCATTCTAGGCCCCTAGTCACCACTATTTTAAATTTGGATAGAATATTTATTTATTATTAATATTTTAACATCTGCACAGAGAGAGAACATTCAGTATTTTTATGTGTCTGGATCATATTACTTAACATAGTGATGCCCAGGTTACATCCATTTTACAACAAATGTCAGGAATTCATTCTTTTATTGAAGAATAATACTCCACTGTGTATCTATAGCACAGTTTCTTTATCCATTCATCCATCAGTAGATCCCTAGATAGAATCCATATCTTGATACTATCAAGAAAACTGCATAAATGTTCCTGTGCTTTCATTTCCTTCATATATATATGTGTATATATATGTATATTTATATATATCCCCAGAAGTTGGATAACTGACTTAGTGATTGAATATTTGTGTCTTCTTGAGGAATTGATCTCTTTATCGTATGCAATTCACTTAATTAACCCTGTTAATTTCCTTTGTATTGTAATCTTCTTTGTATGAAACTAAATAGCTCCCCTAGCTTTCTTTTGAGCAGTGTTGGCACAGTATAAGTTCCTCTTGTACTTTACTTTTAACTACTGGATTATATTTAATTTATTTATTTATACAAGGTCAGATGAGGTTTTATATTTATATTCACTCTGACCATTTTTTAATTGGTATAATCGGATCATTCATTTAAAATGGTTACTAATATTATTAATTAATAGCTCCAAGTTTATAACTGTTTCATATGCACAGACTTAGTTTTTTCCATCTCCTCATTTTATATTTTACTTAATTTTTTAACATTGACTTTTCAAATTTATCTATTTTTATTTGAGATGGGGCAGGGAGAGAGAGAGAGAGGGAGAGAGAGAGATCGATTCTTCCTCATGAATGGGCTTAGCTAGGCTGAAGCTAGGAGCCTGGATCTCAATCCAGATCTCTAAAGTTGCTGACAGGGATTCAACTACTTGAGTTATCACCTGCTGCATCCCAGCATATGCTCTAGCAAAAAGCTGGAATCAAAAGCAGGGTCAGAACTCAAACTCAGGCACCTCAGTATGGGAATAATGTAAGACCATTGTTAAATAACACTGTCACTACAGGGGTAGTACAGGAAACTTCTAACAGAGTGTGCTCATTTCCTCTCTCAGTTTCCTTATAAAATTCATTTATTTATCTACAGTTCAGTTAAGAATGGCAAAATTCAAAAAAGTCATTGGAGGGAGGAGCCAAGATGGCGGAATAGTGAGGCTGTGCACCGATAGTCCGGGAAAAGATAGTTACTGTAGCCTCAGGAAAAGGCTCAGGAAAAATTGCAGAGGAAACTCTTCCCGATCTAGTAGATGTGACACGGAGGACCTACGGGGAGAGCAAGGTCACCCACCGTGTGGAAGCCCAGCCGCAGAGTCTGCGTGCCAGCACTGGAAGGGGAGGTGAGACAAAAACCTCAGTAACCTGAGACATTGGCAGGGAAAGGCAGAAAGAGCCTAGAGGGAATGAGGCCTGAAGCCCCACTGTGGAAAGTTCACCAGGCTGACTGGAGGAGAGAAAAAAACGAATAAATAAGGGAAACTGGCATGGACACTAGCATCTCTCTCCACTCACCTTACAAAACCCAGCAAGACAAAGAGCAGGTGCCATTTTACGTATGTAAAGTGATGCCCACCATTAGCCAAGCAGAAAAACATGACTCTAGTGGGGAGAAATAACAGGAGGTTAGGACCTAGTGAAAGTGTGGAGCTAAGGAACTGAGACTGTGAAAATCTGAGGGGGAGTGAGAGAACTCACTGAGTACACAAACTCGGTAACCTTGGCAACCTGGTGAGAGACTGAAGAGAAATTTGAGACCACACTGAGGGCTGCATAAACTCTTTGTGTGGTCCCAGGGGTAACCAGACAATACCCACAGGGGCCAGATTTCATACATCAACTACCCTCAATTCCACTCAGCTGTGTGGAATTACTTCCCAACTGAGTAAAAAAAAAAAAAAAAAAGAGCGAGAGCGAGAGAGAGAGAGAGAGCAAGCGAGTGAGAGAACAATCTGGGTGAATCACCTTTGGCACACCCTTAACCCTGAAGAACCAAACAGAGCTCTCTGGCCACACCCATCACAGCCTCTAAGGATCCATCATAAGCAGACAGTCCTCTTAATCTAGAGTCATAGTATAACAAGAAAAAGCACCACAGCGAAGAAACCAAAGAATATCTCCACAATGTCAAACAAATGCAGAAACCGAGGTAACAAGAACAAGGAAGACACTATGATGACCTCAAATGAACAAGACACCCCAATTCAAGATTATGAAGATGATGAGATAGAAGAAATACAAGAAGCAGATCTCAAAAAATTGATAAGAACATTAAGAAGTTCTCAAAAACAAATTCTTGAACTACAGAGATCCTTAATGGACAGGATAGAAAATCTCTCTTGCGAAAATGAAATATTAAGGAGGAATCAAAATGAAATGAAACAACTAGTAGAACATGAAACTGTGATAGTGACAAGAAATCATAATGAAATGAAGAATTCAATAGATCAAATGACAAACACATTAGAGAGCCTAAAAAACAGAATGGGTGAAGCAGAAGAGAGAATATAAGACTTAGAAACAGAGAACAGGAAATTATACAGTCAAACCAAAGAAAAGAAGAGGAAATTAGAAATCTAAAAAATATTTGTTGGGAATCTAGAGGATACTATTAAAAAACCCAACATCCGGGTTCTAGGAGTTCCTGAAGGCATGGCGAGGGAGACAGGATTAGAAGGCCTTTTTAGTGAGATACTAGCAGAGAACTTCCCAGGTTTGGAGAAGGACAGAGACATCCTAGTACAGGAAGCTCATAGGACCCCTAATAAACATGACCAAAAGAGAACCTCACCACAACACGTTATAATCAAACTCTCCACAGTGAAACATAAATAAAAGATCCTAAAATGTGCAAGAGAGAAACGTCAGATTACTCTCAGAGGATCTCCAATTAGACTCACAGCTGACTTCTCATCAGAAACCCTACAAGCTAGGAGGGAATGGCGAGATATAGCCCAGGTACTAAGAGAGAAAAACTGCCAGCCCAGAATATTATATCCTTCAAATAAATGAGCTTTCAGTTCATCTCAAGGATCTAGAAAATCTGCAGCAAAGCAGACCCAAATCTAGTAGGACAAGAGAAATAATTAAAATCAGAGAAGAAATCAACAGGATTGAATCAAGAAAAACATTACAAAAAATCAGCCAAACGAGGAGCTGGTTTTTTGAAAAAATAAACAAAATTGACACCCCATTGGCCCAACTGACTAAAAAAAGAAGAGAAAAAACCCAAATCAATAAAATCAGAGATGAAAAAGGAAACGTAACAACAGACACCACAGAAATAAAAAGAATCATCAGAAATTACTACAAAGACTTGTATGCCAGCAAACAGGGAAATCTATCAGAAATGGATAGATTCCTGGACACATGCAACCTACCTAAATTGAACCAGGAAGACATAGAAAACCTAAACAGACCCATAGCTGAGACAGAAATTGAAACAGTAATAAAGGCCCTCCCAACAAAGAAAAGCCCAGGACCAGATGGATTCACTGCTCAATTCTATGAGACACTTAAAGAAGAACTAACTCCAATTGTTCTCAAACTATTCAGAACAATCAAAAAAGAGGGAATCCTTGCAAATTCTTTTTATGAAGCCAGCATCACCTTAATTCCTAAGCTGGAAAAAGATGCAGCATTGAAAGAGAATTATAGGCCAATAACCCTGATGAATATAGATACAAAAATCATCAATAAAATTGTGGCCAATAGAATGCAACAACACATCAGAAAGATCATCTCCCCAGACCAAGTGGGATTTATCCCTGATATGCAGGGATGGTTCAATGTGTGCAAAACAATCAATGTGATACACCACATTAACAGACTGCAGAAGAAAAACCATATGATTATCTCAATAGACACCGAGAAATCATTTGATAAAATACAACACCCGTTCATGATGAAAGCTCTAAGCGAACTGGGTGTGGAAGGAACATTCCTCAATACAATCAAAGCAATTTATGAAAAACCCACAGCTAACATCCTATTGAATGCGGGAAAGTTGGAAGCATTTCCGCTGAGATCTGGTACCAGACAGGGATGCCCACTCTCACCACTGCTATTCAATATAATTCTGGAAGTTTTAGCCAGAGCTATTAGGCAAGAAAAAGAAATTAAAGGGATACAAATTGGGAAGGAAGAAGTCAAACTATCCCTCTTTGCAGATGATATGATTCTTTATTGAGGGGACCCAAAGAACTCTACTAAGAGACTATTGGAACTCATAGAAGAGTTTGGCAAAGTAGCAGGATATAAAATCAATGCACAAAAATCAACACCCTTTGTATACACAGGCAATGCCACGGCTGAGGAAGAACTTCTAAGATCAATCCTATTCACAATAGCTACAAAAACATTCAAATACCTTGGAATAAACTTAACCAAGGATGTTAAAGATCTCTACGATGAAAATTACAAAACCTTAAAGAAAGAAATAGAAGAGGATACCAAGAAATGGAAAAATCTTCCATGCTCATGGATTGGAAGAATCAATATAATTAAAATGGCCATTCTCCCAAAAGCAATTTATAGATTCAATGCAATACCAATCAAGATACTGAAGACCTTCTCAGATCTGGAAAAAAATGATGCTGAAATTCATATGGAGACACAGGAGACCTCGAATAGCTAAAGCAATCTTGTACAACAAAAACAAAGCCAGAGGCATCACAATACCAGATTTCAGGACATCCTACAGGGCAGTTGTTATCAAAACAGCATGGTACTGGTACAGAAACAGATGGATAGACCAATGGGACAGAATAGAAACACCAGAAATCAATCCAAACATCTACAACCAACTTACATTTGATCAAGGATCCAAAACCAATCCCTGGAGTAAGGACAGTCTATTCAATAAAATGTGCTTGGAAAATTGGATTTCCACGTGCAGAACCATGAAGCAAGACCCCTACCTTTCACCTTACACAAAAATTCACTCAACATGGATTAAAGACCTAAATCTACGACCTGACACCATCAAGTTATTAGAGAACATTGGAGAAACCCTTCAAGATATTGGCACAGGCAAAGAGTT
This sequence comes from Oryctolagus cuniculus, assembly GCF_051225735.1. Lineage (NCBI taxonomy): Eukaryota > Metazoa > Chordata > Mammalia > Lagomorpha > Leporidae > Oryctolagus > Oryctolagus cuniculus. Next base: position 41,663,790 of record NC_142880.1, read on the forward strand.
TCTGGAAAAGACCCGGGAGGCACAGGTAGTCAAAGCCAAAATTAACATTTGGGATTGCATCAAATTGAGAAGTTTCTGTACTGCAAAAGAAACAGTCAGGAGAGTGAAGAGGCAACCGACAGAATGGGAAAAAATATTTGCAAACTATGCAACAGATAAAGGGTTGATAACCAGAATCTACAAAGATCAAGAAACTCCACAAAAACAAAACCAACAACCCACTTAAGAGATGGGCCAAGGACCTCAATAGACATTTTTCAAAAGAGGAAATCCAATGGGTCAACAGACACATGAAAAAATGTTTAAGATCACTAGCAATCAGGCAAATGCAAATCAAAAGCACAATGAGGTTTCACCTCACCCCGGTTAGAATGGCTCACATTCAGAAATCTACCAACAATAGATGCTGGTGAGGATGTGGGGAAAAAGGGACACTAACCCACTGTTGGTGGGAATGCAAACTGGTTAAGCCACTATGGAAGTCAGTCTGGAGATTCCTCAGAAGCCTGAATATAACCCTACCATTCATCCCAGCCATCCCACTGGAATTTACCCAAAGAAAATGAAATTGGCAAACAAAAAAGCTGTCTGCACATTAATGTTTATTGCAGCTCAATTCACAATAGCTAAGACATGGAATCAACACAAATGTTGATCAACAGTAGACTGGATAGGGAAATTATGGGACATGTACTCTATAGAATACTATACAGCAGTCAAAAACAATGAAACCCGGTCATTTGCAACAAGATGGAGGAATCTGGAAAACATCATGCGCAGTGAATTAAGCCAGTCCCAAAGGGACAAATACCATATGTTCTCCCTGATCGGTGACAACTAACTGAGCACCAAAGGGGAAATTTGTTGAAGTGAAATGGACACTATGAGAAACAGTGACTTGATCAGCTCTTGTCCTGACTGTTGATGTACAATGTAATAATTTATCCATTTTAGTATTTTCTCTTTGTTTTGTTCTAGTATTATTGGTTGAACTCTGTGATTAACACACAATTATTCTTATGTGTTTAAATTTTAACTGAAAAGTGATCCCTGTTAAATATAAGAGTGGGAATAAGAGAGGGAGGAGATGTACCATTTGGGACATGCTCAATCGCACTTGCTCCAAATGGTGGAGTTAGAAACGTGCCAGGGGATCCCAATACAATCCCAACAAGGTGGTATGTACCAATGCCATCTCACTAGTCCAAGTGATCAACTTCAGTTCACAATTGATCACACTGATAGGTCTAAGAGTCAAAGGGATCACACAAACAAGACTAGTGTCTGAGAATACTAACTGATAGAATCAAAAAGGGAGAGAATGCTCCAACATGGAAAGCGGGATACACAGCAGACTCATAGAATGGCAGATGTCCTAAATAGCACTCTGGCCTCAGAATCAGCCCTTAAGGCATTCGGATATGGCTGAAGAGCCCATGAGAGTATTTTAGGCATGGAAAGCCAAGACACCCTGGGGGAAAAAAAAAAGAAGACCTAAAGGAAAGATCTCTGTGAGTGATATCCCAGTGGAAAGAACAGGGCCATCCAAGAAGGAGGTACCTTTCTCTGAAGGGAGGAGAGAACTTCTACTTTGACTATGACCCTGTCGGAATAAGATCAAAGTTGTGAACCCAAAAGGCTTCCATAGCCTTGGCAACTCATGACTAGAGCCTAGGGAGATTACTGACGCCATAAACAAGAGTGTCAAATTGTTAAGTCAACAACAGGAGTCACTGTGTACTTACTTCTCATGTGGGATCTGTCCTTAGTGTGTTGTCCAATGTGAAATAATGCTATAACTAGTACTGAAACAGTATATTTACACTTTGTGTTTCTGTGTGGGTGCAAACTGATGAAATCTTTACTTAATATATACTGAATCGATCTTCTGTATATAAAGATAATTGAAAATGAAAAAAAAAAGTTGGGAAAAGTAATAAAAAAAGAATGACAAAATTTAAAAATAACCCATTTGCTATTAACATATGTAGCTTTTATACAAAAATTGTGCACATTAATGTATATGTGTTATGAGTTTGGACTTAAACACTTATCCATGATACTGTCTCAAGATACTAAACACTTCTTTCACCTATACAGATGTCCTTGTGTTCTTTTGTGTGTGTGTCTATGTTGGGGGTGACAATACAACATGAGAGTCTCTTTATTTAGTTGAAAGGCATAGTTACAGAGAGACAGACGCAGAGAGAGAGAGAGAGAGAGAGAGAGAGAGAATCTTCCTTCCACCGGTTCACTCCCAAATTGCTCCAATGGTCGGAGCTGAGCGGATCCAAAGCCAGGCGCCAGGAGCCAAGAGCCAGGAGCTTCTCCCAGGTTTCCCACATGGGTGCAGGGGCCCAACGACTTGGGCCATCTTCTCCTGCTTTCCCAGGCCATAGCAGAGAGCTGGATGGGAAGTGGAGCAGCTGGGACACAAACCAGAGCCCATATGGGATGCTGGTGCCACAGGCAGCAGCTTTTACAGGCTATGCCACAGTGCTGGCCCCTCTCTTAATATATTTTAATGTGCATAATGCCATATGGTTGGCTGTAGGTTCAATTTTGTGCATATGCAATCTTGTAGGTATGATTCATCTAGCATGATTGAGACTTAATAAACATTGAGCAACAATTCCCAGTTTTCCTTACTCTGAGCCTCTGTTAACTACAATTCTGTTCTGTGAATTTGTCTACTTATGATACCTCACATAAATGTATTCATACAGGATTTACCCTTTTTTAACTACTTATTATTCTTGACGAAATTTCCTGTAGGTAGAAAATAGCAAGATTTGCTTCCTTATAAGCCGTGAATAATATTCCATTCTACTTTAATACCATGCTTCCTTTAATCAGTTATTCATCAGTGAAAATTTATTCAGAGAAAACAAGTAAATGGCCAGGCATACGAAAAGTGCTCAGTGCCATTACCAATTAGGGCATTGTAGATCAAAACCACAATGAGATATCACCTCAACCTGTTCAGGTGATTATTACAAGACAAAAAGCCTTAAGATAATGTGTGTTGGTGAGGAGTTGGAGAAATAGAACCTTTGTGTACTCTTGGAGAGAATGTAAACAGGTGCAGCCACTACACAGGATAAAAAATGGAATTACAATATGATCCAGCAATCTTATCACTGAATATTTATCTAAAATAATTGAATTCAAGAGTAAAGAGCTATCTAAACTTTTGTTCAGTAAGCATTATTCACAGTAGCCAAGATGTATTCTCCTTTTCTTTGTGTAGATTTTGAGTTTCTGACTTACATAATTTTATTTTTCCCTGAAGAACATTTTCAACATTCCCTGCAAAGCAAGTCCACTCTTGACAAATTTCCTCAGTTTTCATGAGGTTAATGATAGACCAGGCAGCATATAACCAAAAATATAACAGCAACCTTATTTATTTGAAGCAATGATCATTTTTTTTAACAGGCAGAGTGGATAGTGAGAGAGAGAGAGACAGAGAGAAAGGTCTTCCTTTTGCCGTTGGTTCACTCTCCAATGGCCGCCACGGCTGGCACGCTGTGGCCGGTGCACTGCGCTGATCCGAAGCCAGGAGCCAGGTGCTTCTCCTGGTCTCCCAGGCGGTGCAGGGCCCAAGCACTTGGGCCATCCTCCACTGCCTTCCCAGGCCACAGCAGAGAGCTGACCTGGAAGAGGGGCAACTGGGAAAGAATCCGGTGCCCCGACCAGGACTGGAACCCAGTGTGCCGGTGCTGCTAGGTGGAGGATGAGCCTATTGAGCCGCAGTGCAGGCCAATCATTTAAAACAAATAATTTTTAGCATAGGCATTGAAAGACTCTTAAGCCAGTTGAGGGTTGATGATGCAAAAAAAGTAGGGGAAATCCCAGCAAGGATCCTCTTAGACTACCAGACAGGAGTACCAGAAGCTGGGGTAGACCTGGAATCATAACAAACTTTTCAGCATGAGGTGAATGCAGGAGGCACATGCTATGGTTAACAGAGTCAAGAGAGGGAAAGACCAAGGCAAGTTGGTTTCTCCCTTCACTTCCCATCTTTGTATTCCTACACCCAAATGCAACAGAGGTGACTGGTAACATTAGACCAGGGAAACATGCCCTTTCAGCAGCCATGCACTTGTGATACAGAACAGTATAAGCAAGGAACGAGGAAGCAATCCAAGAAAAAAATAATGCATTTGTTAATATCTAAAATACACTAATTCCTTCAAGAAAAAGTCACTGTGCACTTTTCCTCATGTAGGATCTCTGTCCTTAAGGTGCTGTACATTGTGATTTAATGCTATAACTAGTACTCAAACAGTATTTTTCATTTTGTGTTTTTATGTGGGTGCAAACTGTTGAAATCTTTACTTAATATATGCTAAACTGATCTTCTGTATATAAAGAGAATTGAAAATGAATCTTGATGTGAATGGAAGGGAAGAGGGAGCAGGAAAGGGGAGTGTTGCGGGTGGGAGGGAAGTTATGGGGGGGGGAGCCATTGTAATCCATAAGCTGTACTTTGGAAATTTATATTCATTAAATAAAAGTTAAAAAAAAGAAAAAGTCTTTGAACACCATACTCTTTGCATCAGATAATATTAAGATAAGTCCCGGGGAATAAAAAGAAATAGAGAGTAAGCAATTGCTCACAAGAGAGCTGGATTGTAAATAAAGGAGAGAATACTGAATGGCTCTGTTCCAGGTTCCTGAATCTGCATTCTACTCAGGGTGTTAACCTATCTCCTTGTTGCCCACCCAACCTGAGGAACTGAAAATTCTGTTTCCATCTTCATGTAGAGCAACAGTAAGTCAGGAAAATGGAGTTTGGAGAATGTCCTAGGCAGAGGAAAAATCAAGATGAATACAGGAAGAGAATATAATACACTTGGAAGTTAAAGTGATAACAATTATGGCTAAAGTTTCTTTAGAGAATGGGAGAGAAGAGAACTTCCTGGAGCCTTGATGGGGTACAGAGAATATATCGTCTGGCTCTCTGAAAGCTTTATCAGAGTTTTAGATATTATCCTCTGATAAAGGAGACACAGAAAAAAAATCATAATAATACAAATTTTTGAGTATTTTTTTCTTACTGCGGGTGGTAAAGTGACTACACTCTCTGAGAGCACCATGGGAACCATGGCAGTGGTTCAGGAAGAGATGCTCAGAGGTTGGAATTTGGGGATGGAAATCAAGGAAACAATTAAAAATGAATTCCAGAAACATTAATCCAGAAAAATGAATATTGACAGTATTTGCTTCTCCAGTTATTTGCTCATTCAACAATATTTTGAGGCAATTACTAAATGAGCAAGTTAAGATAGAATTTACAGTTTATTATGTTATGATATATTACTGTATTATATATGTAATTCTAAATACTCATATCTGTTACTATAAAAGCTAAAAACAATTCCTTAAGAAAGTGTTGTAATAGAGAAAAACAGAACAAATTAGGATGATCACCTAGTATATGTTAGAATTCAAATAGATAATTTAACTAATGCACAGATTTCTGGAGAAATGACCTTAAAGAGATCATTGAAACCACAGAAGTGGTAAAATACTCAGGAAAAGGAAGGTTTCTGGGTGAGAAAAGACGAGGCCTAAAACACCCAAAGTGATGCGGACAAACGGTGTCTTTCCTCTGTTCCAATTCCTTGTCTCAAAAGCAAGTCAAGACATATTCTCAGAGGAATCTTCATTTTCTTTTGGGTGAAAGAAACTTAGATTCCCAGTTACCTTGAACATTTCCCCAGTAATGATAGTGTATTAGGACCATGGCCCAAGAACAGATAGACCCAGAACAAGTATCAGAGTGCAGTTCAGAACCCAGTCCTGTGGCCTGGGTGGCAGCCTGGTCTCTTGGCGTGGTGACTCTGGGATGGTTTTCTTTCTGCCTTATTCTCCACTACCAGTCCCTCACATGCATTCTGTGACTCTGTGTCTGACACAGAAAAGAAAAAAGAAAACTATTCCTTGAAAACTATGTCGAAATAATGTAATCCATATAATCCATGCAATTTACTTCTGGACCAAACTCGTTATAAATTATTTTTCTTTAGTTTGCTGGCTTTACAAACATTTTGTAAGCATTAATGTATTAGAAATGTGTTCAAAACATTAATATTTCTATGTAGCCTTCAGAGGAATTCTTATAATTATGAAAAAACGTATAAACTACTGTGAAGGTAGAAATAGTCATTTAAAGGAATATGGCTTAGGGCTCATATAAGATAAATAAAATTATGGAAAATTCAACATATTTTTATCAGCATTTTTTCATTTTTCCATTTATTATTCTTAGATGGAGCCATGGAGGCACTGGGGGGAGGCCTTACTTTAAAGACTCAGAACCTGACTCAGTTTCTTCCCTGGTCACTAAGAGTTGCGTAAACTATTGCAAGTTGCTTGATTTGCTTAATGTAAGGTAGATGAGCTTTCTTATCTACATAACCCATTGTGTTGAGGCATGATGCACATAAATAATGATGATTTATTATATAAAGTGCCAAGTTATTTCTAGTCATGGTGATTTTTAATGTAAAACAATGTAGCAATTATAAAATAGAGTTGGGCAATGTTGTATACAGTTTTCCATATCATTGATAGTATGTTAGTGCTTTGGTTTAGATGTGGTTTCTCTCCCCAGAGTTTATATGTTAGAAACACAGTCCCTTGTGTTAATGGTAAGAGCTGGTAGAGATCATTATACTTTGCAACACCGACTTGCTCTCTGTTCTGTGATTTCCTCACTCTCTCTCTTGCCTGTGATCCCACCATGTTGCCATTCACTAAGCCAGCATGCAGCCAGGGGGGCCCTCATGAGACCTGGCACAGTGTTTAGATTTCCAGCCTCCAAAACTGTGAGCTAAATTAAACTGTTTTCTTCATAGGTATGTAGGCTTGGGAATATTTTTATGCTAAAGAAAATGGACTTATACACTTGGTGTATCAAGATGTCTTCATTGGAAAAGGTCATATACTTATGAGATTATTGATTTGGGATATTGATTTAGCAAAGAGTTGCAGGAGGAAGACAAAGTATAGTTGTTTACAAAAAGGCATATTGAAATGTACTGACATTCTCTTTATTTAGTGAGCCAATGTAATGCATGTGTTATGAAAAAACAATCCATTTTTATGTAAGCAATTAGTGACAACGAATAAACAACCAGTAAAGACATTTGGCAACTGGAAATGAATTGAAAAACCTATCTTTAATACTTACAATACAAACTTTATGAAGATGACTTATAATTAAATATTTTAAGTCCCAGCTTTTTAAGGCTAGATTTTTGTATGTTACAGGAAATATGATGCAGCTATAGACTTATTATCTATAAAAACCTGTGATTATGTTCATAGATTACCAAAAATAAACTGAGTGATATATCAAATTACTGAGATGAAAACAAAATACAGTTTTTAAAACTTATAAAGTCATACTTTTTATCCATAAATATTAAAATCAAACCATAGATCACACAAATCTGAACATAGGTTTCAATATCATAAAAGGCAAATAATAAATGAATGAATAACTTTGGGGTTCTCATTCTTCATGTTGTTGATTAAAATATAATTTCATAGTAAATCCTCTGAAGAGATAAAAGGCCTTTTAATAACTTCCTGCCGGCCAGTTTCACATTTGATCCCTAATTTACTATTGGAATAAAAGACTCATATACAATATGAAAGTCATATGGTCTAACAGATAAGTAGAAAACTTCATACAAATATAAAATATTTAGAGCTACACATATATTTTTATCACTTTGATAAAAATTTAGTAATAGGTAATTATGTGCATGCAAATAGTATTTTTTTTTATTTCTACACTTGGATTAGTAAATTTCTCCAATAATTTTCAGTTTATTCAATTCCCTATTGGCTGCCAGTGTTCCTGACCAATCAATCTCCTTGTGTCCTGGATGGATTTGAGTGGTACACTCCAGCGGGTCTTTACGTTATTCTGAAAGACTCTGATTAATCTGGTTCTGTAGAAGAAATTAATATTCAACCTTGATATACTATATATTTATCACTACATTAGCATAAAGATAATCTTTCTTCAAACTTAACTCTGACATTTGATTTCTTTGTGATTAAACACAATGTTGTGTGTAAGCTTCAAATTTTTACATAAAATAATTGGAAAGTGATTATTTCTCAGAATTAACTAAGAAATTATAAGTAAAGTGTTCTAGAAAATATAAACTATATTCCCCTTATTCTTTGTTTAAATTTTGCATCAACCACTGTATGTGGGAATTCAAAATGCATAACTCTAATTCTCATGGAGCTCTTTTTCTATGTGTGAGAACAGGTTTGGTACAGTACGTTATCATTACCAATTCATCTTCTATTGGTCATGTTGGATGTTACTGTATCTTTGCTATTTTGAGTAAAGCTCAATGAAATTTTATTGAACTTTTAGTAAAAAAGTAATGCTGCCATTTATAAAAACATGGCTGCATATCTGGACCCTACATCAACTGAATAAGCTGGACACAGAAGGAAAAAAACTGGATGCTGCTGCTGATATGATCGTCCTATAATAGACACACTCATAGACACAGAGAATGAAATAATGTTTTATTTATTTGAAAGAGGGATAGAGAATGGGAGAGATGTCTTCCATCTGCTGGTACTCTCCCCAAATGCCCACAACAGCCAAGGCTAGGCCAGGACAAGTCAGTAGCCAGGAACTCAGTCCAAGCCTCCTGTGTGGTTAGTAGGGATCCAGGTACTAGGGTCATCACCTGCCATCTCCCAGTGTGCATATTAGTAGGCAGCTAGATCAGAAGTAGGACTGGGACTCAAACCCAGGCATTCTGGAACAGGATGTGGTTGTCCCAAGCAGCACCTTAATCACTGTGCTTGACACTCACTGCTGTGCAAGTTTTTAATATATAGACCATATGCCAATAAAGCTGTTTAAAAAGCAAAACAAAACAGAACAATTAGGTTAGAACAACTAAAATGAAAACAGAGATCTGCTAAGCTTCTTGTATTAATTCTACAGCCATGGATTTTGCTCTCGGTCCTTGCTGGATTATCCCCTTAAACCTTCTTTCCTGTAGATGTGCTCCTTAAAGCTCACTCAAATTCTGGTTTTTCTTGCTGTTCAGTCACAACACTTTAATTCAACAAACCATTAATTGGAATGGAAATCTTAAAAGATCATAATTTCTTTTCATACCCCAGATTTTCCTTTCTAAATCTAGTAATACATATACAGGATCCTAACTGATATTTGAACCCAGATAGAGGGAAAACAGGAAGCTTAGACTAGTAGTTTCTAAGGAAAACCTTGATACTTCCTCCCAAATTAGGTATTTCATCATTCTTCCTGTTTCATTAAGAACACGGCCATTTACCAAAGAGCAGGATCCATAACTCTGCCCTTCCACATTTAGACTGAGTCTACTGGCTCCCACATACAACTACAAGCCAGGGCAGGCAACTCTCAGAATTATATCCAGAATATTTTCATTACCACCATTGGTGTTATAACTTGAATACCAATCAGCCTCATCTATTGCATTATTTTGTAAGAGTGTGCTACTCCTCTCAAATCCAAAATCTTCAAAAATTACAAGAGTGATCTCTTAAAAACATTAATTATACACTTTGCATGATTCAAATGTCTTTGCACTGGTGTTAGAATAATATTTAGAAGGTACCACTTGAGATACACAGTTGTGTGTAATACAGTTTGTATTTTCCTTGGTAACTTCATTTTATACCATCCATGTAATTAGTGGTCTTTAATTACTTGGGTCTTAACACAAAGAACTTATTCTAATGTTAGGACATTGGTACTTGGTACCTTATTCTTTGAGTCCATAACTCTCTCATTCTTTTGGTTTCAACATAAACATTTCCTTAGGAAGATCCCCACAAATGTGTGAGGCAGGTGCTTGTACGGTGTTTAGGGGTTCAGAACACCTTTCAATCTTCTTCTAATGTCCTTTCAAATAAGGCATAGAAAGCAAAGCTAAAAATAACAGTTTCCAAATTGTATTTCTAGTTTTGATTATGAGATAAATTTTAACAGCAGGATTATGCATTTGGACTTATGCATTGTGTCTATACAAAGGGAAAGAGTGTCCTCCCCTTCTCTTTTCTGCAGCCTGGAATTAGGATAGGCAGGCATGCTACTTGGAAGAGGTGGAAGAGGTGAGTCCTCAGATGGGAGAAGCAACAATATGAAGGAACTTGATCCAAGAAAATGTGAAAATATATGGCTTGTGCCTACTGACTCCTAGAGCGGTTTGTGAGAAATCGAAATATATAGTTTTCTCCTTAATAAAACCACTGTTACCTGAAGATCACTGTTGTAACATTGGAACTGATAGAACCCTTCCATTCTTTCTGTCTGTGTGATCTGTTTTCTTCTTTCACAGTTTGTGGTTAAGAATTTATTTGCTTTTCAAATATGTATCATCTCTACTAGATTGAATGCAGGATAGAGGGAGACAAGACCCTTTTTTGCTGATTGTTGAACATCCAGTGTCTATTTCAGCTGGCCACCAGTAGTTTCCTTAAATGATTCCTGGCACAGCTAAAGTTGAACATGAGTGTCTTGAAGGCTTCTCAGAAAAAACACAATCCTTAATAAAAATTGATAAGCTATTGCCTACTGAGGTGTTTTGAGATTTAGCATGCAATCATCTATTATATATTTTGATTAGTGATTGACTCAAGGCATGGGGAACAGGATTGAAGTCAGAAGAAACAACAAATACAAAGATAATGTCACCTCACTGAGACTTTCACTGATGGTAAAGTTAGACATAAAAATAAAGCCTGAGAATAACTCCAAGGAACAATAGAGGCCACAAAGCATCCTGTGGCTTCATATCATCTTGGATGTACCATTTGACCTTGAGCAATGCTTCTCTTCTGATTATTTCAACAACCATCTTGTTCCTAAGGGGCAGCACATTAGGATGTTTCTCAGTAACTAGCAAAAGTGTTTTGGGGTTTTGAAGACAACAAGCAATTTGAGAAAAAAGTCACCAATCACACAATAGACCACACTATATAAATTTCCTAAACAGAATGAACACTTGTACACACAGACTTAATGATAATCTATATTCTATATAATTCCATAGTCATGGACATATGGGCAGATTTGGAAACAAGAATTGTTCCTAAGTTAGTCCTCCTTGGATTGTCCTATATCTTCACATTTTATTCACTATATAACTTTATTTATTTGTATTTTATTTGAAATTCAGGATAGAAATTGATAAATAAATAGAGAGAGAGAGAGAGAGAGAGAGAGAGATAAAGATCCTCAAATAGCTGTTTCACTCCTTAAGTGCCCACAACAGCCAGGGCTGAGCCTGGCTGAAACCAGGATTCTGAGCTCAATCTGGCTCTCCCATGTGGATGGCAGAGACCCAAGTACTAGGTCACTGCTGTTTCCCAGGTGCAGTACATAATATTAGTATAAGATATTAATTATAGGGGAATCTGGATATGGGTGCATTCAAACTCCTTGTACTTCACTATTTCTGTTTTGTATATTTAAACAATTCTGAAATAAAATAAAAAGTTTCCTGAGCCTTTGAATTTCAATGATGAAACAAACATAGAAACTGTTTTTGTGAAAATAATCATAATTTGTGAGAATGCCTTGGACTCTCAACAAAAAAGTGTTGTTTTTACATGTCAAGAAAATAATAGTCAACTCTTGGCCGGTGCCACGGCTCAATAGGCTAATGCTCTGCCTGCGGCGCTGGCACACTGGGTTTTAGTACTGGTCAGGGCACTGGATTCTGTCCTGGTTGCCCCTCTTCCAGGCCAGCTCTCTGCTATGGCCCGGGAGTGCAGTGGAGGATGGCCCAAGTGCTTGGGCCCTGCACCCACATGGGAGACCAGGAGAAGCACCTGGCTCCTGCCTTCGGATCAGCGCAATGCACTGGCCGCAGCGTGCTGGCCACGGTGGCCATTGGAGGGTGAACCAATAGCAAAGGAAGACCTTTCTCTCTGTCTCTCTCTCTCTCTCAGTGTCCACTCTGTCTGTCAAAAAAAAGAAAGAAAGAAAGAAAGAAAGAAAGAAAGAAAGAAAGAAAAAATAATAGTCAACTCTTAGTTGAATGGATACCTATAAAACATAACGTTAGAAACACAAGACATATATAAAATTATGGAACATGTGTCTACTTAGATTTTATCAGACTCAGTGAAAATATTACATTGGGTTTGATGGTGAAATGTCAAGGGTAATGAATAGACCTGGTGCATTAAGAATAAATTTTATGAGTACCCCTCGTGTAACCAAATACACAAATGGAAACATGTAGCTAAACCCTTACTATGTGCCTCAGTGTCACTAGTCCACCCTGTAGCACGTGGATATAATATTGACTTCCAGTAAACTTCATTCTCCACACTATGCAGACTAATTATCATATAAATTTTGAAAGAATTCCCTGTGGCCCTCCTTAAAAACATGTCTCAGTTTTCAAAAGTGAAGCATTTGCAAAGGCTCTCACCTCTCAATATGTCTAATTAGTTCTTTTTGTTATAGAGACCTGCAAGACTCTTTCAAGATTCAAATCTAAAGTTAGAAACTTAATTTCAAGTGTTACCAAAATTTGTTCTGATAGCACTTTGGTTTTCAATATAAAATGAAATTCTTGAAAATCTGTGTTAAATCACAGCACCTGTCAATGTTTCCATCTTTTAAAAACATTTTATTACAAGTTATTGAGATTATAGCAGCTAACTCTGAATTTTCCTTTGCATGTAAGTATGAAAAGAACAAAATTAGAGACAGGTTCAATACTAGAGACAAAAATGGTGTTGTTTCTTTCAGATCTAAGTACTATTATAATCTTATGCCCAGTAAAATTCATGCATTTTTATTACTGAAAACATTTTACCTTATTTAATCTGAAATATATATAAAATATCTATACCAACATGTGTATATCTATGTATATCTTATAAATACTTAATCACATCACTGATTATACTTTGAAATCAAATCTATTCATAACTCTAAATTATATTGTCCTTACATCTAGTATTATTTATTCATGCCATGAAATAATTGGTAGGTTCTTAAAACATTTGTAGGTTCTTGGAATTACAAAACACATTTAGACTAAAAGTTCTTCTTTATCTGAAGTTCTAACATAACTAGACATCCTATAATTTTACTTGTTAATCTGACAACTCTACTAATGATAGAGAAAATTTAGGGTCAGTCTAGTATTTATCAATGAATTATTTTTCTATAAAAATGATTATATAGTACTTAATACATGTCAGGCACAGTTCCAACAATGTTGCAACTTTCTCTGTTAAGTTTGTTGCACCTATAATCCTCTTTTGATATATGCTGCTACATTGATTCTGCTAACGCAGAATCTCTTGGTCAATCCAGGTGGCCAAGAATGTTGCTGATGATAGATGTGACAGCAATGGTTTTCCTTATGCTATCAGTTGATGGCAGCTCTACACTCATGCCTTGGAACTCATGGACAATCCTATCTTGGAGGCTAGTTCTGTTTCTTATTCTGAGTTGATGACAGCTCTACACTCACGCCTTGGAACTCAGGGACAATACTGTCTTGGAGGCTAGTTCTGTTTCTTATTTTTCCTTGTGATAATGATATCTGCACCTGGGGGTAGGGAATGAGATGAGCTGAGCATATTTCCACCTGATTTGGTAAATCTATTGGGGATTTGCATATTATGGATAATATGTACCTAGACTGATGTTATGAGATTTTCTGTATGTCTTTACTACCAGTCATTTTGAATGTAACACAGAGGAGCAGAACACCTGGAAAAGGCAAAAACAACTGTTTCCTTAACACCGCTTTGGTATCTGTATCCATGACTAAGGGGAAGTTCTTTAACCTACCTGAGGGTCCTTAAGTACAAAAGGCATAGCAAGACACTAGGCACACTTTAAATAGATGTAAGCTATGATGATAAACCCAAAATAAACCTACTTTTAATATTTTTTTGAAAATCAAAAATAATCTCTATAGACTAATAAGAATATTTTAAAGTCACAGAGAGCAGTGACTTTAAAAGTGGAGTAACATATTTCTAATATATTTTATATTTCAAAACCAGTGATGATTTGATTTAGTAAGTTTTATTGAACATAATATTTAACAATATTTTATTAATAATAATTATATATATTTTGGTGCTACATTGTAACATTTCAAAATATGTATACAACGTGTAGTTATCACATCAGAATAATTGACGTTTCCTCTTCTTTGGCTTTGTGATCATGGGCTTGACTCTTTTTTTTATTTGCTCAAAAACTATATAATCAGTACTTGTGAACTATAGGCAGCCCACTATGCTGTGTAATACTACTATCGTATTCATTTGGTCAAGTTTCGATTTGGGACCCAGGATCAAACTCCTTCTATGCCATCCACCTCTGTTCGTTACTATTCTGTGCTCATATTGAGGTTTTTGGTTTATTCTTTTTGTTGTTGTTGGTTAGCTTCCACACTTGAGAGAGAGCATGCAGTCATGCAGTATCTATATTTTTGTGTCTAGCTTATTTCACATAACATAATATCCCCTAGTCACATTCATCTTGTCACAAATGATAGAATTTCTTTGATATAATTATTTCATGTCTTTTAGAATTGTACCTAGTTGTGGGAAGGCTGGATCATATGTAAGTTCTCTTTTTAGTTTTTTAAGGAAATACTATTTTCCTTTGTGGATGCACTGCTTTACCTCATCACCAACAATACATGGATTTGCCTTTCTCCATTTCTTTGCCATCAGTTGTTACTTTCTGTCTTTTTGACGACAGCCATTCTAAAAATTATTAGGTGATATCTGTGGGGAGCATCTGGGAGCAACTCGGACTAGACTGTTACTGGAATTAAGACTTATTCTATGCATCTGCTCTCCCACAATATGGCGCTGGGAAGGGAGGAAACAGCTTCTACACAGCTGCCTCCAGTTCAACCAATAAACAGCAGGAGCTGCTCCTGATTGGAGGAGAGCAGCGTACTCGGCGTGTGGGTAGCAGAGTTGGGATTGGTGGAAGAGGACTATAAAGGAGGAGAGAGACAACATGCACGAGGAACATCTATCTGAAGGAACACCTGTGCAGCCCCCGAGAGAGCTGGCGGGCGGTGTGCCGCTCCCCCGCGGAAGTGGGGAAAATGGCAGGGGAACCGCCCCTCCTCGGAGGTGGAGGGACAGTAGCCAACCCGGGAAGAACCAGCAGCAAACCCGGGGAGGGCCGAGCAGACGAAAGAACAACGCAGGGTCCTGTGTCGTTCCTCCACGAAGACGGGGAGCGACATAATGGTGCCATGACTCGGATATGAAGCCTAGGCAGGGTTTAGTGTCGTTCTTCCATGAAGAGGGGGAGCGACATAATGGTGCCATGACTCGGATAGGAAGCCTAGGCAGGGTTTAGTGTCGTTCCTCCATGAAGAGGGGGAGTGACAATATCATTATGGTGTTCATGCTCATTTCCCTGGTGGATCATAATAGTGATCAGTTTTTCATGTGTTTTTTGACTGTGTTTGTTTTTATAGCTGTCTATTTAAGTCTTTTGTCCAGTTTTTTAGTGGATTGATTTGATTTTTGCTGCTGAGTTTTTTTTAGCTCCTGATATAGTCTGAATATAAAATTTTTTGTTGGATTAAAGAGTAGCACTGTCTTCCTCTATTCTGTTGGTTTTCTATACACTCCATTAATTGTTTCATTGATTATGCACAACTTCTGAGTTTAATATAATCCCATTTGCTTAGTTTTTTTTTTCCCTATACTTTTGGGGTTTTATCAAAGAAATCATTGCCTATGCTAATGTCTTGAAGTTTCCCTTTATGTTTTATTCTAGAAATTTCATAGCTTTAGGTTTTACATTTAGGTATTTGATCCATCCTTAGTTAATTTTTGTATATAGTAAGAAGTAGGGATCTTGTTTCATTTTTCTATATATGTATATCCAGTTTTGCCTATCATTTATTGAAAAGACTAACATTCCTCCCATGTGTGTTCTTGACACCTTTATTATAAATGCGTTGGCTTTATGTATGTGGATTAGTTTCTGGGTTCTCTATTCTCAATGGTGATCTGTGTGTCACTTTTGCTACCAGTATCATGCTGTTTTCATTGCTATTGCTTTATAGTATGCTTTGGAGCCAGGTTTTTGGAAGTTTCCAGATTTATTATTTGCTTACTTTTGGCAATCCTAGCTAGGCCCTTTTTGTTTGTGTGTGTATTTAGATTTTTTCCTAAATTTAGGAAGAATGTCATTGATATTTTAATAAATTTTGCATTGAATCTATAAACTGGTGCAACAATAAAATGAGTTAAAATTCCTAGTCTCTTCGTAATGATATCTATGTCATGTACAAAAGGTGTAGACCATGATTTATTGTGGTCCTTAATTTGTTAATGGTCCAAACTAGGTAGATATTCAGTTTTTAGAAATTGTGGACCAATTTGATGTTATGGTGACAGTTAATTTTATTCCACAAAAGTATCTTGCTGGAAAATTTTGAAAAACTGTGACAGTTAATTTTATTTTACAAAAGTATCTTGCTGGACAGTTTTGAAAAATTGTAACAGTTAATATTACTTTACAAAAGTATCTTATAGGACAGTTTTGAAAATATTTTTTAAAGTGAAATTTCACCCAATCTATCTTAAGAAGCACACTAAAATTATTAAGTCAAGATATGCAAAAATCACAGTTTTATATGATTTACAATTTAGCAATTTAATATTTATTGTGACTCATGTTCTCAGACTGTGTGGATAATGTCAACATCTCCAAGTGCCCTATTCTTGAAAGTAATTAGGGGAATATTAGATAACCACCAGTCAAATAATAATTCCAAAAGTGTCTTAGAAATGTGTTTATGTAATTTCTAAATTTATTCCATCTTTTTTATGAAAAGATCATGTGTAGGCAATATTTTCATTTATTTTTCTTGTCCTTACTCCCGAGTGAAAACATTTACCTTTAAAATTCTTTGGATTCATGAACATGGTAACAGTTAAGCTTAATGGGTTTTGTTTTTGTTTTTGCCAATAAGTGTACTTGTGGATTGACATTTCTGTGAGTTCCCTACAGGATGACACAATTGCTTTTACTTTTATAATGAGAAAACTCACATGTGCAATCTGTTAGCTTGATTTGTAACATAGACACCTGTTCACCATGAACAAGAATTGCATGGGTAAGGAAACCAATTATTTTCTACCTTTCTTCTTCAGAACTGTCAGTCAATGGACACTTCTGACCTCTAACAAGAAAACAAACAGTGTTTGTTGCAAATAATTTTGAATAGGCTTCACCTTTGGTTTATTGTTTTCCAGGGGCTTATATCTTCCCATTACATTCTACTAATTTTATTTTTGAATTGCTGTTGTTTCTTCAAGCTTGAATATATTATTTCCTACACTTTTCAAAAGAAATGTAGCCCAGCTCTTGCCCTCTGAACCAGGAACAATAATGTAAAAACAGAATCAGGATGGTGGTATTTATTGCCCCAAATGAATTTCCTAATTAAAAATTTATGGTAGTAAAAGATTTGCTTCTGTTTAAGTGAAAATAGTGTTTTCTTATGATGAATCTCAGTTATAATAGGTGTGTCTATTATCAATTATAAATGAACTACTCTATAGTAATTGAAGTAACAATGTGGTTTAGAGGACTATGTTTATGTCATGAATTCTTAGGAGGGTCAGGTTTTATATGAAAAATGGTTTCTTGATGTGGATTAATATTTTATGTCTGTGAATTAAGAAATGTTTATGGGTCTCCTTAAACATTTATTAGAAGCATGGTTACTAGAAGCATGACCTGTTATTCCATTTGCAAGATAAGAAATATTTTTATTCAAATACAAATGGATCGTACAGAGAATCTTTTAGGATGTTTCATAGAAAATGCATGATATCAGAATTTGTAGAATAAAGAACTCACGGTGGCAGATGGTTAGGGAAGTCTTTGCAGGAGATAGGCTTTGAAGAAAGAGAAAAATTTATACAGTGGAAGATATTTAGTAAAAAGAAATGTTTGGGTAACCTGTATCATTAAGCACTATACCTAATATAATGCAATAACAGCAAGTACTATTGCTGAAATAAATACACATCAGAAGTGCCTGAAAACCTTAATTTTCATTCAATCACCCACAGTTCCCATATAGATTTGCTTTATCCTTAAAAAAAAAAAAAACAAGAAATGCATGAAAGATATGACAATAAAAGTGTGAAATTTAGCATTGCAAATATTCAAATCTATTTATCTTTTGATCGATCTGTCATCTATATATCTCTATCTAAAAGGTATAGTATCAGAAAGAGAGACAAACGGAGAGAAAGCAAAGGAGAAGATCATGACAGGACCACAGCAGCTAGGTCAGGCTGAAGCCAGGAACCAGGAGTCAGGAATTCTATCTCGGTCTCCTATGTGGGTGACAGAAACTCAAATACTTGAATCATCATCCAGTGCCTCCCAGGTGCATTAGTGGGGAGCCAGATCAGAAGTGGAGTAGTAGGACTAGAGCTGACACTACCATATGGGTGTGGGCATTGAATTCAAAGGGGTACTTACCCTGCTGGACCACAACGTCTGTCTAAAACATTGCTAGTTTAATTTCAACTATGGATTGATACAATTGAGTAGGATAATAAAATAACCTATTTTCCTGAGTTTATATGAGAATACTGCAGCAATATGTTAATTGGTTCATTCCAGTTGTTCAGGTTGGAAGCTGTTTTATCTATAAGGCACGTTCCTCCTTTCTTGTGTTTTAGGAGATGGGACAATGAACAAGTTTGTATGCATGCATAATGTAAGGACATGGACACTGAGGCTAGCTCCTCGATGGTTTAGAAAAAGAGTGTTAAAAGCAACTCATTAAGTATATCTATTAAGGTTTACAATTTGATGTTTTTAGTGACCGTCACTGTAATCTTGTTTTCATCCCAACCCCCAGTCCTATACCTGCTGACAGTTACTTCCTATTTTCTGCCTATCTTCCCAGGCTTAAGCAATCAATAATTTAATTTCTATCTCCATTGATTTTTACTAATCTGGAAATTTTGTATAACATATATAACTGTTCCTTTTTCTTGGCATAGTTTCTGATGTTCACCCCTACTGTTGTATATCAATACTTCATATCTTGTTTTGCTGAATAAAATTGTATGGTATAAATTCACCACCTATTGTTTATCCATTCAGCAGATGATGAACATTTTGATTGTTTCTACTTTGTTCCCATTTTGAATAATGCTGCAAACAAACTTTGAGGACTTTGTATTAAGAAAATATGCCAGTCAGAGAAAAGACAAATACTGCATGATTTCATTTATATGAGGTATTTAAAATAGTCAAATTAATAGAATCAAAAAATGAAATAGTGTTTATCAGGAGCTGGGGAAGAGGAAGATAAAATGGAAATAAAGTGTTTAAGAAATATGGACAAGTTCTAGAAATCTGCTCTACAATATTGGCCTACATCAGTGAGTATATTGTACATACATAAGAATCTGTTTAAGAAGGTAGCTCTTATGGTAAGTATTTTTACCAAAATAAGGTTTCTTTAAAAATATGTGCAGGTATACTTTTCACCTAATGTCCATTTTTGCTAAGTGTATTGTTGAAAATATGCTGGGATATTGACAGAATCAGTAAAAGTGATGTTGTGGCAGCGAGGAGTATTCTTGAAAAAACGTTTGGCAGGAGCAAAACTAGAATGAACCCAGAGAAATGTTCTCCTGTATCCACGCTGCTGAGAATCTCATATTCACTGTGAAATAAAAGTTTGTGAAAAACATAGTCTAGAAAATGTATTATATATTAGTATATATTAGGCCATACATTAGAAATTAAATTCAATTTAGAATAATGCTATATAATTTTCCACTTATGAGATGAAAATTGCTCACTGAATTACTTTGTATTATTTCATTTTGGTAAATAAAATTATTAGAATTTCTTGTTGTTCCAGGCCAATAGAAGAGTACTACTTTAAAAAAATCTTGTTAACAAATTATACTGAAATAATCCTGTTGAATAAAAGCTCATAGTGGTCTGCTTATGTTTATAAAATCCAATCATAAATTACCAGATCCTCCATGTTTCTGTTATATTTTTAATCTGAAAATTTAAGAATATTTAGCTATTTCAAACATTTTCAGGATTAAGATCAGATAAAAAATTAAGGATTTCCAGATTTGTGGATTATATTGAGACACTCACTAAAATATAGTGTGAAAAAAGGACCACATTTAATGAAGTGTTCTCCTGATTGTGGTCTTAAGAGTCAAATGCATTGAAACTCGTCAACTCTCCTGAATGATAATATTGGCTGTTTCTCTGCAAATTGATGTTATTTGCCCTAAAATTGTAAATGATATTTTAATTTCCTTGTAGGAAATTACCTTATTTCATGCACTTGGCTATTTTTTAAATTTCTTCTAATTTTCAAGACCTATTCAAACGACCAATATGTAAATGTTAAAGCTCAATGTAATATTTTATATGTCTAATACTTCTATACATGCCATGTCATATTTGGTTTAATTGTTAAAGACCCAGTTATGCAATTTTGCATTGGTTTGTATTCATGAGTTCTGTATGAGCTATATTGTGGCTAAAAGAAAGGTAGCACATGTAGCAATGTTTATGTGTTAGTTAATTATTCATTCATTGAGAATGCCAACATTTTTGAATGATTCTAGGGCACAGATTCCTAAAAATGATCAAAGTCCTATTTTCTCAATTTGCTACTCCAAACACACAAGTCAAGATCATAATGAGCATTGTATGAAGATTGTGATTCCATGCTGCAAATGTTCAAGGCATTAGGCTAATGAAGGCAAATAGGTACATGGAGAGACCAGGCACTTTTGTTAGTCTTTGCGAATCATTCTAAGAGATGTTGGCAGCAAATTTACCTACTTGACAGTTTTTGGGCTCTTGCCTAACATTTTTTTTCCATTTCCTCTCTCTTTCTTTTCTTTTTTTTTTCACCATGTATTTTCTTTTTTTATTTTTTATTTAGTAAATATAAATTTCCAAAGTACAGTTAATGGATTACAAGGGCTTCCCCCCTCCATAATTTCCCTCCCACTCACACCCCTCCCATCTCCCGCTCCCTCTCCCATTCCATTCACATCAAGATTCATTTTCAATTATCTTTATATATAGAAGATCAGTTTAGTATATATTAAGTAAAGATTTCATCAGTTTGCACCCACACAGAAACACAAAGTGTAAAATACTGTTTCAGTACTAGTTATAGCATTACTTCACATTGGACAAAACATTAAGGACAGATCCCACATGAGAAGTAAGTACACAGTGACTCCTGTTGTTGACTTAATTTGACACTCTTGTTTATGGCGTCAGTAATCTCCCTAGGCTCTAGTCATGAGTTGCCAAGGCTATGGAAGCCTTTTGAGTTCGCTGACTTCACTCTTATTCAGACAGGGTCATAGTAAAGGGGAAGTTCTCTCCTCCCTTCAGAGAAAGGTACCTCCTTCTTGGATGGCCCTGTTCTTTCCACTGGGATATCACTCACAGAGATCTTTCCTTTAGGTCTTCTTCTTTTTTTTTTTTTTTTTCCAGAGTGTCTTGGCTTTCCATGCCTAAAATACTCTCATGGGCTCTTCAGCCAGATCCGAATGCCTTAAGGGCTGATTCTGAGGCCAGAGTGCTATTTAGAACATCTGCCATTCTATGAGTCTGCTGTGTATCCCACTTCCCATGTTGGAGCATTCTCTCCCTTTTTGATTCTATCAGCTAGTATTAACAGACACTAGTCTTGTTTGTGTGATCCCTTTGACTCTTAGACCTATCAGTGTGATCAATTGTGAACTGAAATTGATCACTTGGATTAGTGAGATGGCATTGGTACATGCCACCTTGATGGGATTGTATTGGGATCCCCTGGCATGATTCTAACTCCACCTTTTGGGGCAAGTCTGATTGAGCATGTCCCAAATGGTACATCTCCTCCCTCACTTATTCCCACTGTTATATTTAACAGGGATCACTTTTCAGTTAAAATTTAAACACCTAAGAATAATTGTGTGTTAATCACAGAGTTCAACCAATAGTACTAGAACAAAAAAAATACTAAAATGGATAAATTATTACATTGTACATCAACAGTCAGGACAAGAGCTGATCAAGTCACTGTTTCTCATAGTGTCCATTTCACTTCAACAGGTTTCCCCTCTGGTGCTCAGTTAGTTGTCGCCGATCAGGGAGAACATATGATATTTGTCCCTTTGGGACTGGCTTAATTCACTCAGCATAATGTTTTCCATCTCTTTATTTTCATGACTAGGCTAAGAAAGTCTAAGTAGAACTCCAAAAGGCTTAGAGAATCCACTGAGAAAGTCTCTAAGTAGAACTCCAAAAGGCTTAGGGAATCCAAACTTGGATTCAAATTTTTACTATAGATGATTGGAAGTGGGAGAAAAGTCACATGATTCGTTAGAGAAAACAGTCTATATTAATATCACACATGATCTGCCAGACATGCCTTTTTTTTTTTTTTTTTTTACACAGGCAGAGTGGACAGTGAGAGAGAGAGAGAGAGACAGAGAGAAAGGTCTTCCTTTGCCGTTGGTTCACCCTCCAATGGCCGCCGCGGCCGGTGTGCTGCGGCTGGCACACCGTGCTGATCTGATGGCAGGAGCCAGGAGCCAGGTGCTTTTCCTGGTCTCCCATGGGGTGCAGGGCACAAGTACCTGGGCCATCCTCCACTGCACTCCCTGGCCACAGCAGAGAGCTGGCTTGGAAGAGGGGCAACCGGGACAGAATCCGGCACCCCGACCAGGTCTAGAACCCAGTGTGCTGGCACCGCTAGGCGGAGGATTAGCCTATTGAGCCACAGCACCAGCCCACAGACATGCATTTTTTTTTTAAAAGAGCCAGGAATACTGTCTGAATTTTCATCCACTCGTCAAATTTGCATTCTTCTTGAATTTTCTCCCTTGTAACAATTTAAGAATTTTACTATTAGATATTAAGTTTGGAAAATGAAATTTTTACTATTAGATATTAAGTTTGGAAAATGGCCACATGGGAACTTGTCACTTGAGGCAAGGTATTAGGCCAAATCTTGCACTTTTTCCAAGGCCTGGTCATGCAATTGCTGCTCTTAGAAATTTAGCTCCTCTGAAAGCTATCACTTCCTGTTGCGATGATATTGTAGAAATACTACCTTTTAAAAGTAGTCTTTCTTCGGCCGGTGCCGTGGCTCAATATGCTAATCCTCCACCTGCTGTGCTGGCACACCGGGTTCTAGTCCGGGTCGGGGCGCTGGATTCTGTCCCGGTTGCCCCTCCTCCAGGCCAGCTTTCTGCTGTGGCCAGGGAGTACAGTGGAGGATGGCCCAAGTGCTTGGGCCCTGCACCCCATGGGAGACCAGGAGAAGTACCTGGCTCCTGCCATCGGATCAGCACCGTGTGATGGCCACGGCGGCCATTGGAGGGTGAACCAACGGCAAAGGAAAACCTTTCTCTCTGTCTCTCTCTCTCACTGTCCACTCTGCCTGTCAAAAAAAAAAAAAAAAGTAGTCTTCCTTATTGCCAGGGAAGTGTAGCTCTAAGAGCATTTATTTATCAAGGGCGTGACTCCAATTCAATTAACTGAATTGTAGTTCTTGCTTTTCGGGGAACTATAAATATTATTACTTTTAATGTGTATGGCATTTATCTTATTTTGCCATATTTTATTTTAAAGTTGTTTAGGCTCAGAACAAAGGTAGAGGAAAATAAACTATGTTTGGAGCTTGATGACCTTGGTTCAAGTCTTTTGTCCACTACTTATTAACTGTGTAACCTTCAGTGAGCCATTTGGGTCCTCCAAGTGAATGCTGACCTGTCCATCAAATGAGATTAAAATGACCCTTGCTATTTCTCATGACTGTAAACTAGATCACAGTAGATAATGCATGCACATTTCTGCTTAAACCTGTACACTGTGTTACAAGTTTAGAACAAATTCAGTTCCAATTCGTATGAATGAAGTTTACAAAAATCCATGATAATAAAATTATACCTAAAGCCCCTATCGGTCCTGCTCTAAAACAATGTGTCTATTAGAATTTAACAATCACGTCAGATAATAGTGATAACTTCTTATGTTTTAATGCATATTCTGCATTGTAAGTATACACAAAAACACAATTACAGGTGAAAGAGGAAGAGTCATAAAAGATATGTACAGAATATACCTGTTAACTTGTACAGCAAACCCAGACATATTGCCTTGTGATTTCAAGATAAACTTTCTGGGGGTTGTAGAATGTCTCAGATAATGTTATAGAAATATCTGAACAATAAACAGAGTATTTAGGTTTGAAATTTAACTTGGTCATTTTTCTACTTACCCCCTACCAATCTCTTCCTTGCTTTCAGATCTCCAGCGTCTGGAATCTCTACTCTTTCCTGAGGCATCTTCCCGCTGCCTCAGACACTGCTTTTGAAGGAGGTCATATGATTCTCACCTAATACTAATCAGGTTTCTGCCCCGATGCCCTTTGTGAACAAGTTTCCTTGACCTCCCTAGAAAATAAATGGCTTTCTCTGCCCTCAGCTAGATCACTCTCTGACTCTTACCTTGTGCATTTTTTTCACCTTGATCATCCACTTAGTTCATACTGCATAGCATACCAGACATGTCTAGTAGGTGCTGTGATCTGCAGATCAAGTACTGAGAAAAAAACTAGCAAAGTCACGCTTGAGATGATGTATTAGGATAGCCAGGATTTGGGTCCTGCGAATGAAATTCAAGAAAAACATTTCATTTATGACAGCATAAATAACAACAAAGTACTTAAAAATAAAGTTAAAATAAATGTAAAATAAAAATTAAAATGAAATTAAATAAGGTCATAAAAGTTGTGTCCTGAAAATTACAAAATGTGAATGAAATTAAAGAATATATAAGTAACAAAAAACCTTCATGTTCTAAACATTAACGTTGTTAAAATGACTACACTTTCCAAACTGATCTAGGGATTCGTTGCAATCTCTATCATAATTTTCATCCAATTCTTTGTAAAATTTGTTGATTTATTTCTATTCATAGAGAATTGCAGAGTTGGAGGATTCATGCTTCTCAATTTTAAAACTTACTAAGAAACAATGGTAATCAACAAAGTGCAGTTCTGGCACAAGGAGAGATATGTAAAGCAATGAAACAATGGAGAATCTAAAAATAAAGCCTCCTTTCTGTGTTTGCTGATTTTTGCCAAGGGCGCCATTATCATCCAATGGTGCTTTTCAACCAGTGGTGCTTCTATGACTGCCTAGACACATGCAAAAGAACAATATTGGATCTTTGCTTCACAGTTTATAGTAAATTTAATTCAAAATGGGTGAAAGGCCTTAGTTTAAGTGATGAAAGTACAGAATTCTAAGGATAAAACATAAAGATAAAATTTAAATGTCTGATTTGGCACCAAACTAAATGCAAACATTTAAAAGAAAAAAAAAAGTAAAACCTTGTGCTCTAAGGATACCACCAAGAAATTGAAAAGATAACTTACCAAATTGAAGGAAAATCAACATATAATAAGGAATGTGTTACCAGAATCTCTAAAAAAGATTTTTACAAACCAATAATCAAAGGACAAACAATCCAATGGAAAGATGTACAAAGGGTACAAATAGATATTTCTCCAAAGAAAGATGTGCAACATGTCCAACATCATGGGTAAGCTTTGAAATTATCTGTTAATAGAGAAGTTAGTTTTTTTTTTTTTTTTTTTTTTTTTTTGACAGGCAGAGTGGACAGTGAGAGAGAGAGAGAGAGAGAGAGAAAGGTCTTCCTTTGCTATTGGTTCACCCTCCAATGGCCGCTGCGGCTGGTGTGCTGCGGCCGGCGCACCGCGCTGATCCGATGGCAGGAGCCAGGTACTTATCCTGGTCTCCCATGGGTGCAGGGCCCAAGCACTTGGGCCATCCTCCACTGCACTCCCTGGCCACAGCAGAGAGCTGGCTTGGAAGAGGGGCAACTGGGACAGAATCCGGCGCCCTGGCCGGGACTAGAATCCAGTGTGCCGGTGCTGCAGGCAGAGGACTAGAACCCGGTGTGCTGGCGCCGCAAGGCGGAGGATTAGCTTAGTGAGCCGCGGCTCCGGCCGAGAAGTTAGTTTAAAAAAAAAATCACACATCTATTCACATGAGTGTCCAGAAGAGGATATTATATAGCACAACAGGTAGACTAGTGATTTCTGAGGCTTAGGGAGTCTTAGGGGCCTAAGGAAATGCATCGAAAGTATTTTAAGTTTGTTTTTTGAGAAGAAAATATTCATTACTGACTGGCGTGAGAATTACACATTGTGAGAAGACTAAATGAATATATAACTTTAACTGAAAATGATGCCTCTTAAAATAATTTAAATATTGAAATCCATGATCAGATCAGGTTCATCACATTTTATAATCAGAGATAGAAGCTTGGCTGTTGAGTCACAAAAGAACCCGAAGACACTAATCTCAAGAGAACAGAGCAGGCAACTCCTGGAAGACAGGGTGTTTATATGTGTTCACAGTTTAGGAAAATGATTAATGTAATGTTCCCCAATAATACATATTATTACAACAAATGATGGAGCACAGTAAAAGGGAACAAGGAATGCTGGGTAACTGAAATCTGTCAGTCTGAGGTTCAAGGAAGAAATTTTGTCTTCATGCAAAAGGAGAAAGAAGGACAAAGAGAATTTTTTTTTTTTTGAAGGAAAGGCTTAGCTGTAACCGTGTCTTACAATGAAAAATAAAAAGTCAGTCCTTAGGCTACAATCAAGTGACGTACATACAGGGCTTTGTCAAGTGAGAAAAGACCTTAACATTTACCGAGGGCTCACTTTGTCTCTGCATGTGCTTACAGCAGAGAAAGGTCAGGCCTGGCTATTTTGGGTTCCAGAAACTTGCCATCAAAATTTCGCAGTTGCAAAGGAAAGAGGACAGGAATTAAATAATGTGATATCTTCCTATTATAATTAGATGTATATTAATTAAAGTTTCCTAGATATTAAGGTTAGTATTAGTGTAAGTGCTTTTATTATAATCCCTCTTGAAATACTAGGAATGTATTCTTTAAAGAACTCACTTTTAATTTATACAAAATCATTCACTTCTGGTTATGCTCTCACCAGGAAAGTGAACAAAAAGATCAATCCAAGGCAATAAAAATTTACCTGTTTTATTCTAAGATTTTGTAGTATCCCTTATGCAGGTATTAAAATTTTGATCCATTATAATCATCCATTTTCATGTATTTTTAATATTTCTTGATATCGGTTAATAATAGCCATGTATTTTTGTAGTTTAGAACTATTCTCTCCCTTCTGTCTCTCTGTAACAGTGCCTTTCAAATAAATAAAATGTAAAAAAAAATTTCTAAAGAACTATTGAAAATATTCAGTTATCAATAATATTGAAATGGTTGCATAATTCCAAAATTAAATTTTTGAATAATCTCTGTTGGAATAATATAAAATTATGAAACAGAATTATTAGTTGCAGATAAAATTGGTAGAGAATTAAAAGAGAAGTTTATATTATTTTAATGATAAATAATGCTTTGTGAAAATGGTTAGCAATTAGTGAGATTTTTCATGCATGAGTAATTAATATAATATTTTTCACAAAGAGTAAGTAAACCAAATGCATCTTCAGAAATGAAACAGAGCCATTTCAGTAATTATTTAGTAGTGCACTTTGAATACCAGGAGGATAAGTTTATATTAAAATGAAGTTAAGAATTTGTCATCCTGATCATTAGTGTTTCTTCTCCCTTTCTTTAAAATGAAAATATCCCTCTTGGGAAATGCCAAGCAACAATTTTCATGATATAATCCTTACCTAAACCCAATTATGCAGAATATTGTACATGAGGTTAGAAAGATGGGAAAATATCAAAGTTTGCTTCATTTTCACTGCTGTTCTTCCCTACAGTGTGATAGAGAGAAGACACGAGATTATTTTCTGTGTGTGTGTTGTGCAAGATAATTATACTTGTAATCTGATACAGTAAAAGTTCTTTTCAGAAATTTTACATTTTGATATCTGAATGATCTTAACTGTTTCACTAATTAGCTGTGTGATATAAGACAAACAATCTTAATTAGAGGACAGAGCTTTCTTCTTATCCTTGCCAGCTGTGGATATCATAATTATAAAATTCATATGATGGAGAAGGAAAACTAAAACTTGGTATATTTGAGGAATGTAATTTATGCTAGGTTGCTTCAAATGAGGTATAAGAGGGGACAAAGAGACAGATGCATGGTATATAATGACATACATGAGGGTACTTCAAAAAGTTCATGGAGAGTGGACACAAAGATTATTTTCTTGTAAAACCTGAAAGCAATGCATACTGTTTTTATAATATGCATTTCCATGACTTTTATAAGTGTCTTCATATATTTGAAATATTCAGATATAAAATATTATTTTGTTATGATATGCAGTAGTATATGTAGCACTAATTTTCTAAGGCAAGAGTAAAACAAAGATTGAAATATATATCATATACAATATGGGATATTAAATAGGCTATTCAAATGAAAAATACACCATCTAAATATAGCTATGTGTATTTCATAGAATTGTCTTCTTATATTTTCCTATAGTTACATGGTTAAGTTTAAAAATAATGTAAGAATTGATTGGACTTTCCATTCTGTTTCTGTATTGTCCATTATATTCACTCTTTTTTTTCTTTTCAACTTTTATTTAATAAATATAAATTTCCAAAGTACAACTTATGAATTACAGCAGCTTTTCCCCCCATAACCTCCCTCCCACCCACAACCATCCCATCTCCCACTCCCTCTTCCATCCCATTCTTCATCATGATTCATTTTCAATTATCTTTATATACAGAAGATCAAATTAGTATATACTAACTAAAGATTTCAACAGACTGCACCCACAAAGACACACAAAGTGTAGAGTACTGTTTGAGTAGTAGTTTTACCATTAATTCGCATAGTACAACACATTAAGGGCAGAGGTCCTACATGGGGAGCAGGCGCACAGTGACTCCCGTTGTTGATTTAACAATTGACACTCTTATTTATGACATCAGTAATCACCCAAGGCTCTTGTCATGAGCTGCCAAGGCTATGGAAGCCTCTTAAGTTCACCAACTCCGATCTTATTTAGACAAGGCCATATTCAAAGTGGAAGTTCTCTCCTCCCTTCAGAGAAAATAGCCCTACCATACAACCCAGCCATCCCACTTCTTGGAATTTACCCAAAGGAAATGAAATTGGCAAATAAAAGAGCTGTCTGCACCTCAATGTTTATTGCAGCTCAATTCACAATAGCTAAGACATGGAATCAACCTAAATGCCCATCAACAGAAGACTGGATAAAGAAATTATGGGATATGCACTCTATAGAATACAGCAGAAAAAAAAATGAAGTCCAGTCATTTGCAACAAAATGGAGGAATCTGGAAAACATCAGGCTGAGTGAAATAAGCCAGTCCCAAAGAGACAACTATCATATGTTCTCCCTGATCGGTGACAACTAACAGAGCACCTAAAAGGAAACCTGTTGAAGTGCAATGGACACTATGAGAAACAATGGCTTGATCAGCCCTTGTCCTGTCTGTCGAGGAACAACTTACTATTTTATTCCTTTTAGTGTTTTTTTGTTCTACTTAATACCATTGGTTGAACCCTTTAATTAACACACAATTATTCTTAGTCATTTAAATTTACCTGAAAAGTGATCCCTTTTAAATATAAGAGTGGGAATAAGAGAGGGAGGAGATGTATGGTTTGTCACATGCTAACTCGGACTTACCCCTAATGGTAGATCTAGAAACATGCCAGGGTATTCCAATTCAATCCCATCAAAGCGGCATGTACCAATGCCGTCTTACTTGTTAAAGTGATCAGTTTCAGTTCATAATTGATAAAAAAGATAGGATTAAGTGTCAAAGGGATTACATAAATAAGACCAGTGTCTGCAAATAATTGATAAAATTAAAAAGGAGAGAATGATCCTACATGGGAAGCAGGATCCACAGCAGACTCAGAATGGCAAAAGCCCTAAACAGCACTCTGGCCTCAGAATCACAGATTCATCCCTTAAGGCGTTTGGATCTTGCTAAAAAGCCATGAGAGTTTTGCAGGCATGGAAAGCCAAGACATTGTGGCAAAAAAAAAAAAAAAAATGACCCAAATGAAAGATCTCTGTGAGTGAGATCCCAGCGGAAAGAACAGGCCATCAAAAAAGGCATTATATTCATTCAAATTCTACTGTGGCTTTGGTAATATAGTATCATTTGTTATTCTTCTTATTTAAAAAATAACTTCTTAGTCTTCTTTAAATACTAACTGCATACTAAATATTATACTTTGTTATTTTTTTCTGATGCATATGTGCTAAAATTTCACATTTTTCCATTTGTCTTTTTCTCATTTCCATTTCCCCATGTACCTTAATAAGTCTTATATTAAGTGAGAGTAATGTTATCACATTGTTCAATTGTATAGATAAGGACAGTGAATGATCAGAACACAGCTGCAATGAAGTAGTCCCCAATTACACTGCCTAGAAGCAGAGATGGAAGCAGGGACTTGAGAGTGTGTGGTTATGAGGAAGAGCTCTGCTCTAATCTGTGTGAGAAGGAAAGGAGCATGGGAGGAGTTGAACCAAGGACCTGGCTGCACTGATGGGATGTGTGCCATGGAACATGATCTGCGGCTCAGAGTTTCCCTCATGGAGCAAGGCTTCAGGCAAAGCTGTGAATAAAGGGGCAGAGTTCCTATCCTGGTTGGGTGGCTCCTTTCAGGAGAAGGCTGGTCTCCAGAAGAGAGCTGTAGTAGAGAGCCATAGGAAGTCGGTATTTCCAGCAACTATATCAAGAGTTGGATAGGTTCCAGGCAGAACAATACGTTAGCCTTCCTGACAGCCTGGTACACTCAGGATGCTGGGACTTCTTCCACTACCACATGCTTCCCTTGGGGAAAGCAGGAGCTCCAGACCTCTAAAATAAGGCCTTGGTCCTGTGTTAGAACAGTATTATTACAAAATTTGTTTTACTGGAGAGGGGAGAGCGAGAGCAACAGACAATGAATCTCCCATCTGTTGGTTCACTCCTCAAATGCTGACAATAGCTAGGGCTGGGTAAGACCATGTCACCCTTGATGGTGGCAGGAATTCAACGATGTGAGCCATTACCTGCTGTGTCCCAAGGGGTGCAAGAGTAGGAAGCTAGAATATGATGCAGAATTGGGACTTGACCCCAAACACTCCAATGCAGAATGTGGGTATGCCAAGTGATATATTAACCACTGTGCAAGATGCTACCCCTGGTCTCACTCCCCATGCTTTCCATTAGTCCCTGATAGTCACTAGGTCAGCCTTGATTTAAGATAAATCCCATCCCTTACAGGAATGGCACATCTTGGTCAGCTGGTAGCTCTCAAATGTTAATTGGATCTTTTTGATCTTGACATTTGTAGGCCAAATGATTGTTGTTATCGTCATTTCTACCAAGGTAACCTTGGAAATCTTAATTAGTTCCAAAAATAATAAACAAGGAGAATGACACACGAAAGACTTTTTTGTGGTAAACCTATTGAGCAGCACACGTAATTTCTACCTTTGTTTATTTCCCTGGACTCATTAATTTAAATGGACAATAACTGCATTGGAGACAAGGAAAGGTCATCTAGCTGGATGTAGAAGAAGAAAAAGCAGGTTGGACTGCGCACAGGTTGGAAACACTCACAGTCTATTAACAAACACCACCATTTTATCTTTCTTCCTGCTCCAGGCAGCTGTGCCTAGTTTTTGTATACATCCAAAAAAATTGAAGATTTTGAAGAATGCAGTTGCTCTCCATCAGTCGCAAATGTAGAATTTCCAAGCCCAAACTAAAGAGTGAAATTATATGCCCTCCCCATCATTATGCAAATACGCCAAATGTAGAATAATAAATTAGAGACAGTGTAACCAGACTAAAAGCTTTATATTTCTCGAATTCCATGGCCCATGGTTTTTCTCTGAACTTAATGGCAGTTACCTCGAGGCTATTAGAAATAATGGCATTAGGTGAGAAGGACATGCCCATATATATGTCACAGGTGAACATTAATAAGTTTTTATCACTCAAAGTACCTTGCTTGCCTCCTGTACTTTTGAAGTATAGAGGCCGATTTTCCACATGTTAAAGCCCTGAATTATTCTCTATATTCACTTTCAGTTCCTCATGCAAAGTCAATTCTGTGTCTAGTTTTTCTTTTTTTTATAACTCCTCTTTAAAAGCAGGCAGCAAAAGTTGAAGTGCATGATTATTCTGAATCTTTGCAGCCTTTTCAGTTAGATTTAGGCTCAGTTATCTGCTCTGTATAGGTGTATATTTTACTAAGTATTTTTCAGCCACTATATAGTATCTTTCTCATCTTTCCATTCACCAATATCTTTTAACTGCTTATTCAGGGGTAATTTGGTACAACAGGATTCAAAAACCATGCTGGAACTTTCAACATATCTTTACTCTTAGAAATTTCCCTGTTAAAATATGTTTTGCCATCATCTTTCCTGCATAGCTGATTTATTCCTGTGCCAACGATTACTGGAATTGTGCAAGGGAAGCCACAACTCAGTGAATGGGGACCTGTCTTCCACTCCTTGATGTCTGATCATTGTTTATAGTCAGCATCCCCCAGACAGTGGAAAATGCAGTCTGAACCCCTTTTGGCTCACGGTGCTGCATGTCAGACTGTTTTGGCTGCAATATGGTGACTGCTATGGACTAAAAGTGTCCCTTGAAATTCCTAATTTAAACTTAATTGTCATTGTGGTAGAATGAAGATAGGAAGAACTTTAGGATATGATCAAGCCATCAAGTTCAGTCCTCATTGAGGATATTAATCACTTTATATGTGAGATGCCAGGGAACCATAGATTTAGGGCACTGCAACAAGGCATGCTGATGGAGACAGCAACCATCACCACACTGGATCTGTTGGTATTTTGATCTTGGGCATCTTCCTCTCTATAAGTGTGAGGAATAAATTTCTGGTATACATAAATTGCCCAACCTGTGGTATTTTGTTGGAGCAGTAGGAGTAGATTAGGGGAGTGACCAACCCCTGACTCTGCTTACTGCAGGGCTTACTCCCACTCCATGAAGTTAATCATTATTGCAGAGAACACATTGTGAAATACTGAACCTGTGGTCCACTTATGAACCTGGCCAACTTGCTTGTCCAGAACTACTAGGCATGGACTGTGCCTGGTACATACTTAAGAGCATCAGACCGTGCATTGCCCATGAATTCGGTCATTCTTTATGCAAGAGTGACTGCAGTACTCTTCTCTATCATAGTTATAAGAAAGGAAGACTGAGAATCACTTCACTTAGCATTCCGATATTATACCAACATTTCAACCATCTTGTTAACCAAGACATGTTCTTCTTGTTGAGTAAAAATGGCCATCTAATATTTCAGTAATGAAATGTATTTCATTTTCATAAAAATATAATAGTAAATATGCAAAGTGAAAGAGCATAAGTATTTTACAAGGCACATTTCCAACAAGCAGAGATATAGATAATAGCATATTTATTGACATATTTCAATATATTCTTACAAATTGATAAATTTAATTTTCTTCTTTATGAGTGTTCACAAACAAATAATGTTGGAATGTTGTAGTATATAAGTCCTATGCAAACACCACTTTTATTTTTCATGTGTAAATAAGTTGATTTTTTTCTCTTGAAAACTAATTTCATATCAAACAACCAGAACTAACAAAACTCAATTCTATAATGAACAAGAAAATACAGCAAAACTCATAATGTTATTATATGGGTTAATGGCAAATCTATTTTCTTAAAATGAATCTCCCCAAAATTCATATTAAATCTTTCATGATCCTGAAAACATAACAACCTTGCAAACAAAACAAAACAAAACAAATTCCCCAAACATGGGAAATTATCATATAAGCATTCTATATAAAGTGAATGAATTTCATATGGCTATTAAATTTATACTTACAAATAACTTTGATATCCAAGCAAAAATGCCCATGTATGTGATTTTTATTATTTGTTGTTTCAGGAATGGTAGCATTTTATTTTATTTTATTTTTTACTTTATATGTTCCTCACACGAGGGGTCTTAACTAATTCTTGGCAAGTGACTGTTATGAAAAAGCTTTGCGTGATTTTCAAATTTTTTCACCAAAATAACTTTATCTTTTAATTCCATGTTTTTATGAACTTTTTGAGGAACCCTTGTATAGCTACTGAAATAATATATTTCCATTTTTCTCATAGTTTCTCAATTAAAAGAAACTATTTCCTTAACTTCCATTTTCCCCAGCCTGACTCTGCAAGAGCACAATGTGGCACACATATGTTTTTATTCTGGCACTGAGCAGGCAAAAAAATTACTCTGAGATTATCATGGTTTTCTGCCTTCCATTTACATAGGCTGAGGCTCTCCTGCTGGTCTCTGACCCCATGAGGGTCTCCCAGATCAGGTGCGGAGAAGCGCCTCTGGCTCAAATTCTGGTTTCCTCCTGGGCAAGATCAGTGCCTCAGCCATTGTGGTCTCCGGGGGTTGATTGCCTTCCTTGAACTGCAGTATTCCACCCTTTTTGCTTAGCATCTCTGGGTCCTGGCCCTCTGCATCAACCTAGACATAAAACTTTAAATCCTGCAACTGAAATGTGGAGTTAAATGTATAGGAATATATAGCTGAAAAGAAAATAAACAAAATTTAAAGTAGCCAAAAAATGATATCACTCTTGATTATTAAAGCTGACATAAACTGCCATAACATCAAATATCTCTTTCCTATATACATATTTTAATAACTTTGAGTATTAAGTATTACTGTTTGTCTATTTTCCAGGTAAATCCTAGAGCAAGGGCTGGTGTTGTAGTGTAAAAGGTTAAGCTGCCGCCTGCAACACCAGCATCCCATGTGGGCACCGGTTCAGGTCCCAGCTGCTCCACTTCTTATCCAGCTCCTTGTTAATGAAAAAAAAAATGCAGCAGAAGATGACTCAACTCCTTTGGCCACTGTACCCATATGGGAAATCTGGAAGAAGCTCCTGGCTCCTGGCTTTGGCTTGGCCTAGGCCCAGCCCATGTGGTCATTTGGGGTGTAGCAGTAGATGAAAGATCCATCTCTCTCCCTCTCTCTCTCTTGCTCTCTCTCGCTCTCCCTCTGTCTCTCTGTGACTTTGCCTTTCAAATAAATAAAATAAATCTTTAGGGAAAAAAAGTAGAAAGTTATTCTGAGATCATAATTCTTGTTTCATTAGAGCACTACATAATATTGTTTATCACTGAATAACTCAAGCAAACCCAAGCATTATCCTTAATAAACTGCAAAATCATAATCTGGGTGCAAAAGTATGGAAAAAATGTAGTACCTTTTAACATTTGAATAAAGTTTACTCCAAATTTATCTAACAACTGTTAGGGAAAAATGTAAAAATGATGAATTGTTTTTCTTATTAGATACTTGAAAACATTGAATTCATAAATAAATTATTTCCTATGTACTGGAACATTTTATTTCTGCCACTGAAGACACTATTTTAATGTAGTAAGAAAGTGAACTGGATTATTAAATTACACAGTATAAATTAATCAAAGTTTAAAGGACCTATGCCACTATTACTGAATGTCCTATGCCTCATTCTCTTGATCATCTTTAGGTAAACTTACACACACACACACACACACACACACACACACATGATTTATTGCATTGGAAAATAAACACTGAATTAGATACTCTGATTCTGGTATTGTTTTCTTTCCAACTGTATTTGAGTATGAACACTGTATTCTGTGTCAAAAAGTCAAATCAAATCAACCACATTTGAATTTTTAAATGGACTACTTTATTTCACATCTATATGCAATGATCTGATCACAATTTGTGTTAAAACAGAGAAATCCTTTTTGTGCATATGACAATATCATGGACTAAGGCAGATATGCTGGGAGTGAGAAATGAGTAGATTTATATCCCGACATTTTGTCTGCTATATGGTTAACATTTGCAATGAAATCAGATTAAATACAAAAATATTTGGAAAGATGGCTTCAGCTGTAGATGCTGGCATAACAGCTCAGCAGGAGTATACTTTTCACGAAGGCTGAGAGCTCTAAGATGACATCTCTCAGGCCCACGAAAGCCCAAGGATCTCTTTAGGTGTAGAATCACCTAGCTTTCTTCACTTTATCTGAGTTGTCCATAGAAGATTGCGGCATGTCTTCATACTCATAAGCATAGAATCCTATCTTTGTCTGAGATTTGTCTTGCAGTGTCTGAAAAGGAACAAGAGACATTGCTCTTAAATATTGAACAGTGCAGTAAGATCACATATGTTTAGCATTTGTTATGTTTATTTTCCAATATGGCAGGATCCATGGTGTCATTGGTGACAAGAAAGTGTGACAAATTTAGATTATGGAACTCTTATCACAGGCATTAATAACTTTTAGAAAATTTCCAAAATCATAATTATTGGTGTTAGAGGCAGAAGTTTTTTTTCTGAGTTTTGATTCATGGATGAAAATAATTTTCGCTTACTGTTCTTTTAAAGATTATTTATTTGAGCTGTAGAATTACAAAGGCAGAGGCAGAGAGAGAAAGAGTGGTTTTCCACCAGCTATTTTACTCCCCAAATGGCTGCAATGGCAGGAGCTGGGCCGATCTGAAGTCAGGAGCCAGGAGCTTCTTCTAGGTCTCCCACATGGGTACAGGGGCCCAATGATTTGCATCATCTTCTACTACTTTCCCAGGCCAAAGCAGGGAACTGTATCGGAAGAGGAGCAGCCAGGACTCGAACTGGTACCCATATAGGATGCCAGCACCACAGGTGGAGGCTTAGCCTATTATGCCACAGCACCAGCCACTTTCGCTTGCTTTTAAAATACATAATGCCTGCATCACTGACATTCCCAGAAACATTGAATTAATTAATTTAAATTTTTATTATATATACACATACTTAACTCTTAAATTTCTAGGTTATAAAAGATTGAACCATAAACTATTTTTTAATTTATTTTTATTTTTATTTTTATTTATTTATTTATTTTTTGACAGGCAGAGTGGACAGTGAGAGAGAGAGACAGAGAGAAAGGTCTTCCTTTGCCGTTGGTTCACCCTCCAATGGCCGCCTCGGCCGGCGCGCTGTGGCCAGCACACTGCGCTGATCCGTGCCGTAAGGCGGAGGATTAGCCTAGTGAGCCGCGGCGCCGGTGAACCATAAACTATTTTCTAAATACAGTTCTCTATTCTTAAAATCTGTACAAAATGATACCTTGTTTTTTTTTTATGGATTATTTATTTATTTAAAAATCAGTTGGAGAGAGGGAGAGACTGAAAGAGAAAGATCTTCCATCTGCTGGTTCATTCCCCAGACAGTCTCAATGGCCAGGACGGAGCCAGTCAGAAGCCAGGAGCCAGGAGCTTCATCCAGATCTCCCACATGGGTAGCAGGGATGCAACACATCATCTGCTTTTCCCAGGGCATTAGCAGAGAGCTAAATCAGAAATGGAGCAGCTGTGACAGAACCAGTGTGCATATGGGATGCTGGAGTCACAGGCGGTGGCTTTATCCACTACACCATGCCAATCCCAATACATCTTGGAGTTTTTAATTTTAACTAATTGACAAGTAATATTGGTCCAATTTGATACTCTGTATGCTGAAAATGGCCTACTTGGTTTATTACAGAATCTCCTTTTTACATTAGAACCTATGAGCCATATACCCTTAGAGTCAACAGTGCATATATAAATATGTAAAGAAAGTCTTTAACATAGCCCATGGAGGTGCTTAAAAAAATGGACTAATTTCCTTTAAAAGACTCCATTGATGACTTCTACATTAATGTAATTATGCTCAATGTTAAATTAATTGTGTTATTTTATACTGTAACAATTATGTACAGTAGAAACAATTTCTGATGTGGATTGCACTTAGTTCTATCTGAGTGCATTTATCTATTGTGAGATTGTTTCGTATTTTTAATAATTAATAAAGTGCTGCTACAATTCTGCAAACAAATGTAATTTAAAAGAGATTAAGAAATTTTCTAATGCCTCAGATTGAGTATTCTAATTCAGATTTATCTTTTTGCTAATGAGATTTTTTTAAAAATTATCACATTTTTTACCTTATGTATATTTATAAGTGTGTATCTTTCTAGACTGTGCTTATATAAATGTCTATATATCTACCTCTGTACATATCTATAGATTTCTACTTCAAGTATGTGCATAGGTAGATTTTTATATAATCACAACAGGAATTTCTCAAACTACTAAATAAGTGCACTCACCTTTGAGGGATTATCATGTTTTTCACTCATATACCCTATGTCCTTCTATTTTTCATTTTTGCATTTTGCTGTTATATTTTCTAACAATGCCTTAGTATTATAAAAGAAAGAGAAAGAAGTATTTACATTTGCAATAAGGCTATACCCCCTTGGGAAGGTAGACACATGCCTTAATTTGAAGTCTAGAGAACAGTATTTTATTATTCCATTTAGTTCCTAGAAATATTCAAAACATTTAAAAGTTAACTAAAAGAGCATGATATTATTTATCCTGTTATTACACATCATATAACAGGGATCATGTCTGACAAATTACAGAATTTTTTCCTAGGATTGTAATATAATTCTTCACTTTTTGATCACATAAGCTATGGAGACTTCTACTTTATTTACTCCTGAGATTTATAGTTTCTAATGGTAGCAGGTTAAGAAGTGAACACAAATGAGATC
Organism: Oryctolagus cuniculus; assembly: GCF_051225735.1. Lineage (NCBI taxonomy): Eukaryota > Metazoa > Chordata > Mammalia > Lagomorpha > Leporidae > Oryctolagus > Oryctolagus cuniculus. The sequence continues at coordinate 41,702,578 of NC_142880.1, forward strand.
ATAAAAATTTATGGCAAAATAAACCTGCATTTTTACTAAGCAGGTTTTCTAATTTCCGAGGCTGAATATTTTTCTTGATTGTTCATTTTCCTTTGTCTTCTTTGTCCCAACTTAGCTGCTTTAGTGGAAGTTTAAGTGTTCAGCTCATTATCTGAGCTTTAAGAAGAGTGGTATTTCCTGTGCAAGGGAGATGTGTCTTCTTTTTACAAAGTGCCATGCACGTAATTGTGGATTCCCAGGAAGAACCTTGCCTTGTTTGCCACTCCTTCCTTTGGGCAGGCTCATGAATCCTGCTCCTCTCCTGACAGTCTACAGATGAGAGAAGAAAAAATTTATAGATCAGAGTCTTAGAAAAACGTAAGAGAGCAGAGAATCTGATCCAATCCTAGCTTAAAACATCACAACTCTTCTCTTCCTAATTTCTTGACTCAATTTCATTTTTGACCTTGGAAAAGACTTGACCTGGGAGCTTTGAAAGTTGGTCAGGACCCTCAGGGAAAGCAGCGGAAGTGGAAGTCCCACCCATAATGTCCCACCACAAACCAACTGTGGGGAGATAACCTTTGTTTACTAATAAATAAAAGTAAGGGGAAAAGCATGTCACCAAGTTCTACTCTAGACTAAGTGTTTGAAAGTACCTTCTTTTCCTAGATTTCTAATCTAAGAGCAGCTTTGTCTTCTTGGTGTATTTGTTAAATACTGAGACAGTTTTTATTCTATCAAATTGTACCTGAGCGAGTGTGAACAAAAGAGCACCACACATTGATAACATTTGATGGTCCTTTATTGCCAGCGGTGGCGAGTGGGCTCATGCACTAAAGAACTCTCGACCCTGAAGCCCAAAGCAGCAGGGTTTATAAAGGCAAAAACCACAACATAGGGAGGGGAATACTTAGTTACTGGGGTCAAGCTGACCTAAAACCTAAGTGAAATTAGTATCAATTATAATCTTGACAATACCAGTTACAATCTTAACAATTTTAATTATAATCTTGACATTAATCCAGGTATTGGTTTTAATCATATGTAGGACATAGACAAATTACATTTTTATCATTAACCCGGGTGCAGCCCATCCACTTCCTCGCTTGGATTATGCTAGGGGGTTTCTTTGTTCTGCCAAGTGGATGTAGTGGACTGCTATTGTTCAACTGTTTTAGATCATAGTTTCAGACCAGGGTCTCATGGTGTGTTGGGGGAGCATTTTCCCAGAATGGGGTCTCAGGTTCTCCAAAATGGAGTCCCTACTGTCAAGGTGTTACTTCAAAATTGATATTGCAGCTGTGTATAGGGGGCGATAGTACGTCTATTCAAATGATAATTGTAATTTTCCTCTAAAGTGCAAATTCACCAGGATAAAAAGGTAGGATGATATTCCAAAGATTAAGACAATTTGCTAAAGTTGATACGCATTATTTTGCCACAAAAACAAGGCCCTTGGATGAATGTGCAAACACATTGGAAGTGAAACCTTGCTTTGACTGACAGATTACAGATCCTTTACATAATTTCCCATGTCTTCTCTCAGACTTTCATTTATGTGATTCATCAGCTTTACTCTTTGAGTTATTGTCTGAAAGTGTGGGGAGCAATTCGGACTAGACTGTTACTGGAATTAAGACTTATTCTATGCATCTGCTCTCCCACAATATGGCGCTGAGAAGGGAGTAACAACTTCTACGCAGCTGCCTCTCACCAACTTGAGTGATGACCTGCAAGAGCTGATCCTGCTCCTGATTGGAGGAGAGCAGCGTACCCGGCGTGTGGGTAGCAGAGTTGGGATTGGTGGAAGAGGACTATAAAGGAGGAGAGAGACAACATGCACCAGGAACATCTGAAGGAACATCTGAGCAGCCCCCGAGAGAGCCGGCCGGCGGTGTGCCGCTCCCCGCGGAAGTGGGGAAAGTGGCAGGGGGAACCGCCCATCCACGGAGGTGGAAGGGTCGGTAGCCAACCCGGGAAGAACCAGCAGCAAACCCGGGGAGGGCCGAGCAGACGAAAGAACAACGCAGGGTCCTGTGTCGTTCCTCCACGAAGAGGGGGAGCGACATAATGGTGCCGTGACTCGGATATGAAGCCTAGGCAGGGTTTAGTGTCGTTCCTCCACGAAGAGGGGGAGCGACATAATGGTGCCGTGACTCGGATAGGAAGCCTAGGCAGGGTTTAGTGTCGTTCCTCCATGAAGAGGGGGAGCGACATGAATTTTTCTTTTGGCCTGTCCTCTGGTTTTCTACTTCTCTTTATTTTTTTAAAGATTTATTTATTTGAAAGAGTTACACAGAGAGAGAAGGAGAGGCAGAGAGGAGAGGGAGAGGGAGAGGGAGACAGAGAGAGAGAGAGAGGTCATCCATTCTCTGGTTCACTCCCCAGTTGCTGCAACAGCCGGAGCTGCACCGATCTGAAGCCAGGAGCAGGAGTTTCTTCCAGGTCGCACATGCGAGTGCAGGGGCACAAGGAGTTGGGCCATCTTCTACTGCTTTTTCAGCCACAGCAGAGAGCTGGATGAGAAGTGGAGCAGCCAGGACTCGAACCAGCGCCCTATGGGATGCCAGCACTACAGGGGGTGGCTTTACCTGCTACACCACAGTGCTGGCCCCCTCTTTAATTTTAATTTACTGCTTTTAAACTTATTTCTTATGTTCTTAATTCTTGTCACTGTGCTTATCATTTCAAAAGTTTCCATTGATTCTGTATAGCATCAAATTTTCCACCGAAAAAATTTTTTTCATTTATTTTCTCAAAAGTAGTAAGAATTGTTATTTTAAAGTTCCCTTCTGGTAACTTCATCATCTGGACTTCCTGCTGGACTATCTTCATTGTCTTTGGTCCCTCTCATTTCTATGACCATGTAGGGTTTTGCAGAGCTGCACTTTCTTCCCTGTGTAGGGGTTTTGTGATGAAAAACCCTAGGAATGATCTGATGCATGGTGTGATAGTTCCATTTTTCATAGTGAGCTTATTTATGCATAGGGTAGACAATTATGTAGCGGTAGATACCCTAATTCAAAGATGCATCAAGTATGTGGGGAATAATTTACTTCTGCTTCCCCTTTAGTCCTAGTATATACCCATGTACTAGTCCCAAATGATACTGTGGAGTGTGTCCTTGACTTGAATTCTAAATGTGTCCCTCTAGCCCTGGGAGGCTGTCCAAAGCATGAGTTGAGAGGTGATATTAAATCCTGGATACACTTCCTTGATTCTGCTACCCCCGCCTTTCAACCTCTTTTTGATTTTTAAGCATGTCATTGACTTTAGCAGATTGTGTGTGTGTTCTTGCATATACAGGCATAATTGCATGTATGTATTACGTCTACATCGTCTCTCTCTCTCTTGCTTTGAAAAATTTAGTTGAAAGAAACTAGTGTATAATCTGGATGGAAGATATTCCCTATGAGGAAGTAAATTGTAGAAAAGCCACTATGCTTGGAATTGTGTGTAAGCCTAAAACACTTGTTGCTACTTGCACTCTTTTCTGCATTGTTCTCATGACAGACTACTTTTGTGTATACTAAGGATGGGAGCAGAGACTCTGTTCTCATTGTCATTGAGAATGGGATATTATGTGTATGTCAAATATGTATGTGTAAGGCAATACATAATGTTCTCCATTTTATAAGTTAGCAAGATTACTTATGATTATGTTAAATTGGGGGATAATCCCATTTAGTATGAAATAACAATCATTTCTATACATATGCCTATTGTTAAGTAGAAGTTTGTCTGTTTTAGGCTAAAGAATAACTTTCTAATAGGAATTCTAGTTTGTCAGTTGCTAAAGATTTGGATTCTGGCTAACTGGTCATCAATACACAGTGATTTGTCAAAGAGCTGGGGAAATAAAGTAGAGTGTGACATTAGCAATCACTTGGGGGAGTTGGAGCAAACAGCTTCCCTGAAAATAAAATATGATGCCCAGAGATTCTGGCATTAATGGCCAAAAGAGTGGTCCTCAAAACAAAACAAAACAAAAGCTCAGCTTTGCTTCTGAAAGTGCCTGGGAATGAGCTCAGGACAGAGCTGACAGAGGGGCACTGCCAAGTGCTCATGAGTGATGTGGGTCAGAATCCCTGGAAAATGAGAACCTTACATCCCCTACTGCTGCGTGCATGCTACAAGTAATATCTGTCCCTTCCTACACAGCGTCTCAGCAATCGACTGCCCTTGGGGAGAAGCAGCTAACCCTCGGGAGTCCTGGCTGCTCCTGTTCTCCAGTCCTGTGTGAAGGGGCTTCCTCCATTCCTGCATGCACTGAGGCTCTCACATGTCCCAAAGAAGTGCTGCAACTTCAACTTTTGTGGGTTGCTGAGTTGAATAAGCTAGGGATGCCCCTGAAAACTCATATGCAATTACACATGGAGGAATTTGTAAGGAAAAGCTGAGGATAGAAGAAACCTGTATGGGTAGTATGCATATACCCACATGGTTAGCATAAACTGAAAATTTCTGCATGTGATTCAATGCTTATTATAAAATTAAAGTGAAATAGAGCAAATTAATAGTGATATAATTGCTAAGATATATGCATTTTCTGTTTCGTCATTTAAACAGTTAAACAATTTATTGAGAGTATTTTTTAATTATTTAAGATATTTATTAGCAGGTGCTTGCAGTTTGTCGACTTTTTTTAAAAAAAAAAATCAAGTTGTAAATTTTTATTACAAATTAAAAATGAAGTTCTTAAAAACCTCAACTTGACCAGATATGAAACAATTTAAAAACCTTTAAAGGTGTATTGAGAAAAACTAGGCTTTAAAAAAACCCACATTTGTCATTACCAAAAAGAGACACCATTAGGTAAAAATAATAAAAACCCCATGCTGCATAGATAATGCAGTTAGTTCTAGTCATGTGGTCAACAGACAAAAAGGTCTTCAGTTCCAAGCTCCAAGCTCTTGTTCATGTGTTATTCCTGGAATTGCACATTCATTTCTTCTTGTGGATGACGAAACCAAAAAATGGTAGAGATGTTACGCCGGTGAGTACTCAGCCAGCACGCTCAGTCTCTGGAGTGGAGTCTCTTTGCCACTTTGGAGTTTAGGGATATCTAACCCGATGCAGATTCCGTCTCTGGTCTGCCCTGCAACCGCCTCCTCTCCCTGCACAGGAGGGCTGGAGTGCGGGGGTCGACGCCCCAGGGTGGGAACCTTGGCCCACAGGAGCACTCTCCCATCCCTTCTGTCCCCACTCTCACTGTTGTAGTCCTGCTGCTTAGTACGTGGTGGAATGAGAAGGCCATGCCAAGATGGCCACTGGCAACAGAAACTGCCTGGCAACAGGCTGTGATTGGATGGCTTCAGAAACTGCCTGGCAACAGGGTGTCATTGGTTAGGGCATAGGCTGCCCCTTGACTGGATTGGCTGCCTTGGCTATATAAGCCGCAGTAGCGCCTGAAATAAACGAGTCGGCAGGCTACTCCTGCTTTCACCCCTCGCTTGGGGTCTGTGTGGTGACTCCATGCCACTTGCCCCCACCACGCCCCTCCTCCCAGAAATGAATCCACAGAGTTGCTGCAGGTTCACTGACTTCCACCGGAGCTCCCCAGGCGCTGTAACATTAGCGGCCCTCACCCTCTCCTTCAGCATCAGACCCCACAGTCTCTGCATCTCCTGGTCTGCACAGGGACTTCCTGGGGTTCTTCTTTACAGAGTCTGGTGTTAAAGCGTCTGCCTCCATGTCGTTCCTGTGGATGACCCCATATCCGCTCCTCACACTGAGCCATTGTTACTGCTCCCCAAACCTGCCTTGCCATGAACTTGTCCCTGCCTGCAGGCGCGGCCCATGTGAGGCCGCCTGGGCCTCCGATCCCTGCTTGTGGTACCGGGATTGCTTGCAGTGGTGCTGAGGGCGGTGCCTGGCTGCTGGGCTCCCCTAGCTGCTCCTGGTAGCCAGGCTGGCGGCATCACTGGGGCTGCCCAGGGCTCACTGGGGTCCGCTCGGACTCCCGCTACCGAGGGAACCTGAGAGTATTTTTAATTAATGATAAGTGTCTGTGTATCTCATGCAGTATTACCAGTGCAGAAGTTATCTGGCGTTGAGTTAGAATAATTTATAAGGCTACAGTTAGCTCTGCAGCAAAGAAAGTTTTGGGTTCCACAAAAACCCAATTTAATTACCGCATCAGCATTGGAAATAAGAAGCAGTGACTGCATTGTAGTGAGTGCATATAAGCAAGGTAAAAACCTAGTCAATGTGCTTTTTTTTTTTTTTTTTTTTTTTTTTGACAGGCAGAGTGGATAGTGAGAGAGAGAGACAGAGAGAAAGGTCTTCCTTTGCCGTTGGTTCACCTTCCAACGGCCATCACGGCTGGCGCGCTGCAGCCGGTGCACCGCGCTGATCCGAAGCCAGGAGCCAGGTGCTTCTCCTGATCTCCCATGGGGTGCAGGGCCCAAGCACTTGGGCCATCCTCCACTGCCTTCCCTAGCCACAGCAGAGGGCTGGCCTGGAAGAGGGGCAACCGGGAAAGAATCCGGCTCCCCAACTGGCACTAGAACCTGGTGTGCCGGCACCGCAAGGTGGAGGATTAGCCTATTGAGCCGCGGTGCCGGCCTCAATGTACATTAACACCAGCTTTTCCATTTTCATTGTTTTACGTATTGACAAGTATAATTAAAACACACTAGAAACTTTATTAAAACACATTAAAAACTTTATTCAGAGTAGTATGAATACAATTCATTCTTGTCATTCACAGTCTGAGAATTAACAATCCTACTTTCTGAAGTTACTTACGAGACAATAGAAGATAACATGGCCATTCAAATAAATTTCATAAACTCCAGCTAATACAGCTCCCCTTGCCCTGGCATTGACACCTACATATTCTACGAGGGTGCCTACAATGCTGGAGCTACACTTTCAAATACAGTAGCCACATGCGGCTTTCGCCTAATTGAAACATACCTAATTCATTGAGGCCAGGCCTGGTTAAAATATGCCATGAGTATAAAATCTACAGTAGATTTCAGATAGCATGAAAAATTGAAAGTGAAAAATTCCATTCAATATATTATATTGATTAAATGTTCAAATTATAATATTTTGGATATATTGGGTTAAATAACAAATTAGAGTGAATGTTCCCCCTACTTCCTTTTATCGTTTTTTTTTTTTCAGTGTGGCTGTTAGGAAATTTAATCTTCCCTATGCTGCTCACATTATAGTTCTGTTAGGCAGCACTTCTGTTAGACGAATTCTCCAGATGTCTATCTGGATTCTCCATGTCTGAGAAGATACTTAGGAACTTTGCTCCAGTGCCTCTCCCTTTCCTACTCTGCCACTCGTTTTCTCTTCTCTCTTGTGTCATTCCCAACAGTACATACAAGTGTTTTTATTCTCCCATCTTTTTTTATTCAAATATTTTTTTTGACAGGCAGAGTGGACAGTGAGAGAGAGAGACAGAGAGAAAGGTCTTCCTTTGCCGTTGGTTCACCCTCCAATGGCCTGCGCACCGCGCTGATCCGATGGCAGGAGCCAGGTACTTCTCCTGGTCTCCCATTTATTTGAAAGTCAGAGTTACACAGAGAGAGGAGAGGCAGAGAGAGAGGGAGAGGTCTTCCATCTGATGGTTCACTCCCCAATTGGCTGCAACGGCCAGAGCTGTGCCGATCCGAAGCCAGAAGACAGGAGCTTCTTCTGGGTCTCCACATGGGTGTGGGTCTCCCACGTGGGTGCAGGGGCCCAAGGACCTGGGCCATCTTCTACTGCTTTCCCAGGCTGTAGCAGAGAGCTGGATCAGACATGGAGCAGCCAGGTCTCGAACCAGCGCCCATATGGGATGCTGGCACTGCAGGCCAGGACGTTAACCCTCTGTGCCACAGCGCTGGCCCACTTTTTTTTTTTTTCTCCCATCTTAAAAAGACAGTCCTGTGACTTGTCCCTTACCAATTGGTATCCCATTGTTGCACCTCCTTTCAGCAAAACTATGCAAGGGATGCCCTGTACTCTCAGTGCCTGCATTCCTTACTGTCCTCTCCCTGTATTCTCAGTGCCTGCATTTCTCACTGTCCACTCCTTCTCAGGCCCAGAACTGTTCGACTTGCCTCCCACTTTCCTTTTATCTCAATGACATTGTAGGGTTCCTTATGAACCTGTTGAATAGCCAGTGATCCATTCTAGCATTGGTCTTCCGAGCGTTCTTTCTCCTTTTGACACAGTTCCTTCACTGAATTTCCAGAGCACAACATTCACTTGACTTCTTTCTAAACTCTGATATTATTTTTCTGGAATATTCTTTTCCTCCTGAGTACTTATTTTGACACATTCTATTTTAGTCTTTCCTTTACACTTGTTTCTTTGCCAAAAACTTTCACATTTTATCTTCAGCCAGACTTCTGCAAGGAATCCTGAGAAACAGGCACGCGTGCCTTGTTTTATATTGCTCATTAGTCTACCAAACTTAAAATTTCCAAAACAGATACTCTAGTCTCTGTGAGTCCAAAACTGCTGCAGTTGCAATTGTTCTCATGTCAGCTGATGGAAATTCTTTTCCACTTGCTGAAACCAAAAATCTTCACGGAACCATTTTTTAAGTGCTCCCAGCCCCAATTCCTAATGTTTTCTGATTCCAGCCATTTCCCACTACCTCCATTGCCATCACCAGGAGTGTAGCACTATGTTCTCTGGCTCCAATTCTTACATGGTCTCCTTCACTGGACTCTCTGGTCCTTGCTCACTTCAGTATATAGAAGCCAGAGAGAGGCCGGCGCCGCGGCTCACTAGGCTAATCCTCTGCCTTGCAGCGCCGGCACACCGGGTTCTAGTCCCGGTCGGGGCGCCAGATTCTGTCCCAGTTGCCCCTCTTCCAGGCCAGCTCTCTGCTGTGGCCAGGGAGTACAGTGGAGGATGGCCCAAGTGCTTGGGCCCTGCACCCCAGGGGAGACCAGGATAAGTACCTGGCTCCTGCCATCGGATCAGCGCGGTGCGCCGGCCGCAGCACTTGGCCGCGGCGGCCATTGGAGGGTGAACCAACGGCAAAGGAAGACCTTTCTCTCTGTCTCTCTCTCACTGTCCACTCTGCCTGTCAAAAAAATAATAATAACAATAAAAAAAGAAGCCAGAGAGATCTTGAACACAAATTAGATCAGATGCTCCCTGCCCCCAATATTCCCAAGACCCTCAGTGGATGCTGAAACCACAGCACAAGTACTACTGTACCTTATAGATAATATGTTTTTACACACTCACACAAGACAAATTTGTAAAACAGACAGTAAAATAGAAAGTAACAACAAAAATAATAAAATAGAATAAGCATAATACACTACAATGATAGCTGTGTAAACTTAGTCTTTCTCTCTCAACATATCTTTGCTGCATTCACCTTTCCTGTGATGATGTAAAGTGATGCAGTGTCTACACGGTGAGAAGAAATTGGATGAATGATAAAGACACTGCGGTATTTGATTCCTATCCAAGGGCTACTTGAATACACACACTGCATTAACTCCACAGTGGATCCTACAGTGGAGACAGCACAGAGTGACTGGTGAGTGGGTAGTGTATGCAGCATGGCTATTGGACATGAAGGAGCTTCAGATCCCAGGAAGGGCAGAGTGAATGGCATGAGGTTTCATCATGCTGCGGAGAATGGCATGCAAGTCAAAATTAATCAAAAATTTGTTTCTGGAAATTTCCACTTAGTTTTTTTTGGGACCATGGTTAACCACAGGTATCTGAAAACTAAGCTAACTGAAGCCATGAGTAAGGAGGAACTGCTCTACTTAAAGCCCTGCCCTAGTTCTCCAAAACACTGAAATTAAAACCAAAGTGCTTGTGATTATCTGGCTGTTAAAACCTGTGCAATCATCTTTCTCTGTAACCCCCTTTTCTCATTTCCTCTTTTTACTCATTTTCTACCAACCTTATCCTTTCTAACCTGGCTGAAGCTACACAGATCTTCTTTCTGTTCCTTAGAAGAAAAAAGGAAAGAAGAACATGTCTCAACTTTAAAAGCTTTGGTGATTTTTCCTTCCCTTAAATGTTTGTCCGCAGGTTGTAATGTAAGGATGCTGTTTCTTGCTTCAAGTCTCAAATGTCAACTCTCTGATGATGCCATCAGGCAAGTTAGAGTCTCCTTGCCATTCCCTGTGACCATGATCCAGTAAATTACTATCTAAGAAATGTAAAATCTTATTTCTCAAAATCCAAATATGTGCATTAAAACATTTATATGAATCAATCATTGGTTCATTCCCCCCTTTTCTGCTATCACTAGCAAGATCTCCCTTTTTCTAATTTCCAACTTTCTCCCAGGAAGCTGGAATAAATAATGACTATTATTCGGTCATGAGGTTTCTTTGAACTTCTCAGAGAAAAAACCTCAGGAGTCACAAAAAGGAGAAGAGAAAAACAGAGAATTTTATTGATAATGGCATGTGAAGAGAGAATAAAGATCGATTACACTTCGGGGGGCTTCTATTGGATTTTGTGTTTTCTTTGTGGCCTGAAGTGCCAGAAGCCGAGACTGCATCTCCCTGGTAGGTGTCTCCTGGACAGAGACTCTGACTGAAATCAGAGAGGATTTTATTTCCCTGTACTTCAGATAGAAAAAAAATGCATGTTTTTGAATAGGCTGCATTTTTAATGCTACAGCCTCTAGTTTAAGACCATTTTATTCCCAACCGGTTAAAGATGTCCTGCCCCCAATAAAAAACAAAACAAAAAATATAAATGAGAAGAAAAGAGAGCTTGAATCAGGAGGCATCTGTCCCTTCATTTGTGCTGATCAAAAGGAACCTACAGAGCAGTGTGTGTTCACTTACTGGGGATGCCCAGAGCCTTCAGCCAACACTTAACTTGTTTTTCCCCCTTTGTTTTTATCCCAGTGCTTTTTAATGAAAACATTCTTATCTCCTGTAGCACATATTGTTGGTTTGTGTGCCTATGTTTATTTTAAGTAATTTTCTATCTCCTTTTTGGGATAGAGTGGAAATGAGTTCTTTTCCTGAGTCATTGCCAAGATGAGTGATTTTTTTAAATGTGATTCTTTTAAATTCAAATGCACTGACCATATTGGGATCTCCAGAGGCCCACATTACTCGATCAGATCAAAAACAGGACCAAAGGCTTGCTCTCAAAGTTCTCCAAACCTGAATGCAGTGAGTGTACTCTTCTTTTCGGAATTATTTGCATTTTAAAAAGCCAAGTCTGTCAGTTTTTCCTATACTGGAATAATTTGTAAAAGCCATAAATTGGTAGACTTAGCTTATTATATATAATTTAATGATTTCTGTTGGCTGTGTGAATTTTTTTCAGGAAAGTTTTCCCCTTTCAATCTTGTGCAGTTCGTGTATACTAATGGGAAATGCCAAGCCAGAATGTATAAAGCACAAGTGTATTCACAGCCTCATACAGGTGCCTAGTGAGAGGGGAATGAGACAGGATGTATCACCTGTAACTTTTACCACTTCCTGCCTGGTGGATACCCAGCCCCTCCTGACCCAACTACAACGCCCAGCACCACCACCCCAGTAAGTGCAAAATTTAGCAGCTGCAGCAGCTGCAACACTGGCAGAACCGGGAAGTTCCTCCTGACCCAGGCCTCTAAACTTTCTCAGCCTGGAAGAGAGGGATCTTTGCTCCCCGTGACTGAACGCCCATCCTAGTTTTATTCTCTAAGAAACCTGTCATAGCTGATGAGTAGCCTCTTCCTGTTTGATTATTTCACAGCCAAATTTCTTTTCAAACATATACATACTGTGTTTTAAACTTTGTTTCATAAATTAATGTGAATATCAAGAATAGAGTTTGAAATACCCACTGGCTTGTGAATGTCTTTCTGAGATTGCTAACTGGAGTAAGACTCTCTTATAATAATTCACACCTCTGTGTTTATCCTAAGAGAGAACTATAGTAATTTTGGCATAGATTGTTGTTAAATCTACATGATAATGCTGCCACTACAGATAAACCACAACTGAAATTAATTGTAGCAATTTTCTTAAAATAGTAGTCTACATCAGCAATTGCTTTGAAGCACAAAACCTAGAATAATTTATATAATGTATAATGATATTTTCCATCTAAAAGGAGATTTTTATTATTACATTGAAGCAGGGGACATGTTTGCCTATCTTTCCTCATGTTTGTAGAGTAAAAAAAAAAAACAAAAATCAAAATCCTTTACATGTCACACAACATAAGTGGCCATTTGTTATATTGTACTTTTATGTTAATGACTCAGTTATCATGATGAAGGTATACTGTGATTAAGAATAGACAGTTTGAATGATCTAATGAAAAAATTGCATGCATACAGCAATGACTTTCAGCATTTACCCTCTTGTAGTTGTTGGAATGACAGGGCATGGGACTGTTCAGCATACTCCATGCAGTGTCTCTTTGCATATGATATGGATGAATACAGATTTTGATGTATATACACACTCTGGATGGAAATTTAATGAGAAATAAGATAGACTTAATGACGGAAAATTATTTAGACAGCTTATCTTTTTATAAGGTTTTTAAAAATTATAAAATTAATCATATTAGTCATGTAGTATAATTTAAACATTATAGTGGGTTATAGAATTCAGTGTCCTTTAATTTCAACACTCATATTTCACCTTTTTGACAATTCAGTTTTCTTTATTCTGTCATTTTATGTATACCTGCGCATTAAGGGAGTGATTTATATATTTTTGTAATATTCAAATCTTACATATTACAATGTTGTGTCTTAAGAGTTTGTATTGTTTATCAAATCACTTCTGATCCCAATTTCACCAGGATACTTTCTTAGGTGCTTTTAATAAAGTTTATCCTGCTCTATTTAACTTTTTAATCAATCTGTAGTTTATTTTGTGTGTGATGTGCAATATCAGTTTTCTCAAACATGTTCTTTCCAATTTATGTCTTCTAATTGTATATTTCAAGCATTTTCAAATTTAAAAAGGTTCAAAGAGTTTAGTACCTTTGTGATTCTACAATTAACATTTTATTGTAATGCCAGGATTTCGGAAAGTTTTGTCAGATACGCTAAATTATTGATGCCTCTATTCTTTAGCATGTTTCACTTTTGAATGAACTTCAAAGTATATTTCAGGTATCAATTCCTGTACCCTTGAGTGCTTTGGCATGCATGTTAACTAGAGACTGCTATGTGAATACAGAATACATATAGAGAACTATATGCAATGAAATGCACACATACTAGATCTACATATTCATTATAATTACTTAAATATTCTTGATGAGCTTTATATCTCTGGGTATGATTATGCTGCTTCCTTTATCTTTTGAAAAGAGGCTGTTTATTTTTATGGGGTGTTCCATGGATTTTGGTTGAAAGCCAGATCTTAGTTGTAGAATAATGCTGAGAATAGAAGTAAATGATAACCATGCTCAGAAATAAGCAGTCCTTTTCATCTGTCCAGAAGTCAATGCAAGGAATTCAGTTTTGTCATGGGTTGAACCAGGTTTGTATTTGTTTTTGTTATTGTCATTCTTTGCACTCCACAGACTTCAAATTTACCCTGTGCTTTTTTTTTTTTTTTTTTTTTTACAGGCGGAGTGGACAGTGAGAGAGAGAGACAGAGAGAAAGGTCTTCCTTTTGCCGTTGGTTCACCCTCCAATGGCTGCCGCAGCCTGCGCGCTGCAGCCAGCGCACCGCACTGATCCGAAGGCAGGAGCCAGGTGTTTATCCTGGTCTCCCATGAGGTGCAGGGCCCAAGCACTTGGGCCTTCCTCCACTGCACTCCCGGGCCACAGCAGAGAGCTGGCCTGTAAGAGGGGCAACTGGGACAGAATCCGGCGCCCCGACCGGGACTAGAACCTGGTGTGCTGGCGCCACAAGGCGGAGGATTAGCCTAGTGAGCCGCGGCGCCGGCCACCCTGTGCTCTTAAAAAAGAGATAGAGAGAGAGAGAGAGAGAGAGAGAGAGAGAGATTATTTGTTGAAAGGCAAGGTAGCTGAGAGAGGAGAAAACAGAGACAGGGAGATCTCTCTACCAGTTAGCCCCGCAAATGGCTGAAATAGCCAGACCCAGGCCAGGCCAAAGCCTGGATACACTTCAAGGTCCTCCGCAGGACGGGAGGTCCCAAGTGCTTGGGTGGTTCTCCGCTGCTTTCCCGGGCACGTTAGTGGAAAGCTGGATCAGAAGCAGAGCAGCAGGGACTAGAAATAACATTCTAAAATGGGATTCCAGTGTCGCAAGCAGTGGCTTAACCCACTGCACTAAAATATCAGCCCCTCTCTTGTGGTTTTAACTCCAAGTAGACTGCTGTTTGTTGGTCTTAGTGAAATGTTCAGATTGGGTGCTTTGATGTTTTTTCTGAGCTCATCCCAAATTTTCGTCAGGCCCTAGACACTTAAACCAAAGCGTGGGCTTTTGTGCAGGTTCCTGCTGCTTTGCAGCAGTGAGCTGTCCTTATTTGTTCTCTCGGGAAGGATGGAGTGGATGTAATTCTCGGGCCCTGAGATCTTTGCTCCTGGGCCTCAGGAACAGGGCTCTCCCAGCATCCTCCGTCCCTGGCCCCAACACAGCAGACAAACCATGCCCCCCAGCTCTGTGAGCTCTGTGAGCTCTGTGGTGAGGGAGCTAGCGACTCATGCCACCTGTCCAGCAGCGACAGAGCTTTGTTCTGTGGTAGCTGGGGTGCTGGAACCCAGAGCGCCTCACATGTTTTAGGGCCAAGCAGAACACATTGAGTTCTACTTTCCACCAGAAGCAGATCTTGTCAAAGCTCTTATTCATTGAAAATAATGGTAAGAGTTGTATGTGACTAAAAAGAATTAAAATATTTATTCAAGAGGTCGGCATTGTGGTGCCTAAAAAGCCGGGCTCCCATAGGAGAACCAGTTCCAGTCCCCACTGTTCTGCTTCTAATCCAGCTCCCTGATAATGTTCCTGGGAAGGCAGTGGAAGGTGGCACAGGTGCCTGGGACCCTGGCACCCAAGTGGGAGACTCAGATGGAACTCCTAGTTCCTGATTTCTTCCCTGCCCAGCCCTAGCCATTGTGGCTGTTTGGAAGTGAGCCAGTAGATGGAAGATCTCTCTCTCCCTTTCTCTGTAACTCTGTCTTTCAAATAAGAAAACAAACATTTAAGAGATTGTTGCAATCTTTAAGTTTTTTTTAAATTTTAATTACCATGGTTTCAGTTACCTAGATCAACTAAGCTCTGAAATTATTAAATGAAAAATTGTAGGAATACACAGTTTGTCAGTTTTAAATTGGGTGTCCTTTGGAGTGACACAATGTAGTCTCATGCCATCCCTCCCACTCCATCCCACCTGGCTCACAGATGAACACTTTGTACAGTGAATCTGCATGGCATACCCTACCACCCTGTTAGTTGCTTACTAGTTGTCTGGGCTACCAGGCTTACTATTGCACCGTTGTGATGCATATGTTCATGCATTATTGCAATGCTTATTTTCATAATGGCCCAGAAGTGAAAGAGTAGTGACACTGGTAATTCAGACATGCTGAAGAGAAGCAATGCAGTCCTTCCTTTAAGTATCATTTCACATCATCCCAAGAATTAAGGGACAGTTCAGTGAGATATTTTGAGAGCAAGAGAGACAGAGACTGCATTCATATAATTTTTATTATTAAATATTGTTAAAATTATACTTATTCTCATTTTTTTTTATTTTTTGACAGGCAGAGTGGACAGTGAGAGAGAGACAGAGAGAAAGGTCTTCCTTTGCCGTTGGTTCACCCTCCAATGGCCGCCGCGGCCAGCGCACTGCGGCCGGTGCACCGCGCTGATCCGATGGCAGGAGCCAGGTACTTCTCCAGGTCTCCCCTGGGGTGCAGGGCCCAAGCACTTGGGCCATCCTCCACTGCACTCCCTGGCCACAGCAGAGAGCTGGCCTGGAAGAGGGGCAACCAGGACAGAATCCGGCGCCCCGACTGGGACTAGAACCTGGTGTGCTGGCGCCTCAAGGCAGAGGATTAGCCTAGTGAGCCACGGTGCCGGCATTCTCATTTCTTAATATCTTACCAAGCCCAATTTGTAAATTAAACTTTATCATGGGGACATATAGGAAAAACAATATATTTAAGATTACATACTGTTTCAGGCATTGACTTGGCATGTTGAAACATATCTCCTGTGGTTAAGGGCCACTTTCTTGAAGTAAATATACTGATAGTTACTGGATTTATTGTGGTTTTATTGCTGGATTTTAATTTTAATTTACATATTATGAATTTACTTCTTATTAGACATACTAATAAGTAACTGTGTCAGTTAATTAAAAGACAGTTATATCATGTTTACACTGCTAGCTAGATTTTCACTAATTGATCTCCCAGCTTAATTGTCAGATGTGTTTGCAATCACAAGAAGAAGCAGAGTTCTGTAAATGCCATACTCAAGAAACAGTTCACATTTTCTCTCAGTAAATTTATTAAGCCTTTTAAGGACACGTTATATCTGCTTCCAGGAGATGTGTCCAGTTAAAGACATACCAAATAAAATCCTTGCCTTGCTGGATTTAATGCTGTAGCCAAACATTAACTTTATTTTTTAAATATTTATTTATTTGAAAGGCAGAAATACAGAGAAACAGAGGCAGAGAGAAAGAGAATCTTCCATCCGCTGGTCACTCCCCAAATGGTTGTAACTGCTGGAGCTGGGTTTGATCTACAGCCTGGAGCCAGCAGCTTTTTCCGGGTCTCCCAAAGGAGTGCAGGGGCCCAAAGTCTTGGGCCATCTTCCACTGCTCTCCTAAGACATAGCAGAGCTGGATTGGAAGTGGAGTAGCCAGGACTTGAACCCATGCTCACCTGGGTGGGATTCCAGCACAGCAGGTGGCAGCTTTACTTGCTATAGCACAGCACTGGCCCCAAGCATTAACTTTAGATGTCAAAAGTTCACTGCTAAAAATTACATAGGTAAGTAACCACACAACTTCACGACTGCCAAGAAAAAGTGACACCTTGAAGACAGAGGTTATAATTCCTTGAATTAAATGTTTAAAAAGTAAAGAGACACAGAGAGAGGGTGAGAGAGACTCCATCCATTTTGCCTACAACTGCAGGGACTGAGCTGTATTGGGCTGAAGCCAGGAGCTGACAATGTGTTCCAGGTTTCCCACATGGGCGACAGAAACCCAATTACTTGAGGAATCTCAGCTGCTTCCCAGAGTCTAGAATCAGGAACCATTTTATGATTCTTGACATGACATATCATCGGAAGCCATCTAAGTCCTATCAGCATTGGGAAACAAGGTTCTCTCTTGTTAGAAAGGTGGGATTTCAAAGTTGTTCTGATTGTATTACTAGGGAATGACAGTTACATTCTAGAGTCAAAACATTTTGAATTGCGAAATACTAACAAAAAAAGTGCACCAAAGTTTCTTAGATAACCTAAATTTCAAAGTCAAGTTGAACTCTTTTCATGGAATGAATCTAAAGTTGAAAAAACAACTGATTAAGTTAACAACTGGTTAACAGGAAAAAGCTGAGAATATTTCCTCTCACTAATCCTTTTCAGCATTATACTAGAAGTCCTAATGCAAAAATAAGATAAAATAAAATAAAATAGAAAAACAAATTGTATACAGACACATATTATAGAACATTCAAAAAATTGACACAGAACTGCTGGAACTAATTAGTGATCACATCAAATCTGCAGGGTACAAGGTTAGTAGGTATACAAACTAAATTAATTTCCCATTTGCAAACAGAGAATAAGTGAAATGTGATATTACAACCTAATATCCTGATATATTTGTTTACCAGTGTAATATTTCTTACCCACTTACAGTCTCCTGTCCCAGGAGTAACCAGGGGTATTCAACATCCTGGAAACTTTCTTCATAGCTTTTTTTTTTTTTAAACAACATGTCCAACTCATAAACCAATGAAACTTTTTATCTGAGAGTACTTCAAAAATCCCATGGAAAGTAGAATTAAAACATATTTAATTGGTAATAAAACCTTTTGAAATCTGGGCATAATTATTAACAAAATACACATTTGCCACAACTTTTTGAAGATCCTTTGCATACATAATTTTCACTTGTTTGCACAAAATTAACTTACCTTCCAACTTCTTTGGCAGTAACATTTTGAAGCATCCTTGTGTATGGTATCAACCATTTATGATCTTCCGTCACTGTTGTCTTGGTAGTATTATGATTGTATGACCAATTCAGTGTAGTTCCTTAATTTTCTTTCTTAAAAAATATTTATTTATTTATTTGAAAGAGTTACACAGAGAGAGAAGGAGAGGAAGAAAGAGGGGGAGAGAGAGAGGACTTCCATCCAATGGTTCATTCCACAGATGGCTGCAACGGTCGGAGCTGTGCCAATCTCAAGCCAGGAGTCGGGAGCCAGGAGCTAGGAGCTTCTTCTAGGGACCCAAGGACTTGGGCCATCTTCTACTGCTTTCCCAGGCCATAGCGGAGAGCTGGAATTGAAATAGAGTAGCAGGGACTCGAACCAGCAGCCATACAGGATGTTGGCACTGCAGGTGGCAGCTTTATGCACTATGCCACAGCGCAGGCCCTTCCTTAATATTCAATACTGACTGCATTTCTATGTAAGAATATGCCACAATTTATTTATTCTTTTCTCAATTAATATTTGTCATTGTTCTTCTTTTTGTTGTTTTGCTGTTACAAGTAATTTTCTGTGCATATTACTAACGTATGCCTTAGACGCGGAGCTCTTTCTGGGCTCTAGACTCTAGGTTAAAGGTCAAGGGGTGGAATTACAGGCTCATAGAATTTGCCAGTCTTTGTATTTAGTGTTTGCAGAGTGATTGTATCAACTTTCACTACGTCTATCAAGTACGGGGGGGACTCCCATTACCCACTGCTTCAACTTCCATTGACTAACTGTTAAAGTTTTGCTGCGGGAGCTGCTGTCTCATAGTACGTCCAGCTTCCCTTTGGCATGCCTGCATTCCACATCTGAGTGCCTGCTATTGGAGTCTGTCTCTGCTTCCAATGCAGCTTTCACCTAAGGTGCATCCTGGGAGACAGCAGATGATGTCCCAAATATTTGGTTTCCTGCCACCCATGTAGGAGACTCAGATGGAGTTCCTGGGTCCTGGCTTTGTCCTGGCCCAGTCCTTGTGTTGCTAATGTTTGGGGAGTGAAACAGCAGATGGAATATATGTCTTTCTCTCTTTTTCTCCATCTCTCCCTTTTTCCCTTCCTCTTTATCTATATCATTTTTTACATATATATAGCTAAAAACTTTGCTCATGAGTAAGTTTAAAATATCTTAGGAGCACCTTATTCTCATTTCCTTGATTATTAATGTAATCTGATATCATTTCACATTTTATTTGCCATTCATAAATCTAAAGATTATTTCTGTTGCTAATTTTTTTTCTCTTTTCTGACATATGGCT
The DNA here is from genome assembly GCF_051225735.1 of Oryctolagus cuniculus. Taxonomy (NCBI): domain Eukaryota; kingdom Metazoa; phylum Chordata; class Mammalia; order Lagomorpha; family Leporidae; genus Oryctolagus; species Oryctolagus cuniculus. The sequence continues at coordinate 41,721,900 of NC_142880.1, forward strand.
TTTCTTTTTACTCTTTGTGGGGATTTCTGATGAAAAATACCCTATTTTTAGCAGAATAAAATTTGCCAGTCTTCATAAAAAGTATAATCCTGTCCTCTACTTAAAGGTAGCAGCTATACAAAACTGTCCAAGTGGTTTCATATAATTTGATGTAAAGTGTAGGGGAAATAGAATATCTTGAGCTTTCCATTGAAAAGGAAATAATGAAAACTGCAACACAAGAAATTAAAGGAAAAATACCCACAGGATTTGATTTCTTTTTGCTCCTGATTTGAAAAGTTACTGTCCGCCATATTTCTTTTAGTGTTTGCCCTAAATTTTAACATATATGCTTACTTTACATTGCTATGATTGCTCTTTATTTCTTTTAACTAGAACTTTCTTTCTAAAATGTTTCTGCCTTAATAAAGTGTATTATGCATCTATGTATACATATACATCAGGCATCTATTCTTACAAGCTTTTATTCTTCTGCATATTATGTTATTGTGCTTAAAAATATATCATTCTAAATGGACTATAATTTAGTGACTGTGGGGAGCAATCCGGACTAGACTGTTACTCGAATTAAGACTTATTCTATGCATCTGCTCTCCCACAATATGGCGCTGGGAGAGAAGTAAACAGCTTCCGCACAGCTGCCTCGAGTTCAACTAATGAGCTGTAGGACTTGCTCCTGATTGGAGGAGAGCAGCGTACTCGGCGTGTGGGCAGCCGAGTTGGGATTGGCGGATGAGGACTATAAAGGAGGAGAGAGACGGCATGCACCGGGAACATCTATGGGGAACATCTAAGGGAACCCGTGCAGCCCCCGAGAGAACCGGCCGGCGGTGTGCCGCTCCCCTGCGGAAGTGGGGAATGCGGCCAGGGGGAACTGCCCTTCCACGGAGGTGGAAGGGATAGTAGCCAACCCGGGAAGAACCAGCAGCAAACCCGGGGAGGGCCGAGCAGACGAAAGAACAGCGCAGGGTTCAGTGTTGCTCCTCCACGAAGAGGGGGAGCGACATAATGGTGCCGTGACTCGGATAGGAAACCTGACTCGGATAGGAAACCTGACTCGGATAGGAAACCTAGGACGGATAGAAAACTTAGGAGGGAAGAAACGTGACTCGGATAGAAAACCTAGCTCGGATAGGAAACTTAGGACGGATATGAAACTTAGGAGGGAAGAAACGGGAAGAACTAGGGAAAATATCGGAGAGAGAAACTAGCAAACAGCCTAGGGAAAAGCCGGACGAAAAAGGAGCCGGAGGAAGCTGTTGAATGCCTAGGCATAGACTCGGATACGGACTACGGGGGGAAGCTGGGAGAAATCTCTAAGGTCGAAAGCGAAAGTGAAAGCTAGAACAAACAGACTCGGACGCGGACTGTGGGGAGAGGCCAGGAGAAATGAGGGAGGAATATCGTTGGAGGAAAGCTTGGGGAAACATACCGGGTAGAGAAAAGTGTTAGGGAAATTGAAGCCGCGGGGGGCAGGCCAAGGCGGAAACGAAAGCCACTTTGGGATTCTCAAGTTAGCCCGGGAATAGGGGGCGAAAAGTTGAAACCAGAAGCTGAGACGTAAGCCAGATTGGGATCCGTCTGATTAGCCCGGGGAGCAAAGGACGGGAAGCCAAATCGTGGGGCGGAGACGTACGCTGGGTTGAATTCGCCAGGCTAGCCCGGGGAACTTAGAATGAATCCTAGTGGCGGAGACGCAAGCTACGCTGTGTTACTCGCGGAAGCCGCCGCGTGCAGAGAGAGCACGGGGCGTGAATAGATAGGGAACGCTGGCGTAGGCCGTGGTTCAGACGCGAAAGGGTTAAGCGTGGAGACCGTGGAGCGCGAAGCCGAGCCTCGCAGAGCCGTGAAGCTGCCGCGGGGCGAGGTGCCGAGAAGCAGCCTCGGGGCGAGCGCCGCAGGGAAGCCGCAGGGATAAGAGAAACAGAAGTTTAGAAGTAAAAGTGAGAGAAATAGGAATGCTGGAAGATAGAAGTGAAATGGGAGAGGTAGGAATGCCCGGAGATAGAGAAATAGAGAAAAATAAGGCCTCCCCTCAACATGCCAATTAGAAGGCTTGGATTCGGTCTGCCCAATTAGTGAGGCGATGAGCACCTGGGCGGCTAGCCGCAGGTCACCGAAGACAGGCACGAATTAACATCAGTAAAGCTTCCCCACAATACCGCAATTAGGAGGCTTGGATTCGGTCTGCCTGATTTAAGGCGGTAAGCGCCAGCAAAGCTCGACCAGAGTATGAGCTGCAGGTCACCGAAGATAGGCACGAACCAACACTAATAAGTCTCCCCCACAATAAGGCAATGAGAAGGCTTGGATTCGGTTTGCCTGATAGGTCTTGTAAGTCCCCTGCGGGCAGAGCAGAGCATGCGCTGCAGGGCACCGAACACGGGCACGCATCAGCGCCTAAAAACCTCCTCACAATGGCGAAGAGAGGACCCGGATTCGGTTTTCCTGATTGATAGGACTTGTAAGAGCCTGTGGCAACTCTAGCAAGTAGAGCAGAGTGTGTGCCGCGGGACACCGAAGACAGGCGCGTATCAACGCTAAAAAATAAAAAGAAAGGGGGATCTGTGGGGAGCAATCCGGACTAGACTGTTACTCGAATTAAGACTTATTCTATGCATCTGCTCTCCCACAATATGGCGCTGGGAGAGAAGTAAACAGCTTCCGCACAGCTGCCTCGAGTTCAACTAATGAGCTGTAGGACTTGCTCCTGATTGGAGGAGAGCAGCGTACTCGGCGTGTGGGCAGCCGAGTTGGGATTGGCGGATGAGGACTATAAAGGAGGAGAGAGACGGCATGCACCGGGAACATCTATGGGGAACATCTAAGGGAACCCGTGCAGCCCCCGAGAGAACCGGCCGGCGGTGTGCCGCTCCCCTGCGGAAGTGGGGAATGCGGCCAGGGGGAACTGCCCTTCCACGGAGGTGGAAGGGATAGTAGCCAACCCGGGAAGAACCAGCAGCAAACCCGGGGAGGGCCGAGCAGACGAAAGAACAGCGCAGGGTTCAGTGTTGCTCCTCCACGAAGAGGGGGAGCGACAGTGACAGTATTGCATTTTTTCTGAGTATCATCAGGATTAGCTTTATGAATCCAGATGTTTAATTATAGCTCTTTTATTTTTTTTATAAATATATTTTTATGTATTTGTAGTATATTTACCCACTACTTATATTGGGCTTTCATCACTGCTTTTAGTTTTTTGAAGTCATGTACAGCTATCTAAGTGTCATTTTGTTTTTATTTGTCTCCTCAGGCATTTGTCAAAATTTATGAATTATAAACTGTGTATTTCCAGAATATTCCAGAATTCACAAGTTAACTCCTTAAATTAAGTTCCATTCTTTCCACTTTGATTATTTTCATTTTCTGAATACTTTATTAATTTTTTACTTTAGTAATTTCCTTTTCAGCTTTTAATAATATACTGTATCATCCACTGGTTTTCAAAATTCCAAGTATTTACTACCTATAAATTTTTAAAAGCATGCTGTTATTTATTTTCATTTTATTTGAAAGGCAAGGGGAAGATAGAAAGAGAGTGAGAGAGAGAGAGAAGGAGAGAAGAGAGAGAATGAATCAGAAAGAGAGACAAAAGAATATCTTCCACTTTTAGATTTATACCCCGAAGCCCACTATAGCCAGAGCTGCACTAGCTCAACATCAGCAGCACGGAATTCTGGCAGGGTATGCAAAATGAGTGCAGGGACTTGAGCCATCATCTCTGCCTCCCAGGGTGTCTATTAGGAGGAACCTGGATCAGAACCAGAGTAAACAAAGCTGGACCCAGGCACTGTGATTTGAGATGCAGGTATCCTAAGCAGTGACTTAACTGCTTCCTCAAATGCCTGCCCCATATAGTTTTATAAATGTGTGTTTATTATAGCATATTTGTGTCTTTTAAATATTTATTTATTTGAGAGAGAGAGAGAGAGAAAGAGATTTTCCATCTTCTGGTTCACTCCCCAAATGACTGCAACAGCCAGGGGGAGTTTGGCCAGGCTGAACCCAGGAACCAGGAGCTTCTCCTAGGTCTCCCACGTGGGTGGCAGGGGTCCAGATACCTGGGCCATCTTCTGTTGCTTTTCTCAGGCCGTTAGCAGAGAGCTGGGTCAGAAACGGAGAAGCCAGGACAGGAACCAGTGCACATATGGGGTGCTGGTGTTGCAAGTAGGGGCTTTACCTGCTCCACCACAAGTCTAGCCCCTATTACAATATTTGTAGTGTCTATAATATATATTTCCATATTTGTACTTTTCAGTTCACTTTTATTTTCTTAATTGTGTAACATATATTTATTTTTATTCCATTTTAATGATCTCAATAAGACTTTGTATTTTAAATTGCTTGATTTGCTTTCTCTGAGTTTTTAATAATGTATTTCATTACTTCATGTGTCTTGTGATTTTATGTTCTGAGCATGATCATTTGAGCTTTATGTTAAAAGTGGTTTGAGGGATAAGTTGAGGCATTCTTCTTCAAATGGAGACAGAATGAGCTTTGTGTGCTTTTCTGGTGTACAAAATGAATCTTATTAAATACACTTACTTTTATTTTAAATTTTGTGATTAATAGATCTTTGATCAGAAACCTGCATGAAAATCATTGATACCTAGAGAAGACTCACCCTCTGTACAAGGCCCTTTCAGAAATAGATGTCTCATGGAATTTGAGGGTGTGTGTTTGTGTTGGAGGGTGGGGTATGTGGGAGTACTGAGATGTTTGTGTTTCAGTCATCTGCGTGCTGACTGTTCTTAATAGAGACTTGACCTGACATCCTGCATTGAGAGGTTCTTTAGTTTCTGTAGCATGGTTAGAAAGGCCGATTTTCAGAATCCTACAGGGCTACATTCAGCTTTATCTTACCTTTTTTTTTTAAATTCATACCCCTCACTGTTTTATATATATACATATATATATTTACATATATATATGCTTTTGTTATAACTCTAATTTCCTTAACTTATTGACAGTTGCACCCTTCCTTAATGAGATTTAAAATTTTGTAAATCTATGTATTTTTCTGAGTTTTATGATTTTTTCTTTTTAAACTATAGATAATATAATTTGTGCTGATGTGTAAACAAACTTGTAAATCATGAACTGTGGGACCTATTTAAACTCTAGAGTTTGTTTTATCATAGTAGAATACAAAATGTGTCTCTGTTCACTTTGGTGCTTTGTCAATCAGAACACTTACCTGCAAATAAGATTAGCAGTATGGCTTGGTCAATCTTAATTAAAAGATATTATCTAAAATATGGAAAAAGAAAAGCACCATCAATCTCTAAAGCCCTTAGTGAAGACTTACTAAAATATTGTGGGGTGGATGGATCTCGTGGCTCAGCAGGTTATGGTGCTTCTTGGGATGTCCACAGTGGGTGATGACCCACCTCAACCCACAAATCACAAATCCATCTCAAGCCCAGGGTGGACTTCCTGGCTCCTGATTTCAGGTTGGCCCAACCCTAGCTGTTTTGAGAATTTGGAGGGTAAATCATCTAATGGAAGATCTCTCTCCTCTCTCTCTCTCCTCTGTCACTCTGCCTTTCAGATAAATAAATCTAACAAAATATTGCAACCCAAGAACAGCTTGAATTATGTGGGGGGCAAGAAGCCTGGAGACTTTTATAGGTTAGACTGAGGAGTTCACTCAGTGTTGAAATTTTTTCCTAATTATTGCTCACTGTTGGAATTCTTAGAAACTGTGTGAGAACTTGGGTTTCAGTTGATTTTCTTTTCTTTTTTTTTCTTTTTTTTTTTTTTTTAATTTTTGACAGGTAGAGTGGACAGTGAGAGAGAGACAGAGAGAAAGGTCTTCCTTTGCTGTTGGTTCACTCTCCAAAGGCCACCGCGGCCGGCGCGCTGCGGCCGGTGCACCGCGCTGATCCGATGGCAGGAGCCAGGTACTTCTCCTGGTCCACTGCCTTCCCCGGCCACAGCAGAGAGCTGACCTGGAAGAGGGGCAACCGGGACAGAATCCGGCGCCCCAAACCGGGACTAGAACCCAGTATGCCGGCACTGCAAGGTGGAGGATTAGCCTATTGAGCTGTGGCGCTGACCCTCAATTGATTTTAATACATAGAATGTGTTATTATGGACTGAAATATATCCCCCCCCCAAATTCATATTTTGAAGTCCTAACAATCAATGTATTTGGAGATAAAATCTTTAAGGAGGACATTAAAATAAAATGGGGCCCTTGGGCTGGGTCCTGGTTTCACCATGATCCTTGTAAGAAGAGGAAGAGACACCAATGTTTTCCCTCCATGCACAGAGAAAAGGCCACGTAAGTTAAGACCAAGTGAGCCAGGACACAGACCCCGTCAACACTGTGATGTGGAACTTCCAGCCTCCAGAACCAAGAGAATAAATTACCTCTCTTCAAGCCTCTGGTCTGTGGGATTTTATTACAAAACTCAGGAAGACTGAATCAAACGAATAAGAAGCATAGGGACCCAAAGTTTTCCTAGGATTTCATGTTACGTGAAAGTATCCTTGGTCTAAAGATAAGTTTACTAAGATGTGCTTTGCTAAATTCTAGACAGCAGTGGGGGATGATGATAGAAAATCACCTCTCTGAGAGATGGCCAACCATATCTCTTTCCTGTCCATGTCACCCAGAAAATCATCACAGTGAATAAAGGACGTGCCACCTTGCTGGACAACTGACCTGTTTACCTTTTGGAAATATTCACGTAAGGAAGGGTTGAAGTTTTTAAATGCTAAAAGCAAATACAAGGGAGTCAAAAGTTTCAGCTCAGGTGATAAAATTTGACAAGTTACACTTTTAAAATGTAATGTAATAGAGTTGAAATATTATTTTGAACTAATTTATAATGACTACTAAATAGAAAACAATGTATTTCAGAGGTGAAACTTTAATATTTATTTAAGTACTATAACCACCTGTGATATTAAAAAGTTGTAAAAGTCATAACTTAAGGATCAAATTTATAGATAATTATGTCAACTCTAATAAGTAAGTTTAGGCACTAGAATGAGGTGAACGGTCTTTCTTGATTTGCTCTATGAGTTTCAAAATGCCCGGTATCTTTTGTCACAAATCTGCATGGAATTAATTACAGACTGTGCATATGAATGTCTTTAAATTATTAAATAAGTTTAATTAGTATAATGAGTTTTTTTTTTTTTTAAGAGAGATTGGAAACGGGACGATGCTGTGGTACAGCAGGTTAAGCTGCCATCTGCACTGCTGGCATCCCATATGGGTGCCAGTTCCAGTTCCAGCTGCTCCACTTCCCATGCAGCTCCCTGCTGATACACCTGGGAAAACAGTAGAGAATGGCCCAAGTACTTGGGAACCTATATCCATGTGGGAGACATGGCCCTTGCCCTTGCAGCCATTTGGGGAGTGAACTAGTGGATGGAAGATGTCTCTCTCTGTTATTTTTTAAGATTTATTGATTGATTTGAAAGGCAGAGTGATGCAGGTAGAGGTAAAGAAAGAGAGGTCTTTTATCTGCTGGTTCATTCCCCAAATTGCTGCAAAGGCAGGAGCTGGGCTGATCCAAAACCTGGAGCCAGGAATTTTCTCTGGGTCTCTCATGTGAGTGCAGGGTCCCAAAAACTTGGGCCATCTTCTTTCTATTGCTTTCCCAGGCCATAGCAGAAGGCTGTATCAGAAATGGAAGAGCTGGGACTAAAACTGGCACCCATATGGGATGCCAGCACTGTAGGCAGTGGATTTATCCACTATGCCACAGTGCTGACCCCTCAAGTTCTTATTTTAAATTCTTTTTCCTTTTGGTTTAAAAGTAGTGCTTTTATTTGTGCATTTATTCTATGAAATTTTTTAAAGATTTATTTTATTTATTTGAGAGACAGAGTTACAGACAGAGAGGGGGAGAGATAGAGAGGTCTTCCATCTGCTGGTTTGCTCACCAAATGGCAACAATGGCCAGAGCTGGGCTGATCTGAAGCCAGGAGCTTCTTCTGGATCTCCACATGGGTGCAGGGGCCCAAGGACTTGGGTCATCTTCCACTGATTTCTTAGGTCATTAGCAGGGAACTGGATTGGAAGTGGAGCAGCTGGGACTCAAACTGGTGCCTATGTGGGATGCCAGCACTGCATGTGGAGGCTTAGCCTACCATGCCACAGTGCCAGCCCCGAAATGGTCTTGTTATTAAATATAGTTACATGTAAATATCTTAGGGTTCTGAATTTTAACGTAAATTTATTCATGTTTGTCAAAATATATTGTTTCTAAATGGTATTTACTTGAAATAAAATTTATCTTTTATAGGCCATATCTTTAAAAACAGATTTAAATTATCTTATTTATTTAAGGGTCAGGAAAAATTTTGACAATAACACTCCATTCCCCAAGCTTAGCCTTCAGTTAAGTCTTAGATCATTACTAGAGAAATTAATTCCATATAAAACGTGACCTGGCACTTTATTTATAATATTTAATAAAGGCTCAGAGGTGAAGCATCATTTTATTTTTATGAAAGCCATGTTCAGTATGTCCAAGGTGAATGTGTGTTTCTATTAGCACCTGGTAGAATCATCACTGTCACTCATTCCTGTGGGTATGTCTGAGAGGACAGTGCACTCTTTAGGACAAGAAAAGGTGACAAGGACACCAGGAATACATGGCATTTATAGTAAACTGACAATATGCTATTAAATACATAATTATCATAATAATATAAATTTGGGGGTATTTAAACTATAAAAGTTTCTACATCCAACTGAAGTCAACTGTGTTAGCTCTACAAAAATAAATAAATAAGGCCGAGAGAGTATCCAGAGAGGATTCCTACAGACGGATGGCCTGATAGTAACTATCACCATAGACTGACAGAACGTGCTTGCACAGAGGCCACCGGGGCTTACACAAATCGTATTTGTACTGGTACAGGATACCTGCCTAGCCTCTGCCTGTTCACGCTGGTGCTAGTGTCACCCTGAGTATTAACCATTATTGCCAAAGAGTATTGTTTCAAAATATCTGGTGTGGCCGCTTCATTTTGCCTGTAGCCTCCCCCACCCAGAACTTTGAGGAAGCCCTCAGTTTATCACAGTATGCGTGTTTGCATTGCAACACTCTGCTTTTCCCATTGACATCCTCTTCACAAATAAATGTCGTTTTTCTTTGGAGCAGCTCTTTCTGACTTATTTTTTCATATTGACAGAACAGTATATTGATTTTCACTCCAGCTGCCTTAGAAGATTTTGACATGTCTTTATTTGCCATCATGTGAGGGTGAAAATGTCAATTATATATAATCTTATAATCTGTGATAGATAATCTTTAACAAGTGTTAAATGACTGTGGCCTTGAAGCTATGATAAGTTCAGTTGCCTCTTGCACCTCCCTTATCCTCTTGTCATATCTGCGCCAGCTGCAAAGCTCCCTTCTCCTGCCTCTTTCTGAGGAATAAATTGTTTATTTCAAAGCATTTAGCCTCCTTTTAAAAGCATCAAAGTGTAGCTTCTGGCTAACTGATTTGCCTCCTTTCCCATCTGGAAGAGGAATGTTTTTGGTGTGATGGCAGTGTTTTACAAAGAGAAGGTTATTTTCTTTATGACAAAGTATTGCTAGGAGATGCTCCATGGATGATAGGTAGATATGTTGGAGGATTTACTTTAAAAAGATCTCTGAAATATACATTTTAAGATGTGGCAATTCAAATTTACTTTCTAGATTAAAAATTAAACATGTGATAGCTCTGTTTTATCTGAAAGTACTGGCATCTTTGAAGATGAGACATACAAGTCTACAGCAGAGGCAAGTGAGGGAAATCTAGTTAACACTGGTGGGACACTTAGTATGTGTTATGCTGTTGATCGATTGCTTGCATTCACGAGAAGTCATAACCGGACATTAGCTGTGTGGTACATCTCGAACTCTGTAGTGCAATAGAATAGATCACATCTGTGTTATCTGGTGAAGTTAAGCATTACCCCAAACTACTCAGCTGCTGTGGAGGGGGAAGGTAAGTGAAGCTACAAATAACTCAAAGAAATAGTCAGCACTTGATATTGCATGAACAACTTTCTTTTCACATGTTTTACAAAATCCAATAAAGTATCCATTTTACAAAATTTTACTTTAAATGTTTAAGTTTATTTAGGATTAACATGAGAAAAAATATTTTAGCCATATACTACCGGATCTATTTGGGAGAGTATGCTTATTTGTTATAAAGTAATTTATATGGGTTGTGTCTGCATGTTTGTGTGTATGTGTGTGTGTATGCATGTATAACTATTTATTAGCATTAATAGAAAGAAAATGGAAGGTATAATTTGAAAGAGTTACACAGAAAGAGAAAGAGGAGAGAGAGAGAGAGAGAGAGAGAGAGAGAGAGAGAGAGGGAGAGAGGGAAGGGGGGAGGGAGGGAGGGAGGGAGAGGTCTTCTATCCACTGGTTCACTCCCCAAATGGCTGCAATGGCTGGAGCTGTACCGATCTAAAGCCAGGAGCCAGGAGCTTCTGGGTCTCCCACGTGGGTGCAGGGGCTCAAGGACTTGGGCCATCTTCCACTGCTTTCCCAGGCCATGGCAGAGAGCTGGATCAGAAGAGGAGCAGCCGGGACTTGAACCGGCACCCATATGGGATGCCAGCACTGCAGGCCGGGGCTTTAACCCACTGCACCACAGCGCCACCCCAGAAGGTATAATTTAATAGAAAATTAAAACCTATATATTTTGTTCTTCTGGAGAGTAGATCACCTAAATATTTATGAAGCAAGAACCCATGATCCGAATATCAAATATTTGTCCATTGCAGGTGGATTTGGGAAAGGGATAGGGGATACCAAGGGGAACATGAAGAGCAAGAGAACAGAAGGGCGAGTGGAGGGAAAGGCAGGGTGCGGGACAAGAAGAGGAGGCCTCATCAAGAGCCAGGGTGTGGCCTGGACTTACTCGCTCCCTGCACCAGCTGTGTCACTATCTTCTGTGTGGGCTTTAGCAGTCTGATTTCTGTCACTGTAACACAATACCTAGGGCCAGGTAACTTCATAAAGAAAAGAGGTTTATTTAGCTCATAACTGTGTGGTTCATGAGCTTGCATCTGGTGATGGCTTTCTTGCTGGCAGATTCAGGGTGCCACAGGGCATCATATGACAAGAAATGGGGAGTCTATGTCTGTCTCTTCTGATCACTTCCTTTCTTATATATCTACTGATATTCAATCATGGGTCTCACGGCCTTGCCTAATTGTAATCACCTCCCCAAGACCTCGCCTCTCAACAGCTGTCTGGATGAAGTCTCCATCCTCCTTGTAATAGGGATTGAATTGCAACAGATACAATGCTTAGTGGACACACTCAAACCATAGCACTTTGCTTTAGTAGCTTACTTTATATGCCATCTCATCAGAAAAATGACAATATTAACAATTAATATTTAATAAATGTATTAATAGGGTAAGTGCTAGTTAAGTGATATCACTAATGATACTATTCTCCATAATTTAGTTGTGGGAGGATGAAATGAATTAACCTGGATCAAATGCTGCCTGTCTTAGTGCATGCTATTACAGCAAATATGACATAGACTGGGTAGCTTGAAAAAGTAATACTTTTTTTTCTGTTTCTTTTTTTTTAACTTTTATTTAATGAATATAAATTTCCAAAGTATGGCTTATGGATTACAATGGCTTCCCCCCCATAACGTCCCTCCCACCCGCAACCCTCCCCTTTCCCACTCCCTCTCCCCTTCCATTCACATGAGGATTCATTTTCCATTCTCTTTATATACGGAAGATCAGTTTAGCATACATTAAGTAAAGATTTCAACAGTTTGCTACCACACAGAAACAAAGTGAAAAATAATAGATGATTTTTTAAATGATGATGAAATCAGATCAGACCTATTGTCATGTTTAATCCCAGTGAGAGTCAAGTTGGGAATTGATAATTTCTTCGTGTTTTTTTTTTTTTTTACAGAAGATCAGTTTAGTATACATTAAGTAAAGCTTTCAACAGTTTGCACCCCCATAGAAACACAAAGTGAAATATACTGTTTGAGTACTCGTTATAGCATTAAGTCTCAATGTACAGCACATTAAGGACAGAGATCCTACATGAGGAATAAGTGCACAGTGACTCCTGTTGTTGACTTTACAAATTGACACTCTTGTTTATGGCCTCAGTAATTGCCCCATGCTCCAGTCATGAGTTTCCAAGGCTATGGAAGCCCCTTGAGTTCTCCGACTCTTATCTTGTTTAGACAAGGTCATAGTCAAAGTGGAGGTTCTCTCCTCCCTTCAGAGAAAGGTACCTCCTTCTTTGAAGACCTGTTCTTTCCACTGGGATCTCACAGAGATCTTTCATTTAGGTTTTTTTTTTTTTTTTTTTTTTTTTTTTTTTTTTTTTTTTTTTTTGCCAGAGTGTCTTGGCTTTCCATGCCTGAAATACTCTCATGGGCTTTTCAGCCAGATTGGAATGCCTTTAGGGCTGATTCTGAGGCCAGAGCGCTGTTTAGGACATCTGCCATTCTATGAGTCTGCTGAGTATCTCGCTTCCCATGTTGGATCACTCTCCCCTTTATTTATTCTATCGGTTAGTGTTAGCAGGTACTAGACTTGTTTATGTGCTCTCTTTGACTCTTAGAACTTTCATTATGATTAATTGTGAACTGAAATTGATCACTTGGACTAGTGAGATGGCATTGGTACATGCCACCTTGATGGGATTAAATTGGAGTCCCCTGGTATGTTTCTAACTCTACCATTTGGGGCAAGTCAGCTTAATTCTCTTATTTCTGCAGGTTGAGAAGTTCAAGATCAAGGCACAGCAGATCCCAAGTGTGAGAAGGACAGTTTCTTGATTTGTAGAAGACCTTCCTTTCCTTGCATGTTCACAGAGCAGAGAACAGAGAGAACGGCAAGCTGTCTCCTGTCTTATGGTAAGAACTGTTAACTACATTAACGAAGACGTGTCCTCTTATAGGATCCACTTCTTAATAGCATCACTAGGGGAATTCCAAGATGCTGATTGGATGCTGATAAGCTAATTTACCAGCAACATTTTCTTTTAATTTTTTTTTATTTGACAGGTAGAGTGAGAGAGAGAGAGAGAGAGAGAGGTCTTCATTCTGTTGGTACATCCCCCAAATGGCCACTACGGCCGGCGCTGCACCCATCCAAAGCCAGGAGCCAGGTGCCTCTTCCTGGTCTCCCATGTGGGTGCAGGGGCCCACACTCTTGGGTCATCCTCCATTGCCCTCCCTGGCCACAGCAGACAGCTGGACTGGAAGAGGAACAGCCTGGACTAGAACCCTGTGCCCATATGGGATGCTGGTGCTGCAGGCAGAGGATTAAACAAATGAGCCATGGCACCAGCCTACCAGCAACATTTTTCTGGAATAACACTTTATCTCTTGTTAACACAGATTTTTGTGCTTAGAATGAGAAAAAAACTTGCATTTATTATTATAAAATTTCTTTTGAAGAAGACACATTTAATGGTGCTACCTTATACATTTCTGATTATGAAGAAAACAAATTGTACATGCCATGATCTACTAGCAATACAAGTCCCCAAGTGTGACTTTAAAATATTAAGGTCATATTTTTTTTCAAGAATTGTATTCATAGCATTTCCCTTGGAAATATCAATACACAATTTTAGAATATTGTCAGCAGAAACAAATTGCAACTATAGGAGACCAGAAGGCTTCAGCTATATCCATTTTAATTATGCCAATATTCAGGGAAGAAAACATTATATTTCTTTTTGCACTGATATTTCATTCCAGCAATCACAAGAATGTTCTCACTCCAAGAAGACAGGGCTACAATTTTTTTAGATACTAACCAGTCACTCCAACATGTAACTTTAACATTTCTAGTGGTGCCAAGCTCAGAATTTATATGTTTCATTTATGTTTTGAGTAAAATCCATACAGAGAAATAGAGAATAAAATAAGACTGGAATTCATAATCAGTGAGAAATTTATATGGAAGTGAAATCTATTTTAAAAAACATAAAGAGATATCTTGCCTAGAGAAGCAAATACAATTTGCTGCTTGGTTCATTTATTATATGCCAAGCATGACTTTTAAATTTTATTTTTAAAATTTAATATAAGTTATACAAATTTTATGTATTTCATATATACAGATTTAGGAACATTGTGATATTTCTCACCCTACCCTCCCTCCTGCCCATGCACCAACCCTTCTTCCTCCTCTCTCTCCTATACCTACTCTTTATTTTTACAAAGATCTATTTTTAGTTAACTTAATTATCATAAGATTAATCCTATACTAAGTAAAGACTTTAACAGATAGTATGAAGAAAACAACACTGTTCCTCAACAGAAGAGACAAAGGCTATAACAGTAATCAAATCTCAAATGTGAATTTCATTCCTATACATTAAATTTTAGGTGCTCTATTAGTTACCACAGATCAGGGAAAACATATGGTATCTGTCTTTTGGGACTGGCTTATTTTGTTAAGTATAATGTTTCCAGCCACATCCATTTTGTTGCAGAAGACAGGGTTTCTTCTCTTTCTCTCTTTCTCTCTTTTCCTTCCTTCCTTCCTTCCTTCCTTCCTTCCTTCCTTCCTTCCTTCCTTCCTTCCCTCCCTCCCTCCCTCCCTCCCTCCCTCCCTCCCTCCCTCCCTCCCTCCCTTCTTTCTTTCTTTCTTTCTTTCTTTCTTTCTTTCTTTCTTTCTTTCTTTCTTTCTTTCTTTCTTTCTTTCCTACTGCTGAGTAGTATTCTATAGTGTATATATGCTATAACTTCTTTATCCAATCATCAGCTGATGTACATCTGGGTTGATTCCATAGAAGCATGATATTTTATAAAATTGTTGACAAGTTATTTGGAGGTCAAGGATAATGATAACTTTTCCAAAGGGACTTTCTTTGCTTCCAAGACACACATCTCCAGGGCACTGGCAGTGTGTGATAGTCCAGACCCCATATCAGGGACTGAGATTTGAGGTACAAGGAAGGCTGTACTGGGAAGAAGACTTCTCAGGTTCCCCTCCCCCTACCCACACTTAGCATGCTCTGAATTCCAGCTTTCCTCCTTCTAAGTCCACAAGACCCTCAAATACACTGCTTACACTCATAGGCTCTCAATCACCTGTTTCAAAGCTGAACATTTTTTCTGAGTTCTTTTTGATTTTCTGCTTCTTGCCAGATCATGGCCTGGGAAACTTCACAGCCTTATAAGCTCCATGTCCTGTTTATGTCTCGTCTGTTTCTTAGAACGACGGTTGTTATAAATCTTCTAGTTCACTTATTGGAGACAAATGCTACACATTCTCTATATTTTTCAATAGTTTTCTCTTTCTTAGGCTGGCTACATTTCTCTTAGACTTCTGAAAACTGGGGATAAAGGTCAGGCAAATCAAGCTTACCCACATCAAAGCAGCAAAAACTAAACTACTGATGAGTTTAAATCCATGACACTTGCAGGCTAAGCATTTCAACTCTTATGGCAATGGTAGACTATGACAATTAATAATCATTAGTTCAAGTCAATTCATGGTATGAAAATATAGCTATCAGCAGAAAATATTCATTTATACACATGTTTATGTACTCAGAATATTTTTATTTAGTGTCTCTCCCAGACTGAGCTAAATGTTGGGTATTTAATTGACAACGTAATAGGGCCCCTACCAATCTTAGCATGCTTACAATCAAGTATATGGCAAGGTGAGCAGCTTAAGGACAGAGTTATGTTCTGGGAAGTGCGTCATTAGGTGATTTTGTCATTGAGTGAACATAGAGTGTGAATGCACATGGCACAGGTCACTCACTTTATGTGCACTCCTCATGCAACCCACAGGCACAGGAGACACAAGATTTATGGGGGTTCTGCCAGCAAAAGAGGATATATAGTTTAGTGGTAAAATTTTTAAAATATATATTGATTATTTATTTGAAAGGCAGAGTTATAGACATAGAGAGTGAAGAGAGACAGAGAGAGAAAAATCTCCCATCTGTTGGTTCACTCCCCAAATGGCTGCAATGGCCAGTGCTGAGCCGATCCAAAGCCAGGATCCAGGTGTTTCTTCCAGGTCTGGCACTTGGGTGCAGGGGTCCAAGCACTTGGGCCGTCTTCTGCTGCTTTCCCAGGCACATTAGCAGAGAGCTGGATTAGAAATGAAGCTGGGACTTGAAAAGGTGCCTAAAAGACATGCCGGCACTACAGGCAGAGGCTTTACCTGCAGTACCACAGTGTCAACCCCAACATTAAAGTGCAAGTAGTGCACTCTAAAATAATAGCAAAAAATCAGTCTAGTAAACATGTAAGTCAGTTTTATAGTGATGTATCATCATTATGAGGTACTGTTGTACTTTATGGATTGGTGTGTGCTATAATTTCTGTATACTTGCCCACTAGTTTTGCTTATGTCAGCCTCACCACAAACCCAAGAATAATGGTTGACATTATGTTAGTGATGACATCACTAAGTGATAGGAGTTTTTCAGTTCTATCATAATATACTTGGATCATTGTCCTACTGTGATCCATCATTGACCTAAATGCTATGTGGTGTGTAATTGTATCTCAGTTTCATGAGTATTTAAGATTCATCAATGGTCAGGTTTCAAATTTTAAATTGAAATAAGCCTTAAAATTAATTTTCTCAAATTTCCTCTTCTTACTGAAAATGAAAATTCCATTGAATTTCCCAGTGGATGAACTTAGAACAAAACTCTTTCTTCCAATTCTCAGGATTCTTTTGTTATATCACAATACCTCTTTAATCAACTGGGTGCTTTGAATCATCTTCACAAATACATTTCAGACACTGAATATAATAATGCAGACTCTGAACTCAGAGGCATAATGACAGATGTGCTATTTTCCATGTGACTTCAAAACTTAAAATAATTAAAAAGAACATTTAGACTTAGTGGTTTCACCGTGGTGTGTAGAGTGTACTTATATGCAATTGAACTTGGAAATTGTATTAAATATGCATGAACACTTGGAATAGACTACATATTAAATATTATCTATAAATGTGTTAACATTTTTTCTTAAAAGTTTATTTTCTGAATTTATTACTAGAATAAGATAAATAAATATTTCATAGTTTATTACCATCTTATTTCTAGAATAAAATAGTTTAGATATTTCATTATGACTTTTCATTTTGCAATGCTTAGGAAAAATAAGAGAGAAGTAACTTACCTATAGTATCAGAAGCCGTTTTTATTCTAGTGATATAGGCAGAAGATTTATGAGCTAAAAACTACTTTAGCCACAGCTTGTCACTCCTTGCATTGAATTAATTTCCTATTTTTATAGAAATTAACAACTCATATAATCAGAAGAAAATAAATAAGTCTTACAATTACTAGAAAAGATATGTCACATAGAATGAGTATTCCAGCTGTTAAGCAGCCAAATTATCTTCCTATTCCTGCTGAAGTGAGTTGTGCTTGTAATGATGCATATATTTTATTTCATTAAAACACTTTCAGTTTTCTGAAATGTAAAATTACAGTAAGCATTCCTCATTTATAACCAGAGAATGTGGAAATTCCAATTTTTGACTTGCATTCATATTCCAAGCAGCATATTAAAAATGGTGAGGGTCCAAAATTAACTGGAAGAATTGAAAAGTCTAAATTTAGCTGGCTTTTGTAACCAGGGTGATAGCTGCTAGGGACATTTTAAATAGCGAGAGAGGTAAATGATTTTTCTGTTGCAATCCCTAGTGAAATCTGGAAGAAGAAAGTGTAGCTCCTATTAAAATGAATAAAAAGGCAAAGCCAGGCCTACGCTTCCTAGATACAAATTGGTGAAATACAATGAAATAAATAGAAACTATGATTTTAGATTGAAATATAAAATTTATGTGAGCAGTATTAACAAATTTTTGCTACTTTTAATGTTTTATACATCAATAAATAATCGATCCTTTGCTCACGTCCACACGGCATTCACATATTTTGGAAAATAAGTGTGTCTTTTTCTAGTGACTTTATAATAGAAGCAATAAAGGAAAATATTAAAAGGGCATCATACTTGATGAAAACAAATTTGAAGTGCGCATTATAGTGAATTCTTTTCTCAAAGTTTCATGAGCCACTTGAGATTCCCAGCACCTTTGCTCTTTCTGTTTGTTCTCTCATGGCATATCCAGAAACCTGCGAGCATTTCTCAGAGAAACTCTTTCTGTGTACACATCAAAGTGGCAACTTTTTAATGATCCAAATGTTAGACAAAGGCAGATAGTTTCTTTGGCCTTTGTAAAACTAAAGAAAGAAAGAAAGCAGGGATATTTTATTTCTTTTCTTAATTGCCTTCCAAGTTTCCATGGCAAGAAGTTATGTGCAAACAATGAGGATTTGTCAAAGGTTGTTTGCCATAGTATAGAGGTTTTCCATTTTCTAAAATGTATTTATAAAAGTATGATACTGCAAATAGCTTTAAGTGACAAAGAAAATAGCAAGTAAAATTTAGACTTCATCTTTAGAATATTTATTTATTTATTTGAAGCAGGGGGGAGAGAGAGAGAGGGAGAGGGAGAGAGAGGGAGGGAGGGAGGGAGGGAGAAATCTTGTATCCACTGATTTAATTCCCAAAATGGTTATAAAGGCTGGGGCTGAGTCAGGCTGAAGCCAGGAGCCAGGAACTCCATCTGGGTGTCCCACAAGCACTTGGACCACCTTCTGCAACTTTCCCAGGTGCATTAGCAGGGAGCTGCATCAGAAGTGGAGCAGCAGGGACTTGAATTGAACTCAGATATGGGATGCTGTTGCAAGTGGCAGCTTAACCCAGTGTACCACAATGCATGTCCCAAGTAAAATTTTTAAAAAGGACAGCTATTGAAGTGGACATTAAGATGATGGAGTAGAAAATGCATATGGGAGTATTACTGAGGAAATGATTGCTGGCATGCAGAATATTGGTTTTCTTCTTGAAAGTGGAACAATGGAGACTCTGTTAAGCTGGCTGTTATGTAGGGTCTGCTAGTTTATGTGGGGAGTTATCTGATAATGCCACCTGATTTTATTTTCTTCCTTAATTATTCATTTTTCATCAGCAACGAGGCTGTGTGGGGATGCATTTAGGTAGAGCTAGGTTTCATCAGGAGAAGAGAAGTCCTTCGTCCTTCTGAATAGCATACTTCCCATTGAGAATTCATCATGGGCTCTAATTTATTTTTAAACAATGAGGAAGCAGAAGAGTGCAGCAGAAAAACGATGGACATTCAGGCCTTGAGTTTGAATTTGGATGTGGGAATTAATACACAGGCAATCTAGTACAGTTTACTTAGAGTCTCTAAAATTCATATATATGTATATATATATATGTGTGTATATATATATATATAATATCATTTTAGGGAAATCTGCTAAACAATATAAGCACTAATCCAGTCCTGGTGCATAGGTAGCTGCATCTAAATAAAGGATTTTAAGCATAATTAATGAGAAAAGAGATTGTAGTATTTGGATTGGATATCTCTTGTTCTTATTGTATTACATAGCAGATCACAAACATGGGGGCTTGAAACAACCATTATGAGACTCTGATTCTGGGCCAGCCTGGCTCTTTCAACAGGCATCGCTCACCATGATCAACTAGTGGGTCAGCTGGAGAGGGACTGGTTTCAAATGGCTTCCATGAGGAAAATTTCATTTCTGCTCTTACTAGTAGGTTTGGACAGTCTTGTTCTTACTGTGAAGACCCTGAGGTGACAAACACAAGGTTTCCCGAGTCCTAGTGAGGAGCCGGTGAAGAACAGATGACACAGGGGCACTGAGTAAAGACTGTGGGTTGACATGTCTGCAGGTGGTTGTCAAGCTTGCTCATAGTGGATCTACACCCACAGACGTTACGGTTCTACTGTCACTAATGCCATCCCTGGGCAGGAGTTGGGCAAAATGAAGGAGTATGATTTATAGGAGAGGAACAGCAAACTCAAAGCTCCGGTGCTCCAATGGTGACAGCTGCCCTTTCATGTCCTCATGCCCACCCTCATGCACAGCCTTTTCCACAAACTCTATCCTGGAAGCTTATAGTGGAAGGGATTCTGGAAAACACAGTTCCAGATAAACCAAGTCTTTGCCAAACGTGCAAACACTCACATTTTAAAGCAAATAAATGATAAACACAACAATAGCGTCCAGCTTTTCTGGTGTTCAGTTCTTTGCATTTCTCTAGTGATCTCATTTCTAACCTCTGGCTTCCAGGCTTCCCTTTTCACTGACTCTGAGAGAAAAGTCTATCTCTTGAGTTTTCTGAGCTAGAATACATTGTAATAATTCACAGGGATTATAGGCATGGTTACAGGATATGACGGGGACATTGTCTAACCCTGTGGTAAAACCTTAGTTTTTGGATTACAGAGTGGCTAGTGACCTGAGGGTGAGAATTCAACAATAATTTCTGTTTCTTCTTCAAGATTAGAGACTTCCCCTTCCTACTAATCCCATTCCTGTCTGTAATAATCATCCTATAGTTTTCCCAGTGGATTACCTTTGAGGCATCTTTCCTGCAAGTTATGACTTATTTATGTGCTTACATAAGACAAGGTACCTAGAGTTGTAATAAGTCCCCTTCCTCCAACTGTAATGAAATTCCACTAATCAGGAGGCTTTTTGATTTCCTTTCTCCTTATACATTGAGACTTTTGTTCCACAACAGAGTGTCAGTTCAAGCCCTGGCTACTCTGCTTCTGATCCAGCTTCCTGCTGATGGAACCATTAGGCAGCAGAAGGCAATTCAAGTGCTTGGGCCTTTGTCACCCACATGGGGAATGCAGATAGAGTTACTGGCTCCTGGATTTACCCTCTACCAGGCCTGATTTTCTGCAGGCTTTTGGGGAGTGAATCAGCAGATGGAAAATATCCATTTGTCCCTCTCTTTCTCTGTATCTCTCTCTCCATTTCAAAAAGATGAATACATAAACATTTAAAAAATAAACAACACACTCTATTTTTGGCACTTTTTTATAGCAACCCTAGCAAACTAACACAGGGGTTTGCACAAGACTTGTTTTTGATCACAGTGCAAAATCTGAACGAGATGCATCTATACTACATTGGAAGCAACCATTAACTCCATTAATCTCATGAAGATAATTAGTAGATCACAGCATAGGAATAAAGAAATAGTCTTATGGAAGCAAAATGGGAAAGACTAATGAAGCTAAAGAATTCATAGCTTTTGATGAGTAAATTTTAAAGATTATCACATTGTTTTTTATTTTACTTTTGAAAACCGGTAGTTTATAAGTGGTTGATATTATGAAGAACTAATTAATTTTCTTTAGTTATTCCTTTCCAAAAAAGACCGTGATTTATTTGGGAGAACCTTGGGACAATGTATGGACACAGCATTCTCTCTCTCCTATGCTCATATGTCTAGATAAATGCAAACAAATCAGGCTACCATAGCTCACTTGAGTCCAGATGTGGTCCCCAGATTCCTTCTAAACATGATGTTTCATACCATCAACAGCTTTTGGTAAGATTCGCTTAATTTAGTCACAAGGAAATGATTACTTAAAGGCTACTGTGTACTACACAAATGCTATAGGCACAAGGAAATACTAGAGGGAGGAGAAAAGCAGCTGGCATATGATCCATTGATCTTCTCTTACTGGGAAGACTCAGATAGAAGGCAGGCAGCCTACTACACTCATTGAAAACACATTGATAACCAATCTGCTGGTATAAAGACTAAAGATATGTGTTATTTTATTACCAAAGTAGAAATACTTCCAGTAGGTTGTTTCTGGTTTAACATTGTTTTTGGCTAACAAACTTAAAACCTCTAGGTATAGATTCCTGGAAAACATTGTGTAAGTTATAACTTTTAGGTATGCAAGATCACTGTTGTATGACCTAAAATGCAGCCATATTTCAGGTGATCATGCCTTGCATTTCAGTTCTTATCTTTCAACCTGGTCCAGTGAACAATCAACAGAGACTACCTGGGAAGTCACAATCTTTCCCAGATTCCTCTGAGTGTTACTTGTGTTTCTCATTTCTAACAACCTTGTGGTGATTAGTAGGTCTTCATTCTGAGTACAGTCTCTGATTTGTGAGTTGGATCTGATAGGCTGATGCACTATGTCAGCTCAGTTGTGAAGAAAATTGTGATCTTGACATGGAGGAAGCCCCATCCAGTCCCCTGGATGAAGATGAGGGATACTTGCCATTCCTGAGCAACAGTGTGGTGCTAAAGAAAAGGTGACCTTCACTATCATGCTTCTACAACAATCAGAGTTATTGTTTAGACTATTAACTCTGCAAATCTGAATGAAGTGTTCTAAGCTGCTATTATAACTACAGCTCCTTGATCCCTCATATGAAAACCTTGCATGAATTTGTGATTTGGAATTCACGTATTTTTCAGATTTTCGAAAGGAGACGCCAGTCAAGTTTTTTATAACAGAAGCAGTAGAGTTGAAGGCAGAACTCTGTACTCAAACATATTATTATTTCTTAAATTGAACATACTAATATTCACACAAAATATACATGTTATATGTTGCTTTCTGTCAGTTCCACTTTTCAGAGAAATTCAATTCATGTTTTATAAATATGGAACTATACAACAGTATTACCATTATTTATTCTCTATGTTTTAAACAAAACATTTTTCAGAGTTTCCAACTCTCCATTTTAAATTGCACCGATTGTTTTTCAGCCTTCTATACCACTGTCATCTCCGTGTTACTTTTATGATCTTTGGCATTTAATTAAGAACCTTATTCTTGGAATGTATGAATTCCTCAATTTTTCTTGTTGTTAGCCTTTGCTAAAGTGCATATTCAAGCTATTTTATATGTGAGTGTAAATTTGGATGTACATGTAAGAAAAATGTTTAATTTTCTGCACACATAATTCATAATTTGTATGTGTAAAAATTTAGATTCAAAATAATTTTCCCTGGGAACTTTAAAGATATTGTTCTATTGAGCTTTGAATGCAGTCTTTCTGTTGTGTTCTTTTATGAAAGTCTGTTTCTATTTCTTTGCCAATAACCTAATTTTTCTTTTGAAAGCATTTCATCTCTTCTCTTCATCTCTAGGTCTTTGAAATTTCCACATTATGTTCCAAGGTGATAGTCCCTTTTATTTGTCCTGTTATGCGACAGAGCCTTTCATTACCAATACCTTTATTTAGCTTTTAAGATTGGGGAAATATTTCTTATTAACTTTTTATTTTCAGTCTTTATATTTTCTGTCCCTTTTTTCAAATCTAATAGAATTGGCACTTGGTTTAATTCTACATATTATATATTTTTGCATGTGTATCTTTTTTTCTTTGCATTATGATAGCTTCTTCTTACACTGTTGTTCCAAAAATAGCACATGTCCTTAGCATGTCTTAGTATTAATATGACCATTTAATTTTTTAAAACATATGCTATCTTCTCACATCTTCATGATACAAATGAAAGTATTTTCAATGTTTTCTCCCATCCCCATATCTAATTTTCCAAGTGCTGACTGTGTTATTATTAATCTTGATCTTTCATGCTGTGCATTTTCCTACAGGTCATATATCTTTATTTGTGTTCATAATTGCTATGGCCACTATCTGCTACCAGGCACCTCTTGCAATGCTCAGATCCTCACTTTCCACTTCTAGTATGTTATTTCACTTCAAAGTATTTCAAGTAATGGCTCATCATAGTTTATGAATGAATAGAAATGAGATTTATTATAATAAGCTCAACAGAACAAGGTGCAGTCCTGCATGCTACAATTGTTAAGAAAACAATCCCACATCTTCTTAAACTACCCAAACTGGACACCTAATCCTTAGCCAGAACAGGTATTGCCCCATGCCTTTCCACAGCAAGGTAGCCCCAGTCTTCATCTTTGGGAATTTTGAATCTTATTTATATCTCTCTTGTAAGGCTGTCATTGAATTTGCCCATTTACCGTTGTTACCCAAAATAGAATATCTAAGAAGCTCTTGGGTTGCAGACATACTCTCCCAAGCCCCAATATTAGTAGCACTGTCATCATCTCAGGATAACAAACTTCTGTTACTTCCACAAGTATAATTAATTCTCTGTTTGTCTGATTTACCTATATATGAAGCCAAAAATTATGAGACAGTATTAGTAGTTACGCTTTGACAGGAACCATAGTTGAGTTGCCCTGTAGAAGGGCTTATGTTTCCAAGAGCCTAAAGCTGTAAATCCTGGAACTCCAAATTTTCCTATTACATTGCTTGAATTAATGGTAAGAAATACTACTCTTTCCTGCATACCTTAGTACTCACACTCATCTATCTGAACTAGTGGGGCACTGCATTATATTCCTGCCACTGGGATGCACTATACCTTAAAAAAGAGCTTCACAAGCCTAAAGAATCTTCTCCTAAAGTGGATTCTTAACTGAAACTTTCCTTCAGGGTGATCATTATAAAGCAGCAGTGAACCTGCCATTTGGGGCACCCCTGTCCCGTACCAGAGTACTTGAATTTGAGTCCCACCTATGGTTCACTTCTAGCTTTTTGCTAATGCACACCCTGGAAAGCAGATGATGATGGCTTAAGTACTTGGGTCCTGGACACCCACAGCAGAAACACCAAATGGAGTTCCTGGCTCCTGGGTGTGGCTAGACTGACCCTATGCTATTTCAGGAATTTGGGGAGTAAAGCTGAAGATGGAAGATTTCTCTCTCCTTCCGTCACTCTGCCATTCGAAAAGTAAATGAATGAATGAATGAATAAATAAATGTTAAAAAGCCTCCTTCAATGCTTTATCAAGATGGCAGCTGGATACAAGAAATTGTGTTTTTCATTGAGTGCAACTGATATGACTTCATCCCTCTATTCTTGATCATTTAGGGCAATGTGGACCAAACAACAGACTTGATGTAAGCCCATCTAGCTCATTCTTATGAAATCACAGTCTATTACTCAGTACAATAGATCTCTATAGGTTGAGACCCTCTGTTTGGTATTCTGTTTTTTTGGACTGTTAGAACAATCATTACAACTTGTCCCTGGTATCACCGCCTTTCTTCTTGTATTCTTGAGTTGCCTCAGCCCCATTGACACAATTAACTTAGTGTCAAAAGATCACACCTATGGTAAAGATGACACACAAAGAAAAGATGATTCATATTTCCAAATGACTCTAGTCCTCCATCGTTAGTATATGCCTGATTACCTTTGTGAGGGGAGCATCCTCTGATTCCTGAAATGTACAGAGTCAACTTTCGTTTTGGCCTGTTAGTAAATTCATTCTAGCCTAACAGTATCTGAGCTTTCTAACTCCTTTATCTATTTAAAAACCCTATAAGATAGGATTTAAGATGTTTTCACCGTTTAGAAATCTTAAGTGCTTGAGGAGATAAATATATTTACCCTGAGTGGACATAATTTACACATGTGTTAAAACATCATCTGGTTCCCCATGTATTTCTACAATTTTATATGTCTATTCAATTTTAAGCATATGATAAGCAGGCAATTCTGGCTTCTCTATTTCATTCACTCAAGGAAGCCATCATATTTTCCTGATGTATCAAGCACCAATAGGATTGGCACAAAATTTATTCACCACGATGCTAAATCCTGAGTCATAAAACAGCAGCATTCTAGTCATATATTTTCCCCATCTCCTTTCTAGGTCTCTCAAGTTCTCCCAAACACATCTTCTGAGTTTCTGCTCATATGTATTAACTACATCTCACACTGCTTTGGTGAGTATCTCTTTCACCCTGAAGCAGAGGAGGTCCAGTAGAAATGATGCCAAGTTTGGGTAAATGTGAAGACAATGTCACTTTTCAAAACCTTCACTAGAGAATATTACAGGGTCTCCTGAGAAGTGGATGCTGTTATCCACCAGTTATGGGGAGAGCACAATTACAGAGGTTAGGGGCTTTGGACTTCCAAGTATATCTGGGGTTGAAATACATCCAGTATGTTTTTCCTGCTCCAGGTCTCATTGGGCCATTCCTTCTCTGACAAACACAAATTGCAACCCAGGAGTATGTTATTTTTCTTTTGCTGCGAAGGAAATACCAAACACATATCAGAGCAAACAATACCACCAACTTCAAACAAAATATCACTAGCTTAGCACCTTCAAATAATGCCACAAATTCATTAACTCTGCAGGTCAGAAATCTGGGCAAAGTCTATATGAAATTTTCAATTTCTCAAATGTAAAGATCGAAATGTTTGGATATGTTTTCATCTGGATGCCAACATCCTCTTCCAGACCCTTGTAGCTGTAGTAGAGTTCAGTTTCTTGCCAGTGTAGGATTAAAGTATTCTTTCCTTGCTGGTTGGCAGCTAGAGGCCACTCAGCTCCAAGAGGCTGCTGATATTCCTTTCTCCATGGCCCCTACATCTTCAAAGTCTGAAAAGGAGAGCTTCTTGTGTTAAACTTCTTTTGTGTTTCAACCTCTTCTGTTAGAGAGTGCACAATGTCATTAAGGGATCATTTAATTCATCTGGGCTTTTGTGTTGAGGTCACTCAAGTCATTGAATACATCTCATAGAAACACCAAGATCAGTGGTCAATTGTCTGGGAGAAGTTGGGCGAATTCTAGGGTAATCTTGGTTACTTCCTACTAATTATGTTTCCTATATTTAAACATTCAGTGGCTGTGAATTCAGTTTTCTTTGTAGTTATGCACTTGTGGAATTGATTTTCCTCAGACATCCTTCCAGATACAGAGAATGGGGTTCTCTTAGACACTGGTGTCCCTCCAAAATTCAGTGACCTAAAACCTCTCTTGGGAAAAGAGTCATTGATGATGCAGTTCCTTAAAACAAGAGCATATTGGATTAAGGTGGGTCTTAGACTGATATTCTTGTATGAGACCACCACAGAAGCTAGGAGATAGCTAAGGTATCATCCTTCCCTATGGTTTTCAGATAGGAGACAGTGGGGGAGGGAAAGAGAAAGAGAGAAAATAGCATTGTCAACACCTTGATTTCAGACTTAAGAACAGTGAAAGAATAATTTTATATTGTTTTAAACCATCTAATTATCTAATTTGTGGTACTTTAAAAAGAATGCTTAGGAAACTAATATAGAGACCTTCTGGCTTTCAGATCATGCCCCAAGTTTATAGTTGTTCAGTTAACCTCGTATTTTTCTCCCATCAGCACCGTTAAGTCATTTATTTAACAGTAATGATCCCAGATGATCAGTCTTATAGTTAGCATTGTGACTATGGAGAAGCTGCTAAACCAATGTATCCTTTCTATATGTACTCCACCCCTCATCACCATTGGTGACAATCCCATGATGGCATGTTATAGCAAGCAGGATATGTCACTACCCTCTGAATACCAGTGTGGCAGTCAGGGCTCTCCAGAGAAAGAACACATGGAACATGCATCCATAGACAACTCTACAGTTATGTCTTTTTCTCTATATTATCTATCTATCCCTACATTTATTTCTATGAACTGACTCATGCAGTTCTGGAAGCAACATTGTACATACAAGCCTTGCAGGATAGAAATCCAGGGAAGAGCTGATATTGCAGTTTGAATCTCAAGGAAGTCTGGAGGCACAATTTTTCTCCTGAGGTGAGCTCAGGCTTTCTTTCTTAAAACTGTCAACTAATGGGATGAAGTACACCCATAATATAGGGACTAATCTGCTTTATTCGAATCTAACTGATTTAAATGTTAATTTCATCTAAAATTACCTTCACATTGACATCTGGACTCTTGTTTTGCCAAACATATGAGTGTCATGGGCCAACCAAATTGACTCATGAAATTAACCAGCAATGGGATTGTTTTTACTACCAGAAACACAGATGTCTAGATCTAACTGTGCTACTTAAATAATAATGAATAAAAATATGGAACATGGGTTATAGTTAATATTCACTTTATTGAAAATTTCAGGCAAGATCTTTTTTTTAATTTTAAATTTTTTTAACTTTTATTTAATGAATATAAATTTCCAAAGTATGGCTTATGGATTACAATGGCTTCCCCCCCATAACGTCCCTCCCACCCGCAACCCTCCCCTTTCCCACTCCCTCTCCCCTTCCATTCACATGAGGATTCATTTTCCATTCTCTTTATATACAGAAGATCAGTTTAGCATACATTAAGTAAAGATTTCAACAGTTTGCTACCACACAGAAACAAAGTGAAAAATACTGTTTGAGTACTAGTTATAGCATTAAATCTCAATGTACAGCACACTAAGGACAAAGATCCTACATGAGGAGTAAGTGCACAGTGACTCCTGTTGTTGACTTAACAAATTGACACTCTTGTTTATGGCCTCAGTAATCACCCTAGGCTCTTGTCATGAGCTGCTAAGGCTATGGAAGCCCCCTGAGTTCACTGACACTGATCATTTTTAGACAAGGCCATGGTCAAAGTGGAAGTTCTCTCCTCCCTTCAGAGAAAGGTACCTCCTTCTTTGATGACCCATTCTTTCCACTGGGATCTCACTCATGGAGATCTTTCATTTAGGTTTTTTTTCCCCTAGAGTGTCTTGGCTTTCCATGCCTGAAATACTCTCATGGGCATTTCAGCCGGATCCGCATGCCTTAAGGGCTGATTATGAGGCCAGAGTGCTGTTAGGACATTTGCCATTCTATGGGTCTGCTGTGTATCTCACTTCCCATGTTGGATCATTCTCTCCCTTTTTGATTCTATCAGCTAGTATTAGGCAAGATCTTTAACATTCATTTTTAACTTTTAAGTTATATGTGATGAATTACAAAGTCAAAAAAGTAATACAGTAAAATATTATAATCTTAGAAGGGACCTCACAGTTATTTATTTTAGTCCCATTTCACAGATGAGGATTTTTGCTAGAGGAAAAGATAAGCTTTCAATAACAATGAGCTTTCATCAAGGCTTTCCCATTGTTTGACCAATTTCCCAACTTGACATTTAGTAAAATCAGTGACTCATCACTTGGTAAAATGGAGAAGTGTACTTTGTTTTCTTTGTGTTACATTTGGTGTGGGTCTAACTATTACAGTTAAACCATATAGCATACAATCTCATAAGAGATCATTTAAGTTCCCCAATTCCAATGATTTCTTTATAGAACTTTACTTCTTGTTCCAACACCCTGCATCAATTGAAAATTACTGAATTATATCATGGAGTTCTTCTGTGTATCACAAATTGTGATTGATAGAAACCTTTTGTCTCTATCATCTTAATTAACCTGACCACTGTTCCAAGTGACTTTCTTTCTTTTTTTTAAAGGTTTATTTATCTATCTGAAAGGCAGAATTACAGAGAGAGGAAGAGAGGGAGAGGGAGAGAGAGAGAAAGAGAAAGTCTTTCCCTGGTTCACCCCCAAGATGGCCACATAAGCAGAGGCTGGGCTAGGTTGAAGCCAGGAACCAGGAACTTCATCCAGATCTCCTACATGGCTGGCAGGGGCCCAAGTACTTGGGTCATCTTCTGTTGCTCTCCTAGGCACATTAGTAGGGAGATGCATCAGAAATGAATCAGCTGGGACATGAAGCCACACCCATATGGGATGCCGGTGTCACAGATGGCAGCTTTTCCTGGTATGCCACAATGCTAACCCCTCCACTCTGCATTTTAAAAATTATTTATTTATTTTCATTTTACTTGGAGGGAGGGAGGGTGGGAGGGATATATATATATATATATATATATATATAGAGAGAGAGAGAGAGAGAGAGAGAGAGAGATTTTATCTGCTGAGCCGGGCTGAACCCAGGAGACCAGAACTCAATTTGGGTCTCCCACACATGTGTGACAGGGATCCAAATCCCTGATAACTTGCTGCCTCCCAGTGTATGCATTAGCAAGAAGCTGGAATTGGAATTGGAGCCAGCTAGGACCTGAATCCCACCTCCCTTCCCCATATAGAATGCCAGCATCCCAAGGGGCATTTTAGCAATGGCGTCAAATGCCCGACTCTCTTAGAATTTTTAAGAATATATTATATAATCACTAATTATAGTTACCACTCTATAAATGGATTTCTAGAACTTATGATTCTTCTCTAAATATAATTCTTTGATGAGCATCTTCTTGTCTTCCCTCTTTCCTAGTCACCCCAGCCTCTGGTAAACACCATTCTACTCTTTTCTTCTGTGAGATTAGCTTTATTAGATTGCACAAATGAGTGAGATTGTGTGATATTTGAGTTTCTGTGCCTGGTTTATTTAATCTAACATAAGGTAATAAGTGCATATTGCAAGGTTGTTAGATAGAAGGTCAAAACATAAGAATCAATGTTTATTTCTATATCTTATCATTGAACATTTTGAAACTAAAATTAAAACTTAATATGATTTACAACACCTTCAGATAAATCTAACAGAATATGTACATGATCTGCATGCTGAAGACAATATAGTACTGAAGAAAGAAATCAAAGCAGCCCAATGTTTATGTAATGTTAGGGAATATTAGGTTTAACTGCTTTCTGTTCAATATGCCAGTAAGAATTTTTGGGAATGTAGTTATTCTGAAGCTACAGGGAATGGAAAAAATAATTAGAATAACGAAAATAATTTCAAACATGAAATGAATTAGAGGAAATCAAAATCACATTTTGCAGCTTTGTGGATAGCTAATTTGGCAAAAATAATGTGATTAGTGTAGTAATAGACACATGGATTAATGGAACAAATGAAAGTGGAGTGATAGACCCACTAATTTAGTCAACTGAAATTTGCAATAGATGGAAAGAAAGAAAAATCTGTTCAACATGGTGTGGTCAAAATTACATACCTACAGAGAAGATGGTGATTCCTGACAAAAACTTCATAGATTTTACAAAAACAACTTATAGATTATTGATATTAATTTAAAATATAAATTACAAAATAGTGGAAAATGAATAAAAATATATGTGACCTCTGGTTAGTGAGTAATTTGCACTCCCATTAAAAATTAAGCAATTAAATTTTCTCAGAATTAAAAACATTTGACCTGAATAAGATGTTATTAAGAAAGTCCCACAATGGGTAGAAATATTCAGCAATAACATCCAACAAAGTACTTATATTCAGAAAATAAAAACTCCTCTAAATTCAAATTTAAAAAATTCAATCAAAAGATTGAATGTGTTTCACCAAAGAGGCTATGTAAAAGGCAAATTAATCCACAAGGAGATATTCAACATCAGTAGTCATGGGGAGAATACAAATTAAAGCAAAAATTACATATGGCTGCATACATACAAGAACTACTTAAATACAGTCAATAAAATTACTATACCAAGTATTGGTGAAGTTAGGAAGCAGTGGAAGCACTTACAACGTGTTGGTAGAGATGGAAATGTGTAGTCACTTTAAAAAATTAAACATGCAGTCCCCATATGCCTGGCAACCCCACTTTATTGTTTTTATCCTAGAAAAAATAAATACCTGCATTCAACAAAATCCTGTGTACATATATTCTTATCATCTGTATTAGAAATAGACCAAGCCTGGAAAAGCCCTGATGTCCTCCAATGAGTGAATGAATACATAAACTGCAGGTGGAGGATTAGCCAAGTGAGCCACGGCGCCAGCATGGATTTGCTTCTTATTTTCTTATTGCTTTTTTTTTAACTTTTATTTAATGAATATAAATTTGCAAAGTACAGAATATTGATTAAAATGGCTTCCCCCCCATACCGTCCCTCCCACCCGCAACCCTCCCCTTTCTCACTCCCTCTCCCCTTCCATTCACATCAAGATCCATTTTTGATTATCTTAATATACAGAAGATCAGCTTAGTATGCATTAAGTAAAGATTTCAACCGTTTGCTCCCACACAGAAACATAAAGTGAAAAATGATAGATGATTTTTTTTAAATGATGATGAAATCAGATCAGACCTATTGTCATGTTTAATCCCAGTGAGAGTCAAGTTGGGAACTGATAATTTCTTTTTTTTTTTTTTTTACAGAGGATCAGTTTAGTATACATTAAATAAAGCTTTCAACAGTTTGCACCCACATAGAAACACAAAGTAAAATATACTGTTTGAGTACTCGTTATAGCATTAAATCTCAATGTACAGCACACTAAGGACAGAGATCCTACATGAGGAGTAAGTGCACAGTGACTCCTGTTGTTGACTTTACAAATTGACACTCCTGTCTATGGCATCAGTAATCTCCCTATGCACCAGTCATGAGTTTCAAAGGCTATGGATGCCCCTTGAGTTCTCCGACTCTTATCTTGTTTAGACAAGGTCATAGTCAAAGTGGAGGTTCTCTCCTCCCTTCAGAGAAAGGTACCTCCTTCTTTGAAGGCCTGTTCTTTCCACTGGGATCTCACTCACAGAGATCTTTTTGCCAGAGTGTCTTGGCTTTCCATGCCTGAAATACTCTCATGGGCTTTTCAGCCAGATTGGAATGCCTTTAGGGCTGATTCTGAGGCCAGAGTGCTATTTAGGACATCTGCCATTCTATGAGTCTGCTGAGTATCTCGCTTCCCATGTTGGATCACTCTCCCCTTTATTTATTCTATCGGTTAGTGTTAGCAGGTACTAGACTTGTTTATGTGATCCCTTTGACTCTTAGAACTTTCATTATGATTAATTGTGAACTGAAATTGATCACTTGGACTAGTGAGATGGCATTGGTACATGCCACCTTGATGGGATTGAATTGGAATCCCCTGGTATGTTTCTAACTCTACCATTTGGAGCAAGTCAGCTTGAGCATGTCCCAAATTATACATCTCTTCCCTCTCTTATTCCCACTCTTATGTTTAACAGGGATCACATTTCAGTTAGTTTTCAACACTGAAGAATAACTGTGTGATAATTACTGAATTAAACCAGTCATAGTAAGTAGAACAGACAAAAAAAATACTAAGAGGGATAATATATTAAGTTGTTCATTAACAGTCAGGGCTATGCTGATCAAGTCACTGTTTCTCATAGTGTCCATTTCACTTCAGGAGGTTTCCTTTTTGGTGTTCAGTCAGTTGTCACCGATCAGGGAGAACATATGGTATTTGTCCCTTTGGGACTGGCTTACTTCACTCAGCATGATGTGTTCCAGATTCCTACATTTTGTTGCAAATGACTGGATTTCATTGTTTCTTACTGCGCTATAGTATTCTAAAGAATACATATCCCATAATTTCTTTATCCAGTCTACCGTTGATGGGCATGTAGGTTGGTTCCAGGTCTTGGCTATTGTGAATTGTGCTGCGATAAACATTAGGGTGCAGACCGCTTTTTTGTTTGCCAATTTAAATTCCTTTGGATAAATTCCAAGGAGTGGGATGGCTGGGTTGAATGGTAGGGTTATATTCAGGTTTCTGAGGAATCTCCAGACTGACTTCCGTAATGGCTTAGCCAGTTTGCATTCCGACCAACAGTGGGTTAGTGTCCCTTTTTCCCCACATCCTCTCCAGCATCTGTTGTTGGTAGATTTCTGTATGTGAACCATTCTAACTGGGGCGAGGTGAAACCTCATTGTGGTTTTGATTTGCATTTCCCTGTTTGCTAGTGATCTTGAACATTTTTTCATGTGCCTGTTGGCCATTTGGATTTCCTCTTTTAAAAAATGTCTATTGAGGTCCTTGGCCCATCTCTTAAGTGGGTTGTTTGTTTTGATGTTTAGAGTTTCTTGAGATGTGTTTCTTGTAGGCAACAGATAGTTGGGTTGTGTTCTTTGAGCCAATCAGCCAATCGGTGTCTTTTAAGTGAAGAATTCAGACCATTAATGTTTAATGTGACTATTGATACTTAGTGACTTTGCCCTGCCATTTTCCCGGAGATATTTTCTAGTATATGCTTTGAGCTTCCCATGCTCTTTTACTGGTAGGTGTTCTTCCTTTCCCTTCTTTCATATTGATGGCCATGTTTCTGTGTTTCTGAGTGTAGCACATCTTTAAGTATCTTTTGCAGGGCTGGACGAGTGGCCACAAAGTCTTTCAATTTCTGTTTGCTATGAAAGGTCTTTATTTCACCTTCATTCACAAATGAGAGCTTGGCAGGATATAATATTCTGGGCTGGCAATTTTTCTCTCTTAGCACCTGTGCTATGTCTCGCCATTCCCTCCTAGCCTGTGGTGTTTCTGATGAGAAGTCTGCTGTGAGTCTGATTGGAGATCCTCTGAGAGTAATCTGACGTTTCTCTCTTGCACATTTTAGGATCTTTTCTTTATGTTTCACTGTGGTAAGTTTAATTACCACGTGTTGTGGTGAGGATCTCTTTTGGTCATGTTTATTGGGGGTTCTATGAGCTTCCTGTACTAGGATGTCTCTGTCCTTCTCCAAACCTGGAAAGTTCTCTGTTAGTATCTCACTAAAAAGGCCTTCTAATCCTTTCTCTCTCTCCATGCCTTCAGGAACTCCTAGAACCCAAATGTTGGTTTTTTTTAATAGTATCCTGTAGATTCCCAACAATATTTTTTAGATTTCTAATTTCCTCTTCTTTTCTTTGGTTTGACTGTATCCTTTCCTGTGCTCTGTCTTCTAAGTCCGATATTCTCTCTTCTGCTTCACCCATTCTGTTTGTAAGGCTTTCTAATGTGTTTTTCATTTGATCTATTGAGCTCTTCATTTCCTTTTGATTTCTCTTCACTATCACACTTTCCTGCTCTACTAGTTTCTGCGTTTCATTTTGATTCTTCCTTAAAATTTCATTTTCACGAGAGAGATTTTCAATCCTGTCCAATAAGGATTTCTGTAGTTCAAGGATTTGCTTTTGAAAACTTCTAAATGTTCTTATCATAAATTTTTTGAAATCCGTATCTTGCATTTCTTCTATCTCATCATCTTCATAATCTTGGCTTGGGGTGTTTTGTTTATTTGGAGGCATCATAGTGTCATCGTTGATCTTGTTCCCTCGATTTCTGTGTTTGTTGCTTGGCATAGTTAATTCTTTCGACACTGTGCGTTTTTTTAAAAAAATTTTTTTTTTATACTGTGTCCGTGTTAAGTGGACTGCCTGCTGTTGGAGGAGCCTTGGAGGCTTGAGATGGGTGTGGCCTGAGAGCTCTGCTTGGTTCTTCCTGGTTATGGGTGTGCAAAGGTGACACCCTCAGGTTATGCGTGGTAAATCTCTCTCTATTTATTTATTTATTTATTTATTTTATTTATTCAGGGGGTAAGTAATACCACACGGGACGGCTGTGCAGAATTGATGGTATTTAGCTGCCAGTCTCTGGCTTCTACCCAAAGAGTCTGTGTAGGCTCCGTTTCTCCTCTGGACTCCCACTGGGTTGCCTAGGCTACTGAATAGTAGTGACTCAGTTCCTTAGCTCTCCCCTGTTGTTATTTAAATCCAGAGAGGGGGCCTGCTCTTTGTCTCTTGCAAACTCAAGCCTTGCAGCCTTGCAACCTTTGCAAGGTTGGCGGAGAGAGAAACCCCCAACCTTTTTTTTTTCCTTCTTTCCGGTAGTGAGTCTGCTGCACTTTCCGGCTCCCCTCTAGATTCTGACCCCTGTTTCCCCGCCAATGTCTCGGGTTATTGAGCTCACCTCCCCTTCCAGTGCCGATGTGTGGACTTGGAGCCCTGGACGTCCCAACTCTCCCCGCTGGTGTCTGTGTTACATGCAC
Organism: Oryctolagus cuniculus; assembly: GCF_051225735.1. Classification (NCBI taxonomy): domain Eukaryota; kingdom Metazoa; phylum Chordata; class Mammalia; order Lagomorpha; family Leporidae; genus Oryctolagus; species Oryctolagus cuniculus. The sequence goes on from NC_142880.1 coordinate 41,757,332, forward strand.
TCCCCTTCCTGCACTGGCGCGCAGACCCTGCGGCTCCTGCAGCTCCCGCGGCTCGGCTTCCGCGCGGTGGGCGACCTTGTTCTCCCAGTAGGTCCTCCGATTCACAGCCACTCAATCCAGGACAGTTTCCTCTGCAATATTTTCCTGGTTTTTTTTCTGAGGCTACCGTAACTCCCCTTTTATTAAACTAAATTTTCCCGGACTATTGGTGCGCGCCCTCACTATTCCGCCATCTTGGCCCCGCCTGCTTTTGAGTAATTCTATGATTAACTTCTGAATTCCATTTCTGGTATTTCTTTTTTTTTTCTTTTTTTGGAAAGGCAGAGTGGATAGTGAGAGAGAGAGACCGAGAGAAAGGTCTTCCTTTGCCATTGGTTCACCCTCCAATGGCCTCCACAGCTGGCGCGCTGCGGCCGGCGCACCACGCTGATCCGAAGCAAGGAGCCAGGTGCTTCTCCTGGTCTCCCATGGGATGCAGGGCCCAAGGACTCGGGCCATCCTCCACTGCCTTCCCGGGCCACAGCAGAGAGCTGGCCTTGAAGAGGGGCAACCAGGAAAGAATCTGGAGCCCCGACTGGGACTAGAACCTGGTGTGCCGGTGCCGCAAGGTGGAGGATTAGCCTATTGAGCCGCGGTGCCGGCCCCCATTTCTGGTATTTCATCAATCTCTTCATCTTCACATTCTAATATTTAAATGTTGTTGTGTTCCTTTGGGGTCGCATAATTTCTTCCTTATTCTTGTTTCTTGAATTTCTGCACTTATTTTTAGGCGTTAGTGGAGATACTCATTGGCTTATACCTCTGATGGCTTTAGTCTTTCAACTATGTCTGTGGCTTAAGGGAATATCTGCACTTTCAATGATTACCAAAAGGTGTGGACATGGAGCTCCCGTCAGTGCTCTATAGTGGGGCAAGTATCCAGGGTAACACCGAAGTTAGGTATGGTAGATCTCTTATTAACTGAAGTAGGTGTGGTCACCTGTGTTGATGTGATCACACCCTCACCTCTTCTCCAAGGTGATCAAAGCCTGGGTTTTAGCCTCCAGTGGGTGCATCACTCATCTGTGCCACTGTATGAAACACACAAATGATCTGCATTGTCCTTAATTCCAGCACAGAGCCTTCTTCAATGACCCACCCCAGGCAACCAGGGACCTCTGGGGGTGTGGAGCCAAACGCAGTGATTGCCTAGAGACCCAGTTATACCCTGCAACCTCTCATGCAGCCACCGAATCCCCATGGTCTCAGCACACAAGGCTCCCTCAGTCACTGGGTGCAGAGGTTCCACTCTGCCCAACCAGCCTGTCTGATCCACAGGGAGGCAGATGTTCCCAGAACTGGCTGTCCATGGGTGCTCTTTCTAGGCAGCTTGAGCCCTGGAGCCTGTGGTATGTTGGGAGGCTAGGAGTGCCTTGCAGTCCTACATGGGTGCCTTTACATCCTCCCATCCAGGCTCAAAGATAATGAAGATGGCAGATTTTCCCCTCTGCTAGAATCTCTCGATCACACGAATACACAAGGGCCACTGGCTGAATGTTGCCCTCTCTCTGCCCCTGCTGCCAGTACTGACAAGAAGATGGCATCTTGTCTCGGCTGGTTGCTGTGCACACCCACAAGGGCTTCTACAGCTGCTGCCCAAGCCCCAAAATGGTGCCTGTTGTCTCTCAGCTGGATGCCAGGTGGGGAGAATAGGGTGACAGAAACATGCCCCCTTACTTCCAGCATGGAGCCTTCTGCAATGACCCACCCCAAGCAACCAGGGACCTCTGGGGGTGTGGAGCCAAACGCAGTGATTGCCTAGAGACCCAGTTATACCCTGCAACCTCTCATGCAGCCACCGAATCCCCATGGTCTCAGCACACAAGGCTCCCTCAGTCTCTGGGTGCAGAGGTTCCCCACTGCCCAGCCTGGGTCTGCGTGTAACTGCTAGTAAATGCTAGCCCCTAGGGATCCAGGCTGGACTCACACTATGCTCTCCCTCCGGCTGTATCATCATGGGCTCCTGCAGTTTGGTCTCACCTCCATCTCCAAGCTGCCACCTGCTCTGGCTCTTGGGTGCTTACTGTGTTTTGTCCATGTTTGTACTGCATTTCTGTAGCTTCCACACAGGTCTATGACATTCATCTTCCTTCCACAGAATTCCACTGCTGTTTTATCTCTAATTCTCCCCTGAGAGTGCACTTCCTACACTTTTTTTAACTATTTATCCCTAGCCCAGCATGTTATGTCCATCCTGGAATCCCCCTATACATATTTTTTTTAAAAAGCTTCAGATACAATGAGTACATATGTATATTAATGAATGCCATGGTATAAATAATAGAGATAAAAGCCTATACTTAAAATTTATTAGGATTGTATCTAAGGTGGTGAAATATTGTCATTTTTCCCCTTGGTGCTGATTTGATCTGATTTGGAGGTTCTAGCTAGAGGACAGACTGTTCTTTTGGACAGCTGAATAAGTCCCCTTCCTAACCACTTCCTTCTTGGAGCTCTCATGCTCCAGGTCATTATGCACCTGTCCTAATTTTCCTTGGGCCAGATATTAGGCAACTTGATATCAACCTTATGCTATGGAGACTATGAAATGATTCAAATTAGCCAAGAGTTATGGGCTTAATTTTGTTCCCACAAAATTCATATGCTGAATCTCCTAGTACATTATAATATGACTGTATTTGGAGAGAGAGCATTTAAAGGAGTAATTCATTTAAGATGAGTCCATTAACATGGGTCCTAATTTAATATCACCCACATCCTTATAAGAAGAGTAAATCAGGACTAGACACACAGAAGTAAGAATATGTTAGGACATTCGGAGAGGACTGCATCTACAAACTAAAGAGGGAATTCTCAAAAACCAATCTTTCTGACAATATAATCTTGCACTTTAAGCCTTTAGAATGGTGAGAAGAAAAATTGTTATTGCAGGGCCATCATTGTGGCACAGCCTGTAACTCTTGCATTCCACATGGGCACTGATTTGAGTCCCAGCTGCTCCACTTTTGATTCAGCTCCCTGCTAGTGGTCTGTAAAAGCGGTAGAAGATGGCCCAAGTGCTTAGACCCCTGCACCCATGTGAAAGACCTGGAAGAAGCTTCTGGTTCCTGGATTAGGCCTGGCCATATTTAGGCAGTGAACCAGTAGATGGAATACTGATCTCTCACTGTCTCTGTACCTCTGCCCTTCAAATTAATTTTAAAAATCTGTTAGAAATGTGTTTGCATGGAGTCTATAGTTGTTTTGGAGCCCTAGGAAAACTAATACATCAATCCACAGAGTACATGAAATCTGGATAACCTCACCCTGTGTAACATATGTAAGTTCAGCTTGCTGTCACCCTGGGCCATGGAGTAACAGCTGTGAGACTCTGCCTGCCAGGCTTTCATCATTTAGAGCTGTAACTCACAAATGATGCTCCTCTCACCTGTCTCTGTGCCACTCTGTGGTGTCCTACAATTAAAAGAATCTTTACTTTTTATGAAAAAAACTAAATTTAACTAAATAATGAAAAATTAAAAGTGTATATGAGTATATCTAAATCAAGCACTAAAAAATGATGGTCAGAGGTATAACTAGAAACTGACAGATATATTAAAACAAAATTTTAGAGATATTCAAGTGATCCAAAGAAAACAGGGAAATGACAACACAATTAAAACATAACCAAACTTACCAAAACTTATGGGATACAGCAAAAGCAGTGTTAAGAGGAAGGTTCATATCAATAGGTGCCTCCATCAAGAAATTGGAAAGGCACCAAATAAATGAGCTTTCAATTCATCTCAAGGATCTAGAAAATCTGCAGCAAACCAGGCGTGAATCTAGTAGGGGAAGAGAAATAATTAAAATCAGAGAAGAAATCAACAGGATTGAATACAAAAAAAAGTTACAAAAAATCAGCCAAGCAAGAAGCTGGTTTTTTGAAAAAATAAACAAAATTGACACCCCATTGGCCCAACTAACTAAAAAAAGAATAGAAAAGACCCAAATCAATAAAATCAGAGATGAAAAAGGAAACGTAACAACAGACACCACAGAAATAAAAAGAATCATCAGAAATTACTACAAGGACCTGTATGCCAGCAAACAGGAAAATCTATCAGAAATGGATAGATTCCTGGACACATGCAACCTACCTAAATTGAACCAGGAAGACATCGAAAACCTAAACAGACCCATAACTGAGACAGAAATTGAAACAGTAATAAAGGCCCTCCCAACAAAGAAAAGCCCAGGACCAGATGGATTCACTGCTCAATTCTATGAGACACTTAAAGAAGAACTAACTCCAATTGTTCTCAAACTATTCAGAACAATCAAAAAAGAGGGAATCCTCCCAAATTCTTTTTATGAAGCCAGCATCACCTAAATTCCTAAGCCAGAAAAAGATGCAGCATTGAAAGAGAATTACAGCCGGCACCGTGGCTCAATAGGCTAATCCTCTGCCTTGTGGCACCAGACACAGGGTTCTAGTCCCGATTGGGGCACCGGATTCTGTCCCGGTTGCCCCTCTTCCAGGCCAGCTCTCTGCTGTGGCCAAGGAGTGCAGTGGAGGATGGCCCGAGTCCTTGGGCCCTGCACCCGCATGGGAGTCCAGGAGAAGCACCTGGTTCCTTGCTCCGGATCAGCGTGGTGCACTGGCCGCAGCGCGCTGGCTGCAGCGGCCATTGGAGGGTAAACCAATGGCAAAGGAAGAACTTTCGCTCTGTCTCTCTCTCTCTCTCTCACTGTCCACTCTGCCTGTCAAAAATAAAAAAAAAAAAAGAGAGAATTTCAGACCAATATCCCTGATGAACATAGATGCAAAAATCCCCCCAAAAATTCTGGCCACTAGAATGCACAGCAGATTAGAAAGATCATCCACCCAGACCAAGTGGGATTTATCCCTGGTATGTAGGGATGGTTCAATGTTCGTAAAACAATCAATGTGATATACCACATTAACATACTGCAGAAGAAAAACCATATGATTATCTCAATAGACACAGAGAAAGCATTTGATAAAATACAACACCCTTTCATGATGAAAACTCTAAGAAAACTGGGTATGGAAGGAACATTCTTCAATACAATCAAAGCAATTTATGAAAAACCCACGGCCAACATCCTATTGAATTTGGGAAAAGTTGGAAGCATTTCCACTGAGATCTGGTACCAGACAGGGATGCCCACTCTCACCATTGCTATTCAATATAGTTCTGGAAGTTTAAGCCAGAACTATTAGATAAGAAAAAGAAATTAAAGGGATACAAATTGGGAAGGAAGAAGTCAAACTATCCCTCTTTGCAGATGATATGATTCTTTATTTAAGGGATCCGAAGAACTCTACTAAAAGACTATTGGAACTCATAGAAGAGTTTGGCAGAGTAGCAGGATATAAAATCAATGCACAAAAGTCAACAGCCTTTGTATACACAGGAAATGCCACGGCTGAGGAAGACCTTCTAAGATCAATCCCATTCACAATAGCTGCAAAAACAATCAAATACCTTGGGATAAACTTAACCAAGGATGTTAAAGATCTCTACAATGAAAATTGCAAAACCTTAAAGAAAGAAATAGAAGAGGATACCAAGAAATGGAAAAATCTTCCATGCTCATGGATTGGAAGAATCAATATCAACAAAATGGCCATTCTCCCAAAAGCAATTTATAGATTCAATGCAATACCAATCAAGATACCGAAGACATTCTTCTCAGACCTGGAAAAAATGATGCTGAAATTCATATGGAGACACAGGAGACCTCGAATAGCTAAAGCAATCTTGTACAACAAAAACAAAGCTGGAGGCATCACAATACCAGATTTCAGGATATACTACAGGGCAGTTGTAATCAAAACAGCATGGTACTGCTACAGAAACAGATGGATAGACCAATGGAACAGAATTGAAACACCAGAAATCAATCCAAACATCTACAGCCAACTTATATTTGATCAAGGATCTAAAACCAATCCCTGGAGTAAGGACAGTCTATTCAATAAATGGTGCTGGGAAAATTGGATTTCCACGTGCAGAATCATGAAGCAAGACCCCTACCTTTCACCTTACACAAAAATTCATTCAACATGGATTAAAGACTTAAATCTATGACCTGACACCATCAAATTATTAGAGAGCATTGGAGAAACCCTGCAAGACATAGGTAGCGGCAAAGACTTCTTGGAAAAGACCCCAGAAGCACAGGCAGTCAAAACCAAAATTAACATTTGGGATTGCATCAAATTTAGAAGTTTCTGTACTTCAAAAAAATAGTCAGGAAATTGAAGAGGCAACCGACAGATGGGAAAAAAATATATGCAAACTACGCAACAGATAAAGGGTTGATAACTAGAATCTACAAAGAAATCAAGAAACTCTACAACATCAAAACAAACATCCCACTTAAGAGAAGGGCAAAGAACTAAATAGACATTTTTTAAAAGAGGAAATCCAAATGGCCAACAGGAACATGAAAAAATGTTCAAGATCACTAGCAATCAGGGAAATGCAAATCAAAACCACAATGAGGTTTCACCTCACCCCAGTTAGAATGGCTCACATTAAGAAATCTACCAACAATAGATGCTGGAGAGGATGTGGGCAAAAAGGGACACTAACCCACTGTTGGTCGGAATGCAAACTGGCTAAGCCATTATGGAACTCAGTTTGGAGATTCCTCAGAAACCTGAATAAAACCCTACCATTCAACCCAGCCATCCTACTCCTTGGAATTTACCCAAAGGAAATGAAATTGGCAAACAAACAAGCTGTCTGCACATTAATGTTTATTGCAACTCAATTCACAATAGCTAAGACCTGGAACCAACCTACATGCCCATCAACAGTAGACTGGATAAAGAAATTATGGGACTTGTACTCTATAGAATACAATACAGCAGTCAAAAACAATGAAACCTGGTCATTTGCAACAAGATGGAGGGATCTGGAAACATTATTCTGAGTGAATTAAGCCAGTCCCAAAGGGACAAATGTCATATGTTCTCCCTGATCGGTGACAACTAACTGAGCACCAAAAAGGAAACCTGTTGAAGTGAAATGGACACTATTAAAAACAGTGGCTTGATCAGCTCTTGTCCTGACTGTTGATGTGCAATGTAATACTTTATCCATTTTAGTATTTTTTTTGTTCTAGTACTATTGGTTGAACTCTGTCATTAACACACAATTATTCTTAGGTGTTTAAATTTTAACTGAAAAGTGATTCCTGTTAAATATAACAGTGGGAATAAGAGAGGGAGGAGATGTACAATTTGGGACATGCTCAATCGGACTTGCCCCAAATTGTGGAGCTAGAATCGTGCCAGGGGATTCCAATTCAATCCCATCAAGGTGGCATGTATCAATGCCATCTCACTAGTCCAAGTGATCAGTTTCAGTTCACAATTGATCACACTGATAGGTCTAAGAGTCAAAGGGATCACACAAACAAGACTAGTGTCTGCTAATACTAACTGATAGAATCAAAAAGGGACAGAACGATCCATCATGGGAAGTGGGATACACAGCAGACTCATAGAATAGCAGATGTCCTAAATAGTACTCTGGCCTCAGAATCAGCCCTTAAGACATTCGGATCTGGTTGAAGAACCCATGAGAGTATTTAGGCGTGGAAATCCAAGACACTCTGGCAAAAAAAAAAAAAAATACACCAAACAAACAAAAAAGAAGACGTAAATGAAAGATCTCTGTGAGTGAAATCCCAGTGGAAAGAATGGGGCCATCAAAGAAGGAGGTACCTTTCTCTGAAGGGAGGAGGGAACTTCCACTTTGACTATGACCCTGTCAGAATAAGATCGAAGTTGGTGAACCCAAAAGGCTTCCATAGCCTTGGCAACTCATGACAAGAGCCTAGGGAGATTACTGACACCATAAACAAGAGTGTCAAATTGTTAAGTCAACAACAGACGTCACTGTGTACTTACTTCTTATGTGGGATCTGTCCTTAGTGTGTTGTCCAATGTGAAATAATGCTATAACTAGTACTGAAACAGTATTTTTACACTTTGTGTTTCTGTGTGGGTGCAAACTGATGAAATCTTTACTTAATATATAGTAAATTGATCTTCTGTATATAAAGATAATTGAAAATGAATCTTGATGTGAATGGAATGGGAGAGGGAGCAGGAGATGGGAGGGGTGAGAGTGGGAGGGAAATTATGGGGGGAGAAGCCATTGTAATACATAAACTGCACTTTGGAAATTTATATTTACTGAATAATAAAAAAAAGAAAAAAAAAAACATAACCAAACTAACCCAAAGCAAACAACACACACAATACACAAAGTGGAAAACATAAAAAAATTGTGTCTAAAGTTTTTAGTTTTAATGGTCTGAAATACCAACTAAAAGATGAATGTAAGTGCATGCTATGTATTAGAAATGCACTAAAAATATATAGACAGAACATAGAAAGTGAATGATTGCAACCAATGGACCTAAAGTTATAAATTTCCTGAAATTTCTATATTAATGTCAAATAAAATAGAATACCAAGCAATAAGTATTGCCTCTGATAACAAGTAACATTTCCCTGTGGTAAGTGTCACATCTCTAGAAAGACTTAAGGAACTTAAAGGTGGATCTATAATAAGGATGACAGGATGAAATGGAGACAAAATGTTTTGAAATTTTATTTGTAAACATAAAGCAGACTTAACAACTGATAAAACTACCACAAAAATTGAAGACGGAAGTGACATGATCTATACTTAATGAAGAAGTCCACCCCACAACTCCAGAGTATGCATTGTCTCAAATTTGTAGGTGTTGTATATGGTGAATGAAAAAGTAGTATCAACTAATTTAAAATGATTGATATAGTGAAGGTACTTGGACCTTAAGCCAATTTAACTGGCCATCCATAAAAATTAGATATCTTTATTGTCTACTAATATTTGCAAACTGAACAACATATAGGTTAATGACTAATGGATACAAAGTAAGATTCAATATTGAGTTTTCCATTGACAAGTGTTTACATGATATATCTTTCTTCAACATTCTAATTTTAACCTCTCTCAGTCCTTGCATTTAAAGAATGCTTCTTTTGAATAAAAAACAATGAAAGCTAGTGCTGTGGCTTAGTGGCAAAGCTACCACTTGCAGTGTCAACATCCCATATGAGCTCAGTTTGAATCTAGGCTCTTCCACTTCTGATCCTGTTCCCTGCTAACATTCCTGGGAAACCAGTGGAAGATGACCCAAGTTCTTGGGCCTCTGTATCCACATGGGAGAACTGGCTGAAGTTCCTGGATCTTGGCTTCTGATTGGCCCTCTATGGGCATTGTGGTCATTTGGGGAGTGTATCAGTGGATGTTAGATATCTCTCTATGTCTCTCCATCTCTCAATATAAATATCTGCCTTTCAAATGAATAAATAAATCTTTTTAAAAAACCAACAATGGGATATTTTAAACTTCACTCTGACATTTACATCTTTTAACTGATGATTTTCCCTTTCATTTGCATTGTATATCAACATAGTTGGGAAGACATTATAAGTTTATAAATATTTTCTATTCGTTCCTCCTGTTTTCCATTTCTTTGTTATTCCTTATCTTTTTCTGCCTGATCAGATCTTACCTGAATATTTTATATAATGACATTTTATCCCCTCTTTGTGATACTAATTATAATTTCTCTTTAAATTTTTTAACAGTTATCCTGGAATTCCAATTGCATTTTTAACTACACAAGTCACCCTCAAATGTCATTGTACTACTTCCCAAGTAATGTAGATTCCTCAGGACACAGCATTGCCAACCTCTCCCCCTCACCTCTTATGATATTTCTGTCATTCATATCACTTATTCGTATGGTATAATCATCTAATATATTTTTACTTTTAGCACTTGACCAAAGTCATTTTTAAACCAATTAAGACTATTAAAAATAATATTTTGTTTTACCTTTATTTATTCTTTCTCTGTGAGTTTTCTTTTATTTAGAACTGAATTATGAGGTCTGGCACTGTGGTGTAGTGGGTAAAGCTGCTGCTTGCAGTGTCGGCATCCCACATGGGCACTGGTTTGAGTCCCAGCTCTTCCACTTCTGATCCAGCTCTCTGATGTGGCCTGGGAAAGCATTAGAAGATGGCCCAAGTGCTTGGGCCCCTGCACCCACATGGGAGACCTGGAGGAAGCTCCTGGCTCCTGGCTTAGGATCAGCACAGCTCTGGCTGTTGCGGCCAACTGGGGAGTGAACCAGCATAGGGAAGACCTCTCTCTCTCTCTCTCTCTGCTTCTCCTTCTCTCTCTGTGTAACTCTTTCAAATAAATTAATAAATCTTAAAAAAAGAGAGAGAGAGAACAGAACTATGTAAAAGAAACATTGCACTGGGGGCCAGCGCCGTGGCTCACTTGGTTAATCCTCTGCTTGTGGTACTGGCATCCCATATGGGCGCTGGATTCTAGTCCTGGTTGCTCCTCTTTCAGTCCAGCTCTCTGTTGTGACCCTGGAGGGCAGTGGAGGATGGCCCAAGTCCTTGGTCCCCTGCACCTGATTGGGAGACCAGGAAGAAGCACCTGGCTCCTGGCTTCGGATCGGCGCAGCACAGGGCCAGCCGTAGCGGCCATTTGGGGAATGAACTAATAGAAGGAAGACCTTTCTCTCTCTCTCTCTCTCTCTCACTGGCTATAACTCTACCTGTCAAATAAAAGAAGAATTTCTTAAAAAAAAAGAAACATTGCACTGGACACTCAGAAGGCCTTATGCAAGACTACTGCAATATGGGAGGGAGGCTGAGCATAATTCAGCTGAATCACAGGTGGGAAGGTTGTAAATGCTGATGTGAGGCCATGGAGAACATTAAGGAGGGAGGTGGCCAAGGAAAGTAGGCCATCTGTGTATTTCAACTGGCATTTACCAAAGTGAGGTAATCTTCCCACCAGAGACAGAGAGATCAGGACACTCGCTAACTTTCCTGATGACTACACTCTTTTTTTTTTTTTTTTTTTTTTTTTTTTTTTTTTTTTTTAGTTTTATGTGTTTATTGATAATTTGTTTGAAAGAGTGAGAGAGAGAAAGAGAATTTTAACCTGCTGGTTAACTCACCAAAGGCCAGTAACAGCTGGGCCTGGGCCAGGCTAACACTGGGAGCCAGGATCTCAATCTGGGTCTCCCACGGTGCAGGAACTCAAGGACCTGGGGCCATCATCTGCTGCCTTCCAGACACATTAACAGACTCGTGGACTGCAAGCAGAGACTGAACTGGATCCCCAGCCCTTGGATGTGGGAGCTGAGCATCCCACACTGTGGTTTACCGTGATGAGCATCCCATGCTGTGGCTTACCGTGATGAGCCATGGTGTCAGCCCCTCATATCTGCAATTTAAAGTGGATGCTACTTCAGGTCCTGGAGAAAGACATGCCTGGCCTCCAGAGATTCACATTTCAAAGAAGCAGGGAAGGATCACAACTGTATGTCTTTCAGGGTAAAGGATCTAATACACCTGGCCTCCAGGATCTGTCTTCAGAAAGAAACCCATCTAAAGTTTAGTCAGGATGAGAATACTAAGACTGCCTGGTCAATTTTTCACTGTGTCATATTTGCCTTTTCCACCAGGAATTTTTTTTTTTTTTTGACAGGCAGAGTGGACAGTGAGAGAGAGAGACAGAGAGAAAGGTCTTCCTTTGACATTGGTTCACCCTCCAATGGCCGCCGCAGCCGGAGCGCTGCGGCCGGCACACCGCGCTGATCCGAAGCCAGGAGTCAGGAACTTATCCTGGTCTCCCATGTGGGTGCAGGGCCCAAGGACTTGGGCCATCCTCCACTGCACTCCCTGGCCACAGCAGAGAGCTGGCCTGGAAGAGGGGCAACCGGGACAGAATCCGGCGCCCCGACCGGGACTAGAACCGGGTGTGCCGGCGCCCAAGGTGGAGGATTAGCCTCGTGAGCCGCGGCGCCAGCCCCCTTCAGTCTTAAAACATAGTTTCACTGGGTATAGATCCTGGGTTAGGGCCATCTTTTTCTAACACTTTAACTATCTCACTAAAATTTCATTTGGATACATGATTTCTGACAGGAGAATTTCTTAGCCTTGTTCTTCTGCAAGTACTACGTTTGCTTGGATAACTTTGACTTTTTTTCCTCATTGTCTTTGGTATACTGCAGTTTGGGTGAGAAATACCAAAGTGAAAGTTTTTCCCTTGCTGTGTTTTTTAGAATTTCTTGGATATATTATTTGTAGTTTGTAATTAGTTTTGGAAATTTCTCAAATATTTCTTCTGTACCATTCTCTTTTTTATTTCTCTCTTGGTATTCCAAATATGCATATAGGATAAGCTTAAGAAATTATCCATGGTTCTCTGCTGTCCTATTCTGTTCATCTTTTTTTAAAAAAAAAAATTTATTTATTTTAGTCAAGGAGAGATTAAGAGATGGAGATACTGAGGAGGGGGGCAGATTTAAGGGGTGATTCCTTTCCCAAATGCCCAAAATAGCAGGATCTGGTCCAAAGTGAAAGTCAGGATCCAGGTCCACAATCCAGGTCTCCCCCATGGGTGGCAAGAATGTAATTACTTGAGGCACAGCTGCTGTCTTCCAGGATTTACGTTAGCATGAAGCTCTTGACAGGAGCTGGAGTTGGGACTCTAACCCAGGCACTCCTATATTAAGATGCAGGAATATTTTTAAAAAATATATTTTATTTTTAATTAGCTTTAACAGATTCAATGTGATTTATACACTTATTATGTATTCATCATAAGTATTTTTAATGGCAAATCTTTAATAAACTGTAGGCATTTTTATTGGATGACAAGAATGTCTTGGCATGTGTATTTCTGACTAACTAGAACTGGTACTATTTATATATAAATCCGATCAAACCTTTCTGGATTTAACCCATCCTTCTTTTTTTTTAAAGATTTATTTATTTATCTGAAAGTTGGTGTTACACAGAAAGAGGAGAGGCACAGAGAGAGACAGAGAGAGAGAGAGAGAGAGAGAGAGAGAGAGAGGTCTTCCATCCGATGTTCACTCCCCAATTGGCTGCAATGACCAGAGGAAGCCAGGAGCCAGGAGCTTCTTCCAGATCTCCCACGTAGGTGCAGGGCCCAGGCACTTTGGCCATCTTCTACTGCTATCCCAGGCCATAGCAGAGAGCTGGATTGGAAGCAGAGCAGCCGGATCTTGAACCGGCACCCATATGGGATGCCAGCACTTCAGGCCAGGGCGTTAACCCACTGTGCCACAGTGCCGCCCACCCCCATCCTTCTTTTCTTCACCATATCAGAGATACAGAGAGAAGTGATCCCTTGTGGTGATTCCTAGGGAAAAGAGGTGAAGCCATGAGGCACCTTTTCTCCCCCAGAGCATAAATAGGACACAAATCTCTATGAAATTTTTAAAGTTTATTATGGAAAATATGAGTAAAAGGAAATCCATTTCATTCTATTGTAGAAAAAAATTTCTTATGCCTTTCCCTTTGTATGCTCTTTCAGTATTTAATAAAATATATATTTGCTATTATGATTCTTTCAAATGTAATATGATATAATACAGATTTTCCAACCATTATCCAAGCCTTATAAGCAGAACTTAACACATTGCATGTGATACACTTTGTTCTGTAATTTAATTGATTTTGTTGACATTTGTAAGCATGGATTATTTTACATTTTGTAATATTGCCTAGAAAATTTATTTAAAAAGCCATATGTTATATCAGATAAAGCCTTGGGTTAAATACAGACAGAGACTGCAAGAATATTTGGAATGGTATTTTATTGCTCAAGATTTTATGAAAATAATACAATACTTTAATAGCAATGAATACCCCCACATTGTGATATGAACAGATTGCTAAAATATTTGACACTGATTGCAAGTTGCTGCCACATTGATACATTAGTGAAAATTAATAGACCTTTTTCATAGAAGTAAAAACAATAGACCCTCAAAAGCTTTCACCTTGTAATCCCTGGAATCTGTTAATATATTATTTTGCTTGTAGAAAGGAACTTTGTAGAAGTGATTAAGAAAAACTTGAAATGCAATACTGGATTATCCAGGTGGCTATAATATAATCACAAAGGCCCTTAAGATTGGATGAGGAAGGCAGATGTGACAGAATTAATATATATAATTAATATATTAATATATATGTATATGGACAGTCAAGCGTCAGAGAAATCAATTGCCATTGCTGGCTTTGAAGAGGTGGCCAAGGAAACATGAGCCAAGTAACTAAGAGTCTATAGAAGCTGTAGTCAGTCATCAGCTAATAGCTAGCAGGAAAACATTGTATAACGAGCAGGAACTAAATTCTTCTAACAACCTATATAAGCTAGGGAATATTCTTTCCTTGATGCTCCAGAAAGGAAGATAACCTTTGATTTTAATCTATTAAGAATGGTATCAGACTTCTGACCCATGGAACTAGATAGTAAATTCATGTTACTTTAACACATTAAGTTGATTATAATTTTGTTATCAAAACTATTGAGAGCTAATATTTTGTACTTCCTATATTAATGATAATTGTAATGTAATTATAGTAATAATCATGTTATATACCATTTTTATTTGATACATACTATGTTCCAGTATGTGTGTATGGTAAATATATTAATGAAATATAAATTTATACTCCATGAGTTTGAGTTTATTGTTACACTTTAGAGGTGAGAGAACTGAGGCTCAGGTCTAAATGGTTAAACAATTCAACAGCACTAAGATACAGCATTAAAGGCAGCATGAGAAGAGCAACTTCAGGGTTTGTTTTTAATTTTCTTTGGGATGTAATAATTCTTATAATTTTATTTTTAATCAATTGGCAGTACAATTTTATATCATATTTTGAAATATAGCTATTCAACATAAAATTAATTAGTTTTTGAAATGCATCTTTAAGATATATATCTATATTCTGCTTTAAAAATCAACAATATATATTATTATTTCTAAATCAGAGTATATTTACATCTATTTCATTTCTTTTTATGCTCACTTACTTGAGATTTGCTACCTAGACGAATAGGTAGAAATGGAATATGAATTTGTTTTGAAAATGCTTCTCAATTTCATGAACTTTGTCTGACAGTTATATACCTTGAATTATATATTAATCTGTTGCTAAAGATAATAATTTTTAGGTTTTATCCACTTTCCATTAAGTAAGTTCTTCCAGTTTTTTTGAGATCAGATGGTATTGCAAAAATTTGTCAAAAAATACATTTGTGATGTCTACAGATTTACTTCATTGGGATTATGCAGACTATTGACTAAAATCCCTAATCCTCAAAACAAAAGTAAAACCATACATATTTTCTCTCAGAAGAAATCTGATCTATGACAGCCTGGTCATTATTTTGGGAATGAACCAACACAAGATAAGAAAAACTATCACGTCTCCATGCTACTTGATTTGGAGGAAAAACAGGGCACCAGAGGGTTGTCTGTCAGTGTCCTCTGACCCTACACAGTCACAAGCTTAGAGGAAGGGGAGACAAGCCTTAGACAGGTGCAATACTTCACCCATTGATGGAAGCGCCATAGAGCAATGCTATGTGGCCAGGAGAAAGGAGAGCTGCCATCTAGCTTTGATGAAGTGTTCTTAAGTTTAGATTGTGGGGACTAGTGGACAAAGGTAGCCCCGAGCAGAGGCAGAAGTTGAGAGTCAGGGTGCAGAATCAGTAGAGGATGGAGGATGTGGTCAGTGCCTATGTGGTACATTCTGTCCCAAACATGATCAGGTTCTGAGTTACAGTATCTAAGCCTTTACCTCTTGTGACTAGGAAGGCAGAGATGTGGCTCGGGAGATGAGCAGATGCCAGCAAGATGCACACAAGAGCCAGTCAACTGGGCCTTCTTCCAAACTCAGTACCATGGACACTGAATTGCACTTTGGAAAGAGAGAGGGGAAAGCTGGAGGACTAATTATCTTTTCTATAGAAATTGTCACTTTATTAGAGTTTACATTCAAATACTCTTATAAATCTAGTTTCAAGCTATTTTGGTGCTTCTAATCCCAACCATGAGTCAGCTCAGATGGAAATAGGACTAGTTAGAGATGGGAGTAGCTCCATTGTTTTCAGACATTTGTCTTACAGTATAAGCTAAATTTGCAACTCTCTATTATGCAAGATTAGAAGTTTTGTATATTTATCTAATACTACTTGCTCTGTATTCATAGAACAAAATATATTTTTGGAATAATATTTTTATTACCTACATCCAGAGATTAACATGAGCACAGCTATTATCTTTTCATATCCTTGCAAGAACTCCACAAAATTGCAGTCATATTCTACAATGATTACAAAGAAGGAAACCAAGGAACAGAGAATGTAAGTGGTCTGATCCTAGGTCTGCCTTTTAGTGAAAGATGAAATCAGGATTCCAAACCAGGGAATCTGGATAGAGAATTTGGGTTCTTACACAATATGTTGTACTTATATTCCAGGATATAAAATTTCACAGTTCCTTTGTGGGTAGAAAAATGAGAACAAGTAAGCATAGTGCTTCACAATAATTCCCACGTTTAGACTGCCCTTAGAAGAAGGAGGGAGCTGGTGACTGATTGACTCCATTTCCTCATTCAAGGTATTTTTCCAAATATAGCTCAGCTGGGTGGATATAAAAGTTTCAAAGTATGCTATTTCTCCCTATTCACAGGAAGACGTATGGGTTTACTGTCCGCAAATCAAAAATTGGCCTCATACAATCAGTCAGTTAGAAAATATCCCTTTTCCTTTTTAGCCAGACACTAAGGTATGGGATATTGATTCTTCCATTCAAGCTAACTAAATCTTTAGAGTCTTGTGTTTTGTGATGTAACAAAATTTAAAAGTGTCTTTATCTTGTACTGTGGCTCATCTAGTAACATTAGACATATGGATTGTTATGGAAAGAGATCTCTGCATTACAGCCATAGAACACCAATTGCTTGCAGAAGAATGGTGTGGGCCATTTTTTCTTCCGTAGCATTTAATGATATATGAGGCCAGCAGCTAAGACCTTCCATAGACACCTGCAAGTGCTCAGAATTTATTTCTCTGAAGTCTCCAATAGGGTAAAGTTGGGTGGAAAGGAGGAAGAAAAAGAAAACAAAGGAAAATAAATCAAAATAAAACTCCATGAAATATCTTTTGCCAGAAATCCCCTAATGGGTCTCAGAAATAGTTTGAGCTTAGTCTGGATCTTCTATCATTTTCTATCTTGTTTAGCTTTTTTTTTTTTTTTTTTTTTTTGTGTGTGTGTGTGTGTGTGTGTGTGAAAGCAGACATCCAAGAACCATGAAGAGTTTTAGAATTAAATTTGGGAAGTTCAATAAACCCTACTGAAAATAGCCAAGAGTAGGAGTGACTTATTATTTGAGAACCACACTGTTTTTTTTAAACAAATTATGGGGAATTTGTTTTCAAGTCCTAGTAGACATCAAGAAGCTCTGTTACTAATGCTAAAACAATAATTAAATGTTCTTGTGATTTTAAATGAAACATTAAAATTATTATAAATAACGAATTTTCCATATGAAATACCTTTTAATTCAATGGTGTTACTTTGTATGTATCAGGTCTTTAATTTTATTTTGAGGCTAGGTTTAACTACATTTCTCCAAATCTGAAGTAGGTCATGACTTCAGGAGTAATTAATTTGTTGATATTGATCTGAGATCTTTCTCAGCATATCTTTCCATTAAAACAGGTTCTTTAAAATTTATCTGATGGACACCTAGCAGAGCTATTACTTCCCATCAATGCCTCAATTGGCTAGGTAAAGGAGACAAGAAACAGTTTTATCTATCCATCCTCTATCATCTATCTGTTAATCATCTATCTATATATATATATATATTAGCTAACTCTGATTTTTTTACACCAAACTAGTGTATTCTGACTAGAACAGAAAGTCTTTGACAGATCTAAAGAGATACTAAAAGATTCCTGCTAGGTGGATCTTCCAGTCCTTGGCATCCAATGACTCTTGACAGGAATGAGCAGAGAGCACCAGTGTTCTGGTCTTTTCAGGGGAGATCATTGTCCTTCTCTGAAAAACTTTCACTCCTCACCACCATTTTCTGCCGTGGTGCCACAATGACTGGGCTCATCATGGTGATTACTCAGCTCCTCTTAGCCACAAAAGAGCCCAGATGCACCAGCTCATCCCTACTCCTCTCACATGCCATTCAATATCCTTCATTGTCCATCTTTCTTACAATTCCTCACATCCTCCTCATTGCTTGTAGGAGCTCTTGATGGCACAATCTCCAGATGACTAATGTCTTCTCTTATAAGCCCTTCCTTTCTAGCTCTCTAGGAAACTGGAACTCCTTGCGAGAAGTTCATGACCCTGATAGCCCAATTGTGAGGGACTTTTTTCCCTCACATACATCTTGTAACTCTGGTTTGGATTGGGATGTCCTTTACGGTCTTTGTCACCACTTAAATATAATTTTCTCCTCTATTTCCTTAAAATACTAGCTATAAAGTTAGTAATATTACATTATATAATAAAGAATAAATGACTTATCTTCTTGTAATCATATACTTAAGCCTTATCATTGCCCTCTATTCCTTGAACACTTTAACTTCTCAGGTTGGCACATGAGACTCTGTGCCCCGTAAGACCCAAGTGTCTAGATCTTCTCTTCACCATTATGCTAGCCCTACCTCAATCTTTCATTGCCAAAGTCACTAATAATAATCAAATCCTCTCACAAAGATTTAGGCAGAGTGCTAATGTTTGGCACAGTTGTTAACACAGCCCTTGATCAGTTACATCTCTGATATGCTCCAAATTGAGTAACTGTGTTC
Organism: Oryctolagus cuniculus; assembly: GCF_051225735.1. Classification (NCBI taxonomy): domain Eukaryota; kingdom Metazoa; phylum Chordata; class Mammalia; order Lagomorpha; family Leporidae; genus Oryctolagus; species Oryctolagus cuniculus. The sequence continues at coordinate 41,776,099 of NC_142880.1, forward strand.
CCAATCAACAAAGTGGCCAGTTTTAAGTAAAACTGACACTTTCATAACATTAAAGTTACTTTATGGAAAAATGTACTATTTCTTGTTATATAACATGGATGAACCTCAAAAACATTATATTGAATAAAGAAAATGTGACACAAAAGTCTTTGTACTGTATTATGCATTTACATTAAATATTAGAGAAATGATCAGCAAACGGTTGCCAGTGGCTGAGAAGAGATTTGCCACAAAGTGTCAGAGTGGACTTATGGATGATGGAAATGTTGTATATCATGATATGACGGTTATTTAGTAATGCATATTTTAATTCTTTGAATAGTAAATTAAAATAGGTGAATTTTGTTATGTTTGAATTACTAAGCATTTTCTTGAAATATTTTCTGCATAGGGTTTATCCTAAGCAGATTAATTAGACTCCTCAATCATCCAAAAATTCCAAAGATAGGTGCATCATACTACAGTAGCAAACATGGAAAACATTCCTCTCATTGGTAAAATGTCAAGTATATATGTCTGACTCCGGAGAGGAGATTAAAAATTGGCCCATGTTTTTTACACTTGATCTTAGCCAAAGGCCGAGAAGCGATGGCCCATGTTTTTTAATAAAAATTGCATAATTATAACTGGTTGAATCTAGTATGTAAAATGTATACTTACAACCTTAGTTTTTATTATATTTTATATTTTCATGGGTAATCTCATAAAGCATTCTAATAAGAAACAGAATGATTTATCGTTATATTTTTTTTAAACTTAGGAAAAATTTTATACAAACAAGATCACCCATTTCTAAAATGCAGCTCTACTTTGCAACAGTAGAAAATTAATTTGACACATTCCCACATCCAGTTTTTTTATTTTAAAGTTTTTATCTATTGAATACAATTTTTCTAAGTACAACTTAAAGATTTCCACCCCCTCCATACCCGCCTTTCCACCCTGCTCCTGTCCTATATCCTACCCCCTCTCCCATCTCATTCTTCATTAAGATTCATTTTTAATTAACTTAAATACAGAATACCAACTCTATACTAAGTAAAGGTTTCAACAGTTTGCACACATGCACATAATGTAAAAAGTACTGTTTAAGAACAAGTTTTGCAGTTAATTCTCATAGTACAACTCATTAAGGACAGAGATCCTACATGGGGAGTAAGTGCACAGTGACTTCTGTTGTTAATTTAACAATTAACACTCTTATTTATGATGTCAGTAATCACCCGAGCTCTTGCCCTGAACTGCTAAGGCTATGGAGGCCTTTTGTGACTATAAACTCTGTCAGTATTTAGACAAAGCCATAAGCAAAGTGGAAGTTCTCTTCTCCCTTCAGAGAAAATTACATCCTTCTTTGACGGCCCCTTCTTTCCACTGGGGTCTCATTCACAGAGATCCTTCATGTAAGATATTTTTTGCCACAGTGTCTTGACTTTCCATGCCTGAATTGCTCTCATGGGCTTTTCAGCCATATCTGAATGCCTTAAGGGCTGATTCTGAGGTCAGAGCCATTACCCAATTATGATAACAACTTTTTGCAAGCTGGGAATAGAAGAGAACTTACTCAACTAGATCAGAACAAATGATATAATCCCAGAATCTTATATAGTGGATACTGCTTAAGTGTTTACAGTGAGGCCATGGTCTCCTGAATATTGAACATGGCTGTAGTCCTGCTTTTGCCTAAGCAGGCCTTGTGAAGGCATACCTTCCTAAATGCAATACAGATGCAGTAAGCAGATTATTGGGTTATTTTTGGTATTGCTTTAAGGAAAACCCCATATCATACTTCAAGGGTATAGAAAATGAGCCAGGAGCAACATGAACTTTTGCTTCTCACTATAAATATGTTACATGATGCTTACCTCCCTTGCTTGTGCCTGTTTGGTATTCTTTTACAATGATTAATCCAGTTGTACATTCCTGGTTGTTCTGTTATTAGTTCAACCCTACACTAAATAGTAACAGGTGCTGGCTAGAGCTATCCTGTGGTACTCTTCTGATGAAGGCTCCTGTGTCCAGGCTCATCATTTTAAAACTCCATAAGTTAACGCTATACTAAATGGTGAGACAGTAGACACTACACACCTAAGATTAGCAGCAAGACAAGGATACTCCTGTTCACCATTCCTTTTCATCATCATATTGGTTGTCTAGTCAATTCAATAAAGAAAGAAATGATATATCAATTGGAAAGGAAGAAATAAAACTATATTCACAAATAACATCATTATTTAGAATATCTCAAAGAATGGTGAGATAAGCTTTCTGTATCTAATAAATAACTATAGCCATTAGATTTGTAACACAGGAGAAAATGTAGGGCATCTTAAATTCAGTGTTGAGTTTTTGGGTACAATACCCAAAAACACAATCTGTGCAAGAAAAACCTTATAGAAGTTAGGACTTGCCATTTAATAACTTCTCCTATGTGCAGGAAACTTTTAGAATGGAAAGACAAATCTAGATAGGGAGAAAATGCTTGTGAAGCGCCTGTCTGGTTGGGCAGTGTAACTTAGTCTCAGCACTGAGTTCTTTGCAAACTTTCTCTGGTAGAACTCAGCTACTTAGTGGCATGTGTGCAGGATTCAAGTGGTTGTGTTACTTAGTACTGGATTTTTAATGAACAAAGGATGGAAAAAGATAGGAAAAAAAAATTGAGAATATGGTGAATACCCTGTGGCTTTTGTAGCAAATCTGTAGAAACTTGGTGGCTTGGTACAATGCAAATGTTTTCTCTTATAATCATTGAAGCCACAGTCTAAAATCAGTCTACAAACACAGAAATCAAGGCATCCTCTGGTCCACTTTCCCTTTGAAGGCTCTGAAGATGCTGTTCCTTGTTTCTCCCAGCTCCTGGTGGCTATCAGCCTTCCTTGGCCACATCATAACTGTCTCCATCTCCGTCGACACAGTGCCCTCTCTGCGTCCAACTCCCTCAACCTTTCCTCCTGGGAATACATGGCACTGCATTTATTAAGGCCCACCTGGGTTATCCTGGCTCAATTTCCAACCTCAGAGTCCTTACCTCACTTTGCTGGCAAAGGCCTTTTGTCCAAGTAAAGTAATATTTGCAGATTCCAGATCTGATATCTGGGGGGCATTATTGTTTTAAACAAATTATTTGAAAGGAAGCTGGTATGTGATTGGTCCTAAGCTAGGTGAAAGAAGCAGAATTAGGGGGAAAAAGTTAATTATGAATTACATGATTAATACATTTTTTTGACAGACAGAATTAGACAGTGAGAGAGAGAGAGACAGAGAGAAAGGTCTTCCTTCTGTTGGTTCACCCCCCAAATGGCTGCCACGGCCGGCGCGCTGCACTGATCCGAAGCCAGGAGCCAGGTACTTCCTCCTGGTCTCCCATGTGGGTACAGGGCCCAAGGACTTGGGCCATCCTCCACTGCCTTCCTGGGGCCACAGCAGAGAGCTGGACTGGAAGAGGAGCAACCGGGACAGAACCCAGTGCCCAAACTGGGACTAGAACCCGGGGTACCGGTGCCGCAGGTGGAGGATTAGTCAAGTGAGCCGTGGCGCCGGCCATGATTAATACATTTAAGGAGGGAAAATTAGATGCAAAGCCAAACAGATTGTTTTAATTTATGTTAAGAAAATGTAGATATACTAATGTGTATACATGCAAAGATATGTTAAAAGTGATTTTTTTCTTGGTGGTGCTGTTGGGGTGGCTTGTATTTTGCAATTATTTAATTTATTGTCTTCATGCTAGCATAATCAAGATTAACACTTTGAAAAAGCCTGCGTTACTTAATCTCACATATGGAACCTATAATTCCCTTTTGGATAAAATCATATTCAAAATACTTGGAGTCAAATGTGGCATGGAGGATCAAGCAATGTAACATGACCAGAGACAAAGTCCCATGAGTTGAGGCCTGTGTCTTAGAGCAACCTAAGCTGCTGCTGCTTCTCTCTAGCTCTCTCTTTATAAAGATAGATAGATAGATAGATAGATAGATAGATAGATAGATAGATAGATTTGAAGGACAGAGTTACAGAGAGAGTGAGAGATTTCCCATCTGCTGGTTCATTCCCAACAGCCAGAGCTGGGCCGGTCCAAAGCCAAACCAGGACCAGGAGCTTCTTCTGGGTCTCCCACGTGGGTGACAGGGGCCTACGGACTTGGGCCATCTTCCACTGCTCTCCCAGGCACATTAGCAGGGAGCTGGATCAAAAGTGGAGCAGCAGGGACTCAAACTGGTGCCCATATGGAATACTGTCACTGCAGGCAACAATTTTACCTGCTAAGCCATAACACTAGCACCAACTCAAGCTTCTTAAACATAAGAGCTTGTTATCCTAGGATAAAAGATCGTGTAGCACTGGCTGCCTGTACATTTGAGCATCAATAATCAGATAATAGAGGGAATAGGTGTTAACTCTATCAAAAGGTTCATAATTTATCTTCCTAAATTCAACCCTTCAATTGCTGGTAGATGCAATTCCTCAGTTCTTCCTTGATCTCAGTAGGGAGTCTCTGAATAGAGGTTTACTTAGTGGTGATAAAATACCTTATGCTCTTCCATCAAAACGATGTTAGTACTAAATAGTAATAAGCATCATAGTTATATATAATTATAAGTGATTGCAGCACAAAGGTCTTTGGTGGTATCAGAAGCAGGGAAAGAGGCAGTTTGAATACATGTCTATTCAAACATTTAGTATGGGAAGTGTTTCAGGAAGATTGATGAAAATACATTGGTTTGAAGTGTTGTTGTCTTAATTTTTTTTAAATCATGAAAGAAATTAGATAATAACCCAAAGCAGGCAAACAGGTTAGATTGATAATTTAGAGCAGTATTGATCCAAGCAGGTAATTGATTGACAAATTTCTATTCTAGGTAAAAGAGAATGCAGGTAAACTAATTTTCATTTAGACACAGCGGCATGGATTTTAGTGAAGATTATTATTACTATTATTTAGTGAAGATTATTATTATTATTATCTGGCAAAAAGACAATTGAATCAGTGTGTCCTTTCATTATCATTATATATTGATAATAATCATGTATTTGCTTTTCAAAAATGTAGTTCTTCTGTGTTTAATATTTGCCATTTAGTTTTCTCATAACTACAAAGTGTTTGCACTACTGATTTTTATGAGTATTATATGATCATGATGCATTATTTGCCAGAAGATAAAACTGTCAGTGCTCAAATTCTTTTTCAGTGCATGATTGCCCTGAAAGGGTCTCATTTGTTGTTCTACAAAATGTTAACAGAATCTCCGAATGACAATATTCCCCTTAGCTTTAAATAAAATGAAGGGCATGTTCCGATTGCTCACAGGCTCTTGTCTCTGAATTTATTGACATTTTAAATTCAAATGCCAAACTTAATAGGGATACAAAAGAATGTTTTCATAATGAATTGAATAGATGAACTTTTGAAGGAAGATTATGGTCAGTGGGTTAATAAAATGCAAGAACTTGGGGACAACATTGGGCAACAAAACTTTATATAAAATATCCAGTAAAAATTGTGCTTTAACATAGAGCATAACTCATTTTCAATTATTCTCTCAAATACATTTTCTATAAATTGATGTGACTGCATGAGATCATTCTTATCCATCGATGGGCAGGATAAATATATAATAACTCAAACACTTCAAGGAAGGCAGGTACTTTGATGCATAGATGCCTATGGGCTTGCTTCTCAGTTTTAATGTGATCAGATCCTGTCTCTGATTTGCTAAGTCTCAGTTGGGCCCAAAGTTCTGCATTTCCACCAACTTTCCAGATAACACTGTTGCTAGATTCACAATTGACATTTTTTGAGTAGCAAGACCCACTAGTGGGTCAAACCCAGCTGTCTGTGTTGAACAGTACTTCCACCAGATAAGCAAAGCTGGCACTGGAAGCTCATGGGCATGGAAACCAAGTCAGAAAGCAGCCAGAAGTCAAGACTGCAAGTCCTGCAGATGGCATTCAATAAATGGATCACTTAATGCTCAGACTGCAGTTTAACATCTTACTACTTAATGTGTCTTTTCTAAACTCTTGTAGAATAAGGCCACTGGTAAGAATCACTGGCCCTAAATTATGAACAAATATATGCCTATTTTGCTTCTTAACTGAATGTGTTTAGATGTGAAAAGATGAAAAGTCTCCACCTTACCCCTACTGGGAGTAGACTGTGTAGTGTTAGAAGTACGTTTACCTTTTATTTTCCTTTATGGAAATTGGAACTAAAAATGGCATGTTTCTACTATTAATATGCCCACCTCCCATACCCAAGTGCCTGGGTTCAGTGCCTGCCTCCAGGTTCCTTCCAATGCAGACTCTGGGAAGCAGCTGGTTGTGGCTCAAGTAACTGAACTCCTGCTACCCACATGGCAGACCAGGCTTGTGTTCCCAGTTCCCAACTGTGGCCCTGGCCCAATACTTTTTCTACTTAATATTTTATTTATTATTTTTTGAGATAACATTTTTAATTTACATTGTAGTCAAAGGCTTAATGCTCTACTAAATGAAGAGTTCAACAAATAAAAAGTAAAAATACCATAGTTCACAGGGAAATAGGCAAGTGCTATAAACAATAATCAAATGAAAAATCCTTGCAGGCATTTGGAGTGGGGAGCTCTCTCTGTATGCTTTTCCTGTTCTCTGTCTCTCAATAATGCATACATACATATATAAATGCATGCATACATTTTTAATTTTTTTAAAGATTTATTTTACATATTTGAAAGACAAAGTTACAGAGAGAGGTAGAGCCAAGGAGAGATAGAAAGAGGTCTTCCATCTGCTAGTTCACTCCCCAGATGACTGCAACGGCCATAGCTGAGCTGATCTGAAGCCAGGAGCCAGGAGTTTGTTCTGGTTCCTCCATGTGGGTGCAGGGATCCAAGCACTTGGGCCATCTTCTATTGCTTTTCCAGGTGCATTCGCAGGAAGCTGGATCAGAAGTGGGTTAGCCCAGAATTGAACTGGTACCCCTACTGGATGCTGGCACTGCATGCAGGGGCTTTAACCTGCTGTGCCACAGTGCTGGCCCCCACACATTCATTTTCAAAAAGGATGGTCAAATGCAGCTTTAAAAATTGTTCTAATGCAAATGAACATGAGCATATTCATCATTCCAACATATGTTGTGGAACTTTAGATTTAAAATGAAAAGCAGGTTAATAGTTGGTAGATATCCATCATTAAAAGCATTTTAAAATGTCTCTGGATGTACTCACATAAAATATAAAATACACTAATTAGAATATTTTGATTTCCAGTAGTCAAATTAGATGGTATGCATGTGTGAGGAGCAGATTGTTTAGAAGTAAAAGAGATAAAAATCATTCAAAATGAGTGATCATAATTAAAAAAAAAAAAAACGCCCTGTCTACTAGATTTGTAAGCTTGGCAAATTATTTAGCTTCTATGTACTTCAACTTTCTGAGTTATAAAATAGTTATAACAATGGCTGCTTCAAAGTGTTGTTCTGAGTGTTAATGCATATAAAAAACTAATAGTAATACCTCAAAGATAATAGGTTGCTAGCATATATCTTAGTCTCTCTGGGTTGCCATAAGAAAGCACCATAGACTGGCAAGGTCATAAACAATAAAAACATACTTCCCACATTTCTGGTGTCTGTGAACCTAAAATCAAGAAGACAGCATACTGGGTGTCTGGTCAGGGCTCCATTCATGGTTCATAGGTGGAGCCTTTTCCTCTGTCATCAGGGTGGAAAAGAGCAAGGTGCCTCATGATCTAGTCACCTCCTATAGGCTCCATAGCCTATTATCATCCTCTTGTGGGTTAGGACCCTATGCATTGGAAAAATAGCAGTGAACTATTATGAAAATGTTTGCTGAAGGTAACTTATTTTTCTGAAGGACTGTTTTGTTTTAATTTATTTGACAAGTAGAGTTATAGACAGTGAGAGAGAGAGAGACAGAGAGAAAGGTCTTCCTTCTGTTGGTTCACCCCACAAATGGCCACTATGGCCGGCACTGCACGGATCTGAAGGCAGGAGCCAAGTGCTTCTTCCTGGTCTCCCATGCAGTTGCAGGTGCCCAAGCACTTGGACCATCCTCCACTACCTTCCCAGGCCACAGCAGAGAGCTGGACTGGAAGAGGAGCAACCAGGACTAGAACCAGCACCCATATGGGATGCCAGCACAGCAAGGCGGAGGATTAACCAAGTGAGCCAAGGCACCGGCCCCAGAAGGATTGTTTTTTCCAAATGTTTGAGAATGGCTAGCGGGATATTTTACAAGCACTTCAAAATCTATGTGTTCGAGTTTGTACTTAGTTTCAACTAAGTTAGTACTATGCTGGTTGATTGTCAGCTATTCCCCACTAACAACCAACCAATCAAGAAAACCTTGAACTCAGCAAAGCTAAGTTCATTAAATCTAGTGCAATAATGAAGAACACCACTTTGGCAAAAGCTCACCACAATCTCAGAATGAAGAATCCCAGAGAAGTATATTGATTGAAAGGTGGAGTTGGGGTTTGGCGTTGTTGCATAGCATGTAAAGCCAGTGCCTACAGTGCTGGCTTCCCATATGGGCACTGGTTTGGGACCTGGATGCTCCACTTGAGAACCAGCTCCCTACTAATGACCTGGGAACACAGTGGAGGATGGCCCAAGTGGGTGGGCCCCTGAATTCACATGGGATAACTGGAAGAGGCTCCTTGCTCCTGCTTCTGATAGGACCAGCTGTGGACTTTGGGGACATTTGGTGAGTGAACCAGTTGATGGAAGAGCTCTCTCTCGCTCTCTCTCTCTCTCTCTCTCTCTCCCCTCCTCTCTCTTTCTCTGTCTGTCTCTCTCTCTCTTTCTGAAACTCTGCACTTCAAATAAATAAAGAAATCATGGCATGATAGTTTGAGATTGGTTGAAACAGATGGCAATTAGATGGTTACAGTAAATCATGATTTTAAAAAATCAGTTGCCTGATAAGTGCTCTCTTTGTCCAGGTGAGCAACCCATTATGCAGTAAAAGAAAACTGCTGTCTCAGAAGGGAACTGTATGTGTAGACTAAATGTTGGGACTGTAGACTAAATGTTGGGATTTAAAGATTTATATAGCTGACAAGGATCTTCATTTAACAAAAGATTAAGAGATGCAGACAAAATTGTGTTAATAATGGCTAAAAGTAACCTTAATTCTCATGCTTAAATTCTATGGCTGAATAATTTCATATCTGACATCCATATGTGTACCTGCTACATGACAAAGACAAAACCATATTATATCCCCAATTTGGTCTTTGTTCCTATTCATATACCAAATATGTTTTTAGCTAGATAGTTCTGAAACATTATATCCTCTCTAATTAGCACATTTTTTGTTTTTACTTTTTATTAAAATATTTATTAATTTATTTATTTGAAAGGCAGTTAAAGAGAAAGGAAAGAGAGAGAGAGAGAGAGAGAGAGAGAGAGAGAGAGAGAGACTTCTCAAGTGGATACAATGGCTGGGGTTGGCCCAGGCCAAAGCCAGGAGCCAGGAGTTTCTTCCAGGTCTCCCACATGGGTGCAGAAGCCCAAGCACTTGGGCTGTCTTCTGCTGCTTCCCCAAATGCATTAAAAGGGAGCTGGATTGGAAGTAGAACAGCTGGGACTCAAACTAGCACCAATATGCAATGCAGGCAATGCGGGCTGTGGCTTAATTCACTACGCCACAGTGCCAGCCCCTGTGTTTTTACTTTCATACTTTTTTTAAAGTTTTTCCTCAGCTTCAGTGCTTGCTTATCTACAAGTCACATCTAAACTATCACTGGACTTCAATTTTAATATTATACCTCTACCTATTCGCATCCTCCTTGCCTATGGGATAAAGCAAGTTCTGTTTGTCAAAGAATATGAAGGCTCTTAAAATGTGTATCATGACTAATTCTGGAGCCCTAACTCATCCCATACCCATGGAGGTACACAGCACCATATGTCACATCTATATGCATGCATACTTCTGTTAGTAGCTAACTGAGGTATTTCCTGATTTACCTGGGGTAGTAACTTGGAAATACTCATTGTACAAATAACAATGTCAAACTAAACCATTTGAGGATTGCATTGAAGCTAGGAGTTGCCTGATGGTAAAAATTAGGTAGTATTTGGCCTACATATTTATTTGTATACACATACAAGTAATTCTAGTTTTAGCAGAAATTGGTAGAATAGAGATAATTCTCACGCTCCTCTGGTGCCATCATCTGATGAAATTAGATGATGCTGGCAAGGGCATGACTGTGGAAGACCTTGGAGAGCCTTGGCAGTGAATGACTTTAAGGAAATAATCTGTTTAATTAATAGTACTATCTAGAATTGAAATGTGTTTATGGAATTCCTGGGTCTTCGTGTAGATATTGATGTCCTGGGCCATTGTCACATATGTCAGGGTGATAGCAAACGCAGTAGAGAAATATGTGTCATAGTTTCTGATTCAGAGCTGCTCCTTTCCAAATCCATTCCCTGTAAAGTTTCTACATATCCAGCAATCAATGGAAAGATTGAAAGAATTTTTCTTTTTGCTCTTGGTCTGAAAGGGACTCCCAAAACTACCATTTAATTGGGCTAACAAAGTATTCTGTAGTGGTCCCATGAAAAAAGTCCATTTAGTGTCATATTCTTACTACCTACATATTCCATGGGAATGAGTGTGTAAGTGGTAACTATTCACTAAAGAATGTAAAGAAGAGAGAGGAAACACAAAAGGAAAGGTTAAAGAGGGAAGAACAAAGAATGACATATTTAAGGAGAATAGTGAGAGGAATAAAATGAAATTTAAGAAAAGCAGGAAGGGAACTGACACATTTAAAGGCCAGATACCATCTTGTATCAAATATATTATGTATAATGTGTATATATATATATATATTTGAGTGTGTATATATACATATATATATACATATCTTCCTCTCTCATCAAATATGGTAAAGTTGATAGTTTAACCTTTTTACTATGTGAAATAGTTTCAAAATATGTACAAGTTATTTTATGTGACAAAATTATTGGATGTAATGCCATCTTTTACTATTTATTGTGAACTATTTAAAATATTATTTATAACCACTAAACAAGATGCTTTGGAAAATATTAGCAACATGAAGAAAATATGTATAGATCTCATTAAAGTTAAGATAAATGGAACATTTGAAAACTAGTTTGTTAAAAATGAGTCAGGAAACCTCACTGGCCTTTTTTGTTTGTTTCCTTCTTTCATTTTGCCGACATTAATAGCAAAATCTAGTTTAGACCTTGCCCTTTCTTATTGAAAAAATAAAGTGCTTATTATTGCAAAGCCTCAGCATAAAGAAAAAATAATTTTTAACATTTTTGATAGTCTTGCTAAGGTTGATGTATTTGGTCAATGAATGCACTCTTGACCTGTACTTTCCTTTGCCCTTTTGAGAAATTTGCTTCATACAAAAGAGACCATTCTGGAAATCATAAGCTTTCATCTATGTCTTTTCTTACATATATTGAGTTAGCAAACATGCAACCAAGCATTTCTTTTTAGGGCCATTGTCTTAGTTCCATTTTTATAAGCAGCAATATCTCTGCATGATGTTTGGATATGAGAGGTAAAATGGAGTTCTTTAGCTTTAAATTACCCACAACTCAGCATTTCCAATTTCTCAAGATTTCCCAACATTTTAGACTGAATAATTCTTAGTTGTGGGGGTTGATTTGTTTCTTGAATAATGTTTAATAAAATCCTACTGTGCTACTTAACTCTCCCACCCATTTGTAAAATCAAAAATGTCTCAGATATTATCAACACTCCCTTGGAGAGAAAAATATCTCCACAGAGGAAGCTAATGTAACCACAGCTGAATTTGAAGGTATTTTAGAAATGTTCATGGAAAATGGAAATAAAATATTATTTTGGTGTAATTTTTTTGAAATCCATGCATAATCTTTTTCATATTTTTTGCATCAAAGTAAATTTAATTTTAAAATTTTTATTATTCAGTTAAATTTAACAGGGATCACTTTTCAGTTAAATTTAAATGCCTAAGAATAATTGTGTGTGATCCCTGTTAATATAAGAGTGGGAATAAGAGAGGGAGGAGATGTAAGGTTCGGCACATGCTCAATTGGACTTACCCCTAATGGTAGAGTTAGAAATGTGCCAGGGGATTCCAATTCAATCCCATCAAGGTGGCATGTACCAATGCCATCTCACTAGTCCAAGTGATCAGTTTCAGTTCATAATTGATCATAATGATAGGATTAAGTGTCAAAGGGATCACGTAAACAAGAGTAGTGTCTGCTAATACTAACTGATAGAACTAAAAAGGAGAGAATGATCCAACATGGGAAGCAGGATACACAGCAGACTCATAGAATGGCAGATGTCCTAAACAGCACTCTGGCCTCAGAATCAGCCCTTAAGGCATTCAGATCTGGCTAAAAAGCCCATAAGAGTTTTGCAGGCATGGAAAGCCAAGACACTGTGGCAAAAAAAAAAAAAAATGACCTAAATGAAAGATCTCTGCGAGTGAGATCCCAGTGGAAATAATGGGCCATCAAAGAAGGAGGTACCTATCTCTGAAGGAAGGAGAGAATTTCCACTTTGACCATGGACTTGTCTAAATAAGATCGGAGTTGGTGAACTCAAGAGGCTTCCAAAGCCTTGACAGCTTATTAAGAGAGCCTCAGCTGATTACTGACATCATAAATAAGAATGTCATTTGTTAAATCAACAACAGAAGTCACTGTGCACTTACTCCCCATGTAGGATATCTGTCCTTAATATTTTGTACTATGTGAATTAATGGTATAACTAGTACTCAAACAGTACTCTATACTTCGTGTGTCTGTGTGGGTGCGAACTGTTGAAATCTTTACTTAGTAAATACTAAGTAGGTCTTCTGTATATAAAGGTAATTGAAAATGAATCTTAATGTGATGGGATGGGAAGGGGAGTGGGAGATGGGATGGTTGTGGGTGGGAGGGAGGTTATGGGGGGGAAAAGCCTCTATAATCCAAAAGTTGTATTTTTGAAAATTTAAGGAATAAATTTATATATTTATATTTATATAAATTTTTATATTTTATATTTAATGAATAAATTTATATTTATTAAATAAAGTTAAAAACAAAATAAAAATTATTATTCATTAATTTATTTGGAAGCAAGAATTAGTTTTATAATAGATAGATCGATCGATCTTCCCAAATGCTGTGGAAGGCAGAGATGGGCCTGATAGAAGCCAGAATCCTGGAATTCAATCCAGATTTCCCATGAGGACGTCAACGACCTAAGTACTTGGGCCATCATCTGCTGGTTCCCAGGGTGCACATTAGCAGCAAGTTGAAATTGGAAATGCAATCTGGACTTGAAACAAAGCACTCCACTATGGGATTTTGCATCCCAAGCTATCTTTAATGCACAGTTTTAATACAGCAAGAAAATGGATAATCTGGAGATTGGATGTGCCGTGAAATTTCCTATACCTAGAGAGAAAATTGTAGTGTTTCCTGACAGGTTTCAATGTAGGAACCTTTATCATCTACAAAAAATGCCTGCATTAAGAAAATTGTTGTATTTCCCTTTGTCTACAATGTGATGAGTACAATGTGTGTGTGTGTGTGTGTGTGTGTGTGTGGCTTGTGGATGAAAAGGGCAGAAGGCTGTAATTGAGCCAAGATGGGACCCCTAGGATTTGTCTTAGAAAGCCATGTTAGTTTATGCTATTCACAGAATTAAATGAAAATAATGAATGGGAATTGACCTAGTCATGGCAATCTTAGACATTTAAACTCTGGATAATTTAAGAGTAAGTAATGATGAAAATTATATTTAATATTACTTTTATCTTTCTAAATTAGCATATTTGAGCAAATTTGGTTGAAAATTTATCCATTATATAAATATGCATTAAAATACCCTAATTGCCACTAGGGTCTATATGGAAATGTGCAACTCCTGATAGCTTTATAATTTTTCTTTTTTATAATATTTGTTCTTGTGAGTGTAGTATTACATTGAGAAAAGTAGATTGCTCATTTGATTCCCTGGAAAGAGTATCAGAGAAGGAAATAAAGAAATTAAAGAATTTGTGTTTCACATCTTGCAATAGGATCATGTTAATGATTTGCAGTAGTTCCAATTTCATTTTGTGATCCATATGATTTGATCATGCTCATATCAACCCTCACTGGCTATGTCTTTACATTTAATGCAGTTTAGAATGATGTTAGGAGAAACTTTTGAGATATGGACAAAAGAAGAATGAGTTTGGGTGATTACAACTTTAAAACTGTGCATTAACATTTAATAATGCAGATATGCTAAAGTTAGGATATCAAAAATACTGCTCCCAATATAATTACAAACTTGATGACACTGCATATACAGCACATGTATATGATTTAAAAATTCAACTGCATATGAAATAATTATACATAAATTGTATTAGAGAATATTGCTATGGAAATTATAATTGTGAAATTTGGTGCTTAAACACATATAAATTTCTAACTACAGCAAATTTATTAAGTTTTCCATTTACATTCATTAGAAGTAAAATCATTATTTTCTGCATCTGGTGCAATGGTTTAATATAACAGGTTCCACTTCTTATTATTAGGATAGAGAACAGAAGTACTTTCCTTTTTCAGAGATTTTAATAATTGATATACCAATTGTCATCTGAAGCAGCAATAATATAGAGTACTTTATTGACATTGGCTTTCCTTTTTCTAAAAAAATTTTAGAAACAATAGTTGGACATATTTTTGGGCAACAGTATGATATTTCAATACATGTATAAAATGTGCACTAGTCAAAACAGTATAGTAAGTGTTTCCCCTTCTGCTGCATGATTTTGGAGCTTCTTTATACTACTTGTTCACTGAGTATCTATTAGTTTATCATGAGGTATTGTCTTCCCACTATGCTCTGTAACACTAGGAATGTATTTGTTTGGTTGAACTCGGATTTGGTGCCCGTTATCCGAACTATTCCTCCATAATCCTTCCCAGCCCCTAGCAATTACCATTATTTTCAGACTGAGTTTTTCTTTTAGCATCTGCATATGAGGGAAAGCATGTGGTATTTGTCTTTCAGTGTCTAGATTATTTCACATAGCATGATATCCTTCCATTTTATCCATTTTGCTGTATATGGCTGGGTTTTATTTATATGGCTGCATAATATTCCATTATATTTATATACATTATTTATTCTTGCTCATGTAATAACGGATACTTTGATTGATTCCATATGTTGATTAATGTGAACAGTGCTATAATAAACCTGGAGGAGTGCTAAATACAATGATTTCATATTTTTGGGATGTATACAGAGCTGCAGGATGCACTGAATACCTTATCCAGGCCTCACATTTCATATTAACATTATGCTGAGGATTGTGCATGGGCAGGCACTGATCTGGAGCAGTGAAATGCAAATGTGGTTCTCCTGAGGTCCTATGGGGTAAACTCAGGTGTCTCTGTGTAATATCTTCCTCTATCTCATCTGTCTACTTTTCTTCCATCTATTTGTCTCTCTCTCTCATTATATATATATATATATATATATATATATGAGTATATATGTATATATAATTTGGATCATAGGCCTATATGCAGCTTATATTAATATTTTAAACAATACCAATGTTAGACTATACATGGCTAGACTCCAGGTTGACTCTACGATGTCCTAATATCAAAACTGAGGTGCATCACCTTTAACACTAATTTAAATACTTATATCCTATAAATTCCTTACACCATTTGTTATGAGAGAAATCTGAGAGTCAAGTAGCTTGACGATTTTGTAGGATTTCTAAACTGTGTTTGCACGTTTTAGTGAACCCTCCTGTGTGATACTCCAAGATATTTTCTCAACTCTCCTTAATTAAATAAGAATATGATGATAACATTTTTTTCAAAGTTTTTTAAATTTATTTATTTATTTATTTATTTGAAAGTCAGAGTTACACAGTCATAGCAGAGAGTCAAAGAGAGAGAGGTTTTTATTTATTTATTTATTTTTTGACAGGCAGAGTGGACAGTGAGAGAGAGAGACAGAGAGAAAGGTCTTCCTTTTGCCGTTGGTTCACCCTCCAATGGCCGCCGCGGCCGGCGCACTGCGGCCGGCACACCGCGCTGATCCGATGGCAGGAGCCAGGAGCCAGGTGCTTTTCCTGGTCTCCCATGGGGTGCAGGGCCCAAGTACCTGGGCCATCCTCCACTGCACTCCCTGGCCACAGCAGAGAGCTGGCCTGGAAGAGGGGCAGCCGGGACAGAATCCGGCGCCCCAACCGGGACTAGAACCTGGTGTGCCGGCGCCACTAGGCAGAGGATTAGCCTAGTAGGCCGTGGCGCCGGCCTGATGATAACATTTTTAACAGCCATCAAATGACCAGGAAAATATAAGTGAATCACATCTTGGAAACCCCAAAATAGTGAGCAGCTGAAATGGTTCCAAAAGGACCCATGTTCTGAATTATTACGTGAGGAAATTAGGACACTTCAGTATGTCATCCCTTCTCGATGGCACCTTTGTTTTTCTTCCCTTTGAGCTTTTCATTTATGATGCAATTGCAACTGTTTATAACTCTTACAAAGATCCTTACTAGGACGAAGGCTCTTCATTATTTGTCATGACACAAAATGTATTTGTTAATAGGTCTAATAAACAACATCAATATTCATGCTAGAGGAAATTATTTCATTTGCAAGATAAATATAATTTTGAAAGATTAATTTATGCTTTTGAGAGTCAGAGTTACAGAGAGAGAAGGAGAGACAGAGAGAAACAGATCTTCTATCTGTTGGTCCACTCCCCAAATGGCTGCAATGGCCAGGCCGTAGCCAGGAACCAAGGGCTTCTTCCAGGTCTCCCATGTGGGTGCAGGGGCCCAAGCACTGGGCCATCCTCTGCAGCTTCTCACAGGCTATTAGCAGGGAGCTGAATTGGAAGTGAAGCAGATGGGACCTGAACCAGTGACCATATGCTAAGCCAGCGTCACAGGTGGCAGCTTTACCTGTTATGCCACAACACGGGCCCTGATAAGTATAATTTTTTGTTTGGAAGATAACAGTTTTTCAGTATCTTCTAAATTATTTAATTTTTTTTGAAATGGCAGTTCAAGAAAAAGTTTCTATTGGGTTATACATATAGATTCCTAAAGCAAGATGCTGTTTTGATAATATTTCTCATTTGTGAATAGGTGGAAAATGATAAATGAAAATATATAGAAATATGTATAGATAGAGATAGAGTGAGCGAATGAAAAAGTGAGATAACAGAGCAAGAAAGAGAGAGAAAAACTAAAATGCCATATTTTTAGTGACTCTAAAAATGTTATTGAAAAATGTGTGGCATTTATTTTTCCAATTGCATTTCAAACTAAAATCTTTCACTGCTCTAAACAATTTACAAAGTCATATTTTTCTTTTTATAGGTGGTAAATCCTCCCTACTTTTGTTCATTAGTTAGAGTAAGGAGAATAAATAATTGATTACAGCAATTTAGAAATATACTGTGCATTAAATACACAAAGTTTTCAATTTCAAAGCAAGGAAAATTTGCTGATCTTGCTGCTACTGAAACATACCCCATTATAAATAATTCCTCGTCCTAAATTCTTGCTGTCATAAGACATGAATAGCACACCACAGAAAAATGCAAAGAGCCATGTAACTATGACAAGGTAGATGAATTGAGATGAAAATAAACAAGTCTCAAGTTTTTTCATCACCACTTTTCAATATATGGATAGAACAAATTGTAAGTGAAAATTTTCCATAAACTATAATTCTTGCCCTGGGAAAGATGTCTGTAAATTTTCCATGCATTTTAGTTTGTAGATCACTGATTCATACAGAATTCTTTTTTTTAAACACCATACTTAGTGGAGTGGGCTTTTTTAAAGATTTATTTATTTATTTGAAAGTCAGAGTTACACAGAGAGGCAGAGAGAGAGGGAGAGAGTGTGTGTGCGTGCACTTGCATGTGTGCATGTTCAAGAGAGAAAGAGAGAGAGAGAGAGAGTGAGAGAGAATCTTCCATCCTCTGGTTCACTCCCCAGTTGGCTGCAAAATCTGGAGCTGAGCTGATATGTAGCCAGGATCCAGGAGCTTCTTCTGGGTCTCCCAGATGGGTGCAGGGGCCCAGGACTTGGGCCATCTTCTACTGCTTTCCCAAACCACAGCAGAGAACTGGATGTGAAGTGGAGCAGCCAGGACTCAAACCGGCACCCATGTGGGATTCCAGCATTGCAGGTGGTGGCTTTACCTGCTATGCCACAGTGCCGAGCCCCATATAGAATTCTTTTACATAAGCTCTCAAACCCTTGTCCTGGGTTGCAGTTCCCTTTCCATTTGGAGTTAAATTATGTTTATGGTCTCAAAAGACCTTTCTGGTTTCTTTATTTCACAAAACCTAACAGGCTTAGGTACTAATTAGTCTAAATTCTTACATTTTCACGTCTGATACAGCAACAGAAACATTTCCTCAAAGTCAGTGCAAGTTCTGGAATCTGTTGTGTTCTTCAGGTTTCTATTTCTGAGTTTAACTGTCTTCCCCCCAAATATCTTAACATGAAGACAGGAACAGTCAATTGTCTTCATCATTTTGTCCTGGTGCAAACAGAAAATAAGTCATTTCATAAATATTCCTGAATTTCTTTATGTGTTAACTAATCTGGAAAACGTGAGGATTTCTGGAGTCATGATTGTTTTAATATCACAAGAGAGATACGACCCTCCTAAATTTTACTCTGATTGCAATCCCCAGAGTTAAATGATGTATTTCACTCGGATGTACATATAAATGCATGCAGGTGACATATATTGACAAACTGCCTAAATGAGACCATATTATGTTCATCTAACAACATACAATGTGTTTCATTTTTAAGGGTCTTTTAGTGCTCCAGGAAATATTCTAATTTCATTTTCATTGAGAACACTTTATAATTTCTCCAGAGAAACCGAACAATGGAAGATGGAGATAAATAGATGATAGGTGAATGAAAGAATAGGTTGATATAGATACTGATAGATAGATAGATAGATAGATAGATAGATAGATAATATATATAGATAGAAAGATGACACATGGATAGGTAGATATAGATAGTTGATAGATATACATATAGAGAGATTGCAGGTAGGTTTGATAATTGGCTCACAAAATATGTACAGCAAGGTGGCAGGCTGAAAACTCAATTAGTGCTTCTATGTTTGGAGAAAATTACTTCTTTTTCAGGAAAACTTAGTCTTTGCTTTTCAGGTTTTCAAATGATTGGATGAGATCCATCTACATCATGAAGAGAAATCTTCATTGCACAAAGTATAATGGTTAAAATGTTAATCCTATCTAAAATAACCTTCCAAACAACATCCAAACTAATATTTGCCAACAATATCTGGGGAACACAGCTTAACCAGCTGACAAATGAAATTAACTTTCATAGCAACCTAGCCATAGCTCAGGCCAAAAATCTTGGAGTCATTCTACTATATTACTAAGTCCAATAGTCATTAGCATCAAGATATGCTTGATTCTCTCCACATCCACCTCTACCATCATAGTCCAATGATATTCAGGCATTTGAGGTGTGAAGCTTGGATAGGAGATCTCTCTCTCTCTCTCTCTTTCTGCCTTTCAAGTAAATAAAATAATAATGAATGAAGAAAATAAAATGAAACAAAACAGATTTGTAAACTATTTACAAGGTCTATTAATACAAATAACTAAAACATGAAATCTCAAAAAAAGAAATAGAAATTCTAAAAAAGAACAAAATGGAAGTGAAAATGTGTTGAAATGCATTAATATTAAAGTGAAGATTACAGAAGATATTGTAATGAACTTGACAATAATTAGAATCCATCTAGTCTGAATGACAGAAAGAAGAGAGACTCAAACTAAAATGAGAAAGTCCTCAGGGACCCACGGGTGATATAAAGATCTACTACACATATAATTGGATATCAGAAGAAGAAGAGAAAGAAAATGCTGAAGAAAGAGTATTTGAAGAAATGCCAGGAGAAGTTTTCTGTAATTATTTCACTAAATTGGCCTTCTAGTCCTTTCTCTCTTTCCACATCTTCAAGAACTTCTAAGACTGTTGCTGTGGATTCATTCTGAGAGGAGGAATGTGGTGGGGGCAAGAGGTACAAAGACACGACACAGACACAGGGAGTCGGGTGAAAGTGGGCTAGAGGTGAGCAGCTTGCAGACTCATTTATTTCAGTTGGTACAGCAGCTTATATAGCCAAGGCAGCCAATCCAGTCAAGGGGCAGTTTATGCCCTAACCAATCACAGCTTGTTGCCAGGCAGGCTCCATTGCCAGGTGGGTTTTGGAGCCATTCCTGAGTAAATGATGCTCATTTGCCAGTGGCCATCTTGGCATGGGCATCTCATTCCACCACATAAGACCAGTATGTTGAGTTGTTTGACAGTATTGTATAATTAACTAACACTGTTTTTTAAGTTTTCTATTTCTCTTGATTTTTTTTGTCTGACTGAAAGATTTCCAAAGATTTGTCTTCAACCTCAGATATTCTTTGTTCTGCCTCACAAAATCTGTATTTAAAGGCTTTCCCCTACATATTTTGATCTATTTGATCTATTGAATTCTTCATTGCTAATATTTCATTTTTATTTTTCTTTAATACTTTAATATCTGAATTTCATGGGAAAAATCTTCATTCATGTCCTGTATAGTTTTCTTTAGTTGTGGATTTGCTTTTTGATTGCTATTGAGTAATTCTATGATTAATCTTTTGAATTCTTTACCAGCATTTCATCATTCTTTTCACCCTGACATTCTAATATTGAAATGTTGCTGTGTTCCTTTGGGGTGGTCATCAGGTCTTTCTTAACCTTGTTTCTTGAATTTCTGCATTTATTCCTATTGAGTAGGGAAAATTTTGAAGCATTCCCCCTAAAAACTGGAACAAGAAAAGGAGGTCCTCTTTTAACATTACTATTTAATATATTCCTAGAAGTTTTAGCCAGAGGCATTTGGCAAGAAAAAGAAATCAAAGGGATACAAATTGGAAATCAGAAAGGGAAATTATTCCTATTTGCAGATGAAATGATTCTAAATATAGAGGATCCAAAAGACCTCACTGGAAACTATTGTAACTCATAAAAGAGTTGGATAAAGTGGCAGGATATAAAATCAACACACAAAATCAATAGCCACTGTATACACATTCAATGCCATGGCTGCGAAACAACTTTTAAGATCAATCACATTCACAATAGCTACAAAAAATAAATAAGCCCATGGGAGTATTTCAGGCATGGAAAGCGAAGACACTCTGGCAAAAGATCTCTGTGAGTGAGATCCCAGTGGAAAGAACAGGTCTTCAAAGAAGGAGGTACCTTTCTCTGAAGGGAGGAGAGAACCTCCACTTTGACTATGACCTTGTCTAAACAAGATAAGAGTCGGAGAACTCAGAGGGCTTCCATAGCCTTGGAAACTCATGACTGGAGCATAGGGAGATTACTGATGCCATAGACAGGAGTGTCAATTGATAAAGTCAACAACAGGAGTCACTGTGCACTTACCCCTCATGTAGGATCACTGTCCATAATGTGCTGTGCATTGAGATTTAATGCTATAACGAGTACTCAAACAATATATTTCACTTTGTGTTTCTATGGGGGTGCAAACTGTTGAAATCTCTACTTAATGCATACTAAACTGATCCTCTGTAAAAAAAAAAAAAAAAAAAAAGAAAGAAAGAAAGAAATTATCAACTCCCAACTTGACTCTCACTGGGGATTAAACATGACAATAGGTCTGATCTGATTTCATCATCATTTAAAAAAAATCATCTATTATTTTTCACTTTATGTTTCTGTGTGGGAGCAAACTGTTGAAATCCTTACTTAATGTATACTAAGCTGATCTTCTGTATATTAAGAGAATCGAAAATGAATCTTGATGTGAATGGAAGGGGAGAGGGAGTGGGAAAGGGGAGGGTTGTGGGTGGGAGGGACGGTATGGGGGGGAAGCCATTGTAATCCATAAATCGTACTTTGGAAATTTATATTCATTAAATAAAAGTTAAAAAAATAACTTGGAATAAATTTAACCAAGGATGTCAAAGATCTTTATGATGAACACTACAAAACACTATAAAGAAGTTGAATAAGACCTAAAAAATGGAAACGTCTTCCATGTTAATGGTTTGGAAGAATCAATATCATCAAAATGTCCATACTATTGAAAGCACTTTACACAATCAATGTGATCCCAATCAAAAGACTAATGGCAGTCTTCACATATCTAGAAAAACTAATGCTGGAATTCGTATGCAAACACAGGAGACCCCAAGTAGCTAAAGCCATCTTATACAACAAAAACAAAGCTGAATGTAGCATAATACCAGATTTCAAGACATGCTACAGGGCAGTTATAATCTAAACAACCAGGTACTGACACAAAAATGGATGTGTAGATCAATAGAACAGAATAAGAACTTCAGAAATCAATCCATGCATCTACAACAAACTTATCTTTGACAAAGTAACTAAACTCAATTCATAGATCAAGGACAGTCTCTTCAAAAAATGGTGCTGGGTAAACTGGATCTCCATGTGCATAAAGTATGAAACTAGATCCCTACATATACCTTACACAAAAATCCACTGAAAATGATTCAGAGACCTAAATCTATAACCCAAAACCATCAAATTACTAGATAATATTGGGGAAACTCTGCAAGAGATTGGCATAGCATATACTTCATGGAAAATATCCCAGAAGCAAAGGCAAACAGCACAAAAATTGACAAATGGTCAAATGGTATTACTTCAAGCAGAAAGCTTCTGCACAGTAAAAGCAGCACTCAGCAAAGTGAATAGGCAACTGACAGAATGGGAGTAAATATTTGCAAATTTTGTAACTGATAAAGAGTTAATATCTAGAATCCATAAAGAGCTTATGAAATTCAACAACAAAGCAAACCATCCAGATAAGAAAGGGCAAAGGACTTGAAGAGGCATTTTTCAAGAGAGGAAATTCAAATGGCCAACAGACACTTGATAAAATATTCAGGATCACTGGTCACCAGGGAAATGCAAATCAAAATCACAATGAGGTTTCAGCTCACTCCAGTTAGAATAGCTCACACACAGAAATCAACAAACAGCAAAAGCTGGCAATATTGTGGGGAAAATGTAAACTAGTCTACTGTTGGTGGGAATATGTACTGGTGTAGCCAGTGCATCAGACAGTATGGAGATACCCCAAAAATCTGAATATAGACCTACCATATGATCCAGTTGTCCCACCCCTGAGAACGTACCCAAATCAAAAGAAATCAGCTTATGAAAGAGTTATCTCTACCCCATGTACATTGTAGCTCAATTCACAATTACTAAGATGTGCAATCAACCCACATGTCCATCTTCTGAAGATTGGATAAAGAAATTATGGTGCATATATGCTGTGGAGTACCACTCAGATGCAAAAACAATGAAATCCTGTCTTTTGCAACATAATGGATGCAAATGAAAACCATTATACTTAGTGTAAAATCCAGTCCCAAAAAAGATAAATGCCATATATTTTCCCTGATTAGGGGTAACTAGTAGAGTACCTAAAATGTAATGTGTTGGAGTGAATTGGTCAATTTGAGATTTGATGATTGTTAACAGCCCTTGTCT
Source organism: Oryctolagus cuniculus (assembly GCF_051225735.1). Classification (NCBI taxonomy): domain Eukaryota; kingdom Metazoa; phylum Chordata; class Mammalia; order Lagomorpha; family Leporidae; genus Oryctolagus; species Oryctolagus cuniculus. Next base: position 41,799,724 of record NC_142880.1, read on the forward strand.
CTTCTGTTGAGGAACAGTGTTTCTTTCTTCATACTATTTGTTGAACTCATTTAGTTAGTATAGGGTTAACTTTATGATCATTAAGTGAACTGAAAATAGATCTTTGCAAAAATGAATAAGAGAGGTAAAAGGAAGAAAGTTTGGAGCTTGGTTGGGAGGAAAGATGTGGTGGGAAGTATCACTATGTTCCTAAATCTATATATATGAAATACATAAAATAAATAAAATTTTTAAAAAAGAATCAAACTGTGCAGTTAGTAAATGGTGTGTGATGCAGAGACTTGTCTGAAGAAGATATGCAGATGACACCTCATTGTTTAATACCTTGGGCTTAGGGTAATGCAAATTAAATCTAGGTTGACATAAATTTATGTACCTATTAAAATGGCAAGAAAAGAATGGTGAAAATATCCAATGTAGTGGAGGATTCAGAGTAACTAGGTTTATCTTAGTTCAACTGGTAGGAAATTTGCAATTCCTTGAAAATTATACAACTACCATATGATCCAGCATCTGTACTCCTAGATATTTATTCAAGTGAACAGGAATTTATGTTTAAAAACATATTCAAAATGGGGCCAGTGATGTGGCATAGTGGGTAAAGCTGCTATCTGCAGTGCCAGTTCAAGTCCTGGCTGCTCCACTTCCAATCCAGCTCTCTGCTATGGCCTGAGAAGGCAGCAGAAGATTGTCCAGGTCCCTGCACCCATGTGGGAGACCTGGAAGAAACTCCTGGCTCCTGGCTTCAGATTGGCACAGCTCTGGCCATTGCGGCCATTTGGGTAGTGAAACAGCAGATGGAAGCTCTCTCTCTCTCTCTCTCTCTCTCTGCTTCTGCCTCTCTGTAACTCTGGCTTTCAAATAATTAACTAAATCTTTAAAGAAAAAAACAATAAGAGCAAAAAAATATTTAGAGTAACTTTACTGTAATACTTCAAATGTAGAACAAACTCAGATGTTCTACTTTTCACTAAATGATTTTACACACTAATCAATGAAGTACTACTAAACAATAAAAAGAAAGTGATATCCAATAACTTGGATGAATCTTCATACAATTGTCCTGTGGAAAAAATCCAAATCCAACTAGTTGCATCCTGTGTAAATCCATTTATGTTATAAATTATAGAAATGGAATAAATAAATGGTCATCAGGGATGCAGGAGGGATGAAGAGCAAAGGAAATGGTTACAGGCATAAAAGGACAACATGAGGGATCCCTGGAGTGATGGAACTGCCCTTGATGGCTGTTGTGCTTACACAAAGGACATAGGTAAGTGGGGGCTTGACCTGCGAGGCCGTGCATTGTGGGATGGTGGGGCAATGGCATTCTTCAACAAGAATCACCAGAGACAAGCTTCGGTGAATATGTCTGCTTTATTAATGACCCAGCACACCTTTCAAAGGGCAGGCAGAGGGGGCATAGCTAATTCAGGGCAACACTAATTCTATAGGATAGAGCCAATATTGTCTGCGCTATGCTTCTCCAATCAGCTTGAAGGTCACGTAATGAGGGTAGCTTTCCAGGTGGGCCTGGGCCACACCTTGGAGCAATTTACCTGACTATGGGGGAGTGGGGAATGTGTCTGGGGCTCCTGTCATCTGTCAGCAGACAGGTTGTGGGGTCCTTCCAGGGAGGCATGATATGCCATGCCCTCAACCTCCTGGATAGGCAGGGCAGGCAGACTCCCCACCAGGTACAGGATCACCAACAAGTAAGGACATCAGCAACATGGCAGAATAGGGAGACCTAGACAGAGTTCTGCCTCCTGTCTTTGGCCTGGCCCAGCCCAGTCTAGCCCAGCAATTGTGGGAATTTGGAGAATGGACCATTAATGGGAAGTGAGTTCTCTTCCTGGCTTGCTTTCTCTGTCTCTCTCTCTATATATAGCTCCTTCTCTCTCTATTTATCTCTGTCCTCTTTTTCTCTCCCTCCCTTCATACCCAGAAATTAAATATAAATAAACACTAAAAATATGTATTTATTTGTGTGTACAACTTTTTGAAATGCATGCATAGGTTTTTCATATCACATTTGCTGCAAAGGTTTGAGAATCGCTGTTTCTCATAAATCATATCACTTTGTACTACATTAATACATGCAGCTATAATTTTCAATCTGTAATTTTGAAAGATTTAAAAATAACACTATGTGTTAACATTGAATAGAAATAAATACACACACATAAATGCAAATGAGTAAATGAAATATGAATAAGGTTGTTGAATTCTGTCAGTGTTAATTTTCTGATTATCATACTATACTATGATTATTCAGTAGGTTACTGTTATGGGAAACTGGTTAAAGGATATATAAAATCTGTGTATTTTTTACTTTGTGTGAATATTGATTATCTCAAACAAAAATGTAAGAAGAAATGCAGTTAAGAATTTCTGTGCATACTTCCACAGTCCATTCTCATGGTGCTCACCCTTCAGCCATTCTCTAAATTGGATGCTCATTATTCTGTATCTTCATGGTAATGTATATAATGCATGATACTGATTTGAATACTTTTCAACTTAATGAAAACGCAGTACACTTGTACTCTTTATTTTTAACTTCACTGAATATTATATCTTCCTCATTCATTAATGTATTTGTGTGATGGTCAATCATTATTTAATTCAATTATTTGTGTGTTCAATTTATACATCTTTTTAGTTTGATTCTCATTTTAAAAGTACTGCAAATAATGTAACAGAAATTTGGAGGTTATCTATGCAGAAATTAATAACTTCTAAATTGTTATTAATATTCATGAAGTTTGGGTTGATTTTATGTAATACCCATGCCTATTTTACCCTATAATTTTCAGTTAAAATAATATATCTTAATATATCTGACATTATACTCCTTGAACATCCTTTGTATCTAACACACTGCACAATGCTGATGTCTCACAAATTTATTCAACAAGAAGTTAAAGACTGACTCAACATCTAAAACGGAATTTCATTTAAAAGCACAAAACTATGATACTTTGATTTCAGAGTCAGCCAGGGTAGCACCAGGACTGCTAAATTGCCAGAATTTAATATTGCAGTTGTTGAAGCTGCTGTTATAGAAGAATAGATTTAATCATTTCTTGTGAGCCTCATCTTTCTCCAGAGACCAGCATGCAGGAAATATCCATTCACTCAAGTGAAGAGATAGCTATTGAGGTAAAGCTCCTAGGGAATGATTCTTACAAAAGGACGCATCATATTACGTACATCCCTTGCTATATAATACTCTGAAATTGGCAAGAAGATTGAAGAAGGAGCGAGCTTGACCAAATTCTCTATTTTCATTAGGTAAGCAAGGTTGAGTTAATGTCACTTAAATAGTCCTTAATAAGCACACATGTAATCTACAGGATAGAAGAATTCCTCCTTTCTCCATCACTTTCAAGTCACCCAGATAGCAAAACTCATTTAAAATCATGGAGAAAAGACTCCGATTGATGCTGGAAAAAGGAAGTAGGCACAGACTGCCTGACCCTTTGTTAGAAGAATATTTAATTCCTCAAAGGGAAGGTAAACATTTATCTTGGAATATAAAACTTCTAACTACATATGATGGTGAGAGATTACCGGTAAGTGAAAATTCAAATGCAGCATTTTATTTTCAAATTAAATTTATGCAGAATTTCCTTTCATCATTTCCTCAATGTATAAATCATGTATAGCAGGATTCCCATGTATTGGATTCTCATACAGAAAAAAAAAATCTATACAAATGTATCCTATAGTCCTTCATCTATCATCTAAGAGGCTTAAATCTTCCATATAACAAATCCTTTTCCATAAGTAAAATAAATTTCTTAAACTAATTGTCTTAGAATATTCAAGAGAATTTAGCATCTATGCCTTGTTAAAATGTCTTTTGGAAATGTTGAATTTTATAGGTCAAAGTTTGGTAGGCTGTCATTAAAAAATATCACTTGCCTAACATTTCTAAGTTTACCACATTGCCAAATTTCCTGCTGGGAACAGAATTTCCTTCTAAATGATGAATCAGGGTGATTCTCTTGGCTCCTCCACTTTAAGGTTTTGCATCCAGGGTCAGAGCGAACTGGAGTGTCCTGCACTGAACTTTAACTACTGTTTGGAAATAATGCCGGACACTACTGTCAACAGGCATAAGTCGCAATTAGTTAAACAGCCTTGCCTAAATTCAAGGGTACTGAGAAATTTTATCATTCCATGTGCCTAAAGTAGAAGAGTGGATTAGCATGGTGTTAATAATCACCTTGAATGTTTTCTAAATATGAACTATTTAGTTCTTTTTCCTCCTACACACAGCCAGCACACAGACCTTCAAGACATCCCAGAACTTTGTTGAATCAATTGTGCCTGGCTCATAGATTTAAGATTCCTAGGCTACCTGTTGTAACCTCTTATCATATCTGAATGGAACAGTTCTTTGTGTTTTTATCTATAAGTTCAAAAGACAAGATCTGTCTCCTAAGCAAAAAACATACACAAACAACACATATGCACATACACAAATGTTTTAATTGAGGTCAAGAATAAACTAAATTTTCCCACTTGAACAAAAGCATTAAAGAAAATGCAAACGTTGCTTGTATATACTAAATTTGAAATTCACAAGGGAAATTAGAGAAAGTTTTCTAACTTATGGGTAGTTGTCCCTAGTTTTGATTCACCTTCAAGATTCTTTTTAACTTATTCCCTTCCTTCCTTCTGGGTGAATATTTCCATCTGAGGTTCTTTTTTCCCCCTTTATTTCCCTTTATAGAAACTGGCATGGATGTTGGTGAATACTTTTTTTTAATTCCCTTTCTAATTTTGTTTTTATTTTAATGTTTCAAAAATGATATTGAGGTATCATGAATAATATGTTTCTGCATAAGGAATTGTAGACTACTTATCTGATTCTGTTTCAGTAAATAAATTACAAATTATATTTAGAGTAAGTTATTTGTTTAATTCATTGCTTTCTCATCTCATTTCCCATGTCATAGTATTTGCTATTTTGTAACTATATTTAGAAATAATGAGAAGATAATAGATCTTTAATCTAAACTGTACTGAGTCATTTTTATCTATCATACAGGTTCAGGTGAACAGTGTGCTCCTAATCTGACTTTTTCTTTATTTCAGTAAAGTGAAATGCTTTCTTTGGATTTTTATCACTGAAAATATTTGGTATTACTCCAATGGTTGTTATTTGGTCAATGTAAATCAGTGTTAACTTCCTGAAAGATTCTGAAATTCTAGTTCATGTGTTTTATTGCACATATCTTTTTAAAATTTCATTTATGACAAGTCTGACAGTGGTAATCATGAGGACAGAACCAGTCACTAACTGCTAAGGAAATAGAAAGCTTTGTGTTAGTGTGATAGGTGAAACTAGTCTTTGTCTTTAAAATATACTGGGGGGGGCGGTGGCAGCACTGTGACATAGCTAGTAAAGCCACTACCTGTAGTACTGGTATCTCATATGGGCGCTGGTTCGATTCCCGGCTGCTCCACTTCTGATCCAGTTCTCTGCTATGGCCTGGGAAAACAGTTGAAGATGGCCAAATCCTGGGGCCCCTGCATGTACTGGGAGGGACCTGGAAGAAGGTCCTGGCCCCTGGCTTCAGATCAGCCCAGGTTTGGCCATTGTAGCCATCTGGGAAGTGAACCAGCGGATTGAAGAGCTCTTTCTCTCTACCTCTGGCTCTCTGTAACTCTTTCAACTAAATAAATATACTTTAAAAATACATGGGGGGTTTTGCAATAACAGATAAGACCAAGAGTTTAATTTTCTGACAAAATGAAAATATAACATTTTAAATAATCAACTCAAAATTAAACTCAAAGATACTGCTTAAAGAAAATTGCAGGTAAAATTAATCCTTTTCCCTTGACTGTACTTTGGGTTCTATCTTTGTAGTTATTTATACTTAAATTGTCAAGCATATAGGCATATATCTCAGCTTTGCTTTCTTCTTTTTAAATTTTTATTTATTTGAAAGGCAGAAAGACAGAAAGATAGACAGAGATCTTCCATCTGCATTCACTCCCCAAATGCCTGCAAACCTAGAGGTTTAGAACTCAATCTGAGTCTCCTATGTGGGTGCCAGGAGCCCAAGAGCTTGAATATTCACCTGCTATCTCCCAGGGTGCATACTCACAGTATGGAGCTGAGACTTGAACCAAAACTCAGATAGAGTATGAGTATCCCCAGTTGTTCCAACTGTTGTGCAAATGTCTGTCCCAGCTTAGCCCTCCTCTGCAGACCATATCTGCAACATGGAGAAGACAGCAGGAATGTAATTGCTACAACCTTTGGATTCTTGCCACTCTATGCCATTTCTGTGTATCAACTGGATCAAGATTCTAGGAATGGTTTATTTGGCAGACACATGCTCCATAGCAACAGAACTTTGAATACAATTTTGGTCAACAGAGTTTTATTCCTGTGTTGAAAGTATTAATGATTGATTTACTAGTATGCATTCAAATCTGCCCCAGTAGATTACTCTCCTGAAGTAAGAGAGATTGATACAGACCAAATGACACAACTGAGCAAAGTTTGAGCAATTCTGAAATGTGAAACCCTGGTAACATAACTGGGAAATTTTTCCCTATGCATTTTTAATTGATTCATCATAAGATAATTTGAAGTGCTTTTGAGAGAGGGAATTTTATAGATCTGTTAATATAGTATTATATAGTTTAGCTAATTGTTTTGTAATCCTGCTTAAACAGAAAAATCAAATGTTTTGTAGGTAATTTAATGAATTATGTAACTTTATTAAGGACAGCCTGCGTGTTTCTGTACCTCTGTATTAGTGCATTTTGCATTGCTTTGTGCAATACCTGAGGCAGGTTTCCCCCTCAGAATTCCTATGCTGAAGTACTAGCTCCCAGAATCTCAGAATGTGACTGTGTTTGGAGAAAGGATCTTTACAGAAAGTGATTGAGGTCAGGTGATATTATAAAGGTTGGGCTCTAATTGTATATGACTGGTGTCCTTTTAAGAAAAGACACAATAGAGATGAGTTTCAAAGAGGAAATGGTGTATGCTGACACAGACAGCAGGTGCCACAGGCAAGCCAAAGGAAGCAATATCTGGAGAAACCAGCCCTTGAACTTGGACCTCCAGCCTCCAACGTCATGGAAAAGGAAATTTTTGTTGTATGGAGCAACTATGCAAATACAAAGGGCCTTATGTGTCCCTGAGATCATGACAATTGGCTTCGCTTTTAAATTCTCCAGAATTTCAGACTTCCTAATACTTTTAATTCCTCTACAAAATACATGACTTTTAATTCTAATATATTTTATTTGTTTACTGAAGGAATGCTTTTTAGCATGCCCAGTTCAGTTTCCAGCCTCCACAGTGGGTTATATCCAGCAAGGCATACCCTAATGGACAGAAAATACCTTGTCAGTGCCCTTCTTCAAGGTTACCTTTAGGTTTCTTAATGAAAGGGGGATTTAAATTCTTTTCTTTGTTGTGCATCATAAATTTCAATTAAATAGAACAGTAGCTTTTAAAGAAACAGCAACACCACTTTATTTTTTACAAAAATGAGTGTAATTTTTGTCACTTTTGTTAATTATGTTTTATTTCCTTGCCATCATTATTACAAGAAAGAAAATACAATTATTTTACACATTGCATCCATTACGGGAGAGATGTTAAGAAAGCACAAATGCGGCCAGCGCTGTGGCTCACTAGGCTAATCCTCCGCCTGTGGCGCCGGCACACCAGGTTCTAGTCCCAGTTAGGGCGCCAGATTCTGTCCCAGTTGCCCCTTTTCCACTCCAGCTCTCTGCTGTGGCCCGGGAGTGCAGTGGAGGATGGCCCAAGTGCTTGGGCCCTGCACCTGCATGGGAGACCAGGAGAAGCTCCTGACTCCTGGCTTCGGATCAGCGCGGTGTGCCGGCTGCAGCGCACTGGCCACAGCGGCCATTGGAGGGTGAACCAGAGGTAAAGGAAGACCTTTCTCTCTGTCTCTCTCTCTCTCACTGTCCACTCTGCCTGAAAAAAAAAAAAAAAAAAAAAAAAAAAAAAAAAAAAAAACCACACACATTTTTTGGAAGCTTATATTTGATTGATACAAAATGTCTCCTTTCAGTAAGTGAAAACCTGTTAAGCTTATAACTTACCATTGTAAGCTTTTCTGATGGTCATTATTTTGAAATTATTTAATAATTGGTATCATATTATTAAATAAAAAGTATTGGAGGTGTGTCTTTATGACCCTATGTTTATTTCTCTCTTTCACTGCAAGTCTCATACTTCTGTCCATGAGTGATTTTTTAAATAATGTAATTTCTTATTGTGTTTCTAAAGAACAGGTACACTTTTATGATTTTTTTCTTCCTTTTGTTAGCAGTTAGGTCATTTTATCCTTTCGGAAACCTACAGCTCTGCCTGTTGAAAGATTTGACTCTGGGATTTCAATAATCTCTGGAGAATAAAGTGATGTAGTCATAGAAGCACAGCTTTTCAAAAATTGTTTTCTAGTCATTCCATTGTGTATGGAAAGAACAAACCTGGAAAATGTTCTCCTACTTGTTGAGACATAATGGAATCACAGGGTAAATGTGGCAATGTTATTCAGGTGTAAATAATGATAATTTTTGTGATCCTATCTTCCCTTTGCATAAAGGAGGAAGCATTTTTTTTCTTACAAAATGATTTTAACTGTCATTCCGAGAAACTTTATCAGTTATGTTGCTATGGTTTGGATATGCATTGAGTTTCCTCCCACCAAGGGTTCACATGTTGGGAGCTTGAACTCCAGAGTAGCAATGCTGGAGGCAGGAGAATCTTTAAGAGGTATAACTTGTTGGGGGCAATTAGATCATTAGAGTCTTCCCCCTTGGAATAGATAAATGCAGTTCTGTGAGACCCCAGTTGGTTCTTGAGAGAGGATTGTTAAAAGACCAAGACTGGCTCCTTACCACATCTGACTTCTCTCACCATCTTACCGTTTGCTCCCACCTGCGTTAATGCCATGACTCCTTTGTCATTGATACAACAAGAGTGCCTCCATTAGAGCCAAGTTAATGCTGGTACCATACCCTTGAACCTCTCAAGTAAGATCTAAATAAAATTCCATAGTGTATACATTTCCAAGCCTTAAATATTTTCATATAGTAATGATAATGAACTATTGCATGTGGTAAATAACACTGCACACTATGGTGGAAATGGAATATGATTTAGCTATTTTTTCACAATCACAATATTCTTTCAAGTTCATGTTTCAAAATTTTGATTGACAGAACTCCTAAAGAGAGACTAATCTGTGACAGCAGTGGCAAAACCTCCTGCAGTTGGGAAAAGGAGCTTTGATCTTGCAGGGATGTAGGAAGTGTAGCAAAGCATCTCCCGCACTGTCTCCACTTCCTTAAATCCAGTTGAATCTCAGAAGCTCCTAGATGGAAACCAACAGAGAAGGATCCCTTTGGAAAATAGTTTGTAGTCATGTATTTTGATACACAAGTATGAATAACATATGGAGAGAATTCTTAGGGTGTTAGATCAAAGAAGACAGAATGTGAATATAAGATTGTATATTACTGAATTTATCACTATCGATGTGCACATGAGGTTACAGATTTGATGAGTTGACTTAAGGGATTTTAAAGTCTGTTAGGTTGTTTAAGAGAAGCCTATGCTCAGGGCTGGTCAGGGATTGCTAGGTCCTGCCTTCAGACTTTCTGACTGACGCAACATGGGTAAGAATCCTGGGCACACTCGCTCAGTGACTTCAGAGACTCATCTTTTGAGATGTGGTCCTCAATTTAGGTTTGGGGTTATTTTCCAAACCTTGTCAGGCTATTAGCAGAATGTATTTCCTTAAAATTGTAGGGCTAAGACTGTCAGCTTCTAGCTCCATATGTAGTTCTGAATATGGCTGTTTGATTCTTTTCTTTGAGATTAGAATGGGAACCTTTTTGATCCTTAAACCTTTTTGAAGAGCTTAAGCTAAGTAAATGACTAAGGTGTAGATAGTGTACACAGTATTGAAGAACAGTACTACATGGGAGATATGATCATACTGCCTAAAACAGTATGCAATTTAAAGCTAATGGAAGTTTATTTCTAGAACTTTCCATTCATGTTTTCAGGTTGTGGTTGATCACAGCTAAGTGGAAAGAGAAAGCACTGTAACCTGTTTCTACAAACCTCTGCTTGTACTCTATTCATGCCTATTGCCTCAAATGTTATTATTTTGGTTCAGTTAATAGAGAAAGTATATGGTTCTACTTGGTAAGCTTAGACCTGCTAGAATGGTCAGATACTGTAAATATCCTTATTAAGGGTATCCCACAAGGAAAATTGTAAGGAAAATTATCCAAGGAGATAGGAGTCTTCAATACATTTGACTGTCTAAATTTGGTAGAATGATAAAAGCCCACAGATCTTCACAGCTTTACTTACTAGGTTAGACAGCTGGTTAAAAGTCACCAAAGGCATTCACAAGAGTGTTCTCAATAAACATATCAATAAATTAAATCTGCCTGTGGAAGAAAATCAGTATATTTCCAACCTGGCATGTGCTTGTTCAATGGGCTCATGTACAAAGAGGTTAGTAACTAGACAAATTTTATTTTATATTATCAAGAGTAATTTGGAAACAGAACCTGGTAGTAAACAAATATTAAAAGCAAAGATCAATGTTAGTATATATTATATCAAGTAAAAAATAAATGTTCCTGGTCCAAGAGATATACAGACATAGTCTTGGTTTTATTAAATTGAGAGCTCAGATTGTTAGTATTTTTTTCTCATCAGCTCAATGAAATGATGAAGGATGTCACTGTCTTAGACACAGTAGCTGATCTCAATTATCAGTGAGGATTGACTTGATGCTACTGAACAGGCATAATTCCAGGAATACATTGGATGGCCCCCTGGATTTCCCATGTTCAAGGATAATAGACAAGGGAAATGGAGAGGGGGGACCATAGTGCTAACAACTTAGATCAGTTGATTTGATTCATCCCACCAGTTTAAAAAACTAAAAAATAAAACAACAACAAAAACCAAAAGTAAAAGCTGCAGAGGTTCTAGACAATGTTCAGAGGAAAAACAGTTGGGTGTTATCACACTGAAAACATTCAGGGGAAAAAAATGGGGTATATCCTGTTTGGACATAATAACATCTATGAATGGTGTGAGTCAGCCAACTACTGTGTATTAATTAAACATACAGCATCCTTTTCCTTTTCAAGTACCTGGAGTAAAAAGTACCAAGAGTACTTTCTGTAGTCAGTAGAAGGATCTTGGGTACTCAATGTGCTTATAATACATTTAAGCTTAGAAAATGACAATTGGTGATTCAAATTAGAATTGGATAATTTATTTTAATTTTGCAAGAAGATATGTGTGGGGAGCAACCCGGACTGGACTGAGTTACTGGAATTAAGACTTATTCTATGCATCTGCTCTCCCACAATATGGCGCTGAGAAGGGAGAAACAGCTTCTACACAGCTGCCTCCAGTTCAACCAATAAACTGCAGGACCCGCTCCTGATTGGAGGAGAGCAGCATACTCGGCATGTGGGTAGCAGAGTTGGGATTGGTGGAAAAGGACTATAAAGGAGGAAAGAGACAATATGCACCAGGAACATCTAAGGGGAACACCTGAGGAACATCTGAGCAGCCCCCGAGAGAGCCGACCTGCGGTGTGCCGCTCCCCCGCGGAAGTGGGGAATGTGGCAGGGGGAACCGCCCTTCCACTGAGGTGGAAGGGACGGTAGCCAACCCGGGAAGAACCAGCAGCAAACCCGGGGAGGGCCGAGCAGATGAAAGAACAGCGCAGGGTCCTGTGTCGTTCCTCCACGAAGAGGGGGAGCGACATAATGGTGCCGTGACTCAGATATGAAGCCTAGGCAAGGTTCAGTGTTGCTCCTCCACGAAGAGGGGGAGCGACATAATGGTGCTGTGACTTGGATATGAAGCCTAGGCAGGGTTTAGTGTCGTTCCTCCACGAAGAGGGGGAGCGACAGATATGTGAGAAAAGTATATCCTATTTTTAAAAATTGTGAATTGTTCCAGTAATTCAGAGTTAACATATTAACAACTTCAATATTCTGAATTCACAAAGACTGTTTAAATCCCTTTGAATATTTTTCTGATTAGATTTTTAATCTTACCCAATTTGGCTTTGAAAGCTTTAAATAACTATCAAATAGATAACTTCAAAAATGTTGTTTAAAATGATTAATGAACCTACATTAACTAAGTCTTAAATGTAACTGAGAACTTGGTCTGCTCAAGTAAAGTTGATAGAACATTAATCACATTTCCCTAGAATTAAGAGTAGACTAATATAACTTGTATATCAAATGAAAATAAGTCTTAAAATTGCTATTTCAAATTTTAACAAAATTTAAAACTTTAATTTTGCATTCAGGATATGAATAATATTCTTTTGTGCAAAAATACCCAAAGCTATTAAAATATGACATATGTTCTTAAGATTACCAAAGCATTTTAATATGTAGAAGAGAAATATAAAACCAGGACTGGAGACTAAAAGATTGCATGATGAGTAGTTCAACTACCTTTGTTTTCTGTTGTTTCAGTTGCATATTTTCTTGGTACAATGTGAGACCTCAGCATATATGTACAGTGTGTAATGATCTTTCTACACTTAGGCCACCCAGTCTTGTTCCTTTGACAATTGAGTGTCCTGATATCTTTGACCCTGGTTAGAGCCCTTTTTCCTTCCTGGTGGATTCTGTCTTAATATCATCACAGGACCTGCTGCTTCTTTTTGTTCCTTAACCTAAAAGGTGCCTTCAAAGAGAGGCTGCCAGAAGCCCTGGATTTGATTGGTTGCCTAGCACTCCCTCTCTCTTTCTCCCTCTGTAAGAATAACAACCATTGTTTCTCTCTTATTACCAAAAGGTCAATTTGTTGAAAGTCTGATCTTTGTCTTCCTGTTTCAAAGCCATATTTCTAAAGGTTCAGCCTTTGCTCTCAGGGTTTGATTTGTGCAAAGTCAATATTGTTAACTAAGGGTAACTTACCCCAACACTTCCCCTGTTTTAGTATCTGTCTTCTGTCTTCAGAGTCTGAGATCTTAGCCAGGAAGATCTGCTATGTCATGTTTAAATTAAGTATTGATGAGTATTATTAAATAGTATGATTTTATAATCCAGGAGACACATTCAGTGTACAAAAGGAGAGAACCATCCAGGCAGTCAGACTATGGAAATAAAAATCTCCACATTGTTCCTCCAACCATCAAGGCATTAAATCTTGCATAGGAAGACTGATAGTGAATTACTGGAATGACTGAATATCTATAACATCTATCTGTTTTTCTGTTTTTGTCTAACAATGTACTTACCACAAATAATTTTATTTTTTAATCTATAAAATAAATCACTTAAAAATGTGTTCTAGCACTGTACAATCACAATAAAATAAGTGGATCTATATTTCTACACTTCAAAAATATCATTGATTGTTATACATGTGGTAACAGAAGTTCATGCCTTCCCCATGTATTTATGCATTTAAGTAAACTCATTTCGTGAAAAGCCATGTACAATTTAATACCAGGAAAGTATAAAATCCAAGGCAAATATGATAAAGTTTTGTGGTAAAATCTACAAAAGTAGGAGGAAATAATTTAGTAAGGATCAAATTCTTTGTCTCTGGTCATCCCTTATTCACCTAAATCTTTATTGTATCAGGAGGTTTGCATGTGATTTTTTAATATAAATGTTTGTGGAATATTTCTTCTGCATTTCATTATATCATCTAATTGTTTCACAAATATTAACTTGAGGCCAGCGCCACGACTCAGTAGGCTAATCCTTCACCTGCGGCGCCAGCACACTGGGTTCTAGTCCCAGTCAGGGCACCGGATTCTGTCCTCGTTGCTCCTCTTCCAGGCCAGCTCTCTGCTGTGGCCCAGGAGTACAGTGGAGGATGGCCCAGTTCCTTGGGCCCTGCACCCGCATGGGAGACCAGGAGAAGCACCTGGCTCCTGGCTTGGGATCAGCGTGGTGTGCTGGCTGCAGCATGCTGACCGCAGCTGCCACTGCAGGGTGAACCAACGGAAAAGGAAGACCTTTCTCTCTGTCTCTCTCTCTCGCTGTCCACTCTGCCTGTCAAAAAAATATTAACTTGAGGTTTATTTTTGGTAATGCAAAACTAAAATATGAATATCAAACAGTTTAATTACATGAGAAAACTCTAATAAAATCATAGAACAGGTTATTAAAAGATAAGTTTCATTGGGAGCAAATTTTTATAAAAACAAACAAACCATGCATGGTTTCTTCATTTTCCTTTAACTTTTTGAATCCATCTCATACATGGTTTTTCATACATAGAAAAATTTTGGAAGTGATTGGAGCCACGGCACTCCTACTCTTTATGAAATTTATCCACTTTGAGGGGCCGGCGCCATGGCTCACTTGGTTAATCCTCCACCTGCAGCACCGGCATCCCATATGGGTGCCGGGTTCTAGTCCTGGTTGCTCCTCTTTCAGTCCAGCTCTTTGCTGTGGCCTGGGAAGGCAGTGGAGGATGGCTCCTGCACCTGCCTGAGAGATCAGGAGGAAACACCTGGCTCCTGGCTTTGGATCCGCATAACTCTGGCTGTAGTGGCCATTTTGGGGGTGAACCAATGGAAGGAAGACCTTTCTCTGTCTCTCTCTCTCATTGTCTAACTCTATCTGTCAAATAAAAAAAAAAAAACAAATTTATCCACTTTGAAATTAGATACCTACAGTATATTCAGGTTTAGGATTGAGAAAAGGAAATTACTCCATGGGAGGGCATATCCTAGTGTTGAGGATAAATCAGAGCTTTCAAATAAGTCATCCCTTTTTACTCTTCCTTCCAAGTGTATGACTTGGGACTTGCCAGGTGAACTTACAGCATTCCTTCCTATAATTTGTGGTGTCCAAATTTGTAGTCTGTTCACATCTCTTGAGGCACAGGAGAGGTGTGTGTGTGTGTGTGTGTGTGTGTGTGTGTATGTTATGGATGTTTGAGTGAATGAGGTATCAAGAAATAAGAAAACCAGGGCTACATGAGAAAAGAGCTGTTTATTTGCTCTCTCAGCTTCCTATTGAAATTGTTGATGTGGATGTCAGGTCCTCCTCAGTTTTATAATCAGATAAGAAATAGAAGTAAACAAAGAAACCAGATGAGTTAATCCAATAGATGTCTATGACATGACTAGAGTGTAATAAATTCATTGGTAATAAAAGAAATCTACCCTATGATTGTAATTATGGTTATCTGCCTGTCTTAATTTTCACCAAGAGTGACTTTAAGTTGAGTTTTGTTTTGTTTTAAAGACGTACTTTCGTCATCCCTTAATATCAAACTTGAAGGGGCAAAAGTATCAAAATATAGATTTCTGTTGATACAATGTAGGATGCATAAAAGAATGTACAGCAACTTCTGTATTTACATGTGAAAAATACAGTGGAATGAATCACTAATTTTTTGAAGAACGGATTTGTTATAATCCTTGCACTCTTTCAATATAAAGTCAACTATTTTGTGTGATTATTTTTTGCTTCTGATGTTCAGCATTTTTTCTTTTCCTTTTTCATACAAGCAAATGGATTTATATGTAATTGGTGAAGTGAAGAATTAGAAATCTTGATTGTGATGGAACTCTGGCCTAGTGGATAAGATGCCATTTAGAACACTTATGTACCACATAGGATTTGACTGCCTGCTCTGGCTCATAACTCCAGGTTCCCACTAATGTGGATCCTAGGAGGCAGCCGTGATGTCTCAAGCAATTAGCTTCCTGCCACCCAGGTGGCAGAACTGTATTGACTTACATTCTGTGCTTTTCCTCTGGGCATTATGGGCTTTTGGGGAGTAAACCAGCAGATGTGAGCTCACTCTCACTCTTTCTCTCTTTCCATAATTTTCTCTCTCTTATTCTCTCACTGTCTCATGCTCTTACTCTCTCATTTTCCCTCTCTCAATCACATATTTATTTTTGTAAAAGCTTAAAGACATTCTGGTCAATTAAAAGGTTTTAAAATATTAATGGGCTTTGAAGAATTATTTGTGTCAAATATGTCATCTACTATAAATCAGTAACATATTTGCCTATCATGAAATATCATTAAAGGTTATGAAGTGGAGGGATCTTTTCATGTACTTATTTTTACTGAGGAAATATGGAATACATGTTTAATTTCTTCCTCATGGATTGGTGATTTTTTCTTTTTGCATTTCAGTACTAATCCTTAGTAAACTACTTTTGTTATGGATGTCTTCTTCCAGTTCTGCATATATTTTCTTTTGAATTTCCTCATTGTTTCTTTTCATTGAAAGTTATTAATTTTGGTTTAGTTGAATTGAACATATTGATTTATGCTTGTGGTAGTAAAGTATTTTTAATTCAAGCTCAGAAATATATATTCTGTATTCTCCTGAAGATTTTCAAGGTTTGCTTTTACACTTGTATTTTAATGCATATCTCATTAGGGACTTTCTTGTATAGAAACACTTTTGAGTCTTGCCAATGTAAGGGTATTTCACAAAGTCCATGAAAAGTGGACATAATGAAAAAAAACTATAAGTGAACTTCCAACGTTTTTGCAACAAATTAGATATATCTCTTGATGACACTTTCTATGCACTTTTTGAAGTACTTTATATATTAGGCATTTGTCCTGTTGGCAGGAGAGACTACCCACTAGTAATACAGCATGGCTTTATATGTAGGAATGAATTGACTCTGCTCTATTTCCTAAAGTTTATTAAACTATATAGAGATGAAAATCTTCTTTTAAATTCTCAATATCTGGATTCCATGAAATGAAGCCAAATACAATCAAGCTCTTGATAAAGTTTTAAATAATTCTTTTATGTTTTAATATTTGCATTTTGAGAGAGAGAGGGAGAGAGAGAGAGAAAGAGAGAGAGAGAAAGAAAAAGAGAGAGAGGCAATTATATAAAGTTAACAAGGGGGCTGACACAGTGGTGCAGTGATTTAAAGCCCTGGCCTGAAGCATTGGCATCCCACATGGGCATTGGTTCAAGTCCCAACTGCTCCACTTCCAATCCAGCTCTCTGCTATGTCCTGGGAACACAGTAGAAGGAACACAGTAGAAGATGGCCCAAGTCCTTGGGACCCTGCACCCATGTGGGAGACCAGAAGAAGCTCCTGGCTCCTGACTCCTGGCTTTGGATTAGCCAAGCTCTGGCCCTTGTGGCCATTTGTGGAGTGAACCAGAGGATGGAAGATCTTTTTCTCTCTCTTTGCCTCTTCCCATCTGTAATTCTTACTTTCAAATAAATAAATAAACAAATAAATCTTTTTTTTAACGACAACAACAAAAAAACTTGAGAAGTTTATTCAGGTCTTTTCTTATTTGATGGATATTTTTAGTCACAAAATTGAAGTAAATGTTTCAATTCAAGGCTTAACACTTACTGATAGATATTTTACTAAAATGACAACAGCCAGAAAATACCAGTGTAAATCTAAATGATACTTTGGTCAAATTGCCACTTTCTCTAAGGTTGAAGTCAGAAAATGAAGTGAACTCTCCAATACTTTTGTATGAACTGCTGTAGGCTAGAGTCAATAGTGATAAATCCTTGTAAATTTCTGGGCAGAATGAAGAGTTCAGATATTGGAAATTATTGCAGGAGACATTCTTAAGGTCATTTTTATTTTTATTCATTTTTTTTAAAAATTGATTGATCTGAATAGCAAGGGGAGAGAGAGAGAGAGATGTGTGTGTGAGAGAGAGAGAGAGAGAGAGAGACAGAGAGAGAGAGATGTTCCATCTGCTGGTTGACTCCTCAAGTAGCCTGAAACCAGACGTCTGGAGATTCATCCAGGTCTCTCACATGGGGCAGGGGCCCATCTTTTGCTACTCTCACAGGTGCATTAACAGGGAGCTGGGTCGGAACTGGGATAGCTGGGACTCAACCAGCACCCATATTGGATGCTAGTGTTGCAGGGGGCAGCTTTACTCACTGAGCTGCAACTCCAGCCTCTTTAAGACTTTTTTTGATGCTTTCTATTTTAGTGTTTTATTTTGTTCTTTTTGTTTCATGAATAACTTTTCTTTGCTTGCTTTCTGCACACATGATTTAATACTTATAAAGAAGTCATTGTGTTTATTTTTAATTATTATCCTGTTTACCTTCACAACTTATGAAAACAGCTTATGGAAAAAATAAGACTTTTTCATTTTTAAAATATTTTAAAAATTTTAACTGACATAACATGCCATGTTTTGGTACATATGCATGCTATGTATTGAACAATAAAGGTACAGATATCTATCTCATCAGTTTTTTTTTTATTTTCAAACCATTCAAAATCCTTGTGTCTAGCCTTTTTTTTTTTTTTTTTAAGCTTTCTGTAGTTAGTGAGCTGGCCAGGGTCACTTGCATTTGGAAGACACTCAAAGGCAAGACAAGTAGAGCAGTTTTCAGGGGAAAAATGAAAGGCACCTGGAATGCTGTACCCGGGGGTGGTGGCATGGGGAAGCTGCTGGGGGCTAGTCGCAGTGAATGTCCTCTGTGATCCATTACGGGTGTATATTTGGTTTGCCCTGGTTGGTCCTATTTGGAAACAGATACTAAAATTAAGGAAGCTGCAAATTGCAAGTCAAGTCCTGGACCTTCTTGGCTGGTGGTTATAGGGGTTATTATTTGCTCCCTGGATTGTCATTAGAGATAGCATTCTGACTTTCTGTAACTGTGACTTAGAGCAGGTTGCCTTCCCCTGCTCTTTATTATAGAAAAAAGGTTTTTCCTGAGCAGGTTGCCGCAGATGGTGCATCGAAGTTTTATTCTAATACATTGTCTGGCCGTTGTCTGTTTATTAATGTATAATCAGTCTCTACACTTTTGTGTTCCTTCTAAAACCATGAAATCATTTTCTGGTAGCTCACCTCTACCGCTGCCGTCCTTACGCATCTTGCCTGAGCCATGGGGACCTCTTCAACCTCAGGCCTTCACATTTTATGCTTTTTGAAAATTAATATAAGGAGAACAGATTTCATGTATTTCATAGCTATAATTCTAGGAAGATGATCATACTTCCCTCTCTAACTACATCCCTCCCTCCCTCAACCCCCTTCTTCCTTCCTTATCTTTTTTTTTCCCTTTAATTTTTGCAATAGCATGCTTTCATTTTACTTTATAATCACAGGCTTAATGAACTGCTAACCATAATGGCAAACAAGTAAAATATGCCTTTTCCATATGAAACACTCCTTGCAAAAATATCTACCTGGTTCTGTTGCATTCTTTGCTGATTTCTGCTCAACTGTTACATGTTCAGTAAGGCTTCCCTCAATCAGCCTACACAAGCCATAACCCAATCACAATTTATCTTCTCCACTCTCCTGTTTCCTACTAAAAGAGATCATAACTATTGTGCTTTTGCTGCTCACTTTTCTGTTTATTATTTTCTTTCCCTCAGTAGAATTTAAACTCCATAGCACCAAACTCCCTGCTCTGTTCCTTGCTATATCTCTCATTCTTAGAATAGCAAAATGTACAGAGTAATTGATCCTATGTTACAAATTGAATGCAATTGAAAACCTGTGATCTTGGCTTGTTAATTTAGTCAATAGTGGTTGATACTGAGATACAACAATATTACGCCATTTCTTGCAATGCTGGCATTCCATATCAGGGCATCAGTTCAAGTCCTGGTTGCTGTGTTTCTGATCTAGCTCCCTCTAATATCCTTGGAAGAGCAGTGAGAGATGGTCCAAATACTTGAGCCCCTGACACTCATGTTGGAGACCCAGATGAAGTTCCAGGTGCTTGTCTTTGAGAATGAACCAACGGATGGAAAATCTTTCTCTCTATTTCTCTGTCTCGGTCACTATCACTCTGCCTTTCATATAAATAAATATTTAAAAAAGTTAGTAACTTTCATGAACTATGAACACCCTGCTTCATTTTTGTTACCTTACTTCTCCTTTATTATTTTTCACAATTTTAATTTCTTTATTACTTTTGGGTTTACTAGCTGTAAAGTTTCCATCTTCAATTATGCTTGCTTCATTTTAAAATTTGAAAAAATAAATGCTGCCAATCAAATGTGCTCATATATTTAAAAAGAAGAAAAAGCAGATTTTGGCCTTAGCTAGATAACCTCAACTCTGTAATCATATTTGCTTCTAAAGTGGTAACCATTGCCACATTTGTTTGCATGTTTTCAGGTGATTGTGCACTATAGCAATCATGGTAAATTAATGCTAATTTCTATAACAACTAAGCTAAAACATTAGGAACTTGGTATTTTAAAGGCTTCTTTTTACTTTACTCAGAGACTGATTAAATTTGGTTGACTTTCCAGAACTACGTTAAAAGGTGTTAATTCAGAAACACATTCCTTTCATATTAGGTGATGACAATTATGATCATGGCATCTGCACAAGAAGAAGAAAGACCGAGAATGATCATGAGGTGTGGCCAGGATCATTAGTGATACACATCAATATGCTCACATTTTATTCAGGATTCAATTAAGTACACATAAATTCTATTTATTCACACAAAACAGGTAGAAGGAAGGAATGTATATAGGTAAAAATTTAAATCAATATACAAATACAGGGTGTGATTGTCCCAGTGGTTAAGATGCCAGGTGGGCTGCCTGTATCCTGCTTCAGAATATCTGGTTCAATTTCCAGCTTTAACTTGATCTGAGGTGACCTGCACCTTGCAAGGTCCACTTCCTGTACCTAGGAGGAAAAACAGCTAATCTCTTTTTTTTTTCACATCAAGATAAATGTCTTTTAATTCCATTTTTTTTTCTGCTTTATGAGGTTCCCTCCCAACATTCTGTTGTCTTGTAATTGTACCTAAAGAACAAGTACACATTTTCTTTTTATACCTCTGCAGGTTATACATAGAGGGAGAAATGCTATTACTTTATTACAGTAAATAATAAAGTGCATAGCTATATTTACACAGGCTGAGTTTCCTGTATGTGAAATCATGTGAAGAATGTTAACTCTCTAATATGTGTTTAACGTACTCATTAGGTACCCGTTTCACTAGTCAGCCACAGATATTAGGAAGAAACTCGAGAACCTGGCAATCAGACCTTATTCCTAGGAACAAGATGCTAGACATAGCATTTGGGATGATTAATAAGGGAGACAAACCTGAGGAGGAAAGTGAAATGCACTGTGAAGAACAGCAGTCCAGAAAGCAAGCTCAGGATAGTAGCCATTGTAACCAGCACCTTGTGACCTCAGGAACAACAAAGGGGCATCCAACTGTGGCTCTTCGAAAAGCCCAGGAGAATTTTTTAGGTGTGAGAAGCTAGAATATTGGCTCAAGAGATTTCTCTACCTGAAAATTCACTCAGCCTCTTTCCCAACATAACCAGGAGGGGTACTGGAAAAGGAAGATCCCTGAGCTCCACAGGCAGGCAAGGAGTCCCGGTTCCCTTAAGTCCTTATCTGAGCACTGGAGAGCTCTCAATGCCTAAGCAGCTTTGGCAACTATATGGCTGCCCCACTTCTAGGACCCCAGGTGACCTTGGAAGTTGCAAAGAATATTAATTTTCTGTTAGGAGATACACTTTATTCTGAATTCCCATGCAGGAACCCTATCTTCAAAGAGTTGTGTCATCGTGGAGTAGAGGGCAAGCCCCACTCCCAGTGGGTCACCTTACCTATCAGGAGCTACTTAGCACTCTGACAGTAGTTAAATCACAGGAGCTTTCTAGTTGGCTACACCTGTCAAAAATTAAACCTCTGCCCCTTGAGTCTTCACAGGCATACTCAGAAGATAACTTGGTCTATTTTTGTACAATTCTTACCCAACATATTTTTCTCACTTCTCCCGTCTTCTTCAAGAAACCACCATTGGCAAATTTTTCTACCATAATAGCAAAAAGAGAAATTCTTAGTACACACCATGATATTGATTTTTGTTCTGCTTGTATTATGTCACAGCAACATGAGAATTGATGAGAATTGCATTGTAGCAATTATCATGTATTTGCTGTGAGCCTGAGAATCTAATTTGTTAATAATTTCCTTAAAGACTAACACACATAATAAAAGACATCTATGTATGGTTAAAAGAGAGAGCTAGGAATCCCTTGTAATTTAACTGTAGTCAGAGTGCTAAGTAGCTCTTGATAGGCAAGATGAATCATTGGAAGTGGGCTTGCCGTCTATTCCATGATGACACAACTCTTTGAGGATAGGAGTCCTACATGGGAATTCAGAATAAAGTGCACTCCGGGTTCTAGTTGGAGCGCCAGATTCTGTCCCGGTTGCTCCTCTTCCAGTCCAACTAACTGCTGTGGCCCAGGAGTGCAGTGGAGGATGGTCCAGGTCCTTGGGCCCTGCATCCACATGGGAGACCAAGAGGAAGCACCTGGCTCCTGGCTTCCGATCGGCACAGCGCACCAGCCACAACGTGCCAGCCGTAGCGGCCACTTGGGGGGTGAACCAACGGAAAAAGGAAGACCTTTCTCCCTGTCTCTCTCTCTCTCACTGTCTAACTCTCCCTGTCCCCTCCCCCCCAAAAGGAAAAAGAATAAAGTGAATCTCCTATCAAAAAATTAATATTTTTCTTTGCAACATCCTAGGTCATCCTGGGCCCTAGAAGTGGGACAACCATATGGGTTGCCAAAGCTGCCTAAGCATTAAGAGCTCTCCGGTCCTCAGATAAGAACTTGAGAGAACTGGG
Organism: Oryctolagus cuniculus; assembly: GCF_051225735.1. Taxonomy (NCBI): domain Eukaryota; kingdom Metazoa; phylum Chordata; class Mammalia; order Lagomorpha; family Leporidae; genus Oryctolagus; species Oryctolagus cuniculus. Next base: position 41,822,375 of record NC_142880.1, read on the forward strand.
AGTCCTTTCCTTCCTTTAGAGCTCAGAGTTCTTCCTTTTCCAGTGCCCCTCTTGGTTATGTTGGGAACACACAGAGAGAAAGATCTAAATAAGCAAACAAATAAAACAAAAACAAACTGCTGCTTTGGAAGTTAGTCTAGATAGCTGGCTAGGCCCTAGAACAACTTAGCGATTCTTAAGTTTACCTAGTCAAAATGGTCATGGACAACCAACTTGCCATAGATTATCTACTGGCAGAACAATGCAGAGAATGTTTAGTGATTAATAAAACCTGCTGCACTTACATTAGTAAGAGAAGGGTCATGGAAGAAGACATCAAAAGGATTTATGTTCAACCAAAATAATGCCCCCATGCTGGAGGCAGCAAAAAGTTCTCTCCCTTCCCCAAGATGATTCATACCGTCTCTCATTGGCCCACGCTTACCCATTCTGATTGTCAAGTTGTCTCCTCCAGAATTCAACAGTTTCATGTAAAAATGATGATTATGCAGGAATTCCAGCCATTATGAACCTCTGGCTCCTTCAATGAAATCTCTAAGTTAATTAGTAAGGGATTTTCATTCTCTGGTGTGGAAAGCTGAACCCTGATCTAATTTGAAGAAGTTACAGAAGATGGATCTTTTTCCATCAACCTCCCCAAAAATTAAGGGATGAAAGTTTCTGAGCAGGAACAGATGATGTAGGCAAGGGGGTGGCAAGGAGGAGCTGAGGTTGCCAGCCCTCTCTGGCAGCCACAACCTCAGATTTCCTGTTCCACCCCATGCCACCCTTATTCCCTTCCCATGTAGTGGAAGACCACAGCTTTCATGGAAGCACAGTTCAGAACTATTATGGGCCAGAAATAAATAATGTGTCTGTAAGTTGCTTCCTCACAGTGACTATCAGCTAATTATAATGTCTTTTTCATAAAATTACCATGGCTAGCACATCTACTCCCACTATGCACCTGACACATGAACCTTCAGAGATTTATAAAAAGAGCAAGAAAATGGGTGGGGGTACATGAGCCCTACATTGACTTCTACCCCCACCAATGTTTAATTAAACCCCACCCTAGACACCACCTCCTATGCCACCAGGTGATATAAAGGGTTGGACTCAAACCCGGTTGAGAGCTGTTAGGTCTTGAGTATGCCCGCACTCCCTTTTAAGTGTGTACTTTTGCATTGCTTACAATTAAATATTACTTCTCTCCTTATCTTTATTATCATCTCATCCTCAGACATAAGTGCCTGACTCCTTGAGCCAATCATCCTACCATAAAAGGAAAAGATAAAATATGTAATTACTAAGACTACCATCTAAAGATAGTTGCATATAATTTCAGATAGTAGACTATAAAAAACCAAATAAATAACAATCAATTCTTACAAAAAGGAGATATTTCATTATGATAAAAAGAGATAATCCTAAATCTGTCTGTAATTGATATTTAAATATATACATGATAAATAATGCAGAAAGTAGAAATAAATTAATACATAATTGTGGTAAACTCTAATATGTATCATTCTCTAACTTATACAAAAATAACCAAAACAGACAAAGGTTTGTTGAAAGTGCAAAACATTTAAATGTGTTGAACTAATCAGTATATATCTAAAACATCAACAAAATATAATTTCCATTACACATGGAATATTAAACAATATGAATAAAAATGGGTTATATTTAAGGAGTCAACAAGTCTCAAAGGATAGTAAAGATTCCTCTGTGCTTTTTGACTATCAGGGGATTGAACTATAAATTAATACCAAGATGACTAGAAATATCCAATTCTTAAGAAGTTAAGAAATATATCTCTAGATAATATGTTTGTTTAAGTTAAAGAACTATGCAAAACTATATATGATATTAGAAGTATAGATAATGAGTTCCTCTTGTGGAATATTATATATAAGAGAAGATGTAGGAAGAATTCTGCATACTATGATGTTCTATTCCTCTGATTTCTGGATGACTGTTTTGGGGCTGCAAAAATTCATCAGCTTCTATATTTATGATCTCATTTTTATTTAAATGAAATTATAACAATTATACTAATAAAATAAATTTGTTCATGACTAGTGGGTAGGAGTTAAATTGGATAAAAGGAATAATCATACTTCTAATAATTTATCAGAAATAAAAATAGAATTTCAAAATTTAAAAGTATAGTCCTGACTAATATCATATAAACAAATTAATGAAACAGAATATGAAGTCAAAGAGAGATCTAAATTTTGAGTAATTTATTTATTTTATGATATATTTTGTCAGTAGGGAAAATGGGTAATTTAATATTTAAAATTGGAACAACTGAGAAGTTACCTGGAATTAAATTAGACTATACCTAATGTTTTACAAAAAGAGTCCTCAAGAGATCTGAAATTTGGAAAAGGGAAATGAAATTTTAAGTGAAAACTGTGGTAGAAGAAATTATTAATGAATCCTTTTAAAAATCTCATATCAGAATCTTCCATTTAAGAATATTCTACATTCCTTAAAATATTAGGGACTATTTAAATTTTTAACTAAAAATGTTGGCAAGTGGAAGTACCATAAGAAAAGTAAAAGCCGACACTTGTAAAACATCTATAAAATATATAGTGGGCAAAGATGTAACTTCCTTAATATATATTGAGTTCCTTTCATTGAATAGCAAAAGAGCCATTGGTCCAGTTTTAAAAAAGATCAAAGATATGAACTGATAGTGGTTTTTTTTGAAAAAAGAAAGCAAATTGCACTTAGTAAACCTCTCAAAATTAGATAAATGTATCTAGTTTCAAAGAGTCTGAAATTTTATAGCACACTATGTCTACCAGGGTGTAAGCATCAAAGATTGTCACAAAAGGCTATAGGGAACATCAATTGTTAAAACCCCTAAGGAGAAATGGTGACAAATTCTAACAAAATTCCAAAGATACATAGTTTAACTTACAGTTCTCAAAATTTGGCACACAGATCTACTTGTTCTCACTGAAAATTATTCATCCATAGAGAAGGTTACTTATTGCAGTCTTATTCAAAACACTTCATATAAAATATTATCAATGTGGAAAAATATGCATAAAATAAATATCTATTTAATCTATATTCTATAATATGTAGTTGATGTAAAGTACATTATCTGATACATCCATTTATATTTTATGTATTAGTATAGTAATGTACATTATATTATTTATAAACATCTGTACCCTACCAAAAACACGTAATAATTATGCCAGAATGAGAGATATGAGTCATAGAATTTTGAAGAAACCTTTTCATTTGCTTGTCAGGTAATGGGGTGTAGGATGACATTCATTGTACCAAGTTTTATATGCTTAGAATGCTAAATAATGTGAATTTAAAAATCTCAGAGAAAATTAACTAGGTTGTTAATTAATTCCACTGAATTTATGAATTTATTCATATGTCAACTGTGTAAATTGAGAAATATGGTTGAGATAGAAAACAGTTCAATGAATAATGTTATTTAACTGAGAGAAGAGTATTATATCTATTCAAAATTTGTTTCAGAAACAAATCAGAAGTAGATATAGATTTATCTCACTGAAGCCAATAGCTGGAGGCAGGAACTATCTACTCCATGAAATTTTGTGGAAGAATGAACTGTGTTAAATAGATCTATTTAGACATGCATTTTTCTGAGTATCCTCTCACCATTGTTTTTGTTTCCATAGATTCCAGCAAGCAGTAGGTGGTAAACCTAGCCTAGTTGTACAATCTGAGCTGCCCATGGACTCACACTCCCTGCTGTTCCATAGCCAGCCCACCATATTCACACAACAGCATTGACACAGCTGTTGTAGGCAAATGGATGTATGACATCTACCCCAGAGCATTAGCAATAAGTGATAGAGATCTACAAGGAAGAGAGTCAGTGTGATGGTTTCATTTACTCCATCAGTCTTCAGAGATGAATATCAAGTTAAAACTAAGCAACAATTGAAGTCCTTTAGTTATTTTATTAAAATAACTGTAGATATCTTTATATGTGAATAGTTATTTCATTTTTCTGCATTTTAAAATATGTTCTAAACCTAGCATTACAGGTAAAAATGACAATTCAAAATAAATGATCATTTAGGCCAGCGCTGTGGCTCAATAGGCTAATCCTCCGCCTTGCAGCGCCGGCACACCGGGTTCTAGTTCCGGTCGGGGCACCAGATTCTGTCCCGGTTGCCCCTCTTCCAGGCCAGCTCTCTGCTGTGGCCCAGGAGTGCAGTGGAGGATGGCCAAAGTACTTGGACCCTGCACCCCATGGGAGACCAGGAGGAAGCACCTGGCTCCTGCTTTTGGATCAGCACAGTGCGCCGGCTGCAGCACGCCGGACGTGGTGGCCATTGGAGGGTGAACCAACGGCAAAGGAAGACCTTTCTCTCTGTCTCTCTCTCTCTCACTGTCTACTCTGCCTGTCAAAAAAAAAAATAAATGATTATTTAACAATACAAACACAGGCATTGTATATCATGTATGTAATATAAAGAAGCTGCAAATGTGTTTTTTGGCAAATTATAACAAAGACTCTTTTATACCTTTATCCTGGACAGTTGTCATAAAATTTGGTAAGAAGGCAATTCAAGTATTCCAATGAAAGAATTTACAAAGGGGATATATACATTTTAAAAGTGTGTGATTTCACTAGAACTAAGAAAAAAAAAAGTGAGTCATTAAAATAGCAGGTAAGGTGTCAACCACTGTCATACAGATTAACCGAGATTATAACTTGACTTGATGGTTGGCTAAGATGGAAGGAAGTGAATGTGAAATTGATATTCTGCCTAAATCATCAAAAATGATGGTATACAAGGTGCTACCTCACCTGTTTTATCAGTTTTTCTTTTTCTTGTGATTTCATTTTGTCACCTCCAACTCTGTATGTCTTAGACTAATGGACCTTCTTTCTCTTTAAATAGGTAAAGAATGATGACCTACAGACCTCAATCATTGCTCTTTCTTCTACTTAGATTTCCTTTTGGTGCAGACTGTTCACTTGATTCAGAACAATCATTTATGAAGCTTTATTTTGAAATATTTATTTATTTCAAAGGCAGAATTAAAGACAGAGAGGGGGAGAAAGAAAGAGAAAGAGAGAGAGAGAGAGAGAGAGAGAGAGAGAAATCTTCCTCCACAGTTGACCACAATGGTTGGGGCTGGGCCAGGTAGAAGCCAAGAGCCAGGTGCTTCATTTGGATCTGCTACGTGGGAGGTGAGGGCCCAAGTATTTGGGTCATCTGCTGCTTTTCCTAGGCCATTGTAGGGAGCTGGATGGGAAGTAGAACATCGCAGACATGAACCAAAACTCATATAGGATCCTGGCATTGTGTGCGGCAACCTTACTGGCTACTCCACAATGCTGGCCCCCACCCATGAAGCTTTTGTTAGAAATAGCTTTCTTACCCACCCAATATAAATGACCTCCCCTATAGCTATGTCTACACGCATATCTGACATGTATTTTTATTTATTTGCTGATTCGTTTTCCCCACCTTACTTTCATGAGAACGAGGATGTGCGTCCGTGTGTGTGTGTGTGTGTGTGTGTATTTCATTGCTGAGGATGCATAGGACAGTCCTTGGTGTATACTAACTGTTAACAAATGTATGCTGAAGCAATCACTAAACGATTAACCCCCTGCACATCCTTAAGATTCTGCTCAAACAGCAGAGCTCATGTTTCTTGGTCAGCATGGTTGTGCTTTCCTCATTAGATGGCAGTTTCTTTAGCAGTAGGCATTTTCACTCTATGCCATGTGTTTGCCATTCCGTGCATGATCACTGGCACATAGCACAGATTCCAAAAATGCTAAATGAGTGTTCATTTAGTTGACTGATAGTAGCTAAATCATATTGATTAATTGTATAAAAACCCCTCTCCCCCTCCAAATAATTGTTGGATAAAATGGCACTGTATTAAAAAAAAAAAAAAGAAACAAATGCAGCTGTTCATGCTGTAACTCCTTTTGAAGTTTACATGCAAACCCACATTCGAAATTTGGGATTGGTAGTACCTTCACATTTATCTGCAAAAAACCAATGAAAACATGCCCTTTATCTTTGGGGGGATAGTCTCTAGAGATTTACTCTGGGAACATAAAATATCAAGCATAAATCCCCTTTGCTGTGGGCTTTACCTATTGCAAAACAGTTCCTACTGCAAACGACAGTGACACACCAGTATTGTTTGTTATGAGATTTATTTCCTCATACTTGGAAATTATGAATAACCTTTGAAGGAAAAATAAAACACTTATCGCTTGGCAAGTCATGTGTACCATTTCAGAAATTTTCCCTAAGTCAAAAGAACAAGTAAATATCACTTATGCCTACAGATTTAAAATTTTCTACCAGATAATAAATAATAAAAGGATTTTGCTTCTGTTTTGATATCAAAGATTGCTTTATAAAGTGTTTCTTTAAGAGAATGGGAAAATTTATGGCCTTGAATTGCCTTAAATTTTTAAATCCTTGAGAATTCACTGAACCTCACCATTATTTTTCTTTCTTTTAGCAGTGGTTCAAATTTTTCAAATTGATAAAATCACTTGGAAAAGAAGAAAACCATCCTCCCCCTGTGACTAATGCTAATAGTGTTGCTTTAGGTCATTGGGAAATAGAAAAATGCAAGTCAAAAAGAATGTGATGAAAAAGAGAGACAGTTCTACTCCATTGTGAACATTAGACTAAAATGGAACAAAATAATAATGGGAACCACATTTATATTGTTATTTTAAACTGCACTTGGTGCTTTCTAATTCCAAGTGAGTTAATACAAATTTTTTTCAAGCTCAATATTGAGTGCAAAAGGCAATTTAACAGATAAGATAAACATCTGATATGTCAGAAACACAAATAGTTTTAGAAAATTGACTGGGTACCAAAATAAAGACTCATAATGGAAGTGTATCCATCAAATACATGGTATAGAGAGAAATCTATTCCACTCACTTTGCAATTTTGTTCTTTATCAGGCTTAGCCTCAGACCTACTTGAGTACAATACAGTATATCTTTCTCAGGAGCTTCTGAACATCCTAGAGTTAAGAACACAAAGAGATAATCAGAAGCTATAAAACCACTCTATTGGTACAAAGGAAAAGATCTTAGTTTTCTGAACTCCAGACATAGGGGATAAAAGGTACTTAAATCCCAATGGAAGATATATTTAAGTGACTAAATTATGGAATTTAAACCATTATATCAGAAACTGGTCCACTTATAAACTTGTGCTTGTCAGTATGGTTAGACCAATAGACAAAATCTATTGCTTGATGTGTCTGCCTGTAAATGAGTATTAGTGATTCTAAAGAGAGAAAAGTTATCGACTAACAAGTATATCGACATGTACACTGACAAAGCAGTATGAATACAACGTATGACATACTAATACATATTTGTCCAAGTAATTGGTTGTCTCTCTAAGTCACCTTGGGTACTTTCCTTTGGATATACTCAATATTTTGTCATTAGAGGTTGACATTTCAAAAATGTAGAATTTATGGGTAGCTTATTACTTTGGTAAAACCTATGTTATCCTATAGGTTTATCTGATCATTTAATATACCCTTACTTTTAATATAATATACCTTTGAGTATATTATCTAATATTCTGAGAGTGTTTCACAAAGTTCGTAGTATATATTTTGAAAAAAAAAGCATGCATGGATTGAATTATTTTTGCTTCAAGATAAGACTGTCTTATAATTCAGTTTCTCCATACAACCATATGATGTTTCAAATGCCCTCAAATAGTTATAGTATATGTTCCTAAATTGAATTTACACACACTTCTGTAACACGTGTGGGTGTGTGTGGGTGTGAGAGAGAGAGAGAGAGAGAGAGAGGGAGAAATGGACAAATATCTCCATGTACTGATGATTTCAATGGTTTGTAGTATAATGTGTTACATTCAGGAATTGCAATAGACAAATGACTAAAGAAGTGTTTGACAATATTTATAATAATTTTAGAAACATGATTTCTTTCTTGAAGTGATTTTTTTAACTTTTATTTAATGAATATAAATTTCCGAAGTACAGCTTATGGATTACAATGGCTCCCCCCCAATAACTTCCCTCCCACCCGCAACCCTCACCTTTCCCGCTCCCTCTCCCCTTCCATTGACATCAAGATTCATTTTCAATTCTCTTTATATACAGAAGATCAGTTTAGCATATATTAAGTAAAGATTTCAACAGTTTGCACCCACTTAGAAACACAAAGTGAAAAATACTGTTTGAGCACTAGTTATAGCATTAAATCACAATGTACAGCACATTAAGGACAGAGATCCTACATGAGGAGTAAGTGCACAGTGACTCCTGTTGTTGACTTAACAAATTGACACTCTTGTTTATGGCATCAGTAATCACGCTAGGCTCTTGTCATGAGTTGCCAAGGCTATGGAAGCCTTTTGAGTTCACCGACTCTGATCATATTTAGGCAAGGTCGTAGTCAGAATGGAAGTTCTAGCCGGCGCCGCGGCTCACTAGGCTAATCCTCAGCCTATGGCGCCAGCACACCGGGTTCTAGTCCTGGTTGGGGCGTCGGATTCTGTCCCGGCTGCCCCTCTTCCAGGCCAGCTCTCTGCTGTGGCCAGGGAGTGCAGTGGAGGATGGCCCAGGTGCTTGGGCCCTGCACCCCATGGGAGACCAGGTAAAGCACCTGGCTCCTGGCTCCTACCATCGGATCAGCGCGGTGCGCCAGCCGCAGCACGCCGGCCGCGGCGGCCATTGGAGGGTGAACCAACGGCAAAGGAAGACCTTTCTCTCTGTCTCTCTCTCTCACTGTCCACTCTGCCTGTCAAAAAAAAAAAAAAAAAAAGAATGGAAGTTCTCTCCTCCCTTCAGAGAAAGGTACCTCCTTCTTTGATGCCCCGTTCTTTCCACTGGGATCTCACTCGCAGAAATCTTTCATTTAGGTCATTTTTTTTTGCCAGAGTGTCTTGGCTTTCCAAGCCTGAAATACTCTAAGTGGCTTTTCAGCTGGATCCGAATGCCTTAAGGGCTGATTCTGAGGCCAGAGTGCTGTTTAGGACATCTGCCATTCTATGAGTCTGCTGTGTATCTCGCTTCCCATGTTGGATCGTTCTCTCCCTTTTTTATTCTATCAGTTAATATTTTCAGACACTAGTCTTGTTTATGCGATCCCTTTGGCTGTTAGTCCTATCATTATGATCAATTGTGAACGGAAATTGATCACTTGGACTAGTGAGATGGCATTGGTACATGCCACCTTGATGGGTTTTGAAGTGATTTTTTAAAAAATTCATTGGGCTTCATATGTGTTTTGATCCATATGTGTATATAAATAGCATAATGCTAAATGTAAGGAAATTTTTAAATATTTATTTATTTATTTGAGAGGAAACGTTACAGAGAAACAGAGGCAGAGAGAGAAAGAGAGAGAGAGAGAGAGAGAGAGTGTGAGAGTGAGAGGGAGGGAGGTCTTCCATCCACTGGTTCACTCCCCAAATGTCCACAATTGCCAGAGCTGGGCCAATTTGAAGCTAGAATCTAGGAGCTTCCTCCAGGTCTCCCACACAGATGCAGGGTCGTAAGGACTTGGCCCATCTTCTACTGCTTTCCCAGTCCATAGCAGTGAGCTGGATCAGAGGTAGAGCAGCTGGGACTTGAACCAGTGCCCATATGGGATGTTGGCATCACAGACAGAGGCTTTACCTTGTATGCCACAGCACCAGCCCTATATGAAATTTTAATATGCATCAAACCAGACTTACATTTTTACATGTGTTACACGTATAAAAGTCATACCAATGTGATGATAGGTTGTGCATTATGCAGTCAGGCTCCTGAGGTCAAACATGAGTTTTGCTGCATTCTACCTGAGTGGGTAAATTACTAAACCTCTCAGTCACAGGATCCTCATTTGTAAAATGAAGTTAATGGCAGTTCCTATTCCATAGGGTTGTCAGGATTAAATCAGTTGATATATGATAAGCTTTAGAAGATCCTCCAGCTTAGTTGTTCTATTAGCTCTATCAATAATAATTACATAAAATATTGTATTCATCTTACTGATGCTAATTATTTATATTATTTAAAGGCTGAGCCTTTTGATAATTCATATTTCATATTATATATGTTTTAATGCTAAATACATATGAAATTACATGAGAAAATACATTTCTTTATCTAAATTAATCCATATACTTATTTGCCATTGACTTTTTTTTTTTTTTGACAGGCAGAGTGGACAGTGAGAGAGAGAGAGACAGAGAGAAAGGTCTTCCTTTTGCTGTTTCTTCACCCTCCAATGGCCGCTGCGGCCGACGCGCTGTGGCCAGCACACCGCGCTGATCCGATGGCAGGAGCCAGGTGCTTCTCCTGGTCTCCCATGGGGTGCAGGGCCCAAGCACTTGGGCCATCCTCCACTGCACTCCCTGGCCACAGCAGAGAGCTGGCCTGGAAGAGGGGCAGCCGGGACAGAATCCGACGCCCCAACCGGGACTAGAACCCGGTGTGCTGGCGCCATAGGCTGAGGATTAGCCTAGTGAGCTGTGGCGCCGGCCCACCATTGACTTTCTCACCAGAAATTTTATGATGAAGGAATGCACAAGTCAGTGAAATAAACAATATTTCCATCCATCATTTAGCAGCTAGTTTGTTTTATGTTGGTCTTTTTTCCTGAATAAGATTTTCCTTGACACTACCTCTATTTGCCATATGTATTTTATCACTTCTACATTTATGTTCAGTTAAGAATGCTACTGAGAGAGGTGCTAGATAGATAAACAGACCCACAGATTCATAGATACTCAAATGATTTAGAAGGCCTTTCTCACTAATCTATAAAACTGAGCTGAACATCTTTTCCACTCACAAGGTTCTCTTCCTGGTCCCCTCTTGGGTAAAAAACTCCCCTTCTGTCCTGTCCTGGAACTCATCCTTGCTTTCAGCTTGCTTTGCTGGTCCATGTCCCTCATAAGTTCCTCCTCTAAAGAGATCTACCTAGCTCCCTCTTCCCAATCTCCATGGATTCCATGTTTTCAAGGATTGCTTTCTTTCAGTTCATTTACTATAATGAACTTCTAACTTTTTCTCTTCTATTTCTCATTGTAAGAACTATTCATAGGTTTGTGTTTTTTCTTCAATGTAGTAATGACATTGAAACACTGATTGAGCATGATGTGCTATGTACCATTTAAATTCTTATGCATATCTCATTAATGTTCAGGAAAAAGTCTTATGAGAAAGACACAATGTTATAACAATTTAGGATTGATTAAGCTGAAATGTGGAAAGTCTAAGTAACAATCTGAGGTCATGGAGCAGAATGTGGTAGGTGAAATCAAAGTCACCTAATAACACAAGGCCTTATTTTAATGTTTATGGCTCATTCCTATGTGTTCCTTAGGCCTCAGTCAATGTCCTTGTCTCTTACACGGTCTCTTATAAGCAAGTAAGACCAGACTGAGTATGAACGCCTTCCGGACTTCAGAAATAATAGCATTCATTGATGTGTTTAAATATTCATGACTACAACAGACATGATACAGCCACCAAAAATAAGACTCAAAAATTCTCATCTGATATTCACAAGTAGATACACAGCATTGTTTTATAATCCTTGTGTTAAGACTATATGTTCTATTTTTGTTTAATACATCATTGGAAAAGAAATTAATTTAAGAAATGTGCCCCAATTAAAACAGAACCACAAAATTTTTTGATTTGGTTCTGACCTTTAAAACTTCAATGTCTGTAGTGTTATGACTATCAGAGCAGAGGAAGCATTTATTTTAAGGATAAGCCTCATTAAGATCATCAGCCATATCTGACAAACAGACTCTATCTGCTGCAAATTGGCTTTTTGGATCAGGAAGAAAGTGTTTCTCTTTCATATTTAATTATTTAGCTTTCAAAATGCAATGAAATTTTTTAAATAATGTGTTCCCTCATATGTGTAGCCAAGTTAGATACTATACCTGTAGCAGTCACTGAATGATTGCAGAATAAATTATGTATAATTATTGAAAATTTCTTTTTTATTCTTTATAAACTTACTTGAGATTTTTCCAAGTTATCTAAAAGTCACAATAGACAACTTATACGTCTAGAATTGTAAATGATAAGCTTAAGGATAAGAGCAAGTTTTGTTGTGCGAATTCTTGATTTTTCCATTCTCATACTCTGATCACTAAGTTTCCATTCAGATGAAAAGGTTTTTATATGGAATGAGCAAAAGAAATGCTAATCTATTTTTCTGATAATAAAGCACATTATAACATCAACATTTTCTATAAAGGAAAAATGTAGAGATAATAATTTAAAACAAATCTTTGGAATCCATACATACTATAACAGATCCATTTCACATTGTCAATTACATTTATTGCAGTAGTCCTTCTTAGTTTACTGTAATCAATTATAACTATTATTAGAAAAGCACAATGTCAAGGCAAAATAATGGGACATCAGAAAACATCTCGCATTGTGCTTCATGAAATATCAGAAGTTCTAGGATTTGAAAAATATTTCTTTCATAAAATTGAAATAGTCAGGTCCTGGGGATTATAATGCTTTAAGATATGAGAGGAATCTTCATGCCTGAGGGAGAATATGAAGAATGGGATATTGAAATAGCTGTACGTACAACTGGCATTAGGATGTGTACAGTAACTATCGTAAAAGACTTGAGTCCAATGGTACAAATAAGAATTAGGAAAAGAACCATTGTAGATAGTACATCTGTTTATTAAACAAGTAAAATTTGAGTGTCCACCATGTGTGAAAACTATACTTATTGCTATGGGTATGACAAAAATAGATAATAGACTGTATACATGTATTTTATGATATCAACCACCAGTGCCACATGGTCACTATCTGTTATTCCCAGATACCAAAATAGTTCAAAAGCTTAATAATCAATTCATTAATTAAGCATGGCTTCAGTACTAGTATCTGGAGGTGAGCATGTTTTAGAATTACATTGTCTAAGCCAATGCCTACCAATTCTTTTTTTTTTTTTTTAAGATTTTTTAATTTATTTGGAAGTCAGGGTTACGCAGAGAGATGAGAGGCAGACAGAGAGGGAGAGAGAGTTCTTCCATCCGATGGTTCACTCCCCAGTTGGCCACCATGGCCGGAGCTGGGCCAACTTGAAGCTAGGATCCAGGATCTTCCTCCAGGTCTCCCATGGGGGTACAGAGGCCCAAGGACCTGGGCCATCTTGTACTGCTTTCCCAGGCCATAGCAGAGAGCTGGATTGAAAGTGGAGCAGCCAGGACTAGAACTGGCGCCCATATGGGATACTGGCACTTCAGGCCAGGGCATTAACCCACTGTGCCACAGCACCAGCCCCTTACCAATTCTTTTGTGTTTTAAGTTTAAAGTGCTCTTTATCCACCTGTTGTTAGTATTCACTGTCATGAAAAGGTCATGGTTTGTTTCCATCACTGTATAAGGTTTATATAACATATATATTGTAGAGGAAACTTAAAATTCCACTAGATATGGTAGGAGTACCAATTCATATGTTTGGTCTCACCTGAGAAGATTGATTTAATACCCAATTAACATGGCAGAAGTGAAACTGACTCCCAAAACAGTGACTAACTCTGGGAAACACAGGAATTCATTGATTAGGGGCACTGAACACACAGGTGCACAGAGGGGCTCAGCGCCTCCCTCTTTGTAGTTATATATGAGGGGGCAAAAACAAAGAAATGAAATCAAATTATTTTTTGTAGCAGAACTTAATTTTCAATAATATTTTGATTTTTATACATATATTAACAGTTTGAAAAAGTGAGACAGAATTATAGAAGCTGACTTTTTTAAATTAAAGTTGCTTCAAAAAGTAAAACATTCATTAGTTTAGAAGAAATTAAACCTGATTCTTAACTACAGTTAAAACAAAACAAGTGAAAAAACTCAGAAAACAAGAATACAGTGAGAGCTGATCTTGAATAAGACAATATCATATCTATGTTATAGTCTACTTGCTGTAGAAATGCCTTACATGAAAGAAGAATAATTTAGGAGGTTACAAGTTGATAAGATACACCCACAATGTGACATCCATTTAGGATGTCCAGTGCGCTCAACTGTTTTCAAATCCTATTTCATTCTACCTACTTTCTACTCCCTTATGGAGAAACTGTTTACTTTGGTGTTAAGTTAGGTCACCTGCCCTGTTTTGAACATTTTAGTGGTGAGGTGACCAAGATGTAGGAAAAGACGTCAAATAGAGGTTCTGACACATGTGCCTGGACTTCAGGATAGAGGGCAGAGATGGAGACTGAGAGTTATGCCCCTAATTCACATAAGATATTGGATCCCTGAACTAGATGAGGACTCAGAGCTAAATCGTGGACACAGAGGAAGAAGGTCAGACCCAGCCCCTGGGAACCGCCAACATTTGGAACTGTAAACATAGAGGAGCGATTGGAAGATTGAGAAGGGATGTGCATGAAGGAGCGGGTAATTTATAACTGGGTATTTGCTTAGAAGCCTGAGGAAAAAGGGGTTAAAAGATGTGGGAGTGGTTCAGTGGGTTGAAGTAGCTGTTAAGTGTTCAGATTAGAAAACAAGAGACATAATCCCTGGATTCATTTATTTTTTTAAATTTGCCCTTGTTTTTATTTTCCAGAAAGGCAGAAGCGCACAGAAAGAGAGGCTGAGTAAAAGAAAGAAATTTCCATCAATGGGTTTGCTTCCCAAGGAGTAAAATAGCTGGGGCTGGGCCAGTCCAATGCCAGGAGCCAGGAGGCTACTCTGGGTCACTCACATGGGTGGTGAAAATTCAACTAGTTGAGTCATTACTGCTACATCCCAGGGTAAACATTAGAGAGATAGAAAGGAGAGTGGATCTGGGACTTGAAATCAGGCACTTATATAAGGGATGTGGGCATCTCATGTGGAGTCTTGACCCTGGGCCAAATGCCTTCCACTGTGACTCTGCATTGGGCAAGAGGGTGGTTTTTATTTACCTTGACAGAGCAGGTTCATTTTCAGGGAGCAGAGATGTAACTAATGGCACAGAGATGGTAGTGGGATGGACCATCTGGAATGTGTGCAAACAGTGTACCTTCTTTATGTGGTGCAAACATGGCATTGATTTTACTCCAGCCACTGACTTATCAAATGTAAGCATATCTTTTTCTCTGATGTTTGTACTGAATACAATGACATATTCTAGTCATCACACAGTTCTGAATCACCTTTGCCACAATAAGCAGGACTCCAAGGTAATTTCGTTTGGAGACAAGATATGCATATTACTTTAAATAATTTTCTTCATTCATTAAGTATTTTATCTTATACATTTATCCCTTGCCATTTAATTGACACTCACTTATGAAATGTGTAAGCAGATCAAACAAACCTTCAAACAGCAAATTCTAGTACACGTAAAGCAGCTAAAGCTGATTATTTATTTAATTATTTAAGATGGAGCCGGGGGTGGGTGGGTAGAGAATTCTCCCATCACTCCTCAAACACCCTCAGTGTCTAGGGGTGGGCTGGAGCAGAAGTCAGGAAGCCAGATGGAGCTCAGTTCCCGTTCAGCTCACATGGGTGGGAGGAACTCAATACCTGAGCCGCCATTCCTGCCACCTTGGGTCTTCATTAGCAGGGAATGGAGTCAGGAGTTTATAAAACAATATAAGTGGGCCGGAGCTGCAGCTCACTAGGCTAATCCTCCACCTTGCAGCGCCGGCACACCGGGTTCTAGTCCCGGTCGGGGCGTCGGATTCTGTCCCGGTTGCCCCTCTTCCAGGCCAGCTCTCTGCTGTGGCCAGGGAGTGCAGTGGAGGTTGGCTCAAGTACTTGGGCCCTGCACCCCATGGGAGACCAGGATAAGTACCTGGCTCCTGCCATCGGATCAGCCACAGCGGCCATTGGAGGGTGAACCAACGGCAAAGGAAGACCTTTCTCTCTGTCTCTCTCTCTCTCACTGTCCACTCTGCCTGTCAAAAAATTAAAATATATATATATATATAAGTGAGTGAAAAGTGATGATAAGAAGGTAGAATGTGTGAGGGAACTTACAAAGTTTATAGAAAAGGAATTTTAAGGTTATTCTCATGTATATAAGAGTAATTCAATAATTTTTTGAAAATGTATATTATTGGGGCTGGTGCCATGGCGCACTTGGTTAATCCTCTGCCTGCAGCACTGGCATCCCATATGGGCACCGGTTCTAGTCCTGGCTGCTCCACTTCCAATCCAGCTCTCTGCTGTGGCCTGAGAAAGCAGTAAAAGATGGCCAAAGTGCTTGGGCCCCTGCACCCACGTGGAAGACCAGGAAGAAGCTCCTGGCTCCTGGCTTCGGATCGGTGCAGCTCTGGTGGTTGCGGCCATTTGGAGAGTGAACCAATGGAAGGAAGACCTTTCTCTATGTCTCTTTCTCTCACTGTCTATAATTCTACCTGTCCAATAAATAAATAAAATCTTTTTTAAAAAAGAAAATGTATATTATTAAATTATGCATGACTTTCAAAAATTTTGTGCCAATATTAACATTTTAAATTCTAGTAACCAGAGCCGGCGCCGTGGCTCAATAGGCTAATCCTCCACCTTGCGGCGCCGGCACACCGGGTTCTAGCCCCGGTTGGGGCGCCGGATTCTGTCCCGGTTGCCCCTCTTCCAGGCCAGCTCTCTGCTATGGCCAGGGAGTGCAGTGGAGGATGGCCCAGGTGCTTGGGCCCTGCACCCCATGGGAGACCAGGAAAAAGCACCTGGCTCCTGGCTCCTGCCAGGATCAGCGCGGTGCGCCGGCTGCAGCAGCGGCCATTGGAGGGTGAACCAGCGGCAAAGGAAGACCTTTCTCTCTCTGTCTCTCTCTCACTGTCCACTCTGCCTGTCAAAAAAAAAAAAAAAAAAAATTCTAGTAACCACATAGTTTTTGAAATATTCTCCCCTCATATATCTGATGGTAAAATCATTCAAGAGAAAGAATTATAGTTGAATTCTAAAATAGTTTTAAAATTTGGAGGAAGTTAGAGCCCAAGGAAGATAAAACAAAGCAGTAAGAGCCAGTGCCCTTGGCAGATGACTCCTTCTTTCACTCTGACTAGAACATGTGGTGTTTCGGGGGGAATGGCTTGTGTGGTTGATCTGAGTGCAGGGAGGGGCAAGGCAAGCTTTAATACTTTATATTTTTCTCTTTTTCTCTGTTGAGACTTGTTTGCACTTCATTTTTATTAAATTTGTCTGCAATAATTATTTAAAGAATGCAGTCCACTAATGTTATTCTCTTTTTAACCTACTCAGCTAACATATTTTTGTTTCTTTGCATTTGATGACCTAATTGATCAAGTGTTTGTCAGCTTTCTCCCTGTACAATTACTCTCCTTTCATTTTTTGTTTTTGCTTTTTCTGTACCATTTAGAAGTCACTGTGCAGCCTACACATGACAAGTAGGGAGCTATGAGCTACTCCCTATCTGTGAGCTACACATCTCTAGATCCAATCACTCTGGGTAGAAAATGTTGGGAAAAAGAAGTAAGTCTGTACTGAGCATGGCATTGTCCTGGTCACTATGCCCTAATCACAAGAATATAACCACTATTTTCTAGCATTTACATTGTGTTAAGTATTATAAAGATTTCTGCATTGTGCAGGCATGGAGGTCAGTTGTAGAAGGGGAAGCATTCCACTAGTCTGAATAAATTTCAGTGTTGCCAGTCTGAGTCCTGTAGCTGTGACCTCCACCAGTATTTCTCTTCCAGCTCCTCATTCCACTCCAGGACACGGGTAGCCAGAGATGGCTGCAGTGGGAGGGGCATCCTTCCCTCCGATGGAGAGGACTCTAGGAAAGACATTGCCCTTGAAGAAAAATCCTTTGTTATACAGAATACTCTGGGCATATTTCACAAGGGTAGATCTCCTGTCTCTCTGCCAGAGCCGTGATGGATCTTCCCCAGGATCTTCACCATGAGATCCTGATGGTGATCTTTGAAAGAGAATCTCATTTATATATTCTCATATACATAGGAGAATTTCCCTAAGACTGTGGCCTCATGGACTTAGTGAGGCTAGGTTACACCCGACCCCCTACAATATGTCAAAATTACCACTAAAATGCCCTTTCAGTTTGTGGCTCCAGTGGCTTCTGATCTAGGTAAATGGATCTCAGCTTTGATTCTGTGATCTACCTGGCTTTTCAGATTTTGGGGATGATTTGCCCTGCATCTTCCTTTCTCTAGTGGATGCATAAAAAAGTTACAAAAATGTTTTTGAGCTTCTTCTTACTACATGAACAGAACTGCTGACTTCCTATCTTTAAAGATTTTTTTTGTGTGTCTGAAACATACAGTCCCTCTCCACTAATTTTTTCCTTTTTGTCTTTTTTATGTCTTTTTTTCCACTTTCCTCTTTATTTGTTTCTTTCCTCTTTTTGTCTTTATGATCTGTTATTCTGCCTCATGATTGTAAATTTATGATTTAAAATCTATGTTTAGTGGTTTTGTATTTGGAGTGGGCATTTGGCACAGGGGCTGGGATAGGGCTTTGGACACGTGCATCACATATTGGAGGGCCAGGTTTTGAGTCTTGCTCTGCTTTGGTTTCCAGCTTCTGCTAATGTCCACTCTCGGAGGCAGTAGGTGATGGCTCGATTGTTTGGGTCCCTGTCACCCATGTGTTAGAACTGGATTTGTGTTAGATTATGGCTTTCTTTATTGGCCATTAATTAACTTCCTGTCTTGACAGATAATCTTTGAAGTCTTTTTTTTTCAGCATAATAAAACTATGCACCAAAATACTTTAGAGCCTTGTATTTATTATTTATTTAACTTGACCAACATTACAATCCTTTACATTGATCATTAATATACAAATAGAAAACCATTGATGTTTAAATAAAATGACCCAAAAGTGTAATATGTGCGAGCTACAATACTGCTACTTATTTTTTTAAACCATTGAAGTGCCCATTTTGTTATTTTATTTTTTATTTGACAGGAAGAAATACAGGGAGAGAAAGCTCCCAATCACTGTTTTACTTCTTAAATACCTGCAATAGCCAAGAATGGACCAGGATAACACTGGGAGTCAGGAATCCAGTCTGGGACTCCTCTGTGGGTACCACGGATGCAAATAACTTGAGTCATTACTTGCTTCCTCACAGTGTGTACATCAGCAGGAATCTGGGACAAGGAGTGGAACCAGGACTCAACACAGGTGTTCTGAGATGAAATGCCAGTATACCAAGCATCTCAATTACCTGGAGAAACCCTTTTCTCATTATTTCTGATGTCTACATGTTAACTTCTTTTTTAAATTATTGATTAGCTCTTATGAACTTGATGCATTTTTGTACAATCTACACTAATTGGGCCTGGAGAGCACTCTTTCTAAGTTTATCAAAACGAACCTATCACAGCTAAATGACAAAGTGTCAGTTGTATAGTGATAATGAATTTATTTGTCAAGAAAATATTCCCAATTCAGAAGATGAATCAGTCAATCAACAGTCAATCAGCAGTATTTCTCGACCTGTAAGGAAAATGAAGATTCTACTCTGCATAGTGGGAAATGAGAAATAGGTCTGCTTACAAGTAGTAATTTATTCTAATTTTGAGAAAAATTTCTCTCAAATAGTAAATTTAGTTTGAGGGAAGAAAAGTTTTCTTATGATGTTTTATTTCTGAGTAACTAGTTCATTGATTTAATGGAAGAATATAGTTAAAACATTTAACAAGAATTTCAAAATGGGAGCCAACCAATGAAAATGAGTACCTGCTGATAGCCCAGATACAGGCAGAAAGGTAACTAAAGATCACACACCTGCAAATCATATGTGAGTTGATATTAGAACTATTATCATGGGCCGGTGCTGTGGTGCAGCAGATTAAAGCCCTAGCCTGCAGTGCCGACATCCCATATAGGCGCTGGTTCAAATCCCAGCTGCTCCACTTCCAATCCAGCTCTCTGCTGTGGCCTTGGAAAGTAGTAGACGATGCCCCAGGTCCCTGGGCCCCTGCACCTGTGTGGGAGTACTGGAGGAGGCTCCTGGCTCCTGGCTTCAAATTGGCTCAGCTCTGGTCATTGTGGTCATTTGGGGAGTGAACCAGCAGAATGGAGGACCTGTCTCTCACTCTTGCTCTCGCTATCGCTCTACCTCTCTCTGTAACTCTGTCTTTCAAATAAATAAAATAAATCTTAAAAAAAAAGAACTATTATCATCTCATCACCTAGGTAGTTATTATTTTCTTTGAAAACAGAGAATGTTTTTCTCCAAACTGCCAAAGTGTTGAAAAGTAAAATTCATTCAAATTTTTTAAAATTTATTTATTTATTTGAAAATAAGAGTTACACAGGGAGAAAAGGAGAGGCAGAGAGAGAGAGAGAGAGAGAGAGAGAGGTCTTCCATTTTCTGGCTCACTCCCCAATTGGCCACAATGGCCAGAGCTGTACCAAATGAAAGCCAGGAGCCAGGAGCTTCTTCCAGATCGCCCACGTGGGCGCAGGGGCCCAAGGACTTGAGCCATCCTCCACTACTATCCCAGGCCATAGCAGAGAGCGGGATCAGAAGTGGAGCAGCCGGGATTCGAACCAGTGCCCACACGGGATGCCAGCACTGGGGCCGTGGCCCTACCTGCAGTGCCAGCCCCTCAAAATATTTCTGGAGCATGATCTCTTCTGCTAATTTGTCATGCACTATGATGGATGCTGGAAGGAATATCTAAATAGTCTGTACAGTTTTTTTGAGAGCTAACATTCTCATAGAGGGACAAAAACAAGGGGTGAATTTATAAAAAAAAGTTTATCATGTAGCATATGTGATTATCACATAGCATATGATCTAGAAGAAGCCATTTTAAATGAGGTGGAGAGTATGTTCTCTTACCAGTGAGAATCAGTCACTATATTTCTATGAATTTACTAAACAGTTTAAATCTCATGTCAATCCTGTGAGGTCGGGTTTATTTTAGATCAGGGAGCAAAAGTACACAGGGTCAAGAAACCTGTGTAAAGGTAGGTTACCGAGGTTCTAGGCTGATGTCCTTTATCCCTTACTACAGTGAAACTCTTAATGAGGATCTCTGATCAGAGTCTAGTAGGATAAAAGGGGCCAGCCTTGAGGTACAGTTTAAACCATGGCTTGAGATGTTGGCATCCCCTTCAAAGCACCCATTTGAGTCCAGGCCACTGAGCTTCTGGTCCAGCTTCCTGATAATGTGTCTGGGATGGCAGCAGATGATCCCTAAGTATTTTGTTCTCTGCTACCCATATGGAAGACCAGTTTGGAGCTCCTGGCTCCTGGCTTCGGCCAGGCCCAGACCTGGCTATTTCACCTATTTGGGGCAGTTGAACCAGTGGATGGAAGATGGATCTCCCAATCCCAACTTCTTTCTATTGTTTGCCTTTCAAATAGATGAATCTTAAAAAAAATGACATGACAGGATCAACCCTATGAAAACGGGGGACGGAACCTCTGGGAAAGCTGGAGGAAGGCATGAAGAAGGGAACAGTCCTGGAGTTGAGATTAGGGAGACGTCCAGGGTGAAATCACGGTGAACTTGCCAATGACAGCAAAAGTTATATGTATAAGTGTACATTTGTGTATGAATATATACATCTATGATGAGCAGATAATGTATTTTAAAAATACTTCAAAAAGGAGCCTATAACTGCAAAATTAAGATTTCTATAATTCTCATATACAAAACAATGTTATAAAATAAAAACATCATGTCATTTCATGAAAGTATTAGTTATTTAAAAATAAGAGAATATCCTCAAATGAAATAAAAATATTTTTATCATAGGTGACATTTGTTGAGTACCTACTCCATGCCAAGCAATGCTATGCTAAGTGTTATGCTTAGTGAAGTAAATCAGAAGCAAAAAGACAAATATCAATGTTTTTTCTGATTTGTGGTAGCAAATATTTAAAGTTAATGTACATGAGTGAAAATTACAGCTTATCATTTGATCATTGTTTATAGCACTTGTCTATATTCCTGCAGAACTATGGTATTTCATTTTTTTTTTTTTTACTTCTTGAACTCTTTATTTAATGGAGCATGAAGCCTGTGATTATACAGTGAATTGAAAGTATCTTATGGAAAAGATTAAAAGAAAAAAAAAGGGAGGAAGAGCAAGAGAGAGATAGAAGTTTCATTATATTCTTAGAATTCTATCTATAACCACAGAATCAGCCCTCAAGGCATTCTGGTCTGGCTGAAAAGCCCAGGGGAATATTTCAGGTATGGAAAGCCAAGACACTGTGGCAAAAAAAAAAAAAAAAATGTCCTACATAAAGGACCTCTGTGGTGAGACCCCAGTGGAAAGAAGCAGCTACCAAAGAAGGTTGTACTTTTCTCTGATGGAAGGAGAGAACGTCTACTTTGCTTACAGCCTTGTGGAGCTACTGGATCCAAAAGGCTTCCGTAGCCTAGACTGCTCATGTCAGGAGCCTTGGGTGATCACTTATGTCATATATAAGAGTGTTAATTGTTAAATAAACAAGAGTCTCTGTGAACTGACTTCCCACGCAGGACCTCTGTCCCCAAAGAGTTGTATCATGAGACAGCTCAAGAATCACCTTTGTTTAGTGTATTGGATGGAGGGTATTCTTATGTTCCATAAGTTATAGTTAAGTCTAAGAGCCTGCAAAAGATGTATCATAATGAGCTCTTTAGATTGGGGACTTTGTTAGAATGCATCATCTCAAGGCTCATGTATCATCACAGTCTTTGTTAGCAACATTGCTATCAATATTTATGCATGAACAGAGCCTCTTCGGGTCACAAATGCTACTCTAAGCTTTGTTCATATTTAGCCTTGGACCTAGGTTGTCCTTTACCTCTTTCTTTTCTCAGGCTTTCATTGGTAAAGTATGTCAATGCCATTGTATCCATTGACCTTACAAGGTAGCTGGAGTTCACAGACTGAAGATCCATCTTCTCAGGTAAGCATGCTGAGAAACACGAAATCCGGTAAATGCTCTGAGAAACCCAGGAAATAACTGAAAGCTGCTTGAGGAAGTGATGCAGTCAGGAAGTGGGTGCCATAACACAGATAGTGGTCAGTGTGGTTGCAAGAAGTTGTTACCCAACTTTGCTCAGTTAATCACTACCCTTCTTTCCTCTGTCACTTCAGAAATTGGTGGGAACTATTCTGGGCAGTGGTGCAGGTCACCTCAGGACAGGAAGAAAAAATCAGGAGATTGAAAGTCAGGGTAAACATATGACAATGGACAAGCTTAGAGTATAATGCTGTTTTTTATTGTATCTGTAATGTAATATGTAAGAAACTATTGCTTAATACTAAATTAGATATTTTTTACTATGTTACCTTACAGAAAGTTTATAACAAGAATCAGGTGTTGTGTTTAGATCTAGAATTCACTTTGAAATTTTTTATATGATATGTGCATTAATATTTATTTATTTTTGCACTAAATTACCTTTGGACTCTTCTGAAAAATCAATTTACTGTCTCTGATTTTCTGTTCTGATCTCATACATGTTTTGATATAGTCGTGATTAACTAGCATTTTGTATATTGTGTCTTGAAGACAGAAATAGAAAAATTAGTAATTTTCCTTTTTGAAAGATGTTTTGGCAATTCTAAGTGTTTATAATTATATATATTTTAGATTTATCTTTCAGTTACTGCACAAAAGCCTACAGAGATTTTGATTTAGACCCTGTTGAATCCATGGAGCTACTAGGGATAATTGACATCCTAATATTGAATCTTCTGATTCATGACAATATTTGTAGATATTAATGAAGTTACTTTTTTCATTCCTTATGTTGATAATGTATCTGTTCCTTTATTTGTTCTCAATCTTTCTGTGACATTATTAATGTAATTGATCTGTTCAAAGCAATATTTTTTGATTTATTGATTTTTTTCTATGACTTTGCTGTTATTCACTGACTTTGTGATTAATCTTTATTGTTTTCTTTCTTCTTCCACCTTTGGGTTTAGCTTGTTTATTTCATATATTTTTTAAATTGTAAGCCTAAGTTATTGATTTTAATTTTTTCTTATTTTCCAATACAGATATTTTTTGCTGGAATTTTGCCTCTAAATTCAACTTCTAGTGATATCCTATTAATTTTGATATACTCTATTTTGTTAAGTATTTTATATTTTCCTTTTATAATCATGATTTATTTAGAACTGGATTTCTTCATATCCAATTTGATTATTTTCCATGTATCTATATATTGTTGGCTTATAGTTGATTTTTACTGTGGTTAGAAAGTAGTACTTTTCCAGAATATTATTTATGTTAATGAACATTCCTTGTGGATTGGGATTTAATGGCTGTTCTAATATAGATTCTGTCCAATGTATTAAGGGAACTATTCAAGTGTTCCACTGTCTCACTGAGTTTCCTTCTACCTGTTCTAGCAGTGATGAGAAACCTGTGTGGACAAGTATTTCTCACATGTCTATCATGTTCTGCTTTATTCTGAAGCTCTGTGATTATATCCATAATCATTGTGTTGTTACGACTTATTGACAAATTGAAGCCTTATAGGCTTTCTTTTCCCGGATAATTGTGTTTACTCTGAAATACACTTTGCTTGATATTAACATAATCACTCCAATTTTTGTGAGATTACTGTTTTCAAGTATTTGTGACTTCACAAGAAAGACATTTCATAAAGGAAGATATGCATCAGACAAGCATATAATGAAAGCTTTTCCAACACTGTTTTAGGTAAATTTTTTTTTAAGACAACACTCCTCCAGTTGGCAAACACTAAGAAATATGACAACATCTTTAGTTGGAAAGCACCTGAAGCAGTAAGATAACTTGTATGTTTCCATAATTCAATCCAAGCTGTGAAATGACTTGGCATTAAACTGAAGATCTAAGTCCATATATGCAATGATCTCATAAATCCACTCCCATGTAAATACCCAGAAGGATTTCTAGTACCGGTACTGCAGGACAGAGTTACAAAAATACTTTAACAATGGGGCCGGCGCTGTGGCTTAGTGGGTTAAGCCTCTACCAGTGGTGCAGGCATCCCATATGGGCACAGATTCTTGTTCCGGCTGTCCCTCTTATGATCCAGCTTTCTGCTTATGGCCTCAGAAAGCAGTGAAAGATGGCCCAAGTGTTTGGGTCCCTTGGAAGACCCAGGAGTTGCTACTGGCTGCTGGCTGCAGATTGGCTTAGCTCCAGCCATTGTGGCCATTTGGGGAGTGAACCAGCAGATGGAAGACCTTTCTCTCTGTCTCTCCCTCTTTCTCTCTCTATATCTATACCTCTCAAATAAATAAATAAATCTATAAAAATACTTTAAAAGGTACTGTATGCATTATTGAAAAAAGCATAGAGGCAGACAAATCAACCAAAATCTGTATTTGGTTGAAAAAAATGAATTAAATTGTGGAATATGAATGTGAAGCAATTATATGCATTATTAGGAATATTTAAAGGATTGCTACACCTAGAGATAAGCTGCCCTAATCTGAAATGAAGACAAAAAAAGACAGTTACATGAGAATATACATGCTCTGGCACTATTTTTGTGTAATTCAATTTATGTAGGTGCGAGGGAAGATGGGTGGGAAGTATCACTATGTTTCTAAATCTGTAAATATGAAATACATGAAACCTGTATAATTTAAATACAATTTAAAAGAAGTATGTGAGTACAAATTTTGTAAAGCACTCACATAAATTATAAAATTCTTTGGGAAAATGATAAGCAAAATTTCATATAAGATGCAGCCAATGAAATGTGTCAAGAGGGCTTATGTGGATATATGCTACTGTCAAAGTCCTATGACATAGTTAGGTAATGAACTTGAGACTGCTCATTGTAATATGAGAAACACATACAGATAAAGCAAATAAATCTCTTACTGAATTAAATAAAATTCAAATGTTTCTCTTTCATATAAAGTAATAAAATAATTAGAATGTACTAATTGTTCCCTGTATTTATCCCTGCTCTCTCTTGCAACATCTAGAATCTAACTGAATTTCCTAAATTTCATAGTGAAACTGAAAGGAAAGGAAACCTTCAGGGACCAAAGAAATAGGTTTCCTATGACTGGAAAAAAAAAGAAAAGAAATAAATCTTTTGTTACTCTTTGTTCCACAAGTCTAACCTGCTGCTTTGTCAAAGTGTGTTCGGGGAATCCAGCTTCCCTCTCAGTGGTCTCAAGCTCCTTTTGCTAAGTGAGTTATGCTGCTTTCCACCTAGACAAAAATAACTAAAGCTCTAATTAAAAAAATCTTGGAAAGTGCCATCTCTTTATGTATTTTAAGGCATTTAAATAAGAAAATACAAATTAAGAAAACATTGCTTTTCCAAATGTGCTCCCATGACAGTAAATTAGTGTCAAGTGGAATTGTTTTTTCTAGGGTTTTAGCTACATAGTGAAAAAACACATCTTAGAATTAGTATTGGAGTCTTTTTAAACCTGAATCTGCCACTTAAGACTTGTGGTCCAGAGCAAGTTATATATTTTCTCATGACTTGGTCTCAACTGCAGATTGGGAATAATAATGGCACCACCTCCCTTTGTGGTTGTAAGAACCGAGTCAAGTAATAAATACAGAGCACTGAATGGAATTCCTGGAACATCGCTTTGTACATCCATTTACTATTTTTCATCATAGTATATTTTTTCCACACATAAAACATTTTAGGAGGTAACTGATTAATGTTATGCTTTCTGCTGAATGCCAGGTGCATTGATATGAAAGGTATACAATTTTTTCCTTTTACTGGGGACAGGATAAGTTAATATTCCAAATATAAGCAACCAAGGGACATGGAGTTAAGTTTTTTTCTCATTTGCATTCACTGTAGTAAGTTGATTTCACATATATAAGTAGTATATGACCAGAAACTTACAAGTAAACACAAATTATACATGAAAATTTCTGTTCATGAAAATTGCATGTGCAAATCTATGAATTAGAAGTATGCATATAAAATTATGGCCAATGTTGCTTAAATGCAGAAATATAAAACTACATCTTGAAAATGGGAATTGATTGCCTGCACAATTCAAAAATCAAATGTTGCTTATAGCCCAGAAGTGTTGACATTCACGCAATACAAGTGACAAGCAGTAAGTTCTCAAGAATTCAATACTAGTTCAAGATAATGGGAATATTTTAACATTGCACTGAAAGCAAATTGACTAATGTCAGTTATTCAGCAGGAACTCACTGAGAAAAAATCACGAAATCTAGACAATTAAGTAAAATTTCTTATTGCCTAAGCAATACCATGGCATTAGCAGCAAACTGCATGTGCCTTGGGATCACCAATCTCATGTAGTAATGAAGTTCTTTTGCA
Source organism: Oryctolagus cuniculus (assembly GCF_051225735.1). Taxonomy (NCBI): domain Eukaryota; kingdom Metazoa; phylum Chordata; class Mammalia; order Lagomorpha; family Leporidae; genus Oryctolagus; species Oryctolagus cuniculus. The sequence continues at coordinate 41,849,626 of NC_142880.1, forward strand.
AGGCTCTTAGAGTCCAACAAGCAACACACTTTGCCCAGGAAAACACTTTAAGAAGCATGTGTTTCTTATGAGACATGATGATGTAGACAAATTAATTCAGCGTGAGAATTGATATAATCCTTTTCTGAGAAAATGTTGTTCTACCATGCACACAAAGGATGAAATGATGTAGGCAAGTGCGCAAGATATTTCCAATCAGAGAGAACAAAATGAACAAAAAACTGAACAAAATGTTCCAAAAATGAACATATTGGACAAACAAGGAGAGGAATAGGGGGAAGATAAAGTTGGAGAGAAGGGCAAGGATTAATTAATAGGGCAAATGAAGGAGGTTATAATAAATATGTTCGATTTTAGAAGGAATAAATTTGGAAGGCATGATGGGTTTCCAGAAAATAAAAGAACAAAATATGATTTATATATATTTATTTTATTTACTTATTTATTTGAAAGTCAGAGTTACAGAGAGAGGAGAGGCAGAGAGAGAGAGAGAGAGAGAGAGATCTTCCATCCACTGGTTCACTCCCCAAATGGCCACAACAGCCGGATCTGTGCTGATCCGAAGCCAGGTGCCAGGAACCTCTTCCTGGTCTCCCACGTGGGTGCAGGTGCCCAGAGACTTGGGCCATCTTCTTCTTCTTTCCCAGGCCATAGCAGAGAGCTGGATTGGAAGTGGAGCAGCCAGGTCTCGAACCGGCACCCATATGGGATGCCAGCACTTCAGGCCAGGACGCTAACCTGCTGTGCCACAGTGCTGGCCCCATATGATTTATATGTTAAACAAAATCTGATAACAATGGAGAAAGAGTTGGGCAAAATGATAGCAAACACATAAGTGAGAAGACATTAAAATTCCTTTGTAGGTTATCCTGCTGATCTGGGTTACAAAAGTGTTGATAGAAAACAAATGAAGTGGATGACTTCAGAAGCTAGTAGGATTAAGAATCAGTGAAATACAACATGAGAGTAGATGAGAAGATGTTAAGTCTACATTGAGTAGTAATATTTATTATGACTAATTTCATTAATATGGAGAATCTTTGGATTTGCAAATGAGATTGAAAAGTGGTGCTGGGCCAGCATTGTGGTACAGTGGACTAAGCTACCTGTGGTGCCAGCATCCCATATGGGCACAGTTCAAGTCTCAGCTGCCATTCCCCATCCAGCTCCCTGCTAGTGCATCTGAGAATGAAGTGGAAGATGGTCCAAGTGCTTGGGTTTATGCACCCACATGAAGTTCCTGGCTCCTGGCTTCAACCTGTCCCAGCTCTGGCTGTTATGGGCATTTGGGGAATGAACAAGTGGATGGAAGATCTCTCCCTCTCTCTCTCTCTGCTTGTGTCTCTCTTTCTCTGTAGCTTTGACTATAATATAAATAAATGTGTTAAAAATTATTGTTGAATTTCTGAGTAAAATAAGACAACCAGGTAATATCTGCCCAACTTTCAAAAGACTGGGTGTGTGTGCTTTATAACTGTGTGTGTAGATGCAGTCACTTGCACACATAAAACAAACAGCAAAACATAGTGGTTCAAGATGTGCAAATGGATGAGGATAGCCAAAGATAGAATTTACAGAAAGAATTTATAGGAAAATTGTCCAAGGGGCATGAAATCTGTCTATCAAGGACATCTGCTCTCCCACATTTATTTCATTTCTGTCACATTTCCAGGATATGGAAATAACCTAAGTGTCCAGCTGATGGATTGGTAAAGCAAATGTAGTGATACATGCAAAGGAATGCTATTCGGTCATTAAAAGAATGTTGTCTAAGTCAATATACATTGATTGATTGATTGAGAAACATCCATGAATAAGGTTGGGGGAAAAGGGCTTTTGCATGTGTGATCTGTCCTATCCACATACCTTGAAAATCAAAATTTGATTTCAGCAATAAAATATCGATAACTCAGTATGTGATTAAGCCTAATTTGGGAGACTGGACTGGATGACTAAATTGAATAGGAAATAAATGTTTAAATTTATCAAAAAAAAAGGATGCTCTCATTTGCAAGAACATAGATGAAACCTGAGGTCATTTTATTAAGTAGAAATATTCCAAGTACAGAAAGACAAATATCACATGCTGTCATTCATATGTACAGTCCAACTCATAAGTGATCTCATAGAAGTTAAATATATAACAGTGGTTGCCAGAGGCTGCACTGTAATTTCTCTAAATATGTGGTACTATGTAGGATTGTTCACAAGTGCTTTACCACAAATGTAGGATGGTGTGTATTTAAGGTGGGATTCTGACAATTGACACAAAGGTTAATGGAGAACTTGATCATTTTTATTTCTTGTATTCACATATATTAAAATATATATAGTTTTAACATAAATTATTTTATAATATCAAATATACTAATGTCATGATATCAATTATTGATTAGTGGCATGCAACTTTTACTGATTTGTCAAATTATAACATTATGCAACTTCTCAATATCTTGAGGAAAATAGAAAGATTCTGCATAAAATTTGACGAAATCATATCATTTTTGTTTTGTGATAGTATATGTATTAAACATATATGAAGTTTCATGAGTCTCACATTCTTAAATGACTGTAGTTGACAGAGCACATTTTGAAAGGTTCTATAGTCCCAGACAATGTCAGGCAAGTTACTAAATGTTTGTTGTAATTAGGCTGCACAGACTTTGTGAAGATGGGCATTTCTTCCTTCATATTATGAGATTCGGAGTGTGCAGATTCTTAACGTACATCAGAAGGAGTTATCCTGTGTGAAACATCTTGAATGAAATGAGGTGGCTGATTGCAGATGACGGGAGTTTCACTCCCAGGAGGGTGCCCTGTGTTCCTAGATGGGAGTGGCAGGGCTTCCTTTGGGTTGCACAGGAGCATCACCACTCAGCAGATGAGGACACACAGTCCCTTAGAAGTGTGGGAAGGATGAAAGCACTTGGAGACCTGTCTCACAGGACGAGAATGCATCTCTTCTTTCTTTTCTTCATTCATTCCACAATACTTTGGAGGTTTTAAGTACTTACCAAGAATTATGTTATCTGTTATCAGCTGTGGAAGTGTCCACAGGTGCCTTCAAAGTACACTAAGGCATGAGGAAGACACACACCACGATAAACACCCAAATATCGGGCCTGGTTCCTGAAATTCTAGCTGCACAAAAGAGAGGGAGGAGCAGACAGGTATCCCGCCTGCCCTCCACTGCTGACGGGGACATTTCCTCCCAAATCATGGATATTTCCATAGGGAGAAAATACACATGTGCATCACTCTCTTGCTGCCCCTTTCTACTCTTTATCTCAGGGCAAGGATAATTTGTTATATGCTTGGAAAGGAGAGAGAGAGAGAGAGAGAGAAACAGAGCGAGTTTGAGACTGGACAAGCTTGGCTTAGGACCAAGGACGAAACTCCAGCCATTCAGCTGCGCTGGCAATGGCATTCTCTTGAGGTGCACAAGTCTGGCCTGCAAATAAAATGTGTATCATCTAAGAATTGTAAATAATTATTCAGTTGTGGTTTGGAAAGGTAAGAAAATAGAAATTCTAAGTAAAATTACCTGAGATCCACTTAATCTATAATATTTATTATGGAAGCAAACAAGTAGGGGAAATTTTACTCAATATGAGGAAGTTTTACTCTAGGAAAACAAGTCACTTTTTATGATACACACATTTGAGACACCAAAGTTTTTTTTCAAGATTTATTTATTCATTTATTTTTCAAGATTTATTCATTCAGAGTTATAGACAGAGAGGGAAAGACAGAGAGGTCTTCCATACACTGGTTCACTCCCCAAATGGCTGCAATGGTTGGAGCTGGGCCGATCTGAAGTCTGGAGTAAGGAGCTTCTTCTGGGTCTCCCACACAGGTTAAGGGACCACTTCAGCCATTCTCCACTGCTTTCCCAGGCCATAGCAGAGAGGTGGATGAGAAGAGCAGAAGCCGGAACAAGAACCTGTAGGTGCAGGCCCAGCCCACCAGGCCACAGCACTAGCCTGAGACACCAAAATTTTAAACAAACCTTGAAGTACTTGAGATAAAATGACATTTAAATAAATTGAAGATATATTTGGTAGAAAAAAATAAATCAAAGACAGAATAACAAAATTGGAAAATTTATTGTTATTTACAAGGAAAATAAAACAGGAAGAAGTGGACTCTCAGATAAAAAAGTAGTAGCTAGAATGGAGACAAATCTGAGAATATCAGACAGTAATCAGAGAAAGCAAATAATTAAAGTTGAGTTTTGGGATGATTATTCTCCTGAACACAAACTCTGGAGATTGAAAATGGCCATAATTGATGTATTTGGAAAATGGAGAAGGAAAAATGAATCGAAATACTCAGAATAAATACAAGACCATGTCTTGTAATGAAAGAAAGTATCAATAGGAAGATTCAAAATATGCTGTCTGTCGCAGTGATTGGGAAACATGAATAAATATCAAAAAGACTCTGATGGTTTCTGGTAAACTTACTGATCTTCAAGTTTAAAGAAGGAAATCTGCAGGCATCCAGGGAAAAGGAACAGGAGGTTGTTTATAAAGGAAAATAAAAAGATGATTTTAGATTCTCTGCAACCTTAGATGGCAGATGACAACAGAGACTCCTCTAGAGTGGATGAAAAAGAAATGACTAGACACCACCGACTCTGTGACCAGTTGGCAACTCATCCATTGTGCAACACAAGAAGAAGGTGAGTCAGACAAGTGCAAGGCTTCACTAACATATTGCTAAAAAACACACTGGGGGAAGAATCTCCATTTCATCAGGATTATATCTAAATAACCATGAGAATGCAATACAAAATGGAACACAAAATTGTACTTCTTAAAAATAAAGATGCTTAATACGAATAATTTTACACACATCCACTGATTCAGAATGTATCTAAATATTTTCCACAGGCTACATAGACAAGAAAATGACCAAGTAGTTATGAACATATTCATTTGTTCATTAATTAATTTCTATATATTTAAAAAATGTGTTTATTAAATGCCTGTAATACATTATACAGCTCTCCAGGTGCTAAGGATATAGCAGGTAAGAACCGGGTAAAGGCTTTTACTTCATAGAGAGTGCAGTGGTCTTATAAATTGCTGCATCCATGATGCTAGGGCAGGGAAAGACTGGAGGGGTAGGAAACATAACCAAAAGAGAACAAAATGCTTTGCCAGGGAAGGCACATGGAACAAGTCACTGAAGACAGTCCTCCTCTGGTTTGGTTGACCTGAACTATAATATCAGGAATCGTGTAGCTATTCCAAATTGTCTTTTCTAATTAAACATAAGTTTTCATGACATAAACATTAAAATTCATTTTTATATGCTAAGTAATAGACACTTTTGGTGGTAAATTTATAAACTCTTTAGAGAATATCACAAGTACGCACCTAAAGAGATAATGTGTGATTTGGAGATAATGAAAATAAAAGTTTAATCAGAACAGCCTCAAGGTTTAGAAAATCGGAATTAATCTGACGTTTCCAACAAAATTATTTTAATATCTAATGATACCCAAAGGAAAAAAAATTAATACAGCTGGATGGAAGACATTGCAGACAAAGTAAAGAAATTCACTGGAATTTAATCAGTAAAGAAATAAAAAATACCAGAAGCAAATCCCAGGGGTAAGAGAATCAGGCCCCAGAGAAGGTTTTAATCATGGTGTGGAAACAGATGCATCAGATCATTTTCCAATCGTTTTTGTCCTGAATCCCTACTGAAAACATGGATAGCTTTGGGACCTGAGAAGAGAACCAATTTTCTCTAGACAGGAACCATTTTATTACTATACTGAAGCAGGATGTGTGTGTGTGTGTGTGTTTTAAGATTTATTTATTTATTTTGAAAGTCAGAGTAACAGAGAGAGAGGGCAACACACACACACACACACACACACACACACAGATCTTCCATCCTCCAGATGGTTATCACACACCCCAGATGGTTATAACAAAGCAAGGAGCTTCGTCAGGGTCCTTCATATGGGGGGAGGCCCAAATCCTTGGGCCAACTTTCGTTAATTTTCCCAGCCATTAGTGGGGAGCTGGATAGAAAATGGAGCAGTTGGGACAAGAACCTGTGCCCATACTGGATGCCAGTACTGAAGGTGGAACTGTATCTGCTATGCCACACCAGCCCCAAGATTTTTAAACATACATTAAAGCAATCATAAGTTTGCCAGATATAGACAGTGGCTTCATTCATTCTGAAACAATTCATACATTTTTTATTTATTTATAAACCAATATGAGATATCTAATATCAAAGAGCAGTTAGTGCTGATAGAAGAGAATTGCTTGAGTTTAAGTGAAACATAGTTTATAAATAATGTGGATTTAAGAGCCTGATCTTCCTTTAATTTTTAATTTCAATCTAAAAATCAAATACTCTATATACCATGAAATTAATCATATTTTAGAAGTCTGATGAATGTTTGGATATATACAATTTATTAATAAATTTGTTCCATTTTAGACTTATTTTTTGATTTTTCTTCAAAGTTTTTAAGCTCTACTTATGAATTTATTAGGCCTAATTTTAAGTAATTTAAATAGTAAAATGTTTCCGAGTTGAAGGTTTATAAGTTTATCAAAAAAATTTCTGAATACTTAAGCAATATTTAAAAAGCCAGTAAATTAAAACATACATAAATCATTATGCATTTGCTAAAACACATTTTATATCTTTTATTTTTATTTCCATGTATTTGAAAGGGAGAGATAGAGAAGATAAGAGAGAGAGAGAGAGAGAGAGAGAGAGAATATGTTCCATCCATTGGTTCACTCCATAAATGCCTGCATCAGCCAGAACTAGGCCAGGCTGAAGCCCGGGACCAGAGGCTCCATCCAGTCTCCCACATGGGCAGTAAGGACCTTGAGCCTTGAGCTGTCACCTGCTGTTCCCCAGGTTGTGCATGCAAAGGAAGCAGAATCAGAAACAGACACAGGACTCAAAACCAGGTATTCCAAAATGTGGGACATGGGCATCTGAAGCAGTGGTTTAACCCTCTGTGCCACAAAATCTGTCCCTATATTATATGTTTAAAATGAAAATAATGAACTTGAAATAAATTTTATAATTTTAAATTGAGATCTTAGGCCTGGCTGTCGGGTTCTCAAAATAGCTAGAATTGTTCAAACATATCAATCACTTCAAATTTACTCATGTAACAAAAATTGTTAGAGTGATGTATTTGATCAACTAATTTACCTCTATATTTGCCTGTTTTTATAGGCAAAATTGGAAAATCACCTTCACCCTGAGAAAGCAGAATTGGAGTCGCCAGGTCCACTAAGTAGGACCAAACAGTAGTTAAATTTCCAGGGGACTGAGGTCATAGTGAAGTACAGAAGGCTGCAGTCACTGAACTGAATTCTTTCCTACTGAATGTACTGAGGACTTTTTGTCCTTTTGACAGCATGAGACTACCCAATGCTAAAGCTTTCATCATGACATTGAGGTTAATTTAAAAAATTTGTTTTCCACTTCAACTTACTTCCATATACACTGTGTTCATCTTGTTAGAATATATATAAATCTGCACACACTATTACACGTAATTTTTTTTAACTTTTATTTAATGAATATAAATTTCCAAAGTACAGCTTATGGATTACAATGGCTTCCCCCCCATAACGTCCCTCCCACCCACAACCCTCCCCTTTCCCACTCCCTCTCTCCTTCCATTCACATCATGATTCATTTTCGATTATCTTTATATACAGAAGATCAGTTTAGCATACATTAAGTAAAGATTTCAACAGTTTGCTCCCACACAGAAACATAAAGTGAAAAATACTGTTTGAGTACCAGTTATAGCATTAAATCTTAATGTACAGCACACTAAGGACAAAGATCCTACATGAGGAGTAAGTGCACAGTGACTCCTGTTGTTGACTTAACAAATTGACACTCTTGTTTATGGCATCAGTAATCACCCATTATTTGGATTCTGTTAAATTTAAAATTAATATGTATTCCAAAATTTTAAAAAATATTTCAATGTATTATCTTGAATTTTAACTATCTCTTAAAACTTGATCTTGCTGTCTTTCAATTGTCTGTCAGGTAAGTGAAAGAAAATGTGGAAGTAGAAATAGAATTAGAAAATCAAATGCTATCCACACTGAGTAATCTCTTCATCATTTTAGTCATGCTATATCTATATTCCCTAAGAAAAATTAGAATAATTATTTTTACTCTCACATAGACTTCAGAAGGAAATCAATGGGGGTATACTAATTATAAAAAGAAAATAGAAATAGCCATTCCATTTTGTATACCTCATCCTATTGTGTCCGGTGCAGAATCTCTGAATATTTTGAATAAGCACTTTATGTGATTATAGTTGCATGTCTAAAGATAATTCTTGAAGCTGTGTGAAGAGAAATGGAAACTGTGATAACCCAGGGAGAAGGGAATTTCCTTTGGAGACTCCTGCAAGGGACTAAGCACAAAATAATGCAATGAATTGGCTTGGAAAAATGGGAGAGACTTGACAAATATTTAGGCTATCTCTCATGTGCTGCTGTACTCCCCAAACGTCCAAGGCATTTATGCCAGGCCAAGTCAAGAGCTCAGATCTCTACCCTGGTCTCCCATGTGTGTGACAGAGACACAAGCACTTGAGCCATCTGCTGCCTCCCAGAATTCATTAGCAGAAACCTGGTCTGGAAAGAGAGTAGCTGGACAGGAACCTGCACTCTAGTACGGGCTGTGGGCATCCAAAGCATCAGATTTGCCTGCAAGGCCACACATCAACCCCTGAAATCTAATAGTTTATTAGGATTGCATCCCGAGATGAAGAGTGCTTATTTGGATTAAAGCCCATTCCATTACTATGCAGGTTGGTGGGCATGGAGTATGACTATTAATTCTGAGAATTAACACCATCATTCACCAGAAAATGTGCATTATTTATTACAGACTTTGGTCTTGGATACATTCTATGCTCACCTTAAAAGACATTTCCTGGAACTTCATCAAAGTGAAATTTAGATTTCTCTTTAGTACCAAAGTGCAAGTGTGGTATTACTATCATCTAAGCCATTACCATGTATATTTTACATTTAACTCCTTTTGCTTCTGTCTTGTTTAATTTCATTTGGGTTGCATATTTTCTTTTTTTTATTTTTGACAGGCAGAGTGGACAGTGAGAGAGAGAGACAGAGAGAGAAAGGTCTTCCTTTGCCGTTGGTTCACCCTCCAATGGCCGCCGCTGCAGCCGGCGCACCGCGCTGATCCGATGGCAGGAGCCAGGATCCAGGTGCTTTTCCTGGTCTCCCATGGGGTGCAGGGCCCAAGCACCTGGGCCATCCTCCACTGCACTCCCTGGCCATAGCAGAGAGCTGGCCTGGAAGAGGGGCAACCGGGACAGAATCCGGCGCCCCAACCGGGTCTAGAACCCGGTGTGCCGGCGCCGCAAGGTGGAGGATTAGCCTATTGAGCCACGGCGCCGGCTAAAGGGTTGCATATTTGTAGCATGCAGGCAAAAATGAAGCATTGTGGGATGGCCCTGTGGTGTAAGGGGTAAAGCCACCATCTGCAATGCCAACATCCCATATGGGCACCAGTTTGAGACCCAGCTGCACCACTTCTGATTCAGCTCTTTGCTATGGTCTGGGAAAGCAGCAGAAGATGACCCAAGTCCTTGGCTCCTGGTTTTGGATTGGCGCAGCTCCGCCCTTTACAACCAATTGGGGAGTGAACCAGTGGATGGAAGACCTCTTTCTCTCTCTCTCTCGCTCTTTGTCTCTGCCTCTCCTTCTCTCTGTGTAACTCTGACTTTCAAATAAATAAATAAATATTAAAAAAAAGTGTTTAACTCTAAAAAAAATGAAGCATTGAAAATCACGCATGAAAGACGTTTGAGTTACACCAAGCAGGAGCCTCTGTAGGTCTCTATATGGGGGATGAAGAACGCATATATATGCCAGGCAGATGGCATTCATAGAGATAACAACAGACTAAAGATGGATTCCTAAAGGTGTTTCAGTGTCTCCATTCAGATTTACATGTGTTTGAACTTGTTCTCAAAGTTTCCAGATGAATCTTCATCATTCTGTAAGCTCATTTATTATTCTTAGTGGAAGCAGTTAACTTCTTGATTTAGACAATGTTAAAATTCTTTTCTTGAAAATAAATATTTTATCAAGATATATTCAATAGTCTATATGAATCAATCAAATATAAATCAGTGAGTGCCTTTTTAAGAAGATATTTATTTATTTATTTATTTGAAAGGCAAAGTTAGAGAGAGAAGAGAGATGAAGAGAAGAATCTTCCATATTCTGGTTCACTCCCCCAAGTGGCCACCATGGCTGCAGGTGGACCAAGCTGAAGCTAGGAGCCAGGAACTTCTTCCAGGTCTCCCATGTGGGTGCACAGGCTCAGGGACTTGGCTACTTTCTGCCGCTTTCCCAGGTGCATTAGCAGGGAGTTGGATCAAAAGTGAAGCAGCTGGAACTCAAACCAGCACCCATAAGATATGCCTGCACTGTAGACAGTGGTTTAGCCCACTACCCCACTGCACTGGCCCTTTGTGAATGCCTTGATAAAGAAAAAAAATCAAAAATTAGGAAGATGTGACTATAATGGAAAGGCATAAACAGGATGCACAAAATGTATTTTTGTATAAATTTTTAAAATGTTAATTAAAACATACAAATATATCTGAAAATGTATATTATGGAAGTTAATGAAAATTTGGGATAATTCACTTGAGACACAAGGCATGGTACAAAGGTTAGGTATCTAGATTCTGAAGTGTAAAAGTTTTCAGTTTTGTTCTTAGGCCACAAGATACAATTCAAGAATAATGATGTTTTAGGGCCATGCATGATAATGAAATTGTCCTAATTTCCTTTCCAAATGATGACATTAAAATCCAATGACATGATGACAAGTACTATTATTTTATGCAAATGGATTTCCAGCATCAAGTCTTAAACTTTACTGATACAAATTCTATGGTAGGAAACACAGTTTGTCTTTTTTCTGAAGAAAGCACCAAACTCTGTTCTGATGATCTATTCAAAGGGAGGAATGTATATAAATATGACAAGGTATGCTGAACTCACAATTTCCACAGGAGTGTTAAATTATTTAAAGCTAAGGGTCAGGTAAGCCATGAGTCTTTGTCAAGTCATTCTAGCTACAAATATTAGTTAAGAATTATTTGAGTAAATAGTTGTTCAGTGACATTTGTGAGATCTATAGTGCTACACTTTATATTATAGATGAAAAATATACAGGCCAATGCTATACAATGCTATACAGGTAGCTACACCAGGTAAAGCTACCTCCTGCAATGCCAGCATCCTATCTGGGCGCCAGTTTGAGTCCTGTTGCTCCACTTCCAATCCAGCTGTCTGCTATGGCCTGGGAAAGTAGTGGAAGATGGCCCAAGTCCTTCCTTGAGCCCCTTCACCCGCATGGAAATATCAGGAGGAAGCTCCTGGTTCCTGGCTTTGGATTGGCCCAGAGCTGGCCATTGAGACCATTTGAGGAGTGAACCAATGGATGGAAGACCTCTTTCTCTCTGCTTCTCCTCTCTCCGTGTAACTCTGACTTTCAAATAAATAAGTAAATCTTTTAAAAAATATACACAGAAGTTAATTTCAAATTTTTGGCTCTATTTTGCCATCATCTAGAGAGGCTTTTGAAATATTAATGATAGTTTTGCCTCAAACCTATTTTCACATGATCTTTGAAGGACCTTAGTGCCACAATATTCCTTTGGACAGTAGATGATTATCAATTATTCATATTACTATTCTATTGCAGATGAGTGGAAAGAGCACAATAACATTTTTAATAATGCCAACTAGAAGTAATTGTAATTGAAGCTTATATAAGAAATATTTAACAAGTAGCTGACACTTTTTTCTGATATTTAAGCATATAATTTCTATTTAAACTTCTGCTTTCCAGTTTATATCTAAATGTCTTTGCTTAACTTTGAATTTTAAACAGACTTTTGGACTTTCTTCAAAATTCACAGAGACACTAGTGTCTTATTCAATGTGTAAAACAAAACTTCACCAAGGTTTTGGTTCAAATTAATATTAGTTAGTGAGATTCTGTTTCCATGCCTCAAAGAAAATGGGGTATTTCTGTTGGGTATTGGATAACATAATAGATAATTATTTCTACAACAAGAGCTATTTCTTAATACTGGTGGCAGTTTTCAACATTTTTAACCATGGAAATGTCAACATTTGGATCCTGTAAAAATGAAAAAGGAAGTCAGTTATGTCTGCCTTGGAAAAAGGAAGTTAGTTTTGTTTGCCTTGGTTTCCAGAATCTTTTAATATAAAAGACAAAATAAGCAATGTGAAATTTCTTACTTTGAAAGACTTATTTCATTTATTTGAAAGGCAGAGTGACAGAAAGGAGGGAACAAGGAGAGAAATCTTCCATCCACTGATTCACTCTCCACATGCCTTCAACACCCAGTGCTGGGCCAAGTCAAAGTCAGAAGCCTGGAATTCCAACAGGTCTCCCAGATGGGTATCAGGGACCATGCATTTGGGGTATCTTCTGCTGCTTTCCCAGGTACACTTCCAAGGAGCTGGACTGGAAGTAAAGCAGCCGGATCTGGAACCAGCACTCTGATATGGGATGCTGGTGTTGCAGGTGGCGCCTTAACCTGCTGGGCCACAATACTGGCCCCTGCATATTTTCATTTAATAGCTATAATCAAAGTTTATTGGCACATAAGTACTGTTGACAGCATACATTCTTTTTTTTTAGAGATTTGTTTTATTTATTTGAAGGGAAGAGTTACAGAAAGAGAAATGGAGAGGGAGAAAGAACAAGACAGAGAGGTCTTCCATCCACTGGCTCACTTCCTAAATGGCCACAATGTCAGGGGCTTAGCCAGGCCAAAGCCAGGAACCAGGGGTTTCATCCAGATCTCCCATGTGAGTGCAGGGCCCAAGGACTTAGAATATCTTCCACTGCTTTCCCAGGCACATGAGCAGGGAGCTGGATTGGGAGTGACCCAGCCAGGACTTGAATCAGTTCCCATATAGGATGTCCGTTGTTGCAGGCAGTGGTTTAACCCATTATGCCACAATGATGGCCCCAATAGCAAAAATTCTGAATCTTTATGTTAATTTGATTTTTTACCATGAACTTCAAACAGCAGAATGAACAGGAATTTTGTAAATAGCCAATTCCCACACCCTGAAGCCAGCACCTCTGGAAGAGCTGGAGAAAGCAAGAGTTTTCAAAAAAAGAAAGAAAATCTAAATACTTTTATTTGTGACTGGAAGTATATACTGGTTCATACACTCCTTAGTTGTTAGGCAATGGCACATGAGCATGTCAGCCTGGAAAATCAAAGAAGCATAAAATTAGGAAACAGTGAGGGATGGGAAAGGTTGATTAAGTGTACTAAGTTGTGGTTAGATGGGAGAAAGAAGTTCTGGTGCCCCACTGGAAAGTGGAGAGACTACAGAAAATGATAATGGAGGGGCCGCACTGTAATGCAGTGGACTAAGCCTCTGCCGGCAGCGCTGGCATCCCATTTGGGTGCAAGTTCATGTCCCGGCAAATGAAGATGGCCCAGGTGGCTGGGGCCCTGCACCCACGTGGAAGACACGGAAGGAGCTATTGGTTCCTGGCTCCAAATAGGCTTAGCTCTGGCCATTTCAGCCATTTGGCCATTTGGGGAGTAAACCAGCTAATGGAAGACCTTTCTCTCTGTCTCTCCCTCTGTCTCACTGTAATTCTACCTCTCAAATGAATGAGATCTTAAAAATAAAAAATCTTAAAAATAAAAAAAAGAAAATGGTAATGGACAATATACTTTTACTAAAAATTATACCAAAGGATTTTGAATATTTGAATCATGGAGAAATAATACATTTTTGAGGATAGATGTATTTATCCTGATTTGAACATTCTACAATATATATTTGCACTCATTGGTACTCCATAAGTATACATAATTTTTTTAAGATTTATTTTATTTATTTGAAAGAGTTACACAGAGAGAGAAGGAGAGGCAGAGAGAGAGAGAGAGAGAGAGAAAGAGAGAGAACCATCCATCCGATGGTTCACTCCCCAATTGGCCACAATGGCAGAAGCTATGCCAATCTGAAGCCAGGAGCCAGGAGCTTCTTCCTGGTCTCCCACGTGGGTGCAGGGCCCCAAGGAGTTGGGCCATCTTGTACTGCTTTCCTAGGCCATAGCAGAGAGCTGGATTGGAAGTGGAGCAGCTGGGACAGGAACCGGCACCCATATGGGAATCCAACACTGCAGGTGGCAGCTTTACCCACTACGCCACAGCACCGGCCCCAGGTATGTTTAATTTTAAAGAAACAAAAGAAAAAAAAAACTAAAAAAAATTTTTCACACAAATTCTGGAATCAATTTTTGACCAGTACAATAAGAATAGTGATGCTATTTGTGCCTTTGGGAAAATAGGAGGGTTTTTATACCCTGTTGTACTCAAGAAAGATTGGATATGTTCCTATTCCCCTGAATATAGTTAGAACAAAAATTTACATATCATGATCCAAAATAAGATTTTTTGTCTATGAAAAAAATTAATCACGGTGGTGGATCAGCAGTGGATTGTGTGGGAAGTGAGGACAGCTTTCCATGAAATGTTGTTCTAGAAGGGACTTCTTCACTCCAAACATTAGGTTCCAAAGTTCCCTAATCCTCAAAATGTTCTAACTCACTGAGCCAAGCAGTAACATCAGTACTATTAACTCATAGAGGAACTCCAAATTCCACATCTATTCTTCCTTTTTAAAAATATCATTTTTCTATTCCTAAAAACAGCAGCTAACTAAGTCTCAAATACTTTCTGTACTTGGAAGAATGACACAGATAACATATGAATAGAAGCGCTCTTTATTCCCCTTCCCTCCACTCCGAGATGCATCACAGTCTTCTGATTTCAAAGTTGATTAAAAAAGAAATAGTCAGAGAGAATATGTTATTTATTATCTATTTGAATTATCTGTCCCGACCACTAAAATAAAAATTGAGAGCAAATGTGTGATTAATTATCAGTCTTATTAAGTGCCCTGTTTTGACACAGAACTGGCATCTAACAATAGCTGTTAAGTTTCATTGAACATAACTACATCAAAAGCTTATTTAATATTTTCTCATGATTCTTATTTTTATTGTTTCCCTGAAAGATACTTAATTCAGTTAAAAAATAATTTAACAAAAAGTTGAATATAGAATAATGATTAGTATTTTTTCTGTTTTATCTGCTATCTTCAAGTTCTCTAAAACCAAACTAGTGATATAATCTGGGCTCTGGTTACCAAGAGTTTGTGCAGTATAAAAATTGAATGAGTGCAAGAGTCTGACCAACTAGAGTATATTTAATACAGCTGGAATTCAGTTTTACTCTCGTCATCAGCTTTTCCAGAGAGCAACACATATATGAAATTGAAACACACCATTAGAATGGACAACAATTCTATGGTTAATAGTCTGGAAATTAAAAGTACAAGAAAAGGTTTCATTATTTAGAGGAGATGGGAAAATATTTTTCAAGAGAATACTTTGAGGCAATGAAATTTAAACCAAGAATTTTTAACTAGTAAGTGGATACAAGAAAAAGAAAATCAGTTTCTCTTGTAGTGTATCAGAAAAATACACTGTGACACAAATATAAATGAAATAAATGAATGTAAATTCCATATACGATTCAAAATTTTATGTCAAGATTTATGTATAGGTCATCACACACATGCAAAAGAATAACTAGAACTCTCAGTTATTTCTTCTTTTTTTGAAAGATTTATTTATTTATTTGAAAGTCAGAATTACACAGAGAGAGGAGAGGCAGAGAGAAGAGAGAGGGAGAGAGAGAGAGAGATCTTCCATCTGCTGGTTCGTTCTCCAATTGGCCGCAATGGTTGGAGCTGAGCTGATCCAAAGCCAGGAACCAGGAGCTTCTTCCGGGTCTTCCACATGGGTGCAGGGTTTGGGCCATCTTCTACTGCTTTCCTAGGCCATAGCAGAGAACTGGATTGGAAGAGGAACAGCCAGGTCTTGAACTGACGCCCATATGAGATGCTGGCGCTTCAGCCCAGGCCTTTAACCCAGTGCACCACAGCGCCAGCCCCAGAATTCTCAGTTATTTCTCAAAATGTTACAATAAAATTATAAGTAAAACATGTCTTTAGATGCTTAAGCTATTTTAAAGACAACCGGCTATGAATACACATCACAAAGGTAATTTTTAATAATGTGGGGAATGATAAGGTGGTATATCAAATTGAATGTAATGGATGTCTGACTCCATGCAGAAAGTACATATGCAAGTGGACATAAAATTTATTCTTCGTTTCACAATATCAATTGACAAAATGACAGTAGATTAATTTTTGAAGAATTAAGTATAAAGTAACATGAAGTTTTATTATCCAAAGAACCATATAGGCTATGATAAGCAATGCAACAATTTAATAATTGAGAATTTTTTATATTAAAATACATTAGAGACTTGAAAGGGGAAAGAATTTAGGAGACAACATCTATAATCATAGTACATCATTTTCTTAACTTAGACATTCAATAGTTTGCATTGTATTAGGTATGCTCGCAACTTTCATTACATTTATCTTGAGTAATGTCTAGGTACAATATTGCATATCTTAATTGCATGAAGCTTTTCCCATATAGCAATTTTGCATGGGATAATTTACTTGGATTATAAGTATGAATGCTAAGGTATAACTATAAGATTCCATCAATAAAATACTTTCTCCAGAAAAACCAAATTTAATTACACAATGAGAAAGTGAGTCTCCATTTAAATTCAATTCTCACATCAGTGATCTGTTGTGATGGCATATTTTACATGGATTTTTGTGGCTTCTTTGCCCTTTTTCTAACTACAAACATTTTGAGTTTACATTCTCCAAGCAAAAGATGAGGATTATTATTATTATTATTTTTATTTATTTGACAGGTAGAGTTATAGACAGTGAGAGAGAGAGAGACAGAGAGAAAGGTCTTCCTTCCGTTGGTTCACTCCCCTAATGGCCGCTACAGCTGGCGCTGCACCGATCTGAAGCCAGGAGCCAGGTGCTTCCTCTTGGTCTCCGATGCAGGTGCAGGGGTCCAAGCACTTGGGCCATCCTCCACTGCCCTCCAGGGCCACAGCAGAGAGCTATACTGGAAGAGGAGCAACCGGGACCAGAACCCGGAGCCCATATGGGATGCCGGCCCTGCAGGTGGAGGATTAACCAAATAAGCCTCGCTGCTGGCCCCAAAGATGAGGATTATTAATGAATGTTCGGACACAGAAGAAAAATAAAGCAAAACTATTCATAAATGTGTCACAAAAACTATATCAGGAAATATAAATGGGCACAGAATTGGAAGAATTGTTTTCATGAGCCATGGAAAGCCATTTTGATCAACAATAGAATGTGTATATAAAAGTGATCTCATGATTATAATGAAGCTGCAAAATTTCTGTCATCTGTTGACATTGTATAGTCACCATAACATTGCAGTGCAGTACATGACTCATATCCATGGTGATGGTGATGCAAATACAGGACTATGCTGCCAGTCCTATATGAACACTGTATAATACTTGATAATAAATGACTATGGTAATGGATATATATATATATGTGTGTGTCCAATGATGAGATCACATAACAATATATGTATCAGGATGTATCCTCATTGATAAGTGATGCATGATTAATGCACAACAATTTTCAAAGCCCCATTAAAATGTATGACTATGTACTAAATATGGTAAAATGCAGCAAGCATACTCATTAAATGGAACTAACTTCAAATAATGGTTCATGGATGCAGTCACAAGGATTTGAGAATAAATTTATGACCGTATATCATATATGGAGTTGAATGCATTTTTACTGATTTTGATTAAATTCTGTAGTATTTATAGGCTTTATAAAGCACAACTACCTTTCAGATTGACAAAAATAAATCTGTTCATCTAAAAACACTTAAATGGATGTAAATTTCTGCTTTATCTTATTGTTAACTTTGAAAAAGACAATAACAAAACATCTACATTACAATTTTTGAGGATTTAGTTTAAATAAACACTGAGATGTTCTGAAATGCATTGAGGGCAAAAAGAATACATAAAATGTTTATGGAGGTGAGTTAAAACGTTTTGTACCAGTTACCAATCTAAAAATTAATATGACATGCTAGCAAACTTTGCAGTTCAGAATCTACACACAACAAATCTGAATAATCTCAAACGTCTCCTAGTTACATGGGGGACTAACCTTTTTATGTAAATAAAGGAAAATTAAGTTAAAACTCTATAAAGATGAATAAATTCAGTTTTATAAAGTTGGAATATATCTAACACATATTAAGTATATTGTGTTTGATTTTACAATTTTGGATATTGTAATATTAGGATTTTTAAAAGTGATGTTTAGGTTGTGGATTTCTTGAGTATTGATAGCATTTCTAGTTTAACAATTCTAGGAATGGTAGCTAAAGCAAATTTAACTGATATCTTTTCTCCCAATTACCTTAGAATATACATATTCTTTGGCAATATTCAATATTAATCTATAAAAGTGAGGTAGATTATGAAACATGTTTAACAGTTGTATTAATCGTTATCTTTATTTATTTATTTTTACATCCTAAATTATGTTCATTTTTAAGCAATCTACATTCTACAATGCTTTCACAGAGTAAATTCTTAACTATCCAGATGTGATAGTTATTATCTATAATAGTTTTAAAGACTTTGAGATAAATATTTTTCCAAGGATTATTTTCATTATAGAGCAAAAGCAAAAAAATCCAAGCCATAGGCATGACACAATTCCACTTATTCTAAACCAATATAAAACAGCAGTTATTTATAAGTTGTTATTTTAACTTAAAATTTAGAACAGCCTCTCAACTTGTGGATTCTCACTTTACTTCAAGCCTACACCAAACATTTTTTAAAAATAAAAGTATATATCTTTAAAAGGATAAAATGGTTTTGAGACTGGATCACATAACAAACTACCGTTTGCCATTTATAAGTCACGGTAGTTGTAGCCTTAGCCTGGTTTTACAGCTGTGAAACTTTCACAAGATTGACTGACTTTCCTAGAATAGTTTCTCTACTGGAAACCTGATGCTTTTCTAAGCCATTGTGTTGAGGGAGATTGATGCCAGCTTAGCTTTGTATGAGAACCAGTTACCTTTCTTCTAGGTAATGAGTAGTGCTCTTCATGTCATTTTAGTTCTGTGGTATATCTGCATTAACATGTACGTGATAGTACATTTAGAGTGATTGCCTTTGGTAGGTTTTTTCTCCCTCTGTATGTATGTAAACACCAATTACGTAATGCTGGTTTCATTCCATATAAGCATTATACAGTTTATGTAGGTCGCAAGAGATTATGATGATTGTCATTAAATTTTAACTACCTTCACTAATATGCTTCAACTGTCGCCTTAACTATGTTAAGCTCTAGAACAAAAGCCAAAATATAATTATTGCTGCCTTCCTAAAACTCAAAATGTAGTTCTGTATTAAACTGAAATGTGCACTAGCCCAAAAGAGGTTAATAGCATAGCTGCTTGGTTGTATTTGACACTTTCTAGTCATCGCGTAACAAACATCTTTCTTCTCCAAGTTGCCAGTACTGCTTCCTGAGAAACAAAGCGCTCTATATTTAATGTAAAATTTCTTATACTAAACAGGATGAACTTTTGATTCCTCTTTTCATTTGTAGATTAAGTAGAATAATACTTAATTTTGGCATCTGAATGTTAACATTATGTAACCTACCTACTTTGGGATAATAAAATGTTTTCCTGACTCTTCCCTGTAAACAAAGTGACGGTGACACTTTATTTTTTCTGTTTTGGTTTATGCCTATCCTAATTAAATATGTATAAAGGGAAATTTTAGTCTGTTGTTGCATCATTTGGAAGCCACTGACAGAGCTTCCACACAGCCGTACTTGATCTTGAAGACAGGGAAACAGTCATCTCCCAAAGCAGAGACCAGCCCTCAGGCCTGAGACTGAAGTGCCTCCAGCTGGGCGCTGCAAAAAAAAAAAAAAAAAAAAAAAAAAAAAAAATGTTATTATAATAAGGAGATAGTGGTAGCTCAGGGTTTAAATATGTAATTCCCAACTAATGATTTTGTGTATCATTTCATGTGCTTATTTCCATCTATAAATCTTTGCTGCTCTTCAAGATATTTTTTCCTGTTCCTTGTGTATTGAATATCCTTTATAAATTATGAATACAAGTCTTTTAAAAGTGATTTATAAAAACAATATATTAAACAATATAAGTATATTTTCTAAAATTACATTGTCAGCATATGAATTTCATTAGGCTTAAAAATAAGCACTGGATTGACTAAAAATAAAATCAAGCTTAATCATTACTTACCCAATCAGAAGTGTGTGTGCCTCACAAATCTACAAAGACACAATATTGTGTTAAATTAAAATAATAATAATAAGCCATTCTATAGTCTGCAAAAGCATTCATAACTTTCAAAGGCAATTGAAAAAGAAAGATAGCTAATCTTTTTATACTGAGGATTAAAAAATGAGATTTTCATATTTCCTTTTAGTGTTAGTTTGAATTACCAGGTAAAGTAATTACAATTTATTAAGAACATTTGTGTATTTCCACCCTGCAGCTACCCTCTGATGCAAGAAACAGCAGCTTCAGCGCACGTCTTGTGGTCTTGTGGCTCTAACTCTGATTAAGTTAGTCTCCGTAATGAGCAATTCCAAATAACACCCTGAAAATGTACTGAAAACTTTCTTCTTTTTTATTTTATTTAAGTTATACAAGTTTCAAATGTTTCATGTATGCAGATTTAGGAACAAAGTGGGTCTTCCCCTTCTTCCCATCCACATTCCAACCCCTCTCCCCGCTCCTTCCTCATAATGTATGATCATTTAATTAAAGGCTTCAATGGTTATTTCTAAAATTACTAACATTACTTATATTTTTTGCTTTGCATAATTCTATACTGTCTTGTTTTCTGCTTGTTTATTTACTTTGTAAAGCCATGCCTGCTTTTTCTTAACCAAAACTATATCATAGGAAAAATTTGGTCCTTAACCCAGGAATAGTGTTTGCACTATTACACAAGGTCTCACTCTGATGTTTTGGTTTTACTGCTTCAAGTTTGTATGTCTACAACTGCCCTTCCTGCTGAATTCCATTGGTTCACACTGCTCAGATTTGTAAGATACTTTCATCTGATGCCTTTCCATCAATTGGAATGTATCCTCTAAATGCTACTATTCCTTGGGAATTTCCAGTTTTCGTCATTAAAGTGATTACTTTGCTATCTCCTGAAGTTGACTCTTGTAACTATCCTTGGTTTCTTCCTAGTTCTAATTTTTATACACATACCTGTTTTGTTTTTTTTTTTTTTTACTTATCAAGTTCTTTTCATTGATTCTGAAACTGGTCTTTGTAAGGCTCTCATCTCTTGAGCCTGAATTTTCTATTGTATTTCTAAAGGCCTCTCAGACCTTTTCTTTAGCTCTACAAAGAAATTTCAGAAATGTAGTTATTCAAATTCTGTTCTGAATTTCTTGTTTCCTGAGTTTCCAGCAGCTTGCAGCAGTTGGAACTGTTTGGTTCAGCAGTTGCCATGTTATACCTCTGCACCTTTCTACCTCATCTGAAAGTTGAAAAGAGTCATTTATACTAAGTTAATTCAATGTCCATTTTTACCTTGTTTTCTTCTATGTAGTCATGCTTAACTTTGAAAACTGTCTAATCTAGAAATATATATTGCAGTATTTATTGTATTTTTCCACATCAATAAATGGCAAATATAAACTTTATGAAGATTTCCCTGACCCTGAACAACATCTTCCTAAACAGCTTCCCTAATACTTTGCACTTTCCTTCAAACTAGCAACAAACCCTTGATTTTGAAATTTCTGTAGGATGATTGTGGTCTACATAATCTTTGAAAACACATGATTAATAAATTTCTTTTAAAAAAATACCTTCACCTAGCACAATGTTAGATAGTGGGAATAGAACATAAAATGAATAGACATGGAACTGGTCCTTTCTCTTGTTCTTCAAACTCTCTTCTTTCAGCATTTTATATTCCTAATTCTACCATTGGAGCATACCTGTTTTCTTTTTTTTTTCTTTTTTCTTTTTTCTTTTTTACAGGCAGAGTGGACAGTGAGAGAGGGAGAGAGACAGAGAGAAAGGTCTTCCTTTGCCGTTGGTTCACCCTCCAATGGCCGCCGCGGCCGGCGTGCTGCAGCCGGTGTACCACGCTGATCTGAAGGCAGGAGCCAGGTGCTTCTCCTGGTCTCCCACCGGGTGCAGGGCCCAAGCACCTGGGCCATCCTCCACTGCACTCCCTGGCCACAGCAGAGAGCTGGCCTGGAAGGGGGGCAACCGGGACAGAATCCGGCGCCCCGACCAGGACTAGAACCCGGTGTGCCGGCGCCGCAAGGTGGAGGATTAGCCTAGTGAGCCACAGCGCCGGCCCCATACCTGTTTTCTGTAATAAGATTTCTTCTCATTATATTGAATTTCTTTATCACTGAGTTTTGATTTTGATTCCCTTCATTTTACTGAATTTGTTTCTCCATATATCATCAATACCAGTAAATTCAATGTCATTTTCTAGCACTAACCTTGATTAATACTATATTTTTAAATTATTTTTATGTATATTGCTCACTTTACCTTGAATGCAATCTTGGAGATAAATGATATTATTGTCATAGCTCCTGTAAACATGGAAAAATGAGAAAACAGTTTCATAGCTAATCTGATGGCTTCGTTTATATGGCTTAACGTTATTCTTACCATGTATACTCACATTTTATGCTGTGTATATATGTGTTTGTAATTACTTGCTCATTGCAGAAAATTTAACTTTTCCCATGAACATTTTGTTGGTAATTTGGCTAAACAAGCTTTTTTCCCTCTATAGAAAAGCAAGAATCACAGCTACAAAAATTTGCACAATGTCAGAGGCAGTTTGCTTTCCATTGTGTGATTCAGAAAATGTTTAATCTTAGCAGAACTGTGAACATTTTGAACATGTCTTGTATATTTTTCTGATATTGTCTTCAAAGTACACATTTTATGGGGGAGGTTTCAAGATGGTGGAATAGGGAGAAAGCTCACTGATAGTCCAGGAAAAGATAGTTTATAAAAGTGGAGATAGTGTAGTCTCAGGGAAGAGTTAGGGAAAAAATGGCAGAGGAAACTCTTCTGGAATTAGAGGGACACTGTGGATCTACATGGAGGCGCAGGTGCCATGCCTTGGGACCCCAGCTGATGAGAGTCTCCACACCAGTGCTGGAAAGAGAGATGAGATGAAACTGCAATAGCCCTAGACGCTGGTGGAAAAGCAGCAGGAAGAGCCTAGAGGGAACGAGGCTTGAAGCCCCATGGGGGAAAGTACACCAGCCTAACTAGAGGGGAGGAAAAAAAAGGGGGGGATGGTACAGACAGGATTCTCTCTCTTCATTCACCTTACAAAAGTGCGTGAGACAATAGAACAGGCACCATTTTGGACATACGTAACAGCTGCACCAGCTTGGGGCAGTGCCCATCCTCAGCCAAGCAGAAAAACCTGACTCTGATGGAGAGTAATAACAGGAGACTAAGACCTAGTGAATGTGTGGAGCTTATGAACTGGGACTATAAAAAAAAAAAGAAAAGAAAAACGAAAAAACTGAGGGTGTGTGGGAGAACTCACAGCGTGGCTGAGACGTGAGTAGTCTCAGTGGGAGATGCTACAAACTCGGTAACCTTGGCAACCTGGTGAGAGACATTGCAGGGGAATCTGAGCTTACACTGACGACTGCACAGATCCTTTGTGCAGTCCTTGGGACAGCACAGATGAATATTACACCCACTGGGCTAGTGTTCAGGCAGATTGCCATCAAGGAGAAGAGCTCTCTGAGTGGAATTACTTCCCATCTGAATAAAAAAAAAGAGAGAGAGAGAGAGAGAAGACTTACCACGCCAAACCTGTGTGTGTCACTTTTGGCACACCCTTAACCCTTAAGGACTGAACACAGCTCTCTGGCCACACCCACCACAAGCCTCTAGAGATTCACCAAAAGCAGATAGTCCATTAATCTAGAGTCATAGTATAACAAGAAAAGCCACCACAGCAGAAAAAAATGAAAGAAGAAGAAACCAAAGAATATCTCCACAATGCCAAACAACAAACACAAAAACTGAGGAAACAAGAACAAGGAAGACATTATGATGCTCCCAAATGAACATGACACTCCAATACAAGATTATGAAGATGATGACATAGAAGAAATGCAAAATACAGAATTTAAAAAATCTATGATAAGAACATTTAGAAGTTATCAAAAAAATGCATGATCTACAGAAATCCATACAGGAAATGACAGAAAATCTCTCTCATGAAAATGAAATTTTAAGGAGGAATCAAAATGAAATGAGGAATTTATGAGAACATGAAATTGAGATATTGAAGAGAAATCAAAATGAAATGAAGAACTCAATAGATCAAATGACAAACTCATTTGAGAGCCTTAACAACAGAATCAGTGAAGCAGAAGAGAGAATATCAGACTTAGAAGACAGAACACAGGAAAGTATACAGTCAAACCAAAGAAAAGAAGAGGAAATTAGAAATCTAAAAAATATTGTTGGGAATCCACAGGATTCTATTAGAAAACCCAACATTTGGATTCTAGGAGTTGCTGAAGGCATGGAGAGAGAAAAAGGATTAGAAGGCCTTATAAGTGAGATACTAGCAGAAAACTTCCTAGGTTTGGAGAAGGACAGAGACATCCAAGTACAGGAAGCACATAGAACCCCCAATCAACATGACCAAACGAGATCCTCACCATGACACGTTGTAATCAACTCACCACAGTGAAACATAAAGAAAAGATTCTAAAATATGCAAGAGAGAAACATCAGATTACTCTCAGAGGATCTCCAATTAGACTCACAGCTGACTTCTCATCAGAAACCCTACAGGCTAGGAGGGAATGATGAGATATAGCCCAGGTACTAAGAGAAAAAAAACTGCCATCCCAGAATATTATATCCTGCAAAACTCTCATTTGTGAATGAAGGTGAAATAAAGACCTTTCACAGCAAACAGAAATTGAAAGAATTTGTCACCACTCATCCAGCCCTGCAAAAGATGCTCAAAGATGTGTCACACACAGAAACACAGAAATATGGCCATCAATATGAAAGAATGTAAAGGAAGAAAATCTCTCAATAAAAGATCACAGGAAGTTTAAAGCATATCTTAGAAATATCTTTGGAAAAATGGCAGGGCAAAGTCACTACTTATCAATAGTCACATTGAATGTTAATGGCCTCAACTCTCCAGTTAAAAGACACCCTGGCTGAATAGATTAAGGAACAAAAATCCATCTATTTGCTGCTTATAAGAAACACATCTTTCCAACAAAGATGCATGCAGACTGAAAGTGAAAGGCTGGAAAAAGATATTCCATGCCAACAGAAACCAAAAAACAGCTGGTGTAGCCATCTTAATATCAGACAAAATAAATTTTAACACAAAAACTTTTAAGAGAGACAAAGAGGGGAACTATATAATGATTAAGGGATCAATTCAACAGGAAGATGTAACTATTGTAAATATATATGTACCTGATTACAGGGTACTGGGTTATTTAAAAGATTTGTTAAGGGACTTAAAGGAAAACTTAGACTCCAATACACTAGTATTGGGGGACTTCAATACTCCACTTTCAGCAACAGAGAGATCAACCAGACAGAAGATCAACAAGGAAACAGAAGATTTAATTGACACTATAGCCCAAACTGATCTAATAGATATCTACAGAACTTTTCACTCTACACTTGAAGAATACACAATCTTCTCAGTAGTACACGGAACTTACTCTAGGATTGACCACATACTAGGCCATAAAGCAAGTCTCAGCAAATTCAAAAGAATCAACATCACACCATGGATCTTCTCAGACCACAATAGAATCAAGCTGGAAATTAGCAACTTAGGAATCCCTAGAGCGTATGCAAACACATGGAGACTGAACAATATGCTCCTGAATGAACACTGGGTGATAGAAGAAATCAGAACAGAAATCAAAAACTTTCTAGAAGCAAATGAAGATAACAATACAACATATAAAAACATATGGGATACAGCAAAAGCAGTGTTAAGAGGAAAGTTTAAACCAATAGGTGCCCACATCAAGAAATTGGAAAGGCACCAAAAAATTAGCTATCAATGAATCTCAAGGAACTACAAAAACTGCAGCAAACCAGACCCAAAACTAGTAGGAGAAGAAAAATAATTAAAATTAGAGAAGAAATCGACAGAATTGAATAAAAAAATAGAAAAGATCAGCCAGAAGAAGAGCTGTTTTTGAAAAAATAAACAAAATTGACACACCATTACCCAACTAATTAAAAAAAAGGAGAGTAAAGAACAAAATCAATAAAATCAGAGATGAAAAAGGGAATCTAACAACAAACATCACAGAAATAAAAAGAGTCTTCAGAAATCAATACAGAAAATTGTATGAAAGCAACCAGGAAAATTTATCATAAATGGATAGATTCCTGGACACATGCAACCTAACTGAAGTAAATCATGAAGACATAGAAAACCTAAGAGACCCATAACAGAGTCAGAAATTGAATCAGTAATAAAGGCCCTCCCAACAAAGAAAAGCCCAGGACCAGATGGATTCACTGCTGAATTCTACCAGACAATTAAAGAAGAACTAACTCCAATTCTTCTCAAACTATTCAGAACAATCGTGGGAGGTAATCTTCCCGAATTCTTTCTGTGAAGCCAGCATCACCTTAATCCCTAAACCTTAAAAAATGCAGCAGAGAAAGAGAATTACAGACCAATTTCCCTGATGAACATAGATGCAAAAATCCTCAATAAAATTCTGGCCAATAGAATGCAACAACACATCAGAAAGTCAACCACCCAGACCAAGTGGGATTTATCCCTACTATACAGGGATGGTTCAACATTCACAAATCAATCAATGTGATACACCATTTAACAAATTGCAAAAACGCCGGATTCTGTCCTGGTTGCCCTTTTCCAGTCTCTGCTTTGGCCTGTGAAGGATGTGGAGGATGGCCCAAGTGCTTGTACCCTGCACCTGCATGGGAGACCAGGAAGAAGCACCTGGCTCCTGGCTTTGGATCGGCGCAGCATTCCAGCTGCAGTGTAGCGGCCATTTGAGGGGGTGAACCAACACAAAAGGAAGGCCTTTCTCTCTGTCTCTCTCTGTGTCTAACTCTGCCTGTCAAAAAAAAAAAAAAAGATATAGAAGAGGATACCAAAAAATGGAAACATCTTCCATGCTCATGGATTGGAAGAATCAATATCATCAAAATGTCATTTCTCCCAAAAAGAATTTATAAATTCAATGCAATACCAATCAAAATACCAAAGACTTTCTTCCCAGATCTGGAAAAAGTGATGCTAAAATTCATATGGAGGCACAGGAGAACTCGAATAGCTAAAGCAATCTTGTACAACAGAAACAAAGCTGAAGGTATCACGGTACCAGATTTCAAGACATACTACAGGGCAGCTATAATCAAAACAGCATGGTAGTGGTACAGAAACAGATGGATAGACCAATGGAACAGAATAGAAACACCAGAAATCAATCCAAACATACACAGCCAGCTTATATTTGATCAAGGATCTAAAAACAATTCCTGAGGCAAAGACATTCTATTTAACAAATGGTGCTGGGAAAACTAGATTTCCACATGCAGAAGTATGAAGCAAGACCCCTACTTTACACCTTACACTAAAATGCACTCAACGTGGATCAGAGATCTAAATCAACAACATGACACCATCAAATTATTAGAGAAAATCAGAGAAACCCTGCAAGATATAGGCACAGGCAAAGACTTCTTGGAAAAGACCCCAAAGGCATAGGTATTCAAAGCCAGAATTTACAATTGTGATTACATCAAATTGAGAAGTTTCAGTACTGAAAAAAAAAAAAAACAGGAAAAGAGGAGGCAACCAACAGAATGGGAAAAAATATTTGCAAAATATGCAGCAGATTAAGGATTAATAACCAGAATCTACAAAGAGATCAAGAAACTCCACAACCACAAAACAAACAACCCATTTAAGAGATGGGTCAAGGACCTCAATATACATTTTTCAAAAGAGGAAATCCAAACAGCCAACAGGCACATGAACAAATGTTCAGGATCACTAGCAATCAGGGAAATGCAGACCAAAACCACAATGAGGTTTCACCTCACCCCGGTTAGAATGGCTCACATTCAGAAATCTACCAGCAATAGATGCTGGCGAGGATGTGGGGAAAAAGGGACACTAATCCACTGTTGGTGGGAATGCAAACTGGTTAAGCCACTATGGAACACAGTTTGGAGATTCTTCAGAAACCTGGATATAGCCGTACCATACAACTCTGCCATCCCACTCCTTGGAATTTACCCAAAGAAAATTAAATTGGCAAATAAAAGGGCTGTCTGCACCTCAATGTTTACTGAAGCTCAATTCACAATAGCTAAGACCTGGAATCAACCTATATGCCCATCAACAAAACACTGGATAAAGAAATTATTTGATATGTCCTCTATAGAATAATGTACAGCAGTAAAAAAATGAAATCTGGTCATTTGCAACAAAATGGAGGAATCTGGAAAACATCCCACTGAGTGAAATAAGCCAGTCCAAAAGGGACAAATATCATATGTTCTCCCTGATCTGTGACAACTAACTGAGCACCTAAAAGGAAACCTTTAGAAGTGAAATGGACACTATGAGAAACAATGACCAGATCAGCCCTTGTCCTGGCTTTTGTGGAGCAACTACTTTTATCCTTTTAGTGTTTTTTTTTTTGTTCTACTTAATACCATTGGTTGAACTCTTTAATTAATACACAATTATTCTTAGTCATCTAAATTTATCTGAAAAGTAACCCCTGTTAAATATTAGAATGGGAATAAGAGAGGGAGGAGATGTAAGGTTTGGCACATGCTTACTTGGACTTAACCCTAATGGTAGAACTAGAAACGTGCCAGGCGATTCCAACTCAATGCGATCAAGGTGGCATGTACCTATGCCATCTTACTAGTCAAAGAGATCAGGTTAATTCATAATTGATCAGAATGATAGAATCAAGTGTCAAAGGGATCACATAAACATGACTAGTGATTGCTAATAATAACTGATAGAATTAAAAAGGAGATAAAGATCCAACATGGGAAGTGAGATACACAGCAGACTCATAGAATGGCAGATGTCCTAACCAACACTCTGCCCTCAGAATCAGCCCTTAAGTCATTTGGATCTGGCTAAAAAGCCCATGAGAGTTTCTCAGGCATGGAAATCCAAGACATTCTGGCAAAACAAAAAGACCTAAATGAAAGATTTCTGTGAATGAGACCAAAGTGGAAAGAAGGGGCCATCAAAGAAGGAGGTAAGAAAACTTCCACTTTGACTATGGCCTTTTCTAAATAAAGTCAGAGTTTGTGAACTCAAGAGGCTTCCATACCCTTGACAGCTCATTAGAAGAGCCTCACTTGATTACTGATGTCATAAATAAGAGTGTCATTTAAGCCGGCGCCGCAGCTCACTAGGCTAATCCTCCGCCTTGTGGCGCCAGCACACCGGGTTCTAGTCCCGGTTGGGGCACCAGATTCTGTCCCAGTTGCCTCTCTTCCAGGCCAGCTCTCTGCTGTGGCCAGGGAGTGCAGTGGAGGATGGCCCAAGTCCTTGGGCCCTGCACCCCATGGGAGACCAGGATAAGTACCTGGCTCCTGCCATCAGATCAGCGCAGCGCGCCGGCCACGGCGGCCATTGGAGGGTGAACCAAAGGAAAAGGAAGACCTTTCTCTCTTTCTGTCTCTCACACTGTCCACTCTGCCTGTCAAAAAAAAAAAAAAAAAGGACTGTCACTTGTTGAATCAACAATGTGAGTCACTGTGCACCTACTCCCCATGTAAGATCTCTGTCCTTAATCTGTTGTACTATGTGAATTAATGATAAAACTGCTACTCAATCAGTATTCTATATTTTGTGAGTCTGTGGGTGTAGTCTGTTGAAATATTTACTTAGTATACACTAAGTTGATCTTTTGTATATATAGATAATTGAAAATGAATCTTGATGACGATTGGTATGGGTGAGGTTGTAGGAGATAGGATGGTTGCAGGTGAGAGGGAGGTAATGAGGGGAAAAAGCTGCTATAATCCAAAAGTTGTACTTTGGACATTCATATTTATTAAATAAAACTTCAACAAAGTGCATATTTTAAAATTTGTGCTGATTTGAGATTAAAATTAAACATATTTACCTAACATTAATAAGCATGCTTAATGATGCAATGCATAATTTTTTGTCTAATAGAAACTAAGCAATTTAAAGCTCATCTTTAAATTGAATGCCATTAAGTTTTTTTTAAAGATTTTATTTATTTATTTGAGAGGTAGAGTTACTGACAGTGAGAGGCAGAGACAAAGAGAAAGTTCTTACTTCCATTGGTTCACTCCCCAAGTGGCCGCAACAGCTGGAGCTGGGCGAATCCAAAGCCAGGAGCCATTTGCTTCTTCCTGGTCTCCCATGTGTGTACAGGGGCCAAGGACTTGGGACATCTTCTACTGCTTTCCCAGGCCACAGTAGAGAGCTGGATTGGAAGAGGAGCAGCCAAGACTAGAACCAGCGCCCATATGAGATGCCAGCTCTGTTAGGTGGAGGATTAACCTACTGTGCCATGGCGCTGGCCCCCGAATACTATTAAGTTCTACAAGGATCTGTTCCTGAACACATGGCTCTCTTTTTATCTGTCTCCTGATCTCTCTCTCTCTCTTTCATTATCTCTCTCTCTGTCTGTCTCTTGATCTCTCTCTTACACTCTCCTTCTTTCTCCTTCACTCTCCTTCTTTCTCCTTTTCCTTGTTCGCTCCTTCCTTCCCGTCTGTTGGTTTCCTCCAATAAACTCTTTCCTTAAAAAAAATTGAATGCCATTTATCCTCTCAGTTATCATGAAAACTTGTTATCACAATTATTTTAGAACTCTGGAGACAGTTGCAAAAATCACAAGATAATATATGAGGTATATTGCCTGAAATCTTTAGTGAACATAGGTATTGATCTTCTGAAATCAATATCATAGGCATAGCAATTACAAATATTTGTTTTAATGTTTAGAGATGAAAATGTTTGTGCCCAATCAGTAAATGGAAAATATGTGTGTGCTTTCTCTGCCAACTATACTTCTTGGAAAATGTTCCTTAACACATACCTGTATCTGCCTTTTCTATCCTTCTTGCTCTTAGAAAAATAATAATGTGAATAACTACTTACATTTGACTGAGAATTAAATTATCCACTTTTAAGTTAAGATACATGTAAGTGATGGCCAAGGTTTTAAGGAAATTTACAGATTTATAAATTTTTATTCAACTAAGGATACATCTGTTGAATGGAATGGCAGATGTATGAGTGATAATTTTTTTATTTTGTCTGCATATATCATGCATCTCCTCAAATTATAGCTACAAACGTTATCATGTATTTAACTAGTAGTTTTTTTCTCAGAATTCGTTGTTACAAATGTGAATACAACATTCAATCATTTCATTTAGGGATTATGCATTCTTTCATAAGTGATTATCAGTCACCTCTTTTGATAAGTGACGGTATCTCTCAAAACACTCTATGCACAGAACTCTATACTCTAAGACAGAAAACAAAATGGATCAACACTCTTTATAGAAAGAGAGTGCTGACACTCATCCCTGATGTGGACATACAAAATTAATACTTGCTTTTCAGTTTCTCTAGCAGCTCTGGTAGGCATTTAATGCTGCTTTAGAAAACAGTGGTGTGTGGAATCTACTGTCACTGCTCCTTTCATTTTCTTTCTTTACCCTGCCTAGTAAGTGAACATGCTTAGAGCTTTAGAGCTATGCTTTAACAAACAAACAAAAAAAGAGAGGAAAATTAGTGACGCTGTATTCATTATGGTAAAACTAGAGCTTCAACACTATCCACATATATTTATATGAGACACATAAATAATTACTTAGGTTAATTTTGCTTGCTTTTAAAAGCATACAACAACCAAGCATTCATGGTAAATAATCAAAAATACCACTGTATATAGGGGAATGTCATTATTGTCCATCAAAAATAAAATATTATTCAAAAAGGAATAACATGAATATTGAAACATAATACATATTAAATTTAATTTCACTTTATATACTTTGATTTACTAAATAAAATTACTGCACAATGCAAAGTAAGATGGATATTAGCAGTGGTGAGAAAGTGGAGTTACTACTTTAGTTGAACTTTAGGAATTTTTCTTTATGAAAACTCAGAAAATAATTCAAAGTTTCCATAAATTCTCACTTAAAATACTGTAGAAGTGAGGCACAACCTGGTACATGATCTCTAGGTCATGAGATGACATGTGGTCTGCTATTTCCTCTGGTCTAAATGTCACAGGGATTTGTGGTCATTGTGGAATGGTTGCGCATAATCTTAGGTAACGGTGTACCTTCTGGTTTGCTTCACTGGTTACCCATAGTGTCTTTTCTTAAGATTTATTTATTTATTTGAAAGTCAGAGTTAGAGAAAAAGAGAGAGAGGGAGAGAGGGAGAGAGGGAGAGAGGGAGAGAGGGAGAGAGAGAGAGAGAGAGAGAGAGAGAGAGGTCTTCCATCTGCTGGTTCATTCCCCAATTGGCTGCAATGGTCAGAGCTGAGCCTATCTGAAGCCAGTCACCAAGAGCTTCTTCCAAGTCTGCCCTGCATGTGCAGTGGCTCAGGACTTGGGCCATCTTCTACTGCTTTCCCAGGCCATAGCAGAGAGCTGGATCAGTAGTGGAGTAGATGGGACTCGAACCTGTGCCCATATGGGATGCTGGCACTGCAGGTGGCGGTTTTACCTGCTACACCACAGTGTCTTGATAACAAAGAGGGATCTTCCTTGACTGACAGAAACTGAGGGATACAGAATGTACTTGAAACATTAGAAAGATGAACTACAATCATGAAGTTGAAAGAGGGGACTATATCTGAGTTATATTTAGCATGTAATTCAAGTGTGAAAAGGAAAACAAAGAAAGAGATAGACTATATTTTTAAAAGTATGAGCTGATAATTTCTAATACTTATAAAAGACAGCAAGCTATAAACAAAAATGTACTTAAAAATTCTCAACACAACATAAATATTTTAAAAAGGAAAAAGAAATATATTTTAAAAAATGGAGACAGAGTTCAGATTACAATTTAGAAATCAATGATGAGATAGGGAGTTAAATTCTCAACAGGGATCCTGGAATTTTGCTGATGAAAATAGATAGTAAAATAACATACTGAATGTACTGAGAAAAAAATAATTGTCACTGTATAGTTTTATATTGCAGCTGATGGGTTTTATGAGTGACTTTTAAGTTAATAAGCATGCATGAAAATATTGTGATATTCAATTATCAATAGTTCCATAGAAAGAGAAACTCTAAATGCTGCACTTTAAATTAAAGATAAATCATCACAGATGGAGTCAAGAAAGTCAGAATAAATAAATATGTGATGGCATTGAGAGGTGGCACTTTGAGGGGTGATTAGATGGTGTGGGTAGAGTCTTCTTGATTGAGTAATGCCCTTTAAAGAGAAGCCTCAGAGCAATAGCTCCTACCTTCCACCAAGTGAGCACAAATCAAGAACACACCATCTCTGAACCAGAAATGGCCCTCACCATGTTCTGGACCTTCTGGTCCCTTGATCTTGGACTTCCTAGATTCTAGGACTCTGAAAATGCATATAAATTATCTAATTCCACCTAATTTATGATATTTTATTATAACATTCAAAATAGATTAAGAGAGACTTAAAAGATGAAATACCTAAAATGGAACACCTTATTAGTATTAACTGATACTCGTCACAAAGTTGCCATAGGAATCATCAAACAACTTCAGAGGAAAAGTAAGACAAAATACTTTATTTGCCAACATGTGAAATTGGGTCACAGACAAACCATAGTCAGGTTGGACACATAAATTTTGTCGCTCCCCGTCTTCATGGAGGAATGACACAGGACCCTGCGCTGTTCTTTCGTCTGCTCGGCCCTCCCCGGGTTTGCTGCTGGTTCTTCCCGGGTTGGCTACCGTCCCTCCCACCTCCGTGGAAGGGCGGTTCCCCCTGCCACATTCCCCACTTCCACGGGGGAGCGGCACACCGCCGGCCGGCTCTCTCGGGGGCCGCACAGGTGTTCCCCAGGTGTTCCCCTTAGATGTTCCTGGTGCATGCCGTCTCTCTCCTCCCTTATAGTCCTCTTCCGCCAATCCCAACTCGGCTGCCCACACGCCGAGTACGCTGCTCTCCTCCAATCAGGAGCAGGATCAGCTCCTGGAGGTCAACACTCAAGTTGGCAAGAGGCAGCTGGGTAGAAGCTGTTTCCTCCTCTCCCAGCGCCATATTGTGGGAGAGCAGATGCATAGAATAAGTCTTAATTCCAGTAACTTAGTCTAGTCCGGGTTGCTCCCCACACATTTCTAACAACTGATGGCACCAGTGCTGTCTCAATTTGAAGTCTCTTGCTATGGTCAAACCACCAAAAGGTGTTGTTGTTTTTTTTTTTTTTTTTTTTTTTTGCTTGCCAATGTCTAGGCATTGTGTACCCCAAGGATTAATGTCTCTTGCATCCTTATAGCAATTGAGTCATTAGTTTGAAACTGACTTAGAAAAATCCTCTACAAACTACCATGGTATAAATAGCTGACTATATGTCAAAGACCAAGGCATATATACATTGGCCTTGCCCCAAGCTTCTCTCTGTGGTAACCTTCTTTAAAATTCTACTTTGTTTTATGGCTCAGTGTGACTACAGCTCATCTTCTGAACTCATAAAGAAACCAGATATGACTTCATTCATTGCTGACTTCTCACCTCTAGACAGATTATATAGAACAATACTATCCATAAAGTTTTCTTTAATAAATCAACAAACACCTGTCTATGCCCTATGTGTTAACTCTGAAGCTGGTGTGGTTTGCAGATAAACATCTTATCAATATTGCAAACTCTGTACTTTGATTACTTGAGTTTGTAATAAGATATAAAATTCATATTTGGATGATACCTTTGAAAATTTATGATATACATGTATAGATAGGTATAGACACGATATATAATTTATTCAGTATCTGAACAATGATCTTTATACTCTTTATAAAGATTATATTTGATTGGAAATACACACTGTACTGAAATGAACAGTGCAGCAAAATTTACAAGCCAACAAGCAAAAAAAAATGCAAGGTAGAGGTTTTTCAATTTTACTTTGATATTATGATTATCTGTATCTTACAACAATGTACTGTAGGTGCTACAGTGGAGAATTGATGTGAAAGGTCAAACTGTAAATTGTGCTGATAGTATTGCTTTTGTGAGAATGAGACTCACATATGCACACTGCAGTTTTTGCATTTACAGCCAATATAGGGAAGGAGTTTTGGAAGAGTCTTTTGGGGGGAAAAGCTTCCATACTATCTTGATCAGTAGTCTGAATACAGCTGGTAAGTGGTTCAATTTCAGGATTAAGAAGTCAACGATATCAGTTAAACTTGTCAATTCTGGTGTTGTGGCTTGAAAGATTAATTATGGGAAAAAGCAGAGAATGCCTAAAAATGATACATAAGAATTTTTGGAAAACATAATTCCATAAAGAAAAATAAACTTACAAATTACCAACTCCCACATCCTCAGTCTCTGCCACAGGTGTCACTCAGCAGTTGCCTCTGCTCAAGAGGTCGAGTCCTGATCTATGTGCCCTCTCCAATTTCGTTAAAAAATTAAATTTATTTTACTTTCTTTTTTTGAAAATTGTCTAGTGTCTTCAAATTGTGCAAGATTTTAAAATTTTAAAATTTTTAGCCAATGTGTGTGAGAGTTCTCCAGAGAATGCTAATCAGTATTCTAATTGAGGTACATATATGAGGCGGTTTTGAAAATTCATAGAAATGCACATTATCTTTTAATACCATTATGCAATCTTCTGAAGCTCCTTTTGCATATATATGAGTACAGAAAGAGAGAAAGGGGAAGGGGCGGAGAGTTGGACGGAGAGAGGGAGGGTATGAGGCAGGGAGGGAGATACAGAGAAATCTATTGTGTAGAATTGTCTCACTCAATTATAGATGCTGAGAGACCCCAGATTCTGTGGTCTTGCTGTCTGCAGTGGAGAAAGCCAGAAGTATAATTCTGTCCAAGTCCAAAAGTCTGGATATCAGAGGAACCAGCCACGTAAGTTCCAGTCCAAAGGCAGAATAAGTCAGGTTGAGATTCCAGAGCTAAAGGAGTCACGCAGGGGAGAATGGGCAATTTCCCTTTCCTCCACCCTTCCTTCCTTTCAGACCCTCCGTTGCCTGGATGATGCCCCCATTGGGGAGGACCATCTGCTTTCCTGAGTCCTCAGATTCGGTGCTGGTGCTAATCCCATCCTCAGTTATTCTCACAGACACACCCACACACAATGACTAATCTTACAATCCACAGTCTGCCTACTGGGTCCTCCAAAGCAAAAGCCACAAAGTTTATAAGTACTGGCTCCTGCTCAAGGGATTGCTTCATTCCCTTGCTATTACTGTT
This sequence comes from Oryctolagus cuniculus, assembly GCF_051225735.1. Taxonomy (NCBI): domain Eukaryota; kingdom Metazoa; phylum Chordata; class Mammalia; order Lagomorpha; family Leporidae; genus Oryctolagus; species Oryctolagus cuniculus. The sequence continues at coordinate 41,886,260 of NC_142880.1, forward strand.
AGCAACTTTACCATTTATCTTAATTTTTAAAAAAATTTTTGAGATAACATATTTTAATGTATATTATATCAATTATAAACAGGACATCTGATACCAATCTGACTCCTCTTTTTTATTTAGATGTGTGCTTTGTTCTGCAAAACCTTTTACATAATTTGTTGCTCTTATGCTCATTCTTTCAAGTTATTCTCTAATACAGTAAGCTCTTTCCATTATTAACAGGGAAATGTGGAAGATCCCCTGTGGATATTTTAAACTAGAGGTAGTATTAAGCTCTGTATAAACTATGTTATTCCCTATACATACTTATGACAACATTTAATTTATAAACAAGTCCAGAAACAGATGAGCAATAATTCACAAAGCAATTATAACAATTACTGTAATAAAATTTATGTAAATATAGTCTGTCTCTCTTGAAAGAATCAAGATAGATGTTAATATTTTGAGATTACAATTAATTACAAACAACTGAAATTGTGGATGGGAAAACCATGTAGGTGGGTACTGTATAGCCTCATTAGCGTATTTCGTCCATAATCTCTGCTATATGGTACCTCATTTATCAGCAACCCCCTAAAAGGTCATCCTAGTTCAGGAATATTTTCTGACTATTCTCTGTGTTCCACTTGTTACAAAGATCACATAACTGCCTTTTGTTATTTATATCCTCTCTCATCATGTCTCAGAGTTGGTGTCTGAGTACTTCCAGGAAAGGAAACACAGGAGGAAAACCTGCCAGTGTGACTGCTCACATTTCTGTTGAAACCTAGGAAAGAGGGAAAGGTGAGTGTGGTACCCAGTTACACAAAGCAACCTCTTAAGAGAGTAAGGCTGTCTTACTGACCTCCCAATCAAACAGTAAAACGTTGGGAAGCTTAAACTGTATGTCTGCAGCCACGTCAGCAGAAACCCAGAAAAGAAGAGCTTATATCATATAATCTATGGATATGTCTTTTGCATAACAGATTAAACCCAAGGAAAATTTTCCATGAGACTCACAAAATATTTGATAATTATTCCAGCAAAAACACTGCCAGTTAGACTAGAAGAGGGAGAGCACAAGGGGAGATGATGCTGTATCCCCTAATTCTGCTGACAGGTAGCCGGCAAAACTACCCAGCTTCAAAGACTTGCTATTATTTACACACACACACACACACACACACACACAACTCAGAGAAGAGAATCTATAGTTCATAGAGCAACTGAGAACTATTGTGAGGCATTAAACCCAACAAAGGGACTCTCAATTGGATTTCAGTGTGACTATTGAGTAGTGCTTTCTTTACATTTTGTTTCCTCCAGGTTTGAAATGGAATGTGTATGGTTGCTATTTTACACCTGTGTTGCCATTGTATTTTGAATTTGAAGGAAGATTATTTGTTGGGTTAGCTTTACAGGTTGTCAGACCGAAATGAGCTAAATCAAGGAGTCTACTCACATCTTTAAGCGATTTAGAGGATGACTTTCTGGATTTCAACCAAATGCCATAATAGAAATATTCCCAGGCAGTTAACAGGTGAGATGTGAATTACTGAGGCTCAAACTTCGGGTTCTGTTGACAGATTCTAAAATGTGCCTTGTGATACTCAGTTCACAGAGTCCTTGCCCTTCTGTGAGCTCCTGCTGTGAAATGTAGGTGGAATCTGTGACCTCCTTCCAAGAAACAAGTGAAAGGAAAGGTGGTCTATGAAATCACCTAACCTTGATTGCATTAAGATTATGAGCCATCTTACTGGGAGATTTTCTCTCTCCTTTGAAGGTTTTAAATATCATACTCTAGTATTGAGAGCTGCTTTATGGAGAAAGTCACATAGCAAGCAGACAAGAACAATTTCTAGCTGACAGTCAGGAACTGGGGGGCTCAGTAAAGCAGCTGGTATAGTCCCTACGTTTGCATCCCCTCCTCCCCACCAACCCAGATTCATAGATAGAAGTCTTGACATCTCAGTGTGATAGTTTTAAGAAGTGGGGCCCTTGGAAGATTAAAATGGAGCCCTCATGACTCAGTGTAGAGCCCTCATAAAACAGCATTCAGAGGCTTTTATCTCCCACTACTAAGGAATTAACAAGAACACACCATCTAGAAACCAGAAAGTAGATCCCAAAGAGACACCAACTCTATTGGCAACTTGATCTTGACTCCCCCCCTTCCAGCTCCAGAACGAGTAAAAATAAAATTCTGTTGCATATATGCTACCCAGTTTGTAGAATTTTGTTATTACAAGTCAAACAGATTAAGACAGCAACATATAAAGACTGAATTATGTCAAAAACCAAGTGAGTTTGGAAATGACTCTGTCCCTATTCAAATCTCAGATGAGATCACAGCCCTAAAACCCCGACTGCAGCTTTGAGAGACCTGAGTCAGCGAATGCAGGCAAGCTGTGCCAGGTCTTCTGACCCACAGCAACTCTGAGCTGAATGCTTTGTTCTAAACTGCTCTATTGGTGGTAATAGATCATGGAGTGAAAGCACAATAATGCGTAATGCTAGTGAAATTAAGGAATACAATTATACTTATATACTTTCTGGGTCTTAACTTTCTTAACAAGAGCATTAAGTTTGCTGAATTTCTCATACAACCATTCTATTGGTAATAACTTTCATATAGCACGTCATATGTTCTAGTCATTTCATAAGCAGCATGTATTACTTTTCCAAACTGTTAAAATAGCTACTCTGCATACAAAAATATAAAGATGAAGAGAAGTTTTTCCCAAAGTCTTCCAACTAGGGAATCCAAATAGCTTTAGTTGATCTACTTTGGTGGGATACTCATGCTTATTCATAGCTTTAACTATCATGTCACAAATTCCTAACCACAGATTCAGAAATCACGAGCCAATAACTTTAACATTATATGTGTGAATTTGTGATAATTACAGCATGAAGTAATGAGAGAAACAGCTTACCAATGCTCAGCAAATATCATTATAACCAATTCCTTCAGAGACTCAGAAAAAATGGAGAGAAAATTCCAGATATATATCAATCAAGTCACACATATTAATCTGCTGTTATTTGGAGAATTGGATAACATTTTAAGTTTGCTTTACACAGAAGTAACACCAATAATTGGGGTGAAATTGAAGCTTAAATACTAGTTAATATTAAACATCAGATTTTAAAAATTATACACTCTGCATAAATGTAAAAATCTTATCCCAATGGAAGAACAACTAAAAAGCTGTAGAAAAAACATGCCAAACATGTTCTTTAACAAAGCACAATTTGGACTGGGTGTTCTGCTTTGCTACTAAGGCAAAACATGGCAGAGACGTGGCTTGAGCATGTGCCACTCTCAAGGCTGTCAGGTGTTTGACTTCACCACCTTTAGTTTTGTGGTGAAACAAATGGCTTCCGGAATGTGACTCTCTCCTGCCTGGGCTTTTCTCAGCTGTTTCTGATGAATAGGATTCAGGAACCAACGACCATGAAATGAATATGGCAGTTAAGATGTAACATAAACAAGCCTAGCTGGGATTCAGTGACCCAGATAGCATCTACATGCTGACATTGCATGTTAGTTTATGGCTAAAAAATATTTTTGACACATCTAGGATATTATGAGATATCACCAGTACTGCACAGATGGCTTCTAGGAGTACTTAGATAAAAAATGTGTACTTAAACAGGGGTCTCAAAAAGTTCATGGAAAAAGTGTTTTATAAAAAATACATTGATTGCAAGAAATTTTTGCACCAAAATAAACTTAGCTTTTAAGTCCATTTTTCATGAATTATTTAAAGTCCTTTCATATAAAGAATCTATTTACTTTCTCAGTAAATAGAAAAATTAGCTGAAATTTTTCAGAATAAAAGTATAATAAATAGATTAATTTAAATTTATTTACAAAATGACTACAACATATTCCCTACATTTAACCACCCTCTATGACTCCATACCATGCATTAAAGTGCTAAGCATTTCGTGATAGAGTTAGAATTTTTAAGTATTTATATATGTTGTTTAAAAGGCAGAATTACAAACACACACACAAAATACACACAGGGCCACAGGGCAGGGGTTAGAGAGAGAGAAAGGGAAAGAGAGTGAGTATTTCCATCTGCTGTTTCACTTTCCAGTGATCTGAGCCAGGCCAAAGCCAAGAACCAGGAGGTTCACTCTGGTCTCTCATATCGGTACAGGGGCCCAAACACTTGGGCCATCTTTGCTGCTTTTCAAGGCATATTGAATTGGAAGTGGGGCAGCCAGGATGCGAACTGGTGCCTATATGGTATGCCAGCATTGCCTCCAGAATTAACATGTTTAATGAAAAATTCACAGATTCAGTGGGTCACACTTTCAATGAGTCATTGATATATTCCATTCTCTGCTTCCCAAGAATTAATCATAAATGTATAGATAGCTTCCCTATCCATATTTTTGTACATTAAATATATTTACTGGTATCAATTTTTTTTTGCATTTTTGTTGTACTTATTAAAATATATAACGCATGAATTGTTTCCTCTCTTTCTTAAAAAGTATGCTTTTGAGAATGATCTACAATGATAGATGTAAATGCCATTTGTTTACTTATATGAAATTGTGTTCTATATTCATGTCTATCCTGTTTTTATATGGCATTCCTTTGTATTGTGAGACGTGTGTGTGTGTGTGTGTGTGTGTGTGGCTCACTACCCAAATGCCTGCAGCAACCAGGGTGCTGAAGCCAGGAACTCAATAGGTGACAAGAAGTCAATTAGTTGAGGCATCACTACTGTCTCTCAGTGTTCTAGGGTTAGCAGGGATCTGGAATCAAGAGCAAAAGTCAAATACCAAGCTTAATGAATCCGATGTGGGACATGGAGATCCTAACTGGTATCTTAACTGCTAGGTTAATGTGCTCCATGATATGCACATTAACATTATCCTCTGCAATTTAATTTATGTGTGTTTCTATGTTTTGCTTCTATTAAAAATGTCTTCAATAATCATCAAGTTTGTAGTCTAATGATATGCCTTCTGAACTGAAACTTTTGGTAAAGGGAAAACACATATTCTATTGTACTGGATAGTGCAATAATAGTATTCCAAGTGGTTGCAACAGATGACATGATTAGCATTCAGCCAATATCATCTCCTTTTTTTATTCAGTCAGGTTAAAATGAAAATAACAACAAACATGAATTTGAATGAAGCAATGGAAGTTGCCAGATATGTATGTTTATTCTGTAATTTTCTGTTTTTCTATTACTAGTGACATAAAACATTTTTTTCCCCTTTATTGGTCTATTTTCCTCTATCCTTTATTGTGTTGCATAAATTTGCTTATAAATCTAATTGTTTATATATCTTGGATAATAATGGTCATTTTGTTCTTTCAAATGCAATTTTACATTCTCCCACTTACCTTTTAATAATGGATCATTTTATTTTCTAATGCATAAATTTCAAAAGCATTTTATTTGAATTCATCAATATTTGCATTGAATTCCTGTGGATAATTTCTAGCATTATTCTGCTTCAATAAAATGACTGGATTAACCCATATTTATTCTAAAATGTTTTTCCTTAATAATTTATTTCTATTCTTCTGGAATAAATTTTTTGTGAATGGTATGTAATAGAAATCTAACTTGATAGCTCTCCATACATATATATAAGTACAAAAATACAAGAATATTTGTATTCACATATGAATTTATAACATACATGTAAACACATATGAATTTACTTCTTACATGTAAATGCCTTGTTCTAGAGTCACATATTATCTAGCTCATTTTTCTATATAATTCATAATGGACTTTGTTGCATGCTGATACTCATATGATCACATGTCTATAGTTCAACTTTCTATTCTATTCTAATTTTTCTTTATCACCATTGGATAGTTATTCATTAGCCTGGCTTACAGTATATTACAGGTTGTTTTTACTCTTCTATTTTGATTTCTTAAATCAGATTTTCACACATACCTTTTTTTTTTTTTTTTGGACAGATAGAGTTAGACAGTGAGAGAGAGAGACAGAGAGAAAGACCTTCCTTTTGTTGGTTCACCCTCCCAAATGGCCATCAGGAGCCAGGTGCTTCCTCCTGGTCTCCCGTGTGGCTGCAGGGCCCAAGGACTTGGGCCGTCCTCCACTGCCCTCCCGGGCCACAGCAGAGAGCTGGACTGGAAGAGGAACAACCGGGACAGAATCCAGCGCCCAACAGGGACTAGAACCCGGTGTGCCGGCACCGCAGGTGGAGAATTAGCCCAGTGAGCTATGGCGCCGGCTTGTTTTGTACAACTATCGAGAACATTAAGGGGACAGTGCTGAAAACAGACTTAAAAAATAAAATAGAAACCAAAATGGCTATTTCCAATCAGTTCCACCTCTTGATGAATACTCAAGGGAAGGCTATGTACATAAACACAAGTGGCATGCATGAGCATGTATACACAGCATTATTTGCCCATTGGAAAATTTAGAACACCTTGATAGCTATCTGCTCTCTACCTGGGTGCATATTATGAGGGAACTGAATTGCAAGTGGAGTTGAAATTCCATCCTAGGCAATCTGAAATGTGATTTGGGCACCCCAAGTAACAGCTTAATCCACTGTGCCACAATGCCCATTCCCCCCAAAAAATCTTCAATAGTTCATGCAATCTAAAGAATTTTGCCCATACCCAAATGCTGAATTTTATCATTAAGCTTAAAAAATACATGCAACCAACTAGATTATATATGGAAGTGACAATTAAAATTTTAAAATTGTTTTATGCTTTCTTCATAGGAAATGGTGTGTTTGGCTTATTTAAACTCATATTAAGAAATTTCATTGGAAATAAAAAAGTACTTTGATGACAACCAGAAGTGAATCCTTTCTGGAATGATGTAGTAATCACAGTTTGATATTTCTGTTAACCTTCTCAACAGGATCCGACAGGAGTTCAATAGAAATGAAATATCTCTTCCTGTGAATCAGGAGATGTAATGGTCCCCAAAGTTCTTGAAGAAAAACAAACACTTAAGATTTAACAAAAACAACTTTAAAGCCTTCGAGGAAAAGCCAATACAAGTTGGCAGTTATATCATGGGGAGCCTGTCAGAGACTGTTTAATGTTCTGAGCATTGGTCAAGGGCATATACTCTTTTCTTACGGGATTATGATATCATCTGGAATGTATTAGTATGTTTTACATATATGACTGAATTCCTAGTATTACTAGTATTTTAGTATACTGTGCACCTTACACACCATGTGTAAATGTATGTGCATGTAGACCTACAAAAAGATAGTACATTAAATATTATTTTCTGAAATTATAAAATTTGGAATATATTTGTTTTGGGGGGTCACATTTTTAAAGTATTTTTTCACTGGAATTCAGTATATTCTGGAATGAAGTAAAATTTTACATATCAATTTACCTAAATGATATATCTATAGTGATAGATAATTTTGCATGGATTTAAATTTTTATACCAAAATAAATTTATAATTTTAAAAAGTCTTTATCATGTATTGATATGTGTACAATATATAATGTTAAAACAAGAAAACTGTCTGGAATGAAATAAACTGCTTAGGAAACATTTTTATTATACATATTGAAAATACACAACATGATAATTTGCTATAGAAATACATAATCACAGGATTGCTATAATGAAGGAAATTATCATATGTATCTCCTCACATAATTACTGTTTTTAAAAAATATCAAGAGTGTCTGAAATCTACTCTCTTGGCAATTTTCCAGCACACAATACAATATTATTAACTATACTCATAATCAAGAGAGTTGACATAGTTGAAGTAAGTAATCAACTCAAGAATCTAGGAAAACAAAGCATAAGAGAAATTTCAGGTGACATTAATATAGGTATATATTATAGCATAATAAAACTAGAAAGACTATGGTAAAATCAGGATATTTAAATTGAGCAAAATTTGTATGGGATGCTGTAGGAAGTTATGGTATGACACTGGAATCACACATACTCCACAAATGCTTTAAAGTAAAAAATTGTAACAGAAGCAAAATTTCATGGATAGAGTGAGAAGATATTCCTAATTCAGTCACCTGACCAATTACTGTACCTTACAATCCAGTAAGAATATAGCAATACCCTTAACAAAAGACTTAGCCTGAAATAGTCAATGAAAACTGGTATCAAGTAGGTGATGTAGAAATGAGCTGGAATCACTTAGTCCTTAAAGATATGTTAATATATTAAAATCTAATTATTTTATATGATTAGTGTTGACAAAAATTACTTAAAAGTACAAAAAAGCCCTAAAAAGTTCCAGGTGTTTGTGAGGTGCTTTATCAACTCAACCTATCAGAGACCAATGTGAGCTATGGTGCATTCATGAGGAATACTGCTTAGCAGTAACGACTAAAATTAAACATGCACCTGTGACCCAACAATCCCTGAGTGCTCAAAATGTGCATACATGATCATCCAAATGCTGCTAACATCACTGTGCACATGAGTCCCAGACTGTAAACTGCATAGTTCATCGTGGCATTTTTCATATTAGAATACCATGTGGCACAGAGAAACAACAATCTAATTAAGCAGTCAAAACACTGACCAAAATACTATAAGTTCTCATTTAAATAAATGGTACAGAGATATGTTGAAAATATATTAAAGGATGAAATAAAAAGGCGGTGGGTATCTAGTACTGTAGGTAAGAGGCTGCTCGGGATGTCCATATCTCATAGCAGGCATTCAAGTCCCAGTTGCACCTGTGTTGTGCAGCCTTAGAGTCAGCAGAAGTTGGCTAGAGTACGTAGGTCATTGCCACTCATGTAAACACCCAGACTGAGCTTCTGGCTGATGGCCTCAGTGTAAGCCAGTCTGAACTCTTGCAGGCATGTGAGGGGCATGCAGTGGATGGAAGATTTCTCTCCCTGTCTTTCTATGTTTCTGTGTGCCTTTGAAATAAAATGAAAATAAAATAAACAACTGTTTTTTAAAGGATAGAAATATGATTTTGAATGATAAAACACATGTTGTAAGGAACAATAATAAATGAGGAATAGCAAATAAATCAAGATTGCTGGGCTACAAATCTATAATCATCTTAAAAACAACCTGTTATTACAAAAGAGAGACAACATTTTTAGGGTGATTATGTATTCTTTAAGTTTAGATGGCAAATGGAAGAGACACTCTGGAACAGAGATATGAGTAATGCAGAAAGTCAGCCACCAATCTAAGAAAGGGCATGATAGCATCAGTCCAAGGAGCAGAAACAGGTGAGTCTGTGGAGATTCTTATAGAACAGCAAAGAAGTGAAGGAATAAGGGAGTCAATAAAACAGAACAAAACAACATAGGGCCCATTTTCAGAGTGATTTTGTAAATAACAGTACATTTTTCCTTTAGAAAATATAAATAGAACAAAATGGATATAAAAGATAATAGACACTCATTGGCTGAATAATGTGAGTGTGGTTAGTTAATGGCCTTTTCTTTTTTCAATTTTCCTTTTTTTCAATTCCAACAAATACATTATTATTATAAATGAATCATACATTTGAATCTGTAATTTGATTAATAATAAATATTGATTTTTCTAAAATTAATGTGCTGATTTAATGATACAAGGGCAATGACAAATGATTCACTTGCATAGTTGTTCACTGATTGTTCAATAGAGACAAATTAATTTGGAGATGGATGTGTTAGTTCTGAATGTGATTCTCTTTATTTAACCTTCTAGGTTTTCATCCTTTGGGACTTAGAAGAGCAAAAGTGCAATTAACAGAGACTACCTGGATAAGTGCTTCTCCAACTATGATGAATTTACAAGCCGCCTTGCTGATACAGAGACAGAATTCAAACCAAGTGGACAGAGACGGGGCGACCCCTCCCTACCATCTGGAGAGGAGTCTCTGGGGACCTGATGAAGGGCAAGCAGCCAGATTCTGTGAAGGGCTTCTGTGCTTGGAGACTACTGTTCTTGCAATTAACCAATCAAAACTGTCACTTCTCAATGTGTCTCCCTGACAAATCAACGTCCCCTTTCACAAAAACAAAAACAAGAAAACCAAAAAAAAAAAAAAAAAAAAGAGAGAGAGAGAGAGAGAGAGAGAGAGAGAGAGAGACAATTAGCCCTCAACAGCGCCTTCCTTTGGGGAACTTTTCTGAACACCTGCTACCTGGAGAGTCTGGAGAGTTAATGTAATTAGCTCAAAGGAAGCAGGTCAGTTGACAGATAAATCTGACCTTAGATTTTTTTTTTTTTTTTTTGACAGGCAGAGTGGACATTGAGAGAGACAGAAAGAGAGAAAGGTCTTCCTTTTTGCTGTTGGTTCACCCTCCAATGGCCGCCGCGGCCAGCGCGCTGCAGCCAGCGCACCGCGCTGATCTGAAGGCAGGAGCCAGGTACTTATCTTGGTCTCCCATAGGGTGCAGGGCCCAAGCACCTGGGCCATCCTCCACTGCACTCCCTGGCCACAGCAGAGAGCTGGCCTGGAAGAGGGGCAACCGGGACAGAATCTGGCACCCCGACAGGGACTAGAACCCGGTGTGCCAGCGCCGCAAGGCGGAGGATTAGTCTAGTGAGCCGCGGCGCCGGCCTGACCTTAGATATTTATATCAAAACTTCTTGTGCTACACTGGAATTACCCTAAATGTAGCGACAATTTTATGGACGGTATAATGCTGTGTTTTAGATATCCTTTGCATACTATTTCTTACTAATTGGCCTCAATTTTTTCTGCTATGTCAGGAATTCCTGCAGGGATTAATTGTGCACATTTTCCATCTGTGTTCAGTATGGAGTCTGGTACCACTTCACCACAGGATGATGCTGTGCTTATAAATTCTATGCTCAGTGCTTCTCTGTTGTCAGGGAATCATGGACTTGTAAGAGAGTCTGTTCAATATCCATGCACATGGAGTAAACAGAGTTAATGCCCTAGGAGATGAACTTTTGGATGTTAAAGAACAAGAATCAATAATAAATACTTCCCTCACAGAGTCTCTCACTGATGACAGGTCTACTCAACAGACACCATAGCAGTGGTCAGCTTAGCAATGCAACCTTCATCAGATCGTCCACTCCCACCTTTCTCCTCCAGCCATCACTCCTGTCTCCACAATCACACTGGCAAATACACTTTATTCTCAGGACTCCTTTGTGTTAAGCCAGACTGAGAAGTTAAATTGTTAAAACGTTTGCTTCTCTACATTAATTCCTTACATAAACAGCAGTGATCAAGGTCCCTTAGGAAATTGTGTCCAGACAAAAGGGTATTTCATTTTGAAGTTAATCCTGCAAACACATGCCAGCTTTAATCAGTTACAAAATAAATCAGTAAGTGTAATTACACTGTCTTATTACATTTCAGGTTTTGGTAATGGTTCTTATTTTGTAATTTTAAAAACTTATATTTATCTATTTACTTTTATTTATTTGAATGGCAGAGAGAGTGAGAGGAGAGATTTTTTATTTGCTGGTTCACTTCCCAGGTGCTTGTACCAGTCTTGTTTGGACTGGGCCAAAGACAGAAATCTGAAATTCAATGTAGTTCTGTGAATGGGTAGAGTGATCCAGGCACTTGAGCCATTACTTGCTGCCTCCCAGGTGCACATATGCAGGAATACGGGTCAGTAGTGGAGCTAGGAGAAAGTCTCAGCTCCTTCATACAGATGTGTACATCCAGAGGGCATGTTAACTGCTGTTCTAAAGCGCCTGCCTAGACTTTAATATAGTTTTATAATTTAAGGCTGCCTATTACTTGGTGACTCTTAACCATCGTGACTTTGGGATAAGCCTTCCCTTCACATCACCTTTACACATTTTTTTTTGCATAAGTTCTGGAGCATATTTTGTGGCATCCAATTTCCCCTTTGTTCCATCACACTGAATCCCTTTAATATTCTACTTTATCACATTTGATAGCACTAACTCTTCCATTTTTCTTTATCAATTGCATTGACTTACTTTGATTATAAATTTATCAGCATGTTTGCTTAAGAAACCAATAACAAAAATGGCTGAATATTATTTATGTATGGTTAAAATACGCGATGAGGCAACTCCTTTGTATCGATACATGCTCAATGAAACCCGTTAATGATTCTTGTTTCAAAAGCTAGAATCTTCTTCAAAAACTGGGTTTTTTTTTTTTGCCTTAACTCTTTTGTGTGTTTTCCCATTACCTTTTTATATATACACTGTCTAGGATTGGTCAGTTCTTTAGATGACTGATTAACAACATCAGATAGCTTTGAAGTTGCATCAAACCTTGCATGACCACCACCTAATGATTGCTAGTCCCTTCTGCTGACACAGGGTATTTCTTGCTGTTAGTCTGTGTTTTCCCCTTTGGCGTCAAACCAGACTTTGCATAGATCATCTGTTTAAGTCCGTCAAATAAAATGTAAAATGTAGCATCTCAATAACTTTCCCAGCTTTCATAAAGTAACATCATCCATCAACTCTAATAGCATCCTTTCAAGCAATCAAACCTGACATGTTTAAACAATGAACACAGGAATAAAAACAGGAAATGAGTTGAAAATACACTATATGAAGGCACACAGTTAAAATGTTTAGCATTATCGAATAATCACAATCTTGTAATGCAATAAGTAACCAAATATAATAAAGTAAATTAGATTCAGTTTGCACGGTTATATTTATCCTTGGATTTTTATATGTCATGTTATACCTCATTACATGTTTTGTCCTTAATATTGATAATAGCTCAAATTGAAGCATCAGGAGTTACCTTTAGCAAGTATACACCCTTCTAGGGAAATGTAAAAGTCTCTCTAGGTTCTCCATCTAAGTAACTTAATTCAGATCTAAGCTTAGCTGTCATTGATTTAGAGACCGAATTCCTATGTTCAATAATATACTTATAGGATTGGGGACCTGAATCCTACATGACAGGTAAAATCAGTTTACAGAAGCAAATTCATAATACAAAGAAAGATAGTCAAGGAAAACAGAATTAGAAACAGGAAATAGAAGTAGGAAAGGGAGTGAAAAGGATAAGACAACTAAAAGAATAACTATTAGCCTAAGGTATTAATAGAATAAGTTCTAGCATGGAAAAATATGAGGATGCTGAAATTGTTCAGACACTTCTCAAAGAACATAGGTCAAATATCAATGATTTAAAATGTTGGGACTCTGACACTCGTGGAAGATGGAGACTGAGTTTCCAGATCCCGTCTTAACCCCGGCTCAGCCTCAGCCATTGCAAGCACATTTTGAACCACGGAACGGGAGCTCTGTCTGTGTGTCTGTCTCAACCTATCTCTCTGCCTATCAAACAATAAAAAGATAAAATATTCAATAAAATATTTTAATATTTTACATTTGTATTTCTAAGATTTCTGTTGATATATATATACTATTCATGAAGTAAAACAACCCATTTCAAGATATAGACTTTTTTTTTTTTTTATAGGCAGAGAGGACAGTGAAAGAGAGACAGAGAGAAAGGTCTTCCTTTTGCCGTTGTTTTACCCTCCAATGGCCTCCGCGGCCGGCGCGCTGTGCTGATCTGATGGCAGGAGCCAGCTGCTTTTTCCTGGTCTCCCATGTGGGTGCAGGGCCCAAGCACTTGGGCCATCCTCCACTGCACTCCTGGGCCATAGCAGAGAGCTGGCCTGGAAGAGGGGCAACCGGGACAGAATCCGGCGCCCCGACCGGGACTAGAACCCGGTGTGCCAGCGCCGCAAGGTGGAGGATTAGCGTATTGAACCACGGCGCCGGCCTAGAATGTTTTTAGACATAAAAATTTCCCCATTGTCCTTGTAGAATAAATCTCCAAAGGTATAGTCCATCTAACATCTATTAACAGAGTAGGTTTGCCTGTTTTTGAAATTAGTATAATGGTTTCATTCAGTGTATTATTGAGATCTAAGTTCTTTTGCAAAACTGCCACTGCCAGGTTCATTCATGCATTGCAGTATTGTGATAGTTCATTAATATTCATTCCTTTGTAGTAGCACACAGTATGCAAAGCTCCATTAATTTATTTCTCTTAATTTTGAAAAATATCTTGGTAATTCATGTGATTGTTAAGGCTGAAACTTTTGCTTTCATAGTTTAGTCATTAGGGTAGACACTACATTTGATTTTCAAAAATTTTGGCTTTAATGTAGTTTAAATTATAATTTCTCATGTAATTGCTTTTATTAACTGCTTAAGATATGTTAGTCTTCTTGAAAGTTGAAAATATGTTCTGTTGTTTTTTTCTCAAAACACATTCTGTGCATTGTACAGTAGCAATCCAGATAATTTTTTCCAGAATGAAAATTTAATTATCACAAAAACTCTTATTGCAAAAATAAACAATTACTGCACCACTGGATTTCAGGAACACATATGGCAAAATCAGGCTAGAGTACAATTGGATTGTCCATTGAATTTTATTGATATTTATATTTCTTTGCATCTGTAGCATTTAAAATTTATAGTAACATTTTATACTAACATTTGCTATTCATCATTTTACACTAACATTTGCTAGCTAGTAGTGTATATTCACAGACATTGTTATCCTACAAGATTGTTTGCAATTTTTAAATTCCTTGCATTTCTATTTAAGCATCATCTGATCAATATCTCCCAAAAGGAACAAAATCAAGCTAAAGTTTGCTAGTTTATTGAAACTTTATACAAAAACTAGTAAAAGTAATATTCATTCAGTTATAGCATTTATATATGAGCTGATAATAACTATGAATATATTTAAATTTATGGCACATTTGTGCACATGCATAGATGGATATGTAGGAAGTTGATATCTATTAAGTAAAATAAACCTAAAGTAGACTTGTTAAAATATTAAAACCATCGATAAATACCTATCAAGAAGCTGAACAATATTAAAGTGATTTTGGGACATAAATTATGAACTACCATTTAAATTTAATAATTAATGTGAAATGAAAACATTACTTAAAAATACCTTACCAAAACTGACCAAACAAAAGGATGGAAAATTCCAAAAGTATGTTCTGTACCACAGAACAATAGTATAAAATTAACAATATTTCTCCAGAGACAATCACAGATTTGGAATTCTTCACCAACATACACTTTCAAATGTTTTAGGAAGAAATAGCAACAACTTACACAATCTTTTTGAGTAACATAAGAAGAGAAAAAAACATCACAACTTATTTCCTGTTGACAGCATGTATTGAAATCAAAATGTCTGCCAAAACATTACAACAAGAAAATGATAGCTCTATTGATAGGAGCTTCAGGGGCCCCTGGAAAGGAAAAGCAGAATGGAGATACAGGGCTGGCACTATGGCATAGCGGGTAAAGCTGTAGCCTGCAGTGCTGGCATCCCCTGTGGGCACTGGTTCCCGTCCCAGCTGCTCCACTTTTGATCCAGCTCTCTGCTATGGCCTGGGAAAGCTGTAGAAGTTGGCCCAAGACCTTGGGCCCCTGCACCCACGTGGGAGACCTGGAAGAAACTCCTGGCTCCTGGCTTCAGATCAGCACAGCTCCAGCTGTTGCGGTCATCTGGGGAGTGACCCAGTGGATGGAAGACATCTCTCTCTCTCTCTCTCTCTCTAACGCTTTCAAATAAATAAATAAATAAATAAATAAAAGAAGAATGGAGTTACCTCTGCTGAATGTCTTGCTCATCTCTTACCTCACTGAGCACTCCATGAACTTCTATGCAAATTAGGCTACGCCCATGTCAGTCCCCTGATTGGTTCACAACTGATTGCTTCATAGTGTATACTTCAATCTCTTCAAAACACGTTAACAGCTCCATGTCAGTCCTTCACTGGCTCCCTCCTTAAGGGACCCCTCCTGACTGCTGGGAGCATTCCTTTTTCCTTTCAATAAACTTCCTTCACTTTGTTCATTCTTCCTTGTCCATGTGCCTCATATTCATGGTCATGGGAAAAGAAACTGGCAGAGAAGAGAACAGGCTACAACATACAAAGCTGCAACCCACAGAGCTGCAACGTGAATGAATGAGCTGTAACATGAACTATGCTGTTTCTGGAGCACCTGGGAAAATAATCTGCCACGTTTCTTGGGGCTGAGACACAGATCATGGGGACTGGAGTCAAACTTCCTGCCACTGCTTCTGCAGCACTATAACCCACAGAAACACGTGGATGTGTCCTTGTTGTCACATTATGAAATCACATGCAATGGAATTGAAAGATAAGTTTATTTTGGTGTAAACATTTTTGAAACACATGTATAGTTTTATAGTTTTTTCTTCTTAACATATATTTTCCATAAACTTTTTTAAAAAGAAAAAATTATTCATTTTTTTAAAGATTTGTTTATTTGAAAGTCAGAGCTACAGAGGAGAAGCAGAGGCAGAGAGAGAGAGAGAGAGAGAAATATTAAGAGAGAGAGAGATTAGAGAGAGATCTTACATCCACTGGTTCACTCCTCAGATGGTCGCAACAGTAAGAATTGGTCCAGGCTGAAGCCAGGAGACAGTAGCTTCATCTGGACCCCTCAAATGGGTGCAGGGTTTTCACTGCTTTCCTAGGCACATTAGCAGGGTAATGGATCAGAAGTGGAAGAGCTGGAAATTGAATTGGTGCCAATATGGGACGTAGGAGCTGCAGGTAGCAGATTTACCTGCTGCACTACACTGTTGGCCCCCAAGAGAGGCAGATTTACAGAGAGAGAGAGAGGTCTTCCATGAACTGGTTAACTCTCCAAATGGCTGCAGTGGCCAGGGATGCGCCAGGGCGAAGCCAGGAGCCAGGCACTTCTTACAGGTCACCGATGTTGGTGCAGGGGCCCAAGGCTTTGGGCCATCTTCTGCATATTTTCCCTCCCATAGCAGGGAGCTGGATTGGACCAGCGTTGCACGTAGCAGCTTAAGCTGCCTGCTATGCCAGTATCCTATATGGGCATGGATTCATGTCCTGGCTGCTCTGTTTCTGATCCAGCTCCCCGCTAAAGTGGCTGGGAAAAGCAGCAGAAGGTGGCCCAAGGGTTTTGGGCCTCCAATACCCACATAACAGACCTTGGAGAGGCTCCTAGCACAGCATTGGCTGTTGTGGCCATCTGGGGGCATGAACCAGCAGATGGATGGAAGATTCTCTCTCTCTCTTCCTCTGCCTGTCAGTAACTCTCACTTTGAAATAAATAAATAAATAAATCTTTTAAAAAATCATAAAACTAGGGAACTTTGGCAAAAAGAAGAGTACACATGTGACTACTGAGTTGCTATAAAAGTTTCATTTCCTGAAATAAAATTCTAAAGTATTTGGCTTTTGTTCAGGCACAACCCAAACAACAAAACCAGACATTCTGTATAAAAAACATTCAGGTCCCCAGAGCTTCACAACAGGCAGACCATGCAACTCTGAATTTTTTGGTTTAGTAGCTAATACAAGATTTTTTAAATGTTCTTTCTATATTTAGCTAAATTTAGAATGATACCACACTTAATTCTGAATACTGCTGCAGTTAGTATTAACCTGATTATCATGAATATTTGTATAAGCCTATATGCACTATAATTATGACTGGATAAAGAAATTATGGGACATGTACTCTATAGAATACTATACAGCAGTCAAAAACAATGAAATCCGGTCACTTGCAACAAGATGGAGGAATCTGGAAAACATTATGCTGAGTGAACTAAGCCAGTCCCAAAGGGACATATATCATATGTTCTCCCTGATTGGCGACAACTAACTGAGCACCAAAGGGGAAACCTGTTGAAGTGAAATGGACACTATGAGAAACAGTGACTTGAGCAGCTCTTGTTCTGACTGTTGATATACAATGTAATACTTTATCCATTTTAGTATTTTTTTCTTCTAGTACTATTGGTTGAACTCTGTAATTAATACACAGTTATTCTTAAGTGTTGAAACTTAACTGAAAAGTGATCCCTGTTAAATATAAGAGTGGGAATAAGAGAGGGAGGGGATGTACAATTTGGAACATGCTCAATCGGACTTTCCTCAAATGGTGGAGTTAGAAACGTGCCAGGGGATTCTAATACAATGCCATCAAGGTGGCATGTACCAATGCCATCTCTCTAGTCCAAGTGATCAATTTCAGTTCACAACTGATCATAATGATAGGATTAAGAGTCAAAGGGATCACATAAACAAGACCAGTGTCTGCTAATACTAACTGATAGAATTAAAAAGGAGAGAATAATCCATCATGGGAAGCGGGATACACAGCAGACTCATAGAATGGCAGATGTCCTAAATATCACTCTGGCCTCAGAATCAGCCCTTAAGGCATTCAGATATGGCTGAAGAGCCCATGAGAGTAATTTAGGCATGGAAAGCCAAGACACTCTGGCAAAAAAAAAAAACAAAAAACAAAAAACAAAAAACAAAACAAAACAAAAAAACCCAACCTAAATGAAAGATCTCTGTGAGTGAGATCCCAGTGGAAAGAATGGGGCCATCAAAGAAGGAAGTACCTTTCTCTGAAGGGAGGAGAGAACGTCCACTTTGACTATGACCCTGTCGGAATAACATTGAAGTCAGCGAACTCAAAAGGCTTCCATAGCCTTGGCAACTCATGACTAGAGCCTAGGGAGATTACTGATGCCATAAACAAGAGTGTCAAATTGTTAAGTCAACAACAGGAGTCACTGTGTACTTACTCCTCATGTGGGATCTGTCCTTAATGTTTTGTCCAATGTGAAGTAATGCTATAACTAGTACTGAAACAGTATTTTACACTTTGTGTTTCTGTGTGGGTACAAACTGATGAAATCTTTACTTAATATATACTGAATTGATCTTCTGTATATAAAGATAATTGAAAATGAATCTTGATGTGAATGGAATGGGAGAGGGAGCAGGAGATGGGAGGGGTGCGAGTGGGAGGGAAATTATTTGGGGGGGAGCCATCATAATCCATAAACTGTACTTTGGAAATTTATATTTACTAAATAAAAAAAAAAAAAACAAAATAAAAAAAGAAATTCAAATGTATTCAAAATAGTCTTTGTTGTATTTTTAGTAGACTCATGTAATCAAATATAGAAGAATGTGGCATTTAGTATGAAGTATGGTCAACATATAATTTAATTTACTTCATAAAATATATTGAGACTATTGCAATTCTTTTTAAAGGATTTATTTACTTGAAAGTCAGAGTTACAACGAGAGAGGGAGAGAGATCTTCCATTGCTGGTTCACTCCCCAGATGGCAATGTCAGGACCGGACTGAAGCCAGGATCCAGAAACTCTATGTTGGTCTCCCACATGGGTTACAGGGGCCTCAGCATCTGGAACATCTGCCGTTGCCCTCCCAGGCATGTTATCAGGCATCTGGATTGGAAGTGGAGTGCTTGGGACTCAAACCAGTGCTCATATATGATGCCAAACTGGTGCTCATATAGGATGCCTTCATCACAGGCAGAGGCTTAACCTGCTACACCACAATGCCAGCCCTCATATTTGTTATTTATAGTGTCTAAACCAGAATTCTTCATTCTACCTGTATGTGTGTTCCAACAATGTCTGTTTGCTTATCTGTTTCTTAATCCTGCCTACTACCTAACCAGTTCTCTTACAGATACCAATATATACATTATTTTCTTTTAAAGAAATTTTAAATTCCCATTAAAGAACTGAAAGCAGACAAATATACATATCATTTTATATTTGGGACATATTTTGAATGTGTTAGTGTATATTGAAGGAAAATATAATAATCATAACTTTTTTAAAATATTTATTTGAAAGGCAGAGCAACAGTAGGAAGGAAGGAGGAAGAGAGAGACACAGGGGGAGAGTTCTTTATCCACTGCTTCACTCCTCAGCTGGCCACAGTACCCAGGGCTTGACCAGGCTGAAGCCAGGAGCCAGGAGCCAGGAACTCCATCTTAGTCTCCCACATGGGTGCCAGCAGTCTCAGTACTTGCACCATCATCCACTGCCTTCTCGGGTCATTATCAGGAAGGTGGATTGGAAGTGGAGTATCCAGGACTCAAATGGGCACTCCGATACAGGGTGCCAGCAACACAGCCTGTTGCTTAATTGTCCATGACACAATGCTAGCCCTGACCTAGCATATTTGAATGGTGAAGTCATACACCAATGCACAAACATTTAATTTATTCTATTAGTAATTGAATATTCTTCTGCATAACTTAGCTTGTTAGTAGATCAATAATAATCTAATATGAAGCTAATGGTGAATCCTGTATCCTCACTCATGTTTCCAAAATAACAAAATTTTAAATTTTGTCTTGTTGTATCATACATATTTTCCCCTTTACCCATGGCAATCATCAAAATTATTTCTAGGACTGTGAAGAAAACATGAATGAATCCTATTATAAAGAATAATGACTTAGAATGAGAAAAAAAAATCATGTTACTGCAAATTCGTGTTACCAAACAATTGCAAGTAGCAAATAATAGCTTTCTATTAGGTAGTTTGTTTTCTAAATCTTTGATTGTAAATAATCTATGATCTAATTATATAAAATTTACCGCTGATTGTATATAGCCCACATAATGTTTCAATAATAGCACTTAGATTAAGTCTAGTTGTTTACATAACTTTGGGTCAAGTAGGAGCATATGTTAGAATTAAGACTGAATGTAAATGCAATATCTTTTCAATAAAACAATTCATTCATTATAATGGCAAAAACAATGCCAACAGTTCAAACTTGGTAGCATTTTTTTCTTCAGAAAACATAGAGCTCTGCATCTGTCTGATTTTCAATGTGCAAAATTTTAAAAGCTTTCTATTTCATAAACTCATGTAATTAAAATAGGATCTTAAAATGAAAATGTCAAGAATTCAAAGATAACATTAAGTTAATGTTCATGATATCACAAATTATAAAATCACCCACTATTAATCATCAATATTATAAAGAGATTTTAGAATCATTATATATTAATACCCTTAAGAGATATATAGTAAACAAAGACAAAAAAAGGTGAAACTTAAACACCAATATAAGACGAGTGGAGCTGAAAACAAATCACTGAATACTATGTGGCTTTGTTGATATGTTTCAGAGTTAGAAAAAATATAGACTACCTTATTATAACTCAGAATAGTATTTTTACAGTGGAGTAGAGGAAGTAGGGGTGGTTGTGAGTAGGTTTGACCAGGCAAGGAAGCTATGTATATCTAGTAGAATGCTATTGTTGGTCTTGGAAGTGATTACACAGTGTTATCACTTTGTGTGAAAATTGTTTGCAGCAGTATATTTACGGTTTGAGCTTCGCTTGTTAAGTATGTGGTACATCAATAAAATAGTTACATCCAATTATCATGCAATTAAATATTACCAGAATTACCAAAATTAAAGAACTATAAAGGTACAAGAGATTCAGATGCTGGTGAGGGCGGGTTGCTAGGTGGTGAGAACCACCTGGAGCTCTGGTGACTTGAAGGCAGCTTTTTGCTGGAGGATATGCCCATTCTGAGACATGGCAAATGGGGAACAAGGGAGGCAAAAACTTAATGGTGAAATAGATTAAGGAGCGGTGTTGATGTTCTGCCTTCTAAAAATTCATTAGTTTTCTTGTCAATTAAATCGCTTTATCATTTCTGTTTATGCCTAAACTTATTTTCTTGTATATTATTTTTGATACTTTAATGTTATTTTTCAGTTTTTATTACTGAAATATTACTATTTTTTCATTTTTTATTACTGGATACGCAGTATATTTTATTTTCTTTTAAGTTCATTATATTTCATTCATGGAAATTTTATATTAGGAATTTATATTTTATTTTATATATCTTTCATGGAAGAATTATTTAGATTTTTAGCTTTCTGTCTTTCCAAGTCATTATTTTACCCACTTTTAATTCCTATGCCTATTTTCTTTGATGATTATTTTTGTATTTTAATGAAATTTAATTCCACCTATTAGATACTAATGCTTTATAACTTTTAACAACTTGATTATTTTTTCATTTAAAACTATAATTTGCATTTTTCATAGTCTCTAATAAATGACATAACAGGAGGATAGGCACTTCCTTATACTTGGGTATTTCAATCTTAAAAATAATTCACCTATGTAAATATCATGTTGCTCTAGAAAACATGACATCTGGTTCTTTCAAATATTCTCAAATCTTGGGGCCGGTGCTGTGGTGCAGTGGGTTAACGCCCTGGCTTGAAGTGCTGGCATCCCATGCCATATGGGCGCCAGTTCTGGTCCTGGCTGCTCCTTTTCAGATCCAGCTCTCTGCTACAGCCTGGGAAAGCAGTAGAAGATGGCTCATGTTCTTGGGCCCCTACACTTGCCATTGCAGCCATCTGGGGAGTGAACCAGCGGATGGAAGACCTCTCTCTCTGTCTCTAACTCTCTCTGTAACTCTTTCAAATAAATAAAATAAATCTTTTAAAAAATTCTCAGCCAGCGCCACGGCTCACTAGGCTAATCCTCCGCCTTGCGGCACTGGCACACCAGGTTCTAGTCCCGGTCAGGGCGTCGGATTCTGTCCCGGTTGCCCCTCTTCCAGGCCAGCTCTCTGCTGTGGCCAGGGATTGCAGTGGAGGATGGCCCAAGTGCTTGGGTCCTGCACCCCATGGGAGACCAGGATAAGTACCTGGCTCCTGCCATCGGATCAGTGTGGTGCGCCGGCCGCGCGGCCATTGGAGGGTGAACCAATGGCAAAAGGAAGACCTTTCTCTCTGTCTCTCTCTCTCTGTCCACTCTGCCTGTCAAAAAAAATAAATAAATAAATAAATAAAAAATAAATTTAAAAAATTCTCAAATCTCTTCTTATATGTTATTATTATTATTATTATTATTATATATGACTATATATGATATTTTTACCAAGAGAAAAGTCACAGAACTTATCAAATATTGCATGTACTACAACTTTACTGCTGAAGCTTGGAGATATTGTCTTGGGTTTTCAATGTACTCCTTATAAGGACTGGGTGTGTTCTTGTGCATGTTTGATCATCATTTTTATCCATGATTCTTGATAGGCCATTTTATAAACTTGTGTTTATTTATAAATTTTAACTGACACATTAAAACTGTACATATTTGTGGGGTACAGTGTTATCTTTTGATGCATATATGTAGTGTAATGTTCTAATCAGGGCAATTATATATATTTTTTCTAATATTTAACATTTCTTACAGCGAAAACATTCGAAAGCCTTTCTTCTAATATTTTATTTCTTTTTTATAAAAACATATAGCATATTCATGCAATAGAACACAAGAATATCTTTCTCCTACATATAACAATATTTTTACAAGTGTTTTTCTGCACTTACTACACCAAAATATTTTGGAAAATAAAGACAGACTCATTGCCTCTGTCTAATTTGAATGTATTAAGAGTATGCAACATAAAGTTGATGAAAAAAAATTAGAGGTGTAAGTCTCTGGCATGGTGACTAACAGGCTGCCTAGAATGGCCATTTCTCATATTGAAGTGCCTGCGTTCAAGTCCCAGCTCCACTTCCAGTTACAACTTCCTCATGATCTGCACTCTGGGAAACAGCAGATGTTGGCTCAATTACTTGACTTCCTTCCACCCATGTTAGAGACTCAGATTGGGTCTGGGCTCCTGGCTCTATCCTGGCCTACCCACAGCTGTTGCAGCTGTATAGAGTGACCAACAGAAGGAAGCCTCAGCTGTTGCAGCTGTATGAGGAGTGAACCAACAGAAGGAAGATTTCTCTTGCTCACTCACTTTTTCTTTCTCTCTCTTTCTCCCTGACTCTATCTCACTCTCTCTCTGACTTCCAAATAATTGAAAGTAAACAATTTTTAAAAATTAAAGCCATATAAATTTTGTTTATGGCTTTTAGAGTACAATAAGGTGCAGAATCACCTTCTTTTTAAATATCTTAAAAATTGGATAAAACATTGGAATATTTGAATCATGTTTAGGGTGTTAGGAGATTGGACACCAAGGAAGTGAGTTCAAATGTTCCCTGGATTTTCTAGTCATGGAAATTTTTACACAGTGGCCAAGGGGGGAGGGAATGAAATGAAAACCAGCCATCTTGCTTAGTGGAACAGAGAGAGTTAAAGTTGAAGGAGAAAAAGGAGATACTACAAGAAAATTTTCCAAAAATAAATAAAGAATTTGCCTTGAATTCGGCAAATAAAGAATTTGGCATGCACAGGATGAAAGTCCATCCAGGAAGGCTGAGAAAACATCCCTGGAAAAGAATTAATAAAGGATTGTTTCCAAGCATTCCCAGGGCTGGGGGATGACAGCACAACATTGCAGTCCTCAAGAGTAGAGGAGCTGTGTCAAGTCAGGGAACTGAGGATATCCCTATATTTGCAAAAATGAATAAATGCAAGCACAAAATATTACTATCGCTTTAAAAATAAGATTTATTTAAAAGACATTCTCTTTCCTGTTATCTTGACCAAGTATTAGAATGAATGTGTTAGTTCTATATACAATTTGTGGGAGTATTTTTTTTATTATTCAGAAAATTTACCAAAAAGAATTTTTATTCCTGAAATGTTAAAATTATTCATCCATGAAATTTTCTGGAACTATTTTTTTTAAGTTTTATTTATTTAGTTGAAAGTCAGAGTTCCACAGAGAGGGAAGGAGAGGCAAAGAGAGAGAGAGAGAGAGAGAGAGAGGTCTTCCATCCGCTGGTTCTCTCCCCAGTTGGCCACAACAGACGGAGCTGCGCTGGTCTAAGCCAGGAGCCAGGAGCTTCTATCAGGTCTCCCACACCGGGTGCAGGAGCCCAAGAACTTGAGCCATCTTCTACAGCTTTCCCAGACCATAGAAGAGAGCTGGATTGGAAGAGGAGCATCTGGGACTAGAACAGGTGCCCATATTGGATGCTGGCACTGTAGGCGGTGGCTTACCCTGCTACACCATAGTGTCGGCTCCTGGAACTACAAATTTTAAAATAGTATCTTTTAGAACAAGTTTATGTTTGGACAGTGCCGCGGCTCACTAGGGTAGTCCTCCACCTGCAGCGCCGGCACACCAGGTTCTAGTCCCGTCGGGGCACTGGATTCTGTCCCGGTTGCCCCTCTTCCAGGCCAGCTCTCTGCTGTGGGCTGTGGCCCAGGAGTGCAGTGGAGGATGGCCCAAGTGCTTGGGTCCTGCACCCCAGGGGAGACCAGGAGAAGCACCTGGCTCCTGCCTTCAGATCAGTGCGGTGCGCCGGCAGCAGAGCGCTGGCCGTGGCGGCCATTGGAGGGTGAACCAATGGCAAAAGGAAGACCTTTCTCCCTGTCTCTTTCTCTCTCTCTCACTGTCCACTCTGTCTGTCAAACACACACACACAAACACACACACAAAAGAACAAGTTTATGTTTAATAAATTTGTTGTATGATATTAATACACTTACTTTTTTTTTTTTTTTTTTACAGGCAGAGTGGACAGTGAAAGGGAGAGAGAGACAGAGAGAAAGGTCTTCCTTTGCCATTGGTTCACCCTCCAATGGCCGCCGCGGCCAGCGCACTGCGGCCGGCGCACCGCGCTGATCCGATGGCAGGAACCAGGTACATCTCCTGGTCTCCTATGGGGTGCAGGACCCAAGCACTTGGGCCATCCTCCACTGCAATCCCTGGCCACAGCAGAGAGCTGGCCTGGAAGAGGGGCAACCGGGACAGAATCCGGCACCCTGACCGGGACTAGAACCTGGTGTGCCGGTGCTGCAAGGCGGAGGATTAGCCTAGTGAGCCGCGGCGCTGGCCCACTTACTTTAATAACATTAAAAAACAGAGGAGCATACTCCTGCACTGTCTTTCTCCTCTGGAGTAATTACTGCTACATCAGACTCTGTCTTCCTTTGCTTGGTCATCGCAAAACCATGGTTTCTGAATCTTCCTACTTTCATACTTAAAAAAATCTGTACAAGCATTGCACATGTTTAGACTGAGCCATTTCTGGAATTACAGCGTGCAGTGACACATAGAAAGGTATGTATTGAACTCAGTTGATATTCAATCACAGAAGGCTAATTGATAAAATATGTTTTTATCCTTCAAGGGTAGGGGAACTTTTTGCTGCCAAGGGCTATTTGGATATTTATAATATCATTCACTGAGTATATAAGATTATCCACTTACAAATTAGCCTACTATAGAGTTTTTGAATTTTGAGTTCCACTTGCAATTGCCTTTTGCAGGTCCAGGCCTAGTGATTTCATGGGTCTTATATGGTCCATGGGCTGGACCTTTTCCGCCTCTGCGTGGCAGCTCTACCGTTGCCACTGCAAGTTATTTGACAGGCAAGAGAAACATAGTTCTATAGGGAAGAAACTAAAGAGCAATTTTGATTGTCTGTGGTAGACTACAGGGACACGTAACAAGCATTTAGAAAGTTTTTGCATTGGCATCTTAGTGAAAATTTGAAGGCTATGAATTACTTTTCAGGTAGTGTCTTCTAAAATCATGTCTCCAGAGTGTGTTAGAAATTGTGGATAAATACTCCTCAACCCAGGTGACAGAAGGACCTGGGAGATCTCAAGAGTTATTGGGAAACAGGATGTGAAGTGGAGCCTCAGGTGTGCTTGAACTGTAAACACTTCAGTAGTCTTTGGAGCACTTTAAAGCATCCTTCTCAGAGCATGCTTAGCACTTCAGGTCAACCCCAGTCCTATTTTCAGCTTGTTGAGAGATGCAAGTTCCAGATGTGCTTTTGGTGATGCCAAAATTTTGTAGTGAGTGCATTAACAGGCAGTAAAATCATAGGAAAATGGCTGAGTTTTAAATACCAAATACATGTATTGCTTACTTTATTAAAAAAATCAGTGTTTTAGGGATTCTATTAAAAATAGCAGTCCTGTTGTAACCCACATCCTTGGACCTCAGTCCACATAGATCAGAACTAGTGACTTTTAATGCTTTATTGG
This sequence comes from Oryctolagus cuniculus, assembly GCF_051225735.1. Lineage (NCBI taxonomy): Eukaryota > Metazoa > Chordata > Mammalia > Lagomorpha > Leporidae > Oryctolagus > Oryctolagus cuniculus. Next base: position 41,913,018 of record NC_142880.1, read on the forward strand.
TACCTTTATCTTTTAGGCAATATGCTTATAATTTAGTTTTTTACAGTACTTGTTTTGGACCATTTGCATTTTTTGGCCTCTAATTTAGTAGATAAAAGAGATATCTTGTCTACTCAGACATTGCCCCCCTCCACTTTCCTCATCTACTTACAATTAATAACCAGTTTCAATAATTACTTAGAATTAATAACCAATTTCAACCACTTACAATTAATAACCTCTTTCCTCATCCACTTACAATTAATACTGGTCATTAATTATTATATATACTGGTTTTCATTATATATTGGTTTTCACATTATTCTTAGTTTGAATGTCATACTCTATGTTGGTCTACTGAGATCCTGTCTTTTATGTTACAACTTTTACTTCAATCTAATGAACAATGATTTTGAACATTTTCCTTAGATTCTTGCTACTGCAGAAATGCTGAGAGAACCGTCATTCACTTAGAAATTACTGTGTGAATGTTTACACATTGTCCAACATCTATCGGCGTTGTTTTGAGTGGCTTTGTGATTTGCAGGAACTCCCTCCTCAGCATGGTCACTCCCTTTCAATATGACATATTCTCTGATACCTGCACTCACTGTCGGTGTGCTCACCAGGGTCATCTTTTTCATGGAGAAACAGAACTTCTTGCTTTTTATCTATTCAGTGGTGCATATTCTTCAGTAGTTTACTGCTGGCTGCATCTGTGAGTAACAGAAGGAATCCAGCACCAGCTGTGGAGGACTAGGTGATGAAGCAGTAGTGTCAGCCCTGCAAATCTCACAGATTAAAAAGCAAGAGATCCTTTTACTCAGGCTGTTCCTCCAAGTGAAAGCCAGGCCTCCACGTAGTGTCAGTCAGAGACCCAGGGTGCTAGAGAGCTCTCTTCAACAAGCTTCCACTTTTCCACGGCAGTGGGAATGGAAAGAACACAGTCAACCTCACATTGGCTTTTAAAGCTCTGAAGAAAAAGTGGATTACTTAACTTTTGGTCTCATCTCTTTGGCCAAAGCAGGGCACACCATCAACACAAAACTGAAGTCAGTCCCTGGGCAGTTCCTTTGAGTCCTGCATCCTAACACTGATCAGACTGCTTCCCAGCCAAAGATAGAATACATTTTTGTTCTGATGATTTCATTTCCCTAATTCCTTTCACACACCTCCTTTAACGCAATATGCAGATAAAGACATTAGTTACCATCTCCCTGACTGCACTGTTTGGCTCATATAGAGTACACGAGAACACATAGCCATGGTTTTATTTCTTCATCTATATTTCCTGACAGCATAGTGTAGCAACCTAAGACATTTTTTCCAGAACATACTTCCCAATTTTATTACATTAAAAGATTAATGAGAGGCCATTTTCTCACAAAGAACTGTATCAATACCACCAGATCTTGCCTTTATTTAAAAAAAATACTTATTTATTTGAAAAGGCAGAGTGAAAGAGAGAAGGGGATTCCCCATGTGTGTGTGTGCGCATGATGACTCTCCAGATGACTGCAACAGCCTTGGTTGGGCCAGGCTGAATACAGAACCCAGGACTTCTATCCAGGTCTCCCATATGGGTAACAGGGACCCAAGTACTTGGACCATAATCTTTCTGCATTTGCAGTTGCATTAGCAGGAAGCTAGATTGGAAGCAGAGCAGCTGGGACCCAAATCAGCACTCCAATTCAGGTGGAAGCTTAACCCACTGCAACACAGCACCACTTACCAGACCTGGCCTTTAATGTTAGAAGTGTTCAATGCCTTCCCTGGGATCTGAGTTGACATATGTGTAGTCATCAGTTTTTCCCTGTGCAAAGCTCCATCATCTCTAAAGAACCTACTTTTCAGGGACTGGCACTGTGGCAAGGTGAGTTAAGCCTCTGCCTGTGGTGCTGGTATCTCATATGGAAACCAGTTCTAGTCCCTGCTGCTCCTCTTCCAATCCATCTCTCTGTTTACAGCCTGGAAAAGCAGTAGAAGATGGATCAGGTGTTTGGGCCCCTGCACCCATGTGGGAGACCCAGAAGAAGCTCCTGGCCCTGGTTTTGGATCGGCACAGCTCTGGCCATTGCAGCCATTTGAGGAGTGAACCAGTGGATAGAAGCTCTCTGTCTCTCCCTCTTACTGTCTGTAACTCTGTCTCTCAAATAAATAAATCTTAAAAAAAGAACCTACTTTTCAGACTTGGCAACCATTATTGGGATACTAAGCATGTCTCCAGGAATTTTCCCAGGAACTTGGAATATCGTACACTCCTTTAAAAACAGTGGCAATCACCGGCGCCATGGCTCCTAGGCTAATCCTCCGCCTTGCAGCGCCGGCACACCGGGTTCTAGTCCCAGTCGGGGCACCGGATTCTGTCCCGGTTGCCCCTCTTCCAGGCCAGCTCTCTGCTGTGGCCTGGGAGTGCAGTGGAGGATGGCCCAAGTGCTTGGGCCCTGCACCTCATGGGAGACCAGGAGAAGCACCTGGCTCCTGCCATCGGATCAGCGCAGTGCGCCGGCCGCGGCAGCCATTGGAGGGTGAACCAACGGCAAAGGAAGACCTTTCTCTCTGTCTTTCTCTCTCTTTCACTGTCCACTCTGCCTGTAAAAAAAAAAAAAAAAAAAAAAAAAAGTGGCAATCATGTTCTTATTGTAAAGCATCTACAATGTCACTATTAAGCTAGTTACAAAATACCACAAAGTTTTTTTTTTAATTTTTTAAAGATTTTATTTATTTATTTGAGAGGTAGAGTTACAGACAGTAAGAGGAAGAAACAGAGAGAAGCGTCTTCCGTCTGTTGATTCACTCCCCAGTGGCCACAACGGTCAGAGCTGTGCTGATCCGAAGCCAGGAATCAGGAACTTCTGGTTCTCCTATGCGGGTGTAGGGGCCCAAGTCTTGGGCCATCTTCTACTGCTTTCCCAGGCCACAGCAGAGAGCTGGATTAGAAGAGGAGCAGCCATGACTAGAACCGGTGCCCATATGGGATGCCGGCGCCGCAGGCGGAGGATTAACCCACTGCACCACAGCACCCGCCCCACCACAAAGTTTTTGTAATTATTATACTGCCTTAGATTGACACTGTGCCACTTGTAATTCCTTGCTAGTATAATCCTCTATCATCTAGAAATCCAGAGAGCAACATCAGAGCCTCATTGATTTTTAACTTGATTGATGAGTGGATCACATTAGACAGAATCACAAGTCTTTTTACAGTCAATTTCACAGTCATCTATTGATTGTTCTCTGTATTATGGAAAATATTCATATTTTAATGCATCCTGTTTGCAATGAATAATGCAAATTCATCTTATGATTGATGATCTGTTCATCCAAGATTAAACATTTTGAAACATGCCTTAGTGGGCTAGTAAAATCTACCATGTATAAAAGAAACAAGGATCTAATATTCTTTAATATTTAGCAAGTTTTAAATGCATTTGAAACTCAAATGCAACATAGGACCAATATCTCATCCTAGTAACAGCCTAGATTTTTAAAAATTTTTACTGTATTTTTTGAAAGACAAAGTTACAGAGAAAGGTAGACAGAGAGAGAGAGAGAGAGAGAGAGAGAGAGCAAGAAAGAGAGGTCTTCCATCCGCTGGTTCTCTCCCCAAATGGATACAATGGCTGGAGTTGAGCCGATCTGGAGCCAGGAGCCAGAATCTTATTCTGGGTCTCTCACATAGGAGCAGGAACCTGAGGACTTGGGCCATACTCTGCTGCTTTTCCAGGCACATTAGCAGGGAGCTGGATCAGAAATGGAGTAGCCAGGACTAGAACAGGTGCCTATATGAGATGCTGGTACTAGCCCCAAGAAGTTAGATTTAAAATAACAAATGTGGACTTTTAAAAATGCAGTTTTAGTGTAATCTTAAAAATGTCTAGCCACAGAATACTTCCAGACTTCTATGCTCTTCCAAAAGCATTTTTTGGTTGCTTTTAAGATTACATGATAGTTCTTCAAACTAGACATGTTGAAGATCTCTGAAACGTGTAGCTCATTCTAATTTTTAGATTTTTTTTATTTGATAGGCAGAGTTACAAGGAGAGTGGAAGAAAGAGAGGAAGGGGGCGGGGAGAGAATCTTCCATCCACTGATTCAGTCTCCAAATGGCTACAATGGCCAAAGCTGAGGCAGGCTGAAGCCAGGAGCCTGGAACACCATTCTGATCTCCTACATGAGCGGCAGGGACCCAAGTATGTGGGCCATTGTCTGCTGTTTTCTCAGTCATATTAGGAGAGCTGGATCAGAATTGGAGTACTTGGGACTTGAACCAGTGCTCATATGGGATGCTGGCATCACAGGTGGTGGCTTAACCTGAGTTGCAATGTTGGCCCCAGATCTTTCCATTTAAACACATCACTTATTTAGTTAGAGGAAATATATCCTCTTCTTTCAGTTACAGATATTGTATTATTTTGGTTCATTTTAAAATTATTTATTTTAGTGGATCACAGCCCATAATAGTCATAAAAAGAAAGACCTTGAGTGTACATAGGCCAATATTTTGCCAGAAACTTATGTTAAAATATATCTCAAAACACACCACATTTTGTTTGATAATGAAAAAATTATATCATGCTTTTTCTGTTGTAGCCTCATTTTCTGGAAGAACTGTTCCGCTTTGCTTAGGACACTTGTACCTTCTGCTTTGTAAAAATCCCTTCACAGGATGTTCAAATCTCCCTGCATTTTTACCCATCTAGAACCAATCATTAGTCTGTTTATGCCATGTGTATGAATTTAGGCACTGTATTCAAATGCACAAAAGCTTTAACTAGTCTATTCTTTTATTTATCTTCATTCTTTCATGTACACTCAGAGTATTTTTTACAGCACACGGTTTTGGGTAATAGGGAAGTAAACTTTCCCAGCACTTCCCCATGTCAAGAAATCATTTTCTGGTCGTCTGTAAGGATTAGGACTAACCTCTTCCTTCCAAATTTATATATGGCAAAGGCTAACATTAATTCTGCTTATCATGTTTACTTTCTGCCTCATGTCTCTGAGGCAGACTCTCCTCCACTTCTCCACCCTGCTATGTGAACTCCAATGATTGAAGTGTTTTTATGACAGCGAGAACATTCCTCACCTTCAGTCTTCTGTATTTGGCAGGAAGCCCTGTCAAGACACCAAGTGAAAGAGAAAAGAGAAGTGGGGAAGCTGATCGTCGCCTTGGCTTCCCTCCACAGGGCTGCCTCATTCTGGTTGGCTGCATCTGTCAGAATAGCTCAAGACCTGGCAGGTGGTCTTCTACACAGGCATCACCATTTCTGTGTTCAGGTAACACAGCCTTTCTCCTGCCTGTCAGATATACTGTAAGAGTTTCCAACCCTCCATCCATTGTTATAAAACCAGTCCCTGTGGTAAACTCTCTTCAAAGTGTCTTAATCTATGTATGTCATCTGTTTCTTCATTGCACTGTGACTCAAAAATCCTGCATATCCCTAAGGCATGACCTGGATTCCTGAGTGCCAGTGGCAACCTGAGTGACTGAAACTTAGACGTAAAAGCTGCATTGTATTTTTCCTGACCATGAAGGACCCAGAGCATGGTCATAACGTGTGTGCTGATGACTATTCTGCTTTACTTTTGAAATATTTTTGGATTTAAAGAAATCAACAAACAAAATTGGTACATATTTGTGGGTACTCTATGATGTTTTGATATATGTATACATGACACAATGTCCAGATAAGTAAATAAGACCATGGTCAAATCCATTTAATTAATTAATTAATTTATTTATATATTTATTTGACAGGTAGAGTTATAGACAGTGAGAGAGAGAGAGACAGAGAGAAAGGTCTTCCTTCCGTTGGTTCACTCCCCAAATGGCCACCACAGGCTGGCGCTGCGCCAATCAGAAACCAGGAGCCAGGTGCTTCTTCCTGGTCTCCCACTCTGGTGTAGGGGCCCAAGCACTTGGGCCATCCTCCACTGTCCTCCTGGGCCACAACAGACAGCTGGACTGGAAGAGGAGCAACCAGGACAAGAATCTGGTGCCCATATGGGATGCTGGCACTGCAGGTGGAGGATTAACCAAGTAAGCCAAGGCACCGGCCGGTCAAATCCATTTTAAAGATTAAAGGATGAGCATTTCCTTATTCAGGCTTTTCTTTTATAGTGGGAATGATGTTACTGAGAAAACTCCTTGTAATTGCTACTGAAATGATTAAATTTTTAAGAATATAATTTTGATGGAGAGGTAAATAAAAGATTGAACCCCCAAATCTTCATAAAATTTGTAATTCATAGAGAGAAGATGCATAAAGAGAGGGTAAATGTTGAGACTGATCAGTCAAGGATGATCAATTAAAAAAATCTTAGAGTGGGATGAAAAGAACAGTACAACTACTCCAAATACTTTCATTTGCTCTTAAAAGTCATTAAGTCATATAGGAATAGAGCCTTGTCACTCTTTAAAGTACATTTTATGAAAAGATAAAGCAAGATGTTATAAAGATACGGAATCAATTCATGAAAAGAAATAGGTGTGATCAACTTTTTATATAATGTAACTGAAAAATGATACACTTTTAGAAAATAAGTTTAAAATAATAGACTCAAAACACACATAGAATTAAAATATTTTAATCATTTTAGGACATGAAGTGGTTTAGTTCATATTTTAAAATATAATCCATTATCCAACTAGAAACCATTATACTAAGTGAAATAAGCCAGTCCCCAAAAGACAAGCACCATATGTTTTTCCTGATCTGTAGTAACTAATGCAGTACCAAAAATGTAATGTATAAGAGTGAAATTGACATTTGAAGCTTCAATGATTGTTTATAGCTCCTGAACAGTTTTATTTTCCTTACTATTTGTTAAACTCGTTATTTAGTATAGGGTTATTCTTTTTTTTTTAACTTTTATTTAATGAATATAAATTTCCAAAGTACAGCTTATGGATTACAATGGCTTTCCCCCCATAATGTCCCTCCCATCCGCAACCCTCCCCTTTCCCACTCCCTCTCCCCTTCCATTCACATCAAGATTCATTTTCGATTCTCTTTATATACAGAAGATCAGTTTAGCATACATTAAGTAAAGATTTCGACAGTTTGCTCCCACACAGAAACATAAAGTGAAAAATACTGTTTGAGTACTAGTTATAGCATTAAATCTCAATGTACAGCACACTAAGGACAGAGATCCTACATGAGGAGTAAGTGCACAGTGACTCCTGTTGTTGACTTAACAAATTGACACTCTTGTTTATGGCCTCAGTAATCACCCTAGGCTCTTGTCATGAGCTGCCAAGGCTATGGAAGCCCCCTGAGTTCACTGACTCTGATCATATTTAGACAAGTCCATGGTCAAAGTGGAAGATCTTTCCTCCCTTCGGAGAAAGGTACCTCCTTCATTGATGACCCGTTCTTTCCACTGGGATCTCACTCGCGGAGATCTTTCATTTAGGGTTTTTTTTTTTTTTTTTCCCCCAGAGTGTCTTGGCTTTCCGAGCCTGAAATACTCTCATGGGCTTTTCAGCCAGATCGGAATGCCTTTAGGGCTGATTCTGAGGCCAGAGTGCTGTTTAGGACATCTGCCATTCTATGGGTGTAGGGTTATTCTTATGATCATTGTAAAAATTAAGAGAGGGATTAGGACAGGAAGGAGGAGGATGATGGGAGCATGGGCAGGAGGGCAGTAGGGTGGGGAGCATCACTATGTGCCTAAATCTATAAACATGAAATTTATATACCTTAAATAAAATTTTAAAAATAAAATAAAATATAAAAACATAAAATGTAATCCATTTAACAAAGAAAGGATTCAAAAAACATGTAAAGCTTGATGTTTTGCTGCCTGTTGCACAATTATTGTGTATAATTTATAGTCATCCTTGTGACTCTGGAGATGGCTTGCAGAAATGAATATGAAGCTTTCACTTTGGTAAGAAAATATATTCTACAAAAATCAAACAATAACTTTCATCTGAGGGATACAGCACTTCTGCATAAGAATGACTGCTTGTCTGAATTTCTTACAATCAGAGAGGATATAAAATATAGAAAGGCTTAGAGCATTGTATCTTTCAAATGTATTGTGGCAGGTTACAAAATAAGGCTCTGTGAGGGTGGAAGATATACCTTATGAATTAGTAAACTCATACTCCCTGGAGCATTCACACAGAGCTTAAGTTCCTATTGACTTGTGATATCAGGAAAATAAATTTTGAAAATTTCTAAACTCTCATTTAATAATATTTTATAATTCTTGTGCCCATGCTAATAACTTCTCAAAATATGTGTATAATTTGGTTTTAAAATATAAAGACACAATTTTTAAATAAATAGTAAATACTAGCAAAGCCAACTAATATGATTTTGAAATTAAGAAACAACAAAAACCCCAATTCATTTTGTTGTGATAGTAATAACTGGATCATCAAGTTAAATTTATGTGAAATAAGTGTTAGAAAGGTTGAGAAGGTCTTTCTGACTCTGGTTTAAATATACAGTTTGTTTCTCACTGTGATTTATATCCTTGTGGTAATGGGAAGGCTGCAGTAATATTCTGAGCAAAATGCTTCTTCATCATAGTCCAGCCAGATTTTACTGCTTCCTAAAGTTATTTTGGACATTATAGAAGGCTTCTATCACTGAGGATGTAATCACATCTCTTCACATACCAGCAGACCAGATGGACCTCAGTGTTTCCAAATAAATTACAGCAGAAAGGGTAATGGAACTACAGCAATTAGGTTTACCACATCTTCATCATTAAAAAAAATGTGGAGTTATATTATCTTAAATCTCATTTGTAAAAGTGAGCATTTAGCACAGCAGTTAAACTTGCTGCAGAGAATGCCTGCATTGTGGGTCAAAGTGCCCACTCTACTTCCAATCCAGCTTCCTGCTAGTAGGCAGGATGGAAGGCAGTGGATGATAGCTCTGGTACTTGGGTTCCTACCATGGATGCAGGAGACCATGATTGTGTTCCAGGCTCCTGGCTTCCTCCTGGCCCAGCCCTAGCTAATACGGGTATTTAGGAATGAACCGGTAAAACAAAAATATCTCTCTCCTTTCCCTCTTTTGCTCTGCCTTTCAAATGCATAAAAATAATCCTAGTAAAATGCAAACCATTTACCTATCCTAAAAAAAAATCTCATGTGGTGCATGGAGAAAGAATGAATGTCTGAATAAGCTACAGCCTATTTGGAGGGAAGAAGAAAAAAGGAAAATGTTGATCTGGGGGAAGCAACAACGAAAAAAGGATGATATATAACAACAACAAAATGCAACTTGATAAAATACTACATCTGAAGTAAGCAAAACATGTGCTTTAATTATGAGATGCTATAATTATTAGAAATTTTCATGTAAGATATTGTAATAGAGCACTATTTGTACTCACTAGCAGCAAAATTAATGATGAAGATCTCCACAAATTCCAACACATTTTACAGATCCAATTAAGCTAAATCCAAAGTCATAGCTTCAGAAACACTAGAAGGGATGAAATTTTATAAACTTTAATATACTGGTGAGTTGAAAAATAAAAATCTATACTAATAGAGAAAACACTTGTAGGCATACTGCAAGTCTCTCTGGGGAGTGAGGGGATCAAAACAAAGCACAATAAAGGAAAAGAAATGAAATCTAAACAAAGTCAGCATAGAAAATATAAAAGAAGGAAACAAAAACAAGCGTGAAATCAAAAGAGCCACTGCCACAACGAGGATTGTTTTGGCATGTGGGAAGGTAGCTGGAGGTTATGGAAAAGCAAACCAGAAGAGGAGAGTTCTTGAGGAAAGAGACAAGAACACATTAAATGAATAGGAAGAAGGCAATCATAGGCACCATGCATCCTGAAACTGGGGTAACTAAAGGGCAACTACGGAAACAGAAGTGTAAGTGCACCCAAAATATATCAACACAGAGGTATGCATTAGAATGAAAATGCCAACATTTTTGATTTCCAAAATAACTTAAAAGGACAAAGGGCTGCAGGGATCCAAGTACTTGAGCCATCCCCTGCTTTTTCCTTGGTGTGCATGACCAGAAAGCTGGAAATGAAAGTGGAGCCAGAACTTCAATCATAGCATGCGGGCATCCCTACAGGCATCTTAACCACTGCCACAAAAACCCACAACCACACACAAAATGTTTTTCAATTTAACCTACAAAGAAAATATGACTATATGGTATATATGACACACAATGCATTTAACACAAAGTAATTCAAATGATTGAAAATAAGGAAATTGGCAAAAGCATACCAGATGAGACTGGAGCTGTGGCGTAGAGGGTAAAGCCACGGCCTGCAGTGCCGGCATCCCATATGGGGGCTGGTTTGAGTCCTGGCTGCTCCCACTTTCCTGGGAAAGCAGTATAAGATGGCCCAAGTCCTTGGGCCCCTCCACCCTTGTGGAAAACCCAGAGGAAGCTGCTGGCTCTGGATTTGGATCGGTGCAGCTCCAGCCATTGCGGCCATCTGGGGAGTGAACCAGAAAATGGAAGACCTCTCCCTCTGTCTCTGCCTCTCTGTAACTCTGTCTTTAAAATAAAATAAAATAAATCTTTTTAAAAAAGTATACCAGATGAATGGAAATCTTAATGTCACATTGATTAAAATGTAAGTCAAAATCTTTGAAGGAACCATGAAAGACACATTTCAATGTTAAAGTGCAATCTATAATACATATATAAAGAGGAATATACAAACACCAAATAACATAGCAACTTTATAACGTGGGAACTACAGATAGATCCACAGAGCTACAGATGGAAATAAACTAATAAAGGGGCCAACACTGTGGTGTAGTAGGCTAAGCCTCTGCACATGGCACCGATATCCCATATGGGTGCCTATTTCTGTCCAGGCTGCTCCTCTTCTGATCCAGCTCTTTGTTATGGCCTAGAAAAGCAGTAGAAGATGATCCAGGTGCTTAGGCCCCTGCATCCGCGTGAGAGACCCAAAAGTAGCTCCTGGCCCCTGGCTTCGGATTGGCCCAGTTACAGCTATTGCGGCCACTTGGGGAGTGAACCAGCAGATGGAAGAACTTTCTCGTTGTCTCTCCCTCTCTCTCTAACTCTGCCTCTAAAATAAATAAATAAATAAATCCCTAAAATAGAAATAAAATAAAGCAATAATTTTTTTGACAGGCAGAGTGGACAGTGAGAGAGAGACAGAGAGAAAGGTCTTCCTTTGTCATTGGTTCACCCTCCAATGGCTGCCGCGGCCGGCGCACTGCAGCTGGCGCACCGCGCTGATCCGATGGCAGGAGCCAGGTACATCTCCTGGTCTCCCATGGGGTGCAGGGCCCAAGCACTTGGGCCATCCTCCACTACACTCCCTGGCCACAGCAGAGAGCTGGCCTGGAAGAGGGGCAACTGGGACAGAATCCGGTGCCCCGACTGGGACTAGAACCTGGTGTGCTGGTGCCGCAAGGCCGAGGATTAGCCTAGTGAGCCACGGCACCGGCCAATAAATTTTTCAAGTATGACAGCAAAACCATTAACACAAAATAAATATGAATAACAAAATAAAAAGAATGTAGAAGATCAAACGGCATAATGAATAAAGTATATACATACAAGCATATCAAATCAGATACCACCTCAATACAGAATATACCTTCTTTCATGTGTACTTATATTTTCCAAAAGGTTACAGAAACAGCATCAGTAAATTATACAAAGTAGAAATATCTTTAAAAGTTTTAATAATGATGCATCAAAACTCAACATCAAATAGTAATTGCAAAACTAAAAGGCCATTTTAGTATTTACAGAAATTATAGAATTTGCCAAAATAATAATAAATGTATCATATATCACTATGAAATATACTTAGTGCAGTAGAACACATATTTTAAGCTTAAAAAAATCCAGATAAAATGCAAGAAGTTTATACAAGTTAATTTTTTTTTTTTTTTTTTTTTTTTTTACAAAAAGGCTCCTTGAGCTTGCAAGTTTGGTCCAGGTCAAAGTGAAATAGACTGGAGATCTAAAGCTCTCAACTCAGCTAACCAACCAACTGCGTGTTGTAAGTCACACAGCCATGCCATTTCATTTCTCTGAGTTTCTGTTTCTTTTTTTTTTAACTTTTATTTAATGAATATAAATTTCCAAAGTACAGCTTATGGATTACAATGGCTTCCCCCCCATAACGTCCCTCCCACCCGCAACCCTCCCCTTTCCCACTCCCTCTCCCCTTCCATTCACATCAAGATTCATTTTTGATTCTCTTTATATACAGAAGATCAGTTTAGCATACATTAAGTAAAGATTTCGACAGTTTGCTCCCACACAGAAACATAAAGTGAAAAATAAATAGATGATTTTTTAAATGATGATGAAATCAGATCAGACCTATTGTCATGTTTAATCCCAGTGAGAGTCAAGTTGGGAATTGATGATTTCTTCTTTTTTTTTTTTTTTTTTTACAGAAGATCAGTTTTGTATACATTAAGTAAAGATTTCGACAGTTTGCTCCCACACAGAAACACAAAGTGAAATATACTGTTTGAGTACTCGTTATAGCATTAAATCTCAATGTACAGCACATTAAGGACAGAGATCCTACATGAGGAGACAAGTCAAATTTCAACAATGAAAAAATAGGGAGCTGGAAATCATAGATATAGAACTATAAATTATGTGTTTAATTACAGAAAAGAAGATCTAATTAATAATCTTAATGTTCATTTTATTAGAAATAGCAAAGCAATCTATCAGTTACATGAATAAAGGAATTAAAGAATTAGCTACAACAGTATAGAAACATAAGATATAATAAGAAGCGACTGTTGAAACAAAATACATTTAACAGAGAAAATTTTGCTACAATAAATTTGAAAAAATCAAATAGGATTTTGTAATTTACTAACATTGGCACAACTAAAGTCATACCTTCAAATGGATCAGTTTCTGCAGATGAGAAAGAAATAGCTATCAGTAAACCGTAACTCCTAAAATCAGCACTCCAAGAAGCTTCATCTTACAAAATCACATAGGTCGAAGCCCAATAAAATATTCCGGACATATAAAGTCAAGAAAAATGTCCAAATTATTTTCCTGACCTAAGGGTAACATTAAAATCTAATTCTGATGTTTTGTTTTCCTAGGGCTGCTTTGACAATACCACAATCCGCAGGTTTTAAGCAACAAAAATTTATTGCAGCATATTCTGGAGGCTTTAGGAAGTTCAGAATCAAGGAGCTAGTAAAGCTGTATTTCCTCTGAAACCTGTAGGGAAATTCTTCCTGGCTCCTCCCAGTTTCTGACTTAGCCAGCTTCACTCCAATATCTGTCTTCATCTGATTTTCTCTCTCAATGTGTTCACCTCTTCTCTCTGTGTCTGTCTCCGTGCCTGAATTTCCTTCTTTTATAAGGATGTCACATTGTTTTAGAGCTTACTCTTTGACCTCATATTAACTTAACCCCACTTATAAAGATCTATTTCCAAATAAATTGATATTCTGAGATAGAGCATTAGATATTCAACACAGTTTGTTTGTGGGGAGGACAAAATTTGAACTGTAACATTTGATGAAGATGGCAAAAAGAAAGCAAACACACAGACCAATGCCACTTGTACTTTTACATAAACATCAATATAGAGGGCACATTTCTCAGTTTATTCATTTTTAGTGCCCCTTCATGCAATTCTGCATTTTCTCTGATGGCTTTGTGTATAGAGTCATTTCTAAATGCTTTATAGCTTTTAATGCTGTTAGAGATTGTTTTCTCATTTTCAAATTCTCTATTCTGACTGATTATGAAGATCATGGAGAACGTGACATTTACCACTGTCTGATCATGTTACTGATTGTTACCAGGGAGAGTTTACTGCTGGAACCCAGTGGATCAAATCTAAGGACACAGTTAATCACCCCACGAATGGCAGAGCAGACCAGAACAGCAGAGCTCTCCAGTGCAGTGTCATCAGATGCTAAGATGGAGAAATTCTGCCCATAACAAAATTTGCAGCTTGCAAAGTAAGTTTCCAATCCGTTTCTTGTGTATAAGATAATTAACTTGACAGAGATAAGTTTCTTCATTTAGATATATTTTAAAGTTCTTGCTCCACAAATTTCAGTTGTCATAGTAATCTTTCTATTAGCTTGATAAATTCATCCATGATAATTCAATTTCAATAAGTGTTATAAAATAAAGACTCACAAAAGATCAGTTCTGTTAGTAGAAGACGGAGTTGGCAAGTCAAATAAGCATCACGATAAACAGGATTCTTTTAATATGATATGTTATACTTTGGGTCTATTACAAGTAAACAAACAAAAATATTTTAAATATTTTGCAGTATACAATGATTACAAGTAGTCTCAAATTGCATGATTCCAATATCATTTCCAACATACTATATTTCTTTTGAGTATATTAAATAGAAAATTATAGAAAATAGAAAATAAGAACGTAGGACCCGGCACCGTGGCTCTCTTGGCTAATCCTCCACCCACGGCTTCTAGTCCCGGTTGTTCCTCTTCCAGTCCAGCTCTCTACTGTGCTCCAGGAGGGCAGTGAAGGATGGCACAAGTGCTTGGGTCCCTGCAACCACATGGGAGACCAGAAAGAAGCACCTGGCTCCTGGCTTCAGATAGGCACAATGCCAGCCGTAGCGGCGTTTGGGGGGTGAACCAACGGAAGGAAGACCTTTCTCTCTGTCTCTCTCTCTCTCTCACTGTCCGTAACTCTACTCTAATAAAATAAACTCTTCCTATTTTGTTCAATCCTGAAACAGAACACGGCCATATATTGTTTGCAAATCTTTGGAGATTGACTAAGGATAGAAATTAATAAATTGAAATAACTTTGTATAATACATTTTAATCAATTTCATAGTTTGGATTATAGAAATCCAAATTAAAAATTCATAAAGAAGTGCAAAGTAGATTACGATGCATAAAGAGTTAAATTTCATCTGATTTGGAGTACACAGAAAACACTTCCCTGCCTATTTTTAGAGTAGCTCTAAGGTATTCAGGCTTACTAACTTTGTAGAGATGACATTAGAAGACAGAAAAAAAAAGTGTGATTTCCACTTGCTAAGAAGCTTAATTATTCCTCTTATCTTATGCTTGAGCTAACGATTGTATTGGTTTTGCATAATATGTGATGAATTTTGATTTTTGACCTCACTTATATGTGAATATACTAATCTAATACAGACACTAATAACTTATTTTGTTCAAACGTTATATATGCATTATAGAATAAAAAGTTTTGCCACAACAGGAATGCAAAGTACCCCACAGCAAAGGTTATTGATGTTATCTGTATAAAAGTACAATACAGTATGCATGATTTAATTTTCAGTGTATATGTGAGGTGTCTTCTAAAAGTTCATGAAAATAATGCATATTAGGGGTTAGTGCAGTGACATAGCGAGTAGAAGCCACTACCTGTGGCAGCAGTATCCCATATGGGCACCGGTTTATGTCTTGGCTGCTCCACTTTCCATCCAGCTCCCTGCTTATGTGCCTGAGAAAGCAGTGAAAGATGGCCCAAATGCTTGGGCCCCTGCACCCACATGAGAGAGCTGGAAAAGAAGCTCCTAGCTCCTGGCTTCATAACAGTCCAGTTCCAGTTGGTGCTGCCATTTCAGGAGTGAACCAGCAGATACAACATCTCTCTCTCTGTCTCTGTCCTTTCTCTCTGCCTCTCCTTCTCTGTAACTCTGATTTTCAAATAAATAAATATTTCAAAAAGGAAAATAATGCAAATTATGAAGTAATTATGCACAAATTTCAAATATTTTGCTCCAATATAAACTTACTACTTGATTCATTTTCTACAGACTTACTCAAATTACTTATTTATGTAAAAAGTGGAAAGACAGGGATAAATCGACTGGGAGAGACAGAAAGATCTTCCATCTGCTGGCTCCTTCCCCAAATGCTGACAACAACCTGGGCTACTCCAGGTCAAAGCAAGAAGCCAGGACCTCAAACTGGTTCCACCACATGAGTGGCAAAGCTTAACTTCATGAGCCATTCCCTGTTCTCTCTAAGGGTGTTCATTAGTAAGAAAATGGAATCAGAACTTGAGTACGGGCAGTCAGATCTAGGATACAGATGTCCCTAGTGGTGTCTTAACCAAACTGTTGCCTCATCTGTGAACATCTTGAAGTCTGTGTGTGTATGTGTTTATGTGTGTGTAACACACTTAGAGATCACTGTCATAGATCTTTCTGATATTCTGTCATATACTACTGACTACACTATGCTCTATATTTTATGCTCTATATTTTAATCATGTAAGTGCAATGTTTGGATATTATATTTATGATAACTATTCAATATCTGCAATAAATATAAGATTTTCCATTTATAGGATGTATAGTGTAGAATACAATTACATAAATAAAACCATAAAATAATGCTAAATATATATGCATTCACACATAAACTAATAACTTGATAAATACCATCAGTGATTTTAAAATGAAAATTAAATGTGTTTAGAAAATTATATCTTAAATCAAATATTTTAGTTCATTATTTACCTATAAAGTTTATTTGTTATTTAAGTTATAATGAACATACCATGTTTTCTTAAGCATGGCACTGTTGACATTTGGCGCTGGATAATTTGTTGTTATTCTTTGTTGTAATGTTGTTGCCTCTGCATTGTAAGACATTTCATCACAAAAATTTCATATCACAACAATGTATGGGATAATCTGAAAGAAATAGACACCAATAATACTCCTAGGTATTTCAAGCAAAAATGTCTTCAAACATTTTCAAATATTTTCCTTTGAGCAAAATCTCCCTTAGTTGATAAATACTTTAACATTATATTTTCTATTAATAGTATTTAGATTTATCCTACGTTCTTACAGAAATACTTCTATTTGTAATATTATTTTTGGATATTAATACCTCCAATGCTTTGTCTGGCCTTGAAATTGGAATTTAATGGAACTTTCATATGAATATATTATGTACATTTACGTAATTGTTATTGATTATATTTGATAAAGTCCAACAAAATGTATATCACACAGTTGTAGAATGCACTGAAGAAATACATGGCTCTGACAGTTCTGAAAGCTTTATTGAGTTTTTGTCATCCTGACTGGTTGGGAAGAGCTGGACCTCAGCCATATTCAGCTTTTCCCATGCTGGCCCAGTGTCCACACAGGTGAAGATTTTCTCATGGCAGTTTCAGAATCACAGGAGAACAATCCAGATCACGGGAACTTATTTAGAGTCTCTGGCTAGGTCACCACCATTAAAACTCAGCTAACCAGAGTGAGTGTTTAGTTCAGCTGTTTAGATACCATTTGGCATGCTCACATCCCACACTGGAGTGCCTGGACTTGATACCCACCTCTGGCTCCTGACTCCAGTCTCCTGCTAAAGCATACCCTGGGAGGCAGCAGTGATGGATCAACTATTTGAGTTCCTGCTGCCCACGTGGTAGATTTGAATTAAACCACCAGTTCCTGCCTACTGCTTGAACCTGGACTTTATTTAAAAAAATCATTTATTTATTTAAAAGGTGTAACAGAGAGAGATTTTCCATTTGGTGGTTCATTATCCAAGTGTCCACAACAACCAGGACTAGGGTAGGCTAAGCTATGAACCAAGAACTCCATGTAGGTCTTGACAGGAGTGGCAGGAAACCATGTACTTGGGTTGTCATCTGCTGCCTCCTGCCTGCTTTAGCAGGAAGCTGAATCAGCAGTGTGGAGAACGTCACAGCTTTAACTAAACACTTCAATATGGGTTGCAGGGAGCCCACATGGCTGCTTAACTAGTTGTGCCACAGCTCCTGCCCCAGGCCTAGCCTTTCATGAACATTTAGCAAGTGAACTCTCTCTCTCTCTCTTTCCTTCTTAAATAAATAAATTTTTTAAAAATCCATTTACCAAAAATGTCATCTAGTCATATGGCCAGTTACAAAGTGAGTGAGGAAGTGATTTTATGTTATCCATCTTCTCTGATGGAATGACAGGAAAGTTACGTAGCAAACTATGTGGCAAACTATAAAACTAAATGGTGGGTCACCTTGGAATATTTTCCTCAAAGAATTGCACACACAGTTAAACACAACACAAAAATTATAATTCTAAATGTAATTCTAAATGTAGTAATATAATAGAAAGGAAAACTGATGTAAATGCTAGAATATGTTCATGAATGTTCATAGTAACTTGATTCATAATAGCCAAAAGTGGACTGAATTCAAAGGTCAATCAACTGATGAATGAATAAATAAAATGTAATATATATATTTGATCAACTATTATCCAGCAATAAAAGTTAATTTACTATTATGAAATATTTGTACATGCTGCACAATGGATAAAAATATCATGATAAATGATAAAAACTAGTCATAAAAGATCATATTTTATGTAATTCCTTTAATATGAGGTGTTCAGAATAGGCAAATTTAAAAATGAGATTGGTAGTTTCTCAGAGATAGAGATCAAGAGGGTAATGATGATCAAGGAGTTTCTTTTAAGAGACAATACAAGGGCCAGTGCTGTGGCGTAGTGGGTAAAGCTACTGCCTGCAATGCCTGCATCTCACGTGGGCACAGGTTCAAGTTTGGGCTGCTCCACTTCCAATCCAGCTCTTTGTGATGGACTGAGAAAGCAGTAGAAAATGGTCCAAGTCTTTGGGGCCCTGCAGCTGTGTGGGAGACCCAGAGGAAGCTCCTGGCTCCTGGCTTCAGATTGGTGCAGCTCTGGTCATTGCAGCCAATCGGGGAGTGAACCATCGGATGGAAGCCCTCTCTCTCTTTCTGCCTCTCTTTCTCTCTCTGTGTAACTCTGACTTTCATATAAATAAATAAATCTTTAAAAAAAGAGACAATAAAATTTTCTCCATTTTTGATGACAGAGACTGTGAACATAGTGCAACATTGAATTGTTCATCTTAAATAGTAGAATTGCTTATGTGAATTATATCTCAATAAAATTGTATTTTAAATAGAATCCTATGTGAAGAATACATAATACTAAAAAGGCAATCTTCACAAAGTCTATTTGTTCTTGTTTATTCACCCTCTTCTTCAATGCTAAACTACTTGTTTCTCTAAAGCCTTATCCAACGACAGCATTAGGCTCACATCTTATGATTTTGCCCTTTTTAAAGTCCTTGATGTTTTCCATAATACAGAGACTTAAGAAGTAAAAAAGATACTACCCACCCTATCTCACCCCGCAACATGCACACGCATGTACAGATATAAAAATAGTCAGGCTACCATATTTAAATAATGAGAGAATGAGTGCTATACATTATTTCATTCAAAAAAAATAACAGAATCAATGTTCATTAGCAATTGTGAGATTCCTCTGGGCAATGATTGCTCTCTCTACCTGGGATACAGAGGACTATCCATCAGGTTTTGGAGAATGTTTATTGATTATTGTCCATCAGTTTTCTGTGCAATAGCTCTTCAGTCCATTGGTCTCCATGGTACCTGGCTACATAATTAATACCTTATTTTCCTATCAATTTTTTGGCTATACACCAAGAAGATGCATGAAAATATATCATCTTTGGTAGCTAAGCACTTTTATCAACCAGGTTCTAGAGCTTAACTGTTCTTGCAATTTCAAATAGACCCAGAGCATCATAATCAATGCTAAAGGTATATTTGACAGTGCAACTTTTTCATCAGATTTATTCTGGAGATACATGGTTTCCTGTAGGCTTCTGTAACATAGCATCTATAGTGTCCTTTTCAGGGCATTATTGGCCATCTGCAGCTCTAACTTAAATTTTATCATTTCAATAACTGGTGTGAAAGTCATGCTCTTGATTTCTTCTTTTCTCTGAGACTGTTTTACTAGCCTTGGCCTTTTTTTTTATTTTCCTCCTAAAACTAATGTTTAGTAGATATTTCAAAATCGACTTCTAAGGACCACAAATTTTAAAGTTCTTGGATTCTCCATTTCTTCTGTATTCTACTTGCTAATTGGTAATGATTTTTCTTATTTATTTCTTTCTTGTATTTTCTCATCAAACATAACTCATAACCATGAGGTCACATTCTTGACATTCTGCCTTGAACATTCTCCATCTAGCGACAAAATTTATTACATATATTCACTGACTTCTAAGTTTACCACACATAGATGAATTCTCTTCTAACTTTTCTGATAATTATTTCTTGGTTTCTTCAACTTCACGATGTGTAATGTTTTTTATGTTATGGGAGAAATTACCACAATCTTAGTGGCTTAAAATAACTCCCACTTCCTCTTTCACAGCTGAGTTGATCAGAAGCACAGCAGGATGTGTCTGAATTACCTGCTCTGTGTGTCACAGCGCTGAAATAAAGTGCTATAAGATTGTATGTTGGTCTGGATGCTCTAGGACAAAAATCTGCTTTCAACCTCATCTATATCCTTGCTGCTTATCAGAAGAGACAAATTCAGCTCCCAGAAATTATTCTCAGGTCTTTTCTATGTGACCCTTGCCCTTCAAGCCAACAACTGCTTGTTGAACGCTTCCAAGACACAAATTTCTTTGATTTCCTCTCTTGCTGGAATACTTTTAAAGAAACTATATTTTTAAAGGGATCATATCACTTGGTTACAACTATTCAAATAGTCTCCACATTTTAAGGTTTACTGTCTCTTATAAAATAATATCATCACAGGAATAATATCCTTCAAATTCAGAGTTCTGAATAATGTGCAGAGTGTGACCACCAAGTGGGGAGAAAATTTTGTGGGTCATCTTTTAATTCTGCAAAATTTCCTATGTATGATTTTTCCCTAAATATTGCACAAAGTTTCCTGTTTTTGAGGTTTATATAAAGATTTTCTTTAAGACAATCTCTATGGTAAATGCTGTCTTTGATCTTCATTCCATCTATGATACTGAAAATGTCACCCGTTACCGTTAGGTAACTCTTAGAGGTTAAGTAATTGTCTAACGCCTACAGTGCACAGGTGGCAAAGCTCCCCTCTGAGGCACAACACTGCCAGCAGCCAGCCCGCCAAGTTTAGCACATAATCCTATGGAAGAAACTTTTTCATTGCCGCATGACATCACTTACCTTCCTATGAAATGGTAACGATTGAAAAATAATCAGCATTTGAAACCATGTTGCTATGTAGAATCTACTATGCAGCAGAAAGAAAATGGAACATGTTCAAATGTAATTGTATTGCTTTTTAAAACAAGAAATTTCAAAGATTTCAATATTTTTATTACTTACTGAAGTCATGTCTCTGCACCTCTGAAAGACTTCCTAAGCATCACTCACATGAAAGTCTTGTTTGAAATATAATATTCAATAATAATATAATATTCAATAATCACTAAAAATTAGTC
Organism: Oryctolagus cuniculus; assembly: GCF_051225735.1. Taxonomy (NCBI): domain Eukaryota; kingdom Metazoa; phylum Chordata; class Mammalia; order Lagomorpha; family Leporidae; genus Oryctolagus; species Oryctolagus cuniculus. The sequence goes on from NC_142880.1 coordinate 41,934,274, forward strand.
ATTTTATCCTTTCAGTGGAGAGTCAATTAACTTTCCAGGTAACCAATTTTTCTGACATGGTTCCCTCAGAGTAAAAAATAGAAGTAGTAGTATATCTTTAAAATGAGATCAAAGAAGGAATGATTTTTAGTACATACCAGAAGAGAGAATAGAGGCAGGTATATAGAAAAATAAATAACCCATGTTGATGAAGGAAAAAAGCATAGCCTCATAGAAAGTTATTTGTAATTGACCTTAATGAACTGTAAATCAATTCCTATTTATATTCTTTTAATATGCTATTTGTATTTAAATATTTGCTAACTTTATTAGATGTTAAATAAGGCAATGAATTAAAAAGATTAACTTTGTGTTAAATAGAAAGATGCTAAAATTTTGTGACATATCAGACAACTTTAAAACCTTTGCTAAAATGAAATTAAATTATGAGTTTACTTTAATGTGAAAATTTTTGAAATCCAGGCACAGTTTTTCCATGATGCATATTTCCCATAAACTTTTTCAAGACCCCTCAGATGAGTATAATGAGTATATTGAGTATAATGCATTTAAAGAGAAAGCAATGATTGAACTGAAATATTGGGACATGTAGTACATGACAGAAAGGAACAAGAGAGGTCAGTGAATATTGAAGAGACCAGTGATCACTCCACTCTAGCACTTAGGTTATTAAGATAGAGAAGATCTGTACCTGCAACCAGTATTCATTTAAACATAATTTCGTAGACCATAATTTGCTACAGTATAACCCAATGAGTCTTGCTCTACTATATAATTTTAAAACAAATGTTACTTGGTTTCATGGATTCATGCTGTGTATAAACCTCAAAATATTTCACCATATTTCATAAAATGCGATATACATATTAATTTTAAAAATAAAATAATGTTTAAAAAGACAAAAAACATCATCTATCACATCTATTTGGAAGGGCAAAATATGTCCTTTATAGGAAATTATAAATTACCTTGTAATAAGTTTCCCCTTTGGTGCTCAGTTAGTTGTCGCCGATCAGGGAGAACATATGATATTTGTCCCTTTGGGACTGGCTTAATTCACTCAATGTAATACTTTATCCATTTTAGTATTTTTTTTTGTTCTAGTACCATTGGTTGAACTCTGTAATTAACACACAATTATTCTTAGGTGTTCAAATTTTAACTGAAAAGTGATCCCTGTTAGGAATTTGGAAAACATTATGCTGAGTGAAATAAGCCAATCCCAAAGGGACAAATACCACTTGTTCTCCCTGATAGGTGACAACTAACTGAGCAACAAAAAGGAAACCTCTTAAAATGAAATGAACACTATGAGAAATGGTGACTTGATCAGCCCTCGCCCTGACTGTTGATGAGCAACTTAATATGTTATCCCTCTTAGTATTTTTTTGTTTGTTGTACTTAATACTTTTGGTTGAATACTGTAATCAATACACAATTCTTCTTAAGTGCTGAAACTTAACTGAAAAGTGATCACTGTTAAATATAAGAGTGGGAATAAGAGAGGGAAGAGCTGTGCAATTCGGGACATGCTCAAGCTGACTTACCTCAAACGGTAGAGTTAGAAACATACCAGGGGATTCCAATTCAATCCCATCAAGGTGGCATGTACCAATGCCATCTCACTAGTCCCAGTGATCAATTTCACAATTGATCATAATGATAGGACTAAGAACCAAAGGGATCACAGAAACAAGAATAGTGTCTGCAAATACTAGCTGATATTATAAAAAAGGGCGAGAACGATCCAACAAGGGAAGTGAGATACACAGCAGACCCATAGAATGGCAGATGTCCTAAACAGCACTCTGGCCTCAGAACCAGCCCTTAAGGCATGCGGATCCAGCTGAAAAGCCCATGAGAAGTATTTCAGGCATGGAAAGCCAAGACATTCTGGGTGGGGGGGAACCTAAATGAAAGATCTCCGCGAGTGAGATCCCAGTGGAAAGAACGGGTCATCAATGAAGGAGGTACTTTTCTCTGAAGGGAGGAGAGAACTTCCACTTTGACCATGGCCTTGTCTAAATATGATCAGAGTCAGTGAACTCAGGGGGCTTCCATAGCCTTGGCAGCTCATGACAAGAGCCTAGGGTGATTACTGATGCCATAAACAAGAGTGTCAATTTATTAAGTCAACAACAGGAGTCACTGTGCACTTACTCCTCATGTAGGATCTCTGTCCTTAGTGTGCTGTACATTGAGATTTAATGCTATAACTAGTACTCACACAGTATTTTTCACTTTATGTTTCTGTGTGGGAGCAAACTGTTGAAATCTTTACTTAATGTATGCTAAACTGATCTTCTGTATATAAAGAGAATCGAAAATGAATCTTGATGTGAATGGAAGGGGAGAGGGAATGGGAAAAGGGAGGGTTGCGGGTGGGATGGACATTTTGGGGGGGGGAAGCCATTGTAATCAATATTCTGTACTTTGGAAATTTTTATTCATTAAATAAAAGTTTAAAAAAATTACCATGTAATAATAAATTCTTAAAAAGATAAAAAGTAGTAAAATTGTGTCATGTTTTTAGAAAACAACAAAGAAATCTAGCACATTTTTCTCCATAGACTACAGGAAAGATTTTTTGAGGGTGTGGAGCTTTGATTGCTATTGATTTGTTGATTCTCCACTTTTCATACCACATTAAATTTCCTTAGTTTTTTTTTTTTTTTTGAGTCTTGCTTTCCTAATGAAAAAAATGCTTCAATCTATATTTAAAAAATGGATTTTTAAACAAATAAACCTTTGCATTTTATTCTAATTACTGATTCTACCAAATGGCAAAGGTATTTTACTTATCAAATTCTATTGCTATTAATTTCTACAAACTATAATATTTATAAAGATTATAATATCTATTTTCCATTCCTATAAACATATTCAAATGAGGGCTATGTGTTTGGCTGAGCAGCTAAGACTGGTTAGGATACTCATGTCCCACAAGACAGTAGCTTGGTTGGAATCCTTACTCCATCACTTGATTCCAGCTTCCAGCTAATGCAGACCCTGGAACTCAGAGTTGATGGCTAATGTAATTGTGCTCAAGCCTCTTCAATGGGAGACATGGATTGAGATCCCAGTTCCCAGCTTAGGATCTCTGGCCATTGTGGGCATTTGGGGAATGAACCAACAGGAGTGTTTCTCTCTCTCTCTCTCTCTCTCTCTCTCCTTCCTCCCTCCCCCTGGACTCTCAAATAAAAAAATAAATAAGAAAACAGATTTTTAAAATATCCACTGTTAGTGTTTGGTGCATGTGTCCTTGGATATATATCTAGTTTCCCATATGCTTTAGGTCAGCTTGATCTTAGTAAACATGTATTACTCCCCCACCCTAGCAACCATGCATTCCCCCTCTCTTTCTTGTGGTTTTTGCCTTTGCCTTTATAAACCCTGTTGCTTTGAGCTTTGGGGTCGAGAGTTCTTTAGGGTGTGAGCCTACTCTCAACTATTGGCAATAAAGGACTGTCAAATTTTTTCAATGTATGGTGCTCCTCTGTTTGCACTTGCTCAGGCACAAGAGGGCCATCTTCCACTGCTTTCCCAGGCCACAAGCAGAGAGCTGGATTGGAAGAGAAGCAGCCACCCTGGACAAGAACTGCTGCCCATATGAGATACTGGCAACACAAGCAGAGGTTTAGCCTACTATGAGTGGCTTCTATTTGTTTCACAGCATACCATTATGACATTCTCTGGAGTTTTACTTATTTTTCCCCAGTTTGTAATCATATTCAATACAATTGAATTTCTTGAAAGTGATGCAGATTCAGAAATGGAATTACTATGTCAGACATAGAGATGTTTAATTTTATCTATTAACAAAGCAATGCTATTTCATTTTTTTTATGTTTTCATTTAATTAGAAGTAAATATAAACACCTACACATGCTACTTCGAGTTCTGAGTTTAGTCAGTTCTACATTTTAGCCCCCCCTTTTTTTTTGACAGGCAGAGTGGACAGTGAGAGAGAGAGAGAGAGAGAGAGAGAGAGAAAGGTCTTCCTTTGTCATTGGTTCACCCTCCAATGGCCGCCGCAGCCAGCGCGCTGTGGCCGGCGCACCGCGCTGATCCGATGGCAGGAGCCAGGAGCCAGGTGCTTTTCCTGGTCTCCCATGGGGTGCAGGGCCCAAGCACCTGGGCCATCCTCCACTGCACTCCCTGGCCACAGCAGAGAGCTGGCCTGGAAGAGGGGCAACCGGGACAGAATCCAGCACCCCAACCGGGACTAGAACCTGGTGTGCCGGCGCCGCTAGGCGGAGGATTAGCCTAGTGAGCCGCGGCGCCAGCCTTAGCCCATTTTTTCTAATGTATCATCATTTACCTTATTGATTTGTTTAAACTTATCATGTAACTTAAACATTAACCCTTTGCCAATATGTGGCATTGCAAATAACTTCTTCAAATATAAATGTGTCCTAATTTGGGAGAATTTGGTTTGTGTAAATCCCCTTCCACCCTTCCACAGCTTCTCCTCCACCCCCTCCCTCCACATACAACGTTCCTTTACAATGTTGGTCCTACAAGGGCACTATTTAAAGAATATTTATATATATATATAATGTAATATATATTAGGAGATATATATATATATCTAATTCATTGAGGGAAGATTCCATTTGCTAATTGATTTTTAAAGTAATCTCTGTCATATATACATGAATCTATTCTTATCTACTATGTCATTATTGCATTTCTGCTAAAAGATTTTTTTAAGAGAATAATTTTTCTTTTTTTTTCTTTTTTTAAGTTTTAGTTAGTAAATATAAATTTCCAAAGTACAGTTTATGTATTACAATGGCTTGCCTCCCCAGTAACTTCCCTCCCACTCGCACCCCTCCCATCTCCTGCTCCTTCTCCCATTCCATTCACATCAAGATTCATTTTCAATTATCTTTATATTTCACTTTAACAGGTTTCCTTTTTGGTGCTCAGTTAGTTGTCACCTATCAGGGAGAACAAGTGGTATTTGTCCCTTTGGGATTGGCTTATTTCACTCAACATAATGTTTTCCAAATTCCTAACAGGGATCACTTTTCAGTTAAAATTTGAACACCTAAGAATAATTGTGTGTTAATTACAGAGTTCAACCAATGGTACTAGAACAAAAAAAAAATACTAAAATGGATAAAGTATTACATTGTACATCAACCGTCAGGACAAGAGCTGATCAAGTCACTGTTTCTCACAGTGTCCATTTCACTTCAACAAGTTTCCCCTTTGGTGCTCAGTTAGTTGTGGGGAAAAAAAAAAACCTAAATGAAAGATCTCCGTGAGTGAGATCCCAGTGGAAAGAATGGGTCATCAAAGAAGGAGGTACCTTTCTCTGAAGGGAGGAGAGAACTTCCACTTTGACCATGGCCTTGTCTAAATATGATCAGAGTCAGTGAACTCAGGGGGCTTCCATAGCCTTGGCAGCTCATGACAAGAGCCTAGGGTGATTACTGATGCCATAAACAAGAGTGTCAATTTATTAAGTCAACAACAGGAGTCACTGTGCACTTTCTCCTCATGTAGGATCTCTGTCCTTAGTGTGCTGTACATTGAGATTTAATGCTATAACTAGTACTCACACAGTATTTTTCACTTTATGTTTCTGTGTGGGAGCAAACTGTTGAAATCTTTACTTAATGTATGCTAAACTGATCTTCTGTATATAAAGAGAATCAAAAATGAATCTTGATATGAATGGAAGGGGAGAGGGAGTGGATAAGGGGAGGGTTGCGATTTGGAGGGACTTTATGGGGAGGAAGCCATTGTAATCAATATTCTGTACTTTGGAAATTTATATTCATTAAATAAAAGTTAAAAAATTATCTTTATATACAGAAGATCGATTCAGTATATATTAAGTAAAGAGTTCATCAGTTTGCACCCACACAGAAACACAAAGTGTAAAATACTGTTTCAGTACTAGTTATAGCATTACTTCACATTGGACAACACATTAAGGACAGATCCCACATGAGGAGTAAGTACACAGTGACTCCTTTTGTTGACTTAACAATTTGACACTCTTGTTTATGGCATCAGTAATCTCCCTAGGCTCTAGTCATGAGTTGCCAAGGCTATGGAAGCCTTTTGAGGTTGCATGTACCAATGCTATCTCACTAGTCCAAGTGATCAATTTCTGTTCACAATTGATCACACTGATAGGTCTAAGAGTCAAAGGGATCACACAAACAAGACTAGTGTCTGCTAATACTAACTGATAGAATCAAAAATGGAGAGAACGATCCTACATGGGAAGCGGGATACACAGCTGACTCAGAATGGCAGATAGATGTCCTAAACAGCACTCTGGCCTCAGAATCAGCCCTTAAGGCATTCGATCTGGCTGAAGAACCCATGAGAGTATTTTAGGCATGGAAAGCCAAGACACTCTGGCAAAAAAACAAAACAAAACAAAACAAAACAAACAAAAAAAAAACACCAAAAACAAAACAAAACAAACAAACAAAAAACACCTAAATGAAAGATCTCTGTGAGTGAGATCCCAGTGGAAAGAACAGGTCATCAAAGAAGGAAGTACCTTTCTCTGAAGGGAGGAGAGAACTTCCACTTTGACTATGACCCTGTCTGAATAAGATCGAAGTCGAAGAGAAGAATTTTTCTTAATTAATTCTTCATTTTTTAAAAAAAAAATATATATTTATTTATTTATTTATTTGAAAGGTAGAGTGACTTAGAGAGGGCAAGGGAGAGGGGGAGAGTGAGACATAGAGGGAGATATATCTTCTACCCACTGGTTCCCTCCCCAAATGGCCATAACAACCAGTGCTTGGCCAAGCTAAAGTCAAGAACCAAGAAGTCCATCCTGGTCTCCCACATGGGTAGACCATCTTCTGCTGCCTTCCCAGGTTCATTAACAGGAAGCCGGATTGGAAATGAAGAGCTGAGAATTAAACTAGCGCACATATGGGATGCTGGTGTCACAGGTGGTGACTTAACATGCTATTCCACAATAAAAAACCTGCATTCCTCTGTTTCATGCATAATATAAACTGCAGAGTTTTTAATCCTTTCATGTATCATACAAGATTTGAACTGGATTGGAGTTTGCGTTAAATTTAATTTTTAGTTGAATTTTGAGACAGAATATTCAGTAGTTCCAGAAACTATTATAGGGTAGCTCTGCATATTCCTATCTTATTATTGGTTATTTATAAAGTTTAATTTCATAATAAATTTCCTTTAAAGAAACAGACTTTATAAGTATCATCCCTAGATATATTTAGTAGTAGTTGCTACCCTTAAGAGTATCTTATTGTCTCCTTTGATATTGCTATGGGGCAGGCTGCGTGTGCTTCATTAATTGTGACAAATATACTGACATGAGATATTAGAAATGGGATGAAGGGTATATGGGAACTCATATTACTATCTCAAAATTTTTGTTTTTAAAATTAAAATTAATGATAAAATATTGAAAAAATAAAGCAATTTTTAAAAAATTTATCTTTTGAATGATTTTACTAGTTCTGGAAGTAATATTTTGATGGTTTTAGATTCCATATGTGGGAAATCATAGTAGTTATAAACACTAATGCAATAATTTTCCTTAAATTCCACCATATATGGTGCTTGGTTTGTAGTGTTACGCAACAGCCAAAACATTTCCAAATCTGGAAAATGCTATTTTTTAGAACTGAAAAATTATAGAGCCACAGTCAACACTGACCTTTAAATGAGTTTGAAGATAAATATATGAAATAGCCCAGCTCTAGTTGATAAATTTCAACATAATTTTATACACATGTTATAAATGATTTTCAACTTTCCCATTATGCACATTAAGCACATTTAACTTTCCCTGTATGTTGGGTTTCATCCTTGTCTGCTGGAGGTTGTGAAGGGCAGAGAAATGATTATTTTTCAATCTTGTACAAATTGCCAGCTGTGGCTGGTTCTTTACTCTGAGGCAATTTTCTTGGATTCAGATTTATTGTATTATATTTTCATGTTCTCTTTGTAGTAACATTTGCTCCTCCTGCTGCTTTTTGTGTCTCTGTGTTTGTGTATGTGCATATTCACCACTCTATTTGTTATTTAAATACCACTTTCCCCTGTTGGCTGCTATCTCCTGTCAGTTTCTGACAGCTGGAGTTCTGCCTTTAGGTTATGTGTTCAGGACCTCAGTGTGGCTTTCTCCTGGGCGCCTCTGCCTCTGTGATTTCCCAAATGTTTTACATCCTGGTGGGCTACCTCAGAGTTCTGCCATCTGCTTGGGTTTTTTTGGTTTGTTTGTTTGTTTGTTTGTTTGTTTGTTTTGGACTCCCTAGTTTTTTGTCATAAATGTGGCTGGTTCGAATTTTCAAAGGGAATTCATACTTTTTTTTCCTTTTGTGTTATTGCTCTCCTTGTATCTTCAGATAATCACCTGACAATTTCTCATGTTCTTTTAGAGAGATTTTTCAGTTATTTTTGTACAGCTGAATCTGAGCCTACGTTGTCTTTCAAATGTGGGTTTCATATATTTTGTCTTCATAACAAGCCTCATTGCATTGATAACACTGCATTACCCTGAAAGGAAACAAATCTGGGGCAGGGCATGTAGCAGATAAGATGCTTCTTGCAATTCCTGCATTCCATGTCAGAGAGCCTGGGTTCAAGTCCTGGCTCTGGACTGCATTGCAGCTTATTGATAATGCATTTCATTGGGAGACAACAGATGATGGCTCAAGCAGGTGGGTCCCTGACACCCATGTGGATGACTTGAATTGAGTTTCTAGCTCCTGGTTTCAGTCTGGCCAGGCATTTAGAGAAGTAAACAGGGTGATGGAAGCCCTCTCTGTCTCTCCATCTCCATGTCTCTCAAATAGATGAAATCAATGGGGAAAAAAAGTGGTTAAAATATTCCTTGTTCGACTGATAAATAAGAAAGGGAGAGCCTTATTGCATGTGAAAACCTTAGCATTTTAAGTATTCATAAAACTTTCTAAAAAGAGATTTTAATGTTGTTTTCATTTAACATTTTTATCATGAATACTTTGCATATGGTTAAAAATTAATAATCCTCCAAGTTTATCAATTTCCAGAGGCTTTCTTATAAATTTACTTATTTATTTAAAATTGTGTAAACAAAATCCATTAAAATATAAATTAGAGAATATTGAATATATAAGTAGTTTTCTAAGTGTATACTAATATCAATATTTCTCTGTACTTTTTTAGTGTCTGCAGTTTGTATAGTTTTTTTTTGACTAAAGAACATTGAAATTTAGATTCCCACCCAAGTTTCCATTAATATCCTGTTTTCTTAAGCTAATTATATTGTATGTAGTTTACTCATGATTTTCTGTGTATAGGCACTCACACATAAGCAGATATAGATGTAAAATTATACACAGCTGGCTACATGATTATTAAATGTGCAAATATTTAGAATTATGTAAGCTGTACTTTCATTTTAAGTTCAATTTTCTATTTCTATACAACCTTTTGACTTTTTATTCTGCTTTAACAATTGTCTCAAATTTATTTCATTTGTGTAGTATTCTATATGGCTTTCACTATATCATGACTAAAATCACTACTTGAAGTGTAAAACTGTTTCAGGGTCTTGCACTGTGGCATAGTGGGTTAAGCCTTGTCTGAAGCACTGGGTTCTTCATATGGGTGCCAGTTCCTGTCACAATTGTTCCACTTTTGATCCAGCTCCCTGTTCATGTGCCTTGGAAAGCGGTGGAGGATGGTCCAAGTCCTTGGATTCTTGCACGCACATGGGAAATGTGGAAGAAACTCCAAGTTTCGGCCTGGCCCAGCCCCAGCCATTGTGGCCATTTGCGGAGTAAACCAGCGGATGAAAGGACTCTTTCTTTCTCTCTGTCTCTCCCTCTCTCTAACTTTGCCTTTCAAAATAAAAATAAATAATAATAACAAGAATAATTTTTCTAAAAAAATAACCTGATTATTGCCTTGACCTCTAATTATCTAATGACTGCCCCTAAATTTTTCCACATTCATAGCTCCACTGGCATTTTTTAAAAAGATTTATTTATTTATTTGAAAGTCAGAGTTACACAGACAGAGAAGGAGAGGCAGAGAAAGAAAGAGAGAGGTCGTTCATCCTCTGGTTCACTCCCCATTGGCCACAACAGCCAGTGATGTGCCAATCAGAAGCCAGGAGCCAGAAGCTTCTTCCGGGTCTCCCACAGGCCATAGCAGAGAGCTGGATCAGAAGTGAAGCCATCGGGTCTCAAACCAGCACCCATATGAGATCCCGGCACTGGAGATGGCAGCTTTAAGTGCCATGCCACAGTGCTATGGGCCCTTCCACTGGCGTTTTTAACATAGAACTAGATCCCATTGTTTATAACTTCCTTTGAATAGGAAATTAGACTATTTCTTGAAATTGTTGGTGGTATTTCAAGAATTTAAGTGTCATATAATGTGCAAATTACTGCTTTTAAAAGATGAAATAATTTTGGTTAAATCATCTCATATTGCTAACTAGAAGCAGCAACATAGTCAGGGATTCTCCTACTTTTTTATTCTTGACTTAAGAAGAAAGATGGCCGGCGCCACGGCTCACTAGGCTAATCCTCCGCCCAGCGGTGCCGGCACACCGGGTTCTAGTCCCGGTCGGGGCGCCGGATTCTGTCCCGGTTGCCCCTCTTCCAGGCCAGCTCTCTGCTGTGGCCAGGGAGTGCAGTGAAGGATGGCCCAGGTGCTTGGGCCCTGCACCCCATGGGAGACCAGGAGAAGCACCTGGCTCCTGGCTCCTGCCATCGGATCAGCGCGGTGCGCCGGCCGCGGCGGCCATTGGAGGGTGAACCAATGACAAAGGAAGACCTTTCTCTCTGTCTCTCTCTCTCACTGTCCACTCTGCCTGTCAAAAAAAAAAAAGAAAAAAAAAAAAAAAGAAAGATTCAGACGACACCATTCACTTTAAGAAAGACAGACTGGCCAAGTGTCAGATCTGAACATCCTTCCGCAAGCAACTTGAAAAGCCAGGCATTTCAGATATTGGAATAGCCCAGCTTACTTTTTTTTTCTTATTTATTTGAGAGGTAGAGTTATAGATAGTGAAAAAGAGAAACAGAGAGAAAATTCTTCCTTCTGTTGGTTCACTCCTCAAATGGCCACTACTGCCCGAACTGCGCCAATCCGAAGCCAGGAGCCAGGTGCTTCCTCCCGGTCTCCCATGTGGGTACAGGGGCCCAAGCACCTGGGCCATCCTCCAGTGCCTTTCCGGGCCACTGCATAGAGCTGGACTGGAAGAGGAGCAGCCGGGACCAGAACCGGCACCCATATGGAATGCTGGCACTGCTGGCAGAGGATTAACCAAGTGAGCCACAGCGTCGGCCCCCAATTTATTTATTTTTTTATAATTTTGATTTGTCCTGAAATATCCTGAGCTTTCAATTAATAGGTCATCAAATACAAGTATATAAATTTGCATGTTTGCTTTACTTCTAATACATCAGTGGATCATCTATTATTCATTAATTTTCATAAATAATGATCAATGAATACACAATGAAATTAAAGTTTCTCTAAACAAATGAAATATTCTGGAATTTTTAAGAGTAAAGTTCTAAATTTCCTTTTGTAACCAAAGTATAACATTTGTAGTTTAATAATTTCAAGTGACATTTGTTGTCAATTATACCATAGGTTTCTGTTGTATCAACAATTTTGATGTAACTCTCTAAATATACTTATAAATGTCACATTTTGACATTTCAATGCTTGACCCCTTAAATCATTGATTATGATGACTATGTGGAGGAGCTTATTTTATTTATCAAAACATTTGGGCTACAACTGGAAACCATTATACTTTGTGAAATAAGTCAATCCCCTCCAAAACAGATATCATGTGTTTTCCCTGGTCTGTGGTAACTAATAAAGTACCTATAATTTAATGTATTGAAGCGAAATCAACATGTCGAGGTTCAATGACTGTTTCCAGCCCTTGTCTCTTCTGTTGAGGAACAGTGTTTTTTTCTGCATACTGTTTGTTGAACTATTTTAATTAATGTGGGATTAACCTTATGGTCATTAAAAAACTTGAAAATAGAGCTCTGTAAAAATTAAGAGAGGGTATGGGACAGGAAGGAGGAAGAAGGGTTGGAGCGTAGGCAGGAGGGAGGGTAGGGTGGAAGTATCACTATGTTTCTAAATCTGTGTATATGAAATACATGAAATCTGTATAACTTAAATAAAATTTAAAAATAAAAATGCAAAAAAGAAAGATGAAAAAGGAAAAAAATTGGGCTAAACTTTTCTTCTTTAAATTAAAAAATAAATTTTAAAATTTTAATTGAGGATAAACCTCAGGAGATGATAGGAGCTCATTTTCTTTAAAATTGATTATTATCATAAACATAATTTAAAATGCACTTCACCAAGTTTAAGTCATGATGAAACAGAATATCTAAACAGATAAATTTTGAGTAGTGGAATAGATTCCATAATTAAAATTCTCACATTAAAGAAAAAGAAAGAAAAGAGAAGCCTCAGACCTCAATTCTACCAAGCAATTTTTTAAGATTTATTTATTTATTTGAAAATCAGAGTTACTGAGACAGAAAGAGAGAGATCTTCCATCTGCTGGGCCTGGGCCAGGCTGAAGCTAAGAGCCATGAACTTCTTCCAGGCTCCCAATAGGGGCATCAGGGGCCCAAACACTTGGGACATCTTCCACTGCTTTTCCCTGGCCATCAGTAGGGAGCTGGATCAGAAGCAGAACAGCCAGGACTCTAATTGACACATATTATGGGATGCCAGCATTGCAGGTGGCAGTGTTATCTGACACAACACAATGCCAGCCCCTCTACCAAACATTTAAGGAAGAATTTTGGAAATTTTTCCTAAATTATTTCAAAAACAAGAAAAGGAGGAAATTCTTTTTTTTTTTTTTTTGTATGTCTGAAGGTTTTATTCATTTTTTTTTCATGGAACATGTGCATTATTTATTTATTTATTTTTTAACTTTTATTTAATGAATATAAATTTCCAAAGTACAGCTTATGGATTACAATGGCTTCCCCCCCCATAACTTCCCTCCCACCCACAACCCTCCTCTTTCCCTCTCCCTCCCCCCTTCCATTCACATCAAGATTAATTTTCAATTCTCTTTATATACAGAAGATCAGGTTAGCATATATTAAGCAAAGATTTCAACAGTTTGCAAATACTAGCTGATAGAATCAAAAAGGGAGAGAACGATCCAACATGGGAAGCGAGATACACAGCAGACCCATAGAATGGCAGATGTCCTAAACAGCACTCTGGCCTCAGAATCAGTCCTTAAGGCATGCAGATCTGGCTGAAAAGCCCATGAGAGTATTACAGGCATGGAAAGCCAAAACACTCTGGCAAAAAAACAAACAAACAAACAAACAAACAACAACAAAAAAAAAACCCTAAATGAAAAATCTCAGCGAGTGAGATTCCAGTGAAAAGAACAGGTCATTAAAGAAGGAGGAGGAGGTACCTTTCTCTGAAGGGAGGAGGAAATTCTTTTAAACTCATTCTGTGAGGCCAATAGTCCTTGATACCAAAAGCAGAGGAACACAACTAAAACAAACAGCTATAGAACAATACCCTTAATGAAAATGTATACAATCATCCTCAGCAAAATACAAACTCAATCCAACAGAACATCAAAAAGATTTTTCTTACGATCAAGTGGGATGCTTCCCAGGAATGCTAGTGTGGTTCAACATATAAATCAATAAAAGTGAAAGCACATATACAAAATGAAGGAAAAAAAAAAAAACGTGATTATCCTAATAGATGTAGAAAAGACATTTGGCAAAATCCGACATCTCTGATAATAAAAAAATGACCAAATTAGGTATATAAGGAACAAAACATAACATATTACAGGACATTTGTGTGAAACCAATAACTAACGTCATACTGAATAATGAAAGTTTACGGTGGTGTTATATACTAATAGCATTAAGCAAAACCACTCAAGAAAGTGTCAGGAATTGAACATCACAGTGGAGCTCAGCTCAGAGTGACCTAGACTGGAACATGAAATTTAGATTATGTTTACAAGTGTGATAGAAATGGACCATTTAGTCACATATATTTTGCTTTATGCATGTTGAATCACTAAAGACTTTATGATTGCGTTAATGCCATCAAACAGAAGAGGCTGCTTTTTTATTTCGGCAAATAATTTAATGAAAAATATAAAATTTGTACATTAATTGCTTTTCTAAAAGTCATACATTTCTATTGTAGCTACCATAAATAATACTCAAAAATTGTAGAGATTTGGCAATGAAATAATGTAATTTGAACTACATAGTGAAAAATTATTTTCAATAATTTATGATACCATCTTCATTGCCCCAATTTGAGGACATTTAAATGGGCAAGAATTATAAAGTTATCACTTAACAGTTTCTTTTTTGTAATGTCATTCACTATGCCAATATTAATAGATGGATCCTTATTTATAGTACTCTTTTATCATTGTAATTTTTTCGTAGATATTTCACATTTTTGTAACATGGAAACTTCGACTTAGTCAATGAAATGTGCTGTCAATGGACATAATATGTATGGCAAACTATATGAAAATTTTAATTTAAATAGATATTTTATGCTGATCTCAACATTAGAAATCCTGTTATGGAATAATAATAGAACAATTCACGCGCAGTCTGTACAGAGCTTTGCAGTTTTCAAAATGATTTTTACATTTCATTCTCATTTGGTGCTCAAGTACTTAGAAATAGCATAATCAGCTGTATCAAGTGCTGTTGGGTGCTCAAGAATTGTAAGTGTTGGTAATTGATTTTGGATTATCAAAGTATATGTCGTTATTGACTTTGAAAAGAGTGGTGTCAGAGTAGTATTTTGGGAGGGAACTTGCTTGAAAGGGAAAAAGTGAAGAGAACAAAATGAACAACCTTGAGAGGAGTTTTTCTACAAAAAGAACTAAATTTGACCCAGAGGATAAGACACTGATTTAGTGTCCATGCCCCATAGCTTAAGTTCAATGCCCAGCTTTGCTTCTGATACAGATTTCTGCTGATGCAGTCACTGGGCAATTGCAGTGGTGGTTAAAGTGATTGTTTTCTTACTGCTTGCATGGCAGACCTGGACTGAGTTCCTGAAGCTTAGCTTTGTCCACAGCTGGTTGTCGTTGTATCCATTTAGGGGAAGGGGATTTTGTGTGTGTGTGTATGTCTGTTTCTATCTCTCTCTCTCCCTTTTAAATGAGTGAATAAATTGAGCATAAACATATTGTGTGCTGATAGAAATGATTTAGAATAGGATGAGGATGGGGATAATGAAGAGAGAGTCCAACATTCCCAGAACAAGATCCTCTCAGTGGAAAAAGAGGAGAGTTTTATGGTAAATGTGAAGAAATTAAGCATTTATTTAATGATGGACAGTCCAACCACAATAAAAAAAAAGTCAAGGTGAAATATACAGGCACAGGAGCAGATAGGTGAGTATGTAATATGGGATGAATTTGTAGAAGTTTTGTCCTGATTTTCCTTGTCATCTTCATGCAATGAGAAACCACCAATCTTGTTGATAATGAAGATGGGAGAATACTTACATATGGGTATTGAAAATAAAAGTGTGGTGAGAAGGGTAATGTAAGATCTCTGTGAAACATCAAGTGCTCACGTATAGGTAAGTGGTCATGAATTCATAATCTAACTTCAGTTGTGTTTACCTATGAAAGCTTAGGAGAGTGCAGAGTTGGATTGAACAGGATTGAGGGATTGAACTCCAAGTACTCCAAAATAAGATAAGGTCATGGAACTGAGTGTTTTCTAGAGGGTAAATCTCAACACAAGCCACACATATTAATTTGGTTAAAGGGACAGATGTTAGGGATTGTGAGCAGATGCATGAATGGGATTCTGGGCTGTAGAGTCAGGTTACCAGATGACATGCAGACTAGTTACATTTGAATTTCATATAATCAAAGATTTAAAAATAAATGTCACAAATATTACATGAGATATAATAAAAAGAAAATTTGTGCTATGTGAAATTCAAATTTTGCTAGCTTTTGTTTTCTTTTTGTTTTGGTTAGTTTATTTTTTATTTAAAATTTAATTTACATTAGTTTTTAACAGATTCAATGTGATTTGTAGACACAATTCTAAGTATGTAAAGACATTTCACCTCTGGAGGAGTCAAAAGATTCTCAGGGACTAGAATTTTGAATGCATGACATGAAACATAGCATGTAACTGTTTTATAAAAAGTAAAACTGAGGTAATGGGGCCATTATTTATGGTGAGGTTAATTGATTGTGATTTAGCATCGGAAGATGGAAGACAGATTTATCACAATGGAGGAGGCCAAGCATTTGAGAGAACTGACTATTTGAAGGAACGTTAGCAAGGATGTTAAAAGGCCAAAATTAGGACAGAGTTGAAGACATGTGTGAAGAATAAAAGGAAATGTTAGCAAAATCCTGAAGAGCTTTAGAGAGGAAGACAAATGGACCATGGCACAAAGTCACACTATGATGATGACATTTGAAGGAAAAGAGCAACTGAAATTAGAAAGCCAGTAAAACAAAGCTGTGGCTAATCAAACAGAAGAAATTACTGCTGGTGGTCTACCACATATGACAGGGGGGTCAAACCTTGAGGTAGACATTGTTCCTGCCATGAGGTACACAGTGTTTCCTCAGACATGCTTTGATTCCTGGTATATAAAGTTAGTGATTTTCATAATAATATTGCAAAAATACAACAAAGTCAAAGAGAAAATTTTGACAGAAATTACTGTTACTGGTGTAATCATATTACTAGTCATTGACAAATACATTTGGCTTCCTTAATAATCTGATAAGTGGCATCACAAAGCAACATATTGGAGAATAAAATAAGTTCTTTGCAATAAAATGTATGAATAAGGCAATGCTCGTGTTTATATTAGAATTACAGATATTTCTAGAATAGCCTACGACTAAAATATTGTTGACAAGACATAATACATTTGTGTTAATGTGCATGTGTTAAATTTCACATGAATAACAATTTTCCAAGGGAGCGGAAGTGAAAATGAGTTAGGATAGATGTCCAGCTCTCCAGATGCTGCTGGAGACCGTGGACAAGCTGTGAAGCCTTAGGATAGAACAGCAAAAGAAGCTCACCCTGGACTGTGAGAAACCAAGGGTGTAACAGAAATTTGGAAATTTTATTTTATGTTAGATTTATTTACTCATTAGTGGTTTATTTATTTGATAGCCACGTTTACAAAGGGGGAATGGGATGGTGGGGGGAGAGAAAGAATCTTCTATCCACAGTTCATTTCTCAAATAGCCACAACATCTGGGACTGAGCTATACTGAAGCCAGGAGTCAGGAATTCCATCCAGGTTTCCCACATGGGTGACAAGGGCTAAAATTCTTTGGCTATCATCTTCTACTTTCCTTGGCACACTGGATTGGAAGCAGAGCAGCCGGGACTCAAATGGGCACTTCAATAAGTGATGCTGGTGTCACAAGCAGTGGCTTAACTCGCTGCCCCACAACCTAGGCCCCAACTTTAGACATTTTAACCAGTTCCTCTGATGGGATATAAATATGTGATGCTTAGTAGACATGGCACACAATACTGAATATCATAAAACTGAGTGATAGTGTTTTGAGTATTGGGAGAATGAAATATTGTCATATTGTCCTTAAGAAAGAAACCCATAATGCTAGCCTGGTATGTGGTATTTAGTTGACTTCATATAAGGGAATTTTTATAGAAAATAATGTTTCTAGATTTTACAAAAAAAGGCACAGGTCATTGTAATTTTTTTTGTAAAGGAACCATATCTATGAATGTCAGGTTTGAAGCACAAAAAGAAAAAAAATGGTAATAGTTACACTTAAAAGCAAGAGAAACAAATTTGTTTGGATCAGAAACATGTCATATGTGCAAAAACTGTACAGAAGGGCTGTTGTGGCAGAGCTTTGGGTTCTGTCTCTGGAAGTAGCAAGGGTTGGTGAGCTGTTTCCCACTCAGGAGCACTCCATGCGAAATACTGGACTCTAGTCTGAATGAATGCCGGAAGAGGTGTTTGATTGTATAAAACAGTTTCCACTGCTGCCTGAAGTATGTTGTCTACAGAAGGCGGCAGACAGAAGCACTACCTTCCTGTCAAAGATTGGGCCAAACACACACAACCAGGTTAATTGGATTTCAAATGCTGTGAGTTCACTCAAAGACATGATTTTAATGTAGTGGACTCGGGTTGCCCTCGAATGCAATCCTGAGGACAACAGACAAGAGTAAGGGAAGATTGGTAAGATAAAATAGACTCAAATAAATACACAGAAATACACACAACATAATACTGCAACTTAATATTCCAAGAATCAGAAACTGGGTTCACTCCAGGCAAAACAAAAACATTCAATACAAAAAGTATTTCATGAAACAAAATATGGAAGCAGGTGGAAAGAAAATGGGCAAATAAATCTATTAATGCATGAAAACATAATGTGTCACTGACTTTGAAAACATATTAACACATTTTTCATAATTTTAAAAATAGGCACTCTGGATTAGATAAAAGAAATGCGCATGGAATGTGGGTCTATTTATGTGTTAAAATGTACTTAGATAAATAAGAAAGGAAAGAGTAGGGATTCCAAAATATTTTTAACTTACAGAAAGTATAGTAAAATATAATTTTAAAAATTTTATAGAGGTACTATTGTAGAAATAAAATATGTTTTATAGCTTCTAAAACAGCAGATATAATGCTTTAGGGCAGAAGAGTATAAAAAGAAAAAAAGTACCTTTCGCAAATGACATAGTAAAAGAAAAACGAAAGAACATGGGAAATTGATGTTCCTGCAAGAAAACAGAAAATAAAGGAAGGACACTGGGCTGTCCTTTGTGCTACCATCCATACAAACAAGCGAAGCTCTCCAAATTTCACTACACTGACAAGACCACTAAAAGGAGGAACCTCATAAATATCAGTTCAAACTATCTCCACACGAACATCTTAGTAACTACAAAGGGGAAGGGGAACATAGTAATTACAACGGAGAAAATTGATAGACACTTATATCAGCAAATCAGACACATCAGTATCATGTACCCCTGAACTAAAGCACTGTGGAGAAAACAGAATCAGCTCCATGATAATCCTGCAAAATAAGCATGATCTGACCAAATAATAAAGAAAGATCAGAAAAACCTTACAGAAAAGATGTTGTGTAAAATAATAGTAAATAATAGTAGCCTTTCTACAACTGAAACTTGCTTCCAAATGATGTAGTGGTTAAAAAAATAGAGGATGAGTGAGAGACAGAGAGAGAGGAGAGAGGAGAATACACAAGAATTGGAATGATAAAATAGTGGAATATTTGGCACATAGAGGAAATAGGGGAATGAAATACAGAAAATGTATGTGAATCCGCCTTTCAAATAAATAAATTTTTTTGAAAAGTATGTATAAGCTGGGGCCAGTGCTGTGGCACAGCGGGTTAACTCCCTGGCCTGAAGTCCCGGCATCCTGTTTGGGTGCGGGTTCGGGACCCGGATGCTGCACTTCCCATCCAACGCTCTGCTATGGCCTGGAAAAGCAGTAGAAGATGCCCAAGTCCTTGGGCCCCTGCACCTGCGTGGGAGACCCGGAGGAAGCTCCTGGCTCCTGGCTTTGGATCAGTATAGCTCCAGCCATTGCAGCCAATTGGGGAGTGAACCATCAGATGAAAGACCTCTCTCTCTCTCTCTCTCTCTCTCTCTCTCCTCGCTCTGTGTAATTCTGACTTTCAAATAAATAAATATTAAAAAAAAAAAAGTGTGTATAAGCTGCTGGTGAAGACGTGTGTGTTTCTCATTGCACTTCCTGGGTTTGATATCCTGATCTGTTCCTGATTTCAGCTTCCAGTTAAAGTAGACCCTAGAAGGCAGCAGTGATGAACCCAATAGCTGAGTCTCTGTCACTCACTTAGGAAATCAGGGGTGAGATTTTGTTTCTGGCTGCAGCCTCCCGGTCATTGTAGGAAGCTGGGAAGTAAATCAATGGATGGGACCTATGATTTCGACTGCCTCTTACTCTGTCTCTCAAATGAATACTTTTTTTAATTTTTTAAAGGAAACTAAAGATAATGCTGGACATAGAGCAACACTAAATTTTAATGTAGTCTTAATTTTAGCTTATGAATACTAAATGAATATACTTATGATGCATACTATAAAATTATAAATATGTTAGATGATGGACATAATAATAAAACTTTTTAAACTCACATGTTAATACCATAAAGCAAGGAGTGATTATTCTCAATCACTAAGGCTGATTTCATAGAAATTTAAAATGAAAATAATAAAATATAGATGGAAGAGAACAAATACTTGTTGCTAATGCAAAAATTAGACTTATACCATTGAAAAACACTCAAAATATTAAATCATAATTGGCAAGTAGTACAAAATAATTTTGTAAGAATATGTAATTGTATATAATAACCATTATATGTGTGTATATCATATATGTTTTATACATATATGCAATCTTGGCTCATGATTAAGAGAATTCAAAGTCTAAATGGCATGATGCAAGTTCTGATGTGGGACCCCCACAGTACATGTTGTCATGGCAGGAACATGCCTGTATCTCTCCCCATGTGTGGTCTCTGTCCCTCTCTCCTCACTAAGCCACCAGCACTCAGTCATCCAGGTCCCACACTGATGCCCTCATCTAATCTAATCACTTCCCAAGGACACCAGCCCCAAACACCATGTTCAGTTTAGTTTCTACCACCTCACTAATATAAGACTCTCAGAATTAAATTTCTACATTAATCTGAGGGGGTAAGTAGTGAGAGCTGCGCACACTGATAAAGAACTAATGGGCTTTACCTAAAATTAAAGGAACTCTAGGTGTGTTTTTAAGAAAATAGGTTTATTGTCTATTTTCAAGGTATTCCACATGTACATGCTTTTTCAATGTCTATAATTACTTCAATATTCTAGACTTATTGGAAAGCACAAAAAAGAAAGTGTAATTTTTCCCACCTTGAAATTTCACTATTGTCAAACCCTGTGACATCAATCCTCAAGTGAATTTTTAGATTATATTACTTTTTCTTATATTTTCTGAAGAAAATAAGTTTGTGTCAGCCAATTATTCATGCATTTCTCAAAATCTCATACAAAACAATGCAGGTGACTTTTTTATATTTTGTTTTATCACTCCTTGCCTCCAAAAGAAACAGCAGTCACAAATACTATGCCTACATAATTTATAAATGGCTATATTCTAAATAATTTGATACTCATTTATTTGTATCATGTGTGAGCATGTTTGTGTGTAAATTAATAATATATGCACATAAATATTTATTTCCACATATGAGCAAAAGCATCTGGATTTTGTCTTCCTGTTTCTGACTTCTTTCACTTAGTATACTAATTTCCATTTCCATACATTTTGCTGCAAATGTTAGAATTTCACTCTTATGGCTAAGAAATGTTCCCTTGTGAAATTCCTATATTTTTAAAGTAATTTTAATGTTTTGGCTTTTTCAAAGATTTTTATTTATTTATTTGAGAGGTAGAGTTACAGACAGAGAGCATGAGAAACAGAAAGATTTCCATCTGCTGCTTCACTCTCCAAATGGCTGCAACGCCTGGAGCTGGGCTGATCCAAAGCTAGGAGCCAGGACTTCTTCAGGGACTACCACATGGGTACAGGGGCCCAAACACCTTGGCCATCTTCCACTGCTTTCCAAGGCCACAGCAGAGAGCTGGAAAGGAAGAGGGGCCCGAGGATTGCAGGCATCTCTTTCACATGCTGAGTTCAATTCTGTGGACATACAGCCAGAAGCAGGATACCTGGTTCATATGGTAAATCTATTTTTAGTTTTTTAGGAATCTCCACGTTGTTTTTCATTATGGTTGTACTAATCTGCATTTCTACCAACACTGCATTAAGTTTCTTTTTTCTCCACATCCTCACCAGCATTTGTTATTTTTTGGCTTTTTGACAGTAACCATCCTAACATGGGTGAGACGACATCTCGTTGTGATTTTTCTTTGCTATTCACTGATGGCTAGTTACACTGAGCATTTTTTCATTTGTGTGCTGGCCATTTGTATAGCTGCTTTTGAAAAATATCTCTTCAGATCCTTTGCCCATTTCTTAACTAGATTGCTTTTTGTTGCTCTTTTCTTGAGCTCATTATCCATCCTAGATATGAATATTTTATCAGATGCTTAGTTTGCAAATGTTTTCCCTCATCCTGTCAATTGTCTTGTCACTCTTGACTTGTTTCCTTTCTGAGCAAGAGTTTCTTAGTCTGGTGTAATTCTAGTTGTTTATTTTTGCTTTAGTTGCCTCTGCTTTTGGAATCCTATCAAAAATATGTTGCTTACTTCAATGGCTTTGTTAATCTATCTCTTCTCTACATTAATCACAGGGCTACCAGATGATTACACATTTCATTGAAACATAACAATTATATCTTTGTGAATGAAGTATAGTGTCATTTATTTTCATAAGGAATTATTAAGGATCAGGCTTTTATTGACATGGATAGTATGGCATGAAATCAGAAGGCAATTCTTATTTTTAAGGCTATCCCTCATAAAACTGTAAAAGATATCTTAATATGATAAAAGATCATTTTATAAGTCTATCAAAATATACTTTCAGATGCAAATTTAAAAACCATGTCCAATCTGTGAATTGTGATTTATCAATCAGTGAAATGACACAGATTCTAAGATGTATTTCATCAAGAACTTAGAATCCAAAGAGCTGCAGTTTAGCCTAATTCCCTATAAAGAATCCCCATGTATATTATACTCCTAGGTTGTGAAAAGATAAAGTAGGATTGCCATTTTTCTGACTAAAGAAGAAATTTGAAATATTTCTGAATTTACTGCAACCGTTACATGGCAGCATCATTCACTTTTTGTGAATCTCTCATATCTCTGACTTCTGCCTTTGATGCTGTTTATTTTGATCTTGGCTTTTGTCTCCGGTAAGCATCTCCATTCTGTCATGATGGCTTCTTTCTGTAAGTTCTTGTCAGAGAATATGAAACCTGTGCTGCAGAAATGTATAATTCATTTGAAGTGGATGCCAAAACAGTTTTTTAAGAATCACAATAAAGGATTTAGTTGAGCAAAAATTTGAGCCAATACAAAAATTCCCTTTATGATAAAATCCCTGATTATGACTATTATCTATGTGGCAAAGGAGGCTCTGATTGTGAGTAAAAATAATAATCACTAAGTTTTAAATATAATTTTCTACATTTCAATATTTATAAAAAATAATTATGATAAAAACAGCATGGAATTTCTAAGGAGAAATGCCCATTTTTATAAATAATAACATTATTTTCTCCTGAAATCCTAAATTCTCAGCCTCTTCCTTTCTCTCTCCCTCCACCCCTCCCTCCCTTCCTTCTTTACTGTACTCTTTTTTTCACTTCTTCTTTTCTTCCACTTACTCCCTAGTATGTCTCTCCACGTCTACCTCCCCTTCTCACAGTGATAGAATCATTTAAATTTACTTTACTTATTCTGTTTCTTTCAATTCATTCCTCAAATTAATAGTGTAAGAGTATATCTGCTAGGTGTTCTATTTTCCTTTTTAAAACTCCTGAGACACAGTGAATTATAAGATTATCACTCATAACATGAGTTTACTTATGCTCAAATTGCCAAGGTGTGTCTCAAGGAGACACTGGAGTTCCTGGGATCCATTCAACCTTTGCATACTCAGGGGGTCATGGCCTGTGCTAAGATGCGTGGCTGCTGGTTCAGTTTCCTTGAAAGCAAAACTTATCTGGGTACATGCATTTTATGCCTATTTTGTCACTACTAGACTCACTTCTATTAAGGTACATTATCTTCAATGTTTGTTTTAAAGTAGATGCAAGCTTACTCCTCATGTAGGATCTCTGTCCTTAATGTGCTGTACATTGTGATTTAATGCTATAACTAGTACTCAAACAGTATTTTTCACTTTGTGTTTCTATGTGGGTGCAAACTGTTGAAACCTTTACTTAATATATGCTAAACTGATCTTCTGTATATAAAGAGAAGTGAAAATGAATCTTGATGTGAATGGAAGGGGGGAGGGAGAGGGAAAGGGGAGGGTTGCGGGTGGGAGGGAAGTTATGGGGTGGGGCGAAGCCATTGTAATCCATAAGCTGTACTTTGGAAATTTATATTCATTAAATAAAAGTTTAAAAAAAAGTAGATGCAAGAAGCAGAGTCAGGAGGAAACCCTCTTCCAGTCAGTTCTACATCACTGCTCTAACTGTGCACTATTCATTCTGAGACAGTGATGCTAAGGCCAACTGGTCAACTTTAAGTTGTCAAGGAAACCCTTACCAAAAATGGGAAGGAAAAATAGCTTATGCTTTTTCCATAGTGGTGATTTTTTTAAGCTATAGTTGTTTTTCTTTTTGTTCTTATTTTTGTCTATGAACAACCAAATGTTTCATCTGTCTGTTGTTTCATCTGAAGTCCATCTGATGACTCAGGTCTCTCATGTACACCCTAGAAGCTGGACCCAGTTGGACCCTTGTACCCTCGTTAAATGTTACTTCAGTTCCTTTCTCTCATTCACTCCTTTTCATCAGTTCCTGGGTTAAAGGTGCTATGATAGCTCAATAGTGAAATGGCACTCATTTCAATAAATTGTGTTGAACAGCAATAGGACAAAAAAATTAGATTCAAAACTTAGTTTATGCAACTTTTGTGTATAAAAGTTAAATTGAAATCAGTCATGGCCTAAACATCCAAACTAAAATATACAACTCTTAGAACAAACAAACAAACAAACAAAAAAACTGTAGGCAAACCCCATCACTTTTGGGCAAGCAAGCATTTCTTAGCTGGATTAGATTAGAATAGCTCAATTAGATTGCATAGGTCTGCCAAGGTTTTGTATACAGAAAATATAAATGGCAAATAAATACACATAGAAATTAACAACCTCATTAACTAGAAGAAAAATCTAAATTAAAAATTCTATTGACTACACTATGGGTGAATACTTCTGATAATGGCTAAAATTAAACACAAATGATATTAAGAATTAGTAAAGATGTGCAATGATCAGTTATACGCAGCTGGGAAGTGGAAAATATTTCAACTGCTTTGGAAAACAATTTGGCAATTTTTGAGTGAAGTTAAACACACATTTGCACATGATGCTGAATTTCCATACCTAGGTATTTTGCTAGGAGAAATGAATGCTCAGAAATGCAATATTTATTTATTTATTTATTTTATTTTATTTTATTTTTTTTATTTTTGACAGGCAGAGTGGACAGTGAGAGAGAGAGACAGAGAGAAAGGTCTTCCTTTGCCGTTGGTTCACCCTCCAATGGCCGCCGCGGCCAGCGCGATGTGGCCGGCGCACCGCGCTGATCCGATGGCAGGAGCCAGGAGCCAGGTGCTTTTCCTGGTCTCCCATGGGGTGCAGGGCCCAAGCACCTGGGCCATCCTCCACTGCACTCCCGGGCCACAGCAGAGGGCTGGTCTGGAAGAGGGGCAACCGGGACAGAATCCGGCACCCCAACCGGGACTAGAACCTGGTGTGCCGGCGCCGCTAGGCGGAGGATTAGCCTAGTGAGCCGCGGCGCCGGCCTTCAGAAATGCAATATTTAAAAGCAAGTCACATGTGTATCAATAGGTAATTGAATTAAAACTTTGGATACAACTCATCACTCCTTTCTAGAAAGACTGGGCAACTTTCTCCTGGATCTTGGAATGAGAAGTCATGTGGACAAGAGCCAGGGAAAGCTGAGCAAACCCAAAGCCACTGCAAGAAAAGCACAGAATGCTGCGTGGTGAATGCATCTTTGGGATAAGTCACTGAGATTTTGCAAGATTTCATTTTAAATTACGGCAAGCCTGAGTAGCACAAGAAAATTCATTCAGAAGGTCCAGAAAAAAACCATTTCAGGAGTGATTTCTTTGAGTTTGCAAGAAAGGATAGCCTCTAGTATAAAAATGTCTGCTTCTGTGAAGGGTAAAATCCAACAGAAAGACTAATGCGTGTAAAAATTGTAAATTACATAACACAATTACATTTATGAATATTGACATGTAGTAAGATAGCATGACATGTGCAATTACCTTAGCCAAGAAATGGGATGAAAATCTCACTACAAATAATCAGAATACTCCATCCTTTAGAAATGGAAAATACAGAATGTCATATTTCATTGATTTCTTCCTCATTTTTAAGTTGATTACCATTGTGTTAACATAATTTTAGCCATTCAGAATAGCTGGATTGCATTTCTTAATATAAAGTTACAGCCCTACTTTTCTATGATAATAGATATTTTATTTTAATTTGTAGTATGTGTGTAAATCACACTCTTAAGAAATACATTTGAAAGCAATCTTTTAGAATCATGTTTCAGGCAGATATTTAAATAGATTCTGGAGATTACTATAATTAACCTTAACATATCAGGGAAATAGGGAGGGAATTGTGGTTATCTACTGAGAATTGTACCTATGTGATTTCTGCTCTTTTATATTATTAAAATAAAAATTACATATATCACAGTCTGGCCTTAGAACCATCACG
The DNA here is from genome assembly GCF_051225735.1 of Oryctolagus cuniculus. NCBI lineage: Eukaryota > Metazoa > Chordata > Mammalia > Lagomorpha > Leporidae > Oryctolagus > Oryctolagus cuniculus. Next base: position 41,960,794 of record NC_142880.1, read on the forward strand.
TACTGAGAAGACTTGGGGTCTCTTAACTGTATTTTTCATAACTTTTCCACATCTTTGAACATATTTCATCTTCCTGGATTGTCCTCTCTCCCGCTGTATAAATAGGAAGTTTGTCTTCAAGATCTGTAGTAATGCTTACATGTTGTTATTCTCTAATGTTTTAATCTTAATTCATTAAAAATTGTAAAATAGGTTCGAATGTAAAATGTAGATATTCCTTTCACTGCCTACCTTCTTCAGTAGAGAATACATTTCTTGAGCAGTTGTGCATTTTAACACACTTTAATGCCCACTTAGTATTACACAGAATGTCATGGCATGTACTGGCTCAATAAATCATACGTGTCTTAGTGCTTAAAGTCATAAGCTAAATACTTGACATAGCATTTGCAAGAAAACAGTTGGGGAAGTCTGCACTGAAGCTTGTAAGAGTGCCATCTTTATCTAGCTATGTATCACAAAAAAATGCAGTTCTGAAGGTAATGTCTATTGTTATGAGTGTTTTCTTAATCATAATCTTACCATGTGTTTTAACTGGCATGTAATAATTGTACATGTGTAATGATTACATCGGGATAATTGTCATTTCAGTTCTCCATCATTATCAATTCTTACCAGTTCTCCATCTGATACATACATAGTAGTACATATGTAGCATTGGGAACATGGAGAGATTTCATAAACTCCGTTTCTCTTTCTCTCTCTCCCTCTCCCTCTCTCCCCCTCTCTCTCTCCCTTTCATCATTCTCCTGTAGCACCACACTTTTATTATGACTTATGTGGCTGATTTTGGTTTTATCTAATACTCAGTAATATTAGATTATCTGTTCTAATTTTAATCATGGAGAAACTGACACATAATTAAAATGAGTTTCCTCAAATAGCTTGATAATTGTGGATCAGCACTGAAAATTTGGTGTGGATCTTTTCAGCTTTGTAATTTGAAGACATTTTGCATTAAGAGAAGCATGTATACTATATGAACAAATTTATGACAGTATGTATAGAAAGAATATTTACTTTGTTTTCATTAGTATTTTCCTGTTTGTGTCTCAAAACTTTAAAAACTAAAAACTGGGGACCTGTGCCGTGGTTCACTTGGCTAATCCTCCACCTGCAGCGCAGGCATCCCATATGGGCGCCGGGTTCTGGTCCCGGCTGCTCCTCTTCCAGTCCAGCTCTCTTCTGTGGCCCAGGAAGGCAGTGGAGGATGGCCCAAGTGACTGGGCCCTGCACCGCATGGGAGACCAGGAGGAAGCACCTGGCTCCTGGCTTCAGATAGGCGCAGCGCTGGCCATAGCGGCCATTTGGGGGGTGAACCAATGGAAGCAAGACCTTTCTCTCTGTCTCTCACACTGCCTAATTCTGTCAAATAAATAAAAATAAAAAATAATAAAATAAAAAAAACTAAAAATTGGTGAAAGTGCATGTATCCGTTTCTGTGTGATTTACTGAATACAAACAGATACAAAAAGCATTGTAATCATCACTTTGTCAAGAGGCTTGATATTTACATTTTTCTGAAAAACAGCATTTTAAAATAATTTTGTGTCCCCGCCAATACATATGCGTGCATTTTGGTACACACAAGAAATGTAATTTACAATTTTTTTTCTGAGATTAGTCTGTAAAAGATTTTCTATACTTTTGTGACCCTTTGTGTCTTTGTTAACTATTTTAAATGAGTGTATGTATCTGTTTTGATCCTTTATGACTCTGTGCCTCTTCTATGACATTTTAGAACCTGTCCCTTCCATAGGTTATCTGGTAAAAATGCAAATAGTTCTCTCATAATGAAGTCCAGTCAAGTGTCATTTATCTTGGTACTAATTTTTTGAAGTCAATTATTAAAATACAGTCATTTATATTGCCTGTACTAAATATATTAAGTCTGCATTATACACACATAAATAGTATCACAATAAATTAAATAAACTGATAAATAATTTTCCTTATAATGAAATCCCTGATTTAATCTAATTCTAACATGGGATTAAAATAGGGCATTCATATGTTTCCCACCTCTCTTCATGTGATATTCTTATCAGGAATCTATCTTATTTACATTATTTTCCCTCTAGTAACACATTTTTGCTTCCCTAAGAGAAGTTAATTAATTTATGAGCTTGTTTAGATGCAGCTTAGTGAGTGGTGCTTTGATTAAAATGTCATGAAACGTGTTTAAGGAATTTGGAGAGTAAAGAGACTTATGGTCACCTTAAAAAGACTGGTTAGTTATTTTAGCTTCATATTTCTCTTCTGCAAAGAAAAATAATATTACCTGTGATTAAACTACCTCAAGAGAGGCTGGCATTGTAGCATAGTGGGTAAAGCCACTGCCTGGGGTGCCGGCATCCCACATGAATGCCAGCCCATGTCCCAGCTGCTCCGCTCCTATCCAGCTCCTTGCTAATGGCCTGGGAAAAGCATACAAAGATGGCCCAATTGTTTGGGCCCCTGGCACCCATGTGGGAGACCTGGATGAAGCTCCTGGATCCTAGCTTCTGCGACCATCTGGGGAGTGAACTAGCAGATGGAAGACCTTTCTCCCTGTCTCCGCTCCCCCTCGCTCTCTGTCCCCCACCCCATAACTCTGACTTTCAAATAAATTCTTTTTTAAATCTTAAAAAGTACATCATGAATTAGCAGGTACACTATGAAGTGTGTTGTAGTATCCTGGATATTATTAATCTCACTATAACTATGATCCCAAAAGAGTCCATGGGGGTACAGATTGCAGTACACAAGGATAAAGCCACCCCCTGGGACACTTGCATGCCATATCTGGGTGCAGGAATAAAGTCCTCTCTCCACTTTCTATCGAGTTCTTTCTAATGCATCATCTGTGAGGCAGCAGATGATGGCTCCAGTACATGAATCTCCATTGCCCACTTGGGAGACCTTGATATAGAATTTCTGGGGTCTGGGGCCAATGCTACGTTGGAGTGGGCTAAGCCTCTGCCTACAGCACCTGCATCCCATATGGGTATCAGTTCAAGCCCTGGCTGCTCCATTTCTGATCCAGCTCTGATCCTGGGAAGGCAGTGGAAGATGGCTCAAGTGCTAGGGCCCTTGCATCCACATGGGAGACACAAAAGAAGCTCCTGGCTCCTGGCCTTGGATCAACCTAGCTGTGGCTGTTGTGGCCATTTGGAGAGTGAACCAGAGGATGTAAGATAGCGCTCTCTCTCTGTCATTAACTCTCTCTGTAACTCTGTCTTTCAAATAAATAAAATAAATCTTTTAAAAAAAGACACTAGGCCAATTTTGCTTTACAGTTGTGAGCTAGAAAGTCTTCTGATTGATATAATTTTACCTTTTATAAGATGGATCTAGGGTTTGGCTGAAAAGCTTAGGGAGTCTCCCAACACTTTCCAGTGGACTATCTAAACAATGAAAATAACACTGAATAATCTTAGCAGAATATGAGAAATTTTGTAAACACATTCTATGCTCACCAAAACAAACATTTTCATCAAATTTAAGTAAAGATATTAGTTTGTGTGCAATAAATGCTATATTTGACAAATATAAAACTGTCAAATGAGGTAAAAATTTGTGACTGTGTATATGTACAAATATCTTATGTTGGGTCAGCTTTGTGGTGTAGCGGGTAAAGCCACTGCCTTCAGTGCTGGCATCCCATATGGAAGCTGGTTTGTGTCCTGGCTGCTCCACTTCCCATCCAGCTCTCTGCTATGGCCTGCAAAAGCAGTAGAAGATGGCCCAAGTCCTTGAGCCCCTGCATTCACGTGGATCCCTGCAGCTCTGGCCATTGTGGCCATCTGGGGAGTGAATCAGTGGATGGAAGACCTCTCTCCCCCCCTCTCTCTGCCTCTCCTTCCCTCTCTGTGTAACTCTGACTTTCAAGTAAATAAATGAATCTTGAAAAAAAATTCACAATGGAGTAGAATATTAAAAAAAAACCTTGTTTACAAATAAAACACATTTTAATATAGATAAATGTATATATTTGATAATTCTTCCTGTAAGGTAAAACACACCACAAAACTTTCCTTCTCCTCAAATTATTCCTCATAGATAGAGAAAAATAATTTTCCATAATTTAAGGTACATTAAAAATGGAAAGAACACACTCTTTTCATAGATTAGAAATATAGGGGCCAGTGCTGTGGTGTAGCAGGTAAAGCCACAGCCTGCAGTGCCAGCATCCCATATGGGCGCCAGTTTGAGCCCTGGCTGCTCCACTTCTGATCCAGCTCTCTGCTATGGCCTGAAAAGCAGTGGAAGATGCCCCAAGTCCTGGGCCCCTGCACCCGCGTGAGAGACCTGGAAGAAACTCCTGGTTTCTGGCTTTGGATTGCCCTAATTCCAGCTGTTGAGGCCAATTGGTGAGTGAACCAGTGGATAGAAGACCTCTCTCTTTCTCTACACCTGCCTCTCTATAACTCTGTTTTTCAAATCATAAATAAATAAATCTTCAATAAAAGAAATATGAAATATGATCTTTATTCAGAAAGAAGCTTCTGTTAAAACAATACAGCAAATACTTCAATAATCAGTTGCATATTCATGATACTTGCAGAAAATGAGGGGGGGAAATGATATCTGAAATCACATTTATTGTTCAAAATTTTGCTGTGACTATTACTTTAAAGAAGAAGTATCAATAGAAAAGTAAAGTTCAAGGTCAACATGAGCTACCAAATCTTCATATTATTATTTATTATGATTGGGTTTTAAAGTACAAGGTCAATATATAATGATAAACTGGATTTAAATGCAATTTTAATATATAATTTAGGAAAAATTATTTGACTGACATCTTCTCCTCTGAAGGCCTATTTCCTTATTCTGATTACAGCTCCTCAGTTTACATTCCATGGTCATTACAGCTCCTCACTAGCCTGGTCATTCATTTATAGTTATGGGAGGCTTTCACTTATCTTGATATTTGCCATCCTCTTTTATCATTTACAACTTTTCTTTCTCTATGTCATTCCTACTATCATCCCAAATTCCATGTGCATTCAAATAAACCAACTGGTATCTCTTAATTTTATCACCTACCTGACATATCATACACCTTTCTACTCAGAGTAAATTAACTTTAATCACAATAATTATTCTCTTACATATGTTAGCTCCATTGCTCTATTTTGTGGCCAAACCCTAACCTTATTTGAATCCAAAGTGGCACCTGCAGAGCTACACAAGGCTAGAGAGAACCAGAAGACCATGCAGAGGGTTCTCCATAGTCAGTTACTTAACGCTGTCACAAACATCTTACACATTTCCTTAACCCATTCCCTCCCCTTTCTCATGGAGCTATATAACAAAATCTGTCAGATATCTTTATTCTCCATTAATCTCTCCTTCAGCTTTACTTGGGACTAATGATAATCTGTCTTACATTTTCCATAAGGAAGTAAGGATTATTTCTATCATTTGACTAAACTAGACAGGTTTCTGACAGGCCGAAGACCCCTGAACTCCCACTGATGTGAGCATTTACTTTCTCAAGGATGATGTGCCCATTTGATTTCATTTGAGAAGTAAATCTTTTTAAAAACCTCTTTCCTGGTTTACAACCCAGGAATGTGTTTCTTAAGGACCCAGGAGCCACCTTTTTCATGTAAATCTTGAGAAGCATAGAATCACTATCTCCTATTCTCTCTGTGAGACAAGGTTTCCTTTCTTTAAAATTTTATTTGAATTATACAAGTTTTATGTGTTTCATATTTACAGATTCAGGAACATAATACACTTTCCCTCCTACCCTCCTTTCCACCCACGCTCCAACCCTCCCTCCTCTTCCCTCTCACATTCCCACTGTTAATTTTTACAAAGATATATTTTCAGTTTACTTAGTATTTGTATACTTAACCCTACACTAAGTAAAAGAGTTCGACAAATAGTATGAAGAGACAAACAGAAAAAAACAACAACAACAAAAAACACTGTTCCTCTATGGAAGAGACAGGGAATGCAAACAATCATCAAATCTCAAAATGTTAATTTCACTCCGATACATTACATTTCTTGTACTCTATTTGTTACCTTGGATCAGGGAAATGCATGATATCTGTATTTTTGAGACTGGTTTATTTCACTAAGTGTAATGGTTTTCAGTTGCTTCTGTCTTGTTATGAAAGACAGGATTTCTTTCTTTCTTCCTTTCTCTCTTTCTTTCCTTCCTTCCTTCCTCTTTCTTTCTTTCTTTCTTTCTTTCTTTCTTTCTTTCTTTCTTTCTTTCTTTCTTTCTTTCTTTCCTTCCTTCCTTCCTTCCTTCCTTCCTTCCTTCCTTCCTTCCTTCCTTCCTTCTTTCTCTCTCTTGCTCTCTCTTTTATTCTTTCTTTCTCTCTTTCTCTCATCTTTCTTCCCTCCTTCCCTCCCTCCCTCCCTCCTTTCTTTCTTTCTTTCTTTCTTTCTTTCTTTCTTTCTTTCTTTCTTTCTTTCCTTCCTTCCTTCCTTCCTTCCTTCCTTCCTTCTTTCTCTCTCTCGCTCTCTCTTTTATTCTTTCTTTCTCTCTTTCTCTCATCTTTCTTCCCTCCTTCCCTCCCTCCCTCCCTCCTTTCTTTCTTTCTTTCTTTCTTTCTTTCTTTCTTTCTTTCTTTCTTTCTTTCTTTCATGGACTGATTTCTGATGTTTCTCTTCTGTTACATTGGTCTATCCATATGTTTTTTACTGGTACAAGGCTGTTTTGATTATAACTGCCCTGCAGTATGTCTTGAAATCTGCTATTGTGATGCCTCTGGCTTTGTTTTTGTTGTATGAGATAGATTTAGCTATTCTGGGTCTCTTGTGTTTCCATAAGAATTTTAGCATCATTTTTTCTAGATCTGTGAATAATGTTGGTGCTATTTTGATTGGGACCACATTGAATCTGTACATTGCTTTTGGTAATATGAACATTTTGAGGATATTGATTCTTCCAATCCATGAACATGGAAGATTTTTCCATTTTTAATGTCTTCCTCTATTTCTTTCTTTTGTGTTTTGTGATTTCCATCATAGAGATTTTTGACACCTTTGGATAAATTTATTCCAAGGCATTTAATTCTTTTTGGAGCTATTGTAAATAGGATTGATCTTGAAAGTTCTTTCTCAGCCATGACATTGTCAGTATATACAAAGGCTATTGATTTTTCCATGTTGATTTTATATCCTGCCACTTTACCAAACTCTTTTATGAGTTCCAATAGTCTCTCAGTGGAGTCTTTTGGATGCCCTATATATAAAGTCATGTCATCTACAAATAGAGATATTTTGATTTCCTCCTTTTCAATTTGTATCCCTTTGATTTCTTTTTCTTGCTTAATGGTTCTAGATAAAACTTGCAGGACTATATTAAATAGCAATGATGAGAGGCAGCATCCTTGTCTGGTTCTGGATTAGCAGGAATGCTTCCAGCTTTTCCCCATTCAATAGGATGCTAGCCATGTGTGATAAATTGCCTCTATTGTGTTGAGAAATGTTTCTTCTATACCCAATTTGCTTAAGATTTTCTTCATGAAAGGATGTTGTACTTCATCAAATACTTTCTCTCATCTATTCAGGTAACCATATGTTTTTTGTTTTTCAGTTTGTTAATGTGATGTACCACATTTATTGATTTGTGAATGTAGAAACATTCTTGCATACCAGGGATGAACATCACTTGGTTAGAGAGAATGATCTTTCTAATGTGTCGCTCCCCCTCTTCGTGGAGGAACGACACAGGACCCTGCGCTGTTCTTTTGTCTGCTCGGCCCTCCCTGGGTTTGCTGCTGGTTCTTCCCGGGTTGGCTACTGTCCCTTCCACCTCCGTGGAAGGGTGGTTCCCCCTGGCCACTTGCCCCTCTTCCGCGGGGGAGTGGCACACCGCCGGCCGGCTCTCTCGGGGGCTGCACAGGTGTTCCTTCAGATAGATGTTCCCCTTAGATGTTCCTCGTGCATGTTGTCTCTCTCCTCCTTTATAGTCCTCTTCCACCAATCCCAACTCTGCTACCCACACGCCAAGTACGCTGCTCTCCTCCAATCAGGAGCAGGTCCTGCTGTTTATTGGTTGAACTGGAGGCAGCTGTGTAGAAGCTGTTTCCTCCTCTCCCAGCGCCATATTGTGGGAGAGCAGATGCATAGAATAAGTCTTTATTCCAGTAACTTAGTCTAGTCCGAGTTGCTCCCAGTTGCTCCCCACACTAATGTGTGGTTGAATTCGATTAGCTAATATTCTGTTGAGGATTTTTGCAACTATATCCATCAGGGATATTGGTTTATACTTCTCTTTCTCTGTTGTATCTTTTTCTGACTTAGAAATTGAGGTGATGCAGGTTCCATAGAAGGAGTTTAGGAGGGTTCCCTCCTTGTCAATTATTTTGAATAGCTTGAGAAGAATTGGAATTAATTCTTCTTTAAATGTTTGGTAGAATTCAGCAGTGAAGCCATCAGGTCCTGGACATTTGTTTGTTGGGTGGGTCTTCATTACTGATTCAATTTCCATCTTGGTTATTGGTATTTTTGGATTTTCTATGTCTTCATGACTCAATTTTGGTAGATGGCATGTGTCTAGGAATCTATTTCTTCTAGGTTTCCCAATTTGTTGGCATACAGCTCTTTGCCATAATTCCTGATGATTCTTTTATATTTCTGTGGTATCTGTTATTACCTTTCATTTTTCATCCCTGATTTTATTGATTTGGGTCTTTTTCCTATTTTTATTTCTTGTTCTTTATTTATTTGCATGCATTTCATAAATACAGCTTTAGAAACATAGTAATTCTTCCCACCATACCCTCCGTCTCCCTCTCCCATTCTTACCCCTCTTTCTCTTCCTTCTCCTGTTCCTAGCCTTGTTTTTCTCTAAGATCTATTTTCTTTGTGTGAATGGTGTGTCAATTTTGTTGATTTTTTTTCAAAAAACCAGCTCTTTATTTCACTGATTTTCTGTATTATTTTTTGTTTCAATTTTGTTTATTTCTTCTATAATTTTAATTATTTCTTTCTTCTTACTATTTTTGGGTTTGATTTGCTGTTGTTTTTCTAGGTCCTTAAGATGCATTGATAGCTCATCTATTTGGTACCTTTCCAATTCTTCATGGAGGAACTGATTGCTGTAAATTTCCCTCTTAATAGTGCTTTTGCTGTATCCCATAAGTTTTTTTTTGACAGGCAGAGTGGACAGTGAGAGAGAGAGACAGAGAGAAAGGTCTTCCTTTGCCTTTGGTTCACCCTCCAATGGCCGCCGCAGCCAGCATGCTGAAAGGTCTTCCTTTGCCATTGGTTCACCCTCCAATGGCCGCCGCAGCCAGCATGCTGCGGCTGGCGCACCGCGCTGATCCGAAGGCAGGAGCCAGGAGCTTCTCCTGGTCTCCCATGGGGTGCAGGGCCCAAGTACTTGGGCCATCCTCCGCTGCACTCCCTGGCCACAGCAGAGAGCTGGCCTGGAAGAGGAGCAACCGGGGCAGAATCCGGCGCCCCGACCGGGACTAGAACCCGGTGTGCCAGCACCGCAGGCGGAGGATTAGCCTACTGAGCCGCGGCACCAGCCTGTATCCCGTAAGTTTTGTTACAATGTCTTGTCATCTTCATTTGTTTTCAGCAATTTTTTTATTTCTCTTTTGATTTCTTCTATGACCCACTTTTCATTTAGGAACATGATTTTCAGTCTTCATGTGTTTGCATATGATCTAGAGATTCTTGAGTTGTTGATATCCAGCTTTATTTTATTGTGGTTAGAGAAGATACATGCAATGATTTCAATTTTTTTGAATTTGCTGAAACTTGTTTTGTGGCCTGGCATATGGTCTATCCAAGAGAAAGCTCCATACACTGATCAGAAGAATGTGTACTCTGCTATTGTGGGTGAAAAGTTCTGTACATATCAGTTATGTTCATTTGGTCCATAGTGTCAGTTAACTCTGTTGTTTCTTTGGTGATTTTCTGTCTAGTTGATCTGCCCATTCATGAAAGTGGGGTGTTGTAGTCCCTCATTACTATTGTGTGGGAGTCTGTGTCTCCCTTTAGATCCATTAACATTTTTTAAGTAGCCAGATGTCCTGTAATTGGGTGCATATACATTTTTATAGTCCCATCTTCTGGTTGAAATGATTCCTTTATCATTGCATAGTCTCGTTCTTTGTCTCTTTGTTTTTATTGATATATTTTGTCTGATATTAGAATGGCAACACCTACCATTTTTTTCTTTCCATTACATTGGATTATCTTTTTTCATCACTTCATTTTCAGTCTGCAGGTGACTTTTTTGGAGAGATGTGTTTCTTTTAGGCAGCAAATAGATGGGTCTTTTTTTTTTATTTCTTTCTTTTAACTTTTATTTAATGAATATAAATTTCCAAAGTACAGCTTATGGATTACAATGACTTCCCTCCCCATAATTTCCCTCCCACCTGCAACCCTCACCTTTCCCGCTCCCTCTCCCCGTCCATTCACATCAAGATTCATTTTCAATTCTCTTTACATACAGAAGATCAGTTTAGCATATATTAAGTAAAAATTTCAACAGTTTGCACCCACATAGAAACACAAAGTGAAAAATACTGTTTGAGTACTAGTTATAGCATTAAATCACAATGTACAGCACATTAAGGACAGAGATCCTACATAAGGAGTAAGTGCACAGTGATGGCTTGACTGCAATTTTTCCATAAGTATTCCTACTATTTGCTTTCGATTTCTTTTGTACTTTTATGGGGAATTTTTTCTATATATTCTTTCGTAATAATGGCCATCTTTCTGTGTTTCTTATGTAGCTTATTCTTACATAACTTTTGTAAGGCTGCATGAATGGTGACAAATTCCTTCAATTTCTGTTTATTATGGAAGGTCTTTATTTTTCCTCCATTCATAAATGAGAACTTTGTAAAGTACCCCATTCTGTATTGACAGTTTTTTTTTTCTCTTAAGACTTGGACTGTGTCTCTCTATTCTCTCCTAACCTATAAGTATTCTGATGAGAATGCAACTGTGAGTCTAGTTGGAGATCTCCTTAAAGTAATCTAAGATTTCTCTTGTGCACATTTTAGAATCTTTTCTTTATATTTTACTGAGGAAAGTTTGACTACAGTGTGTCATGGTGAAGATCTTTTCTGGACATGTCTGTTAGGAGTTCTGTGTGCTTCCTCTACTTGGACATCTCTTTCTTTCTCCAAACTGGGAAGTTCTCTGAAATTATTTCACCAAATGGACCTTTTAGTCCTTTCTCTCTTTCCACACCTTCAGGAACTCCTGAGTCCATTATGCCGGTTGTTTGATACCATCCCATAAATCTCCAACATTGTTTTTAAGTTTTCTATTGTTTATTTATTTATTTATTTATTTGTTTATTTTTTGGTCTGAGTGAGATATTTCAAAAGATTTGTCTTCTCATTTGGATATTCTTTTTTTTTATTATCTTTTATTTAATGAATATAAATTTCCAAAGTACGACTCATGGGTTACAATGGCTTTCCCCCCCATACCGTCCCTCCCACCCACAACCCTCCCCTTTCCCACTCCCTCTCCCCTTCCATTCACATCAAGATTCATTTTTGATTATCTTAATATACAGAAGATCAGCTTAGTATACCTTAAGTAAGGATTTCAACAGTTTGTTCCCACACAGAAACATAAAGTGAAAAATAATAGATGATTTTTTTAAATGATGATGAAATCAGATCAGACCTATTGTCATGTTTAATCCCATTGAGAGTCAAGTTGGGAATTGATAATTTCTTTTTTTTTTTTTTACAGAAGATCAGTTTAGTGTACATTAAGTAAAGATTTCAATCGTTTGCACCCCCATAGAAACACAAAGTGAAATATACTGTTTGAGTACTCGTTATAGCATTAAGCCTCAGTGTACAACACATTAAGGACAGAGATCCTACATGAGGAGTAAGTGCACAGTGACTCCTGTTGTTGACTTTACAAATTGACACTCCTGTTTATGGCATCAGTAATCTCCCTATGCTCCAGTCATGAGTTTCCAAGGCTATGGAAGCCCCTTGAGTTCTCCGACTCTTATCTTGTTTAGACAAGGTCATAGTCAAAGTGGAGGTTCTCTCCTCCCTTCAGAGAAAGGCACCTCCCTCTTTGAAGACCTGTTCTTTCCACTGGGATCTCACTCACAGAGATCTTTTTGCCAGAGTGTCTTGGCTTTCCATGCCTGAAATACTCTCATGGGCTTTTCAGCCAGATCCGAGTGCCTTTAGGGCTGATTCTGAGGCCAGAGTGCTATTTAGGACATCCGTCATTCTATGAGTCTGCTGAGTATCTCACTTCCCATGTTGGATCACTCTCCCCTTTATTTATTCTATCGGTTAGTGTTAGCAGATACTAGACTTGTTTATGTGCTCCCTTTGATTCTTAGTCCTTTCATTATGATCAATTGTGAACTGAAATTGATCACTTGGAATAGTGAGATGGCATTGGCACATGCCACCTTGATGGGATTGAATTGGAATCCCCTGGTATGTTTCCAACTCTACCAATTGGGGCAAGTCAGCCCGAGCATGCCCCAAATTATACATCTCTTCCCTCTCTTATTCCCACTTTTATGTTTAACAGGGATCACATTTCAGTTAATTTTCAACACTTAAGAATAACTGTGTGATAATTACAGAATTAAACCAGTCATATTAAGTAGAACAGACAAAAAAAAATACTATGAGGGATAATGTATTAAGTTGTCCATTAGCAGTCAGGGCTATGCTGATCAAGTCACCATTTCTCATAGTGTCCATTTCACTTCAGGAGGTTTCCTTTTTGGTGTTCAGTCAGTTGTCACCGATCAGGGAGAACATATGGTATTTGTCCCTTTGGGACTGGCTTACTTGGCTTGGTGAGACAGAAGAAAGAATATCCAAAATCCATCATTTGGATATTCTTTCTTCTGTCTCACCAAGCCTGCCCTTAAGGCTTTCCAATGCATCTTTTATTTGATCTGTTGAATTCTTCTTTTCTAATATTTCATTTTGATTTCTCTTTAAAATCTCAATCTCTTAGAAAAATTTTCTTTCATGTCATGTATGGTTTTCTTCAGTTCAGGGATTTGCTTCTGATTGTTTTTTAGTAATCTTATGATTAATTTTTTTAATTCCATTGCTGGCATTTCCTCAATATCTTCATCTTCACATTCTAATACTGAAATGTTGTTGTATTCCTTTGGTGGTCAAGGTGTCTTTCTTATTCTTGTTTCTTAATTTCTGCATTTGTTTTTAGGCATTTGTGGAGTTGTTTTTTCCTCTGATGGTGTTTATCTTTGAGTGATGCCTTTGGCTTAAATGAATGTCTGCACTTTCAGTGAATACCAAGAGGTATGTGGTGGGCATGGTCAGGGAGTTCTGGTCAGTGCTCGGGAGTGGAGTGATTATCCAAGGTAATACTCAAATTGGGGATGGTAGATCTCAATGCCGAGGTGTTAGATCCCAGTGTGTTCTGTGCCACTTATGAACCACACAAATTATTTTTGCAGTCCTCACTGTGAGCACAATTCCTACTACAATGACCTGCTCTAGGCAACCAAGGAATTCTGAGCATGTTGGGCTGCACCCAGTGATTGCCCAGAGACTCCACTACATCCTGCACCTTCTCATGTCACCACTAAGTCCCATTGTTCCAGCACACAAGGCTCCTGCAGTCGTTGGGTACACAGGTTTCTCTCTGCCCTGCCAGCCTATCCAGTCAACAGAGAGGGAGATGTTTCCCAAGAAAATTATGCCTAGGTGTCTCGATCCTGGTATGCTGCTGGTGCCTCACCAGCAAGGCTCAAAGTCAGTGGGAACTGCAGATTGTTCCCTCTGTTAGAATCTCAAGATCACACACATACACAAGGGTCATTGGATGAATGTTGCTCTCTCCCTGCCACTGCCACCCTTACTGCTAAGATGGCATTCTGTCTCAGCAAGCTGCTATGTACATCCACATAGTCTTCTGCAGCTCCTGCCCAAACACAAAATGGCACTCAGCTTTTTTCAGACAGGCAGCGGGCACTGTTGTGGGAAATGTGGGGAGAGATAACAATGCCCCCTCTGCTTCCACTGGGCCCATGGGCAAAGGCCAACAACCACTAGCCTCCAGGACTCCAGTCCAGTCCCATGCCACACTTTCCTTCAGGCTATATCACCACAGGTTGCTGCTTTCGGGTCTCACCTCTGTCTCCAAGCTGTCACCAAGCTTCCTCCTGCTCCAGTTCTCAGTGACTGCAGTAGTTTGTTGAGCTCGTGTTTGTCTGGCATGTCTGCAGCCTCCATACAGGTCCACAGAGTTCCTGTTCTTCTTGTAGGATCTCCAGCATGGTTTTCTCTCCAGCTCTCCCCTGAGAATTTATTTCCTACATTTTTAAACTAATTTTTAAAGACTTATTTATTTGAAAGTTAGAGTTATACAGAAAGAGAGAGAGAGAGAGCTCTTCTATCCAATGGTTCACTCACCAATTGGCCTCAATGGCCAGAGCTGTGCCAATCCAAAGCCAGGAGCCAGGAGCTTCCTCCAGGTCTTCCCATGTGGGTGCAGGGGCCCAATGACTTGGGCCATCTTCTACTGCTTTCCAAGGCCATAGCAGAGAGCTGGATTGGAAGTGGAGCAGCCGGGACTTGAACCATCACCCATATGGGATGCTAGCACTATAGGCAGCGGTTTTACTTGCTATGCCACAGAGCCGCCACCCCCCCCCCTTTTTTTTTACTGTTTAACCTAGCCTAGTGCAGTATGTAATTCCCTAATCTCATCTTGGGATCTTGAGGGAAAATTTCCAACATCAGTTGGTTTCCTATTTCCAAGCAGTAAAACTGTGAGGAAGACAGAATTTCACTTTTCCCAAAGCCTGGAGAGCATGATTGCTATTCCCCCTTGGCTGTAACTGTTGGAATGGAGATTAGCGAGCCGGAATCCCAAAACTGAAACTCTTTCAGGGGCTGCCACTATTTGTTTTCTGAGAATCACTAAAGCCATAAAAACAAATGGAAAGGGAAAAAAAGTTATGTTTATTCCCCTGTTCACAATTTTCTGCTGGTTGTGCATAGGGACAATTTAATAAGAAGTCACAAGCAGTGGCTTTAAACATTGTGGTACAGCAGATTAAGCTGCCACCTGTAGTGCTGACATCCCATATGGGCACCAGTTGGAGTCTTGGCTTTTCCAGTTCCCATTGAACTCACTGCTAATGTGCCTGGGAAAGCAGCAGAAGATGGCTGGGCCCCTGCTACCCATATGGGAGAATTGGATAAATCTGCTGGTGTAGGCTTAGCTCAGCTCTGGTTGTTGTGGTCATTTGAGGAGGGAACCAGTAGATGGAAGATTCTCTCTCTCTCTCTCTTTTTCTCTCTCTCTCTCTTCTTCCTTCTCCCTCTCCCTCTCTCTGTAATTCTGCCTTTCAAATACATGAGTAAATCTTAAAGAAAAAGAAAAAGTCAGTTGCAGAGGAAGTCTGACAAACGTCCCTGGGTTTCCTAAGGAGAAATCTTTCAGACAGTGAAATGAATATGCTTCAGAATAATCCCAGAATTGAGGGGTAGGGAGTTAAAATTGGCTATACCAATACCTATGTGTCCACTGGATGAGTTCTGCCTCCATTGGGATGATTTTCCCACATAGGTGGGAATTTTCCTTTAGGTACTTTGACCTTATTGATGCTAGTTGCTCAGGAGCCATTTAGGTCACATCCAATTCCTATTGTACATCACATTACAGCTACTGGAAGAAGCGGATCAGAGCTATGTTGTAACTCATCCTTACTGCTTACACATGAGGGCCAACTCGGGGGTCAGTGATGTGGTAGTGGTGTCTTGAAGTCCATCCTGATAGATTTTGCATGATAGAAATCCAAAAGAGCTACCAATCGGAGGGAGATAGCTCTTGCATCCAAACCGTCTCCTGAAGACTACCTAGTTCATGGTCTGGAGAAAAGACACAGCCTGGTCTGCATACATTTGCTAGATTTATTCGAAGTTGCCTCTGACTGTTTCTACTTTAATAAGTTAAAAAGTACCAATAATGCTGTTAAGCAGCACTTCATACTATGCATCTTATGAATCTTTTAATAACTTTCCTTTATAAGAGTATCAAAAGAAATTGATCACTGTCTTTCATTGTATCAGCTGTTTAATGATTTATCATGCTAATAAAATCACAAGTCAGTGCTTCAGTATGATACGCAGGAATAAATACTATTCAGGAGACATCAGCGCCTTTTTCAGAAAATCATTCAAACAGTTTTTTTTTTTATCTTTTTATCTTTTTTTTCCCCACTGTTGAGTTCTGGGTGAAAAAAAAAAAGCTTTTAAATGGTAGAAAAAAAAATCTGTAGAGGTATAACTTAACCAAGTTTGAAAATCACTCAACCTTAATAAGGAATGAGAGAGCCTTACAGTGTCTTCTTTAATTTATTTAAATAATTTATCATTTGAATCTCCCCTGCCTGGAAGTTACAAAAGTAAGTTGCTGCATTTTTTCCTCCACAAGCCTGTTAGCTTATAACTACATCAAAGACAGTTCTAAGCTGCTCAGAATAAATGCCTACTCCTCAGAATGCCTGCCACGTTGCTTTCAAAGATGCTATCTAACAACATTGCTTGACAAAACCACGGTGTTTATTTTCAGATGTGAGACACCACATTCTACATTGTCTTTGATTTTTATTTTTCCATTTAACATGACTTTGATCGAATAAGCATATTAATTTTGATCCATGTAACAATTCAAAGTATATATTCTATGCAAAGTTATAAAATAATTAGAAAGCCAAAGTTTTCCCATAAGTGTGGTTGGAAATGCCTAAAATAGCCAAACCTCAATTTTACACATATTTATGAGTGTTATTAATGATCTTCAATTTGCAATATAACAAACCTAAATTTTTAGTGAATGAGAGGATCTTCATTTGAGTTTGAATTTTTCACTTAACATTGACTGTAAAAAAACGAAGCAAAACATCTAATAATCCAAGTACAAATTATACATGAAAGTATAAATCTCTATCAATTTGGTAAATTGTAATCTATGTCATTGTCCTTACTTAATTCATAATGCCTTATCACGAAATTTTAAATACCACAAAATTTATTCTTTCAGTTTAATAATGTGGTTTGAAAACTGAGTGTCAGAGTGATTTCTCCTAATGTTTTCCTTCTATTCTGAGTATATAAATGACTAATATTTTCTCAACCTAACTCTAATGATAATATCCATTATTTGTGATTAAGATAATCTACTTAATGGGCAGAGATTTTTCCTAGAAGATAAACAAATTCTATAATAAAGCCAAGATAAATAATTCATACACAAATAATCTATAGTATATACCCTATAAAGAATGATATATATGCACTTTTGTGTAGTCTTTTACTGCAATTTGTATTCTAACACTCTCAACAATTGTCCACTGAAATGAAAAGATGTAATTTCATTAAAAGTTAAGTGTAATAAATTAATAATTTAATAAAATTCATATTAAAATAATATTTATGCCTTTAAAAATTTCATTATCCAAATATGACTTTCTTGAAATACCTTGGTCAGATTTTAGAAACTATTTTATGTCATATAATTACATGTTTTTACTCACAGGCATTAAAGTGGTTGATGACTAATAAATGCCATTTCTTGCTATCTAAATTTTCTCTATAAAAATATTTGCTATTGCAGAAGAGTTGCAAAGTTTTGATACAGAATTCACTGAAAATTTCGCCATCACTGACCTGAAGGTGAGAGTCCAAGAGTATGTTTAGTTTTGCAAACTCTGACTGAGAAGCTGTGGAGAGTCATGTGTCACATTAGAGGACCTCTCATGTTCGGTGTTGGTAGCTTACATGGGCCTGTTAGCTGTTCACCTCCCTGTTCATGATTTCCTGGCCCCTCAGTTTCACCCTGCCAAGTATTAGGATCACAACCATTTCCCAAAGAATTTAGGCACTAATTAATTCTGTTGTGTGAGAAAACATGGTGCACCTCCTTGTAGCCCTCACCCCACCCTCTTTACGAAGGTGAGCTTGGGGATAAACATCATCCAGTCTTCCCAGAGAAAGCACTTCATTTTCAATTCAATTTAATATCAATGATTAACTTGTAGCAAATGTATTTAGAATTTAATTTCTGAAACAAGGGACATGGGCTGGTGCTGTGGTGCAGCAGATTGAACTGCCACTTATTACCCCAGTAATATTAGAGTGCTTATTGGAGTTCCAGTTCTAATCCAGCTTCCTACTAATGCATCTGCGAAGGCAGCAGGGATGGCCTAAGTTCTTGGGTCCTGGCACCTGTGTGGGAGTACAGTATGGGGTTCCTGGATATTTCTGCAATCTGGGAAATGAATCCATGGTTGAAACATTTCTTTCTGTCTCTGTCTCTGTCTCTGTCTCTCTGTCTCTGTCTCTCTGTCTCTCTCTCTCTCTCTCTCTCTCTCTCTGGCTTACTCACTAGCTCTGTTCCTTCTCTATCTGACACTCTGGTTTTCAAATAAACATAAATCTCTGTAAAATGAAATGATGAGCAGCTATCATTCTGCTGAAATATGTATCTTTGGGAATAGAATAAAAAGAATAACTGAATAAGCAAAACATTAGAGAAACTGCAGAGTTACCTTGAACATATAATCTTAAACCAATATGAATATACATTTTAATATTCTCCTTTATTCTTCCTGAATTATGAACTTGTTAATATAAATTTCAGATCAAATATCTATGTGAATATTCAAAATAATTTTTATATAAATTTAAAATAATTCTCAAATTCATCAATTTGCTTCATTTATAAGAGGATTGGTTGAGGAAAAAGAAAAGCAACTTTAACATCATCCTGTTCTTGGAATATTTTATTATTTTTTTAAGATATGTCAAGAGGACCACTGATCTAGCAGTTTGCATTGCGTCAAAGTGAAGTTTCAAGATAACTTTTTTATATTAAACACTCATTTTAATAGTTCATGGATCAGATAATAACAAGGAATATTACAAAATAAACTACATATAAAATCTCATAGGAAGCAGCCAAATTAATGCTTAAATAGAAATTTAAAATGTTAAATGTACATATCAAAAAAGAAGAAATTGAAAATAACTTATAAAAGCTTTCAATTTGAGACTAGAAAAAGAAGAGGAAATAACCATAAAGTAAGATAGATAAGAATAGAAATCAATACAATAGGAAGCAAACGTACAATAAATTTAACAAAGGTAGCTCTTTAAAAAGATTGTAAGTCCATAGAAATATTGATCAAAATAGGGAAGAAAGCCTTAGCTAAGAATTTCAAAACTTCCATAGTTCTAAAGATACAAAGATTAAAAGATGCTATAAAATGCTTTGTGGCGTTACAGCTAGTATAAAATGAAGCATGGGTCTTGTGGCACAGTGGGTTAGGCTGCTGCTTGGGTCACCTACATCCCTTTTCAGAATATCTGGTTAGAGTCCCGGCGCTCTGTTTGCCCTGCTACCCACATGGCAGACCCAGGTAGAGTTCCTGGCTCCTGGCTTTGGCATGGCCCAACCCTGGCTGTTGTAAGTATTTGGGGAAGAAAACCAGAGGATGAAAATTCTCTCTCTCTCTCCTCTCTCTCTCTGTGCCTTTCAAGTAGGTGACAATAAAATAAAACATTAAAATTTTAAATAGGAGAGCAGTCATTTAGCCTAGGCATTTATATAATTGTCTTCCAAATTCGAGTGCTGGGGTTCAACGGCAATCTCCAGATCCCAACTCTAGTAAACAGTATTATGTTGAGGTGGACATTTGGCTTAGCAGTTAAGACGCCAGTCACAATACCGGTGTCCCACATCAGAGTACCTGGGTTCACTTCCTGGTTATGGCTCCTGAATCCTGTTTCCTGCCAATTCAGAGCCTGGAATGAAGTGATGTGGTTCAGGAAGTTGGGGTCCTACTACCCATATGGAAGACTTACACTGCCTTCCCAGCTTCAGCTCACTGTGGTTATTTGGGAAGGAATAAAACTCTCCCTCCTTCCCTCTACCTCTCAAATAAATAAAATAAGTTTACAAAGAGAATATTGACAAGAGTATCCTCAAAGTATTACTTCAAATGCAAAAGTAAATATTATTTAAATATGTGAAAAAATTTACTTTACATGTGTGAAATTGAACTTTCCATTTGATTACTGTTTATCACCCTTGCCTATTTTCCTGTTCAAGTATGGTCTTTTTGTGGAGCATTAAGCTTTTGACTATAATGTAATTGAAAGTATGTTATCTCCAAAATAATAAGTAAAGTATTAATTTGAAAAATATGCTTGGTACTTTAAAGGTAGCTTTTAATTTAAATTTAAACATTTAAAGAAATCTAATAGTAGAGATTTTCATTACATTTTATTACTATTAAAAATATTTACTGACATTTAATAAATTAAGGGATTTATTTAAAGTAGCAGCACAATTATGTACCTAGATTTCTCTCTCTCTCCCTGTAATGTGATTGTCGTGGTTCTTCTACTATAGTTTGTAAAAATGTTCTTTCTTTTCAATACCAAAAACTAAGAAATGCCAACCTAGAAATTGCATATATATAATTTGTAGGGATATAAAACATTATATGTATTTTCTGCATAAGTATAATCATTATATAATACATGATTTAGAAGAACCATGTATTTTGTCTCAAAAATGTACTTACTATATTTTAATTCAATTATGTAATGTGGAAATGCATCTTAAGGACCAGTGCAGACTTCAGATTCTTGAAAGTAAGCCTCGATCTTTCCATCGCTCTTAACTGTTAGCAAAATGATGATTTTATTTATGGTGCAAATTTAGAGAATGGAACCTGCAACAGTGCTGCTCTAGAGCTTGTCAAAATTATATATGGAGGCCGGTGCCGTGGCTCACTAGGCTAATCCTCCGCCTGCAGTGCCGGCACCCCAGGTTCTACTCCGGGTTGTGGTGCCAGATTCTGTCCCAGTTACTCCTCTTCCAGTCCAGCTCTCTGCTGTGCCCCGGGAAGGCAGTGGGGGATGGCCCAAGTGCTTGGGCCCTGCACCTCATGGGAGACCAGGTGGAAGCACCTGGCTCCTGGCTTCGGATCACGCAGCACGCCAGCCATTTAGGGGGTGAACCAACGGAAAAGGAAGACCTTCCTCTCTGTCTCTCTCTTTTTCACTGTCTAACTCTGCTTGTCAAAATAAATAAATAAATAAATAAATAAATAATTATATATGGATTTTCATAAGACAAATTTGAAGATAGTAAAAAGTCCTTAAAACAGAGCCAGAAATGTTATATTCTATTTATGAATGTCTAATTTTGTATATTTTATTGTTCTTATAGAAAACATGAGCCATGAATATGTATAAACAATGGTGTTACTAAATCTTGGGCTTGTAAAAATGGTGCTATTTTAAAAGCTTATTGAAAAATTAATGTAATCTTGATTTAAAAAATTTAAGACTTTGAGTAGAAAAACAAGAAGTTGTATTCATTGAACACATTTTTAAAACTCTAAAATATTGGAAAAATATTCAATGCTCCTCTCAAAATTTACTGCATTCAATTATATCTCTGCCTTGATTCTTTTCATGAAATCATTAGTTATTTTTGGAGTATACTATTGTTCGGAAAATACAGTTGTATTTTTTTAATGTTCATAATTTACATCAACATTTAAACTAGCAGTTAGGTTTACATTCTATCTAATAAATTCTATTGCTTCTTCATAAAGCTAATTACTATACAAAGCTTTCACTAGCTGGGGAAAACCTTAGCCAAATAAACCGAAACATATTGATGAGTACAACTTGAACGTGCCACCGATTAATACATCTAATGCATACCTCTTAGAAACAGCATTTAATTGTGAGACTATTTACTGCCTATAGACAGACATGTGATCTCTCACATGTTACTAAAATTTTACCCCCATAAAAGAAAACTTGTCAAATTGTTCCTCCCAAGAATAGCTGCAAGATAGGGCTGTCAACAGGGGTCTCAAAATCACTGGGGCTCCTTTACTGGTATCATGCCAAGGAGGGGGGATTTGAAAAGAGCTATGCCACGTATTTTTACGAACAATTAAGTGACAGATTTATACTGTGTGTAAACTGTGTCTTCCTAGTGTCACACGGAAGAATTGCCTCCACTTCACTATAGCTGACTTCTTATCTTTCTATTCCAAAGATATATTAATTCATATAGCATGCCTTAGAATTTGTTTCTGTTATTACTTTCAATAAACTGTGTAACAGTAAATAACTCAATAAGCATCTTTAAGGTCTAGTCTTCATTGTTAAAATATTGACAATATTCTCTATTTTTAATCACCTGTTGGTAATATACTATCACAAGAAATAACACTCCTATGACCATTATTACACCAGGATTATATGAAAACCAGAATCTTAATTCAAAAATCTTACATACGAAATGCTGCCTAAATAAAGGTTCTGTGAAACAATGCATATTAAACTATTTCATTTCATTTCATAATCATTTATCTTATAACAATAATATCTAGACAAATACCAAAATTGCTGGTTTTGTCATTCAGTTGTTAAAACTCCCTAGATATTTATAACACCTCTTTGATAGATTCATAGCCTCATGTACTCTGCTCTAATTATTCCCTATTCAAGGGGAAAAGAATTTCATTGCATTTTATGTAGAGCCTTGCAACTGCTGCATTAGAAAACTTGGCACGTATCTGTAAGACGGGAAAGAGATATAAATAGAACACATTCAACTTCTTGGAAGCACAGATTTAAAATGAAAAAAAAAATACATGTATTGAAAACTATTAGAAGATAAAGGCAAGCTTCCATTTTGTAGTTAATCATTTTGTTTTTGCAATAATGCTTATTTTGTTGTCAGTCAACCAGAATGTGCACTTTAGGTTATCAACTTAAAAATGAAGAAGCACTAGCTGTCATCTATGGTTAATACTGATAATTGTTCCATTATATCTACAGCAGTGTCTTGACTCATTCTATCAGATAAGTGTATCAAACGTAGAAATATAAGAGGGTTAATAGATGGTTTCACAAGAGTAAAATGAGTTTCTTTGGACATTCATCAAATTACTTAAATAAATGAATTCAAATGCAACAGAGCAAAGCTTTACAAACAGCACATAGAAGGGTCAGAATACAAATCAGATAATACATGCACAGACCAGTACAGGTCTTGCATATAGAGAAGATGTTAAATAGATTTTCAGTTCTTCATCCGTCAATGCCAATATCTTGGTTCTGAAATTAACTCAGTATCACTTGTATATTTCATGGCAGGAAATAATATTTGCATACTCAATAGTCATTTCTTCTCTTTCTCATTGCAAAAACAAACATTGTGGGATGGTGATGGTAACAATTATGTAGCCCTGCTCCTTTCCCAAATACTTGGGTATCTAAGCTTGGTTTGCAATTGGACATGGCCATTAATTCCAGTTAACTGATGTGAAGTGAAATCTTTTGAGGACTTCTGGGAGAGGAAAGGTTCACCCAAAGGAAAGTGTCTATTGCTCATCATTCACATTATCTTTGGGCTTAGACATGAAACATGCAGTTAGATTAAAAAGCAATATAAAGAATTTCAAGTGTAATATATTTAAGATGGCTGAAAATAGGAAATGAATGATTAGTCTGTTGATATGCTATGTGATCCCCTAGCAATGGGATAATTAAAAAAATTCTTTTTCTACCATGGGTTGAACATTGTAGTATTTGCAGTTTATATAATTCTAAATTAAATAATCAAAAATTGCTGCACTTGTACATGCTAATTTCGGCCTGAAATCATGGTTATTAATGTAATATAATTGAATAGAAGTGCTGAATTGATAAATGCAATTTTGTTTGAGACATTAGGAAATGAATAAATACATCAGAACTAGTCCCTACTTCCAGAGATATTTCAGTATATTGTGAAAATAACAGTAAGATTCCATGTCTCCTTTGAGCAAAGATTTTTCTTTACTTACCTCTGCCTAAACTCTATCCTTTCCTTCTGATCCTAAAGAGTCATGTCAGTATTTCCAACATGGTTATTATTACACATTTTGGAAAGAATTATTATGAAATATTCAATTCAAGAAGGAAAATTAAATTACTTCTATATTTTTGTTTTGTTTTCACCATAATAAATTGTACATATTTTAGGAAACAGGATGTTTACCTGTTTAGATTTTAGGCAATGTGCAACTGTATTGAAATATCACATAAAATCCCATAAATATGTAAAATTTTCATACCATTTAAAAGTAAAAACATTTTTAAAAGAATAATACTAAAACAATGAAAGAAAATGGAATCATTTTAGTGTAATTTTTGTGTAATCATGGGTTGTAATTGAATATTAAGAATAATGTTTACCAAAAATAGGTAAATTATCTGCTGTCAATAACAGTTTTGGCCTCTTCATTCACATATTCATACATTATCTAATTTATTTCTTGAGAAATATTATTTGAACAGTAATGATGGGAAGATCCTAGGTGGAGGTAGTCATATTTGTAAATCTGAGGAGCACATGTTCCAAACTATCTAGAACCTTAATGATTTGCTTTCATAAATTAAAGAATATTCATATTATTAAAAACTCATTAATAATGTAAAACTCAGACAAAAGTACATACCACATCTATCACCAATAATAACAGTGTGATTAACCTTACTAGAAATATTGGCAAAATAGTTCACAGAAAAGGAGATATTTAAGCTTAGGTGCGGAAAAGATGTAGTAATTGCCACTGTCAGGAGGAAACTTGGTCATTAATTTGATGCTGCTTTCCTACTAAGAAATCATCATACACTCAGTGAATACTAATGAATACCAATAGAACAAATCTAACATAATTTCATCATAAAGTACACACTTTGTAATGCGTCCTTAACAATCACAGATAAAAGGCCAATATGCTACAGATAAGTCATAATATGCTTAGAAAAGATCACTAACATGTATCATGAATCATAAAATGAATTTAATATAATATTTCTTGGGACAAATGTTGTGGCACAGCGAGCTACACTACCTTCTATAATACCAGCATCCCATATCAGAGTACTGGTTCGAGCCCTAGTTGTTCCACTTCCAATCCAGCTCTCTGCTAATTCATCTGTGAAGGAAGCAGAAGTTCAAAACTTGCAACCTATTTGAGGGACCTGGTTAGAGCTCTGGGTTCCTGGCTTCAGTCTGGACCAGCCTTGGCCACTTTGGCCATTTGGGGAGTAAGTTAATGGATAGAAGACCTTCCTATCTCTTTCTGCCTCTGTCACTCTGCCTTTCAAATAAATAAGTGAATCTTTAAAGAAAATAATAAGATTTCTTGACTTACAGGCATAATCACATCATCCAAGATTAATTGCCCCTAACATAGTTGTTTGGTATCAGTTATATTTACTTTTTCTCTTTTAATAATTCCACCATTTATGATTGAAAAGAAGTCACTCTTGGGGCTGGCACTGGGCATGGTGGGTAAAGCTGCTGCCTGCAGTGCCGTCATCCCCTATGGGCGCCGGTTAGAGTCCTGGGTGCTCCACTTCTGATCCAGCTTTCTGCCATGGCCTAGGAAAGCAGTAGAAGATGGCCCAAGTCTTTGGGCCCCCGCACCCATATGGGAGATCTGGAAGAAGCTCCTGGCTTCTGGCTTCAGATTGGCACAGCTCCAGCCATTGTGGCCAAGTGGGGAGTGAACCAGTGGGTGGAAAACCCCCCACCCCCTGTATAACTCTGACTTTCAAATAAATAAATAAATAAATCTTAATGAAAAAGAAAGAAAGTCACTCTCCATCATTATCTTTGATCAATAAAATAGTATCAGTCGGTGTGTCTCATGGGGTAGAAATTTGTGCGAATTTGATTGCCTGTGATAATGAATTATTCACATCCTATTTTGTGTATGTAATTCATTTCACCATATATATTGAATTAATTTTCTATTCCCTCACATCTTCTCCAACACACTATAGGCTAAACAGCAATAAGATCATGTCTTGTAAAGCTCAGTGTCTTTTACCTAAAAACAAAAGGCAAATTTTGCAGTTAAACGGATGGAACTGGAGATCACCAAGTTAAGTGAAATAAGCCAGACAGAGAAAGAACGAACTACTGAAAGTTCTCCCTCGTATGTATAAGATAAAAAAAATAGTTGATTTGAGCTTAAAATAGTGATTACTACAGACTGGGAAGGGGAGGCGAATAAAGAAAGAAATAAAGGGGAGGTGAATAAAGAAATGCTCGGTAACAGGTACCAAGAATAACAAATTCTAACATTACACAGCACTGAGAGGTGACTATAGCTCACAATAATATATTATGTTGCATTTAAAATACTGAAAGTTCAAACATGGGGAAACCATAATGAGAGTGAAACACAGATTTCCTGGCTTGATTGGCTTATCCTGTCTACATATTGAAGTATTGCATTGTACTTCACAAAAGTATACAAGTATCACGTTTGCAATTAATAATTGTAAATAAAAACTAAATGTTGGCAATGAATATTTGTATATGTCTGATATTAGTAGAAATTGATAAGCTATATATTTACATTGAAATAGAAACAAATTGTAATGTAAACCTAGAAAGGGAGTAATATAGATGCAATTCATTCACTACCAGATAGCAATCACGCATTGGGTATAAAACCATTGTATTTTTTAAATATTTGTTTATCTATTTGACAAGCAGAGCTACAGACACAGAGAGAGAGGTCTTCCACCCACTGGTTCACTCCCCAAATGGCCACAAAGGCCGGAGCTGGACCAACCCAAAGCCAGGAGCCAGAAGCTTCTTTCGGGTCTCCCACATGGGTGCAGGGGCCCCAGAACCTGAGCCATCCTCAACTGCTTTCTCAGGCCATTTGCAGAGATCTGGATAGGAAGAGGAGCAGCTGGGACACAAACTGGTGCCCATACAGGTTGCTTGGTGCCACAAGCAGAGGCTTAAGCTACTACACCACAATGCTGGCTCCAAAACCATATTATTAATTCAGGGCAGCAGTAATTCAAATATAGAACAATAGATCATGTGCCAATAATATGAGAAAAGAAATATACACATAATTACTGAAGAAATAAAACATATTTGTGAGGAAATGATAGTATTTGAAATTACTGATTATTGAAAATTGGAAATCATAATGCACTATTCAATAACCAGAATGGTAAGACAATAAATATAAAGAATACTAAGTCCTAAAGAGTACTATCAGTCACAAATTGGATAAGGAACATGATTTTCAGAAAGGAAGATCCTCAAAAAACAAATGACAAAGTACATGTAGATGATTTATAGGAGCATTATATGGACTAGTTAGAACTGGGGGAAAAGGGGCAGGTATTGTGGTGTGGTGGGTTAGCCCTGGCTTGACATGTTCACATTCCATAATGGGATGACAATTCTAGTCCCAGATTCTCCAGTTCTGATCCGGCTTTCTGATAATGCATCCTTGAAGGCAGCAAATGATGGATCAAGTGCTTGGACACTTGTCACCCACATGGGAGATCCAGATGGAGTTCTTGGCTCCTGACTTCAGTATAGCCCAAGTCTGGCTGTTGCAGGCAGTTAGGGAGTGAACCAAGAGGTAGAAGATCTCTCTATTTCTCTCTCCCTCTCTTTCTTATTTTGGTTTTCAAATAAATTAATATATCTTTAAAACTTTGGAGGTAAACACCACATTTAGAGAGAAATAAATGCTTAAGTCACATGATATATTTATATGTAACACAATTCACCAGTGACTAGAATTTATTATAGCTACCAGCAACATGGACCAACGTCACAGAGGTAATGTCATGTGAGCCATGCATATACAGGTTTTATTTACATGATATTTCAGGCAAGCAAAGCTTATTTCTATAGTAGTTATATTGGTTGGCTTTGGAAGTACAAGGAATATAGCTATGTGGTAAACTATATTATTATGATAATATTATATTTACTGGTATGCATTTTTTAAATAAACTTAATCTTTGGGCAATATTTTTAAATGGCCAAAGTAAGTAAGGTTTTATGAATGCTGTGTAATGGGAATGGAATGGCAAAAACTGGTAATTATGGTATACTAAGAAAAGGTATGTTGGGGATGGGTATTTCTTCTAGGAGTTAAGTCACTGGTTAGGATGCCCATGTCCTATATCAGAATCCCTGGGTTTGAATCACTCCAGTTTGTCTCCAGATCAGAATTTCAGTTTCCTGCCAATGCAGATTCTTTTTCTTTTTTTTTTTTCTTTTTTTTTTTTTTGACAGGCAGAGTGGACAGTGAGAGAGAGAGAGACAGAGAGAAAGGTCTTCCTTTGCCGTTGGTTCACCCTCCAATGGCCGCCGCGGCCAGCGCGCACCGCGCCGATCCGATAGCAGGAGCCAGGCACTTCTCCTGGTCTCCCATGGGGTGCAGGGCTCAAGCACTTGGGCCATCCTCCACTGCACTCCCTGGCCACAGCAGAGAGCTGGCCTGGAAGAGGAGAAACTGGGACAGAATCCGGTGCCCCGACCGGGACTAGAACCTGGTGTGCCAGCCCGGCAAGGTGGAGGATTAGCCTAGTGAGCCGCGGCGCCGGCCAATGCAGATTCTTAGCAGCAGTAGGAAAAGGCTCAATTAGTTGGGTCCCTGCCCTCCATATGGGAGACCTGAATTAAGTTCTTGACTTCCAGCTTCAGTCCAGGTCAACTCTCTCTCTCAGCTGTGTGCCTCTGGAGAAGAACAATAAATGATGCATCTGAATTAAATCCAAAACAGTCTGTTCTCTGAGTCATGGTAAACTACACAGTACAAGGTTCTCCCTGAAGATCTTTAGTCATTTGATTTGTAGTCATTTCCATCCCATAATAGGTTGATGTTGCAACAAACACTTTCATTTTTTTCAGGTTCAGAATTTAGTCTGACAGAAAATTCACATAATTAAGAATGTCAATATTGATACAATTTTTATAATTTTATGAATCAAGTCATGTAAAAAGAATAGTCAACTGGAAAATGAAAAACAAGAGATTAGAAGTAAACCTTAAGTAGACCAGATATTGGAGCTATGAATATAAATTTCAAAATACATCTAACTAATATATTATAGAAATTACAGATAAGAGAAAATTACATAAATAATATTAAATAATATTAAATACTTATCCTGGTCTCCCATGGGGTGCAGGGCCCAAGCACTTTAATAAGTGTTTATATTATTATCTGAAAGAATATTATATACAGCTTAAGTGAATATGGGAACATTAAAATAAATCAGTTAAAAGACACGCAAATAGAAAAGAAATGGCAATCAAGAAAAATAAGAGACATGTTGATACTTGATTTGGGAAAAGTTAAATGATATGCAGACAAACAATACTTAAACTATAAACATTGACATCTTTGTAAAACTGAGGAAAATACAAAGTATCAAGCAGCATATAAGGAAAACATAAAGACACCCTTCTCTAGGTACATGATTGAAAACTACTGGGGAGAAAAAGTTTAAAAGCAAGGCCGGAAAATAACATATTGCTTTGAAATATAGTTTTTTGTTGTCGTCAGCATATATAAAGAGTACACGTTCCAAGCAAAATATGTGAGGGATATTTTTTGTCCTCTCTCAATATGCAAAAATTCGGAGCTATATTTAAGAGACCTGACACTTCATAATTCGTAAGATGAGCAATGATTATAGTGCAGTGGAGAAATACTAGTGCATATGATATGTTTGGATAATGAGTTCTGCTTTATACTTTCTTTGCTTTTAATGGGTTCTTAGCTTACACCAAGGAGCAAAGGAGTAAACCATGATGGATCAGCCTAAATGCTCACTTTCCCCAAAGAAATTCCAGGGAGGGGAGAAGAACACGGATTTGTCATGAGAAAACTAAAACTCCCTGTTCTAAGGTGACCTGTTACATGTACGGTGTAGTGCCAAAGGGTGCCTGAGCCTCTGGGTTCTGTCCAGTTCTGGAGCACTGTTGACCGTGGAAGTCCAAAGTGTCCTTTCTGAGTGGAGGTAAGGATCGGGCATCTCAGTGTTCTGCCTTGGGTTCTTACATTGCAGGCTCTCTCGTGTCCACTGTCCTCTGCTATCTGAATCTTGGAATCCTGAATAGAAAGGAGATTCTTCCACACAAATCCAGGTCTTCCTTTTCCACACACCTCAGAGTTTCACCAGGGCTTCCGCCAGTTGTGATTTTTTTAAAATTATGTTTGTTTCATTTTTGTTTTAAAACTTTACAATTTTTAAACATGTTGCAACATTCACTTCATATGTAGAGGTTCTACACACATACACACATATGTGTGTAACCACACTATTTTTTCCAGGAAGCATATATTAATTTTTTTATTTGACAGATGGAGTTAGACAGTGAGAGAGAGAGAGACAGAGAGAAAGGTCTTATATATTAATTTTACTAAGAGATTCGTGGAGAAAGAAGTGTACGTTGTCATACACATGGTATGATTCAGTGAAGCATTCTTTATTATTATATAACAGAGCATATGACATCCACACAATTTTTATGCTCTATATATTAACTTCCACAAATAAGAGACAGCATGTGATATTTATCTTTCTGATCTGGCTTGATTCACTTAGTGTAATGATATCCAAAGTGCTCCTTTTTAAAAGATTTATTTATTTATTTTGAACGGCAGAGTTACAGAGAGACAGAAAGGTAATTTCCATCAGCTAGTTCCCTCCCCAAATGGTTACAATGGTTAGGGCTAGGCCAGGCTGAAACCAGAAGCTTGGAAATTGAGTCACTTTTTGCTGCTTTCTCAGGTGCATTTGTGGGACCTGGATAAGAAGTGCAGCAGCTTGAATTCAAACCGGTGCTCAAAGGAAGGCCAGCGTCCCGGGTGGCAGCTTAATTCACTGAGCCACAATGTTGGCCCAATCCAGATACACTCTTCTCTATCCTTCCACTTAGGGTTCTAACCATGGAGCAGTTGAAAATGAGGCTTGTGGAATTAACATGGACTTGCAGCTCTGTGTCTTAGCAAAACGATCCTGTGTTAAAAATAGACCTTCTTTAAGAACGATCTCTGAAATTCAACTCAGTCTGGTGTTAGTGTAGCCCTCACAGCAGGGATATGAAGATGCCTTTACCTGGCCACCTGCTCCAGTACAGGTTGGCCAGGGTAGGCAGAGTTCCTCTGTGGAGCTCAGGTCTACATTTCCTATCTGTCTGTGTAAGTGCTCCTTGATGTGTGTGTTCAAGGTAGGTGTGCCTTCGGGTACATACAAAGATGAGTTACCGCCATAGTTGTCCGTGATTGAGAATGTAAGATAAAAATTGCTGTAAAAATAGTATCTTAAGAAAGAAGGTAATGTATTTAAGGAAGAGGGAAATGTGATGAAAGAAAAACTCCCAGTTTAAGAGAGTAAAATTATGTACATTGAGATAATTCTGTAATATCAAAGCGGGAAACACAATTGAAGCCAATGTGTATGGAAATTAGCCTGGTCTTCACTGTGGTGACAGGAATTCATCAGGTCTTTTTTCTTTCTTTCTTTTTTTTTTTTTTTTGACAGGCAGAGTGGACAGTAAGAGAGAGAGACAGAGAGAAAGGTCTTCCTTTGCCGTTGGTTCACCCTCCAATGGCCGCCGCAGCTGATCCAATGGCAGGAGCCAGGCACTTATCCTGGTCTCCCATGGGGTGCAGGGCCCAAGCACTTGGGCCATCCTCCACTGCACTCCCTGGCCACAGCAGAGAGCTGGCCTGGAAGAGGGGCAACCGGGACAGAATCCGGCACCCTGACCGGGACTAGAACCCAGTGTGCTGGCGCCGCAAGGCGGAGGATTAGCCTAGTGAGCTGCGGCGCCGGCCTGGAATTCATCAGGTCTAACAGCAGTCACCATAAAGCATCAGTCAGGACATATTTGACCTGGTGAGATGAGCCCTTGGTGGTCCCACATTGTTCGGTCATTGAGGACTTGTCTCATTTCACACTGATGCTGTCCAGTCATCGTGGAAGGAAACACTGGGAGGAGCTGGGCTTCTGGAAGGCTCTGGGACAGCTTAGTTCCCATCTTTCATAGAGTAGGAAACTCCAATGTTATTTAACTTTTGTTCTTGAATCACTTCTTAACCAATAAACTTAGAAAAAGAAACTCCTGCAAAATAACTGGAAAAAATAGTAAGCAAAGAATACCAGAGTCCACCACAATTTACATCACAGTGAATACTGAAGTAGTATAAACTAGTTTACTTTGAAATTTTCTAAGAACAAATAAATATATAATATAAATAAAATTAGCTATATATTACACATATAGTTAGGTTTATAAGTCTTAGATTGCATTATTAATTTACACATTATACTATGATAGTAAAATACATTTTATAGATTTTAGCAATTAGACAGCCAAGACTTTATAAAGGTTTGTTCAAAATCTCCATTGAGGACTTCGCCCAACATTCTATTTGCTTTTGATTAGGAAAAAGAATACCTTCAGTTTTGTTATGTATTGATTTATGTACCCAATTCTACTTAAAGTCCCCATGACCACTGATACATGCTTAGGGAATAAAAGTTGAGTTTATTTTTAAAGTAGAGTTTAAGTCTTTTGAAAGCATTAGAGAAAAAATACTTTAAATAAATGTAACTATACACTCTGAGGGAAATTAAAAAATACTGAAGGTACTGCAGAATGAATAAAACACAGATTTTAAACAGAAGATGAAATATCAGGTACCGACCAGCAGAAGGTGGATTTGCTGTTTTAAATAGCTTTTAGCCTGTAAAACACTATAATTCACTTACGCATACAGCAGCCAAGATTCTGAAGAAAATTCAGAATTCAAAAGAAAAGCAGGAGAGAGGTAGGAGCAACTGCCACTGCACAATGGATGTGTGTGTGTGTATGTGTAGGTTGCTACAGAAGTGGGAGAGTTGGGAACAGGTAGATAATGTGTCCTGTATATAAACCCTGCAGCAGTCTCCTACCATTCCTTCAGCTACTTATGCCTGGAACATAGTCACAGACTCTCACCTTGGGATAGCAATTGTAAACTCTAATTCAGATACTGTCTACAGGACAGCATTCCCAGGGTAAATCTGCCTTATTTGCCTCCTACAACATGCAAACAAATGAGAATTTCAAACCTATCTAGTGGACTATAACAGAATTCACAGAATCCATAGAATAACACTCACACAGTATAAGATAAATTTAAAGTTACTAGGCTTAGCAGCTACAAGAACATGTATCTTATTCTCAAGAGTAAAGACAGCACATACCAACACTGAGAAAACCAGTATGTTGGAAATGTCATATTAGGATTTTTACATGTATATTATAACCATGCTCCATGTTGTAAAGAAAAGTATATTTTTGCAATGAATGAAAAGTAGAAATATATCAAAAGAAGGATAGACAACATAAATATAAAAGAAAACAATGTTCTGGAAGTGGAAACACAACTGAAATAAGAAATTACACTCATTAAGGGTAACCACCTGGTGGAGATTGTAGTAGTTTACTGGGGCTGCCATAATAAAGCACCACAAGCTTGGTGGCTTGAACAGCCAGTATTTCATTGTCTCACAGTTCTGGAGGCTAAAAATCAAGATCAAGGTGGTCTGGGTTGCTTTCTTGTGAGGGCTGTAAGAAGATCTGTTCATTGCATCTCTGCTAGTATCTTAGTTCTAGCTGCTGCAACAAATAACCATCAACTGAATGGCCAAATATGTATTCATTTCTCATTGTCCTAAAGGCTGGGAATTCAAATGTGAATGCACTGGCAGGTTGAATCCTCAAAGAGTGGAGAGCAGAGAGATGAAGAAAGCCCTCTCAGGTCTCTTCCTGCAAGATCATCAAGCTCCTTAGGGCCCCACCTTCAGCATCTGATTACCTCCCCAAAACCCCATCTCCAAACACCATCTCTCTGAGGATGGTGAGTGATATAAACCTTCAGCTCATAGCACCCAGCTTCTTTTATTTGCTGACAATCTGTGTCATTCCTTACCTTATTGAACTTTTTCCATTATCTCTGCTTCATTTTCACATGACATTCTCACCATGTGTGTGTGTGTCTGATTTATATTTATATTCATCAAATAAACTTATATTCATATTCACATATATATTCACTTCAACATTTATATTAATCTTCACATGCCATTCCCATCATGTGTGTGTGTCCAAATTTCTCTGAAAATTTACTTTGTCATTCTAATTATTAATGAAATCCTTGCAATTCATATAAAATGAAAGGTACTAGCATAAACACAGTGTTATCCTACACCTACATAGCCACAAGCACAATCAAGAGAATGGTTTCATCACCACAAAAAGATATGTGTGCCCCGTATGATCCAGGAAATCTTGCTGTGTATATCCAAAGGACTAGAAAACAGAGTCTTGAAAAGATAATTGCATGCCCATGTTTACAGCAACCTTATTTACAATAGCCAAGGTAGAATCAACCCATGTGTGCCTTGATGGATGAGTGGATGTTAAAGAGGTGATGTAGGCACACAATGGAGTTTTATTCAGCTTTCAGAAAATGAATTTCTGACACATGCTACAACATGGCAAACCTTGAGGGCATTATGCTAAGTGAAGTGTGCTAGTCGCAAAAGGACAAACACTATCTGATTTCACTTGCATGAGTTGCCTAGCATATTTAAAGTTATGGAGACAGAAAGTAAAATAGTAGTTTTCAAAGTCCATAGGGAGGAAAAATGGAGAGCTCATGTAGAAGTTTCATTTTTAAGAGGAAAAAAGAGTGCTAGGAGGGATGATGGTGACATCTGACAACACAGTATGTACTTAAAGTCACTGACTTTTACAATTAGAAGTGATTAAGGAACTAAGTTTTCATGTGCATTTATCCAGTGAAAAGTGGAAATTGGGGACCAGTGTTGTGACACAGTGGGGTAAAGCCACCTACTGCAATGCTGCCATTCCATATGGATGCTTGTTCAAGTCCCAGCTGTTCCACTTCCAATCCAGCTACCTGCAAATGGCTTGGAAAAAGTCGTGGAAGATGGCCTGAGGGCTTGGCTCCTGGCTCCCGGCTCCTGGCATTGACCCAGCCCTGGCCATTGCAGCCATCTGGGGAGTGAACCAGCAGATGGAAGAATCTCTTTTTCTATCCCTTCCTCTATTGCTCCGAGTTTCAAATAAAAAAAAATAAATCCTTTTTAAAAATTTAGGAGTAAAAAATATATGAAAATAGAAATTGGAGCCAGTTTTTGGCATGATTATAACACCATTTATGATGCCAGCGTTCCACCTGAGCTTCAATCCTCAGACCTGGCCTGACTCCAGCTTCTAACTAATGAGGTCCTTGGAAGCCAGCAAGTAGTTGGGTTCCTTTCACCAACATCAGAGACCTGGATTAAGTTCCGGGCTCCCAGCTTTAGCTCTTTGGTCACTATTATCTTTGAGGGAATGAACCAGTGGATGCAAGTGCTGTGTGTGTGTGAGGGTCAAAAGATAAATCCATAATTTAAAATTTAAAGCTACCTGTGTCACATTGCAGGTAATCAAATCTGTATTGTTCCCACAGGTTCCACAGCTGGTTGGTTTCAAATGGTATATTTATTGTGTAACTGTTTGGAGAATGGAAGTCTGTAAACAAGGTGTTGATAGGACCAAACTTCCCCACATCATCCAGCAGATCTTTCCTTACCTCTTCCAGCTTCTGATAGCTCCCGTCATCCCTCATCTTGCAGTAGCTTCACTCTAGTCTATACCTACTCCACTGCTGTGCAGTCTTCTGTCTTTGTGTATCTCTACATCTTCTCATTGAAGTTTCCTTCCTGCTTATGTTTTCTCTTTAAATAAGGACACCAGTCCTTAAGGCTAAGGTCTAAGGCTCACCCTAATCTAATATTACCTCATCTTGACTGTGTCTGCAAATAAACCATTTCCACGTAAGGGCTCAATCATAGACACCGAACATTAGGACTTCAAAAATATCATTGAGTTAAAAAGACAAAATTAACCCACAAGACATCCAGTCATTATTCATTTATTATTATTATCACTGTTATTATTATTAATAGTAAGCACACCAGCCAGGTAATGAGGAGAGTACACCTGTAAACCAGGCGGGCATCTCAGTTAAGGACTGAGAGCTCAGTCTGTGTTAAGACTGGGGTTTTTATGGATAGGGATTTGCACCCTCTGTTTGTCCTCTCCCCTCCCTCCTCTGGGATACTGTTGGCTAAATGGTTTTCTAG
Organism: Oryctolagus cuniculus; assembly: GCF_051225735.1. Lineage (NCBI taxonomy): Eukaryota > Metazoa > Chordata > Mammalia > Lagomorpha > Leporidae > Oryctolagus > Oryctolagus cuniculus. The sequence goes on from NC_142880.1 coordinate 41,996,838, forward strand.
ATGTGAAATTCCTGAAATTCCTCCCAGAACTTCATAATGGACCTATTAGTCTCCTTGGTGTAAGGCAGGGAGGATTCTCTTAAGCTGCCCCCAGGAGAGGGTTGAGGCCCACATAACAAGATTACCCAACAAAAGCAATATTTTAGAAATTTATTTTCTTAAAATTATTGCCATCTGTGTTGAAAGAAAATTTTCCTTATGGTGTGTTTTTGAACAATCTCTTAGGTTTTATTCATCTATATATCTGTCTATTCACCACAACACACCATTCATTACTGTAGCTTTATAATAAAATTTGAAATAACTTAGGATGAGCATTACAATCAATTCTTTTTCTAGTTTGCAGTAATAGTCATTGGATTCTGTCAAATGATTTTTCCACAGCTATTAAAATGACTGGTTGTTTTTCTCTTTCATGTCTGTTAAAAAAGCAAATTACTACTACTCCAAAAATTACATTTTCAAAAGAAAATAAGAATTGCCTCACCGTATTGGTTAAATTGTGGAACTCTAGATAGTAATAAAGCAAAGATTGAGAAATATTTCATAATAATTTGTAAGCATACTGAATTATTCATCTTGTTAAAGAGGAAAACGTGGCAACTATACACATTTAGATAAACATGTAACTCAAGAATCAATACAGATAAACCAAGTTTTACAGCAGAACATAAAATTATCTACATAAAGAATATAGTTTCAAACTATGTAGATATAAATGATAAACATGAAAATTTTTCAATTCCATTGAAAAATACATTAAGTTTGGTAAACTTTCAAATTAAAATAGGAATTGATTTTTAAGGGGAAATCTTGGTGTTATTTAAGTTATTTATTTTTAAGACACTTCCATTTACTCTAACCAAAGGAAATTTTAGTTACACTAAAATGTTAGGTTTTTATAACACTGGCAGAATAAAATCATTGATTTTCTGAGATTTCTCATAGTGTCATTGGTAGCTTTGGGATCCGCAAGGAGGGAAGGCCTACACTTCCGGGAATGGAGAGGCCTACTTCCCGGGAAGAAAGTCCTTGTCAAGGTCCCTGTGGGTGCCTAACCTCAACCTTTAACCACCATACCCTGAATCTATAAAAGGAGCTCTCCCAATCTCTGACTTGCGACTTCCTCAGCCCCAGCTCTGTTGCTCTGTTGGGACCGGGGAACCTCGCCCAGGAGCGGAACCCCAATAAAAGCCTGTGAATTGATTGATTCGTCTGCCTGGGAAGATTTGTTGCGTGCCGGACACTTTACAAATGGTACCGAAACCCGGGAGCTGAGGTTGCGAGCCTCCCCTTTCTGAGTCTGAGGCCCCCTTGCTCCTTGAACCTGTCTGGTGCCCCAGGCTGACTATGGACCATGCTGGACCAACTGTAAGTAACTCCTCCCTTGCTCTCCCTCCCTCCTCTGTGTTGGCCCAGTCTCTGCGATCTCTGGCTAGCTCTCCATCCAGACAGAGACTTCCAAATCGTGCACACATGGCCTCTGTTCTCTCCGCTGTTTAGCTCCCAGCAGCTGTTGGAGACATCCCGCCGCTGGCTTGGCCCCATAGAGGACTGACCTCTAATCTGTCTGCTGAAGTCCGGGACAGGGGACGCCTTGACCGAATTTCAGTAGATCCAGGCTACCGGGGAGACCATGGGATCTGGCCAATCCTGAGGGTGGGATTCAACATGCCCCCTGGCCTGCCTCCTAAAGAACTTGAATAAACTGGGACTGGCCCAGGACCTGCGGAGTAAACACCTAATCTTCTACTCCACCCAGGCATGGACTAATTACCTTGAGAATTTCTGCCGCAGGGAGAGAAAATGGTCCCATATCTCCAGGCCTTCTGTGACCTCTACTCCCGTCCTACTCCCTTCTCTCTTACTTTCCTCTCTGCCTGCTCCATGGCCCAGGTCTTGCTGGCCAAGATCGGGCCCCCACCTCTTAAGGATGCCTCTTCTGTGTTACTGCCAAACTCTCCACCCTCCACCTTTTTGGACCCTCCTGAGTTCCTGGGGATCAATCCCACAGCTAGCCAGGAACCTCCCGCCCCCATATGCACATTCTTCTGCCCTGCCCCACCCCATGTCCTGCCTCTGCCCACCACCATTGCTGGAAACCTGGTATCCACGTGGCCCAACCACCAGTGTCAAAGCTCCCCACCCCCATCCTAATGAGATTCCTTGCTCCTGCTTCCCTGGCTGCCCTCCGGCAAAGTTTTAAAAGGACATGTTCCTTTGAAAATATTGCTTTGTAACTTGCTGAACTTATTGTTGCAATTTATTTTAACAGGTTTCCGGGCAATCAATACTCAATGAAACGGCAATGGGTAATTGGTATTTGTTTTAGATGAATGCAATTTTAATTTTAATTGAATTCAAGTAGAGATATATCATATCAGCATCTTAAGTCATTTAGGTGTAACTGCTAATTTATTGTAAACTCTTGTATACTCAGCATGTTAAATTTGTGTTAAAAATGTTATAGAAATGTGCATTTGGTAAGGAAGGTTAAAAGGAAAGAGTTATTTTGAATAAAGAAAGGACGAGGTTTGTAAGATTGACTTTATCCTGATGGCTAATTTACTCTAGACTGGAATGGAAATGATGGAATGTTTCAAGTAAGTTGAAGAGGGTGTGTGGAAGTCACAGAAGGTTACGAAAGAAAGAAATCTTGGATCTTAATGAGAAAGCCACAGAGGCCTAAAGAGTTAAATGTTCTGTAAAATCCTGCAGGTGCTTCCAAAAATGCTATGTGAAGTAAGCACGTGTCTCTTGTTGAGTTTATAATAAGTTTATAATTTTAAACGTGGCAACTGAAAGTCTTTTGTCATCCACAGTTTTATATATCAGATTTGCTGCTCATAAAACTAAAGTGTTGTTGGTTCTGTGCTTAGCTGTCCTCTTACAGGTTCTGATGGACTTTTTCCAGCCACTTCTATTGTATTCAGTACTCTGGGATAGCGCTGTAAACAGATGAAGCCAATAATCTATTATAGGTACCAACTGAAAGTATGGTTAGCTGAGGTTACTAAGAGCAGAAAGTAATTCGAATCAATTGGTAAATTAAAAAAAAAAAAACAGTTAAAAAGTTTAAAAAGCTAGTATTGAAACTGCTATATTTGTTATCTAATGATTGAAACTGCTTTCTAAATTTTCATTTGATATTACTATTATCAGTCAGTGATCTGGGACTTGAGCACCCCCTTGACTTGCATCCTCTGGTCTGCTTTAACAAAACCTAGGAGGAAAAGAAAGCTAGGCATCAGAAGCAATGGGTGGCAGGCCTATTAATGGCTGTTCTGTACAGTGATCTGCCCTCAAGGAGACCCAACAGGCCTGCTCAATGTGGTGAGCCTGGGCTTCAGCAGAAGTCAGCTTGTGAAGAGCCCTGGCAGCTCTGCCAGCCAAGAGTTGGATCACTGGAAATGGACCTGCCCTGGAGTCGAAGGATGCCCAGGTCAGAGCCACAGATCTTATTGGCTCTAAGCTGAAAAGCCCTTCACTCAGCCCAGCTTCCAAAGTGACCACCACAGCTGAGGGGACGGCCAAGTAGGGTCAGCAACATTACAGGCAGAACTGTAAATTTCCTGTTAGAAATGCCATCTGCCTTTACCCGGCCTGCTCTCCTCCCAGACCAGTTAGGTAATGCAAGTCAACAGGTTGCCTTCCCCAAGAAGGTTCACACTTCCCTTAGGATGGTACCCTATGTGAAGAGATAGATAAGTCTGGGCCTCTTAACTTACAAGGCCTAAAGCCCACCAGATTATTTTCAAGCCCCTTCTGTCAGGTTCTGTTTGCCTCTCAGAGAACTTATTCGTGGCTTAGATAGTATCTTTCTTGGGTCCTCTAGTAATGATTCTGTCCTTTGTTCTAGACCCTGTCTAGCCCACTTGGGTCTCATTCCTTTGTAATCATAGCCTCTACTCAAATATCAGTGGCTCTGCTACCAACCTGTGTGTACTGATGGTCCTCTCCTCCACTTAATTTACATGATTATTCAGAATTTCTCTACAGACAAACCCCTCTGTCTGCAAAAGTTGAGTGGCCTTTCTCTTGGTCTTGGCTGGGATCAGATTTAAACCATGTCCATCAAACAATCCTCACAAGGGTCCAGAGACCCCCTCATTTCCTCTCCTCTATGAAATCCTTTCATTACCTGGTTAATGCCACTCTTAGGATCATTGGTTGCTATTCTCACCCTGACTTGTATACTAGTGTCTGTTTAAGTGTTTACAGTAGGTTATAATGGAATGAACCAAGGCCTTCAGCAACCAGGCAGTCAACCAGATGCTTCTCCATCCATACATGCCTATCCCTGCGAAGCCCCAAGACACCCCCAGTGGGCCCCTGCAGATGACATCCCCAGTCAGCAGGAAGTAGCTAGAGAGACTCATCATTGCCCCCTTTCCTATCATCAAAAGGTCGGGATGGTAGCTTTGGGATCCGCAAGGAGGGCAGGCCTACACTTCCAGGAATGGAAAGTCCCTACCTGTACTTCCGGGGAAGAAAAGTCCTTGTCAAGGTCCCTGTGGGTGCCTAAAGGTCAACCAATGAGGATCAGACCCCACCTCAACCTTTAACCACCATGCCCTGAATCTATAAAAGGAGCTCTCCCAATCTCTGACTCGCGACTTCCCCGGCCCCCGCTCTGTTGGGACTGGGGAACCTCGCCCAGGAGCGGAACCCCAATAAAAGCCTGTGAATTAATTAATTCGTCTACCTGGGAAGATCTGTTATGCACCGGACACCTTACAGATGGTGCCGAAGTCATGATATTTAACTCTATTTTATTTACTCTTTTTCTACTGAAAAGACATAAACTTTTCCTTGTACACATATCTATTTCATTCTGAAAATACTCTGTTCTTAAATAATACCATTAATGCTGGCTTTTCTGTATGTAATATTAACAAATTCATTCTGAACTCTTAGATGATACTTTTTAAATATATTTTACTACCATTGTGTTTTATATTTTGCCAGGGTTAAATTGCATAAATATATTGTCATAAGATTATTATATAAAGAAAACAAATAAAGCATTCTCAAAAATTCAACTTATTATACCAAATATATATTACAAATCAAACCAGCAAAACAAAATGGCATAATGGAGTACTACATTGACATTATCAAAGTTATGAAATGTGAAGCTATGAGAGCACCATAAAATTCTTTATTTGTTCTATCTTATTATTACTTAATTATCAGTAGGATTATGAGATAAAAATCTAAAGAAGAGGAAAGAATGTAAAAAAATGCCTGTAAGGGCACTGGGGCTCAATAGGCTAATCCTCTGCCTGTGGCACCGACACCCCAGGTTCTAGTCCCAGTCGGGGCAACAGATTCTGTCCAGGCTGTTCCACTTCCAGTCCAGCTCTCTGCTGTGGCCTGGGAGTGCAGTGGAAGATGGCCCAAGTGCTTGAGCCCAGCACCCGCATGGGAGCCCAGGAGAAGCACCTGGCTCCTGGCTTCGGATCAGCATGGTGCACCGGGTGGCTGGCCGCAGCGGCCACTGTGGGGTGAACCAATGGAAAAGGAAGACCTTTCTGTCTCTCTCTCTCTCACTGTCCACTCTGCCTGTCAAAAAAAAAAAAAATGCCTGTAAAAAAACGGATAAAAAATAGAAAAAAATAATCTGAATCTAAATGACTATTGAGGTGTAGAAATACTAACCACAGAGTTTTTATATAAAAACTTTGCTAGTTATTCTGTCACCATTTTCACATTATTTCAATTAATATATCATAGAATAATTTATGTTTCTAATATTTGTACAACCTTGAAATATCAACTAATTATTGACATTTCAAAAAGAACTGTCTTTACTGAAAAACAAATATATTAAAATGTATTTACAAGTGCTTTAATTAATTAGATGTTAATGACTTTCTTTTGAAAATCACTGGAACATTACAATGTATAATAAGTTCTATATAATTTTGTGCACAATTGGATGATTTTAACATATATCTACCTGTGAAACCATCACTATGATTGAATAAATTAAATCAAAACTATCCCTTCCATCTTAACCATACTCAGGTGAAGAGTGATCTGTCAGTATTATGAAATATTATAAATGGAATTATTTATGTGTTCTTTTTGCTTGACTTATTTTTCTTATGGTAATTTTAGATACGTTTAAAATCAATTTTATTACATATCTGAATAGTGCATTTGCTTTTTTTTTTTTTTTTTTTTTGACAGGCAGAGTTAGACAGTGAGAGAGAGAGAGAAAGAAATGTCTTCATTCTGTTGGGTCACTCCCTAAATGGCCACTACAGCCAGCACTGCCACGGATCGGAAGCCAGGAGCCAGGTGCTTCCTCCTGGTCTCCCATGCAGGTGCAGAGCCCAAGCACTTGGACCATTCTCCACTGCCTTCCCAGGCCACAGCAGAGAGCTGGACTGGAAGAGGAGCAACAGGTACAGAACCGGCACCCCAACCGGAACTAGAACCCGGAGTACTGGTGCCGCAGGCGGAGGATTAGCCTGGTGAGCCGTGCATTTGCTTTTGATAATGAGTACTATCCTGCCATATTGATGCACTGCATTTGTCTATTCCCAAGTGCAGACACATTTACCAGCTGACACTTGCTTCCATTTTTCAAGTGTTACAAAAAAACTTTGAGCTTCAGTGCTCAAGTCTTTTTAGAGACACACACTTTAATAACTCATAGGCAAAAATATAGAGGGTGAATAGCTGGACTACATAGTAGGTATATAATTTCATTTTTATGGAATTGACAGCATATTTTCTGTAATGATTGATTATTTTTATCTCCTCTTAGTGTATAAGAATGTCCATTTCTTAAAAGATTATGTATGTATGTATTTGAAAGGCATCGTTATAGAAAGAGAAAGAGAGTAGAAAGGGAGAGAGAGAGAGAGAGAGAGAGGGAGGGGAGGGGAGGAAAAGGGCGAGAGGACAGATTCATCTGCTGTTTGGATTTGGTTCACTCCCCAGACAGTTGAAATAGGTCTGGGTAAGGTTGAAGCCAGAAGGAGGGAATTGCAGCCTTGTCTCCCACATGGGCAGCAGGGCACTTGGGCATTCTCCTGCTGCTTTTCCAGGAACATTAACAGGAAGCTGGATCAAAAGCAGAACAGCCTAAACTTGACACTGCACCCTGATATGGAATGCCATTTTTGCACACTGCAGCTTGACTTGCCAGACCATAATGCTGGCCCCAAGTGTGTCCTTTTCTCAACATAATCATCAATACCTAGTATGATTAGCCATTTTAACTTGCAGCCATTCTAGATGGGTTACAGAAGAGCACTTCACTGTGTTTTAAACTCTTCATTTTTCCCCAACTATTTAAGTATCCTTCCATATGCTTAACTGTCTTACATATTTTTTTTTTTTTTGACAGGCAGAGTGGACAGTGAGAGAGAGAGACAGAGAGAAAGGTCTTCCTTTGCCGTTGGTTCACCCTCCAATGGCCGCCGCGGCCGGCGCGCTGTGGCCGGCGCACCGCGCTGATCCGATGGCAGGAGCCAGGTGCTTTTCCTGGTCTCCCATGGGGTGCAGGGCCCAAGCACCTGGGCCATCCTCCACTGCACTCCCTGGCCACAGCAGAGAGCTGGCCTGGAAGAGGGGCAACCGGGACAGAATCCGGCGCCCCAACCGGGACTAGAACCCGGTGTGCCGGCGCCGCTAAGCGGAGGATTAGCCTAGTGAGCCGCGGCGCCGGCCTTACATATATTTTTTGTGTTAAAGTGCCTATTAAAATTCTTTACATTTATTGTGGAATGGATTATTTTCTAATTAATAAACCATGAAGCTATTTATATACTACAGAAGAAAAAAATTTAGGGCCTTTTTTTTTAAATTTCTACCAGTGTGTAATGTTTTCTCAGTTACTTAATGATGTCTTAAAAAGAGAATAATTTTGACAGCGAAGTTGATGAAATTTAATTTAGCATTGTTTTCTTTTAAAATTCATTTTAGTTCAGATTTATTAATTTATTAAATAAAAAGATATCAAGGTTTAACTTTGAGATGCTTTAGTTTGTGATTCTATTAATCTTTGTTCTTACATTTGTGTCAAGGATGCTTTTTGAGTTAAATAAGTGAAATAAGATTTAGGTATGGTGAAATAAAAATTGAGATTTTTTTCCCCCATCTAATTGAAGTGAACATTATTATTGTTATCCTTTCTCTTTGGAATTGCCTTGGCACCTTTGTCAGCAAGAGTGACTCGTGTATGCGTGGTTCTGTCAATGAACATTATCTGATTTCATCAAGAAAATGCATACATATGTTAGACTATTTGATATGGAATACTAGCTCTTGGATGTGAGTGCTGGAAAGTATTCTGCCTATTTCCCTGGTGTTTATTCCTCAGACTCAATAGCTTCATCACATGTATGCCCTCACCTATCAGTATGTAACAGAACACTTGAGATGAATTCTTTCCTGGTCTCTAAATTCCTACCTAGCTTTCCTTCTTTGGCTTTCTCTTCAGCACTCAGCCCATGGGTATTATTGACTTTACCTTTGCAAAAACTTTACTCTTTTTTGTAAACTCAGTGAGATTGGTACATTAAATTCATATTTTTCTATTGACCTGTATTATAGCTTCACAATTTTGTCTAGTTTATGCTCTGGAACAGTTACGGTTTGTTTGCCTTGTGTCAGCAATAGTTATACAGGCATTGCGAATCATCGAACATTTGAAAAATGTTCTTTCTGTTTCTTTTTTACCTTTTTATTTAGTTATTGATGGTAGGAGGGTAAATTTGGTTGCTGTTGCTTCATTTTAGCTAGACGTCACATAAACTTAAAAAAAATTTTTAAAAGTAATGCCTGCTCACAAGCTCAAATGTAATCCTATTTCAATAAAGTATTGATTCCTTCTTCTTGTAATTCTGTATTCATTAGATCTTCCTTTAGCATTAAATAATTATTTAATAAATGTTGAATGAGTGAATGCAAGAGATATTTGAAAATAAATGAATGGGTCTCTTGACATTAGTGATGTCATTGTTTTAATCAAAAGAAAATAAGCAGCCAAAATCACAGTAGGAGTGAAAGGCAATAAAAGAGCACAGTTTTGAAATGAAAGGGGAAAGAAAAATAAAGGGGCCAGCATTTGGCACAGTGGATTAAGCTGCTGCCTGTGATGCCAGAATCCCATATTGGTGCCAAATCAGGTCCCTGCTGCTACACTCTGATTCAGCTCCCTGCAAATGGATCTGGCAAGGCAGCAACAGATTATTCAAGTACTTGGGCCACTGCCACCCATGCGGGAAACCTGAATGGAGTGCCAGGCTCCTGGCTTCTGCTTGGGTCAGCCATGGCCATTGTGGCTATTTGGGGAGTGAATCAGTGAATGTAAGAGATTCTCTCTCTCTCTCTCTCTCTCTCTGCCTTTCAACTCTTCTTAAAAAAAGAAGAGAACTGTATACATTTCAGTATCACAAGTCATAGAATGCTTCCAGAAAATGACCATATTAGACAGACGTTATTACATTCACAGAATCCAAAAAAGTTGAAGGGCCAGAGTCAGGGCATAGCAAGTAAAGCTGCCACCTGTGATGCTGGCATCCCATATGGGCACTGATTAGTGTACCAGCTGCTCCACTTCCAACCCAGCTCTCTCCTAATACACCTGGGAAAGCAGTAGAGGGTGGCAAAAATACTTGGACCCCTTCCACCCACGTTGCAGACCCAGATGGAACTGCTTGTTCCTGGCTTCAGCATGGCCCTGCCCCCACTGTTGTTTCCATCTGGGGAGTGAACCAGCAGATGGAAGATCTCTCTTCTCTCTTTGTAACTCTGCCTTTCAAATAAATTATAAAAATCCAGTTGATAGTACTATAAGAAAATTATTTTAAATGATTTGAAAATAAATTTCTTCTAGAAAATCATTTCTTTCTAGACACAAGGAAAAGAAAACAATCAAAATTGTCTACAATTTTATCTGTAAAAATTTCTATACTAGAAACAGATCCACAAACACTCAGTGAAATACCCATATATTCGAATAGGTGAAACGTTTACAAATTATATCAGTAAATGCCATTTAAATATGTCTAATTTTGTTAGAATGCTGCGATAGTTAAGAAATATGCTTGCTGCCCAGATTGCTAGTTCTGAGTAGCCAGAGCTGACCTGAATATCATGACACTTAAAATTGTGGTTCAATCCTTGACTGGAGCACAAAATTCAATATTGTTGTCAGAGATATACCAGCTTAGTCATTTTCCATGGATTTTCTCAGATAACCACTAACTCAACACAACTCTAAGTAAAGGTGCAATTTGCTGCATGATGTGCTGTGATGGGACGTGAAAGAATCAATTTTCATTTTGGATCAAATGAATAAATCTGCATCAGCAGGTGGCACTGAGGTCACAACCTCATCCTGGAAGTACAGAGCAAGCCACAGATGTTCCTAGGTTTATCCGTTTTTGGATTTGATTAATTCACCGAGTCTACACACCTGGAACTACACATACACTGGCTTCAGCTTGTATAGAGTGAAGTGGATCGACTATTTTAAATGTTACTGATGACATTTCAAAATCAATTTCATAAAGATCATTTCTGCATAAATGTTGCTCCACCATCATTTCTAACAGCTAAGAAGAATGTGTGATGATACATTTGAAATACAAACTCTATGAATTGTCCAGTGGAATAAATCAAAGGCAGAAAAGCTTTCCTTTGTGCACTTACTATATATCAGGTAGTGACAGATGGGCAAATTATTCCTCAGTTTCTGCAGGTATTGGTTCAGGATCCTCCATAGATACCAAAATACATGGATGCTCAAATGCTTTATGTAAAATGGCATAGTGTTAGCGTATATTAATAGGCACCAACCCTTTTGTACTTCAAATCACTATAGATTACTTCTGTATGTAATCCAATGTAAGTTCCGTGTAGCTGTTATACTACATTGCATAGAGAGCAATGACAAGAAAAAAAATGTAAGTTTCAGTATAGATGTATTTTTAATATTTTATTTTATTTATTTGAAAGAGTTACTAAGAGAGATAAAAACAGAGAGAGAGGTCTTCAATCCGCTGGTTCTCTCCCCAGATAGCCGCAATGGCCAGAGCTGTGCTGATCCAAAGCCAGGAGCCAGGAGCTTCTTCTGGGTCTCCCACGTGGGTTCAGGGGCCCAAGGACTTGGGCCATCTTCTACTGCTTTCCCAGGCCATACCAGAGAGCTAGATTGGAAGTGGAGCAGCGGGGACTAGAACTGGCGACCATATAGGACGCCAGCGCTTCAGGCTAGGGCTTTAACCCGCTGTGCCACAGCACCAGCTCCTAGATGTCTTTTAAAATATTTTTCACCTGTGATTTGTGGAATCTGTGAATGACAAACCACCAACAATAAGGCAAGCTGTTTATAAGAACATGTGCAGCTGCCTAGTATGTTTCATGATTATAATAATCCTCTTGTTTAGCCCTTATTATATTCAATTTTGTATGACTATTTTAGAAATTAATTAAACATACTACACAATACTATTGAGAAAACACCATGATTGACTTTAAAATCAAACCCAACAATCTTTCTTGGTATGTGAAAATTATTTTTATTATTCTAGCTATAACCTCAATTCCTCGACAGCGTAGAGTTGTTTTAAAATATTTATTTTTTATCTGAGTTAATATCACAACAGTATTATTTTTGTGTTTATCTTTCAGCTTTTTACATTACAGCATGTGTTACATAATGAAGAATTTATCACAGTGCCTATAGTTTAGATAAACAAAGAATGACCTTTAGATTTGAATGAGACTTATGAAATATTCTTGCTTTTCCTCAGAAACATAAATAGTTGAGTAGAGACCACGTTCAAATTGTAATCACTTTCATGAGTCAAGTATTGTTATAATTTAATTAAAACATTTAACTTCTTTTCCAGAGGGGATTTTAAAGTACTGAGAAAATAATAAAGAAAGAAAAGAAAGAGGCAGGAGCACTCATTGTCTTCCAGATCTTTCTCTTCTTTTTTTCCCAATTATCCTAAGATCTCTTCTGAAATACTAGGTTATTTGGAGATGCCTTAGGCAGGCCTGTGATGAGAGCATTTCAGGGACAAGACATTAGGTCTGACATCACAAGGCAAGGGTTGGAGTAAGAACTCTTGGACAGAAGACGCTCTAGGAGTTAGACATTTCTTTTCCAAATGATAATAGAGAACTTGACCATTAATATTTACTTGAGTTGACCGAGATCTATGAGACTTGTAGATTTTCATTTTTGGGCTGAACAGTTTTATATTTGTGCTACATGATGAGGCACTTCTGTAGAGGTTCCAAATTGTTAGGTTTATGGAGCAATAGAGGCTACCCTGGGTTTGGAAGAGGCATTTGCTGGGCATAATATTCTGGGCTATAGGACAAAGTTTCATAAGCAAAAACAGAAATAAAGTTGTCTGACTGCACCAATAGGGTGGTCACTAACAGAATCTTTTCACTTGATGAAGGGGCAGCGGCACAATATGACAACTAACCCTGGACACCTTCTGATTTGTGGAAGGGAGGCTGATAATCATCTGCACACCTTGATTAAAATTGGCTCAGTTATCTCTGCAAACTGTCCCTGCAGGATAAATTACTGAAAATGTAGAAACCTGGAGAAGGTTGGACTAAAAACTTTCAGCATGCATTTTTAATAGGGAATTCTAATTAAATTATAGATAATTATATTATGAATATCTCAATTTGCTTTGGAGATCTATCTAGAGATGAAAAGAGGGAAAAAGAGGGAAATGTTTGACAATGTTAATATGGCATATCCTTGGCAGGGAAGAGAATGATCTAGGGCACTTGTATGGCCTTTTTTATCATACCAACAAATGCATGAGGTGGGATCAGCTACTCCCTTCTCTCTCTGATAGAATTGGAGTTCAGTGAGGTTAAGTAACTTGACCATTGCATCTTATAGGAAGTGTTGTATCCATTGTGCGAATGTGGGTTTGTCTGGCAAGCTCTGTCTGAGGAGAAAATGCATGAGCTTTCAGACAGATTAACACGTCTGATGTGCTGTTTCTCCATGCCTGCTTCTCTTTCCAACACTACCGATCCATCCCAGATTGACTTTTAAAAATGTGTGCACGGTGAATTTAACACGTGGAAATCTATTCTGATTTTCTTCAAAACATGTACAGTAGAATTAGATAGTGATATGAAGTTTTTGAAGAATCCTTAAGGGGATTAGGCAGCACAACAAATAAATGTAGGTGTATGTAACTAGAGAAAAACTCATCAGCTGCATATTGACAGGGAGGGATCATTTAAGTAATACAATATTAACACATTTTTAGTAGCTAAATACCAAATATTTCATCTTGATCACCTTCATAAATAGAAATATATGTACTTATTGTTACTCGTTTTTAATTTATTTATTTGAAAGACTGAGTTACAGAGAGAAAGACAGAGAGAGAAGTCTTCCATCCACTGGTTCACTCCCAGATGGCTGCAACAGCAGGAGCCAGGAGCTTCTTCCAGGTCTCCCACATGGGTGCAGGGGCCCAAGGACTTGGGCCCTCTTCTACTGCTTTCCCAGGCCATAACAGAGAGCTGGATTGGAAGAGGAGCAGCCGGGACTAGAACCGGCGCCCATATAGGATGCCGACGCTTCGGGCCAGGGCTTTAACCTACTGTGCCACAGTACTGGCCCCTGTAACGCTTTTAATATTGGTTACTGGTATTTTATTGGAAATAAATATAATTACAATGGCCAATTTGAAAAGTTAGAAAGTTTAATAAACAATGAAATGGGATAATTTTACCTATGAATGCAGATGCCAGCAGACAATGGGCTGCAAGCCAATTCTAGTTGTAGTTGTAAGTAAACATTTTGAGAACACAGACACACTGATTTATTTTTGTACTGTCTATGCTATTTTCGTGCCATAGTGGCAAAAGTGAGTACAAACTATGCCATTTGGCCTTCAAAACCTAAAATACTGATTGCCTATTCATTCATAGAAATAATGTGTAACAACCCCTGACAAATAGGACATTGCTTTTGACAATTCACTGTATTACTTTGCTACTTCCCAGTGTATTATATATGTTTCCAATTACTCCACTGGAAGATTAAACATTTAAAAGTTTTTTCAGTCATTTACATTCTGAATTTGTCTTTTCTTGAAAGAGCTAAAAGTATTAGTATGTGTGTATGTTCAATCAATTAATGAGCTATTTGGATATTTTAGTGAATGACAGTGAAATTGAATCCATATTTTTGTTGATTTTTAAAAAGATTTATTTATCTATTTGAAAGGCAGAGTTACCAAGAGAGAGGTCTTCCACCCGATCGTTCACTCCCCAGATTGCCACAACAGCCAGAGCTGCGCCAATTCAAAGCCAGGGGCCCGAGCTTCCTCCAGGTCTCGCACGTGGGTGCAGGAGCCTAAGGACTTCAGCCATCTTCTACTACTTTCCTAGGCCATATCAGAGAGCTGGATCAGAAGTGGAGCAACCAGAACTTGAACCAGTGCCCATATGGGATGCTGGCACTGCAGACAGTGCTGGCCCTGTATGAACATTTAATACCTTTCCCATCCCTGGATATTCATTGTCTCTGGCCAGGAAATCATGTAACAAATATGCTTCTCTGTGCTGCATTTAGCTCTGAATTGGACTGCTTCAATTTACACAAAACTAAAATTTTGCACAAGTATTTATGTAAAACTTGAATTTATTTTATATAATTATATATATAATTTTATATAATCATCACTGTCAAAGGAATGCCAATAACACATTTTATAATATGAGTAGAATCATCATTCAGATTTATTTATACTGTGGTGAAAAAAGAGATCTTATAGCTCAACACTAAAGATATATACACGTATACATGCATACAGCCATCTATATCTATGCCTATATATATATATGTCAAAATTATTATCAAAATGAGAAAATCCAGAAACATTGCCAGACTTTCTGATTGCTTTAATGTACATTTGAGAACATAGGGATTAAAAAAGACTTTCCTGTTTCACCTGTAGTTCTATTCATTCACCCCATACTTATGTGCGGACAGGGTACCAAGCTCCATGCTAGGCACTGGTTCCACTGTGGTTCAAATTTTGGAAGCTTTTAATTTGAGATATATATTAGACATCCAGGTAGATTTATGCGATGGACAGATGGATATATTTCTGAATTTAAATCAGAGGTCCCTGGTGGGAGAGTATTTTGAGCTCCTCCTATTTTACTTACTGGAGGTATTTCTTTCCCGGGGTTAAGAGCATGGCTGAAAACCAACGTACAGAGGGAAAATGAGACTTATGCCTGCTTATTAGTCACACACGTTTACAGCCTGCGGGAGAGACCCATTCAGAGTCACACTGGGATTAATGGTAGGAAGGAAGGTGACCTACTTTCTGCTCCTGAGAGGGAAGTTAGGGAATTACACTCACAAAATTTTAGTAATTTACATCATCTTCATCTCCCTGGATATGAATAAGAAACAAGTAGTCATTGCCGCCATTGAAAGCAGTGCAGATACAAAATGTGGACAAAGAGGATATGTGACCAGAGACACACAGGAAAACACATTTGAAGGGGTTTTCCTGAGAGCGTCACAGTATTCTCGACATCCTATACAAGAAACAGCATTTCTGTGAAGGCAGTAACAAAGCTCCTGTGTTGTAAGCCCATTTAATCTGGTTTTCAGCTACACACAAGTTTAAGCATTTTTTGACAAGCTGTACGCTTTCACTTGCAAACATTAACTTCTTCAAGAAGTACTTTCAGGCTTGAGAAAATAAAATATTTGTAGCATATTTTCAGCAAACAGGTTTGATGTATGTTCCTCAAGAAGAACTGGCCGCTCCAGGGATTCCCAGGATGTTGAGAAAAAGCACAACATATGAATACCCCAGCCTGTGAGTCCTGAGACATTTTCACTCTGTCCTCCTTCAGTTAAAGCCCTGCCCTCTACAGCTTTTTTCAGCAATGTTGAATACATTTCTTATCTTCACTTCTTATTAGCTTTAGTTTCTACTTCAGAACATTCTTTAGTTTCTACTTCAAACATTCTTTTGAACATATGTACAATCCGTATGAATACATACAATTCATACAGATTGTACATATGTTCAAATTTTTAATTTTTTAGTTACCAAATACAGTCTTTCAGTTTTATGCAACTTATTAAACCAATATTTTCCACCATTGATCTGTCCTTTTTTAATATTTTTATTTATTTATTTGAGAGTCAGAGTTACACAGAGAGAGGAGAGATCAGAGAGAGAGAGGTCTTCCATCCGATGGTTCACTCCCTAGATGGCCGCAATGGTCGGAGCTGCGCTGATCCGAAACCAGGAACCAGGAGCTTCCTCTGGGTCTTGCATGTGGGTGCAGGGGCCCAAGGACGTGGTCCATCTTCCACTGCTTTCCCAGGCCATAGCAGAGAGCTGGATCAGAAGTGGAGCAGCTAGAACTAGAACCAGCGCCCATATGGGATGCTGGTGCTTCAGGGCAGGGAGTTAACCCACTGCATCACAGCACCGGCCCTGGATCTGTCCTTAAGACAGAAAAGCTATCTGTTCCTATGTTTGCTACAGGCAATATTTTTCTTATGTATTCTTGCTTTAAGCTCCCTAAGTTATTTGGAATCTATTTTTGTAAACAATATGGAGTTCAGAAATAATGTAAAATGTTTTCTATTGTTATTTTTATGTATTCACTTTTTCTTATGAGAAACATACCATTTCTAGCTAATATAGTTTTATATCATGATCACACTGGTTTACAATTCGATTAAGCATCTTTAAAAATATCATGTACATCTTCACATTTTATTCTTAAACGCTGAGAAATTGATCACTGGAAAGCAACTATGAATGCAATAATTCATATCTAACATGTTTCTGCATATATCTTACGATTCCTTAATAGGTATTCTTTTAATTCATTGCTACAAGATTCATCTTTTCAGATTTATTAATCATAAATCAGTATGTTTGGTAAAAATAATGTTGTTTTTCCATTTTCAGCTTTAACATGATGACATGTGAAAGAACTTTCTGGTAGTGTGGCCTTTTTGTAAGTCTAACAGTCTTATTCATGCCACATTGCTAGTTTCATACAGTTAATGATTCTGTTTTTAAATACTTTTCTTATGCTCATCAAACAGCACTGATGAATTTTATTCACTATTTGTCCTTTTTAATGAAATTTTTTCTGGCATGGGCAACATGATTCAGTAGAACACAAGCCATAAAAATGTGACATCCAGCATTTCTATTTGAGTGAGCTGATTTTGTTGGCTGAATCTCCCACTGACTTTCTTCATATTCAGAAAGCCTCAAGTTAGATTACCTGCCTTCACGCTTTATACATTTTGCAGTGTTTCCAAGGCCTCTTTCTCTGAAGGCCATCTGCATTTCTTTTTGCAAGGTTCTCATGCAGCTTTTCTCCTCTTGTGTGCCCCATTTGTCATCTCCAGGGAGAACAAATTGTGGATCACTAATGCACGGCACATCTTTATCTAACTGAGAGTCATCTTTACTTCTTGTACCAATAAATGCCCCTCAAATTTCAGCAATGCAATGACTACATCGTGATGTGATTCTGCAGAGACAACAATCAAGAAAACTAAGTACCATCTGAGATTGTAGCATCTGCTCCAACCAATTTAATTTTTCCATCAAAACAGTTTAGGGAAAAGCTTATTAAGTTTTAGATAGGTAGAACAGGTGTTGTGAAAAAAATAAATCCCTGTCAGTGTTATATCCTGATATTGAATGCGTTATCTGACTGTTGGATCCTTAGGTATATACATATTAAGGGTTATATTTTCATATTATAATACAGCACAATAGCTAGTTGAAGAATGGATAACCATATTGAATTGTTTATAAATATATCAAGTGGCATGTAGAGTAGTGGGTAACAATAGCGATAAGTAAATGTATGTGTAACATAAATATTCAGAAATATTTTGGAAACTTTTATTTAATAAATATAAAGTTCATAGGCACAGTTCATATAGCAGTTCTTCCCCCTAATACCCGCCTTCCCACACCCACTGCCGTCACATATCCTACTCCCTCTCTAATCGTTGGCCATAGAAGCAGAGACTAGAAGCAAAAAATAATAGTCTTTAATTTAAAGATTTTTCAGGATGCATGTGATTTTTATATCCATATAGACAGGCAACTAATGCTAACTTTTGTAGGAGGTTAAAATGTATAAATTAAATAGGCATGTTTTTGATACAATTTAACAAAATGTGTCTGAAGTGCATCCAATATCAGCAGACATATTCTATTAGATACCTAAAGACCTTTCCTTAGCACCATGGTTCGTTGTGTATGTGGGATGGGTGGGAGGAAGACGTCCCTTAGGATGTGTCTCCCTTATTGGAAAT
Organism: Oryctolagus cuniculus; assembly: GCF_051225735.1. NCBI lineage: Eukaryota > Metazoa > Chordata > Mammalia > Lagomorpha > Leporidae > Oryctolagus > Oryctolagus cuniculus. The sequence goes on from NC_142880.1 coordinate 42,015,190, forward strand.
GAATATTAATATATTGGCATGTTGCAAATATCCCATCCCCAATTACACTAAAATATTTTCTTTACTATTTGGTAAGAAAAGAATTAGTAATGTATAAAATCAATGTTATAATCTGGTTAGTAACTAATTACCCCAGATTTAGTCAAATACATATCCTATATGAACATTCGCAGGTCATACATTTGGGTGTTTATGCCTTACTCTAACTCATTTTCATTTATACTAAGCGATTTGTCCCACCAATAGAATTTCTGTATTGTTCTAGAGCTCAAAGTGGCAGCTTGCCTCAGGTCTTCCCAATTATCAGAGTGCTTTATGTGAAGACTGTGCAGTTGAGAAGCTCTGTGAAGATTTTGTGTTGCTATATGAGTTTTTAGTTATGAAAATCATCCAGTGGAAGAGTAGGTATTATGTGATTAATAATAAATGCTGTAATGAAAGTTGTTTACTTAATTTGGGAACAATTTTCAGATGAGGAATTATCTCTAGGGAAAAATCAGGAAAGGAAAATAAAATGTCATGGTTTTGAATATGAACTCATTCCAAGGAAGAAAATCCAAATTCATATTTGCAATGCATGAGATATATCTTCTCTTGCACTTGGAAGTACATCTATGGATAATGACTCTGTCCACTCTTCTAAACTTCATTCCATAAAAATTCTATAATATGGTACATCCTGCTGACTTTTCTGTATGCCAAACACCTGACAAGATGTTTCTCACTCAGGATATATTTATTCAACTCAAAAATCCCTTTTCTGGCCCTTTCTGTAAATGGCTCTTTCTCATAAGCCAAAATTCACAATTAAGGACAACTTTGAGAAACACATTCTGTCAAATGTCTTAATACAATCTTTGACAGCCAGAATTTTTCCTACTTCAGTGAACTGAATTTGCTCACTTTTTCATTATCCATCTTCTCCTGAATGCAAGCTCTAGGCAAGCACTGGATGCATTTCTCGCACTCTTGACTTTTGATAAATGCCTGAGACACATGGCAATGAACAAATCCATATTGAATGAGTGGACGAAACCACACAAAGGTGAGTGATGTCCACATCAAAATGTTTGTCAGGAAGAGGCAGCAGTTACAAAATATCACAAGAGAACTAAAATATGCCCTCTTTAAAATAAAATAATTGCTACTCATTCCAACATAAATGCAGAATAGAACACAAAATAAAGCTCATTGCTAGCCAAAAATTTACAAATGGGACTCATGCATCAAAGTAGCATAAGACTAATGAAAAGAATATTATCAATACTCAAAATTCTCCATCCACATTAAAAGGTAAATACTATTATTATTTTGAATACATAAGATTAGAGCCATGCAGCTTATAGTTTTATGTTCTACCTCCCTTTATTTCATAAAATGTTTTAACTAGGCATGAATGATATGGATTACAGCAGTAGTGGTTTCATTTCTGTTGGTATCTTGTATTTCCTTGTAAGAATAAAAATAATTCAATTTTTTTTAAAAGATTTATTTTGTTTATTTGAAAGACAGAGTTACAGAGAGAGGTAGAGACAGAGAGAAAGGTCTTCCTCCCACTGGTTCACTCCCCAGATGGCTGCAATGGCCGGAACTGTACCGATCTGAAGCCAGGAGCCAGGAGCTTCCTCCGGGTCTTCCACGCGGATGTAGGGGCCTAAGGACTTGGGGACCATCTTCCACTGCTTTCTCAGGCCATAGCAGAGAGCTGGATTGGAAGAGGAGCAGCTAGGATTAGAACCAGCACCCATATGGGATGCCGACGTTTCAGGTCAGGGCTTTAACCTGTTGTGCCACAGCGCCGGCCCCTGTTACTCTTTTAATACTGGTTACTGGTATTTTATTGGAAATAAAATAAATAAATCAAGTTTTAAGAAGCATTTGTGGCTTTCCACTTCTAAGAAATTATTAGCAGGACTCACATGACATTTCCACATATGTCCTTTTGTACCTATTTATAAATATTTTCTTAATGATAATTTTAAAAATACATTTTCTTTCACATAATGCATTCGTATATCAATTTTTTAGTTACAGACTCCATGTGCATTTATGGGTTTACAGTCCAACAGGTGCATTAAATAATAATTAATTAAATAAGAATTCTGATATTACCACCTGTCTGTCACACTTGGTATAGTCAGATTTTTCCCATTCTGTCTGTTTTAATTACTAAATCATCATGGATTTCATCACAGTTTTCTGGCTCCTATCATAATTGAGTAACATTTTATGTGTGTATTGGATATACCATGTGTGTATTGGATATACCCACTTTTTGGACATTTTGAAATTCTCCTTTGAGAGGTACAAGTTCAAGATTTCTACACTTTTACTTATGGGATTGTCTGTGCTTACTGATTTGTAGGAGCTCCAAACACATTCTGAGAAAACAAACCATCATACATAATTATAACAAATATCTTTATTAGTATCTTTTGATAGAAGGAGTATTGTGTATGGATTTTTTATTTACTTATTTATTTATTTCAATATAAAATAAGTGCAGTAGCAGGTTGAGTATGAGTTACTGGATTTTTTTCTATCCTGGATAATGGCATTTTACTTAGGCATAGTTTGATGGAATCAACTATTCAGGGAATGCAAGAAAAGTCCCTTAACTACAAATACTTTTGGAACATATATTTAAATGGAAACCTATAGTATATAAAGGCATTGACTACAAACCCTTTGCAATATCCATCAGAACATTACTTTAGATTACATGAGTAAAGTAAAATTTGTAATTTTCTAATTGCAGACCCCAAAACTATATTTAAACACAATGGGGAGTGGTACAGCTATTAAAGTGGGTCTACCCAGGGTGGCTGCCTCTTCACCTCTGATGCTGCTGTACCAGTGCCCTTGCTACCATTGCTACTGCTGATATTGAAGCCATTTCACCATGATCAGCTGCACAGTGCATTCATCCAAGCTCTTCAATGGATACCCTCAAACTATAATCCCTATCTAGATCCAGATTTCTAAATATAGTTCATAAATATAATTCAAAACCTCCTCACCTATTAAGGAACAGTTTAATTGCACCTTTGTAGTCCTGAAGAATATGGTTTTCCCTAACAAATCATTCACCATTTCAAATGATGTCAACCTTTATCTTAAGACATAGGCATTAGAAGAATCATTTGCCCTTTAAGTATGTGAAAAGACAAATATTTCATCTTCTCCCTCACATGTTGGAGCTCAAAAAACTATATATGCATACATAATAGTAATTGTTAGAGGCTGGGCAATGTAGGGAAGAGAGAGGAAGTTTGGATAATGGGTACCAGATCCAAGGAATGATTTCTTAGTGTTAAACAGCATACTGGGTTGATTATAGGCAGCAATAATTTATCATGTGTGTTATGAGAAAATAAAAGAAAGGCGCTCCAAGACTCTAATTACAAAATAATGTCAAAGGAGGGGAAATATTGACCACTCTGATTTTTCTTAAAGATTTATTTATTTATTTGAAAGTTAGAGTTTCACAGAGAGAGAAGGAGAGGAAGAGAGAGAGAGGTCTTACATCCGCTGGTTCACTCCCCAATTGACTGCAACGGCCGGAGCTGCGCTGATCCAAAGCCAGGAGCCAGGAGTTTCCTCTGGGTCTCCTGTGTGGGTGCAGGGGCCCAAGGAATTAGGTCATCCTCTACTGCTTTCCCAGGCCATCACAGAGAACTGGATTGGAAGCGGAGCAGCTGGGACACAAACTGATGCCCAAATGGGATGCCGGCACAGGGGAAGCAGCTTTACCCACTAAGCCACAGAGCTGACCCCTACTCTGACTTGATAAGTGCACATTTTATTCTTGTACTGAATGTTTGCTGAACGCTATAAATACTTAAAATTAGTTAGTTTTTTTAAAAAATATTTATTTTATTTTCTTCAGAAACCATATATTTAAGGTATACAAATTTCATGCATTTCATAAAAACAACTCTAGGAACATGGTGATTCTTCCCACCATACCCGTCCATCCACCCGCACTCATATCCTTCTTACTTCTCCCTCTCCTATTCCCATTCTTTTTTCTTACTAAGATCTATTTTCAATTAACCTTATACACATAAGATGAACTCTATACTAAGTAAAGAGTTCAACAAATAGTTTCAAAAAAAAAAAAAAAACTGTTCCTCAATAGTCAAGACAAAGGCTGTTCAAAGTCATCGCATCTTAAAGTGTCAATTTCACTTCTAAAGATTGCTTAATAGACAAAACTAGGTCCTTTCTCAGTGATACAAGTTTCTAACTAGTGAATAAGAAAAAAAAAAAAGCAGAGAAAGGGCTTTCTCCATAAAATACAGGGTTTGCAAAGGCAGAGGTAGTTGTCAAAACTCTGATAATTCATTAGTTTATGTAGCAAATCTTTTACAGCCTCTAACGCACTGGGTATTGTTCTGTGATAGGATGTAGGGCAAAATGAAGTTCCCCAGCAACACCTGAGTGTGACGTGCACAAAAGGAAAAGGTGGGGGCTGGCGTTTGGTGCAGTAGTTAAAATGCTTCTTGGGACCACCAAATTCCGGATTAGGACACCTGTCAGTACTCTGCTTCCAATTCCAGCATCCCACTAATGTAGACAGGCAGCAGGTTATGGCACAGCATTTGGGTCATTGTCGCCAGCATAGGAGATGCTGATTGAGTTCCAGGCTCCTGGCTGTGTTGCAGGCACTGGGGGAGTGAATCAGTAGATGGGGAAACCCACCCACTCCTGTGCTCTCTGGTTTTCAAATAAATTTTAAAAAATTAAAAAAATAATAAATAGAAAAAGGAGAAACACACTTAGATAATTTAGGCAGTAACTGTTCTGTGTGAATCAATCTGCTCTTATGCTTGGTGAGTGTCTCATGGACTTGACTTTACATTGGCTTTTGATCCTGTGTGTTAGACACCTAGAAAAACAAATAACCACATAGGGTCATTAAAACTAAACCAATCAATGTAACCTGTTAGGAAAGAAACACACACTAGCACAACATTCGGAACTTAAAAATTACAGTGAATACATAAATATATTACTGAATATTAAAATGACTCTAATTTAAGCATTTTTCCAAAACACCAAAGCTCTGAGCATATGTAAAGCAAGTTTAATTATCAGGTAAGTTGGGTAAACCTAACCATAGGCACGTATTAGTGCATTTTATAGCAAAATATATACAAGTGTATTCTAAATTGAAAAGCTCCAACATAAAGGTGGATTTGGGACAAGGACCACCACAGATTGATTATCAAAACCACCTTACATGAATCACAGGAATTATCAAAACCTGATGTTGACTGCAGAATCAAAGCACAGGGGCAGAAAGCAGGCATGAAGCCCACAAGTCTCTCTGGAGGGGCACAGCCCACTCAGATGCAGCTGTCCAACCTTCCTTCTCTGCTGGAAAAAGCAAGCATCTGGATTTGGGACAGCAGGTCAGCAATGTGTGCCAAACACTGTCCTTGGAAGCAGTTATTGGTTTGGATCTTTTTACTTTTATATTCCAAAGTGAATGCAAACAGAAATACATCTGTGTGACTATCTTCTGATGGACATGCTTCATGAAACAGTAAATTGTAGGTTTATTAAGAATTAACCATTTACACAGATAGGAAAGTTCCCTCTAAATCTACTTTTGTAAAGATAACTCTCATATCATTCCTTCCACAAATATTAACAACGTGTTTACAAAGAGGGCCATCTGTTAGAGTCAATCATTGCCCTAGAAGGGCATGTGCAACCAATTCTTTATTTCCCAGGACAGCAACAGTCAATTTATGGAATATGACCAATACCCTAATCAGCATGTTGAAAAAGAATCTTATCTCGTTACCAAGTAATTGCAAATTACGAGAATGGCATTCTAATTCAACCATTAAATTAATAATCCTTTGTTTTTAATTATGGTCTGTTGTCAGATTTTAGTGTAGTGTAGAAAAACAGTTTGAGAATTTGCATAGGGGATTATACAAACATTCATAAGACTTATTCCAATAAATTCCTTCTAAAATATTATGGAAGTAATTACCAATAATTTTGAATAATTTTAAAGTATTTCAATGCAATCATCACATTCAATCCAAGTATAGACAAATGAAGAATGGCTAAATATATTATTCTTATCTCTAAATATAAATTTTGAAATCTTCTTTTGCTTTTTTTTTTTTTTTTGACAGGCAGAGTTAGACAGTGAGAGAGAGAGACAGAGAGAAAGGTCTTTCTTCCGTTGGTTCACCCCTCAAATGGCCGCTATGGCCGCTGTGCTGTGTTGATCCTAAGCCATGAGCCAGGTACTTCCTCCCGGTCTCCCATGTGGGTGCAGGGCCCAAGCACTTGGGCTATCCTCCACTGCCTTCACAGGCCACAACAGAGAGCTGGACTGGAAGAGGAGCAACCGGGACAGAACTGGCGCCCCAACCCGTACTAGAACCTGGAGTGCCAGCGCCACAGGCGGAGGATTAGCCTAGTGAGCCACGGCGCTGGCCCTTGTTTTGCTTTTTTAAAAAAATTATTTATTTATTTATTTGAGAGACAGAGTTAGAGAGAAAGGGAAATACACAGAGAAAGATCTTCTATTCGCTGGTTCACTCCCCAAATAGCTGCAATGGCCTGAGCTTTGCCGATTCGAAATCAGGAGCCAGGAGATTCCTCCAGGTCTTCCATGAGTATGCAGGGACCCAAGCACTTGGGCCATCTTCCATTGCCATCCCAGACTAGAGCAGAGAGCTGGATCAGAAGTGGAGTAGCCAGATCTGAAATTGGTACTAAGCTGTACCTTGTGTCAAGGCTGAAAACTTTAAGCTAGTAATTTAGCTTCTAAAAGACATCAATATAATATAGAAACTTTGAAAGTTATTAGGACACCTCAAATTATTCTATTAATAAAAAGAAAAACAATTTTAGGATTGTAGTAAAATAATAATTATAAACATGAAAATATTAGTCATTTTAGTTGTGTCATGGAAAGCTCTCTTGATGCTGAAAATAGCTTGTTATAAGATTGACATTTTAAACACATGTAAAAGTACATATAACATGAATAAATAAGATAATTTAAGATAAGCTGAATTAAACCTTTGTGAAAAATGTAAAATGAGATAAAATGGTAATTTTCTAAATAAATGAAAATTATCAATAATCACCTTCCTCTAATGGCAGTAATATCATCATCATTATTACTCCATGTCAGAATATACCTCAAACTTCTGCTCAACAGCTTGGATTTTAACCTACTAGCTTTCCAATTTTTTTTAAAGGTGACAATTTGAGGCTAGTATTTTGGGCCAATGGATAAGCTACCTCTTCTGGAACTGGCTTCCCATATCACAGTATCCCGATGAGTCTCAGCTACTCTGTTTCCAGTCCAACTTCTCACTAATGAGCCTGGGGAGGCAGCAAAAGATGACCCAGGTACCTGGAATTCTGCCATCCATGTGAGACCCAGATGGAGTTCCTGATTCCTGCCTTCAGCCTGGGCTAGTCCTGACTGTACAGCCATTTGAGGAGCGAACTCACAGATGGAGGATACCTCTACCTCCCTCTCTGTGTCACCCTGCCTTTTAGACAAACCTTTTAACTTTTTTAAATTCAAAAGTGTCAATCTATTACATTTATGTTAAGTGACATTTTATCATCACGTTTAGAGTATGAACAAAAATAAATCATGTTATTATATCTTCCTTAGTATTAAAATGAAAGATTTGTTTCTTTCACACACTGTCATAAAAATTTTGAGGTAAATATACTAAGTGTTGCTGTAAAATTCATTAGTAAAAAAATACAATTCTCCCAATGATTCAAAAGTTTATAAATTCTTGGGAGATAGGGTTTTCATTCCTTTGAGTACCAGATATATTAAAGTTATGAAATTGGCATAATGAACTATCATTTTGCATCCCATTAAGAAAGTTTCCACTGATTTTGTTTGCCTCAGAAGAAAGAAACCTATAAAATATGAATCAAACAATGAATATAATGAAATGTATAAAAGGTAATAAAATATTATTTTTAAAATTCCAACTTTGTTATTTAATATTATATATTGCCCTTTAAATACACGAAACTACTAAATATATCTATGTATCTATTTACACTTCCATATACTTGATAAATTTTCTGTACATTTAAATAAGAACATATGCATTCTTTTATTTAGGTCTTCAGACCTGTTCATGTGGATGGGTTAAAATAGGCCGTAAAGTCTTCAATTTGACTAAAAGTCATCACCCTTTGAAGGAAAATTTGATAAAATGTGTTTCACTAAAATTATAAACAGAAATAAAATGCTTGGTGAATAATCCTTGACATGTATGAAAACAAACTACAGAGTAGGAAGCACTATTTCCAAGCCAAATAGCCATCAAAACCACAAAAATTATTAAAATTCAATATTAATAAAGCAATCTAATGAGAAAATAAGGATAGGCCATGATGAAATATTTCCCTTATGAGAATACGATGATAAGTAAGCATATAAAAGTATGTTCAATACCATTAGCCATGAATGCAATGCAAATTCAAATCTTCATGACTTATGACTGAACACCTGCCAGAAGGGCTAAATTTAAAAACAAAATGAAACGAAACCAAACAAAAAATGTAGCAACACTGTATACTAGTGATTCATACATTGCTGGTAGAAATGTAAAATACTTATCCCTCTGAAAAGCAATCTGACAGTTTCTTTAAAAATCTAATCAAATGACTACCATTTGACCTCAAAAACAAGTGAACTCTTGGGTATGCTTTCAAAAGAAATGAAACCATATAGTAATACAAACTATATCTGTATCAGATATTAATATCTGAATATTAATATCAGATATAGTTATAATTAAAAGCTAACACATTTTCTACTTTCTGTCTTTTTTATTTAACCCTTCTAAGAGGGGTGGAGGTGATACCACGCTGTAATTTCGATTTTCATTTCTTTAATAGCTAGTGATGTGCAGCATTTTTTAATTTATTTGTTAGCCATTTGTATCTCCTCTTTTCAGAACATATTTCTTTTTCTTTTGAGGCAGATCTTTTGCCCAATTCTTGATTGGATTATGTTTTTTGGTTGTCAAGTTTTTGGAGTTGCTGATACATTCTGTATGTAATCCGTTGTCCGATAAATAGCTTGCAAAAATTTTCTCTCAATATGCAAAGTTCTGTTCACTGCATTGATTGTTTCCTTTGTTGTACCAAAGCTTTAGAGCTAAATAATCCCATTTGATTATTATCAAAAAGACAGAATCTGAGAAGTGCTGGTGAGAATGTAGAGAAAGGTAAAATTCTATACACCATTGTTGGAAGTGTGTGGGATACTGCCACTATGGGAAACAGTATGGTGTTATTAAGAAAAATCATTTGTTGGCTGGCGCTGCAGCTCACTTGGCTAATCCTCCACCTGCGGTGCCAACACCCTGGGTTCTAGTCCTGGTTGGGGCACTGGATTCTGTCCCGGTTGCTTCTTTTCCAGTCCAGCTCTCTGCTGTGGCCCGGGAAGGCAGTGGAGGATGGCTCAAGTGCTTGGGCCCTGCACCCGCATGGGAGACCAGGAGGAAGCACCTGGCTCCTGGCTTCAGATCAACACAGCGCGCCGGCCATAGTGGCCATTTGGGGGGTGAACCAACGGAAAAGGAAGACCTTTCTCTCTGTATTTCTCTCTCTCACTGTCTAACTCTGCCTGTTAAAAGAAAGGAAGGAAGGAAGGAAGGAAGGAAGGAAGGAAGGAAGGAAGGAAGGAAGATCATTTGTAGAAAAATGGATGGAACTAGAGGACATGATGTTAACTGAACTAAGACACAGAAAGACAAATATCACATGTTCTCCCTCTAATGTGGAACCAAAAACATGTGAACACAAAATATTGACTGATAGAGGTTGAGAAATGTGGGAAGTAGGAGTTTGGATTAAAGGAGTAGGGGAAGTTGGGTGTGGTTCACAGATTGCAACAAATACACCAACATAAACTGTGAATAGAGGGGAAACTGGGTGTGCTGTATATGGAAATTCCTTGTACAACTTCACAAATTTCGTTAAAAAAAACTGAAAACAACTCAAGTGCTCTTCAATGGGTAAATAATTCTTAAACATGTTTTATTAATATCATGGAATGTCATTTAACAAGAAAAAGAAACTAATGAATCATGTATTTGGGACTTTTGGTGATGTTCCAGAGTTAATTCCAAAACATGTATTACTGAATTCTTTAGCATACTCAAAATGATGACATTATAGAAATGAAGGCCAGATTAGTGCTTGCTGTGAGGTAAGGAGTGAAATGAAACAGGGTGTTCATGGATATACACAGCCAATACTAAGAGGGATCCTTATGCTGATGGAATGGTTTCACCTTATCTAAATTTATATTAATATTATATTAATATTCTGATTGCAATATTTTTGATGACACCATTAAAGGTTCTTGGATAAGTGGAATTTTTTTGTGTGTGTGACAGGCAGCGTGGACAGTGTGAGAGAGAAAGGTCTTCCTTTTGCCGTTGGTTCACCCCCCAATGGCCGCTGCAGCCGGTGTGCTTGCGGCCAGCGCACCACGCTGATCTGAAGCCAGGAGCCAGGTGCTTCTCCTGGGCTCCCACTCGGGTGCAGGGCCCAAGGACTTGGGACATCCTCCACTGCACTCCCAGGCCACAGCAGAGAGCTGGACTGGAAGAGGAGCAACTGGGACAGAATCCGGTGCCCTGACTGGGACTAGAACCTGGGGTGCCGGCGCCGCAGGTGAAGGATTAGCCTATTGAGCCACGGCGCTGGCCAATAAGTGGAATTTAAAAGTGATACACATCTTCTGCAAACGTTTTGAAGAATACCACTTGTACGACTTTAGAAGATGCAGTTATTGGTGTAGACCTGAAAAAGGGAACAATAGAATTTCTACTATTTCTTGTAAGTGCACAAACATCTATAATTTCCTCAAAACTGAAAAAGCTTAATCAAAAATTGCAACTTTTTTTTTTTTTTTTGACAGGCAGAATGGACAGTGAGAGATAGAGAGAAAGGTCTTCCTTTGCCGTTGGTTCACCCTCCAATGGCCACAGCGGCCGGCGCACTGCAGCCAGTGCACCGTGCTGATCCGATGGTAGGAGCCAGGTACTTATCCTGGTCTCCCATGTGGGTGGAGGGCCCAAGGACTTGGGCCATCCTCCACTGCACTCCCTGGCCACAGCAGAGAGCTGGTCTGGAAGAGGAGCAACCGGGACAGAATCCGCCGCCCCGACCAGGACTAGAACCCAGTGTGCTGGCGCCGCAAGGCGGAGGATTAGCCTAGTGAGCCACGGCACTGGCCCCAACATTTTTCTTCTTTAAATATTTACTGCCTAGCGGCGCCGGCACACCGGGTTCTAGTCCCGGTTGGGGCGCCGGATTCTGTCCCAGTTGCCCCTCTTCCAGGCCAGCTCTCTGCTGTGGCCAGGGAGTGCAGTGGAGCATGGCCCACGTGCTTGGGCCCTGCACCCCATGGGAGACCAGGAAAAGCACCTGGCTCCTGGCTCCTGCCATCGGATCAGCGCAGTGCGCCGGCCGCATCGCGCCGGCCGCAGCGGCCATTGGAGGGTGAACCAACGGCAAAGGAAGACCTTTCTCTCTGTCTCTCTCACTGTCAACTCTGCCTGTCAAAAAAAAAAAAATTTACAATATTTCTCCAGTACTTATGATTTTATTTCTAAAAAATAGGTGTGCAAAGCTACTTTTAAAAATATATATTTGAAAGGTAGGGGAACACAGAGAGGGAGACACACACACCTGTACACACAGGGGTTGTGGGAGAGAGGAAGAAAGAGAAAGGTTGATAGATCTAGAGAGACTGATAGAGTGATCTACCGTATGCTGATTCACTACCCAAATGACTACAACAGTCAGGGCTAGCATAGGTGGAAGGAGGTATGTGAACTTCATCCAGGTCTCCCACGTGGATGGCTGGGACCTAGGTACTTGGACCAATCGTCAGCTGTCTTCCCAAGCACATTAGCAGGAAGCTTTATCAAAAGCAGAACAGTCATGATGTGAACTAACACTCTAAAATTAGTTGCCAGCATTATACTCAAGCCCACAATGCAAGCCCAGGCTATTTTAAAATTTACATTTTTGACATATGTGTATACCTACCTAGACATATGAAGACTTACATCTATTACAACGCATTTGTATGTACAGATATGAACACATTCACTCACAGTTACTGTATCAGCTTGAGTTTAACCACAAATCTTGATTAAACCATGACGATGATTTATTCATGTCAATTATTAAATATAAAAACATTTTAGTGGTCCAAATATGAATATCACTTCTCTGTAGTAACACTTTTTTCCCCTCTTTTTCCTGAGGAGAATTGTTTTGGACATTGAGATATTTCTTGCCTGAGAGTTTACATGTTTGTTTGCTTGAGGTAGAGAGAATGTGGTGACCTGGCATGCTAGAGTTTGGAAGGCATAAGCAGGCTGAAACAGAACCCTGGAAAGTGTAGAGCTCAGCATGGTTATGTGGTGCCTAAAAAAGCCAAGAAGTGAGGGGAGCTGAGGAAGACTTTGGCCTGAGATATTAATGTATCATGAAATGATCATAAAATGACTATATCCATCTGCCTCTTGCCAAGCATTCCATATGGAATGTGCAAAGTGCATATGGAGAAAAGTACTGAACTGAAGATAATAAGGAGTAATGCTTCTTGTTGCCAATATTAGACTAAAATTCATTTTGCTAAATCATTGTTAATAGCGAAAACTAAAAAAAGATTGTAATAAAGACACATGGTTCTTCCAAGCTGACATTCACAGTGTAATACATAACATTTACCTTGGTAGTTATTCTTCTTTGTGGTGGGAGGTAAGGCTTTCTCCTAGACAGCCTTTTAAGTTAGAGATGATGAACTATATCAATAAATTATATTGCAACAAAATCACCAAGACCAGATTGCAAACATTCAAACATTCTGCAGGAACACTGAAATTAACTCACCGAGCTATAGACAAAAATATGTATAATCTATCATTGACAACGGCTATTTTGCCTGAAGAGTGAACATTAGCCAACGTAAATGAATGACTGTGTTATCAAAACAGTTACTACTTTGAGATACTTTCATAAAAACATTTCTGAAGAAATTCTTTGAAGGCATTTGTCCAAGAGTATAGTTTAAAGATATAAGAAATCTTGAGTATTGTCTGACTCCTTTTTTCAGGGACAAATGTTACAAACCAAATTGAACTGTCTCTAACCAGTAGCGATTTCTATTAAATGTAGAATTGTTTGCACTTTCAAAAATATCATTTGTTATATTAAAACCATGGAAATTGCATTTCTTCATGCCCAATATCTTGCTCATAATCAATGGAAAGAAATTGTACAAGGGCATGGGTCATGGGTGGTAATCTTAGAATTCTTCCTACCACAGAATAGACTTTGTATGTGTTTATTCTTTAAATGTGGAGTAAATTTGTGTGATCACAACATAAAAGCACAACTTTCTCATTTCAACTCTCAAATTTTAAGTACTAGTAAAAACACTGAAAACAAACACATAGATGGGCAAGGAAACAAAACTCTTCTTCAATTTATAATGCTAATCAACATATATGATACTTAATAGTTATAAAGTTGATTTTGATATGTATGACTGGATACTCAAATATTAGGTGAATGTTTTCTGATGACAGGGATAAAATTGATTCCCACATATTGCTCTTTAAATATTAAATAAGGAAGAAACCTGTGTATGGAGAAGTCTGGCACACAGCACCACATCAAGCTTATCAGCATCAATAATGATACTAATTGATATAGGTACACTGTGCTATGCTACACTGAGATACGATGCAACTTCAATATGTTATGTCCCTGCCAGAAATTGATTACCTGGATCTAGTTAGGATAAAATAGAAGGGCATGCTTAACTTATGAACCTCCTGTCAAATTCTTGGCGTTTATACTTCAAAAATGCCAATGTTGGGAAAGGTTGAAACAGGTTCCAGAAGGAGGATCCCGTGGAGAATTCTAACTACTGGCAAAACACAACCAAATATTACAGTTTGGTTTTGGAGGAAATTTCTTTAGATTCTTATCTTTTAAATGTTTATTTTATTTACTTGAAAGGTGGAATGATAGCAAGAGAAACGGAAGGGGAGAGGGAGAGATTCTGTCTACTGGTTCACTCCCCACATCCTCAGATGGTCACAGCGGCAGGGACTGGACCAAGTGAAAGTATCCAGGTACCCCGCATAGGTACAAGGGCCCAAGGGTTTGGACCATAATCTATTGCTTTTCCAGGCACATTAGCAGGGAACTGGATCAGAAGCAGAGTAGCCAGGACACAAACTGTGCAACACAATGCCGGTCAGGTCCTTATTTTTAAAGTTTAAATCAGTGGCCATTCACATGTGGGGATGGTTACACAGGAGAATATACTGTATATTCATGCTTATGCTTAATAGCATTTTGGAGTACATGAAATGTTACTGTGATACAGACACGGTACATAATACTGAAGATCAATTAAGGGCTTCTGGTTTAAAGTAAATGTCAGCCTGTGACACATCTTTATTAAAATTTTTACTAATCTTGTTAATTGTTAATGAAAACACAAAATAGTAAGAAACAATAGAAATTTTATAAACATTCTTGTGGGGAGCAACTCGGACTAGACTAAGTTACTGGAATTAAGACTTATTCTATGCATCTGCTCTCCTACAATATGGCGCTGGGAGAGGAGTAAACAGCTTTTACACAGCTGCCTCCAGTTCAACCAGTAACCTGCAGGAGCTGATCCCGCTCCTGATTGGAGGAGAGCATCATACTCGGTGTGTGGGTAGCAGAGTTGGGATTGGTGGAAGAGGACTATAAAGGAGGAGAGAGACAACATGCACCAGGAACATCTATCTGAAGGAACACCTGTGCAGCCCCCGAGAGAGCCAGCCGGTGGTGTGCCGCTCCCCCTCGGAAGTGGGGAAAGTGGCAGGGGGAACCGCCCTTCCATGGAGGTGTAAGGGTCGGTAGCCAACCCGGGAAGAACCAGCAGCAAACCCGGGAAGGGCCGAGCAGACAAAAGAACAGCACAGGGTCCTGTGTCATTCCTCCGCGAAGAGGGGGAGCGACAATTCTAGTGTCAGAGATGTATTCAATAACAATATTGCTAATGAAACCACATTTGTTATAGAATCACTGTGCTGCAAGAGACAAACATCCTCTCAAAATAGTTAGAAAAGTTGTTCTTTATCAGGTCAGTTTCCATTCAGATATGAAAGTAAGTGTCAGAGAATTGAAAAGACTATCTTCAGGGATTCTGAACTCAGTGGTGGTGTTGGTGTTTCAAGCATAAACTTGGTGTTATATAAAATGTCATGCCTCTGCTCTTCTGTTGCTGTTTTGCAAATAACAGAACTTCTATTCTCACTCTCTTCCTTCCTTCCAAAGCCCCCT
This sequence comes from Oryctolagus cuniculus, assembly GCF_051225735.1. NCBI lineage: Eukaryota > Metazoa > Chordata > Mammalia > Lagomorpha > Leporidae > Oryctolagus > Oryctolagus cuniculus. Next base: position 42,030,589 of record NC_142880.1, read on the forward strand.
GCTTCCCTCCTCTTCCCTCCCCTCTTCTTCCCCCCTCCTCTCCTCTCTTCTCTCCACACCTCTCCCCTCCCCTCCCATCTACTCCTCCCTCCCCTCACAGAAAGTAGAAACTACAATGAAGTATTATCTCACTCCAAGGAGATAGGGAAGAGTGTAGGAAGGAAAGTACAATCATATTCTTAGAATTGTATCTATGAACTACATGAAATCTGTTTTTATATTAAAAAAGAATAGTCATTTTCCAGAAATGAAAAAAATATTGATAAGACTTTTGGAAAAAGGAAACCTAATACAGTAATTTTGGGAATGAAAATTAGTACAGTTAGTAGGGAAAAAAGCATCTAGATTCCTCCAAAAACTAAAAGTAGTTTGACCACATGGCCCCTTCATTCCACTTCTAGTAATAGGAAATGCAGTCAGCACATTGCCTGAGTCATCACATTGCCTCCCAGGAACTATGATAGTAGTGGAAGAATGCTAGGGGCACATGTGTAAAGGATATGACTATGGTGCTGATATGTTCTGCCAGAGCAGTTAATTAATTATGACAAATGGACAGCTTTTGGGATTTTTTACTTCAAACACCTTTGGTTCATAAGAATATGAAGTGCCATCAAAAAAATATAAGTATTCTGAAGTGAGGCTCTCATCCTGCTCCAAAATATTAACAGATAAAGAGAACTCCTGTTAGGGTTAGAATGACTGAATTTCTTATATTAACACAAAAGATAATTGGACCATTTTAACCATCTGGATCCTAAAATAATTGGTATTACATTTATTTATAGTAAGATAACAAATATTGTTTTAATGATATAACCCATCATTGTTTGAAACTGCAAGATCAACTAGTGTATTTTATTTGAAAGGCACTCTATATTCTGATAGATCCATGTGATGTATGTGATTTATAACAGGTAGCAATCAAACTATTGACAAGCACTTTTTAGTCATTACAGCTAATTAAGACTTAGCAATTTTATTTTTATTTATTTTTTTTTTTTACAGGCAGAGTGGACAGTGAGAGAGAGAGACAGAGAGAAAGGTCTTCCTTTGCCGTTGGTTCACCCTCCAATGGCTGCCACGGCTGGCGCACCGCGCTGATCCGATGGCAGGAGCCAGGTACTTCTCCTGGTCTCCCACGGGGTGCAGGGCCCAAGCACTTGGGCCATTCTCCACTGCACTCCCGAGCCACAGCAGAGAGCTGGCCTGGAAGAGGGGCAACCAGGACAGAATCCGGTGCCCCGACTGGGACTAGAACCCGGTGTGCCAGCGCCGCTAGGCGGAGGATTAGCCTATTGAGCCACGGCGCCACCAAGACTTAGCAATTCTAAAGAGAACCCAATATATTCTTCATTATTTAGAGTCCTCACTATTACAATGAAACTAAAGTGTATTCTGCGCCTCCTTTAGTTACTATGATCTGGATACACAGTTGTGCCGAGCATAAGGTCTGATTTTTTTGTTTGTTTGTTTTCTCCTAAGGCTATGACTTCATTTTCTACAGATATATATATTATGCCTCGTATTTTAGTGCTTTTTTGCATTTATTATAACCTAAAAATTATAATATTTACTACATCAAGTTTGATGTTTTCAAACCAAGTACAGCACACTATTTATGCTATATCCCACTCAGACTAAATATATAATACCAATTTTGTCACAGTGGACACCTGCTGTCATGCTTCTGTAGTTGGACAATAGGGTAGAATTTTTTTGCTGAATCATTAGTAATTCACACATCCTCAGAATACGATCAATTATAAAAGCTCTACACTTGTTACAAGTGGTGATCTCAAGTTTCTTGCTTCGAGTAAGTGTTCCAATATTAATTCCATGGTCTCAAACTGAAAATAAGACTGATATTAAAACTGAGATTGTACAGAATGTCCCTTTTTGTGCTTCACAGTTTTATCTCTAAAACACCTATTTCATTCTCAGCTTATCTATTGTCAAAAAAAATGCTCTAGAATTTCCCATGAAGTCCTCCTATATTTTCAAGGTTACATAAAAACAATCCAAACTGTTATGAAAACCTCAGCCTCTAATATGGTATTCAACTATATTTAGAGAAAATCATCTCATGGATACTACACCTATACATACATATATATACATATATATGTAAATTATTTAATGACATTTCTTTTTTTGTAAAGATTTACTTATTAATTTGAATGTCAGAGTTACATTGAGAGAGAGGGAGAGAAAGAGAGAGAGAGAGAGGAGAGAGATTTCCATCTACTGGTTCACTCCCCAAATGGCTGCAGTGACCAGGACAGGGCCAGGCCCAAGCCAGGAGCTCCATCTGAGTCTCCCGCATGGATGCAGAGTGCCAAGCACTTGGGCCATCTTCCACTGCTTTTCCAGGCATGTTGGCAGGCATCTTGATATGAAGTTGAGCAGCCGGTACTTGAACCAGCGCCCTATGGGATGCTGATACTATAGATCGCGGCTTAACCTTCTTCACCACAGCACCAGCCCCTTAATGACATTTCTGTGAATATTCTATTTTTTTAAATAAAGTAATACTTTCTATTACAGAAATTTCCAAATACATAAATAATAAAACTAATGGTGTTAAAAAGCCCCTTGTCCAAGCACAAATACATGGGTCATCTTGTTTTATCTGTATCAATTACAATTATTTTGGAATTGAAAAAATAATAAATTTTAAACTAAATATTTCAACTTGACTCTTTAGAAGATTACACAGATTTTAAACATATTCACAGATTATTATGTATCTCCTAGTTAAAAGTAATCATCTAAGTTTACTCAGTCTAGAAATGGAAGTGTTCTAATTATTCCACCCCATGTCCACATTATTATTAATATTTTAATTGACTTTATCAAAGTCTGTAATAGTATAGGAATTACGGCTTTCAATCTCTTCAGGTTTCCTTCTTCACATTCTCATTACTCTCTCTGTCTTTGTAATCTATTTTAATAACAGGCTGGTTTCTTTGTGCTGTAAATTACACTACATTACAGAGTCTACAGAATACAATTCCATGCTTTCATGCTTCTGTTTCCTGGTATTGCTTATACTTCACTTCAGTTATATTCCAGGTATTTAGATCAAAATATCTAATTTAATTTAGTTCCATGTTCAACAGGAATGTATCATAGATAGTTATGAGCATTTTCAACAGAACACACACTATTCAATGATCCTTCTTTTAAAGATGATAACATCACTAATTTTATATTTATTCATTATTTTCAATAACTTTGGAAAACAGTGACATTAAACTTTAATATTCCTGTTCACTGGTTACTGGAATCATTCTATTTTCTTTTACAATTAGCAGGCTGATTCATTTTAAATTTATGCTAGGATATAGTGTGTAAATTAATATAGCATTTTCATATGATTAGCTAGTGTTCCAAATATATCTTGTTGCAAAGTAAAACTTTCCTCCACTATTGTGAAATGATGTGATCATTACTTAAATTTTGAATTGCATTAATGTGTATTTCTGGAATTTCTATTCTGTTATACTGGTCTGCTACTTTGTAGGTCAATACCACAACTTTACAAATCAGACTCTGTAATGTAATTTAATACCTACAAGTTTCAGCTCATTTCAGCAAATTTGTGTGATTTTTTAACCATGTTTATGATTCCGACTTCAATTTATAACTTGTTAACCTGCAGAACCAAATTGATATTTTGATTAACATTTAATTAATTAAATTAATTGATTAATAGATGATATTATAGATATTTATAGATTTGGAATATATATTATTAAGTTTAAGATGATAATATTGCCCAGTTTGTTTTTTGAAGCACATTTATGGGGTGGGCATGGTGGATCAGATATCACTTAGGATGCTCATATCCCACATCAGAGTGCCTGTGTTTGAGACCAGGCTCAGCTCCTGATTCTAGCTTCTTTTATACGTACACCATGGGAAGCAACAGAAGATCACTCAAGCATTTGGGTCCCTGCCACCCATGTAGGAGATCTGGATTGAATTTATAGCTCATAGCTTTGGCCAGCCCCAGTCCTTGTTGTGGGCATTAAGGAGTAAACCTATGGAGGTGAGATTCTCTCTCTCTGTTGCTCTCTGTCTCTCTGTCTCTCTCTCTGCTTTTAAAATAAATAAAACAAATTCTTGACGTTTAGAGATGTGGATTTAAGTTTAATAAAAAGTTGGTCAGAAACCACAGAGCTCCCATGTGCTCGCTCAGACCCTCCAGCTTCCCTATTAACATCTTCTATTGGAGTAGTATGTTTGTTAGGATTTATTATTCACTAAAATACATAGTTTATACTAAAGTTCACAACTTGTCTAGCACAGTGTATGAATTTTGACAAGTGTACAATGATATACCAGTAGATCCACAGTTAGCAGCATCTACAGGATAGTTGCAATGCCTGCAAATCTGTGTGCTACTTACTAAGTCTGACAGCCACTGACCTTTTCATGGTCCCTGTGGTGTTGGCCTCTCAGGAATGTCATAGAATTGGAATTCTGCAGGATGCAGCCTTTTCAGACTGGCTTGTTTCACTTAGCACAGAACATTTAAAGTTCTCTTATATATTTTCGAGGATTGATAGGTCATTTCTTTTAATGATTAAATGATATTCACTGTCTGGATGTACTTTCATCTGTCCGTTCACTTCATGAAGGGTAACTTGCTTCCTTCCAGCTTGTATCAGTTATGAATACTTACACTGTTATTGCTGGTTTTTGGGTGAACATGCTTTCAAATCACCTGTGAAAATACAAAGAATGACTATTGGGTCATATGGTAAGGATTTTTCTATTTTGTAAGAAACTGTCACATTGTTTTCCAGCATGACTGTACCACTTGGAATACTCACTGTCATTCCCCACTGTCTTATACTCTTACTAACATTCAGTGTAGTGTTTTGGATTTTAGCTTTCCTAACAGGTGTGCAGTGGTATATTTTTTGTTTTATGTTTCTTTTAAAATTTTGTTTCTGCTGTACTTTCCATGAAAACTTGTAAGTATTTTTTGTTGTTTATATATAAAATATATTGATTTTATGTCAGTCTTAATATTCAGTATTGACATATATACTAACTTTTTAGTTTTGTAGGATTTGTGTTACTGTTGTAAGATTATGTCATCAATGATTAGATTATCTTACTGGTGTTTGGATTGTTGTGTCTCTAGTGTTTTTTTCTTTTTCTCATCAAGTCTATTTGTATTGACTCATCTATCACATTATTAAATAACAGAGATCTTAGAGGACAATATTTTCTTATTGATTAGCCCAAACTGTATAGTTCTGTATGCAAATAGTTTAAACATTTTCCATACATTTTAGGTAAATGTTTTTATTCATCTTATTCTTGACTCTAATATGATATATTTAAATATAAACATGTACAAATCAATTTCATAATAAAGAAATAACTGACAATGCTTATTTACTTGAACAAACACAATAAAAGATAAAATACGGTTCCTCAAACCTAAGAAATCTGCAATAACAAAAAAAGAAAACCAGTGACAAATGTTTAAAATGTCAATGTAAAAATCTTGAATAAAATATTAACAAAAATAATTTTAAGGTACTATTGAGAAGTAAATAGTCATTACAATTTTAGTTTTATCCCAGGTTTCAAGGTAGTTCAATGTTAGGAAATCACAATTCAATTCATAATAGTGAGGCTAAGGAGAAAAATTATATGATCATTAGAAGAGATGCAGAAAAGAAATTTGCAAAATATATTTACTTACTTTTAATTTCTGAAATTGCAATTTATCTGTGTTTCTGCTCCTACTGCTTTGTTTTGATTTGCTGTGCAATGTTTTCACTGTAGTATACATTCAATAATTACGTTGATATAAGTGACTATTGCTAGAAATATTACTTTGATATCTTAAATGCTAAATTGCTTAGATTTTACTAGTTTTATAAATATTATTATTAAAATGTTTAGGAGATTTTAAAATTTATCTAGTTTTCTCTTTGAAGCAAGGGTTGTTTCATACACCATTTTTGTGGTTGTATGTTTTTAAATTTAGTGTGTGTTTTTTTTTTTTGTTTCATTGTTAATTTCTTCCATTATTTCTTTCTGATCATAAAAATTGTTTATATTTCTTCAAATGTCTTGGGTCTTTTAATCAAACTAGTAGAAAAATGTTAATATTCCATATAAATTTGAAAATAGAGCATATTTTCTGTTGTGGATAAGAATGTTATGAATTTTCATCTGAGAGTCTGTTTTAGGCCTCAAGTTTACCTCTTATCAAAAAAAAATCAATTCACTCTAGAAGAACAAAGACAAAGAAACTCACATAAAATACCAAGTTACCAAAATACTGCATACAGTGTTGTTCATATTTTGCTTTATCCATGTTTTTACTTTAATTTGCTATTGTTTCATTTTTTATCTCCATTGTTGCCATGTTTTGTGAATTGTCTTTCTCATTGGAAAGCATGCATTTTTGTCTCTTCGTTCTTTGAGTTAAGATTCCACTTTTCCATATGTAAGAATATGTCTTCCTTTTTGTAATTTGCTAGTATGTTTCCTATATGATTAGTTACTTAAAGTTCAATTATTTATTTCTATTTATATGAAAGGTAGTGTGGCAGAGAAAGGCAAAGAGATCTTCCATCCACTGATTCACTCCCCAGATGCCCTAAACAGGTGGGACTGGGCCAGGAGGAAGCCAGGAACCAGGAACTCCATCTAAGTCTTTTGTGAAGGTGGCAGGGACTCTAGAACTTCAGTTTTTACATACTGCTTCCCAGGATGTGTGTTACAAAAAGGAGATCAGAAAAGGATAAAGGACTAGATCTCACACGTTCTGACATGGGATGTGGGTGTCCCAAGAAGGGACTCACCTCTGGGCCACGGCACATGCCTTTCCTTCTGTCCTGTGCTTTGATGCTATACCGCATTGTGGTAGTTAGCTCTCATATAATCTTTCTAGTTTAGACTTCAATTGTGCTATTTTCATTAATTTCAAATTTTATCTGAGTGTCCAAAGACTTTTCTTCATTTCTTTTTGTCATTTGTTATTTCATGTCTAATATTTTCTAAATCTTTTTATAATTTTAAAATTAATTTCATTCTAAAATAATGTCCTGAAATATCATTCCTTTTGTAGGCATAACTTTCCAATGCATCTTCTTTGTACAAATACTGTTCTGCATTCATGAACCTGCTATTTAGGATACTTATCTCCTAAATCCAATGCACTACATATTTATTGGTTTATAGGAAGCTAAAGTGGAAACAATTTAAGCTACATAAAATTTGTCATTATCCTTAATCTTAGCAACTGGACAGTCCAGCCCCTGCTGCTTTTGTCTAATTCCTTATTTAATTGGGTCATAAAAAATTTATGCTAATACCCATTTAAAAATTCCATTTAGTGGTTAAATGAATAATTTTAATGAAAAATGTCTGTAACCTATGTAATATCATATTTTAAAATACCAAAGCAATTCAAATTTAAGAATAGTCTTCTGAAAACATGATGTTGAAAGTCACAAGCCAAGTTTTAGTAGATGTAATTGCTTTGTTTTCAAAACAATACACTAAGGAAGAACAATTAGAATGCAGATATATAAAAAGGTAAGTATTATATATATTCTTTACAAAACTAATCTGATAATCCATGCAGGTTATAAACTCTAATAACTTCATGCAATTTAAATTACTAATATAATGGTTTCTTCTGTTTTTCATTGCTTTGAAATGTTTCTTATGGATGCTAGATAACAATTGTGTCATCTTGGAGAAACTAAAGCATTTCATTTTATTATTTATAAATTTAAATTCCTTCCAGCTATTACTCATAATGCAAAAGTTCAAGTCCTTTGAACACCAGATTGTAACAATTATGACAAAAACTTCATTTATGCCAATTGAAACTATAAATATGACGTCAGTTAGTGGGAGCTATTGATCACAGTGAGTCAAAATCTAGTTTATGGTCATTTATTTATGTGCCCTTATTCACATTAAATTTCACAATTCTACATTTAATAAACTAGAAATGTGAATACTGCAATTTTAATTATCTATTTGTTGAAACACCTGACAATACACGGAAATGTATGAAATCAAATAGTTATATATATATATATATATATTTGTATTTGATATTTATATATTTATAAATTTCAAATAATTGTGGTGGTTAAAAATCACAAACTTAGAAATTTTGTTTTGAAAGTTCTTTTGACAATCATACAAGCAACCTCACTGGAGCAGCCTACACAAATTCCCAGCCTACAGTCTGATAAGCCTACACAAATCTTTTCTAGGACCAAAGTGTCCCTTCACATCCTTCCTGCCTGAATAAAAAGGATCACACGAAAGGAAGTCTACTAAACTAGGTGTAGATTGAGGTGTTTGTGGAAAATAATGGAAAATGAAGGAGAAATGTATACATTTCAATGAAGAGAATCAGGTTCTACTCATGAAATATTAGTATCTTTGTGACAATGGACTGTCTTGTGATTCTGTTCCAACTTATTTCAGAATTACTGTAGCTTCACTCCTTCATTTGTCATTTAAGAAAAGTTGTGTGTGTGCACGTGTGCTCAAGTATATGTGTGTGTCCCTGATCATATATTCTGTAGAAGTAAGAAAACTTGATTTCGAGCTCCAGACATCCAATTAAGGAAGGGGAGTTTGGGACAGAATGTTGAAACTTCTGTGCACAAATGAAAGACCCTAGACATTAAGATAGAAGCTGTGATAGATAGGCCATGTTCTCAGCAGGGTTTCAATTAGCTTTAGTGTGGAATAAAAGGATGCAAACCATCCCTAAAGGTCAGGCTGGAGGACTGCAGCTGGGACTGATACTGTTGCCAGTTGGCAGCAGGTATGTGTGGGTCTGCACACATAACCAGCCGGCGGGTTGTGGCCATCATGAAACATGTTTCATCTGGAAAACGGACCAGTCCATGCTTTCCTTTTTTTTTCTGACTGCAATGCTCAGGTGAATTCTCTAATAACCATCACAGATCATGTACCACAGGTAAGACACAAATATTTGGCATTGTCATAGCCTAAGACTGGGAGGCGTAACTTGGGTTTGTTTGGTTAGTCCTCTAAATGCAGTCTGTTCTAACTACAAGATTACATTGTGAAATAAAAATAAGCCAGTCCCAAAAAGACAAATACCATATGTTCTTCCTGACCTGTGATAACTAATAGAGCACCTATAAGGTAATCTATAGAAGTGAAATTGACACTTTGAGAAGCAATGATTTTTGAACAGCCCCTGTCTCAACTATTCAGGAGCAGTTTTTTTTTTTTTTCAACACTACTTTTTTTAGATTGATTTATTTATTTGAAAGTCAGATTTCACAGAGAGCGGAGAGGCAGAGAGAAAGAAAGGTCTTTCATCCACTGATTCACTCCCCAGTTGGCCGCAATGGCCAGAGCTGCGCCAATCCGAAGCCAGGAGCCAGGAAGGAGCTTCCTCCAGGTCTCCCATATGGGTGCGGGAGTCCAAGGACTTGGGCCATCTTCTACTCCTTTCCCAAGCCACAGTGGAGAACTGGATCGGAAGTGGAGCAGTTGGGTCTTGAACCCATATGGGATGCTGGCTCTGAAGGCAGTGGCTTTACTTGCTACGCCACAGCGCTGGACCCTTTCCAAACTACTTGTTGAACTCTTTACTTAACATAGAGTTAATCATATGTGTATAAAGTTAATTGAAAATAGATCTTAGTAAAAAAAATAAGAAGGGGAATAGGAAAAGGAGGAGGAAGAGGTGTGGCAGAGTGGGTAGGGGGAGCATGGTGGGAAGAATCACCATGTTCCTAAAGTTGTAATTAAGAAATGTATGAAGTTTGTACTCCTTAAATAAAAGGTTTCTGGGGGAAAAAAAGATTACTTTGTCATAAGTTGTCACATGTTTCATAATTTATTATATTAATGTATGGATTTTTATTTAGGTTCTCAATTATTTTTAATATACATAAGAACAGTTTCTTTTTTTTTTTTTTAAGATTTTATTTATTTGAGAGGTAAAGTTACAGACAATGAGAGGGAGAGACAGAAAGGTCTTCCTTTTGTTGGTTCACTCCCCAAATGGCCACAACGTCCAGAGCCGTGCCGATCCTAAGCCAGGAGCCAGGAGCTTCTTCCTGGACTCCCATGTGGGTGCAAGGGCCCAAGGACTTGGGCCATCTTCTACTGCTTACCCAGGCCACAGCCGAGAGCTGGATGGGAAGAGGAGCAGCCGGGACTAGAACTGACGCTCATATGGGATGCTGGCGCCTACAGGCAGAGGATTAACCTACCATGGTGCCGGCCCCAGAACAGTTTCTAATAAGCTACTTTAATTCACAGATCTTTTCATACAATTATGAAATTAAAATAGATGGTAAAATATTAATATGCATTTAAGAAAAGGAACTAGAAAATATCAATTGTAATTTTCAGTTTTTCTAAAAATTCTAAATAAACCTATAAAATATTTCATATGAATAAATTTTAAAATAATATATTTAATAATGAGAATGAATAAGTATTATTAAAATAAGACCATTTTGAATCAGAAAGTAAAATATATATCTTCTCACGACCTACCTTGAGATAGCACATTTTCTTTTTTTTTTTCTTTAGTAAATATAAATTTCCAAAGTACAGTTTATGGATTACAATGGCTTTCCCCCCCATAATTTCCCTCCCACTCGCACCCCTCCCATCTCCCACTCCCTCTCCCATTCCATTCACATCAAGATTCATTTTCAATTATCTTTATAAACAGAAGATCGATTCAGTATATATTAAGTAAAGATTTCATCAGTTTGCACCCACACAGAAACACAAAGTGTAAAAATACTGTTTCAGTACTAGTTATAGCATTACTTCACATTGGACAACACATTAAGGACAGATCCCACATGAGGAGTAAGTACACAGTGACTCCTGTGGTTGACTTAACAATTTGACACTCTTGTTTACGGCGTCAGCGAGATAGCACATTTTCTAAAATCCTAAAATACATTCAGTTATAAAATTTTAATTCCATGAAATTAAAAATGTAATAGAAAGTTAAATCATCAGCGTAATACTTTAAAAAATTAAGTGTGTCTTCATCTGGAAGTCAAATGTTTTCTAATGCTAGCTTAAATCCAGTGCTACCATTATCTCATAAACCTTAACCTTTGCCACAACACACATTGCAATTATTACAGTTCCTGGAATTAATCAGCATCATTAATGGTCTAGAAAAGTCACCTTTCAAAAAATATCTTCACTAATTGCATTTTTGTCTAACTTCTTATAGTGTCTTAGACTTAATAAAGTTATTGGAAGACTATAAGAGGTAAAGTTTGATAACTCACCTGCAATTACCAAAGAGGATTTATGCATTTTCTATGGAACTTGTTATTTGGAAATAATTTCAAAACTAAGATCTTTCTCCTGGAAATCTCTCAATGCTTGGCTCTCCCCCAGTTATACAATGACCCTGTCTCTCTCCTCCTAAGTTTCGTAGCTAAGATGGCTTTGTCTCTGCCTACAGGTGGGTAGAATGCACTATGTCCCACTGTTTGGAAACATGACCTCACGTGCCTAACCAATGATGATTTAAGGAATATAGATAAGAACTTATTTGTGCTATGTCTCATTACACACCTCTAAATTCTAATGTTGTAATGTGAGTGGTATAAGTGTATGTTCACACATGCATGCATGTGTGTGCCAAATTTTGTGATTCTAACATGTGGACTAATCAATTTAGTGGATACCAGTTCACTAAAACTCAGCTGGACACAATTTCCATTCCATGAGGATTTTATGCATGAAAACTTCTTATGAAGTCTAAAATTATTACTCAAATAGGTTTCAAATAATTTTGAAAGTTTTTTGAAGTTTTGATTTCTCAATTATTCTTTCATCTAAACAACTGTGTCATAATTATTTAACCAAAATTATGTTTTATTCAATAAATGATAATAGTATATTCATTTTAGCTTTCAAATGCTGAGCACATTTCAGAGGCACAAAGATATGGTAATAGTGTTTCTATCAAACTAACAAATAATATTGATAAATAAGGAAATTTAGAAAGCCATTAAATAGTGTAAAAACATGTTAAAGAAAGAAACCTACATTTAATATTAATGCTTGAATTTCAAAATATAAATGAAATTCTCATTTTTCAATGTTACAGAATCCTTAAGACATAACTATGCCCCAGAACTAACTACACTTTGGCCTTCAGTGGCAAAATGATTTCAACAATGCTAATATCTTTTCATGTGTGTAAACTAAATAACATTAAGGAATATCTCCAGTTGTTAAATATCCTGGGACACACAAATGCTAAGGTAGCAGTTGCGAGAGTAATTACTGTGAATAAATTATTTGGCAATAATTTACAGATGAAAACCAGCTAACATTTAAACCTCTTGTAGAGTCCACTGAGAGGGTCCTACTGTACCATGTGTAGAGATGAGCAAAGTAAGGCAGTGGGAATTCAAGGAATTTACCCAAATGTGTTCTTTTATTAATTTGATCTCAGACTTTGTTCATCTGAGCCTAGGCAACATTTCTTTAACCATGCACTAAATTGCTAGTGGATTTTTACTGAATTGACTTTCTGACATTTTTCTTTCTGTAATTAGTTCACTAACTGACTTTTTGCAAATTATTTCCATAAACAGCTAGGATATCCATCCTATATTTGAATTCTATAAGAAAAATATGTACAACCACATGACTAGTTAAAACATCAAATACCATATAATTTTCTATTGAAATATTTGTCTATGTATCTTCCAAATCTACAATCAAGCTCACAATACATATATTTATTTCCTGTATATCATCTTCTTTTTATTCTACTTCTTTGTAAATGTCACCATATCTCTAAGTATATAATTTAAAAAGAACATGACAATGTGGCTCAATAGGCTAATCCTCCACCTTGCGGCGCCGGCACACCGGGTTCTAGTCCCGGTTGGGGCGCCGGATTCTGTCCCGGTTGCCCCTCTTCCAGGCCAGCTCTCTGCTATGGCCAGGGAGTGCAGTGGAGGATGGCCCAGGTGCTTGGGCCCTGCACCCCATGGGAGACCAGGAAAAGCACCTGGATCCTGGCTCCTGCCATCGGATCAGCGCGGTGCGCTGGCTGCAGCGGCGGCCATTGGAGGGTGATCCAACGGCAAAGGAAGACCTTTCTCTCTCTGTCTCTCTCTCTCACTGTCCACTCTGCCTGTCAAAAATAAAAAAAAAAAAGAACATGACAATTTAAAATGATTATTTGGAAAAGATGAATATATGTTTACTGAATTTCAAAATTTAATTTCATTTTGCTCTGTTTTGTTTCTTAACCATTTGGAAAATATACATTTTTATTTGTAAAAATTAAATATAAACTAATATTTTTACTATTAATGAATTAAACTGGAAATTAGATAAAGCTGAAATGGAAATTCCCCATGTCAATGTACAGTAGATAGATGGCTGTCCAGACCTACTAGGGAAGTGGGAAGTGGTGTTTGAATCACTACATTTCACTTGATGTTGATGAAACTCTTGGTTAAAATCATGAATAATATGAATGTGTAAACAAATATTCAAATTTTTTTCTACACAAGATTTTGTTATTAATTTACATTGAAATGCACTTTTTTAAAGCCCTTCAAGTATGTCTATAATTCAGAGCATTTTTTTTAAAAAAAGATTTACTTATTTATTTGAAGATTTGAGTTACAGAGAGAGAGGGAGAAACAGAAAGAAAGACAAATCTTCCATCTGCGGGTTCACTCCCCGAGTGGCCATAATGGCTAGGACTTGGTCAGAGCAAAGCCAAATCCAGGAGTTCCATCTGGGTCTCTGACATGGGTGACAGGGGCTCAAAAATTTGTGCCATCATTCACGGCTTTTCCCAAATCATAAGCAAGGAGATGATCTGGAAGTAGGGCAGCCAGGACCCTAACCAGCGCCTATATGGGACACCAGCATGGCGGAAAGCAGCCTTACCCAATATACCACAATGCCCCGGTGCATTATTTTCATGTGATTTGGTTGTTTTCTTTTAGTCAGAATATTCTTTTAATTGGGGTATGGAGAATTGGATGCTTTTCAATAGACATTCATTTGTAGCCCCTCGGAGCCTATTGCAGGCCTGCCTGTACAGATATAAAATTTTTATAATATTTGCATATAAATAATGAATCTACACTGGCAGGACCTTATCAAAAATTTCTTTCCCTAATCATATCTCTCAAGTTTCAGAATGCTGAAACGTTCATACACTATCTGTACTTTATAGACAATGGTAGATAAATAAAGTAAAAGTCTTTGTGAGATCATCTGCTCCATTGAGGTGTGGACCACTTTCTCTGTTCTTCTAATCTGTCGGTTCTATTACCAATATTTCTTCTCCCTTCTCTTTATTTCATTTTCCTGTATTTCTTTATTTGTCCCTTTACTTTCAAGCTATTGTTTCTCTTACATCCAGTTGCCTGGGTCTTTGGAGCCGTTTGGCTCAGAGTAGTCCAACATTTTGGAGTTGGCAGGGAATGAGAATGGAGGACAAAAGTTTTAAATTAATTATTAAAAGCAACAACTTAAAGGCTGCTCATTTGGACTTAACACACTTAACCACTAGTCCAAATTGTTGATATAAATTATCCCTAGAAGTTGTTGATATTAATTATTAATTTAAACACTTTCTTTCTTCCTCCAAACCTAGAGAAAATAATGCACATGCTATCTCTATAACTATTATAAAATTTTTGAGAAGAAATAAAACAGAAAATCATGTTTATTGATCTGAATTTCTTTTTGATATAAAATGAGTAAAAATCACCATATATCAGTATATAATTAAATTTAAAAAGATAAATGGCAATTTAAATATTTGTAAAAAGTTACACACAGATTTACTAAATTTAGAAATTTCATTTTGTTGTGTTTTTTTTTTTTTTCTTAACAACTTGGAAAATATACATTGTTGTACTTCTCTTTTTTTTTTTTTATTTTTTGACAGGCAGAGTGGACAGTGAGAGAGAGACAGAGAGAAAGGTCTTCCTTTTGCCGTTGGTTCACCCTCCAATGGCCGCCACGGCCGGTGCGCTGCGGCCGACGCACTGCGCTGATCCGATGGCAGGAGCCAGGAGCCAGGTGCTTTTCCTGGTCTCCCATGGGGTTAAGGGCCCAAGCACCTGGGCCATCCTCCACTGCACTCCCTGGCCACAGCAGAGAGCTGGCCTGGAAGAGGGGCAACTGGGACAGAATCCGGCGCCCCAACCGGGACTAGAACCTGGTGTGCCGGCGCCGCTAGGCGGAGGATTAGCCTAGTGAGCTGCGGCACCAGCCACATTGTTGTACTTCTAAAAGTTAAATATAAACTAATATTTTTGCTCTTAATGAGTTAAGCAAACATGCAGACAGGATCTTTAGTATTTTTAAAAGGTCTGTTAAACACTACGGAATATTTATTGTTCAACATAGTGAGCTGAAGATGTGATAAAACATTTCATTTTTAGTGTTCTTTCCATAATAATAATAATTTAGAAAAATTATTAGAACAAAGGAGAGCAAAAGAGTAAATATAAACTTTATTGCTTTTGAGCTAAATCAAATTTTTCCGTTCTTATTTTTTTTTTTTTTTGACAGGCAGAGTTAGACAGTGAGAGAGACAGAGAGACAGAGAGAAAGGTCTTCCTTTTTCCGTTTTCACCCCTCAAGTGGCCTCCACAGCCAGCACGTTGTGGCCTGCGCGCTGCTCTGATCCCAAGCCAGGAGCCAGGTGCTTTCTCCTTGTCTCCCATGTGGGTACAGGGCCCAAGGACCCGGGCCACAGCAGAGAGCTGGACTGGAAGAGGAGCAACCGGGACAAAATCCGGCGCCCCAACCAAGACTAGAACCTGGGGAGCTGGTGCTGCAGGCGAAAGATTAGCCTCGTGAGCCGCAGCGCTGGCTACAGTACTTAATTTTGAAATTATATTTGTAGAACAATGTAAGTGACAAATCAGTGATGCCCTCAATGTGTGTTGGTACCAATATGACATTTATAGAGACATTATGGGGCCAACGTTATATACAGTGGGTTAAGCCAGCGCCTGCCATGCCAGCATTCCAGCTAGTTAGGGCTGTTCCATCTTTGATCCAGCTGTCTGCTAATGTGCCTGAGAAAGCAGTGGAAGATGGCCCCCAAGTCACAGGTTCCCTACAACTACATGGGAGACCTGGATAGAATTCCAGGATCGTGAGTTCAGCCTAGCTCAGTCCTGATCATTGCAGCCATTTGTAGGGTGAACCAGCAACTAGATGATCTCTGTCTCTTCCTCTCTCATTAAGTCTGCCTTTCAAATATATAAAATATATATAATTTTATAATATATATATAAATAAAAAATATTTAATATTTTCAAATATTAAAAATAGGGACATTGTTTACAAACACAATGAATCTGGTAAGTGCTTTTGTGAAATGATTATGGAAATGTGCATAAACAAATAATAAATAAATAAAAATAAATATAAAGACCTCTAGTCCAAGAATTTACTCTGTGTGATGTCATTCATTATTTAATTATTGAGATTCACTTATGACAGCAAGGTATGCTTTCTATCCAACAATCTGGTATATCTTTATTGAAAACTAGATCTCATATATTACTTTTATTTTTTCATATATTTAATATTGTTGTTCAAACCGATTGGTACTTGTTTATTTTTTTTCTGTCTTTGAGAATTTGGGAATTTATGGTTCATCTAAATCATAATACTGCCTACCTGTTCAAACATGAAATGCCATAAGCAACAAAATATAATTTAGGACATGAATTTTGAAAAGTTCAATCCAAAGACAGGAAGTGATATTCCTATGAAAGGTCCCAGTGGTAACATAGCTGCTAAAAGTAGCAGCAATCTGGCTCTCATGAAGCTCTGGATGTATTATCCCATAAGCAAGATTATTTCATGAACAACAAAACTCGAAAATAAAAGCTCAGAAAAATAGTTTTCAATGTACAGTTGCTGCTTACAACAAGATGACCTTTCTGAAAATGGGTTTGACAATTCCACTCTGTGGAAGTCATAATGCTTTATTTCTTAATAATGTGAAAAAGCCTTTAATCATCCTATTCAAAAACTTGTAATGGAAAATGCCACAGTGTGTTAGATAAATATTAATTTCTCATGTTATCTGAGACTATCTGCAGCTTGGTTCTTCATAAAATTTTTTGGTTTCATCTTAAAATATAATCCCTTTAACTTCTGTAGAAAAACATGTCACTTTGAACTATGCTAGTTGGACTCCATAAATATTAGAACAATATTGGTGCATGTTTTCTAATAAGAGAGAGTTCTGAAGGCACAAGTTCCACATTTCCATTAGAGAGAAAGTTGGAAGACAGAAAATAATTGCTGTGGTTTGAATGTGTATCCCAAAAGCATATATGAAAAACTTAATTTCCAGTGCAACTGTGTTGGGTGGAGGTGCCTAATAAGACATGTTTAGGCTGCGAAAGAGGTGTGAATAGGTTAATGCCATTATTTCAGGAATGATTTGTTAAAAAAAGAAGAAATGAATCCCTCTCCCTCCCTCAAATACAAATCAATGAACACACTTAAAAAGATTTTGATGTGAAATAATAAGGCAGAATACATTTGAAAATATATTGCACTTTAAGAAATTCTTGCCAGTTTATACCACTCTAAAGATTTGGCTTTACTGCATTCTGGCCAAAATATCAGCACAGAATTCCCAGCAGGAAAGACATTTATAATGATGAAAAATCACCTTTGGCCAAATTTAGTGTAAAGACTACAAATACAATAGAAACCCATGCAATTAAAATACTATTTTAAAATCTATTAAAAATATAAAATGAATCCCTTATGTAGTTTAGCAATATATTTTCAAGTGTATTGTGATTTGTTCTAAAACTTTATTAAAGTAAGTGCACTTGACAGTATTGAGGTCATTTGTTATGATGTTATTTCAATCAGTATAACTTTAGACTCTTGCATTTTTTGTCATAACTTTTTAGAAAGTACTTATTGCACATTCAAAGATGTATGTATGTATATACATACAAAGTTGTGTGTGAATCTTCAAACTTCCAATCTTACTTAGTCTCTTGAAAATTGTTGAATGTAGTTTATCAAGAACTAGATTCTAAAGTTTTATATGGGACCATGGATTGTTGAGAAGAAAACTATTTCCACATGACAGACTTTAGTAGATACTTTTTTCTGCTTATTTGTATAATATTTATTGAGCATTTTGACAAATATTTATTTTTATAAGTCTAGTAGCGACTTTTAGAAAGTTGAAATAAATTTGACCAAAAGACAGTATACACACACTGACACTTGAATATTGTTTATTGCTGTATATGAATTAATAATTTTTGGGAGAGGGTGAATTTTAATGTTAAGTCCCATTAAACTTAAGTCAAATTAAATACACCTAGAGTTGCCAATGTAACTAAAATTTTCAGACAAAATTTAAGACAAAACTTCAACTTGAAATTAAAATATGCCAAAGTTTTGATAGACTTGTCTTAAGATGTTCATGAAAACACTTCTGAAAAGTGATGTAGCCACATTCTCAAAGGTTCTCTGAGTTTTGTTTAGTTAGGAGTTTTGTTGTGTTCAATTTCTGTGACTGGTGTATTTGCAATCCTCAAACGTGGTTATCTTTCCATATTTCCATAACCAGTGATTTCTGCATTCATTTTTATCAGCCAGCAATACTTGGAATAAAGAAGAGAGGACTTAGTTCATTTTATGTAGACATTGAACCTCAAGTCACTAATTAGTAATTGCTTATCGTGTTGGGTTAAGGTAGTAGCACTGCATGTGCTGCTCTTTGTACTGATTTTACTCAAATAAAAAGTCGAGCAAGATCAAAAAAAAGATTTATTTGGGTAGACCCAATATAATCAATTTTGTTTTACTAGGAGTATATTAGAAAAAGTAGGAGAGAGAAAGGAAAGGAGGGAGGGGAGAGACAGAATGTGATGACGCAAGCAGAGGTTGGAATGGCATGAAGAAGCGGCTGTTAGGGAGTGTGCGTGCACTTTGTAAACCAGAAAAGAACAGAAAACACATGGGTTCTAGAGATTCTAGGGAGAACACAGTCCTGCCACCATCTTAACTTTTGACTTTCTGACCTTCACAAATGTTAGATGATAAACTTGCCTCATTTTACTTAATAAGGTTATGGGAATTTTTTAGAACAGCAGTAGGGAACTAACAAAGCATCCATGAACACATACAACAGAGATCTGAACTCAGACCCACAGCCTGGGCCCAGGCCGGCCCGTTTTCAGTCTGGAATAGAAGCATCCTGGCTGAGCTCTAAGTGTGTTTGTGAAGGTGAAATTGTGCCTTCTTTGCCTTAGTCTTTCTCTCATTCTCTCTCTATGTAAAAATATTTATATTGTCAGTTCTTTTTAATCCAAATAGAATTATACAGATAGATGCACAATGCATATATTATATTTTGAACTTGCTAGTATTACCTAACTTTATGGTTTGTGCATAATTTGAAATATGCTTATAGGTTAAATTTTCTCTTTGCAACATCACCACATTATTAAACATAATAATTTATTTAGCCAGTAGTCATATCAAGAATTATATTTGGCCTCACTATCCTTGTTATATAATAATATCAAACATGTAACTGACAAGTGTTTTAGTAGGGGAAGCTTAGATTAGAAATTAATTGTTCAGCATTTGTGAATTACTAAAACACATTATTACTAATTCATGCTGAACTATTGAATTCACCCGTCCTCCGACTGATGGTGATTAAAGTGTAGACAATAAATCATACTGAGTGAGAATTATATGTAGCTTTTTATTTATCAGCCTGAATTTTTTTCTGTACTTCTAGTAATACATAATAGGCTTTAAATGTTGTGGGAGAAATGTTAATTTTCCATTATTGATTACATAATCAGATGTTAAGTTTAAAGATTGGTAATTTTGAGTTCTGTATATTTTATTTTATTTTATTTTAAAGGTTTATTTATTTATTTGAAAGGCAGAGTTACAGAGAGGTAGAGACAGAGAGATAAAGAGAAGTCTTCAATCCACTTGTTCACTTCCCAAATGGTAGCAACAGCCGGAGATGGGCTGATCCGAAGCCGGGCTGATCCGAAGCCAGGAGCCATACATTTTATCTGGATCTCCCATGTGGACGCAGCAGCCCAAGGACTTGGGCCATCTTCCACTGTTTTCCCATGCTATAGCAGAGAACTGGATCAGAAATGGAGCAGCCAGGACTCAAATTAGTGCTCATACAGGATACTGGCGCTGCAGGCAGTGGCTTTACCAGCTATGCCACAGCATCGACCACAAATCTGTATATTTTAAAAATAAATATGGGCTATACAGTGGATATATTTATTGAAAGAATTTTAGTTAATTGATAAATACTATTAATAGCTACTATTTTAACTTTGTAAATTAATATTTTAATTCATTGGAGTTGTGCTTTTTCCCAAATCACAGAAAAAAGTAAGTAAGCAAGCACTTAAGATTCAGAGCTGCACTTATTCCCTTATTAATCATTCAATATTATGATTTTGAGGTGAGTGGAAAAGCATTTGGAGAAAATGTTAGATTATGTCACCAGAAAGGCATAAAGTAGAGTTTTAATTTAACAGCTTTAAAACAATCAACTTAATCAATTACATATGTATATTTTAATTGTTTTCCTGAGGAAAAAGAATATCTGCAGGTCTCTGAACCTACTCTTATCCATCTGTCTGTGCGTTGGTTTGTATGTCTATCTCACTTTCTATCCATCTAATCTATCAAATTGCTGTTAGCGTAAGCTCATGCTAGGAGCTATGTTTAGGGCCCAAGAATAAAAGCATAAAGTGAAGAAGTAGTAATAACTCACGTGAAGTGTGTGGTGAGGTTGACTTTAAGTATGTTTCCCTACTGAAAGTTACTGACATAATGGTGGACAAAGAAGTTCACCATGGGCCATGAACTGAAAATTGAAGAGCACAGGTTCTCTTAGTAGAATGGTGGTGAAATTTCTCCTTGAACAACATAAGAATCTCAGGGTATTCTGCCCATAACTTCCTCACAACCACTTCACCAGGTGTCAAAAGGCAACAACTTTCATTTAGAGAGAACTCTTGGGATGGCATTGACCCATGATAGCTTGGAAACACTAAGTGATGTTTTTGTCACACCAAATATATACTGAGTTATTGCAAATGATGAGTAAAGTCATATTGGATACAACAGCATGAAGGACTAACAGGCACGGAATCATGTACAGATATGAGGTCATCAACTGATTGGAAGCCATGTCACAGGTGGATTAGGACCCCATGTGACTCTTTAATGCAAACCCAATGTCTCTTGTCATAGTCCATTGTCTGGTTCACTCATTCTGTCTTCTAGGTGAAGGGTCTCTTCCATTGTAAGAAAATTTCCAGAAATATGGTTGTGTTTGAATATCACTATGTGCTAAATTTCTCCTTCTTCCTACTCCCTCAATTTACTCTCAACCCACCCATGAGCACATTTACTTGGCTTTTTTGCACCTGTGCCCTGTTAACCAAAATGATTTTCTTGCATGAGGGGATTTTATGGTATTATACTCAATACTCTTATGTTAGCGATATTTTACAACTGACGTTTTTTCCTACAAGAGAAGGGCTTAAACCACAAACACACCCAGAAGTTGTGGGGACAACTTGTATTCATCATTTTTCTAATAAAGTTAAAAAAAAACATAAAAATGTCAGTTGACAATTACCTTTTTGTTACACTTAATCATGAGTCACATGAAGGGTATTTTCTTGTAACTTCTTAGTTCCTATTTTTTGATATTCATAAAATGAAGTTTGTTGATTAGGAACTAGTCCATAACAGCTTAATCTTAAGTCAGAAGCTCTTCTACCAAACAAAAGTTCCACGAACAATAGGCATAGCAGAACACTGGAATTTCCCTATTTCAACGAAGTCTGTCTGTGATTTTTTGCCTTGATTATGGGTATTCTGCTTTTTTATGAAAGATTATTATTATTTTTAGCATTGCAAAGATGTTCAAATAATCCTCCAAGTATTTTCTTTCATAGATGACACTTGACATATTCTCTAATGTATGGATGCAACTGAACTAACACACAAACAGTGACCTACATATAAGAATTCAATTCTTAATTTAAACTTTTGTGCATTTTAATCCTTTTAAATTAGTTAAAAAGAAATGTAACACCTTGGCAGCACACTAGTTTATTCTCCAAGTCATTTTTTTCTTTAGATTATTTGGAATGGGGGCCTCTGCCAGGGGCAGTGTTTTTCTGTGCCACAATGCTGGCCTCACCTTCTAATTCTTTATTACTGTTTAATTCCTTGAACATAATGCTCCCTGGGATCTTCAGCTCATCATAATAGTCAAAGCATTTGAAACTCTGAATGAAGCTGAAATCAGAGTAACATAGCCCACAGAAAGAACAGCTCAGGCATGTAAGCGTGCAGTTGACCATTAGCACCTAGAGCTGTGAGGCAATACCTGTTTTGGCCAAGGCCCTAAGCAGTTATGCCATTGCCTGGTACATGTCATCAATTACTGCTGAGGCACCATGTAAGGGCAGACCATAACCTACCCGCTCTAAATACCTTGTTATACTTCTTTGGATCCCCTGATGAACACCTAGAAACTGCACATGTTTATGGAGCACGTGTGATGTTTCATTGCAAGTGTACACTGTATAGTGATGAAATCAGGGCAACAAGAATTTCTAGCCTTTCAAACATTTTTCGTTTCTCTATTTTGAGTGCATTAAAAATATTTTATGGGGTCATTTTGAAGCATGTAATAAAATATTTTAACTTTCAGATCTGGATTTTATACTTTAATACTTTCTTTACCCTGTGATGTCATGCAAGTAGAAATACAGTAGTCCCTTTATTCATAAATGCTTGCCATTTGCTCCTCTTCTCTCCTCCATTCTCTAAACATCTGAAGTTCCTATTTGAAGTTTACATTACTTTGATGATAAATAGATTACATGAGACACTGTGAACTAGATATGGTCTGGCTCAACCACTATGATAGCTAAACATCAAAATCCTTTTATTATTAAGATCATAACAATAACAACAAAAGCAGCAATTCAATTATTCTGAATTGCTCTGAGACTACCAAATCTTCTCAGAACTATTATCTTGCTTTCTCTATTTTTTCTTTTTGTCCAAGTATTGCCAGAGGTTAAAAAAAAAAAAGCAAGAACCTATGAAAGTATAAATTTTGAATAATACCTGATTTGAGGTGTTTATAAGTATCTTTCAGGCTAAAGCATGCTCTTCTCTCATTTAGTTTAAGAAGTCCTTACTTTATCAACAATGGTCCCATTTTATGCACCCTGAGGAATGAGTAGAAACTGGAAATCAAAATAGAAATATGAATTTAAAAGTCTTCATTCATCTTAGGGCTATGACGCTACTGTGCTAGTATGTTTTTTAAAAATCATCTCAGCCCTGCAGTTTATTTTCCATATTATTAGATTTTAAGCTTCTGAACTTTATGCTTTTTTCTCAGTGCTAGCTAATGGAATTTGATATTTGATTTAGATATTTCATATCCTAGGTAAACACATTCTAGTGAAAAGAATAAGACAAATATTACTCTTACTGCTAAAGAAAAGGCCATGTTATTCTGCATCCTAATATGTGTTCTAAAAAAGTGGTTTAATGAGAACCATCACCAAAATCCAGGAATTTCTAAACATCTTCTTGCTCTTGTTAAGCTGTCCCACAGAAGTGGTGTGAACTGCCATTTAGGGCACTGACCTGCAGTGAATGATACTAGAGAAGGTGACCAATAACTCCTGAAGTACCGTTCCATTTAATAATTCATTGTCTTTCCTGTAACAATTACTTGTGTGTGTATATATATATATATACACACACATATATATATTTAAAGTTATTTACTTTTTTGAAAGCTAGAGTTACAGAGAGAAAGGGAAAGACAGAGAGAGACAGAGGATCCTCCATCCACTAGCTCACTCCCTTAGAGGCCACAATGGCCAGAGCTAAGCCAGGCCAAAGTCAGAAGCCAGAAGCTTCATCCAGGTTTCCCACATGGCTGGCACGAGGCCAAACATTTAGGCGTCCTCGCTGCTTTCCCAGGCAGTTAGCTGGGAGCTGGATCAATCATGGAAATGTTGGGACACAAACTGGTAATCATATAGGATGCTGGCATCAACAGCCTTTACCTGCTATGCCCCAATGCCAGCTCTAAGAATATATGCTTTTAAACATTAGGAACGTGTATGTAGTTCATTTGTAAAGAATAAAAGAGAGATTTGAGAGTTAAGGAAGGAGAGACAAAGGAAATATCATTATATTCGTAGAATTGTATCTATGAAAAATGAATAAAAAGAATAGGCCCATATTCTTAAAAAAAGGATTTCTTTTTTTTTAACTTTTATTTAATGAATATAAATTTCCAAAGTACGACTTATGGATTACAATGGCTTCCCCCCCATACCGTCCCTCCCACCCACTACCCTCCCCTTTCCCACTCCCTCTCCCCTTCCATTCACATCAAGATTCATTTTCCATTATCTTAATATACAGAAGATCAGCTTAGTATACATTAAGTAAGGATTTCAACAGTTTGCTCCCACACAGAAACATAAAGTGAAAAATAATAGATGATTTTTTTAAATGATGAAATCAGATCATTGTCATGTTTAATCCCAGTGAGAGTCAAGTTGGGAATTGATAATTTCTTTTTTTTTTTTTTACAGAAGATCAGTTTAGTATGCATTAAGTAAAGATTTCAACAGTTTGCACCCACATAGAAACACAAAGTGAAATATATTGTTTGAGAA
The DNA here is from genome assembly GCF_051225735.1 of Oryctolagus cuniculus. Taxonomy (NCBI): domain Eukaryota; kingdom Metazoa; phylum Chordata; class Mammalia; order Lagomorpha; family Leporidae; genus Oryctolagus; species Oryctolagus cuniculus. The sequence goes on from NC_142880.1 coordinate 42,055,395, forward strand.
CTCATTATAGCATTAAATCTTAATGCACAGCACATTAATGAAAGAGATCCTACATGAGGAGTAAGTGCACAGTGACTCCTGTTGTTGACTTTACCAATTGACACTCCTGTCTATGGCATCAGTAGTCTCCCTATGCTCCAGTCATGAGTTTCCAAGGCTATGGAAGCCCTCTGAGTTCTCCGATTCTTATCTTGTTTAGACAAGGTCATAGTCAAAGTGGAGGTTCTCTCCTCCCTTCAGAGAAAGGTACCTCCTTCTTTGAAGACCTGTTCTTTCCACTGGGATCTCACTCACAGAGATCTTTTGCCAGAGTGTCTTGGCTTTCCATGCCGGAAATACTCTCATGGGCTTTTCAGCCAGATCGGAATGCCTTTAGGACTGATTCTGAGGCCAGAGTGCTATTTAGGACATCTGCCATTCTATGAGTCTGCTGAGTATCTCACTTCCCATGTTGGATCACTCTCCCCTTTATTTATTCTATCGGTTAGTGTTAGCAGGTACTAGACTTGTTTATGTGCTCCCTTTGACTCTTAGTCCTTTCATTATGATCAATTGTGAACTGAAATTGATCACTTGGAATAGTGAGATGGCATTGGTACATGCCACCTTGATGGGATTGAATTGGAATCCCCTGGTATGTTTTTAACTCTACCATTTGGGGCAAGTCAGCTTGAGCATGTCCCAAATTATACATCTCTTCCCCCTCTTATTCCTACTCTTATTATTAACAGGGATCACATTTCAGTTAATTTTCAACACTTAAGAATAACTGTGTATTAATTACAGAATTAAACCAGTCATATTAAGTAGAACAGACAAAAAAACTACTAAGAGGGATAATGTATTAAGTTGTTCATTAACAGTCAGGGCTATGCTGATCAAGTCACCGTTTCTCATAGTGTCCATTTCACTTCAACAGGTTTCCTTTTTGGTGTTCAGTCAGTTGTCACCGATAAGGGAGAACATATGGTATTTGTCCCTTTGGGACTGGCTTATTTCACTCAGCATGATGTGTTCCAGATTCCTCCATGTTGTTGCAAATGACTGGATTTCGTTGTTTCTTACTGAGGTATAGTATTCTAAAGAGTACATATCCCATAATTTCTTTATCCAGTCTACCATTGATGGGCCTTTAGCTTGGTTCCAGGTCTTAGCTATTGTGAATTGAGCTGCAATAAACATTAGGGTGCAGACTGCTTTTTTGTTTGCCAATTTAAATTCCTTTGGGTAAATTCCAAGGAGTGGGATTTCTGATAGTGCCCTTCTTTTGGTGGGTGTACAGATATAACTAAATATAAAAATCTCTTGGATTACTTATTCCCTCATACTGTGGAGATTTGACTTCAAAAAATTAATAGTGAATTTTCTGGATATCAAGTTTTATAAACTCTTTGGGGATCCCAATATCACTAATTAACTTAATCTCATTATTGTATAAAGACATCTAAACATATATTCACTCAATTCACACATATATAAATTAACACACACAATTTTTTTCAAAATTCAAATGTTGAGGCTTAATTCTCTCTTTTATGGTATTTGGAAGTAGAACCTTTGGAATGGAATCAGTGTACTTACTTATAAGGAAGACTTGAGAGCTTGTTTTTCCTTTCTAATGTATGTGAACATAATTAGAAGACAAGTATAGGTAAACTAGAAAGAGTGCCTTCACCAAGAACCTTACATGATTCTAGCATGATGTCAGAATTCCAATCTCTAGAACTGCTAGAAATAAATTCTAAGGACAGCCCTGTGGTGCAGTATGTAAAGCCCCTGCCTGTGACCCCAGCATCCCATACGGGCACTGGTTCGAGTCCCAGATGCTCTATTTCTGATCCAGCTCCCTGGTAATACACCTGGGAAAACTGGGAGCTGGCCCAAGTCTTTGAGTAACTGTCACCCACTTGGGAGACCCAGAATAAGCTCCGGGCTCCTGGCTTCTGATCCGCCCAGCTCTAGCCCTTGTGGCCATTTGGGAAGTGAAGCAGTGTATGGATGATCCTCCCCGCTCCCCACCCCCGCCTTTTAAATAAATAAATAAATCTTTAAAAAGAAAAGAAAAGAAAGAAATGTCTGTGGTTTAAGCTGTACAGTATATAATATTATCTTACAGTAGCCCAAACTGAGACACTAAATGAATAACTACCACAATGTATTATGTGATTTCATGGTACATATTAAATATGTGTTTAAATTTGGAATACTGAGTTGCCATCTACCCAGTCTAAGTCTGACCATATCAGGCTCAGTTGTTTTCTATCCTTTTTCATAGTTGGTTAATATAAACCAATTGTTCCGTCTTAGGGTTAGTTTTGCTCCCCAGAAGCTATTTAGCAATATCTGGATGTAACTTTTGCTTATGACAATGGCCAGAAAGGCTGCTACTGGCACCTAGTTATACAGTCCAAGGAAGCAGATAAACATCCCAGAAGCCACAGGACTGTAGTCACAGAAAGGAATTAGTCTGCTCCCATGGCCAGCATTGTTCATGGTGAGAAGCTCTGCTAATGCCAAAGGTGTGATAAACAGTTTTTTTAAGATACAAGAGGATAAGGACTTTAATATATAAATTTAATTGAAACAAGGTCAAACTACAGTAGGTAAATTTATCACTAGGATACATTAAAAACAGCAACGCCCTGACAGTTGTTTCCTTTGTTCTGACAAAGGCACTACAGTAATATAAATTAACAATATGGGAAATTTAGGGTGGTATATATTATACTGTGTAACTTTCTGCAAATCTAAAATAATTTTCACATAAATTTATTTGCATAAAATATACAGCTCAGTAAAAGATGCATAAATTACACGAAAGAAGTCATATACAAAGCTGTCATTTAAAATCATCGGTTTTTTAATCCATCATTTGGTAGGATAGAAATTTAGAGCATGGTAACATTTATGAGAATGTAAGAAAGAAAAATAATATTCATTCTAGGTAGAACTCAGAGAGAGCCATAGGGAAATATACAACTTATAATTAATGTTTGGCCTTGCAAAAGTACAGCTCTATCTATAATGATAAAGAACTGTCTCTCCACTTGAAGATATTGCAAATTAAATGAAACAGCTGACCAGGAGATAATATATATCTATTTGAAGTTTTATTTTTAAGAAATTGCCTTTTTCCAGATTACTATAAAAATTGATGTCACTCCTACTAGATTTTAGTGATGTGCTCTGAAATTAAGTCAATGCAACATAAGTAACCAAAAGATGAAATCCTCTTATGCCAATCTGGACCCCATCCTTTGTGAGAAATCAATCATATGACTTCATGAGATCAATCAGGCTGCCACAATTTGGGGAAATAGACATCACATATAACTAAAACAAATTAGCTCAGGTTTTTAAAGGATGGCATAACAGAGATGGGCAAATACATTTTTTCAGACTTTATTGAAAATAAGGATTCTACTTAGATCATTCTCATAAAATAGCATAACTGCATTTACTGCAGAAGACAAATTATTTATTGCTCAGGAGAAATTACAACCTAACCTTTAAAAAAATGGAGAATAGTGGTCTCTTTCTCATTTGGAAAGAAAGAGCAATTGCATGTTGGTAAGAGTCTGCACTCAATTTGTTATAACAGGAAGCTATGGTAACCACTCCTGCTGGGAACATTCAGGGAGGATGGAAAGAAGGAAAGTACTTGCCCAGTAGACCAAATTTATTTTTCTCCCACCATTATTTCTAGGGAAGGCAGAAATATTCTGACACTTCTTTCTTCCCACCAATTTGTAAAAACCCACTCTCTCTTTTCCATAGGATCATTCAGATCTCCCAGGAAAGAATTTTGGCATAAATCAGACATATTTTAAAATGATTCCTCCCGAATACCAGAAAGACATTTGGGCAAGTAAGCAATTTCTCACTCGGTAGGAAGTCCTTTGCAAAGGTTATAATCTAATATAATGCTAGAGAAAACACAGCTGGTATTCTCCAGGTAGAGCAGTTATTAACTTGGGCATAGCCGGCAGAGACCCAGAGAGTAACTTCCCTTGACCCTGGAAATGTGTTACCAGGTTGTGTCTCTACAACCTTCAGTATAAGAGAATATGAAAGGAGTTGATGGATACAGGATGACCCCTAACACAGCATCACACCCACAGCTGAGATACTGAAAGTGATTGTAACATTGGAAAAGGAGCAAATGATATACTGTGATTTATAGTGCTTCACACTGATCAATTTTCTTGAGTAGTCAATGCAGAGAAGCAGTAATCATGTTTCACATTTGTCCCTGAAATGTGCTAACTTTAGTGAGCTGTCCCTTTGAAAATCACACAAAGGCTTGGAAGTCTAAGTGTTCTATAAGGAAAATGTCAATGAAAACGTGGTCTCCAGCCCATATCCTGTTAGTGCATATGTGACAAGTGATGCAGTAAGCTGGTTAGTACTGATTGGGTGAAAGTTCTAGTCCAAGATTTTCATACCCTTCATAAACTTTTAAACTGAAGTTTTAAAAATCACTCTGAAACAGATGACTGCCAAATATCTGAAATAAAGTCATTTGAAAATTTTGATTAAATAAAATTTTTAAAAAAGCTAATAAGGTTCTAGTCCTCATAGTAAAACATTAAAAATTATACTATAGAGAAGAAAAGGTGTGGGAACCAGGAAGTTATTTGATTAAGCAGGCAAATAGAACTTTTAAAACCATCATTCCAAATAAAAGGAAAATAAATAAATGCCTGTGTGTCTGTTTTTCTACAAATATAGTGTTTTCTCAAGCTTTCTTATAAATATTTGCAAACACATTGACAGAATTAAATGATTTTATGACTATTTTAAATCTTACTTTATATAAGTGAACTTCAACGTATTTTCATTTGATTATTGTTTATAGCCCCTGCCTATCTTCCTGTTAGACTATGATCTTTTTATTTGCAGAAATTTTTATTTAGTGGAGACATTATATTTTATTATAATGTAGACTAAAAATGTCACCTAAAAACTAAAATAGGAGAAAATAAACTGAAAGAATGAGAGAAAAAAATGAATATAAACAAATGTGACAGTTCTGGAGCTTCATACTATATCAATATGAGACTATCAATTTAACAGAAGTAATAACTGACATTGAGTAATAAATTTTTAAAAAATATAAATATAAATCTTAAAAAAGAAAATAATGTTTAATTACTAAACATTTGAGCATTGGAATTATTCACATGTGAGAATATATTTTTTAAATTTTAAACAGCAACTTTGTTTTCTATTTTAGTGTCGTTGAACATTTAATACTAATAAGTTTTATATCTTGAGTTAAGGGGTCTTGCAAACTACACATCTGGTAAAAGATTAATATTGAGAATGCATAAGGAGCCCAAGAAACTCAACAACAATAAATCAAACAATCCAGGTAACAAATGGGCTAAGGATATGAACAAGCATTTTTCAAAGGATAAAATGCAAATGCCCAATAGATACTTAAAAAAAAATGCTCAGAATCACTAGCAAATAAAAACAACAGTGAGGTTTCACCTCACCCCGGTCAGAAATCAATAAATAACAAATATTGGTATGGATGTAGGAGAAAATGTACCCTAATACAGTTTTGGTGAGAATGTAAACTAGTACAACCCTTTTGGAAGACAGTCTGGAGAGTCCTCAGAAATCTGAAAGATAGATCTTCCATATGACCCAGCCATTCTATACCTGGGAGTTTGTCCAAAGGAAATGAAATCAGCACAGGAAAGAGTTATCTGTACTCCCATGTATATTGCAGTTCAATTCACAATAGCTAAGATATGCAATCAAACCACAGGTCCATCAACTGATGACTGGATCAAGAAATCATGATATATGTACACCATGGAATACTACTCAGTCATAAAAATGAATGAAATCCTGTCTTTGGCAGCAAAGTGTAGACAATTGTAGACCATTATGCTTAGTGAAATAAGCCAGTCCCAATAAGACAAATATAATATGGTTTCCCTGATTTCTGGTAGTTAATACACAATATATGTGTGTGTGTGTGTATGTATATATATATATATATATATATAATTGACATTTGAGATTTGATTATTGTTTATAGCCTTTGGCTATACTTCTGACTAACAATGTTGTTTTTTTTTTTAAGATTTATTTATTTGTTTGAAAGGCAGAGTTACAGAGGGGCAGAGGCAGAGAGAGAGACAGACAGGGAGACAGAGAAAGAGGTCTTCCATCCGTTGGTTCACTCACCAAATGGCCACAAAGGCCAGAGCTGCACCAAGCCAAAGCCAGGAACCTCTGGGTCTCCTTCATGGTTGCAGGGGCCCAAGGACTTAGGCCATCTTTCACTGCTTTCCAAGGCCACAGCAGAGAGCTGTATTGGAAGTGGAGTAGCTGGGATTTGAATCTGTGCCCGTAGGGAATCACAGCACTGCAGGTGGCAACTTTGCCTGCCAAGCTACAGCGCTAGCCCCAGCACAGTGGTTTTTCCACTTACTGGCTGCTGAAGCCATTAGTGGAATGGCAAGCTTGTGACTATAAAGTAAATGGAAAGTATGTCATTGCAGAAATTTTAAAAATAACAAGAAAGGCAAGAGGCAGGATGGTGGGAACAAGGGAGGAAATGAGAGTATGGTATGATGGGAAGTATCATCATGTTCTCAAAACTGTATATATGAAGCACATGATTTTATTTCTATTATCTGAATTTTAAAAAGTTAAACAAAGTAGTAAAAATTACAAAATTTTTCCCTTCATTTTAAATTTTTATTTAGTTGTTTATTCATTTATTTAATTTGAGAGGCAGAGAGAGAGAGAGAGAGAATCTCATCCTTTGGTCCACAACCCGGATGACTAGATGACCACAGTAGGCAGGAGCTGGCTAGCCTGAACTCAGTCCAGTTCTCTCACATGCGTGGTAGGAGCCAGTTTCTTGACCCATCACCTGCTGTGTCCCAGGGTGTTCATTAGCAGGAAGATGGAGTGAGAACTGCAGCCAGGACTGGACCCAGGCACTCCAATACGGGATGCAGGCAGCTGAAGCAGCATCTTACCTGATAGGCCAAAACCCTGCTCCTAGAAATCTTGCAATCTCATTGAAATAAATGATTTTCTATAGAGAAATTACCCCCCAAAACTAATTAAAATTACATTGTTATTCAGAAATATATTTGAACATAGATTCATTATTTAAACACCTTACTTTAAGGATCAACATCAGAGTCCAATCACTTTACAGGTGAGTCACCCTAAAATTCAACAGCCGGTAAGCTATTTTGTGATACTAAGATAACCTTGAAGAGATTATAAAGGCAGTAAAAGAAAGGAAGTTACAGCTCAGTCTCAATTTTGAACATGCTGAACCCATTAACTACATAACATATCAATGTATTGAAAGTGATGGTGATATCAGTACAGTTTATAGAGTACTTTGTTTTCAGCTTATTAATGCAAACCACTGTACAAATTAAAGGATGCTCCCTGTCCTATATCCTTGTCCAAAACAACATTATGTGACCATACGATTCCATTTTCCACTTTTATTTTAAGAAATGCAAGTATTCTCACAAAGCCCTTTCAATCACCCATATTTTCTTTGGATTTGATATTTGCATTTGATTTTTATCAATTTGCCATTTGCTTTCTATTATGTGGGAAGAGGAAAGGAAATGACCTCTCCATCAAGTAGCTCTCCGATTATCCTACTGGCATTTATTTAACTATCTCCTGTTTCTTGATGTTGAATGCTTCCAATTTAATTACACAAAGTTGGGAAGCAAACCTACATGATAAAACCGCTGAGATTTTCCTTGGGTAGAAAAGATGAGAGGAGCTTCCTGGGAAAGAAAATGTTTATTTCAGCAGGCAGTTTGGAGGGTCCAGCCAGGATCTGGTGGCCACAGAGCACAGTGTCTTGTGGAGGATGGTCATGCACATGCAGAGCAGTGATCACAGTGTAAGCCAGAAAGCAGAGAGAACAGCTAGCACAACCTGCAAATCAACAAGCAAGCCCTCCAAGAGCCATCTTGCAGGGCAAACCCTCAGTGACCTAAAGACCTCCCATCACACCCAACACTCAGAAGTGATCATTAGAGCAATTCTTCACCCTTAATCCATCAACGATTATCATTAAACATCTCCATGAGTTTTAAAAAGACAAGACCTGTAACATCCATAACAAAAGGTGTATATACATAAATATGTATATATAATAAATTAATAATATATAAAAGTTTTCACAGTGTAATTCTTTGTAAATTGTTAACCTGCTTTCTCTGAGGACTAGAACATCACATGAGCCAATAGCAGCTGCTAGAGGCAATTTTAGCCTGGTCTGTATTCTTTCCACTGGGGACCCACATCATCTTTTCTTGAGAGGTTTATGTGAATTCATGTGAACTGCAGGGACTTTGCATATTCACTCTGCACTTGAGGAAGTGGAATTTCTAAGGTCCCTCTACCTTTGTTTTTTGGCTTTTGCTTCCACTTTCCTGATGCTTCAATCATATTGCTTTTCAATCAACAGCATTATTTTGCTTTTGCATATTCATGAATTGTGTTGTACAGCATGATGAAAGATGCTTTTTAAAATGAGAGAAACTCCCAACTCTCCCCTCACATATACTTTCATTGTGCTTGGACCTTTTTAGCAAAGATAAATATCTGATTACCTATCAGTATTGAGCTCATCAAAAATATTGATCATCCCAGGTCCCCACCTTCAGAACTTCTAAAGTCACAAATTCAGTAATTTATAGTGCAAAGCAACTTAATACCTCCAATAAGCACTTGCTCATGTAATTTTCAGCCAAAGAGGAAGTAAAAATAAATATTGTTCTATAATCATTGGTTATCTATCCTATCAAATCCTTGATTCCTGAATAGCAAAATAAAAAAGAAAGAACTGACAATTTATACATGTTACTGCTAACATTTAAACCATTGTTACTTTAGAAAAAAGGGTAATATGAATCGTTAAATTTCAGAACTGTGATATTTTCCAATACATTAGCATACAGAGACATGAAAGTATAAAAAGTTTCCATTAGGAAATATCAGAGGTGAACATTGGAATGTATTGTTATGTGTAAAATTACTTACATCAATAATGAAGCCATGACAGAGATATAATTTAAATTAAATGATTATATAATTCATGGTTATTGGAAATGTTGTATTACCAATTCTCTAGAAGTGAAAAGGAAATTATTTTTAATTGGTTGTTGTATAATTAAGCTCAGAAATATTTTTGCTACTGTTTCTGTGGATTCGTGAGAATATGATTTTCTGTGCTGTCCTGCAGAATCCCATCTTGATTTCTTCATAGGAGAAGTCAGATAGGAAGGGAGTTAAGTCTCCTGGACAGATGACAGATTTCACCACTCAGTCCTGGTGATGATTGTGTTCCATGGCTCACATTTGATGGATTATTTCAGGTGAGCCCATGTGTATTATATTTGGTTTGTGACTCAGTTAGAATGCTGTGTTGGGTGGAAGTTTCAGAAGATAAAATTTAAATATAATCATTAAACAAAAGACCACCAACAAAAGTAAGCTTTGTTCAGCAGAAATATAGTTAACATTGGTTGTAAAGAGATCAGAGAGACCAATTTAATTTCAGAATTCCCCGGATAGTCAAATCTAGTGGCTCCAGGCACTCGGGAAGGAGAAAGATAGGGAATGGCTAATATAAGGGGGAAATTTGAAATCGGAAAACCCCGAATTTCCATCATCATCTCTGCTGTGTCCTATCCTGGTGCAGCAAACAGCAGGAGGTTTGTTTCACAGAGGCAATAAATCAAAGACTCTGGCCCAAGTAAAACAGGGCAAAATTGAGATGAGAATGTTAAAACCCAAAGAAAGAAATAAAGGCAATTCTTATATACCAAGTGCGTCAATTCTCTGCCAATTACTCTATCAGAATTCCCAGAATGTTGGCAGCCAGATCTATAGAATTTGACATAAAGACTTTAGTAACTAAATGACCCACCACGGCTCTAATTCCACATTAGGTAAATATCAATCATTTGAAATACTCAAATATTTAAAGCCTTAATCTTAAATATCAATAGGACACAATTCATCTTTCTGTTTTGAGTTTCAACTAAGACTTTTGTTTGTTTATTTTAAGTCTAATGAATATACTTGTAAGACATATAAGGGATTATGTGTGATTCAATGTTTTACAAAATCCTGCTAATTTAGACCCTATGATTAAAGCCAAATGATATTTTAAATTAATGATTAATTGTGCATATAGTTATATAAATGTCAAAAAGTCATTAAAATAAATGTTTTGATTTGAAAATAACCATTAAATTTCTTTCTCTTTTTTGACCTATTATAAATTGAAAAAATTATCTTAATTCATTTCATTATTTTTATATTTATTAATCTTTATTTTATTTTATATTTATTTTTTTAGCATGGACATCTGATAAGTTCTGGACAACAGATAATTGTTTTTTCACATCCAACCAATAAAAAAGAATTTTTTGTTCTTTTATTTATTTCATAATAATTTTCCTTGGTTTTTTTATGACCTCAATTCTCAGTGCTGTATGATTTCTAAATTTGCTAGTTTTCTGTGATCAGAACTTTTGTTGTGAGCTTTTATTTGTGAGCATTTGTTTGCTCACTGATTTTCTGGAAGGGAACTGTTTAATAGGGTGGTCAGGATATTTCTGTTATTATATATACTTAAGTGTAAATTAATAAAATTAGTCAAAATAGTAAACAATAATTCTTCAGTGCCCTACTCATACAAGTGGCTACTGTTATTCTACTGGAATGTGTTGACTAGAAATATTTTCATAATTCTTGAAATTTCAATAGGGCAACACTATTAGAAAAGGTCCTTTTCCTAAATATGAGTTGTTTTTTTTTTATTGAAAAAATCTAGCGTCTTTCAACATGATGACACACCTGTATCATTTTTAATATTTTAACATTAAAGTGACATAAAATCAAATAGCTTATATTGTTCATTAGATAATGATGGATAAATCATTTAAGTTACTGGCCAAGTTGAAATATGTTTATATACTTTTTGTTGAAACTATGCTCCATATTGAAAAATATTTAGAACTGTTTTATGTAACAAGTGAAAATTGTTTGAGTGTATTGTTCAGCCCAATTAAAAACTGACTCAAATAAAGTTTTTGTTATTTCCATTAACTATTTTCCCCAATATACACTCTCATTTTGTAATGTCCACATGCTAGGTAAAAAGGACACAGAGATTTAAAGGCAAGAGCTGTGCCCTTCGGTTTATTTGTTTGTGGGGAACCTTTATGGATAATCTTCAGACAGTTTCAGATTTCAGTGATCTGAGGAGAAAGGGGGTTAGCCCTAAACTGATTCTATTACCATAGACAAGACTGATAAAAATACTGGGACAGAAGGGAACAATATACAGAAGACTACCAATTGTTTTTATTTATTTATTTATTTATTTATTTTTTGACAGGCAGAGTGGACAGTGAGAGAGAGAGACAGAGAGAAAGGTCTTCCTTTGCCGTTGGTTCACCCTCCAATGGCCGCCATGGCCGGTGCGCTGCTGCCGGCGCACCGCACTGATCCAATGGCAGGAGCCAGGAGCCAGGTGCTTTTCCTGGTCTCCCATGGGGTACAGGGCCCAAGCACCTGGGCCATCCTCCACTGCACTCCCTGGCCACAGCAGAGAGCTGGCCTGGAAGAGGGGCAACTGGGACAGAATCCGGCGCCCCGACCGGGACTAGAACCCGGTGTGCCGGCGCCGCTAGGCGGAGGATTAGCCTAGTGAGCCATGGCGCCGGCTACCAATTGTTTTATATATAAATTTATTTTAAATTTACTTCAATTATGTTCTTGAATGACAAGGCTGGGTGCCTGAAATGCATCCCCATGGAAGGAACTCAAACCAATGATGTCCTCCCAAGAACTTAAAGAACTTGGCACTAGATTAAATTACGGTTTTTCCACCATTATAGACGGAAAGTAGGTTTTTCACATATTTCTCACGCCAGAAAATTTTAATGGTTTGTTTTCAAGGTGGATTTCATGGCCGAAAGCTCTCAGCTGTGATGTTTCATTTTTAAGGTTGGATGTACAGTGTCATCTTTATAGTCATATCTTTTTATTGACTATGCAAACCACCCATGATTGAATGATGAGGACTCCTTAAAGAAAGGGGGCATGGCAGTAAAGCAGTTGACAGAATGTGCACTGCAGTAGTAGTTACAGCAAAAGCAAGAGAAGAAACTACCAGCTGAAAAGTTCAGAATAAAACAACAACATAGTGTGCTTCTCAGTACATTGCTTTGGATCTGAAGACAGTGCTTGTGAATTTCCATGCTCTTCATATTGTTTGTGTTTTATATAGATTTCATAAGAAAGTTTGTGCCACTTAACTGGGAATTATACTGTGAGGCAGATATATCTATGTCCACCACAATAAGATAAATTAATGCTTTGTTATGAAAATTCTTTGATTATAAGCTGGTTGGTATTAGGTAGACTTTCAGTCAGATATGAACTAGCTGAATTTGAACTCATGTCCAAATATACCCCTTAAATGTTATCAGTTCCAGCTACGATATTTGGCAATGGATTGAAATAAAATTCTTTCTAAAATAAGGTTGTAAGTTATAATACTAAGATCTAACTGAGTTTTCTGAAAAAGCCATGAATACACATAAGAAAAATGCTGACTTAAGTAAGACAACTACATGCAGACTTTTACTTTGAAGAAGTTATTTAATACAATAAGTGTGACTGAAAAAAAAATTTGCAAAGCATATGTAAATCCTTATTTAATATTGCTTGTTTTCATTGGCATTACTTAATATTAGCTGGGTAGCAGCTTTCAAGATGTGAAACCCAATACAAAAATTCTATTGTTCGCATCATTCCGGTACACATATGCTGGACTCAATAGAATAATACATTAAGAAAAAAATCTCTAACTTCACCAGAGATAACAACAGAGAAATAATACTTATGTTTCACCAGTAAATTTTACCTAACTTCACATATCTACATTCTATGGAAAGAAGTATGGCATGAAAAATCTATATTCCAAGAAATTTAACATTCATGCGAGGGTAACTATCTTCACACAAAGTCAACATGCATATGAGGAGATTTTTAGCAAGACTGATATTCTCAACAGGAAGATATTTACCTCCTCCTGCAAGTATGGCAATGTGTGCAGGACCATGACACAGGTTGGATTGCTAAGAAGCCAGACCCTGAAGTCCAGAACAATGTACAAATGTTTATCGGTGATGATCTCAAGTTGACAACTGTGAATGGAAACACTGAGCAGAGCAGAAGATAGTCTCTGTTCAGTACCTGTGAAAACTTTGACCATCTACTTAGTGAGCCATGAAAATGGCATAACCTTTCAAGCTTGTCCAAGATGGAGCAAGATTGTCAGGTTTGTACTTAGGATGACTAATGATTGGGCTCAGACTACACTGGGAAAGGGACATGACTTTGCACAAGGCAGCTATTTTCAGACAAATCCTGACCAAAGATTCTGAAACCTCAGCGCTGTCACCTGTCACCTTTCCAGAAGCTGGAATTAATGAAGGATGCAGAGTAACTTCCACCAGCAGCTTTAGGAGATGAAATTTATTCAGTTCCGTAGTAAAGGATGAGCAATTTTCTAGAAGTTAGGCTTCTAGTAACATAGTAAGAGCTGCTTTAGATGCTACTTTAAAATTAGGACCAAATTAAGTAAGTTATTTTATTCAATTTATACTTATACTGTATAAACATATGTAGACAATAGTATCTTTTCATTATTCACAGAATGCTAATATGTTTCAATGCTTGTTATTTTTAAAAGAAGTATTACACAAAATGAATTACACCTATATTTTCAACATATATAAGCTGTAAATGAACACAACACTTTAGTATTTCAAATAATAGAATTTCAGTATCTTTATTGTTTTTCTAGCATTCACAATAAGTAACATCATATTTAATACTTAGGTTGGAAAAGCAGCTTTCCATTTTAATTAAGATTAAATCTTTTTTTTTTCAAAGATCTATTTATTTATTTGAGAGGCAAAGTTACAGACAGAAAAAAAGGTCTTCCATCTGATGGTTCACTCCCCAAATGACTGCAATGGCTGGAGCTGGGCTGATCTGAACCCAGGAGCTGGGTGCTTCTTCTTAGTATCCCACGTGGGTGCAAATATTTGGGCTCAAGCATTTCATCCATCTTCCACTGCTTTCCCAGGCAGAGAAGCTGGGATCAGAAGAGAAATGGTCTAGACTTGAACAAGCACCTTATGAGATGCTGGCACTGCAGGCAGAGTCTTAGCCCACTATGCCACAGTACCGGCCCCTAAGATTAAATCTTGATTTTAGTACTTTTCAAGGATAGCCATTTATCCCTGGGTCATCAAAGATCTATGGAAGATTTCCTTTGACAACTGACCTAAAATTCCCAGGTTTTACAGGAACTTCTGCTGTGATAGGAAAGACTTGATGTGGAGCACAGCTTCCTTGATGGGAGCAAGAAATATGCAGTAGGACACAGTTGGAAAGCAATACCTACAAATGGAACTTTGGGAGTGCTTTCCTGACTTCCCTCTAGGAGAAATGAAGGTAATGTGCAACTGAGAGTTGAGTTGGAGGAAGAAGCGAGAATAGTCAGCAATCTGAAATATGGCATCAAACTTTCTTTCATCCAACTATTTTTAACTAGAACATTCAGAGCAGAATATAAACTACAGATTAAACTCTTAAAAAAAGAATTAGGATTTATGACAAGGAAGACCCTTTCCCTGAGGAGCACCAACAGGGGCAATACTCAGATTAAGAGAATTAGTAATTCTATACATCCTTAGCTTAATGATATCACATTTGAGACACAAAATATAAAAGCTACCAGCGAAATTAAGGACTATCCAACATGCAGTCCCATTACATTCAGAGGACAACCTGGGAAAAGTACTTGATGTTTAAGATACATTTTTTTTACATTTTACTCTATTCCATAAGGATCATGAAAGGAGAATTTGTAGGACATAAACTGCTTTCAGGGACTGTAGATACATCCCTGGAGAGAAGCTGATGAGGGTAGGAAAACAATTCTAATAACTGCTCCATAAGTCTCCTAAGCACTGGGGAGTCTCTTTTTAGAAAACCATTCTGAAAACCCCTCATTGAGGGGCCAACAAACTTTTCCATAAATGGTCATACAATAAACATCTTAGTCTTGCCAACCGTGTCTCAATTCCAATTCTTTGATTGTTTTTAAAACAAAGGTATCCATACACTGTGCATAATGCAAAGGTTGTATGTGTAGAACTATGTATAAACCTTATTGAAAATCAAACACATACAAAAAGGTGCTGAGCTGCTTGTCGCCCATAGAGTTTAGGTTTTGAATCTCTAGTTTAGTAGATGAGGCCACTAGGGCATGTTTGTTTGTGTGACTGAATTCATGAACATTTATTCAGAGTTTATGGAAAATGCATCTTATAGAAAAACCATGCATGGATTTCAAAAGTTTATGCAACAAAGTTAATTCGTCTCTTATCTCCGTTTTCCATAAATCTCAAGTATCTTCATATAATCATATATGATGTTGCACATGATTAAGTTGTTGTATACCTGGTAACTAACATACCTGAAAGGTGATAAAGGATTTTCTAAAAAGAAAAGATGGAAGACAATAAAAAGAACAGAAAGTGTATGAGCAAAGATATAATAGTAAAAAGATTGTCCAGTATTTTTTAGAACCATTCAAACAAGCACATAACTCAGCCCCTTATGCTGTTGGCACCAGAGATGTCAAAACCGCTTGTGCATGAAAATGACATGGAAAATGATATTCAAATATTATGTTTGAAGTACTGTGAACTGTAATCTGAAATGCAGAATAAATCAAGAATAGAGAATTCATAATGAATGAAGTAGCTCATATAATAATAATAGTAGTAACTATAAAAATAAAGGCAAGATAATAAACATGATAAAGATTTAATAGAACATGGTTAAGTTATTGAATTTTGAAAAATGAAGAAGAAACCAAATATGATTAATATATTGGGAATGAGTAACTGATGATAAAGTGTGCTTCATTTAGGGGTGTTCTAATTTTAAAGTAATGCCTTGCATGATTAAATATTCAATATACTATCAAATAGATATAACTTGAGTGTCAAGAGTATGGAATTGATGAGATGTCATATGTTTAGGTATTTTGTTAATGAAATAAAAGGAACTGACTCCAATTTAATTTATGGATTCAGAATATGAGGATACAAAGGATGTATATAGAAATATGAATTTTAGGATATAAGTGAATGAAATAATGTTAATTTAAGTATCATGGAAATGTTTTCTAAAAGTTTAGATATGAGTTTTAAATACATGAAAGTCTATGCAGGAATGCATGTAATATTCTCTAAAGTTGTTCTGATTTAAACTCATTTTAATTGTTGTACAAGTTTTCTTTTTTAAAAAATACTTATTTATTTATTTGAAAGAGTTACATTGAGATAGGGAGAGAGAGAGAGAGAGAAAGATTTCCATCCACTGATTCTCTTCCCAGATGGCCACAGGACCCAGGAGCTTCTTCCAGGTCTCCCACGTGGGTGGCAGGGATCAAAACACTTGATCCATCTTCATCTGCTTTTCCCAGGCCATTAGCAGGGACCTGGATCAGAAGTGGAGCACCTGAGACATAAACCTTTATCTATATGAGATGCTAACATCACAGATGGTGGCTTAGCCTGCTATGCTACAATACTGGCACCTGTGCAAGTTTTCCTGAAGAATTCTGAAATATACGAACAAACTATTCACAACCAGAAAGTGAAAGCTTTTTTTTTGTTCATGATGTTCAAAATACATTTATTGCTTACATTTTATTTACTAAACTTACTTTCACATGAAATGTATACAAAACACATTATAATATATAAATAACTCTTTAAATGTTTATTTTTATTTATTTGAAAGTAGAGAGAGAGAAAGAAACACATATCTTCCATCCACTGGTTCACTCCCTAAATGACCAAAATGGCCATGGCTGTGCCAGGCCAAATCCAGGAGCCTGGAACTACATCCAGGCCTCCCACATGGGTGGCAAGAGCCCAATCACTTTGGCTATCTTCTACTGTTTTCCCAGAAGCATTATCAAGGAACTGTATCAGAAGTGGAGCAGCCAGGTTTTGAATCAGTGTCCACATGGGATGTTGGCACTGCACGTGGTGACTTAATCCCCTACACCACAACACCGGCCCCTGTTAATAACTTTTAAAAAGATAATTAATGCAAAGATATATTTAAAACTCTACCACCTAAATAATAATTATAATCATGATCATAAAATAGCAAACATAATATGTGAAGAACTTTTCAAAGCAGCTTGTCTGTGTTGCATAATTTAAATATTACACACATAATTAATTATGTGCTATTATTGTTAATAGTTTCCAGATAGTTCAAGTTGCTAACAAATAGTTCACAGAGCCACATACAGAGACTTCTATCCTCTACATGTTAAGTAGTTGACGATTTAAATACAAAAAAAGATGCTGGGGATCATGCAGAAGCAATAACACATTACACTTCTATGTGAAGAACACATTTTACGTCATGGGGCAGCCTGAAGAAAAATACATTCAGAAATATTGAACTTTGGATGATTTAAGGAGAGGCTCGAAGTGAAGAAACTGGCTCTTGAGTTTTTGAAGTCCTTCCAGTTAAGATAATAAACTTCTAGATGAAGTAATGTTAATCACTTTATTGTGAGAAGCCAGCTTCTCTTGAGTTTTACAGAATTTATCAAGTGCCCTTCAAAACGATTGTTTATTTTACACAAATCACCAGCATTATCATTTCACACAAATCTATGCATTTGAGGGTTTTATAAATAAAACCTGCATAATAACAAACAAAATTTATATCATAATCAAATATAAAACCCCAGACTGTTCCTGAAGAATAGTCGGGAAGTTCACTCATGCCTTGAATGTCTACCGAGCTTCTCATCCATAATTCAGATACAAGTTTTCCATCCCAGTTTTTCTTAATATCAATTTATTTGAAAGGCAAGAAGACTGAGACAGATGAGCAGAAGGAGAGAGTCTCATCACTGCTTCACTTCCCAAAGGCCTGCAATGTCTGGGACCAGGCAGAGCTGATGTGCAACATGGGAGTTCTATCCAGGTCTCTCACGTGGATGACAGGAATCAAATTACTTGAGCCATCACTATTGCTTCCCAGAAATTGCATTAGCAAGTAGCTCAAGTTAGGAGTTAGAGCCAGGTGTCAAACCCAGATACTCTGATATGACTCATAGGTATCTTAACCCGCATCTTAAACACTAAGCTAAATGCCTCCCTCCAGTTTAGCATTCTAGTTTGACTGTGTATAAAAACAGCAATATTCTTCATGGTGTTCTTTATCTAGAGAACAAATTATTAAATTAATAGTCAAGACTAATATCATTTCAAAAGTATATCCTTAATATCAGACAACAAAATCATAATTGAACATGCATTTTTAAAGCATGAAATTTAATTTTCTAATTAAAATTCTGATAACATTAATGGCAGGCACATAAAACATTATCTCTTGGGAATATAGAAAATGCACAGCAGACTGTAAAATTTCTCTTTGATTAGAGACAATACAATAATGTCTTTACTTACAAAATATTATATATAACTTGCATAACTACAACTTAAGTATTTTCAATTTTCTTTAGTTAAAAAGTA
Source organism: Oryctolagus cuniculus (assembly GCF_051225735.1). Lineage (NCBI taxonomy): Eukaryota > Metazoa > Chordata > Mammalia > Lagomorpha > Leporidae > Oryctolagus > Oryctolagus cuniculus. The sequence continues at coordinate 42,074,078 of NC_142880.1, forward strand.
CCCTGGATTGTAGATCATTGTGAATAACAAAAAAAGATACATTTAGCCTCAAGTAAAAGTCCTTGTTGTAACACTTTTATTTTTAAAGATTTATTGTATTTTATTTGTAAGTCAGAGTTACAGAGAGGCAGAGGCAGAGAGAGAGAGAGACAGAGACAGAGACAGAGAAAGTCTTTCATCCACTGCTTAACTTCCCAAATGGCTGCAATGGCTGGAGCTGAGCTCATCCAAATCCAGGAGCCAGGAGCCAGGAGCCAAGGTCACCCACACCAGTGCAGAGTCCCAAACACTTGGGCTATTTTCTACTGCTTTCCCAGGCCAAAGCGGAGAGCCAGATCAGAAGAGGAGCAACCGAGACTTGAACCGGCACCCATGTGGGATGCCAGCACTGCAGGTGGTGGCTTTACCAGCTGCTCCACAGTGCCAGCCCCATAAACACATTTTAAAATTTTCAAAAGAAATTAGGACCTTGAAAGCAAAGAAAACACTATTCTTTTAGAGGTGTATGAAGAAAATACATGGTTTACTATGAGAGAAATTATGCAGGTAATCTGATATGTAAATGCATATGTTTAAAATAAAATTTATACAAGAGCTTGGAAATGTGTGAGGAATCTGGAAACTGCACAGAGTACATCTTTAATCTACAAAGTAATTTATATACTGCACTGGTTTCTAATTCTCTAAACCCTTCTAGGTGTAGTGTTTTGTTTTTACCTTTTACACCATACAAACTTACAAACTCCCTAGATCATTGCATTTCTGTTGTCTTCATCCTCCATACATCCTTAAAAGATGCTTACTTTTTTTTTGTTTGGTTGGTTTTGTTTGTTTGTTTGTTTTGCTTCCTAGCTTTCCGTCATGGCTTTCGTATTTGTTTCTACCAAAGCCCTATTTTCAAATGAGTTGATTCCAGGCAGTATAAGTAGCTCATTTGCCCTCTCTTCTGTTGGGTGATGGCCAAATAATCTCAGATTAAAAAAAAAAAGATTTATTTTCTTTATTTGAAGGGCAAAATTACAAAGAGGACAGAGGGAAAGACACAGAGGCAGAGAGATCTTTCATCTGCTGGTTCACTACCCAAATAGCTACAATGGCCAGGGCTGGACCAGACCAAAGCCAGAAGGTAGGTGCTTCCTCCAGGTCTCCCACACGGGTTAAGGGGCCCAAGCATGTGGGCCATCTTCTGTTGCTTTGCCAGGCACATTACCATAGAGGTAGATCAGAAGTGGAGCAGCCAGGACCCAATCAATCAGGTACCCATATGGTATGCTGGCATCACAGGCAGCAGCTTTAGCTGCTATGTCATAATGCCAGCAATTTCAGATTTCTTACTGAACGTAAGGTTGAGCAAAGGAAACTCTGAGGAATGTTCCATTTGCTGACTGCCACTTAATGCAAGTGAATTTGAGGACAGTTTATCCCCTTCAAAAATACTTGCTTTCTCACATTTCAAAACTGTGCTAATACAAGAGGAACTTCATGATTCATGGTGAGTTTTTCTAATGAGACCCTTCTTCATCCTGTTTTCCCAAAAAGGAAGATATAATTCAAGGGGAACGCATCTCCCAAAATCCAATGGCAAGGTGTCACCACCTGAAGATATGCAGCCCTAACCCTGAGTCTGAGTTTGTCCCCTTGCAAGGTGCAGAAGGCTTCACCATTATAATGAAATATAGGGGACTTGAGTTGGTGACACCATCCTGGGTTGTTCAATCCAGTGTCGTTATTCTTTGTTTCTCTAGTTTAGAGAAAGATGACATCAGAGGAACACGACCTGACTTTACTGGCTTTGAAAATGAAGGAAGGAGCTCAAGAGGAAGAAATGCATCACATTCCAGAAGTTGAGTGGTGCATTCCAGGGACCTCGGTGCTACAACTCCAAAAAGCTCAATCCTACCAACACTCAAAACAAGCAGGAAATGGACTGTCTTTGAAAATCTTCAGATAAGGAACACAGCCCATTGAAACTTTACTTTAATCCAATGAGACTCTTACTAGACATCAGATCTGAAAAAGTAAGAATAACTGTGTTCTTTAAAGAGGCTAGATTTGTGGAGATACATTACAAAAAAAAAAAAAAAAAGACAGGTAGGTGGGCTCTATTCCTTGGCTATTGTGACTAGTGCTGCAGTCAAGATAGAGTGCAGATGTCTCTTCAACAGAATGATTTCACTCCCATTAGATATAGATTCAAGTGTGAAATTTTCCTGCAGAAGTTTAAAAAGGAATATGTTACCTTTGACCTTTATGTCTCTCCTTAGCACCTTCTTTCTATATGTGCCCTGGGAGCTAAATACCAAGAATAAACATAGAACAAGAGGGAATACTGAACTCCATGTTATCTCATAAGAAATCATACATACGTACATGTGGGTGAGACAAATCTGGGCCAGGTTATCTGACCTGCTAATTATAAATTTCAGACAACCAAAAATCAAGGTACATTAAGGTGTGTGGGGGGTGGTATCAGCACAGAGTGAGATGGTCTGTCTCATCTTGTGTCTTAGGAGAAAATTTCTACAATTGTGTAAGTTGCTCAGGGAAATATTATAGCCATTTTTGGGACAAATTCTTACTCTAAATCCATAGTTTAAAACAAAATGTTAGATTTTACTTTGTTCCCATTAGTATTTAAGAAAGATATATTCAGTTTTCCAAGCATATGCTATTAGTCAATTTTGTATGGAACTGGTAAGATTAAAAATTAAATACTTAGCTTCAATTCAAAGCAAAGAATAATTGGTTTTACATTATTTTCAGTAAGATAATATCAAGCAGTTTCTCTCTTTTAACACCATTCAATGTAGAGGTTTTGCAATTAAGCATTACTTAGCAGTTTCAATATTCAGTGCTACTCATTACCTAAATATTCTTTTATGAGTCTAATAATTCGTTTAACTTTCACAGAGTGAAATGACATCAGGGAGTATGGTGGAGTGCAAAAACCTGAAAAACCACTGCTCCATAAAAAATATCATGAGACGATGGCAAAAATTGTGAGAATCTACTTTTTCACAACTCTTGAAATTAGCCTAAAACGTGTAACAGTCCTGGAAGGATATATTCAGTTTTAGGAAACATACAAATCTTGGTGATAACAGTGAAGTTTGTAGCATTTCAACCTCTTGCATTTCCATCCTCCCTGACAGGGATCATTTTATGCAAAATTCCCTTCCTTCCTTCCTTCCTTCCTTCCTTCCTTCCTTCCTTCCTTCCTTCCTTCCTCTCTCTTCTTTCTTTCTTTCTTTCTTTCTTTCTTTCTTTCTTTCTTTCTTTCTTTCTTTCTTTCTTTCTTTCTTTCTCTCTCTCTGTCTCTCTGTCTCTGTATCTTTCTCTCTTTCTCTCTCTCTTTCTCTCTGTTAGAGGGAGGGTGAGAAAGAGGCAAAAACACTTGTATGGACTGATTCACTCCCAGATGAATTGTAGAAGAAGGCAGAAGCCAGGAACTCAATCCAGGTCTCCCTGATAAGTGGCAGGCATCCAGCTACTTGAGCCATGACCTGCTGCCTCCCAGGGTAGGCATTAGCACTAAACTAGAATTGGGAGTGGAGCTGTTACTCAAATCCAGGCATTCTAATACGTGATGCAGCCATCTTAACCAGATCTTCACCACTATATCTAATACCTGTCCCTCTGGAGATAATAAATAGCATTGAAAACCAATATTTCTATAGTCATAGTGGCAACCAGAAGCCTTGCAGTCACTGGGGAGAATGCAGTGGGTTGAGAGAGCTCCAAAAGCACCTTTCCATGAGAATTCTGATTATTTTATCTGCCTTGCAGTTCCCTGAAAATCCTGACTTAGAAGGATTGTCATTTGTGTCTGTTTCAGAGCTTACTCAGTACAAATGACCTTTCTTTCCCACCTGACTGTAAAACTGTGCTGCAACATGCAAAGTCTGAGGGACTTACCTTAATTGTCTAGACATTTAAGGAAATTTGTTCCATTTTTAGTTTCCACCTATGGTAACTGAGCTCTCATTGCAGTGTTTTACAAACAACAACAAAAATCACCTCTTCTGTTTTCCTCACTCTCTTTCTTATTTTTCTTTCTTATTCCTTCTTTCTTGTCATTAAAAAACTTATTAGCAAATTGTTCTGCTTCTTCAGATACTGTGGTAGACAGATAAACACAGTTAAAGCACGATTTCCTAGTCATTATTGTATTTTTAAAGCTGTACAGGTGAAGTTTCTCCACTGCGTTCTACAACGTCAGACTGTCATTTAAGGGCTCTAACTAGAGAATAGAGACCCTCTTCAAAGCCTTGCATGCAGAAAGAAGATCCCTGATCATTTGACTTTTCTCATCATTTGTTGTTATCTTGAGGAAGCATGCTTTCACGGACTACTCCATGAGCTGGCCCTGGGTAATGAGATTTTGACCTTACTTGGACTCATTTCTCTTCCCTTTTCTTCAGGTATGGATGCACACGACTAAGCCAGATTCCTTTGAAACAGACCATTCTCTACTTAGAGTAGATAAAATGATTGCGACACTTTCCAAAAGCATCCCCTGTCGCCTCTATGAAGTAAAAATTGCTTGGAAATGAAATACCAGCAAATGAGATGATAAATAAGAAAATAAATATATTTCTATATTAAAAAGCATATAGTATAGTATAAATGTTTTCTATTGAATTGCATAAGATAATTTACTTTCATCTCCCTTCACTATAAACCTTAATTTTCTATAAAATGAAATGAATTTGAAATCACTATTTTAAAGATTATTTAGAAAATAACTCAGAAAAACTCTGAGTATTTTCAATTTATGTTCTAATTAGGATGGTTTCATAGTCTAGATAACTTTAAAAATTATAATGCTGGTTATTTTCAGAGAATAGTGCCATGTTTGGCAATATGTTGGTCTGATGTACATTGCTTTTTAAGATAAAAGTTCTGATGTATGTGAATGTATTGAAGTGACTCATAGGAATAAATATGCTATATAATTGAAGAGCAAATATTTCCATAACAAAGTATGAAAACTCACATCTTTGCATTTGATATGAAGTCTAATTTTATTATTCATAACACAATTATTAAGGACTCAAAATCCACTATAATACCCACACTAGTTTCAGAACACCTCAAATTCAAAAGTTAAATGTATATATACAACTTTTTAAGCCTTGGCAGCTCATGACAAGAGCCTAGGGTGATTACTGAGGCCATAAACAAGAGTGTCAATTTGTTAACTCAACAACAGGAGTCACTGTGCACTTACTCCTCATGTAGGATCTTTGTCCTTAGTGTGCTGTACATTGAGATTTAATGCTATAACTAGTACTCAAACAGTATTTTTCACTTTATGTTTCTGTGTGGGAGCGAACTATTGAAATCTTTGCTTGATGTATGCTGAACTGATCTTCTGTATATAAAGAGAAACGAAAATGAATCTTGATGTGAATGGAAGGGGAGAGGGAGTGGGAAAGGGGAGGTTTGCGGGTGGGAGGGACGTTATGGGGGGGGAAGCCATTGTAATCCATAAGCTGTACTTTGGAAATTTATATTCATTAAATAAAAGTTTAAAAAAAATTAAACATTTTATATCAGAATAAATGTGAGATAGTTACACAAAAACTTCACATATACCTCTCCCTCATTTTTCTATATTAATATCTCATATTAGTGTATTTGTCAAAACCTTTATTTGGCAAAAGATGGACAACTTGGATAAAAGAAAATCAATACTAAAAACAAGTAGTTAAAAACAATGGGGTTGAAAAGCAAGATAGTACTGCCACTTTGGGATTTAGTCTGCCAATTTCTTACTGAATTCAGCATACTCTTACCAGACAACTTAATAATTGTTTTCCTTGGTATTTATGCAAATGAGTTGAAAATCTATGCTCACATAAAAACTTGTACAGCAATCTTTTTCCCAGCTTTATTCATAGTTGCCAAGACTTGGAATTGACCAAAATATCTTTCAGTAAATGAATATTAGTCAATGCTAAAAAGATTACTTATTATGCCATGAAAACACATGGAATAATCTTAAATGCATGTTACTAAGTGAATTCTGCTTGAGAAGGCTACATATCTGGGACTGACACTGTGGTGCAGCAAGTTAAGCTGCCAGCTACAGTGTCAGCATATTCAAATTCCAGCTTGATTCAAGTCTGGCTGCTCCACTTTCAATCCAGCTCCCTGCTAATCTACAGCAAGTTGTCGCTCAAGTCCTTGGACTCTTGCACTCACGTGGGAGACCTGGAAGAAGCTCCTGGCTCCTGGTTTTGGCCTGGCCCAGCCCCAGCCCCAGCTGTTATCGCCATTTGCAGAGTGAACCAGTGGATGGAACATCTCTGTCTCTTCTTTTCTCTCTCTAGCTCTGACTTTCAAATAAACAATAAATAATATCTGGTAGCTTTGGGAGCCGCAAGGAGGGAAGGCCTATACTTCTGGCGAAGAAAAGTCCTTGTCAAGGCCCCCGCGGGTGCCTAAAGGTCAACCAATGAGGATCAGACCCACCTCAACCTTTAACCCCCATGCCCTGAATCTATAAAAGGAGCCCTCCCAATCTCTGATGCGGGACTTCCCCGGCCCCCGCTCTGTTGGTACCCGTATCTTGTCCGGGAGCGGGAGCAAATCCCAATAAAAGCCTGTGAATTAATTGATTTGTCTGCCTGGGTAAATTTGTTATCCGCCGGACACCTTGCAATATATTTTTTAAGAAAAGAAAATGAAGAAAAGGCTATGCATGATATGATTCCAAGCATATGGCCATCTGGAAAAAGTAAAATTGTAGAAACAGCAAAATATGGCTGGCGCCGTGGCTCACTAGACTAATCCTCTGCCTTGCGGCACTGGCACACCGGGTTCTAGTTCCGGTCGGGGCACCGGATTCTGTCCCGGTTGTCCCTCTTCCAGGCCAGCTCTCTGCTGTGGCCAGGGAGTGCAGTGGAGGATGGCCCAAGTCCTTGGGCCCTACACCCCCTGGGAGACCAAGAGAAGCACCTGGCTCCTACCATCAGATCAGCGTGGTGCGCAGGCAGCAGCGCACTGGCCACGGCGGCCATTGGAGGGTGAACCAACGGCAAAGGAAGACCTTTCTCTCCGTCTCTCTCTCTCACTGTCCACTCTGCCTGTCAAAAAATAAAATAAAATAAAAAAGAAACAGCTTGATCAGCATAGCCCTGACTGTTAATGAACAACTTAATACATTATCCCTCTTAGTGGTTTTTTTGTCTGTTCTGCTTAATATGACTGGTTTAATTCTGTAATTAATACACAGTTATTCTTAAGTGTTAAAAATTAACTGAAATGTGATCCCTGTTAAACATAAGAGTGGGAATAAGAGAGGGAAGAGATGTATAATTTGGGACATGCTCAAGCTGACTTGCCCCAAATGGTAGAGTTAAAAACATACCAGGGGATTCCAATTCAGTCCCATCAAGGTGGCATGTACCAATGCCATCTCACTATTCCAAGTGATCAATTTCAGTTAGTCAATTGACTAAGAGTCAAAGGGAGCACATAAACAAGTCTAGTACCTGCTAACACTAACCGATGGAATAAATAAAGGGGAGAGTGATCCAACATGGGAAGTGAGATACTCAGCAGACTCATAGAATGGCAGATGTCCTAAATAGCACTCTGGCCTCAGAATCAGCCCTAAAGCCATTCGGATCTGGCTGAAAAGCCCATGAGAGTATTTCAGGCATGGAAAGCCAAGACACTCTGGCAAAAGATCTCTGCAAGTGAAATCCCAGTGGAAAGAACAGGTCTTCAAAGAAGGAGGTACCTTTCTCTGAAGGGAGGAGAGAACCTCCACTTTGACTATGACCTTGTCTAAACAAGATAAGAATCGGAGAACTCAGAGGGCTTCCATAGCCTTGGAAACTCATGACGGGAGCATAGGGAGACTACTGATGCCATAGACAGGAGTGTCAATTGGTAAAGTCAACAACAGGAGTCATTGTGCACTTACTCCTCATGTAGGATCTCTGTCCTTAATGTGCTGTGCATTGAGATTTAATGCTATAATGAGTACTCAAACAATATATTTCACTTTGTGTTTCTATGGGGGTGCAAACTGTTGAAATCTTTACTTAATGTATACTAAACTGATCCTCTGCAAAAAAAAAAAAAAAAAAAAAAAAGAAATTATCAACTCCCAACTTGACTCTCACTGGGATTAAACATGACAATAGGTCTGATCTGATTTCATCTTCATTTAAAAAAAAATCTATTATTTTTCACTTTATGTTTCTGTGTGAGAGCAAACTGTTGAAATCCTTACTTAATGTATACTAAGCTGATCTTCTGTATATTAAGAGAATCGAAAATGAATCTTGATGTGAATGGAAGGGGAGAGGGAGTGGGAAAGGGGAGGGTAGTCGGTGGGAGGGACGGTATGTGGGGGAAGCCATTGTAATCCATAAATCGTACTTTGGAAATTTATATTCATTAAATAAAAGTTAAAAAAAAAAAGAAACAGCAAAATAATGAGTGAACATCATATTGAAGGGAAGGAGGCATAAACAGAGTACAGAGGATTCGGGGGCAGTGAAATTATTTCAACACCAAAATCGTGCAATTGTGGCCTTATACATTCATCAGACTGAGGATTCATTCATCAGTAATGAGTTTTAATGTGAATTCTAGACTTTGGGTGATGACCATGTGCTAAGGTAGGTTCATGGATTATAGCAAATGCATCACTCTGATGTGGAATATTGATGTTAGAGAAGGGTGAGTACATATAGGGCAGGAAGTGCACAGGAAATCTTGTACCTTATGCTCCATTTTGCTGCAGATGTAAAACTACCTGGAAAGCTAGAATCTATTTAAAAACCAATTTGGAAATGTGTATTGGAATTTTCTGTAGAAAAGCAGACAAGACAAAAATTGGAGAGGCCTATTGCCAACTACAGATGCTTAGAGAATGTCCAGGTTTCAGGTAAAAGCAGTGTGACAACTGCAAAGCTCCCACCTCCCTCTGTAATGCAGAGCTCTGCTGGGAGTGAGAGGAGGAATTGAACCATAAAGCATGGATGACCCCGGGGAGGTGGAAGCACGTCCATGAGTGTATTGATCTTCAATTTCAAGTTTTACTTAGAAAAGGATAGACTAAGGTCCAATCACTTAGGAAGAATGTGCAAATGGGAAAGAGGTACCTAAAGAAATATGGACCCGCACCGCGGCTCAACAGGCTAATCCTCAACCTTGCGGAGCCGGCACACCAGATTCTAGTCCCAGTCAGGGCGCCGGATTCTGTCCCGATTGCCCCTCTTCCAGGCCAGCTCTCTGCTGTGGCCAGGGAGTGCAGTGGAGGATGGCCCATGTGCTTGGGCCCTGCACCCCCTGGGAGACCAGGAGAAGCACCTGGCTCCTGCCATCGGATCAGCGCGGTGGGCCGGCCGCAGCGCGCCAGCCATGGCGGCCATTGGAGGGTGAACCAACGGCAAAGAAAGACCTTTCTCTCTGTCTCTCTCACTGTCCACTCTGCCTGTCAAAAAAAAAAAATATGGCTACCTCTAAGAGTCAGGAAGGAAAGAGAAACAAATGCTATGGGGAAATCGAGGTATCCAGGGTAAGATTTCTTCCCTATGTTCTGTGGTAAAGGGATAGTTGCAGGACTGCAACTCTAAATCTGAAGGCTAGCACAGGATAGCATCCTGAGGCAGCTATGAGGCCTTCAACTCTCCAAGTGCAGTGGCAAAATGAGGAGGGACAACCCTAAGATTAGCCTTCTAGCACCCTTATGTCCCACAAACCATTGGCATTATGCATGCACTAGAGTGCCCTCTTCTCCCATAGTTTTCTCTAAGATATTTTTCAGAGCAAAAAAAAGAAGAAATGAAAAGGTATTTCCCATTTTCTAGACCATTCTAGGGTTGATGTATTCTTAAAGTAAATGCACTCATTCCTAATAGTAGTGCCCTCTCTGCCACAATCTTTATAATCTACAAAAATGCTATAATTCAATAATTCAAAATATATTGTAAAACACTTTGTAATGGATGAATTTGATGGACACAATAGATTAACAGTATGGACGTTTTTTTAATTGTATGCATCAAACCAATATTATTTCCCACTGTATAAGCCTGTTTTAGATAGCAAAGGTTCATGTTAATTTAAGGAATTTGAATAAGTCAGAATTCTCAGATTTCAAGAATATCACACAGATATTTTATTTATTCATATTTGAAAGAGACAGAGAGAATGAATGAATGAGAGATCTTCCATCTGTTGGTTGACTCTGCAAATACATAAAACACCCAGAGGGGAATCCAATCTGGGTTCTCCATAAAGGGGGCAGAGAACAAATATTTGAGCCCTCATCTGCTGCCTCCCAAGATGTGCATTTGCAGGAAGCTGAAATTGGAAGCAGAGTTAGTATTTGAACACCAGGTATCCAATATAAGATGTGGGAATTCCCAACAGCATCTTAACTGCTGTGTCTGGAGTTTTAAGGTCACCAAAGGGCCAATTTTATAATCCTAATGGTAGGTACATTTCTATTTTCAGTTCTTTTAATATAAATTTTCAACTACTGATAATGTGTTATCTTCCAAAATTCATGCAAATGACTTCCTGAAATGGATCATTAAGTATTTGCCTTTTAACAGAATACATTTAACTTACCCACTTACATTGTAGCACTCAGCCAGAGAAAAATAGAAAAGTGTGAAATTAGCTTTTCTATTTGAGAAAAACAGCTAAGCATCCCATCCTCTTTAATATACCAGGTAACATTTGGATGCATAGAAAAACTGTTCCTTAAAAGAAGAAAATATCTCTGTTCTTCTTTCTTAAGAGCTACATTCAATTGACAGAGCGAGAATGAGAAGCTCTTTTCTTATGTACTTTAAAGGCCTTTTATGTTTCAACTTTTCTCTCCCCTCCTGGACCTTGCTACCTCAAATTTAAGCTGTATGTTGAATTATAACACATATACCAAAAATATGTCTAAACTGAAGAGAACCTATTGGATTTTCTCCAAGGGAAGTTAAGGTTTGACTAGTAACAACAGCACATCACCAGCTCCCAAAAACCTCCCCGTGTGCCTTCTCATTATGACTGTCCCACTGCAAAGCATACTGTATTCAATGCTACAGATTCATTTAGAGCCTTCATGAATTGTACATATACGGAAATAGTATTGTATATCCTGTGTTTGTTTTCCATCCATGAATTTCACCTCTATTGCTATATTATATTTTAGCCCATGCAATCTCATTACTCTTTTGAATTCATTGAACATGCTTTATATTTTTCTCGTCGTTTTCTTGAAGTGCCTTAGATATTGTCGATTAGGACAAATTTTGTGGGGTCCTCCTACGAATGTTCTTGCATGTAGTTCTTCTGAACACATGAGTTGAGACCTGCGATAACGAGACAACTCAGTCCTAGATGATGAGTCATTCAGCTTCGCTAGAGAGGCTAGTTTTAACAAAGCCCTCTAGCAGTCTGTGTTCTCCCCTGCTGGCAGGTAAATTCTGGTGGTTGTGCTTCAGTGCTAACACTTGATTTTGTCTACGTTTTCTTTTTGGTCATTCTTATGTCTATTGTTATTTTGCATTATAGTTCTAATTTGCGTAGGTCTTTTCTTATACTGAACTCCTGGCCATGGAGAGAATTCTCTTCAGGGAATGCCTCAGGGAATATTCACATGGAAGAAAAATATTCTCTTGCCCTCACTCATTCTAATATGTTTATCTGTAAAGGTGTTTTCCGGGCCCCCATGTCATGAATTTTCTAATCTCATCACTACTTGATCTCTGATTATTCAGCCAAATGTCTTGTGATCACCAGAAATAACTGTAGGTTAATAGCTTTGGCCGTCTCTCCTTTAAGACAAAGTGAATAATGAGATTCACCACTCATAATTATGCTTGTTGACACTCTTGTTTATGGCATCAGTAATCTCCCTAGGCTCTTGTTATGAGTTGCCAAGGCTATGGAAGCCTTTTGAGTTCGCCAGCTTCAATCTTATTCTGACAGGGTCATAGTCAAAGTGGAAGTTCTCTCCTCCCTTCAGAGAAAGGTACCTCCTTCTTTGATGTCCCCATTCTTTCCACTGGGATCTCACTCACAGAGATCTTTCATTTAGGTGTGTTTTTTTTTTTTTTTTTTTTTTTTTTTTTTTTTTTTTTTTTTTCAGAATGTCTTGGCTTTCCATGCCTAAAATACTCTCATGGGCTCTTCAGCCAGATCCGAATGCCTTAAGGACTGATTCTGAGGCCAGAGTGCTGTTTAGGGCATTTGCCATTCTATGAGTCGGCTGTGTATCCTGCTTCCCATGTTGGATCATTCTCTCCCTTTTTGATTCTATCAGTTAGTATTAGCAGACACTAGTCCTGTTTATGTGATCCCTTTGACTCTTAGACTTATCAGTATGATCAATTGTGAACTGAAATTGATCACTTGGACTAGTGAGATAGCATTGGTACCTGCCACCTTGATGGGATTGTATTGGAATCCCCTGGCACATTTCTAACTCCACCATTCAGGGCAAGTCTGATTGAGCATGTCCCAAATTGTACATCTCCTTCCTCTCCTATTCCCACTCTTATATTTAACAGAGATCACTTTTCAGTTAAATTTAAACACCTAAGAATAATTGTGTGTTAATCACAGAGTTCAACCAATAGTATTAAGTGGAACAAAAAAAATACTATAAGGGATGAAGTATTAAATTTTACATCAACAGTCAGGACAAGGGCTGATCAAGTCACTGTTTCTCATAGTGTCCCTTTCACTTCAACAGGTTTCCTTTTTTGTGCTTGGTTAGTTGTCACCGATCAGGGAGAACATATTATATTTGTCTTCCTATGGCACCTTGGGAAAATGGTTATTACAAGCCATAAAGCACCTTTCCAGTTTTCTGTAGTATTTGGATATGTGTAGCATTATAAACCACTCACAGAGTTTTCCCTTCTTTTTCTCTACAGGGAGAGCTTATTAGACCGGGGTGAGGCTTAAGGAACAAGTGTTAACACAACAGATTTGATTTGAAGGGAGTCTGTCTTGCTCTTCTTACTTTACATTTGTCTTAAGAACTTGCTCAAGACTTACATCATAGTGTAAATTTCATTTCATGATGGAATTTGTGCCTGTTCAACTTTACATACAATCTATGCAATAATATGGGTACTAGGTCACCTGGTTTTCCATAGTCAACATGAGATCTCTCCTTAGTGTACATAGTTAGAAAAAGAGCTTCCTTGACTTTTTTTTTTTTAATTTTGCCTTCACTCAAAATACATGTAGTTAAGTGCCAAAGGAGTCATGCGTTCTCTCCAAGGTTTCAAGTCTTTCTCTAGTGATTCTTCTGCAGCAGCTACACAGACCATTATACTTGCAGAAAAGCTAAATCTGTAGAAGAAACTATCTTCCTCTAGGTCCCATTCAAAAGAGACACCACTATAGGTAACTTGAAAAGCAAAATAAAGCAAACAAGCAGATGAACAAAAACTGTTTAGACTATTTTCAGTGTAATATATTTCTCCAGAGTTAAAAATCAATTAGGCATTATACTTCCTTTATTTATTTTTATTTTTATTTTTTTAGAGGTCTTCCGTTTGCTGGTTCACTCCCCAAATGGCCGCAATGGCCAGAGCTGAACAGATCCAAAGCCAGGAGCCAGGAACGTCTTTTGGGTCTCCCATGCAGGAGCAGGGGCCCAGGGACTTGGGCCATTCTCCACTGCACTCCTACGCCACAGCAGTGGAGGATGATCTAGCAGATCTAGCAGAGAGCTAGATTGGAAGTGGAGCAGCCAGGAATCAAACTGGCACCCACATGGGATGTCAGCGCTGCAGGCCATGGCTTTAACCCACTGCACCACAGCACTGGCCCCAGCATTTTACTTCTTCTAGTAGTGAGAGAACACGTGTATTTTACTTTGAATTCGCAAGACATTTAAGACTTCATAATCCCCAAAAATATCCTAGGTGGTGGGAACTTTCCCATCACCTGGCATAAAAACATCTTACCAAAATGATTCAAGTAAATTTTATTCCTAAATCGAGTTGGTAGATTTCCAAGATTGGACAGAGGTGAGAAAAACGTCTAAATACAGGCTAGAATGAGGCATTGTTTCATTTGGAGACTATTTTGTATTTCTTTAAAATTAGCAACTAAATCAGGAAGAGGAAAGATAAGGCATTAACCTTGTAAGATATTTGGGGGTAACTGTAGGAGGAGTGATATTCTCTCTTCAAATATGTTGGATTTTGGTTGCAGGGAGTACAGAAATTTTAGCTTTTAATTTTTCTTTAATTATTGTATAATTAGGTTTAAGATTAATAAATAAGATAAAATAGTGCATTATTAATGAATAATTTTATAATGGTTGAGCTTAGCATTGGTATTGTGCAAGTAGGTCACAGTTTAAAAACCCATAGCAAAACAATAACCTTCAGTTTTCATTACCTGAGTTATTTCAAATACTTTAGGAAAAAAAAAAGTGTTCAAACACTAACCAACTACCACAAACAATTTTCTTTATTTACTCTTAAAATTCAGTATCAGTAGTCTAACACTATCAGTACCAAATCATATATGGCATGAAAACACTATTTTTGTTAATATTCTGCATGCCAACCTCTGTTTTGTTACTATTTTCCTGCTGCAAGCTAATACCCTTGTGTGCAAAACTCCCATAGGATGATTCCTCAAAAGCAATGCAGATATTTTAAGAAGTGTTTTTGTTTTTCCTTTAGCTTTCTGTTTAACATGTTTGTTCTGAAAACTCAAGCTATTTTTTTTTTTTTAATTTTTTGACAGGCAGACTGGACAGTGAGAGAGAGAAACAGAGAGAAAGGTCTTCCTTTTGCCGTTGGTTCACCCTCCAATGGACTCCACGGCCAGCGCGCTGCGGCCGGCGCACTGTGCTGATCCAAAGGCAGGAGCCAGGTACTTATCTTGGTCTCCCATGGGGTGCAGGGCCCAAGCACTTGGGCCATCCTCCACTGCACTCCCTGGCCACAGCAGAGAGCTGGCCTGGAAGAGGGGCAACGGGGACAGAATCCGGCGCCCCGACCGGGACTAGAACCCGGTGTGCCGGCGCCGCTAGGTGGAGGATTAGCCTAGTGAGCCGCGGCGCCGGCTAAGCTATTATCTTAAAACTTGACACAATTTGGTTTGGAATCAATAAAAAATTAGACATCAAATTTCTAAATATTTCACTAAAATGCATTGTTTATTTAAAATCCTTTCAATCAACATATTCCAGAATAATTGTCTTATATATAAATTATTCTCATGCATTTAAAATTGTAAAAGTTATAATATGATATTTAATATTAAAATATTAAAAGTTTACAAATCATTTCCTTTATTTTATTTGTAAATATTGACATTGAACGTTAAATATTTTAGTTAGGATTTGACATTTAAGTGTTTCCTTGGTTTTCTATGTTACAAATAGAGTCAATGGCCAAATGTATCATATTGTGAGGGGGCAGAAGGAAGAAAAGGGGAGATCCCTTTAAGAGAGTGCAAAATGCTTGCTTCCCAAATGTTACCTAGAGCAAGATGAAAGTATAGAATATCCTACTCCTCATTTTCCAGTTTTATCACAAGAATAATAATCTTCTTTCCTGTGCATAACTGTTTTATGATATTTTATGATATTAAGTAAAAAAACTGTGATGATGTGATCATATTTGAAGTCTATTTTTTTGCTTATTTTAACAAGTCTTATACACAGAATCACAGTAAAAAAAATCTTTGAATAAAAAATTCTAAATCTGAGTTGTGCAAAATATCATTAGAAAATAACTACACTCATCTTTTAAGTGACCTTTCATTATTTGATATTTCACTAAAGTTAAGCACATTACAAATAGAGGGCCTTTCTAACAAAAAGTATCATTGTATTCCTTCTACTAAAAATTTTTAATGAAGCTTTCCTGTTGTAATTGCAGTAAGCCAGTTGCCTGATGATGACATTCACCATGCCATGAAATGTGGGACAACTTGTATTCTCTTTATAAATTCATTTCTTTTTCCTAAACTGAGGACTTTACACTCATGTTTCCCATGCTACCTCTGCATCCTATTTGCTTATCACTGTATCTTTCTCTGTTGAGTATTATAATTATCCCCATTGCAAAGATAAAATATTTTTGTTCAAAGTTTGAATGACATGCCCAAAGTCACACTAGCAAGCAACTGTAAGAGTTGTATTCTAATGTCTTCCACCTGCCTTCTTAGTCACTTACGAAGCAGCTCTATTTTCTGGAAATCAAGGAAAACTCTGAAAAGCTAGCAGAGCAAATACTCTGAGCCCCTTAGGATTCCCTTAGCACAAGTTATTTTGCTCTTTCTACACCATATGACTCAGGATTTCATGAACTAAGCCTCTGAATACAAGTGAGTAAACCTAACTTCTTGTGGTAAAGAACTCTGCCTCCTTCTAGTCCAGGATTCCAAGTCATTGGTCTTCCTTTTTCGTTGCTTCACCCTGCCATGGCCGCTGCAGCAGGCGCGCGCTGCAGCTGGCGCACCGCGCTGATCCGAAGCCAGGAACCAGATGCTTCTCCTGGTATCCAATTTGGGTGGAGGGCCCAAGCACCTGGGCCATCCTCCACTGCATTCCCGGGCCACAGCAGAGAGCTGGACTGGAAGAGGAGCAACTGGGACAGAATCCAGCACCCTGACCGGGACTAGAACCAGTGTGCCAGCGCCATAGGCCGAGGATTAGCCTATTGAGCCACGGTGCTGGCCCACAGGTGGTTTTTAAAAAAAGTCTCTGGAACAGTCAGGTGAGTGAGCAGAGTTAGATCTGTTGAACATGCTGCAGTGAACCACAGGTAGGCAGGACAGCCAGAGACTGCTGAGGTCCTGTGATGATGACCCTGGGGGTGCCATAGCTAGGGAGAGTTTTCTCATGGTCCAACAGTTTTCCCAGTTAGACAATTTGCCTTTCTGGGTGGAGTTGAGAAGTTTACAACATCCTTAGTTAAAGATTTTCCCAGTCCACCAAGTGCCTCAGGAACTTTCCTGTTAAAAGCTCAGTTATTTTTATCCTCTGAAATGTATATGACCACCTGCTTACTTCATCCTCCTTTCCTTCCTTTCCGTCTCCCTCCCTCCCTCCCTCTTTCCTCTTCTTCCTCCCTCCCTCCTTCCTTCCTTTTCTTCCTCCCTCCTGCCTTCCTTCCATCATTTCCATCCTTCATTTTTCCTTCCATCTTTTTTTTTATTTTTTCCATGTATCCATACCATTGTCTATTTGTCCATCTACCATGATGAAGTTGTACTTAAAACTGAAAGTTTTCACTGAAATATTTCTGCTTATAGATGGATATTTCCCTGATGGTAGGTGCATTTTATTGGCTTTAAAAGTTAACTTTCATCTATTACTTTAGCTAAAAAATATTAAACAGGGCTCTAATCTACATTTTCCACAAGATCAGCTATGAGACTTTGAGTAATTCAATCTTTTCAAGTATTTATTTAACTACCTATCCTGTAAATTAAGAGTATAAATTAGTTCAATACAATGGTTTTGAGTCAATTCTGCTTAGAAAGTTGTATTATTTTGGGGCCGGCTCCGTGGCACAGTGGGTTGATCCTCCGCCTGCGGTGCTGGCATCCCATGTGGGCGCCGGTTCTGGTCCTGGCTGCCCCTCTCCCAGTCCAGGTCTCTGCTGTGGCCTGGGGGAGCAGTGGAGGATGGCCTGGGTGCTTGGGCCCCTGCACCCGCATAGGAGACTGGGAGGAGGCACCTGGCTCCTGGCTTCTGATTGGCACAGTTCTGGCCGTTGCAGCCATTTGGGGACAGAAGCGACGGAGGGAAGACCTTTCTCTCTGTCTCTACCTCTCACTGTCTGTAACTCTGCCTCTCAAATAAATAAATAAAATCTTTAAAAATGTTGTATTATTTTAATTATTTTAAAAATATTTTCATGGTTCATATTACTTCTCTGGAAATACTTCTGTATAGTGAAGATTTAAAAGACACTTATTTTTCTAAGTGATTGAATGATTTAGTATTGTTAAGACACTTTTAAATTAAGATGATAATACATAGCCCTTGGTTATGTAGTTAGGATGCAAGGAAATAATACCCTTGGTTATTCTCCAGAGTATATTATGTTGTTTACATCTTAACGTTTGAATCATTTTATCTAAGTTGTAGAAAGAGCAACCCTAATATTTTCTTCCCAGTGAATATTTGCTGCTTCTCTCCTATGATTTTTTTTTATTTTGATGTTTTATTTGTTTTAGATTCCAGATTTATGTTGCTTTAATGGCATAGATTATTTTCAGAGAGAAGCTTCTTCTGCTTACTTCTGCTCCACAGTAGATCAAGAGCTCTCTACCTCCAAACCCATTGTTCTAAATCCTCACTATAAGAAATAGTACTTGAGGGTAGCATTACAAAACCAAGCCCCATCAATGACAATTAAATTATAACCTCCAAGGGTGAAAATCAGGCATTAGTATTTTCATTAAACTGTTATAAGCTATTTCAACATTTTCAAATTTCTTCATACAAGGAAATTTAATTTGCAACCAAATTGAGAGTCAATTTTGAATGTACATCTTTCACTTATCCCTGCCCAAAGGAGGAAGAAAGCAGCATTCACTACCCATTCCTCCTGTTGAGTGTGATAAATGTTTGAGAATCATTGTACCAGGCCAGCGCCTCTGCTCACTAGGCTAATCCTCCGCCTGTGGGGCTGGCACACCGAGTTCTAGTCCCAGTCAGGGTGCCAGATTCTGTCGGGGTGCTGGTTGTTCCTCTTCCAATCCAGCTCTCTGCTGTGGCCCAGGAAGGCAGTGGGGGATGGCCCAAGTACTTGGGCCCTACACCTGCATGGGAGACCAGGAGGAAGCACCTGGCTCCTGGCTTCAGATCAGCACAGTGTGACGACCATAGTGGCCATTTGGGGGTTAACCAATGGAAGGAAGACCTTTCTCTCTGTCTCACTAACTCTACCTGTGCAAAAAAAAAAAAAAAAAAGAAAAAAGAAAAAGAAAGAAAGAAAGAAGAAAGAAGAAAGAAAGAAGAAAGAAGAAAGAAGAAAGAAAGAAAGAAAGAAAGAAAGAAAGAAAGAAAGAAAGAAAGAAAGAAAGAAAATCAGTTTACCTAACACAAAACATCTGGATTTCCTCCTAAGTGATGTCAGACTGTGCTTGCTCTCTAGATCTGCCCGTTCTCTGGATAACCTACCTATTTCTCTTCCTTGAAACCAATAACATGTCAATCTAAGTAGAGAGGAATTTCTTACATGGTATTGGCTCACACATTATATATGCCCCAACTCTAAAAGCTGAGGACAATATGCTAGAGACACGGGAAAGCTAATTTTACAGTCACCATACTGAAGCAGGAAGACTATTGGAAAATTCTCTTTTGCTCTGGAGTGGAGGGCTATCTTCTGGGTCTATCTGAGCCTTCAACTCGTTGTCTGAGGCCCACCCTCATTAATGAGGAGAGCGCTTTGTTCAGTGTCTACCAATTGAACCTGAATCTCATCCTCAAACACCATCAGAGATATACTCACAACAGCTTTTAAACCAAGACTGGGCACCTTGTGACTTAGCCAAGTTGACACACAAAAGTAACCCTGATAATCGTTAAATCATAATCTACTGAATTTAAGTTCAGTAAAGGTGGTAATCTGGAAGCAAGTTCATTTTACTTGTATAAACTTTACTTTCTAGTCAGCTTTATTGGTGATAATGTTAATATTTTATGTGATAATTTTGTTACACTCTTTACATTGAATTTGTTTGAAATTCAGATGGCAAAGAAGTATGATATAGTCATTTTGTCATCAAACCCCAACAAATCTCAACATAAGCTTAATATGATTTAATATTCAGATATTCTTAAATTTCTGAAAGGAGCACAAACTACCTGATAAGGCATCTCATATTAAATGCTTTGCTAAGTGCAAAGTGATTCATTTAGTTCATAGTAAATGCATATTTCACAGTTCGATGAATATTTTGTGAAATAATTTAATTAGAGGATAATGACAGATCTTGTTTATATAAATGCAATATCGTATGCAGTTTGGCAATAGAAAGATACCAGATGGTGTTTCTATTTCTGCATGGATCGGAGATATTTTTGTAATTGTTTCATGAATAGATAAATATATTCAACTGACATTTTCTAGCTTAATATGACATTCTGATTATAGTTCAAGGAACATATTTTGTGGTAATCATTTTTGCATTACACTGTCATATCACATAATACATTGAACATGATAGGACCTTAATAAATATCTGTAGAAATGAAGAGGTCTTCCCAACAAAGAAAAGCACAGGACCAGACGGATTCACTGCTGAATTCTACCAGACATTTAAAGAACTGACTCCAATTCTTCTCAAACTATTCAGAGCAATCGAAAAAGAGGGAGTCCTCCCAAATTCTTTCTATGAAGCCAGCATCACCTTAATTCCTAAGCCGGAAAAAGATGCAGCAGCGAAAGAGAATTACAGACCAATATCCCTGATGAACATAGATGTAAAAATCCTCAATAAAATTCTCGCCAATAGAATGCAACAACACATCAGAAAGATCATCCATCCAGACCAAGTGGGATTTATCCCTGGTATGCAGGTATGGTTTAATGTGTGCAAAACAATCAATGTGATACACCACATTAACAGACTGCAGAAGAAAAACCATATGATTATCTCAATAGATGCCGAGAAAGCATTTGATAAAATACAACACCCGTTCATGATGAAAATTCTAAGCAAACTGGGTTTGGAAGGAACATTCCTCAATACAATCAAAGCAATCTATGAAAAACCCACAGCCAACATCCTATTGAATGGGGAAAAGTTGGAAGCATTTCCACTGAGATCTGGTACCAGACAGGGATGCCCACTCTCACCATTGCTATTCAATATAGTTCTGGAAGTTCTAGCCAGAGCTATTAGGCAAGAAAAAGAAATTAAAGGGATACAAATTGGGAAGGAAGAATTCAAACTATCCCTCTTTGCAGATGATATGATTCTTTATTTAGGGGACCCAAAGAACTCTTCTAAGAGATTATTGGAACTCATAGAAGAGTTTGGCAAAGTAGCAGGGTATAAAATCAATGCACAAAAATCAACAGCCTTTGTATACACAGGCAATGCCATGGCTGAGGAAGAACTTCTAAGATCAATCCCATTCACAATAGCTACAAAAACAATCAAATACCTTGGAATAAACTTAACCAAGGACGTTAAAGATCTCTGCGATGAAAATTACAAAACCTTAAAGAAAGAAATAGAAGAGGATACCAAGAAATGGAAAAATCTTCCATGCTCATGGATTGGAAGAATCAATATCATCAAAATGTCCATTCTCCCAAAAGCAATTTATAGATTCAATGCAATACCAATCAAGATACCAAAGACCTTCCTCTCAGATCTGGAAAAAATGATGCTGAAATTTATATGGAGGCACAAGAGAACTCGAATAGCTAAAGCAATCTTGTACAACAAAAACAAAGCCGGAGGCATCACAATACCAGATTTCAGGACATACTACGGGGCAGTTGTAATCAAAACAGCATGGTATTGGTACAGAAACAGATGGATAGACCAATGGAACAGAACTGATAAACCAGAAATCAATGGAAACATCTACAGCCAACTCATATTTGATCAAGGATCCAAAACCAATCCCTGCAGTAAGGACAGTCTATTCAATAAATGGTGCTGGGAAAACTGGATTTCCATGTGCAGAATCATGAAGCAAGACCCCTACCTTTCACCTTACACAAAAATCCACTCAACATGGATTAAAGACTTAAATCTACGACCTGACACCATTAAATTATTAGAGAGCATTGGAAAAACCCTGCAAGATATAGGTACTGGCAATGACTTCTTGGAAAACACCCCAAAGCACAGGCAGTCAAAGCCAAAATTAACATTTGGGATTGCATCAAATTGAGAAGTTTCTGTACTGCAAAAGAAACAGTCAGGAAAGTGAAGAGACAACTGACAGAATGGGAAAATATATTTGCAAACTATGCAACTGATAAAGAGTTGATAACCAGAATCTACAAAGAAATCAAGAAACTCCACAACATCAAAACAACAATCCACATAAGAGATGGGCCAAGGCCTCAATAGACATTTTTCAAAAGAGGAAATCCAAATGGTCAACAGACACATGAAAAAATGTTCAAGATCACTAGCAATCAGGGAAATGCAAATCAAAACCACAGTGAGGTTCCACCTCACCCCAGTTAGAATGGCTCACATTCAGAAATCTACCAACAACAGATGCTGGCGAGGATGTGGGGAAAAAGGGACACTAACCCACTGTTGGTGGGAATGCAAACTGGTCAAGCCACTATGGAAATCAGTCTGGAGATTCCTCAGAAACCTGAAGATAACCCTACCATTCGACCCAGCCATCCCACTCCTTGGAATTTACCCAAGGGAAATGAAATTGGCAAACAAACAAGCTGTCTGCACATTAATGTTTATTGTAGCACAATGCACAATAGCTAAGACCTGGAACCAACCCAAATGCCCATCAACAGTAGACTGGATAAAGAAATTATGGGACATGTACTCTATCGAATACTATACAGCAGTCAAAAACAATGAAACCCGGTCATTTGCAACAAGATGGAGGAATTTCACATCATGCTGAGTGAAATAAGCAAGTCCTAAAGGGACAAATATCATATGTTCTTCCTGATCAGCGACAACTAACTGAGCACCAAAGGGGAAACTTGTTGAAGTGAAATGGACACTATGAGAACCAGTGACTTGATCAGCTCTTGTCCTGATGGTTGATGTACAATTTAATACTTTATTCGTTTTAGTATTTTTTTTTTGTTCTAGTGCTATTGGTTGCACTCTGTAATTAACACACAATTATTCTTAGGTGTTTAAATTTTAACTGAAAAGTGATCCCTGTTAGAAATTTGGAAAATATTATGCTGAGTGAAATAAGTCAATCCCAAAGAGACAAATACCACTTGTTCTCCTTGATAGGTGACAACTAACTGAGCACCAAAAAGGAAACCTGTGAAAGTGAAATGAGCACTATGCGACACGGTGACTTGATCAGCCGTCACCCTGACTGTTGATGAGCAGCTTAACACGTTATCCCTCTTAGTATTTTTTTGTTTGTTCTACTTAATACTTTTGGTTGAATACTGTAATCAATACACAGTTATTCTTAAGTGCTGAAACTTAACTGAAAAGTGATCGCTATTAAATATAAGAGTGGGAATAAGAGAGGGAAGAGATGTGCAATTCGGGACATGCTCAAGCTGACTTACCCCAAATGGTAGAGTTAGAAACATACCAGGGGATTCTAATTCAATCCCATCAAGGTGGCATGTATCAATGCCATCTCACTAGTCCCAGTGATCAATTTCTGTTCACAATTGATCATAATGATGGGACTAAGAGTCAAAGGGATCACATAAACAAGACTAGTGTCTGCAAATACTAGCTGATAGAATCAAAAAGGGAGAGAATGATCCAACATGGGAAGTGAGATACACAGCAGACCCATAGAATGGCAGATGTCCTAAACAGCACTCTGGCCTCAGAACCAGCCCTTAAGGCATGCGGATCCGGCTGAAAAGCCCATGAGACTATTTCAGGCATGGAAAGCCAAGACACTCTAGGGAAAAAAAGAAGACCTAAATGAAAGATCTCTGCGAGTGAGATCCCAGTGGAAAGAATGGGTCATCAAAGAAGGAGGTACCTTTCTCTGAAGGGAGGAGAGAATTTCCACTTTGACCATGGCCTTGTCTAAATATGATCAGAGTCAGTGAACTCAGGGGGCTTCCATAGCCTTGGCAGCTCATGACAAGAGCCTAGGGTGATTACTGAGGCCATAAACAAGAGTGTTAATTTGTTAACTCAACAACAGGAGTCACTGTGCACTTACTCCTCATGTAAGATCTTTGTCCTTAGTGTGCTGTACATTGAGATTTAATGTACTATATATATATAACTAGTACTCACACAGTATTTTTCACTTTATGTTTCTGTGTGGGAGCAAACTCTTGAAATTTTTACTTAATGTATGCTAAACTGATCTTCTGTATATAAAGATAATTGAAAATGAATCTTGATATGAATGGAAGGGGAGAGGGAGTGGGAAAGGGGAGGGTTGTGGGTGGGAGGGACATTATGGGGGGAAGCCATTGTAATCCATAAGCTGTACTTTGGAAATTTATATTTGTTAAATAAAAGTTTAAAAAAAAAGAAATGAAGAGGTCTTTATTTTAAAAATGGGACTTGCAATGTAAACTCAGTATTGGGTGTGTTAATTTTCTTCCAGCACTTCAGTAGAAAACCCTGGCTAAAATATAGAATTCACTTAATCAATCAAGATTTTAAATAAGTAAAGTTTACCTATCTCAGAAAAAAAAATCCACAAAGGAAACAAAGTCATTCACTATTTAGATATTTTCTTCTGTTCAAGTCATACAGACAAAGGGTCAACAACAGTTGATGAATATCCTCAGCATTACATTCTGGATTTGAAAATTAAATATCGGGCCAGTGCTGTGGCTCAGTAGGTTAATCCTCCACCTGTGGTGCCAGCATCCCATATGGACATCATTTCTAGTCCTAGCTGCTCCTCTTCTGATCCAGCTTTCTTCTATAGTCTGGGAAAGCAGTAGATAATCCAAGTTCTTGGGCCCCTGCACTCATGTGGGAGACCTGGAAGAAGCTCCTGGCTCTTGGCTTCAGATCTGCTCAGCTCCAGCCGGTATGGCCAATTGGGGAGTGAACCAGTGTGTCTCCCTCTCACTGCATGTAACTCTCTCTCTCAAATAAAAAAAAAAAAAACTTAAAAAAAGAAAGAAAATCAAATATCAATCAGTGAATGTAACTCAACCTTAGGAGACCAGAGGAATTTGACAACAGCAACTGGCTGCCAGAATTAGATCTCAATATGTGCTCATTTTATCTTGGAAAATGCTGTAAGCACATGGTCAACATACACACACTCAGTAGGCGATTATTTGGTGAACATTAGAACAGCATATCTATTAAAATTTTAATGTTAATCTTTTCTATTAAGATAGGAATACCACAACCTTTGGAGATTGTTGTGTAACGGGTTTATATTTTAGTATTTTTCTAAAAGATTATCATATGTCACTTCCATCTAAAGAACAATCAGAATTGATTATCAACAGGGGCTATATAGAACTCAAATTATTAACTACCCACACCCACCATTTCTAATCAACCAAGTCCTATATAGCAATTGTACTTTTTGTCAAATATTTATTCGATCATTAAGATGTCAGTCATATAATAGGTAACCAAGACACACACAGGTCATAGGTGTCAGTCTACATCAAGCTCATCAGATTGTGAATAAAACTAAGTGAACAATGGAAATTGATCTCTGAACAGTTTGTCAACCCTGCACTCATACATCTGTATTTATTGTTGCTTCATAAAATGCCTCAAGGGGGAAAAAGGAAACATTTTGAAAGCCATTTGCTTCATTTTTAAAAAATTATACTGCTTTCAGTAATTTTAATGACTCAGTAGATTTATTCTGTCCACATTTAGTTTTTGCAAGAAAACATTTACAAGAAGCCTGTGTCAGAAAAAAAATGTAAGAAAGTCAGTGTTTATGATAAATTGAAGACAGTTATTTACTTGTCTTTTTGTTATGTGGAGAAAATGGGGGAAAAGTGTTAAGACAACAAAATGAAAAATGTAACATGTTTCTATGACTACAAGAACAGACATATCAAACAGGTCCTGTTGTTAAGACATTTGACAAAGTAATAGAAAAAGAAGAAAAATTCACTACTCATGCACAGAAACATTATGTAAGCTATAAAAAACACAGTGCACATTTTGAATACTTATGAGTTCGTTTGGAATAAAGCAATATTCTAATGTAATATTGGTACTGGTATCCTATAAAGGATTTTACATCTTATTTCATTTTCATACAATGTATGAAAATGTACTTAAGATGAATATTACCTCAAGAATTCTATTCAGGAAACTTGTGTTTAGGGTGATACTTGTTCAAGTGTAATCACACGGAGTGCTGTGATTTTTATAACATATTTCCTCAAGGGAAAAAGAAAAAGAATATCAATTTTCTAGGATTAACATAAGAAACTAAATGCTTTGTAAAATTGGAAATACTTTCTTTTTGGAGTAACTGGGAATGGTAAAAGGGTAGAACAATGAAAGAAACAATGTGTTTGGGATGGAAATATCAGAGTTGAGTCCTCACTGTCAGTTTTCATTGTAAAGCTCAGGGAAACTTCTTCAGTACACTGAGCCTGTTTCCAAAGTTGCGAAATGACTGAGTTGATTTAAAAGCATGATGTTAAGTATTGAGTGCCTATGTTTTCCCAAAGAATATGCTCATATTCCACGTGGATCATCCCAATAAGGAAAGGGTTGTTTCTCTAATTCTCAAGAAAGACATAGTAAGTCCACACAGGTTAGACCTTATTTCTCAATTTTGACCACACTATTAGACTAGAGAAGAATTTGTGTTTACAGAGCTCTCTTACTCTTGAGATATGAGTCCATTCTCTTCCTTATCTGTTATGCTAAGTTTTCCATTCCCTAATTTCCTGAGAGAATTCCTTCCAATATCTTGTGACTATCCACTTAGTTTTCTGTCCTTCCTCATAAGACTGCAAATGCCATGTAAAAGAAAGTGGAAGGGGTGTTTTTTGTTTTTAACAACTGAATACTTAGTGTTTCACACAGATTTGGTGTTTAAGGTCTCTACAGAAATACTGAATAAAATAGAGCATAAGGTTTAGTGAGTCTAATTAATAATGAATGACTTGTTTTGGATCTTCAGTGTCCTAGCAAATATAGTATCAAAATCTTTAAGTTTTGTTTCCTTAATATTGTCATTCCTAAAATTTTCCAGGCTTTTTACAAAATGTAAATTCCTTTGAAGTCTACTATTTTTAACTTTAATTAATACGTTGAGATGTCCAATATTATGAAACTTTTTCAGGGAAGAGTAAAGAATAGAAAGGCCAGTCTTTTATTTGATTGTAGGAATGGCAATCAATAGATCTTCTATTTCAGTACTTGGCTGTGCAGGAGAGTTGGGGAGAGGACTAATGTTGGCTTATTTCATATATTATTTCAGGGCACAGTTATTCTTTTCAATTTGAAGAAAAAACTATACTTTAAATGGAAGCACTTTAAATTTTACAGAAAGTGCATTACATATAACTTAGAAATACATTTATATATTATTTCATTTATTTAATTACTCACTTAGTTGCCTTATAGTGATGTTCACTGCCACTAAAGCATCCTATATATCATACTATTTAAGAATCTTAAAGAACATGGGATTTCATTAGAATATAGCTGTTATTCAATTGATATGCTAATCTTAATCTTACACACAATTTGATAACCTGGTTAATTTGTATATCTCTTACTTTGGTAATTGATTTCTACATAACTTGAATTGAGCTTAGATGCTTTCATTTCTAAATTATATAATCTCTATCAATCTGTGTCAAACAAATGCCAAAGTCTCTAGGGTAATTAGATGAAATTAGAAAAACATTTGCATCTGTAACACCTGGTGGCAGTAAAACATTAGTGCAGATTGGACTCTTAAAAATTAGTTAAGTCTTTAGCATCTTGAGGATTTTGGCAACTATGAAAGTATGAATGCCACACCAAGCATTCAAATTAGAGTCACTGAAAATGTGTATACAAAATCAAATAGGAGTCTAATTTATACCTGCCTCTTTTGACGTCTCTGTTGTCCTTCTCAATTTTACTTAGATGATCTAATGCAGGGTGAGCAAATTACCAGCATCAAATGTAGGAAAGTATTTCTATTTTAATATAAGGAAATGTTTCAGCTTCTGTTAGGACAGCATCAAAATTCCCATATCCTAACTCAGGAATTTCAAAATGGAAAAAGAAACCAATTTAGTTTCAACTTAATTGGATGAAATCAAAGAGTAATCTAGTGCAGACTATATTAAAATTACCTTGGTGTTTGGCATTTACAACATATGCGCTCCAGTTTCTCAGAAAGCTAATTGTTTCAAGCATTTTGCATACAAATTTTGCATAAATAGAGCACTGTATACAATATCAAATGCAGAACATGTAACCTGATGCTCAGAACGCTTCCACCAAGGAACAGCTCTTGAACAATTATTGTAACACATATATTTTTAAATATGTAAAGAAATCACTTAACATATTTTTAAAAGATGTATCTATTTATTTGAAATGCAGAGCTATGGAGAGGCAGGGCAGAGGCAGAGAGAGGTCTTCCAACTGCTGGTTAATTCCAGAAACATCCATAACATCTGGAGCTGGACCAGTTTGAAGCTGGGAGCCTAAAGCTTCTTCCAGGTCTCCCCTGTGGGTGCAGGGGCCCAAAGACTTCTGCCATTTTCCACTGCTTTCCCATGCACTTTACCAGGGAGCTTGATCAGAGTAGAGCAGCCGGGACTAAAACCAGTGCCCATTTGGGATGCTAGCACCAGCACACAGGTGGCAGCTTTACCTGCTAAGCCACAGCTCCAGCCCCGTCACTTAATGTCTTTAAGGACTATTCTATATCTTGCAAGAAAACCCCTGTGTTATTTCTACTTTCATTAAAGTCAGAGTACTTAAGAGTAAATCTACTCAATTCTGTACTTCCTCATGTCCAAATCTTGTCTCATTTATGTTCTTTCATTTATCATAAAGTTTTCACAAATCACAGCAATAACCACTATATCATCACATTTGAAGCTGTTCTTAAAATTGCTTACTCATTTGGATTCTCTGGGGGTATGTCTCAGATCAAGATGCCCCTGCTAATGGAAGTTTTCCACCATTTTTCTCCTGTTCTGTTGGCTAGCCACTGCTTACTAGTTTTGCTGATCACTCCCAAATATACATTTCTTTCTCATAATGTTCTTTTAATTTTCATATCCAGCTTCTTATAGAATTTGTGAATTGGAACTATCCTCACACATTAATGTGTCAATACATGGATATAAATCTTCAAAAAGCTCATGCAAAATGCATATTATGAAGAAGCTATGCATGAAATTTAAAAATTTTGTACCAAAACCAACCTGTATTTTAATTTTATTTTCAACAACTTTTTAAAATACACTCATATGTTTGATCTCATTATCTTCTCTTTGAAACTGGTCCCACTGCTTAATCCATTGTTCAGGATGTGACACAACCTTTAATACATAAAGTTCAAAAACTTTGAAGTTATCATACATTTTTCTCTCACTCTCATTTCTAGCCAATAAAAAACTCTTTGCTTTATATCTTGTGACCATTCTCAATCCGTTCTATCATCTCTGTCACTACTGCTGTTTCCTAAATAATTGATGTCCATCCAAAATTCAAACACTAGATCCTGAACCCTAAGGTAATGATATTTAAAGGGGAAAACTTTAGAAGCTGATTAGGTTATGAACAAATGTGGCTAATGGACTTTGATCCTAAGCATTTCCAATTCTTAGGTCTTGAGACTCAGGGGGGAATCTATAGCATCAGCTCTGGAATCTATAGCATCAGGTCAGGCCTTCAAACCACACACTGACTGGCATCCTTGAGTCTCTCTCTTACAGATGGCACATGGAGGGATTTCCCAGTCCTCACAATTACCTGAGCCCATACCCATTTCTTGTGGATTCTATTTCTCAGAAGAATCTTCATTAAAACAATGATAAGTGGACCGGCGCTGTGGCTCAGCGGGTTTATGCCCTGGCCTAAATCGCCGGCATCCCATATGGGCACCGGTTAGAGTCCCGGCTACTCCACTTTCCATCCAGCTCTCTGCTGTGGCCTGGGAAAGCAGTAGAAGATGGCCCAAGTCCTTGGGTCCCTGTACCCGCCCCAGAAGAAGCTCCTGGCTCCTGGCTCCTCGCTCCTGGCTTCGGATCGACACAGCTCCGGCCGTTGATGCCAACTGGGGAGTGAACCAGAGGATGGAAGACCTCTCTCTCTCTCTCTCTCTCTGCTCTCCTCTCTCTGTGTAACTCTTTCAAATAACTAAATCTTAAGAAAAAAAAAAACAATGATAAGCAATCAAGTAAATGCTAAAAGCAAATGCAAAGACAGATAAAAAGAAGGGAGGAGAGAAACCTATGATCTATGCCATGCTTTGACCTCTCCAGTCGAGAGCATGATGAGAAATTTTGGCCTGAGTTCTTTCCTTATTAAGAGGAGGAAATACTTATAGCCTATTTACAATGTAGACAAAATGCAAGTACAAAAAATTGATTTTATAGGAACAATCAAAGAATATTTTCTGATCAGAATTTGCATAGAATAGTTCCGTATTTGACTTTGAGTCCTAGTTGTTTTGGAGCTAGTCAAATTACATAGTTCTTACATTATCAAGGATTTAATCTGTATTGACAAAATGCCATGATTTCTAATACATTGTGTATGTTAGAATTGCCTTTCCATCTTGTTTGAAATTATTATTCAGATTGTATATAAGGCGAGACAACCTGACAGCAAGCAAAGTAACTTACCCTCAGTTGTTCTTAGTAGGAAGCAATTAAATATTTTCAAATAGATAAATATAAGAGCCATAAAGTAAAATACAATTAATTGCACAAATATAGGGCAGATGGCTGATGCCGCAGCTCAATAGGCTAATCCTCTGCCTGCGGCGCCAGCACACTGGATTCTAGACCCAGTTGGGGGGCCGGATTCTGTCCTGGTTGCTCCTCTTCCAGTTCAGCTCTCTGCTGTGGCCCGGGAGTGTAGTGGAGGATGGCCCCGGTCCTTGGGCCCTGCACCTGCATGGGAGACCAGAAGAAGCACCTGGCTCCTGGCTTCAGATCAGCCCGGTGTGCTGGTTGCAGCACGCCGGCCACGGAGGCCGTTGAGGGGTGAACCAATGGAAAAAAGGAAGACCTTTCTCTCTGTCTCTCTCTCTCTCACTGTCCACTCTGCCTGTCAAAAAAAATATATAGGGCAGTTATCATTATGAAAGAAAAACATCATTTCCATCTAGAGGAGAAAATCATAGTTCCATCTTACACTTAAAGTTCAATTATCCGAAAATGAGTCTAAGTCTTTAATATACTGTAGCAACAGTTTAGAGGGAAGAGGCTATGTTTTTAAATTGCTGTTTTCAGTAGATTTAATTTAAAAGTTGACCAGGTCTATCACAGACATAACAGCATGAAATGTTAACATAAAAATAAAATATATTTGAAGCAAATACATGTATTTGATTTTTTTAGATTTATTTTTATTTATTTGAAAGTTAGAGTTACACACAGAGAGAAGGAGAGGCAGAGAGAGAGAGAGAGAGAGAGAGAGAGAGTTCTTCCATCTGCTGGTTCACTCCCCAACTGGCGGCAACTGCCAGAGCTGCGCTGATCCGAAGCCAGGAGCCAGGAGCTTCTTCCCATGTAGGTACGGGGGCCTAAGGACTTGGGCCATCTCCACTGCCTTCCCAGGCCATAGCAGAGAGGTGGATCAGAAGTGGAGTAGCCAGAACTCGAACCGGTGCCCATATGGGATGCCGGTACTGCAGGTGGCGGCCCTGTTTGCAGTGCCACAGCGCTGGCCCCAAATACAATGTATTTGAATAGCACAGATTTCATAGGAAAAGATTCTCCAAAAAACAATTATGATGACAGCATTTAAATAACAATAATGTAACAGACAGAACACCTATTAAAGTCAAGATAAACTTGCATACTATGAAAATAGTGACCCAAAAAGATGCATAATAACATAAAGATGACAAAAACTGCAGCAGATCATTAACATGTATATTTCTGTGTACTTCATGTAAATGAGTGAAATGATATATTCCTCTCCAATATTTATGGGCACACAATTGAACAGCACAGTCAAATTAAATTATGCATCTCTGCACTTCTTTCAATAAACAAACATGAATAGGATTCCCCTTCCTTTGAAACAAAAATATTTCAGATCCAGAACTGGAACAGCAGACAACATTTCAAGGTTGCCTCCAGCTCAGGAATGTTCTTGGCAAGAGCAATTGCGCTAACCTTCGTATACTGGTCTTCGGTGCATGACACGCAAATGGTCCAGGGACTTTCGGGGCAGAGCAGCCTGTTAGAATTTCACATGCATTGTTTCCTTTTTCCTCTCAAGGACAATTTCACTTGACAAAGTTCTAATGAAAAGTTAAGGCTTGCCTGGTGAATTGATGTATCATACTTCCCACGTATAACATTTTAAGACAAAATGGACAAGGTGAGATTTTTTGAACGTAGTGCCTGTTCTATATGCTACAGATAAACTTTTTGTGGATCAAAATGTTACTGGAGAGAAGTCGTGGGGTTCTCCATGCAAGAACGAATTCAGGTGTGAGAAAGAGAGCAGAGTAGCAATGTTTTACTGGGGACAAGGCATCCATCAGAATGGAAGGGACAGAGAGAGAGAAAGAGAGGGAGGGAGAGAGAGTGTTCAGTCACTCAGACTGGGGGAAAGCATGGTTACATGGTTAAATAAAGAGAATACACCTGGAAAGCCAGGCGGGTGGGGTGGCTCAGCAGAAAGCAGAGAGCTGAGCCTGCAATTCTTTGTTTAGATTCCCAGTTTTTAAGGGAATTCCCCCCACCCTTCTCCTCCAGGACAAAGAGTTTATATGATAGGGAGAGTCTTGCTGGTGCCAAGGGTGTCTGCTTTGGAGAAAGGATGTAAAGTTTTATTATTCAGTGTTATTAGGCCAGGTAACCCATTTGGTGCTGAGGGAGAGAGTTTTCTCATGGGGGAAGGGTCGGGACCAACCTGGAAGGTTGTTAGGCTGAAGTTAGATGCTGGGCTGCTTCTGTAGATGCCAGTGTCCTCAGGTCACTCTCACACACATGGACTAATTTGTAACTTCTTACCTATCAAAAATAATAAAAAATTGAATAAAATGAGAATAATTGCTTTTTGAAGCTCATATTAAATAGTGAATGTAGTTTTCTTTATTAATAAAAATGTCTTCTTGTACAGTTACATGCATTTAATAATAAAAAATTTTAAAAAGTGACTATTACAGGTTTTTGTCTATTTTACTACTGTCTGCATCTTCACTACTGTTTGCTTACAAGAAGGTGGAATAATGAGCCTATACATTTCATGTAGGGAAACTTTAAGAGATCGAGACTAGATGCTATCACCAGGCTTTTAATTTAATCACACCCCATTCTGTCTACCTTCTCTGGAAGCCATTTCCTCCCAAGTCTGCTTCCCAAGGTCATTTGGATTTTACTAATTTTTTTTCTCCTTACTGGTATCCCAATGCAGAACTTCTGACCATGTATTATGAATGTGATTTTGAAATTTCTACACTCACAATGAACACACAAATTAAAATCAAAACATTGTTAGCATCTGAATTGTCCTCAGCGTTACCCCCTGTCCAATTTTTTTGGAACATAGAAGAGTTCATTGGCCGGCGCCGCGGCTCACTAGGCTAATCCTCCGCCTTGCGGCGCCGGCACACCGGGTTCTAGTCCCGGTTGGGGCGCCGGATTCTGTCCCGGTTGCCCCTCTTCCAGGCCAGCTCTCTGCTGTGGCCAGGGAGTGCAGTGGAGGATGGCCCAAATGCTTGGGCCCTGCACCCCATGGGAGACCAGGATAAGTACCTGGCTCCTGCCATTGGATCAGCGCGGTGCGCCGGCCATAGCACGCTGGCCGCAGCACGCTGGCCACAGCAGTCATTGGAGGGTGAACCAATGGCAAAGGAAGACCTTTCTCTCTGTCTCTCTCTCTCACTGTCCACTCTGCCTGTCAAAAAATTAAAAAAAAATTTAAAAAAAGAGTTCACTGTCTATGACATGGTATGATTATAGCTATATAATAAATAATAGCAGCTTATTCTATATTTATCATGTTGAGACTTGCTCATAACATCTAGTTCACCATTTTATGTTTAAATTGATAAAGATTTATGCCTGAGGTATAGATGATAATCGGAACTATTGATTGTTTTTGCAATTTTTTTCCCTTGAATACTGTGGGAGTTCATCTTTAATCACAAGAAGGTGCCAAACAATTAGTGGGTATGGTTGTAAAAGACATAGAAATTTTTTCTTGTGTATATTTTAAAATTTTTATTTATTTATTTGAGAAGCAGTGGTGCAGAGAAGAAGAAGAAGATGAGAGAAGAAAGAACCAAAATAAGAGCTCCATTCTGCTAGTTCCCTCTCTAAATGCCCTCAACATCCCAGGCTGTGGCCAGAGCTAGGAGTTGGCAACTCAAGCAAACTGACCCACATAGGTGTCAGAGATCAGACTCTTACTGTTGTCATTGATTCCTCCCAGAGATTGCATTAACAAGAAGCTGGAATCAGCAGCACAGCCTGACATCAAAACAAGGCATTCTCATAGAGGATTCAGCTTTGTGGTATAGTCGGTAAAACTACCATCTGAGATGCCAGCATTCCATATGGGCACCAGTTGGTATCCTGGCTGCTCTGCTTCAGATCCAGCTCCCTGCTAATGGCATGGGATAAGCAGCTAGAGATGGCCCGATTATTTGGGACCCTGCCACCCGCATGAAAGATCTGTATGATGTTCCTGGCTCCTGGCTCGACTCTGGCTTAGCCCTGGCCATTGTGGCTCCTTGAGGAGTGAATCAGGGGATGGAAGATAGCTCGCTCGCTTTCTCTCTCTCTCTCTCTCTCTCACTTTGACTTTCAAATACATAAAAATAATCTTTAAAGAATTATTAAAATAAATAAATAAATATTAGGCCAACACAAGCACCAAAGAAAATATTTTTGATACAAAATTAAAGCCAGTCATGTAAGTGAGAATGATGCACTCACCAATTGTATTTCAAGCTTAACAATACTAATTTTTCAAATAATTCAGGATTATTACTGAGATTTACTGGTAGAATGGCAAACCACATAGACCCAATGCAAATCAAAATAACAAATAATCAGACAATAGATATGTAAGATTTCATGGCTTTAACAATAATGAAAAGGCAGAACGAAGCATCTCAAGGAATCTATTGGATGACTAAAACATTGTCATGCAAATTAAAAATATCATGTAAAAACTAGAAGCACTTTCCTGTGAAATACATCATCCCTTGTCAACTTATGACATATAAAAATGCCATGTTGAATTCATGACAAATACCCTTGAAAGAGCTGGGTAGGCCATGTTACTTGAAGGAAAAATTGTGATAAGTTCACTCAAATGTCTTTTTACATACCCTGAAAAACTAATTTTTTTTTTTTTTGTATTTTAAAGCAAGATTTATTTAAGTCAGAGACTCCAACTGAAACAAAACCCAAAGGGGATAGTGGTAGTGGGATTTTTAAGTACAATTTTGGGGAAGAATAAAAATTTATCAGCTTGACATTCAGTTACAAAGCAAGGACATAAGCTATCAAAAGACCTGATCTGTAATCTTTTTACCCTGTCTGGCTTGCTCATGATAAAACAAAAGAGCCATCAGGACAGGATACCTTGTTTTACAGTAAACTGGGAGCTCAGAAGGAAGATATTGCCACTTCCTTGCTATTCTCATGATAAAATTGGAAATACCAAAGAGTGGGGCAGGCACTTGTGATCTTGCTAAGGTGAATTTTGGAGAAGCAAGCATTTTTCACCCTCAGTTTCCAGGGAGAACAACCCATCAACCTGTCTGACTCCTCACATCCCCTCCCCAAGAAGTAACTTCTGTTAGGGGTAAGGAGTGGTGGGATGGTAACCACTCTGGCATATTCAAGCTGAGTAGGAGTAGGGAAACAGCAGTCAAGACAGGGTTCTAGCAGGAGATGGCTGCTTGAGGAGGACGCAGTGCCAGCTTGCAGAAACTGCTTCCTTCTGAGGTTTCATATCTGTGGTTACCTAGAATTTCACTGTTTCAAGACTGGAGAAAGCAAATCTAACAAGTAGATTAAACACACAGGGTCTAAAACAAAGGACAGAGTCATTATTATAGGACCTAAGAAAGGTGCTGTCCAAATGACAAGGAAGTTTTCTTACTGAGAGGCAAATAGAAACTGATAGAAGGGACTTGATATAATCAGGCCTGGCCAGGTATGAGGCCCAGATCTATTTATCTCTTCACATGGTGTGCATAATAAGGGAGGTGTGAACCTCCTTATGGAAGGTACCCTGTTGACTTCCATTACCTAACTGGCCTGGGAGGAGAGCTGGCCTGAATAGAAGGCAGGTGGCATCTCTAAAAGGAAATTTATAGTCTGCCTGCAATGTTACAGACCCTGCTTGTCTGTCCCCTCAACAGCAGTGGTTACTTTGGAAGCTGCGCTGAGTGAAGGGCTTTATCAGCCATGAGCCAACAGGGTCTGCAGCTCTGACCTGTCCTTTAACTCCAGGACAGTTCAATGTCCAGTGACCCAGCTCTTGGCTGGCAGAGCTATATGGGCTCTACAGTAACTGACTTCTGTGTCTCTCTGAAGCCCTGGCTTTCCACATCAAAACCCAATGCCATTTGGGGTGGACTGTCTGTTGTGTCTCCTTGATGTCAGATCATGGAATAATCTAGGGAGTACATCTTATATTCTATTCACAAGTCTTGCCTGCACTCAATGGGAGGCAAATAAACAGGATGTGTATGCTAGCTTATGGCAATTCTAATCAGGAACTAGAGAAAAATCCGTCCAAGCAGTTCTCATGCAGGTCTCTCCTATGTGCACCCTGATATCTCCTATGTCTGGATGAGAAGCATCCAGCAGGGAGCAGACCTGAGCCAAAGCCTCAGTAAGGAGCCAAGCCAGCAGGTGTTTGGAGGCAGAGTTCCTTGAAGAAGTCCACTCTATCTCTGGGCACCAGCCCTCACTGACACTCACATGCCTGAGAAATAGGTACTTGCTTATCCTTGTAGGTCATGGAAGGTTTGTGACTGTTTGTCACACAGACCAACGGTAGCTGTGGTTGACTGACACTTTTACAACTGTGAGACAGGATGTGTTATGAAAATATTGACAGTGAAAAAAAGTAGCAAGACTTCACCAGAAGTTCAGACAGCACTGAACACCCAAGATGACTCACTCTTATGGCATCATTGAGGGTGACTATCAGTTAGGAGCTCGACTAGGGCTGTGATCAGAGGTGGTACATGGGCTCTCATAGTAAATTTCTTCTGGATCAAGTATCCATGTAGTTCAGGTGGAAACAGCATGGTCTCATCTGAACTGACTTTGGAAATCTCATTATGGTATATTCCCTCCACATTATTTTTTATATCAGGCTCAAATCCATGAAGATAGGAGGGCAGAGGATCTCAAATGACATGTTTCAGATAATTTGCTAGTTTGCCATCAGACGCTAGAATATCAGCACAGGCAGTCAAGTCACGAATTTTTACAAGGTTCTGCATAAAACTGGGCAACATCCACTTAGTAGAGCTCTTATAATAAGAAAACCTGGAGTTAAGTGGATCACAACAGGCATCTGCATTGTTTGGCTGTGATTGTCTCAGCTTCTTAACATTTCACCTTCCTAGTTCACTAAGGTCTTATTCTGGTTCTTTATTAAAACAGAGCATAACTGGGTACTTACCCAGTTATCCCTTAAGACAGGGATAATGGAGATGGTTTTGTAATGTGGTAGTGAAAAGGTTGAGATCCTGGATAATTCTCATAAACTTAGGTTAACAGGCATTTTAGCTGGGTCAGATTAGACAGCCTACATTAAAAAAATCTGCAAATTGTCTTCAATCTTTTTTTTTCTTAAAGATTTATTTATTTATTTGAAAGGTAGAGTTAACAGAGAGGAAGAGACAGAGCATGAAAGAGAGAGAACCATCAAATGGTTCACTCCCCAAATGGATGCAATACCCAGCCAAAGTGGGTGCAGGGGCCCAAGGACTTGGCCCATCTTCTACTGCTTTCCCAGACCATAGCAGAAAGCTGGATCGGAAGAGGAGCAGCTGAGTCTTATACCAGCACCTATATGGGATGCTGGCACTGCAGTTGGCAGACTTACCTGCTACGCCACAGTGCCGGCCTCTCCATCTTAGGAGATGAGTTTTCCCACATTCCTCATTATTACTTACAGTAGAAGGAGAAAGATACCAATATTTTTCATCTTCACTATAATTTTTAACTTTGTGGTTTCCAAATTATGTAATATAAAGCAACACTGCTCAAAACTTATTAAATCTTCATGATAAAAATTATGAACTACAAATTTTTTGCAATCTGTATTAGATGCAATTTATGTATTTAATTAAATATGCACATACATTTCAAGGTTGAACAGTCACATCTGTCTATGCCATTTTTAAGGATTTTATTTATTTATTTGTTTATTTGTTTATTTATTTGAGAAGGTACAGTTACAGACAGAAGAAGAGACAGAGAGAGAGGTCTTCCACCTGCTGGTTCACTCCCCAAATGGCCACAATCGCCAGAGCTGCGTGGATCCGAAGCCAGGAACCAGGAGTTTCTTCCAGGTCTCTCACACAGGTTCCGAGGCCCAGGCGCTTGGACCATCTTCTACTGCTTTCCCAGGCCACAGCACAGAGTTGGATCAGAAGAGGAGCAGCCGGGACTAGAACTAGCACCCAGATAGGATGCTGGTTCCACAGGCAGAGGCTTAACCTACTGTGCCACAGCGCCGGCCCCTCTATGCCTTTTTAAAAAATGCATATAGGCACTTGCTGATGCTTTCTGTATTTTTGTTGTTGTTGTTGTTCTAAGGATTTGAAAAATATTCACCCATTTGAATGTGTTAAGTGAATTTACCTTCATTGGTTTTGAGGTGTAACTGCATTCTAACAAATGAGGAACTTTTTCAATAATTGATAATGATACTTTGATTTGAGGAAATGTGGTGGTGAGTACATTTAGTAAGTAATGTATATACATGTATAACTAAATGCTAAAGGGCAGCATTCAGTACAGTGGTTAAGATACTTTTTCAGCCGGCGCCGCGGCTCACTAGGCTAATCCTCCGCCTTGCAGCGCCGGCACACCGGGTTCTAGTCCCGGTTGGGGCGCCGGATTCTGTCCCCGTTGCCCCTCTTCCAGGCCAGCTCTCTGTTGTGGCCAGGGAGTGCAGTGGAGGATGGCCCAAGTACTTGGGCCCTGCACCCGCATGGGAGACCAGGAGAAGCACCTGGCTCCTGGCTTTGGATCAGTGTGGTGCGCTGGCCACAGCAGTCATTGGAGGGTGAACCAATGGTAAAGGAAGACCTTTCTGTCTCTCTCTCTCTCTCACTGTCCACTCTGCCTGTCAAAAAAAAAATAATTTTTGAGATTGAGATGCCCACATCCCATATTGGAGTGCCTGGTTCAAGGCTCACCTCCACTTCCAATCCAGCTCCCTGCTGGTGTACACACTGACAGGCAACAGGCAATGGCTCAATTACTTGAATACCTGACATCCATTTGGGAGGCCAAGGTTGAATTCTCTCCTCTCAGCATCAACCTGGAACTACCTGGCTATTTTACTCTCTGGATCTTTAGGGGGAGTGAATCATCACAAGGACGATTCTGTCTCTTTCTCTCATTCTTTCTCTTTCTCTCTCTGCCTGTCTCTCTTACAATCTGTCTGTCAAAAATAAAAACAAATTGAATAAGTGAAAAATTTTTAAAAAGTCTTAATACCCAAATGATTTGCATGTTCTTACTCGATAATTGATCAAACACACAAATCAACATCTTTTATACATAATGACACCTGTTAAAATTGTATGTAACGTTTCACTCATAAGTGATTTTGACATTGGGAGTGTCAGAGTCATTATATTGGGATATAAAGCACTGTTTTTCTTTGCTTCTGTGGTATTGCCTCAAAGATCTACAGATTCTGCAAAGCTGTGAGTGAGGTACTCCTGGATGGGTCACCAGAGGAGATTCCTTTAACCATCCCACAGTTTCTGGAATGTTTATTTTCAATGTTTTTCCCATATATACTTTATGTGTTAAAACAGACGCCAGGGCTCTAGCAATTCAGATTGCTAACATTTGACTCTCAGCCAAACCCCTTTACAAGCATATGTTTCTCCAAAATGCCAAGTTGGAATTGTCACTATACAAATTGTGCAACTTCAATTTGTTAATCAGAATAAAAAATACATCAGGTCATTAGTCTCTCAAAATGGTAAAGAAAGTTTTAGTTATAATACTTTCTTGGTTGGGTTCAGATTATTACTTACCATAAATCTTTCCTTATCCCTTCACTAAGTTTATTTAAACTCTTTGTTCTGGATGCTGATAACAGAACAAAAAAATTCTCTACTTCCGTATATTTTTTTTCCCCCCACAGGCAGAGTTAGAGTGAGAGTGAGAGTGAGAGAGAGAGAGAGAGAGAAAGGTCTTCCTTTTCCGTTGGTTCACCCCCCGAAATGGCCGCCACGGCTGGCGCACTGCACAGATCCGAAGCCAGGAGCCAGGTGCTTCCTACTGGTCTCCCATGCAGGTGCAGGGCCCAAGCACTTGGGCCATCCTCCACTGCCTTCCCAGGCCACAGCAGAGAGCTGGACTGGTACTTCCGTATATTCTGAGATACCTGCTAGAATGAGGGGAACAATTAGAAACAATATTCAAATTTAACTAAATTAATTGGCATAAGAGAAATAAGTCTCAGTACTCATGCAGTTTACTCTGTTATACAAATGCCATATATATGAAATATAGTATATATGAAATATAGTTTTTATAATCAACTAAAACAACTTCTGTTACACGTTCGAAGTCTACAGGTTAAAGCTGTTGTTTCTTGGGTTAACTGATCGTTGATCACAAGGATGAGAGTTAGCCATATATTTGCAGGGGAAATGACAGACCCTAAAGAAAAATGAAACAAAAAACCTCACTATCCCTGCTTACAGAAAAAGATCCCAATTCATTAAGGTTTTACTTTCTAATTCTACCCTGTATCTGTCCAAATCTCACAACATCATTTTTTATGGTCTCATTGAACATCTTATTTCACTATCCTCCAATAGTTTTAGCATTTCTTACAATTTTTCCCTTGTAATTAGTCTTTGTTTTGCTGTGGATGCATACACTCACTCACCAGTATCATCAGTAAGGGGGAGGGTAGAGTTTGTATTTGCTTGATTTTCAAGTTCCTGACAACGTTTAAATTTCAGTCGAATAAGCACTATCCCTTTTATAAATCTAGCACTTTCTTCCTTGGAAAATAAGAGTTCATGCATTTATGACCATGCCCCAAATCACACTTTGGACAAATATAAATCATGACTCTGATTATACGTGACTGCATGGTATTGTAAAAAGTTGAAATCAAAACAGAACAAGAAGGCATTACACAACTTTGTTTTGCATGCTCTGAAATTCACAAATCATCAAAGACAATTCTCATACATGAGTTATAAAATGATGATTGAAATAAAGCTTCTATTTTAATGACCATTTTGTTGCCAGGCACTACTACTTATATTATTCTAAGTGTATTTTAAAGGTCTCAAATTTGGTGTACATCAAAGTTATATATTAATATTTGAAAGATCTTAACAAACTATTTTTTGTAACAATATCACAAGTTAGGGGCCAGCACTGTGACGCAGAAGGTTAATCCTCTCCCTGCGGCACCAGCATCCTATATGGGTGCCGGTTCTAGTCTCAGCTGCTCCTCTTCAGATCCAGCTCTCTGCTGATGGCCTAGGAAAGCAGCAGAAGATGGCCCAAGTGCTTCGGCCCCTGCACCCAGGTGGGAGACCTGAAAGAAGTTCCTGGCTTCAGATTAGCCCAGCTCCGGCCGTCGTTGTTTGGGGAGTGAACCAGTGGTTGGAAGACCTTTCTCTTTATCTGTCTCTCTCACTGTCTGTAACTCTTCCTGTCAAATAAGTAAAATAAAATATTTTTAAAAAATCACAGGTTAAAGACTTCAGATAATATGTCAAATTGTTGAAGAACAAATTGTGATTTGATAGTTTTAAATTCCAATATTTTCACTTCATTGAAACTCGATATTTCATTATATTCACCATATTTAAAATTGATAATTACTGAAAATTAGTTTCTGAAAATGTTTTGTTGAATATAAGGAACTTGTATAATCAAATGTAATCAAATTTTGTGTTAGGAAATCCGTTCTCTGATGCCCTGTTTTCTCCCATTTGAAACAGTTCATATGGGGAAGTTAACTAATTATGCTAAGAATACAAACATTTCATTTCAAGTAGGCTTTGGTATGAAAAATATCCATAGTTTTTGGACCCATTCAGAACAACAGATTCTGAGGCCCTGCCATCGACTGAATCAGAGTTGTGGTGGTTAGGCCTCTGAGGAATCCCGACTTCTGCCAAAGTGTAATTGAATGAATCAACTTGTAAAGCTAGGAGATGATGTGCAAAGAAAGGGATTTTCAATCAAGACTTTTGGAAGTGGTGTATTATGCCTATAGAATTGAGTGGTTGAGTTGCGATGATAAAAAAGAATGACAAAGTCAAGGAATAGAAAGACAATGTCTTGACTATATTATATCTGTGTCTGCTGAATTTACTAAAGATTATCATGAGTGTACTAATGGGGAAAAATTCTGTGAATAGGGCACAGAAATTTTTGGTAAATCTGGAGTAATTGGGATATGAATTGACAGCCACTAAAAGGAAGTAAGAAACTTTAAAGGCATTGAAGCCCTTTAAAATTAAGAGAATGTTCATTTAAATATTTATTGATTTATTTTAGCCCGGGCTGGTCCAGGCTGAAGCCAGGAGCCAGGAACTCCACCCTGGTCTCCACAAGCAGCATTCTTAAAAAAAAAAAAAAAAAAAAAGCAAACACACCTACTCTACTTCTAGGCATATTTAGTAAAAATGAAACAAAACAAAGCAAAAATGCAGCTACAGTTGGACAGGTCAGGAGGAGATAAAGGTGATATCAGAAATCAAACCCCTAAAATTATATTAAAATGTATATGAAAATGTGGCCCCTTAAAGTTCCTCAGAAGTGCCATCTGGAGTGCCACATGTTACCGGAATTTGGGATGCCAATAAATCTCCAATATTAATAAGCCCGAGAGGGTTCTTGCCTAATATTTAGAGAAGAATTCTAAATACTGGCATAAATAAACGAGTCAGCATGGTACATTTTAAGCTTTTATTTAGTGAGAAAGATACAGAGGAGAGTAAGAGCTTTATCGAAGAGGGAGTGGTAAATCTGGGTTCATACGGAGCAGCAGGAACCAACCACGTGGAGGAACATCTATGTCTGGAAGCCTAGGGCAGGTGGTCGGAAGGGCATGCGCCCTGGAGGCACAAGGCTACAGCAAGCCCCCTCCTTGCAGGAAGCCAGGGAAAATAATAGAAAGAGGACACACCATGTCCCAGGCTTTAACCCACTTCCAAAGGGGAGTGGTTAATTAAGCTGATTGGCCAGTGGGCACTCAGGTGTAGCCAGGTAGGTGCATGAGGTCACACAGGAGCGTGGCAAAAACATCAGGTAGGGTGTGAGGTCACACAGGGACGTGGTGAAGGCGTGGTCTTCCAGCTCAC
Organism: Oryctolagus cuniculus; assembly: GCF_051225735.1. Lineage (NCBI taxonomy): Eukaryota > Metazoa > Chordata > Mammalia > Lagomorpha > Leporidae > Oryctolagus > Oryctolagus cuniculus. The sequence continues at coordinate 42,117,426 of NC_142880.1, forward strand.
AAACCTAATTAATTTTAGCCTGTACGCCTGTCTACTTCAAAGGTACTCAGCGATGTGGCCAGTTTATCACCCTATTGAAAAGATATGGAAAACGTAGAAGTTCCCCACCCCCCCATAGAGAAAATTCTTGATTTAGAAAATAAAATATTTGCTGTCTTGGTTGTACCATATCTGGAATCCCACAAAACAGAAATGTTTCTTTCCCTGGTGGTGCTGCACCAGAGGGCAGCATTGTGGTGCAAGAGATTAAGCTGCTGCTTGAAGCACCAGCATCTCACACTGGAGTACTGGTTCCGGGCCTGGCTGCTTTGCTTCCGATCCAGCTTCTTGTTAATGTACTGGGAAGATAGCAGATGATGGTCCAAGTATTTGGGCCTCTGTTACCCATGTTTGAGATGTAGATGGAGCTCCTGGATTCTGGCTTCAGCCCAGTCCTGGCTATCATGGGAATGGACCAGCCAATGAAATCTCTGTCTCTCTCTCTTTCTCTCTCTCTTTTTCTGTACTCTCTGTCATTCTGGGAAGAAGGAAGGAAGGAAGGAAGGAAGGAAGGAAGGAAGGAAGGAAGAAAGGGAAATTTTTTAAAAATAAAAAATATGAATTAAAATATTTACATATTGAAAGATCATTCTAGGCTGGCACTGCGGCTCACTAGGCTAATCCTCCACCTGAGGCGCCAGCACACCGGGTTCTAGTCCGGTCGGGGCACCGGATTCTGTCCCGGTTGCCCCTCATCCATTCCAGGTCTCTGCTGTGGCCAGGGAGTACAGTGGAGGATGGCCCAAGTGCTTGGACCCTGCACCCGCTTGGGAGACCAGGAGAAGCACCTGGCTCCTGCCTTCAGATCAGTGCAGTGCGCCAGCCGCGGCAGCCATTGGAGGGTGAACCAATGGCAAAGGAAGACCTTTCTCTCTCTCTCTCTCTCTCTCTCTCTCTCACACACAGTCCACTCTACCTGTCAAAAAAAAAAAAAAAAGAAAAGAAAAGAAAGATCATTCTATACCTTGTCATAGGTATTTGCTCAATTTTCACATATTTTCAATTTATAATCAGTTTCTCAAAAAGCCTCTGTCTCTCTAAATCTGTTATTGTTTTCTGCTTTCTCTTATTATGTTCTATTTTCTCTTCCCATGGACTTTTTTTTTAATTCATATCACTTGCCAGTATTGCACACAACAATGGGCCGTCATTTATTTGTATTTTCTCGTCACCTATAGCTGCAGAATGTTTTTTGAGGTTATGGACTTCACCTTGCCTCCCATGACAATGTTAATTCCTGGAACAGTTTCTGATGTATATTAGCAACCAGCTCTTGTTGCTGGATGAATGGATGAGCACACTAATGACTCTGATATTGCTGCTATGGTGATACGAGTCTTCCATTAGATAACATGACAAGTTTATTCTTACACCAGTAGACCTTTATGTTGACAGTTATGATGAATTTCTCAGTCTCTGCAGGATTCTAAAACAGACTCTGGCAGGGGGAGGGAAGCCTATGGCATTGTCACTAGATCTTCAGAGATGATTAGGAAAGAAATTTTAAGAATCAAAATCAGAAAAAATAAATGTAAAATTAAACCTGAGCCCTGAACCAGAGCACCACACATACACATATATATAAATATATGTATACATATATGTACATATATCTACATATATACCACAATGTGTACATGTACATATTATATATATGTTATATGCGTGTATGTAAATATGGGAAGCAAATATATTATTATTAATTGTAAGAAGAATTAATGCATTATAAATTCAAGAATATTATTATGAGTTCTACTCCTTTTTAAAGATATATTTATTTGAAAGTCAGCATTATACAGAGTATATCATTATTAATTTTAAGAATAATTAATGCATTATAAATTCTTTTTTTTTTTTTTTGGACAGGCAGAGTGGACAGTGAGAGAGAGAGAGACAGAGAGAAAGGTCTTCCTTTTCCATTGGTTCACCCTCCAATGGCCGCCATGGCCAGCACGCTGCACCACACTGATCCAAAGCCAGGAGACAGGTACTTCTCCTGGTCTCCCATGCGGGCGCAGGGCCCAAGGACCGGGGCCATCCTCCACTGCACTCCTGGGCCACAGCAAAGAGCTGGACTGGAAGAGGAGCAACCAGGACACAATCTGGTGTCCCGACTGGAACTAGAACCTGGGGTGCCGGCACCACAAGTGGAGGATTAGCCTATTGAGCAGCAGCACCAGCATTTGCATTATAAATTCTAATGATATTATTAATTATAAGAGTTCTAATTTTTTTAAAGATTTATTTATTTATTTGAAAGTCCACATTACACAGAGAGGGAGAGAGAGAGAGAAAGAGGAGAGAGAGAGGTCTTCCATCTGCTGGTTCACTCCCCAAATGGCCTCAAGAGCTGGAGCTGGGCCAATCCAAAGCCAGGAGTCAAGGATCTTTCTTCAGGTCTCCCAAGTGGATGCAGGGGTCCAAGGATTTGGGCCATCTTCCTCTGCTTTCCCAGGTCATGGCAGAGAGCGGGATACAAGTAGAGCAACCAGGACTTGAACCGATGCCCATATGGGATGCCAGCACTGCTGGCAGTGGTTTTACCCACCACACCACAGCGCTGCCCTCCTAATTCTAACAATTCTAAGGATTCTAAGCGTATTTCTTAGAAATATTCAGCAAACAGCTATTTTTGCTAGACACACACACACACACACATATAAAGAGCATAATACAAGAACCTTTACACAAGGACATTAAAAATATATTTATACGTCTTGATGAAATTAAAGCTAAGTCAATCTACCCTCCTAATAGTAGTTTCTAAATTTCGTGCTTGGAGAATTAGCCTTCAGAGTTCTATATCTATTGACAATTCTAGAACATCATAACTTACTCGGGATCAGAGTCTTCATTATTTAAATATTCCTACTGTCCTTTGTCAACCCATCAGCCACAGTATCACCATCACTCTAAGAAAAAATTGTCTGGAGCTTGTAGGATGGCCATCAATGGGAATAAAAGCATAGGATTACTTCCAGTTCATCTGGCAAGAAATGAATGTCTGATTTTTCAACTCCTTTCTGCGAGTGGGAAAGACTTGCACAAAAAAGTCTATCAAGCATTGTCTATGAACAAGCTTCTGGTATGTGCCAATCCATGACCTAACTGTGCAGGGACAATGATTTTGTAATTAAATAATTTATTGTTTCTTAAGAAATGAAAATCCTGTTTATGTCTTTGAATGTCCTAAAGTCACATACCAATAAATAGTTGGCTCATGGCTTTATTTTCATGAATTATCAAAAGTTAGCATCTGAGAATGAAACTCTCAGATGCTATTTTTAAAACATGGTAGAGGTAAGGAACCACTCCTATTCATCCCAGAGCATAGACCAGGAAAATAAAGGAAAAAAAGTTATATAGCATGCAGATAAAGTAAAGAGAGGTTTAATAAACCTACTCATCATTTAAAGTTTCTAGGAAATTCACCCTTATTATACTCTTCTGTTTGTATTATCTTGGGACACTGACATGAAAATAGACAAAAAATCATGAGGCAAAAGTGTGATGGTATAACAGATATTTGCCAAAGATGGAACTGGGATGCAATGGATACTGGAAAATGTTGTTATACATACAAAGCAGTGGAATCTGGGATAAAAATAAGTGTTCTTTGATCTGCCTCTGTGGAATACATGGATGCCCTAATTTTTGTGTGCTGATATGTATCAGCTACATTGGCATTTTCTCTTTTATTTCTTTTGCAAACCTAAGATAAGAATGATGACTTTGGGAGCTGGCACTGTGGTATAGCAGACAAAGCCACTGCCTTCAGTGCCAGCATGCCATTTGGGAGCTGGTTCGAGACCCGGCTGCTCCACTTCTGATCCAGCTCTCTGCTAAGGCCTGGGAAAGCAGTGGAAGATGCCCCAAGTCCTTGAGCCCCAGAACTCACATGGGAGACCTGGAAGAAGCTCCTGGCCCCTGATGTTAGATCAGCACAGCTCTAGCTGTTGAGGCCAATTGGGGAGTGAACCAGCAGATGGAAGACCTCTCTCTCTCTCTCTCTTTCTCACTCTGCCTCTTCTTCTCTCTGTGTATAATTTTGACTTTCAAATAAACAAATAAATCTTAAAAAAAGAATGATTGCTATGGTTAACACAACTTTACTTCACCAGAAATATACTGAAGTGAAAAGTAAGGCAATCATGTGATTCGTATGACTTCCAAGTGCGTGTGCAAAAGTGAAATATAAAATAGTAGAATCTTTACCTTGTGTTTAATTTTTACTTATTTAATTAAGAGGCAGAGAGAGAGAGAGATAAGCAACCCACCTGCTGACTTACTCCCCAAATGCCAATAAGACAAAAGACCCAAGAAATTTATCCAAGTCTCCCAAATAAGTTGCTGGAACCCAAACACTTAAGCCATCATCATTGCCTCTCAGGATCTGCATTAACAGGAGCTGAATATCCAACAAAGGTACTACTACATGAGATAGAGACTTTTAACTTCTAGGCTTAACTTCCAGGCTAGGCAAGTGTCTCTGGGCCATAACTTTAAATCAGAATCTCATATGCTACATGATGTATTGGCTTTTACTCTTGATAATAATGTTGACTTTTTGTTCAGTGAATAATGAACCTAGAACACAGCCTGAAAATGTATTCATTTTATTTTATTGTGGAAACATTACTTTTAACATAAAAATAAGTAAAGAGAAAAGACCAAGTGCTTAGATTTTTTTTTCCTTCTTCTTTTTTTTATTTAGTAAATATAAATTTCCAAAGTACAGTTAATGATTACATTGGCTTCCCCCCCCATAATTTCCCTCCCACTCGCACACCTCCCATCTCCCCCTCCCTCTCCCATTCCATTCACATCAAGATTCATTTTCTATTATCTTTATATACAGAAGATCGATTCAGTATATATTAAGTAAAGATTTCATTAGTTTGCACCCACACAGAAACACAAAGTGTAAATATACTGTTTCAGTACTAGTTTTAGCATTACTTCACATTGGACAAAACATTAAGGACAGATCCCACATGAGAAGTAAGTACACAGTGACTGCTGTTGTTGACTTAACAATTTGACACTCTTGTTTATGGCGTCAGTAATCTCCCTAGGCTCTAGTCATGAGTTGCCAAGGCTATGGAAGCCTTTTGAGTTCGCCAGCTTCGATCTTATTCTGACAGGGTCATAGTCAAAGTGGAAGTTCTCTCCTCCCTTCAGAGAAAGGTACCTCCTTCTTTGATGTCCCCATTCTTTCCACTAAGATCTCACTCGCAGAGATCTTTCATTTAGGTCTTCTTTTTTTCTTCCCCCAGAGTGTCTTGGCTTTCCATGCCTAAAATACTCTCATGGGCTCCTCATCCAGATCCAACTGCCTTAAGGGCTGATTCTGAGGCCAGAGTGCTGTTTAGGACATCTGCCATTCTATGAACCTGCTGTGTATCCCGCTTCCCATGTTGGATCGTTCTCTCCCTTTTTGATTCTATCAGTTAGTATTAGCAGACACTAGTCTTGTTTGTGTGATCCCTTTGACTCTTAGACCTATCAGCGTGATCAATTGTGAACTGAAATTGATCACTTGGACTAGTGAGATGGCATTGGTACATGCCACCTTGATGGGATTGAATTGGAATCCCCTGGCACGTTTCTAACTCCACCATTTGGGGCAAGTTCAATTGAGCATGTTCCAAATTGTACATCTCCTCCCTCTCTAATTCCTACTCTTATATTTAACAGGGATCACTTAGATACTGTAGGATCTTTGTCCTTAGTGTGCTGTACATTGAGATTTAATGCTGTAACTAGTACTCAAACAGTATTTTTCACTTTATGTTTCTGTGTGGGAGCAAACTGTTGAAATCTTTACTTAATGTATGCTAAACTGATCTTCTGTATATAAAGAGAAACGAAAACGAATCTTGATGTGAATGGAAGGGGAGAGGGAGTGGGAAAGGGGAGGGTTGTGGGTGGGAGGGACGTTATGGGGGGAAGCCATTGTAATCCATAAGCTGTACTTTGGAAATTTATATTAATTAAATTAAAGTTTTAAAAAATGATTTATTTTATTTATTTGAAGGACAGAGTACAGAGTGGCCTTACGTTTTCTAGTTCACTTTCGCAAATGGCCACATTGGCCAGGGATTGGCCAAGTTGAAGCCGGGAGCCAGGAGGTTCATCCAGGTCTCCCACTTGGGTAAGAGGGACCAAGCACCTGGGTCATCCTCTACTGCTTTCCCAGGTGCAGTAGCAGGGAGCTGGATCAGAAGTGGAGCAGCCAGTATTCAAACCAGTGTTTATGGGATGCCAGTCCAGGCTGCAGCTTAACCTATTTTGCCACAAAGTTAGCTCCCCATCTCTCTTTTGTTGTTGTTGTTGTTAAAGATTTACAGTACTTTTTGACTTGAAAGAATACAGGGAAAATAGCAACAGAATACATTTTTAAATGTCTTACGATCAAACTGTGAATAAAATAAACTCTGGAAAAATTAACAATTGTACTTTAAACATTTTAGTTGAAATATAATGCTTTCTGAACCAGGAAACCACCTCTCCTGATTTAATTGGCGGTTATTGTCTGTTTTAGTCTTTCTTTGAAATTTCTTTGAAATCATACCTTAATATTAACTCATCTAGAAGCACTATTGTAATGTTTTGCTATAAAATTGATTTTCCTCTCATTGACATAGTAAACAAATCCTTTTTGTATTTCTGATCAATAGAAAGTAATAGAGCTTAAAAAGTCAGAAACATGTTTAAATGATTAGTTGAGTAATGGAAAATTATTGCTATTTGAGATTTATAGCACTTACAGTAATGTGTCACCAGGTTGTTCTTTGTGAACAGTGTTGATGGTCTTGAATGTTAACTTCTTAGGATATTTTTAGGTTACCCACCCTTTAATTGTCATGGGATGTGTGGACATTGTGGTACAGTGGATTCAACCACTTTTTAGGATGCCCCAGATCCCATATCAGAGTCTTGATTTCTAAGTTCACTGCTTCTAATGCAGTTTCCCACTAATGCTCATCTTGGGAGGCAGCAGGTGATGGTTCAAGTACTAGAGTCCCTGTCACCCATGTGGGAGATCTAGATGGAGTTTATGTCTCCTACCTGTGCAAACTTTGATGGTGGATTAAGTGAAAAAATGTGATAACAGTTTTCATAATTGTGGAGTGTGGAACAGTTAGCCACCCTCATCTGGAGTAAAATCCTTGTATAACGTACAACTATCCACCACAATTAGACTGAAGGGCAATTATCAGTGGAAAATCACCAAAATGGGACACAAGGAGGTCGTGAAACACAGGATTCAGCTACAGAATAGAATATTACTCAGAAACATGGAATCCAACAGTAACAGAATGATTTTTAAAAAAAATATTTATTTATGGGGCTGGGCACTATGTTGTAGCAGGTGAAGCTGAAACCTGCAGTGCCAGCATCCCATATTGGCACTGATTCAAGTCCTGGCTGTTCCACTTCCAATCTAGTTTTCTGCTATGGCCTGGGAAAGCAATAGAAGATGACCCAAGTCCTTGGGCCCCTGCACCCACGTGGGAGACCTGGAAGAAGCTCCTGGCTCCTGGCTTTGGATCGGTGCAGCTCTGGCCATTGTGGCCATCTAGGGAGTGATCCAGCAGATGGAAAACATATCTCTCTCTCTCTCTGCCTCTGCCTCTCTGTAACTCTTTCAAATATATAAATAAATCTTTAAAAATGTTTTAAATAAAAAATTATTCATTCATTTATTTAATTTGGAAGTTAGCATTACAGAGAGAGAAAGGGAAAGACATAGAGAGAGATCTTCCATCTGCTGTTTCACCTTCCAGTTGGCTTCAATTGCCATGGTTGGGCCAGGCCAAGGCAGGAGGATCAATTGGATCACCCATCTGGGTGGCAGGAGCCCCAACACTTGGGTCATCTTTTGCTACTTCTCCCAAGCCATTAACATAGAGCTGGATCAAACTGGCAAAGCCATCATAGGAACCAGCTCCCACAGGCCCAAGAATGATTTTGAAGATTAAGAACTTTATGCTATAGTTCAAGGATGTGTACATCAACAAATTGAAAATCATCTAATATCCTCTCCTCCTCTCTTTTTCTTCTATAGTTTCTTAAACCCCATAGCCATTTTTTACAACCTCTTACCAAAAATCCCTGAAGTTTTTTTCTAGACTCCTATTCTATATGCTTACCCTAAAAATTATCATGTATATTTCTATATGTTTATGATAAAAATCTCCAAAGGTCTTCCAATAGTAGTAGTTATGTCTTTGTGGAAAGTAGAAGAAAAAAAATATATGTGAACAAATCCATATGTTAATGAGGAGGGACAGCTACTCTGGAAAATTTCTTAATAATTTTTGTCTCTAATATAATTAGCTTCCAAAAGCTGTGGGAAAATGAAATGAAAAAATGAAAAGAAATTTATTTTGGAACAAAAGATTCAAAATTCATATATAGTTTTTCATAATATAAATAGTCCATGAACATTTTATTTTATTTTTAAATATTTATTTTATATATTTGAAAGACAGAGTTACAGAGAAAGGTAGAGACAAAGAGAGAGAGAGGTCTTCCTTCAGCTGGTTCACTTCCCAAATGACTACAATGGCTGGAGCTGAGCTGATCCAAACCCAGGAGCCAGGAGCTTCCTCTGGGTCTCCCATGTGGGTGCAGGAATCCAAGGACTTCAGCTACCTTCTACAGCTTTCCCAGGCCATAGCACAGAGCTGGATTTGAAGTGCATCTGCCAGGACCTGAACCTGCACCAGTATGGGACGCTGGTGCTGTAGGCTGGGGCTTTAGCCCACGGTGCCACAGTGCCCGCCCAGTCCATTAACATTTTAAAGACCACTTGTAGTTCAATGAAGGCTTACACAATCAAAATAATTTTATCCTAAAACATTTTATAGATATTTGAATTTGAACCATTTGCCAATAGTCAGCTGGAAGTGTATGTGAGAGAAAGGTGCTGTTACCTTCCTTGAAACGGCCACTGTCATACAAGTAGAAAAATGAAGCTTTTATGAATGACTGGAAGGAATATAAAGGTAAGAATATGAACCAACTGAACTCTTTGGCAATCTGGACAAAAAAGCTATATGGGCTTTGTACATTTATTATATATGAAGGTAGAGAATTACTAATTATTATTCCTAAAGCTTAGTAAGGTTAATTAAAGTTCATAGCAAAATACATAAAATATTCACGTGAATAGCATATTAAGTCATAACTAAGCCCATTGTTCCAAAGGAAAACAACTGACTTACAGACTTAAAATATAGCTTTAACATATATATTGGGGCTTGGTCATTGAACCAACTCAAATTGTCTAATGGATTCAGTAATCTAAAGAGGGATTAATTAGGTTGTAATTATTCACTATGAATTAAGAAATTAAAAAGGGATAAATTATTTTGTTAACAGATAATGGTGGTTGACAATTTGCTATAAATTCTCATAGTATTTATTATAATAACATTAATCATACACAGCTATTCTGCTTTTAATGTATGAGAGTAATTTCATTGCAATTCATTCAAAAGCAGTATCTTTTGTTCATGGGAGGGGGACAGATTGTGTAAAGATACAGCCTATAATAAGAAATCTACTAGCTTCTCATGTGCTCATAAATTTATTTGAAAAGGATCAAGTATCTTTCTTAGTGAATTCCCAAAGAAATCTCTGAAATATTAGTGTTAATTTGAGTCATATAGCACCCAATTTACCTCATTATTGAATAATACATCTAAGTTTTATTAATCTAGAATATTTCATTCCTGAATTGTGAATATGAATGTAGTCCAACTCTGAGAGAAAAAGAAAATTCACTCTAACCAAAATAATTATACCATTGCATTGTAAGGTTAATTACATACTTGGATTGGGCAATGGGGACATTTCTTCCTATTTAACAGTCACACCTTAACACATACAACAAAACACTATCCTTTCTTTTCCCAAATATAGGGCTATTGGAAAGGACCCATTTAGTTCTTCTGTTATGTTCAGTCCCTTTTAAGTAAATGATGCTCTTCAATATGAGGTTGGGTGAGATGATAAGTCTAATAGATGTTGAAACAATGTGATTCTTCAAAAAGGCATGTTTAATTTAACTTAAGATCAGAAAATGTGCTTCACTTTGTATCCAACTTGCTGCCACAAGCACTACTAATTCGGAATTGCCAGGGCACCCTTTCTTCCTGTTGGTACTCAAACTTGTATGAGGGCCAATGGCGTAGAAGCATGTTGAAAGCTCTTCATAGTTCTTTCTCTCATTAACACGTTCTCTTAGCCCCAGAATCAAGGTTTTTCAGTCTCTGTCTTAAAAAAAAATTATTTGAAAGGTAGAATGACAGAAAGAGAGACAGAGACATACAGATAGAGAGAGCCTCCATTCACTCCCCAATTGCCTGCAACAGCCAGAAAGGGGCAGACATAAAGCCCAGAACTTGATTCAGGTCTTACATATTTGCAGCATTAAACCAAGTCCTTGAGCCGTTCCCTGCTGCTTCCCAGGGTCCACATTAGCAGGAAGTGGGAATCAGGAGCCAGAGCTGGGAATGGAACACAGGCAGTCTGATGTGGGAATGAGGGTGTCCCACACTCATCTTAGTCCTGAGCCAAATCCCTGTCCCTCCTCCAGGTTCTTTAGAGCTTCCAGTTAAACTCTGTTCATCAGAAAGAGCTGAACTAGGACAGTGGGTTAGCCTTTCCTGATATTCAATTTTTGTCAATTAAATGAGATGTAGGATTTCTGTCATTTCAGCCTTAAACTTGAACTATATATATATATGTGTGTATATATATATATATATATATATAAAATCATTTTTTGACTCAGAGGTAATGCTATAGAATTGATTGGGGAGATTTCTGTCTTTGGAAATCATCTAGAGAATTTTAAAGACTTTATTATTGCTTGATTCTTAAAAGGCAGACAAAACTTATTTGTGAAACCCTTGGTTTCAGGAGAAGTTTAAAATGATAAATCACTTTTTTGATTAGATGAGCTCCTCCAAGCTACTCTATTTTGCAGAGAATTTTCCTATCATCTCCAAGTTTCAAGTATGTGGTCGGTGGCTTGAAAAATACTATGATCATTATTTTGTGCATCTTTACTATGTCCTCTTTCATATTACTAATTTGGTTAGTTTTTTGTACCTGCTCATGTTAGGCTTATCAGTGATTTATATAACTTAATAAATAATTGCTATTAAGCTAACAACTTCTTTGATATATAATTCACAAGCCACAAATGAACCCACATAAAATGTAAAATCCAATGCTTTTCAGAACAGTCTCAGAGCTCTATAACCATCAACAAACTAATTTTAGGAAATATCCATCTTCCCCAAATTAAATACTGTAACCATTAGCACTCATTACCTGCTCCCATGCAATCAACCCAGTCCTAAGCAACTATTAATACATTTTTGGTCTCTATAAATTGCTGGTTATGAAATTTTATTTAATGGAACATTTAGGCGATTTTGTGATGAGCTTATTTCTAGCATTCTGTTATGGTCTGATTATCAGTTTGAGTGTCTTCCAAAGCCGTATGTTTTAAAGGCCCACAAAGCCTGATTCTAGCGATTAATGGATTGTTGTTAATAGCTAGAGGACTAGGGGTAGAAACTTAATCATATTCTGGTGTCTGACATGCAGCCCTTAGGAAGCGGATGAATTGAGTTAGGTTGCCAGGGTAGAGACCCATTATGGAATTATGGTGACTTTTTAAGGAAAGATCACAAAGGCATAAGTGAGCATGCTCGTCCTCTCTGCTTCTTAGCTTGAGATGTGATTGTCTACAATTGTCAGCCTCATCAGGTCTTGAACTATGAACCTCTCAAATCATGAGCCAAAATAAGTAGCTTCTTTCATCAATAACTTGTGTCAGGTATTTTTATAGTGATACAAAATTGACAAATGCAATGTTGTCCTTTTTCCAAGAATCATACTCTCAATGTTTGCCTATGTTGTGGTATATATCAGTGCTTTATTCCTCTTTATGGCCAAGTAATCCACCATCACATGGCCAGCTCTTATTTTTCTCTTTTATTGGCTGGTTGACTTATATTTGGATTAGTTTCACATCGTGGCTGCTATGAATAACTCAGGAATCAACATTTGTGAACAGTGTTTTGAGTAGGTGTATGTGTGAGTATAACGAGTTTGAACTGATGATTACATAATTCTATGTGAACTTCAAGAGGATTGCAAGGCTACTTTATTTCTTTATTTTTAAGATTTATTTATTTACATGAAAGGGGAGTGAGAGAGAGAAAAAGAGAGAGAAAGAGAGATCTACTTGTTCACTCTGAAAATGGACACAATGGTCAGAGCTGGGCCAGTCCGAAGTCAGGATCCAGGAGCCTCCTACAGGTCTCCCACATGGATGCAGGGGCCTAAGCACTTAGGCCATCCTCTACTGCTTTCCCAGACACATTGGCAGGACTCTGGTTCAATAGTGGAGCAGCAGTGAATTGAACTGGTGCCTATACTGGGTGCCTGCACGGCAGGCAGCAGCTTTACTGCTGTACCACACTGCCAGCCCTGCCAAACTCCCTTCTAAGGTGGTTGTCACTTTCTGCGGGTATCAGAAATGAATGAGAATTTTGATTTCCTCACATCTTTGTCAAATTCGCTGTCCATTTTTTAAAAATTTATTTTAGCCATTCCATTGGGTGTGAAGTGGTATCTCATTGTGGTTTTGATTTTAAATTCTCTGATAACTGTTGATGTTGAGGATATTTGATGTCCATATAGTATATTCTTTATCTTGATGAAATAAGTCATCTGTTTTTAATGTATTAGTTCTCTTTTTGTTGTTAAATTATATTTTATACTTACATATTCTGAATAGCAAAGGCTTATCAGGTATATTTTTGAAAATATTTTCTCCCATTGTATAGGTTCCTTTTTATAATTTCTTACTGAGGCATGAAATCCAATTTCACTATTTTCTTTATCACTGTGTAATTCAGAAGCTCGGCTCCTGGAAGACTAGATCTGGAGTCTGATAGGCCAAAGAGGAGCTTTGGAGCCTCTTTATTCTCACTGTGGGAATTAAGTAGACACAGGAACCACTGCTCATTTGGGGTGGTCAAGAAACAGGATATGTTGCCAACCATGCCCCTCAGCATCTTATATGAACCAACAGACAATAGTGGCATGGAGCCAATCAGTTGTATAATAGAGCTATGGCAGTTCTGGGCCTACCAGTAACTGTGACACCTGTTTCATAGAGATATAGGAACCTAAAAACATGGGATAGAGGCACAGGGACCAGATGGGCCTCACTTTCTCAACACTCTATCCATTCAGGTTTCCTCACCTCAAAATCTACACGTACATTATCATCTGGGAAGGTCCCTATGTGAGGAGTGTGAAACACTGTATCCAAAGCTCACAACAGCAATAGAAACTACAGCAGTAGACCAAAATGAACATACAACATGAAATATAAGAACTGGAGGTGTCCACCATCCATTTGTTAAGAATACCCTCTAATCTCAGTCAGTTGTTCAAAGTATACTGCTTCTCACATTAGAGCTGCAAGGACTGGGTTACATTATCATGAGCATCAGGTATATATATATATGTATATATATACATATATATATACACACACACACACAGCATTCAGTCTTCAGCGTGGCTCACACACCACCTTGGGGTGCTGTAAGGATGTCTCATGCCATGTGCTTTTGCAAGACAACCTTTTTCATTTGGTACAATCCCTCATTCGAGAGGCCCAACACAGTATCTTTGCATGCATTAGATATCTGGGCTCTATGTAGGGCCAATGTAATAACCTCATCTTGAATGACTATGGTAGCCACATGTGGTGAGAACAGGATGAGCGGAAAATACCACCATACTGCACATTTCACTCAGTGCCAAGCCCTGCAGGCATTCCAGGAAGAAGACAACTGAGGAACTCTGGGGGTGTATTGCCTGGGTAGATAGGGCCATCCCCACATATAGCATCCTATGCAGCATAAGGTAAGGAAGGCCAGCTATAAATCTATAAGCCCACAAGCATCAAAGATACAGCCTAGGCACAGATTGGGATTTCTCTTTTCCTATTTGCTGTCTTTAGTCATGTGCTATGTTATCATATACAAGGATGTGGAAATCTATCCCATTTGCTTTTTTTTTTTTTTTTTTTTTTTTTTTTTGGACAGGTAGAGTTATAGACAGTGAGAGAGACAGAAACAAAGATCCTCCCCTCTGCTAGTTCACTCTCCAAATAGCCACTACGGCCCCGCACTGCTGCGCCAATCCAAAGCCAGGAGCCAGGCGCCCCCTCCTGGCCTCCCATGGGGGTACAGGGGCCCAAGCACTTGGGCCATCCTCCACTGCCCTCCTGGGCCACAGCAGAGAGCTCGACTGGAAGAGGAGCAACCGGTACTAGAACCCGGCGCCCATATTGGGATGCTGGTGCTGCAGGCGGAGGATTAACCAAGTGAGCCACGGCGCCGGCCCTGGAATCTATCTCATTTGTAACCCATATCCTGTTACTTCCTTACATTTTGGCAAACAGGAAGGTAGCATTATTGCCCCTGCAGCTCACATCATCCCACACAGAATATCCAAATCCTGACTAGGTTTTATTATACTTCTGAGAAAGTCTTTGCATGGGCCCAGATGTTTTCCCACAACAAGTAAGAACTCAGGCTTTCCAAGTCCAGTTTTGCACAGCATCTGTAGTTACCTTCCAGGCAGCCCAGAGCTGATTAGTAACTTGGTGCACACTCAACGTGTAGATTTGTTGGTGTTTGTTGTAAATGCATGTGCCCAGTTTATCATAGTATTATAGCCATCAGGTTAAGTGTGATAGGACAAAGAAATTAAAGGGACCAACGATGGCAAGTCCTGACCTTCAGATAAGATACAAGCAGAGATTTATCTTGAGACAACAGTACAGATGGCAAAGAGAAGTCACCCTGGCCTCCTATAGCAGACTTGATAGGGCATACCCTTTATTAGGTGCTGTTCTACACTGTAGAGGCTAGAATTTGCCATAAAGTCCAAAAAATAAATCATAGAGCAAGGTAATGTTCCCTTCCTTGTTTGGGTAGTGTACTTCAACCACAGTGGGCCCAGTGACTGTTACCAATGATGTCCCTTCTTGGTCACTAGTTCTAGTCTTGCTTCCCACACCAAAGACAAAGCAAACCAGGCATTACTGTCTAGTCCTCCTGCCCAGGACTGCTCATTCAATAATCATAACACAGACTACAGCCTCTCTCTCTTTCTCTCTCTCTCTCTCTAAGATTTTATTTATTTATTTAAGAGGAAGAACTACAGACAGAGAGAGGGAGAAAAGTCTTCCATTTTCGGGTTTACTCCCCAAATGGCTGCAATGGCCACAGCTGAGCCAATCCGAAGCCAGGAACCAGGAGCTTCTTCCAAATCTCCCACACTGGCATAGGGGCCAAAGCACTTGGGCCATCCTCCACTGCTTTCCCAGGCCTTTAGCACAGAGCTGGATGGGAAGAGGAGCAGCCAGGAGACAAACCAGCTCCCACATGGATGCTGAAACTGCTGGCAGAAGCTCAGCCTACTACGCCACAGCACTGCCTCCCCACTCCCCAACAGTCTCTTAGTCTATCCTACCAGGGAGCCTGAGTTGAATGTCTAAGGTCTCACTTCAGTAGGCTGTTATACCATCTAATCCTTTCTTCTGCTTGGGGAGGGTATGATGCATGTAGCTTCTAATCAATACCTAGGCATTTGGCCTAGTCCAGTATCCCAGAGTCTGTGAGTCCTGCACTCCACAGACTGTGTCCCACAGTAACTTTCAATAATCTGTGGTCTTCAAAACATGGCACATAGTCTCTCCAAGCAATACATGACTGCCTGCTGGACAGGAAAGACAAAGGACCATCCTATAACAGTGTCCATGCAAGTCACAGCATACCTGATCCCATAAGATTGGGGCAAAGTCCATTTGCTACCTTTCAAGTGCCACTTACTCCTCACCTAACAGTTCCAGTGGCTATAGACACTTGAGGAGGATGTTCCTGACAAGACAGACTGCAGTTTTTAAAGGCATCTAGAGCCTCCTGCTAAGTTACAGGCAGGTTCTCGGCCTTCAGTGTGGCCCATAGCTCTTTTTTTGTCCTGTATGTAGTAGCTACCAGTGTAACCACTGAGAAACATCATTTTTGGGGGCCTTTTAAAGCCATCTTATTTTATCAAGCACGTCATCCTCATCAGCCTCTGGATAGGTAAGAGGTGTGTTCCATCACATGGTATGCATTGAGTACACTTGGCTGGTTTGCTCAAATTACGCTTCTTAAGTAATCAAAGTGATTGTTTCAGTTTCAATTGCTGCA
The DNA here is from genome assembly GCF_051225735.1 of Oryctolagus cuniculus. Classification (NCBI taxonomy): domain Eukaryota; kingdom Metazoa; phylum Chordata; class Mammalia; order Lagomorpha; family Leporidae; genus Oryctolagus; species Oryctolagus cuniculus. The sequence continues at coordinate 42,133,775 of NC_142880.1, forward strand.
AAAATTTCAGCAAAACCTTGTTAGTCTCTGTTCCATTTAACTTTCCCCGTCTGCACCTGCTAATAGGAGATTGGCCCACCTTTGAATTTGAGCAACCTCAGTTGATCATCTTCCTTCTCTCGTTTCTCAAGCCATGACTCATACCTCCTTCAGTATGAGCACTGTCTCAGCCTCTCCCAAGTCAACAACCATACAGATAATCACATCCATAGGCTTTCCCATAGATGGGGCTACTATTGCCACCCAGGAGCCAAACAAAACAGAGGAACCAGTCTTCAACACATGGTTCCGGATTCCTGCAGTGAAAACTTTCACATCTGGTGTGTGAATCCCAACATTATACATAACATTGCATATTCACAGCGTATGTCTGTTGTTTATTAACAGTCCCAGGTAAATCTCCAGCTAGGCCACACCAAATGAGCACCAGCCATAAGCCAATCCAAAAGAGAGTGATTCCCTATTAAATAATGGGCAGTCTGGAGCCTCTGATACAAGGCAGAGTGCACAGTCAGAGATGCTAGTTTGTACATCTGTGGCCCTAATAGCAAAATTCCATCCACACCTGTATCCCAGAGCCAAAGCATCCAAACTGCAAGAGATTCAGAATAACCTGATGAAGAATCTGTGGCTATCCCAGAGGAACCTTTGGTTGCTGGGTCTTTATCATCCTAGTGACAACTGCACAGGGTTTATCACTAGAGGATGCATCACCATACTCAACAGATCACCCCTGGTATCAAATGCAACTCAGAGGGCAGCAACCTCTCCTTCCAAGGCATAGGTTTTCTCCACCTTTGCCTCTTGCTCCTCTGTTGCCTGCTTTGAGTTGCAGGTCTGTCTCCCATGACTCCCAAGACTCCACAAGCAATCTGTCATCTTCTGTTCATAAAGCAGTCAGATACAGCCCAAGGCTCCACCTTCCATCTGAGCATCTTTCTTATTTGAAATTTCTTCAAGGGCATGCAATGCCTTCCCCGCACTTGTGGGTGAACCATCCATTCCAGCTCACTTCTCAGGAGGGTGGAGGGAATCCAGTCTAACAAAGCCTCCGTCACTGGGTACCACATAATTGGGACCGGTTATCCCTGAATCCCACCCTCCTGGGAGGGGACTGCTCCACTATTGTGTCCTGAATCAAATCCTGTCAGTCACAGCAAGTGTAATTCAGGAGCTCATCTCCTGGGAGACAAGGTCCAGAGTCAGGCCAAAGAACAGCTTCCGAGTCTTATGCAAGTTCACACCTCTTTATTCTCACAGCAGGAAGTGAGTGGATACAAGAAACATTACATGTTCAGGGTGACTGCAAAACCAGGAAAGTGAACCCAAGCCCAACCACACCCCTCAGCATCTTGTGTGAGCTTACAGACAAGTTGCATAACAGAGCTGTGGCCTTTCTGGGCTTGCTGATTACCACGACAGCTGTTGCTGTAGAAGTATAGAGATAGAGGAGCATAGAGATGTGGGGTGCAGGTATGGGAACCCCACTTTCCTCACATGTTACATGTGCTTTTGTTGTCCTCTTAAGAAATCATTACCTAATCCCACGTCAGACAGATTTACTTCTGTTATGGCATGAAACGCATCCCCATGAAATTCCTATGTTGAAGCTCTTACCCCCAGTGTGACTATTTGTAGGTAGGCTTTTACAGAGGCAATTAAAGTTAAGTAAGTTCATCAGTGTGTCTATTAATCTAAGAATGACATCCTCATAGGAAAAGGAAGAAGAACCAAGCATATCCTTCTGCGATCAACGATTTTGTGAAGACAGGGAGAATTTGCTCATTTGCAAGTCAAGGATATAGGCCTTGGGAGAAACAAAACCTGCTGTCACCTTGATCTTGAACTTTCAACATCCAGAAGCAGGAAAAAATGAATTCTGCTCTCAAGCCACCCAGTCTGTGATATTTAGCCACACAGCCCTAGAAGACCAACACCAATATTTTCTGAAGATATTTCTAGCATTAGTTTGTTTGCTTTTTGGTGGGTTTTAGCTCTTATGTTTGGGCCTATGATCCATTTTAAGTTAGTTGTTTGCATAAGAAGCAAGGTCTAGTAAATGCTCTGGTATTTTTTAATGTGAATAAGTAGTTGTTCTAACACCACTTATCTAAAAGAGAGTACTTTTCCAACTGAAATATTGTGGCATCTTGTTAAAAACATCAATGAATCATACTGTAAGGGCTTATTTTATTTTATTTAAATTCAGAGTTACAGAGAGAGGAGAAAACAAGAAAGAGAGAGAGAGGGAGAGAGAGAGAGAAGGAGAGAGAGAGAGAGAGAGACATCTTTTCCATCCTGGTTCACTCCCCATATGGTCATAACAAACAGGGCTGGGCCAGTCTGAAGCCAGGAGCCATGAGCTTTTCCAAGTCTCTCATGTGGGCACAGGGGTCCAAGCACCTGGCCCATCTTCTGATGATCTTCTAGGTGCATTAACAGAGGACTGGATCAAAAGTGGAGCAACAGGGACTCAAATTGGTGCCCAGATGGGATGCCAATACCACAGGCGAAATCTACTGCATATGCTGCAATGCTGACCCCCGAGTTTATTTAATGACTCAGTTCTATGACATTGATCTAAGCCTCTATCCTTATATCAACACCACTTGCCTTGATCCCTGTAACTTTGTAGTTAGTTTAGAAATTGGATAGGATGAGTACTTCAACTTTGTCCTTGTTTTTATTATTAATGTATACTTCTTTATCAAGATTGCTTTTTTCTATTTTGGTCCTTTGAAGTTCATATGAAATTAGAGTCAGCTGGTCATCTTGAACACAAGTGAAAGCTACAATTTTCAAAGGGATTTTTTGAATCTGCAGAATAATTGTAGTGGCATCATGCATGCACACGTGGCTGGATTGGGTTCACAATTATTGTGTTGAGGATTTTAGACTCTATGTTTATAAGGAATGTATTGGTTTGCAGCTTTGTTTCCTTGTGATGTATTTGTGATTTGAATACCCTTCTATTAGTGATTTCACAGAATAAGTTACATGATGTCAGTTCTTTTTTAAATAGGATAATCTGTCAGCCAAGCCATGTGATCTGGATTTTTTATTGTTGATTTTTCAAGTTTGCTCTTTTTTGTTATGTGTAGTTTATGATTTGTAGTTCTTCATTAAATAATTACAATAATGTGTTGAGAAATTGTCATTTCATCAAGTTTTCTAAATTGGGTGTACAGCTCTTCACAATTTTTGCTTAGAATACTTACTTTTGGTAATATTAGTAGCAATTCATATCTTTAAACTGTTACTTTTTTTTTTTGACAGGCAAAGTGGACAGTGAGAGAGAGACAGAGAGAAAGGTCTTCCTTTGCCATTGGTTCACCTTCCAATGGCCGCCGCGGCCAGCGTGCTGCGGCCGGCGCACCGCGCTGATCCGATGGCAAGAGCCAGGTGCTTCTCCTGGTCTCCCATGGGGTGCAGGGCCCAAGCACTTGGGCCATCCTCCACTGCACTCCCTGGCCACAGCAGAGAGCTGGCCTGGAAGGGGGGCAACCGGGAAGAATCTGGCGCCCTGACCGGGACTAGAACCCGGTGTGCCGGTGCCGCTAGGCGGAGGATTAACCTATTGAGCTGCAGCGCCAGCTAAACTGTTACTTTTAATAAATAATGTTTTCTGTTTTTTTCTTGGAAAGGCTAAATAAAATTTGCTATTTAAAAATTATGGCTAGATTTATGCTTGTTACTTTGATTTTTGCTTATTATTTTCATGGATACTATCTCTTCTAAACTTTATTGTGTCTTTCTTCTGCTCACTTGAGGATATTTGCTTTTCCTATCTGGTTTCTTAGGAGGGAGGATTATATGATTGATTTGAGATTTTTCTTTCTTAATATAGGCATTTAAGATATAAATCTTTTGAGCAATGCCTTAGCTGCAATCCATTGATTTTGACATATGATGATTTTTTTAATGCATCTCAAAGTATTTTCTTTTTCTTGTAATTTTCTCTTTGATCAACTGGTATAGACAATTTTTACTGTTAATACCCATGTGGTTGTAAATTCTAAAATGTATTCTACTAATGTTTTCGAACTTACCTTTCGAAGTAAATACCACTGAAGTCAGAGGTCAAAACCTGTACAAGTTAATCATTTCACATTTATGGCTTCTTTTAAGGCCAGAACATTCATCCTGGAGCCTGATCACATGTGACTGAGAACAAGGTGCATCTTCCCACTGTTCCACGGATTGTGCTACTTGTGTCTAGTAGGTCTCACTGGCTTTTACAGCTTGATCTGCTATTTCCTTGTTGATCTCCCTTCCAGATGTTCTAAATCTTCTTGATCATGGGGTATTGATACTTCCATTTTTTAAATCTTGACTTGCCTGTTTGTTTCTTCAAATTCGTCAGTTTTGCTTCATGTATTTTGGGGCACTTTTGGTAGGTGTAACCTTGTCTGTAATTGTTATACTTGTATTTTGACTCCTATTAATATTATACTTCTAGCAGCATTTTTAAATGAAGCTTTATTTTCTCTGACATTACTATACTCAGTAAAGCTCTTCTATAGCTGTTGATTTAATTGTATATCTTTTTCAAATTCTCACTTTCAAAATTGAAAATATTTTATTTATGCCAAAGACTATAAGGTGTGTCACAAAGACAATGAGTGGTTGGAACTCACTACTTTGTAAACAAAATTATAATTTGTTTGCATTTTTGATTGATTTACAGTTATTGCTTCTTCCAGTATGATCGGCCCTACATCTGCCACTTGGATACACATCTTATTTCTTATTTCTTTTCAGCCATTTATTTTTTCTTTATTTTTTTCTTTTATATTTTTTGGAATTTTAATGTGGCTTTTAAAAATTTTATTTATTTACTTCCATTGTCATTTGAAAATCATTGAGACAGAGAAAGAAAATATAGAAATATAGACAGGGAGATATCTTCCATCTACTGGTTCACTACACAAATCATGCTTTCAACAGCTACAGTGGGGATAAACTGAAGTCAGGATTGTAGAACTCAATCTGAATCTCCAGCACAGGTGAAGAGAGGCTCATGGGCCTCTCAGCATGTGCATTAAGCAGGAGTAGTTGGGACTCCAAACAGGCACTCCCAAATGATACGTTGATGTCCCAAGTGATGACTTAACTGCTATGCCAATCTCAACCCAGGCAGCATTTTAATTCACTTAATTTTTTAGTGAATATTTTAAGGTCTATGTAACTTATCAGAATTTACCTTACACTTATAAACTACTTCTTTTTGGTAAAATGTAAAAATATTTTCATATACAACTCCACCCTACTGTTTGTTATTATATATACAAACATATATATTTTTATATATAAACATATATAGTATCTATGTTTTACAATTCTGAAAGTGCATTTTTATAACAATTTTTTTTCTAAGAATCTTTGAGAAAAAAGATAAAAATATGTATTTATAAAATTTGTCATATGAATTTCTTATCTAGCCAGTGGTTCTCTTCATTTATTCCTGAGGATTCTTGTACTTTCTGATGTCATTTCCTTTTGTCAATATAGTTTTACTTCCCTCCAGTTCCTGTAGCTTTTGACAAATTTATTATTCTTCTACATGTCATTATCCCAATATTATGATGTTGTACATATTATTTTCTCTAATTGTTGCTTATATCTGCTAAGGAAAGAGAAGAGAAGAGATTAGCAGTTCAACTCTCTTGTAATTAGCTACAGGGTTATATTTATTCATACTCTTATGAGGGTTAGGATTTCAACATATGATGGGAGGTGGCATAGAATGACACGTATGTTCCTCCAGGGACCAGTGTCAGCAACACTTCTTTTGATATCACTACTGTGAGAATGTAATATGGTCTTTCACAGTAATTAAGACTGCTAGACCCAAGTGTGATTTATTTTAAGCTTAGCTTCCTAGAGTTGACCCTTGATTAGCGTGACTGATTTTCTGTGTTTGGTCAGAGGTTGACTTTCTGTCTTTCTTTCTTTGCTTCTTTCACAGGCAGAGTGGACAGTTGGTTCACCCCCAAATGGCTGCTGCAGCCAGTGCACAGTGCTGATCCGGAGCCAGGAGCCAGGTGCTTCTCCTGGTCTCCCACATGGGTGCAGGGCCCAAGGACTTGGGTCATCCTCCACTGCACTCTCAGGCCACAGAAGAGAGCTGGACTGGAAGAGGAGCAACCAGGACAGAATCCGGCACCCCTACCGGGGCTAGAACCCGGTGTGCCAGCGCTGCAGGTGGAGGATAAGCCTATTGAGCCATGGCGCCAGCCAGAGGTTGGCTTTCAACCCATGTCCTTCTTAACGCGTCTGAGTACAGTTTGGGGAATACTACCTAGTGTGTTGCATGCTTTACTCTGACTGCTTTCATAGGAGTGCAGTTTAGCACTTGTTCAGTCTTTTTGATCCACAGGTTCGTGTTAGTTCCCAGAAACACTCTACAAGACTTTCTTTTTCCTGGTTGCATCTATTAAACTTCTGGCTGAACTTTTCGTTTGTTTACTACTCTATAAATGATATGTATTTAGAATACAAATTTGTCTTAAGACAAGCATATTGCACATTAGTGAAATCCTGGAGGCAAATAAATCCCTAAAATTTTCAGGGCAATCCTGCAGAGACAGCACATCAGTTTCAATGCCCTCTCCCCAGTTCCTTCAAAGAACTTTTAAAGTCACATCAACTGTGTAGATAAACTAGTTCCACAATGTTAAAGAACCATTATATTCACATCTGAGGCTTTCTTTGGTTTCACAAAGAGGAAGTTTAAGTATTTGTTACCAGATTTCTACAAGACATTTGTATCTTTCTGGGTCCTATCAAATATCATGGACTGCCTATTAACTCCCAGAAATATTCATTATTTGAGAAACTAAGAAGTTTAGGATATTTAATTTCTTGCTTAGTGGAGCAACATGGTATTGAGAACTCCAGGAGACCCCAAGGCAAGAAAAATATCACATAGGTATTTCTGCACAGGGAGGTTGTTTGGGGATGATAATTTATGACAGCAGAGATGAATGAAACTTCTTATTCCCTGGATATAAATTGTGATGTTTTCTGGTAATGGAACAATGAATAGGCCAGTATCTATGGCTTCTCATCTCTGACCCATTGGTGCCCTCAACTCTGATTACAAAATATAAAACTTTCCAAAAGTATATTACAACTGACTTTTTATTATCCTGAACTGGTGCTCAGACAGGCTTAACAAATTACTTGTAGACATTAATGTAAAATTATTGCTTTTTTTTAAGTGTGAGGGTCACCCCATGATTTTATATTCTCACTCTTCTTGGAGTGAGACTTGGAGACAACTCAATTAAAGCAACCCTTGTGTGGAAGTCACATTCTGTTGAGGAATGTAATATTTCCCCCTGTTTCATATTAGACATTACAATTTATATTTGAAAAAACACTGTATTTATTACCTACTTTATGTTTGCAGACCAAATGATTAATCTGAATGCATAATTAATTTTATAGCAACATGAGTAGTATGAGCCATGTACTTATTTTTGCCAACTTAACTCTTCTAATCAAATTAATATTTATTTAGCTGTTAAAAGAATAAAATATATATACAATGTATTGAATATTTATATAGGCACAAGAGGTCCTATATGAGTCAATATTTAATGTTTTCTTAAGAAAATGAGACTTTATATTTTGATTGCTAAATTTAAAATTCAAGCCCTCTACCTTTTGGAAAACAGACACGTGTTCATTTTAGCTATGTGGACACCATTTTCATGATGAATGTCATTTTTCTTAGCAGAAAAGGCAGGTTTTAAGCATTCTACTCTTGTAGGCATTTCTGATTTGTTTGTGGTGTGGCAGCAAGCAACAGCATGAAGCACAGAAAGCCAACTCCTGGCCATAAAGAAGTAGTGGCAAACAGCCCGACATTTTCTTCCCAAGCCATTCTATTGGTTTTGGATGTTATTTGGTTGTATTTGGAATTCGCTTCATAGATTTCATGGAGAGGGAAGACCAGCTCACAAAACCCTCCTGTTCATTTATGTCTTCAGCAATATAGACATCACATTTATTTGGTACCCAGGATTGACTACAAGGAAGTCTGTAAGGAGCCGATGTCATTGCCACTCTGGCTGGCATAATAGGGCGGGCATTGAGGAATAGTGAAACTGAGGAACTTTAAGTTTGGTGGCTCTTACTGAATCATAGCACAAACCCTTGAATTGCTGTCCCCACATGGACTCTGATCTTGGACTTGTGACTGCCCTTGGCCAATGGTACATAAACAAATGTGATGTAAGTAGTCTTGAGCAGGGTAGCACTTGCACATTGAAATTGGTTCTTTTTTGTTGTTTTGTTGCTTTTTTTTTGTTTTTGAATGCTGATTAAATTAAAGTATATTGAAAAGAAGCACAAGAAGGGAAGGGAAGACAAATGAAGACCAGAGGAGGGTGTGTGGAAGGGAGGCAGAGAGGGAGGAAAAAAAGAGAGAGAGAGGGAAAGAAACAGAGAGAGAGACAGAGAGATGACCCAGCCTTCCAGCCATCTCTACTAAGGTATAGAATTTGGGATGATTGCAGGTTGAGCACATGCAGCTACATAAATCATCAAGTAAGTCCATTTGAAGAGCCAATAAATCCCCCTGAAACATGAGAAATGGAAAATACTGGTGTCTAAGTTATCATAAGCCATTAAGCATTAGAGTAGTCAGAGCAACAGACAACTTAAAGGAGTGTTGTTTCTGAAACTTCAGTGTGCATTTGAATTGCCTGGTTCATGATAAACTTCAGACTATGATTCTATGGTCTGCTCTGGGGTCTGCATGCTCTGTAAGCCCTCAGGTGATGTCAGTGATGCTACTCTGTAGATCAGGCCTTAGCCACAATGTTCTACAAGACCAATGCTTCATTGTTCTTGATGTTTCCTGAGACCACTTCTGAGTGTCACTTTGTATCAAAAACTAAGGTAAGTTCTCCTGGGACAATATATAGCAGAGATGTTATTGTAGTAATGTAAATGGCAAATACATCACTATGTGTGCATGTATGGGGCCCACATTTTGATACCTGGATAAATCAGCTTTGGAGGCATAATTCCCATTAGTGTTTAAATATAACAGTTAAATTTCCAATAAGGAATAATCTATGAGTATTCTCAAAATGGGCAAAACTTTCCTCATTTGTTTCTCATTATCATCATTTCTGCCTTTGAATTGTGCTATGTTATGGGTCACATTGGCTTTGGGATGTTCATATGCACTTTGTTCTGGACAATGTTTCTATGAACACACCTTTACTTATTTAATATAGAGTTTTGCAATAACAGTGAATTCTGAGTACACTGTGGTAAAATCACAACTTATAACTGAATGAAATGTAATTTTACTTACGAATTCATTTTTTTTGTTGGCCCCTGCCCCAATTACTGTAATCTTCATTCCACTTGCCTGCACTGTGAATACATTCACTTCTACCTCTAACAACTCTCTTGCTTTTCTCAACAAATTAAGTTTGCTTTCCACCATTTAAACAAGTCAGGCTCTTGGTCCAAATGTATTGATCGTAAATTTATTAATATATTCTGCTGAATTTGATGTGGTCCAGCATTTGAAATAGCCCTTCATGTGAGGATAATCAAGTTGTGTCAACAAATTTCTGCCTGAAAAAGTTCATTTTTATTAGAAATACTGTAAGGTGTACATTTATGAATAGTGAGTAGAGTTATTGAAGGTCTAAAGTGGGACAAACAGAGAATATGTGTGCATCTAAATCCACTCTTCTATTTCAACCCTGTAACATGGGTATGTCCCCTGCCTATGGCATTTTCCCAATATTTCTCTTACAGTAACTGATCACCGTGATCATATTTTTACAAATTTATTTCTATCCCATTCTTGAAAACCATTATTCTGTAGAATTATAAAGGAGATATGTATGGGAACTCAGAACCATTCTTTTCTAGGAAAGCACCTAATATTAAACTTCTTTATTTCTGATAGCCAAATCCAAGTTTTTAATCTATGTGTTGCCAGATCTTGTTACCTGTTGCTGAGTAGTTGCATGAATCAAGATCTTTGGCACTTCTCCTTCCAGGTCAAAGCTTGAAAATCTCCTCTAATGGGTTTGATTTCTATTTTCTTCACTGTTTACTATTCTCATTCAATCTCATTCTACACTTTGTGTGCCTGTCAAACCCATGTAAACAAGTTCTAGTGTAGATCTCAAATTTATGCATAAAAAGAATGAAAATCCATAAATCTTGATCTTACTCACAATGTTTTACAATTTATGTAGAAACATGGATAAAAGGTATCGATATATATATAACCAAAATTTATTAAATATTTATATGAATGTATGATTTGAGGAATTTTAACTCTATATTAACATATAACCATAAAATATAATCAAAAGACAGACCATAAAATGGTGAATTTGAGAAGCCATGGATTGTAAAAGGAAGGCCACATTTTTCAAATACAATTTTCTTTTTGTCAGAATAAATATTTATTTATTTGAAAGACAAAATGGCAGAGATAGAGAAGGGGAGAAAGGGGGAGCCACAAAAAAAGACACTTTCCATCCACCAGTTCACTCCCCATATGGCCATGATACCTAATTCTGAACCAGGCTGAAGCCAGGAGAGAGGATTCCATCTGCGTCTCCCCGTGATCAGCGGGACCCAAGTATTTTGACCATCTTCTGCTGCTTTCCCAGGCACAGTAGCAGGGACCTACGTGGGAAGCAGAGAAGCTGGATGGCAATTGGAACTCTAGTATGGGATGCCGGTGTCACAAGTGGCAGCAGAACGCACCGGGTCACACTAAACCTTCAAATACAATGTTCATAAAACTTCTCAGGATAAAATTGGGGTTCTAAGACACTACCTGAGGGTATCTTCACCCCCAAGGTTAAAAGTTTAAATTATTTATTCTTTCACTGAAGTGAAACAGAAAAACAAATACAATCTATAATAAAAGATAGAACTCCTCACGTTAGAGATGAGTAGAGCTCGCTGGTAAACAATACTAATAACACTAATACACAAAAGACTTCCAGAACAAAAGGTATGCATTTATTGAGTAAGCAGAAGACCACCTGGGCAAAGCCATGGATGCATAGCATCATGGCCACATCCTCCACTTTCTTCGAACCGTTGCAGTACAGGGCTCTTCTGGTGGTGGTGTTAGTAGCAGACCTCTTCTCTACAAGAAAGTTCAGGACTGGGTCATACATATTTTCCCTCTGTTAATACAGAAAAAAAATATAGCAGTGTTGAGCAGGTTTGTGAACACATAAAACATAAAGGGATTGATAACAAAAATAATATCCTAGATATTTGTAGATATCAGGAAAATGACTATCCTAGATATTCGCAGAGTGGCAAAATGAGTATATAGGACGCACATAAGGGAATGATTGTAATCATGATAAGGCAAGAAAATAATTCTGAAATTCAGAGAAGAGAACAAGTCTTTTAAATATGTACTTTTTTTAAGGGAGTGGAGTTGTACGGATCTACTAATTCTGAACATATGATTATTGCAGATTGGGAGGAGGTGGAGGAGACAGAGACAGGTTCGTAACAGGCACCAATTCCAAGTGAGATTGAAGGAATAGATCCCTAGTGTTACACTCAAAGAGAAGGAGCTCCAATTCTCCAAATATAAAGGGATGTCAAAGAACAAGCAATGTTGATTACAGTGATTTGGTCAGTACACATGTTGTACAGATATTGAAGTGTCACGCTACAGCTTGCAAATACGCATAACTGTTGTTAATAAAACAACTTTTTCAAAATGTATTAGTTGAGAAAAGTGTAAAAATAAAATTTCAGTATTATTATGGTGTCTCCCAGCAGCCAGAGCTAGAAAAGAATCAAAACGGGCAGTATGATTTTTGTGGTATAATAAAAGCAAGTATAACAGAAAGTAGGGGGAATGGAAATATTTGCCTGGAGGAGGGATTGAAATACTACAGGACTGCCCACAGAAAATATACTAAGAATTAAATTTATAGTGTGCTCATAATAACTATGCATGTATCTAATAAAAACCTGTATATTCTTAATAAAATAAAGATAACTTGAACTGATGTTTCATGTTGTTTTCAAAGTGTTTGACACAAAATTACTATTTAGCACCAATTCAAAGATTTTTACTTAGTGGCATTAAAGAACATATTATCATTGCAAAATATTCTGTAATTATGATCTTTATTTAGATGTTTCTGTTTTACTCATAGAAAATATTTAATCATGGGCAATGCTGTGAGAAAATAAGCTTCATAGCTTGGGAAGATTGAGAGCAGAAGTAAAAGGGGACCACACTACAGAGTCAACGAGCACAAATAAAATATTAAAAGGGAATTACGAAAGCTCCAACAAGCAATTGTCTTGTTATACATTTTGAAGTTGAACTTTACATCTTTTTTTTTATTTGAAGGGCAGAGTTACATAAAGAGGAACATACAGTTTCATTTTTCATGGATATGGATAAGGTAGAGTTATCTGCCAACTCATTTGTAAAATGTATACTTAATTGTCCAAGAAACTACCACACTGTTTTAAAAGTGACTGCACCATTTGCACTTTAACCAGGAATATGAGAATGTCAGTTGTAGGAACTCTTCATCAACATTTGATAGGATCAGATTATGGTTTTAGACACCTGTGGAATGGTGTTTATGATTTTAGTTTGCATCTGAGTAAAGGTATTAATATCTGAGTAAAGATATTGAACATATTGAACATACTTCATGTGCATATTGCTCATCCATAATCTTCAGTTTCAATATATTCCATTTAAAAATATATCTCTTCTGGATACAAATACTTGTTTAGAAATATGTAATCCAACATTTTTGCAGTCACCTATTACATGGTGTATTTTAAAGAGCAAAAGTGTCAGTTTTGAGAAAGTCCAATGTGTTGTTATTTTTGTTCATGTTTGTTGTCTTTTTTGGTGTAAGTAAAATTCCATTCTATAAAACTATAGCCACTATTATTCTGAAAGTCTTATTTTCTTTCATTTTAACTTTAAGTCTATAAAGTTATTTTAAGACAATTTTTTTATTTTAAGACAAAAATTTGTGCATAGTTCCAATCAGAGGACAAGGTTCATTTTTCCCCATACTCAAAGCCTGTTTAAATAGCAGTTTGCTGAAAATATAATCCTTTTTCCACAGAATTTCATTGTTCTATATGTAAATCTGAGGACAATTAAAAAATGTCACATTATTCATCAAATTATTCTCTTTTCCTGATTCCCAAATGCCATTACTGCTGCCATCCCATCCTGTAAATCTTCTACACTGAAAAATAAAACTTCTTGCATTTCTGTTGAGAAAAATATTAATGGGATAATAAATAGCCAAATATTTCAGTGGAAATGACAATGCATTTTTGTATTGTAGTAGGAATCTGTGAAAATGTCAATGTGATAGCTTGTTTATTAATTTTTATTGACAGATGTATTTGTATATATTTTTAGAGTACAATATTATGTTTCTTAAAAGTTATTGATGGTGATCAAGTTCATTGAGAGAAATGGAAAGACATCAGGTTTTTTTCTTAATTTAGATCTTTAATAAGAAAAGAAGCAATACTTTTTAAACAATGAAAAATATACCATGAGTAAAATGAAATGATTCACTTTCCTAATATGATGCTTGAGTTGATGGATGACAGGTTAGATGGATAATAAAGGAAAAAAAGAATGTGTCCTTTCCTAAATTATATACAAGACTAATAAATATTTTGTATAATATGTATCAATATATCTAGAGTTATATTTAGGGTTTATTAAGTCCAATGGAATAATTAAAAAGGAAACTTCTCAAAGTAATCTAAAATCATCGTCCCAAGGGCAGTACTGTGACACAGTGGGTTAAACCAGTTCCTGAAAATGCCAGCATCCCACATGGGCATTGGTTCATATCCCAAATGCTCCACTTCTAATCTAGCTCCCTATTAATCAGCCTGAGAAAGCAGCAGAAGATGGTCTGAGTGCTGGGGTCCTTGCCACCCACATAGGAGACCCAATGCAGCTCCAGGTTCCTGGCTTTGGCTCAGCCCAGTCCCAGCTATTGCAGCCATTTGCAGAATGAACCAATAGATGGAAAGAGAATCTCTCTCTCTCTCTCTCTCTCTCTCTCTCTCTCTCTCTCCCTTCCTCCCTCCTTCCCTCTTCTTCTCTGTAACTATACATTTCAAAATAAATAAATAAATATTTTAAAAATTTTATTATTGGGGCCGGCACTGTGGTGTAGTGGATTAAGCCACTGTCTGCAGCAACAGCGTCCCATATGAGTGCCAGTTCTAGTCCTTGCTGTTCCACTTCTGATCCAGTTCCCTGATAATGTGCCTGGGAAAGCAGCAGAGGACAGCCCAAGTGCTTGGGCACCTGCAGTCACATGGGAGACCCAGAAGAAGCTCCAGGCTCCTGGTTTCAGCCTGATGCAGCCCCAGCCATTATAACCATTTGGAAAGCAAACCAGCAAAGGGAGGATGTATCTTTCCCCCCAACCCCTCTCTCCCTGTCTCTGTAATTCTTTCAAATAAATAAATAAATGAATAAATTTATTTTTAAAAATAATCATTGTCCCTAAAGGGAATAGTAGAAAATTTAGCATCATTTGAAAGAATGAAAGGAATATTGTGTTGAGATTTCAGGCATCATTACAGTATTATCACTACATTAGAAAGAAATGAAAAAAGAACATAGGAATTGTGAGCCCAAGACAGGATTTCTTTGTGTCCAGCTGGAGACTTCCAATAACTGTATAGCGTGAGGTATAAGTGAAAGGAGTGAAGGATATGATATCACCTAGGTTTGGACAAGATGCAGAATATACAAGATCATATGTGCATTCTGGATGGGATGGTCCTATCCAAAAAGATTTTGGAATGTCTTTGAATAATAGATTGTTTTAGCAGAATCTTACTCATTGTGTGGTCCCCAATACATCTCGCAATGGTAAGGGGAGTGCATTTATATTGATAGACCTTGGAACAGGATATAGGAAGAGTGGATAATGTAGAGGAATACATTTTACTTGAAAATGTTCATATGAATGAGTGGAATGCTGTCACATGAAGGGGAAGATGTATTCTTAGACCCACAGTCAGTTTTGCTCTGAAATCATGGAAGTTCAGATGTGAAATGATTAATGTAAATTAAGAGATCTAATTAGATACTCTCTGAGGCAAGCAGAAAGACTTAAGAAAATCTCCAACACTGGCATGCTTCCCAGCCATCTAAATCGCTTGAGTACAGAAAGTCTTTAGGACCACTGGAAGAGAATTATTCATATGGTGGGAGATCCCTCAACTTCAATTATGCGCCAGTATGCGGATTCCTGATTCACATATTGCTAAAGTGTAGAGGAAAACATATTTATTTTCTCTCATCATTTTAAACTGTATTTATTGATTATTTATTTGAAAGACACACACACACAGAGGGTGAGAGCGAGAGTGAAGAAAGAGAGAGGTCATTTGATATCTTCCATTTGCTGATTCACTCTTAAATGCCTACCATAACAGCCAGAGAGATGCCAAGCCCAACCTAGGAGCCAGGAACTACATCTAAGTTTCCCATGTTAGTGGCAGGGACAGAAGAATTTGGGCATCACGTGCTGCCTCCCAGGCTGTTTTAGCAGGAAGCTGGTTACAAAGCAGAGTGGCAGAGGCTGGAAGCAACACTCCAGGATTAGATGCAGGCATCCAAAGCTGGAACTTATCCTGCTGTGCCACTCTCCTTTCTGCTTTTTCTGTTTATTCATACAAATAAAGTTTCTTTAATGTTCATGGTGATTTAAGACATAGACTTTTTTTAACTTTTATTTAATGATAATGAGTATAAATTTCCAAAGTATGGCTTATGGATTACAATGGCTTCCCCCACATAATGTCCCTCCCACCCGCAACTTTTCCCTTTCCCACTACCTCTCCCCTTCCATTCACATCAAGATTCATTTTCGATTCTCTTTATATGCAGAAGATCAGTTTAGCATACATGAAGTAAAGATTTCAACAGTTTGCTCCCACACAGAAACATAAAGTGAAAAATAATAGATGATTTTTTAAATGATGATGAAATCAGATCAGACCTATTGTCATGTTTAATCCCAGCAAGAGTCAAGTTGGGAATTGCTAATTTCTTCTTCTTTTTTTTTTTAACAGAAGATCAGTTTAGTATACATTAAGTAAAGATTTCAACAGTTTGCACCCCCATAGAAACACAAAGTGAAATATATTGTTTGAGTACTTGTTATAGCATTAAGCCTCAATGTACAACACATTAAGGACAAAGATCCTACATGAGGAGTAAGTGCACAGTGACTCCTGTTGTTGACTTTACCAATTGACACTCCTGTTTATGGCATCAGTAATCTCCCTATGCACCAGTCATGAGTTGCCAAGGCTATGGAAGCCCCTAGAGTTCTCCGACTCTTATCTTGTTTAGACAAGGTCATAGTCAAAGTGGAGGTTCTCTCCTCCCTTCAGAGAAAGGTACCTCCTTCTTTGAAGACCTGTTCTTTCCACTGGGATCTCACTCACAGAGATCTTTCATTTAGGGTTTGTTTTGTTTTTTGTTTTTTTTTTTTTGGTTTTGTTTTTTTTTTCTTTTTTTTTTTTTTTTTTTTTGCCAGAGTGTCTTGGCTTTCCATGCCTGAAATACTCTCATGGGCTTTTCAGCCAGATCCGAATGCCTTTAGGGCTGATTCTGAGGCCAGAGTGCTGTTTAGGACATCTGCCATTCTATGAGTCTGCTGAGTATCTCGCTTCCCATGTTGGATCACTCTCCCCTTTATTTATTCTATCGGTTAGTATTAGCAGGTACTAGACTTGTTTATGTATTCCCTTTGAGTCTTAGTCCTTTCATTATGATCAATTGTGAACTGAAATTGATCACTTGGAATAGTGAGATGGCATTGGTACATGCCACCTTGATGGGGTTGAATTGGAATCCCCTGGTATGTTTCTAACTCTACCGTTTGAGGTAAGTCAGCTTGAGCATGTCCCGAACTGCACATTTTTCCCTCTCTTATTCCCACTCTTACATTTAACAGCGATCACTTTTCAGTTAATTTTCAACACTTAAGAATAACTGTGTGATAATTACAGAATTAAACCAGTCATATTAAGTAGAACAGGGATAATGTATTAAGTTGTTCATTATAGTCAGGGCTATGCTGATCAAGTCACCGTTTCTCACAGTGTCGATTTCACTTCAGGAGGTTTCCTTTTTGGTGTTCAGTCAGTTGTCACCGATCAGGGAGAACATATGGTATTTGTCCCTTTGGGACTGGCTTACTTTACTCAGCATGATGTGTTCCAGATTCCTCCATTTTGTTGCAAATGACTGGATTTCGTTGTTTCTTACTGCGGTATAGTACTTTAAAGAATACATATCCCATAATTTCTTTATCCAGTCTACTGTTGATGGGCATTTAGGTTGGTTCCAGGTCTTGGCTATTGTGCATTGTGCTACAATAAACATTAGGGTGCAGACCGCTTTTTTGTTTGCCAATTTCATTTCCTTTGGGTAAATTCCAAAGTGTGGGATGGCTGGGTAGAACGGTAGGGTTATATTCAGGTTTCTGAGGAATCTCCAGACTGACTTCCATAGTGGCTTGACCAGTTTGCATTCCCACCAACAGTGGGTTAGTGTCCCTTTTTCCCCACATCCTCGCCAGCATCTGTTGTTGGTAGATTTCTGAATGTGAGCCATTCTAACCGGGGTGAGGTGAAACCTCATTGTGGTTTTGATTTGCATTTCCCTGATTGCTAGTGACCTTGAACATTTTTTTATGTGCCTGTTGGTCATTTTGGTTTCCTCTTTTGAAAAATGTCTATTGAGGTCCTTGGCCCATCTCTTAAGTTGGTTGTTGGTTTTGTTTTTGTGGAGTTTCTTGATCTCTTTGTAGATTCTGGTTATTAACCCTTTATCTGTTGCATAGTTTGCAAATATTTTTTCCCATTCTGTCGGTTGTCTCTTCACTCTCCTGACTGTTTCTTTTGCAGTACAGAAACTTCTCAATTTGAGGCAATCCCAATAGTTGATTTTGGCTTTGACTGTCTGTGCCTCCTGGCTCTTTTCCAGAAATTCTTTGCCTGTGCCAATATCTTGAAGGGTTTCTCCAATGTTCTCTAATAACTTGATGGTGTCAGGTCGTAGATTTATGTTTTTAATCCATGTTGAGTGGATTTTTGTGTAAGGTGTAAGGTAGGGGTCTTGCTTCATGCTTCTGCACATGGAAATCCAGTTTTCCCAGCACCATTTATTGAATAGACTGTCCTTGCTCCAGGAATTGGTTTTAGATCCTTGGTCAAATATAAGTTGGCTGTAGATGTTTGGGTTGATTTCTGGTGTTTCAATTTTGTTCCATTGGTCTATCCATCTGTTTCTGTACCAGTACCATGCTGTTTTGATTACAACTGCCCCGTAGTATGTCCTGAAATCTGGTATTGTGATGCCTCCGGCTTTGTTTTTGTTGTACAAGATTGCCTTAGCTATTCGAGGTCTCTTGTGCCTCCATATAAATTTCAGCACCATTTTTTCCAGATCTGAGAAGAATGTCTTTGGTATCTTGATTGGTATTGCATTGAATCTATAAATTGCTTTTGGGAGAATGGACATTTTGATGATATTGATTCTTCCAATCCATGAGCATGGAAGATTTTTCCATTTCTTGGTATCCTCTTCTATTTCTTTCTTTAAGGTTTTGTAATTTTCATCATAGAGATCTTTAACGTCCTTGGTTAAGTTTATTCCAAGGTATTTGATTGTTTTTGTAGCTATTGTGAATGGGATTGATCTTAGAAGTTCTTCCTCAGCCATGGCATTGTCTGTGTATACAAAGGCTGTTGATTTTTGTGCATTGATTTTATACCCCGCTACTTTGCCAAAATCTTCTATGAGTTCCAATAATCTCTTAGTAGAGTTCTTTGGGTCCCCTAAATAAAGAATCATATCATCTGCAAAGAGGGATAGTTTGAGTTCTTCCTTCCCAATTTGTATCCCTTTAATTTCTTTTTCTTGCCTAATAGCGCTGGCTAGAACTTCCAGAACTATATTGAATAGCAATGGTGAGAGTGGACATCCCTGTCTGGTACCAGATCTCAGTGGAAATGCTTCCAACTTTTCCCCATTCAATAGGATGTTGGCTGTGGGTTTTTCATAGATTGCTTTGATTGTATTGAGGAATGTTCCTTCCATACCCAGTTTGCTTAGAGTTTTCATCATGAACGGGTGTTGTATTTTATCAAATGCTTTCTCGGCATCTATTGAGATAATCATATGATTTTTCTTCTGCAGTCTGTTAATGTAGTGTATCACATTGATTGTTTTGCACACATTGAACCATCCCTGCATACCAGGGATAAATCCCACTTGGTCTGGGTGGATGATCTTTCTGATGTGTTGTTGCATTCCATTGGCGAGAATTTTATTGAGGATTTTTGCATCTATGTTCATCAGGGATATTGGTCTGTAATTCTCTTTCGCTGCTGCATCTTTTTCCGGCTTAGGAATTAAGGTGATGCTGGCTTCATAGAAAGAATTTGGGAGGACTCCCTCTTTTTCGATTGCTCTGAATAGTTTGAGAATAATTGGAGTCAGTTCTTCTTTAAATGTCTGGTAGAATTCAGCAGTGAATCCATCTGGTCCTGGGCTTTTCTTTGTTGGGAGGGCCTTATTACTGTTTCAATTTCTGTCTCAGTTATGGGTCTGTTTAGGTTTTCTGTGTCTTCATAGTTCAATTTAGGTATATTGCATGTGTCCAGGAATCTATCCATTTCTCTTAGGTTTCCCTGTTTGCTGGCATACAAGTCCTTGTAGTAATTTCTGATGATTCTTTTTATTTCTGTGGTGTCTGTTGTTACATTTCCTTTTTCATCTCTGATTTTATTGATTTGGGTCTTTTCTCTTCTTTTTTTAGTTAGTTGGGCCAATGGGGTGTCAATTTTGTTTATTTTTTCAAAAAAAACAGCTCCTCGTTTGGCTGATTTTTTGTAATGTTTTTCTTGATTCAATCCTGTTGATTTCTTCTCTGATTTTAATTATTTCTCTTCTCCTACTAGATTTGGGTCTGGTTTGCTGTAGGTTTTCTAGATCCTTGAGGTGAATTGAAAGCTCATCTATTTGGTGCCTTTCCAATTTCTTGATGTAGGCACCTATTGATATAAACTTCCCTCTTAACACTGCTTTTGCTGCATCCCATAAGTTTTGGTATGTTGTGCTGTTATCCTCATTTACTTCCAGAAAATTTTTGATTTCTCTTTTGATTTCTTCTAGGACCCATTGTTCATTCAGGAGCATGCTGTTCAATCTCCATGTGTTTGCGTATGCTCTAGGGATTCCTGAGTTGCTAATTTCCAACTTCATTCCTTTTTGGTCTGAGAAGCTGCATGGTATGATTCTAATTCTTTTGAATTTGCTGAGACTTGCTTTATGGCCTAGTATGTGGTCAATCCTAGAGAAGGTTCCATGTACTGCTGAGAAGAATGTAAAATCTTTAGCTGTAGGATTGAAAGTTCTGTATATATCTGTTAGATCCATTTGGGCTATAGTGTCGTTTAAATCTACTGTATCCTTATTGATCTTCTGTCCTATTGATCTGTCTATTTCTGAGAGTGGAGTATTGAA
The DNA here is from genome assembly GCF_051225735.1 of Oryctolagus cuniculus. Taxonomy (NCBI): domain Eukaryota; kingdom Metazoa; phylum Chordata; class Mammalia; order Lagomorpha; family Leporidae; genus Oryctolagus; species Oryctolagus cuniculus. The sequence goes on from NC_142880.1 coordinate 42,154,371, forward strand.
GTCCCCCAGTACTATTGTATTGGGGTCTAAGTCTCCCTTTAAGCCTGTTAACAAATCTTTTAGATATACCGGTGCCCTGTAGTTAGGTGCATATACATTGATAATTGTTATATCTTCCTGTTGAATTGATCCCTTAATCATTATATAGTGTCCCTCTTTGTCACTCTTAACAGTTTTTGTGGTAAAGTTTATGTTGTCCGATATTAAGATGGCTACTCCCGCTCTTTTTTCATTTCTGTTGGCATGGTATATCTTTTTCCAGCCTTTCACTTTCAGTCTGTATGGATCTTTGTTGGAAAGATGCATTTCTTGTAAGCAGCAAATAGATGGGTTTTGTTCCTTAACCCAATCAGCCAATCGGTGTCTTTTCACTGGACAGTTCAGGCCATTCACGTTCAATGTGACTAATGATAAGGGGTAACTTTGCCCTGCAATTTGCCAAAGATAAGTTCTAATATATTCTTTGAATTCCCTGTGATCTTTTGCTGTGAGGTTTCCTTCCTTTACCTTCTTTCATATTGATGACCGTGTTTCTGTGTTTCTGTGTGCAACACATCTTTAAGCATCTTTTGCAGGGCTGGACGAGTGGCAACAAATTCTTTCAATTTCTGTTTGCTATGAAAAGTCTTTATTTCACCTTCATTCACAAATGAGAGCTTGGCAGGATATAATATTCTGGGCTGGCAGTTGTTCTCTCTTAGTACCTGGACTATATCTCGCCATTCCCTCCTAGCTTGTAGGGTTTCTGATGAGAAGTCAGCTGTGAGTCTGATTGGAGATCCTCTGAGAGTAATTTGACGTTTCTCTCTTGCACATTTTAGGATCTTTTCTTTATGTTTCACTGTGGAGAGTTTAATTAGAACGTGTCGTGGTGAGGATCTCTTTTGGTCGTGTTTATTAGGGGTTCTGTGAGCTTCCTGTACTAGGATTTCTCTGTCCTTCTCAAAACCTAGGAAATTTTCTGCTAATATCTCACTAAGGCATTCAGATCTGGCTGAAAAGCCCATGAGAGTATTTCAGGCATGGAAAGCCAAGACACTCTGGCAAAAGATCTCTGTGAGTGAGATCTCAGTGGAAAGAACAGGTCTTCAAAGAAGGAGGTACCTTTCTCTGAAGGGAGGAGAGAACCTCCACTTTGACTATGACCTTGTCTAAACAAGATAAGAGTCGGAGAACTCAAGGGGCTTCCATAGCCTTGGAAACTCATGACTGGAGCATAGGGAGATTACTGATGCCATAGACAGGAGTGTCAATTGGTAAAGTCAACAACAGGAGTCACTGTGCACTTACTCCTCATGTAGGATCTCTGTCCTTAATGTGCTGTGCATTGAGATTTAATGCTATAACGAGTACTCAAATAATATATTGCACTTTGTGTTTCTATGGGGGTGCAAACTGTTGAAATCTTTACTTAATGCATACTAAACTGATCCTCTGTAAAAAAAAAAAAAAAAAAAAAAAAGAAAAGAAAAGAAACTATCAACTCCCAACTTGACTCTCACTGGGATTAAACATGACAATAGGTCTGATCTGATTTCATCATCATTAAAAAAAATCATCTATTATTTTTCACTTTATGTTTCTGTGTGGGAGCAAACTGTTGAAATCCTTACTTAATGTATACTAAGCTGATCTTCTGTATATTAAGATAATCGAAAATGAATCTTGATGTGAATGGAAGGGGAGAGGGAGTGGGAAAGGGGAGGGTTGTGGGTGGGAGGGACGGTATGGGGGGGAAGCCATAGTAATCCATTATTCGTACTTTGGAAACGTATATTCATTAAATAAAAGTTAAAAAAAAAACTCACTAAAAAGACCTTCTAATCCTTTCTCCCTCTCCATGCCTTCAGGAACTCCTAGAACCCGAATGTTGGGTTTTTTAATAGTATCCTGAAGATTCCTGACAATATGTTTTAGATTTCTAATTTCCTCTTCTTTTCTTTGGTCTGACTGTATCCTTTCCTGTTCTCTGTAAGACATAGATTTTTTTTTTATTTGACAGATAGAGTTAGACAGTGAGAGAGAGAGAGAGAGAGACGGAGAGAAAGAGCTTCCTTCCATTGGTTCACCCCCCAAATGGACACTATGGCCAGCGCTGTGACAATTCCAAAGTCAGGAGTCAGGTGCTTCCTCCTGGTCTCTCATGCAGATGCAGGGGCCCAAGCACTTGGGCCATCCTCCATTGCCCTCCCGGGCCACAGCAGAGAGTTAGACTGGAAGAGGAGCAACCGGGACAAGAACCCGGTGCACATATGGGATGCTGGCATTGCAGGTGAGGATTAACCAAGTGAGCCATGGCACTGGCCCCAAGACATAGATATTTTCATTGAACTCTTTATTAGTTGTATTATCCTAATTTTAATTCAGAAGTTAGTGATTAAAATTTTGTGTTTATTTAAGTCTCATGCCCTGATAATCTTTCTTATTCTTTTTTATTTTTTTAACTTTTATTCAATGAATATAAATTTCCAAAGTACAGCTTATGGATTACAATGGCTTTTTCTCCCCCCATAACTTCCCTCTCACCCGCAACCCTCCCCTTTCCTGCTCCCTCTCTCTTTCCATTCACATCAAGATTCATTTTCAATTCTCTTTATATACAGATCAATTTAATATATATTAAGTAAAGATTTCAACAGTTTGCACCCACATAGAAACACAAAGTGAAAAATACTGTTTGAGTACCAGTTATAGCATTAAATCACACTGTACAGCACATTAAGGACAGAGATCCTACATGAGGAGTAAGTGCACAGTGACTCCTATCGTTGACTTAACAAATTGATAATCTTGTTTATGGCATCAGTAATCACCCTAGGCTCTTCTCATGAGTTGCCAAGGCTATGGAAGCCTTTTGAATTCACCGACTCTAGATCATATTTAGACAAGGTCATAGTCAAAATGGAAGTTCTCTCCTCCCTTCAGAGAAAGGTACCTCTTTCTTTGATGACCTGTTCTTTCCACTCGGATCTCACTCGAGATCTTTTATTTAGGTCATTTTTTTTTTGCCAGAGTGTCTTGGCTTTCCATGCCTGAAATACTCTCATAGGATTTTCATCCGGATCCGAATGCCTTAAGGGCTGATTCTGAGGCCAGAGTGCTGTTTAGGACATCCGCCATTCTATGAGTCTCTTGGTAGGAATGCAAACTGGTAAAGCCACTATGGAATTCAGTCTGGAAATTCCTCAGAAACCTGAAGATAACCCTTCCATACAATCCAGCCATCTTACTCCTTGCAATTTACCCAAAGAAAATTAAATTGGCAAACAAAAAAGCAGTCTGCACCTTAATGTTTATTGCAGCTCAATTCACAATAGCTAAGACCTGGAACCAACCCAAATGCCCATCAACAGTAGACTGGATAAAGAAATTATGAGATATGTACTCTATAGAATACTATACAGCAGTAAAAAAACAATGAAATCTGGTCATTTGCAACAAGATGAAGGAATCTGGAACACATCGTGCTGAGTGAAATAAGCCAGTCCCAAAGGGACAAATATCATATGTTCTCCCTGATTGGTGACAACTAACCGAGCACCAAAAAGGAAACCTGTTAAAGTGAAATGGACATTATGAGAAACAGTGACTTGATCAGCATAGCCCTGACTGTTGATGAACAACTTAATACGTTATCCCTCTTAGTATTTTTTGTTTGTTTGTTCTACTTAATACTATTGTTTGAATTCTGTAATTAATACACAGTTATTCTTAAGTGTTGAAACTTAACTGAAAAGTGATCCCTGTTAAATATAAGAATGGGAATAAGAGAGGGAAGAGATGTACAATTTGGGACATGCTAAATCTGACTTGCCCCAAATGGTGGAGTTAGAAACGTGCCAGGGGATTCCAATTCAATCCCATCAAGGTGTCATGCACCAATGCCATCTCACTAGTCCAAGTGATCAATTTCTGTTCACAATTGATCATAATGATAGGACTAAGATTCAAAGAGATCACATAAACAAGACTAGTGTCTGCAAATACTATCCAATAGAATAAAAAAGAGAGAGAACGTTCCAATATGGGAAGCAGGATACACAGCAGACTCATAATCTTTCTTATTCTGATGAAAACTATGTGTTCTCAAAATAATGTGCAAGGTGGCAGACATCCAAGTGAATTAACTTAGCCCCACAAATGCTATTAGAAGTATACAATGATCAAGAGGAGATAAAAATATATGTAATGAAATTATATGGAGGAGCCACAATATGTAACAATTTGCAGTTATGATGGAAGAAAAATGAAATTAGAAGGATAGAACATCAGACTCTATTAATGGTATTATCAAATTTAACTGTTTCTTGGACATTTAGTTTTAGGAGATGATTAATTTGAGGGTATAATTTGTGTATTTAATTTTATCATCTGAATGTTTTGCATAAAATCCAATTTAAACATTATACTCTCACCAAAGTTTAAATAAAAAATGAAGATTGAATTGTTTGCCTAGAGTAAAATGTGGCATTAGTATTTCTTAAGTTAATGTCCCATTTTGAGTTTCCATATTTGACAAGACAAATTTGAAATAGTATTCCCTACCCCATCATAGCCTTGTCTGGCCTTCAGAGCCTTTTTGCCTTTCAAAAATAGTAATACAAGCTTACATTATAGCCAGTGGGACAATAATATAATTTAAAATCTGAATCACATCATTCACTCCTCTGATTTTTCAATGGAGACAAGTTCAGTATAGTGTATTGTTTTTTGTTCAATTTTTAATTTTATAATAAATGATGATGTTTGACAACAGAGATAGAATTCATAACTAAATTCTCACATTTCAAATTGAACTAATTTCAGTTTCAGGACTAAAAAGGGTACAGAACTGACATCTTTTTCAAAAATTTCTGGATTAATACTCTCTTAGAAATTCAATAATAATGGATTATTACGTAGTTATGATTCATAATAATTTGGGAAGCTGGAAGCAGAGACCTCATTTTTCATTCATTTTCTACCTGTAATTGTACCTGTGAGAGATTCCACTGCTTATAGATTTGGGCTTGGAAAATAGCAGGTGTTACCAGGTTTTTGTGAAACCACAGCAGCCTCTGAGTCCTGTGTCAGTGTCCAGTGTCCATGCTGCCTGTGTGCAATGCTGGTGTGGTCACTTCCTCTTTGATGGATTCAGCCCTATGATCACAGCATGAACTTGGCATCTCAGCCTTTCCTGAGCAATGCTTGTTTTCCAGTGTGATTCTCCAGCCATCTCAACTGTTCAAATAACTACTCAGTATGTTCTGCATTAACTCCCTTTCTTTTTCAATCCAAAAAGAGTTTGCTCAAATTATCACTTATTGGGTAGCTTAAAACTACAGAAATTTGCTCTCACTGTGCTGAAGGCCAGAAGTCCAAAGTGACAGCATCTACAGGGTCATGGTCCTTCTGCTGACTCTAGGGGACGATCCTCCCCTGCCTTACCCAGCTTCGCTGTTCCAGGTGGGCCTTGGCATCCCTGACTGCACCACTCTGAATTCTGCCTCCCTGCTCTCCTTGCCTTCTCCTCTTTCTGTGTCTGTCTTGTGATTGGATTTAGCATTCGCCCAGATAATCTAGTATGAAATCATTTCAAGATCCTTAATTACATTTTAAAAAACTTTTTTTTCAGATATATTAACATGCATAGTTTTCAGGGGCTAAGAAACAGTCACATCTTTGGGGGTGGGGCTCACATCTTTGGGGGTGGGGCACCAATCAACCCTGTCCAGAGAGAAAAGTCCTGATTTACAAATGCCCTATGAAACAGCTGTGATGTGATAATTTTCACACCCTTGTTCATTTTATTTAGCATAGTTTGTGCTGTCGTATCTAAGATGAACTATGCTCTATCCAATCTTTTCACTGGTTATATTCAGTGATGATGGGAAATACATGTGAAAAAATACTTGACTTCAAAACAGCTGCTTCCCACTGCCCATCACTCAGCAGCCTCCTTTAGCCATTGCCTGATAGAGCTGAGTAGACTTCCATCACGCTGGCGTCTTACAAGAACATTAACTACCTAGCAGTAGAAATGGGCTCATCAGCTGTCACCTGGATGGCAGGCGAGACAGATGCAAGTATATTCTTGTAAGTTATGATCTTGTAAAAATGAGACTTTATAATTGAAAAGCTGGTCACTGTGACATGCAATTCTAGACAACCGTTTAACGTTTTTGGAGACAGCATAATCCGTAAATAAGGGGCATTTATTATTACAGACAGCCTTGAGCTACACATTCATTATCCATTGACAAGTATGCCTACAGATGCAATGACTTAATTCATTAACATTGTTTGCAACATGGTATGCTATGTTTAAAAGTAGGATAAGTGAAAACACATTTCATAAAACAAAATTATTCAATTAATTCAATTGCATCTTATAATATTATTTTTAGATAGAAAAATTTGCATATTTGTAATTTGTTGTCTATATCCACAGTTTTTACATTGTTGGAGTAACTTACAAAGGGAGATACACTGTTCAGTATTGATATGAACTGAAGTAAATATGCATTACAGCTTAATACATGTTCAGGATCTGCTGAGATGATTAATAATATGAAAAACTAAAATATTCTAGTAAGTCAAAAGTGTTCTGAAGAGTTCGTGATGTTGTTTTCATTTCATTTAGTATTACATTGTCCAACATAATAAAAATCCCTGAATATTGGTGGAGGTGGACATTCATGGCACAGATTAGACTGCTGCTTGCTAGGTCCACATCCCATATCAGAGTGCAGCTCAAATCCCAGCTACTCTATTTCCAATACAGCTTTCTGCCAAAGTACCTGAGAAGCTGCAGACAATGACCCAGCTATTGGGTCCCTACTACCTACATGGGAGACTCAGATGGAGTCCCTAGCTCCTGGTTTTGAAGCGATTCAGCTCTGGCTTTTGCAGGCATTTGGGGGGAGTGAACTTGCAGAGGGAAAGGATGAATTCTCTCCCTCACTTTTTCTCCATATCTCCCTCTCTGAATCATTTTTTCCTTTCAAATAAATAAAATAAACTTTAAAAAATCCTGAATGACTTTCATGTAGGAAAGAAAAATTGTGCTTTTATTTTTCAATTCAGCTTTTACACATTCAACGTTTATTTTTAACAAATTTAGAAAATTTTGAGAAGCAATTCAAAATTAAAAACATAGATACCAGCTAGTTAGTTGCAGCTTTCTATGTATGCTTGTTTGAGCAACAAATCAATAAAGTATATTTTCTATAGCTAAAAAAGTCCCTGGCATTCTTCACAATGCAGCAAAAACTACATAGAATCAGAAGACAACTTTCCTGTCCTCATGTATCTTTTCCCTAGATGATAAGCCCTCAATTATAAAATATATATGTTTATTTATATGTTAGGTGGCAGTACTTGCCATGGAAGAATGGAAAATGACACCAGGGAAGGCTCTAGGTTGGGATTATGATTTCAAATTTGAGTATCCTGATTGCATTGGCATAATCGAGAAGGTGCATTGGTGCAGACTTGAAAAAGTAGAACTCTTCATTATATTTGGATGTCTGGGGTAGGCTGCTCCAGGCAAGGGAGCCTGAAAATGTGAAGACTGAAGAAATGAATTGCTTTGTGGATCAGCAGAAAGACAGACAGAAAGCATGGAGGCTGGATTCATGCAGTGAGGTCAGGGCAGAGCGAGGAGGGACGAAGTTTCACACTGAGTAAGCAGAGATGCCGCTGTAGCAGTGAGACCTGCTGTGTCTTCTCTGACAGAATGCTCCTGGCTGCTACATAGGCAGTGGACTGGCTGGGAGTGACAGTTCCCAATGTTGATAAAGGGCAGACACATCGACTTTGGGGGAAAAGTGAGGCAGTGGGTTAGAAGTGACTGAATTCTGAAAATATTCCACTGCCAAAAAATTTTCTTGACACAATAATAAGTGTAAGATATGAGAAAAAAAATGATTCAGAGATGACTCACATCTGTGATCCAAACACCTGAGAACGTCAATGGTTTACGGGCAATGGAAAGCCTGCATTAGGAACAGGTTGGAGGGGTGAGTTCAGTTCAGAAATGAAAATGCACACTACACATTCATATTCTTAAATCAAAACTGTTAACCCTGAGGGTTTTCTGAAAATGGGTTTGTTGAGCTGTAACTGAAGTTATCAAGAAGAGGACCAGATCCTGGGACAAGCTTTGGTACTCTGAGGAGCAAGGCTAGAGGGCAGTTGACCATATGTCTATTGGTTCTAGGAACTGAGGTCATTTTTATAATGAACATTTGGGGAATGAAAGCATAAATTATTTATGCTGAACCTGCATTGGCTGTAAATAAGAGGGGCAGGATAACAGGAAGCAGGGGGAAGTTTTGATATGAGAGGAGAGTTGATAAGGGGTACTTATTAAGCCTGGTTTGGTTGGGGTTAGAAGTCTGGAACGTTTATACATAAACAGGAGACACAGACACCTGGGGGTTGGCCACCAGGGATTCTTCCTTATTAAAGATTTATTCTAAAGCTAGAGCAACAGAGAAAGAAGGGGAGAGGGGAGAGGGGAGAGGGGAGAGGGAGAGAATCTTTCATGCACTTGTTTACTGCTCAAATGCTTGCAACAGCCAGGGATGGGTCAGGCCAAATTCAGAAGCCAGGAGCTCCATTCTGGTCTCCCAGGTGAGTGGCAGGGAACCAAGGACTATGATCATCTTCCCCTATTTTCCCTGGCACATTAGCAGGAAGTTAGATGGGAAGAGTACAGTAGCTGGGACTGGAACGGGCACTCCAATATGAGATGCCAGTGTCACAGCAGCGGCTAGATTGGCTGTGCCACAATACAGGGCCCAGGAGTTACAGTTGAAATTTTATACACATTCAGGAATATGGAACTACCTTTTTTTTTAGTTTGGGCCTGTAGCTGTTGCCTGATTGACTTCCCTATCTCTCTCTCTCTCCCTCCACACTGGGACCTTTGTATTTAAATTTAGGGTATATTTTATGAATATGTAGGTAATTCCTTTATTTTGAAAAATACTTATTCATTTCTTTGAAAGGCAGAGATAGAGAGACGGGGGGAGAGAGAGAGAGGAGAGAGAGAGAGAGAGAGAGAGAGAGAGAAATCTTCCATCCACTGTTCCACTCCCCAAATGGCAGCAGCGTCCAGAGCTGAGCCAATCCAATGCCACGAGCCAGATCTCCCACAGGAGTGCAGGGGCCCAAGCACTTGGGCCATCTGCTGCTGCTTTCACAGGCACATTAACAGAGAACTGGATTGGAAGTGGAGCAGCTAAGACCCAAACAATCACCCATATGGGATGCTGGCGTCACAGAAGGAGACTTAGCCTTCTTTGGCACAGCGCCAGCCCCAGATACTTCCTTTATATTTGCCTTTACTTCTACCTACATGTCTACTTCTATGTCTGTGTATACTTCTGTCTATATTTTTGCATTTATATCTCCAAATGTTAGAAGTGTCTGAAACTGCTAAAAGATCGATAGAAAAACTTGAAGGTATAAAAACAAATACAATTTGGTTGATAATACAAAAATAAATTATAGTATCATACAAAGCCAACTAAAAGCATGTATGGAGTAATCTTCATCCTTTCAGAAATATAATTTTGATATTATTAAATTTATTCATGGAAACTGTCTAGATCTTTATCACAGTGTTCTATTGAAAGTTTTTTATAGGTCTGCTTTCATATGGAATATCTGAATCACCAGTTGTTTTTTGCCAGTTGAATGAATTAGACCAACTTCCTAGTCTTTTTGAGATATAATTTACTTATTTCTAAAGTGAGAATAGCAATATTTCTAAGGTTCTCTAAGAATAGAAAGATGGTATGACACACATCTGATACAGAGCAAAAAACAAATACATTCTAGGGGTTAATAAAATGTGGATCATTTGAAGTGTGTCAGATTGCAGTAAGGCAGTAAAAGTTGTGGAATCACTGTCAGTAATACATGTGTTTATCCAGGGCAAAAGCAAACATAAAAATATGATAGGGAAATGAGTATTGAGCTAGTAAAATATTTGGTCTTGAGTAGTTAAAAAACTTCAGAAAACCATGTGATCATGATGCAAACATATCATAACACATTGCAGCCCATGATTCAAACTCCAATTAGAAGACATTGAAATCTACCTCAGATATGTTCCTATTTGTAGGGAACACGAATTATAAATGAACCCAAGTTGTACTGAAGCAAGATGCTAACAACTTAGGGATTGAATAGAGTATTTCTCATTAACCTAGAAATTTATAGATGAAAATGCTTGAGTTATGTTATTCTATGTATCAGATCATTAAATCATTCTAATAGTATTTCTTTGCACTAGTTGTTCTGAAGTTGTTTATTTTTTATGGAAAAAAATGTTACAGAATAACATTTCAATGCTGGCCTTGCAAGCAATTCCTGTGTGTAGACATTATGTCTTACAATTTTTTGGTAAAAATCTTTTTTTAAAGATTTATTTCTTCCTTTGAAAGAGTGACAGAGAGGGAGATGTGTGCACATATAGGGAGAGAAAAAGAAAGGGGGGGAGAGGGAGAGAGAGGGTGAGAAAGCGAGAGAGAGAGAGAGAGAGAGAAAGAGAGAATCTTTCATCTGCTGCTTAATTCCCAAATGGCTGCAACAGCCAGGTCTGGGCCAGACCAAAACTAGGAGCAGGATCCACTTGGGTTGCCATGTGGGTGATGGAAACTCAGGTACTTGGGTCATCATTTGCTCCTGCCTAGGTACATTAGCAGGGAGCTGGATAGGGAGCCAAGTAGCCTGGACTCAGACCAGAAGTTGGATCCAGGCATCCCAAGTGGCAGCGTAACCCACTGCATCACAATGCTTGCCCTGTATTTCTTGCAGTGTTTTTTAAATATTTATTTTACATATTTTGAAGGCAGATGGACAGAGAGGATGGGACAAAGAGAGGAAGACTGAGAGAGAGAGATCTTCCATTCACTGATTTACTCTCCAAATGGTCACAATGATTGAGGCTGGGCCAAGCTAAAGCTAGGAACCTGGAGCTCCAACGAGGTGTTCCATATGGATGGCAGGTTTCCAAGTGCTTGGGCCGTCTTCTGCCGCATTCCAAGGTACATTAACAGAAAGCTGGATGGGCAATGAAGCAGCCTAGACTCGAACCAGTTCTCTGACACATGGAATGCCTGGTTCAAGCAGCAGCTTTACCTGCTACACTGCAACATTGATCCACCTTGTAATGATTTTTACCTATATTATTTTTAAAAGCTTCATCGTCACTTGTTTATTTAATTTTTTTAATTTTTATGTATTTTTTTGACAGGCAGAATGAACAGTGAGAGAGAGAGACAGAGAGAAAGGTCTTCCTTTTGCCGTTGGTTCACCCTCCAATGGCCGCCGCGGCCGGCGCACCACGCTGATTCGATGGCAGGAGCCAGGTGCTTCTCCTGGTCTCCCATGGGGTACAGGGCCCAAGCACTTGGGCCATCCTCCACTGCACTCCCTGACCACAGCAGCGAGCTGGCCTGGAAGAGGGGCAACGGGAACAGAATCCGGTGCCCCGACTGGGACTAGAACCCGGTGTGCCGGCACCGCAAGGCGGAGGATTAGACTAGTGAGCCGTGGCGCTGGCCAGTCACTTGTTTATTCATCTATCTCTAATGAAGTGACATCAACATTAAAATTAAATTATAAACACCAGAAAGTCAAGTATCATATATATAATTGCTTTTCTGGCTATTTGGTGTACTTATTATTTGTGAGTGATATGCTTTTATTAAGTATAATCAAGGCTTATTAACTTATTTTAAAAATAGTCAAAAATAAATACTAACTCATTAGAATAAAGAGATTCATGGAGATCAACTTGCCTTATTACATTTGATGATCATTTTGGAACATTACTTTTTATTAAATTGGGTTTATTTTGTATAAGACCAGAAGTGAACAGAAAAATCTTAACACATACATTCTGAGTCTTTTTTCCCATGGTAATAAATGCCACATACCTTAATTTGTACCTCTCCTTCTCTGCAGTTTAGATTAGGCTACATAAAGTTCCTAATATCACACCTTTTCCACTTTCAATGGGGCATGAAAATCCCTTAGAGCTATCAAGCTTGTGTGTGCTTTCTTCTCTGTCATACCTTTTGTAGGTTAGTCCCTTCTGGATCCTAAAGTCTCACACCTCTCATTTAGTCTATAATTCAGTTAGATGTTTGTGGCAGGTAGAATTTTAAGATGGTCCCTGAGATTTCTGCTCTTTCTTACGCACCCCTATGTGGTTTGCTCCACTTGGGTGGAAAGGTAGTGTATAAGTATGATGGACTATGACTTTCATGACTAGGTTACTACAAACTGACTTGGAGTGAATCAAAAGGGAGATTATCTTGGTGGGCCTGGACTACTTAGGAGACATCTTCAAAAGAGATTGACCTGTTGGCCTACTAGAAAGAAGAAGCACATAACTGTCTCCTGTCTGCTGTTTGCAAGACCTCGGGACGCCCAGTTGAGGTCTGGTACCTCTGAATTGAAATACTGTGAGATAATAAACACAACTGCTCTTAGCTGCTCAGTTTGTGATAATTGCTTCATAGCCATTGAAAATTCATTCTGTGTTCTGTTAGACTCTGAAGAAGTCTTATTTAAGTCACATCAATTGTCTTTTTAAAGAAGTTGAACCTGTGACTGAGTCCTCTCTGGAAATCCCAGCAGACTTGCTTCTGAATAATTACATTCAGAAGTCCAGAAAAGATATGGTAAACACTAGTGAGCTGGGCAATGCTGTGCCTCTCCATCTTTGTTATTATGGGGAAAGGGTTCTGTTGCCACAACTTACTGAACTTGCATTGCAGAGAAAACACCAAAACAATTTACAATACGAGGTGTAAGCTATGGATGATGCACTCTAGGATTATGGAATGCCCAAACGGCACTTTGTGCAGGTTAATGAAACCTTGGCATAAGCAAATGACATAACAGACAATTGCTGCCTTACAGAATAATCAGCTATAAATAGCATTTGCATAATAATTCTTGCATTAATGAATGATTTCATTTAGTATTGTAATGCAGTGTGTTTTGAATTACTTTTTTAATAAATCTGCTGCCTGTATTGGGTACTGGTTGTTCCCTGCCAGATCTCATTTATGAAACAAGTGTATTCATTCCATAGCTAACATGCCTGTTGGCTCAAAACAGCTCAAAGCTACCGCCTTGGGCTGGTGTTTTGTGCACTGGTTAACATGTCACCTGGGATGCAAGCATCCCTTATGAGTCTGGTTTGAGTCCCTGCTCTGCCTCTCTTCCAGCTCCCTGTGAACTTATACCCTGGAGGACAGCAGATGATGGTTCAAGAACCTGGGTCTCTGCCACCCACCTGGGAGATCAGGATTGAATTTTGGACTCCAGCTTGGCACAGCCTTAGCTGCTGTGGATACTTTGGGGGTGAAGCAGCAGATATAATATCTCTCTCTCTGCCTATCTCTCTTCTCTGCCTCTCTCTGCCTTTCAAATAAAATAATAAATAAATCAATAAATTTTTAAACATACTCCCTTCTTTAGAGATTTGTCTCCCAGCAACACAGACTTATTGTAGTTTATGTATATCTTAGAATGAATAAATCTAGCCAACTAGCATACACATTACCTCACATAGTTATCATTTCTTCGTGTTAGGAACACAACATTCTTTCTCTTGACATTTTTCAAGAATACAATAGGGACACAAACTGTATAAGGATGTTTTAGCCAATGACAAACTGCATATCTGACTCTCTCTCTCTCTCTCTCTCTCTATATATATATATATATATGTATATAATCATCTAGATATGCAAATAGGCTACAGCATCAAGGTTTAAATAGGTACACTCTGTGATGTTCACACAACAAACTACCCAACAACACCTTTATTGGAAAGCGCTGGCGTCACTAATCCACTCATGAATGTATAGTGTTATTCACTATAATCATGTTATAAAACAGATCTCTTGAGCTTACTCCTCTCATTTCTGTGTCCCTATCAATATTTTCCAAGTCCGCCACCCTCTGATAACCACCGTTTTATTCTGTTCTTTCCTTAAAAATACCATGAAGTGCATGATAGATAGATGTAATTGTGTAAATTTTAAAAATAAAATAATGGAAAAGAAACAGCATCCTCACGGTGGAGGTTTGGCTGTCTCCTCCAGCAGCCCCTCGCTGATGACTTACACCCAGGAACAAAGGCCAGCGTCTTGGCCTTGAGATAGGGCCAGTTTTGTGCGCACTTTGTGCTTCAGAGTTCTCCCTGGGATCAGACTGGTGCCAGCATCCAGCACAGACCATAGTTTATTTATTTGTTCCCCTGACTTATCTGTATCCCTTCTGTGCTCAGTAAATTACTTGTACCTCCATCTCACGTCCTAACACAAGACTCTCTGAGTAACATTTTTACTACCATGGCCCCATGAAATAATAAGAAATCATCAGTGAATTCACTTGAAGCTAATAAAACATAGAGATACGATTCTTTCATACAAGCCCCATTTCAGAGCCCTAAGAGGAGTCTTAGAATGGTGTTCACATGATCGTATAGTTTGCAACATTTTCCAGGTCAAACTGCTTGTATTCTTGTTTCCTTAAAAGAGTACCCTAAAACAAAATTGAGACTGATGACAAATATATCCCCCCTTTTTCTTCTTATTGTAAATATCTGTTTTGTTTTTATATAAGCAAATATAAGCTATAATAAATATTTAAACTTATAGGGAAATTCAATATCTAGGTAGAAAGGTAACTTCCAGATTCCATTTTGGGGGACTATCAGAAACTGAGTGAACTATTTTCCACACAGCATTTGATTGGGTTTTCTTTGTTGTAGAATGTTCCAAAGATATGAGCTTTAACTTTTTCTATACACTGAAAACACACACACAGAGAAAGAGAGCACATTTTCACCTACTGGTTCACCCTTCAAACATCCATTATGACTTGATTGGTGGGCCAGGCCAAAGACAGAAGTGTGGAACTCCATGCATCTCTCACACATGGGTGGCAGGAACCCAATTACTTGAGCCACCACCACTCCCTCCCAGGGCATGTGTTAGCAGGAAGCTGGAGTCAGGAGCTGGAGCCAGATATCCAAACCAGCAATACCGAATGTCTGCCCCAGAGGACACATTTTAATTGTTTAATATCTTGGTTCTGCAAGGTTCAGCATATATCGTGGAACACAGATAACTGAAAAAAAATCTCTATGTTCTCTTCAATAACAATGGCTGCAGGCTGTGGGTGAGCCATTTTCAAGGGCAATTCCCATTGACAATATCTCATGACTGCCTCAAAATGGAAGATTAGATTCCATGTTACAAACTGTGTGTTACACCTTCCCTCAAGATAAAGCTGCTTCAGGTATCACTGTCAGAAGCAATAGAGTTGTAGTTGTACTACTTTCTACTTTTGGTATGAAAAAAAAAATACTCACTTTGTAGGAATTCTAACGTTACAACTAAAGCATTTTATGTAGTGATGTGCATTTTAATCATTACAAGGGGAAGTTCCTTCAAATCATAGGTAAGAAATTTTGATAAGTAGAAGAAAGTTCAAGTTTATTTGTTTCTAAAGGACAAAAAAAGCACACCAGAGTGTGTGCATATGCACACAGTCACAGTCATAAACCTGCACACTCACCCTCACTGCACTGGATTATCATTACACGTTTTAATCAAATGCAAGGGAGAAATTACACCTTTGTCTAATAGCTGTGATGCTTTTTATCAATACCATTTCTTGATTCCATTTTTGACCATTTTCAAACAGCAGCACAATTTTCTTCTAAGCTTTCTGTTGTGGAAAATGATTTAATACTTGTATATTTTAGAATAGCTCTAAGCTAATGGAGATGAAGACAATGTTTTATTCTAGCATTTTATAATCTTCCATTTTAACAGATTTTATAAAGAAAACAAAAGCTCGCATGTAATGAGTAAAAATATGGTATTAACAGATTTATATTTTTATTATTAAATGATATATAGATAGCTAAACATTGATACTTTATCTTGAAAATGGAAAGATAAACTTCATCTTATTCCTTGATATCAAGACCATCTGTTACGACTGGCTGGTTCCATGTTTGTCTATATGTTTCTGTTTGCACGCAAAGCACAACCAGGTCTTGATTGTGATATCTGAGTACTGGAAATGTTGTCTTTTGAGTTTTATAAGATTAATGTTTCCATTATATGTCCCTTATTCTGTTTTCATCCAGCATCCCATCCTAAAATTTCAAAGGTGACTTCCTTCTCCTTGTGTATTTGCTCTTTTTATGTCATTCAAACATACTCATTACTGGGTAAATTATGAAGTTTGTGCAGCATTGGTCCCACAATTAACATCTCCATTTTCTGTACAACAATGCTCCATTCACAGAGAAAATATATTTTCATCTGCTACACAAAAGATACAAAAACATTTGTGTAATGAATCTAGTCTTGTCTATACCAAAGGATTTACCAAATTGTCATATGCACTGCTTGAGTGTTATAAAAATAGATTTTCTCTCTTTAGTTCTGTTTGGATTAACATATATTATGTAACAATACAAACTCAATCTGTTTTGTTTGATTCTTTGCAGGTATCGCTTTCCATTCATGTGGTCACTGAATTGGTCATGTTACTTTTGAAAGAAAGTGGTAAAATGATTGGCAGTGAAGGCCATCATTCTATAAAGTGGAAAGAAACATAAAAAAATTACTCATTTTTTCATGAAAAAACTCATGTAGGACATTGAATTATCAACAATAACACGGAGAGAAAAATAGAGTTCTGTGAATGTAATAGAACAATGCCCATTTATAGAATTATGAAGGCATCAAATCATTCTCTGAATAAAAAGGCATGATATCTGATAGCATACTTGACAAATTTTAATGCCAATACTATGGAATGTCTTTTTTATTTTTTCAAAAGATTCATTTATTCATTTGACAGGCAGAGTTACAGAGAGGCAGAGGCAGAGAGAGAGAGAGAATCTTCCATCTGCTGGTTCACTCCTCAAACAGCTGTAATGGTGGAGCTGGTCCAAACCAAAGCCTGGAGCTCCCTCTGGTTCTCCCATGTGGGTGCAGGGGCCCAAGCATCCTCTACTGCTTTCCCAGGCCACAACAGAGAGCTGGATCAGAAGTGGAGCAGCTGGACTCGAACCAGAATCTATATGGGATGCTGGCACTGCAGGCGGCGCCTTTACCCACTATGCCACAGCACTGGCTCCAGAATGTCAATTTTTAAACTCAAAGTAATTCAGCCTGCTTCATTTTGCAAATATTCAATATGTTGTAATTACTTCTTTGTAAAAAGTATCTCAAATTTTAATTAACACTTTTGTACAGTTGTGATTTCAATGTAAAAATAATAAAACATTTTGTACTATGTACAAGAGATATAGTTTACCATGTTATTGTATGTGTGTGTGCATGTGTGTGTATTTCTACCATTGAGGATGTCCTTATCAGGTATGTTTAGTGTAAACAGTGAATCATTACAAAATCTGTCATATTATGATATTTACTAAACCATTACACAAATTTATGTTTTAAAATTACATATGACTACTAGTTAATTATTCATCAAATAAAATAATATTTTGGCAACAGTAATAAAATTCAAGCTCATTACTTGAAAAATAAAAACGATATAAATATAATGACATTTTCATATGTTTTCCTATGTCTTACTGTGTCATAACACATAGCAAACTGAATTAACCTGGATTTGATCAGCAAAGCAGCACTTCCGGAGAATCACTCTTGAGAAGTGATCACATTTGACAGAAGCGAGTGGAGCAATAGCGTCAGAAACACTTACATCCTAATCTGGCAGCATTTGTGGAAGCTGAGTGTGGAATAAAAGGAGAGTTACAGATGCGTTGGGACTTCTCTCTCAGAATTCTGTAGCACCATTGTGAACCTTCTCTCCAGGAACTCCAAAGGCTTCACACGGTGAAGTCCCAGGAAGTCCCCTTTGGCTCTGATGGGAGAGGAGGAGAAAATGATGAAACACGTCTCCCAGGCATCCTCAGGTAAGGTGAGCTTTCCAGGGAGAGGACCCCATCAGAGCAAATTCTGCAACATTATCTCTGCAGGAGGAGGGGATTCTTCTTGAATGCTTGTCCCTTTCATTCTTCTTTCTCATCTAAGATTTAAAAGAAGGGGAGGGGAAGGAAAGGGAAAAAAATCAAATATAGTCAATAGGATTCAGGACTTAAAGGAAATAGACCTGGGAGAATGCAGCCAGGGAAAGGGAGTAGAGGGATGGTAAGAGGGCTTTAGCCCACTCTGCCTTATGATAGATGTTTAATTAATCCCCATGCACCATCCATGTGGAAGTAAAACAAGTCAGGTAAGGAAAATGAATCAAAGCAAAGCAGGAAAGCATCAACAGACACCCACAAATATCTAGCATTGTGGAAAATTAACATTGATTATGTACAAGGATCTTAGATGCATAATTTAATAGCAAAAGAAATCATGTGTAAGAAACAGAGCTCTATATAAGCTGAATAATTTGTGTACTATTTTTGAGTTAATTTACTTAAAAAGTGAGAAGTTTTAAAGATACATAGTACTGGATCATCAGTTTTTCTAGGGATTTATCAAACACATCATAAACTGAATTGGATAATTTTAGTAATACTGCATTATAATAGTCTTTATACGAATAATGCAGCACATTATGAAGTGAACAGACAGACTTTAGAGAGTTGTGCTCTATTAGGTAGCATAGGATATTAAAGACATACCCTAACCTGAAATGCTGATCTATTATATGGCATACATTGTTCCTTTAGATTCAATGGTTAATTAAAAATTTATGATGGGAAACATTTAAAGGATGAGAAAATACGTAGAAGAAGTACTTATCTGTATAAAATATATTATACTAATTATGAAGAAGAGAAAACGTGAGGCCAAGTCTACTGAAACTCTCTGAGAGGTTTGGATGATGTGGTTCAGTAGACAAAGCCACTGCTAGGATGTCTGCATCCCATGGCGAGTGCCTGGGATCAAGTCCTGCCTCCGCTTCCCATCCACCTCCCTGATAATGCTCCTGGGAGGGAGCAAGGAGATAGCTCAGGTACCTGGATTCCTGTCAACCATATGAGACACCTGGACAAAGTTTCTCACTGCTGGCTTCAGCCTAGTCCAGCTCTGGCTGCTGCAGGTATTTGGAGAGGGAGTGTGAACCACAGGATAGATCTTTCTCTCTCCTTCCCTCCCTCCATCCCTATATCACTCTAGCTTTTAAATAAATAATAAATAAATCTTTGAAAAAGCTTTCAAGGTTTACGTTAATATTCATGTTTGAGTAATATATTGTCCCTTTTCTGAGAATATCTTCAGTTTAATAAAAAATGTGTTGTGTTGTTTTAGGTCTCTGAACTAAGCTACTTACATTAGTGCACCTCATATGAAATATATTTTGTTTATTGTGGTTTCCTTGACCATGTATTATAAACCCAAACACATGGAGAAAATTGACAAAAGAGCCTGATCATTATTTTTATATTTAAATATTATCTGGTAGGCCGGCGCCACAGCTCACTAGGCTAATCCTCTACCTTGTGGCGCCGGCACACCAGGTTCTAGTCCCGGTCGGGGTGCTGGATTCTGTCCCAGTTGCCCCTCTTCCAGGCCAGCTCTCTGCTGTGGCCAGGGAGTGCAGTGGAGGATGGCTCAAGTGCTTGGGCCTTGCACCCCATGGGAGACCAGGGCTCCTGCCATCGGATCAGCGCGGTGCGCCGGCCGCAGCGGCCATTGGAGGGTGAACCAATGGCAAAGGAAGACCTTTCTCTCTGTCTCTCTCTCTCTCTCACTGTCCACTCTGCCTGTCAAAAAAAAAAAATATTATCTGGTAGATTGTTCTAGAGTATTTAGTGAGCCATTATCCTGGGTATTGCTGGGAGGGTGTCTTTTGATGACTTTAACATTTAATTGATAGACTGCATAGAGCAGATCATCTTTCATATGGGTAGGCCTTTTCCAGACACTGCAAAGCCTAAATGGAAGCAAAAGTTTTGTCCTTCCCACCGTTAAGTGGGAATTCTTCCTGTTTGACTGCTTTGAAACTGGGGCTCAGCCTGGATCAGCTGCAGCTGCCCTCCTGGGCATCTAGTTGGAACCTGCAGTTCTTTGGACTCTGCAGTCACTCTAATCACAACTACCAATCCCCATGTATATCCTATTGGTTCTGCTAGACTAGTGATATATCCATAAGTAATTTTAGTTCAACATAGCATTTAACTGATCATAGTCTCTAAGAACTGTATGAATTATAATCTCATAAAACTAACTATAATCTTGCATTAATATTTAAAATTGCTTTTCAAACTTTAGTTCACATTCTCTCAAACCAGTGTGTCAATTGTAAATCCTACAATATATCTAGGAATGCTGATGATGTTTATCATAAACTAATTTTTAATGCACCTAATGAAGCATTTTTCTAAAACTATTCATCTACCTCAAACTGCTAACTTACTTGAAGCCATCACTCCCTAGTAATTAGTTATCTATTGATCATTTATATTGATCAGTTGTTACATTCAATTAAGTAATGCTCATTTATTAACAAATTTCGTTTTACTCCTATCAAGGCTAAATATGGATTATAGAAGCAAAACGTTTGAATTATTCATTTAGACACTAATTCTATCATGATGTATTTTGAAAAAAAAATGCAATTTCAAATTTGTCCTCTAAATTAACCAATGTCAGGCTTGCGTCTGATTAATTTTTTCTGAAGGAAATATTTCCCGCTCCTTATGGGTGTCTTCTTCAGATTCTCCACAATTTTTAGGAGCAGCCAAGGCTGCATCACTGTCATCACCACAAACAATACCACTATGGACTAATTACCCTGATCTTGGACTTCCAATCTCCAGATCTGTAAGAAATACACTTCTGTTTTTCTCAAGCCACTCAGTTTATCCCACTTTGTTTATCACCCCAAACTAAGACAAATGCCAATGACAAACTCTTAGTTCTACATAAACATGTAAGTTCATCGATTTTAATGTATTATAAATGAGTATATGCATGTATGCACATTTATATGTGTATATATCTAATGTGTGTATATAAATACACAAACTTTCAAAGTTCCAATAACATTCTTCAAAGAAATAGAAAAAACAATCTTAAATAATCCAATGAGAATCATAAAAAATCATTCTTGAATAGCCGCAGAAATCTTGAATAGAAAGAAAAAATAGGAGACATTACACACTTAACTTCAAAATATGCTACAAAGCTATAGAAATAAAACCAACGTGGTACTGGCATAAAAACAGATACATTGATCCAAACAGAACACCATAAGGACCTCACAAACAATTTGTGTATTTATAGTCAACTGGTCTTTGGCAAAGCTGTTTCTATGATATGTGCTGTTGAGAAAACAAGGTAAGGATAAAATTACTGTCATTTATTTCATGCCATATAGAAAGAGAAACTCGAAATTGATCAGACTTAACTATATGATCTGAAACTGTGAAACCACTAGAAGAAAACATAGCGATAAAGCTCGATCACATCCATCTGGTCAATGATGTCTTGAATGTAAATGTATATCTATATGCATGTGTGCATGCATATATATTCTGAGATGTATACATTTATGAGAGTGATCAATGGGTTTCCTATGCATTAATATATCATATATTTATATTTATAACATATTGCACATCGAAATTTAAGTAGGGGCTACCCTATTTATCCTGTAAGAGGCATCTGACATTGTCTGGAGATGCCTTTGATTGCCAAAAATGGGGGAGCTCACTTGACTTGTGGGGAGATGAGGGATGTTCCCAAGTATTCTAGGGTGCTCAGGAAGTTCCTTCACCCCAGAGAAACTTCTGGATTAAAGTACCAATAACCAAGGTGAGAAAACCCAGTTCTGGCATAATCTTGAGGATCCTCATATCCTGTGACTCTTGAATGAATCAGAATATGTGAAATAGGCATCCCAAAATTCACTGTTTGTCATATACTCGTAAGCTGAAGATACATGTTATATATTAACTTTTGATGAATAGCTATAAAATCACTCAAATTGTATATAAGCATACATATTTATATCATGCATATGTTTATATGTTTGTTTTCTTTTTGGCCCTCAAAATTATTCAAACAAGTCCTCAGCGTTCTCTCATAAGAATCACAGGCACCTTATCCTCTTGTTCCTATAAAGGCTGGCTCCTAAAGACCCTGCTGGTTCACTGTATTTCTGAGTGTAACATCCATCAGGACTCACATGGCAAGCAGTGTCCTCCTCTGCTGGCTGGTGAATGTGTGTTGCTTATAATCTGCTACCATTTCACCTGCCCAGCTGTTGAGTGTTACTAATCCAAACATCTCATACAACTTAAGGTGGGAAATTCCTCTCTCATCAATGAAATGAGTAGGAGACAATCAAAACACCAGATGTATATGGCAGAAACTGTGAAAGATGATTATGTAAATACTGATGTCAATCATTTGCAACTCCCATTATTTCTGTAATCATATTTTCTGAGAGTTAGACCTGAAGATTTCCTATTTCACACACTTTTTTCCGCAGCCTTGCAACTCCTACCACATTTACTACTATCCCTTTCCTTTCAGGGGGAAACACAGGCTGAATGCTGCCTGCCAGACTTCCATAAGCATTCTGGTCTTTCTGCTCTTACTTCTGTTCTCTCCAAGTTCTTGGGAAAATCTTATAGAATAATTCTTTAATCCCAACATTACATGCTGTGAATCATCCCTTTCCTAGAAAATCCTCCTGCACTAATTTTAGAGGCATTTCAACTGCATTTCTTCAGGGTCCACCAATTAATTTAACATGATAATAGATTGTGCATGTAGAGACCTAAAAGAAAATCTAAGCAGGACCTTTCGTTCTGAATATATATGCCATTTTGAGGGCATATTTCCTGAATATAATTCCTGACACATTTCCTTCCTACATGAGTAAGTATGTTGAACAATATTTAAATGGTACCTGCAAAATCTAGCTCAGACAATGCATTTGCTATCTCCTGTAACCTGTCTGTACACTGGGTCCCAATTTTCAGGCATGGCAAAAAACTGAGAGCCATTTGAACAATAATCAAGTCCTAAATTGCTAACTTCCTTAAAATTTTGAAAAGCACACAGGGTTTGGAACCAGTACCCTGTCTCTGTACATACGTCTTCCATACAACAATACTTACCAGCTAGTTAGTGGAATATATGTACAACTGAAAGTTTTATTAAGTGTGCTGATCCAGATCAGGTTCAGAAATACAGTTTCAGTTACCAGAAGTTCTCAAATTTGCTTGACTCAAGTGAACATATATGCACAAATTTAAGTGTTCCTCCTTTATTAGCATATTCGACTTCATTCAGCTGGACTGAACCTCTCTCTGCATGATTCTCCACTCTACCCATTTATATATGTGACAAAAATCAGTCCTTTCTACATTCATGATTTATTTTTAGAGTTAACTTTTTGTACACTAATAATAATCTCCTTATTATATACTAGTATGTAAAGGAATCTTCACATATAATTAGGCACATGGCCAACCGTAACAATGCAAATGTACGTCCTTTATATATTGAGTCTTCAATGATTACATTATTTGATTGGTTAGGATATGGATTCCAACAAAACAACAAACAAAGAATTGTAGATGTGCACTAAACACCAAGGTAGATGATCATGAGCATAGTAAGACACAGTGATGGCAGGCAATTGAGTTAACCTCACCAAGCTTTAGTTTCTTTGGTTAGGAAGTGGGAATAAAACAGTTCTCACCTACAAGGTTGTGGGGACTACTAAATATTAAATTCCAGCACCAATCTGGACATAAAATATGTGCATTCAGTAATTTATCTGCTTGTCTATTTTCAGAGACAATTTGCATATACTGATGGTGAATGATTATTTCTCCTATGGAACTTCCCAGTTTTCAGGCACAGAGTTGCGCCATTATTAATTGTAAGAGGATAAACTATGGAGACATAATCAAGATTTAGACAAACTGGTTATGGAAGAGAAAGAAATAGTACAATTTTGTGATATGAATCAAGTTGGGTTAACAGATATGATATCCTATCGGTTCAAGAATTGGTTCAAAGAATTGGAACAAATTTAGAAGTGAATGTGTAAGTTATATCATTCCAGACAAAAAAATATAATGCAAGAATACCCTGAGTCTACTCATTCTCACATAACACTTGCCCTTGCATTTCTGAATGTACACACATGGATTTAGGAGAGTTTTAAAATTCTTTCATTTGTATCTTAGAAAATTTACTTCATGATAAAATTCAGCAGATGGTCCAGACATTTCCCATATATGCTGTGCCCAAAACATTCAAAGCCTCCCTCATTTTCAATATCTTCCGTAAAAGCATTCCATTTACTAAGGATGATGAACCAATAATGATGCATTCTTTCTTTTTTTTAAAGACTTATTTTATTTATTTGAAAGACAGAGTTGCACAGAGAGAGGTGAGGCAGAGAGAGAGAGAGAGAGAGAGAGGTCTTCAATTCGCTGGTTCACTCCCCAGATGGTCGCAATGGCTGGAGCTGCACCAATCTGCAGCCAGGATCTTCCTCTGGGTCTCCCACATGGGTGCAGAGGCCCAAGGACGTGGACCATCCTCTACTGCTTTCCCAGGTCACAGCAGAGAGCTGGATCGGAAGAGGAGCAGCCGGGACTAGAACTGGCACCCATATGGGATGCTGGCACTTCAGAACATGGCTTTAACCTGCTGTGCCACAGCACAGGCTCCGATACATTCTTTCTAAAATATTTATCTAACTATTTATTTATTTATTTGAAAGGTAGGATGGTATAGATAGAGAGGAGAAGGAGGAGGGATAGGAGGGAGAGAGTCATTTTCTATCTGCTGGTTCACTCCAAGAACACCTACAACATCCAGGTCTGGACCAGGTCAAAGCCAAGTACCCAAAACTCCATCCAGATCGTCCATATGTGTGGCAGGAACCCAACTATATTAGGGCCATCATCCGTTATCCCCCAGCACTTTAGCAGGATCACGGATCAGAAATGTGGGGTAGCTGAAACTGGAACTAGGTACTCCATTATCAGAAGTGGGCATCCAAGAAGTAGCTTAACACACTGAACTATAATGCCTTCCATGACATCAAGATCTCCCAAAGTCCTTCCTGACTACATTAGGTTGCACTCCTGGTATTATAAATTGTATGAGTTTGGACCAATGTATGATTACATGGATCCATCATTCTGGTATCAATAAAAGCAACTTCACTGCCCCCTCAAAATTCTTCTAATCACTGTTTTTTTCATATTTCCATTTCTTCCTTCCATCCCCTGGCAAACACTGATCTTTGTGCTGTCTCCAGAATTTGACTTTATAGATTGACATGGTTGTAATCATACAGTATATTGCCCATTAGGACGGACTACTTTCATACAGCAATATGTGTTTAGGTTCCCTGTATGTTTTTTTCATGAGAGATCTAATTTATTTCTAGTGCTGTTAAAATAAATTTATTTTATTTTATCCACTCAATGCCAAAACACATTTTTGTGACTTCCAAGTAAACATCCAAGCTATGATCCGAATATGCTGCCCCCGAAGTTCATATGTTGGAAACTTAATGCCCATTGCGACAATATTGGGCAGTAAGACCTAACAGGAGGTGTTTGATCATGAGAATGGCACCTAACTCATGGAATGAAATCACCATAAAAAGGGCATGAGATGGTGGGCATTCTGCCTATTTGTTATGATGCCCACTGAGATGCCTGTACTTGATGCTACTTCTGACTCCAGGTTTCTGCTACTGTAGAACCTGGGCAGTAGTGGTTATGGCTCAGGTGACTGGACCTCAGCAATTCATGTGAGACTGAGTTTTTGACTCCTATCTTCAGCTTTTCCAGGAGCTATTGCACATATTTTGAGAGTGATCTGGTGGATGGAAGCTCTCTCTCTCTCTCTCTTTCTCTCTCTCTCTCTCTTATCTATCTGTCTAAATACCATCTGTCATCTATTTATGTATCATCTGTCTATCAATGACTTTATCTCTTAGTGTCTTATTTTTTTTAATTTGAGAGCTTGTGGGAAGGAGATGCTCTTCTGGCCTTCTGTCATGTAAGGACATAGTGTTCCCCTCCCAGGCCACTGTCTTAGAAAGAGAGACAAAACCCATAGGTGACAACAAACGTGCTATCACCTTGGTCTTGGACTTCCTACACTACTGTTCTATGGGAAAAAAAAATCTATTTTTATAAATTACCCAGTCTCAGATATTGTTATGATGGTACAAAGCAGACTAATACAATCCACATACAGGATTCTGTGCATACATTAGCTTTCAACTCTTTTGGGTAAACACCGAAGTGCAATTGCTGGATCATGTGATAACGTTCCTGCTTAGCATTGTAAGAAATCACTGAACTTTCTTCCAAATAATTGTTCCATTTTGCATTTCTAAAAGCAATAAGTGAAAATTGCTGTTGCTGCCAATCCTTACCAGTGTTTGATATTGTCAGCGTTATGGATTTTAATCACTTTCATAGGTATTTAACGCTATCTAATTGTTGTTTTAATTTTCATGTTCCCTGTAACAAATGATGTGCAGAATCCTTTCATATGCATATTTGCCATCTGTATGTCTTCTTTGGTCAGGTGCCTGTTCAGGTCTTTGGCACATTTGCTAGTTTTTTTCCTTATTATTGAATTCCAAGTATTTTGAATGTTTTAGACTGATGAATACTAAAAATCTAAGTTGTTTATCCTATTTTTTAAAGATTTTATTTATTTATTTGAGAGGTAGAGTTACAGACAGACAGAGGGAGAGGCAGAGAGAAAGGTCTGGTTCACTCCCCAAATGGCCGCAACAGCAAGATCTGTACAAATCCAAAGCCAGGAGCCAGAAGCTTCTTTCCATCTCCCACCTGGGTGCAGGGGCCTAATCTCTTGGCCGTCTTCTACCGCTTTCCCAGGTCACAGCAGAGAGCTGGATCAGAAGAGGAGAAGCCGGGACTAGAACTGGTGTCTACATGGGATGCCGGCACTGCAGCAAGGGGATTAACCTACTTTGCCACAGTGCCAGCCCTAGTTGTTTATTCTGTTTTTAATTATTTCTTCCTCAATGCTCTTTTTTTAATTTATGTGAATAAAATTTATGACCGATATTATTTTCCTTTCTCCTAAAAAATTTAATATTTCTTTCAACATAGGCCTACTGGCAACAAGTTCTGTGTAATTTTTGTTAATTCTGAGGAAGTCTTAATTTTTGTTTCAATTTTGAAAGACAGTTCCACAGAAGACAGAATTCCAGGAAGGTGTTTGTCTTTCGCTAAACATCTAAATATCTCATCCTAGTCTCTTGCTGTGTGGTTTCTAAAGAGAACATGGTTGTAATTCCTGTTTTCTTTTCTATTGGAAAGGTACTTTTTTTCCCTCTATCTCCTTTCACTTTTTTTTTTTTAAGCTTAGATTTTCTGCAGTTTGGAAATGGTGTACTTAAGTGCACTTGTTTGGCATTTACCCTACTTAATGTTGTCAGAGATTCTTTGCTTTGTGGTTTCTATTTGACATTAATTTTGGGAAATTCTCAGTCAGTCCTGTTTGGAAAACATCTCTGTCCTTTTTTTTTTTTCTTTCTTCTCCTTCGGTTATCCCCACTACATATATCTCCACAATCCTTGGAATTCTGTTGTGTGAATGTGTTTATGTGTTTATGTGTGTGTATGTGTGTGCACATGTGTGTGTTTTCTATTTTTGCTCTCTCTGCTTTTCTGTAGTTGTCTATTGAGATACCCTCAAGTTCTGAGACTCTTTCCTCAGTCCTGTCCAGGCTACTAATAATCCCATCAAAGGCATTCTTTATTTCTGACATTGCTTTTGATCTTCATCATTTCTTTTTGGCTAAATTCTATGCTCTCCATCTCTTTGGCTGCCTGGCCCATCTGGTCTGACAGGCTGCCTACTTTATCCATTAGAGCCCTTAGAATATCAATCAGAGTTGTTTTACATTTCCATTATGATAATTTCAACATCCCTGTCATGTCTCCCTGTGATGTTTCCCTTTGTCTCTTCAAATTGTGTATTTTGATTTTATTACATCTGGTAATTCTGTTCTTGATAACTGCACATGATGTACCAGGTAAGAGGCATCACTGTCAATAGCTCTTAGTAATGTGGTGGTAATGTTGGAGCAGGGAAACTGTTGCTTCATCCTGTGATCAGTTCTCAGTCTCTGGTGAGCTGATGACGCTGGATGTAATTCTTCATAGGCTCTCTTTTTGTCCCCTTCTTTGGAGCTCCAGGAGAGTAACAGTGAGTTGGAATTGGGTATCTCCTTCTCCGATGGCAGTTAAGCTGTGCTAATGCCTCCATAGGCTCTGGTTACCTGATGTCATCTGAAGGAAATCCTCAAGAACAGTATCCCCAGGCATGTTCAGAATGGTTCCCTTCCCCCTACTACACTGCAAGCAAAAGGAATTTTTCTGTGACTTTTACTATGGGAAGTGGGTCAAGCCCTAGTGGGTAAAATTCACAGTGTTGTGAGGTCCTCCCCACAAATGGGTCCTGCTGGATTTATGCACACTGCACCTCCAGAAATCCACAAATCACACTTGAAGGTTTTCTGCCCTGGGTATGTACCACAAAGTGGGTTGGCTCTTAATTCCCTACATCTATAAGCTGTGATTGCTTGCATTCACCTGTATAGGGTTCTCCAAAATGCTTACGGACTGTGTATCTTATGAAAACTACAGCGGTTTCAAAAATATTTTGCATCAAAACAATGTACTAGAGAAAGAAGAATATTGTGACTTCCCAGAATTCCTTAATAAAGATGAAAGCTAAGTAAGGGTATAACTTAAACTATCAGATTATGACAAAGAGGAATCAAGATGGGGATTGATTATTAAAAAATACAGTAGATATTTGTCCCCTAGATCTCTACCAGTGACAGTAGAAAATTTCTCTATTGAGCTACCTATACTAACATTATCCAAGGTAGCCAATTTCTAAGAAACTGTGTCCTTGCTTCCTATCTCTTCATGCTTAAGCAAAGCTACTGTTGGACTCAGCAGTGTGTTCTATAAACACACACACACCATCTATGATGAACACAGAGCATAAAACTTAAGAATGAAAAAACCAACATTTTGGCATCATTGCTTGAAAATCCAAACTATTCTGAAAGTATCAGAGGTTTCCAAATTTCATCTCACCAAATACTAGATTTGTTTTCCATGATCCTCAAAGTAAGAGAATGTTTTTCTATATTCAATATCATATTCAGAGATATTATTGTAAAATCTTTCAATCATATACAATAAGAAAATGAGAAAATACACAGTAATTTCCATGTTGACATTTGCTAATCTAAATATTTTAAACCTATTATTATCGTATCCTTTCAGAAGACTATAGTCAATCAGTAACAATTACCTGCTAATGAATGGACTTAGTCATATGATTTAGAGTATGGAAAAAATTGACTCAACATATTTCTTTTGTATTTAAGCAATGTATGTTAAGTTTTTGCTTCTTTCTTTGCTTCAATTCTCTCTATATTTCCTCATACATTCTTCTACCTGGGAAAAAGACTTGAAAACAACACCAAAAAAAGCAAGTTTTGACAGAAGTTCCCAAATTGTTAGTGCCCTAAACTAAAAGAATATCATTTGTTGTCCTTGGGTAAATAATATAGTATTCATCACTTTTTTGGACATCCCATTTGATATAGTAGGGGGTCCTATCATCATTGAAGAAATATGCCAAATCCCCTAAAACACTATTTTGGGTTTCATTGTTTAGAAGTTTATTAAGGTAAGTGGCTACTGGAAGTGGAGGCAGTCACTGTATTTGGGCTCTTGAAGTCACACAATATATTTTTGCTGAAATGCCACTTTTTCTCATCTGAATATTTTTAAAAATTCTTTGTCATTTATAGAACATAGAAACTGTCGTCCCTGTATCCACAAATGTCATTTAGCTTCTGTTCTGCAATCCGCCTTTAACTTACCATCCAGCAGATATTGTGGTAAATGAAAAGAGAGTCAGTAAGGACCAACAAACCTAAATTTTAGGTTCCTTTTGGTAACATCATGATTTTTATTATTTTCAGAATGTTACTCTGAAACATATGAGGAATCTTTGCAAATTCCCTGAATTCCTTTTATAACACTTACCACAAACTCGGTTATTATTACGTGTGCTAGAGATATCCTGACAAAGTTGCCAGGTAGTTTTACAGCACAGGTTTGTAAGCAAGAACACATGGCTTGAAGTGTTTGTTCTACATATTGTAAATGATGAAACTTAAAACAAGCATTTTCTTATTTTGCATAACAGCCTGGTTTGTATCAGAACTTTTATGGTTAAATCATGGTATATTAGAAAATATGGAATGGTATTTCATCATTTACAGCTATTGGCCCGAGTGCCAAAGTAATTCCAAATAAGGAGCTAAAGTACATAATCAGGACATAATTGTAAAATAAAGTTAACAAATACAGCAATAAAGAACCAGCTTAAAATAATCTATTATAGTGAATAAAAATGAATCTTTTTCTTTTATATTTACTAAAATGGATATAGATTCAGTTTATACATCATTGACAGTTGTGCATGTTAGACTTCTCCTATTTTTGAATCTACTGTTCCAAAATTAATATTGTGCATTGTATGTCTGCAATAGCATGTTAGCACATTAACTTGATCTCTTGATTTTTATTACATGGGTCTAACCACATTTCATCTTTAGACAAACTCAATGTTTGGGCTTTATCATATATGTTTGTTTGAATAACTGTCCAATGAAGAAGCATAAAACGATGAGCTGTGTATCACAGGTTGAATCATTGCTCTTCCATCTGAAAGAGTTTATTAGGTTAGGACAAAAGGCCAGGGACACTAGTCCAGTTGTGTCACTTGACACAAAAAGATAAAGAGTAGACAGATGGTGAATGTCATTCCTACAGGCAGAGTATGATGTAATGTCTGTCTATTTCTCTGGCCCTGGCTTGTCAAACCATGTGTCTTCTGTTCTCCCTGAAACAATGACAACATACCTTGCACTCCCACTCCACACTGATTTGCTCATGCCTTGATTTGGCATTGACCTAGTTGAGAACATCTTAGCATTCTTTACGAATGAACAGGTCACTTAGATTTTAGTCCAATTATCTTGTCCTCAGGAGACCCATTTTTGAATTCTTAAGATCTGCCTATCTTGTTAAAAGCTATCATAAAGCTTGTACTTTATTTTTTTTAACTTTTATTTAATGAATATAAATTTCCAAAGTACAGCTTATGGATTACAATGGCTTCTCCCCCCTCATAACTTCCCTTCCACCTGCAACCCTCCACTCTCCCGCTCCCTCTCCCTTTCCATTCACATCAAGATTCATTTTCAATTCTCTTTATATACAGAAGATCAATTCAGTATATATTAGGTAAAGATTTCATCAGTTTGCACGCACACAGTAACACTAAGTGAAAAATACTGTTTGAGTACTAGTTATTGTATTAAATCACAATGTACAGCACATTAAGGACAGAGATCCAACATGAGGAGTAAGTACACAGTGACTCCTGTTGTGGACTTAACAAATTGACACTCTTGTTTATGGCATCAGTAATCACCCTAGGCTCTTCTCGTGAGTTGCCAAGGCTATGGAAGCCTTTTGAGTTCACCAACTCTGATCATATTTAGACAAGGTCATAGTCAAAGTGGAAATTCTCTCCTCCCTTCAGAGAAAGGTACCTCCTTCTTTGATGGCCCCATTCTTTCCACTGAGATCTCACTCACAGAGATCTTTCATGTAAGTCATTTTGTTTTTGCCAGAGTGTCTTGGCTTTCCATGCCTGAAATCCTCTCATGGGCTTTTCAGCCAGATCCGAATGCCTTAAGGGCTGATTCTGAGGCCAGAGTGCTGTTTAGGACATCCACCATTCTATGAGTCTGTAGTGTATCCCACTTCCCATGTTGGATCGTTCTCTCCCTTTTTTTATTCTATCGATTAGAATTTTCAGACACTAGTCTTGTTTATGTGATCCCTTTGTCTCTTAGTCCTATCATTATGATCAATTGTGAACAGAAATTGATCACTTGGACTAGTGAGATGGCATTGGTACATGCAACCTGGATGGGATTGTATTGGAATCCCCTGGCACATTTCTAACTACCATTTGGGACAAATCCGAGTGAGCATGTGCCAAACTGCACATCTCCTCCCTCTCTTATTCCCACTCTTATATTTAACAGGGATCACTTTTCAGTTAAGTTTCAACACTTAAGAATAACTGTGTATTAATTACAGAATTCAACCAATACTATTAAGTAGAACAAACAAAAAAAATACTAAGAGGGATAAAGTATTAAGTTGTTCATCAACAGTCAGGACAAGGGCAGATCAATTCACCATTTCTCATAGTGTCCATTTCACTTTAACAGGTTTCCTTTTTGGTGCTCTGTTAGTTGTCACCAATCAGGGAGAACATATGATGTTTGTCCCTTTGGGACTGGCTTATTTCACTCAGCATGATGTGTTCCAGATTCCTCCATTTTGTTGCAAATGACCAGATTTCATTGTTTTTGACTGCTGTATAGTATTCTATAGAGTACATATCTCATAATTTCTTTATCCTGTCTACTGTTGATGGGCATTTAGGTTGATTCCAGGTCTTAGCTGTTGTGAACTGAGCTGCAATAAACATTAAGGTGCAGACAGCTTTTTTACTTGCCAATTTAATTTCCTTTAGGTAAATTCCAAGGAGTGGGATGGCTGGGTTGTATGGTAGGGTTACATGCAGGTTTCTGAGGAATCTCCAGACTGACTTCCACAGTGGCTTAATCAGTTTGCATTTCCACCAACAGTGGGTTAGTGTCCCTTTTTCCCCACATCCTCGCCAGCATCTGTTGTTGGTAGATTTCTGCATGTGAGCCATTCTAACCGGGGTGAGGTGAAACCTCATTGTGGTTTTGATTTGCATTTCCCTGATTGCTAGTGATCTTGAACATTTTTTCATGTGTCTGTTGGCCATTTGGATTTCCTCTTTTGAGAAATGTCTATTGAGGTCCTTGGCCTCTCTCTTAAGTGGGTTGTTTGTTTTGTTGTTGTGGAGTTGCTTGATCTCTTTGTAGATTATGGTTATTAATCCTTTATCTGTAGCATAGTTTGCAAATATTTTTTTCCATTCTGTCGGTTACCTCTTTACTTTCCTGACTGTTTCTTTTGCAGTACAGAAACTTCTCAATTTGATGCAATCCCAATAGTTAATTTTGGCTTTGACTGCCTATGCCTCTGGGGTCTTTTCCAAGAAGTCTTTTCCTGTGCCTATATCTTGCAGGATTTCTCCAATGTTCTCTAATAATTTGACGGTGTCGGGTTGTAGATTTAGGTCTTTAATCCATGTTTAGTGGATTTTTATGTAAGGTAAGGGTCTTGCTTCATGCTTCTGCATGTGGAAATCCAATTTTCCCAGCACCATTTATTGAATAGACTGTCCTTACTCCAGGGATTGTTTTGGATCCTTGATCAAATATAAGTTGGCTGTAGATGTTTGGATAGATTTCTGGTGTTTCTATTCTGTTCCATTGGTCTATCCATCTGTTTCTGTACCAGTACCATGTTGTTTTGATAACAACTGCCCTGTAGTATGTCCTGAGGTCTGGTATTGTGATGTCTCCGGCTTTATTTTTTAGAAAAGATTCAGATTTACAGAAAAAAAATGAAGATAATACAGAGAACTCCTATATAGCCTGAAGTCTATTTTTCCTATAATTAACATTTCATTTCAGTATGATATATTTGTCACAATTATTGTACTAATATGATACATGTTTATGAACTAAAGTTCACATATTATACCTATGCCTTTAGATTTTACCTCACATACTTTTTCTTTTCCAGTATCACATTCAACTACATTAAGCTTTACCTGTCAGTCTCTTCTTGTGTTTCTTAGGAGTTAGAGTTTTGCAAGAATTTTCACAATTTTGAGGAAAAATGATTTGAAATCCTGTAGAATCCCTAGACTGAACTTGTACTACATTTTCCTTGTGATTAGACTGGAAATATGGGCTCTTGCAAAGAAGACACAGTGTCATTCTAATCACTATCAGCAAGGTCTAGCATGGTTAAGACCACTCTTTGTAAGCAACTGGAGGTGATATTTGGCAGATTTTGGCTCTATGCACTGTTATGTCACTCTACCTACACACAGACTCTATTTACAGTACTGTTTGAATGGGAGGGTCACAATGTAGAGTCAGTACATAAGAAAGGAGAGTTGTGCATCACTTCTTTCTCCATCCTAATCCCTAGGAAAAATTGGTATTTTTATTGTCTTTATGGTTTTGTTTTTTACAGAAGGTCATAGAGCTAGAGTCATACAGTGTATATTATTTTTTGACTTGCTGCTTTCACTTAGTGATATGTGTCTGAGATATTGCCATGTCCTAGCATGGCTTGATAGTTCATTCCATTTTAATAGTGAATAATATTCCATTTTCTGTGTGTACCTTAGCTTATTTATCCATTCACCTACTAAAGGACATCTTGGTTTCTTCCAAATCTTGGCATTTATGAATAAGACTATTGTATTATTCCAAGCTTATGTTGCCAATTTTCTGCTCCATTCCTAGAACCATCCATTTCTTTCAAAGGAACCCTGTTTCTTTTTATTGGAGAATGTTGTCAGAAAGCAGGTTTAGTTTTATCCTCTTTTCATAGCACTTTTAACTGACTATAGATGTTTACACATTGGAGTATCATAATTATTAAATGCCTCCTTACCCTATCAGGGACCTCTACTGTAATTCATGTCATAGGGTCCTTGGAAATGATCCTTAAAATTACAGAGCATGATGTTTATTTTAGAATTGTTTAAAAATACAATTAGTCATACATGAGGACTTAGTTGTGTGATTGATGCAACATTATTTGGGATATTATATTTAGCTGTATATATTTTAATAAGTAGAAAGTAAAACTTATGACATTGAAAGGGAGGTCACTATATATCTTTAAATGCAGAATAATTGCTATTGATTTGTATTTCTATTTTAACTACATATGTCATGTTATAATAATTTTAAATGATTTAAAAGTATGTATTCATTAAATGTTCATAATTTAAAATTCAACATAATTTACAGAGGTTACACATAATAAACATTTTCAAACTAGCCATTGAGTTTTAGCAATTTTACTCTGGAAAGATATGAATTCCTTCTCTATCAAATCACCTGAAATTGTTCACAATTATATAATGGCTGTAGAAATTATTTTAAGTATGTAGTAGTTATAGTTTTTATCACTTAGATATCATTTTACTATAATTGTGAAATTCCACTCCATTGAAATAATGTGTCTCAGACTATGATTAATTCTGAAAGTCAGCCCAGTTGGGAGAAATATACCTCTCTCCCTCTCTCCTGTAGGGAGACATATTCTCAAAACACAATGTTGGGGGGCACTGTGTTGCAGTGGGTTAAGTCTCCGCCTCTGGTGCCAGCATCCCATATGAGCGCCAGTCCTGGTCCTGGCTGCTCCTTTTCCAATCCAGCTCTGTTCTATGGTTTATGAAATCAGCAGAAGAAGGCTCAGGCACTTGGGCCCCTGCACCTGTGTGGGAGACCCTGAATCAGTTCCTGGCTCCTGGCTTTAATTCGGTGCAGCTCCAGCATTTGAAGCCAATTGGGGAGTGAACCAGTGGATGGAAATACCTTTCTCTCTGTTTCTCCTTCTCATTGTAACTCTACCTCTCAAATAAATAAGTAAATAATTCTTTTAAAAAAGTCTATGAATAAAATGCATAAGATAAAATAATCTTACAGTCATATCAAGAAATGTATGGCAAGAACTGAGTTACAAACATACAACTTCTCATCCCTGTTTTAGGTTCTCCTGATTCTGATCACATTATCATCTGCTGTGGGATTTTGAACTTTCTATTCTTTTCTAATGAAATTTCAAATGCTCAAGTCAAGTGACATTGAAAGAAAGACCAAAAGCATTCTTTTTTTGGCTCCCTGAGATGCATCTAGTTATTAAGAGAGTTAAAAAAATGACAGGAAAGGGAAAAAGAGGCACACATGGGAGGAGAGGGAGTTAAGGAGGAATAGCAGCATCTGAACTGAGAAAAAGAATTCACAAGGATTTATACATAATGTATACATTTATACTAAAAAATTTATCCACAATATGTTGAGTTCTCACTGTAGTCTTATCAGTCTGTCTGAAGCTATGAAGAATGAGAGAGAGTGTACCTTAGTCAACATACCTGTTTGAATCGCATAAATCTAGACTTGTGAAAGATATATTAAAATTAAAATTATTCAGCAAAACTTGTAAACTGTATTATACAGAAAAAACTCTTGACCATCATTAAAATTATGTTGCATGAAAATGTGGCATCAGTATTCTTATTAGTCTTCCAGTCTTGTTGAATTTGTTAAAGCAAGTGATCTATGGGGAAGATTCCCTGGCAGGGAATGCAAGGTGGGTTCCTGCCAATAAACAGCTATGAATGAAGGAGACATTTGGATGATAATTTGCCAAAGACTCTTGTCCTTGTTCATGTGACTCTTAAGGAATATAAAGTCACTGACAACCATATGAACATAAAGAGGATCCCTCCCCAGTTGAGGCTTGAACTGAAGCTTCTGCTTTGGCTAGTTCCTTTATTGCAGCCTGATGAATCCCTGAATCAGGGGGTCCAACTAAGTAGTGCCTGAACTCGTAACTCATGGAAATGGTCAGTGCAAGATAACAAATGAGCTTTGCTTCCAATCACTACATTTGTGTTGACTTGTTAGCCAAGATTAGACCATGAACATGGGAGCATGACGACTATCGTGGTTTGAATTACATAGTAAATTAACCTCTCTGATCACTTATTAGACTGTAAAGTCTATAGAAGACGGAGGCATAAAAATGGTACCAATTGGAGCTCTGATGCAGTGAATCAAGAGTGGATTATGATATATCAGACAAGATTAATAGCAGTAAAATTTCGAGAAATGGCTAAATTGTAGATGTATTTGAAGGAGAAACTGGAAGCGTGTAGGTGTATATTAAATTAAAGTTGTGCAGAAAAGTGAGAGATCAAAGTTTTGAGTCTAAGTAAATTGAAAGATCACAATTGTGCGAAAAATTGGAGAAACCACAGAGACACCATGTTGGGTGAAATAAGCCAGACACAGAAAGACAAACACCACATGTTTCCCTTGTATGTGAGAACTAAATTTAGAAAAGAGAGAGAGAAGGAAAGAAGAAAGCAAGTAAGCAAGTGTCCAGTGTCCATCAGTTTGGTTCCAAATGTAGTGTTTTGTTGACTTTTGTTTTAAATATTTATCCAAATTAATAGGAATTATATACTACTAAGTACTAATGATTTATGATTATTGAAGCATTTACTTTGTATGAGTGAAGTTGAACATCTTTTTATTTGATTATTGTTTATAGCCATTAATCTTTTTCCTGCTGGAAAACATTCAACTTCTGCTGGTAAAAATTCAAAACTTTTTGTTTGTTAAACTCTTGAGTAGAGTCATTAAAGCTTTGATTATAATGTAAATTAAAAACATGTTATCTCAGAAAAACAGTTTTATTGAGATTAGTATTTCAGTTTTCAATTTAGTAAGTTTGAAATAATTCTTAATCACATGTACAAAAGTCAGAATTCAGAGCAGGGATACAACTTTTGGAGCTGTCATTGTATAGACAATACTGGATGAGAGGTAATCAAGGAAAATGAAAATAGTAACAAAAAATCCAAACTCTGAGGCTTGGAAACTTTTAAGCTTTTAGTCATGAAGACAAGATAAAAACTCTAGTAAAAGAGGTTACTGAGGATTGCCTCTGATGTAGGTTGAAAACCAGGTATATGCTAACCTACATGACAAGTGAATTATGACTTTGAAGGGAATAATCAACAATTTAAAATACACTGGTAGTTAATAAGACATGAATATGGGGAATTAACCTTTGGATTTTCAACCCACAGGCTGCTGGTGGTCTGTATTGAGTATTTATGTCCAGATGATGATGCTGAAGCGCAGTTGAAGGTCTATGAGTAAATACAAGGTGAATTGGATATAGACAAGTACCAAGAAAAGAGTTAGTATAAAGTAGACTAGGAAAAAGAATGGCATTTAAAAAGAGAGATCAGAACCAAGTGCACTTGTATTTATTAAAAATGGACAAATAAAAGAATGCTTGTATGCTGACATGGAATATTAAATATTCAAGAGATAGAATATAACTCCTGAGAAGAATTTATCTAACAGACATATTTCCCAACCCTTGTCTTCCTGCTTTATTACCAGTCTTGCTGAACTACATCATTGGTGTTATCGACTTCCTATTAGTTCTTCCTAAATTTAAACTTCACTCATTCTCATATGGACCATGGATGGAGATTAAAGCACTGTTTAGAAACAGACTTCTGCCATTCTATCTTCCATTAGGATTTCTCAGTTATCAGGTGCTGCTGATTTATGTGTGATTTTCATCATCCAACTTTGCTTATAACCAGCTTATTTCAGTTTCCTTTGAAATCCGTCCTTGATTTTCAAAATTTCTTTGCACAATTTTAATACAACAGCATATATTTGGCAATCTGCTATCATCCATCATCTTCATAGTGTAAATCAAAAAGGCAAGCAGTTGGAAATGAATCACCTTACACAGAACAATAACACAGTATTTCCCTGAATATTAATTTTGCTGACCAAACTGAGCTTTGAGTTAGTTTATCGTATCCTGTATGAAATCTTATTAGATAGTCATTCTAGCATCTCAACTTTTTGCCCGAAAATTGTTTGTATCAAATACATTATTATGAAGTGACTTATTTACATGGTAGAAATTTTGTTGTCCATTTTAAATTATTTAACACCAGGTTTTGTTTGATTCTCTGTGTTTGTATGTATGGTTTTATATATATATGCTTATTATTTATTTAATTATAATGTAAGTTCCATTTAGGTGTGTTCCCTGGGGACAAATTCTTGCATTTTAAGAAAATTGATTCTTAGTTTGAAAAGCAAAAAATTGTGGCTTGCAAAAGATCAGTACCATAGTTCTTAAGAAATTTTAACCTAACTGGATTTATTATTTCACCAGAGATAAAATTTTATTTAGGTCTGCCACATATGACTGGATACTTCCATTTAATCATGAGGACAGTGTTGGGGAAATGAAGTTAGCTAGGTTCCCTTGCTGTTGTCATTTCTGCTAAGTACAGAAGCTGATACATTTCTGGTGTGTTACTATTTGACTGCCTATCACTATTGTCTGTAAGCATACAAAAGAATTCAGGGGCATAGTCTTGCAGGGATCCTCTGTATGTGCTTGTTTGCTCCCTTGAGAATAAAGTGTACATCCTCTGTGTGCTCTTGTTCACAGCTATGAGAATAAACTGCGAATCTGTGATCAGCTCTGCAGTTGCTATTTTTTTACTATTTATTTATTTATTTGAAAGAGTTACAAAGAAAAGGAGAGTCAGAGAGAGAGAGAGAGAAAGAGAGAGAGATCTTCCATCCGATAGTTTACTCCCCAAATGGCTGTAACAGCTGGAGCTGCGTTGATCCGAAGCCAGAAGCCAGGAGCTTCTTCCGGATCTCCCACACAGGTACAGGGGCCCAAGGACTTGGGCCATCTTCTACTGCTTTCCAATGCCATAGCAGAGAGCTGGATTGGAAGTGGAGCAGCCGGGCCTCCAATGGGCCCCCATATGAAATGCCGCCGCTTCAGGCCAGGGTATTAACCCTCTACGCCACAGTGCTGGCCCCTACAGTTGCTATTTGACCTGTCTGAATTCAACCATGGTCTTGCTGGGACTGAATTCCTGCATTACACTTAGTGTAGTCGGCAGGATTCATGTCAAGCCAGTATGGAGCGTTTTACCCCATCAGAGGGTGGGAATCAGGGGTGGCCAGACACAAGTATATAGGACTCAGTGGTCATGCATTGTCTGCCCGAGTGCCCTTCCAGGAGTGGGCTCAATTGAATGTCTTGCCCATTAGTACAGAAAAATCACACCATATGTTTGGAGAAATGCTAGAGAAGAAAGATGTGCTGCAAGGTGTGTCTCTCACTGCCTTGAGTTTGGAAACCCCTTACAGGTTATGGGTGGAGGCCTGAGAATGGGATTTCCTGTATGTCCTAGAGAAGAGAGAAAATCAGATGGCAAGGGAAGATACCTTTTGGAGACTGAGGTCACCATTCTTTATGGTACATCTAATGTCAGAGACATCCTGTTACTTGGAGTGATTGAATCTACTGATGACAAGGACAAGGCTGAGCCTCCAGTACAGGGTCCATACAGTAGTTACCCAAAAGATTAAGACTCAGCAACAGAAGGAGCTTCGGGGCAGCCACAGCACCCCCCTCAGATGGTAGAGCATTCAGTTTTCTGCCCACGTACTCATGAAAAGTAATAGAACTGTGGTCTAAATCTAGGCAGAAGGCCTCTAAATTCATTGCAGCTTGGCTGCTCCAATTGTGCGATGCAGGGGTGGACAAGAGAATTTGTCTTTTACAAAATCATATGGTATTAGATTTTCTTACATCAGCCCAAAATGGTGTATGTGCTATATTGAATGTTAAGTGTTGTGTGTATATACCAGATGTGCACTGTAATGTAACCCAAGCCCTTGCTGCTTTAAAACAAGAAACATCATACATCAAAAAGCTGACAGGATCCCCTCTGAGATTGGTGGGTATCCCTGATGGACGGTTGGCAGATAGCTTTGCTCATTATATTGGGCATTGCATATTCACTCAAAGTATGTTGCTGTAGCTTATACTGTCTTTGTGGAATTTGTATGCAGTTTTCCACATCTCTCATACACTCCTTGCAGAGGCATCCACCCAGAAGATAGCTGGCATGTAGATTGTGAGGCAAGGGGTGAGGGGAGGGAGTCTTATGAAAATGAAGTCAGTGAGCTCCCTTGCTGTGATCACTTAGTTCAGAAGCTGCTACAGTTCTGCAAGTCAGTAAGCCCAGAATCTGATATAATTCTGCTTTGTAACTATTTAGCCATCTGCCTCTGTTGTCCCGAGGGATATGTAAGATGCTGGGGGCATCATCCAGGGAGGATCCTCTGTGTGTGCTCAACAAGCACTAGAAGAATAAAGTATTGACTTCCTGTGGGCGCTCACTTGTTGCTACAAGCATAAAGAGGTATGAATCTGCGACTGATTCTGCAATTGTTCTGTGGCATGTCTGAATCTGGCCCCGATCTTCCTGGAACTGAACTCCGACTTTACAGACAGAAGCAACCATTTCATAAAGCGCTTTTATTTGCATATATGTAACACACAGTATTACTGATTGCTTAAAAGGAACATAGAGATTGGGTGTAATTGTTACTTCTGTTTTACTTCAGAGGAAATTTGAAGAAAGGTGATAAATATTCTGTCCAAGATTATGAGTAAGGTAATTGCTGATCCCTGGTTTATAATCTAGGGAATCTGGATCCAACAGATTAAACATACTATTCTACCTTAACATTAAAAGAATCAAAGGAAATATGGGCCCTGGAAATAAAATTAAGTAATTCTCTCATGAACACTCCCTTAATGTTAGTACTACTTCTGTTAGTGTTAAATATTATAAGATACTTATATATCTTATAAGAATCCCTTTCTCTACATTAATTCAGGAAGAGATATTTATTCTATTGAAATATTGTCCTAGAGAAAGAAATTTACTGGGATGGCTTGAATGATCATTGCCAACAGGTGGTCAGTCACACATATGTCAGTCTGAGCTATGTGTCTACCCTTGTGGCTGAGAGGGTTTGGCTTCAGTTGACTTTCCCACATGTATGCATTTGAGTGAGAGACCAACAATTCTACCAAAGTGAGAGGTTGAGGCCCAGATCTGAACAGAGGAAAATATAAACATGTGGTCCCAAAATGACTAATAATCACTTATGTGTTAATGTTATCCAAATTGTGATTCCAGCACCAATTGCTGAGTAGCACATCTTTGAGCTTTATCAACAGCAAACATTCTAAATGATTCTGTTCTCCCACTTTTTTTTATACTCTTACAGCCTTTCTGACTTTATTTTAATTTCCCCTGGATATAACTCTATGTCATCGAGCATTGCTTCTTATGAGTTATTGCAATCATGAATCTGTCATTCATGTTTTTAAATTAGAAATATACCTTGTCAGAAAAAGTGGTAGTGTGCATTATAAACTCATAGGAGGGGGAGAAAATGTTTGAATATTCTTTTTTTAAATTTTATTTATTTATTTATTTATTGACAGGCAGAGTGGATAGTGAGAGAGAGACAGAGAGAAAGGTCTTCTTTTTTGCCTTTGGTTCACCCTCCAATGGCCGCTGCGGCCGGCGCACTGCGCTGGTCCGAAGCCAGGAGCCAGGTGCTTCTCCTGGTCTCCCATGCGGGTGCAAGGCCCAAGGACTTGGGCCATCCTCCACTGCCTTCCCAGGCCATAGCAGAGAGCTGGCCTGGAAGAGGGGCAACCGGGACAGAATCCGGCACCCCGACCGGGACTAGAATCCAGTGTGCCGGCACCGAAGGTGGAGGATAAGCCTATTGAGCCGCGGTGCCGGCCTGAATATTCTTTTGAAAATGTATTGCTAGAGGCCTGTAAGTATCTTATCTAGTTATATGTGATGTTTACATAGTATATATGACTTGGAATACTGTTTATGATATTTTAATGCATCAATGTAAAAGGGCATTTAAGACCACAAAACAAAATGTATTACAAGTAAGAATCAAGTCTTTATAAACATCGGATTGGCTTCTAAATTGCTTCTAAATGTTTTTGTAACTGTCAAAAGTAGCTACTAACAAGTTAAAGAGATTCCTTAGTAGAAAATCAGTTAAATCCAGATGGGATTTATGATATTTGGTATAGTGATTTTAAATGACTGTAATATGATGTTATTATAATATAATATACAATAGTGAGAGGAATTGGTGATGAAGTGAATTGAGATTTTCTGTAATATCTTTAAAATTTTCCCCAAATCTAAAACTATTTAAAAATAAAGTATTTCTAAAATAAGCCATTATAATTTGTATATATACATTATTTTTGACTTAATGTTTTATTATTTTTGAAATAGCATATTTTTAACTTACATTATAGATAAAAGCTAATGCTCCACTATATAAGAGTTCACCAAACAGGCCAGCACCATGGCTCAATAGGCTGATCTTCCACCTTGCGGCTCCGGCATACTGGGTTCTAGTCCTGGTCGGGGCGCCGGATTCTGTCCTGGTTGCCCCTCTTCCAGGCCAGCTTTCTGCTGTGGCCAGGGAGTGCAGTGGAGGATGGCCCAAGTACTTGGGCCCTGCACCCCATGGGAGACCAGGATAAGTACCTGGCTCCTGCCAACGGATCAGCGTGGTGCGCTGGCCGCATCGGCCATTGGAGAGTGAATCAACAGTAAAGGAAGACCTTTCTCTTTGTCTCTCTCTCTCTTTCACTGTCCACTCTTCCTGTCAAAAAAAAATAAAAATAAAAAAAAAAGAGTTCACCAAACAAAAATTAACAGTTCAGCAGGAATATACTCATTATTTTAACAATTATCTCATTATTTTATCTCACAGACCCCAACACTGGACTTCAATTACATCCAAAGTATCACGCAAGCATGCTTGATGTGAAGCAACAATCTTTTACTTTCTTTGTTATACTACAGTAATCACAGCAATGTAAAGTGACAAGAAATCATATCTCCTTTTTATCAAAGATGTTGGAATGTAATTTTGTGACAAAAGATAAAGTAACCTAT
The DNA here is from genome assembly GCF_051225735.1 of Oryctolagus cuniculus. NCBI lineage: Eukaryota > Metazoa > Chordata > Mammalia > Lagomorpha > Leporidae > Oryctolagus > Oryctolagus cuniculus. The sequence continues at coordinate 42,198,110 of NC_142880.1, forward strand.
GAAATCACAGAACAGTAAAGTACATTTTATTTCTTTTCATTTTGTGCATTGTTTTGTCATTCTAAGTTGACTCATATTCATAATTTGTATAAAATATAAACAAAATAATCATCATCACAATAAGTATTGGATGTTCTTGCCAAACAACTAGGAAACTAATGCTTGAAATTAGTGCTGAATCCCAGGGTTCTCCTTAGGGATATACAGACAGAAGTAAAGATAGATTTTTTTAAAATAATGTAATCTCTATATGAACACACATAAAGCATTTTGGGCAAACAATAAAGATCAGGGAATTATGACTACTGATGTCTATAACTTTATTTACTGTCTATTTTGTATGATGCATCTCCCCCAGTGGTGTACATAGTCAAGCTGCATTTCCATGCCCCATTTCCCACACATTCACTGTAAGCTTTCACGTCATTAACATAACACAGAACAGTTATTCACACCCAACCTCACTCTCCATGCTCCTTCTCAGGATGTTTCCATGCCCACATCAGTCCAATAGCCACTTTTAACATCTTCTTGTCACAAGTAATTTTGAACCCACCTCAAAAGGTGCACAATTTAATTGAAAAATATACCCATTGAGGTTAAACAATTCTTAAATCAACCCTGAAATTGTTGCAAACTAAGCTTATGTTTTCCAAAAAATCAACTTTTCTAAAGAATGGCTTTATGTTTTAAGTGAGAACAAAGCTTTGGTTTATTATACTCAATCTAAAATTCCTACCATGCTGCCTTTAGTTAAGACCAGCTTCTTTTCACCTTTTCAGTTTGTATATCCTGTCTTTTTAATTCATTTTATTTATTTGAGAACCAGAGACACAGAGAGACAAAGAGCTCCCATCTGCTGGGTCACTCCGCAAAAGCCTACAAAGACTACCAGTGGGCGGGACCACACCTGGGCAGCAGGTATTTGATCCAGAATTCCCCTATGTGTTTGTGTCACAAGGACCCAACTACTTGAGACATCATCTACTGCTTGTCAGGATGCACATGAACAGCAATTTGGGAATCAGAATTGTAGACAGGACTCAAAACCACACACAGTGATATGGGTTGTGTGAATCTTAACCGGTGTTTTAAGTGCTGTACCAAATGCCTAACCACGATTTGTATTTTCAGTCTCAAAGCTGGATTTTCAACTCCTAATCTTGGATTGTTCACACATTCACCTGCTGTTGCTTTGGTTGTTAGTGCTGTTGCTCACAATCTGTTAGCTATTGCTGGAGTAAAACACAGTTTTTAGTGTGGTATTCCTCTCTGACCCTCAAGCATGTTACCACTGGGCTCTGCTTGTCCACCCTCTAGCACACTGCAGGCATTTCTTCCTGTCAACAAGCTCCAAATCCTACCTGACCTTTTCTTTCTGTAGATAAATCTGTACTCTACTGGAAATTTAGAGGGCTATCAACTGTGAACTTATAACCAATAACTGATGGCCTCTGATTCTAAAAATGTATGTTCATTCATATCCACATGTATGAAAGATAGGGTTTTTCTGGTATCTTGACTTAAATACTGTGTGAGAGGAAAGGGTATGTGGATAGTTTTTTTCTCTATCATTCCAAGAATGATCTTATCCTAAATCTTATTTGAACTTAAATTCACTAATTGTCTTTTAATATATAACCTATCATAAAATGGGTTTATTGTATTTTTAATCTTATATTTTTATTCTTGCATACTCTTTGGTATGTAGTCAATAATGATTCTTTATTGACATGCATGTAATTATTTACTTATGGTTATAAGGATTGCTTACATGTTTTAATGATATGTCCCAACTTGTTTCTGCTCAGCCAAGAGCTATGCTATATTCTAAAAAATGATTTTTTCCTTTCTTTGTCTATTTTCTTTTTTTGATAAATACCCTGAATAGCATCTATGGCCACTTCTGCATAAAATTTAATGTATTAAATTTTTATGATCAATATTTTGTCTCCTATTCCCTAGCAAAACTTCTTTCTCATAGTGTCCTGTGTTATAAATACCGAAGGCACATTAACAGGAATGTGGAAGAGAAGCAGAGATGAAGCTCAATTCCATGTATTCCAATGTGGGATGTGGGTGGTCCAAGGCATGGCTGAATCCACTGCTCCACGATGTCTACATGGTTAAATATTTAAGCAGTGTTCCTTAATAATTAAAAACTACAATGGTAGAATTATTTATGTGAAATTCATTAACTTTCCTCTATAGTCCTGTCTTTAAATGTATATGATATGGCATTTTTAAAGGGTTTCATGTTTATAGTAAAAGTCTAAATTCCTTAGGAATTTCTTTTGGCGTTATTATGTGAGATACAAATGTGTTATTGGTGTTATTATATGAGATACAAATGTGATTATTTTCTTACCCAACTAGTTTAAGTGACAGTCTTAGGATTAGTATTGAAATATTACAGAAAAGTGATTCAAATACTGCTATTAATTCATTGTAATATACAGTCTTTATATCTTACAAAGACATTGGAGAAAGAAGTATAATTCAGAAACTATTTTAAGTAAAATTTATTAAGATAAAATACCTTATTTTTAGATGAAATGTAAGATTTCAAATTTCCATTAAAGCAGACTCACAGGTATTTTCGGTACAAGTATGCAGTAACAAAAAAATCCAAAATTTTGCTTTTCATACATCAAAAGGAGATTTCTCTGGAGGCAGACATGTGAGCAAGTATACTAGTCTGGGGAGTGGGTTATATGAGGCAGTAATGCTGAGTTTGTGACTACTCTTGTTCCCTACAGGAGGTTTGTCAGCACAGTTAGAGAAGAATCCAAGAATACTGAAGCTATTGCTGTGATTATTACATCTTCCCAATGATTCAGTTCTCTTGAAAGGCCTAAGATCCACAAACACTGACTTCTATGGATAAACAGGCATATGAGGATATGAACACTCTATAAACATGTACATGTCCCATTAGGCACCCATAGCTTATGTTGGCTGATATGTGTGACAGAAGTCAATGCAGCTATTATATCTGATATGTGAGTGTAACCAGGTGACTAGAAAGTGCCTTGTATGATTTTTTGGGATTAGCAAAATCTTACTAGGAAAATTTCATTATGCTGAAATGTTTGATGAGGCTACAGGTGAATGAATGAGTAATTAATAATTTTACTTAAGTTGTGAATTTTTGATGTTGGTCATTAAAGTTCTTATAGGCACACTAAGGACAAAGATCCTACATGAGGAGTAAGTGCACAGTGACTCCTGTTGTTGACTTAACAAATTGACACTCTTGTTTATGGCATCAGTAATCACCCTAGGCAGTCATGAGCTGCCAAGGCTATGGAAGCCCCCTGAGTACACCAACTCTGATTATATTTAGACAAGGCCATGGTCAAAGTGGAAGTTCTCTCCTCCCTTCAGAGAAAGGTACCTCCTTCTTTGATGACCCGTTCTTTCCACTGGGATCTCACTCGCGGAGATCTTTAGTTGTTTTTTTTTTTTTTTTTTTTTTTTCCCCCAGAGTGTCTTTTTTGGCTTTCCATGCCTGAAATACTCTCATGGGCTTTTCAGCCGGATCCGCATGCCTTAAGGGCTGATTCTGAGGCCAGAGTGCTGTTTAGGACATCTGCCATTCTATGGGTCTGCTGTGTATCTCACTTCCCATGTTGGATCATTCTCTCCCTTTTTTATTCTATCAGCTAGTATTTGCAGACACTATTCTTGATTATGTGATCCCTTTGGTTCTTAGTCCTATCATTATGATCAATTGTGAACAGAAATTGATCACTGGGACTAGTGAGATGGCATTGGTACATGCCACCTTGATGGGATTGAATTGGAATCCCTGGTATGTTTCTAACTCTACCGTTTGAGGTAAATCAGCTTGAGCATGTCCCAAATTGCACATCTCTTCCCTCTCTTATTCCCACTCTTATATTTAGCAGTGCTCACTTTTCAGTTAAGTTTCAGCACTTAAGAATAATTGTGTATTGATTACAGTATTCAACCAAAAGTATTAAGTAGAACAAACAAAAAAAAATGCTAAGAGGGATAACATATTAAGTTGTTCATCAACAGTCAGGGCGAGGGCTGATCAAGTCATCATTTCTCATAGTGTTCATTTCACTTTAACAGGTTTCCTTTTTGGTGCTCAGTTAGTTGTCACCTATCAGGGAGAACATGTGGTATTTGTCCCTTTGGGATTGGCTTATTTCACTCAGCATAATGTGCTGTACATTGAGATTTAATGCTATAACTAGTGCTCAAACAGTATTTTTCACTTTATGTTTCTGTGTGGGAGCAAACTGTTGAAATCTTTACTTAATGTATGCTAAACTGATCTTCTGTATATAAAGAGAATCAAAAATGAATCTTGATGTGAATGGAAGGGCAGAGAGAGCGGGAAAGGGGAGGGTTGCAGGTGGGAGGGATGTTATGGGGGGGGGAGCCATCGTAATCCATAAGCTGTACTTTGGAAATTTATATTCATTAAATAAAAGTTAAAAAAAAAGTTCTTATAGGCAAAGCATAGCAATTATTTTTCCTGACATTAATCATGGCAAGATTCCATGTAAAAAGTAAAACATGTATTTTAATTTTACTATTGTTGTAGGTTTTGTAATTTTTCTTCAAAACTATTGTGTACTTATGATGTATAAGGGTAATTAATTATCAGTAGTAGTGGTCGGTTGTGGTATCAAAATGAGTTTTAGTGGATCTTTTATATGGTTAATAGTGTTATTAATTTATTTAGGGAATATGGGGGTGGTGTTTGGAGATACTATAGCAAAGCTACTGAGTAAGTTGAGACTTCACATTCCGTGTTGTTATTTGGTATATTTTATTATTACATTTATTGTTAACATCTTTTACAATTTTATGAGTACAGGTTATCATGAAGCAGAACTTGTGATTGCCTTTTCAAAAGATTTATGTATTATTTGAAAGGGAGTGGGGAGGGGGAGAAAGGGAGTTAGAGAGGGAGAGAGAAGGAGAGAGAAAGAGGGAGAGAGAGAGAATCTCCCACCCACTGGTTCACACCCCAAATAGTCACAACATCTGTGATTGGTCACACCTAAAACCAGGGGTTTGGGATGAAGATATCCCAAGCTGCAGCTTAACCCACTGTGCCACAATACCTGCCCCAATTGTTGATTTTTTTAAAAATTTACTTATTTATTTATTGAAAAGTCAGAGTTAGAGAGAGAGAGTAATAGAGAAAGTCTCCCATCCACTGTTTCATTCTCCAAATAGCCAGAATTATCAGGGCTGGGCCAGGATGAAACCAGGAACCAGGAACTTCATAGGGTCTCCCACATGGGTATCAGGTATCCAAGTACTTGGGCCATCTTCTAATGCCTTCCTAGGCACATTAACAGGGAGCTGGATCAGAAGTGGAGAAGCCAGGAATGGAAATAGCACCCAGATGGGATGCGGCGGTCTCAGGGGGTAGTTAAGCTATTATGCCACAATACTTGCCCTCCAATTGTTGATTTTAAGAATTCAGTGATTGTGTAATTTCTGAGGGTTAAGAAATTGATCTTCTTCATAAAGAGTCTATAAGTAGGCCGGTGCTGTGGCTCAATAGGCTAACCTTCCGCCTTGCGGAGCCAGCACATGGGGTTCTATTCCCGGTCAGGTTGCCGGATTCTGTCCCAGTTGTCCCTCTTCCAGGCCAGCTCTCTGCTATGGCCGGGAGTGCAGTGGAGGATGGTCCAGGTCCTTGGGCCTTGCACCCGCATGGGAGACCAGGAGAAGTACCTGGCTTCTGGCTTCGGATCAGCACAGTGCGCCGGCTGCAGAGGCCATTGGAGAGTGAAACAACGGCAAAAGGAAGACCTTTCTGTGTCTCTCTCTCTCTCTCACTGTCCACTCTGCCGGTCAAAAAAAAAAAAAAGAGTCTATAAGTGTAGCTACATTATGTGCTTATGGAATTTGATTAATGAATTTGGCTAGCTGGTCTTTATTAGTGTTTTATTATTGTTAATTATATAATATATAAATGAAAAGTAGGATAAATATGTATTTATAGAAGAAAAGACATTTGTATTAAAATAAATAATGTAATCAAATATCAACCAAAACATTCAAAAACAATTTCAGAATTTGATGTTTAATTAACTTATGATTATAATTTTGAATTATTTATTTGAAAGGCAGAATAACAGAGAGGGAAACACAATAAGAGGGAAAGATAGAGAGAAGCCTTCCACTGGCTGATTCATTCTCTAGTTCCCCAAATGACTGCAAGCACCAGCTGAATTCAGGAACTTCATCTGGGTCTCCCCCTTGGTCTCCCACTTGAGTGGCAGGGGTCCAAGCATGTGGGCAATCATCACTGCTTTCCCAGACACATTAACAGGGAGCTGGTCATAAGGATGTAGGTTCCTGTGATTGTAATTATTTTTGCTCTTATTTCAAAATAGACTTTAAGTTTTACTGTTAAAATCCTATCACAATAGCAATTAAACTGATTTTTCTTTAAATCAGCAAGAAAATTGAGTTGAAAAATTTGTGTGAATATTATCGCATTTTTATACTTTATGAAATATGACTTTTTCATGAATATTTAAAGGTAATTTTTACAGATACATATTAATTATTAAAATAAATTATAAAATGTTTGTGGTTCCACATAAACTTGAAAAGTACAACAAAATAAAACATTAAACAGATGTCAACTTGCTATGGTGAGTATTTGACCCCTGAAGTCATTCACAGGACTTTAAACACCAAAGTTCTAAATTAATGGTACTAAGAAAATGGGAACTGAACCCAATTATGGTGTTTGAAGTGGGACATTTCAGAGGTGATTTGATTGAATTGTAGCCTAAATATGGGATCTCCATGATTAAGACTTATGACGTGATAAATCACCAAACAGAAATGAATGAACATACATGCTGCTTGTCTCTTGCTATGTGTGATGTTTTTGCTCTGCACCATTTGGGGGTTGTGCCACAAAGATGCTATCACAAGAGGCAAAATAAATGGAGCCACTTGATTTTGAATTTATACCTCCAAAACTATTAAAGTTAGTGGCCTCATCAATTTTTTTTAGTAAGAAAATAATTAATAAAATGGTAACTTTTTTACTTAGTTATAAACATATAAATGATCTTTTCAATTTCCTTTTTTAATATACACGTTCATAGTTTTTTCCCAAAGAAATCTTTCATTTAAGGAGTACAAATTTCATAAGTATACGTTTAGGAATATACTGATTCTTCACACCATACCTACTCTTCCATCCCCACTTCCATCCCACCTCCTCCTCCCTCTCCCATTCCCAGTGCCATTTCCCATTAAGATTATTTTCAATTAACTTTATGCACAGAAGACCAACTCTGTACTAAGTAAAGATTTCAACAATTTGCACCCAGAGACACACCCAAAAAATACACATAAAAAAGAAATACACACAAAAAAAACTTTTTAGTGCAAGTTTTACAATTAATTCTCATAATACAATTCATTGAGGACAGAGGTCCTGTATGGGAAGTAAGTGCACAGTGACTCCTGTTGTTAATTTAACAATTAACAATCATATGGATGATGTCAGTGATTACCTGAGGCACTTGACATGAGCTGCCAAGGCTGTGGAAGCATTTTGAATCCAAAAACTCCATCAGTATTTAGACAAGACCATAAGCAAACTGGAAGTCCTCTCCTCCCTTCAAAGAAAAGTACATCCTTCTTTGATGACAAATTCTTTCTAGGGGGGTCTCACTCACAGAGACCCTTCATGTAGGACATTTTTTTGACACAGTGTCTTGGCTTTCCATGCCTGAAATGCTCTCAAGGGCTTTTTAGCCAAACCAGAATTCCTTAAGGACTGACTCTGAAGTCAGAGTGCTATTTAAAGTGATTATCATTCTATGAGTCTGCCATGTGTACTGCTTCCTATGTTGGAACATTCTCTCCTTTCTAATTCTATTTATTATTATTACCAGACACTTGATCTCATGTATATGATCCCTTTAACACTTAATCATATCTTTATGATCACTTTAGCACTTAATATGTTCACTTTAACACTTAAAATGGCATTTTTTTCATTTTCAATTATCTTTATATACAGAAGATCGATTTAGTATATATTAAGTAAAGATTTAATCAGTTTGCACCCACACAGAAACACTAAGTGAAAAATACTGTTTCAGTACTAGTTATCACATTAAATCACAATGTACAGCATATTAAGGACAGATCCCACATGAGGAGTAAGTACGCAGTGACTCCTGTTGTGGACTTAACAATTTGACAGTCTTGTTTATGGCGTCAGTAATCTCCCTAGGCTCTAGTTATGAGATGCCAAGGCTATGGAAGCCTTTTGAGTTTGCCAACATCGATCTTATTCCAACAGGGTCATAGTCAAAGTGGAAGTTCTCTCCTCACTTCAGAGAAAGGTACCTCCTTCTTTGATGGCCCCATTCTTTCCACTGAGATCTCACTCACAGAGATCTTTCATTTACGTCATTTTTTTTTTTTTTTGCCAGAGTGTCTTGGCTTTCCATGTCTAAAATACTCTCATGGACTCTTCAGCCAGATCTGAATGCCTTAAGGGCTGATTCTGAGGCCAGAGTGCTGTTTAGGACATCTGACATTCTATAAGTCTGCTGTGCATACCACTTCCCGTGTTGGATCGTTCTCTTCCTTGTTTGTTCTATCAGTTAGTATTTGCAGACACTAGTCTTGTTTGTGTGATCCCTTTGACTCTTAGACCTATCAGTGTGATCAATTGTGAACTGAAATTGATCACTTGGACTAGTGAGATGGCATTGGTACATGCCACCTTGATGGGATTGAATTGGAATCCCCTGGCACGTTTCTAACTCCACCATTTGGGACAAGTTCGATTGAGCATGTCCCAAATTGTACATCTCTTCCCTCTTTTATTCCCACTCTTATATTTAACAGGGATCACTTTTCAGTTAAATTTAAACTCCTAAGTATAATTGTGTGTTAATTACAGAGTGCAACCAATAGCTCTAGAACAAAAAAAAAAAAACTAAAACGAAAAAAGTATTAAATTGTACATCAACAGTCAAGACAAGGGCTGATCAAAGCACTGTTTCTCATAGTGTCCATTTCACTTCAACAAGTTTCCCCTTTGGTTCTCAGTTAGTTGTCACCAATCAGGGAGAACATATGATGTTTGTCCCTTTGGGACTGACTTATTTCACTCAGCATGATGTGTTCCAAATTCCTCCATCTTGTTGCAAATGACCGGGTTTCATTGTTTTTGACTGCTGTATAGTATTCTATAGAGTACATGTCCCATAATTTCTTTATCCAGTCTACTGTTGATGGGCATTTGGGTTGGTTTCAGGTCTTAGCTATTGTGAACTGAGCTGCAATAAACATTAATGTGCAGACAGCTTTTTTGTTTGCCAATTTAATTTTCTTTGGGTAAATTCCAAGGAGTGTTATGGCTGGGTTGTATGGTAGGGTTATCTTCAGGTTTCTGAGGAATCTCCAGACTGACTTCCATAGTGGCTTAACCAGTTTGCATTCCCACCAACAGTGTGTTAGTGTCCCTTTTTTCCCACATGCTCTCCAGCATCTATTGTTGGTAGAGTTCTGAATGTGAGCCTTAAGATGGCATTTTTACCATCCAGCTTACTGGGATTTGAATCCTGTGGCATGTTTTCAAACTCTACCTTTAGAAGTAAGTCCATAGGAATGCATGCAGATCTACACAGCTTTACATTTACAAACTTCATCCTCCTTCTCTTATTCCCACTCTTATATTTTATTGGTATCTATTTTCAATTGACTTATACACATATTATTAACTCTATGTTAAGTAAGGATTTGAAGAAATAGCATGAAGAAGAGAAAAAACTGTTTCTCAACAGTCAAGATAAGGGCTGTTCAAGTCATTTCTTCTCAAAGTGTCAAATTCACTTCTACAAAGTTCCTTTTAGCACTCTATTAGTTATCAAAGATTCGGGAGAACATATGGTATTCAAATGAATAAATACACACAGAGATAAATAACACATAATTAAATAGAAAAAACCACACTTCTTATCCTCTTCTTAATTTAAATCACCAAGTTTGTTGATCATTGAGGTATAATAATAAAATACAGAATTTCATTTTGAAACCTGAACACATAAGTTGGCCCTGCACTCCTTTTAGTACCCTTCATTTGCAGTGCACATTTGATCTCTACCGCAAATTCTGTGTTCATTGAATCTACTATACACTTCAGTAATATATATTTCCTCCTCATTTAAAAGGCTCTTGTTCTCCACAACTGAAATGTAGCTAAGGTTATAAACAGTGTCTCATGGAATATGCGTAAGATGAAAAGCAACATATATCACAATGTAATGCATTTTGTTTTAGTTAGGATTTGATATTTCAGTTGTTGAATTACTGAAAGGAAGCTCCAGGAAACACTAATGTCCTAACCTAAAAGCACATCAAAGTTCACTATAAAACACATCCTCTGTTCAAAATCATCCAAAATGAATTGTACACCTGGTGTCAGAGCTGCTCAACTAAGCAATTTGGAATCAAGGGTTTCACATAATGGTCCATATAGTGTTGCAAAGGTGAAACTGAAAAAGTGGCTGAAATGTTTGTTGGACACACAGAGTCCTTATCACTGCCTACAGTTTCTGCATCAACCCTTTTTGGAATGATGGTATTATGTATATGTTGGGACATTTTGTCAACATAAGAAAGGCATCAGGGGGACGGCACCATGGCATAGTAGGTTAATCCTCCACCTGTGGTGCCGGCATCCCATATGGGCACCGGTTCTAGTCCTGGCTGCCCCTCTTCCAGTCCAGCTCTCTGCTATGGCCTGGGAAAGCACTAGAAGATGGCCCAAGTCCTTGGGCCCCCACACCCACGTGGGAGACCAGGATAAAGCACCTGGCTCCTGGCTTCGGATAGGCCCAGCTCCTGCTGTTGAGACCATTTGGGGAGTGAACCAAGAGAAGGAAGACCTTTCTCTCTGTCTCTCCCTCTCACCATCTGTAACTCTAACTCTCAAATAAAATAAATAAAATCTTAAAAAAAAAAAAAAAGAAAAGCATCACAATTTGTATTGTAGTATCTAAGTAAAACTGCCCCAGAAATACTTCTTTATTTCACTATTTTATGTTCAGGTAATCATGTATGTATGTTTAAAAGGTAGATGAAGAAAACATGCTATGTTGTACATTGGGGTCTTTTCACTCTGTCAGTCTGTCACTGTTTCTCCCTTTTCAATGAAATAGTGATTCGTTGTTGCTAGCTTTAAGAATCCAACTACTTTCTTAACATTGATTCTGGTTCCTAGTAGTTACAATTAAAATTGAGAATTAATGAATAAATTCATTCAAATTATCAGAAGATTATTTTCTAAATAATTTTTTAAGAATTACATTGAAGTCATTTTGTATAGGAAATGTTTTTAACATTTTAGCATTTCTATTAGCTATTATGTGGAGATTAATAGAGTGAGTCAGCTTTTTTTATCAACATTAACATATAAGTGGGCAATATCAATCAATCTTTTGGACATCTTATTTTGAAATGTGTTTATCTTCTTCAATTACACTGTGTAATATTTCTTTTATATAATGTTTGCTGGAAAATTTCAATGTACAAAGCCTGTCTGAGCATGATTGTACTAAGTAACACAATGTAATTGTTTAGGTTTCTGATATCAAAATTTTATCAAGTCCTTAGAAATTTTAGCTGTATGAGTGTATATGAATGGGGCACAAAGGGATGTTATGATTTTTGAATACAATGAAAAATGACCAACTAAAGTCAATCAATATATTTGTCATTTCAAACACTTGACTTATCACTTAACACTTGACATTTGAGATTTTGACATTTGACATTTGAGATTCACCCCTCTAGCAACATAGAAATGTATGGTACTCATTTTAAAAAAGAATGAGACAATCACAGTAGCCCAAAAGACAAGCCCATCCATAATAATCTGATTTAGTGCAATTTACAATTAAAACACTCACACTTGTGTGTCATTGCTTGAATAGTATAGAAAACAAACAGGAGGATTTGAACAGAAAAAAAAATAGTCATTGCTTCATGTGGAGTAATCAATAGTAGTTGGTTCAGCCAAATGGAACATAGAGAAAATTGGTCAAGAGCAACCTGGGTAGGAGCCAAAATGAAGTTAAGTTCCTAAAGCCGAAACTGAAAGTCTGCAGTGATAACAAGTCAGTACTGCCTGTAGGTACTATTGGTAAGATAAAGTTTGTAGTTCAGACCTTATGTAATGATGATGGATGATTAACATAGCCAGGAGGTCATCATGAGATCAGGTAAAATTAGTTCCATTGGAACATCACCCTTCCTAACAATTTAAAGAGTTCTTCTGTCTCTATCTCAATGCCCTCAAGCTACCTAACTTCCGTGGATTTATTTTAGTAACTACTAGAAAGGAGTCTAGGTGAAAATCCATGTGTTACGAAATTGATAGAGTCAAATATTAAGCCTAGCTTCATCTCCTAAATTGCAGAGAAGCTAATTGAATAATGTATGCCAATTATCTTCCTTTGCCAAGGCACTGTGCCTGCTTTGAATTATCATGTTGTATCTTGATACATTTCTGTGAGTTAGAGCATGTTTTTAATCCCTATTCTTCCTACTTTGTGAATTATTTTAACTTAAGCAATGTTTTCATTGTGATGATGAGATTTATATCAATACATTGAACTCCAATGTGTTCAAAACATTGAACTCCAATATGTTCAAGGCTAACATTACATGACCACCTTCCTTTGACAAGCACAAGTTACCCTTTGGATACATAAATAAGCATATGGTCACTAAGGAAGTTAACATTACCTGCTAGCCTTCTATACATTTTTCTCTTCTCTTACTTCCCGGGTAGTTCATTGTCTCAAATAAATTTTAGGTGGATTATTATTTCAGATGATAGATGCTTTTACAAACTGACAAGCTGAGGGATCCAAATTAGAATAAACATTTTTATAGACATGTGAATAATGAGGAACATTAAACTCACTCAACTGCATTTTTGGATGCTTTTTCATTCATTTCTATTTATTTGAAAGGCAGAATAGCAGAAAGAGAAATAGAATTTCCATCTGCTGCTTCACTCCCCCAATTACTGGTGACATCCGGGACTGGGCCATGCCAGGAGCTAGGAACTCCATCTGGGTATCTCACATGGATGGCAGAAACCCAAGTATTTGGACAAGGTACTCATTCAGGGTGTGAATCTGAAGCAGAGGTATCTCGGGCACTCTATTACAGGAAGCAGTTCTCCTAAGAGGCAACTAAAGTCACTGCACCACAATGTCAATTCCAAATTTACTCAACGTTAATTCAACTGATTCAAAATGGTCTTCTCAAAGCAAAAACAAATGCCAATGCCCTTCAAATACAATGAGGATAATATAGCTGTATCACTCATAATCTTTGGAAAGAAACCAGGAATTGCAAAATTTATATATGGTGCTGAAATCACTAGAAAGAAGTATTCCAAGGCATATGCATTTGATGTTTTCTTCAGGCTACTGTGTATGGTCATTTCAAAGTTACTTTGAATCTCCTGTTGGAGATCTCCAATTGGAACTAAAAACATTATATATACAGTCATTTTTACTCTTTTTGATAATAATGTCATCAATGTTAGAGTGATATAAGCTAATCTTTATTAGACGTTTAATTTATAAGTGTGAAAATAATTGCTTGAGGAATACTTAGGAACTCTAGTTACAATGAAGTTCCCAACTTGGTTCCAATGTTAGAACCTACTGAATCCCCCTAATGGCCCCTTCCAATCAGCAAGTGAGGAAACTGGCACAGAGAGGTTAATTACCTTATGAGAGTCACATCTCGTCATATTTGCCACATTCTGCTAGTTAGAAATAAGAAACAGTTTCTGCCCTGACTTAAAAGGAAATTATACAAAGGAATTATCATAGGAGATGGGAACAATGCTATTGTTTTCCTATTGCAAACATTTCTTCCTCGGACCCACGGGGATCTGTGTCCTACCCCTAGTAAAAATATATTCATCTCCTTCCAATGTCCAAAAGAATCCATCTCATTATATTGCCAGTCCAATCTCTGGGTATTCATCATCAAACTAGACCTAGGTGAAGATGTACCTCCCTGGTTGTGGTTCTGCTGCAGGAATCTGAGTTGATTACAATTGTTTTCTCCCTTGGCATCATACTTCACGTCCACAAAGAAAGAGGTGGAAGGACAACAGAGTGTTAAGTAGTTTATTGAAAGAAAGCGGCTGGGTCCAGTGCTGTGGAGTAGCAGCTCAAGCTGCTGCTTGCAGTTCCAGCATCCCATATGGGCACCAGTTCAAATTCTGGCTGCTGCACTTCCGATCCAGCTTTCTGCTATGCCCTGGGAAAGCAGTGGAGGATAGCCCAAGTCCTTGGACCCCTGCACCTGTATGGGAAGACCCAAAGGAAGCTCCTGGCTCATGGCTTCAGATCAGACCAGCTCCAGCCCTTGCAGCCAAAAAGGGAGTGAACCAGCAGATGGAAGACCTTCTCTCTTTCTCCCTCTCCTTCTCTCTCTGTGTAACTCTGACTTTCAAATAAATAAATAAATCTAGAAAGAAAGAAAGGAAGGAAGGAAGGAAGGAAGGAAGGAAGGAAGGAAGGAAGGAAGGAAGGAAGGAAGAAAGAAAGAAAGAAAGAAAGAAAGAAAGAAAGAAAGAAAGAAAGAAAGAAAGAAAGAAAGAAAGAAAGAAAGAAAGAAAGAAAGGAAAAAGAAAGAAAGGAAAAAGAAAGAAAGGCAAATATGAAAGAAAAAATTTGCTACCAGCACTGACAGGGGTCCTTGAATATTATTGAAGATTAATAATCTAGGAGATTTTATCAGCTGTAAAGGGGGGAGTTCTCATGATTGGTCCAGAAGAGGGATGGTTTTTATAGGTTAAATGGGTGAAAATTCTGATCAAGACTGCACCAGCACTGACAGGGGTCCTTAAATAAGGGAGCTATTGAAGGTTAATAATCTAGGAGATTTTTATCAGCTGTAAAAGGGGGAGTTCTCATGATTGGTCCAGGAGAGGAATGGTTTTGATAGGTTAAATGGGTGAAAATTCTGATCAAGACTTAATACATATAATAGAAAACATATAAAACTTTCCCTCAAATTACATAAAATTTGTTACCTAGATTAGTTACAACAGCAGAGAATAAACTTGATTACAAGGACTAGCACATGACATCAACATTCTTCATGGAATCAGGTTGCTTGACTTTTCTCAAGTCTTCTGAAATTCATTTCCAGATGTAGGGAGGGGCTCCTGGTATCCCTACCTAGATGAGAATCTATCTCGATTCACTGCTCCCGCTCTTAATGGATAACCCTAACTGCTGTAAAGAAGGGGTGATGACTACTCTGGCTACTTCAAGCTGGATAAGGTTGACATTAGACATAGTATTTTCAGGATTCCTACTCCAGACATGTTTCCTGGGGTACCTTGTAGAATGCCTGCATTGGTAGTTCCATCCTCAGGACCTTCTGGAGTTTGAGGGAGACAAACCACACAAGTAGATAAGTAAAGTCTAACCATGGCAGTATATCATTAGTGGAAGTAAGCAGGTGAACAATGATGTAAAAAGGATTGGCACCCCAGTAGCAAGGTTATTCCCAAAATAAACGTAGCTTGATTATGGAGCTAAGGGATGATGAGATTGAGGGATGAAGATTGGGGAGAAGGAGTGTGCAATAACTGTTTTACTTATATTTTTAATGAAGAGTTTGAGTCCTTCAGTAGCTTGGCAGGAATATTCTTCTTCTTTGGAGATATCAAAGTTTTCCTACGTGATTGTTTCTGACCTGGTTGCTTAAGGTGGGCCAATACAGCCAACGTCATCCCTTTTCACTCTGCTACATGTAAATTGAAGATTTTGCTACTTGGGAGACTTTAAGCTGGGATTTTAACTGCAGCATGTTTAACTTGTACAAAGTCTGTTGGATCCCTGGCCCCATGTCATAATATGGGTCCCTGTCATCTGCATATGTTTTATCTGTCAATATAAAGGACAGGTGAGATATTTCCCCATATCTAGGAATCCAGAATTTACACACTCCTGTGACTCTGTGGAAGTTATCAAACTGTTTAAGGGGTTTAATAAGTGGAAAGGAGGCTGTAAGCTTAATTTTATCTTCTCCCAGTGTACTAATTCCTTCAGATGAAGTTAAATTTATATACTGTATGGCAGGGTGGTAGAGTTGGCTTTTAGATTTCAAGATTTCATAGCTACCTTTTTTCCATAAAGATGAGATGGGCCTAACTGCCCTCTTGGGTACACTCCTATGTCTGTGCATAGAGGATAATATCATAAACATACTGTAAAAATGCACCTGTGGATGGGAAAACTCCAAAAGTCTTTGGAAAGCACTGTCCAAAAAAGTGCAGACTGTCAGCTGGCGCCACAGCTCACTAGGCTAATCCTCCACCAGCAGCGCCGGCATCCCGGGTTCCAGTCCCGGTTGGGGCACCGGTTCTGTCCCGGTTGCTCCTCTTCCAGTCCAGTTCTCTGCTGTGGCCCGGGAAGGCAGTGGAGGATGGCCCAAGTGCTTGGGCCCTGCACCCGAATGGGAGACCAGGAGGAAGCACCTGGCTCCTGGCTTTGGATCAGCACAGCGTGCACCAGCCATCATGGCCATTTGGAGGGTGAACCAACGGAAGGAAGACCTTTCTCTCTGTCTCTCTCTCTCTCCTCTCTCACTGTCCACTCTGCCTGTCAAAAAAAAAAAAAAAAAAAAAAAAAAGAAGCACAGACTGTCTCAGAATCCTTGAGACAACACTGTCAAAGTTAGTTTAGTAGACTGAGTTGATGGGTCTTCCGAAGCAAATATTGGGAGTTATGGTATAAGGGTTTACAGAAAAATATATTATATATACCAAAAACTAAACCATCTACTATCTTCTGGAACTAGAAACAGTAAAGTATAAGGCTTAGGTACTACTGGGTGAATGGGGATCATGGCCTCATCAATGAGACAGAGATCCTATACTAGCCTACATTCTCTGTTTGGTTTTCGGACTCCCATGATTGGATTGGAATGATGTAGAGACTATTGTATGGCTTTAAAAGTCCTTGTGACTTTAAAATGTTCATTATGAGTTTTAACTCTTGCCAGATTTCTGGCTTTAAGGGATATTGTTTTTGAGGAGGTAAAGAAGAGGAAGCCTTAAGGTCAATCCATACTGATGGGAAGTTATTGCTAAAGACATTCTTTCCCCGGCCTGCCCAAAACTCTGGATTAGTATTTCTCTCAATTAGGAAAAGGCATAAGGATTGAAGATGGTGAGCCCCATCCAGGCTCAAAGCTCTCTTCATCAATTGGATGTTGGGCTTTCTGGTGTGATCAGGAAGGCATGTATAAAAAACAAGTTATCCCAGTTACAGCTTATGGGCTTGGGGAAATGTCTAACTAAAGAGTTTCCTGAGACACTTCTCAGTCATGCTAAGGGAAGATAGGAGACCTTGACTTGAGAAAAGGACAGAAAAGTTGGCTCCAGTATCCAGGTCGAAGTCAACTTCCTTCCCTTTAAGAGATAGGACCACCTGGAGCTCCTGAGTGCTTGTCTAGGGGGAAGGAGCCTAAAGGAGAAGTCCTGGGCCCCATTAGTACTGTTGGGACACCAAAGGATGGCGGCCTTACCCTAGAGGCCATGGTTTCTGGGGGCAGTCAACACAGCAATGATCCCCACTATAAATAGGACAGGGTCATGGGTGTTTCTCTGGCAATAAGAACGTGGACATTTCTCTTTGAAGTGCCCCACCTGACAACAGCCATATCACTCTATCAACATCTGGGAATTTCAGTTTGGAATGGCAATAAATCCACTACTAGAGCTGCAACCTTTGCTTTTTTTAAACATTTATTTTATTTATTTGAAAGATAGAGTTATAGAGAGAGGTAGAGCCAGAGAGAGAGAGAGTTCTTCCATCTGCTGGTTCACTGCCCAAATGACCACAATGGCCAGAGCTGAGTTGATCTGAAGCCAGGAACCAGGTCTCCCACATGGGTGCAGGGGCCTAAGGCCTTGGGCCATCTTCCACTGCTTTCCCAGGCCATAGAAAAGAGCTGAATCAGAAGTGGAGCAGCAGGGACTCGAACCAGCGCCCATATGGGATGCCAGCGTGGTAGGCAAGGACTTTAACCGGCTGCACCATCGCACCAACCCCAAGGCCCAACCTTTTATTTATCACTGCTCTCTCACTGTTGTATCTTTCTTCTAAACCTTACTGAAGACATCCAGCATTGTCCAGCTGGCATATGCCTATATTTTAAAGCAGACTTCTGGAGGATCTGGTAAGTGACACTCCTCAGGATTACACTGTGTAGGTTAGGGTTAAATCTCTTACACCACATACCTTGGTGTGATTGCTCTATGAGCCTTCTGGACCCTAATTTTCATTTTGTACATAGTCTGTATCCCTCTTTTTGATTTATCACCTTGCCTGTGACTTTGCCAATCACTCTTTGGTTGAATACAGCCTGTTCATTGAGCCTGCCAGCTTGGGCAGGACGAAATCACCATTAACTCTATTATTTTAGCCAACTGCCATGCAACCAGAATGATGAGTGCCTATCTCATGTGTACTAGGTAGTTCCTTGTCCCTGATTTAGATGCCTCATGAAGGGTTGCAGAATCCTCAAAGGTGCATCACCCCAACTCCTATGCTGATAGTGATAACACATCCCCTGGGAATTTTAACCCTTAGTGCCAGAATGCACTAGGCAGGGGAAGGGTTGTGAGCCAGGATGGGAGTATGGAGAGAAGATAGCCAGCTCCTTGTCTCAGCACCAGCTGGGAGCTCTGGTCAGATACTGAGATGAGGTGAGAGAGCATATCTCTTCCATTAGAAAAATTTATTTTTTCCGTTCAAGGGATCCTATTGGAAACCTCAAGATCAAAGATTCAGTTTATTTCTTTATTTTTTTAAAGATTTACTTTTATTTATTTGATAGAGTTATACAGAGAGGTAGAGACAAGAGAGAACGAGGTCTTCCATCCACTGGTTCACTCTCCAAATGGCCGCAAAGGCCAAAGCTGAGCCAATCCAAAGTCAGAATCCAGGATCTTCTTCTAGGTCTCCCGTGTTGGTACAGGGGCCCAAGGACTTGGGCCACCCTCTACTACCCCTTTTCCAAGCCATAGCAGAGAGTTGGATAGGAAGAGGAGCAGCCAGGACTAGAACCAGCACCTATTTGGGATGCCAGCACTTCAGGCCATGGCTTTAACCCACTGCACCACAGACTCAGTTTAGATACTTAAAAAGAATTGTCAGACATCTGGTCAAAGTAAAAGTAGTAAAAGTCCATTTGACTCGAGTATTCCAATCAAAGCTGTTGGCCAGGGCGCCGAGGCTCAATAGGCTAATCCTCCACCTGTGGTGCCGGCACACCGGGTTCTAGTCCCGGTCGGG